>NW_023416284.1:47622501-50122501 GCF_014176215.1 Rousettus aegyptiacus
GACACTAAGGTTGATGTATGGAGTTGGATAACATCAATCCTCAAAAAGCTTCTATATACTCTTGGTAGAACAGTGTTCTGTCACAGAGTAATCAGGAACTTCCCAAAGTCAAAGGATGGTCAGAGCCCCTAATACAGATTCAGTGATTGTCAGGGGGCCCAGAAACCCTACGGTAGGTCTATATTTCAGATATATGTAGATATATCTGATAGTCCTATCTAATGACAGTCCCTATTAGTCCTGAACTGGTGGAGGAAAAAATGGAGCCCCCAGAAGCAAATTGCCATGAATAAGAACACTGGAAAATGGAGCAGATTGAGCAGCAGAGCCTGGGGGATAATGGGATCGATAAGTGGAGCCAGAAATAGTGCGAGGCCCTAGTTGACTCTTCCTAATCTAGCCCCAGCTTCCAGCTCCCCACCTTTCTTACTCCCTCTCTCCTCTCCTCTCTGCATTAGAAAGAGGAGGACTATGATAAAGGAAAGTGTTACTTAGAGCTCCACCAACTCTGCTAAGAAGCAAAATAAGTTTTCCTCAAGCCAGAAAAAGAAAACAGCTGATCCCAGAGGAAGCAAGTAGCAGACACAGTGTGGTCTGTGCGTGGTTTAGAGTTCAGCAGTTTAAAAGTTGGCAGCAGCCCGGGCAACAACCCACTGACAATGGAGTAACAATGGGCAGCAGGAGAGGAAGACAGGATTACAGGGGTCTCTCCTGTTATATGGTAGATTCCCTTGTCTCCACACCTCCTCAGCCCCACGAAGGCACTCTTAAAAGAAATAACTGGGGAGGAGGATCCCAAGAAAGGCCAGGTTTCTTGTTCTCCTGCTATTCAAGTAGAAAGAGGTCAGAGAAATGAGATTTTTAAATTTCATTATAACTGTGATGAATACATACTGGTTTTATATGTTTTTATAAACATATTCCTATTACCAACTAGGAATTATAGTATGTATTCTATTTGATATTAATGTATGATTATCAAATTCAAATAATTAGATTCTTTATAAGCATTGTTATAAGCTTTCTCTGAAGCTGAATTAGAAAAACTAATAGGCAAAAAACAATAGGCAAAAAAAAAAAAGGCAAAAAAATAAATAGTAAATTAAACTCAAATTTAAGAGAAAATAATAAAATCAAAGAGGCTTGAAAATTTTATTATATGAAATCTGATACATATAAAATGATTTAGCTAATGCATATTTAAGCTACAAAACATAATAAAATGTGTCCCTGTGAACCCACCATCATGTTCTTGTGAACTAGAATGTCACCAGTTCTGTACAGCTACCTGTATGCTCTTACCTAGTTCTGCCTTATTCTAAGAAGCAACTGCATTCCTGAATTTTGTTTGACATTCCTACATTTCTATGTGTCTCTAAACATTATATTATTTCACTTCACTTGTTCTCCAGGTTTCTAAAAATGTGATGATACTACAGCTTATTTATCCTTTCTTTTCTTCATGGACAATCATTTTTGTCATTTTTTTTGTTACATTGCTGCTATGACTATTCCTATAAGTGCACATGTGCAAGAGTTTATCTAAGGCACATATTTAGAAGTGGAATTTTCTGGTCAAACTGTCTATATATGCAACTTGAAAAATAATGCTTTTTTCCCCAAAATAGCTGCAGCGTGTAGGAGTTCCCATGCTTCACATCTTCACTTGCACTTGATATTGTCAGACTTATTTTTGCCAGTATAATGACTGTACAATGGCATCTCATTATGATTTTACTTTGCATATCCCTGATTTTGAATGACATTAACGATGTTTCCATATGTTTGTGGCGATTTGTGTTTCCTGTTCTGTGAAATGCCTGTTTGCCCATTTTTCTATTGGTTTCTTTTTCTTATAGATCTACAGAGATATTTTATGTGTTCTAGATATCAGTCTTCCTTGGTTACATGTACTACAGATTTCTCCCTCCAAGCCTCTGCAGTCTTTTTACTTTCTTCATGTTGTCTTTTGATGACAGGAACTTTTTAATTGAAATATAATAACATGAGTACTTTCTTTATGTCTAGCACATTTTGTATCTTGCTTAAGAAGTCCCTGCCTGCCTAAAGTCAAACGAATCTTTTCATGTGTTTTCTTCTAAAAGTGTGAAGGTTTTATTATTCATAATCAAGTTTATTTCCATCTGGGATTAATTATTTTACATTGCATGTATTATTTTTCTTAAAACATACTCAGTTTTCTAAGCAACATTTGTTAAGCAGTCCTTCCTTTTCACCTGAATATGAGTGTCAATTCTTAACAAAATATGATTTCCATATACTCATAGGTTACTTTCCTCATTGGTCAGTTTACTATCTGGCTACCAGAACTGCAATCTTAATTAATACAAACAAGTTTTTGAGATCTAATAGAAAAAGTCTCTCTAATTTAGGCACCTGGACATTTATTTTTTATATGAATTTTAGAATTAGTTTATAAAATTCTTCAAAAATAAAAAACATTATTGAAGTTTTATTAGAAACACATTGATTCTATAAATCAATTTTGATTGAATTGACAATGGAGAATTGATATTTTTATGATATTGAATCTTCTTAGGCATCAACATGACATATATCAATTTATTTGTCCATTTAGATAACTTTGAGCTAAGTTTTATAATTTTCTTCAAAAAAACTTTTAGTTTATTCCTTTGAACCTTATCTTTTTGTTTTAGTTGTAAATGTACTTTTTCAAAAGTTACAGTCTCCAACTCTTGTTTCAGGTGTACAGTAATCCATTTGATTATTGTTATATCCAACTACCTGCTAAATTCTATTAATAATATAAATAATTGTCTATAGATTCTTCAGAGATTTCCATGTAGCAAATCAAATAGTTTGTGAATAAATAGAAGCAAATGTGATTTTCTGATTTCCATTATTAATGGAAATGCATTTAATGTTTTGTTATTAAGGCTACTTTTTACTATTAGTTTGTATAGATATCCTTTCTTAGGTTCAGAACATATCTTTTTATTTCTAGATTACTAAGAGAATTTATCATGAGTAAATACCAAACGCTATAAAGCCCTTTTTCTGCCTTTATTGAGATGATAGCATTTTTTCTCTTTTAATCTGTTAGAGTTATGAATTACATAGAAACAATTTCTAATGTAAAACCACATTTGCATCTCTAAAATTAATCCAACATGATTATGATATGCAATGACCATGACCTTCCATGTAAACTGTATTCAGTTCAATCTTGTCTAGGAACTTTAAAATATCTACACTCATGTGTGAGATTTGTATATGTTATTCTTGTATCCTTTCTCTATCAGTGGGTTCATGCTTTTCATCAGTTTTAAAAAATTATTATTCCTTATCTCCTCAAATATAGCCTTTTATTTATATATTCTATTTTTTTGCTGGAATTTGGATTAAATATGAATATGAGAATGATATGACAAATGATTTTTAAAATTCTATTTTATTAATTATTTTGTAAGTTTTTTCTGAAAAAGTAATCAGATAAGGGGTAATTTTAAAATATTTATTTTGTGTCCTTAAAGAAAGTCTTCTGGCATCCCTACCTAAAATTATTCAGTAATCATTCTTCAGAATTTTAGGCATAATGATGAGATCATTTTTAAAAGTATTTTCAACTCTGAACTATTTAACACAGCAGTTACTGATAGAGATATTTCTAAATTATAGGCTATTCAAATTCTAGATTAACAAATAAAATATGCATTTTAATAAACAAATACCTGACAGCAACAAAAATATTTAAATATTAAAAAAAATATTTCATCTAATAAAAAATTAATTTCTTTGAAACATAATGCAAAAATTGATTGAATTTAAGAGTCCAGAGAATTCGTAAAAAAATGAGTAGTATCATTTTAACAGTCTAATTTTTGAAACAATATGTCAGTCTCGATAAAAACATTTCATAAATTCAGCTATCCGTGGACTAGAGGATATATATTCTATAAAATTTCTTTATAGAAAAGCTTAAAAATATTCTGCACTCTACAAATCACCACTTTAAATGCTCATAAAGGCTACAGGTCACAATAAGCAAGAATTTCTAATCTCAGTATTCAAACTGAATTTATTTAGGTTGACTCTTTTTATTTCATAGAGCTGAAGAAAAAGTTCAAATAGATAAATAAAGAATAAAGAAACTGAGAAGAAATGCCAATAGTTGTGCATAAGATTCATTTGTCCTATACACATACTATGAACCTATGAACGTGTTCCACAGAAATTTGACACAGTTGAGTACTTATGCTACTGTTTTAACTTGTAATTAAAGTTGATGGAACTTTAATTTAAAAATTTAATTTAAAAATTAAACTCATTCTACTAAAAGCACAGTTACCAATAGTTTCACTTCCCTAGTTTGCCCAAGGTGTGTTCATTTTTAATTATCTAGGATGCATATATTCCTGAGGCAGACACTTTATTTACGTATGGAGTAATTTCCTTTATAAGTAATTACAGCATAGGTTTACCATACTTACTAATAAAATTTTGTCAATTATTCTTCAAGTAAAACTTATAAAAAAGAACAGTAATAAAATGCAATTTGTCATCTTATAACTGGCCGCTCACATTTTAGAGAATATATTTGAAACATCTTAATTTTTAACTCCTCCATTTCTTGCATTTGTAAAACCACTGAGGATGTAGATTTTGGAGTATAGATATATATCACATATATTGCCAGAAGTTATCATTATATCAGGAAAAACTTGAGAAATGGAACTTATTTGTTAAATTATTAGAGGCACATCAATTTCTATGTCAGTCAAAGTCCAGTGAGGAGGTAGAAACCATATCAATTATTTAACAAAGAAAATGTTATATAAAGAATGGTTAAATTTGTATTAGAGAACTGAGAGGTCAAGAAGGGGACACTAAAGGATCACAGAAGTAATAACTCTAGGAAGTAGCTAACGCCACTAGTGTAGAGAACAAATGGAAGAAGGTAGTGTAAGAAATTAGGAAAAGCGAAAGCTGAGACAAACATCTGAAGAAAGGCACCAGCCAGCTAGTGCTAGTGTCTTCGAGGGGGCTTGACAAGGCTGGTTCTAGTTGTGTGGAAAAACTACAAACTATATATGACTGCTGTTGATGAGGTTTAGTGTCACTGCAGAGGAAAGAGCTGCTGTTAAGATGCTAAAATGACCAGGAAGTAAATAGAAGGAGCCATCCTCATTCTCTAGCCTCCCAGTCTCGCTCCAGCACACCCAATCGTCAGTGCTGGATGGAGATCCACCTGTCAAGAAAGGAAATGTTAATCTCAGAATTACAAAGTAGAACATAGAAAAGTGGGCCCTCAGCTTAAAGGCAAAAGCTTAAACATTTAAAATAAAATAAATAGTTATTTTTGCCTACTCAATTTCACCACCATTTTCTCCAGAAAGTTTTTCTTGTTCCTGACAGACTACCAGGTTCCCAACTGGCACTTGATAAATGTTTTTGAATAAATGAATGAATTATTTGATTTAAAAAGTAAACAGTTCAAACAATTTGCATCATCAGAATCCTAAAAATTGGAAATATTTAATTCAAACTAAACAGTGAGAGATTTAGAGGAAATACTTTAATTTGTCTGAAAAACAATCATTCTATAATTACCCATCATTTAAGGAATCAATTTCAATTCACTTTGAGACGTATTTCCAAGAGTTTCCTGTAAAAACTTTTAAGAACAAAATTTGCAACTGTATTTCCACTAACTCAAGAATTTGAAAGGAGTCCTTGATGAATCATTCAATTAAAATGGATTTTCTGACCAAAAATAATTGTGAATGCTTTTTCTCATAAGAGAATCAAATTGGGGTCTCCACTTTTATAAATGCAACATCTGTTGACTTAGGATTTTAATAAGCAATCTCCATTGTCCACATACAAATAAAGAAACTCATTTGATTGCTTTGAAATTTTCCCTTTCCTAGCAATAAAATAAGTCATCTTTGCCTTTGTTTCCAAAGGAAGCAGTTTTTCTCTCATTGCCATTTCTTATTACTTCAGTATTATGACTGGGCACTATGAATAAAATTAATTAGCTCTGTTTGCCTTTCTATAAATAGATTTTTTTCTAAGAATGGCATATATCTCAACGTAATCAAGTGCCCTGGTAATTTCATCAATAGTTTCTACCAGAGAAATTAAAAGAAAAAGAAATACTCCCTGATTGAATAAGGGTAAGCCACCTTAAATATGAGTACAAATTTAAAATCCAGACTCAAAAAAAAAAAAGTAAGAGTATTATTCAATCATAAAGTAAATCCAAGAGAATATTCTTGGTTTGTGAATAGGGATTGTGAATTACCCCAAAACTAACAACAATTGTACTTAAAGTAATCAAATTCAAACTTATATCTTCCTCACTTAAATGTTAAATTGATAATATCTAGATGTATTATCTGATATTGAATTAGCAGAAAAAAAGTTACTTGATTTTGGGTTTCACATCAAACCAAAACTAAAAGAATTAAAATGCTTAGAAATATAAAGAAAGGAAGACAGAGACAGCATATGTGTGTGCATATGTGTGTGTGTGCGTGTGTGTAGGGTAGAGGGAAGCTCCACTCAGAAGGTGACATTTCAGTAAACACCTAAAGAAGATGAGGGAAAAGACTGTGCAGATATCTGGGTGGAAGATGGTTCTAGACAGAGGGAACAGGAAGAATGAAAGCAGGCTTAACATGTGGACAGAAAGATTAGAATGGCTGGGGTAGGTTAAATGAGAATAGTTGGTAAGTTATTTGTGAGTGGGAGTAGGGTGGGAGGATTAGAGGAAGAATCCAATAAGACATTTTTAGGATTTTGGCTTTACTTCTGTGTAAAATGGAAGCCCTTTAGAAGGTTTTAAACAAATAGAATCCGTGGTCAGACTTACATCATTACATTACATTATAGTGCATTATATTGCATTAGGTTACATTATGTTACATTACATTACATTACCAGGATCATTTTGCTGTGCTGAGGAGAGATGAAAACTGGGGCAAGGTGGAGCTAAAGAGACCAGTTAGGACATTATTGCAATAATATAGACAAGAAATAGTGTTGTGGATTGGGATAGTAGCAGTGAGATAGTAAGAAGGAGTTTATTTCTGGATAAACCTTAAATATATAGCCAGAAGAAAGATATGAACTTGTAAATTCAAAAAATATACAAAATTAGAAATATCTAATTAAGTACAAAAATGAATGTTTCGTTAAGATGACAAAAGAAACTATGAATTTGAATTACAAATAAAAAGTAATAAAATATGATTTTAAAAAACTGATAAATGCCATAAACATTTTTAAATTCAGGAAGATAACATAATAATACACATCTATCATGCATGCTTTCTCCCTGCATTTGACTTCATGCTCTTTGACACAGTCTTTTCCCATGACACATATAATATCATGGAGAAAATGGAAAAATAATCCAATCTTTCCTCTACTATAGTTTTTATTACTGATAGTTCAGAAACATTTATTTCTGCTTTACAATTTTTTAACGATACCCTTGTAAAATTTTAGGATTGTTGTCAAACTTGGGAAAATCTCTGACTCAACATTTTCAGCCTTGATTCTCCTCTTCCACCAGGTCCCAATGTGTCTTTTGGCTCTGCACCATCATATCATGATGGTCAGGGAAATTGGCACTATGGGCGGTAGAAGTATTTCTGGAAGCCATTTCTAAACTAGATGGCTACCGACAAGTTAACTATAAGCAGACTTGATTGCAAACCACATAAATATATTCCACCAAACCTATATTAAAGGTATTCCCATGCAACATTCTTTTATCTAGTTCCCCAAAATGCCTATGGCCATTTCATCACCGCGTGGCATGAGGGAAATGACAACATAGGGAAAGTCAGGATAGAAATTAAAATGTCAACATTCTAGGTATAGGCATATACCTGTAATCTTTCCTTATTGCTGAACTGTAAGAAATGACCACAAATTTAGTGGCTTAAAACAGTACAAATTTATTATCCTATAGTTCTGGAAGTCAGAAATCCTAAAATTAAGGTACACCATGGTTTTGATTCTTCTAGAGGCTCCATGAGGAATCTATTCCTTGTCTTTTCCAGCTTCTGGAGACTGTCTACGTTTCTTGGCTAGTGGCCTCTTTCTCACATTGACTCAATCTCTGCACCTGTTATTAACCTTCCACTCTGACTCTACTTCCATCATCATACCTCTTCTTCTGTCTTCTCTGACCCTCCTGCCTCTGTATGGACCTTTGTCATGACATCCAGATCTTCCAGATAATACAAGATAATCTCTATCCCAAGATCCTTAGATTAATCACATCTGCAAATTCTCTTTTACCATATAAGGTAACATATTCACAGGTTCTAGGGATCAGGACATGGACATCTTTGGAAGTTCATTATTCAACCTATCATAATCTGACCTCTGCCCCCGAAGATTCATGTCTGGCCCACATGAAAATGCACTCACCCCAACCCAACTTCCCCAAAACTCTCACCTGTTACAACATCTTCCGAAGTACAAAAATCTCATGTAAATCTCATTAGGTTAAAAGTCACAAATTTCATCATCTAAAGCATTTAAATCAGTCATGAGTAACCTTTGAAACTAGAAAAGTTAATCTTCCAAAATATAATTGTGCAATAGGCATAAAATAATAGTTACAGACATTCCCAGACCCCCCTACCCCCCAAAAAAGCAGGTGAGTTGAGGTGGGGAGGGGAGGGGAGGGGAATGGAAGGACCAAAGGCATCTACACTCACAATCAATTTCAAAATCCATTCTGGCAAACTCCATTAGGTTCCAGGCCTGGCACTAACCTCTGTGTCTCAAGATTCATTGTTTCTCTCCTATGGCTCCACCCTCTGAGTCATCCTTCCTTTTTCAGAAAGAAAAGCAAGTTTTTGCAACCGAATACATTTATCAACCTGTTTCCTTCCTATAGAATTTTATGAGTCTGACCGTCTTCTTTCATTTTGTCCTCTCTCTGTCCCTTTCAGTTTATGCCATTTCTGTTGATGAAACAGTCTTAAGAACCTTGTGTTTCTCCCATGTACATCTTGAAGATTTCTCCATTGCACAAGAGGTTCCTCCACAGATCTTCCCTGGATAATTCCATATCTATTCTTGGCTTCTTCTAAGATGTCTAACAGCCTCCATGAAACACATACCTAATCTCTTCAGAGCCCTTTGCGTGAATAAATAAGTATCGGATATTTTAATGCTTACAAGGTGTTAGCCAAAAGTTGCCCAGACATACCCTTGACTTTCTTTCTAGAATACATTTTCCTGGTAACGAATCTTCTAATTTTAGCATCTTTTGCAATCTGAAAGGATGAGAATTTCCCAAATCAAGTCCTGGTTAGTTTTTGCTTAACAGTTCACTCAATTTATCTCTTTCCTCTTGCATTTTACTATAATCAACAAGTAGAAACCAGGCCACACCTTCACAACTTTGCTGAAAATCTCTTCTGTGTGGTTGTTCTATACATTAGTGAAAGCAGGATTTTAAAAATCCTTTATTATTTTTTTGTTTTTGCTTATTTCCCCTTTCAGTTCTCTCAATGTTTTCTTAATCCATTTGGATTCTCTGATATTGGGTGTATATATACTTATATCCTTAATTAATTGACAGTTGTAGTCTTGTATAATTTCCTCTTGACAATATTTAATTTAAAGACTCTTTTGTCTAATGTAGTATGGCTGCCTCTATTTTCTTTTGATTATCATTTTCATGTAGTATCTTTTCCCCTCCTTTCACCTCCAGCTATGCGTGTGATTAAATCTAAAGTGAGTTTCTTATAGACAGCATCTAGATTTTTTGTTTTTTGTGTTTTTCAGGTTTTTTTTTGTTTTTTGTTTATGTTTTTTGCCATATATATATATATATATATATATAGAGAGAGAGAGAGAGAGAGAGAGAGAGAGAGAGTATTATCTTTATATATATATAAAGATAATACTCTATGTCTTTATATATGTATATATATATATAAAGATAATACTCTATGTCTTTTGGTTGGACAGTTTAATCCATTTACATTTAAAGTAATATTGATCAGAAATAAGTTATTGTTACCACTTTATCAAATGTTTTGTGTCTGCTTTGTAGCTCTTTTGTTTTTTCCCTCTGGCTGTCTTCTTTTGTGTTTCATTGATTTTTTGTAGTGGCAGGCTTTGATTCCTTTTTTCATTTTCCTTTGTTTATCTTATTTTGAATTTGTTTCAGGTAATTCATATGCTTCTATCACTTTAGCTTTGGTTTTTTAAGATGTATTTTGTTCCTTGGTTTTGGCCTTATTTCCCTGTTTCTTAATGTTCAGTGACACTTTGCTTTGATGTCTGCACAATTGAAAGACACATACCTTTACTATTTTTAACAGATCTGTACAGGAGAAGACCTTTACAGTCAGTCCAGCTAGAGATACTGGGGACAAGAGATGTACTTTAAACAGAAAGGTCAGGAGTTCTGTTCTGGAATCTGAAGTTTGATATACCTATTACATCTTTAAGTAGAGATGTCAAGAAGGCTATTAACTCTGAGTCTGGGCAGAAGTACAGATAAAAAGACTTAATAAATATAAGTATAGAGATATAATTTAAAACTATCTCAATAGATGTGATTACAAAGAAAAGAGTATAAACAAAATACAATGGCAACAGTTTATACAGGCTATAATTTTGTATAATAGATACAAGTAGAAACATTCTGGAAATCTGGTATCCAAGGGCTTCCTTCTACTTCCTGTGGCTCCACAGAACACATTTGTATGATCTATATTAATAAGTTCAATTAACAATTGGGAAATACTGTGGAAGACAGAATTCCAAGATGGCCTCCAAGATCTGTATCCCCTGAAAAGGATGTTTTATTTCAGTTATTCAATCAAACAGTAATATAAGTACTACTATGAAGTGATTTTGCACCTATAATCAAAGTCCCAAGTCAGCTGACCTTAAATAAATTATACTAGGTGAATCTGATCTACCTAAGTTATCCCTTAAAAGGTAATGGACTCTTTTTAATTAAAGAGATTGGAAGTGTGAGAGGGCTCATGAAAAGAGTTATATTTCAAGGAATGCAGTTGACCTCTAGGATGAGAGAGTGACCCCGGCAATAAAATATCTGACAGCAAGCAAGGGAACAGGGACCTCCGACCTACAACACTAAGCAACTTAATCTTGCCACATCCAAATGTGCTTGCAAGAGGACTCCAAGCTCCAAATGATAACGCAGTCTAGCCAGTACCACAACTTTAGCCTTCTGAAATCCTAAACAGAGAACATAATCACGCCATGCCCTGACTTAGGACCTACAGAACTCTGAACTAATAAATGAGTGTAGGTTTAAGCTATTCAGTTTTTAGTTGTTTGTTATGAATCATTGAAAAACTAATGCAGATTTGTTCTTCATTGTCCTTGCAAAGATTACAACATGTTGGATAATTGAAAGGGCTGGTAAGACTCCAATAAGCATATTTGAAGCCTTTCAACAAAGACAAATGATACACTAGAGCAGTAATGATATATTAACAGCAGTAAAAAGAAAAGAATGCAAGCAAATATCAGGGGCCCAAGAGCCTTCAAAGTACAGCTCCCCATGGTTCCTTCTATTCACACAAGGATGTGTTTCGTCTCTGGATAAAATGACCAAGATTTGTATGAAGAATCTTAGTTTCAGGAGAGCTCTCTAAAAGTGCAGTCTTTGATGCCCTTCTTTGTACATAACTAAGTCAGGCTATTTAACTGGTGATGCCAGATATTATCCCCAATAAATAAACCCAACCTCAGTGCCACCAGAGGAGTTTCAAACTTGCAGTAGTACATTATATAAATGTTTAATTAACTCACTCCCCTTATCTTGGCCAAGAGTCAGTGCCAAACTTATAGGCTTCCTCAAAAATAAGCATAAAGCTGAGCCATTTTAACTGTAAAATAATTCTATACCATATAGTTCTGTTTCCTTTCCCCTACTTTTTACTCTCTCTGGTTCCCCAAGCAGAATACTACATATTGGCTATGGTGAATGAGCAAACAGGTAGATGAGCAAGCGGATATCATTTGAGGCCTTCAAGAAAGGTGAATGACAGCAGAAGGCCCTTTTTTAGGTGACAAACCTTTAAAATCACAGTCTGCTCTCTGCTCGGGTAATAGGTGTCGTAGTCAGCTAACAATAGTGAGACATTCTGGTTGATTCCAAAGTCTGAAGAGTGCTTCTCAACCCATCATCTCTTCCAGCCATTGTTAGAGGATTCTTAGGGGCTACAGTTGTCCTTACCAGCAAGATGTGGAAGAATTACTGATGAGGATAAATACATTACAGAATTTCACTACTGTTTTTGTTGTGCCAACCTGAAGTTAGCTGGAATACTTCCTCTTCACCCTACCACTCAATTAGAAGCCAATTAGAAGCAGATCTTTAATGAGCAGTCCCAGTTAGCAAAATAACTCTAAGCATTAATTCCTGACTATCTAGAAATCTTTCAGTTGTTCCCTGTGAACTATGGCCTGTTTTGCTCCCAATCTTTGCTATTCCAAGTCTGGAAATTTTCTTTGTTTAATTGTTAAACTATTTATGTTGTTTTTTTATTACAAAAATGATTGTGATACAGAAGTATAAAAAGAAAGATTAAGCTCCCATAGAAACCTTCCAGTCCTATTTCACATAGGTAAACACAGTTTAATGTCTATCATGTCACTTCTTTTTTTATGCATTTAGAAACGTGTACGTGCATATCTTTTTTTTTTTTTTTCACTTAATGCATCATGGACATTATATATCTTTCATTAATTTTTAAAAATTATAAATTGTTTCCTACATCGGACATCATGTTATTTGTTTAATCTATAACCTATTGATGGACATCATTTTTAAAAATATTTTGGTATTTTAATAATATAATGGCCAATGTTTGACATATACATGCAAATATTTGCAAAATATAGATTCTTAGATTGCTGGATCACTGGGTGAGTATATTTTATATTAATAGATACTGCAATTTTTTTCTGAAAAACAATACTAGTTTACATAAACTGTTGGAACTCATTAGAGAAACCAAGCAATTCCCAGAGGGACCCCTTTTTGTCTGTATCAAGTCACAGTTTATTGGCATTGAATTTAAATGTATACATATATAAAATTTGAATCTACTTTGTATTTCTTACAAAATTCTGTCTCTGGTTTCTTAGTTTTACTCTTCCCATTTACTGATAGGAACATTTTCCCCTTTCATTTGTTTTCAATTTTGTTTCTGTTTTGTCATTCCAATGGAATTTAGAGATGTGAGATTGAACCCATTTTGACATCTGAATCAACTTAATGTTTATTACCATATGTTTACACTATTTTTATGCAGGCACTGTGCAAGCACTGAGGATAGAAAGATAAATAAAACATACATTTTACCTTTCAGAAATTCAAGCCTAAAAAGAGTTATGTAAATGATGTCACCTCAGTTAACAAATAAAAGGTGGACAGATGGATGGATGGATAAAGGATTGATAGGTATGTAGATAGGTAGGTAGGTAGAGAGATAAAGAGAGATAATAAAATAAGAGACTTGAAGAGTGACTCTTGGAGGAAAAGACAGAGAGGTTCAAGGTAAGGAAAGACTTTAAAGGTAAGTAGGGAAAAGGGAACAGCTCATGGAAGTTATAGAGAGATGGAAAAGAGTAGGCTTGAAGGGCTCAAAGTGTTAGATATGGCTGAGTACAGATTCCTTTGTAGGATAAATGGAGCTGAGATTAGAAAAATGAGCTGAAGGAAGAGCATTACAGACTTTGAATATCATTCTAAGAATTTGGTATTTACCTCACGAATGACAGAGAACCTGAAAAAGGCAGGAGAATAATATATGCAAGTCTGTATTTTAAAATGTACCTCTGATATGAAGGATTAATTAATCACTCAATCAGTAATTTTTACTGATAACCTACTATGTGTCACAAATTGTGACAGAAGCTAGAACTTTAATAAGAACGGATTAAAAACAGTGATAAGTGAAATTTAGTACAATAATTTAGAGATCAGATTTTGTAGCCAGAACTAAGAAATGAGGACAGAAGAAATGGAGAAAAAATAAGGATGAATTCAAGAAATAAAGAAGTTACAGAAAAGGGAGGGCTATAGAAAAAGAAGAAACAATCAGGTATGTTGCTTTTAGTTGTAATTAGGATTTGGTGGGTAATGTTGTTATTAACATAAGAGGGACATTGAAAAAGGACTAAGTTAATGAGAGAAAATAGAAGTTCTGAAAACAACTGAGTTTCAATTAACTTTGGAACATGTAGGTGGAAATGCGTAAAAGATAGAAATACAGATCTGAAATTTAGTAAATGTGTCTGCCCTAGAAACAGAGATTTGAGACTCACTGGCATAGTTGACCCTATGTAAAAGGATAATAATGGAAGAAAATGTATAGAATCAGAAGGGAAGGGAGTTGTGGGAAATGGCAATAAATATCAAAAAGTTTTACAAACTTTATATTGTTATTGGAACAATTGAGCATAACTACTAGATCTTATTAGAATGTAATTTTCACAAAGTCAGAGAATTTGGCCCCCTTGTTCAACAGTATATCTCAGAACCTAAAATATTTTCAAATATGTTGTAGGTTTTCAGTAAATATTCCTTCCTTTTCCAGATCTATTTTTGAATGTTTTAGACATATGTATTTGTAATAGGGGTAATTAGGGTCATGAAACCTCTCACAACCCTTTTCAAAAGCCACACAATTCACAAAGGATATGAGAGCCAGTTCTTCAACTCTAAAAGAAAAAAAAAGTTTCTTTTTAAATTTGTAGTCCAAATAAAACTCCAACAATCAGTCAGTACTTTTTCAAACAGTAGTTTTGAATTTTACAAAGTAGTTACTGTTATTTTCCATTCAAGATACATTTTTATATTATATCAATATGATAGAAATACAAATGTAAGAAAATATTTATAGTTAATGTGGAAAAAAGTGAAAAAGAAGCATACATTTATAGTAAAGTTCTCGATGAGCTAGGATCGCATCATTCATTTTAAAACACCTCCAACATAATCACAGCATGAACTCTGTAATTGTCAACAGTGGCAATCTTTTCATATGCTTAACGTAGTGCTAGCAGAACAGAGAAAACCCCAGTGGTGTAAGGTCCCCCTGTATGATATGGAAACCCTCCTTTAGAGAACAAAAACAGTCTCTCTTAGTCAGTTGACAGAAATTTTTTCAACTGCTGTGTGCCAAGCATTGTTCTCCATTCTGAGGAGCTTATAAATAAGTATGAAACATGCAGTGTCTTCAAGAGTAGTGTAAGCTTGTTGGGGAGACAAGGCATAAAAAGTAAAATACATTAAGTGTCGAAGGAGTTGTCCAAGGAATAAATGTTACCCTGAGGTCTAGTTCTCAAGATCTCCTATGATCTGGCCCAGTTTATCTGTCTGAAGTGTTTCCCTAAATCCACAACTATAAGAAAAAGAAAAATTGTCCTTCTTATTGTACCCTTCACTAAGCCAAATTGAGCTGCTTCCTATTCTCCCTACATGCAGCTTGTATGCCTGCTTCTGTGTCTTCGTTTGTACTAATGCTTCCTTCTGGAATATCCTTGCTTTCCCTCATCCTCATCCCTATACTGCATTATGGTCTGTAAATCTTACCCTTTCTCAAGGTCCAGCTCAAATGCAGTACCTCCTTAAAATTTCCTTGATGTTACTAGCTAGAAATGGTCTTCTGCTCTTATAAATTCCTCTATAAAAAGATCTCTACCGTACCCATTACCTTCTTTATGTCTTAGTTGTTCCTATCCATGTAGGTACATGATCACAGTATGCAACCGTCCATTCTCCTTTCCCTACTGTTTGGTGAATGTTGTCCATAAAGGGATTCGAATCCCTCAGAACCCAATGAAGCTAACTTGTGGTTTCATGCTTCCAGTACTATTGACTCTTCCCATCCCTGTGGTCCCTGAAAACATCTCATAAGCTTGTTCTGTTTTTTAATGTAATAATTATAAGACATTTTATTTTATTATGATTAATCACCTGCCCTAACTAGGATGTGAGCTCCTTGAGGGCAGAGAATCTGAACATTCATCTTAGTAACCCCTATGCCCAAGCAGTGTATATTAAGGAAGCATCCTTAAATTACCTTCAACACTTGTTAAAAATTTAGATTTCTGGGTCAGAAATCTAATTCAGTGGCTTTCATATGGAGCCGAGGAACCCACATTTTTCAAAATTCCACAGATGAGTTTTCTCCACAGATGATTCTCAGTAAATTTTAAAATGGTCACCAGTTAATAATTATTTGTTGACTGAATGCTAGCTTTTTTTTCTTTTCTTCAGCTATAGCATTATAAGAAGATGTGACTACCTAATCTTTGTGTTTCCACTAAGTATATGGCCTTGTGATTTGAAAATATTATAGTCTCAAATATAGTGGAATTGCTATATGTTAAAGGGATGATTAATGACTGCTGTAATTATTTTAAAAGCTTCCCCTAAGGCATAGGGTTTGCTGGGCCTTGAAGAATGAGTTTGATTTGGATAGGTGGGAAGTAGAAAGTGTATCAATCAATGGTCAGGAGAATGACATGATACTAGAAATTGATGGAAATGAGGAAACACAGCATACTGAGGGTTGATGATTAGATTAGTTTAACAAGAGCAAAGGTTCTTGTAGTAGAAGAATGAGAGATGAGGCTGCCTCCCCACTGTATAAAATAAACCTTTGTTAGCAGAACTCATTTTCATTTTAATTTAATAAAAGCAAAAATAAGTGGTTCTGATGTGATTAATGATCAACAAGGGAGCTACAGTGCTGACTTGGAGAGCATCCACTTCCATGGCATGTGTAGAAGTACAAGATTTAGTACAGAATTAACCTGCCCAAGCATCTGTTCACAACTCCATATAAAAAAAAAAAAAAATAGACTGAAGCATATGCTACAAGTTGAAGTCTGGGCAACTTTTTTTTTTTTTTCATATCATGTTGGTAGAAATTCGCATTTTTAGCAAAACGCTTTTTGACTTTCTAATGCAAATTTGAATATTAAATAAACATAATAAGGATAAGGCAAAAAATTTTAAAGTATTCTGTTCATACATAAAGAAAAGATTAATTTGTTACCAAAAAGATAATAAATTTACAGATAAAATATATTCCTTTAGTCTTATGACAACCTATAGGCCTATAATTAATCCATTTGGACATTAGTTCATTCATCGATCTGGCAAATAGTTATTAGCAATCATCTATTTCTCACAAAGCTCTGTATACAAAATGTTAATAACAAAGCACCATGTACACGATACAAATTGAAAGGTTTGTTCTTATCTGGAGGAGAGGTTAATATGGAATGATTAGAATAAGTAAATTATTATCTATTCATTCAACAACTCTTGAATGAATGAATGTAGTTCTATGACTTTTTTTATTCTCAGTTATATCCCCTCACACTAAGTATCATGTTTGATATATGTTAAGTGGTAAGTATCTGCTGGATGAATACACTTATCGATCACTTTGTCAGGCTTTCAGTATATAAAAGTAAAATGAAAACCAAAGTTGGGCCTCCCCTCAAGGAGTTTACAGTCTAGTATGGAAAACAAATATGAATCAAGTGCAATCAGAAATGTAAAATTCCAGCCATGACAAGTGTTGAGGAGCCTCTACTGGAATTTGACCATACAAATAATTTCCTGGAGGTGTGATCTTGAATTGAAATTTAAAGGATGAGTAGAAATTAGCCAAGTAAAGAGAAGGAGGAAGGGCACTTTAGATAGAAGAGAGAGCAAGAAAGAACATGATAAGTGCATAGTGACTGTGATATAAACCTAAAAGAAAGTCACAAAAATGTGGCCGGAAAGCTACATAAGGTAAGATAAAAGTATGTAAAGGTAACTTTTAGAGAGTTCTAGAGTTGTAGATATTTGACAAGATTATATATAAGCAAATATTTCATTTAAAGTTGGTGCAAATACAAATTGGTTTGAGCTATGACCTTGAAACTCATTGCTCATTTGTAATATAAAATTTTGTCTGATAAAACATACTGAATTTTTTACAGTGACAAGAAAAACAATTGAGCATGTAATTTCAAATTATATAACCTTGATCTTTGTAGATTGTACCAATAAATATAATTTTGCTAAATTACATAGCAGCAATTAGCCCTCAAATGGGGGTTAATAAAGGAATCAACACAGTATCATAAGAATAATTTGGGTGTACTGATGTAGAACTATATTGATAGATTAATATACCCTGGCAAAACAGCTCATTTGACTTTTGTATAAAACTAATAGAAAATATATAATTATTAGTGTATTTCGCTTGATAGAATTTGTGCAGAGAAAAATAAAGCTGAGACTTTTGAATAGCTTTAAAGAAAAGATGGAAGCAATAAAATGTCAAAACCTGACCAAGGAAATAATCAACTTTATTTTCTCAGATAGACTAATATTTTTCTTAATTTATTTTTTTCCCTCTGGCTTTGTGTACTACTATAATTTTTACTACAGTATTTAGCCCTGGATTTAATATCTCTCTTCATTAACCTGTATGTACATTTTGAGATCATATTATGGTACTCATGAGTTTTCCCTCTCCCACATGCATTTATACCTATGCCCCAATACACAGTGCTGGATGTGAGCTTGGAGCTTGGTAAGTACTTGTTAAATTTTCAGAAGTAGCCAGTTAGAATGTTTATAAATTAATACTATAACTTTTAATACTAAAAATAAAGAGTATTATAAATTGCTAGGTTTAGATAATTATTATTATTTTATAATTATTATTTAGATAATAGCTATTAGAGTAACCAGATTTAGAGATAGATGTTGTAGAATGTCATACATCTTCTAAACCAGTTTTTATCATTTATGTGGCACATGGTAAAACAAATATAACAAATATCCAGCAATATTATGCCATTTATGTTCTGACCTGATTCTTAATTGAGAATAAATGTATAACTGGAGTTGATATTAGAATTTATTATAAAATTAGAAGAGGAATAAATTCAAAAGTAATAAAATTCAAGAGTAATAAATAAACTAACATATTAAGGAGTAATAAAATATGCAAAGTGAATAACTCAAATTCTACTTAAAATAATCTGTGGAATGTCATTAAAGCTTAAAATTATTTACGTCCCTCAAAATTCAGTTGAAAAGTTCATGATGTGTAACATGCAAGATTTTATTGATGTACATAACATTACTGTGTAGCGAAGTTAAGGAGGATAAGTATAAGGGTTTCCACTCCTCTAATGGGAAAATTCAAGCACAGCAAGATTTAACATCTTCTACTCATAATATAATCTTTTCTTTTTTCATTTAACAAATATTTATTAAGGATCCAATAGACTAGGTAGTGGTAATACAATGGTGATGATTCAGTTTTAGCATTTCCTAACTGCTACAAATCAAAGCCAAGATGACTTTAAAACCAAATATGAATGAGTCTTGTTTTGACTCTATTCTTGCCAGACTCTAATATGCTGCTCTTGCTGCTAAACACGTAACAAAATGATCTTCACGTGGAAAGATTTATAATCTTTAATGTAGGTCCTCACTTCCACTGACCAAATTTAAGATACTGACAAGGCATAACAATCTACCTTATGATTTTTGACGTTCAGGCAGAAAAGATAATACATGCACATCTGACAGTTTCAGTTTCTTATTTAAAGTAGCTCTTGCTGTTTAGCAGACTCGTGACATTAATTTCTCTATTGTTTTCTGTTCAATTAATTGGGCATTATATAGTTTAGTAGAGAACTAATTATCTTATATGCCAGATATTGATTACAACAGACACAATATTAAGTGTTAGGGATTCAGAGATGCAAGTCGTGCTCCAGAAGCTCACATCAGTGTGTGGACCTAACAGTTTAAAGAGATTTCAAGTTACTGATTTGCCAGATAAACTAACTTCCACTATATTAAATAAGTCAAATCTGATAATGTTATCAAGTGATAATACAAAGAGAATTTTCTCAATATCTATAGAAAACAAAACTAATGCTACACAGAAATTCTTATATACATCTTAGCAGTTTTATTAAAAACATTTCTCACTATTATAAAATAATCTGTATTAAGGATTGACTAACAGTGGTCAATAAAAAGTAGTGACTCAGATTTGTTTTTCATTCAGCGAAATATCTATATTGAAAAAAATTTACTTGATACAAAAGAAAGAAAACGATTTCAGATATTTTCAGAAGTTAGCTCATAGAAATGTGTAAATTGTAGAATACGGTGCATCTAAAAGTATATGTATGTGTTTTCGACATTTCAAACATTAATAATAGAGAATTAAAGATAACATAGAAAGTATATAGTTTGCTATTATTATAATTTTCCCTAATGAATACCCATACATCACCTAAAGATTCTAGAATTAAAATTGCATTGGCAATTAAATATTTTTTCTCTATCTTGAAAATACTTAACAACCATAAAATTTCTTTTAATCAAATGGACCTTAATGTAAGTTTTTCATTTCTATATTTAATATTGTTTTTTCTTCTGATTTATTTCTTGTCTAACTTTAGCAGCTAATTCCTAAGTCTGACTTATATAGCTGTCTTTTAGGGACCCAGCTCTAAAATGGTGGGTGACAATGACTCTTACAAGAACAGTTTTCAGGGACACATCAGAGTGGCTTAAAGGATGAATGGGAGATAAGGAAGCAAAGACAATTAGTAGCCAAACTTTCCTTAAAGTGTCTTTGTGAAGAAGAGCAAACAAATGGAAAAATAACTGGAAGAGGCTGTAGAGGCAATGAAAATTGTGTATGTGTATGTGTTTGTTGGTGTGTGTGTGTGTGTGTGCCCACGCACGCGTGTGTGTACAAACATTTTTAATGATGAGAGAAACTAAAGCATGTTTGTATGCTGCTAGAGGTGACTTTGTAAGGACAAAGATTGATATATGTGGAAAGGAGATAACTCCAGGCCTGGATTCTTGCAAAGACGGGGAGAGATGGAAGAGATATGATCTAGAGCTCAAATGGGCAGGAAGGGGATGCAAATTTGAGAGGGCCAGAGGTGCTTAGTGAAAGAGAACCACCAAAGTGGCTATGAAACATGTAGACACATAGCACCAAATCCAAACTAAATGTATCCCCAACTCAGCTTCGACTAAACTGCATCCCAAATGTGCCACATTGTGCCCGAGGAAGTATGATGGAAAGAAAGTTTATATAGCAACAACAGCAATCTTAACCAATTGTCTTTAAATATATTCCTTTACAAATTTCTGTCACCATGTATGTAAGAGGCCTGAAGCTTAAGCTTAATTACCTTTGGAATAAATCCACCTTTGCTCGTTTGTTTGTTTCAGTGAGCTGTAGGGTAAGTTATGAACCGGGGTTAAGAGGAAGATACTTTTGACAAGATTGAAAAACTGTGAAATCATCTCAGAGATTTAAAAAGCAGTTTCTCAGGGGAAAGTAATAGGGTTGCCTGGCAATCCTCATTTCAGGTATTTGTCATTAATTTAAAATTAGACCAGTCAGCCAAACTATGATTTTTTTTTTTTTTCAATAAAACTTGATGCAGTAGCAGAAAAGGCAGAAAGATGGTTTCAGCCTAGGTTAAGTTCAGGTAGGTGATGTGACAAAAGAAAAAAGGACAAATTTTCTGAGTGGCATTTGTGAGAAACTGATTATAATGACAGATGTTTATCATGAATCTCAGCTTAGTAAAGAAATGATAAATGAATAAAGATAAATTTAGCATATCAGTGATATATCATTTCAATAACTGCTAAGGAACTGGAATAAATAAACTGGAAGTATTGGAGGATCGATGGTCAGTCATTAATATATTTGCAATTAAAATTTCAGAGGTGATACAGGTATTTGTGATGACATAGTTTAAGTTGGATCTTAGGAGTAAGTTACTGAGATGTAATAGAAGGAAAGATTGATTGTAAATAAAAAGCTATTTATTTTGTTCAATTCAAATGAAATTTTCAAAGCACTGGCATGTATGTACAAGTTACCCCAGAAGAAGTTGATGATACAAGAGTAAACAAGATTCAGTTACCCTCTTCAAGGAACTCGCAGTATAATATGTAAAGTTTTAGCTACAGTAGGGGTACCAACAAGAAGAAAGGATACCTCACCCAATCAAGGATCAGATAATAGGCTTACAAGCAACATCCTTAAAAGCCAATTTGCAAGATAAAGCATCATGCCTTTAAGCAAAGGTTGGGCTGTCCTTGAGATTCTAATTTGAATGAAGGTATAGTGAAAGAAAAAGCTGAGAAGTAAGCAAGGGTCAAATAGGAGGGCTTTTTAAATGATACAATAAAAGCATCTGGGTTTTGTAATCTTTGGATAATAGGAAACCTTTGTTTCAAGCAGAAATGTACATGGTGACGTGACCCACTAGCTGCAGTGGTGAAAGAGGGTAAAGGAAGGAAGTGACTACAGTATTTTGGAGAAAGAAGGCAAGAGAACCAGTTTGAATTATGAGATGAGAATGCATGTGCTATACAGTTTTCACTCTTAAATTTATATTCAGACATGATCATCAAAGTTTGAAATCTAGGTAACATATTAAAGTAAAATATGAAACCAGAATTTTTTCCCTGTCCAATTGTTAACATTTTATAGGACCCAGCCTAAGAAATAGGAAAGACCAGAATGTAATCTCTATGAGGGCTTGTTTGTTTTGCTCTTTTTTCCAGTGCCTGGTATATAAAAGACTCTTAATAATACTAATTAAATGAAATTGTTGAATGAATTAAAGTTTACCTTTGGCATCTGATCTCCTCCTTCCACACTTTCATTCTAAGGTAGCATCATGCTAGGCATGAACCACTTATACCTTTTCTCTGGAATACTCTTCTCCCTTTGAACCTTACTCATCATATCCTATAAAACTTTAAAATCGGGCTCTTGCCTTCCCCATATATTAGCCATATAATTTGGGGCACAGTAATTTGTTTCTTTATGCTTGAATTTGTTTGGAATAATAGCTAACATTCATTGAGCACTAGCACTTAGAACCAGGCAGTGTTCTAAGCACACTAATAAACATTTTAACTTTTAATCCTCACTATCCACCTATGTGAGCAATACTACTGTTATCTACCTATAATAGATGACAAATCTGAATCAAGATCTTACAGTACGTAATCATCAAAGCTTGAATCCAAACTCAGTCTAGCTTTTGAAACCATGCTTTTAGCCACTCTACTCTACTAACTGCTTCTCCAGTAATTGTACGTACCTCATTGGATAGTTGTGAAGATTCATTGGGAATGATTTATGTAAAAACACTTTGAAAGTGCCCAATGGAAGTTAACCTACATCGTTACTGTTTTATTCTTGTTATTTATATCTTCTTAGGGAGTTATATGTTCATTTAACAAAAGACTCACTATCTCCTATAGAAAATTAGATTATTTCATCTTGGATCTCACTGGGAAATAGCCACTCCTTGTGTGACACTTACTTAAATTTACCTCCCTGCAACTTTTCCTCATTGATTCTGAACTGAGGATGAAGATAGGACAAATCCATCCCTTCTCCCTTACAAAAGCCCTCAGATATCCAAAGATGAATGTCTTTGACACCTACATGTTCCATTCTCTAGCCTAACCAGTTTGAATTGTTTTAGCCACTTCTCCTATGGCATGGTTTCCAGATATTCTAAATAAGCTCAAGTTTGTTGAAGACACCTGTATTCTTGGGCACCTAGAATACTGTAGTCCCTATGTGGGCTAATAGTTGTGTATAGATCAGGTTATTGACAGAAAACATTTTGAGATAGCTTTGTAACAGTCTGAATTAAATATCCAGAGACTATTATAAATGCCTTCTTTGCATAGGTAGATAGTATTTCTTTACTGAATGAATGCACTTATAAAGAAATGAATTAATCAGTACCAAACTTACTTGAGTTAAATCCCCATTTTTGTTCACAGTTCTGCTTTGATTTATACTTGTATCCTTGATCGGAGATATATAGCATGACTTTACATTTTTCCCTATTAAGCTTCGTGTTGTTAGAACTATCAAATCTTTGAGTACTTTCAGATCATTTCAGATACTAATTCAGTTTTTTCACATATTGTCTCTTCCTTTTAACATCATATCATCTGTAGATTTTTTCCTTAATGCCATCAATATATTCTCCTGAATATTTAAATGGAATATATTATATTCATATTCATGTTAAAATATTCATGAATTTATGGCCAACAGTGTTTTAGTTATTTATAAATTAATCACATTTTCTTAGTCGTGTATTTTATTATCGTGTTACTAAGAATACCTATTTTTTATTCAATAATTTCTAAAATATAAAATTATTTTTCCTAAATGTTATCCAATTAGAGTCATTAAGTTTGAAACAAAGCTTTAAAATTTTATGAATATTTCAGTGTTATAGACATCTGAAATAAAACTGAGAAACATAAAACTAATGTAAACTCGAAATAGTCTCAGACCCTATAGACCTACATTTTCATCACCAAAGAAACTAACTGAAGAAGTCAAACTGTCCCAAGGCATGTAGGATAGAGCAGTTTAGAGAATGAACAAGTAGGCTTGTCATCAAGAACTAAACAACTTAGTCATTCAGTTTTGTGTATTAGAAAGAGTTTCAGCTGTGACTATGAAATGTGTTAATAAAAGATTTCCCGGTCGTGAGAGCTAAAGGGCTAATAATAAGCCAAATATATTACTAAATGAAAGATTTAAAGAAAAATGAGAGATTTCTTAAAATGTAATCATGCTTCCTTTGCAAATTGCATACTCTAAAAGTTATTAATCAAAGGTAGTAAAAGTAAAAAAAAATTTAAAAAATACTTTTAAGTAATGACCTCAAAGTTTAGAATATCTCAATAAAGTATAATTTTGTCATTTTAGTTTGAGTATATAATTTTTTTAGAATTTGAATTGGCTATTTTACATTTATCAATTTACGAAAATACCTTTACAATTAATTATCTGCATTTTTAAACAGATTTCATCCTGTTGCCTTTCAGTTTTGCATAGTTTCTGAGAATAGCAAGTTTTTGTTTTTATATCTGCCAGATAATCTCATCACTTTTAAGACACTTAAAACTTAAGTTTCTCAATTTAAAATGTTAAAGTTTCCTAGTTTAATTTTGGCAAAATTAGATAAAAGTCAGATGTTATTTTTTTCATAGTTAACCTTTCTCTTAACATCATTGGAAGAAAAACATGAATAGGTTTGTAAATAAATATAATCAAACTCTATTATCAAAATTAGTGGAATAGAAGTAACACATATAGTCAAATCCATATGACAGCCTAAAACAAAAACATAAGTTTGCAATATACATGACAGGAGTTATTGGAATTTGTTTTAATCTTGAAAAATATATGTTCTATTTATATATATACTAATATAATAACCATTATCAGAGCTTATTTCAACTAATTGAAGTAAGATCACTTCAAAAAGAACTCTAAAGTGGTTAGGTAAGTGTAAATTTGAAGAAAAGACAGTAAGATGTTTTCTAATTTTTTCTGATTATTAAATGTAATGCCTACACACTATAAAAATTTGGGAAATACAGAAAAAAATGCAAAAGAAAAAAATCAATCACAAGCCTATTATTTAAATATTTTGCTATAGTTTCTAACTTTTTCCCTAACTTTTGTTTAAGTGAAAACAAATATAAAAATGTTTTTATAAAATATAAAAATGTTAAAATAACATAGCAAACACCTACTAACCAAAATGAACAAATATTAACTATTTTCATATTTGAGTTAGATTTTTTTTTTAAAGAAGTGTTATATTGTAGTTCAAGTAGAAGTCATCTATGTTCCCCCTCCTAATCCTATTTCAATCCCAGCACAATTAATACTTTGAATTTGGTATGCATCTATTCCATGTATCCTTATTTTTACTTTATGTATATATGTATGTATTTATATATATATATATATAGCAGTTGTTCAAATTTATGTAAATCAATTTGTGCTACATGAAATTTTTATAATTGCATTTCCAATCAATATTTTTTACAAGATCTATCTATCTTCATATATAAAAATGTTTGTCATTTTTATTTCTGTATACTATACCAATACATTTTATTATAATTTGGTTATCTAGTTCTTCTGCTGTTGTTTATTTATATTATAACCAAATCTTTTAAATTATTAATTATTCTGCAATTAAATATTTCTGCAACAAGATTTTCTGCGTTTCAGATCATTTCAGTAGGATAGTTGCCAAATGTTTTCAAGACATGAAATACATACTTGAAAATGTTTTCCTAAAAGATAACACTAATTTATATTCCTTAAAGCAGTTTATAGAGTCCCAGTCTCACAGCACCTTCACCAGCATTGAACACACTAAGCCATCCTTGACTTAATTTATTTGTTTTTAATGTAGAAGATTGACTTTGGGAAAAAATTAAGTAGCGTGAAAACAAGCAATTTATGTGTTAGGTTGGGTGTAAGCCACTTAGTTATGTTCCAAGATCTACTTTAATATTATCTATTGATCATGAAATGCCATTACATCATCTTTATGTTGTGGCTTTTTTTTTTTCAGAAAAGTTATGTATTGATGTGCTAAATACGTTTTGTTTCTGATATTATTAGGAAGTTACTAAATTTCCTCTGTGGTAGATTTTATTTTAACGTCCAGTAATAAAAATATTGACTTATTTTTTAGAAAGCCAGCATATACTTTACTTTATTGGGCATTTGTGACCAACATTCTTCATTTACTTCAAAATATCAATTTTAAGCTGTAACATGATAACATCTTTGGAGCCAGAAAACTAGTAAAACAATCCTAACTGCAGTTATACAAACTTCATCAAATCGTTCTCATTTTTCCTAGGATATAATTATCAGAATCTTCATCCATAAAGCAGGACTATTATTACCTTATTATGGCATTAAATAAATCAAAATGAGAGCTTTTGAAATAAAGTAAATATATAAGTTAGCATTAATTATCTTTTCCAAGTACTCATAGATGCCTAGGGTCCCCATTAGAACCCAGTATTAGAGATATTTTAGAAGCATAATTCTTCGGCTTTATCTGTCTCTTTGTCTGATGCAGTCAAGGGAGCAAGTTATATATACAGTGCATCAAAAGCTACCCAGATCATCAGAGATCATGCAAGGCCTTATGTTCCCATGGCCTGCTCATACACAAAGACTTATACTATCCAGGGTTACAACCTGAATTTTGTCATTTCCTAGAACCATTTTGTGTTATCTTAAACTCCTAACTTTTGCTCTCTCATTATAGTTTTTTATTCTTCTAGTTCTCTCAATCCCTCATGCCTTACTGACCTCATGGAAACCTGAAATCTCTTATTTCCTCTGTTTTTTCCTAAATTGTCAGTCCCCAACTGGCAAAAAAAAAAAAAGTTAAAATTATTATCATGAATAGAAGTCTTTTGATTGCCCTTGACTTCCTCCTTAATTCCCCTCAGACATTTTCAGCATGTACCATAGTCCCCAAGTATATACAAAATTCTTACCCTTTCCTGCTCAACAGATCACCTTGCTCTCTGCTTCAAGAATACTTGATACATTTAACATGCTCTCTCTCAACTTCCAGCCACCTATCCACACATTATACATCTACATCCACACCTTCTTTTCCATCCTCCCTTGAGTCTCAGTGAATATGAGGTGTCTCACTTCTATTTAAGCTCAGCCCCTCTTGTTCTATCAGTCTCATCTTTTTCATTACTTCTTGGAATTTACTCCATTAATTGTATAGCATTTTATCTGTCTTAATCTGTCCCTCTTTGCTAATATCTATCAGCCTTCTTTTCTATTGACTCCCTCGTTTTCTTCCTAGCCACCTGACTTCTCTCTTCTCTTCTCTGCCAGACTTTACAAAGAATATTCTATCTGTATTGTCCTTGTCTGGCTGCCCCTCATTTCTAAGGCATATATGCCCCCCTCCTTTATAGTCCCATAATAGCATGTTTTTGCTCTTTATATATTTGCTTCAGAAATAAACCATGGATTCTTGAGGGCAGAGACTATGTTATACATTATGACTCCAGTACAGTACCTGGAAATTAAAAGATGTTTCATAAGTACTCACCGAATTCATGGATAACTAAGCTATAAAAGTTCTGTCTATTCATTCTTGTCATTTTTTAAAATATGATGTCACTGTGTGACGGGGAAAGTAATGCTCTCCAAATAGTCCATGAAGTCCTCCTATATTTCTTAGCCTTCTTTGAACTTAGGTCAAGAACCAATAGCTCTAGATAATAACCTATAACCATAAGTGATATATATCACTCCAGCCTAAGATCTTTAAGAGCAGAAACTGGTTTTCACAGTGCCTTCTCTGCTTTGGCTCATCAGGAAGCCTTATGGTAGTAACATAAGACTGTGGGTCAGACACTCGCTTTCAACATGTAATGGGGATGGGAAGTAAGTATGTTGCATTAAGCCATTGAGATTTTAGGATTAATTTGTTCCACAGCACAATCTGGTCCATCCTGATTTATGTTTCCCAACTTAACATACAAGCAGAGTGGTTCACTGCCTATTTCCTATAATCAAAGTGATAGTGAGGACATTTTCCTGAGCAGAGAAATCCCCGACAGTTATTCACACATGCTTCTGATTCCACGGCAGATTGTCATGCTCTACCTTGAGATTTTGATCCTTATTGTAAAATAAACTTTTTCCAGGAATAATCTCACATTCCATTGCAATTGCAGGCAAAAGATATCAGAAACTATCCCCTATCAGGGTTGTCCTGGAAGTCTCTGAAGCCCTCCTAATGTGTCAAAGATGTATACATAACTGCTACTGATGCACCTTTACCAGTATTCTAATTGTTACATTGGTATAACTCCATTCTTTTTCACTAGTATTATATAAAATACATTGTCTTTCCTAATTAGATCTCAAATTTTATCGAACTATGGTTGTATCTTACTTCAGTGATGATTCTTTCAGTTGGAAGAGACAAAAAAAAATGACTTCAGGTGAAGCTTAATTTCAAGCTAATATCATGTCATCTAATATTAGGATCTATCTTTTAATTCAAATACGCTTTCCAAGTTTCTTCATGCCTGAAGCTCTCAGAGCTGTACCCTCTCAATTTTTAATGCAACAGGGAAGTGCGAGAGCCTCTTCCCAGATTTCCTATTCAAAGAATTATCTGCTCTGAATGGATTGTGCTCACGTGAACCAATTCCTGTGGCCAGGTGAATACAAAACACTAATTAGCTTTGGCCTTGGTCAGTCTCCTGGAGTGGTGAAAAGGAATCAGCTTCAACGGAAACAGGTGGCCAGAGGTTGGGGAGAGAATAATTTCTGGAGAGAAGTTGAGAAAGGTCATCACAGATCAAGAAATGATGCTGACAGCAATAGTAACCTCTGTCCTTTTATATAGTTTGCCTCCCAGGAGGTAGAATTTAGAGACAGCTTCTAGTTAGGAAATTAAAGTATTTCCTTACACACTATGTGTAATGCCTTGATCATATTCTCCCTCTCCTTCTTCTGAACTTCTCTACATTACTCTTTTCTCCCGTACACTCCCTCGTGCTTTATTTATTTATATGCTTTTGTGTCCCCAATTAGATCATTGCTACTTCAAAACAGGAACTGGGTTCGAATATTTGTGAATCTTGCATTGTGCCTTTTATATAGTGGACATCCCCACTATTCAACAAATAATAATTTGTTGAGAAAATGAAGAGATTAGAAGTGAATGGGTTTTATTTATACTATTATCACATACATGGTAATGTAATGCTTGTGTTGGGGGGTGGGGGGAGGCAGGTAAGGTGCTAACACAAACATATGATAAAAACCTACTGTGTGTCAA
Organism: Rousettus aegyptiacus; assembly: GCF_014176215.1. Classification (NCBI taxonomy): domain Eukaryota; kingdom Metazoa; phylum Chordata; class Mammalia; order Chiroptera; family Pteropodidae; genus Rousettus; species Rousettus aegyptiacus. Next base: position 47,652,283 of record NW_023416284.1, read on the forward strand.
GTACCATGGCAAACAAAGTGGATATGATGTATAGTGATTAAAAAACAAACATTGTGCTGCTCTTCAAAAGCTTACCCTATAATGAAGAAATCAGACACCTATTGAATAGACTATAATCAATATTACAAAGGAAGATTGCAGGGTATTAAGAGAGAGTAATACATTTTAATTTTTATTATTGTTATTCTGATTGGTTCCAGATCAATCCTAGACTGGCTACCTCAAGGACAATCAGTTTTGCTGAAGGTCTGCTAAACTTGGAATTTCTCAGAGGATTAATAGTAGATTCTCAAATAGAAGTTCCAGAACCAAGAAATTACATTTTACATTGTGATAAGAAAAGACTAATTTGGTTTTCTTCTCCTCTCTCCTTTATCTCTACCTCTCTCCCAGCCTGAAGTTCTAGATCAAATACAAAATTTAAGAGAGTTGTGGATGGATAATAACGCATTGCAAGTACTACCTGGGGTATGTAAGTTTTTATTATGCCATGTTGTCTAGCATCTATGCTATATGTTAATTATATCTAATGATATTTTAAATCAGTATTTGTATTTTAAAGTAACACATTTGTTAGGAACATTGTCACCAAGTGTTTTTTACTAATTTGTTTTTGACTATTTCATCTACCTTTTGTGAGTGTTATAAGTATGTAAAATGTATAAAAGGTTTTTTGTTTATTCTCTTAGCAGTATATTTATTATTTCTTTTCACATTTACTATATTTTAAAAGCTGAAAATTTTATATTTTTATATTTTGAAAAAAGAAATGTTATATATAATATCAAGTATTTGTAGTTTTGCAAAATCAATCTTAATTTTCTAGGTAACTAGGTAATGGTTTCTGCTCATATTGTTAGATCTCTTCCACAAAATAAAAGTCTCTCAGGTCATTTTTATTAACATTCATTTGACTTTTAAAAAATGGCAGGGATCAGAAAGTGTTAACTGAAAGTCGAACTGAAATCAAAATTTTTTCTCAACTAATGGGCAGTTCAATATCTCCTTAGTAGTAGGTTTACCAATCATCACAGTTAGTGTGACTATTTCTGCTTTTTCCATCCAGTGAAAGAATGGCTTCCCATTAAACACTGCCTCTTGCCACTCATAACACATGACTCAGATAAGCATATGTACGTACACACACACACAGCAGCTCCCCTTGAGCCTCATAACAAGGTGCCCAGTGGTGATAGCCAACTTCAAACTCCTTGCATTAAGCTAAATAGCCAGAACAGCTGGATTTGTAATAATTCTTCAGCCACTGAGATTTAGATGTGTATTCCCAAAGCCAATTTTATTCCTCTTTTGAACTGATATTAAAAATTTCTTACAATGATTGCAAAAGCAACAAGAAAAAAACACTCACTTTTTTGAATGAACATGAGGCCTCATAAAACAGAAAATCTGGCAAAAGATTAGGGAAAGAATATTTCTCTTCTTTTCAAAAGAATACATTTCTACTATCATCACAGACACAAAACAGAAAAGAACGCATATCTTCTATTTGTTGATTTATTCAAAAACCATTTACAAATACACCTGTATGAACCAGAAATCATGCTAATATCAGTTACAAAGATAATATATTCAATGACCTTGAATATATTTGTTTGAGGAGCTCACACATAACAGGAGAAAAAGGTCTGGATTTCACTACACATAATAGAGCCTGATTTGTGCCATATTCAAGGTATGTACAAATCCTGGGGCAACACAGGTAAGACCTTCATCAATTCCCTGTACAAGATTTAGGAATCAGAATGTATGTCTAGTTGGAAAAGTTTATAGCTGGTTCTTCAATTTATTTATTTATTCCAAAACACATATAGTACTTATAATGGGCTAGACACTATCTAGGTTATTTACAAATATTGATGCATCAAATCCTCATAACAGCTATGAAATTGAGTTTTTACCATCCCCCTGTTTTAGCTGAAGAAACAAAAACAGAAAGGGTAAGTAACTAAGTAATTGCTTCAAGGTCACATAGCCAGTAAATGGTGGAACTATAATTCAAACCAACTCCTGTTGTTCTCTAAAATGTTCCAAAATGCTGTCGCTATAGAGTCAGTAGAAGGTACAAATGAGAATTAGGTTCATCTCACTTTTGACAGTCATTATGTTCCTAAAATCCAATCTTGTGAATCAACTCAGATCTCAAATTCCTTAATAATATTATTTAAATGAAAAGGTAGCATGAAATCTGTGAAACAGATAACGCTGCTTAATTTGTCTGTTTCAGGGGTAGATTTTTGTCCTATAATGCCAAATTTAAGCAGATTTCTTACTTTAGATGGCTTCTGAATGTCAGTGCTGGCAAATAGTTGTTATGCAATCACCTAGAAACACATGACTTTGAAAAGCTAATCTTAAATGTGGTCTTCAGCCCATCATGTATCTAAGTTTCACAGAATAATTATTCCTAAATATTTAGTGTCATAAGACATAAGGAATCAAGCAAGTTCATTGTATTATTAGTTCATGTATCACAATATATTAAGTTAATATACTTTTTAAATACTTTTAGAAGCCTGGCTATCATTTTTTCACTCTATTTTTCATAAGTCAGACAAGCAAATAGATAATGATCAAAAATTAGTCTTATACATAGTTCTGTCTTATGACCATCACTCTAAGATCAACAACCAAAATCTGACTAAACAATGTATTGAATCCACATATATTCTTTAAAAAATTTCAATGTTTTATTTTGCTTGTGATGACTTCTACTCTTCATTCGCTCTCCACTGTTCATTTATAGACTCTTCTATGTCCAGAGGGATGTTGAAACAATATTCAATATCTTCAAGAACTCTGAAAGATTGGAACTCAAAGGCCTTTATTATTCTGGGCTACTATTGCCTTTATAAGGTTTTTTAAAGTGAGAGTTTAGAAAGAATAAAAAATGAACACCAAAGTGTTACTTTCCTTCCTTCCAAAAAAAAAAAGATATTTAGAAACTTCACACCAGAATATTGGGTTGTACTGGAGAGAGCTATGAAGAAATCTTCAAAGAAGAAAGAAATTTCCTCATGATAAAGGAATAAAAAAAAAAAAAGGAAACACACACACACATGCGCGCACGCATGCACATGCGCGCGCACACACACGCGCGTGCACACACACACACACACACACACACACACATACACACCTAAACATATATATTATTTTTTTCCTTGCTCACCAGAAAAGAAAAAGAACTAAGGTAACATAATAGTTCCTTGAGGTAGAAAGCTACAGATAAAGTGACAGTATTTTTCCAAGTGACAAATTTCTAGGCTTGCAAAGAAACTCAGCAATCTATCTTGACTCACCCAAAGTACTCATTTTCTAACCTAGCAACTAATCACCTACTCCAAGACCATGCTAACACTCTCTGTGCATGTGAAGAGCTGAGGGAGCCAGGCTAAAGATAGGTGCTGGGTTAATTAGGGAGTTAGAAGGCAGGGACTGCCAATATCATCAATAAGCTTTGCAATGTATAATCCAATAAAAGTGAGTTTGATTTTTAGCTCCACTCTAAATTAATGGGGTAACCTTGGAATGTTATTTGTAGTAGATACTGTCATGCATCATTCTCCGGGAATGAAGAATTTGCTCTATTTTCCCAGCTTCTGGGAATGCTGCTCACAGCTCTGCACCCTGGTCAGGAATTGCCTCAGTTGAAGAAAACCTCCTTGCCCAGGGTCACACCCCTATTCTGAAAGACCTGATCCAAAGAGCAATCAATGCAAGGGTATAAAGGCCTGGCTCCTTCGCCTCCACTCAAGACAACTGCAGGGCAATGTCAACTTTACCGTTCCTTGAAGGATCAGCTGAGGACTTTCTTAAGACTTAATCACAGCCCAACTTCTTCATCAGCCCAATCCTACTGTCTTACTTACCTCTTTCTTTCCACTGGTAGTGATCCTAAGAATACTCATTAACTTCACTTTGTCTCTGCTTCCCAGGGAACCCAATGTGTGACATTACTTAACCTCTAAGCTTTCATGTGTTAAAGTGCAGATTATGATTTAGTAAGTCTGGAGTGGGTCTGAGTTTTGAAATTTCTGACAAACTCCCAAGTGGTGTCAGAGCTGCAAAACATATTTTGAGTAGCAAGAATATAAAATATTAAATCAAATAATATATATAAAGTACTCTGCCAAGTACTGTGCTTGTGTAATAAATTTATTAATAAATAAATTTATCGTTGGTTTAGTTATACTTTGTCAAATAAGTAGAAACAATATAGTAAAGTGTACACAGGTAGACACAGACAAATAGATAAACCACTGAACACTGATATGTGGGGGACATTTATTTGTAAAACAAGCCCTTAAAGAAAAGAAAAATTAAGACTTTCATCTTGTTCTAAATACTGTAGTCCATGTCTCAGCCAAGCAATAGTTCACTCCTTGTCCAAGGTGTGACTTGATTCCTCCCCTGTCTTCAGCAATCAGTTACCAATTCAGTCATTCCACTTCTAAATTTTTCTTGAACCTATCCCCTCTATATTCTCACTTCCACTATATTAATTCAGGTCCCTCTTATCTCTTCGGCTAAACTGCTTCCAGATCTTTCTACAGGGTCTCTCTGACCCCCGTCACGAATCTTCTCTTCACACTTCCCTGAAGTTATTATTTCAAAGTACAAATATGATCATGTCATTCTCCATCTTAAAAGCCTTGAACAGCTTTTCTTGCCTATTAGGTAGAGTTAATATCTCCCCACCTAACATGTTAGGCCTTTTAACAGCTGGCTTCTTATAATCTGAACTCCATTATTATATTTTGTTGCTTTGAATTTCCCACTCTTCCTCCAATATACCATGCTTTTTCACACTTCTTTGTTAACGTACGTGCTGTTTCTCTTCTAGGTACAGTTTCTCCTTTTCTTGACAAGCGGTGTCTTCCAGGCAATTAACAGCCCTATGCTCCTATGGCATTTTCTACATGCTTTTTTATTGCACATATTATAGGACATTATAATTATTTGACGGTTTCGTTCACTACTATGAGCTCCTTAAGGAGAAAAATTTTGTATTGTGACAAGCCTCTCCCCATACTTAGCTGAGTTATTCATGATTGTTCTACCATATATAACACAAGCCCTGATACATAGTAAATACTCAAAAAGAACTGTTGAATGAACAAAATATCAAATCTGCTTAATAGAGTCCAAATCATAATTTAAAGCCTTTCTTATGCATTTGAAATTGTGAGAATTAACATGTCAACATATGTTGTTTGGGTGGCCATTTATTTATTTGTTTATTTGATTCAGTGGCAACTTTGAGATTATTGTTGTGTTTTCTTTTAACTGCTGTATTGAGATATAATTAACATACTGTAAAATTCACCCATGTAAAGTATATTCATTTAAAGTATACGATTCAATGGTTTTTAGAATATTCACATAGTTGTAAAGTCATTACCACAATCTAATTTTAGAACATTTCTTCTACAAGAAACACTGAAGCCATTAGCAATAACTTCCATGGCCCCTTCAACCTCTCAAGACCCTAATCTATTCTCTGAAGCTATAGATTTGCCTATTTTCGACATGTCATATCAATGGAATCATAAAATAGACAGTTTTTTATGATTGGCATCTTTCATTGCATATGTTTTCAAGGTTAATACATTTTGTAGCATGTATCAGTACTTTATTCCTTTTTATTGATAAATGATATTACGGCATATGAATATACCACATTTTATTTATCCATCCATCAATCGATGGATATTTGAGTTGTACTTTTTGGCTATTGTGAATAATACTGCTTTGAACATTTGTGTTTTCGTGTAGACATATATTTCATTCTTGAGTCTATACCTAGAGATTGCTGAGTCATGTGGAAATTCTAGTTTAACATTTTGAAGAACTGACAAACAGTTTTCCAAAATGGCTGCACAAGTTTAAATTTCTACTAGCAATGTATGAAAGTTACAATTTCTCCACATTCTTGCTAATGCTTATTAATATTGTCGTTGCTTTTAAAATTATTTTTATAGTGTTGTAGTTTTTACAACATTAAAATGTATTTCAAAAGTTTCTCCACTAACCCTGAGTTTATGCAATGTTATCAAGTCTATAGGGAAGCTAAAGATGTTGGTATATCTGGATATGTCAAAAAACAGAATAGAAACAGTTGACATGGACATTTCTGGATGTGAAGCCCTCGAGGACCTCTTGCTGTCATCTAATATGTTGCAACAGTTGCCTGACTCTATAGGTGAGAATATATTTCATAATGAATATTTATGTCAAATATACCACTTTCTTTCTTGGCGGTATTGTTTGTCTATAGAGGTAGGGAATATACTGTTAGCCTGGTATCAATAAATTAGCAAGTTCATTTTTTTAAGATGATAAAGTAATATTTTACCAATATCTTGAAATGGTAACTCTAGTAGTCAAATTCAAGAAGCTTCTCCTATTAAAATGATCTAAGTAAACTGATATATTTAAATTTTTTTAGGTCTTCTAAGTTGTAAAATGTTATAAGGAGTATATACCTTAGAGTTAGAACAATCTGATAACCATGCACATCTCTTTTTATTACTATAGAACGCAGTAGTTTTTATCTACATAGTATTGATATATCCTATTTTTAATATTGTTATAATACTATTCTAATGTAGAAAAACCATAAAGATATATAATAAATATAAAGTATCTTCGTAGTTCTCTGTCTTTTAAATGCTGTTAAAATTCACAAGGGCAGATAATTTGTTATTTATATTAAACATTCAATGAATCTTGTTTAAATTTTTATATGAGTAAAGTTATGACAAAATCTAATTTAAATAATGAGTAAATCTTTTTGTATAGATATCTTGCTATTATTATTTATGAGAGTACTCAGCAAGTAGGGTAATTATCAAATACGTTAACTTTGGAACATAATTTTTAACACTCTGAATTAGATGTGTTATATGTTCTAGAACTTATTGAATGCTTCTGAAAATTAAGTCACAACCTAGAGAGCCTGATTGAAGTGAAGCTTGATAACAAGGCAGTTGCCAAATTTTTTCTTCAATATTCTATTGCTTCCATTTTTGGGCTAGTAGAGAACACTAATTTTAACAAAACGGTCTAGCTTTTCTTTCTAGACTTGATTACTTTTTGATTTATATAATCACATACTTTATAATAGTGTTTATCATAAGACTCATCTACCAGCTTTAGTAAACATTTCCACATTTCAGGCTCTTTCTTTGAAAATTCTGATTCATCGAGTTTGTATTAGGCCCTCTCATCTGTATTTTTATTAAACATTCTAGGTAAAACTTAAGATCAAATATTTAGGAAATATTATTTTATTCAATGGAAGGTAAAGAAGTATCATGATTAAAAAGAGCATCCTCTGGTCAACATGACCATCTGGTTAAGGTACACACCTTACACTCCTACTCAGCCACTACTTCATACCTCTACAAAGACGTAATGAGAATAGAAAAGTGACATATAGTCAAAGAACATATTTGTTCATTACTGCCTCCTCAGTGCCAAGACCTACACCTGGTATATGATAAGTGCTCCTTAAGTATTTAGTAAATAATTTAGCCATGCTTAGGAAGAATGAACATCTACCTAAACCCAAGATAGAATGAAAGAAAACACAGCGAGGACCCCTGGCCTGATGGACTCCAGACAAACAGCAGTGACAGCCCTGGATTCCTTTCCTGCATTCAAACAAACAAACAGGACCTTAAGCATAACAAAGGAACTCAAATTTATAGGGGATTGAGAAAGGAACTCCTTTTCTGTAAAGAAAAGAAACTGAAAAAACATACAACTGATGTGGAGTTAGGGTGGGAGGCGAGAACATATGCAGATTCACTACTAAAAATTGTGGCAAGTCACAAACTGGTTTGAACTGGATTTGTAATATGCACATGTGATGAGAACACCGTGTTACTGATAAAAGACCTGTTTCTGAACTCCAGAAATGTGAGAGTCAAGTGGAGGTAACCAGAAAACTGCCAGACAGGAAGGGGTGAGCACAGGTAATGAGAAAATATTCACCTTCACAAGTGAGCATGCAAACAAATTTTTTTAATAGCTAATGTTGTTATGACAGGCAAAAATTCAAACAAATAGAAAAATTTATCCCAATTGAAACTGATGTTATCAAACAATATAAAAAAACAGATTTTAAGTGTGTGTAAATCCTCAATTAGATAAAAGGAAGAATAACATTTGTAAAAATAATAAGAATCTATAAAGCAAAACTAGGAGCTTTGACTAATAACAGATGGTAATTTAAAAAAAAACAATTAGAAATCCTGGAAATAATAATGTCACATAATAAAATATATAATTGTTTGTTAAAAATACCTTTCTTTAAGAAATTATGAAATTAGTCTGCTGGTCTGAGAAAGCAGTGTGTATAGGTGATAGAAAACCAGATAAGTAAATTGGCTGGCATAAAACAGACTGTAACAGGTAAGTATCATTATATATTTAACATCTCTATTTAGAATCTGAATGGTTTTCAAATTAAAAAAAAAAAAAAACTCTGTTATAGTAGCTTACTTTTCAAGCTATGTCTGAACTCTATTGACTTTTCAGGGAAAATTGTATTTATATATCTGCGGAGTTGCCAGAATCCTGATTTTATGTAGAATAGCTGACTTCCCTCTGAAACAACTCTTCTTGGTCAAGAGAAATATTGGGAGGGGCACTAGGAGCTCTGTTCTAAGACCCTAAATAATTAATAGTTCTGATTAAATGTGAGATATTGTCTTGAGTTCTTTATTTGAGCATAGATTATCTTTTGGACTACCAGCATTTAAAAAAAATAAAAGATTTAAAATGTCATAGTATTAATAAAGAGAAATAGCAACTATAATAAAATGTTTACTTCCTTTACACCTATTTTAGTTTGTCTGCAGCTGTCAGGTATTTGAATGGAGTGAGATACCTAATAACAAGCCGTGTGTGTGGAGTCCTTTTCTTTGTTCCTGTTCCAGGGGGAAAAGGGAGAGGATCTTTTCCTCTTCTATAGAGAGTTTTAATAATCAGCTTTTTTGGATAGCAGAGTAACCCAATAAAGTAGAGTATAATGTTTTTTACTTCCCCAAATAATTAACTTATTTATTTAGTGGTTAAGGACACAGGCTATGTAGGCAAGTTACCTGAGTTTAGATTCTGGCTTTTCTACCTTACTAACTTAGAGTAATCCATTAGAGCAATCCATTTTGAGGAATGAATGAATTAATATATGTAAAATTGCTTAGAATAGTACCTGACACATAGTAAGTACTTAATCAATACTAGCTATTATAATGATATAATAATCCTTATAATCTTAGATTTAATGGTTGCCCATATACTTGGCTTTCAAAATTCTATTACAAATGTGTAAATTCCATATGACTGTTAGGTGTATTTAATAACAAATTACATTAACATTTAATAGATTTGTTGCTAATTATGTATTTATATATAAGTAGATAAGATCATAGTAAAATACCTCCTTTTTCTTTCTCTCCAGTACTTCCTAGTTGGGAGTGTAGGATAAAGACATGGGGAACTGGGGAAGGGTGCAAGGAAAGGGAAGGAATAGAATGAAATACTTTTAATATTATAGGATAGATGAAGAGAGGCCAAGCAGATATAATATAGAAATGCAGTAAAAGAATTTTCTGCCAGAGTAAAATAATGTGGAGCAATGATGGTGAGGCCAGTGTCCTAATTCCACTCCAGGACAATCAGATTTCTACAGAAGCTCCAGAATCTGTCCAAAGAGTGCCCCTTGGATGAAATATGTAAGTGACAAAGTAGCCACATCACAAATGAGTGAGGTTTCTTTTAATTCACAGACTTGGAACTAAGCAGGGAGGCCTAACTTGCTTCAACTTTTAAAGCTGTAGTGATTTCTGTCAATTGTCAGAAACGTTACCACAGTCTTCAGAAAAATCTGTTACGTCAACCTTTTGGCCTTAGTCCCTAACCTGCCTGAAGATTTTCCCATTGCTACTTCAGACCTGGGGACTGTAATTCTCTTAATTGAGGATCTGGCCGGCCTCATGGTATTTGTTCAGCTGTTTATAACCCAGCCCAAAACTTCTTGTGACCCAGTCAAGTGATGTTGAGACTGTCAACTATCCCCTAGCATCACTGGTGGGCAGGGTCAGTAATTCGATCAGAGTTACCAAGTCCTACAAAAGTGAGCTTACAATTCACAGTCTCCTGTTTTCTTTTTGCAATTCATAAACAAGCTCAGGAGTTCTTTTATATTTCCAAGGTTGATAGTTTAATATACACACTAGAGAAGCTAAAATGACCCAGTCACCCCTTCAACACAGGTAAATATGGCAGTGGGTGTTCAAACTTCAGAGATAAATTACCCCAGTGGGGATAGTCCTCTTTTTCAGGTGCTGCTGTTTTCAGCAGTGTGTCCTGAAGGCACAAGCTCATGCATTAAGCTCCAAATATTGTAGGTATTTTCTCGTAGCAGTCTGACAGTGATAACATTTCTCTCTACTACAGTAGAGATTGTGAGTGCTTCTGAAGAATATATAACTGAGCATATTGAAATTTAAAGGGCAACAACAGCTCTATTTCATGTTTTTTTGTGACTTACTTTTTGCCTTTAAGGAGTCCTTGAAATAGCTCAGGTGGGTGGGCATGATCTATAGCAGTGTTTCTCAAAGCATGTTCATGAAACACTATCTGTACAAGATACTCTGTGGGTACACACATGAATTCCATGATAATTTTGGAGAGTCACATTGCTACATTAGAACACTAAAAGCTCCTAGAAAAACTTTATTAAAAAATGTTTAATTTTTTTTAGTTTGGCATTTCCCAAACACATTTGACCATAGAACCTACTACATCCATCAAAACACGTTTTCTGTGAAACAAATACTCTATAATGTATATGTATATATCCAATGTAAAACAAAATTAGCCAACTATTAATGCTTTGCCCTTGGATTTTGGCCATTTAAGCCATATTGATATCATAGGTTATGCTGTGGCCGGGTAAAGGAAGCTGTTCTTCAATTATTCTGTGGCTAATGTTCATTAAAACCCTGGGAGTAGAGCAGTAAGTTAAGGGTATGGAAGGCATAAATCAGTGAAAATAAATAGTTGGAACGTCAATTCTTGGCCAGTTGTTCTTGGTGTATTAAAATTTTTAAGTTTTTGTGCTTACTGTTGATCCAAGTCAAGGATTTATGAGGTCATATGTTGTAATTTTCCAAGTCTGTGAGTATTACCACTATGTTCCAATACCTTCATATCTATTTGTAAGTTATTAGGCTTAATTCAAATTTGTTTTCAATTTGTATCATAACAGAAGTGTTGGTTACTGGTGCTTAGGAATTAATTAAATATTAAATCAAAGCTGGCTTGGAAAATTTTATCTGGTTCATTTGCTGCATAATAAAAAAGGGAGATGTGGTAGGTTCCTGTCACTGAGGTTTCTATGGAGCCCTATGTTTTGTGTATTTGTCTGCATTGATGTACTCGAACTCCCATTGACATAAGTAAATATTTTTCAACCAGGTCAAAACTAGGCTACACACAAATATCAGTTTGTAGATTTATATAAGCCGATAGCATGCAATTAGCATGACAAACATTCATTACAAGTGATTCCTTTATTTCTTTTTTATTGTATTTTTCATCAGAATCTGTTCTTATGTGTTAATAAACCTTCTTCTTTATTATAGGACTGTTGAAAAAACTAACTACTCTGAAAGTAGATGACAATCAACTTACAATACTACCCAATACAATTGGAAAGTAAGTGCCAAAGTTTCATACCAGACTCTTTAAAGCCAGAAACAAAAAGATACGGTTTTTTACTTTAAAATATTTTCTACTAGTGATACCAATAATCTTGTTTATATGTAAACTTATTTTAAACTGTATTTTATTTAGTCATACCTTTGTACATATCTTAATTTGGTTTTACATCTGAACATTGCATTGACACCCAACTATATAATGTCATGAAAAATGCTCAACCAGGACTGTCAAGCAAAGTGATTATCCAGACTTTCAATTATACTATTACCTGTAATTTTCCAGACATTATTAATTTAATGTTGACTGAATAGAAGCACTAAATTCACTTGATTATGTCTTATAAAATCAGATTAATTTTTATAAATCCCTTCAGTATGTATATGTTACCATTATACTATTAGTAATATTTGTATTTATGGAAGTTTAATGTATTTTTAAAAGTTAAAGAGATAGGAATCTGTTTTAGCTTACATTTTTAAAAGCTTCAGGATGAAAAGCCATGATTGCCTTTTAAGCATAAAATACATTCTATTTAGTTGATCAATCTATATGTTGCCTTTAACAGTTGGTTCTCAATTCTTTAAGAAATATATATTATCAATATTTCACTGAAATGCTTTTGTTTATAATGTATGTGAAGTAAGAAATCTTCTCACTAAGCTGTCTTCCTTCTAAAATTATATAAGGCCATTTTATAGGAATTTTGCTCTACATTTCAGTGTAAAGAATTATATAAATCCATAATTTAACAAATTTAGGTATACTAGATGGGGGAGCCTGACTTTAAAAAAAAAAAAAAGACTTATTGGGTAAAATTGATATACAATGAACTGCATATACTTAAACTTTACAACTTATTGTTTTGATAAAGATATAAAGCCATGAAACCATCACCACAATCAAGATGGCGACAATGTCATTCAGTCCCAAAGGTTTTCTCATGCCCTTTCCTTGTCCTCTCCCTTACCCCAAGTTGGTCAGCAACCATTGATATGGAAAACCTCACTTTCCAAGAATGGAATAAGTTGGCTATATTCAAATTCCAATGTTCAGACTTTGGAGAGTGCTAAAAGGCTAGACCACTTTTAATATTTTAATGTCCTCATATGACATATGTTTTGTTCTATAATTACTTCCATTTTCTCCAATATAAAGTAGAGATAAATTTACTTTCTTTAAGGGTACACAAAAGTGATTGTCTTTAACAGTCTGATGATTCTTTAAAAAACTCTTCCTATCTAATTTTATTTTTAGGTGCTGATCTTTCTGCAGATCAGTACTGCATTTAACTTTATTTAACCCTACTAGGGTTATAACTGGTATTTTGCCACTTATTTTCATTTTTTTTTATACAAACGTATATAAACTAATTACCTCTGTGAAGACAATTAAAGAGGTTTGATAATCTAAAAATAGAAAAAGTTACTTTTTCAATATGAAATAAATTGTGTTAGATTATTTACATATATAGTTGTCTTTTCACTTTAATTTTTAGAAATTGGTAATTCTTTGCCCTTAAAAGTATTAAAAAGATTTATTAAAGATAAAGGGGCCGAATCAATTTAAATGTTGATTATGAGTTTAGAGGTATAAAGGTTAACAATCTTACAATAAAACCTAATTTTTTAAAGTTATTTTTTAGTGCCATGATCATCATTTGATTACTGTTTTGGGGGATACAAAAGGGGGATGTTAGAAGAATGGGCTAATTAAAAAAGCGAAACTTTTTTATAAAGCAGTAGAAAGTATATGAGAAATCTCTGTAACATCTGCTTAATTTTTCTGTGAACCAGAAACGGCTCTAAAAAATAAAGTGTACTTAAAAAAGAAGAGTGACAGACAAACTGTGGTTATTTAGACTTGGGTATTTGGCAGATATATTGTCAAAAATGAACAATGAGATTGACAGTTCAAGGAAAACAACTGATAGTATTTCCTGGCAACAATAAAATTAGAGCTATTAAGCAAAATTTAGAATTTTGGAAAATTTGTATCTGCCACTGTGAGTTTGACAGCTTCCCAATAGTTAAAGGCTTTTCTAATAAGACTAGTGTGATATAAATGAGTGTAATTTGTTGATACCATATTACAAAATGTGTCAACATTTGGAAAATCTGTATAACTCAATGAAGCAAAATTTTCCAAATGACCAATGCATGAGTTACAAAATCAGACATGAAGAAAAGACCCTTTCGAGTAGATCAGTTGATTTTAATGTATTTGTATGAAGAGTAAGAATATTTCATTGATATAGTTTCAGATTGCACATTGCAATTATCTCCTAAGAAATTGCCACTTTTTGAGTTTTGGTGTATTAGCAAAAAAATAATCACAATTTTCTAAAAATCCTTTTAAATTCTCCCTTTTTCAACTACATATCTGTGTGAGGCTAGATTTTTTAATATATAATTTAATCAAAGCAATATACCCCGACAGATTGAATACATAGTCAGATATAACAATCCAGTTACCTTCTATTAAGCCAAATATTGAAGAGATTTGAAAAACTAAAAATGTCAGTCTTGTCACTAAATGTTTTTGTTTTAGAAAATATACTCACTTTGTATAAAAATATGTTACATTAACATGTCATTGGATTTTTACTGTTATTTAAAAACAAATAATATTTTTTAAATTACTGTTTTGATTTATTATATGGAAGATACTAATAAATGTAAACCATGTAAACATGAGTTCTTTAGGGTTATCAGTAATTTTTAAGAACAGAATGGAGTTTTAAGACCATTAAGTTTGAAGGTTTCTGTTTTATATCGCACCATAGTTTAGACAGTAAAATTTGAACAATCATTGTCTAACTTATGTTCTCACTGAAAGATACCACGTGCATACAAATATTTTTGTATTTGCGCATATTTCAAAAAATAAACTAAATTTCTAAAATTTTATGTATGCCTTAATAAGTAATCTGTATGAAGTAAAAATAATTATAACAACGATTATTATTGTTATTGTTTATATATATATATATATAATGGCTTTTTTCCCCCTTAAGTAAGACAGAATTGATCAATCTAAGCTTTAGTTCAGGGCAAGAGTTGAAATTTGATCATCTGTTAAATGGCACCCCAGGTTACATGTAAAAAGTATATTGTAAATAGTGGTATACAGTAGTCTGTATTGTATTAAGAAATATTCTACCTAGAACTCTGAGCACCAAAATCCTAGAAATGTTAAGACCAGCTGCAGTCACCAAAAAGATTCTTATTCTATACATTGAGTGTTTCAATAAGTTAAACTTGCCTTTGGTAATTTTTAATAATTTGACTATTAAAATATTGCTGGAAGAATTTATTTTTCAGCATTTTTTACAGTTGAAGTAGAGTTCATGACTTTTGTGCCAAATGACTTGTAAAATTATTTTTGTTGTTGAAACAATTTGTGCCTAAAATAAATAGGGAGACTGCTCTTATTTTTTATACTCAGTACTTTTTAAATTTTGTATCATGTAATGTTATTCTAATCAAAAAATAAATAAAAATAAGACACACATGCAAACAGTTCATTAGATAAAACCTAAATTAGTTTGCACTAATATTTAAGTTTTTCCATAGTCTAGTGTCGATAGGTAGTTCTCAACACGTGGTCCCCAGATCAGCAGCATCAGCTTCGACAGCGAACTTGTTAGAAGTGCAAAGTCTGAGACAACCCCAGATCTATTGAATCGGAAACTCTGGATATTGGGTCAGCAATCTGAGTGTTAACAATCCCATCAGGAGATTCAAATACACACTAAAGCTTGAGAACCATCTAGACTCAGTTTACTTTTATAGTTATCAGCTGAGTTTTTTTTCAAATCCTAGTTCATTGTGCTTGCTTCCGAATCACCTGAGATGCTGGTTTAAAATGAAGCTGCCGTAAAGAAGTTAACCACAGCGGTTGGTCGCTTTGACTCTGGAGCCAGACTTTCTGGGCTTAGGACCTGGCTTTTTGATGTACGATTGGATAACAATGTTCGTAAAATGAAAACTATAATAATAATGACTATCTCGGGAGAATGTTGTGAGGATTAAACACATG
The DNA here is from genome assembly GCF_014176215.1 of Rousettus aegyptiacus. NCBI lineage: Eukaryota > Metazoa > Chordata > Mammalia > Chiroptera > Pteropodidae > Rousettus > Rousettus aegyptiacus. Next base: position 47,668,078 of record NW_023416284.1, read on the forward strand.
AATAAATGGAAAGTGCTCACACATCGAGTGAACTTTTTTTTAAGTAAAAATTATTGAATTAGTTAATTTGAATTTCTGGGATTTGAATTCAAGAAATACATTTAGTTGTTTTTATGATTTTAATCCTTCTCCCTTCTGTTCACTTAGACCACTATAGCTTCCTCCTCTAAATTAAAGGCTCCAGGACACCTACAAACTAGACCAGTATTTCCTAAATTATATTCCTTGAAGCAATTGTTACTTGAGATTTTAATACATATGACAAAAAAGTAAGTTTCATGGACAAATAAATTTTGGGAACTCTGTACACAAGGTAAAAACACTCTAACTTGAGATGTTTTTCCATTTCTCATATCGGTCTCTTATTTATCTTTGTTTTATCATTCACCTTTATTTTGACATGTCTTTTCAACTAGAATATAGATTCCTAAAGGATTAGTTTCATGTCTAGAATATGTTGAATTTCTTTCATTATCCCTAGGCACGGGAATATTTGCAAGCCTTGGAACTAGACTAATGTCAATCTAGGCTTTTCCATTCATTAACCAATTGACCTTAGTCACTGTACATCTGTAAAATAGAAATAATGCTATATCTGAAAGGTTATGAGACTTAATGTTAGATAGCCTTAAATAAATTGAAACAATCATTGATAGTAATAAGCAAAAAGACACTTATTGATTGTTGCTTATGTTCATCTGTGTGAGGACTAGTAGTACTATAACGTGAATAAAACATTCAGTTCTTAAAAAGAAAAATGTTTTATACTTATTTGCAAGTTTGATAATAATATATTATCTTAGTCCACTCAGGCTGCCATAACAAAATGTTGGTTAAGAAATCTTCTGGTAATGTAACTAAAAGCATGTAGGATCTTTTTTTAAAGGTCTTTTGCGATGAGTGAAACTATTTTCTCATAGCTTACAGATATGTCCAGTAAATAATTACTTTTAAACAGTGTTTTGCATTTGAGTGATGGTTTTATTGTATAATAAAAAGGATTACAGATTTCTGTTTCAATAAAGGTAACTTTCCAAAGAGTCCAAAGAAAGGTGAAACTTAATAATTCCTTTGGAAATAAGAAAAAATTGCATCAAATGAAAAGTTTATTGTCTATACAATGATGGTAACTCTGCTCAAAATCAGTCAATATAGAGATGTCACAGGTAAAATCTCTAAATGATTGACTAGTCCCAAGAGATACTGTTTCCACCACAATCTGACTGAATTCTGCTTAGACTATAGGTTAAGTACAAAAACTGAGTTGTTTTATTTAGTAAACACTATAGAAAAGAATTAGTCTAAATTTTGTTAATTTCTTTCCTTTGTTAAGAAGCAGCCCAAGCAACTTACCTAATGTTAATGAGAAAATTAAAGATGTAATAAAAACTTGATTCCTAGCCTAAATTAAATGAAGTTGATTTAACAATCTCTGAAAATAAGGATAATGGCAAAGTTCCTTAATATTCACTATGTGCCCATACTTAGAGTTTTACATGTATTAACTACTGTACATGTACCTACTCCTTATAACATATGGTTCAGTACTGATATTACCCCCTAGTGCCAGTGATGAAACTGAGTTGCATAGTAATTAAGTAACTTGATGAGGCTATTGCCACTAGTAATTGCTAGAGTCCAGATTCCTGTCCCAGGTGGCTTGCTGCAGTTTGGCCACTTAACCCGCTGGCTATACAGATACTTTTAGGCAGTAGCTTGCTTTTTCCAAACAAGAGTTTTACATCTCTTTCTAGTTATTACATTCCTTTCAACTAAATCTCTACTAATGCAATTACAATTCTTCATAGTCATTTGACATTTGTCTAGCTCCCATGTCTTACTAACGAATGCTGGTAATTTTACATTTTGTCTGCTAGAAGGTTTTATTTACATGAAACGACCATTTTAAAAAGGGAATATCACAAGATAACTTTTACATTTTTCAAAAACAGATGGTTCCAAGTTTGCTTCCCCCCTACCCCCAAGATACTCCCTACCTCCTAACAGGTCATTTTAATGGAGTGCCATATCTATACCAGGGACTTAGCATATATTTAATTCTTATGAAATTCTGTAGATTAGGCATGAATTACCAATTTCATAAATGAGAAAACAGGAATTAATAGTAAAGTTTACTCAGCTATTAAGTGGCCACACTAAAATTGGAACCCAAGCTTGTCTGAATATTTTTCATTGAATTTCATTATTTCTGTTAAGAGTTAAAAGTGAACTAAGAAAGTAAAGCCCAAAGCCACTTATTTTTATTAGCATCTACTTTAATAGAAGATATAATGATATCTAATGGTCTCTAAAGGTCATAAATTATGTTAGAGTGAAATTATAGATTATCTAGGTAATATATTCAGAGTCCCTCTTCCCTAATAGCTAGGCAATAGAGAGTTAATGATACAGTAAGATTTTCCCAACCAAGACTAATTCATGAAGACCAAATTAGAGAAAATGTAGAGAATATTTCTAGAGAAGTAAGTTGATACTATTTAAATTCAAGCAATACTACCTCCAGTAATGTCACCTGTACTGATATGTGAAGGCAGAGCCTTACTGACCACAACTCTTGTAACATTTATATGGATTTTAGCTGACATGTCACGTGTGTGTGTGTGTGTGTGTGTGTGTGTGTGTGTGTAAATGTTACTCTTGAAGGAAAGTCTTGTAGCTCAGTGTGTGGTCTTAGCACCAGCAGCATCCACATCACCTAGGAACTTATTACAAATGCAGAATCTGGGTCTTACCTTAAACCACTGAATCTCAATCTGCATTTTAGCAAGTTCTCCTGGTGATTCATGTGCACACTGAAGTTTGGGAAGCATCACTTTAAAGTACTTTAAATTTCCTTGGCAACTTTTTTTCATTTTTAATGTGTACAGTTATAAACTATAGATAAAACTTCAAAAAAACAGTAACTTTCAGTCTATCTTTTTTTTTTTTGCACAAAGTATAATGAATGCATTTTCTTATTTATTGAGATATAATCAACATAACATTATATTAGTTTCATGTGTACAATAACAGTTTGATATTTGCACATATTGTAAAATGATTACCACAATAAATCTAGTTAACATCCATAACCGTACAGTTATATTTTTTTCTTGTGATGAGAACTGTTAAGATCTACTCTTATAGCAGCTTTCAAATATGCAATGCAGCATAATGAACTATAGTTACCATACATTACATCAGCATGACTTAATGATTTTATAACTGGAAGTTTGTCCCTTTTGACGGACAACCTTCAACTATTTTACCCAACTCCCAGTCCACCTATGATGCCCACTAATCTGTTTTCTGTATCTATTTGCTCAGGTTGATTTGTTTGTTTCTTTAAATTCCACATATAAGTGAAATCATACAGTATTTGTCTTTCTCTGTCTGAGTGTCTTCACTTACACATGGTCTAGGCCAGTTCTAATCTGAGTAAATGTGATACAACTATATTCATATAGATTCTGTATTCAAATACCTTAAGTGATTTCTAATAAAATCGATAAAATAAACTGCAATGTCAGATTATGAATTTGAATCTTTTGAATTTCAGAGATCATTGAAGAATGTGTGTTTTGCACTTAGTAGCTTTTCTCTGTAACCCAAGATGTAAAATTTTTTCAGGCTATAAATTATTAATTCTGATTACCAATGGTACAGCAAAATGTCTTTTCAATGCAAGAAGTTCTTGCTTTGTGCAATAGTGGGAGACTTTGAAAACAAATATGCAAGCTGAAACTATCCAAAACAATCTTAATCAATGAGGAAAATTATTGTTCTGACAAAAGCCTTTAAAATCTTTTTCAAAACATTAAATACTTTTACTGTTGGTTTAAAAATGTATAGGGAAATGGAAAAATAATAAAATCAATATTTATTTAGTATACTGTCATTGTAAACATTAGGAACATCAAGAATTGCAATGTTTTATTTATTTTGTAAAAACACCTATCAAGATCATTTTGAACAGTGCATCATATAAGTTATAATTTGGAGTGAACATTTTTTTGTGTCAGTGAATTGTCATACTCCTTTTTAAAATTGGACTACCTTCCAAATTTTTATCCTTTGTGCTTCAATGTCATGAAACATCTCTGAGAGTTCCTTTAATGTGAAGTTTATTGCCAGCGTCACTTCCTCTGAGACATCATCATTTTCATCACAACCCCTTTCTTCATTAATGTCAACAAGTTTGTCTTCACTAAATTCTGCTGGCAGCATGTCTACAATATCTCAAGTAGTGCAAGCAAATTTCAACAGCCAGGTATTTCTTCTATGTAGAGTTTACCACTTTTTAAAATACTAGGTAAACCAAAGAAAATACACCTGCAGGTTGAAATGAGCCCTGTCGATGGCCTCTGCTACAGAGGCACAGGCTAAGAGGCAAGGTAATACAGGGAGCCATGCTATCTGCATTTAGGTCCCAGCTTTCCTACTTTGTGTATCCTTGGCAAGCTACTTAGCTTCTTTAAGCTTCTATTTCCTTATCTGTAAAATAGATTTTAAAAGATTAGTTATTTTCATCTCCAAAATGCTTATTTCTCCTTTCCTGAACCTGCCTTCTATGCCCTTCTACCTACTCATGCCACCTATATACATTCATTCCAAGGATATACAGGATGAACATCCAACTATAAATAACACCTAAGTTGTATTAAAAACAAAACCTTCTCTCATTTTCAGTGGCTCAAATGACAGGTGAATTTAGAAAGATAAAACAAACTTCTGTTAATTTTACCAAATTGAACCACTTATTAAATGGTATTGAATCATTTGGCAAAACTAATAAAATAAATTAATTTACATAAATTATGCAGTCACTAGATAAACAACTTTTATGATTAGTTTGGATGTGTGGCTTTTTCAAAACTTCTTGGCCATGTGACCTTTTAAAATGTCTGACTGATGTATTTATTTTTCCAGTTTATCTTTATTAGAAGAATTTGACTGTAGCTGTAATGAACTGGAGTCTCTGCCTTCTACTATTGGCTACCTTCATAGTCTTCGAACATTAGCAGTCGATGAGAATTTCCTTCCAGAATTACCAAGAGAAGTGAGGAATAAACTTTTTTCTATTAGTTAACTTTTAATGGTTCTGTTTTGAGATTAAATCCTAACAGGTGCGACAGCTGTGTAGATTCATGAATTAAGTTTGAATATATATAGGAATTGCCTTTGTGTGTATTTGTTAATCATTCTCTTCTAAATGACAAGTGATAAGTTCTTGTATTTGATCCAGGAAATACATTTGACTTCAACATTGCTTGCAAAGAAAAGTAATAAAATATTGTAAATAAATTAATGCTAAGAATAGAATTTCAAATAATTTAATTTATGCATTTTACTTTTAAGAATAGTAATAAATAACATTTTGGAATAATTATATTTTCATTTCAGAAGTGAAAGATTTTTTAATGTAAATTAGTTTTTTAAAGTATTATGTTGGATAATAATATTATTTTAACATCAGGATTTACTAGTAGGTTCTTTTAATTTCTATCTGTAAATGAGATTTTAATTTATTAATGTCAAGAAAAAATTGTGAAGTATATTTTCTATTTAACATTTTCTACAAAATGCTTCCATAATGAAGAAGCAATAACCCATATATTACTACTTTTGAGCCAAAAGTTATAAATAAAAATGACAAATGTTATTATAATTTGAAGTAAAAAGTAACTTTGCCAAGGAAATGTCAACAAAACTTCATTTATTGAATGTATAACCTATTATAAATATAGAAGTGTTAGTATTTACTTGGATGGGCAAAAAACAACATGATTTATGAAAACAATGATGTAAACAAGTATTCCAGTACTAAAATTATAAATAAAATTCTTCATAATATGCAAAAGAATATGAGATAATATACATTCCCTTGATACCTAAAAATATTATAATACATTTACATATTTTTAAATGAAATTATAAAAATAAAACAATACAGATATTAAAAGAGAATCTTAAAAGTGTTAAGAAAATCTATAAATTAATCAAATTATTACATAAATTATAAAATTTAATATAACAAATAGCCTACACCGTGATTCTTACTTTTTTGTTCTTGTTATACTACCTATAGATTGGAAGCTGTAAGAATGTAACAGTTATGTCTCTACGCTCCAATAAACTGGAATTTCTTCCTGAAGAAATTGGTCAGATGCAGAAACTAAGAGTCTTAAATTTGAGTGACAACAGGTAATTCTGCAACATATCAAATCACATATTAGTTATTTACCAAAAGCAAATTATTATTTCTTGTGCATAGATATGAATATATGCAGACATATATATTTTTTATGTATGTTTTTATGTCTCTAGTAAATTAAATGGGCAATGTGTATATCATCGACAACACCAGAATTCTGGTAAAAATATTTCCAGGAAGCTAATAGTAAAAAGACAGGTTTATATATTGTGGTAAGGGCAACCAAATGGTTAGTCATGTTCAGAGCAGGATGAACAAAGAAAGCATGGATCCTCTTCTTATAACAAAGGTGTTATATTGGTAGATGGAGAAAAAGAAAAAGTAAAACTGCAAGTCATCTTTGTTTCTACCACAATTGTCCTCAAATAGGAAAAGATAAAAATAAATATTGAATAAAGATAACTGCTAAGAAGTGATTATGGGATAGAATGTTTGAAATCTTTGTTTTCAATAAGTTTCAATTAGACTAATAATAATATGAGAAGCTGAGAGACTTTGCAACAATATCGTCAAGATTACCTTCAATGGAATCATTAAAAATGTTCAGATTCTGAAAGTTTCACTAAACGTGGGAGTTCTCATTGGTTTAAAAAAAAATAATGTGAATTTTAAAAAGCTATTCATTTAGCAGCTCAGTAATATTCTCATGTAAGAGAATAAAACATTTTATTAAAAGGTTTTGAGATTTTATTTTTAAAACCAAGATGACAAGGGACCTTCCTAGCTTGGTGCAACAAGAGTAAGTCATGTCTTACCAACCTCGTTTTCTGTTTGGACTGGATTACAAAACAGGAAAATGAGGGAAATGCATTGAATGTTGTGCCTGACTTTCAGCAAGACTTTTATCAAATTTTTCTAATTACATTCTTAATATGGTCAGAGAGATATCATAGAAAAAATAGACTCCCAATGAATTCAATTATAGTTCCTCAGTGAAGCCACACTCCATTAATGTAAACCTGGTGGGAGGGTTTTCGTGATGAGCTGTAAAGGTCTCTCCTAAATTCTTCATGTGCTCAACTTTAATATATTAATAAACTAATTGATGACATAGAAAATATGCTTATCAAATATTTTTAAAATGATTTATAGTTAGGACTACTAATGAAGTTATTTCTTCAACAAATATAGCATACTTGAGCACCTACCTACCTAACATGGGACAGACACCTTTCTAGCTGCTGGTGTAAAAGATATGAATAATACATTGAGAATCTCATAATATCAGGATTTTAAATACTACATCAGGCCAGTACAGTGACTAAAACATAGGTTAGAGACAAATAAATTTTTTAAATTAATGAATTAATCAATGAATCTTATCCTGAGAGTCAAATCAATATTTAGCCAAAGTTGAGGCCAAAGTTGAATATTATCATCAGATAAAAGATTAAATATGAAATGTTATCCAAAAGTCATGATTATTCTAATTTTATATTTAAAATATAATACATTTCTAAAGTGTGGCATTTGTTCAAGAAAAATGATTTCTTCGTACTGTCAACTGTAAGATTGATTCTGTTGTCAATTTAATACATATTTGTGATACAAAATAAAAGCCACTTTCAATAGTAGCCACTAGAAGAGCAAGGAAAATGAGGGTAACATCCTCCTCCAATAATTTCTTTTCTTTATACTCTATGTTTATGACTGGATTGATGATGACTTATCATGGATAATGTTGTTTGTGATTCTGGAGAGTGTTCCCCTCATGTAATTTTGGTACAGCAGAATTAATGTTCTACTTTCAATTCATCTCCATATCATAAGAAAATTCTCCCCATAGACCTTACTTCATAATTTCTGGCTTAAATGAAATTAAATAACTAAAATTGGAAACAACTTTTATGGGTAATTTGGTTTGATGTTATAAATGCTAGTGTAACAAATAATTCTATAAAAAGAGAATTATGATGTAATTTAATTTCTGTTATTTTTTATATTCTTATTTATGCTTTACAAATATTTAAAATCTCAGAAAGATTATATTCATCTTAAAGTTATATAGCTAATGCATACTCTGTTATTTGTATTGGTTGTCATATCTTCTCATATTCACTAAATTATTTGAAAGTGCTTAACTGCTTCTGCAAAAAAATTAACTGTTAATCCTTATTAATTATTGTAACATTTTCCACTTCTATTATCACAATATTTTATTTATTCACCAATTGACTGATAGACTTTTGACATATTAAAACCTTAAGAAAATTTTATTATTATAAGTTATATCTTTAAAAGTTTATCTGCATTCGAAAGTAGAAATGCAGATTAACAATAAATCCATTGGCATATTTTGTTCATATTACTCACTTTGCTGACTATCTGTCATGTAAATCATAATTTATTGTTCATGTACAGTTTCAGGATATCAGGTAGTATGTTGAAGATGGCTTTTGACTATTTGGCCTTTTAAAGGCCGAAGCCAATTCTAAATAGATAACTTTAACTGAATACCTAGACCGATGCCAAATTTCACATATTTCAAAATGCTATTTTTAGAGATTCCCTCATTGCATATCTATATAATACAAGGATGAAGGAACAAAGGGACACACTTTCAAGAGTCAACCTAATGTTGGGAGCTGTAAATTCCTTTAACAGTAAGACAGACATGGCCCCTTGCCCTCATGGAGCCTATAGTTTTCTGGGGTGTATCAGAGGGTAAAAAAAAAAAAAAAAGAAAGAAAAGAAAAGAAAAAAGGAGAGGAGAGGACAGGACAGGACAGGAGAGGACAGGACAAGACAAGACACGACAAGACAAGAGAAAAGAAGACAAGAGAAGAGAAGAGAAGAGAAAGAAAAGCCTCAAAAATGAATATATAATTAAAAACTGTGATATGTTTATGAAGGAAAATACAGGTGCTTTGAGACTAAGATGAAAAAAGTAATCTAAATGAGGAGTCAGGAAAAAGCCTCTTTAAAAAAAAAAAATGACATTTAAGCTAAGAGCTAAAGGATATGTGGGATTTAGTCAAGTGAAGTATGAGAGAAAGAGTATTCCAGGCAGAGAAAAGAGCTTGGCTTATCCTCGTCGTAGGCTGAGAATGCCAGTGGTGCTGACAGGACTAAGGAAAAGAATAGCAGAAGTTTCCCAGAGGGGTTTTGGGGGCCGGATCCTGTAAAGTCTGAAAGGCATGTTAGCATGGATTTTGGATTTTATGTTAGATGCAAAGGAAAGCATTTAAAGAGTTGTAAACAGAATATTTTCACTTTTTGAAATTGCTCAGGCTACTCAATGGAAAAAGAATTGGAGAGAAGAAGAATGAAACCAATAAATTATAGTATTTTAACTAATTCTTCATGAAAATTAACTACATTTATCTTCACCCATACTATTAGAATTTTCTTGTTTTTTGCAGATTGAAGAATCTGCCATTCTCATTTACCAAACTTAAGGAGCTTGCAGCTCTGTGGCTTTCTGACAACCAGGTAACAACTTTTATTACCTGATTTATTCGCTTTATTAAGATGAACGATAATTGAAACTGAATTACCAGCTTATTCCCAATAGATACCATCGACAATTAGTACAAAATAATTAGAGGAGAGATTTTTGTAAAGGTAGTAATTCAAATGTTTATTTTTTTGCTGTAACAAAACAGCACTATAATCTTCACCCTCTTTAAATATTCAATTTTGCTTCTACTTCATTCTCAGATATCTAAAATATAAAATGATCATTTTTATAGCTTTTTACCTCAAGGTGGTACATGTCCTTAGAGGATGTACTTTAATTATATCTCTGAATATAAAAAATAGGAAATCATTACCACAATCCCCACAAGAGAGAATTAATATCCTCTATATTCCTTTTTATTCTTATACTCTTAATTATAATCAACTTAATTCTAAAACTATTCCAGAAATTTTCAGGTATCTTTTGTAACTATTATCAGTATTTTCTGTAAAATTGCTTTGATATTATTTCTTCGTTGTAAAAACAGATTATAATTAAATAAATAATGGAGTATTAATGAATACTTTTATTAACTGGAAGGTAACCAGAAACAGTTGAAGACATCTGATTTGCCACCAGAAAACTGATGATAAACAATTTTGACATAGCCTATTAGTCTTCTTTTAATCTTTTCTTATAATCCTGAAATTTTGAAACTTCTGTCCCAAAATATGAATAGCCAGATGAAAACAAATTATAGGGAATTTAGTTTGTCGTCATTATTTCCTGAGCATAAAATCAACATTACTAATAAATGAATCCTTCAAATTTCTACATATTGGGCTACTTTTGGTTAAAAAAATTAAAACAAACCTCTACCAAATGTAAATTGTTAAGTGTAAGAATAAGGTTTGTGCTCCCGCAGTCATTATAGAACTTGCTTCCACCTACTGCGTAAAAAATTAGATTGTCATTTAAATTCAAATCTTATTAATGAACTAAAAGTCATCAATATATCCTTATAAATAAAGCACTGCTGGAATCAATGTGAATTACGCTAATGGAACAGACTATTCAGTGTTCCTTGTGAAAAAAATCCCCTAATATTACAATTTATTATTCTTCTGGGAGAATGAAGAGAACAATGACTGCATCATTTAACATTTATTAGAACAGTGATTTATTTAATGAGTTTTTGACTCAGTTTCATGAGACAAGGTATCCCAAATCCCCTTTGTGCTTCACTCCTGTTAATAAATGTCAAGAAGCTGATTTTTAAAACATTAGATAAAAGAATCACTTCCAGTATATTTCCATATATAATGTATATATAATATCAGATTTTTAAAAACCCTTTTAAAATAATATTTCTGAAATCAAATAGAGAATTAAATTTTACCATCTATAGGTAAACATATTGTGATATATCAGATGCAAGTACGGCTGCTGTTTTGTATGTGGACTCTGTCTTTGGTGACAAAAATAGCTCTTAAAAATAAATACTTATTCTTTTACCTAGTTAAATTCATAGATGATCTTGCATAGCATCAATTTGATAGCAAATTCCATTTCACTTTTTAGGACAACAGCTCATTGAAAATGAATGAGCATATAGAATCATACTGAAAGCTTACTTACTTGAAACAATTTAGCACATTATGGTCTCTTCAGGATTAACACTGACATTGTTCAGTGAGGATGAATAATTATGTGAAAGAGTATACTAGAGGAAAAGAAAACTCATTGTGAAGACCTTAGAATTTGAAAATATTCTCTAGCAATAGTCTCATTTTATGTTACACTTTATTTCATTACTTTTTCCTTTGCTTTTTAAAAAATTTTTCATTCAGCTTGGTGAGTTCAGACTATTGACTATTATCTTATATAAGAGAAATATTCTTTATATTTGCTAGCTTATTAATCTAATTTATATGTTCTTTGCTTCTAGTCCAAAGCCCTTATCCCTTTACAAACTGAAGCCCATCCAGAAACAAAGCAAAGAGTATTGACTAACTACATGTTTCCCCAGCAACCTCGTGGCGATGAAGGTAAATTATCAGTAGAAATTTCTCCTATACGTATATAATTATGGACAAAAGAGATGAAATTCGTTCTGCTCTCTGGCCAGGAATACTGGCACATGAACCAAGCCATAAAGGTAATTACATGACATACATAAATCATTTGGAGGTTAACTATAAATGTGCATCTTATCTTCCACACTATAATATTTTAAATAAGATTTCAAAAATATAACTCTTCATTTTATTACTTACATAAAAAGAATGTTGACTTTTGGGATCAACTTTTTCTCTTGATGGATCTCAAGACACAGAACCAGTTAATCAAATGTGGTAAACAGGTAATTGAAATGAGCTAAAAAGAATCAGGTCTTAAGGAAGGTTCAATGAACTTGTTTATTGCCTGTGTTCCCTAATTTCATGAACACAATTTAAACATTTAGTCCCATGATTCCAGGCCTGAAATTATTTCATATTGTATCAACCATACAAAGATGACTTACAAATGATGAGCATTCCTTCTTCTTCAAGTTGTTTCCCTAAACAATGCCAGCAACTATGATAGGAATAGTTTTTATAAATTCTAAACCTTTTATAATAATTAAAATTTCTATCCTATGATCCCATTACTCATAACATGTTTAAAGATTTGTCCTTTATCATTGTGAACTCAATATAGGCTTCTTTGCCCAAACCAGCACAGACTGTCATGCACATTTTCTAGTCTAACAGTCATAGTAATTATTGGAAGAGTAAACGCACTTTAATCCACCCATGAATTAAATTCACTCAAGCTGCTTGAATGAGACAAACTTTTAAAAGAAACTATTCACTTATATATTTCTTATCTTTAGGGATAATTATAATAAACGTCTTTAGCCTTTTATTTCCAAATGTAAATGAATTATTTTAGGATAGTTTAGGATATTTCTATTTAAATTTTGACTTAGAGAAATAGGAAAAAGGAAGAATGTTTTCGTATGTATTTTTCAGACTTTAAAAAATCGATCTTTTGAATTTATGAAATAAAAGCCACCATGTTTACATATGTACAAGAAAAGTCTTAAGTAAGACTTATGTTTAATTCATCTTACCTTTACTTATATTTACATTTTAATATCTCTAGATTATCAAAATATTTCATTTCAAAAGGAGGTAGGGAAAAATGAAAGTGCCTCATATTCATGATTATTTCTGAGATCCAGTTTCACAGATTAAATCCCTAATTTGTTCTGGGGAGTGAGGTAGATCTAGTTAGATAAGGTATAGCATTTAGAAATTAGTCTTGTTTTGTTTTGTTTTGGTATCCTTTGGAAGAGAGAGTTGATATTAGAAAAGTTTTTTTGAACTTTAAGAAACTCGCCCTATGGTATTTCAGGCAGAAGTATGATAAATGAATGTTCAGAATCTCTTGCGACAAACAAGAAAATATATGATAAAGTTTATCTTTGCGGAAATAAGTTAGCTCAAACAAAATACTTTTATTTATAAGGTTTATAAGCAAGTCTTAAAACTCAGCTGTAGTATTCTTAGTAAATTGAGGATGACATTGGTACTACCATTGTGTAGTTATGAAGATTAAAAAGATAACATTTTTAAGTGCTTAGTCCAGCTCTCTCTATTATTACTGTCCTATGAATAGTTCATTCTCTACACTTGAAATCCTCCGAACTCCAAAACAAAATTAATGTATACTTAGGAAAGCTGAATTTGAGTTAAGACATTAAAAGACCATGTAATAACTATCAAGAGAATTTTATTCCTTCTTTCCTCTTTCTTTCCTTCTTTCTTTCTTCCTTTTTCTTTTTATTTCCTTCTTTATTCTTTATTCTCTTTATTTTTCTTTTTGTTTTTAATTTTTGTATTTGTTTGTAGTACCTATCACCATTTTTTTTGCATGAGGTACTAAGCTCAATTAATAACACTTGATGTTAAAAAAAGAAAAAAAGCAATAATACTTTGAAATCTAACTGTAGATTTCCAGTCAGACAGTGACAGCTTTAATCCTACACTGTGGGAAGAGCAGAGACAACAACGCATGACTGTTGCCTTTGAATTTGAAGAAAAAAAGGAAGATGATGATAATGCTGGGAAAGTTAAGGTGAACCTTTTAATTTTTGTTCCTTCTTTCTTCTTATTTTTTCTTGTTCAATGTTATTCAAATGGACTTTGGGACAAAGTCTCAGGGTGGTACGTTTCATTATAGCAGAAGGGTAATTTTGGAAGCATGGGTGTGCTTCAGAATAAGACTAATACCTCAATTCTGACTGAGCATATTTGATATGCCACCACATCTTACAGAATAACATGAAAGAGATTCAAGGTGAGAGAGTCAAAAAAAACCAAACAGACAAATCTGGGTGATGGGCTTTACCTGGGCATCATTTTACATCTTTGAAACACCAACATGGTTTTCTTTTAATCACTGAGCAAGGAAACATGCAGACTCTAAGAGGCCAAAATACACATTCATAGAAGATCCAACAGATTAATATATTACATTGGCATCAAAATCTCTGAAAGATTTTATATTCCTGGGATTTTTGAGAAGAATGTATGAGTTTTCTTAAATGTAAGGAAGAGTTTTAAAGGAAGTGAGTACCTAATAATAAGTGATGTTCCTTAGAGAAAACTTCAATTTTTTAACACCAAAGCATATTTTAAAAGATCCTTTATTGGAACGAATCTAAGTCAAGTAACGAGGTCGAATTTTAAAAATCTATATTTTTTCATTATTTATATTTGAAATATCAGAATCGATATAGATTTTATCAATATCAGGTTTCATGCTATAATTATAGCAAAATCTTGAATCTCTCATTAATTTTTATGGTATTATTCGTGCATTTTTTCCAACATGAGTACTAACAGCTCTCACTCTTAGCAACTAATTAGCTAAGTAATTGTATATGCATTCTATTAATAGATCTAGATTGTGCAATGTATTCTTTTCTGTCCTCTCACTCTCATATTTTCTAAACATTTTTCTAAAACCAACACACTCCAGAACTTTACTAGAATTAGACAGTAAGGTAATAGACCAGGCCTATTTCAAACCTATATCACTGTGGAGAACCCAAAATGGATTCCCAAATCAAAATGATAATTCTGTTAAAGATTTGGGTTAAAAAAAAATGTTTCTGAATGGTTCGTTAGTGCTATCTAATAACCAAAGAGACATTTTTTATTGTGAATTCCTAGAAAAACTAATGCTAAACTAAAAATAAACAAAAACTTTTTAGAACATTTCAGTTTTATTTTTTTTAAGAATTTCATAAGTTAAATCCAGAACCTATGGATGATGCATTCTATACTGGACCTCTGATTCATTTTTTTGCTCCATCAAATGTCAAAAACTATGTACTTCTTCCTAAAAATCTGTATTCAAAGTATGCAAGAGGAAAAGAGTGTTTTTAACATAGTCTTGCATGTGTGTCACTGAAAACATAAAATATAGTAAATTCAAACAATTATTTAGAAGCCCTGTTTGTGTGTTATGTAATCGGGTTTCCTTATAATCAGAGTAGGTTCATTATACTTTAGAGTGCATTTTTCTCTCAGTTTATTTATATTTGGTTTATTTATATATTTGCAAAACCCATGTGTTTCCTTAATCTCAAACTACTCGGCTTTGACTAATTTGAATATTTCCAATGCCATTGGCTATTGGACAAATTAGAACACAAACAAACTTCTAAATAAATCATCATGGAAATATGATGAATGAAATATATTAAAATACTTAAATTAATAACGTTTCTGGTTCATTACATGTACATTAGATTTAGCATCATTTTGCCTTTAATTTGCATAAAATTTAAAAAGGAACCAGTGACCTGTGCCATCAACTTCCAAATGAACTAGAGTATAATGCCCTACTTATATTGTATACAGTGTAGTATGAATGCTGCATTGTGTGAGGAAATTGTGACATATGATAGCTTCATATGATATCGGTACTGTTTTATTACATAGAATTAAAACTAATTTTCTGATGGTCGTTTTAAATGCATTACCCAGAGTGAAAAAATATATATATCAAGAGTAGAAAAATGATAAAGTGAAAGTATTGCTACAGTGCTCCTCTTTCTCCCAGAAAATGGAGATTCCTTCTCCCACAGGATCACTCCTGCCAAGCCCCATGGGAAAGGGGCCAGCGTGGGATTACTCTCCAACCTGCCAGACTGTCTGGCGATTGCTGCACACCATGGGCCAGGTGTGATCAGCAGATCCAAGATATGCCTGTCCCCCAGAATGACCCACAGCTGGCATGGGGTTGTATAAGTGGCCTCCAGCAGGAAAGGAGCATATGTACTCCATTGCCAGTTGCAGCACAGTCCACCACTCTTCCCTCTCTAAGTGGCAGACAGGTAGGCCTAGGTGTTTGGGGTAGGAGAATCTCCCATGTAGAGGCACTCTTGGAACAGTGGTTTATGGGCTATGTTCTGCATGATTTGGGGTAAGAAATGTTAATCATATAGAAACCCTCCAATTACCAGTGTTTGCACCAAATTTGACTTTTTTGTTCATTGACCTTGGCAATGGGGTGGGAGAACTGAGTCAGAGGGGAGGGAATATCAATATGAGGTGCCTAATGGTGGGATATCTGGCATGGTTTTTGAGTTGGGTGCTTCATTTTTATTTATGTTTTTATTTTTAAGCTTTTTTCTTTAAAGTGTGGGAATACCAATAGTCAAGCAGAATGTTGATGACACTTGATAAAATCTAAATTGTCCCCACACATACATGCATTTTTTAAAAAATATCAATTCTGGGGGAGATGAACTAAACTGGATTCTTAAAATAGCATGAGATTTGAATTGAGATTTGCTGAGAGTAAACTTTGAGCACAAAGAGCATGACATCTGTTGAAAAGTATCAATTTCTCTTTCATTTGAAGGCTCAAGTGATGAGAATTCCTGTAAGAGAAGATTGGTTTGGGAGTTGTGGCAAATAGGGCTTTCTTATCTCTGTGAGTTGGGTGTTTAAGAGTTTAATGGGGGGAAAAAGTCTTATTGGGATGTTAAATACTTAATTTTTTTGTAAACTTTACCATCCACATGTAATGGACTAGATTCTTATTCTGTCTTATATTCTTTCTGCAATATAAGGCAAGCTGAGAATGCATTTTCCTAACTAAAACTGCTACTAGTTTCCTTGGTATGTAAAATGTTCTAATTAATTCCTAGAATAAGATATTTTACAATCAATAATCAAAGCATTAATTATTATTTCTCTTACTGGAATTTACAACCAAATCAAATTAGAATTTAATCATTATATAAGAAATATGTGAATTCAAAATATCACTTCTAAACACCCTAGCTTATAACATTAATTCTTTCTTCATTGCTAAATTTTTGGGAGTCTCCAACATCTTGCAGCTGCTATTTGCATTTACTGCACTTTATTTAGATCTGAGATATATAGATATATAGAATGTTGTGAAACATTTAATTTTCCAAAATTAAAATAAAATAACATTTCAGTAAAGATCTTGCATTTTAATAAAACGTATATGTAAAATGAGCAAATACTTTATGGTGAGTGATATATACAACAAATTGGTAAGAATGTAATTGACATTTCCCCCCACCTATGTGTATAATTAATAAATTTACATATATTTCATTCCATATTAGAATAAGGGAATATTTCTAGCTTATACATTTAGAAATATAAAGAAACTGCTTTTGTATGTAGGCATTACTGAGAGATTAATATATTGTGTTTGTGATCATGTTTATTCATTTCTGAAGTACTGTACACATAAGGTGAAAAGTAAGAAGGGAAACAATCTGTGAAAGGGTATAAAATATGCTTTTGCAGAGTTTACAAACATAGAATTATAAAATATATAGTTTTGTTTAAAAAGCAATTATAAAATATTTTGTTAGCTTTATGCTTTAAAAAATTAAAATATCATGTTAGCTCAATAAAATTCACATTTTAGACTTACAGTATTTTTTCCTCAAGATTGTACAAATATGTGCTGCACCTATACCAGAGAACAGCTCTGAACCAAGTAACCCTTGTATAGCATAAGCTTTGGAGTCAATGACCTGAATTTAAATTTGAATGTTGCTGCCTACTAGTTGTATGACCTCCGGCAAGTACCTTACACTGTCTGAGTCCTTGGGGGTTTTTTTCCCCATAAAATGGAAACAGATGCTATAATGAGTTGTGAAATTTAAATAAGATTTAATTATATTGATTGCAAATTATGAATTAATATTCTTAATCATTAATCGTTATTATTTATATTTAAATATGTTATAAATAATCAGTATTGTTTATTGTATAAATAACTAATAATAAGTTAAATATCCCTACATTTTGCATACTGTCCGACACATGGCAAATACTGATTAAATGATACTCATTGCTGCAATCTAAAAAAAAAAATTCAGAACAGTTGTAGGTATTATGGTTAGGCATATGTATGGTCAAATCTAAATTGTCAAAGATACCCATATTTTAAAATACATAAGTATAATATAGTATTAGAAACAGTATCTAATCTCTTCATAAGACCAATGAATTTTCATAGGACTATCATATTTATTCTCTTATTCTAGCTCTAGATTAACCCAAGCATGTGGGAGAGATGTTAGCATTCTCATTTCCTATGAGTAGAAATTGATAGGAAATCGGGGTAAACCTGTGGCTTAAATTTAGATCTTATGAGTTCAAGTCCAGTAAATACTGCCAATAGACTAGTAAATGGGAAGCAAAGAGCTTATTGTCTCTGGTGGAACGAATCTAAATTTTGTGAGACCTGACGCTTCCAGAGTTTGCAAAGGGGTCTCTTTAAGGAAAATAATATAAAATAACCATGTAAGTACATAAGTAAGCCTCCTCACGAGGCTTTGAAAAGAACCTATGCAAGTGACAGGCCCTAAACTTAAGCTTTACTAGCTTTCACAGAGAAAAAATACTCAAACGTATTCTGGTGATGTGACTAAAATAACATTAATTTGTTTATAAAATAACCAGAAAATGTTGGTACCATATTAATAAATAGTCATCTCATTGTGTCAGATGGGATATAGCATCTACAAAAAATAGATTACATTATTCAATGAAGTATTTAATTCAATTAAGGAAGAACACTTCACATTTTTTTGACTTCGATTCAATTTAGAAGTATAATTTTAGCATTAAGGATATTTTAAGGTTTGTAGAACCTTAATTTAATGCCTTACTTGAAAATTATTTTTCATTCATGTATGACTGGTTATTAAAAATTAAAATGTTTTTAATTGTTGTAATAGTCATACCATTCTATAATTTACATTTTTTAATGTAGTGTTTAGCTTTAACCTTTTAACATCAAGTATTTTTAAACACGTTCACATCCCAATGGACTTTGTCTAGCATGGATATCATTCTTTTTATGTTTATTTAGGAATCCATTATAAATTAAGTACTGAGATATATTTGTATTATCAGCTAACAATTTACACTTCCTTTGGTAAATTCTAACTTTTTCCTGGGTTATATTTCTGTAGACTTTTTCCTGTATATTATTAATTTTGTCCTTATTTATTTAGGAATATAAAAGATTAAATTACATTTAAACAATATTTATACCAGCAAAATTATCTGGTTTTTCATCAGCTTTCCAAAAATTTATTGGAAAAATAATTTTATATTTTTAGTACTGAAAGGAATATTAGAAATCATCTAGGGAAATTCTATTCCAGTATTTGATAAGGAAAAGAAGCCACAAGAAAGACAAAATACTATGATAATGAAGTTGGTGGATTTGCTAAAACTTCAGATAAGCAAAAGTGTTTGAATTCATATTTGTAGCCCTCAGATCTATACCACCATCATAGTTTCTTACATGTCATGAATTGCATGAGTGGTGAGGTGGGTATGCACCTTACCCTCTTCCTTTTTTTCTCTCATTCCCACTCTTCTTCCACCTTCTCCTCCCCAGCTCACACACACACACTTTCCATAGACACATACTCACCACAATCACATAAACCATTCCATTTGGAAAGTTGGTTCTACTCAGATGCAAAAAGCCATGATTTTTGGAACAAGCCTGGCCAAATAAATCTGCCCCTTATTTTTCTGCCCACTCCCTTTTAATTAGCATTAAACAATTTGCATCTATTACATTTAGGTATATTTTAAGTACTCTGATGGTGAGATATTCTGTATGGAATGTCTCATATTTTCTCTCTCTAAATTAAATGGGAAAATAATTATATATATATATATATATATATATATATATTCCCTAAAGTCATATTTGATATACCAAAAATGAACTCAAGAATGGAGGTAAATATCTGGATAAATATAAGCCAAAATTTGCATGCTTTCCTACAACATCTTAGAAAATGTTCTCAATTTTTTATTTCTGTTTATTGTATGACATTACCTATAAAGCATGTTACTCTATTAGGGTAAAAACTAAATATAAAAGCCACCTTGATGCACATCGTCTTAAATATTAACAAGAATTAACTACCCTATTTTTGATGTGACATGCTGATTAATGTAGACCTGTTGCATATTTGGGTAGTAGATATTGTCACCTCCCCATTTTTTAATATATGATAACTCACTCCACTTGTAAATCTTTTGAGGTCTCCTCTATCACCTGCATTGTTACTCAAAAGATATTTTTAACATCTTTAAAATAATTAATAATAATAAATTTATAAATAATTAAGATAAAGAAGGGAACAGCCTCTAAAGTATAAAAGCAGCTGATAGCAATGATTAAATTTTTCAGAGATCCCAGTCACTTACATGATCGAAGAACTGCTATTACAATCATTTGAGGGTAGGTCTCAAAGACAGGATATAATCCAAAAATTTTATTAAATCTAGAAGGGTGGGCAGAGGGAGGCGAAGTCCCACGAGGCAGAATGAGAGAAGAACACTATGTGTTCTACTCTACAGAACAGTTTCTCGGCCAGCTCAACACTCACTATACTGCATTTGGTTATACTACTACACATAAAATGGAGTAGTTTTGTGAACATGCTTGCTGAAGGTATTTTTGTGTTAAATTTCTTTTTATAAACTTCTAGGTTGAAATAAACCTAAAACGATATCCAACTCCTTACCCAGAGGATTTAAAGAATATGGTAAAATCTGTCCAAAATCTGGTGGGTAAGCCAAGCCATGGAGTACGTGTTGAGAATTCAAATCCAACTGCTAACACGGAGCAAACTGTGAAAGAAAAATATGAACACAAGTGGCCTGTAGCCCC
Source organism: Rousettus aegyptiacus (assembly GCF_014176215.1). Taxonomy (NCBI): domain Eukaryota; kingdom Metazoa; phylum Chordata; class Mammalia; order Chiroptera; family Pteropodidae; genus Rousettus; species Rousettus aegyptiacus. Next base: position 47,688,951 of record NW_023416284.1, read on the forward strand.
AAAGGAGATTACAGTGGAGGTATTTCAAGGTTATTGGTAATTGCCAGTGTGGTTTGGATTTTTTGGAATTTCTAAATGATATTTTTTTTTAACTGAATAGATCTTCCTTGAAAAGTATATTTCCTAAAATATAAATGAATCTATCTACACTTTCAAACTATGAGGGTTGCATTTCATAAACCACAGATAAATGATACCCTCATAGCCTAAAATCACTAATACAGCTCCAAAAGTTTCATACACAGAAGGAATAATTTGCTCACCAGTTCAGCCTGGCCAGTAAGTGCATTATATCATTTTCATAATATCCTTTTGGCTACCCCAAACTTTTATTGTATAGGTCATTAGAAAAGACTAAATAAAGATTTTTTTATTCGGCAAATCTCAGTAAAATTTCTGATCAGATTTAGAGCCAATTTTTTCTTTAAATGTTTCCATGTTGAGTTATAGCCATTATAGGAAACACTACTATAAACAACAAAAAAGGGAGATAACTTTAAAATTTAGCTTTTTGGACTCTAGTTGTGTGACTCTTAATTCTGAATTTTTAGAATGAAATAGACATTTATTTTTATAAATTTGGTCTGAAAAGAATTCAACTACATTTATGTCACCTCTGTACTATTTCATCAACTTTTCAGATAATTTGGTTACACCTTTTTATCTTCATTAGAAACATAATTGGTATGAATATATCTAGAAGTCAATATACCTGCTTCTCAAAAATGCAGATTTGTAAAATTCCTTTACAAACCTGCATTTCAGAGTATCAATTTGTTGCATTGATTAAACACCAACTGTATATTTAGCACTGTGCTAAACACTGTAAGAGAGAAAATATATAAAATGTGTGCATAGTTCAAAAATGATTTAGAGCCCAGCTAGGTAAACCTAACAAAGATGAAATAATTAGAGAATAGATTATATAAAATATGATTACATGGCTGATTGTATGATATTGAATATAATATTCTAAGAAACTAGAGAGATAAGCAATCATTGCCAATAAGTTAAAAAGTTATGTGAATCAGTTTAAGGTTGAACTGCTTATTAATAATTAGGTAATTATTTTAAAGTCCAAAAGAAGAAAGCATCCCAGGCAAAAGGGAAACCTTAAGTAATAATAAGCATGGTGTACACATCTGCCAGCAGAGGTACTGCCCCAGAAAAGAGGCATATAGCTAGACATCTAGGGAAAGAAATTTAGTAAATATTCATTTTTAATGCTTTGTTTCTTTTGTTTATGAAATTAATATTATTTACTTTTTCCTTTCCCAAATACTACAGATATGCTATAGTAGAGCAAAAACCTTTCTTTTGTTTCTCAGCTACTGCAATGATATAAAAAGGCTTAAACCAACACTGAGCAAGTACACACTGAAAACATATACACTTCATATTTAAATCTCATGTAACCACAATTTAACATCAAAATAAGTGTGAGGTCATGATAATCCATAAACTGAGTAATTTTGCTACAACTAAGGAATCCTAAAATTACTTAATACAGGGATGGGATAGGTATGGCTTTGGGAATGAATTTCATAATAACCCAAGTATAAGAAATATATCTTAAAGTTGTCTCACAAGCACTTCAACGTTAGCAAATCCAAAATTAAATTTAATGTTTCTTTCCCTAACTTGCTTCTGCTCCTGTATTCCTGATCTTAATCTCAGCTGCCACCATTATCTGCTAATTCACTCAAGCTAGAAATCTGAGAGGTATCCTGATTCTTTTCTTTCTCTTGACTCCTTGCCCCTTCTAAACAATCATCAAAGGCTATACATTTTTATCTAAGCGTATCTCTTCTATCTTCTAAAGCCTTCAACTGGGCCTTGTATTATTGTAAAAACTGTCAACATCTTGGCTCACCTCGTCCCCATTTCCTTCCTTGCTTTGCTAGCCACCTTTCTTAAATACAAATCTAATTTTGTCCTCCTTAAAAACACTGCAGTGGGTTCGTATTGCCTGCCTAAGCCTCCTAATTAGCTAGAATAGCCAAAACTAAATAGGGCTAAGATTGAAGCTCACTCTTCAGTTTTATATTTATTTCTGTGATTCACCCCACCTTTTCTTAGTTTTCTTCTTCTACTGAACTTTTCCTGTTAATTTCACTGGTAATTTCTATATATATATATTTTAATTGAGATTCTGGATTTTCTTTCCCAACTTTTAGCCCTCCAAGAACAAGGAGAAGCTGTTTCTTTCTCTACCATCTTCTCTTCTCAAATTACTATACCCACACTAAGGGGTCACGCTCCATATTTTCAACTTCCAAATATAATAAATACAGATAACCAAGTGTCTACCTGATTAGTGTATTTTAAGCATTTTTGTTACATGTTTTACCCTTATATGTCATTTTTGAGTCATTATTTAGTTCCTACTGTCAAGATTATTGAAGACGGTTTCATACACTGCATGATATATTTATCCATCTGGTTAAATATGGAAAACAAAGAAAAAACAAAGAATAGAAATAGGCAGAACCAGAAGCAGAAAACAGGAGGAAAAAAAAAAAGTAGATTATAAATGCAGCGGAGACACAGGGAAAAGGTAAACCAACATGTATTGATAACTTTTTATTTGCCAACCCTATGCCAAGAGTTTTAACATGTTACTCTAAACAGAGAATACAGCTGGTTTTGACATACAAACAAGGAGGACAGGGAGATATGAAGATTCCCCTCTGCTCCCATTTTTCATTATACATGCTTTGTGGGGTTTGATTTTGCTTCTTCTCCAGTGTCTTAGTCCATTCAGACTACTACAATAGAACATCATAAACTGGCTGGCTTGTAAGCAGAACATTTTTATTTCTCAGTACTGCGGAAGTCCAAGATCAAGATACCAGCAGTCAATGTCCTGTTAGAGCCCAGTTCATAGATGGCCATCTTCTCTCTGTGACTTCACATGGTGGAAGAGGCTAGGGACCAATCTAGGGCCCCTTTTAAAAGAACACCAATCTTATTCATGAGGGTCCTGCCCTTACGACCTAATCACCTGCCAAAACCCCACCTCCAAATACTATCACATAAGTTTTAACATATTCTGAGGGGACACAAACATTCAGTCTATAGCACCAGCTCTTTATATGGCTAGAACTTCCTCATCTTTTAAGTTTTGGCCTAAAGATGACCTCAAAAAGAAGGTCTTCCTTGATCACTCTGATCAGTAAAAGCATTCTTTACCATGTTTCTTTGCATTAAATAATTTTTTAAAAAAAGACATTTATGATTTTTGTTTATTAACTTCAGACTATGAGTTTCATGAGGGCAAGGACATGTCTGTTTTGCCCACCATTGTCCTCTCAGTGCCTAACACAGTGCCTGCTATAGAGGAGGGCACAATAAATGTCTGTTAAATAAGTGAATGACTGATATAATCTAATGTTGTAACTCTCTCTATTTCTCCATCAAATCAGAAGTTCATTGAAGGCAAAAACAATGCCTCTGAGTTTTTGTCAAATTAATAATTGAGTGTTCGCTGCCATACCTGTCCACATTTTATCACCCATTTGTTGAATAAAATTTATTTTAACACTGTCTACCATATGGCCAATAAAATGAAATCTTTTTTAACTCTGATGACATAATACATTATATTATACATTAATATAATGTTATGAGTCATGATAAAATATTACGATGGAGAATATTATTGATTAAGGAAGGCAAGGAGAGAGAAGGGAAGGAAGGAAGGAGAATGGTACAGTAAATAAAGTTGTGACATAAAATAAATAGACTACAGGTTCCTGAATTCCTGGTATACAAATGCCTTTAGTGTCTTAATAATTTTGATGCAAGGACCTTAAACCAAAATACGTACCTAACAGTTCCATTTATTAAGTAATCAACTCCAAACAACTTAGTAAATATTTATGTCCTACTTAGTGGTCATTTGAAAAATAATACATATAAATTAAAAAAGAAAATAATATGTTTATTTCATTCATAAATAACTAAAACTACTTGATGAAATATGTGCACCTATTAGAAAATGCCTACCTTTTCAAACCTTGGAATCATATTGTATACTACCACTGCAATTTCTGTTTCACATTGATTTTCAAGTTGCACTTGATTTTTAATCATAGCAATTACCAAAAACCAAGCTTTGCAAAGATTGCCAGCAAAAGGAATGTGCAATCTAATGTTGAAATTGAGAGCTACCTGGAGGTAGCAGTTTATGCAGTATCTGACTGATGTCAAGTATTACTTTTTTTCCTCAAATATTTAAAATAACCTATGTATCCCTGTGATTTAATGAAAGCACCATGAATGTCTCAGAACACAGTTTGGGAACAAGGAGAAGGTCTTTGATGTCTAGCAGACATTAATTCAAATCTTGACTCTGACTAACTTATTACCAATTGTATAACCTTGACAAGTCACTGAAACCTTTCTGAGCCTTGGTTTCTTTACCTTTAAGAATACAGAAAATAATCACACTGAGTTTCTCCGAGATGAAATCAAATGAAAACACGTGTTTACATACCGCCTCAAGCACATCTCTTGGCATAGAAGAGAGCTACAGTAAATGAAAATCCCCACCACCTTCCACAAGAGAATGATATGTTGATCCTGCTCTATCCTCTTTTAATCCTTCTGTGGATCACTACTGTGCATAACAGAAAACTTTCATTGGATGTTGTGTTCATGTTCATAAAGATTCTGCACTCTTCCTTCTGTTAGGTGACTGAGCCCAATTTTTTCTATAGAGGAACCACATCTTTCTCTTAAAAATAGAAAATAGTCAGTTACCCTTAAAATATCATTGAATGCTTTTATTAATACTAGACCTATACTCTCAAAAGCTCAGATGTTTTTTTTTTTTCCTTTGACTTCTGCCTTAGGCTCCTTTTCACTACACCAATAGCAGCCAAGATGGTAAAACGGCAATCAAGTTTAAAAAAAAAAAAAAAAGGATTTTACTTTCTCTTTCTCCTCTACTTCTGTCTTCTCACCAGAGAAAATATGGTTCAATGTGGTTACAATGGGATTCCCAGGAAATTTGACTTCCCACCAATCACTTCCACTGTCTTAGAAGCGGTCCCAAAAGCTTCATTGACTTTTCCAACATGAATTTAATTCCTTCAGCCCCTGTAAAAGAAATTATAGAGAAAAAGTCAAGGATTAAATTTCTTTGTTGGACAATTAACTTCATCTGTTCTGTGAAGTGCACTTGAGAAGTAAGCTTTTTTAAGATAGGCAATATAGCATACACAGTATCACATAGAAGACCTTCAAGTAGGGCAGATCACAGTTCAAAACCTGTCTCTACCATTTATTAAGTTTGTGATTTGGATTTATGACTTTACCTTTCTGAGCCTCTATTTTCTTATTTGTAAAGCAAAGATTATTAAATAAATAACTTTAAAATAATAACAACAAATAAGGTTATTGTTTACATAACTAACATGGATAATTCAGAGTGTTTAGCATAGTAGCACAGTAGCAGGCATGTAATAGTTTCTCTGTGACTGATGCCCATTATCATCTTCATCATAACCATTGTCATCATCGTTATTTTTCTCATAAAGATAAGAAGGTCTAACTGGATCATTGCAAACCCATTATTCTTGCTTCAGTAGTGTTATTCTCCTAGGTGGAAGACCACAGAACTCGAGAAGAGATGCAAGTTCATGATTAGCTGATGTCATACTCTCTTCTGAGTTGCTGGTGCCCTTTTTGATTCAAAATAGAAATTCTTGAGTAGGACCAGAAACTTGAATCTGAGTCAGACAATAGCTGTCATGCAGAGCTCCAGTCACAGTTTTGGGATACAAGTATAAAAGTTTGATCTAAACATACAAAATAATTTGAGTACTAAATGTCTAAGGCATGAAGGAAAAAAAACAGTAAAACTCCTTAATAATATTTATATTTCTGTATTATATAACTATTTGGCTTATTATTTTGACTAAAACAAAATACCTGTAACTTCTATGTTAAATGCCATAAGAATATATTTAAAATTATTTCAAAAAGCAAGTTCTGTTTATAGAAAATTATTCCTAGACAGAAATTTGCACTATTTCCTTATTGTCTGTTACTTTCATCTTATTGATGAGTTGAATAAGAGATAGAGGACGCACAATGACTTACCCAAGGTAACTTGATTAATAAATGGTAAAGCAGAACTAAAAAAGAAATATGCCACTTTGTCACTAAATTTTTTAAAATATGAACATATTTTATGCCTTTTGTGGTTCCATTTATCACACTTGCATCTGCTTCTACTTATAAATTTCTCCAAAGATGTGTAAAGACTTTCATTCTCTATCCTGTCAACTTAGAACTTTTTCATAAGTTTCTTATGCTAAACCTTTGAAATGTCAAAATCCACAAAAACAGATTTCCTTCATCATCCCCAGAATTTCCATCAACTCCACCCTTTTTCCTGGCATTCTTCAACTCTGATACTACATTTTATGTTTCTAATGTTCTCACAGCCGAGCTCACTAGGAGGAGCAGCACAGTATAAGGGAAGATCTCTGGACTATAGAGCCTAATAGAATACTGCCTCCATGCTGGATCTTTGTCTAATTATCTGGGTGAACCTGGGCCTCACTGATTTTCAGAATCCACCTTCAGGAAAAAGAGATTAGATGATCTTTAAGTCTTCTTCCCCTTGAATATTCTTTAAAAACAAAATCAAAATAGTACCAGATATACTCGGGTTTTTCATAGGTAAATATTCCCATATAAACCTAACCAAAAACAACCCAAAAGATAAAACTTAAACCAAAAATTAAAGAAAATGGATGTTTCTCTGCAATACCCAAAGTACTTAGCCTATTACTATGAGGGCCTTAACATTTATAATAAGAGCTTCCATCTGACCGTTACCAACAAATGAGTTATAAGGCAGGACCCATTTTATTCTTTTATATTTTTGCTCTCAAGTATATTCTTTCTCTGATTTAACAAAACATTTCTCAATGTGTTACATTAATGTTCCAAACTAACAAGTTTTAATGAATGAAAAAACTGAAAATTCTTCTTTGAATTCAAATTAACCTAAATGTTAAGGAGATAAAAAAGACATAAAGTAAATTACAGTGCATAAATTTACATCAGTACTTACTCATGGGCACAGATGAACTATATTTATACCTAGAAAAAATTGGGGACAATTTGAATTATAAAAGTTTGAAATGTATGTGGGGTTTTTTTGCATATTTATTTGTCATTACAATGTTATATTCTTGGACCAATGTTGCTCATTGCATTCAATGAATGAAATTAGAATGAAGATTTAGCAGGCTAGGTTGATCGTGAGAAAACTAGAAACCTTAGAAAGAATATTTCATAGAACTAAAGAAATTAAGATTACTTGGAAAACTTACATATGTATATATTAAAACCCCTTAGAACTCTTATATGTGTATATATTACATATATATGGTTGTATCATATTACTCACATATGGCTTGTCTTAATTCAGTCCTGTGTTACAATGAGTTATATCTCATATCCCCAACTAGATTATAAACTCCCAAAAAGCATGGGTGACATCTTGTCTTTCTTTGGAACTTCTATAGTTTTTTGCATAGTGTTAGGAATATAAAGAGCATTAAAAAAAAAGTTTGATAAATAAATGGACGCATTTGAATTAGGGAAAAAAAATTAGGGCTTACTTCAGAGATAGGTATGATTCACTTATCCCAGTGCATCAAAGTGATTTAAATTTTTGAGCCCCATATTTAAATCTGAGCCAAATAAAGACATTGTCATCTTGGTTAACCATTGTTTCAATGTTTACTTTCCTTGTCCTATATTATTATATCTCTCAGGATTCTTTTGTTCATCCAGCTAATGAAATGAGGATTGGGGAGCTTCATCCTTCATTAGCTGAGACCCCCCTGTACCCACCCAAACTTGTTCTGCTAGGGAAGGACAAAAAAGGTAACATTGTGAACCTGATGTGGAAAATATGCCACAAATGCATGTGCATGACAAATCACCCATTGTAAATTATGAGACACCATAGTCTATACAAATATTTTATAAATAGTATTTCTAACATTAATCAATATGCTGTTTTTCTGTTCATAATTGTCAATGTTCAAGAGCATTATAATGTTTTCCACTTTACATTTCAGAATCAACTGATGAGTCTGAAGTTGACAAAACTCACTGTCTGAATAACAGTGTTTCCTCAGGCACCTACTCAGACTACTCGCCTTCCCAGGCTTCCTCAGGATCCTCCAACACCCGGGTTAAAGTGGGGTCCTTGCAGACAACAGCTAAAGATGCAGTACATAATTCTTTGTGGGGTAACAGGTATGTTTAGAATTCCCTCTTTTCTGTTCCCAAATGCTTATTGTTAGCAACTTTTTAAAATGAAGTTATCTTAATTTTGGAATTATTTTTAGCATATGAGTGGCATAGAAGACAGAAGGGACAGGTAAGCAAATCTAGTCCCCTGGGATTTCCAAGAGCACATGAATCCATTTTATGAAGAAAGCATTTGATTAAGGGAGAGATGGTAAGAGATAAACAGGTTTAGTCAGGACAAAAAAATTTTTAAAAAACTGTGTTTTACCAATGTGCACGTGAGCATTTCACCATTCAAAATGATGGTATGGATAAAAGTAAGATGCACATACTGCCCTTATATGCCTAATTCAATGTAAATATTTAATAAATTTTCCATTGACATCATCATCATCATTATCGTTTTATCACCACTTGGAAAAATTAAGATATAAGTGAAAGTATTTAATTTTTCCAAAATGGATCTTACTCTATATTATTTTCATTTTACAGATGAAAAACCAAAACCTACAGGTTACAATAAAGTGACCCAGGGAGGTAGTATTTGCCCAGTTCTGATTCCCTTGTTTTGTAACTTTTTTAGCTATGTTTTATGATACAAATAGCAAATGTCATCTAATATAGGTAGACAAAGACTTCTGATCATGTTTTACTGATGAAATCATTACTGTTGGCAATAAGTTCTTTGGTAATTAATGAATACATCTATTAATTGATGCCCATGATAAAAATCTTAAGTCTTTCAATTTATAAATTTGTTATTTGTGATATCAGCTGAGCTTAATTTAGGTACTTTTGGAAGATACCTTCTAAATATAATTTTCTTTGCATTAGCAAAAGCACTTAAAAGTCTTTTACTGATAAAAAATATATATTTAATTTAATATTATTAACATATAAATGATTTAGAATAAATTTAGAAAAATGAGCATTTTCTAAACATACTGTGGCCACTGGTATAAACATGCCAATGACCAAAAGTCATAATATAATGTAATATAATATAATACAATTTACATCCTAGAGAAAGATACGTGAGTATATTCCCTATACAATGAATTTAATGTCTTCAATACCTGACCTTCAAATAAATTTTATTTGAAGACAGTTTGGGTTCATTAGGTATACCAATATTTATAAGAAAGGTTCTCTCAAACAATAGTTTAGAGATGTACTGAATCAGAAATTCCGGGGATGGGGACCAGGAGGCAGGTAATTCTAATCATTAGGTTTCAGGACCGTTAATGAAGACCTATATATTTTATTTATTTATTTATTCATCCATTCATTCATTCATTCAACAAAAATATTTTTAATACCCACTCTGTGCCAGGCACCATGCCTGAAGACAAAAAAAAATCTCTACCCTCATAAGTTTACATTCTAGCAGAGGACACAAGACAATACACAATAAATATAATAGATAAGTAAATTATATAATATGGTAGAAGGTGATGATTACTAGGAAGACATAAAAGTTAGAGCAAGGTAAAGAGTGAATTTTGGGAACATGAAATAATAATGCTATCTTAATCATAAGTAAGGTGTGGATGAATGATTTGTTAAACAAAGTATAGTGGCATTCTTGGCCTCTTTTTCTCTCTCTGTCAAAGACCCAGCTCCTCCTAATTTTCATATATCTTCTTCCCATTGTCTTCACAGGATTGCACAATCTTTCCCACAACCTCTTGATTCAAAGCCATTACTTAGCCAGCGGGAAGCTGTTCCCCCAGGGAATCTACCACAGCGTCCTGACCGGCTGCCAATGAGTGACGCTTTCACTGACAACTGGACTGATGGCTCACATTATGATAACACAGGGTTTGTTGCAGAGGAAACAACAGGCGAGAATGCCAGCAGTAATCCTCTCTTAAGTTCAAAATCTAGAAACCCCGCTTCTCACGGACGCAGGCCTTTGATTAGACAGGATAGGATCGTTGGTGTTCCTCTGGAACTTGAGCAGTCTACACACAGACACACGCCAGAAACAGAAGTGCCTCCTTCCAATCCTTGGCAGAATTGGACCAGAACCCCTAGTCCTTTTGAAGACAGGACCGCTTTCCCTTCTAAATTAGAGACAACCCCCACCACCAGCCCATTGCCTGAAAGGAAAGAACATATGAAAGAATCTGTTGAAATACCTAGTCCTTTTTCTCCAGGAGTACCGTGGGAGTATCACGATTCCAATCCCAACAGGAGTCTTAGTAATGTCTTTTCTCAAATCCACTGCCGCCCAGAATCTTCTAAAGGTGTTATTTCCATTAGCAAAAGCACAGAGAGGCTTTCCCCACTAATGAAAGATATCAAGTCCAACAAATTCAAAAAGTCACAGAGTATTGATGAAATTGACATTGGTACATACAAGGTTTATAATATACCATTAGAAAACTATGCTTCTGGAAGTGATCACTTAGGAAGCCACGAACGACCAGATAAAATGTTGGGACCGGAGCATGGCATGTCCAGTATGTCTCGAAGCCAGTCGGTCCCAATGCTGGATGACGAGATGCTCACTTATGGGAGTAGTAAAGGACCACAGCAACAGAAAGCTTCCATGACAAAAAAAGTCTATCAGTTTGACCAAAGCTTCAATCCCCAAGGAGCAGTGGAAGTTAAAGCTGAAAAGAGGATACCGCCCCCTTTTCAACACAATTCCGAGTATGTGCAACAGCCCAGCAAAAATATCACCAAGGATTTGATCAGTCCTAGAGCTTACAGAGGATACCCACCAATGGAGCAAATGTTTTCGTTTTCTCAGCCATCTGTCAATGAGGATGCTGTGGTGAATGCCCAGTTTGCCAGCCAAGGTGCCAGGTCAGGCTTCTTGAGAAGAGCTGACTCCCTGGCTAGCTCCACAGAAATGGCCATGTTTAGGAGGGTCAGTGAACCTCATGAGCTGCCTCCGAGTGATAGGTACGGCAGACCCCCATACAGGGGAGGTCTGGATCGCCAAAGCAGCGTTTCAGTGACTGAGTCCCAGTTCCTGAAAAGGAATGGCAGGTATGAAGATGAACACCCTTCATATCAAGAAGTGAAAGCTCAGGCGGGAAGTTTTCCAGTTAAAAACCTTACCCAGAGGAGGCCATTGTCTGCAAGAAGCTACAGTACAGAGAGTTTCGGTGCCTCCCAAACCAGGCCAGTTTCAGCTAGGCCTACTATGGCAGCTCTTTTGGAAAAAATACCATCTGACTATAACTTGGGTAACTATGGTGACAAGCCATCAGATAACAGTGATATAAAGACGAGGCCTACTCCTGTGAAGGGAGAGGAGAGCTGTGGTAAAATGCCTGCAGACTGGAGACAACAGCTGCTTAGACATATAGAAGCTAGAAGGTTAGACAGGGTATGTTTGGCGTTTCTCTGTAAGAATATCCCTCCTGCCTTTAGTTTTACTTTATTGGCATTTCTAAGTACATGTAGTGAAGCATGAACTACATGAATGAATAGATGATCAGCATTTTATTTATCTTTATATGGTGGGGAATTTGATCACAATAGTTTTTCATGGATATTGTTTAATGCTTTTTGAACATCCATAACCTGTAGGTGAATTATTTATCAAGTCTAGCCTAAATGTTGTCAGTAAGAAAGAATTCCACTCTATTATATGGGATGGTGCTTCAATTGCTTTCTGGCCATTAAGGCAAAATGCCTCTCTTAGGACACTAAACTGTTCTCTAGTGACCTAAAGAGTATGATTTTCATTGGATCTATAAAAAAGTGAGTATTTTGCCCCTTTCTGCATGGAGTCACTTTTATTAAAGTCAGGCCTAATTTGTTTATAAAATTTGCATACAGTTACTGCTATGGGACCACTAAGGTTATTACTTCAAATGAGCAATAATCTTCCCAGCAAGAAACAGAAAAATAAAATAAGCAGAGATTGAATGCCCTCCTACACATTATTTTATTTAATAAAATTTCTGCCATTTAGAATGTTAGTCTTTATATAGAAGGAAATGTTTAAATTCAAGTCATACAACTAACAAAAATAGATGTCTTTATGAAGACAACTGTACAAATTAGTGTGTATGTTGCAGCAAAAAAGGGAAATTAATCCCAATTCAGATAAAAATTGAGTCACCATAAAGCATGGAATGCACAAAATTAAGGAGTAAAAAAATTTGCTGCCTGTTTTATTTCTGAGAGAAATCTCCTCTTTCATTTTCTAGAACTATGATCAGTGACCATCATTACTGAGTGTACTTTGTGGCTTTGATATAGAGGGCTCTGTGTGCTCTGCATTGACCTTAGAATCTTAAAGTTCCTCTTTTTGTGAAAATAGACCCTTTTGTTCTCATTTTCTAGGTTTAAATGCACAATGTAAAATGGAAATCTGGGTAATAATATACTATTAGAATGTTTCATGCAATAGTTTTATTATTTTATTTGGTGTTTTTGCTAAAAGCACAGGTTACTACATTTATATTTCCTTAAACTTTGTGTTTTCAGGTATACTCTTTTTAAATAATTGTTTGTAGGTCGTGTCTACATGACAAGAAAACAATTATTTTTAGGGAAAGAGTGAACTAATAAGTGTGGGTGTGGGTTTTAGTTTCTCATTGTGGAAATTGGTTCTGCCTTGCAAAATATTTCATCAGAATGTCTGTTTCAAATAGGTGTGCTCAGTCCCATTGAAGGGAGACTCATCAAAGCCTCATGACTGGCTGTCAGTGGGAGACACCTGGTCGGTTGTCACCATGCCTTACCTCAAGTTATACCCTCCATGTAGACAGATAACTTGGAGGGCGAAAATATTTGGGGCCAAATAATACTGTACAGTTTGGGAACTCTGGCCTCGTGTAGACACGACCATACGTAACAGGGTAAGATGAACTAGTCAAGAAAGGTTATAAGAAGCTTTTTGGAGCATATGTACAATGACTAGTAATTTGAGGCAAAAGAAGAGTGAGCGAAAACAAAGCATAAAAAAAAGACAAAATTCTGAACTTTTGGTATCATCATTGATTTACTGGCTTCTCAGATAAATGGTTCCTCTCCTTTGATCAGAGCTACTAAAAATAGGTGACTATTCTAGTTGGAGCAGAAATTTGGAGGGAGGAAGATAAGACTGGGAGACAGGGATTTGGATCACCGCAATCTGGAGGCCCTGACTGTCCCAGGTCCAGATGACGAAAAGTAACTTAATGTATTTTCCATTGCTGTGACAATACCTCCCTTTTTAATTAGTCTCCATGTATCCCCAGTTTGTTTATAATTTTCTTGGTCTGTCTTTTATTTTTACAGAGCAATTTCACTATATATTAAGTAGCTTCTCATTTAATTCTAAGAATTGAAATTACCTTAAAGTATCACTTCAAGCCATTGGATCCTGGAAGCTCTTCTCTTGTTTTCTCCAAGTAATATTTCTTTTCCCCTCTCAATTGAGTTACTGAGCAGTTCAGGCTGTATATTTACTTAAAACTTGCCAGCTACTCAACAAGATGAATTCAGGGTTCCGAAGATGTTATGTAAAATTAATTTTGACATAGCTGTGCTACTTAACATTCTGTCCGAAGTCAGGCTGCACCACAGACATGGTGTGCTTCCCTCCCAGTTAAATTTAGTTGAGCGATTTGAAAACTGGAATTCAAATTGTTGCACTGGAAACTACAAGATCTCTGTCCAGTCCTCATAAAAGAACTATCTAAGGGCCTGAACATTGGATAAACTTAACAGCCCAATGTATTGTTGGGTAAAGATTTCATTTGATACTTGGAGAGGCAGCTCCAAGTACTAACTTCAGTAAAAGATACTTGTTTTCTCCTTTAGTTTAACCTTCAGGCTCAGTGCCCCACTGTAACTGAGAGAACTTAAAACATGAAACCATGTGTCTGAGACTGCTACTCTTCTACGGGAGCTGAGAGCACAAGACTGGAAGAATTTTAAACTTTAAGCAATCGTTGAAGGCTAGATTGAAATGTTCAGTGTCATAATTTTGATATAATGATGATGAAAAATCTCTAGATGACATAATCAGGGATCCATAAAAAAAATAGGATTGGTAGATAAGGAGTATAATCATTTTTGAGATGAGTTCAATGAAACTTTGATGCTAAAATTCATTACCTTACAAATAATGTCCTCACAATAAAATAGTTGCCTGATGTTTGTTCAATAATATTGAAGTTTTAAAAAGTGTACTAAGTTAACTTCTGTAGATTTTTTTTTCAAAAATAAGAGAATTACTTACAGGGCCAAATGCTTTCACTTATTACATTTCCATGATAAACAGAAGTGTAGATTATACTGATGGAAACTATTTGATGACTAGGCATCCAAAATTTTTTAATTTTTAATGAAGTTTGTAAAAAAATTAACTATCAGATACTTGGAATGGTTTTGGATGACTTATTAAAGGGTAACTACAATGAAAATATCTTGTTTTTTAAAGATATTTAGGTATATTAGATAAATAGCATTAATAGTTCAAATCATAATTCCTTTAGTTTCATTAAAAATATCTCCAGTTTAAAATGTAAATTTTAAGAAACAAAAAATTTTAAAATATTTAGATCCTCATGCAACTTAATTGGCTATTTTAAGTAAATTAACAGTAAATTCAATCAGCCATTGGTCAAATTCAGTGAGTTTTTTGACCAGCTCTTTTTCTATAAGTAAGCCTGTAGACTGGGAAATAAAGGAGACTGATTTGGGCTTTAGCATTGCCCTGCATTAGATGTAAGCCAGAATTATGAAGCTAGTATTTGTCTTTTGTATGTGATGATCTCACAGTGGAAAAGAGACCATGAGATTTTCAGCTGACAAGATTTCATTAAGACTTTACTGTTTGAATTTTTCAAATTGATAGATTACTGCAGATGAACAACATTTATCCAAAGTCACTACTATCATGATATATAAGAGATAGCTTTTATGCCTTTGAGTTAGCAGCAGATGTAAAATGGAATGTATCTTTGCTTTTTGTCTTTTCTGTAGTTTTGGATGGTACTCATTACGTGCATAACTAACACTGTTTATTGTATGCTTCTGTCTGATCAAGTGCATGTTTTAAGAAGAAAGTTACTGTTTGCTCGCTTAAAGTTAAATGTTATAAATTTAAACATGTTCATGTAATATTCAGTTTGTTGAGCATGTGTTCACACCCTGTCACATGATTATTTCCTCTACTCAGAATGCTGCTTACAAACACAATACAGTTAACCTTGGCATGCTGCCCTATGGAGGTATTTCAGCAATGCATGCAGGCAGAAGCATGACTTTAAACTTGCAGACTAAGTCTAAATTTGATCTACAAGAACTACCTCTTCAGAAAGTAAGTATGGATTGCCCTACATGTGTCAGCATACCAAAGCCAATTAATGTTGTTTGTTCATTTAATGTGTTTAGGCTGTACATACTATCCTGCTTATAGACTCTCATGAGTCCAAAAAGCACAAGAGAAAATTATGTAGAGCCTGAACTCTTAGCTGCTAAATGAATATTTGTAACTTCACTGATTATCAGGTTCCTGCTTAACAGCTTTGCTTTTTGGATTGAGCAGGTACATGGCTTTTTGTGTTGCTTTAAGTCTCATTTTTCTAATTATTCATTTTCTTTTTCTTTTATTCTTTATTTTTTTCATATATATATATTTTTTTTTGAGATAGCTCTATCTTCTCTTACCGATGCAGTCTAAGAGCTGAGCTAGAAATCATTATTGAATTTCAGTTGATTCCATTGGAAAAGACAGAGTCCTAAATTAGAATGGAAATTAAGTAGTCGACACTTCTAAATGCTTTTTCAGCCCATTTTTCTTCACAAGAAATATTACATAGAAGTAAAACATGAAAAGCAAGTTTGTTGCTTAGCTAGTAAATTGTTACTCATCTAGGCTAATGGAAAAGTAGCAAGTTCACATAGTTTTAAAAGAAAAGTAGGCTCATTTGAAAAGGAATATGCTGTAAGAGGATACTGTCCCACGGTCAAAGGAGTGTTCCTGCTTGTTTTATTCAGGCAAAATTGAGAATGAACATTTTACCTATTTAAATTGATTAATGCCTTCTGTCTTAGTTACATTTTGATGGAGACTAATGAGTCATTTTCACACAATATATCATTATGACTATATTGTTAGGATAGTCATTAACCTAGTAATTTTTTATGAAAAAAGCAATGCAAAGTGGGGATAATAGAATGAAAGTAGCCTCCAAACACTTCTTTCCTAATAAAATTAATGAACTTATGGAACAAACTTTCATCCCAGCGAGATGAGGGTCAAAAGACCTCAAATTCATGTTTTATTGTTAAATTAATCTTAATAACAACCCCTAACTCTGGATTGTTTGGTTCCTACTGTGAGTAGAGTAATAAAATCAAAGGGACATTTATAGTCACAACTTTATCATCACTCTGAAAAAAAAAAAAAAAAAAAACTAAGTTAACATTCGAATGTTGTTTTTCCTGTCCTCAGTCTCCTGTTGCAGGACCAGTGGTATATGGGTAACTTTCTCTCCAGGGAGTAAAACAAGGTCCTATTTTGTGATGTTTGTCAATGTCAATGATATAAACACTCCCCCTATAGCAAATTTCAAAGTACTTATTAAACATCACTGAACTCAGAATTGGGGCTTGAGTACAGAGGACTCTCCTGAGCTAATACAAGTCGGCTCCAGCAAACAACTATTAATTAGCAAGACTCTTTTTGCTGGAGCCCCAACTTTAATGGATCCTGTTCTTCATGTTTTCTCAGGTGCCCAGGGCTCTCAACCTCTGCCATAACAAAATCGGTTTTCAAAAAGGTCTTGAAACTTTTTTTCAGTGAGAAATAGATGAGATATCACAATTTTAATGGGCACCTTTCCTGGAAGGCTTGACAATTAATTAATAGAAAGAAATCAAACCCTCAAACTAAAATGATGGAATTTAAAATTCAGTGAGAATAAAGAGATCTTGATATGAAGGAAGATATTGCTTGAACCCATTGAAACTATCTCATATGAATAGCTCCTCATTTGGCTAATTTGTAGCCCTGTTTACTCATCAGTCTATAATATACTACAGATATATTCAGTATCTGAAAAATGTTAATACACTTTGAAGCGCTCTTTCTCAATGTCTAAATTATCTGTAGATATAACTTAGGCACCTCTATATTGCTATATTAATTTTCTGTTGTTGTTTAGGGTACCCTAGAGAGTAGATTTATGAACTATTACTATAGCTCTAAGATGATTTATAACAGATATATGGCAGAGACTCTTCAACCTTTCTCAGTTGGGCACAGAGATAACCTGAAGGGATTCTTTTTGGAAGCTACATTAAATTGCAAACCAAGAATGATATAAGTATTGAAAGGCTCCATCTGAAAATGAATTATCATCAATATTTTATTATCCATATGGGAGAAAGAGAGAGAGAAGGGCAGGGAATGGAAAAGAAACACAGGCAGGGCAACTATCCCATTACCATCAAAACATTTTATGACCCCAAATCATCAGTTTAAGGCCTATAAACTTAAACATTTAGGCATCTGGGACAATCTTCCTAACTTAACCACCATTGCAAAAATCTTACCATGTGTGGGCACTGAGTGGTGTTGACTCAATTTTGAGACTACTCTAGGCTCTGTTTCCTTACGTGGATTCCAATCTAAGTCTCTGTCCCTTCACCTTTGCGCTCACCTTTGTGCTGCAGAGTTTCTTTAAAAGGAAAATTTGTTTGGTTTTTCTGCGAAGCTTTCATATCGCCCTCTCCTAAGATACAGCCTCTCTGATCTTCCCTTCTTGGATCCACTGACCATTGCTAACTGGTTCCATGCTTGATGCTCAGTTTCCTTGAACCCTTCTCTGCAGGAAAGGAGATAGACAAATATTATTTTCCTTTGATTTACAAGTGCATGAAAACCTATTACAACACTTTCATCTTGCTAGTTAAGATAATAAAAATTAATATTATCTATTTACAATTTCTTTGCAGCCCCTAAATATTTGTTAGCCATGAAAATTCCACAAAAATACAGGATAAGGACAATTTACACGCAAATATTTTCAGTAGATAAAATTGACAAAACTGTGCATTCTCCTGTGAAAATCCTGGAGTTGTCTTTTTATTCATAAAATTCCTGAATGATAATACTGGCCATTCTAGTTAGTTGTTATGGCAAATGACTCTAGGGTATCCTAGAAAGAATAAATGAAGTATCCTGAGGAATGTAAATTAACATCTTCATATATTACAAGTTAAGCACAGGAAACAGTTGCTGCATACATTTGTTCAGTGGTTCCCTCTTCAGGGAATATCCAGGGCCTGAAATCCAGACTCTTCCCACTGTCTTGCAATTAAAAGAAAGGAGCACTTTTTGGTATTTTCTCTGTCATAATGAGACTGTCTTTTCCTAAGTTATGCACCCAGAAAGGGGACCTGTCTGTGATTCCTACCAGCCTCCCTCTCTACCTTGGTAATTGACAGAAAGCCACTATTTGTGTAAGCCGGGGTCTTTCCTCAACACATTATTTCATTTTTGGTTTCTCTCTCTCTCTCTTTTTTTTTTAGTTACCAAACGTATCTAGTTATTTTTTTCCCTCAACTTTCTTTTTAACAAAATTGTAGTAAACTAAGTAAGCTTTGTGACTTAAAAGTGAAGCACTGTGTACTTGATAAAATCTCTATACAGTGAATACTTAATGTGGATAGAAAGGGAAGACTCTCCCAGATTTTGCTATGTTTCCAATATTTCTAATGTTTTCATATTTATTACATGCCAGGTTGGATATTGAATATTTTTCATAGATTATAAGCTAAATAAATAAGGGCTTTCTGTACTATAAACAGTAAATTACATTGTTAATGTAATTTTATGGAACTTCTTAAGAATTAAATGAATGCAAATAAGCAACAGAATTAGTTTAATTAATTTAATTTCTTTAATATTTTCATTTATTGACGCTTATTCTAATTTCCAAAAAATAATAGTACTTATGATCAGACATTTAAGACATAAATTAGTTATTAAATTATAAAGTTATTTATATTTCCTATCTATTTATTTATTCATTCATTCATTTATTCATTTATCATTTATTTACTGCCTTTCCAAAAAGCATTTAAGACAATTTTCTATGATGTTATTAATGGTTCCATGTGCTTCTTCGGATGTGTTCTGTTGTAATTAAACCTAGCTATTGTCTTGAAATTTTATGTTATCAGAGAGAAATATAATACAGTTGACCCTTGAATAGCACACGTTCACACGTTTGATGTGCACAGATCCACATATATGTGGGTTTTTTTCAATAAATACTATCAATGTATTTTCTATTCCTCATGGTTTTCTTAATATTTTATTTACTCTAGCTTACTTTATTGTATGAATACAGTATACAATACATATACAAAATATGTATTAATCAACTGTTTGTATTATTAGTAAAGCTTCTAGTCAACAGTAGTTTATTAGTAGTTAGGTTTTGGAGGAGTCAAAAGTTATATGTGGATTTTCGACTGCATGGGGCGGTACCCCTAAGATTCGCATTGTTCAAGGGTCAACTGTATTGTAAAATTTCAGTTTAAACAATCATTTTTATTATCCAGATTAATGGTAGAATAGATATTTTGATAGAAGAATAAAGACTGGAATTTATTGAGAATTTACTATCTACTTGGTACCATGAGGTACTTTAAATAACGTTTTTTCCACAAAACCCTCATGAAAGCCCTCAAAGAAAGTATTTGTCTGCATTGTATAGATGAGAAATCTGAATCTCGTTTGTCACAGAAAGGAACTCAAATGTATTTTTACTATTTTACTATTATAACCCCTGCAGCTAGCATAGTAGCAGGTAGAATTTGAATCTGACTCTGCTTGGCACACAAATTCCTGCTGTTTCTACTGTATGAAGATGCCTTCTCAAATGTTTATAAAATGTAACATTTTCCTAGAACATAACTCATAATAATTGATAAAGCTCCTTTATACACATTATCTCACATCATCTTCACAATCCAGAAAAGTAGATATTAGGAGATGAAAAAAAGGATAACACAAGTAGAATATATTAATTTATCCAGAACACATTATGACCCAAATCATTCCTTATGTGCTAGAGATACATGCCTTCTTAGTTAGCTGAAATAAATAAATGCTAGTAGTTACTTTGCACTCTTTAAGATCCATTTGCATTTCCTAAGCATTCAGTACAGTGAAAGGCCAAAGGTTGTGAACCCAAGAAAATCATAAATTAATCATTCATGCTACTGCAGCCCCAGAGACAAACAGGACTAGGGAAGAAATCACTGGCCTTTTCTAACTTCCCATCTGCAGGTGTCCAGCTGCCAAAATAAATAGTGTGGTCTCTTCTGCACTGGAGAAATTGCTATTTTTTTGCTTTTTTTTTTTTTAAATTCTACCACCATAATATTATACCATAGCACCAACTGCTTATTGGCTTATTGAAACAGACACTAATATAAATTATAATTTCAGAGAAAGAGAATCTAAATTCATGAAAATATATGTATTAATAATCTTTTCATAGAATTTTGCCTGGAAGAAGATGGCCTCACTATCTGTTGATAGTCATTCCACCATTTTTTGAATTAAATTTAGATAGCAATGTTTATACTAATACTATTGTACCAATACTATTTTAAAATTTCTAATGTTCTTTCTTATTAAATCTATGCAGATGTCTCAAATCAAATAGTACCAATATTTTATATACATTTATTTATCCTAGTTTTAAGGGTTACTTATTTTATGCAATTTTTTTCCTATTGAAAGCAAAGCACAATTTATATGGCAGCTTGTGGTAACTATGCCTATAGTCTCTATTGATTTTGCTGCATTTATTATTGGCTACTAACCCTGAAAAGGATTCCCTTAACTTTCTAATTATAAAAAAAAAAAAAAAAAAAAAAAAACACTTTCAGACTATAAACCATATACATTTTCAAAGACATTGGCTAAAATTACCAAAATAATAATGTTAAGACTCATACAAATGCATTTTCACAATTAGAATGAAATGCTGGTTGAAAAATCATCTGGACATGACATAAACACTTTCAGATTGAACCTCATGAAATTATAATCATTTAGATCCAAGGTTGGCATATATTTGTCTATACAACACCTACTTTTTAAAAAAAAAAAATGTGTATTCAAAAAAGAATATTATAACAATAATTTCACTGGAAATACTTTGAGGAAAATTATTTTTAACACGTTTTTTGAAACTGCCCTTTGCGAACTATACGCCAATTACTAAGCAAAATAGATCCATAAGGGCTATATCCTAAGACCTTTACAAAGTGCTTAATTCTAGTCCCATGCTCAATAATTTCTCCAACGAAATGCAATAAGTGAATTTCCAAAGCTTCAGTGCACCCATGAATTAGTACACAAGAGCAAAGCCACTGGATTAGCTAAACTCATTTACAGTTATATGTGAATCCTATACATATACATACACTTACATATGGACTCACATATGGATACTTTCATGCACATATTTGTGTACATGCTCATACATACACAGATATAGAGAGACACACACAGAAATGCATATTCATGCACATTATGTCACCAAAATTAGAAATTACTTCTTCCAATAGGTACCTGTGATCATTCACAGTAGTAAAAATCATAAATGTCAAATCTACAAATGTCCACAGCAGTCTTTGGAACCAGAATCTATTCAGCAAAATTTTTACTAGCATTGCTTAATCTCTGAATGAATAAAATTTCTGATTTTTTTACTACATCACACTGACCATTTTCTCTATTATTTTGAAATATTAAAGATCTACAGAATTTAGAAGCTGAGAGAATGGTGCACGGTGATGATTTCTCCATTTCTTTTATATTTAATTAGTTGTGTATGAAGAAAAGGCTCATTCTTAATCTTTAAAAGTATCTAAATAAAATATCTAGGATGTGGCATTAAAAATAATTAAATGAATAACTGAATCTCAATTTCGTGTTTTCTCTGAAATAATAAATTTCAACAGTGTTAAATTCATTACTTTTTTCTTTGCATTTTCAGTTGCTCTTTTTAACCTTTTTTAGAATTTTAACAACTGAGCAACCACATTTATATACAGTAGCACTTTATAAAAAGTACAGTTTTTTGTAAATAGCTATACTACTTTTGGGAAAGAATGTGAACCTACCACATAATTCTTTTTTGGATTCCCCTATCCCAAACATTAATAAACTGTTTTCATGGTCTTTCTATTTCTGCAAATTTAAGTCACCCCCAGGTGTCTCACGTAAGAAAAACAAAAAGCCCAGAACATTCTTTAAATCAATTAAGGAAGTTACTTTCATGAAATTTCTTTAATTTTGCTGTTTTATAAGGTTTTTGTTTCATGTGTCTGCATGTTTATGTTTCTTTTGGCCATTATATAGAGAAATTAGTGTGGTTGCTAATCTTAATTTTAAAAAGAAAGAGATTAATTTATAAACTAATTAAAAGCCTACATTGTCATGACATTAGGATTTTAACTAAAGGGTTTTAGCCTTGTTTTACACCAGAAAGAATTTTGCAATTTTCAGTTGTGTTCTGTAACTAGGAGTCATGTCTGGCCAGCTGCACCAAGTTTAGTGGAAGAAATAGAGATGGAGATGAGGATTATGTGGAAGAAAAAAAGGGATACCCATGTTGAATTCTGACCACTTCTCAAAAATCTGTGTTGCACAGACCTAACCCGATGAACACACTTATTATTCCACTTCCCTGACTTAGACACCAAGCCAGAAAAGACATGGATATTAAAAGTTAAAAACAAAACAAAACAAAAAACACTGTTCAGTAATGCCTACCCTACATAATTATATTTTAACCACTTAATTTTAATAATTTGATCTGTCATATTTTAATATCTAGAAAAATTGTGTGTAGGCATATGCAAATATATTAATCTGGAAAAAGGTAAATATTAGAAATTAATGATTAAAGACAGACAGATGGGTATCGAATAATTATTTAGTTATTTTCAAGTAATATGTACTTTAAATGTGCTATCTACATATGATTTTCAAAGAAATACAAGTAAATTCATTCTTAGCTCACCCAAGAACTTCAATACCTATTTTTCTCTTTTTTCACACTTTCTGATAGGCTCGTGAAAGAAGAATTCACATGGCCAAAGTATAAGAAAAAAAATGAGTTATCTCTTTATTTTTCACAATGCCCATTAGACCTTAAGAAAGGGTCATCTATTTTAAAATAGTTTCAAGCAATGCTTCTTTAAATGCAAGTAGTCAGAATACAGATAGAATTAGTTATATATTTGTTTTCTAAAGAAAAACAACTAAGATGATTCCATATAATCAGATGAAACCTGGCAAATAGCCCATCTCTGCCATTTATAGAGAATGGGTTGGAGGACAATACCTCACACAGAGTAGAGTTGCATATACATTCTTGAACCTGGCTTTACTTATCTAGGGTGATCTTTCAAAATATGTGCAAAAAAATGGAATAGGAAACACTGAACAAAATATCTCACCTATGTAAACATACCCCAGGAAATCAAGTAATACTTGTGTATCCTGCAGGTTAAGGGAGGGAAAAGACTTTGCGAAAAGTTAATCTTCCACAAGAAAAATATCTCACTACTATATCACTCCATAGTATGTGATTACTTGCTATTACTCAGGTCAGACTATTGGAGGACCACTAAAAGATCTACCATTAATAATAATAAATATAAGAGTATTATTATTTGCCAAAAATAGCAGTAAATTAGTAAAAAATAAAATTTAAAAAGAGTTTAAACACTAATGCATAAATGACCTATATAGATAAATTTAGAATCAAGACAGTCATGATTTATTTACACTGTGATTCTAATAGTACAATATTTTTGTGTTGTTTTAATTTTTTCCTCAAAGCTATTTTTAGATGCTGTCATAGTTCCATGAATCTTATACTATGCTAGTGTTAACACTATTTTGGATTTGTACAAGACATATGCTCCCAGAATCAGTACAACCTTATAAAATTTGTTTGGAATATTGTATATTATATGGTTTCAACTTATATTCTAAATGGTAAGATCATGCTAAAGAAACAAATTAAGCAAGCTTAAAATGTTGTTTTTAACAATTGGTTAATTTTATTCTGATTATTTTTATTCAGGTACTGTAAATAATCTAAACTTTTCTTTAAAATTTAGTAAATAACTCTAAGATTATTATTTTAATTGAATTTCTCATTGATTCCAAAAAGCTGTCAATTTTGAATTTTTGACCAAGCAAATAGTGTAAAATAATACTTCTAGTTCAGGATATATGTTTTTCTGCATTAAACAAAATTAATTTTACCATAATCATTAGGGACTCTTTTCAGAAAACTCTGATAAACTTCTATCACATCACTAAAGAATGCCATACCATTTTTGCAATAGACCCCGTCCCAGCAAAGCAACATTTTAGACAATGGACAAGAAGATGTATCTCCTAGTGGCCAATGGAATCCTTATCCTCTTGGGAGGCGGGATGTACCTCCGGACACCATTACTAAAAAGGTAACCAATTTTAAATTAATGACATAAACCATGAGCCTTGCACATTCATTGTAATATGTAATCCATATCTTATGTCTTAACAGCATTTCTAATTTTGTGATAAATTTAAGCTAAATATTATCCCACATAAGAAGTCTGGTTAACTGTAGGTGTGTTGAAAAAAATGAAAAATGAGTATTGCCAAATATTCAGAGCTGGTAATAAATTTGTATAAACAAGATTCTGCAACCTTTCTGCACCTCTTCCTAGTGCCTGACACCCATCTTTGAAGTTCAAGTCCAAGAAGGTGTGTAACGTATACTTCTAACTTTCTTGGCCTCAGCATTATGGTATTTGCATGAAATGAAATTTGACTGTACAAAGATTGTTTCACAATTCCTAAAGTCGTGGCCATTTATTCATCCAATCATTCATTCAATAAACACATAGTAAGCAAGCAGTACTACTGTTTTGAGCACTTGCTAGATTCTGGGGAACAAAAATGAAATGATATGGTTTCTTACCTCTAAGACCTTTTAGCTAGTGAGATAGACTAAGTGATAAGTAGGTAATTATGTGCTACATGTTAAGTCACCAGAATAAGAGTAAAAAGACTCTAGAAGAAAATAATTGTGACATATACAAGGGAGAAGAATATATTTTTATTTATTACTACTCTGAAAAATATATTTTAGAATATATTTTTAAAAACTCATACAAATCAATAAGAAAAGATATACAATACAATACAAAAGATGGTAAAATACAGTGAGAATCAGAAGAGTAAATAAAAATTTAAAAACTGAATATTTTAATCAAAGAAATGTAAAAAAAGGATGCTATTTTACGTCTACTAAATCTGGAAAAATTAAGAAGTCTGAAAAATGTAAGTCGTTTGCAAGTACAAGAGCAATGGAAACTTCAGTACTTTTAGTGGGAATAATTTTTTCCACTTTGATAATTATCTTATAAAGCTAAACATGCACACAACCTATATTCCTATAATTCCTTAAGATATTATTTAAGAAAAATCCCTATACATGCCATTCAAGATACATGTAATTTTACAATACTAGAAAAGTAGAAAAACCTAATATCTATCACCAGGAAAGTACACACATAAATTCTATTATTCACACAAAGAAATATTTTATATCAATGACAATTAGTTAATTATAATTCTGATAATGTGTATAAACTTTAGAAACATATTTTGAGTAAAAAGTAAGTTTCAGAATGTACACATCAAAAATACCATATGTATAAATTTCAAAAACAAGAAAAACTAAAAATATACTATTTAGGCTCAAGTACATGAATGAGGATATTACATTTATAGGGAAAAGTTAACATAAAATTTAGGATTATGGTTATCTCTAAAGAAGAGGCTGGGCATAAGATGAGGGAGGAAGCTGGTATTATTGGTATTGTTCTATTTCTTAAGTTAAATTGTGGTTCTTACACTCTAGTTCTTAAGTTCATGAGTGTTCATTTTCTAATCATGCTTTATAACTTATATATACACTACATAATTAACATACTTCCTTTGTAACCTAGGTGATGATTTTCCCCTTGATGATAACTTTGGTGGTTTTAAAAAATTACATATATATAATATCAAATTATTAACCCCAAATAGTTGATTTTCCCTCCCTACTCTTTTATTCATACTGTTGGCTTTATCCTAAAACTGGTTCCTCTTATTACAGACTAAATAGAGATGGAAACCTAGAAAACTCAAGAAAGAAGTTTCCTATTGAAATAAAAGGGAGAATTATGATGGAATCTATTCGAAGGGTCTCTAAGGAAGACAGAAGGAATATTTAAGATGGCAGATATTTGATCATATTTAAAGGCTGATGATAAGAAGCCATTGTTGAAGAGGAAGTTGAAAATCTCAGACAGGAAAGGAGAGAAATCTACTTATGAGGAAAATTGAGAGGATGAAAGTGATTGCAGGAAACTGAGTACCTGTTAGAGCCTAGAGCAGACTGCCTGACCAAAGGAGGGAACCACATGCACTAACATAGTTGCAAAGGGCTACTAAAAGTTTCCCATAAAAGAAAAGCCTTTCATTTATTATCTAAATGGAACTTACAGGTGTTTACATTATCCATCAATACATCCATTTTATATGAAATCTATTTTCAGAGTTCATAATATTATGTTGAGTCCTATCATAAATACAAATATTGATGATCATTTGCTTGCTTCTCTATGTGCTTTAAAAACCCCATGCAATCCTATATTGATTAAACATTTGTGGGCTAGTTAATCTTATTAAAGGCTAAAATATTTGTTTACTCCATTGGATAACTTTATTGACCTTTTATATTTCTTATCAAATGTGAAATTATATCTTTAAAATTTTATCATGTCTTTCATATGTAAACTCATTTGTACTTTCTACTATCATAAGCATTTTCTGACTATGTTATAGCACTTTTGCCTAAAATCTGAGATTTTAGAACTTATAAATAGGCATGTCTACCTATTACCTTACAGAGTAGAGAGAATAATGAATGTTTTAAATATTCGAATTTAGTGTTTTATTATTATTATTTATTAGTTAAATATATGAAGTTAATATTCAGTAAGAATTAACCTAAAGAAGTGAAAATGATAATGGGATTATTTTCCTGGGCTACAGGATTTCTCAAGATAAGCGTGAAAATTATACTATTAGTTATTGGGTTTATATTTTATTCTATGATTGAATATATATTAAAGTCATTGTTACTTTTGCAGTTGTCATGAAGTAAGTAGTCAGTCATCAGTCTCAACAGGATAAAAATGGAAAACTAGAAAATGAACTACAAATAGAATGGAGAATCAAAGGAAAACAAGTGGTGAAGAAATCTTAGCCAGCACCCCATTCAGGCTATTTCTCAAAGTCTCTGCAGATTTTTTTAATCTTATCTCTGTGCCTAGAGATACTACTGTGATGTTACTACTCTGTAGTAATTACTACAACTACTAGATATTACTACTAGTACTGCAGTACTACTGTGATCAGAAATTACTGTAACTCCGCAGGGATTCCCTGGGAAATCCCTTTAAGAAAGGCTTTGATTGAACTTGTAGATCTCTGTTCTGGTTATCATAGCTTTTCAGTTGAACTGGTATTGGTAATACAGCTATGATTAGCAGTACTCGAAGCACTATAGGGGAAAAAATGTGGGTATCCTCCAAGATGTGGATCCAGAGATGTGAACACATCAAATAATTAGACAGGAAGTGTTTATCAGAAAGAGTCTTGTTTCTGTATCTGTGACAGGTCTAGGTACCAGAGTGGCTAATCCATGACAAAATATTGAGGGTGTTAAATCCTACTTTATTTTTTAATGAAATAAAAATAATTTTTATTTTTAATAGTGTAATAGTAGGTGGTAGTTTTAAATTTTTCTCTTTCTATGTTAGTCTCCACATTTTCAAATTCTGATGTCTATTAATTCAAAAAGTCTTGGAATCACTGACAGAAGAACATGTCGATAGCTACATAAGTAAATCTTCCCCCCAAATTCTAGGCAGCACTATTTGATTACTTAAGAATTGCAATTACAAACTTGCAATGGCTGAAAACAATAGTGCTTTCGGAATGAATATTTGTATTCCACAGTTCTATCACATTACTGCTTTCACTGCTGCAATGTGTTGAATTATGCCACAGTCACTGTGGCAAAAAAACTATTATGTACCATGTATTCAACTGTACTGTATGCCAGGCATTGTGCTAAGCACTCGTATATTTCTTCAGCCAATCCTCACAACCATTATATGAAGTAATCAGTATTATTTTTATCCCCTTTATGAAAGAAAATGCTGAGTTTAGGCTTTCTCAGTTAGAAACTTGCCAAGATCACATGAGAGACTAAATATTTTAGACTACTTTCCTATACGTAACAGGAAATTGTATGAAGGGCATAGTGTAAAATATAAATGAAAACGATTTTCATTTTAAAGTCAGACATTATATTCTGATTTGGTAGAATTCTCCATAGGAATGAAAAGACTGTTTTTCCCTAATTCTGAAATCACAAACTCTCTTAAAAGTATTGAGAATCTTAAATAGGTTAAATATCTCTGAGGAGATTTAAAATTGAAGGATAATATTATAAGGATATGTTAAAATGTTGGAGCAGAAAATGATTGCAGAAAAAAGGCTAAAGTGACTGATTAAAACAAATGAAACTTAAAACATTTTCCTTCTGGAAAAGGCAACTAAGAGACTTTAAAATCCTAGCTATATCAAATCTGAAAATTTTTTAATATATAGAGACTAGACATTAGAGGGTCTCTTTTAGCATTGACTCTTTAGCATGACTCTTCCTTCCCCAAGAGTCTGTTATTCTAGGTTAAGTGGACAATGACTTGGCAGCTAGAGTGATAAAGATGATTATCAAGGGTCAACATCAAGATGGACAGAGAAAGTATTAAAAATGCAGCTATTTAGTCTTGGCTCACAAACTTGCCCCTTAGGCTGAATTTGCCGATGATTTTCTCACATCCACAATGCCAGCTCAGTCATTAAGGGCTTCAGGGTGGCTAGTTGCTCGTCACTCTGAGGCATGCCCAGGAACTCATTAAGAGAAACTAAAAGAAATTTAAAAGAAATTGTATGTATTTTTTGGTCATTTTCATGTTCTTTTTATCCTTTCTTTCACAGGCCCCCAAATTAGAAATTTTCCTTTTTCAAACCATACAAAGTATTTTTTTATAATTTTTAAGTTTCTGGGAAGGAAATTTATTCCTTATTTTAATTTTGGCATTTGTCATATTTCTTAGTATAATGCATTTTACCATTTCTTTTTATTCATATTTGGAAAAGTAAGGCCTAAAATACCTTTTGAAAATCTTAAGTTGCTTTGTTATTGACTGTATGGTCAGTCCATCATTTGTGTTTTAAAACAACTGAATGAAATTACTACTGGGATTGATCTTTCACTTGGTAGCAAAAATCAGACTATTGTGGAACTTTTCAGAGTATAATAATAAACTGATGTCATTTTTAAATGAGAAGTAGATATTTAAAAGTATGACATAAAGAAAATCAACTTACACATTTAGTAATTTTAATATGAGCATTTTATTGTTATGCCATAAAAATCATATCTAAAATATATAATCATTATGCTTTAGTCATAGAAAAGTAATTTGTTTTGCAAGGAAAAACAAATATTTCTATTAGCACTTTATTGGTACTGGAATAAAAATAACTATGATTCTTGGCTTTTAATTTAACTGAGTGCTGTTGGAATCCCTTACTTCAAAGGCACAAAGGAGGATGGATGTAGCTCACTTACAAAGAAATAGAGGAAAGTCTGGAATGGATAAGAAAGAGAAATAAAGATTTAAATATTAAAAAACTTCAGGATGGAAGAACATAGAGTAAATCTTGAGGCTATAATTGAGCAAGTCAAGATACAAAGGATGCAGATATGAAAATCAATGGGGTAAACTTAACATGTAAGAGATAAGAGACAGGGAAATAGAAATGTTTCTTATCTCCATCAACATCAGTCGAGAATATCTGTTCTAGTTTAAAATAAAATTTAATTTTAAAAAATGATTCTGAAACTTTAGTGATTGTCAATGTCATAGCTAAACTCTTCTTTTGTACAGAAGGAAATATGTCAGGTAGTTAAGTTTTTCCTGAGGCTTTATATTTTTCCCTTCCTAAAGCAATATGTGTTATTAACAGTGAAATTAACCCCCAATAAGCATCATTAACCCCCCAGGAATAATGCCTTGACTTCATCAGTCCATAAGCAAATGAGTACCATCTTCTCTACCACTGTGAGTAATGACAAGCACAAGCCTGACTCTCTCTTTTCTGATTCTCTTCCCAAGCCTCATTTTTCTCCTCTGACAGGAGCAAATCTCACACTGGTTAGAGTAAATTTTTATTCTGGTAGACTGAGCTATCACTGAAAAACAAAAACAGATTCGAATACTTTGTTTATAGTCATTTAAAACTCTATTTTTATAAACATTAGGAGAAAAGATCTTTCTGAGTTGCCTGGTTGAGATTCTCCTCACTTCCCTCATCCTCTTTCTGTCACCCCAACTCAAGTTGGTTTCGCTTAGCGCCTTGTATTGAGAAACACAAAGACTGCACCAATATTCAAGTAGTAGCATATTCTCCTGAGGCTGCTGAGCTTCAAGAAAAAATAGCTGCCAAAATATTTTCTGTCAGTGAACAGACCCCCCGCCAGAATGAGAAATGAATCAATGAAATGGGAGATTGATTAAATCATACCATTATAGACTTTTAAGTTATATTTAAAAGAAACTTTTAGCACAATCCGTTGCTCCCAAAGAGACATTTCTCACACAAATATATGCAGTTTTTTCTCTTGACCAAAAACCAGTTTTTTCAGGGGACATAATTTAAAAAGGAGAGTGGAATAGTTGGAAAATTGTAAATGTGCTCAAATAAAAAACAATGTCCGTCCTTAGAAGGACTTTGAAAATAACTCTTCAGATCTATAATAATGTAACCCCACTTTCTTTGAAGTTTTGGTTTCCAGAGATAATCTGGAACTGATTATTTGCGTGAACAGTAAGTACCCACTTCTTAGTTTCACCCTTAGTTTGAAAAGGGGAGTTTTAAGCAACAGTTCCAATCACACGAGGATATAAACACACCCAGGGTCACAAATATTCCTCTGCATCAAGAGGGGTTAGGAGTAGGAGAGGTAGCTAGGTGAAAATTATCTTATGTGACTTTGTGCTTAAGGATCAATTATTGATGACATTATTAAGCATCTGCCAAACACCCACTGGAGGCTCTTTTAAATTTCTGCTTCTTATATTTAGAGAGTGTATTAATATATCCTCTATTTCCCCTGCTTAACAATTACATGCCTCTGTCTCTACTAGACTAGCTTCAACATGGTGATTATGGCATAAACAACAATTTTTGTTTTATAACAGAATAAAAATGCACTATTTGAGGTTGTACAAGTTAAAATATCTAGAACAATCCAAAGAATAATTATAGGAATTAAAAGCTAAGAGCTCAAATCTAGTCTCGAGAATATCAAGTTATACTCTTTTTATGTTACCAGTATCAGAACTGTTTTTCAGATGAATTAAACATACTCTTTTGAAACATAGCTTATTCACTGATAATTGTTACCTTTTCCAGTAAATCAATTAAATTATGTTCTTTTCCTATACTATAGGAATAGAAATTAATATATCAAATTAGATTCAGTGCCCCCCCCCATAATTACCAATTATTGATATAAGAGAGAGAAGGCTGGATATATATATAAAGGCTTGCCTGTTAAACAAAAATTAATTGCCAATGCAAGAGTACATGGCCTGTAGGAAGTTAAAAATTTTATGAAAATGGGATCCTTCAGAGGAAGTTCTATGCACTTAACGATAGTAGCTGAATCAAGAAGAAAGGCTTGAAAAAGTCAATGAAATAATTTCCTTTGTTCAATGATCCATTTCAAATATTAATTTTGTTAATCTCAACAACTAGGGTGATGAATTTTAATCAGCAAATTTTAGTATTAGGTAATTCATAGATATTTTTAAAACTTACTCTATTTTGTTATTAAGTTTGTTCTCAAAAATAATGCAGATAGGAGGTTGTAGAAATGTAAATGAGAAAATTCTTCTCTAACTTAAAGCTAAAGTGATAGCTGGATAAAATATTGTTTAGTTTTACAGTCATTTTTTATTAAATGTTTTACTCAAAATGATATAATTCTTTAACTCACAAAGCTCATCCCTTTATCTCCTAATACTAGTGGAACAATACGATTGTCTCTAGTAGTGGACATCACTGTCATAAAATCAGCAGAATGTTCTCATCCAGTCTGACTCTAAATTAATTCCTTAATAAAAGTGCAAAACTAAAGACTGTCTGTCAAATAGCTATTCAGTCAGAGGTAGAAAAAAAAAAAAAAACTTTCCATGGACTAAAGCAATAAAAAGAGTGGCAGGTTAAAACTGCTTAATCCATCAATTCTTGACATAGGTATTCTTTAAAACAAATGACTATTCTACTTCAGAAAATTGAGATAACTTAATAACATTTATACAATCTTCATTTTGGAAGACATATAAAGCATAAAAAATGCAGAATTAGTTCAATGTAGTAAAAGTGTTCATGAACAAGTATGTGATTTGAAGAACTAAATGACATGACAACTGCCAGATGATCAAGGTTCGTTGCCAAATAGAGGATGTCAATGATAAGATCCCATTTCTTGCCACTTGATTTTTATCTGACCTATTCCACTACTTACAGTTTTTAGAAATCTTATGAGTAAAAGAAATTATCAAGTTTTTATTGTTAACATCTTCCTTTTAATTTCATTTCAGAAATGTATATGTCAACATCATCACAAAACAGACTGTAGATCGAAAGGTGTAAACCTAGCTCTAATTCCATCATTTTTGCTATTATGGATCCTCCACTGCTTTTTTTTCATTTTGGTCAATAATTTCCAATTTCATAGTTCTATTTTATAAATTGACATTTAATCATAGAAGATGTGCTTATAGAGATTCGATAAGCCAGAAATGACTTCCAACACATATCAGCCAGTTGCCATCTTAAAGCATATGCACTGAGAGGAAAAGCACTATTGCCTCACCTTTTTATTTGCCATTTGAGACACTAGAGTACATTGTCAGTATTTGACTTTAAAAATTTTAAGATTCTCCTCCCAAATACTGCATGGTGCCAGCAAAATGCAGTGTCACCAAATCCCCAGGGCAGGAGAAAGAACAACTTCCTGCCACACTTCCAAGCTTCAGAGTTCTCTTCTATGTGTTTGTGCAAGTTTATTCTTTAATGCCCAAATGGGGGAACATAGATTTTTGGCATCAAAATTGTTCTAGCTGAATACAAATAAAGAAAAAAGAAAAAAAAGTAATAAAGCTTAATAGGTTGGTTGTCATGATCATAAAACAATATTTGCAAAATATATCAGACACTGTACTAAGGTGCTTAATACAGACACTCTCTTATCATCTTCATAGCAACCCTAGAGGACAAAAAGGCATAGAATTGAGGAACATAGGATTGGAGCCCACTGTGTCTGGTTCTACAGCCTGTAGTCTAACCACCTCACATACCACTAATACGTTCTATCCCACCCACCCCACCGAAAAAAAAAAAATCAGAAAACATTACAGAATCACCCTGTTGTAGTAGTAAATAACCCTCAATACCAGGAATATATCTGATAATAGGTTTAGCTAGTACTTTTAGCCACAACTTGGTATTGTTTCTTCTGTTTTACTGGTCAGAAGAGAGAAAGAAACCCTGGCACTAGTCGTAGATTTAAAAAGAATTTTTGAGCCCTCTTCAGCTTGTTCTCGGTGACCTACACAAATCAAATATTTTAGATATTCCTCAGTGTGCTTGTTTCCCGAGCCTTCATTTTCTTTACTCTGACACATTTACAAGTTCTTTATTTACCTTTATGAATCTCAGAAGGAATAGAATCAAGAGCTCTAAGCATGACCGAAACCTACCCACGATCCTTCTATCGTATTTAGTTTTGTTCCTTTTGTTCATTTTGTTCCTTAATAAATTAGCTCATCAAACTTCTACAGTATAGCATTTAAGATCCCTACTATACTCTTCTGTTTGATAGTCTCCATTTTCCACAAATAACCAAAGTCCTGTCACCAAAACCACTTGCAAAAGTAATTAAACTTCACTGAATGTTGAGGCAAGCCCTGCAAAATAATAATTACATTAATACATAAAAACTAAACTATGCACTATGCTGCACCAAAAAAAAAAAATTATCTCAATGTTTTTCTTAGTTCTTAAGCAGGAGTGCAGGAGATACTGAGCCTTAACTTTGTCTTTAATTGACCCTTGAACTTGTTAAATTCTGCTGTTTAGTTTCCTCGTCTTAGAGGGATAAACAATGATGCAGCTGTTGTAGAGAGGTTCTGAAAATCAAGATTATGATGTAAAACATTTATCACAGCTCCTGTCATATAAATGTTTAATTAATGGTAGCTATTATAATATTTATTATTTTCCATAAAATCTGTTAATTATGGACAAGATAAATCTTCATTTAGCTCTGTTCCTAACAGCAGGTTGTTAACGAGACCAAGGTCGTGAGTTAGCATCCTTTTGAATTACTTATACATGAACACAGGCTATCCTCTTCACCTGAACAGTTGCCTTGAAAACATATACAATGATGAGGATGGAAGTATCTAAGGGAAAAAATGAAGGTGAATCATGGCAACCTAAAATGTTAGCCATATTAGTGAAGAGTAGGTAAGATCTCTACTTATGTCAAATTCTTTTTTTTTTTTTTTCATTAGTATATGCTGGCTCCCTCCATAAAAAGGCCACATCTCAAAATTTGAAATAGCTGCATAATTTACTGCTTGCTAACAAATAACTTCTAAGGCACAATCTCTCGGAATAAGACAGAGTTTAGGGGAAGCATGGAGTTCTGAGATTGGTGGATTTTCAGAAGTGGAAATATTTAGGCCTTCATTATCTTTGAACGAGGGAAGCATGGCTACTTGAGTGAGACTATTGCTGACTGGCTAACTTTCAGGAGCATTTTCTAAAGCAAGTGTCATTGATTAATAACAATAGGTTTGAAAACAATTCTAATTGATAGTTATTTATTGCTATGGCCAAAGGTCAATCAGACCTTTACTCAGCTGATAAGAATCTTTTATTCTCATTGCCATTATTAAGTACTTACTATGAGTACATACCAGCAGTATGCTCAATGTATTACAGTATCTTTTTTAATCTTCATAATGTTCTATGAAGTACTTATTATCACAGTTTTCATATAATAAGCAAAAGACATAGGTAACTTTCATTAGATTACATAAGTAAAAAGTGACAGAGCAAAGAATAAAACCCAGTTTCATCTGACTCCAAAGACCATGTTATCTGTACTGCATCAATTAAATTTTAAATTAACTCCTGGCATTTCTATAATGCTTCATTTCTATAATTTTGTCTCTTCAAGAATATCATACAAATAGAATTACACAGTATCATATAAGTAACCTTTTGTGATGGGCTTTATTCAGCACACTTCTTTGGAGATTAATTCAGATTATTATGTGTATTGATAGATACTTCCTTTTTATTACTGATTTGTTTTCTAAGGTATAGATGTATCACAGGGTTTTGTTTTGTTTTGTTTTGTTTTGTTTTGTTGTTGTTGTTTTGTTTTTAACCACTCATCCACTGAAGGAAATCTAGATTTCCACTTTGGGGCTGCTATGAAGAAACTTGCTCTAAACATTCACAGATGGGTTTTTGTGTAGTCTTAAGTCTCTAAGTCTCTGGGATAAATGCCCAGTAATGTAATTGCTGGATCACATGGTACTTGCATATTTAGTTGTGTTTTTGTTTATTTGTTTGTTTGTTTGTTTGTTTTAAGGAACTGCCAAATATTTTACAGAGTGGCTCTACTATTTTACATTTCCGGCAGCAGCCTATGAGAGATTGTTCCTCATCTTTTTCAGTGTTTGTTGTCACTGTTTTATTTTAGCCATTCTGACACTTGCATAGTGATATCTTACAGGGTTTTAATTTAAATTTCTGTAATAGCTAATGATGTTAAACATCTGTTCACGTGCTTATTTGCTACCACTTGTATATTCTCTTTGGTGAAATATCTCTTTTTGTCTTTTGACCATTATTCTAAATGAATGTTTAGTTTCTTACTGTGGTTTTGAGAATTCTTTATATATTCTAGATACCATGCTTTGTCAAGTATGTGGCTTGCCAATATTTTCTTGAACTCTGTAGCTTTTTTTCATTCTATTAACGTTTTACATTTAAATCTATGATCTATTTTGAGTTAATTTTTATGTAAGCTATGAGACATTGGTCAAGTTCATTTATTTTGCCTATCGACATCCTTTTGTGCCAGCACCGTTTGTTGAAAGGCTATCTTTCATCCATTGAATTGCTTTTGCGCCTTTGCCAAAAATCATTTGGGCATAACTTTGTGGGTCTATTTATGGATTCTCTGATCTGTTTCATTTATCTATCTGTCT
The DNA here is from genome assembly GCF_014176215.1 of Rousettus aegyptiacus. Classification (NCBI taxonomy): domain Eukaryota; kingdom Metazoa; phylum Chordata; class Mammalia; order Chiroptera; family Pteropodidae; genus Rousettus; species Rousettus aegyptiacus. The sequence goes on from NW_023416284.1 coordinate 47,725,719, forward strand.
GTCCCTCTGCCAGTACCACACAGTCTTGATTACTGTAACTATAAGAATCTTGAAATCAGATAAGCTAATTCTTCCCACTTTATTCTTCTTTTTCAAATTCATGTTAGCTATTCTAGTTTCATTGTCTTTTAATATAAATTTTAGAATAATATTATATATGTGTATATATAAACTCTTTCTGGGGTTTTGATAGGAAAGTGGGGCACTGCCTTATTTTGGCCAGATAGGGGCAGAAGTGTAATTTTCCCATTTAGGCTCCAGTGACACTTGAGGCAAAGTTCCTGATTATTGATAAGTAGGGATTGATATCCTAACTTCCAAGATGGTCTCCACTCATACCTCACTGGGGATAGCCTCATCATCAGTGGGTGAGGAAGAGGATCGTGACTCTCTACTAGATCTTCTCTAATTACCCTGTTGGGAAAGTAGGGGGATGTGTCATTACTGCTAGATAGGAGTGTAAGTCCATGTTCCATGTGTTCTCTACTGACATTGTTTGAAAGAGAGAGAGAGACTTACTACTGGCCTATAGGAATTAATGCAGGAGCATCTTACTTGGCCTTCTCTAATACCACAGCAGCAGGAGTGCCGGTGTGCCTTGTTACATCCTTATAAGGATAGACATCTTGGCAGTCTACTTGGCCTTTGCTGACATGATTGGGGTAGGACTATGGTTTTTGCGAAGGTGTTGGCCATAATAGGGAAGTCCTTGTCTAAGTTTTCTAGCTTGCTAGGCTGCTCCTTTTTCCTGATCCTTCGGCTAATAGAGTAGGCTTTTCTTTTCTCTTCTTTTGGTATTTTCAGGTTACCTGATTTTTCAGTCTTGGATATATGACACCAAAATAAAACCCAATGAATTCACCACCATATTGCTACTTGGTCCCCAGGCCCCGAGCTGATCTACTTTCTTCAGCCTACTTTCCAGTGTTTTTTTTTAAATTTGTTTATATATAATGTCCAGGGTTTTTTAGTTTTTCTTAATGGAGGGAAGAAGGGAAAATATTTCTACTCAATCTACCTGGGGGCAGAAGTCCTACTACCTCGATTTTTAAAACTTAACTTTCATTTTAAAAAGCAAGTAAATAAATAAAAGAGGCACTGTACAATATATGGTGTGGATAGAAAGTGATAGGACTGTTCTGTTGTCATTGTTTTACAAAATTGGTGAAACTGATTCATTTTAATGAGTGAGTTATCGTTTCCAGATGATTCTGTGTTGTTAAAAATGCTCCCAAATATTTTTAGAACTCTACACATTCGCAGTGTCATAAATTGTCATCTTTTGAGGCAATGTTTAATTTTTGGAAGCAATTCCAAGTGGCTCAAGAGCCAAAGTAGTAAAACAGATGACTAAATTAGGTAATATACTACTCTTTTCTAAGAGAATAGTGTGAACCAAAGTATTGTTGTAGTCAGAAAGTTATCTCTTTTATATCATACAAAACCTTCCAAACACTTTAAATTTCCACATAATAATCCTGATGGGATAAATTTTGTTGAAAGGTATCAAATCAACAATTCTTTTTTGTGGTGTTGATATAAATGTTTTCTTCAGTCCTATGGATATTGGAGTTTTTTCCTGTAAACTTTGACATGATGTTTTTGGGTCAACTTGAAAACACCATATTCCATCACTATTCTCCTCAAATACATGTTATTTTGTCCAACCTCCCCTTGAAAGTTCAAAGCAAATGTCAAATCTCTATTTCTTTTTACCATTCAAAAGGTGTAGCACAGCTTTACAGAACCCTTCGTGTTCAAATTCCCCTTCAGTATGAGTCAGTGTTCTCATAGCTAACCCTCTGCTTGAATAAATCCAGTCTCTGACATTTTCTACATTTTCATCAGTCTTTTGCACTTCATCATGAGCATCCTTATTATCTTTCTTAAGACTTTGTGCCAGTCAGAAAAACTCCCTCATTGCAGTCCTCCCATGCCATAATTGTTTCTTTAGATGTCTTGTGTCATTTATGTTTGCTTAACTTCACACAAAATTTAGTGTTAATTCTTTGCTTTCTACAGCTGTCATCCCCCATTCATTGCAGCCAATAGCTCAAATACAGAGTGAAAGAACTGCTGCTGATGCAAACAGACTCGTTTTACAGCATGTTCCTTCCAAGGCCCACATTGTGTTTTGCCAAGCCATATAAGAACATGAGCTTCATTACTTCAAAATCACAGATATTACTAAATACAAAGAATGTCAGCCTATTTGCCTAACCATAAAGCTCTAAATCAACAGATGTAGGATCTAAAATAGATAATAGGCCTAGTTCAATAAATAGGAATGTCCCTTTGGCAAATTTAAGAGCTGCTAAAGATATTTAATAGATTCTCCCTCAACAACCTGATTCTTTTGTTTCTTTTCATGGCTCCTTTTTTATTTGCAACTGAACTATTGTGGGGTGAGGATCTTATATAGAAGGAAGGAGGTTGCAGTATAATTTTGTGTTTAATAGCATGACCTTTGATAGTCATACAGCCTTCATTCAAATCCTGGTCCTGCCAGTTTACCAATTGGCGAATGACTTGGAAAAGTTACTTAACCTCTCCAAGTTTTAGTTTTCTCCTAAGTAAAATTGGATAATAATAATAATTTCTAATGCTGTTATAAGGATTAAAAGAGATTATACATATAAGGAAAGTTTCAACATCTCGTGTTTGGATGGTCCCTGCTATTTATTAAATGCCAGTTACTGTGCCAGTCATTAAAGATGGCAAGTAAGATATAGTGACTGCCTTCAAGTTCTAAACCAAAACATAATCCTGAGCTCAAACTGACCTATCAGAAAAAAAAAAAAAAAACCAGAAAAAGAAACTCAAAGGCTATTACAGTTCTACAATATATAGAATTAGTTTTTCACCCTCACATAGACCATTACCAGAATATTCTAATCAGCAAAGTAGTGTTAAGCCATCATTGATTTTCTCATGTAGCCTGTGCATCATGGCACTAGCTGTGTTCTGGATCCCTCTACATTTTCTGGGAGTAAAAATCCTTTACTTGACTTGACTATGTGGTCACTTTCAATAAAACTGCCAGTCTTCCTCTTCCCCACTGACTCAAGCACTTACTGAAGACCAACAAATATTATGCCAATGAAAGTGAGAAATGGGTAGAAATGAAAAATCAATTGACTGCAGTGGCCAGGCCAGTCAGCCTTAGTCATCTATACCCCCAGCTCCTCTAACTCCAGAGAAGCATTTTCTCTAACTAAGCATGCCAATGAGTTCATTCAGAGTATAACAGTTCGAAATGTGATCCTGGGTTTCATGGCTTTCCTCTCCTCCCAAACAAGAGAACATGCAATTTCGTGGAGGTAGCAGAGAAGTCAATTTGCAATAAGGAAAAATTTGACTAGAAGGGTGTTCAATCTTCTAGAATGGCTGAGGAGAGAATAGATACAGAAACACACATATGCCTTTTATGAGGTAATCTTAGTTATGTTCATGATGCTATAGTTTTGTGATCACTGGTTAATGTTTGGGACACCGTTGAATTGCTGATTGTTTTCACTTGTGCTGATATGGCCCAAATCTCTTTTTTTGCATCTTTTTCTTCCATTTCTCATGACTGAAATATAAAATATTCAAAAACACTGTACATAATACCAAGACAACCAATGGAACACCTGAAACTATAATCAAGTGGTTATTTACTTTACCCTACATATGGTCAAATAATAATTTTGAATATTTTCTTCACTGAAATTACCTCTTGTTTGAAATCAAGCAATATGCCTTCCATTTTCTTCAAATAATTTTCCTGATGTCTCTCTTATGTTGCTCTGCTTAAAACTTTTTTTAAATTTAAAATTAATCTCTTCCTTGAATACTTATTTAATTATTCCTTTATTTCTCCAACCTGACTTTTTCATAGTAATCAAAATCTTAATTAGTCAAGAAAATTCACAGGTGAATTCTAAGGTGAAATTCACTTTTGAATTCCAAATTACCTACCCTTAAAAAATCAACAACAAAAAATGAATTCGGGAAGTAAATCCTCAGATCCTTCCGTTAGTAACAGGTAAAGTACCAAGCATATCACTAACACATGTGTTTTAAAAGTATTAATAATAAGCTTTCATTTCCCGTGTTAGACTTCCATGTTAAACTATACTTAATTTTAAAAGGTATATTCTAGGTTACCAGTTCACAAGCAGAACTTCTTGCTTAGTAGAAAAGATATCAGTTAGAATAACTCAAGGAACTGATGTTAGAAAGAAGGTGATAAAATAGGAGTGAGCAAAGGAGCAGGGGTTTGCACCGTATCATTTAAAGAGGAGAGACTGCAATGAATATCCCCTTTCTCCTCCAACGCCTGTCTTTAAGAATTAAGAAGTGACCATTGGCACTTTAAAAAGGAGGTACTGATGAATCTCTGGAAGTTCATCACTGGATGATGTGCAAACAGAACTCTCTTTGAAGACCTTTCCAGCTCTAAGATCTCTCCATAGGTTATTGATACTCACAGAAATTTACCACATGATTAATTTTTAATATAACATAAAGATCCCCAAAACCATACTCTTCATTTTAAATTGCAAAAAAAAATAATAAATATTGGTTATACTCATCTGAACAATATTACTGTGCGCTTGCGGCATAAAGGAAACTATGCAGTTTAATTCTTTTACATCAGACTTAAGAACCAGGCTCTCTCTCCCTGGTATTTTTCAAAATGAAATACCAGATAGAACTCTACTTTATTTTTAAGTGGTGACTTCTTTTTTCTTCTTGAGATTTTTGAGACTGAATTTTGTTCCCTTAAAATAGGAGTTAAAATAATCTTTGGCGAACTACCAGATGACTACGAATGAATTCAATGCAAACTTGCTTTGATATTAACATTTTCACAAACCACAGTAGGCAGACCCATGCTGTTTTTTCATTATCTTTTCCAACCGTGGCCGAAAGCCTAAATGATGCCACTTTACCAGAGAGGTATTCTGTACGTGTTTTCTACTTTAATCACATCCTTTCAACACCACGGATCTCCATCTGACAGATTATTTTCTCCACAGGCAGGCAGCCATATCCAGACCTTGATGGGGTCCCAAAGCCTTCAGCATCGTAGCCGGGAACAGCAGCCATATGAGGGAAATATTAACAAAGTGACCATTCAGCAGTTTCAGTCACCGTTGCCTATTCAGATCCCCTCTTCACAGGCCACCCGGGGACCTCAGCCTGGACGGTGCTTAATTCAAACTAAAGGGCAAAGGAGTATGGATGGATATCCAGAGCAGGTGAGAAGAGTTTTTTCAATTGATGAATTTCAAGAAATGCCCAGGAAAGTGTAATCAATCCATGGTTTGTCTTCCCTCATTAGTGTAGTCTGGGACACACTAATGCTGTCCCCATGTTGAATGGAGTAGAGCACTCTGTAGGGATTTTATCATTATCTGCAGTGGTTAAGAACAACAGCAGATAGGAATTAATGGTTGGTAAAATGCCCATTTTACATGAGGAAAAATTGATGGATCAGAAAGTTTTTCTGGCTTATCCTATACCCTCTCCTACCCACTCCCAACTCTAATTTAGCTCTACAGCACAGCTTTTGGATGTTACGAAATGCTTCAGTGGATTAGACATAGTTACCAAAACCTTTGGTGAAATTGACAGTGCAAAACATAAACTGTATATTCCTCTCTATTTGTGGAACATTTTTTAAAAGTCTTATCTTCTGATTGTTGAATAGTACAGAGATAAAGTTTCGCTATGAAGAAAATGATAAAGCACAGTTAAAAGTGAAATGCTTTTTTTTTTTGAAATGCTTCCAAAGCTACTGATAAATACTTTGTAGCAAAAATAATTGCTTTTCTTCTGACCTATCTAAAATTAGGATTTGCTTTTTCATTACAGAATCTATTTTTCTGCTTTAGGACCAGAAAACTGAATAGGATCTCAGCTATTGAATTTTATTAAGCATAGATATTAAGATCTTAATACTCATAAAATCAATTTCTCTTATTTCATTCCTCAGATAATTAGACAAAGCCAACTTTGCCTACTTACTTTATTTACTCCTTGCTATGGTTTATAAAGGTTCACTTAATTATTACTTACTCAAAGCTTCACATATCGCCTCACCTTATTTTCTGAACATATCAGGCAAGATTATCTTTATAGTTCTTTTCCTTTTTACTGTGAAAAGCCATTTATTAATTTTATCCCTGCTGCCCTAGACATCTCCACTATTTCTTAATACCCTTCTTGAAGCTGAAATTATGTATTAATCATTCTCAGAATTGTATATATTTTTAAAGGTAATTTTTTTTCTATCCTACCTTGATCTAGGCCAAGTATTGAATTTAAGGTAAAATAAATCAGACAGATGCCTTTAATGAAGTAATATGGAGGTTTTTAATTTTCTAGAGATTCTAAAAAGTTAATGAAGTTTTAAATTATACTTTACCAAAGGCATCTTCGAAGGTTAAAAATTGTTCATATCCCCTCCCCCACAAATACTATAATCTCAATTTAGTTCTCTGGCTTAGTTATTCTTAATAGCAGCTACATTTTGTTTTCTTTTGTTTTTTTCTCTGACAATCAATGTATTTAAAAATTCACTGATATCGATGCCTTCTGTTTTCACCTATTTTGAATAGTAAGTTTAGTATTAGCATACACTTAATCCGAACCTTCTAAATTTAAAGGTCTTTTTTATGTTATTGCTCCAAAAACACATAAATTGTATAGTTTGACTGATGAGAAGATTGCAGGGTTTTAAAATTTACATGCTTAATGATTTAAAATATCACGATTCTTTCAAAGACTGCATTTAGAGTCCCTTGCAAGTGTTTTAATTCATGGCTTTAAAAACATCAGGTGCCTTTCAAGCTGAGAAATGAAAACTTAAACATTCAATCTTTGTGTTAAGGAAGGGACGTAAGTATAAAAACAGTTCCATGCTCAGAAGAGCCCCACACTTGGATTAGTGCTCCGCCGTTGCCGATTTTTAATTCTTAATAATCATTGAACAAGGACCCTCATTTTCGTTTTGCACCAGGCCCCACTATAGCTGGTCCTGCTTATAGATACTTTTTCATTTAATCCTCAAATTAATCTCATTTCTCTTTTACAAATGAAGAAACCAAGGTACAGAGAAAGTAAATAACTTGTGAAAGATAAAATTGGTCACACTGAAATTTTAAACCAGGGTTGCCTGACCCAGAATCCAAGTTCTGTGTCCAATCTTACTATTAAAGTAGCAACACAGTCTCAGACACGTGCTGCTGTAGTCTCAGTGTCCCCTTCTGTTAACGATATTAATTAAACCTGCTTCAGCCATAATTCAGAATTATAGAACTGCCTTACGACTTAACTCACATGAATACTTCCAATCCTTTGAAAAACAAAAAGTACTAAACAAATGGAGAGTTTTATTATTAACAAAGCCATACCTCTGTATCCTTAATGACCTAAGGAACTAATGCATTTCTAATCTGACTAAAATAACTTCCATATAACAATGAAAATACTTAATAAATGCTGCCACTAATGACATTGAATAAATTAAAATAAATGTCATTTTTCACCTAGCCAGAGTACTTAACTTTATTTAGCCATTATGAAACACTTAGTAGGCTTTGATGTTACTGCCCAATGTTGAAACAATGTCAGCTCTGACACTACCCACCACAGAAAAACAGGCGAGTATAAATAAATAATTAATTAAAAAATAATAAAATGGCTAAATACCCAAGAACTGTAATTTAATGCACTTATTTTTACATGTTTATTTTTTATAGACACTATCAAGCCTGTTTTCAACTCTAGGATTAAAAGAAATAAAATATATGGCCCAGAGGGTATTATGCTAAGCAAAGTAAGTCAGAGAAAGTCAAATATCATATGGTTTCACTTATATGTGGTCTCCAATATAAAACACAACAAAAACGAACTTACAGAAACAGAGATCAAACTGACGGTTGCAAGAAGGGAGGGGGTTGGGGATAGGTGGAAAAGGTAAAGGGAATATAGTCATTAATATTTTGATAAGTTTGCATGATGACAGATGATTACGAGACTTAGGTTGGTGATCATATTGTAAAGTACATGTAAAATCATCGATTTTATTGAACACTTGAAACTAATATAATATTGTATACCAATATTCTTAAATTTTAAAAATATTTTAAATAAAAATAAATAAATAAATAATATATAGAAGTGATTTTTAAAACATAATGTGCTACCTGGATTCAAGGTACTGATTTCTACAGACTAGAAATCTGACTTTTAATATTGAATGTTCTTTTTAACAAATTACTACAACACCAAACCAGGTACACATTACTTAAAGTTTATTATCAGGGAATTTTACTTAGAAAAGGGATTTTAATGTATAAATCATTTGGATTATTGACAAACATAATAATAGAGGATAAGAATCAGAGTTGTATCAAGTAGTAAACTGAAGAAAGCCAGAAAATGAATGCTTGACCCTTGTTCTACATGAAAAAAACTCTTAGCTATCATCTCCATCCTATCAATGCTTCCCTTCGATTCTCAGTCCAAGTGAAGAAACTTAAAGATCCTATTCACCCTCTCCTTCGCGATATAATAATATTTTATATCAGTTGTTCTCAACCTCAGCTGTGCATTAGAATTTGTTCAAGAGATTGAAAAAACACTGATGCCTTGGCCTAATCCCCAAGAAGCTAATTTCTGGATATAAACTCAGTAGCGGGGATTTTTGAAACTCCCCTGGTGATTCTATTGTATAGGCAAGGCAAGAACCAATATTTACAATATTCTGTAGTTAACGATGTGTCAGCTGAATAATATATTGTTATCACTATTTACAGTATATATAAATTGTGCATAACCTGTTGAATACTTTTAAAAGAAACTAAGAATAACTTGTTCTTTCTCTTTTTCAAATGTATAATCCAAAGCAAACTGTATTTATATATATGGAACATATAGATACCAAAACAGAAATTGGAAGAAAAAACATCAGCATGATTATTTACCTTTTTGGTATTAACTGGCTTAATCTAACCAATAATGCTGTGATATGGGGAAAGCTATTTCTATTTTATTGGCTAGAAAACTAAGATTCAGGAGTCTTAACTGTCTTGCCTGTAGTCACACAACAATCTAGAAACTAAACCAGAATTAGAACCCAGTTTCATAAGTCTACCACAGTACACACTGCAGCCTGTGGCACCATAGCCAAACACAGAGGTCAAGATAAGCCCATGCTGAAAGAATAAAAGAGTTGAAAAATATACCCATGAATCCATGTCTGCCACAGACACAAGTTTATACCCACTAGTTGACCTAACATATCAGGATGGCAAAAGCTGCATAACTGTCTCCTGACAGTTAATTTGAGTACACTTTCAAACTAAAGTTTGTGCCTGAAAGAGAATTTATAAGATTACATTAGAAATACATTAGAATCAGCCTCTATGAGTTATACAAAGTGATTCACATCCATCATAAAGGGGGTGGGGGGTGAGTTGGGGGAGTAAACCTTTTCCTTTGTTCTTGCTACTAGGTTTTAGAGCATTGAGAGACCAAATTAGATCACTACCTCTAGAGATTATAGACGATGACATCATAGGGCTGCACTGCTACATAACAACCCATTTTGTCGTGAACTTCTCTAAGATAGATCCAATATTTATTAGAGCAAGATTAACATATATCAAAAGTATCAAATGAAGTCAAATGATGAGAATAACCTCTGAAAGAAGCAAATGCACCATTGACTGCCAGACTGTTGCTTATACCTGCAGCTAGAAATTTCATTCATCACTATCAATTATCTTAATAGATAAGTGAAATGCTGATTCTTATTAAATAAACTATTCATTTACTCTAGATCTGACCTTTTGATAGAACACTATATTTCTTCTTTGCTAATTCTCTTTAGTTTCAGACTGTTTCTTAGCTGTGAGGTATTCTTTCCTCTTACATTTTATGCCTCCTTTGGGCCTTACCAGGCAGGTGGAAGTCCTCATATGTGAGATGAATATTCTTGCTGACATGCTTTATAAGTCACAGCACAAGTTATTAGCTATACCATAGCATACCCAAGGGTAGTTTAGCTTCAGATAGAATTTATGGTTGTTTGCCACATTTATAAAACTACAGTGTTATCTATATTATTACTACTATTAAAAAATATATTGAGGCATTTCTTCATATACTTGGCACATATGAAATGTGTTTCCCTTAGATTTTTAGTGCCTTCTAGATTGACAATAATATAAAATAGATATAGTCACTATCTTGAAAGAGAAGGACTGGAAAATATTCGCAACAATTTACTTTGTAAATAAAATCAGTTACATACGTTTCCTTTCGGGTTTTATAATGGCCTGGGGAAAGCCAGAGTGATATACCTTCTATATATTACATTGTGGAATATAAACGTTCACTTTAGAAAGATATAACCCAAATTTTAAATAGAAATTCACAGATATATAGGAAAACACAAAAGTAAAATGTTTAAATTATATTAGCTCCATTCTTCCCATTTTCTAATTGACCACTAGTAACAAAAAAAGGACTGTAAGGTAAACTGGTGTGCTGAATAAAGCTAAAATATTCCTTTGAGCTACATCAAGCTATTTTATGTTCACAGATTGTGAACCATATACATAAAAAAACTATTGTAAACTGTACTTTTTATCACCCCATGATAATTAGTTTTAACAAATCTAACTCAATTAAAAGAAAAGTTGCAATTAAATATGTCTTTAAAATAAATATATGGAAGAGTGCTTATTGTTATTGTAGTTACCCATAATTCAAAAACTGTTCATTAATGACTCTAACATAAAAATCACATTAGTAGATAGTTTTTGCCTTTGTGTTGCCAGTGAACTACGTAATAGTTAAACATTATATTTCTATTATGAAATATGACAGTGAATTAGGAACAGTAACATTAAATGGCCAAGCCTAATTGATCCAGTTCCCAGGGACTCACAGTATATGCTGGTTAAATCAGATTAGGACTTAAGTTTGTCTTCTATTATCTGAGAGGTAGGGATTAAAGGTACTTGGAAAACAAAAATATAGAGAGCATTTGGGGCATTTAAATTTTTCCATAAGTAAGTTAATAGGCTAAGCAAGGTTTCTGGAGGAAAACATGAAGCTACTGAAGAAAGCAAGCATTTTTAATCATCTTTATGAACTTTTTCAGTATATATTTATATAAATGCAAAATATATAATAATGTATTTCTTTGGATATTTTTCCTTAACTCAATATTAATCTTTTGCCTGCTAATCTGGTAGCACTTGGTTCACCTAGTTCCAGTACTTTTTCTGTACTTAAAAATTATAAAAATTTTTTCTTCTTTAGACTACATCTGGAATCTTAAGTCTTTCAATCATCTGAGGTCAACCTATCCCACTTTACATGGAAAACTAGCATTTTCACTACAGCTCACACACATATTCCAGCTCAGGATCATCAAGAATTCCTAGATTTGTTACAGTTTCTCTAAGTCACTCTTGGCACATTTCCTTCTATGGAATTCCTGATCTATGATCTTTGTATCAACTCTTACAATAGCTATCATCTTTACCCCAAAGTGGACCAATACCTAATGCCATCTTTTTGTGTTTAACAGACTTTCATTGATGATTGGAGGTTTGAGGAAGTAATGTTGCAGAGAATACAAAATTATTAGCCCTCCAGTCCTAAATATGTTTTGACTGTTCCTTGTCACAAATAATTTCTCCATATTCTTGACTTCTTTCTTTTTTCACAGTGTTCTGTTCTTTCTTCCAAGACCTCTAGCCACCTCTCCAGAAGCTGCTGCTAAATCCAAAAGTCTTTTTACTGACAATTTCATTCTTCCTATGTTTCACCCTCACTCGAGCTATCCTCAAAAGTTCTCCCCTTTCTCAAACTAAAAGCTCTGCTATTTCTAACCAATAGAATTATCTACCAAGGAGATGGCTTGTACTACTCTCCTAGGAAGTGGTAGCAACTTATTTAAGTACTCATATTTCCCTCCTTCTACATTTGCAAATTTTCTTTACTTTTTTATACAGTCCCTTCAAATTACTTGGAATATATGTGTATTTTAAGTGGATAATTAAAATAATTAACAACCTTTTTATTGTTAGAAGGCTTTTTATTTAAAAAAACTGCTGTCAAGATTCTGCACACAGCAGCAAATAAATACTAATATCTGCTTACCCTGGTAATTTCAAGCTAGTTTCAATCATAACTGATGCCTATAGAAATACTAACTATTTTGTCAGAGCTTATACTGTCTTTTGTATGCCAAGGTAACTTAGGCTAACCCTGAGGACCTAAGTGAAATGTGAAGTTTTTCTTCTAGTATGTAGTTATTTGAAGATATTTAGTTTTGATATGTATTTAATTAACTTTTTATATCTTTTATACATAGTTTTGTGTGAGAATAGAAAAGAATCCTGGCCTTGGATTTAGTATCAGTGGTGGAATTAGTGGACAAGGAAATCCATTTAAACCTTCTGACAAGGTAAGAAGTGAATTTCTTATTGACAATTTTCATTAGAAAAACAGTCTTCTACTACAGCCAAAAAAAAAATGAAGAAAAAGAAAAGAAATAATTTTAAATGTTTTTACTGTTTTATTTAATAAGCTAACTATGAAGTCAATTAGAAAATTTTTTAGCACTGGGAAAAAGAATTTACTACAGTGCTTGATAAATCCTAAGAATAAGAAAAAATAAATTTAAACATTCTCTTTGAAAGAAAAATTGTTTTTTTTCCTCCTTTTGTTTCATTCACAATTATGTATATTTGTAAAGAAAGCTATTCAGGCAAGTTCTTATAAGTTGTTTCCAAAAGTTTACTTGTAGATCACTTATTTTGAAAAATATTTTCTCACAATAACAGAATGATTAATGATTCAACATCAGGGTTAGCTGACTGGCATCTCTTTAATTCATCACGTTTGTGAAGTATTTCACTAATGGAATTGTAGAACTAAAAGACCACCAAAAATAAATATTCTATGAGATAGTCAGAGTTAGCCATGGCAGAAGAATGAGGTGCTCCTCTTATGCGTCCCCCTGATTGTCACAACATGGGTAAAGGTTCCCTACTGTCCCCAGCTCTAACCTCAACCATTGCCTGAACATCAAGCATGCTGCCCATGCTCACATCTCGGCTGTCTAATCCATTGTGGACCACCTGACTTTTTTATTTTAAAAAATTACTCTGAGCTACATAACATGCCCTGCTATCACCACCAGTGTTTAACACTCTCAATTTTGAATCAATTAGTAATTATAATTTATGATAATTGAAACTCTCTACTTTTGACCTCATCACATTTAATCATATTAAGTGACATCATAAAACTTTAGGATGATGAAGAAAAACAGAAATTAGATATGAAGAAAACGTCCACAGGCTCTCAATCTACCTTTAAGTCACAATCTAGTACAGATCTCTGCAACTCACTATTAAAAAAATAACCCACGCATCAATTTCTAACCATAAGACCTGCTTCTGAAAAACGTTCAATGTTCCTACCCTGGAGATTTCTATAGCATGAAAGAGAGCCCTTAATCCCTTATTTTCCTACACTTTTCCCCAATTTTCTTGTTTCATACCATTTTTTATTCCCTTCTTCCTACCCAAAAAGGAGAGGAAGAAGGGAAAAAGAGGTCAGACCCAAAAGAGGAATCATTTGCACTATATACATTGAAATAGAAGTGACTGGAAAGAAATCCTCAGTGGCTATAGATGGGAGCTCCTTTGGTCAACTGGTTGGAGCAACTATTCATATAGAAAGAATGTGTGTGAGGCAGCCCTATGTAATTAGGGGAATGCCAGTTAGAAATGTCTGTACATAAGCATTTCTATTTTGAAGTGATGTTGAGGATAACCGTTGATTTAGTAGAATTAAAAGGTTCATGGTTTAGTAGGACCAAGTGTTAACTGGGTTTTGACAGGTTATTAATATATCCTAAAACAAAAATGATATAAGTTCAAAATTATCAAAAACATATGATGGTAAATTTAAGTTTTAAATCCTCAAGTCATTGTTTATTTCATCTTGGCCTCTCTTTATTATCTCTGGTTTTACATCTCTTTCACTAGTTCTTTCACTAAAAAGTTAATACCCTTATCATTATTAAGATAGTTGAAATTCAAAAGATGTTTTTTCTCTCCTTCTTCAGCAGGATATAAATCTTTTCACTATATTTTTGGAAGGGTAATAAATATTTTTAAATTAAGGATGAAGAGATTGCTAAATAGTCAAGTGTATGAATGCTATTGCTTTTCTACTGTTATTTTCAGCTAAAGGAAATAGTAGATGTGAGGCTTTCAAATAGTTGCCAGTAATTCTTCCATTATGATGAATATGAACACTTTATAACTCTTAATGTAATTTCTCATTTGTAACAATTCAATGACTCTAGTGAGACTCAACCATTTCTATAATCTTATAATTTTGCTCATTTGGTTAAATGCAACAGATACAGAACTTGAATTGTATAATGTGTCCATTGAAAGATTTCCTCTCAAAAGCACTTTTCTATGCCTGATTACTCTCTAAAACACTTTGCAATCTGAAAAGTGAATCTCTATTATTACAAAATTGATGAAGTACTTCAAAAGTTCCAAATGTACAGAAGACTCTCAAGACTGCTCTTAATTTATTGACGACTTTTGGTGTCATGCCAAACATATGGGGGGTACTTAGTTAAAAGTGTTCAGAGGATCTAAAGAATTTAATTCACTCATAAGGAAAGAGATTATTCTCCTGAGAATTCAATTACATTTCTTTAGCCCCAGTAACCCTTCTTGTAGTGGTTGCATAAAATCAAGAGTGGAGCCCAGTACCTAAGCCAACCCTAAAATACCAAACTGTAAAAAAATGAAGTTTAAAAACACTCCTCTCTTCAACGTTGAAAAACATTGTTTTTTTCTGAGTTGACTAACTTAGAGCTGAGGGTGGGGAGAAGCAAATTAAACATATGTTTAAACAGAACAGATATTACCTGAGTTGGAGTTGGATGTTTTGTAAGAAGTTCTAGTCATGCAAAAGCTTAAACTTTAATATGGTACATACTCCCTTCCAGTAAAAAAGTCATGGATTAGAAATACTCTCAGAAGCACACTGTATTATTTTATTTACTGTTCATGAATGTTTGAATGTTTTGTAATGCCACTCAAAATTCTAAGTATCAGAGATATCTGAATGTCTTAGAGGCTTTGAGGACTCTCTGTTCTTAAGTAGCCAATAGATTTGTTTCATTCTCTTCCTTTTGACTGATAAGATCTACTGTTTCAGCTAAATGCCAATGATTAATATGAGATTGCATCCAAAGTGATTACCTAGTATACAGTCAGTTAAGGAAAGCATAAAGTAGTTATCCCAAAAGGCTGGGAGTATGGGACTGGAGCAAAAGTGAGCTGTGTTATTCAGTCTGGTAGAAGTTTCAAATTAAATTCTATGGTAGTGTGAGATTATTACAGAAAACCCCATGGGGCAGCCCAAAAGTTAACTGAGACTTTAGGGAGAATTCGGGGTTAAGCCATAGATGAGAACTGTTTTGTGCCAGACTTTGAGACCTTAGAACAGCATCTAGTCTTGCAAACTTAACTCCTCTTAAAGACCCCATGGTAGTCCTGATCAGTTATTATCTCCTTGGGTTAAATGGATGGAGCACAATTAGTCCTGTCATTCATATCATTACCAGAACAGTGTTTAGTAGTTGAGCAACTCAATCCACTCATCTCAATCCACTCATCATGAGTTCGTTATTTGGATTCACTGTAATGTAAAAAATCCCTTTTACATACTTAGAAAGAGAAAACTGTACAAAACTGGATAAAAAAAAATGGCCCTATATAATGCTTGCCTCTGCCTTCCTAGTGAAGTGGATGGAAGTTATGATGTGGTTTATTATTATAGAGAAACGTTATTGTCAACATGGCAGGGTGCTGCAGAGGCGTGAAAGATTTTGATCCAACAAATTTGATGATAATAATAAAAGTGACAAAAATAATAGCCTTTTATTAAGTCCCTACAATGTGCTGGTTACTATTTTAGGCTCTTCATATATATGAAATTATTTGATCTTAATAACTAACTTGTTGGTTAAGTATTATTATTCCCCATTTTTCTGAGTCCCAGAGGGGTTAATTAACTTACCCAAGGTCATGTAGCTGATCTGTGGCAGATAAGATTCAAGCCCAAATTGATCTGATTCCAAATCCTTTTCTCTTAATAAGCACTATGATGCATGTTTCTATCTGCAAAGTCCACTTAGCCAAAGAGCCACATGACAAATTTATACCCTGTAGAGTTGAGACTAGTATGATATTTTAATATTGAAAGTATTACAGAGCCCTCTAATTAGTCAGAGTCTAGATATTTGTTTCAACAAGTCCTTAGAAGTCAGCATGTATTCTCTATCGAACCTAGATAATTAGAAGTATACTGTACACAGTGGATTGCTAAGCAATTATAAAACTTTTGGACTAAGATATCATTAGTGGTGATTCTGCCAGTGGAAAAAAAGCCACAGTAATCTTTTCTTATATTTAAATTTTCATAAAATAATCGTTTGTGATTGCAAAATACAAGCAATTTACCAATACAATTTCCACTGGATATTGTTACAAAGAAGAGACTGACTAACTGGTTGAGTGATACTGTTATGTAGTAAATTCATAAAACAACCTAAGACTGCAAATAAATGAATTTTTAATGATGTATTCACATATTTCTTCATTCAAGGACTGATACCTTCCTTGCCTCATTTGAGGAAATAGGACTAAATTCTTAGAGTAGAAGATATGAAAGAAAACTCATAGCCTTTTTCTCTATATGCTCTAAAGATATAGTACTGAACAGTCCCATGAACAATTATCTAGTCATAGGATTATAATTTGCTTACCATACAAGTAAAATTCCAAGCCTAGGATGAATTTTAGAGGCATGGCAAATGTAAAAGATAGTTGCCAATAAAGTCAAAATAAATGTTCTGGAATTTCAGAATAAATTACTATATCTTCTTCTACATAACTTCCAAAAGATTGACTCCAGATGCCAAAACAGCCTGCAAAGTACTTAAACCCCTGTTTACACCCCACCTTTCACTCCTAGGAAAAAAAAAAAAAAAACGAGAGTTTTTTCTGTGTAGACATGCATACTTCATCAAATAAAAGTACTTTTATGATTAATATTAAGAAGATAAGAAGGGTTAGATGTTCAGAATGAAAGCATTTATTTGATACCTATACTGGGGATTACAATGCCCAAAGGCATGCTTGGCATGACTTATTTGAAAATGCACAAGAATAATTTTCCAAGTTTGCTCAGCCTCATGACATTGGGTGACTCATAAATAAAAGGTTGGAAAAGACATGTTCTTCACTTATGAAAAAGGTACATTCCATATGTCTATTTCTTGTCATTATTCCTCCATAGATATAAAAATCAAGAATAGCAAACATATTTAACTAAAACTCCATACAGCATATGATTTATATTTGCAGCATAAATATTAAACTACCTAAAACACATTTCCTTCATATTGTATAACTACTAGATAAATATGATTTATTTTATTTATTTCTAAGTTTATTTTATATTATAATTTATATATCTTTCCCATGTTTAATTCTGTTTCAAGTGATCGTGTAATGCAAAGTAATTCGGAAAGTCTATGCACTATGTGTAAGTAACATTCAGGAGCAAGGAATATGTATAATATTGTTTATACATTGCATTTTGGACTAAATTTAAGATGAGATTAAAATATGTTTTTGTATATAAGCTGAATTTTTAAAACTAAATACAGAGCATAAGTTATTTTACAACATGATTGATTATTCTAGCTGCATCTTAGTCACATTGCAATTCAAGTTCAGAATGCCACTTGATTGTTTGAGGACAGTAAAAGTGAGATTTTAAAAAACTAAAAAAAGTATTTTTGCCTATTCTGTTCTATGTCTTACATTTTGAGAAAAAAATCCTGAATCTATTCAGAAACGTCGATAGAATTCCTTGTTAATAGGATTCCTACAGGTATGATATCTTACATAAGCTTTTTTAAAAAGCATGGCAGTGTGCTTTAGCCAATTGGATAATGTTGATGTCCAGACATTGTAATATAAAGAAAACATAAATTTCCTCTTATGAAAAAATATAATTAATATAACAACACAGGTTTTGTTCTATCATTGGGGCATACATATAAAAAAATAAGGCAAATAAAAAGTACAATTTTAAATAAGAAGATAGATTGGGACATTTTAATTTAGCAAAAACTTAGAGAATCACTGGAATTGAGATTGTAATATTTTATAACAATCAGTAAAATTGTAATATTTTATAACAATCGGTAAAATATTTTTCAATAAAATTAAAGCCCAAGTGTATAGGCAGCTATAGTAGTTGCTACAGTTATATTTTATATGTTGTTTGCTGCATCATTTTATCCATTTAGCATAGAACAAAATAAGTAAAATAAGCAGACAGAAAATGATGTGGGAAAAGATTTAGAGACTTTTTAAAGTTTGTTGCTATTCATTGGGAAAATGTCAGACATTTCTCAATCAAAAAATGAAAGCACTTATAGTTCATAAATAATACCTTATATAATAACTAATAAGAACTGACAGGTCCACCAATGAGAACAAGTTAATTGCTGAGAGCCAAATTGATCTTTTGGAAGTGTGTAAAATCTTTCATATTTTATTTACAAAGTTACTACCATATATTTTAAGTGATATTCCAGAGACCACTTAATAGTTCTAGTTTCTTACTTCAAAAAGTTATAACCAACTAGAATTATTTGTAATATTATGAAGACAAGTTAATAGAACTAAAACAAAACAAAAATAAATAAAAAGGAATAGCTGCCAGGTTTCTGCTTATAGCAATGACATTTAACTTTTTTTATTCACCCATATCACATTTAAGATATATCTCAATAATACATATTTAATAACAGTATTATCCACTTTTCCCCCATTCTGCCCCAAAGTTGTTCTATGTTAAGGGAGGGGAGAGTGCATTTTATCTCCTGACTCAGGCTTTCCAAGCAAAATGTGGAATGTACCAGGTGAGAAGATACCACAGAGCTTTAATTTTTGTAATTTGTATTTGTCTAAAGTCAGTTTCCCAAAATGAAGAACCTAAAATGGGTATTTTTGTGCAAGTGGTTAATTGAAAAATGGCTCTCAGGAGAAATCTATAAGGGAATGAGGGAGGCAAGATAGAGCAATGCAGAAACTAAGCAAAGATGTAGGTTTAGTGGAAGCCTGATCACACAGGCTGCTCTGGAGCATGATGGTACCACAGTTTTCCCACCTTGAGGAGAGAAACAGCCTTTTATACCCTGGTATCCTTCATTCATTGGCTGCAAGCGAGCCACCCCCAGGTGGGAAGGTGTAACCTCATAAGCATTTCCCACTAAAAAGGCTCCAGGCTGAGGGTAATTTTCAAGAGAAATGTCAAAGTGAACCGTCAGCAGCACCTGCAGGATGTGAGCCCCCATCTGATAAAGGGATTCTGGGCAAGTCACAAAAAGTATCTATAATAGTATTATGAAAATAATACATTGTTTTCATCTTTCAAACTAAAAGTACTTTAGTACCAGAGATTCTGATATGCTTCCACCTATGAGAAGTACTGCCCTAGAGCCCAAGTACTTTCTACCATAGCATCAGACCGAGAGGGATTGCAAAGCAATTGATGCTTCAGTATGGACCCTGAAATTGGCTATGTCAGATTTTTGCAGTGAGACCCATTTATATCTGCTTTAAAATCCTTTAAATTTGTATAACTAAATCTTTTTTCCTTTTTTCAAGAGACACTATTGTATTCTACAGAGTCCTGGTCCCCTGAGAGATAGTAATCTCTAATTGAACCAAATCCTTGTTTCTGATAGGTAAAGGAAGTGGTTTAAAAAATTAAACATTAGTCAGAAAAGCAGCGAAGTTTAGAGTAAACACCTTTAAATGAAAAAAAAATCAGATAACAACAGATAAGATCAGAGGAATATAAGACAAGTGAAAGAAAGAAAGAAAGAAAGAAAGAAAGAAAGAAAGAAAGAAAGAAAGAAAGAAAGAAAGAAAGAAGCCAAAGTAACTGTGTCATTGTGTCATTTTTCTCTTTTGAGTGTGTGAAAAAATCATGAGAACTCAGAGTTGATTCTTAAATTCTATAAACTCAAACTTAAACCCTCTCTAATACCATTTGAATGAGTTGAAGGAAAGCTACAAACAGATGAGAATAGATTCCCAGGAAGGAACTGAACATCAAATTCACCTGAAGTTCCTAGAGCTATGCTGGAAGGTTACACTAGTATATTAAAATTTAGAGTGATTTATTATTTTAAATGTATATATACATATATACACACACATATACATATATATAATATTCAGTGGCAACTATATACATATATATATATATATATATATATATATTTAAGGATAAATCCAGAGTTAAATCAAACTAGCAGTAAATAAATAATAACAGTTTATATAAGGTACAAAATGATAAATTTTTTCTTTAAATGCTTGTCATCTTTACAATGTAATTAGGATAGCTATATATGGTCTTAGTAACTTTCTTAAGCATAATTGAATAGAAAGTACTTCCTATATTTGAAACCTTGTAGATCTAACTCCATCACCTTACACAAACCACATTTCCATAACAAGGTACTATCATTTAACTCCTGATGACATTTATTAACAGAAAATAGAAAGCAATCTCTTTCAATGTTGGGCTAAACTATAAAGTGATTAAAGAGAGTCATACCTCAGATTTTTATTTGTATTTTGTTTATTGAGGTATACTGAGGCTTCTTTATTGTGAGAGAAAAAACATGTGTTCCTTCTACATTTATGTGACAAGAATGCCTCTGCCTTGCCTCAGAACAACTAAAGTAATGGGATACCTAGACTTGAGAAGATTTACTTATTCCTGTACCACAAGATATGATATGCTTGGTTTTGAATGACTTTCATACATCAGCAGGTGGTTTCAGTTCTCTGAAGGTGACGATCTCTGAGGCATTAAGTGAGAGTGTGGTCAACGAGACAGGGAATCAAGAGCCCCTTTCACTTAGGAACCTTCTGCTGGATGTGAACTGCTTCCCCTTCATTCACTAGCCGCATGGCATTCTCAGTGCTTTTGCTTTGGGGGACATAATCATGTATCCTTTAAAGACATGATATATTACTCTCAAATGTATACGACTGCAAAGTCCTTTCCCTTCAACATTCCTTTTCAAAAATTGCACAAGTAATGAAAACATTGTCACTATAAAAATTCAGATACTATAGAGACAAAGAATCAAAAAAAAATTCTCTCTTTTCACTCCATCACGCACTGCCCACATAACAGCTTTGGCTTGAGAGCCACTTCGTCAATCAGTGAATCAAGATTCACAACTGTAGTGTCTTCTGGGTATTCGCCACTGGCCTTTTTGACTTCCTGATTTCACTGCCACCTCAAAAAATAACATGGTCTGACTCTACAATGATGTGTTATCGATTAAATAAAACCATATAAAATCTAAAATAATCATAGTTTGAATATAGCTTATGACAAAATAATTTTTCACTTCAAACCTTATTTTAGCATAAGTGACAAAAAAAGGTTTGATTGAATTCTTCACTTTCAGTTCATTATTTTAAAATGGTACAGATAGTGTCAAAAAAGTATACAGTTGAAAAAGCTTTGAGGAAGCCTGCAGGGATGAATATCAGAAAGCTGATTAATGGTACTATTTTAGAAACAGCTAGGAAAGAGAATCCACAGCACCTACAATTACCTACTCCTGCTTTTAGTAGTTTCTACTATTTTGTGCTATATATGAAGCTGAGAAGGAAAGCCTTAGAAGCTCCGACAGAATCAGCAAATTGTATAAAACTCGGCCTTCCAAATATTCACCACCGATGAGGCCTCGTATTAAATATGAGCTTTAAAGAATATTTCTTTTGTTTTTTCCAAAGAGACAAGAAATCTAGAAAGATAGTATTCGAAGAAGTATGATCATTTACTTTTAAAAGAAAATAATGAAAGTCAAATCAAATAAAACTCATTTTTAAACTCAAGAATTTCACCAAGAAATATACAGGAAGCAAGGTTATTTTCAGTCACATCTCAGATATGTTTAATTGTTAGATCATAATTGGAATACTGGAGCTACCAATAAAAGAAAAACTATAATTATAAAGTAACCACAGCCAAATATAGTTTTAATTTTTACATTCAAATTTCCCTAAAGAGAACAGCCCAGGATGGTCAGCATCGAACTATAAAAAATATTCTAGTAGTCACCTTGTCATCTAACAGGAACCTCAGATAAAAGGAAATAAACTGCTTACTTTTTAAATGCTTTTTGCAAGTCAGAAGAGCAGTATCTTGAAAAAGTTATTTTTTTTTTGACTTCCTAAAGAAACTTTTACAATGACCTAAAAGTATGATGTAAATCTAAAGGGCAAACAATGTGTTATTTCTTCTGCTAGAATCATCTTTATTATATTGCCACTAAGATATTTGTAATCACATAGTCATTTTTATGGGTTTCAGTAGTCTCCTTGTTGCTCTAATACATTATTAATAAATAATTTACAGATGCAGCCAAGTGATTTCTATTTTATATTTATTTAAAAATTTTGTGAAAGTTTAAAATTCCTAATTTAAACATCTGTTCGTAAGATTTTTATAAATTTTTTAGAGGACTTTGGTCAATTCTAGAATTTTTATTTGTATTTCTGTCTTTTGAGGCTTAAGTATTCTAGGTTTCTAAAGGAATTCTCCCTTGTGTTCATCTTTTATATATTTTATATTTCATCATTTTGTCAGGTGAAGTTTAGTCATACATCAAAGCATCATATTCACCTCCTAAAGCCCGCTTTTTCCCCTCTCTCCTTTCTGCCTCTCACTCCATCCCTCCCCCTCTTTCTTTTAGTTTCTAATGGCCCCGGGATAAACTTCTTTTCTTGCTGTGTATAAACTTCTGTCATTATGATAGCAAATTGTTCAAAGATTTGACACTCAGTAATTAACCTTAAATGATTTTGTCATCACACTTTTGATTCATAGAAAGAAAGCTATCAATGATACCTTTATCCCTGATGTGTCAAGTCCTCTTGTAATCAGATGCTAAGCATTATGTCTACGTAAAGCTGCTTCTAGAGCCACAACATATTTTTGTATTAACTTTGCCCGATTTAAGAAAAAAATGTATTATTTACCACACTTTTGGCAAAAAAAAAAAAAAATTTTCCTTTAAAAATTATTGAATCGGTGGCTATTTGTTGTTTTAATGAGTCAGTTTTTCCTCCAAAATACTCTTTGAAATTTCAAAATGATATGAAAACATAAAATACTATATTCTATAATATTTAACCGTGTTCTGAATCATAATTGTAATAGTATGCAATTTGTATTTAAGATACTGCCTTCCTAGAAACTAATTTCTTAACATCGGCTAAAGCCCAGATTTTTCAGAATTTTAAAGAAAAGAATATTTCATAAATCGAAGTTGCAGTTCCCTTAAGACAAGTTCTATTTCGGTGCCTACATTTGCAATAGCCGAGGCTGTCACAGTCATTCACCTTCATCATTAAAAAGCCATATAAAGTTTCTTTCTCCTCTAAAGTTAGAATGTTAACTGTTGGCCATGTAGGCTAACTTTGCAAGCACTTTAAGGTTTATGTCCAATGTGGTATAAGCCAGCTAGGTAACCAGCAAGACAAGGTCAGATCTTAACACTGAAAAAACCTCCTATACCATAACTCTTTCAAAATCGTTTATGAAGAGTAAAACTTTTTAAAACACCTTTATGGGTACCTTTGGAAAAACTATTTATGATTTGCATGAAGACTAGTTTAAAAATAGGGAGGATATTTGCAGCATTCAGCCAGGCCTCTCTAGGTTCGCTTTGGTTCAAACCTGCGGGAATATCTCTGTGATGCATAAGTCTATAGGGTCTACGTCCAGATCAAGCATACCCAGATATTGGTGTCTGAGGAGAACAAAGCCTTCCAAAAGGCTGCAGCACTTATCTTGCTGTGTTGCGAGATGCCCTCTAAAGGTAGTGCTGAGGGAAAACCACTAAGGAACCTGAGAGCTAGCTGGTCCTGAGGTACGAGGCATTAGAAAAACACACTCAGGGATGCCCTCAGCCATTAACTATATTCTAGTACCCATTACTATAAAGAGCTGATGCACCTGACTTGCAGCTACCAAAGGAAGTAGACCCTGAAAGTTACTAAGAATCATCAGAAAGCCCTCTAGTTGGGACTCATGTCCCCTACTGAGAGTGAACAATCTTTGGAGCCATTATCACTGAGAGCCACCACTAGCAAACCACAGATGAGATAGGAGAGAGCTTTATATCCCTCTCCCCATCCCTTTTCCTAAAAAAGAGATCTTCTTACCTGTTGGGAATGCAAGAGAAAGATAAATGTTGGCCTTTCAATATACTGCAGATTGAGAGTAAAGAAGAATTTCCTAACAATAAATCTGGTACAGTTGAAGACTCCGAAGCTCTCAAAGTGAGCTTTACTGGATAAAAAGACCTTAGATTGTAGATTGACCTCTAGACTTTCAATAATTATGATAACATCTATTGACACTATGCTGAGTTCCATTTACTTTTCTAGGAATTTTGTATGCATTCACTTACTTAATCTCATGACTGTGAGTATATACCATTATATATCCATTTTACTGATGAGAAAAAGTACACAAAGTTAAAACTTACCCAAGGTCACATATTTATAAATTATGAACACACAGTCTAACTGCAAAACTAGCTATGCTTTTATCTACTTCATATACTATGTGGTAAGCAAAAAAAAAAAAAAAAAAAAAAAAAAAAAAAAAAAAAGGCCTCCCTAAATTCCTAGAATCTGTGAATATGTTACATTACAAGGCAAAAAAAAAAAAAAATGTTGTAGATGATATTAATTAAAGACCTTGAGATGAGGATATTATTCTGGATTGTCCAGGTGGGCCCAATCTAATCACATGAATCCTTAAAAGCAAAGACCCCTTCCTGACTTTGATCAGATGTGTATCTGACTATAGAGAAATATTAAGAGAGATGAACAATAACTGGTTTTGAAGATGGAAAATGAGGGGCCATAAGCCAAGAAATGTAGACATTTCCTAGAATCTGGAAAAGACAAAGAAACACATTCTTTCTTAGTTTTTTCAGAAAATAATGCAGTCCTGCCAATACATTTGTTTTAGCCCAGTGAGACCTGTGTTGGATTCCTAACCTATAGAACTGTAAGATGAGAAATTTGGGATGTTTAAGCCACTAAATTTGTGGTAATTTGTTACAGCAGCAGTGAAAACAAATACACATTACGTCATTCAAAAGGAGAGTTACTAAAGTATTTTTCTTTGCTGGGGTAAGATGGTTTCACCGTAATCTTAGGTGTGTATGTTATTTCACTAGTTTTGAATGTACCACATGGTTGATTGTCCCACATTTAGCGTTCTACTAAATGTTACAAGAACAACATATTTAGATTTTGCTAGTAGAACTATAAAATTAATCAGATGTCATGATTTAGATCTTTCATACATACAAGATAGCATATTACTATTTGGAAATTAGATGATTTTTCCCCAAACAATAGAAAATTATTTTTGTAATTTTCAGAATGCAAATAGTCTAATAATTTTTCATCAAATTCTGTCATTAGTGCAAAGTATTCTTTGAAGACTCAGAAAAAAAACAAATTTGTTGAAAGGTTGACATGTTGCTATAATGAGCTTTTTCATAGCAGTGTCAAAGTTTTCATATTTCTCATCAATATTCATCATAACAGAGACCACAAAATAGGTTCAAAGTTATTTACTCTCTTTCATAGCATACTGTTTATATACATAAATACAGTGAAAAATCAGGCGACTGGCCTTTGCAGGCAGTCTTTTGGGAAACATTCTACCTCCACAAATCACGAATGCCACAGACAATTATCAGACATAGCACTTATTACTCTGTTTCAACTAATATGGCAGTTTTCTTGTTGATAGACTACACAGAGAAAAAAAAACTGTACTAATTGGCAGTAGCAGTTTCTTAGCTGATGAAATTTATCGATTGAAAAGAAAAAGAAAACAGAAGTAAATGTTTTAGAAGGGTCAGGACACCATAAGAGTAAACTTCAAAACAAGTCTTCAGAACAGCAGTTGAATCCTGCAGAGCTTCATGATGGGTGAAATTAAACTGGCCACAGACACTACATTTGTATTCTTTCAGCGGTCAGGTTGTGGAGCGTTGCTAGTTCTTCCCAGCATTGCAGATATGATGGCCATAATTCAGTTCCTGTGGTCTGGATTCATGTGAATATTATTAAAACTATTTCTGTACAATGAGCTGAAGAATGGAAATCAAAATTAACTAGGTAGTACAGACTTTGCCTGCTGGGATAAAATAATTGTCAAAACAACTTTACCTCTAGCACCCAGAGATGTGGTGGCTTATTTTGGGCAATAGATCATTCTGCCTATTGTACAGAGTCCTCAATAGCAAAGAGAGGGGCTACCAAGGGGAATGATTGCACACATAGTGTCGTGGATTGATGGTGTATGAGAGTTATATATGCTCAGTGTGAAAAGGATTATATTTGTAGCTAGGTTATATTTGTTTTCATAACCAGTACTGTCATTCACCAGTCCGCTGGATTAATCACTGTGCTTATTTAACTGTTCTTTTTAAACAACCAGTTTTATTTTTCCTTCCAAATTGACCATTTGTACAACCGAAGTAGCTATTTGAGCATCCCTCTCACCAGTACCACATTAACCTAAAAATAAAAAATATATATTATTACTCTCTTAATGGTATAAGTTGTACATAATTATTTTAGAAAATTTAGAAAACAGATAAGCAAAAAGAAACATATATATTTATCATATCTATGATGTCTTGCTCTTTATGTATGTGTGTGTATATATATGCTATCTCCCACTACAACCACTGTTGATGTTTAAGAGTATGTCTTTTGCAGATATTTTTCTATACAAACAGACATATAAACATATTTCAGCAAAAATAGTATCATACCACACATAATGTTTTACAATCTGCTTATTTCACTAAACACTAGTGTACTTCTGTATCTGCCATCAAGGACTCTATTTTTAATAACTACATATTATTAGTTGCATGAATTTACCATAATTTTTAACCAGTCCCTTGTTTTTAGACATTTAAGTGGCTTTGTAATTTTATTATTATAAATAATACTATAATAATGAACATATTAGTAAATGCATGTTGCGTATTTTTCCGGTTATTTTCTTAAGATAAGTTACAGAGGTGGAATTAAAAGTTATGCACTTTTCTAGAGATTTTGATGCCCATCTGTAGTTTCATCTTTGAATAGGAAAGAAAAGAGATTAAAATCAGAAAGATAAAAATCATTTAAAAGGCTTAAATGAATAAACTTCATAAAAATCTAAAAGGCTAAATGAAAACACACATAGAAGTATTTCAATTAAAATCTATTTATTAAACCATTCACACACACATACACAAAATTAGGAGTTTAAGTGGGAATCATTAAGTCTACAGATCAAAATATTAAATGATTTTTAAAATTTTTTTTAAATTAAATTTATTGGGGTAACATTGGTTAATACAATTATATAATTTTCAGGTGTACATTATCACTTGACATCTGTGTAGTCTATCATGTGTTTACCACCCATAGTCCAATTTCCTTCAACTACCATATATTTGATTCCCTTTACCCACTTTACCCTTCCCCTTTACCCTACCTACCTCCCCCTTCTTCTCCTACCCTACTAGTTTTTAAATAAGCAAGGACATTAAATATTATCTTCTATTCTATTAAGAATAGAAGAATTAAGAATTAAGAAAACAAAAACACCTATATTGAGATCTAATTTACACAACATAAAATTCACCCTTTTAAAGTTTATGATTAAGTGGTTTTTACTATATTCACAGAATTGTGCAACCATTATCACTATCACATTACCACATTTATATTTCATTTAAATGGAATTATATGTGGCCTTTTGTGACCAGCTTCTTTCACTTAGCATAATGTTTCCCAGGTTCATTCATGTTGTCAATACTTTGCTTCTTTCTACTGCCAAATAATAATCCCTTGAATAGATGTACACATTTTGTCTATCCACTCATCATTCATTCTTCAGATCTTGTCATGCTTAAAATACTTCAGTAGCTCCCCCAACTGATAAGCATGTCTATGAAAGGCCCTTCTTACTCATATCCCAACCTACCTTTTGGCCTGACCTTCTCCCATGCTCACAACCCCATCAACTCACACTCTCCCACCACCACTCCAGTCATAATAGAGCTACGTGCCATTTCTTGGATGTAACAGGCACTTTCTCTATTGCATATGGTATCCCTGCTATCTGG
This sequence comes from Rousettus aegyptiacus, assembly GCF_014176215.1. NCBI lineage: Eukaryota > Metazoa > Chordata > Mammalia > Chiroptera > Pteropodidae > Rousettus > Rousettus aegyptiacus. The sequence goes on from NW_023416284.1 coordinate 47,754,106, forward strand.
AATACCCTTCCTCCCCTTATCTGTATCGATGCCTTATACTTGTTCTTTATGATTCAGCTGCCAGGTATCTCCTCTTCTTAGAAGCACCAACACACTAAAAATAAACTAGGCACAGCTTTATTGATAATCTATTGTATTTCTATTATAACACTTGTCATATCGTTATGTAATTGGTGGTTTTCTTGACTTTTCTCCCACTATATTGTAAGCTCATTGAAGCCAGAAACAATATTCTGTATATCTTTATAACACTAGCAATCAAGGTCTAGCATGTGGTAGACATTCAACAAATCTTGCTTTTATATATGATTAAAAGAATTAGATTCTTTTATGAACTAAATTAATCAATTTAAGGGTTTTGTAAGTATGTAGATATATACTTTATACTTAAAATGCATGTTGGAGTTTTCTTTTGTTTAATTTGTTCATATACCATTTATATTAAAATTCTCAGTAACATACAAAGTAATATTCATTAAAATAAACAGTACTTATGTGTAATTCTAGTAAGGTTTTTTTCGGTGCACTTCAAATTTACAACATATCAAAAAGCAGACATTTTCAATGCAGAATAACTTAAAGCCAATTTCAGAAGTTGTACAAAAGATGGTTAGTGCCATATTTCAAATGTTTTAAAAAAGAAATTAAGACTATGCCATGAAATTAATTTATAAATCATGGATGCACCTTAAAAACAGATGAGCTTTTTTTTATGAAAGATGTTACTTTTCTTAAACTTGACTTGGAGAGTGGTGCTTTGCTTAAAATACTGTAATAATCTTTGAATTATACATGTATAAACTGCTTTTAATATGTTTTCACTGTATTCTATATAAATGAAAAAAAATGTAAGTAGGCCCAGTTCTTGATAATAGAATCCTAACCTCTGTTACTTCTGACTTATAGGGTATCTTTGTTACTAGGGTTCAGCCTGATGGACCAGCATCCAACCTGCTACAGCCTGGTGATAAGATCCTTCAGGTAAGACAGGTTTTTTGAGTTAAAACATTGAAACCAAAAAGACACAAAATAATCTAAAATGTTTCTTTACTACTTTATTATGGAAGTTCTATATTTTTGGATTGCCTAACTAGACCTATGATCTTAAGCATTTTATACAATGTCTGTGGAACTCGCATTCATTATGTGTAAATGAACTGTGGGTTACTTATATCTGAGGTTCCTCCAGCTCAAAAATTTAATTGTTCAATAATTCTATCAATTTCCACAAAAAATGGTCAAGAATTACAGTGTAACTTTAGAACGCTTGATAAATACTGCTTGTTCAGCAAAGAAAATGACTAGTTTTCTTCTCTATTGAATTTCAAAGAAATTATTTTGAATCTCAGAGTCTGAAAAAAAAATGTAGCTGATTAATCTCGGATCTCTCATCTATTAGAATGCCAGATTGGGTAGAGTAGCATTCCATAGCTTAAGACAAGATTGGCGAGTTGCCTTTATCCATGGCAGAAGTAACAAAAGGAAGAATTTTCTTTTCAGATTCAGAAAAGGATGTTAAAAAAAAAATGTTATATCTATCTATAAAGAAAGAGAGAGAGAGAGAATATCCTGCAGAAGGAAAGTAAGAATTAAGTTAGTGTCTAGTTACAGGGTCAGAATAGTCTTTTCTGGGTATGAAATTCTAGAAGAGTTATATGTGGGGACAGGTGGGTTTAGTATTTCTAATTTCTAAGAGGTATACAGCAACGGTGAAGTACACAGAGGAATGAAGTCCTAATGTAAGAAATAGAAAGGAATTATAAGCCCAGTCAGTGGAAAGCCAAAAATACTACAGAAGAGCTGCACCTGGGATGTCTCCTCTCTTCACAAATGACTATCAAGAATGTAACATTTTATTTTTGCTATAGAACTCATTTAGATCTAGTAAAATAAAATCAAAGTCCATTTTCAGTAAAAGAAAAATGCATATAGACCTCAATCAAATAAATTACTATGTTTACAGTTTCATTCATATTAGTTATAAAGCACAAGTAGCCAATTATACTTTCTGAAAGAAATAAGAATGACTAATCTAAACTGAAATAATTGCCAACATCAGATGCTAAGAGGACAAATTACATTTTTGCCTCTTTGTAATACTGGCCTTTTGTTTAAAGAACACTAGAAAAAAGAGGTTTATAACATTGTTATCTGTCATTTACAAGATCATTAGAATATGTTCTCACTGGAGCAAATTTATTTACAAGTCTTAATTACAATGTACAACCTGGACCTCAAGGTAAAAAGAAAAAACAAAACACAACGAATGAGTCCCCTAAGTAATGGCAGTTATTGGGCTTGCTCTAAACTGATAGCAAATAACAAAAGAGATATGAAATAGCAAAAGAGATATACCTTTTCCAAATCTCCTCCAAACTCAGACTCCACTAGGTTAAGAGTTATCTCTTTCTTTCTCTGTAACTCATTTTACCCACTCCTCTCTCCTTATTCTGCAATGGTATTATGAGTATGTGAAGATGTGTGCATTAAGGGATAATGTTAATCAAAACATTTTGGGTTAATAAAACATATTCACATTATTTTCTGTCATCTTACTAGTCATCTTCCCACATAGACACACTCTAAATAATGAACATATTCAAATGACTTCTTGTGCTTAGTAAGTTATTTTGCTTGAAGACAGCATGGCATGAGGAAAGAGCACCGTGCTAGGAGAATTGACCCTTCACAGCTTCAGTTTCCATAAAATTGAATAAGAGTGAGCGAGAACAAATGAAAGCACAAGGATCATAAAAGTATTATTTGATTGAACCATGTGAATTTGCTGATATTTGGCCATTTCTGAAGTGGCAGTTATGTTGGTTTAACATCATAGTTTCTTTTTTAATGTTCTTTCTAATGTTAAATAGTTCAATCTAACATACATTTTACAATTCAAAATATGTTTAAATATAGAAAATCTATTTATTATAGTTACTCTGTTGAAAAGATAGACTTTACAAAAGGAATATATTGTGCTCGATAGTTAACATGATTCACAGGTATAGCCTAAAGTTCACTTGTAAGTATATCATATTCTATTGTATCATGGTCAACCACTATCCTCTTCATTTTCCTGCCCCTCCCCTTCCCAAACAAGAGCTTAACTATGGCAGAAGAGAAATCAAATAATTTATACATAATTCATGTTATCTAGATATTACATCATCAAAACAGATTCATTCAATATAAGAGATATAAATATGATACTCAATTGAAGATAATTTGGTAGTCTCTTCTACCTTGCCATAATTTTAAGAACTTTGATTTTGTAACTCAAACTATAGTCCTCTAAGATATCAAAATAGAGGAGCATTTAAGATCTTGCTCCCCAGCATATGTCATCAATTTGGCTCAAATAAACTCATAAAAGTGCAAAAAAAAACAGATACTACAATATAATAATCAGAGAAATGATAATTCAAACAAACTAGATATTTCCTTTTTATTCCTAGTCTTAAAAACCTAGGCTCTACAATTCATAAAAACAATTCAAGAAACCACTCACTCAAGTTTTGCTTACTTGTTGGGAGGTTATTTGGCTCAGAGTACCGTATAAAGGCTGAAAACTAGGCCTGTTACTACTGCTTTCTCTGGTAATCATCAACAACTCCACATCCTGATTAGTGTCTTATAAGAAGTCGTGTGCCCTCAGGGACCTCCTAGGGAGAAAAGATTAGTTCATGCAGTACTATTAGAAAATGAATAAAGTACTTGAATTTGTGATGTGACCAAAAGGTGTTGTAGCAGTGTTAAGAGAATGGAGTGTTTATATGAGGTTGTTTATTGATGTGCATAAAAGATGGTCACTAGGTATGAAGGGAATAAAGAAAAAGTTTACTCTTGAAGGAGCAGGAGTTACTCCAGGCTTAACATAGAGAAAGATTAGTAAGAGGAGCTATACCTGTGGGCTAGAAGACATCAGTCTCCAAGAGCAGAGGTAAGAGGCTTGTGTCCTAACACATAAGTGTGTAGTACAAAGGAGAGGACACTAGAGAGGGAGATTCCAGGCATGGAGAAAGAAAACCAAAGCTCATACCAATTGTTCATGAGAGAGACTTTATTTCATACTTGGAGTCCTTTACCTAGTTTTCCAGTCCAAGGGGAAAGCCTCTGGGTGCAGGCACATTGCCAGAAGCAAGACATCATAGTGGGCAGATTCACTGACCAGGAAAAGAGAAAATTGTGTTTCCCAGTGGCATTCCTTAAGATACCTTCAAAAAATTTCCTTAGTCAAGTAAGTTTCAGAGCCACCTCAGGCTCTGTCTTATTTCAGGATTTTACAATATACTAAACAATCTTACAAACATATATTTCCTAACATATTTAACTATACAATCTTCTTTACTAACAACATCAATTAACCACTTCCACAGAACACATTTTGAGAAATGTTTCTTATAGAAGCAATTAACTGAGCCCATGGCTTTAGCCCCAAATATTTAGTGTTCATAATTATCACTGTGTGTCATTAAGACTGGCTTAGAATATGTTCCTGTCTTTTATTTTTTTTTAATTTCTCCACCAAAAAGCAAAAAATGATAGAGTAAAAGTTTTTTGTTATGATTAAAATGAATTGTGAGACCCTTAAAGAAATAAACATTACGTATTTGGAAATTTCACTAAAGAATTTCCCAACAAGGCCAAGTAAATTAACAATTTTTAATATTTGATTTTATTTAGCAGTTAAAAATCAATAACAATAGAGAAGTTAGGAGGAAAGCAGGCAAGATGGGGTGGAAGGGATGCAATAATCTTGTGACTCTTTGTGTTCAGAAAAATGATTGCTTATAATGATATAATACATTTAAAGAATAGGTTTTTTTAATACAGTTTGTTTAGAAGACAACTAAAAATAAGCTTAAATAATGTACATGACTTTATATGCATATCTTTATTCATTTCATTTTGTTCATAATATATAAAGTTTAGCACAGATTACTAATAAAAGATTGGGATATATGATATTTTTGCGCATCAAGAAATTATTGTAAGTATTAAGTAAAACATGAAAACCAGTAAAGACAAGTTCATTAGGCTGGTGCTAATTTCCATAGTATGGCTGAAATGAAAATAACATTAATTAAGCATTTATATTGTCTCATTTATATCGTACAACAACCCTGCAAGATATCTGTTATTGACAGATATTAACAGAGGTTAAATTACTTATTTGAGCTTTTCATTATATAATGCTGATGCCACTGGAGCAAGTTTTACTGATAGCGTCATATTCATCTCGTTTTCTATTTCTTTATTTGGAAAATGTACATTAAATGCCTACTAGGTGCAATGTATTGTGCCAAACAATATGAACAATGGAATAGGGAATTTAACAAAGTTTCTGCCTTTACACAGCCTGGGCCAGGAGTAGACAAGCCCAAAATTACACAGAGTAGAAAGTGAGGGAAGAAGAGAAACAGGAAAAGAGGTGACTATCACACATTTAATAAAATGAACGCATAGTCTGTGTTCTTTTAAGACCAAGCTCTTCACCAAACCAGAGACCAATCTGGCTACAAAGAGTCCCCTGAATATGAGACATTGGTTTTGCAGTTTCTCTTTTTGTGGCTTGTTGGGGAACTGCTTCATGGACCAATACGGGGAATTCATTTGTTAGAGATGTTCAGTCAACATGTTTGATAAGAAAACAGTCATTCTAAAATCAGAATAGGTAAATAAGTAAATATCTTCAGGGTTACTATTTTTTTATTAGTTCTACACCTACATTTGTATACATATAATCCACAGTCTTCAGCTGAGTCTGTTCTATCTCGCCATGTCTTTTTTGAGCCTGTATTTGTGATGAAACATTCTAGCTATAGTACATTTGTGCACTTAAGACAGAAGAGAAATTCTTATCTATGTTTTATCCTATGAAGATTTTTGTAATACTACAATAAAGCCACTAAGACTTCTAACTCTCTCATTTAAAAAGTGCAATATAAATTTTTGATAGGAAAATTTTTTAAATGACTTGGTATAAAGTCAATGTAGTGTTAATTATGCAGTATATTCAGCCTTAAATATATCCCAATATTTAATGAGAGTGGTCTATCAGATTAAAATTCTGAAATGGGAATTAATTTTGGATAGTTAACGTGAAACATAATTATAATTATCTGAGATTCACACTTTTTCTGATAATGCCTGACTATCAGGATTAAACAACATAAAAGTTTGCCCTTATAAACTCTAATTTGGTGGCTGCATTTTTTTTTAATTTTTCCCTCATCCCAAGAACTATCCAAATGAAAGTTTTTTGTGTACTAATAAAATCTAGGGTACACAATACCTGAACACTGACCCTTTAAATGTTTGTCCCTTGAAGGTGAGTTTAAATCAAATAAAAATCACATGCCCATGTCTCTAATCCTATTTCTTTTTCCAACTCCGAAAAGAGTCTTGCTGTCCTTACTGGATAATCCCACCACCACTGTGCCCAAGCCTTCTTGGAAATTAGTTAAGTTTAGAGCTTCGACTAATATGGATACTACAGAATTCCTATGAGAATTACAGCATCATCTGGAGAATATCTGCAGTATAAACATCCATAATTTATTCACTTGACAAAACATTTACCAGAAAGAAATCAAAGATAAATGTAGGAAAGACCAAGAGGATGAAATTCAGAAGCTAAGTGTGTTTTACAGTAAACTGATGAGCTGTAATTCCAAAGCTCTAATTTTGTTGGAATCACAAATATTATTTTAATTAACCTCAATCTTTTCATGTCTAAATCATGAAAAAAAAAGAGCAATTTTCTTTCTTTCTTTTTTTTTTTTTTAAAAAAAAAAAGCCTTTTGTGGCACAGATGTCAAGGGAAATTAAAATAAAGAAGAATATCTTCTAGGAATAACAAAGATTATAGTAAAATGTTCCTTTATACTTTCAAATCAGCCAAAGCCAGAAACCCATTAATTATATGTTCTTAAAGAATAAAATTTTCAGAATATCTTTTCTTTCCTGGATTGTTTTCTTATTAACTTCAATTTGACTTAATAAACCATTCATTTATTTCTCATTTTTCATTACTTGCAATTTCCTCAAAATTGCACACATCATATTGTAACCTATGATAGACTATGCATTTATAAAAAACGCATATGTAGTTAAATGTGACAATATATTTTAAATTTTCATTAATTTAATGGGTATTCTTAAAATCATCTTTTTCATTTACATAATACACTATTCAAAATGTCAAATACGTAAATGTAAATTATATGCATTTATTTTTCAAAGCATCATTGGCTTTATACTCTGCAATTAATATTGCCTGGCACCGGTCTTTATTTTCTCAGCTCTTCTATTCACATACACAAACAACCTCAACACTCTACTGGTTGGAAAATTGTGATTCTTCTGGTCTTCATTTTAACTGGAAAAGCCCTATACAAATATAGTAACATAATTCTCTGATTCCCTATCTGAACTGCTCAAGATGTGACCCAGACAGCCATATTCATTTTAACAAAACAATACAAATTCTCTTTGCTCTTCTGTCCTAAGAAGGGGAGAAGTTTCTCTAGAACTGAGATTCTATCTTCTCCTTCCATTCAAACCTCTCTTCTAACCTCTGCCATCGCCTCCCCTGGCGTCAGGCCTGTCATAGTGTTCCGTGTCATGAAGTAGCTGAATTAATATTAAAAAGTGAATTTATTTAATGAAACTACAACATTTGTTACAACCTCACAACAGCCAATGAAACGAGTTATATCAAGATACAGGGGGTTGACTGATCCTTACATTTTTATCTTTTAAAAAGTTAGGCTTGACTAAACAAAAAACAAAAGTTCCTTCCTCTGACATTTTCTCTTTCCATTCCTGTGGCTTGGTGAAAATTGTATTTTTTCAATTCAAGAAAGTAATAGTGAAGTAATATTAACAGTAGGGACTAACACTTATTGATTAATTGTTTATAGTGTGTCTGACCCTGTCCTAAGCACTTGATATATTAATTCATTTAATATGTAATAAACATTCTAAAATGACATGCTTTCTGATCTTTTAGAGTCCTTCTGTTACTTTGAAGCCATCACCACACAGTCCCTAGTTTTGATAGTTTAAGTTTTGGTCTTTTAAAAGTTCACCAAAGCTCTAGTTTAGATTCAAAATATTTGGGGGGACTAGAATTAGAGATAGAATCCTAATGCTTATTTGACTCAGCGATCTAATTTATCAGTCCTTCTGGGAAATCACCTCTATGTTTGTGTTTCCAATTGTATAACTCTCATTTATACTTACCAAGCGTGAAGACTAAAAGTTGATACTTCAAAGCTATATTAAAACCTAAGTTATATGAGGAGTCTTTCTAGCCTTGAATCAGAACTTGGACTGTGGTTCTGAAGATCTTGATGCCTGGTTTATAGGAAACAAACCCAGATTTACGGCCAGAATTAATCTGGCTATGCTGTTTCCCTGCTCTTTCCTCTGTGCTACAGAGAATTAGGGTTATTTAGAGCCACTAGAAAATATTCGATTCCCTTGGATTTCTTGCTACCTTTATGAGCACTCTATCTTGATTCCCTTTCGTATGACTCTTCCCAGCTCTCCTCCTGCCTGGATCTCTTCCCTCAATGCATTGATCCGCATGAGAATCCCTGTTCCTTAGGACTGGCTAGAGCCAGTTTTATGCCATTCTCTGGCAGAAAGGATTAGGACCTATTTCACCTTTCCCCCTCTCACGTCAGACACATTCTCCTAGATACCAAGTCAACAACAAACATTATCTTTCAGTTCTGCACCACACATCCAAAGTTGCACGCAACCCCATCCTGCTCCCCGAGTCGGATTTCCCTTCATTCACATGCTTTTTTAAAAAACTTATTTTACGATAAATCTCTCAGCATTCCATGCAGCTTAATAAAGATGCAGTGAAACCTGACCTCTGTTGCTAATGCAGCCACCCTGACCTTCCTGAATTCCAATCTCTAAATTCTAAGCATGTGATCAACATTTCCACTGCATGCATTGCCAGTACCACAGATTCGGTCGTCTTCCCAACTAGGCTTGCTCTTCCTCCAAAGTTTTCGTTTTCTGTTAAGGGAGTCACAATTTGATTCTCATTTGTTTCTTATTCCCTTGTTCAATCAGGTACCAAATTTATAGATTCTACCCTAAAATTTCCTCCTTTTTAATCTATTTTCTCTCGAGGCTCCTGGCACTGCCCTAGGAGATAGTCTGACATTGTCTTTTTACTTTTGAGACAGCTCTCAAATGGCTACAACAACTCAACCAGATTTAAAACTATAATAAGAATGAATGATTCAGCAATTCTGTAGATTCTAATATAGGACTAGTTATTTCTACTAGTATTTTTAGAACAAGTTCAATTAAATCCAATAGGAATCTGAATGAGGATTATGGCTCTGCAATCACTGGAAAGAACAGAATTATATTAGGAAGTGATATAGCAATAATTTTAAGGGGAAAATGTTTATTATTTTAGCATGATCAGTGAAACATCAGTTCAAGTCACTGGAGGTGATTGTGGTCTTATTATTTCAGTAACATATTGAGAGAAATAATAAGAAAGAATATTATGGTAGCAGATATTTCAGCCCTGGCTGTGTGACCTCAGTCAGGTCACTGGTCTCTCTGAGATATAGCTCGTCCACTTATTAAATAACAGAATTAGCCTAGATCAGCAATTTTCACACTGTTTTTAGGAGCACCATGGGTTTGGAAGGTGCTGACAAGCTGGTCTCTGGGTGCAATGCCTCCTCCAATTCTCACTGCTCTCTTTCCCTGGTTCCCTCATTCTCTCTCGCTCTCTCTTTCTCTCTCTCCAGAAAAGTTCTATTGAAATGTTTTACATATTGGGCTATCTCTCTTCCTTTTGAAGAAAAGGATTTATGAGCTAACCCTTCCTCCTATAAAGCCCTTCCACATTAACTTATTTTTATAGTTGCTGCTCATACTAAAACTTAGGGCCTAAATTCATAGATCTTTTTTATTTTTAAATTCTCCTAAAAATGATGACATGTGGTTTATCTTAAACCCTCTTACCTGCATGGACTGTTGCAGAAGTTACTTGTATCACCAACTGTTCACATGTCCAGGGCTAGAGGAGACTCCAAGCTTGAGATAAGGCAAAGACTTATGGTTTCTTGCTAATCATACTTGCCAGGTGTGAGTACCAGGAAACTCTTTTGTTAAATACCTCAGAGAAACAGCTTCCTTGGAAATTTTCCCTTTTCTCTTTTTCCTCTGCTGAGCGACCCTAGTAAGTTATTTATCTCTTCCGATGTTAATTCTACTCAGCATAAGTTTACTGAGTGCTTACTACATGTAAGGCATTTTCCACTTCATTTTTAGTTTTGTCCACGGCCATTTCCTCTTCTGGGTGGTCATTTTTTTGATGGGAGCCTACCTGTTTCATCTTTTTCTTACTTCCTCTCCCTAGCACAACCCTTAGGCACGGTTAGCATAGAAAAGACATTTTTGGTTGAAAAATGATAGATCATCACGATTGGAAGTGAACTATTCTTCTTTGAAGGTCTAAAGTGTTATCCAAAATTAACAGCTGTGATTAATTTGCTATCTGGGTTTTGTACCCCTTATGTCCTTAACACCGATGTGATTTTGAAGCCAATAGTTCCTAAAACCAGGAATGGTCGAGTCTGATGATGAACAATGTACAATTAATGGCCTCCAGATCCTGGAGCATTTATTATCCCTGAAATACTGAGATCTTTAAGTTTTGAAAGATCTCAGTGGGTTTGAGTTCATTGAAATTCTAGGTTTTGAGTCTACAGGTAGAAAAATCGGAGCACTCACAAAATTATTGTTATTGCCAAGTACTAAGATTTGACATTTAAGAATTTCGTTATTAAAGTTAAATTTTAATTTTAAAATTAAAATGTATTTTTTGGTCAAATTGAAGACATGAAGGTAGTTAGTATATAGTTTAAAACTACAGTGGAATAAACATATACCTCACCCAAGTTTGCTATTTGCCTGATGTCAGAAATTGGATTAATGTAAAAAGGGGAATGTACCATATGCTATTCTCTATTTCATGTCACTATTTGATCAGAAATAACATCGAATTGAGCCCAGTTGTCTGGATTTCACTATAACTTAAAGCAAGAAATTTGGGCTGTGTCACATCCCTAAAGTTCTACTCAGCCACTATTTCCTGCCACTAAAATGGCCAATGCCAACTTGATAGACATTTTCATTAATTAAACGTTATTAAAGAATATGTATATATAGAGAGAGATTCTTTAATTCAAAACAAATTTATACTTCTAATTACATACATTTCCACAAGTTTACAGTTTTGTTTCCTAATATTTCCCTTATTCATAAATGTACTATGGTTTGAAAAATCAATATTCAGGGCCATCTTTATCATATCATTAGCCAACCAATTTTAACAAAGTAATGATAAAATATAATGTATCATATAACTTTCACCAAAATTATAAATTACACAGTATTGCTAGAGATATACTTCTGTTTTAAATTCAAAAGACCAAAGGCAGTGAAATACTTTGAGTGGTTATTTTAAATATTAATCATATTTTATGAAAGCATAAAAAAGTAAAATAACAAAGGAATGGGTGCCCCAAATTAGTATGTTAGTTGAAAATTGAAAAAGTCATTCAATTACCTGTACTTTGCCAGGCAGTCAATTAGGCTGACTCTTCCAAGTCAACTGTCTCAGCCTACAAGGAAAAGTTAACATGATTGTCATCGCTGAGTTTCCAAGGTTTATTCCTATCAAGTTTCATAAGGTCTTTTTTTTTGAAGAGGGTGAAACTTTATGGGATCCACTTCTCACTATATTAATAATAAAAATTAATCCAATCAAGAAAATCTGCAATTTAATGTAGAGAAAACCAAAGACCCATGAGCACTTAACTACAGAGAAGCATATACAAATATCAAATCATAGCCAATTTGAATCCTGAAATTGTAACCTTAGGCTAATTATGCTTAAAATGAATTTCGATTGCATAGATTGAGGATTCCTAGAAGACAGCGGGCATTTTCACTGTTACTGTCAGTGTGCTCTACTCCTGAGGGATGGATTTCTTAGCTGTATCAGATGGAACTGAGACCCAGTAGTGTAGATTATGAATATGCTTGCATTTAGCAATGGGGGAAATAAAAGTGATCTCATTAATATAAATATGCATAAACTAAGAATTTTCAGTGAGTCAAAATAAGATTTCAACTATACTGCAGGTGTCCAGTCATGTTTTGCATGACTGAGATATTTAGCCATGCCGTCTAGTTTGTATCAGTGATTATATCAGCAAGAAGGCAATGGCCCTTTGGACACCAGAGCCATCTCAACTAAGTCCCTGCAAAAACAAAACAAAGCAGAGAAAAACCAAACTACCATATTTCATCTGCATACATCTATTATCCATCAGTATATCTCTATAAGTAGCACAGTGACTATTACTATACTCGAGCAGTCCTAGCTAGGTAGGACATACTAGACACTTAATAAATATTTATTGAATTAATAAATTGAATTAAAGCTGGATGAAATTAATTATTTCGTAGTTCCGATTCTATTGTGAATTTTTAAAACTGATCACTTTTGGTTCTTCAACACTCCCTTGAATCTTATGATTAGAAACTGAAAAAGTGAAAAACAAGTGTCTTGTATTGATAGCTCTTTTTTATTTATGTTTACAGGCAAATGGACATAGTTTTGTACATATGGAACATGAGAAAGCTGTATTACTACTGAAGAGTTTCCAGAACACAGTAGACCTAGTTATTCAACGTGAGCTTACTGTCTAAATATTTTTTATAAATAGTGAAGATATGTCTAGCCAGACCTAATGTTCAAAAATAAATTTATACATAGAAACAAATTTTGCCAATTGCTGGACCAATGGCAAACATTAGTGCCAAATGTATAATACTATATGTTAGCACTGATCATCCTTAAAAATGTTAACTATATAAATATAATGTTTATGTGGTTATGTATAAGTTTTAATTGTCAGCCTCTGGCTGTGCATTGGTGCAGTTTTGTTTTTGTTTTTTGTTTTGTTTTGTTTTGTTTTTTACCAAATAAGTTTCTTCTCGAAGTGGATTTCATATAATTTCAGAGCACGGAAGCACACATAAGCTCTTTATGAATTCTGCTCTCCATCAGAAACACTGCCTCAAAGTTGTATATGCCTTTATATAGAAAATACAAATATGAAGAATTGTAATTCCCATAAAATATTTCTAGCACAAGGTACATGTTGGCATATCTACAAAAGAAATATAGAAGAAAACAATATTTTCATAAACTAAACATCTTGGAATGAGAAAGAAAATATATCTTAAAATAAGACTTTACTATATTGAATCTTTTTCAACAAAAATTACATGATAATGCCTTATGAAAGTAATTGTACATATGGTATAAATGTTTATATTTGGTTCCATATTCATTTGCTAAATTCTCATAACACAGAATGAAATATTTCATAAATTGGCCATTTATCTCTGGGACCTGAATAAAAATAGGACAAACCAATTTATTCAATGCCTTTAGATAATTACAATACATGCAAAGTTTAAAAAAAATAAAACATACTAAAGGTCATTGCTGATAAATCTTTTTCACCACAAATTTAAGCAGTGAATGATGGGTGGCAGGAAAGGTATTGCTTTTTTTCATTCAAGTTTATATTGATTATAAACTGTAGCCCCTGTGATTTCTTTACCTGTAAATGTGGAATTTATTTGTGTGTTGCTTTATCTAATTTGCTATTTTTGAACAATTTAAAATGAGTTTGGGGTATTGATAAAATTTATCATTAAGAAAGGCTGTTGTTAGAAAGTTATGGTGGGAGATTTAAAAAACTTTGGTATTTAAATATGAAACTTCAAATATAATTTCTCAGAGCTATAGCCTACCCGTATTATTAATTTCAGTGCCTGTTTTTGTGGGCAGAAATAGAGAAAATACTTTTTTTTTCCAGAAAAATATCATAGTATATAAAATCCTGAACTTTGTGTCACTGGAGAGAAAAATAAGCATAGTTAACATAGAATTAGTTATTTTTACATTGTTTTCTTCTATAAATGACCAACTCATTTTATAATCCTTTAAAATATTTCTTTTATATATTAGTCATTAATTCGATTAAAATATTAATTTAAAATTCCAGAATAATTTCCCAAAGTCAGTTGTTTGAATTCTCTCTTGTATTTCCACAAAGCTCTTTTTAATATATATATACATATATATATAGATATATAAAATAAATTTACTTTACATGCTAGTATTTCAAGTATTCCAGTAGGGTTTTCACAGTAGTATCACATATTGACATTGCCAAAGCTCTGAGAATAATATTTGTAAGTTAATTGTTTTATGGGGACATTGAAAATATTGTATTTTTGTAGGGCCTATTAAAATGAATGTCACTTATTAGAAGTACAGTGGTATTTTTTGGCAGTAGAATTTGTCACTTGAAGGCAAATGATACTTCACTTTATAGATGATGCACTAATTTTGATGTTGCTTTATGTCAGGGTGACATTATACCATGATTTTATAGAGTTTGACATTTAACAAATGATTAAATGATTGGCCTATTTAATATGTTTCCCAGAAGTAACTTTTAAATGCATTTTAATATATTTACAGTTTCTGATGAGAAATGTTTTTCAGAGCCTAATTTTCTTTGTCAAAAACTTGCACCAAACCACCATATCCAGCCGCTATTATCGGATGATCATCATTAATCAAGACAGAGGCCCTCACTGACCTCACAAGATCATTTAAAGGAAAAACAAAGTCAAGGGTGTGGTTTGGTGGCAATGAAGCATCCCAAATCATCCCATCAGTTTTGTTTAATCTTTTATGGGTGAGGTGAGAGGAGAGCCAGTGATAGGACGTCCCAAGTCTTTTTTCTTATGTCAGGTTTCCACGTCATCTCCAGGGCTTCAGGAGATCCTTCTGAGGCACAAAGCTGAGAGGGTCATGATCCTAGTAAACACCTCTGCCACTCCTAATATGACAGCATTGTCTTGGCCAATGCTTTAATCCTTCCTGTTCTGCAGTTCAGAAATGAGGAAAAGCAGAAAGGGATCTCTCACCACCTGGAAAAGAAATCTGATATGCCAAAGCACTTCATCATCAATTTTATTGCCATGCTGCATGCTGAGAAAAGGCAGGTAATTTGCAAAGAGGCCTTTATTCTTTTTAGGTTGAGTAGGGAAAAAAATCACTAGACACCTGAGTGGGGGGATTCTAATTGATTCCACTGGTGACCAAAACCAATAATATATTGATTTTTGAGTACTGACTTTTTTGGAGTAACTGGTATTGCTGCCAGAAAATTGTTTCTGAAATAAGAATCTGGTTTATATTAACAAAAACAAAACAAAACAAAGAGATAAGGGTATGCCTTTAAAAAAGAAAAATCAACAACGACGAAAGAATGGAATTCACAACGGCTCCAGAAGACTCTGCCTCTGGTCTTTGATTTTTATTGACATCTTCCTGCTGAGAGATCTGTCTGTATCCTATGGATCAGTAAGACACAATGGAGGGAAATGAGCAAGATCAGAGGTGGAAAGAGCAAGCACTGAAAATTGTTAGTAAAATTGCTGCGGATTTTATAAGCCAAACGGGCATTAGCAAATATTTTTAAGCTATTTTAATGGCTTATAATATGTTGTCATGAAATTTCTCTTACCATAATTTCAGCATTCCAGATAACACAAGTCACCTAAGAAACAATAATTTCAAAATATAAGTGTACTTTCAAGAAGAGATAATCGGTCAGTATGACTACAAATATTTATATCGTGCTAATTTATTGCTCACTGAAAACTATAAACTATATGTGTCCCAGTTAATTAGATTTGTAATTACATAGACATCAAACAAGTTCAGTTGTTTCTGGGCCTTCCTTTGGATTACCACCTTCAAGACACAAAGCATTTTTAAAGAGGGGGTGACAAACCAGCATTAATTTGTTTTTAATCTTGAAGATGATCACACACATATCACTAATATAATGGCTTATTTAAAGTAGGACTAAACTATTTTTTTACCAGGAGGGCTAAGGAGAGAATATTTGGAGGAAAGAAAACCGAAGAAATTAGATTCAAATATTAAGTGACAATTCAAATATTATCTGAATTTGCCAAAATCATGAGATGAAGGAAGCCAGAAAAAAAACATTTTACTTTTAACCATAAAATCTACTTACTATCTTCACCACAATTTAAAGTTTTGGGAAAACGGTGTGTTTGCCACCACCTTGTCTTTTCATTGGCTTTCAATGCTGCCCTCAGCCGATGTCTGCCCCTCATTGGCACACAGATAAAGAATGTCTATTCTGATGAATATACTGTTTTCATGAGACAACAGTTCAGCATCACTGAATAAAAAGCCAAGCTGGTATTAGATGGCCACTCCAAGTGTTTGGTAAATTCAGACAGGTTCAATTCCTGATGTACTGACCAAACAGCAGGTTTATTGAAACACTGGGTCAGTAAAAAGTTAGACAAATAATGAAGTCCAATAAGTTAAGAAGATGGATCCTTCATCTAGTATCAAGAAAAGCAAGGGCTAGATAGAGTTCCAGTAAAGTTCCTCTCACAGAAATCCTAGCTATCTCTGAAATATTCAAACACTGGGTTGGTGATATGCCCTCTCTTACGGTTGTAGTTATCTGATGACGTAGGAATTGGAGGGGAATCTTCAGATTTGAGAGCGCTTGCATAAACTTTTCTCCTTAGCCACACAATTGTGTTCCATTTTAAAAAACTATCTTGCTTCAGCCAGGCATACTTCTCCATCATTCAGCGAGAGCATCCCCCAGGTTTACATTATAGCAAGAAAATAAGGTGTGGGCTGTGGAAAAATAGGTGTGTGAATAGAAAGTATGTGGGTTAATATTATGGGAGATCCTGGGCGTTTGCCTTCCTATGTATCCTTTCAGGTCAATTTGATCTAAACTCTTCAGAGAATATATTTTCTGAGAGACTCCACTAGACAAAACTAAGGCAGATGCAATCAGGTTCTGTAGTTACATCCTGAACCTTCTGGGGGCGTTTCTGTTTCTAGTGTGTAAAACTGACCTCTCCTCATTGCTGCTGCTGTTGCTGTAGATTCTCTGATGTTCCAAAGGAAGCAGGTGGCTGCTCTGTCCTGCTGACACAAGGTTGAGAGTCCCTCTTAGAGTTCTAACTGTCCGGAGACCCTTGAGTATCAACTGATGGTTCCCGCTGCCAGTTTGGGAGAAACTTTGTTGGGTGATCAAGGAGCCTGGAGTAGTAGCATTAAGCAAAGGCAGAACACTTATCACGTCTCTGACAACAGCAAACAGTGCTTGTGTGCAAGGGCGAGGGGTGGCAAAATGCCTTAATAGGATTTTGTTTCCACATCTGTTTTTAAAATGTTTAATTTTGCCATATCTGAGCCTCCTAGCTGATTGTCATTTGGGGCAGGTTCCAAACTTCCTCCCTTTTGACACTGTCTGCAAAAGAGTGGTTTGGAAACACTCTCTCGTGAGGGTCTAAACTGCACAACTTCTACTTCGCAGAATTCAGGCATTTCTGATAAACGGAGGGAAAACTTCACTCTCAGATTTGATTAGAAAGAATAAATGAAAATCGAGGAATATTGAATCCCCTGGGCTTTTAACTATGTGATTATCAAAATCTTCCCTGAGAGCAGTTTTATGGCAAGTAAAGAGAAAAATGGAAAGAGGGGAAACAAGTCACTGGTTCCAGCCTTAGCAGCATTGCTTCATCCGGTAGTTTCCCCGGTTGGATTTGCTGGAGGACGGTCCACTCACACTGGGATGTAAGGCAGGCACAGATGAGGAGGAGCCGTCTGGCTCTGTGTCAGTGCCTCCCCAAATTATCCTGGGCTGCAAAACACTTTTTTCTTTCTTGCTTGATTTTGTCAATGGCAGCACCTCAAAAAGTGAAAGCTTGTGACATTCAGGCGTTTATGTAGAAAGCATTGAAATCCTGTGACTCTTATTAGTCTGGGGCTGGAAACAGTGTAGGCCTGACGACCCCCTCCCCGCAAAAAAAAAATTGATGGACCCAATTTCCACAGGTGCAATTTTTAAATCTAGCATATTCTCCCCCTAAAAAACAAAAACAAAAAACTCTTTATTCTTTAAGCTGGCATAATTTTCAGTGTATGTACGAATGGATATTGAGGAAAAAATTAAATGAATCATCCAATCTCTGTAGTTTTTAAAGCACACATATTTTTTTAAACTATCACTGTTGCATAGTCATATTATTTGTGTCAGTGTTTTTCCAAAATAACATAAGTAAGCAGCCTGCATCTCTACACCTAAAATAAAATGTCTTAATAAAGAGACTTTATTTTCATCAGCAAACTGCACATTTCCTCCATAGGAAAATAATTACTGTAGCAGAATCTCAGTAATGCCTAAGATATGTTGTTCATAAATTCAAAACATTTGGGGACATTTTATTGAAGAATATAACAGAGGCATTAAATGCGAAGTTTATAAATATTTATTGAGCATCAACTATACACCAGGTGCTTCAAGGGATATAACGTGGTCTCCTCTGCACAGAATCTCACAGTCAAGTGGAAAGATGAGAGAACTTCCACAACAAAGACAGTACGAGGCAACGTGGTGAGTCTGTGTCCCTGTCCCCAACCCTCTGCATTGCAAAAAGAAGCAGAATCTTTAATCAAATCTTTTTGGGGTTTGAGCATGGTTGTTCCATTTGGACCTACAGGTAGATCTCCTTACTGGGTCCTAGGGTCTTTGGGAGGCCATTACGAATCTTTTTTGCCAGGATTTAGGGCAATATTTGATAGCCTATCAGGGAACATGGGAGTCCATAGGATCCAAAATTAGAATGATCTGTTCAGAAATACAGTGAGTTGAATAGTCCTTCAGGTGGTAGCATTTCATGCTTATTTATTTCACTCCCTTCAGCAGGGCGAAGAACATTTTCACTGCACGCTGTTCAGCCCATCCCATGAAAATACTGTTTGCATGAGGTTAGTCACACATATCCCCATATCATAGACATCTGTGTATTCTTCCAAGGAAAGTTTGATTCTCTGAATCTAAAAATTGCCTTTTTTTTTTTTTAATTTACCCTATACATTCTCAGTGTTTTAGACACCTAGACATCCTTTCCTTTCTCTGAGTACTCCCTGTGTTTTTCACCCTCAGCCTTTGCCCACATGGGTGCCTACTAGAATGTCTTTCCCCATTCTCTCTAAATTATCGAAATTACATGCAGCCTTCAGGGGCCAGCTCAAAGATCACCACCACCATGAAATTTTCCCTGATTTTAATTGGAAGAAATTTCTCTTCCTTAGAACCATCATATTAATTTTTACCTATATTTTATTTTATTTATCATATTCTAACTGAGGTCATAGTTATTCAGTGTTTGTTCTTTCTCTCCTATCATCTCTAAGCTCCTTGAGAGAATGGATCAGACAATATCAAGAAGAGGCATTCTAGATAGAGGTGCTCCCAGAGGTCACATCGGGTTTTGCTTACCATGTATCCATAGTGCTCGTCATAGTGTCAGAAGCATAGTAGGTGCTCAATAAACATTTGTACAATGATTGCATGGATGACAGGCCTGGCGCATAAACACACTTAATAAATATTGAACTAAACAGGAAGTGGATGTTCAATTTGCATAACCTTAAGCCGCTAACCTCTCTCTTTCTCAGTTCATTTACCAGTTCCAGTTTGTTTTGAATTCTCCCTTTCAGCCCAGTCCTCTTCACATCCTCAGAGTTTCTTGAGACTTTTTAGGCTCTTGTGCTCTGTTTCAGTTGTTGCATTTAATTTCCCTTCACGTGTTCTAAGGAGCTTAACACTGTCTAAAAAGTTTAAGAAGTGGCTTTTGTTCATTGGAGTATATCATACTTACCCTTTTGATTTGTTTGGGTTTTATTTTTCTTCTTGGAAGAAATCAGGCATGTATGATGTCAGACATCTCTCAGAGAAATGAATGCATGAGGTTGAACTTAGAGAGCCACAGCCTGGGTCTTCCAGGCATCTTAGAGAGCAAGCTCAGTTTCCACATTTTAACTGAGGCCCGAGGCCTGTAGAGTGAAGTAACTCTGTGACCTAAAAAAGACAAAAGTATGTGGCCGGATCCGGTTTTAGAAACCTTTCGAAGGTTCTTCTGCCTATACGTTGTGACTTGGTAGATTACCTTGCCCAAGCTATTTTAAAAATTTGGAGGTGTGGCAAAGAGTAAATGGAGTTGCGATAGGGACTAGGCTGGGGGAAGGAAGTTGGGAGGAGGAAGGCTTCAACCCTATTTTAGCTCTAAAATTTAACTGCTGCCTCGTGCTGCCTGTTCTAGAATAATGAAAAATCCGTCCACAGGCCTTCAGTCACAGCTCGTTGTGACAATGTTTACTCACTGCATTTCAGCCTCATTTCACGGGTAGATTCCACCACCTGCATACCAACAGCGAAAATATCTACAGCCAAAATTCTCAGGCCACTGCAAAAGCTATAAAATTAACATAATTAGCTATTCAGATAGATCACAGAAATTCTAGGTTATCTTGGCAAAAACCACACTTCCCCTCCCAAAACTTTTACAGAGGTCATAATACGTCATGTTGGTTTCAAAGTCGCAAAAACGCTGTTTATACTGCCACTGGCATCAACTTCACTGGATACTTCTCTTGTAGGGGAAAAGAATGGCATCCAGACCTTGAAAAGAAAAACAGTGTCTAAGTCAGGCGAGCCCTAGGTTGGTAAACTCTTTACCACAGTTCCTTTATTACCTCGTAGGATCTAGCTTTTCTTGCAAGGAAAGCATTCCTTTCTAAGCTTTGTCTCAGAAAGATTTCCCATATTTTTCTATTCAGTTTTCATAGCAAATTGACTACAGGAGTGAAATATTCCCAAACATTAAATCCATTTCTCATCTACAATTTTGCTTATACTAATAATACTAATTACTCCATCTTCTGCATTTTCTTTTTTTTGTTTCAAGAAAACTCGCTGTCTCTTCTTAATATGAGGAGATGCTTACTGATTGATTATGGTTTCTTTTCATGAAAGGAAGTTTCCTTAAACAAAATGTCCATCATTATTTTCTTTGATTATATGTTGCCTCTAGCTCTCTAGAGGCTTGAACTTGAGACTTACAGCTCAGTGTCTATATAGTTACATGAGAAAAAGAGTGCCAATGTCTGTTGGAACAAAAATGAAGTGGAAATAAAAAGTGAAATATGAATTGAGAGAGTAACATCACTTTAGAGTAGTAAGTAGGTAGGTGTATTTTAGAATAATAAGAGTACGGTAAGAATTTTAAGTAAGAGTACTTTAGAACAGTGAATAATAAATAGTAAGAGCAGACATAAAGGCTGGATGAAAGAGAAATTAATTAATAAGCTAGCAATGGAGTAAGAATGAGAAAGGGATAAGAAGGGAAATAAAGGACTGAAAATGCAGACGAGAAAGAAACTAGATAACAGAAACCAGACTCAAATGCAAATGCATCCTCCAGTGTCTCTGTGACTGTGCCTTTCCTTCACACAGCCACAGAATCCCCTGCCTCTCCCCACCTCCCTGCTGGCCAGACGAGCGATCTTTCAGGTCTTCTTGGTTTCTGGCCTCCTTCCTACCCTTTCAAAAGTAGAAAGAATTAAAAAAAAAAAAAAACAGCATGGATGAGAAATGTATTTCATTTAATTGTCATTTATTTTTAGAAACTATTTTTGTAGTATAGTCGGTAATTTTTTAGTCATACAACTCCTTGGTAAAAGGAAAATAGCTAAAGTTATAGATAATTACCAGAGAACTTTTCTGAAACAAAGGCTAGTAT
This sequence comes from Rousettus aegyptiacus, assembly GCF_014176215.1. Classification (NCBI taxonomy): domain Eukaryota; kingdom Metazoa; phylum Chordata; class Mammalia; order Chiroptera; family Pteropodidae; genus Rousettus; species Rousettus aegyptiacus. Next base: position 47,775,910 of record NW_023416284.1, read on the forward strand.
CAAACAATATAGACATAGATAAAAGTTCTGTGGGTAAATAAGGAAAATTATTCTATCGTAAGACAGAAAGGGACCTTAAAATGATCTGACTCATGTCTACCTTCAGGAAAGAATTAAGGCTGTGTTTAAATTCCTCCAGAGAAGAGTCTATCAATCCCTAACTAAACCATCCTGATAAAGCAACAGATCATGTATTTCATCCCAGTAAGACCCTCCGTTTAAGTTACCGGATTGAAGTCTGACATAACGCTATCTTCATACACAGTTGGACAGATCTACATACTTTTTAGAAACTTGTCCGTAGTTAGGGAGAGATGCCACTAGATGGCGCCCTTACACCTATATTTTAGAGATGCGTCTTTGCAATTCTTTAGCTTAGACTACCACACTGTGGACAGTCCATTTTTATACCTGTTGTGTTGATACAACTCTCAATAAATAATTTTTATAAATCTGTTTACATCCCCTTCTGTACTCTTGAGAAAGTTAATTTGAAACAACGCTATAATTTTTTAAAATATAAGAAAAAATTTAAGAGATTTTAGCTTGTTTTAAGCAGATTCTATATTTTTTGACTAACCTTTTCAGGTTTTATCGACCACCTCTGAGACGCAAACAAAAGAGAAAAAAAGAGTTCGCTCTCTCTAAGCCTTGGGTGAATGCGTACTTCAAAGTTTTGATATTCCTTATTGTTCAGTTTAATTATTGTCTGCCAGTTTAATAGTTCTCTAACTTGTTTGTGCTTTCCAAATATTTTGTGCCTATCTGCTATTATTTTAACTAAGTTTTTTCCTTCAGATATGCTCAATCCAAATAGGTAGGAAGATATTTGTCACAAATTCTTTAAAATGTTTTTTTAAATGAGCTCTGCAAAACTTAAACATCAGGAATTAAGTTTGCCTCGCTTATAGCCTTCCTAATATAATTCTAAAACTAGTCCAGCCTGAATATGTATGTATAGCTTTATTTCCAGCTGACATCTGGCAGTAATTAGGCACCTAGTATAAACCCCTAATTTTTCATTTTATCTATGTGTACAATAAATCAGCATAATACAATCAGATTTTACCTTATTTTAAAGTGAATAAGGAATGTATTTCAAGATGTATTTCATAAAATCATCAGATTCAAGAAGTAGTTTGCCATCTCCCCAACCTCCCTTCTTTCAGACAGAATGTTTGGGTACTGAAGGCACAGAGCTTCTGGCAGCTTTGGTGACGTGTCCTTAAGTTATTTTGGTTCTTAAGTATTTGGAACTTCCGGACCTCTAAATAGCTGGATCATTGATTAAAAAGTCAAAAGTTTCTGTTTACTTTTTCTAAGCTAATTATATCCTCTCACGGCTTAGCCAGCACCCTTGTTTGGGTCTTTCCTTTGCTAAATCCATCAAAGCCCTACTTATTTCAGAATTCCTGATGTTTGCCAACCATTTAATCTTTTTATCTTCCAACCCAAGCAAAGTAGAGGGAGAACAAGGTGTTCCTTTCCAAAGTCTTTGTAAAACTATTTAAATCCTCTGGTGTTTTTCTTCAAAGGAAACAGTTTCCTTCTGGCCACCGGATCCCCAGCTACTAATCTAGTGTGCTCTTTTCTTAGCAAAATCAGTTCAACCCTCTTTGGGCCTTGATGTTTCATAACTTCTTTATGACCTCAAACTGACCATTTTAGTGCACAATCTTCGGTTTGCCTACCAAGTGTGCTTCCTCTATTTTTAAGGAAAATAAATGTCTCCTGAACAAATTTAAATTGTACACAATGTGGCCACACATTTTAAAGCAGACACAGCAGGGGGCCACCATTGTTTCATTCTTTCCAACACAGCTTTTGGCTTTCTTATTGCCCTGTTTCCTATTTCTCCTCCTCCTCCTCCTCCTCCTCCTCCTCCTCCTCCTCCTCCCCCCCCTCCTCCTCCCCTTTTTTCCATCCCTTCTCAGGCTTTCATAAGCTTTTCATGACAAGTTTAGTTGTAGAATCTGGAACTAAATATTAGAATGGAAATGAGGAAGAATTTGTACTGAGAATGATGAGAAAACTTGCTTGAAAGTTATTTAGGTACTCCAATAATGGGTTTGTTTGGTTTGGTTTGGCAAATGCTGGTAGCACCTCTAAATTTTTGGTATCAACTATTACCTAAAGTATTTCCCTCTCTCTCTCTCACACACGCACACAGTGTGTGTGTGTGTGTGTGTGTGTGTGTGTGTGATGGAGAATCTTCATTTTGTATTCCTGGGAACAATGTCTAGGTCAGTGCTTCCTACCAGCATAGTTTCCATAAGTACTGAGATACTGATTCCCTTAGAGCATGAGGGCTTGTGGCTTATTGCTTTCACCTGGGACCTAGGGAGGCCTGATCTCTTTTACCCACCTGTACTCCATTAAGCAGAACAAACATGATCGTTTTATATCCGTGCCATAATGTAAAGAGGCTGGGTAGCTCTGCTTTTAGGCTCAACGAACAGGAAGATCGCCAACACTGGGTTGGAGAGTGGGGTCCTAAGCAGCTGAGCGAAGAGAAGAAAGCAGTGAGGGACTGCCACTTAAAATGCCTGGATCCCTCTGAAACATTCTTTACACTCCTCCCCATTCCTACCAAGGTGTTCATTGTCCATCGTGTTACCTCCCTGCAAAATTAGCAGTGAATGACAGTCATTCTCAACACTGGCGTTCGTTAGCCAGAATTCACCTGTAGAAGAGGCTGTAGGTAGGTGGTAGGTAAGTCTTATTCTACAAATTTGATTCTTCCTCTGTGTTATCATTATACAAACTGCTCTTGCCTTATAGTACTTGCCTTTCTTTGTTGTCCTTCCGTTTGTTTAAACTATCCATCTTTGATAGCAAGCCTTTGGACATTGCTTGTGTCATTCAACTTAGCAAGCAGTATTTTGCACTTGATGGAATCACACAGTCTGGTTATGACCAAGACAGACTCTCTAGCTGATCTACATTCTGATATATTCTTTATAAAACCAAGAATGTTGCTGGCAAACATTACAGATCTATGTTTGTAACCATTCCCTAGAGAAATCCAAACTCATCCTCTTCTCCCCCCAACACACACACATACAATCAGCACTGTTTTTTAGGTGTTCACATATTTTCCAAAAATGATAGTTAGTATGCCTGTGACCCATGGGTCTAGATCATCATAAACTACTCAAAGGCAAGGGACCATGTTTCCTTTTTTTTGTTTTAACTTTTCATAATATCTCCAACATGTTCACCTACATCCCACAACAATATATACTTATATTTAGAGTATTTATTCAGGCCTGTAGGTAGGTTTAAATAACTCTACTTGAGAAAAATGTTTGAGTAACTCTTTCCCAAGTCTTTTTCAGGACCATCCTAAGATTTGTCTTGTAGCCAATCTGTGTGCTTATCCTTTAAAAAATATATAGCTGTGACTAAAACAGTTCAATTCTTTTCTTGCTGTACATTCAATTTAATCAACAGATGTCAATGAACAAAGGATTTTAAGAAGGTGTAAATATAAATAAGCTTAGTCCTTCCTGTCAAGAAACACAGTCTAATGGGGTGACAGGTACATAAAAAGTCTAGTAAATGCTACTGTATAGGTATAAAATATGAGAGAAGTATAGAGAACAGCTTATTATCATTTTCTTTCCCAGTCTAATAAAATGGCAAATGCTTCCTTTCAGCTTTGTTATTTTTATAATACAGAGGAGAATTTTTTTCTATTTCCTTAGGATAGCAGGCTCCTTCCTATCTCTCATATATGTTCCAGGTGACAATGGGTGCATAAATAACAGCAGTGCCATCTTGAGTGAACCGTATCAGGAAGGAATAATCACTAGGCTAGCCAAGTTCTCTCTGTCCACTTTGACTTGGCTTTGTCCTTCCAAGAGGTTGCCCTCCTCGAAGGGTTAAAGCATGAGGGTCTGCAGGGCTCCAAGATGCTCCTCCCCCCTGTTGGGAGTGAGCTGAAGTCTGATAACTAAGGTCTGCTCTTCCTCAAAGAGGTCAGTCTGAGGAAAGGAGAAACTAGAACAGATAACCTTTAGTATCTCTTAAAATGAAATTTTGCTTTAAAATAATTCATATTTGTTTTAAATACCTAAGGGAAATGTACATATTTCTGGTGGAGTTATGTGTTTTGCATACTTACATGAACCTACATAGAAAGAAAAGATAGCACTCTTCCTGTTAGCAAATACCCCGCTGTTAGGGGGATGCTTTGTGTTTGAGAAAAGGATAGGACCCATTAGAATCCAGTAAGAACAGCAACTTGAACAGCACCCATGATAAAATTTTCCAGGAATTAAAAAAACTAAAGAATGCCTGGAACTCCTCAGATAACTGACAAGTCTCAGTCGTGCCGTTCAAATGGGCAGCTGAAGTAGCTGCGTGGTGCATCCCTCAGACCCAGAACTGGTCTTCCAGTGTTGACCATTTAAATGGCCCTGGCAACATCTCTAAGCATTAAGAAGTGGTAGCCATCTAAATCCCCACAGGTTATTCTGAGAGAAGAATCTCTTCAGAGATTACATTGGCTAGGGAAACAGCAGATATGGTTTTATATCTAACAAAATCAAAGAACTTTTTATTTGTTCTTTGAGGTTAAAATCAAGGATTTTTCTTTTAAATCAAGTTAGGATATCCCTAAAGGTGAGACAGCGACTATAAAAATGGTGGATTCAGCCATGGTTTAGAAAATTAGCTGCTAGTTGATAATTAAGTGGTGGGTTTTACCTGGGAACAATTTAGTGTCTTTCATATATCAGGTTAGAAAATGTGAGTTTATTAAAACTATTTGTAATGGATTGGGTAGCATGCTTACATTTGAAAATGAGATTGTGCTTCTTAAATGCAAAATCACAGGGCTCCTGACCTTCAAGTACTACTTTGGTTGTATCGCTGGAGGTCAAGGTTGAAAAGAATTGAAAAGAGTCTGGTATCTATGATATTAGTGGCCAACCTAAAAAAGCCTTTTTTTTCACTATTAAATTGGGCTGTTTATTTATTTAATACCTCACTTGAATCCAGAAAAGAACAGCCTTGGACAATGGAGAATGATGTCCTTATTTTGGTTTGGTTTGATTTGTTTGTTTAGTTGTTTGTTAATAAAAAAAAAAAAAACCCACATGTACTTAAGGTATACATAAACATAGAAAAATGATTACTACAGTCAAGCTAATTAACATTTCAGCTCACATATTTAACTTTTGTTGTTTGTTTTTCATGGTTAGAGCACCAACTTTTCTAGTTTTGGCAAATTTCTAGTATTCAGTACAATATTATTAATGACAGTCATGATGCTGTACATTAGATCTACACACTTATTCATCACATGCCTACTATTATCATTATCATTATCATTCCACTCATAACTCAGCTTTCCTGACATTCAAGTACTTGTGGTTGAAAGCAGTAAATGTCCTAATATTGGCAAGACTGGATCTACTGTGAACTACATACTTAACTGTATGAAAACTGGAGAAAATTATGTAAAGTTACATCTGTAACTTTTTAAGGAACACGATATAGCAGGTACTCAATACAACATCAAAGAAAGGTGAGAGAAGAAATCAAATTATTTCAAAAATCTGAAGCCGTCAAATTTAAATTTGCAATATGTTGTGAGATTTGTTACAACAGGACAAATTCTTGTCCAAAGAATAAACAGATGTTGTAAAACTATTAAATCCAGTAATGTCAGGTGGCCTTTCAGCATAGAGGAACTCAGGTTTGTCCAAGGAATGATCTGCCAGTGAGGGAATCAGTACAAAGTCACAGAAACACCTATTCATCCTTCAGTTTATCCTGACCAGTTAGTCTCCCTCCAGGCATCTGCTGCATGTTTTTAGAGATCATATCAGAAATGAAAACCGGTAGTGTCTTATTTATCATATGTTATACTTAAAGGCATAGCTGCTTGTGAAGATCCTGTTATGTTTTATTTGCCTGTCTCAGAAAGAGATCTGCGTATTTGTTCTTAGTTTAAAGCAGTGCTCCGTGTAGCTTTAATGATTAGTCTTGCATCAGCTTATTGCAATGCTTCCTACCTGCAAAAACTAAGCATAGAAGTCTCAAATTCTGAAATTCACTAGAATATTAATATAAATTATTTTAGTATAAGCAAAATCACTGTGCTCAAATCTCTCTTTATTATCAAGTTTGCCTCCATACTCTGCAAGTGGTAGAAAATTCAGGCATTTTATTGGATTTTAGAACTCTGTAAGCACTCTTGGGGAAACAGAAATTACAGAGCTTTTGGCATTTCGAGAACTCATTGTTGAGATTGTCAAAGCGTTCAGAAAAGAACTCCAACAGATAGAACTGTAACGAACACCATGTAGTTAGTGAAAAAGATATAAACATTTCTAGTGAAATCTGTGTCCAGTGTATTTAACACTGCACAAAGAGCATATTTTATTCAGACTATTTGTAGTTAGAAGTATCCTTAAAGACAGCCATCCAATAAATGGCTTGTCTCCTACTTCCTGGGTGATGTTTCTAGTTTTAAATTTGTGTGTTGGGAGGGTGGGTCAAGTGAAAATGTCACTACCACTTGAAAATCAGCTCCCCAGGAAGGGTCAAATCAGGTTGTCTATAGTGTGACCTTCCTTCATCTCCTCAGGGCGATTGCATTTAACTATGGGCCAAAGGCCGAAGTCACAGGAATGAGGCTCTCAGAAAACAGCCTTTTGGGAAGCTTAGGGGACAGAACAGGTGCAGTCTCCCTGGAGCCTCTGAAAGCACATGCATAGGTCTGCCTTTCTCAGCCTAGTCTGAAACTTCAAGTCCTTGTTACAGACTGTCCTGGAACCCTAGAGTCTGATTTGATTAGTTTATTATCAACTCCGGAATGACAGAGGTGTATACACAGGGAGGACTTGTATCAGGTGAAGTAGAATAAGTATTTCCTTAATGAAAAACTAAATTGTGGGTTACTTACAATAGCTGCCTTGTTGGGAGAAGGGAGTTGTAGTTTTAAAAGGGTTTGTTTTTGTTTGTTTTGTTTTGCTTTGTTTTAATACTTGGGAAGATATTTTAAGCAATAATAGATCAGATGTGCAATATTCTTGCCAGGGAACATGGGCTGGCCTTGGAAGGATGAGAATCATTATAGCAGGCTGCTTTTCTTTATCAGGCTAAGATGATGTGCCTTTCAAAAGGTACCCTTTGATCATGTTTAATTTACCATTTGGGCTGAAGAGTTCAGCCTCACTGGGAGCGAAACTGGATTTTACAGAGCTCCCCTTATCCAAACCACAGCACACTTGCTTCTTTCTCCCTGCATCCCCCACATTTCAGCCTCCAGGACCAGTTACCAGCAAGCTATTGTCTATTTTCATAAGTCTGGCCACACGAGAAACATCCTGTTTCTTTAAATCTCAAATGTTCAAATTACCATGTAGAAACCAACTCCCTATCAATTTGTTCCACATTTAATCCTCAGCTTCTTGTCACTTTTTCATGTTTCTGCATTGGTTCCCATGGTAACAAGTCTGTTGGCAGAGAAAGTGTGACTCTGCTTTTAGCCTTCTACACAATACAAAATTTTTCTTCAAGTGATCCTTAGGCAAATGTCCTATAAAAAGGCAGGAAGAGACTACAGTTTGCTAGGTTACTGCTTCTAATCCCTTACCCTACCATATGCATTTCCCACCTGATCCCCAAACGAGGTCCACTGACCTGAGGAAAGACAGCACTCAAGGACGCTGCCCAGAATCTTTTCGCTTGTTGATACGATTCAAAGGACCCTCTATCCAACTACAGATGCAAGAATTAAACCTTTTGGTTCAGAAGGCGTCCTCTTCTAAGTATCAGTGAGTAACTTCACACTGACTTGAATGCATATTCAATGCAATGGTACGGTCGACAGTGGCGACAATGGCCAGGTGGGGGCAGCATGGAGAAGCAACTTGAACCCATTTTTCTCTAAAATATTTTCAGTATGCTTCTGAGATGTATACAGCCCAGGGAATCAGTATTTCCTAAATTGAGCCTTAAATCAGTGTCTAATGATAAGACAGTGGGGGACATTTAAACAGATTTTCTCCTAATGAGTAGTTAAGTGGCACACAAGGGGAGGATGAGGAGTCATCCAGAGAATTGAGCTCCTGAAGCTGAGGAAGAGCTAACAAAGATGTAGAGAAGTAAAGAGGACGTTGTGAATTGGTGGCCGGATATGAGTGAGCAAGGGAGCTTCATTCGGTTGGGACAATTCAGGGTTAAGATATGGAAAGGTAAGAAACCTACTGAAATGGAGCATAGAGAAAGGAGTTTTTAAGAGTTAACCATCTGCAAAAAGGGAGCCTGCAAATGAGAGAACAGCTTCATGCAGACCTTGGCCTAACTCTGTCCACAAAGTATTTTTCCAAGTACCATTTCCCTTAATAATAGATTATATATTTCACTTTGAATTTTAGAATTCTATTAGGCTTGGCATTAAGTTAAATGCCTAGCAACCCCAAATCTCCTATGTCCTCAATATTTAGAAAAAAGTAGGAACTGTTCATCAGAAATTAAACAGTACTCATATTTGAATGTGCGTTTTGGTTTTTGGAAAGAATGAATTCAGGGTAATGAAAATAGATATCAGAAATAATGTGGATATCTCAGCTATAGTTAAGAAAATTATCAAATGTAAATTATTCCTTTTTTTTTTTTTTTGCTGGGTCTTAATAAAATATGTGATACTTAAGCACATCGAAGTTTTAGTTAGCTAATTATATTGTACAAAGATATTTTTGGCTCTTTAAAGGTTATTTTCCTACATTAAGAAAAGTTTTCTTATATTAAAAAACCTTTTATTGTGACTCAGGTTTTGTCTCTGTAGAGACCTGTAGATAGGTGTTTTTCTTTGTGCACTTGTTTTGCACAGGTAAAATGATGAGGTTAAATAATGCCCAGGTATGCAGGTCAGCTGACCTTTATGGCAGCTAGATTAAGGAAAGCATTTGATGAATGGACAAAAGAAATTACATTGTATTTCTTTGTATACTTCCATTCCTCTTCCCTTTTCCCAGAACTCTACTAAAGAATATCTCTTATTTAGTCAGGAAATCTTATGTAACATTTTGCAAAGTCCATAGAAAAACCAAGATGGAACTCTCAGGCAGATAAAACATAAAGCAGTTCCTGTATTTGCTAGAATGGTCATTTATTTTCAGAATATAGTGCTGAAGTAAATTTTATTTTCAATACTTGTCGTCTTTCCACTCAGAGGACCCTTATTGATCTTGAATGTGAAAAAGGCATTTGTTTCAGGGCAGCAAGGAAGGTTTTATGTTATGTTTTACTCTAGAAAATTTGGTTTTAGCTTTGATGACACCTAGTGTCAATGGAATGCAATAAATGTTTTAATACTGCTTTATGATGTTTCAGCATTTCCTTTTAGCATCCTCAACATTTTCCTCCTTGAAAATGTAAGCCTTATTATTTTCTTCTTGAAATAAAGAGAAAGATAATAGATAAACCAGATATTTTTGTCTCAAGGGCCAATCATGTTTCTCTGTACTCCGTGTACAGAAGGGACTACAGGAAACCTATGGTCAATGACACTGTCTTTACATGAAGGAGAAATTTTTTCTCAGTTGAAAATCAGAGGTAAAACTACTGAATTCTCTTCGTAAATTTCAAAGACCATCTCAACCTTGCAAAAGTAAGGTTTGCAGGTACTGTAGTTTCATTTTTCCCATTTTATAGCCACTCAAGGGCATCCCCAAACACATGCACATACACCCAACTGTATATAAAAGTAAACCATAATATGAACTATGGTCTCTTTCTATTCAGAGAAATATTAAATTAACAGCAGCAAGTCTAAACAAAGTGATAGGTTTTTAATTGATTTGCAAAGAGTTATGAATAAAAGGATACTATGTTTTCAGGGTAATTTTTTTTTTTTAAATATCCGTGAAAATTATTCTTTCATTCCTAAATTATATGATAATTACTTTCGACCTCAGTTATTTAGGGGCATAATGTTCATTACTATATAAAGTTCTAATTCTACCTTAAGGCTTTTCCATATGCTAACCACACATACACACACTTTTTATTTTTCATTTTAAATCATATAATTTGGTTAGTGAAATATTTCACTCTTTCCTAAGTTTAAGAAAAATTCCTACACCATGATGCGACATTGGGCCACTATTTAGGAAATGAAGACAGTCTCTAGCCTCATGTTCTTTTCTGACATCTACTGCCACCACACGTATGGCACAACAGTGACATCTTTAGGCCAAGTTACTAAATAGCGCACCTTTAGCCAGAGAAAGAACTTGAACTGGGATGTTTTCAAAGAAATTCCATTATATTATCAAGTAGTTTTCAAGTTTACTTATGACTTCTTTTGCGGTCTTTGTGAACATTTTAACGTGCACTAGTAAATGCTAACATTTTATGTAGACATATTGTATATTAATGCATGCATTTCACTGCATAGCTTATTAATACTCCCCTTCTAAAGCTTTTATGGAAGAAACAAGCCACAGCAGTATAGCAAAAGAGGCTTAATCTTTATAAATTGGGGCCTTTTCTGTCTCTTTGCTAGCCTAAGTGGCTGTATACAAATTCAAGTGGGAGGGAGCAGGAAACACCTCTTAACATTTAAGGTTTTTCTACATGGGTGAACTCTAGCCAATTCAAAACTAATTGCTTACTTTAATAAAAAAAATTTTACCATTTTATAAAAAAATTACATCATGTTATTGAAATGGCTGTATTGTAATTAATATTTTGAGATAATCGTGATTTTGAACTTAAATATATAAAACTTATATATAAAAATGGTCATTTTTGTATGTGTTAAAAACTACTATATCACAATTAACAGTACTTTTTAGTTGAACTACATATTGATGTAAATAAAAACTGAATGAAGGCATATTTACTACTTTATTAACATAGATTGTGAATGTACTTAATGGTTTTTTTGCAGTATGAGACTATAACAACCTTGAAAGCTGCTTCATTTTATGTGCAAAGAAGTCCTATGAATCTATATTTTAAATTTACTGAATCAGTGAAATTACTTACTTTGTCAGTTAAATTGCAAATGCAAGCTGTATTCTCCAGTTTTACTTTACGTATTGACACTAATTGGTAACGGTGTACAATGTGATTAGAATGCATTTTGAAGATGCTTTCTGTACAGATACGAAATACAGGGACTAAAATAATGCTGTGCAGTGTATAGCAGAGCCATTTTTCGGCTTTGGTGTACTCAACTTTTTCAGTATTTAAAACAGTGTTTTGAATAACATAAAAGTCTCTTTATTGTATAAATAATAAAATGTCACCTTATTGTAAAGTGTCTTTTATTTAATATCAAAGCAGATTTCTTAGCCAGAGTAGTGTGAACAGAATGTTTCTTTTAAACCAAAAAACACCAACATTGTAATTAATATTTGAAAAACGTAACATTTACTATGAACATGTACATTTCTCCTTATAAGTAATGACTTTTTTCATTATATGAACATGCCTCAGTCATCCAAAGCTACCTATCCACCCATCTATCTAAATTAATATACAGTCTAATTGGCTACTTAATAGAATCACATGGTTAGTTTTATAATGACTGATCAGCCTACTTGTCATATTTTTTATATAAATAAAAATGTTTATATTTGACTTTTATTAAATGAAGTTCACCCATGACAACATCCCTTTTAAAAAATTACCACATGACTACAAGTTTAGTGTTATGAAGATTACAAATTTTAAAATTAAGGCCTGGAAATTAAAAAAAAAAAAATGCACAAGGTTAGATTAGAAGTCACCAACAGAGTAAATTATGTATACAAATACCTGCTTAACAAAGTTTGTTTCAAGATTTCTATACCATATAAGTTATTAGTTATTTTCTGTTGCTGATATCTATATAATTAATACAATTAGGTCTTCAGTACTTTTTTTTTTTAAAAAGGACAAAGGTACTTTTAACTGTTAACACTTGGAAAAATATGCAGGTCCAAATCTCAATTTCTTAAATCTAGATGTACTAGATTATTGTATGAAAACTTAATACTAAGACATCATAAAAAAAAAAAATCACATTTTAAATTCAAAATGGTGCATAATTATAACAATACTTTTACTATTTTCTTCACCTATAACTGTATCTTGTGTAGCATTTCTGTGACATCAGAAACTCTGACAAAATAATTTCACAAAACATGGGGAAAGACTAGAAACATTTGAACTAGATTAAAACAAAAATGATAGTCAGTGAAGTTCATTTAAAACTTATACTGAGACCAACCACATCACAAAAGTCCTATCAAGGGTAATAAAAAGTCTTATTTTTTTAAATGCCAAAGAACAATACTGAATAAAATTCAATTCAGTTTTATATCAAATAAAGAGAGAGAAATCAGATGGTCATACTCAAATCAATTCGTCACATTATATGTAACACAAATAGAAATGGGGGAAAAGCCCACTTCTACAAAAAATGCTTTATCATAAAAATATTAAACTACATTAAATAAAAATTCACTTTTGAAGAAACTGCTATGTTTTAAAGGAATGAAAGTGAACAGGATAAATCTTGTGTAAAACATTCAGAACATATGTATGCATACTATACATGGTTATCGCCATTACAAATGTAAACAATACCTTTGAAAAATGTTAGTTATCAATGTAAGAATTTTAAGAATTAGCATAGCCAAGATAATAAAACAACTCCAATTTAAGTAGGAATTCGGTCTCTCAAATATTCCAAAATAGCAGCTGTTCCTTTCATTAATATGGCTGCTCGAGGAACGCGGAATGGATTCCCATCTAGGAGTAACGTCCTAAACGAAAAAGAGAAATTGAAAATTTTAACATTTTCCAATGGGAGGCTTTTCTTCTAATTTTATTTGCAATTTTATAAATAAAATTTGTGTATTTTTTTCTATTTGTCCTTTTTCAATCTAAGCACTTAAATAGTTGGAATTACAACTATAATAATAACCAAAACAACATTAATTGAATACTTATTATGTGAAAGGTACCGTGCTAAGTAAATTCACTGACTCTCTTAGCTATCTTTACAAACCTATGATGTAGGCACCATTAATATTCCTATTTTAGAGATTAGGAAACACAAATTCATGGAGGTAAGAAGGACTTGTCTAAGATGACACAGCTAAAACTAATATTTAACCCATCTTCTCATCAATCTCTCTAAATAGTTGAATCATACACTTTACTCAAGTACCAATGAGCATACTAACAAGTACTTGTACTAAGGACTATAATGTAATCAATATATTTCCCCTACTACCCTGGGAAACAGTAATACATGTCTGTCCTCTCTCACTCCTGACCAGATACAAATATACAAATCTATTTACATGTTCAGAAATGAAGTTCAATTTAAGATTTAAGGGCTTGTTGATTTGTTTCTTTATATAATTAAAGAAATACATCATATGATAAGCTTTTGTTAATTTTCAATAAGAAGTATTTGTGTAAACAAAAGTCAAAGGATTCACAGTATATTATACATATCTAAATTAAACCTTTAAATACTTCTTTGTGCCTTGGGAATTCTTTTAAAGACTGATTTTCATAATTTATACAACAAAGGAGTTAATTATAGTCAATCCTCATTATTCATAGACTCTATATTTGCTAATTGGCCTACTCACTGAAATTTATTTGTAAGCCCAAAATCAATATACATAGCACTTTCAAGGTCATTATTTGGATATACACAGAGCAGCAAAAAATTTGAGTCACTTGATAGGCACATTTTCAGTTGAGATTGAACAAGGTGATGTTCTGCCTTCTAGTTTCAGCTCCCATACTGTAAACAAGTGTCCTTTTTGTGGTTTATTTAGTATGACATTTTTCACATTTTTTGCTTGTTGGTGATTTAACTGTTTAGAAAGACCTGCAAGTGTAATGCTGAAGTGTGGTCTAGTTTTCTTAAACAAGAAGGCTGTCATGTGCCTTACAGAGAAAAGACATATGTTAGATAAGCTTCATTCAGGCATGAATTATAGTGCTGTTTGGCTATAGTTAATGTTAATGAATCAACAATGTTAAATACAGAAACACACATAAAACAAGGTTATGTATTGATTGGTTGATGAAAATGTGACCAGAGGTTTAAAAGAACCTAACTCTTATACTTCCCCTAGGAATAATGGTTCAGTATTCATTAATTTGGTGTTTACAAAGACTTTATAGACTACAACTGCTGCAAATAATGAGAATCAACTAATAAGAGGTACAGAGCAGATGCCAGTGCTGCCCTAGTGAAGTAAAATATGTCAAACTGTCACATGCAGCTTTCAACAATGAAATTATTTCTGACACATTCTACTTAACTACCTGGCTTTCTGTTGACATCTCAACACCCTTTAAAGTCACTGACTGGGAGCTATGTTCAGGCAGTGAGACGACTTTTTTCTAAAGAACGAAGAGATGGTATAAATGAGTCTAAAGCAGGATGGGAAATTAAAGGAGAGACTGGGAAAAAGGAAAGGTTTTCAAAGGTGATATTTAGGTTGATTACTGATAAAACCAGGGTAAAGGCACACGAGGCTGAGGTAACAAAGAACACAATGAACTTCAACTTTCCTGCAAGAGTAAAATAGAAAAAAATAAAACTAAATGACACTTTAACAGATCAAGCAAATAAATGGACAAACTTGGTAGGATGGTGTAGTTACCTTAAGTTTACACAATTACCAAGTTCTGGTGGAATTTGTAGGAGGTCATTATTTTGAAGGTCCAATGTGATCAGATTTTCCATTGTTTTTAATTTCTCAGGGTCTACAGATCCAACTTGATTGTTACTAATTAAAACTGCTTCAAGTGTGGGGATGTGATACAGAACTTCAGGTAGTATTTTGAACCTATTAAAATATGAACAGAATACCTAAATATACTGGAATCAGAGGCAAAAGTCATTCCTTCAAATAGATGATATGAAGTTTAATATCATGAGATAAAGTTTTCTTTAGTGTATTTTACATTTGGTATAAGTCCTGTATTCAAATTTTCCAGAAAATAAAGAAAATGAATTAATTTTGGAAACCTCGAAATATATGTGAAGTAGATAAACTTGAAACGGTTCCTATTTATTGTATAAAATCAAACAAAAGTTTGAAGTACATTCTCTGTTTTCCTTTTCACATTCAGAAGAATTAGAAACCTTCCTGAGATTCTCTATAAAATGTCTCCATGTAGATATTCTTTAGTTCATTTTTATTTCTTAAAACAGAATCACTGTGAATATTAAGTAAAAATTCGAGATTTATATTTTTCTTTGACTAACTCTCAAAAAGTTAGTCAAAGTGCATTTTGGTTCTTAAAAAGATGACAACTAACACAGGCTGCTGGTTTCCTTATCCAAAGCAACCCTGAAGATCCCACAAGAGAGCATGGTTTCAGTGTGAGGAAAACTGAGGGCCTGGACCAGAAAAGACAAGGATGGGCTGAAGGAGAACTTTAAAACTGTGGCCTTTTCACTTCCCCATACTGCCTTTCCTTTTCTGCCTCAATATAAAAAATTCAATAGTGAAGTGTAAACTCAAGGATGAAGTTCCAGAGTGACTGGGGAATCAAGAGTTACGAGTACAGATGGACCAAACTGCTGCCTAGTAGTCCTTCCTCTTTTACACCACCAATGCATGAACAAGGTAATTAAAGATGTGGCTCATCTGTTAACATAGAAATTAGGGTCAGCTTTTGCCACCTTCCCAATGACGTTACTTGACAATGCAACTAATAGCTCAACAGACAACTCAAGAGAGAACTGATAGTTCAGTTCGCTTCACAACTAAAAATTAGGAGAGATCTGAGAAGTGCACATATTTTTAAATAATAACAACAATAGCATAACCTACAAATGAGAAAGCAAAAATAATGGACAGAACAAAATTTAAATAGACAGCATTTTAACATCAATGTGTCTTAGCATCCTTGTCTAAATTTATACATTTGTTACAAGGATTGAATGAATATATTTGAAGACCTTATGATAGTAGCTAGAATATAGTAAATGTTAGCTATTAATATTTAAATTAAATTGTTACCAAAAACAACTTCCATCATAGAAAACAACATGACATTGTTGTTAAGAGCCCAAACCACCTGGACTCAAATCCCAGCTCTACAATTACTACATATGTGAACCTTAGGTGAGTACTTAACTCCTAATCCTGTATTTTCAAATGAACATAATAATAGAACCTACCACGCAGGGCTTTTGTGAGGATTAAATGAGAAAATATATGTAGAGTATTTAGTCCAATGCCAGCAGATAATAAGCTCCCAATAAATATTAGCTATTCTTAATTATTAGCAGTATCTTTACTGTGTTTGAAGAATAAAATCTAAGGTTTTTTTTTTTTTTTTTTTTTGCATAAAAGGCTCCTAAAGGGCTGGCTACTGCTTACATTGCTTACATGCCCTATTTCATTTGTTACTTCTACTCTTCTAGCTCCTTACTTTATGGTCAGAGCCATACTGAAATTCTTGAAGGGTCCCCAAAATACAGCATGTTCCCCATCAACCTTGTGCCTTAGTACATGCTATTTGCTCTACCTGGGATGCCCTATCACTGTGTGTCTGGCAAATGGTCTGTCTATTTATCAAGTTTCAGTTTCAATGCTACCTCTTCTACCTTCAGGTAATCTCAGGAAACACTTCTGTCTATACAGTACACCTGTGTTATAGCAATTATAAATATTTACTTGTATGTTTGTTTTCCTACTAGGCTACAGGCTTCTTAAATAGTTACAACGAACAAAAGAAATCTACTAGACATCAATTGTTAAAATTCTATGAGAACAATATCATTTTCAATTCTGAGTAGAACAAAGCAAAAATAAACTTGGATATTCAAATAAGGTAAAATCATAGGGACTTCTTATTTATTTGGTTCTTTTAGTTGTATTCACTAGTAAGACCTACAGATTTCCCACAGAATAACTACTAGTCACAAATTTTTCTATTCAGTCTCTTACCTATTAAAGGAAAGATTGATTGTTTGTAGTCTTATCAATGATTCCATTTCTTCAGGCAAAGAACTTAAAAAATTGTTTCTAAATTGAAAAGAAAAACATGACTTACAAAAAAAAATTGTACAACTTTAATTTGTAATTAAAGTATTGATCAGACAAAAAAATTATGTAGCTCAGTTTGTCAATGTTTGATCTGATTTCCTCAAGGCTAAGTCCTGAGATTGCTAAATCAATTGGCTACCTCAAGTATTAAATTAATATGCCAAATCCTGATACCAATATGCAACCAATTGATAATGCAATTGACTCTTCAATAATAGATTTAACAGCAAGCAATGGAAAACTAATTAATCCTTATCTCCTTTCTGAACTCGACAATACTCCTCACAATCAGGGCCCTTTAGATCATTCCCTATAAATATCACATTATTTAATTCCATTGATATTTGATTGGTGTTATTATATATCTTGCAAACAGACATGAAATCCTACTCCAAAAGAAACTGAAATATATGAAAAACAAAATGAAACAGGAAAGTAAAAAGATTCTATATATTTAGGAACTTGGACACTTATTATTATATAGGTATTAAGCAAGTCTATTTCTACTCCAGGTTGAGAATCTCAATTTGCACAATCCATTTTTTTAGATCTTATGATGAAGCATGACAGTAAACAGAATCTCATTTATTGTTGGAATGGTATGGGAACAATATTACAAGAACGGCTGACAAGAAGGTAGAAGGATTCTAAAGGCCATATAACTACTAACAACAGAAAATATTTGTGAAAAAATTATATCCAACAAGATGGCTACTTATTACAGTTGAATAATTTTCTTTAACCTTTTTCTTGGCATTCAGAAGTAAAGCCTAATATATGAGTCATACTTTCTACAGCTTGAGTCATGTTCTTTTTTCTTTTCTCTCTACTTTTCTCCAGTTGCTGTCTTTAAGTTGTGTTCTATAACCCACTGCTGGCCTTTATCTTTTTCCCAGTAAGTCTTATACCTGATATCAGACCAAAAAAAAATTCATATTTTAGCCAATTAGAAACCTTCAGATAGTTATAGATGAGGTATATTATTATATATATGCGCGTACATAAAAACACATGCACACACACTGAAGAATGGGAGGAAAAGAAAGAAGCAATGGAGACATGAATCCATTCTCTCTGCTCTGTTAATACTGAACTAAAATGTGGTTTTACACTGTTTTGCCAGTGTAATTGCCACGTGAAAACAGAAGTAAGTCTACACTTAATAAGAGCAGAGTATTAGTAGATTTACTTTAATCCTGGAAGTAAAATATTTTATCTCCACAGAAAGAATAAATCCTCAAACAGCAGATTTAACTTCCCTTGTTATTTGACTACTGTTTGAGCAGAACAAAAGGAGCTTTATTTTAAATAAACTAAAAACACACCTCATAACAATATATGAGCAGTAGGAAGCCCAGGTAGTAGAGATATAGTTTACAAATAAAGTTTAAAGTCCAAGCAAATTACTTTCAAATGCAGAGACATATATTATTACCCTTAAAAAACTGTGATACTTCTGATCCTGTCACTTCAACTTAAAACATATTTAAATTAAACTTTCTATTACATCTACAGAACCATAAGTAGTTTCTTTTCTTTTTTGTTGCCATAGTGTTATTTTTTTCTTTATTTCTGGCTTTACATGTTTAATATAATATTTTGAAACCAAATAGGTTCTTTTTAAGAGAAGCCATGTTAGCTGTTGTGCCAGCATAGGGTTTTTTAATTTAATGCTATTTACTTTCAGGAAAGGAAAAATGTGAAGCACACATTTTCTGTGTGGTATTTGTAATTTAATGTAAGCATGAACCTAAAAATTATGTTAATATTTTCTAATAATTTTGTCTGATAAGCTGCCTACAAATGATATCTGATTAAAATATTTCCTAAGTGCTTGCTTTTAGGTTTCTCCTAAAATATTATTAATAAACTAATGACCAATTTCCATAATTACTTAGAAAACTATGAAGGAAAGGGCAAAAGTTAGGCAAAATTCAGACAAGTTGTAATGAAAAAAGTGATGTAGTAGTATCAATAAATACCTGAGATCTAAAAAGGTCAATTTCTGAAGCACACATAATTCCAAGGATATAAAGGAAAGCTTATTAAAACTGAGATTGACATCAGAAACCATTTCCTTCAGTTCCACAATCCTGAAACAGAAATAATTTAAAAATGTTAGCACTTAAATTCACTGTCAGAACTTCAAAACTGTAGGCAGACTATAGGAGGAACAATCCCATATTATTTCTACTAATTAAGATTTTCTGTAATTTTTACTTGTCTCATAAAAATTCCGATCAGTTTGGATATGTAACAGATAAAAATATTTTTTGAAAACAGCTTTAATATTATCTGTCCCAGAATTTCTATTTGTCCTTAAATGTATATTGAAGTTTAAGAACTCATTATTTTATATTTAAACCAATTATGTACAAAGAAGAAAAATCAACATAGGCAAATTTTATACTATACTCTGTCAATAACCTGAAACCATAAAATAAATTGTTAAACATATATTCTGTTAATATAGTAATTTTCTTTTTAGACTGTATAATGCCCTCTGTATCTGAGTACTTAAAAATGTTTTTGAATATGATGTCAATATTTTAAAAGTATAGTATATTATTTGTTATCCAAATTATCATTACATTTTATCATAATGGCCAGAAAACACTGAGTTAATTACTAGGTTTGGTAAGTGTCATTAAGCAACTTAAGTAAGACTTAAATAGAAAGAATTAAACATTTCTAAGTAAGTCTAATCAAAGTTAGTGGTTTTAAAGTATGCTATTAATTTAACTATAAGAACAAGAAATGTTATATGTGATTGATTTGCCCAAAAATGAATTAAACTATAACTATAAAATCATTTTTGTCTATATTAGCAAAGTAAAAAAGAAAGAATATCAAGGTTATGCTAAAGTAGATATAGTGAAAGATAAAATGAGTTTGGATATATAACTAATAAAACTTTCTTTGAAAGTTTTTAGATATATGTATCGAGAGCCATACTCTTTGATTTAGTAATTCTTCTGGAAATCTGGCCTAAAAAACAATGCTTTGTTTTATTTATTGCCATAATCAACCTTACTTATAATATAAATTAGATTTTAAAAGTATTGTTTACAACGTAGTAAAATACGTATGACAAATAAACCAGTAAGGGATACAAATTGTAATATAATTATAATAAATTGGAATAAATGGGGTATAAGTTGAAATAAAATACGCCATGAGTTAACAGAATAAATCAGTGATGGGACTATAAATATGTCCCTTCATTTAGTCAAAAATTTTATGAATATTATCTTTACAATCAGAAAATAATTTGATGAAAATTGTGACTTGTGAAATAAGAATTTAAGAAAGAGTAAAAGTGGTTCGGAAAGTCTCTATAGCAAGGTATGTCTTTACTATATTTCTTTGGCCTTCTAAATTGCTAAAAAATATGAAATAACTGTGGTAACAGAATAACATGGTTTTTTTTGCATAAGAATAACTAAATTGTGGGATAAAACGAAAAACTAAGTAAAAAAGTAATCTTTTAACTCCATCCATTTTTATTCTCAATTGCTTGTTTGATCCAAGATCCTCAAGGCAAAATATCTGACAGCAAATCTAAATGCTCAACTATTCTATCAAATGTCCCCTGGGCCATTTAAATAAGAGAGAATGAGAAGATGGACTAGATCTCTATTGCAATGGAATCTCTTAGTTATCAATTTTTCAGCATCTACATTCCCTAACCTATGCTCTGTAAAATAGAAAATGAACTATAATTTGTAAATATTTGAAACATCTAAAAAATTCTTTTTGCAGTCAGATGAAAGCCATTCTATTTTCCCAAAACATCATCTTTCTTTTTTTTTAAGCACTTAAGTGCTGACCATGTGCTAGGCACTTATTAAATGCTTTATGTGGATTATGTCATTTGATTTAATTCTTAAAATAGGTACGATTATATCTCTTCATAGGTGAGGAGCTAACTAACCTGTCCAAAGCCACACAGCTCTTGTAGGTAGACCTGGGATATAGACACAAGCAGTGACTCTGTTGCCTCATGTTCTTTGACACTGCCCTATCCTATCTCCCATAGTGTTGTTTTAATTGCAAGATTATTTGTCAACTTCCTTTGGGTGTATAGTTCACTACAATAATTTTTAAAAATGATAATTTTTAAAAGTTCAACATTACACATTTTTTTCTTATAACCTAAAGATTTAGCTATAATTAACATCAACAAAGATGTATTCAAAAGTATAAAATATAATGCAAACAACTTCTAATATTTGGAAGTGAAGAGTCTTTCTAAAAGGAAATATTCTAGGGCTCAATTTTGTTTCTACTATCAGTGGAAAAATTCAGTGACTTGGTAATTTATTAATATAAAGGCCCAAGTAAAAATTCCTATTGATTTACACATAAACCCGGCTCTGAATGATCTCTGAAAAATTTCCGCTAATATTTAATTAAATGGGAAGAAGTAATTTAATATTTTTAATAATTCTAATATCTATTTTCCAAGGTTAAAATGTAAAAGGAAGTTTATAAAAACCTGCATACATCTCAAAAGAAATGTTAAAAGTATCTCAGGGAATACTTTAGTAAACTTTGATAAATCCCTCAAGTGTTATTAATGCAAAAAATTTTACAAATAATTTCAAATTTAAAAGCTATGAAAAATAATTATTTTGATAATTAAGATGCAAACACTACTGAGAATGAGTCACAACTTAATTCAAAGGTCTTCATGAACAGTTCTTACCTTTTTGGAATTTCACATAGCTCATTCTTACTGAAGTTAATAGAAGTGATAATGTTGCTTTTTACTGCATCAAACACGTCATCAGGAATCAAAGTTGTTTGTTTACCACTAAAGGAAAAATGGTTTAAGAACTGCATCATTCTTAGCAGTCCAGACAAATATAATTATTACTTTTGACTTTTAAAGAGCTTTAAAGATTTTACAAAAAAGATTTTAAAGGCAATTGATTATTTAGTTGTGTAAAGAATGGTCACAAAAACCTGCTAACCCACAAAATGTTGATATTTAGGAATTCAGACAACACATTGTGCCATATACACTCTGAGGATACGCTCAATGTAAAATAAAAAACAAATATATCTTCAGAGTCTAAGATGTCTAGAAGTCATATAATAAATGGATAATAATATAATAAATGGATTTCTCTACTTCAGAGTAGAACTAAATCTATAATTTCACAAACTGTTTTTGCCCCTTTCCTTAAAATATCTAATGGGTAGTCTGTTAACTTTCTTTGGCTATATTGTTAACTACAAGATAAGAATCATTTTTAAAAGTTCAAGATTATACTAGTTTTCTCATAAGCTAAACCAATTTCTCTCTCCTTTAGCATGTAACAAGGTAGATAGAGTAGTGGCTTTATAATTAACTATTCCTGGTTCTTCCATTAATAAGCTTTGTAATTTACTTCCATGAACCTCAGTTCTGTGAATTATATTCTAAAGAGTTATTCATTATTATTTATGCTAGATCTTTTGCAAATGTAAATAAATTTCTTTTTCAATAAGATTAAAAATTTCAGCAAGATTTTCAATAAAAAATATAAATTTAATCTTAAATGAAATTAACTGACATTTGCAGATTTAACAATTTGTTGTTATAATCAGACATTATCTTTATGTTCTTCTACAATTTTTAATACCTACATATCATCCACTTAAAAGAATTTTCAATGGAATGCCAAATAAATAACTGTATGTACGAGAAAACAATATTACACGTAATATGGGAGAACTGTGTAAGAAAGGCATTGTAAAACAGGTAGGTAAAATGATAGCCTGAATTTCATAGTTGCTATGCCTTCTACTTCTGCTTTAGGGCTCCATTTTCTGCTGTGCAGGTGCAACATTTTTATCTCTGTAATCAAAAATGCTCAAGTCCTGGGGAACTGATTTATTCTAATCAAACTCTGAAGATTCATGCTATTTTTAAAAATTTAGTTGAAGGCATTTATGCCTTGAGATTGGAATTAATTTGTATTTTGAACAGGATACTCCTTTCCAATTAAAGTCTCTGAGGAAAACAAATTACAACAAACTTAGAATCAAAATATGATTCTAATCATATTTTGAATCAAAGTATGGTCTTAAGTGCTATCTTTATTAAGCTTTCATTATATCTGTGCCTTTAAAAAGTGAGAATGGCTACCTCAAATAAAATTGTATCAATACTATTTTATAGATTGTCTGGAGAAATAAAAACAACAGCCTATGTAAAGTATCTAGCACAGTGCCTATCATAGACTAGGGACTGAATAATGGTATCCATTCAGGGTGGAGGGAATGGAAAGTCAGAGATAAAAGAAATTCTAAGCTAAGAAATTCTAAGGCAGGAAATAAGTCTGTCTCATTATTAAGTGTATTATGAGACCTAGCTTAGAAGGCTCCAAAAATATCTACTGAATAAATGGGTATATTATGCAGATGATAAGACATGCTAAGTTATGCCATGCTATGCTATAAGAGAGACACAAATAAAAGTATGGAAGAATACTATCCTGTGTTATAGTGTCAAAGATGGAAGCTGGCTTACAGTAGTTATTTCTCCATACGTTGAAGAGTGACAGACTAGTGGTGAGAATAATGTAAGTGAAACACAACAAATCTGAAATGGACACTGTATCCTGACTGCTGATAAGGTGGTTCCTACTGATACATTGAAAGGCCATGCTGGTTGTGTAGCTAATTGAATAAATCTAGTCACTTATCTGACTTGAGTGTATATTCTTTTGTTTTTAAATTACAATACTCAGATATGCACCAATCACTGCAAGAATTTTGACAGAATTAGTTATTTTTATCACTGTTGCCTTAGATAGTACTGAAAGACTACTTAATAAATACTCCCAATCTTTGCATAGGTAACTTCTTTCCCCAATCGAATACATTTCCACAATATATATATATTTTTAGGCTTTTGTCTTAATTTACATATCAAAAACCTAATTGTTTCATAATTAATATGTGGTACCAGAGCATTTTATTATTATGACATATTATTTAACTTGCATCCAGATATATTAAGGGTGTACAACCTCTCCAGCTTTGCTTGCTTGAGGTGTTAACTAACTGATACTTATTTCTTATTTACTAATAAATAGAGACCACCCTCCCTTCTCCAAAATTAAATCTTCTCTGGATGCTGGAGTCAGAAAACTTTATTACCAATATACCGTCACTTATGACAAAATGTTCTTTACTATAAAAATTTTACTATTAATAACCATCAATCTACCTCTTAAGCATAACAAACACAAATCACCTAAGGAATGAGCATTTAAGTTCACTGTACTTTTAATATGCTTTTTTACCTCATGTTTTTGCAACTGCTATTATTCTAAGTACTAATGCATTCTGATCAATTCTTCCTCACCAATTGTCCTTTTTTCAGGATTATTTATGAAATTTTCCTATGTCTTTTGCAATGTCTAAAAAATGAATTACATACCTATAATCTAATATTTTTAATGTGGTAATGGCATGTACGTTGACTCTGGATTCACTTGGAAGTGTCATGGCAGTTTCAATAACAGAGTCACTTTGGTTAGGTCCATCATCTGGGGGAAAAACAGTTATAAAAAAACAATATTTATGCTACAGTCATTTAAAAATTTTTAAAAATACATCAAAATAAAATGGTATATACGATTTTCAGGTATTATTGGTGAGAATGTCTTTAGTCATATGCTTTACTTCCGATAACTCAAATCTGGGTTTGGATTTAATATTTAATTAATAGGAAATAAAGTTACTATAAATAATGTGGCTTTGAAACCTATTAATAATTCCTACCATAAGGAAGTTTAAAACTAGAAAAGTACCTTCAAAGAATAACTATACTGTTTCAAAAGAAACAACAAACAATCCTTCCACTTAAGCAAAATAATTGACTATGGTGATAGTTGTATATATCTGTTACTATAGCAAAAATCATTTTAAATGTACGGTTTAATGGGTGAATTTGAATTTATGGTATGTGAACTATACCACGATCAAGATTTTTTATTTAAAAAAAAGGACTGTTTTGCCCAGCTTCCCTTATATTTGTGGCCATATAAGTTTTGACCAATTGCACACAAGAAAAAGTGATGTACAATATAATGGCTTAATATATATAAAATGATATATATTTTAATATATTAAATATCTTAATATAGCTAATCATCCTTTTACCTTAAAATGCCATAAAACACACTGTAAGAAATTTAAAAGAAGCAAAATTATACAATGTCTGCTCTCAGACCATAATGTAATTAAACTAGAAACCAACGACAGAAAGACATCTGGAAAATCCAAAAATATGTGGAGATTAAACAACACATTTAAAATAACACATGGCTCAAAGAAGAGATCTAAAGAGAAATTTTACAATATTTTGAACTACATGAAAATGAAAACAACTTATGAAAATTTGTTGGAGTGAAAACAGTGTTTAGAGGGCAATTTATAGCACTGAATGCATATACTAGAAATGAATAGAGATCTAAAATCAATAATCCAAGTTTCCACCTTATGCAATTAGAGCAAATTTTAAAAGAGCAAATTAAATCCAAAGTACAAAGAAGATAAATAATAAGAATTAAAGAAAAATTGATGAAATTAAAAGCAGGAAATCAATAGAAAAAAAAATCAATGAAGTCTAAGTCTAACAAAGATCAATAAAACTAATATGCCTCTACGCCAGGCTAACTTAAAAAAAAAAAAAAAGAGAGAGAGAGAGAGAGAAAGAGACAGACACTAACTAGTAACATCAGATGAAAGAGGGAACATCACTACACATCCTATGGACACAAAAAGGAAAATACAAATACTAAGAACGACTCTATGCCCATAAATTTGATAACCTAGATGGAATCAACCAATTCCTTGAGAGACACAATTTGAAAAAACTCACACAAGAAATAGACAACCTGAATAGGCCTATATCTATTAAAGAAATTGAATCAATAATTAATAACCTTCCAAATGAGAAAGTACCAGGCCCAGATAGATTCAGTGGTAAACTCTACAAAACATTTAAAGAAGAAATTATACCAATTCTCTACAATCTCTTTCACATAGAAGTAGAGGGAATACCTCCTAACTCATTCTACAGCATTACCCTAATACCAAAACCAAAGATATTACAAGAAAACTAGAAAGCAGTATCTCTCATGAACAAATGCAAAAATCCTCAACAAAATACTAGTAAATCCAATCTGAAAAAGTATAAAAAGAATTATACACCACAACCAAGTATGTCATGGTATATGACCCAGGTGCGCAAAGCTAGTTCAAGGCTCAAAAATCAATTAATGTAATTCTTCACATAAACAGGCTAAAAAAGATAAATTACACAGTCATATCGATAGATGTATAAAAAGCATTTGACAAACTCTAACACCCACTTGTGATAAAAACACTAAGTCAACTAGGAATAGAGAGGAATTTTCTCAACTCAGTAAGGACTACCTACAAACACCCTACAGGTTAATGTCATACCTAATGCGTGAAAAATGAAAAAGTTTAAGGTTTCCCCCTTTGATCAAGGACAAGGCAAGGATGTCCCTTCTTACCACTCCTTTTCAACATTGTACTAGAAGTCCTTACTAATGCAATAAAGCAAGAAAAGAAAATAAACAGTATACAGATTGAGAAGGAGGACATAAAGTTGTCTTTCTTCACAGATGACATGATCATCTAATCTTTGTTTAGAGATGACACAATAATTTAGGTAAACCATCTGAAAGAAATGACAAAAAATATCTCCTGAAACTAATAAACAATTATAGTAAACTGCAAGATACCAGGTTAATATACGAAAGTCAAACCACTAGGTGCTTATTGAAGTTTTGTCATGTTTTCACTTTTAACACAAATCAAAGAGATTAAGGATAGAACCTTATTATTGGAAATTTGAGAATGTTTTTATAACTTCAGCATACTTATGGCCTAACACTGAATCAGAATTAGAGCCATGCATCCCCAGAATCATTTCTTCTAATTATTTATACCCAACATATGTGAAAAATTATGCACTAGTAACACTTACCGACCTTTCAAATAATCCTTCAAAATATAAAAGAAAATAGAAAAGTACCTTTAATCTTGCTTCGTAGATACTTTAAGACTTCTTGGGTTCCTTTCTGAAAAGGTAGAGAAAGACACATATTCACCGAGACATACCTTGCAGTTTTATATTTCAATTTCAAATTTAAAAACCAGAGATGATTTCTAAATATGCTTACATTTATAATTTCTCTTCGAATGGTTCTTATAGGATTTCCTTCTAGTGCCAGGAATTTCAAATGAAGTTTTCCCAATGAACAAGGCAGACTATAAAAGATTAAAGTTATTTCAGGGAAACATTAAGGATAAGTATAATTCAATTAAAGAGTAGACTATAAAACTAACAAACTATGTATATATTATAATGTCAAAAAAACCAAAGTATTCTATGCCTAGAATACTTCCCTTTCAGAGATAAATGCTGAATATCTAAAAGAAAAACTAGATTTGTTTCCAAATTGTCCTATTGTGATTGCTAAACAAGATTGTGAGCTATAATATTTGCTAAATTGTATCTAGTGCTAAAAAGTAAATGTTCAAAATATAAATTTGAATAAATCAGTGATTCAAGATAGCCATCCTCACTGACACTAAATGTTTTGATTTTGTCCTTCAAGCAAGTAAATAGTACAGTTGCTATAAACGTAGAGATGTATAAAAAAATGACAAAAAGAAAAAAATAAATTTTAACCACTCAATGCATATTTTTGTGCAATAAGGAAAATAATTTCTATCTTTGGCACACACACACACACAAAAACCTGTTTACATATGTAAATATTCAATCTCAAAATGTATTAAGCGTCTACAATATATTCGGCATTGGTGTAGGGATATCAAGATCCTTGCCCTTAAGGAGTTCTCAGTAGAAGAAAGGAAAAAGACATATGTATGTCTAACCAAAATATAATAAATAGAAATAATCTTACATTGTTAGTGAGCATATAAAATAGTACAGCCACTTTGGAAAGTGAAATTTTTTCAAATTAAATATACACTTACCATATAACTAAGTCATCCCACTCCTACATTATTTGCCCAGGAGAAATGAAAATAATGTCCAGACAGAATTTTCCATGAATATGAATGTTCACAATAGCCAAAAAATTGAAAATAATCCAAACATCTGTCACTTAACTAGTGAAGAGATGAATAATTTGTAGTATAGCTGTATAATGGATTAATACTCGGCAATAAAAATGAATTAACTGCTGATACATATTATCATGAGTGAACTATAAAAGCTATATGCTACATGAAAGCAGACACTAAAACTATATACTGTGTGATTCCATGTATATGATATTCTGAAAAAAGTACACCTACAGTGACAAAGCATATCAGTGATTGCTAGAGGTTGGGAGGACGAAAAGGGGACTGACTGAAAGGGTATGAGAAAATTTTAGGGAGACATAAATGTTCTATGTGACTGTGACAATGGTTACACAAACCCTATTTGTTCAAAAACCATCGAATTGTATGCTTAAATTGATAAATTTTATTGTATGTAAAGTCTACAGCAACAAATGAATATAAAATATATATGTAATAAGGCTGCTAAACTAGTACAGTTGCTATGAAAGTAGAGATGTATAAATTTGCAAAGAGGCAAGGGAGAGAAAGGAGTAGCAAAGCCTAAAAAGAGAAATGGGATTCCATAAGGTAGTGAGGCAAAAAAGGGGTATTTTATGATAAAGGAATGAAATAAAGAAAAAGTCAGTACATTTATAATTCAGTATAGTCAGAAAACAGAATGATAAAGAGCAAATAAAATCTGATTATGAGATGCTCTTGAATTTTATGCTAAAGACTGGACTTTATTTTGCAAAAATGTTCCCAAATTACTGGAAAACTAGCAGCAACAAAATCTCCTAGGATTTGTTTATAACAAAAAACAAAACAATTCTACAATCCCATCATTAGCGATTCTGATTCACTGGTGCCTCAGAATCTGTAGAATAGTCCTCCTTACCCTCAATTTCACTTCCTGAGTTTTTAGCTACCCGTGATCAATTGTGGTCCAAAAATATTAAAATGAAATTTCCAGAAAGAAATGATTAGTAAGTTTTAAATTTTGCACTGTACTGAGTAGCATGATGAAATCTCATGCAGACCAGCAAATCCTATCCTAGACATGAGTCATCCCTTTGTCCAGGGTATCCACACTGAATATGCTACCCACTCATTAGTCACTTAGGAGTCCAGTCACCTCAGAAATCTACTGGGGTCTTGGAATGTATCCCTCGCAGATAAGGGAGGACTGCAAGGGTTTTCTTTCTTTAAGCCTTCTCAATGATTCTGATGCTCATAGCCTTATTTGAGAAACAGTGATATAAGAATGGAGAACCATCAAAGCTTGTTAGCCAAAGAATGACCTATTCTGGCAGCAGTGTAAGGAATCACTATTTTGGTTACAGGAGATTCTGGAGAGGTATAAAATGAATAGAATTGTATGGGGTTAAAGGAAGGAAAGAAACTAATATTTATTAAGTGCCAATATGTTCTAGGCCCTGTGATACATGTATCCTTTATATTCAGAGCTCTGGAGAAAGAGAAACATATATATCAGAAATATTGGTACTAATTACTTTATTTAATATTATTTATCATAGTTTTTGTTTTAAATATTTGCTTTTTTCCAAATACAAAACCTCAGACATCCAACTGGTATATAATCCTAGGTCTTATTTTTTTTATAACTATATATAAAATAATTCCATTTCCAAATATTATGGTTCTATAACATTTTACGATTCTTTCTTCACTACCCTCCTCCTCCCCATCTCCAGTGCAGGCAATCAAATGCTAAGTACTACTTATTCTAACCCATTACAACTTTCATATCTTTCCTCTTTTTTGCATTCTTATTGTCACCACAGGTCAGGTCCTTATTACATGGGAAATCTACAAAGCTGTCAATACAGTGAATTGGATATAGCAAATGCTCCTTAGTACTAAATGTTATTAGATTAACCTAATAGAGTTTAGATTTCTCACCTACAAAATCACTCCTATCCAATGTATCAAACCCACTACACCAATTTATTTTGTAATGAGATTAAAATTAAATTGGTTCAGTTCTTAATCTTTCAATAGCTCCCCCAACTCTTAACTAATGGAAACAGACACTTCACAGGCATTTCAATGACCTCTTCCATATGGCCTCAACTTTTCTTTTAAGGCCTAAATTCTCACCATCTCCCTACATGCACTCTTTTTACCAGCTCAACTTAATTCCTTGCTGTTCTGTAAATATGTCCTTAAAATTTTCTGAATTTTTGAAAGTTTTTTTTTGTGCAGTTTCCTCCCGCCAAGGGAATCATTCCGACCACCTTACATGCACACTTGAAAATCGCGGTCATCCTTTAAAGATCACGTGGTGGGAATAGAGTGAGGCATGACCCTGAAAAGTGAGTGTGTTCTTAAATTTTGCAATCTAGGGAGTTAATTGGCCTCATCATAGTCCCAGTCCTAAAGATCATCTAAAAGTGTTACTTCTTCCACAAAGTCTGCCCTGATTCCTCTCAAATTGTGATTCCTATATGTCCTTTGAGCCCCTAAAGCATTTTATATCTCTCCATGGCTTTGCATTCATTTAACAAAGTCAACAAATATTTATCAGGCACTTCTATGTATTCAGGCACTGATCTAGGAGTTAGAGACAGAGCAGTGAACAAAACAGATAAAAATGCAGCCTTCTGGAAGTCTACTAGTAGGTTAGAGTAACTTGTTAAATGCATCTGATTCTATTAGCATATTAAACTTGCTGCCAAGGACAGAATCTAATTATACTTTGTAGGTCTGCACATGATACCTACTCAATAAATATTTATTTAATTTAATTTAGAAAAAAGATCGCTACATGATTTTTACAAATATTTTAACTTGTGAGTTATAACTAAATACAGACATGATTTCTTATTCATCTGATCTTTAAACTTACCTACTAATATCATTGTTGCTTAGGTCAAGCCTTTCCAATGATTGTAGTAGTGTAATTTCATCTGGAACAGATTTTAACTTGTTATCCCGCAGGTCTAGCACAAGGATAGAATTCAGATGCTTAAGATGCTCAGCCCCTAACATTTCAATCTGGTTTTCACCTACATGTAATTCCTACAAAACCAAAGAT
This sequence comes from Rousettus aegyptiacus, assembly GCF_014176215.1. NCBI lineage: Eukaryota > Metazoa > Chordata > Mammalia > Chiroptera > Pteropodidae > Rousettus > Rousettus aegyptiacus. Next base: position 47,807,122 of record NW_023416284.1, read on the forward strand.
CAATCATGTATATTTTTGTATTCAATTTTATACTGGATAATGAAAATCAAATCAAAATCTTAATTTAAAATCACTGAAGAACACATGGAAAAAACTTAACTTTCTAATGACTAAAGTGCTTAAGTTTTCAATTAAGCCATCTACAGCTAAAAAAAAAAGTAATCAAAAATTTTTCAAGAATTTTCTGGTAATTTAAAAATAAAGATTTAACTTGGCAGAAAGTTCAAAGTTTATGAAACCAAAACAGAGAACTGATTTAGTAGTTATATTTATAGAATTACAAATCCAAGAATTATACTGAGGAAAGATTAAAGTTTTAAAACAAATCAATAAGTTTAAAAAGTTATTTATATTATAATCAGTGTGTTATTCGATATTTTCACTAGTGATTATTACATATGCCGATTTCCTATAATCAGATAATTAATCTTATAAATGATAACTCTTTCAGTTCTTTTTAGCACTGTCACCATTCTGTTTTAAAAAATCATTTTTAGCACTAATGCATAAAAGTATACATAAAAGCAAGGAAAGCATGGTGAATTTAAAAGACAAGGTTAATGATAAATACTTAAACTAAAAATAATTAATTTTAAACACATCTGATTATGACCAGGTAAACATGAAAGGTGGCAACTTATAGAATTAGATACATATGCCTTTTTGGTATTCTCCTATTTCAGGTCTCCTACAGTATGGCCCTAACCTACCGTGTGAACATTACTTCTCCAGTTATAAAATACTCATCAGATAAAATGGAAAAATTTAATTTTTTTAAGTTGATTATTTCTTTTTTAAAAAATCTGCTACTAACAATACCATTCATGTATTTAGTAATATTAAAATTCTGAAAAATATTAATATAGGAAAAACATAAACTTATAATATATATTTTCAATGTTATACAATATTTCAAATTTCATTTTTATAAATTTTTGGAAAATACACAGTTATTTAATAATTAACTAAATAGTACCTTTAATAATTTACAAGAAGGAAATTCTGGTAAAAACCGCAATTTATTCCTCCGCAAATAGAGCAATTCTAGTGATTCCATGCCAGCCAATTCAGGAGGTATAGTTTCCAACAGATTTGAATTACAATCCAAATGCTTTAATCCTGTAATGTATATTTAGTGAAAAACAAAAATACTTTAACAGAGAAAAAATACTGGTCTATAATTGTATATACATTCAAAGAATGTATATATAATCATGAGAACTTATGAAGCTGTGTTGTTGTATACTACTATAATAATCAAGAACCTTGAATACAACTGAATTAAATAAATGTAAACTAAGATTTTTTTTTATATTTCACTATAATTAAAGAAAATTTATATTTAAGTCCAGGTCATTTTTGTAACATTTAAAAAACAAAGTGCTTTAGTACTCTGTTCACGTACTCTAAAATGCATAAATTATACACTATGAGATTATTTCCCTCCATAATTGTACATTTTTAAAAAGAAAAAGCTTAAGGCAGTTAGACACAAATATGCATGCACACTAGTTGTATAAATGGATGTCAAGTGGCTTAGACATCTCTATTTAAAACAGACAAATTAACTTTCTGTCAAAAAGCCTTGAATTTTTATGTATTCCCTCCTATTCTTCATCCATCCCTACTGTCTCTCTCACTGTCTTCTTTCCTTCCTTTCTTCTATTTTGTCTTTCTTTAATTACATGCTTTCTCTAACACCTTAGCTAATACTCTTGACAAAAATGTTCTAACTTACAGAACATTTCTCTAAATTTCTCTTAGTTACTGGATCTTTCTTTCTTAAAAGGCAGAAAACAAAATTGGAAAAAAAGTAAGTCTTCCTTCCCTTAAGACTTCAATAAGCAATTTTCTACCTAATCCATAATACAGATTCTTTCACTTATCATGGCCACAATTTTCCACAATTTCTTCTCAACCCTCTAGTTTGAGTAGGCTATATGCATTTTACAACTTTTACAACTTTTAATATAATTCAAGACTGAGTTCACAGAATGCCTTAGCTTAGCCTACTGCTTTCAGTGTTTAAAGGAGCTAAGTGCTTTCTAAAACAAATATAACAGTACTACTTTGAACTAATAATACAATAATTTATGTATTATTTGGTGAGAGTATTAAGAAAAAATGTCATAATCTGATCCACCACAAATCTAGTAAATTTTATAACGAAAAACTTGTTTTAAAGTTAGAGACTGTAGTTTTCACAATTGTTTAAAAGAGCACTGACAGAGATATAAGCAGTATGTACTGGAAAGAACAACAAGGAAGGAATAAGAGGTTTCAAGCCCTGGCTCTACAATTTACAATATAATTTACAATATAATTTCTAAGCTTAGGTTTATGAATCTTTAAAATGTAAATAATATGCATCTCATCTAACTTATAGAAATGTTGTGATGGCAAGACTGTATATGTAAAACCATTCTGAGTTACGAAGAACCATACAAATGTTAGATATTGTTCTTAGGATCCAGTCCTAAATAACAACTAAATGTCCTACTGGAGATAGCTTAAAAGTATCATTGTCGTGGCTGAAGAACAGAAAGTATGTGATCATTAATTACATAATATACTAGAAAAATTGCTGTAAATTCAAAATGTTTTTCTATTGGTTTTCCTATCTCAAGATATTTCCACTTGATTTACAAAAAAAAAAAAAAAAAAAAAAAATCCATGCTTCTTATTATACTCACTCCAGATACCATATTTTATCTTTAATTCTACTTCCTAATACCTTTATTAAAAATGCCAAAGAGAAGCACTCTTAACGACTGGTATCACAAGTAAAGGCTCTCCTAAAATATAATTCAATTTATGGCAGATTTAACTTATGCACTCATTATAAATGACAAATTACTACTCTAAAGAAAAACAGTACAATTTTACAAATTCACCACAAAATGATCTATAATCAACTGTACAAAAATCACTTCTACAACTTACTCCACAAAAGGGAGGTTAAAAAAAAATGAAGAGGGCTTATGTATAATTAGAAGAACAGGTAAATAATCTACAGCTGACCCACCATGTGGTCATCAACCAAGAAATAATAATAGTTTGCCTTTAAACAAAAAAATCATTATAATGATTTCAGACTCTAAGTAAGAACTCTACAATGATTAAGTATGTTTATTTAAAGGTACTAAAAGGTACCTTAAATATTTTTATCCCTTAATATTAGTTCTACTGGGCTTCAAAAGCTTCAGACTAGTTGCTACCGTTGGCATTTACCACCATAAAACCTATTATTTTACTTCTCTGTAACTAACTGTATTAAAATTTACTTTTCTAAATGTGAGTTGAATCAACTTAAAATTTATGTATTTTTAAAACAAAGAAGATTTACTTTTCATTCCACTTATTTCTGCTGGCAAACTCTTCAGTTGATTACTGGAAAGATTGAGTCGCACCAGACTGGATAAAGAAAAACCAGCAGGAACAGTTGTAAGGCTATTGTTTGAAAGATCCTTTAAAAACAGAAAGACAAAATGAAGAAATGAGTGAGTAAATTAAATAAGTAAATTATCCCTAAAGCATATTTCAGAATTTTGTAGAAATTTAAACATTAAAAGAACTATTTCAGAGGTAATATTTTGTATTCCTCATTCACTTATTTCACAAATTATCATTCATTACCTCCAAATTGTGTGGGCCTATTATGTGTCCAATAATACAGCAGAGAGAAATTACAATGAATTCTGACTTCAGAATTATTTTACATAAAGGTTTCTAGTCATACTGCCGTGCTATAAAAAGCCTCCTGTTTTCAATTAAAAAAATCAATTTCTTTATCCAATATATATGGAGCGTCTACAATAAACTGGGAAAACTGTATGGGTAAACTAATATTATCAAAAACATCTTTGCAAGAAAAAAAATTATTGAAAGAAAAAAAATAAAGCTGACAAAGTGGCTGTTTTAATTTGAGGAAAAATTATTCCCTCTTGTTTCTTCTGTTGACCTAAGTCAGTCTGCTTTGACTTACTCCAGAAGTCTATTTCACTCCCTACTTTGTATTCATTCAAACTTGCCTAATTAGTCTCTATACCTTGATGTTTCTTTAAGTCATTGTTTCTGTTTTTTCTCTAAACAGTTATGAGAGAAATTTTTTCTGAAACTCCCTTAAAAAGATAGTGTTATAAATCAGATAATTCTTATGATATCCAAATTTGGTGTAAGTACTTTAATAGCTATCAGCAAACTGTTAGGTAGAGCCAGTGGCAACAATAAGAAAGAAATAACAAAAGAACTGTTCTCTGAAGACTTTCAATTAGTCTAAGATTAAACAGTTACACTCTGTAATTCCAAGACAGAAAAAGGTAAAAATGCTGACTCAGCATTTAAAAAAAAAAATTTGTGTGTGTGTGTATGTACTGCATTATTTTAACATAAAATAACATATTATCATATCTACAACATAGAATATAATGATCTACAACTACAATACTCTCAGCTCTAAGAATTCACAGATTACTAATAAATAAATATTGTGTAATATCAAAAGTTACTAATAACTAAATGAAATGTAGTATTCTGGATTGGATCCTGAAACAAAAAAAAAAAGGACATTAGTGGAAAAGGTGGGAAAATTTTAATAAAATCTGTAGTTTAGTTAGTAATATTGTACCAATGTTAATTTCTTAATTTTACAATTGTCCCACAGTTATATAAAATGTTAACATTAGGAAAGCTGGGTGAAGGGAAGATGAGAACTCTCTGTATTACCTTTACATTTTTAAAAACCTAAAATTGTTCCAATAAAAATTAAAATTAAAAGTTACTAACAGAGAAGATATTAATTCACAAAATCTGAAGACATTTTTAAAGAACCCAAATCAACAGAATTACTAAGAAAGTTAAATATTTCATTATTGTAGTTAATAATTAAACTAGATATAAAACATAAGTATATTACATATAAATTCATATTTATGCTGTCATTTCTTCAATATTTATTTAGTACCATTAGGCTAAGCAGTTTTTATATAACTAAGAATATATTAGCATGTATTATTACAGATGCTTATTTTTTTAATATAGTATACTGTTTTAATATACTGTTGCTCACATTATCGTTTATTTGATACTGAGTCCTTAAACAATTCCCAGCTGAAACATTCTTTCATTATGCTACTTGGAACCAGGGAACCCATAAACGGTGAAACAACTGGGAACTGCTGTAGTCTATTAGAAGGTTTCCTTTTTATTCTAAATAGACTCTTTAAAAAAAAAAATTCAATTGCTATCTTTTACCATCAAGTTTTATAAGACAATCTGACAGCTCCCTCCTTTTTTTGTCATTCATTTTATTTACCTATGATTTTTATTTTCCAAACCTTATTCCCAATATGATCAGACTAAAAGACAGAAATAATGAAGGAATGGTTGAAGAGAACACATATTTTAATTTCAACACTAGAGCAGATAAGGGAAATATCAAGGAGGACGTAATTACAAAAAAAAAAGTAAAAGTAGTAATTTTTCCTTTAATGAAAAATAAAGACTAAAATGACATAAATGAGTTTATTAAAACATGTAATAGTGAAAAGAACAAGGATATAATGTAACTATGTGGAGTAGAGATTATATATTGGAACATCTGATCTACTACAGTTTAAGTCTCAGATAGGATATCTTACAGTGGAATTTTACTCTTTCAGTGGTAAAGTAGAAAAAAAAGGGATACACCTTGAAGTCAAACTGACTTATGTTAAAAACCTGAATTCCTTACTTATTAGTTGAATGACTTCTGGTAAGTTACTTCTTTTTCATAAGCCAAGTTTCTTATCTGCATTAGGGATAAAACTATCTACCTTGCCATATGCAAAGCACATAGTACCTATTGCTTTTATACTACTGATTTAAATAATATTTATATTGTTTTATAGTAATCTCTAAGAGGTGACACAGATGTAATAAAGATTTTGAAAAACAAAAAAGAAAAGGCAGATCTTAAAGGGATTATCTAGGTACCGAGGGGACACTCAGGAGAGATGGCTATAGGAGCTATAGGGAGGAAGTGGAGTATAGAAAATGGAATTGATATATGCTAAAGACATCTTTCTTCTATTTTGCTAAGCCATAAAAACCTCAGAATAACACAGTTATCCTCATCACCCCTCTCTCAAACTCTATTCCTAAATTAAAATCTAAGATGATTTCATAAGAAAACAAAGGAAAAACAAATTTACAATGACTAATTTAGCAATCTAATTAAAATTCATAGTTTCTGATCATCTAGTTATATAATCACCCGTCCAAGTTCACATGATTTCAATTCTACATCCAAATTCTGATGAAAAATCCCACCAACCTCCAATTACATAACAAGTGGAAAATCACAACTTACCAAATCTTCTAAATTGAAAAGTTGTTCAAATCCCTCTGGTATGCAAGTTAGTTCATTATGCTGGAGATAGAGACCCTTTAGGTTTCTTAGATTTGTAATTTCTTCAGGGAGTATTTTCAGTTTGTTATGGCTATTAATAAAATAAATGCTGAGTAATTTGGTGACAACTTATTAAATACTTATAAAGGCATTTTTTTACTAACTACATGGACTCATTAAAATATGAAATATGTTTACTAATTTTAAATATTTATCTAACTTCATACCCTAAAAGTATATACACACATTAAAACAGGGATCTAAAGTTATCGAATTGAGGGTCTCAAAGAAAAACAATAAAAGTTTTCAAACAAATAATTTGTTTTCTTATAATCAACTCTTGATTTTACATGTAATGTGAAAACTCAGATACTATATCTGAATTTTAAAATTTTGACAAAGACGTGCACACATCTTTGGGGATTATGTTTTAAACTCGGCACTCAAGATAAAAATAGTTATTTCTGTCTAAGGGCCGAGCACGTCAATTTGAAAATAATACGAAACTCCACTCTTTGTACTTAGTCTTAACTTTTGGCTGAGTCTTTCTACAGAGATATTTAATATCTTGGTTTAAGAGAAGTCTCAAGTCACTAAGGATGACACACACCCTGATAATGAAGAGATGAGTTATCCTGTTCCTAGATTTATCACTTAGGAATTCCATTCTATTTTCATGCCATATACAATTACTTAACAAATAGCAGGGAAATGGGAAATATAGGGGTAACAATAACTTTAAGTTGTTTTAAAATAAAACTAGTTGGAACTAAAATGCCAAAAGATGTGTTCTAAAATAAGAACCACTAAAAATTGTCGAAAATTGGTTATTAACATGTAATTGAAATCTTTGTATATTTGATATGGATCTAGTTGGACAGAGATGTAATCCTACTATATATGTCCTCAATTTCCTCTCCTCATCTATTTCCTCCACCCTAATGCTCATAATCTTAAGAGTTGGAAGCTAAAGCTAGTATCACACCCACTCCATACTCCCTCACCTCTTCCTCTCAACCCTATTCTTGCCTTTGCAGGCCACGTCCATGCCTTTGACTTATAAGGAAAAAAGTTCTAATGTAGTTCTAAACAATTAGCACCTTTTTATGTATAGATATTTTTGTTGATTTGTGGTCATTTTAAGTTTTTCACAAGATAAGGACTATTTGTGAGGTATTATTTTCCCTCAAAACAGTTAACATACCTACAGAAAACAGAGACTTGACTATGGTGTATTAAATAGATTTGTAACGATATCTATTTTATAAACCATAGTTTTCAAACTATGTTTTGAATAAACCTTTTTTGTTTTTCTCCTAAATGAAATTTTCCCTAATTCATTTTCCCTAATCTCTGTACATATAACATATAAGGCAGTTTTTCTTTCTTAAAAGTCTGGATGTGTAATGAAGGGCAAAAAGAGTTAGCAAGAGCTTTAGTCACCTGGCCTACCATGTACTTATCAATGAGTACCAGATTCATATTCTTAGAACCCGAGGAGTCCTCAGAAAAGATTAAAAATCACTAATATCAAAACTACAAAATTTTCATCATTAATGAGAGAATTGTTTTAAATTTCTTCCTATTACTTAACACCTAGATATTTTTTAGAATGTCAAAGTAACTTAAAACTTGAGATATCAACAGAGATTTTCTAAAAAAAAAACACTTAAAATTGTTTCATAAAAATAAAACAAAACGTATTTTTTAAAAAAATCAACTGGTTCTAAATTTTAAAACCAGAAAACATATAGGCTATTTCAAAATAAAAAGTAAACAAAAATAACCTAAGAAAAATACAAAAATATTTTCTAGTGTTAAAAAGTTTTTTTACTTTTTAAAGAAATTAGACTTACAACCTATACTAGCAATATTGAAATAAATAAGCTTAAATTTTACCTGACATTAAGTCTCTGAAGATTTTCTAATTCTCTTATAGCAGAAGGAAGGGATGTTAGCTGATTGTCATGTATCTAAAAGTTATTAAAGGACACAGTCAATATCTTAGTCTTAAAATGAACCATACATGAGCTTTGCTGTTGTTTAAAAGTCTTCAACAATAATCCTGTTCGTCTAATTCCATAGCATCGAGTTGAACTAATGGAAATTGTTCTGTGTATAGAATAGGAAAAGGAGTTTGAAACTGACCAAACTGCTTTTCAGAAATTATGAATATTAAATATCAAAAGTAAAAAACAAACCACCATATTAAATGGAATTTCGATTTCAGCTGAGAAATGAGTGTTAGAATCTAACAATGGCCCTCTGATAGCATGGTTTATGTCAACAAAAAATATATATGAAAGGGGAGGGGGAGCCTTTTCTCATGTTGTCGAAGTATCATTGTTTTCAAGGTACAATGAATCTTAGAGAGCACCTAAGCCAATATATTCATTTACGAATGAATAAAATAGAGACTTCTCTAGAAATTTGACTAGATAATACTTTTGCAGACATGAATTGGAAGATTTTTGATGTCCCTAAGTAAAGAACATTTGAAATCTGAAGATTGTGACATAACCTACTCATCTTTACTTTACCACATGATAAGGCAACTAGAGATTAAAACATAGTCCCTGAATAAACACACAAAAATTTAAGTTCAATAATTTAAGTCAGTGTGAAAGACAAGTTAAATAAACATAATTAATTGTAAGTACAGTTAATTATTGAACAACACGGGTTTGAACTGCATGGATCCTCTTATACGTGGATTTTTTACAGTAAATAATGTAAATGTATTTTCTTTGATTTCTTAATAACATTTTCTTTATCTTGCTTTATTGTAAGAATACAGTATGTAATACCTATAACATGCACAATATATATTAATCTACTATTTATATTATTGGTAAGGCTGCTGGTCAACAGCAGACTAGTAATAGTTAAGTTTTTGGGGAGTCAAAAATCATATACAAATTTTCAACTGCACAGGTATTGGTGGCCCTAACCCCTGCATTGTTCAAAGGTCAACTGTTTTGCTTTAATGTCTGGAATAATATTAAAAATAATAGTAATAAAAAAAGAAAAGCAGCAATAATCTCTTGTTAAATACCAAATCTGTTTGTATATATTAGCTCATTTCATTCTAACTCTTTTTCCTATTCTACTAGCTCATTTTAAGAACAATTTTTTAAAATAAGTAGTAATATGAGTCCTGGTTTCTATGTGAAAACTGAGGCACAAAGAGGTAACTTCCCCAAGGTTACACAGCTATCAAGTGGCAGTCAGAATTTGAAGCCTTGTGTTCTAACTCTGCATTCCTAACCATTATGCTATGCCTAATGATAATTTCTTATTCTCATTTGCATTCTACCAGCTGAACATGGGTTTTCTCTTATCAAAGCCTAAATTTAGATTTAGAGTCTCTTCAACTAATAATCTATATCTATTATCAGTCAACTTACATCAAGAACAGTGAGTGCAGGCAGGAGTCGGAGGTCATCTGTAAGTGACTGAAGTTTATTGTTGGATATGATTAGCTTGGTCAAATCTGTCTGCTCCCACCATCGTTCAGTAGCACTGAATGAAAGATTCTGATTAGCTTCCTCAGGGATATCCACATTTATTCTCCAGACACACTGAGGTACTGTTTCCACAACAACCAGACCAAAAAGAGAAAAGAAAACAAGAAAATGTTAAGTTACATACCTTTATAAGACCTATTCAGTTCATTTACTGAAAAGCAATTGCTAAAACTTTAAAAATACACAGCTTCAACTAAGTCAAATAGCAATGAATTGCAAGTAGAGTAAAAATTTATTTTATTCAAAAATAGAATATGTAATATGTATTTTACATATTTGATCTCACTTTCATCTTTATTCAACTATATTTACTCCACACAGCACACTGTGGTACAAACACAAGACATAAAAAATGGACTCTATCGTTATGGTTAAGAGAATAAAAGAAGGCATGGAAATCAACATTTATAAGGTAATGTTATAAATTTTATAATAAAAGTATGTATATTAAGTTTGAGAAAGCACTGGTAATGATAGCTAATAATAATAATAGACAACATTTACACCTACCAGGAGATTTAGATTTTCTAAAATACTAACTCAAACTTCATAACAACTCTGCAAGGTAGGTACTTTTACTATCCTCATTTTATAGATAAGAAAAATAGGACACAGAGAAAATTATAATTGACCCAGAATTTTATAGCTAGTAAGTAGAAAAGACAGAATTCAAATTAAAAATAAAGGATGTAAATTTTTAAAATACAAATGATGCAACATATGAAAGTAATCTTACATGTATATATACATATATGTGTACACAGATGCATATATAATAAATATCCATATTATATACATATGTATATATGTAATATATATCTCATAGGGTAGATAATATCTTAAACACCACCACCCAATAGAACTTTCTGCAATGATACAAATTCCTACTGCCTGCACTATTCAATATGGTAGCGACTAGCTGCATATGGCTAGTGAATACTTAAAATGTAGCTAAGGTGACTGAAGAACTTTTAATTTTATTTAATTTTGGTTAATTAAAATTTAAGTAGGCATATGTGACTACAGGCTTCCACAATAGACAGCAAAGCCCTTAACAAATACTGAGAAAAAAAGGAGAGGACAAAATCTTCATAGCCTCGGGATAGATAAAATTTCTTAGTGCAGAAAAAGCACAAATCATAAAAAAAAAAAAAAAAAAATTGATAAACTGAACTTCATCAAAATTTAAATCCTGTAATTTTCTAGAGAAATTATTGAGAAAATAAGGCAAGCCTCAGAATAGAATATATTAGGTAGATATCAATATACATAGATATCTGAGAATGACTCATAACTCAGTAAGACAAATAGCCCAATTAAAAAATAGACCAAAAAACCTGAACACTTGGCAAAAGATATACTAATGGCTAATGAGCAGCTGAAAAGATGCTCAACATCATTAGTCATGAAGGAAATGTAAGTTAAACCATAAGGTGATACTATAAAACAACCACAAGAACGCTAATGTTCGAAAGACAGACAATAAAAGTACTGGTAATGATGTAGAGCAACTGAATCTGTATTACTGTGGGTAGACGATTTGGTGAGCTCTTATACAGTTAAATATACACTTACTATACGTCTAGCAATTCCATTCTTTCCAATCTGTATTTTCTCTATGACAATATTTATGATAGATGATATTCACTTATTAGCTAACACCTTCCCTCTCCTACTCAAGAAACGTATTGAAATGTGAGTGAACATGAATGTCATTAATATAAGGATACATTTAAGTTTGAGGTGCTTTATTAAACACTTTGGCATTGCTAATAACTTGAGATGTACATCTCAAGAGACTGAGACACTAAAGCTTAGAATTACTTTAACAAATCAAGAAATAGGAATGGGATTTTCAATTAACTAGTTCCTTATTTTATAATCCAAAGAGGTAGGCTTCACTGGATTTCAGTATACTAAAAATTAAATGTTCCCCTCAAGATTCTGCCATTACATATAGATCAAGGCACTTTCCTCTTGCTTTCATTTTTAAGAATAGCTTAAGAATTAGCTTGTTTTGATGACCTACTCACCTGGAAGCATGGTTTCTTTCTGGAATTATTTGTTATTAAAATCTGGATACTTTGCTTAATTCTTATTAGCTGTTTAGAATATCACAGTAAATTCCATTAAGACAATCAGCAATCAAAATACAGTCAAGCTAGTTTATCAGAATACTTGAGGACGGTTGTTTAAAACCTTGGTAAATATACTATTTATTTTATATTTTATCTTGTCATAACTAACTACATATATGGAATAAGACAAATCTTCATTATCCTAAAATAGAAGGCACGACATCTTGAGGCCTCGTAGTCCTAGACCTATTTACTTAAATCCACAAATGGACACTAACCAAACTGCTCTCTTCAAGATATGGAAGGACGGCCTTACACTCATATTTCCCTTTTTAAATAACGCTTTCTAAACTAATTTAATTGGCTTGTTTAATAAGTTATCCACTTACCAATTTTCCTATCAGTTTAACAGTTTGGTTTCCTTTAGAATTTAGCATTCTTTTATTTCAAACTCTGGCACCTTTACTTTCCTTCAGTTTTTGATGAATCGACCCAAAACATTCCTACACTACTGTTCTGCCAGGGTCATGCAACCACAAGGCAACAATCAATAACTCCTATTCAACTCTATCATTTTATCTGATCTAATGAAACAGCTGCAATATTTCTACTGAACCAAATGATGATATATTCTTAAGCTGCTGCTAATAAAAAGAGCTGTCACTTAAAATTTTCATAATTATTTCTAACATTCTTCTTTGAAGTTGGTTAACAGTTATTTCATTTAGGCATACCTTTCTAAGTAAGTTATAGAACTGACACCAAAATGATGACTTTAAAATTGTCAACAATATATGGATGTTAAGTATAGCAGACATAACATTATATGCAATATTACAGTCATTAAAAATAATCAGATTTTTCAAGTGACACTGAAAAATGTACAAATAGAAGTCAGAAAAGCAGGACTCAGTACAAATCTAAATATGTTCGAAATAACACACGGAAGGCAAATTATACATACATATTCAGACCAAAAAAAAAAAAAACCAAAAACAAAAACAGAAAACCCTGCAAAATATCAATGATTAACCCTAGATGGTTATTTTGACTTTTTACATTTGCTATATGATCTAGTTTTTCTATAGCAGACATAATGCTTTTATAAAAAAAAGAAAATAATAAATGGCATTTTCACAAAATAATTAAGGTCTATAAAAAGAAAGTATATCTAAACACCCTAGAGAGTACCCTTATTTCAGTTTCAGATAAAAGTTAATCTGTATTGGTACCAGTTAACAACACTGACAGGGTAATAAAACCTCACTGATCTTCAAGCTCCCGTTAAAAAGAATTGTTTCAAGGAGATCACTATCTAAGACTCAACAGAATTTTAACTGCTTTTTGTTATATACATCTTAATAAAAGAGAAATTATATTTTTTCCAATATAGAAAAAATGGACATGAATGTACTTAACAAATACATTTTTATGATTGTATAAATATAAAGGAGGAAATTAAGACTTGGAGTAACACATTTATTATTTAACATATGCAATTCTCTTCTTTTTAAACAAGTAAATTAAATTTTACTCTTAATATGAAAGCTCAGGGAATAGAGATTTGCTTGCTACCGTATTAACTATTTTTTAAATTAAAATTATGGGGATGACGCTGGTTAATCAAGTAGGTTTCAAGTATACAATTCAATGTCATATGTATATTGCATTTTATGTTCATTACCCAAAGTTAAATTTCCTTTTGTCACCAAATATTCGACCCCCTTTACCTCATCTACCTCCCACAACCCCTCTTTCCTCTGGTAATCACTAATTTACTGTCCAAGTCCATGAGTCTGTTTGTCTCATTTGTTTGTTGCTTTCAGTTTTATATACCACATATGAATAAAATCATGATTCTCAACATCTCCTGTAGTCATTTTATCTTCTTTTCTGGTAGCTCAGTGTCTCTACTGGATTTTTTGGGGGGTGGTTACCATTAAATTTATCTAAAGGAAAGTTGTGTGTACACACAGAGTAGTCCTTTATCTTCTGCATGCACATTATCCCCATTCCCCTTTGCAGATTCAGATCTTCACTCCCACCCCTTTACTGTTTTTGTTGTCTCAAATTATCCCTATTTATGCTGTACATTCATTTCTAGGTTGCGGTAGCTGTTGTCTTCTTTTTAAAGGTTTTTTTGGCCTTTAACCATAATGTAACGTTTATTTTAACAAGGGCTGCGCTTTCCTGTTTCTGTCTGCCTGTTATTCATCTTACTTATAGTTTGGTATGGTTTTGTCCTTTTACGTCAGGTCGAATGACCCACTCCATTATTTCCTGTAATGCAGGTCCTGTGTTGGAAAATTCCCTCAGCTTCTGTATATTTGAAAAGGTCGTTATTTCTTCTTCATATCTAAAGAAGAACTTTGCTGGATATATTATTCTTGGCTAGTAATTTCTCTCTTTCGATAGTTTGAATATTTGGTTCCACTCTCTCTCGGCTTGTAAAGTTTGTGATGAAAAGTCTGATGACAATCTAATGAGTTTTACTTTATGTTACCATCTTCTTTTCCCTGGCAACCTTGAGAATTTTTTGTCATTAATTTTTGACAATTTTAATATAATGTGTCTTGGAGAAGGCTTTTTTTGGGTTGAAATAATTAGGTGTTCTGTTTGCTTCTTGGATTTGAGGATCCAGTTCTTTCTGTAGTTTTGAGGAATTCTCATCAACTATTTGTTTGAACATGCTCTCTGTTCCCTTCTCCCTCTCTTCTCCTCTAGTATACCCATTATTCTTATATTGTTTTGTGTCAGATAGTTCTTATATTTCATTTTTTCCCACTTTCAAGTCTCTCTCCTTCCACCTGCATCATTTCCAGATTTTTCTTTGATATCACTAATTCTTTCCTTCATTTGGTCAGCTCTTTCCTGAGCTTGCTATTTCATTCTTCATTGCTCTTAATGAGTTCTTCAGCTCCAGAACTTCAATTTGGTTCTTTTTTAGAGTTTTAATCTCCTTGGTTAAGTATTCCTGTTATTCATTGATTTTGTTTCTAAGTTCTTTGAACTGTCAATCAGAATTTTCTTGTATCTCCTTGAGTTTTTTTAGAAGTGCAATCTTAAATTCTCTATCATTTAAATTGTATATTTCTATACTTTTAAGCTTTTCTGGGGATTTTTCGTTTTCTTTCTGAGTTGTCTTGTCACCTTGGTTGTTTATGGTTTTTGATGGACAATTTTTCCACCTAGGCATTAATGGGAAGGTAGGTACTCTTTAAAAAAAAAAAGAAAGAAAATTTAGCAAGTTGATGAGGTTTTTCTTTAGATTTCCAGTGGGTGGCGCTCAAACCTCCTGAATCTCTGCCTTGAGGTTAAAAATACCCTTTATTCTCTGAAGAGCTGTGTATCTCCTCTGTTACCAGGTCGCCTCAATCCCAAGGTTCACCCTTGTGAGGAATGTGAAGGGTGATAGGGGTCCAAGCCTCTGAAAAGGCCCTGAAGTCTGGTACTTCCCCAACAGTCAGATGAAATGCTCTGCTGCTTCCATCCAAATCAGCCTGACTGCGTGGGAAAGGCCAGTGGTATGTGTGGCTGTTTTCCTTCCAGTAATTGTGGCCCTCAAGCTTCAGCTTTCTGGCTTCTATATCGCCCCTACTGTCACTATGACCAGCTGCACTGTGTGTTTCAGTTCTGACTGCTGCAGATTCCTCTAGGTACAAGAGTTGAGGCGGCATGCTCTGGAATGGTAGAGGGAGGTGGCCAGGCTTTGTGACTCAGCTTTCTGCCTGGCAATGGGGGTTGCTATGACACAGCTAGCTGTTGCCCCTCCATACTCAGTCTCTGCCCTGATCACTGGGCTCCAACACATGGAACATGCCTATCACTCAGGCAGGAATGTTTGGGAATTCAGAGGGTCAAAAAACACTGTGTAATTCTCCCTTTCCCCTCATCCTGCGGGCAGCTCTGGGCTGCATTCTGCAGCACTTGCTTCCCTTTCTCCTCCCAGCTACTGTGATTTGCCCACCTTCAGATGCTCGGATGCGCAGACTCCTCAGACGTGCTTGTGTGCAGGTTGGGTATTATCTGTTGGACTGTAGGTGTTCAGCTTGTAATTTCAAGAAGAGAGATCAGGGGAGATCTCTCACACCACCATGCTTTTGACAGCACTTCTAACATATGCAATCCTTAATAAATAAATTTGAATAAAACTCATGTTAAAATGCTTATGTGACCGAATTGTTCAAAGTGTCATTTTGCTTCCTTGGTACCTAGGACAATACATGGAAGAATCACATATAGGTGCACAAGAGATGCTATTTAAATAAGTATGTAGAACTCCCCATAGCATATAAACATGTTCATATTTATTATTTCATATATTTCATATAAAATATTTTTTATAATATCTCATACATATTGACAGCAATTTGAAAGAATCCATGTTTGATAACATCTTTTGAACATAATTCAGAATTTTGGTAATACTATTTGGGGATACTAATACGGATAATGAGGGGACTTTTTAAAAAATCAGTATATTTTCAAAAATATAACAATGTGTAGGCAAGTACAAGGGACAATTTAGTAAAAGCAATAATCATTTTCTGCAATTACTTTATGTCAGAAAAACACTTTGTAGTTTTTATCTATACTTCATATAACACTGATTTTTAAGAACCATCACCAATAGGCCACTGGCCTCTTTTATATGTCACTTATTCATTGAACCATCAGTTATTGAGCAGAGACATGTAGCATAAAAAGGTAAATGACAAACATGCTCAACGACAAGAAAACAAACAATCCAATTAGAAATGGGCAAAAAATCTGAACAGGTACCTCACCAAAAATATACACATGGCAAACGAGCATATGAAAAGTTGATACACATGTGTCATTAAAAAATAGCAAATTAAAACAACAGTGAGAACTACTACACATCTATTAGAATAAACTCCAAAAACCTGATAATACCAAATGGTGGCAAAGATGTGGAGCGACAGGAACTTTCATTCATTGCTGGTGGGAATGAAAATGGTATATCCACTTTGGAAAACAGTCCGGCAATTGCCTATAAAGTTAAGTGTAGTCTTACCATGTAATCTGGCAATAGGGTTTCTAGGTTTATACTCAAATGAGTTGAAAACTTATGTCCACACAAAAACATGCACACAAATAGTAGCTTCATTCATAACTGCCAAAAGCTGTTAGCAACTGAGGTGTCATTCAAAAGGTGAATGGTTAAATAAAAGGATACATACCTATCATGAAATACTATTCGGTGACAAAAAGAAATGGGCTCTCAAACCACAAAAAGAAATAAACTAAAATGCATATGTTTAGTGAAAAAAAGCCAGTCTGAAAAAGCTATATACTCTGATTCCAATGATATGACATTTTGGAAAAGGCAAAACTACAGTAAAAAAGACTGATGGTTGCCACAGCTTCGGGTGAAGCAGAGTAGGAATAAAATAGGTAGAAATTGGGAGATTTTTAGGGCAAGAAACTATTCTCTATGATACTGTGATGGTGGATACATGGCAGCATGCATTTATCAAAACTCAGACCTGTTTAACACTAAGAACTGTAATGTAAACTAAGAAACGGTAATGTAAACTATGGAGAAAATTGTTTTCGTTATTGTCATTGTTAAAGCATAGGAATCTGAAAAGCGATGGGAGGTCTTATGTAGATACTCAGTGGTAAGATTTCAAAAGGCTTTTGTATGTTGTGCTAAGAACTTTATACTGAATTTTGAGGGCTATGAGGAGTCATTAAATGCTGTGAGTGACATGATAAGATCTGTGTTTTGGAAAGTTAACTCTTGGTAATGACAATGATTTAGAGAGTGAGATTGAAAACAAGAAATCCAGGAAACCCCTTAGGAGGCTATTGCAATGATAACAGCATTGTATTTTTTATATGCCAGTCACTTTATGTGTATTATCTCATTTAAACCTTAGTAGGTCCTATTATTATTACATTATAAATGAGAAAATAAGGCACAGCAAAATAAGCATCTCAAAGGTACATTAGTAAAGATACAAAGATAAGGAGTATGGCCCCATG
Source organism: Rousettus aegyptiacus (assembly GCF_014176215.1). NCBI lineage: Eukaryota > Metazoa > Chordata > Mammalia > Chiroptera > Pteropodidae > Rousettus > Rousettus aegyptiacus. Next base: position 47,825,127 of record NW_023416284.1, read on the forward strand.
TAAAGGACTACTATAGTTCAGAATTATAGCAGTTTGGGTGTTTAAGGTTGACTGACAGTAGATGAAACTGAAAGTTATAGATAAACACCTTCTATATTATGGTTAACAAAAACTGCTTTTTGATATGTAAGCTACAAATAACACAGGCCTCTCCCACTTACATCTTTTCTCTCCCATGAAAAATTCACTCATTTGACATTATCTATTGAGTACCTAGTATGTGCCAGGTATTTTGTTAGGCTGTTTAATATGATAATAACCTAAACAGCTCTGATCCATGTCATAATGAAGCTAAGAGTCAAAATTCATTTACTCCCTAAAACTTTAATAGACTAAATCATCTGGGTCCAATCAATAAGTACATTCTAGCACACTACTTTGTTATTTGGGAATATTCATTCACTTATTCATTCCACAAATGTTTAATAAGAACCTACTAAATATTAAGCACTATTTCGGTTGCTAGGACTACAAAAACAAACAAAGCAAAGCTCCCTGACCTCACTAAACTAATAGTCTGGTGGGAGGGAGGGGAAGGGAAGGGAAGACAATAAATAAACAAACGTATACTATAAATTCTCATAGTGGTAAGTGCTATTTAAAAATTAAACAGGTAAGAGAAAAGAGTGTTAGCAATGGTAAAAATAGGTACTTAGGAAGGGCCTAAGGTGTGACCTCTGAGCAGAATTTTTACAGGAAGCAAAAGACTGAGCCCTAGTCAAGTATAAAAGAAAATGTTCCATTCTTTTGGAAAAGCAAGTGTATAGGCACATCAGTAGTTTTAAAATAATTATTCTCCCATTCGTTAACAGCTTTATCAACTAGAGCAGTGATTTTGTTATATATCCTTTCATTCATTCAACGAGTATTTGTTTGGTTTACTCTCTAGATGGCACAATAAAAAAGTAATCATTAGAAGGCAAATGGGAGGTTTTCACCCCAGATAGACTGAAACCTGACAAGTAGAAGAAAAAATTAGAGAAAGAATGTTATATTTTCTCTCTCCACTCTTTCCACTTCTACGCTCATACAAAATATAATCAGAAGAGCATCTGGCTACTATTCATTCATGGTATCTGGATTTGTGCTTGTTGATCTTTAGGTTTTTCAGGATGGTTCTAGATTCATTCTTTCTGGCGTTTAACTTGATCAGCAGTTTAGGAAATATGCTCATTATTCCTTGTATTTAGGACTCTGCACAGCTGCACCAAGAAAAGGGTCTTGATAGGGAAGAGTGGCATTTACTCTTAAGAGGGGGAAAATGAGGGCCAAATAAATAAAGTATCTGCCCATTATTAGATAGCTAATTTTGTTTATCTCATAGACTGTAGGAATCCGGGAAAGCGGCCCGTTTAAATTTTGGCCATATTTCCAGCAGGATTCCTTCATTAGTGACTCCTGGAGCGAAATTAGGAACCGAACTGACCCAGCCAATGGAAAAGTGACAAGTGCCTGAATTAGAGCGCTGGGATCCTGCCTAGGGACCTGAGGCAAAGGTGGCCAAAGCCAGGCCAAAGGGAAAGGAAGCTACCAGGGGCAAGTGCTTTCTGAAAGGACGCACAATCGGCTCATAACCTCTGGACCTTACCTTCACTGAGGTTCCGACCCGACAGGTTTAACTGACCGCTCTTCCTCGCCGCCTTTAATAGCCCCTGGGGTACTGAAGCACCGCAGTCTCTCCTTTCAGCTCTGAAACCTGCTTGAGGATTCCGCTCAGCAACAGCCTTCAGGCGCGACATGTTCAAACCCCAGGTCCAGAAGCAGAGCCCGGCGCGTGACGCTTAAAGGCTGCGCATCTTGAGGCCCCGCCCCTACCGGGAGCGCGCGCTCCGTGCGCCTGGCCCTGGGCCTTCACTCTCGGTGGCGCGGCCTCGATGTCGTCACTGTCCGTGCCTGGGGCTGGAGGACAGAGGAGCCCTTCCCGTTGCCGGTGCCGGCCTTGTGTCTTGAAATTACTTCGCTCAAGTAAGTGTGTTTAACCGGCTGAAGAGGGACTTTAGGGTTTATCGTTTGCACTATTCCTGCTACTCCATGCTTCTCTGTGCACCCTCCGTGGCCAGGTGTCGGGAAAGAATAACCTTCCCTTCCCTCCTTGCCTGGCCTGAACATGGGCCTTTACTAAAACTTGAGACCTGGGCGCGGTCTGCAGCCTCTCTGGACCCCAGCCTGTGTTTGTCGCTGGTGGTAGTGGCGCCAGACCTTCCGTCCGGCGTAGGAAGTAAAACAGATTTCTGTTCTTTGGGCCTGTACTCCGATTCCTAGAATTAGTGCATCTGGCCTGTTGCCTGCCGTATGGAGTTTATAATAGCCCAGTATAGGAGGTAGTCTGAGATGGAAGGGTTGGCAACAGAGAAAGGGAGGAGGCAGGGGGATGCTTAATTATAAATGTTCTTTCTACCAGACAGTTTAGGGAGACAAGCAGAGCCGCAAGCTTTAGTATAGTGAAAGTAGCTTGGACTTTGCAGTCTAGGGATGCGAGTTCGAATTCCATCTGCTTCCGAATTCTACAAGCTATGTAACTTTAGGCAATTTACTTAATCACTTTTAAAGCTCAGTCCTTTATTTTTTTTAATTTAGAGATAAAATTCGGTTTTTAACCCCCCTCTGGCTATTTTTTTTCTTCTTTAGTAAGTCCTTTACACTAAAAGTGAACAGCAGAAAAGTACCTGTAGTTACAGTACCCAACAAGAAAGAGGTGGGTTTTAAAGCAAGGACCATAGGAGTTTTTGCAAGGTCATTAATGAGGTTCCCCCACCTCAGTTTATCTTGACAATATTCATTATAGCCACCTTATTGAGCCCTTATTAAGTACCGGACTCAGCAAAATAACTAATTTTGCTGTTTCTTATTTAGCACAATGACCAGTTTTGTAGATGAAAAAATTGAGGCTAAAAGAGATTAAGACACTTGCCAAAGTCATAGTTTGTATAAGTGGTATGGCCAGGAAGTTGAACCTAGATTTCTCTCCAAAACCTTTCTTATTAATCATTATGATTTGCCTGGTAGCTTTTATTTCATCATTTTCAACTTGCTTTTATCCTGGACCCATTTTAAGGGACACTTGAATTGTTTGAGAAGAGATTTATTTATTAGAGAAAAACGTTTTTCTCCTATGTAGGATGTAACAGCCTCCCTTTTGAGGATGAATTCCTCAAGTGTAGTTTACAATAGCCACCTCTCCCCCTACAATAAATTCTTTAGTTCAACAGTGTTTTAAATAACTTGCGGGGTGTAATTTTTTTCATTTATTGTGCTTTCACTTCATGTTAAATATTTCATTATTGATGTTTAATTATAGTATTATGTTAAAACACTGTTGCATTCTGTATAAGAGAAGCATATCCTGTTTCATGGAAAAGTAAAGCAATTGTGAAAAATCCAAGGGACCATATACTACAGCTATGGTATAAACTAACACATGTAAAAATGTTACTAGTATATATATGTATAATATACTATGTATTGTACCTGTGTAGCAAGTGCAGATTGAGCAAATTGAGGGTGAAATTATTTCCTCCTGCAGTTGGGAAAATTTTATCACAATTGATAGGAACTGAAAGCTTATCAACTTGAATTGAGCTTCTTTATGAGAGATTATAGTTATATATAGTTATATTTGTGGGAATTAGCTTCTCTTAGTAATTATATTATTTTAGGAAGAATATATTATAAACAAAAAACCAAGCCCCTTTTCAGCGTGAGCATTTAAAGTATTTTTTTACTTGGATTATTAAAATAATATGAAATGCATGTCTCCTTTGCAAGGGCTAGAGACTACTGCATAGCTACCTTTTGCAACATAATTTGTCTAGATATAATTTATTATATTCATTTTATTAAGGAAATGGAAGGTTTCTTCCACCTTCTTTGCGAAATAAAAACGGGGAGAAACTAAAAATATATTGAACCTAAGAATTGCATCGCCAAAAATACTATTTTGTTTCATAAGGGAAAGTAAGGCTATTTTCAAAGTAAGATAGAGCAGCTTTTCTCCATTAAAATTTTAATATGACGTTTTCACACGTCTGTTACACTTAAGAATATTGCTACATGTTGGATTTTTTTCAAAGCTGAAAGGTTCAATTGATAAAATGGATTTATTGAGGGAAATTTAGAAATTATAATAAAGGAAAATGCTATTTGTGCACAATTTTTAAGGACATTTGTTTAAAAAAATGTTATCGAATAATTTGCAGACTTTTTAGGAAGTTTCTTTTTGTGTACAGTAATAGATTTAGATTTAGCCTACTTTGGATCAGTGTTCTGTTTATCTTTCAGAATATTGCCTTATCTGTGAGAACTGTTTATGGTAAATTTATTTATTGGTAGAACATTTTACTTTTTAACATTGTCATTACTGATTGGAGTTGGTCCTAATGTATGTTGCTTATTAAATGTGAAATCTTTATTAGTTGAAATTTTTACATCCTCTTATTACTCAAATAAAAATTTCTATGTTTGTCCCTTACTCCATCAATAGTTCGCTTTTAAATTATCAAAATCGAGAACAAAGTTACATAAGACACTGGCTCGTCCTGTTTTAAATATTCAACTTGAAAGGTGTTTGTTACTCTTGTCTTTTGGTTTCCTTTAAAAATTTAAGTGTTTCACATTTGTTTTTCGATTAGGTCTATAACTGCCAACTTTTAAAAATAGTCAGTAGAAAACATTCTATATTATTTCTTTGAAGGCAGTGCATATTTTTCATTTTTAGTCATAGTTTCAGATGTGGCTTTGAATTGTATTTTGTTGTTGGAATTGTGCGTGGTAATTTTTTTTCTGATGGAGGGCAGTGCATTTTATTTTAGATTACTCATTTCTATATTTTTTGTTCCCTGTGCTCCTTCTCTTTCTTTTGAATCATGAAATAGTGAGCTTGCTCTAGCAGTTTTAATATTTGATTCGAGTGTTGAGTCATATAATTATCTCTTTTCAGTACAAAAGAATTTTAGTCTTCCAGCTTTAGGAAAGTGTCATTTTCATTTTCCTCTTATAGAAAAGCTTTTACATGCTAGTGTTTTTCACATGAAATAGAGGAACTAGTTTTAAATTTTTTTTAAAGTTCGTAATTCTTTTAGTTTTGGTTATTTTCTTTTTACTAAAAAAAGCTGAAACAGTGATCGTAAAGCATTCTTATATCATTAAATAAAAACTCCATGGTAATGTTTATTCGTTTTTCTAGAATCAGCTGAAAATATTTCGCATTATTCTCAGTGATGCTTTCCTCTAATCTTTAATGACAGGTTTCTTGGTTTTTCAAGATAAATGTGTTCTCTGACTTAAAGTCTTAATTTTAATGTTAATTGTATGGGTTTTATAAATTTGTTTGCTTTAAAATAGGAAAGCAGTACAGAGAGAAAATTGGGGCAGCAAACCCTAGAATGTATTTCATAGTGTTATTGTCTTTGTTTTAAACACATACAAAACCACCATTTAATAAATCTGTTTAAAAATTAGTTTTAGTTTTAATCAAAATACCCTATTTTAAATTTTTACTTTATATCACTCCTGCCAACAATTTTGTTCTATTGGATTCGGCTTCCAAGTTCATTTATTCAATACTCCAAAAAGAGAAAGACATTAAGTGATTATACATGGGAAATACTGTTCTATATGAACAAAGCTCCTCAACAGTTTAATAAGACAGGATGTGGTCCCTTAGGTCATTATTTTTATTTTTAGTGTCAACTTAAATTGACGAGTGGTGGGGAATGTGAATAATTTGGTAGTTTATTGACAATCACAATCAAATTTTTATTTAACAATTTGATACTCAGTTTCAAAGTGGAATATTTATACTCAAATTGCAATTTAGATAAATGGTAGTTTAACTTTCAGAATCCGTCCACAATTTTTTCCTACATCATTTTTTTTATTATTATTTAAAATATCACTCTTAAATTATTTGAAAGATACCATCATTGGTGTGTTGAAATACTTGTGAACATTTACTGCTTGGTCCCTACAATGCAAATCTGTGAACCCAGCTATGCTCCCCATATTTCTAGAGATACATGTTTTGCACTCATCACTCAATTTATCCACAGTTCATGTAGCTTTGATTATTTTTCGTCTTTGAGATATTGACCTTTTTGCTTTTCTCTTAACTCTTCATTTCATAGAAGTTACCTTTCTACCATCTCTTCTTCTTCCTCAAAGTAATTATTTGATCAAAGTCTCCACATGCTTTAGATAAGTATGAGCTAATTGTGGCTTAAAACTAACTTCAGTTCATAGTTTCAAGTGACTAGGGTGGCAAATGGAGTAAAAAAAGCATTGTGGCCTTGAGTATGTGTCAGGAATTTAGATTGTTTCATGTACTTAGTAATATTTTCCTTTTTTTTTTTAAATCCGTGGTCATTTCATAGTGTGTTGCTCTGACCCATGTCATAGTACTTTTAATATTAATCAAGCAACGTGAAAATAAGAATTATACTCTTGCTCTAAAAATGTAGAGAATTAAAGCCTTCCTAGAGTTTTCCATGAAACATTTGTGTTTTATTAGAAAAGGAATGTTTTATTTAATCATCTATCAATCTATGCATGTTATTGGTAAAGTGCTGCTTTAGAATGAAAATGAATATGAAAATTTGAAATCTGTTGGTATCATGTTTCCATTGTAGCAGCCTCTCAAAGGAAAAAAAGCATCTAATAATAGTATATTTCACATGTTTACTATCATTTAATGGTTTACAAAGTATTTTATTTGACGATAGTGCTCTAAGGTAAGACAAAAATGTTGTTGTTGTTATTCATCCATTGAAAAGATGAGGAAGTTGAACACAGACTTTCTGGTAACAGTATACACCATTTGCTGAGTGCCCCTGTGCTGGGCACTGTGCTGAGTGCTTCATATCCACAGTATATCTAATCTTAAAATCTTTAAATGATATCATTATCCCCATTTTTTACATAAGGGAATTGAGGTTCACATGACTAATTACATATAGGCAGCACATACTTTAGTAGCTGAGAACATGCTTAGGAGAATGGAATGGGAGGCTTCTACTTGTTACACTCATATAGTTTGAATATTTAACATTTTGCATTTATTAATTTGTAATAAAATTTTAATATGTCACAAATCCCATATTAAAATGTGGGATTTTAAATAAATTCTTTTATGTTTATTAACTTTTCTGATTTATATTTTTCATGTGAATAATGAAATAGCATTAGTCCAAGGTACCAGCCTAAAATAGAGTGATGGTATAAAATGGAACCCAGTGGAGGTAACCATTTGTAGAATAACGTTTATTTTCTAAGCATTTGTATTACTATTCTCTCATGATCCTCACAGCAAGGGGTGAGGTAGGCATTATTTGTTTTTCAGAGGAGGAAATAAAAACACAAAGTAATGAGTCAGAGTACACAGTTATCCTAATTGGTAATAGATTCCCTCAGTTTGACTCTGGGTCTGCATTCTTAATCACTGTAGCACCTTTTAAGTGTTGTGAGGATTAAAAGGCATTTAAAAAGCTTTCGGTTACTGTAGATCTTGTTATTGAGTGAGTACACTTTTGTTTTGAGCAGTTTTAAAAGACTCTTTAGAAATAATTTTCTTTTGTTAAGATGAAATTTATTTTAGAGCAATACTCAACAGATGCAAGCGTATAATTCCTTGATTGGAAAAAAACTAATATTAAAGTGCTTGAAGCTATTTATGTCAAAATTTATATAACTCTATTGAATTTTTTTCCACTGGATTTTTCTTATTTAAGATTGTGAAGCAGTCCCTCAAATGGCCTTTTCTCAATTGAGACTCCAAAAAAATCTTATGTAACATGGAGGATAATACCGAGTAGTCTATACCTGGAGCTTCCCCATCCAAATATTTTTATTGACCCCATTCAGTCAAGAAAGCCAAACAAAGCTGTACAAGTATACAGACTGGTTTTGCAAGCATATGCACTATAGCCAAGAATCCTGTGCATATGGATTTAGACAATAGTATCAATATGCTCAAACTTCTACCTTTTTGCTCTATATTCATCATAAAAATAAAGCTTTGAAAAATGAGTACATGTAGATATTTGCCTACAGTTTCAGGGTATTAACAGACCCTATGCTGTCAGTCTTAAAATATAGATATAGAACCCCTGCTATTGATAGACAATATAGGTTAAACAGTACAAACTAAGTACGTGGAAATAAATGTAAATAGACTTTTCTTCTGTCTTGGTGTGTTTCCATCCACCTGTTCATCAGTCTCCTAATGCTAACTCATCCGTTAGTTTCTCCCCTTCATTTAGGTGGAGAAGAAGAAATGGAAGAATGGGGTTTCCAATTTTTATTTTAAAATAGATATTCATATTTGTAGAATTGTCTTAAGTTATAGAACTAGAACAGAAATACAATTATCCAATTTGTAGAATCAGAAATACAAATTAAAATAGATTTACGGATAAGTTTTTTAAAAGTTACAGATTTGTAAGCAGCAGTTTATTTCCTAGGTTTTACTTATTGCTTTGTATAACTATAAGGAATAAAATATGTAGCCAAATACTTTGAGAGTTAACTCAATCAAGTTTACCTGTAAATCTAACAACTGCATTCCTGTGTTCAGATGATGTGAGACATTTGTAAAGTTTCTAGCACATTTTCTGACTTTGTTCCAATATAACATTGTTGGACATTAGAAACACAGATTGAAACATTGCTTTTCTTGTCCTCAGAAAGTATATATGCTAGAGGGAATTATCTGCTAAACAACTAATTTAATAAAAGGCTTGTTGCTTTTTATATTTGCAAAACTGTGTCAATTTAGAGGACTCCACCATCTTTTCCATTAATGTGTAAAAAGGTGGCTAACAGTAACAGAGGTGACGTAACCTTTCCAACTGGGAACATGGTGTCCAGTGGGTAGAGTGACAGTACATACTGTGCCTATTCTGTCTTTTAATTAGAGATCTTCTAACTAAATACATGAGATTTTTTTCTTAGAAATGTCTACTACAAATGTCTTCTTTTTTCAGTTTTATTGAGATATAATTGACATATAGCACTATATAATTTTAGGATGTACAGCATAATGACTTGACATATATATCATGAAATGATTACCACAATAGCTTTAGTTAACATCCATCATCTCATATAGATACAAAAGAAAAGAAAAATAAAAAAAATTTTCCATGTGATGAGAACTCTTAGGATTTACTATTTTTGACAACTTTCACATATATCATACAGCAGTTAAATATAGTCATCATGTTGTACATTACCTTACTCATACTTGTTTATCTTATAACTTGTACCTGTTAACCGCCTTCCTCCAATTCCCTCTTCCCCCAACCCCTGCCTCTGGTAACTGCAAATCTGATGTTTTTTTTCTATGAGTTTGCTTATTTGTTTTAGATTCCACATATAAGTGAAACCATACAGTATTTGTTTTTCTTCCATTTGACTTATTTCACTTAATGTAATGCCCTGAAGATCTATCTGTGTTGTTGCAAATGACAGGATTGCCTCATTTTTATGGCTGAATAATACTCCATCATATATCACAACTTCTTTATTCATTTATCCATAGATAGACACTTAAGGTTGTTTCTATGTTTTAGCTATTGTGAGTAATACTGCTATGAACATGGGGGTGCAGATATCTTTTTCAACCGTGTTTTCATTCCTTCACATATATTCCCAGAAGTGGGATTGTTGGATCATATGATAGTTCAATTTTTAATTTTTTGAGGAGCCTCCATACTGTTTTCCATAGTGATTGTACCTGATTTACAATCCCATCAGCCATGAACAAGGGATCCCATTTTTCCACAGCATTTTTTATCTCTCACCTTTTGATGCTGGCCATTCTAACAGGTTAGGTTATATCTCATTGTGGTTTTGATTTTCATTTTCCTAAAGATTAGTCATGTTGAGCAATTTTTCGTGTACCCATTAGCCATTTGTATATCTTCTTTAGATAAATAGTCTATTCAAGTCTTGGACTATTTTTAATTGAGTTGTATGAGTTCTTTGTATGTATTGGATATTAACCCCTTATCAAACATATGGTTTGCAAATATCTTTTCCCATTTCATAGATTGTCTTTTCATTTAGTTGATGGTTTCCTTTGCTGTGTAGAAGCTTTTAGTTTTATATAGTCCCTCTTGTTTATTTTTGATTTCGTCGTTTGTGTTCTTGTTGTCGTATCAAATATATATATATATGTATATATGTGTGTGTGAGTGTGTGTGAGTGTGTGTGTGTGTGTGTGTGTGTGTGTGTGTGTGTATGGCACCAAATCCCATGTCAAGGAGATTTTTTTGTGTATTTCCTTCTAGGAGCTTTATGGTTTCAGGTCTTTCATTTAACTTTAAGTCTTTAATCCATTTTAAGTTAATTTTTGTGAGTAATGTAAAATAGAGATCTAGTTTCATTCTTTAATACAGGAGATATTTAGAAGCTTGAGATTGGCAAAAACTACAGCTTGTTTATTATGACTGTGAGGATTGGTACTGTTTTTGAGAATTTGCTTAAAGCATTATTTTCTAATATTCTTTGACAGACTTTCCTGCCAATATCAAAATTTTTTTAGTAGTAGGGTAGTGGCGGTATTCCTTACCTGTGAGCATTAGGGCCTTATTATGGGGAGACTGTAAGTTATTTTCTGTATTTCAAAAGCCTATCAGAAATCATGCACTATAATATGCATATTTAAGTCAAAAAGACTACATAGGCCAAAATAGCAGGTTACTTTTTCCTTTGGACTAGAAATTTCATTAACCCTTAGTGAGACTAATAGTATTTATCATTCAAATATATCCTGAAGCCTTCCCTATCTCATCCCCAAAGATGATCTGTGACCCTCCCCTGTATATACGTCTTTCACTTCACTTCCCATATGATATTACAGGAAGGATCTCCATATAAGTTTCTCCCTGAAGTGTAAACCAGAAAGCATTCATTCAAAAAGAATGGTCTTCCTACTTTTCTTCAAACTTGTACTTACCCTCAGGACCTTTTTAATCAGCTATTTCATCTGCTGGGATTGTTCCTACCCCAGAAATTCTAATGGCTTGCTTCCTCCTTAAAGTCTCAGCCTTAGATAACACCTGCACCATCTCCTATCCTGATTTGTTTTCATCACAGCACATTACTCCCTTACATTTTTGTGTTTATTTAAAGTTCATGATATCAGGGACATTGCTTATCTTTTCTGCTGTATTCCTAGTGACTAAGAAAATTCTAAACGATAGTAGATGTGTAATATTTGAAGGAATTTTAGAGTTCTTTAATAGCCTCTTGTGATGCTGGGGTTAAAGGAAATAGTCAGGCATGATACCTATCTCCATATTTTGTACTTATAGTCTTGCTTGTTGGGAGCCTAAAGAAATCTGAAGTGATTTAAAACTAAGATAGATTGGATATATTTGTTATTTTGCTTTGAAATGTTTATTTGCCTTTAGCTACTTAATTTCTAAGGGAAACAAACAATAAAATGCAAGATAGTTAATAAATTATTTAACCTATTTGTTAGACATAAGAGGATATTCAAAATTATGATTCAGCTCCTCAGTCAGCTCCTGATTGAGGTAGGTTCTTAGAAGTGAAGTAAATTTTCTTAGATCACACTTAATAAACGATAGAATAGTATTTTAGGCCAGTGTTCTGGCTCTAAGTCCAGTATTTTTTCTAGCTGCTGGATAATTTAAAAATAAAACATTCAAAAATATTCCTGTGTACAGCCATGCCACCTTGAGCAAATCCGATCCCATCAGATCTCGGAAGCTGAGCAGGGTTGAGCCTGGTTAGTACTTGGATGGGCGACCACCTAGGAAGACTAGGTGCCGTAGGCATAAAAAAATAAAAATAAAAAATAAGAGATTGTAAGCTAATAAGGTCCTTGCAATCTGTGAGGTCAACCAAGGGTTGCCTCACCTAAAAAAAAAAAAAAATATATATATATATATATATATATATATATATTCCTTATTAGAGTAAGATTTTTTTCCATGTTGTTTCTTCATATGGAAGCATCATCTATCTGTACGTTCTGAAAGTTATTATACATAAACTGGCTTCTGATGATTTAGAAGATTTTATCACATAATTATCTTTTTCTTTGGTTTGGATGTGTAATTTTAGTTATGAAATATGTAAAGCATACAGAAAAGTATAGAATAATATAAAGACTTCTGTCTGCCACAGAGAATAAAAAGATACTAACATTTAAAAAAAGTCATGCATGAACCTTGCCTTTGTGTTATTTATCTTTTTATTATAGAAAATCGTACATAGTAGGCACTCTTGATACATATCGAACTTGTCAAATGACAAAACGAAAACAATTTTGTAATGAGTTTGATGTCCTTTATTCAAGTGAAAACAATCAATGGATTGGGGAGCACATTGCCTCACAAGCAGTGGAGCACACTTCTCAAGTAATTGGGGCAAGAGTGAGTTTTATAGGGCATTAGAAGAGGTAATGTGGAAACGGCATGATTGGTCAGGAGGTGGGTGATTTCCTTATAAGGATAGCAGATCCTATTTTCTAGGGTAAGGTAAGCTAGCTAAAGGTGAGTTGGAGAATTATGATGGGTATATGTTAGGTTTCCTTGACAGGTATTTCCCATAAGTGTAGGCTGACATGTTTAGATTCGTGATGTGGGCTCTGCCCCTAGAATGACCTCCATTTTCTAGATCCTTATATACAAATTAACTATCAAATGGCAAAGAATCGGTAATTGACAGTTACATATGTCTGATTCAAATAAGAAAATCACTTGGCTTTTTAATATTCACAGATACACATTTATGAGTAACAATTAGTTGTTATTTGTAATTTCGCTGAGGCTTAACATTCACCAACCCATCCTTCTTCTGTATAAGAACTAGCAGAACTAACTTAGTTAGTAACTAAACCTGGGCAATTGGCACTACATTAAATCTCAATAACTTTGTGTTCTAATCTCTCACAAATTACACTCTTGACTGCATTATTCCATAGAGGTATTTACTAATGAAAATATTCCATAGGGCATGAGATTTTAGCATCCAAAAATATTCAGGGTCAAGTAAATTATTTAACAATTGTCTTAGAATAAATGGCTGTTCTTAAGACATATTTATGCATGTGTTTAACACATAGGTCACTATTTGACAGACCTTATGCTAGGTCCTAAACTGGCCCAAAAAACTCACAGCTTTGGCAGGGAGGGACACATGTCAATAGAACAAATTATATGTATCTTTTGTTCTTGAGAAGAGAGAGCCCTAACTGCTTACAGAAGTTGTGGTAGTGAAGGAAGGAAGGTCCTACAAAGGAGGGCAGTTAGATAAAAAGAAAGAGGTCATTAATAACTTTATTGCATAAAGGCACAGTGAAGTGAAAGATTTTTGTCAGGCAGGTTTGGGGTACTGCAAATCATAACATTGGATGAAAATAGGGTAGTTCAGATGAGGTTGAAATTAGGCAAAGTTTTTTTTATATATATAGTCAGAAGCTTCAAAATTATTTTAACCAAGAATGTGCATGTAAAGCAAATTTTTTGGTAGAAATTTCAGATCTTATACTTGGATATATTTAGGTTCTTCAAAATATGCTTTTAAAAAGGCAACTTGTTAAATAAAATTAGCTTATGAAGCACCTGTAAGTATAACATTAAAATAGATCTTTTTTTGAAGACTTTAATGGTATATTAGTTATAACTTAATGTTACCAAAATGTATGTAAAGATTCAAAAAATGTTATAGTGGTGAGGAGGAAAATCTTGATAGCTAGGTTTGAAATTTCATTAGTGACTGTACAGATCTATAGATAATACTCTATAAATAAATATCGTGGGCATTTTTAATAAGAATAGTTACCAAAGTGTGCATATGTTTGCAGGGGAATGAATATTGCTTTAAAAAAATTAACGCCTTCCACTTCTGAAAAAAGGAGCAAAGAGAGATGATGCCTTTCACCATACCACGGTGCCTCGCGGTTCTCTGGCGGCGGGGCAAGGCTTGTTGGGCCTGCGCGGGGCGGAGCCGACGGTGACGTGCCCGTGCACCGCAAAGCATTGTGGGAGTTCGGGCCTGCGACTGAGGAGGTGGTTGGAGGCGAGGTGGGGGCGACCGTTTGTGTTCTCGTGGTCTCGAACTCGCGCGCTCTCTTCCCTCCCCCCCGGCAAGCGGCGGGGCGGAGAAACGGCGGCGGCGGCGGCAGCGGCGGTTGTAACATCGGACACTCTCCTGTCTCCTCTCCGGCGAACCGGTTCCTCTTTCCCCTCCCTTTCACTGTTTGTTGTGTGTTTGATGTGTTAAAGCAGGAGCGAGAACGCGAGCAGCGCCATGAGCAACACTACCGTCGTCCCCAGCACTGCGGGCCCGGGCCCCAGCGGCGGGCCGGGTGGCGGAGGTGGCGGCGGCGGAGGCGGCGGCACCGAGGTAATCCAGGTGACTAATGTCTCCCCGAGCGCTAGCTCTGAGCAGATGCGGACCCTCTTCGGTTTCCTAGGCAAGATCGACGAACTGCGCCTCTTCCCGCCGGAGTGAGTATCGTCCACCATCGCCGTTTTTGCTAACTCCTCCCCAGCCCGGGCCTAACTACACCATTTCCTAGGCCCTTGTCTGTGCTTCCTAGGACCAGGTTGCTTTAGTTGAGGCTGGCTGTTGCTTGTATATCTGAAAGAATCTGCATATTAGTCCTGCTATTAGTGCAAAGAGGCAGGGCCAGGGTTTGGGGGATTAGGAGACACTGGTTCTTAATCTCGGGACTTTTATTTCCCTTATATTGTGCCGCCGTGGTCGTTCTTGGGGCACTTAAAGCAAGACAACTGCAGTTTATGTATTTCGTGTATGGGTTAATATCGTTTTTTTAAAAAAGCAAGTGTTTCTTTGAGTTCTTTGGAAATTAAAAAATTATTCATTGCCATGTTAATTTGATGTTGAATTTTGTAGGCCGTGGTTCACTTATTGCTGAGTATTGCTGTTCAGTGATTATGGCCCAGTTAATACAAGTCAGAGTTAATATTATTTCTGACAGACGATGTATTTGGTGAACCTGAATACTGAATTTTTATGACAAAAATGGGCTATAGCTGAAACAAAGGGTTTTCTTTCGTTAAAAAAGTATACATTTATGTTTTACAATTGTTCTTGGGAAGGAATTGTATAGACTATTAAATTTTTAATTTAGAATGTATGGCTTTTTTTTTTTAATCCTGTTTCACTTTTATTTTTATCTCAAAAGTATTAAATGAGTGGATTACTGTGAAGAAAAAATTTTAAGTATGAAGTAAGATAAAATGTAAATGTTACAGTCAGTGAACTCGGTACCCACTGAGTTTTTTGATGTCACATAACTAAACAGGAAATTGGAATCCTCAAGGAATCCGCTGTTTTGGTGGATGTGATAAATCATTAATCTATGTACATTTGTACACCAAAGTAATTAATAGAATTTGATGATACTGTGGTATTTGTTAAGTATTAACCATATTTCAACATTTCCTACATAAAATATTTCAGATGTTTCTTACTGTTTTCAAATTATTGTGTTTTTAATTTTTAGGGGAATGTACATGCAGAGGGATTTCAGGAGTTGTTAATTTGCATGAAGTGAGAATTCTTGGAACATGTTTTCTTTGTAGTTATTTTGAATGGACATTTGACTTGCTTTGATAATGGACATACAGCTTTCGTAATGAGTATGTAGAAATAGATGTTTTGCTGTTAGTCTTTTAGCAACATACTCTTTATTGTTAGAAAATTAATAAACAGTAAAATGGTGGAAAATGAGAGTGACACATTTGATTATTGTGATCACATTATTCAAAGTATTTGAGATACTAGATTTATTTATAAAATAATTGTTTCCAGTCCCACAAGTTAAGAATTCTGTTAGAGTTGCTGACTTCAAAGTCCTTTTTTTTTTCCCGAAGATGCCCTTTTTATGATTCATTTATAAAAAAGATGACAAGTGTAGGCAGTTTACTGGTTTCTCTTTTACCTTATATATGATCATTATCTTGGAGTCACTATGGACCAGAGTATGGCTTTTTGCTTTGTAATCTGAGTAGTTTCATAACAACCAGAGTAATGGATGTGTACCAGATAACATGATCTAGTATACTGTGCATTAAAAGGACTGCTTCCCCTGTATTGGAAGGAGATAAAAATTGACACCTTTTTTGCTCTTTGATTTCTTCATATATGTTCCCACATGAATACCATTTTCTCTTCTGAAAATGTACGGAAGTTACACTATAGTGAGTGTTATATTACCATGGTGGCCTTCCTGAATTGAATACTTACGTAATGTCTACTTCTGTTTATTTAATGTTGATTTTGTTGCTGATTTTAAGTCACAATAGATAACTAACCTGACCTACACAATTTAGAAATACTTTGTTGGCAATTTCTTTAAGCTTGCTACAATTTTCAACACTGGCTTGCTGGTGATGATGTACTACCCAGTCTTAGTAGTCCAAAAGGGTTCATTTTACTCAGAATAAAATTGAGTGGCTCTGATTACATAAAATTCTGAATTTTATAAACACATTTGCCACTTGATGTTTTTATGGTGTTTGTATGTGTTTTGAACCCCAAAAAGCATTATGCTCACCTAGAACTCTTCTAGATAAGACCATGACATGTTTACTTCTTTTTGTCACTCAAATGTTAGAGAAGCTTCGTATCATCACCCTGTATTAAAAAACAACAACAACAAAAACCACACAACACCCCTGCTCTTCTGTGTTCAACTTAATTGCATTGTTTTTCTCTACAGCACCAATCAGTAACTGAAGATTAAGTTCATCTCTCTTCCTCTTCTAGAATATGAAGACCCTTGGGGTCATCATTGTCACTGGGGGCAGAGAAGGGGCATTTTTAAAGTATATATGGCTGAACCCCTGCCTCTTTTGGGGAGTGGGGAGGAATACTGGGATTTGAGATTTTTCTAAACATTTCAGTGACAACCTTCTCAAGAAGGTTTCTCCCATTTTTTCATTATTGAATTTATCTCTATTTCTTAATTCTTTTAAGCCAAAAATTGCTGGCCTATAATACTGATAATACTGTCTGTCTGCACTATTATTCTCACCTCTTCAGTATGACAGCCCTATAGCTATTTGAAAGTTTGTCAGTGTTCCTCTCATTTATTGTCTTTTAAAAAGAAAAAGTTACTTTGATTCTAGTTGTTTCTAAAGTGCATATTGGAAATTCAACATTGTGTTTATTATACACTACATGCTTTCTTATTTTATTTTAGTCCTTACAAATCCAGAGGAAAAATGTATTTTACCTGTTTCACAAATAGGTGAACTGAAATTCATATAGGTTGTTTTGTAGACCAAAGCCACTCTACCAGTGTCAGACCTAGTATTCGAACCCCAATTTGTGAACCATTTTACTGCTGGATCATGATTTTGATTTAGCCTAGCAACTTGTGAGTGGAATCTCTTATACACTTAAGGTATTCTTCAAATACTTATTTTAGTGTGATTTCATAATGAAAAATATAACTGGAGTGTTTATAAGGTAATAATCTCAGTGAAGCATATGTCAGAGTTACGCAGTAACTAAAAAATTGAATATAAACACAGTGAGGGAAAGGGCATATGAGGTCAACAGGGTCAATTTTTTAGGTGAATGGTACCTTTGTTGCATACCTGCTATTTTGGGAGAGGGCTTAAACGATGCCTTTGTTTATAAGCTCAAAATTATCAGTAGTGGTTAGCACACTATAAAGGTAGGAAGTTGAAAGAATGGTATTCATGGCCTAAACCAGAAGCTCTCATACTTTAATGGGCACAGATTTCAATTGGGGATCTTGTTAAGAATCAGAGCCCTCCTATAAAGAGGATTCTCAGATTCGGTGGGCTTGAGGTGGAAAACAAATGTGAATTTTCTATGCACATCTCAGAAGATTCTGAAACAACCCTTAGAGGACGTTTAAAGAAACATAAGAACAACCACCCCTCTTAGGTAAAGACAAAGCATCATACAGAGCCCACTTTTCCTATCTTGCTCCTTAGCTCATTTCAACTCCCAGCCTCGTTTATATTGTCAAAGATAAGGAGTAAAGACTTATATTTGCACAAAATTCTGGGGCATGAAAATTATATTCAGACATCAATTCTCTATCTTATATTAACATGTCTTATTGATAAGTTTTAACTGAGAAAAAACATGAGTGTAATTGACTCTTCTCCATGGTTTTTAAATTATTTATCTTTTATCTTTACCTCATCACTACTTGCAGTTTTGATTATAGCCCAAGTAATAATTGTAGCATTCCTATGGCATGAGTAGGTAGAAAAAATAGTAATCATCTTAGATTGCCAAATAAATGAAAATACGTTATGAGCACGTAGGCAGTACTTTCTAATTTTTTAAAAAGAATTGTTCTTTATGTTTTTATTTTCTTAACTAATATTTGATAGTCATTTTTTTTCTTTTGGTCAGATGACAATAGTTACAAAGAAATGGTCACTTTTTAAGAAATTTGAGTGCCTACTAAAGTCTATATGTTAGGTGTTGAGACTATAAAATTATAGCATTTAGAGAGTTTTTTCATTTAGTGGTGAAAATACGGATGCCAAAAATACAAAGTGCTATATGGCTTTGGTACTAAAACTGCTGAAAAGGCATTCATTCCTCTGCTCTCGGTACAACATTGTTAAATTTGAGACCAGTAATACTTTACATTAAAAATTAGCATCTACATTGAAAAATACTATATCCTTTCAAAAACATTTAGCACTAAGCCTCTATAACAAGATGACTGAAGTTCCATTTGGATATCTTGTCAACTTTGCTTTGAACCTAGACTAAGCTCTGTGCTTAGTATGGGCAGTGCCTTTAGGTAAAGTTGTAAGTTCTGATGGGTTTGAATTCTCAGGTTATTTAGCTTCATGTTCGTCTTCATAAATAATTTTTTTTCATGTTAGTGCACAAATTGGTAGAACTTTTTTTTTTTCAGCAAATAACTTCTCTGAAATACCTAATGTAACCAAATCTGATGTAAGTACATTTTTATGTACACATGAAAATCTCATTTATTAGAAAAGTTAATAAGCCGCATTCTATATATTACAATTACAGGATTTTACTTTTCATTATTGAGTCTCAAGATGTAATTCACTTATTATAATAAAGCAATGGTTTTTTTACCCTAGGTGCATAAAAAATTGTCAGAATTGAAATAAAGGAGGAAGCAGTTAGTACTTCATCATATATCTTTATGGATAAATAGAATGAAATTTTGTTTTTTGTTTTTTTACAGATGATTCTAATGTAGTACTGTGGATGATAAGATTACTACTGCCTTAGGACATTAGTTTTTAAATAACATTTGTGGTGGGGTTAGAGAGCAACCCCTGCCTTTATTAAACTCATTCCTTTTACTGAAAGTTTTATGGCAGAAATTTAAACCATCCTGTATTAAAAAAAGAAAAGAAACCCTGCTAACTAAAGTATCTTACTTGCTGCCATAGCTTGTACGTTAGTATTTGTTTTTGTTTCACCTAAGAAAGCAATTTGCTGAAGGAAGTAGCTCTTTTGCTTATTGAAATTTTGCATAATAGTAATACTCGGGGATGGAGTACAGTTCCCTGTGTACTTAATTTTTTTTTTTCCCCCACTGAAAGTGCTCTAAGGGAAAGAACCCTGATTATTTATAATGCCTAAGAGTTATGCTATAGGTTAAAAAGGACAAGGCATTTAGTAGGCAGGTCAAGAAAACTCTTTGTCAAATAGATGTACTTTCTCACAATATTCTTTTGTTTCTGAATTGAAAAATTCTTCATGTTTTCTACTCTGAAAAATTAGCCATAATGGAAAGTTTTCTAAGCCAAAACTAATTACTTATTACCTGCATTTAAAAATAGCTGGTATTGGTATTATGAAAAAAAAAAATGTTGACACTTTAGTGGTCTGCTAAAACTCTTGAGACTAGTTTCAAATTGTTTTTAACTTGATAAAATTAAACAATGATTGATTGTTTATGTGCAATTTGCTACATGAGTTCAATGAGTAGTACTTTATTTGAAATGTCTGTCTTTTGAACAGGTTAATGTACAGAAATATATTTTTATCTGCCTGTTTTGCTTTTGAAATGCAAATGTGTGATTTATAAGTCATTTATGTTTTAGCTAATGTTGTTTTTCTGTTATTTTATTATTACTGTTATTTTATTTTTTAGTGATTCACCTTTGCCAGTCTCATCCCGTGTCTGCTTTGTTAAGTTCCATGATCCGGACTCAGCAGTTGTGGCACAGCATCTGACAAACACTGTATTCGTTGACAGAGCTTTGATAGTCGTACCATATGCAGAAGGTTTGTGCTTTGTTTATCTGTGTGGGCATCCTATGATGACCATCTACCTCAGTATAGTTTTAGAGTGAGTGTTAGTAGCATGTTAAAAATCTAAGCTATTAACATTTTGAAACCCTTGTTATACTGCAGCCCATATTTTTACTTGTCGATTTTTTTAATTCTAAAAATTAGAAATCAGATCTGTTCTTATAAGATAAACATTTTTAAGTTCATTAAAACTATGTTCCTGATTTATAATTCCTTAAGATACATATACTTAGGTAATTTAATGTTCAGTTTTCTGGAAAAGCCCAAAAAGTGAATGGTTCACTCCATGCACATTTACATAGAAACCTTCAAATAAATGCATGATGTTATTTCTATTTTGAATAAATGATTAGGTTATTTTTATAGTGCTTCCTCTCACTGATAACTTTTAAAATATATCCCACAGTGAATTCCAGTATACCAAGGGTTGCAACGATTTTGATTTGTATGAAAGTTCAAGATTTCCTATAGCTTAGGTGCCAGATGGGCACTGGGTGTTTTGTTTTTATGCCAGATTTTCTTGTTCGTTCTTGCTATATTTTCTAGAATATCTCTAAATAATAAATTCTTCTCTCTGTTATTTGTGTGTGTGATTTTTGTAGTGGAGAAGGCAAATGCAAAACTCTTCCAGATGACTGAAAAACAGTGGGTCCTCTGCAGCTACAGGGGATTCTAGACATTAACTAAAGGCCAGCAAGCACTCAAGTCCCCCAAGTGTTTTCCTGGTGTAACCATTTGTTAACTACATTTTCTCTCTTTTTACATTTTAGGCTGTTTTAAGTAATTTGACAGAAAAATAATGAGCAGGGTTTTTGGATCTAAAAAAGCCACTGTGACAAGACGGCACTATTTCCAATTTGTAAAATTTTCTAAGGCGTATTTTATAATTAGTTTGTTCCCAATGTACTGTTAGTGTATTTGCTTTTTGGTAACTATAAATTTTGATCAAAGAAATTGCTGAAATATAAAATTACTGGATTTTAAGTTAATAATTCAACATATATGCTGACCAGAATTTAAATGCTTTCCCTTTTTCCTTAATGAACTGGTCAGTGGTAGCAGAATCTTGATATTGTTAACTTTAGATGCTATTTCAGATCTTTGAATATCAATGTAAACATTTACACCATACCTTGTAAAAGTTGTGAAATGTCTAGTCCTTAAAACTTAGAAAAATTGCCTCTGTGGTTTTCTAAAGAAATTAAATTGCATTCATAGATGGGTTAAAGGCATGCTGTATTATAGTACATCTGTCTCCGTGATATTAAAGTGTGTGAGCCCAATTTTAAGATTTTAAAATATATATGCTGATAAACGATTGATTTAGTGTGTTTTGATTAAGCAATTTCTTTTATATCAGTGTACCTATTGTAGGATGAAACTTAACACCAAGAGAAGAGTTACAGAATTCAAATTTAGGATAAGTAAAATATAGATGATAGTTTTCGGAACAAGGGTCAAATAATGTGAGTAATGTGCAAAACATTAGTCTTTAAAGAATTCTTACTGGTTAAGTATTAAGTCCTGAACATAATACAGTATATCATATAACTGGCTTTTATAAATATTTTTAGACCATGATAATTTTTCTGGATTTGGTTTGAAAGTGAAATATTTAGGAGTGTATATAGAATTACAGAAAAACTTAGCTCCAGAATCTGTTTTGTGGTATATTTAACTACTGGTATGGTATGCTGTATTAATGTTGTTTTCGCTAAATAACTGATATACTCAATCCCTTTGTCACCATTCACCATAGTTTAGCTCTTACGTGTTGGTGTTGGCTCTTGGTCAGTGTTTTAGAACAATAGACACAAAGTCTACGGTAAGGAATAGTCTTTATTGGTAAAATTGAGATAGCCAGATTTAGAAGAAACTCTTAATAGTAATGGATTTGGGGGTTATTTAGGTTCCTTGGTTAATGTTTGTTTCTTTTGTCTGTTTCTTTTTCTTTCATTTCTACACATTCATGCAGTATTTCATGGTTCTATCAAAGCAGCAGTAAAAAAAATACTCTTGACGCATGAAAATTAACTGGTGAGGGGCCTCATTGCTATTTTTAAATTGTAGTTTTATTTTTAAATAGTCTTTTTTAAATCAGAGGATCAGATGCATGACTTTTTTTTAATGGATGCAGATCTTCTATCAGGTGTCTCACAATTAATTCAAGAGGATTTTAGTGTGCCAGAATGTTGCAAATGCACTAATTTGAGTAAGATGTTGGTATTTAATATTATCCTCTTGAGACATAATTTTGCATGCAAGATTTCCCATAATCTTTGTAGGTTTGTTAATATTGATGCATTAATGCCCTATATCTAAATGATCTTCTCCCTCCCCCTCCCTCCATAACTCTTGGTATCTAAATTGATGACAGCTCTGACACAAGCAAGATAACAGTGCTGTGTAGTATACATTTGTTTATATTATCGGCACTTCTCAGTATAGGTGGAAGGAACCATTACCTTTATTTAACAGTGGTTTTTCTTTTTTGTTGTTGTGTTTTACAGTTCTTTTCCCTGGTTCAGCCTGAACTATATACCAGGCCCTGCTGAAAATACCACCCAACAGTTTTCTTCTGCAGCTTATCCAGTTTCTCTTAAGTGCCCTGTACATATTGTATGTTTTATGATGAGATGCAGTTTCTTAATATGTATTACAGAAATACTACTGGTATTTGCAAATATGTAGTTTAATTGTATTATTGAACTCTCATTTTGGGGGCTTGGGCACATTAACAGATTAATCCACCTGTATAGGGCTTTTGCTGTTGGATAGAATTTAAATTGTCTGCATAAATATTTGTCTTAGGACCCTTAGATTTTATCTGAATACACAGATTAGGCTTTAAAAACAGACATATATGTCGTTTTTGGCTTTAGGAGTTTGGCTAAGTTAGCTTTTGAACTGACACTATATAGCAGCATTTTTTGGTATGGTTAGCATGGCACATGTTGGAACAGAAAACATTTTACTGTACAGGTAAGGAATGTGCCATGTTGTTTTACCTATTCTCTCCCTCTCACTCCCACACACACATCCTGTGTGTATTCAGAAACCTTCAGAAACATTCGTTTTCAAGAGTCAGCAAAAGCCCTACGCTTGATTCCAACAGAATATTTCCTTTACATACTTTCTTCTCTTAATTTTTACAAAATTTGTATGGTAGGTGTAAAAGAAAATCATAGTAACTGTACCATATTATTAACCCCTAAATCAAACTTTTTTTGTCTTGTGTATCTTGATTTTTCTGTGTGCTTTATAGTGAAGCAGCCGACACGAGTCGTTGTTCATAAAACAGCTTTTGAAAGTTGAGAGCACACCCCTGGAGAACCGACTGTGCTTGCTTACGTTTGGTTCATGACTTAAAAATCGAGTACAGGTGATGAAATCTTGGCAGTGTTAACAAAAAAGTAGTGTGTATTGTGCTATTTTTTTTTACTCTAGAAACTTAACCATTTGTAGAGAAAAAGGAAACAAATTTTCACACATTGAAGTTTCATTCTGACATAAAGTTAATGATAAATAATCATAGAAATCAAGCTTTATATTTTAGCGAACATAAGTACTTTCAACAAACTCAGGTGGTGTATCAGGGAGACATTTTCTGGGTGTTTTTGTGTGTTTTCTGTCTTGCAAAAGGGTGTGTTCTAACTAACGCGAGGATGTTTCTCTGCAGGAGTTATTCCTGATGAGACTAAGGCTTTGTCTCTGTTGGCACCAGCTAATGCAGTGGCAGGTCTTCTGCCTGGTGGTGGACTCCTGCCTACTCCTAACCCACTTACCCAGGTACTAGTCCTATTGAATTCTTGAAGCATGGAAAGGAATTCAGAATTGTAGATAAAGCTAAATGTATTTGAGCTTTTTAAGTGCTGTTGTGATTCTAATTTACTGAATGATAGCACATGCATACATTATTGTAAAAGGCTGTATCACAGTCATAAATACTAAAGAGAATCTCTTGGAAGTTTACATTGTAAGAACATTCTGAAGACCGTAAATACCTGGTATATTGGTTTTGCCACTGACTCTTGAGATAACCCAGTAACTGGAGGGGAAAGCTCATGGAGCATAAGACTTCTGTTGAATATGCTGTTAAAAATGGTATGTTCATTTGGACCAGGAAAGAAAATAAAATTGAATTTCAGATTTCTTTCTTCTTTGCCAATGCCTTTCAATATTTTGCTCTTCCTTGGGGTTTGACTTAAGTAGGCGGCTTGAAATAAAGATGAAATCTTCATGGAGATGTTTAATATGGGGAAGATGAAATACTCAAGTTGGAGAAAATTTTATTGGGTAATGTTTATGATCCCAAAATACTGAAAAGCATACCATTTTAGAATTAAAAGATTCGTCATATAACATGTAACCACTCAAAAAAATTGTAACTACTTAGTGGTTTAGCAGATAAAGTGAATTATGAGCCTCAACTAGAACTATGTAACAACATTCTATTAAATTATTTTGTCTGTCTAAATAGTTCAATTAATGTCGAGTGAATTGTGGTATCTTAGAAAGAGACTGAGATCGGGAATTCCAAGATTTTTAAGTATGAATTTCACTTAACCCCTACTTTTACTTATAAACCAAGGATGTGGTTAATTTGTAGATAACTTCGATATATCAACTTGTATAAAAACTAAGGTGCCATTTTTATATAGCTACTCAGTAAACAGCTAATGAAAGTGTGGTACCTTATATTTATTAAAAATAAATTTTTAGTATTGTGCTTATAGAGAAGATCAAACTGCCTCCAAAGCTACAGGATTTTGCATGTTTTGTGTCTTGATTAATAAGAATTATTTTAGGCAGAAACAAAACCACACAGTAATTTGAACAGGGAAAGTTTAATATAAGGAATTACTAACTAGTGACAGGAGATTACTAGGGGGGGTTCCAGGAAATACAGGAATTGCAGACATAGAAAGCAACCATCACTTCTAGGAGTGAGGAAGAACACAAGAAAGAAACCCATTTAAATGAGGTTAAGTTCCAGACCTTCTTCAAAAAAGGTGGATAGTAGAGGAGTTTTCTGAGGTGCCACAGAACTTGCCTGCCCAAGAGGATGCCTCTAGAACTTACTAAGAAGTAAAGGCCACTGGGTATCCCGCATTGGCACTGTAGTACCACTCAGAAAGGGGACCTAGGAACCAAGAAGAGAAACCCTTTTTGTAGTCAGTATCATTTCAGCTCCCCCTACAAGTAAAGCTTAACATTATGCCAGATGTCAAAGAAATGCTTGTGAGAGAGCTCTTCCCATATCGCAGAGCAGGATAAAGAACTGGTTTTGGATCTGAGAAGCAATAATTTTTAATTGGCACAAGAATATGTTGACAATTTTTGTATTTTTTTATAAATTCTCATTTTAAGGGTAAATTGCTGTAATGACAAGTGGAAAATGAGGCTATTGTATATAGCAGAGGTGGGCAAGCTATAGCCCTTGGGCCAAACCACCTATTCTATTTTTATTGGAACACAACTGTGCCCATTTGTTTATGCCTATTTTTAAGCTACAGTGGCATAGTTGAATAGTTGCAACAGAGCCCACATAGCCTACAGACTTAAACGCGTTGTTTGGCTCTTTAAAGCAGGAGTCCCTAACCCCTGGGCCGCGGACCAGTACCAGTCCATGGCCTGTTAGGAAGGGCTGCACAGCAGGAGATGAGGGGCAGGCAAGCTGGTGAAGCTTTATCTGTATTTGTAGCCGCTCCCCAGCGCTAGCATCACCACCTCAGCTCCACTTCAGATCATTAGGCTTTAAAGATTCTCAGGAGCACCAGTCCCTGGTGTCAGAAAGGTTGGAGACTGCTGGTTTGGAGGGGAAAACAGTGATATTTTAAATAAAATTTTGGAATTCACAGATTGGCGCTGTTCCATTGGCTGCTTTGGGAGCTCCTACTCTTGATCCTGCCCTTGCTGCACTTGGGCTTCCTGGAGCAAACTTGAACTCTCAGGTATAATTTAATACCCTTCAGCTTTGAGCTCGTTTTTATAGTTAAAGAATTTATTTTATTTATTGACTAACTTTACACTTCAAGAGCAGGAGATAACTGATTGCTACGGTGCAGTTTTTTTTCTCATAAATTTGCTAAAGACATTTTAAATGTCATTGCATTATTAGCCTCTTGCTCATTAAAGAATTTTTCACATAGTTGAACGTAGAGCGTAGTTTCACAGGAAGTTAACACATAAGTATGGTATGGAATCAGTAAACAGTCATGAAAGGATGGTGCAGTGTGGGTTCATGATTTCTTTTCCTGTCATATACTAACTTGGAAATTTGTTTCATTGTAATTTGGCTAAACTTTTTTCTGAAGTCTTGTGTTGAAATCTTTTGATTTATTGTACTGGCTAAGCACGTTCAAGTTTCGTTTTACATGTTTTTTTAAAGCATTACTGTTCCTTTAAAGTCTTAGAATAAGCAGGATGTTATTGTTCTGTAAAATCTACACTGTTCAACTTTATAATTTTCATAATTAATTTGCTAATACTCCTGGATATGCAAAATGATAACCACTAATATCACCTGTTTTTCTTTCTGAATTTTCTGTAATGTATCTACTAGAAAACTTAATATATCTTTTGATATTATATTCCTTTTGGTCATCATTGTGCCTAGAATATGTTCCTTTTTGTGGATTTGTCAGATTGTCCTAGGATATTTCAGTGTCCTGAAAATTAAAATAGCAATCATCGTTTTATGTATCCTCACTGTTATATTTTTTGTTTTGCAGTCTCTTGCTGCAGATCAGTTGCTGAAGCTTATGAGTACTGTGGATCCCAAGTAAGGATTTGTTCTGTGTCTCCATTGGTGATATAGACATATAGTTAGTATATGAATGTCTATGGAACAGTTATTTTGTAGATAGCTAAAAAGAAATCTAGTTCAAGGCATAAAATTTGATTTTCTTGAAATATGGAGAAAAATCAGTGGTAAGCCCATCTATAAAAGGTTTTGGTGTAATTTGAGTCTTTGCAAAGTAATTATGAAAAACATACCAGGAGACAGGAAAAGATCTAAACATTATCTTTAGTTGATTCATTTAAAATACATATGTTGAATACCTATTATAAGCTTGTATCTTTTAAGCATTTATACTCTACAGGAAGGGAGACATTTAAATATAGTAAAGCATGTGCATCCAACTAGAGGAAGTACAGAGGTGTCATGGAAACTTATTACAAGGAGAACTTAGTATGAAAATCAGAGAAGCTAAACCCTAGGTGATGACTAGGAGGGGAACAGAAATGAAAGACTATCCTAGAGCAAAGGAGGAGCATTTTATCACATCATAGGACAACTTTGAGGTGCTTTGAAAAGTGTTCCTCATGTTGAAACTTACATTTCCTTGGTGTATATATAATAAAGTCATGAGGTGTTGTAATTGGTAATTCCTTGGTATTTGAAATTTGAACTGAATTCTTTTCATTGGTGAAAGTCACTGTAAGTGGAAGATCATAAGAAGAGGGAGGACAGAATCATTTGACTATAGTAATTAGTGGACATTTTTTAAAAAATTATCAGATAAAATTTAACCATATACATATCACCCAGCTTATAAAATAAAATATCATCAGTACAGTTAATTCTCTGTGCCCATTTTAGTCTACATTTCTCACTCTCCCCACAAATAACTACTATCCTTAATTTGGTGTCTTAATTTTTTTCATATCTATTACACCCTAAAGGTGGCGTATCTTTTAGTCTTTCTTGTCAGGAATTTCCTGAGTAACTTCTGTGTGCCAGTGGCCTCTGCCTCATTTTCTTCCCATCTGTAAACTTAAAGCTCTCAACAAAATTATGAGGTAGAAGGTAGAAGGTTTTTAAATTGTGAAGGAAAACTCTCTTAATCAAAAATCTTTAGCATTATCATATTCCCATGTACTAGCATTTCTCAAAATATGTTTATGGAAAGTTAATGGATGTTCAGCAAAATTTAATAGGTATTTTTCTCATTTCGTGTAGTTGAGTCTAAAATGCAGATGGCATTGTAAATATTAAAAAGATATTGTACTACAAATGGCTTTACCAAAATAATGGAATCCTCCCCCTCTTTTAAAGGAGTATCTTACTGAAATGATGTTATATGAAATATTTATATATTGAAATGCTGTTATACACTTTTAAATATTTCAGAATTCAATTCTTCGTTCTGTTTCAGGTTGAATCATGTAGCTGCCGGTCTTGTTTCACCAAGTCTGAAATCAGATACCTCTAGTAAAGAAATAGAGGAAGCCATGAAGAGAGTACGAGAAGCACAGTCCCTAATTTCTGCTGCCATAGAACCAGGTAAATAGGTTTATTCACTTGTGTTGAATCTTGAACTATATGTTGGCAAAAATGATTCCATAAGTTTGGAAATTTGTTGGTTAATACTCTAATAATGTTTTAATTTTCCAAATTCTGATAAAAGATCTTGTAGTGGAGCGATTTTCATTGTGGAGATCTCTGAGGTGGATGGGGAGTTGTCACCAGACATTTGGAAATATCTGGAGACACCTAGTTGTAATGCTGGTACTAATGCATCCAGCGGGTACAGGGCCACAGATGTTGCTAAACACCCTTCATCGTGTAGGACAGGCACCAGTCCCCCCTTTTCCAAACATAGAATGATCATTCCAAATTGTTAGTAGTGCCTAGGATTATCTAAAATTTGAAGTGATATTTTTGTTGTTTTTAATTAATGGGTTTTGGGTTTTTAATTATTTATGGTTGCCTATGTCTGAATAGCCTAATTGATTTTAGTCTTTTATTTGACCAAGAGTACTTTAAGAAGATGCTTCTGTTTATTTATGCCATTTGTAATTAGCCCAAGGTCACATGGTACGCAGTAGGGGCTTTTAGATACACAACTGAATCTGTGTGACTCCAAACCTAGAACACCATGTAGTAACTGTTCTCTGTTTTCATTGAAAACTCATAACTGGAATGACTAAAAGCGGCTTATGAATTTTTTTTTCCCTCCAACTCCAAGATTTTTCTGTTAGTGTATTACTAATAATGACATTATCAGTAAATTGAATCTTATTAATGAAATGATCTAAATGTGAAAGAGGAACTCGCTCTCACTTGGATGATCATTCATAGATACAATATCTTTAATTTTCTTGTTTAGTCCTAAGTTAAGGAAATTTCTTATGTGTAATTTAAAAATTAGGAAATTGGGACAAATTGTTCTAGATCTATCTCCTACACTTACACAATTGAAAACTGGTGAAGAGGAGGAAAGACAAACATCCAAGGGGGCTAGCTTACTAAAATCCAGTTATATCTCAGAGTATAGGGAGAACAGTGAATGAATCATGACTTTCTGGATTTCAAGGCCAAATATTGAGCCCACCTACCAACTATTTTAACATAAATATAGATGAATTTATTTAACAAAGGAGCATTGAGCTACCTGATGAATAAAACATTTTGCTAGATCAAGAATTTAAAATGTTTATTATAAACTTACTAAATATTTTACAGTTAAGTGTTGATTGTGGAGATGCTGTTACTATATAAACATGTGGAAATTAGAGTTTTAATCTGGGTGAATTGTGGCTATATTTGGGAAAGTATAAGCTAGGAATGGAAAAAGGGACTCCTCATTTAGAAACCTCCAAAGAATAATGGATGAGAACGATTAACCCTTTTCATAGATTGTTTTATGGACGACACTTCACAGCCTCCCAAATCTAAATATGAAATAGTCAAAGGAACCTTTGGCCAGCTGAAAGTCAAAAGTCTAACTTGGCTCTACCAAAAGCCTGGATTATTTATATCACCACTTCAGTAAGCCTCAACATTTTGATTGTAAAATGATCACTTGTAACATTTAAGGATTATATGTAAAAGCTGAAAGCTAAAATATATTCTTAGATTAACTCTTGAGTGGGAAAAATCTGTTTCTTTGATGATTTTTAAATCCAGTGTCCTTTTAAATCCAGATAAGAAAGAAGAAAAACGAAGGCACTCGAGGTCAAGGTCACGTTCTAGGAGGAGGAGGACTCCCTCATCTTCTAGGCACAGGTTAGCTTGATCATTTTGGATATTCAGTTGTACCTACAGTGAAAAATTTCTGTATGTCACATCCTTCTTAATTTGCTGCCTGTTCACCTACTAGCTCCTGTTAGCAGAGTGTGTAAATGGAGGAAAAAGGTGTGGACTAAATATACTCATACTTTAAAACCAGAAAAAAATCTAGGAATAAGAAGCTGCTGGGACTCGAGCACCTAATTGAATTAATACTATGGAAAGAATACTGCGCTTGAAACTTTTGACGTGAATTCTAGTTCTGGCTTTTCACAGTTCCTGGAAGGTCATACAGATTACCCATCTAATGCGTGAATATTTATTTGCAGATCACAACCTGCTTTTCTTTTGAGATTGTTCTTTATATTACTGGGTGAATTAATTGATAGTATCATCCTTTTATCCTGCCTAGAATAAGACTAAGTTTATTCTCTTTTTCCACAAGATACCCCTGTATAGATTTTTAAGATTCTCTCTAGACCACTGGCTTTCAAACTTGCTAGTATTAGGACCTCTTTATACTTAGAGAAAATGGGAGAACACCAGAGTGTTTATGTTGGTTATAGCTCTTAATATAGACCATATTAAGATTTAAAATAGTCATTTGAAATAAAGATCAGTAAAGCCATTTTTGTTAACACAGCTTCAAAAAACTTTAAAGAAATTAGAAGAGTGACTCTGTTTTACTTTTTTCCAAATCTCTACTATTCATAATAGAAGACGTACAAGATTCTACATTCAACTTAACTGTTATGTACTTTGGTTACTATATATAGAAAATCTGGCTTCACATGAACATAGTTAGAAAAGGGAAAAGTTATTTTATAATATTTCAAGATAATTGGAAATAGTAGTCTTTGCTCTAACATCAAAACTTGGCGAGTGATAGAGTGTCTTACAAGATGGTTGAAATAGGGAGTCCTAAACCATAAATGAACCTTCCGTATACTATTACATATTTAAAATTGCTCTGTTGTTCTTCTTTACACTTTGAACAGATCTTTTTGTCAGGCACGCTTTTATAAAATTATGCACTGGTGGTTTGCAAAGTAATCAGTTCATTGTGTTTTACAACTTTTCAAATGTTGGCACATTTTGTTATAAAATATCAAAAAAGTGATATTTGGTGCTACTACCACAGATGGCATCAGAAAACTGTTTTAAGTATTAAGAAGCTGTCAAATCATAGTGGTAGGTTCAGGTTTAAGCTTTCTAAAATTTTCTCTTTAAAGCTTAGATTTTATCATTGGTGGCAAAATTGAATTATTTTCCTTAAAATGGATAGTCTTCATTCATTTTTCAAGAAAATAGCTGCCAAATACCCAAGTTTGGACAACCATAGTTTGCCAGTTGTCCTTTCAAAAAGTAAAGGTGATGATTCACAGAAAAAGCAATCAGTTAAGTTCAAAATTCAATGACTATCTTACTTGATACAGCCACTGAAGTTTATTAATAAGTATCAGAAATATTTTATCCATACTACTATTTTATTGCATAGGTTATTGCTCAAGAGACCAGCTTTAATACTACTACTTGATAATAAAACTGCTTTAATAGTACTCAGGGACTAGGTTTAATAAAATTAATATTTTTTATTGCTTCATCAAAGACATCCTTGGTGAAAATGATATATTTTTTTGTTTTACTGCAAATGCGTACTACAAATGCCAGTGAAACATACACTATACAATGACTAATAGGATAGTTTAGTTGCCACTTATCTTAATCTGTGCTAAGGAGATGCCAGCACTTATACACCACAATTGTTTTTGCAGCATTAGTGCAAATGTCAAGACAGTGCAAAAGTCAAAATATTATTTTGAAAATAATTTTGACGTTACGGACCCATGACATTATCAAGTCATTTCTTGGACTGTGTCTTTGTCTTGTTCAGCTGCTGTAATAGAATAGACTGGGCGGCTTATAAACAACAGATTTATTTGTCACAGTTCTGGAGGCTGAGAAGTGCAAGATCAAGGTGCTGGCAAATTGGTTACTGGTGAGGACCCTCTTCCCTGTCCATGATGGGTCATCAACTGTGTCCTCATGTAGTGGAATGGGCCCAAGAGGTTCTCAGATCTTTTTCAAAAGGATATTACTCCTATTACTCCTCCTATTCGTGAAAGCTGTACCCTCTTGACCCAGTCACCTTCCAAAGGCCCTACCTCAAAATATTATTCTATTGGGGATTAGGTAGGTTTCATGTAATAATTTTGGGAGGAACACAGACATTCAGAATATAGCAAAATGTTACATGTCCTATCGGGTATATTTGTTTTTTATTTTCTGTTCCCTACCTTTCCCCGCAGCTTTTCTCATTCTCAGTCATGTCACAACTATGTTAAACCTTGAGATGCTCCCTAATGCCTTAATAAGGTGGTAAATAACACCTAAAATGGCATTCAGGGTTTTTTACTATTTAACCTAATTTTTTTTTCCACACTTGTCATTTACCATTCCAAACCGGTTAACCACAGTACTCCTTGCTAGAAAACATCATTTTCTTTATGCATCCATGTTTTTGCTCATGACGTTCTTTTCTGCCTGATGCTCTTTTTCCATATCTTCACCTCCACCCAAGGAAGTCCTTTTTCTTTGTTAAAAATACAGCTAAAATTTCACTCTTATGTGAAATGTTGGTACCTCTTAAATCTAGGACAGTGCCCTCTTAGCTCAGTTTAACACTTAAAAAGGAGATACCCTTTTGGTATCTCTTTTGGGTATGGCTTTTTCTTCTGTATATACCAAGTACACCCTAGGGCTCTAAAATTTTAATTTGAATTACTTTAATATGACCAGTGGGAAATAGTAGTGAAAACATTAATTTCCCTGAACTAAGTGTGTTTTGGACACTTGTAATAACATAACAGATAATTATTATAGGTTGTAATATCTTAAGCATCTTGGCATTGTCATTACTTTCAATAAGCTTTTTTATTTAATCAGATACATAATATGCTAATCCCTGATTTTTTTTTTTTTTTAAGTTCAAAGAATTAGTGTGCTAAAATGGCTCTGAAGTGCATGACTCTTGAAAAAATAAGTTTCTCTGGACCTTATAGTAAATAAGATTGATGCAGTACCTCCTCTTAATAGCTTTTTAAAAACTATTTTATGTTGTTAATAACTGTGTTTAGAAAGAAACCTGTAAGTGTGAGCTTTTGATTTTTTTCTTCATCTTTTTTATGTGTGTGCATTCAAAGTAGGATAAAATGTGTAACTCAGTTTAGCTGAAATGATTGTTGACTTAAATTTTCTTAAAAGCAGAATGCTCAAAAAATAAGTAGTACTTAATTCTAATAACATTAATTTTTGTTTTTCAGAATTTTTTTTAAATTCTTAACAAGAAAGTGATGATTCTGATATTTTATAGGGTCAATATTTCACTCAAAATATTACTAGTACCTTTTATTGAAATCAGGCACTGTAGTAATTGCTCAAGGGTACAGTGGTGAATAAGACAGATATACATACCTTATGGAGCTTACAGAAAGGAAGGTAAGTATTACATGAAAATTTCCAAGGATATAGATAAGTTATTGACAAGGAATTGTTTTCAGAATTAATTTTCATATATAATCAAAAAAGATTAAAATAAAAATTTATTTGATTTGATAAGATACTAGTAATAAATTTTGAAACAGCTATTTTAGAGAATGGTGGCAACAGAAATTATATTAGTACATCAGTAAGAAGGAAGGGGGATCTATATTATACATGCCTACACTATGGCATAGCACTGGACTTTATAATTCCATTTAAATTACAACTATTCTATGATGTAACTGCTTTTATTTTTCTTTGCTGAAGTAAAAGGCCAACGAGGTCAAATAAAGAATGCTCTTAAGTTTGCTAGTTTATAAATGAGATTGAACACAAGTCTTTTCTATTTATAAAATGTCTATCCTATGGCACTCTGAAAAAATGAAATCAAAAAGTTTAGACTGCATTTAAAATTTTCCCTAGAAAGAGGTTGAAGAGTTTCTAGAAGTTAAATGATTAAGTCTAAGCAAAAGATTGCAATTTGTTTTTTAATCTGAAAATAGAAGAGAATAAACTACAGGAAGGAGGATCAATGACACCATCAAAAGGTTAATTGTACTTAAATTCTGGAAGAAGAAAAATATACGATAGGGTGGAGTAGTGGAAGGAAGAAGGTGTTCTGTTACATGATGGAAATAAATAATCGTGTAGAGAGTGAGGGGAATGGGAGTAAAAGGCAGTTTGTACTGAATTGTATAAATCTAAATTCTATAAATTGTATAAGGCATGCATTGCTCTTAAATTGTAAATTAAAGAATCAAGATATTTCGGAGAACAACAATTAGAAATTGTAGAAGGCAGCAAAGTGTTTCAGTTTCTAAAATGGGACTAATAATGGTACCTACTTTATAGGCTTATCATGACTTATTAGTATCTGTAAAGTGTGAAGTAAGCATGTATAAGTATTTGATAATTGATTTAACCTGTGTAATGAGGAATCACATACATGCTAAAATACTGTATAATGCGGAAGATGATACAAATGAATTGGGTATTTTGTTTGGTTTGTTTTTGTTTTGTTTTCCTCTAGCAGTATTTTTAAGTTTATAGAGTTCTAGTTTCTGTGGACATAGACTATATGATTAGTTTGATAGGTTGAGCAAAAGGTGCTACATATTTATAGGGTGTCAAAAAATATTTATTGTGTAAACTAAATAAATAATAGCAGCAGGTGGTAGGAAGTTACCCCCATTTATTGATGGTTAGCTCATATATCTGAGTCTTTTCTCTGGTACTAGATGAAATAGTCACAAACAGAACTAATCTTTATATTTTACATTTGTGTTGGCTTTCTTTTACATTATTAGGCGGTCAAGAAGCAGATCGAGAAGGAGATCACATTCTAAGTCAAGGAGTAGGCGACGATCCAAAAGTCCAAGACGGAGAAGATCTCATTCCAGAGAAAGAGGTAGACGGTCAAGGAGCACATCAAAAACCAGGTATAGTAGACTTACTAACGTTGGATGGGAAGACAAGTTTTAGATTTCTTAAGACCCCAAGTGCTGTGCTACTTAATGACTTAAAGATGTATAGTAATGGGAGATAGGGCTAAAGTTCAGTGAGGCTGGTACTTGCTTTCTTGTGTTTCTTTGTAAACTTGAGATTTCTACATAGAGCCGAAGACCTAGTAATATTTCTTTGCAGTAAAAATTCTTAGTTGTCTTTCATTTTCTTCTTTCCACTCAACCACTGTTAAGGATTTAGAGCTGCCAGAAATTCCTCATGATATGCCAAAGAGTTTATGGGCAAACAGCCATGCTTTAATTCATCAACACTTTTTAAATATTAAGATTTGCTATATGGCAGAGATTGAATTATGCTTCAAGAGGTTTTTATCCCATGTTTTGGGACCAGTAGATAAAGTGAGGGTTCATTAAAAAACAAATATCCCCACCATAACATTTTAAACATGCATTTAGTAATTTTTTTTTTTTTTAGTTAAGACCAAACCTTTTAAATTAGTATGCCTCATCTTGAGTAAAACATACTAAATCAGTTTTTTCATTTGAACCATCTTTAAAGTGGAAAGAGAACTCATCATTTGAAAAGTTCCTAGATTTTATTTTTTTATAATTGTCACGCACAGTTTCAGAACACTTTTTTTTTTTAGCAACTGTCTTTTATCTCTTTCTATGAAATTTGAGTTAATTTTTTAGAAGCAGCTCTTTATACTACTTTATCTATTTATATATTTAATAATTATGTAAGTAAAATAAAGGACAGAAAACTGTGAAAAGATTTAGAGTTGGTATGGTTGTAGTACCAGTCCATTATGATGGGATATATTTTCTAATAGCACTGAGTAGCCTGGAATCTGTCGCAGCAGGGAAAAGGGTAGAAAGTTGACTTGGTCCATGAAAGAGGTTAACATGGGGTATATACTTTGGAAAAATATTGATGCTCAGTTTCGGTAGTGCATTATAGGTTTTGGTCTGAGCATAGAACCATGGTAGATTGGGACACATCAGCTGAGAGAAAAAGGACTGTTGAAGAGCTACAGTCAATTATTATAACTATTCATGTTTATGCCAGACATACCAAGAAACTGGCCAACATCTTCTATTATTTACATGTCAAATAGTCTACATTGCTCTGTTGGAGGGAGGTTTTATGTAGAATACCCAGAAATAGGTTTGTTTGTGGTTTGTTTGTTTGTTTTTACCACAAATAATACCACTTGAGTTATTTCTATATTTCTATTAGAATACCATTCATATTTTAAGAATGGAGTTAGATCTCACCGTGCTTTTGTTTTTGTTTGTAGTGCTATATAAATTTATATTAGCTGAAACTTCTAATGCATTCATAAATTGTGTTCATTAGAGACAAAAAGAAAGAAGACAAAGAAAAGAAACGTTCCAAAACACCACCAAAAAGTTATAGCACAGCCAGACGGTCCAGAAGTGCAAGCAGGTAAGGCTTTAAGAATTCTTGGAATCATTTTAAACTTTGTTTGCAAGGATATCAGTAGGGTGTGAACACTGGATATTTTTCAGTAAATTGGTATATACTTGATTGTCGACATTTCTTAAAGGCAGTTTGTGAAGAATTACCTGAAGTTCATCTTTTTATTTACTTAATATTTGTGGTGTAGAGTATATTTGAAATAACACGGAAATCAACAGAGGTCTGTTTTTATGTTTGTTATATACATTTGTCATCTTGATTTGAACTATTATGTTACAGAAAGTTATATTTAAAATATCCACATATTAATGCTCAAAATAATTTTTTCCCCACATATACTGGCTCATTGGTAAAATAATGGCAGCAATGCAAGTTCTAATTTGTGTCATTCTTAGATTAGGAGTTTTATCTTTAGCGTGCCATAGTGAAAATTCAGTGTTGCAAACTTTACGTCACAGAAATATATTTATCACACTTAACATTGGAATTTTTATGAAATTAGGGTAGCCATGCTTAATTCCATTTTCTTCTAGTCTCATTTACACATTTTGCTTCACTGTTTTTCTTAATCTAGATTGTTTAAATGCTAGGAGGCTCATATTGTATACAAAAATGGACTCAAAACAGGTGAAAGACCTAAGTGTAGAACCTGAAACTCAGAGAAGAAAATATAGAAGTAAATCTTCATGACCTTGAATTTGACAATGGTTTTCTAGATATGACACCAAAAACATAAGAAAGATAAATGAAAGATCAAAATTAAAAATTTCTGTTTTTTTTTATATCAAAGAACATGATCAAGAAAGTAAAGACAACTCAGAGTGTTAGAAAATGGCACGTTATATATCCAAAAGAGGATCAAGAATAAAGAATTCTTAGAACTCATAGACAGACAACCCAGTTGAAAAACGGGCAAAGGGTCTGAATTGACATTTCTTCGAAGAAGATACGTAGGTGTCCATTAAGCACGTGAAAGGATATACAATATTAGTTCATCAAAAAGACTCCTGATAGCTAGTGTTGGTGAGCATGTGGGGAAACTGGGACTCTGTATGTTGCTGGTGTGAATGTAAAATGGTGCAGCTGCTTTGGAAAACAATTTAGCAATTCCTTAAAAAGGTAACAGTTTTTGACAGTTTCACTCCTAGCGATAAAAAACTCAAGAGAAATAAAAACAGGTGTGCACGCCAAACCTGCACATGATAGAAGAAGCATTATTCATAATAATCAAAAAGTCAACACAAATGTACATTAACTAACATGAGTACAACATGGTATATCTATACAGCGAAGTATCCAGCAATAAAAAGGAACAAAGTACTGAAATGTGTTAAAATACGGACAAGCTTTGAAAACTTGTGAGATGAAAGACATCAGTCGCAAAGGGCCACAAATTGTAAGATTCCATTTATAAGAAATGGGTAGAATGAGTAAATCTATAAAGACAAAAAGTAGATTAGTGGTTGGGATGTGATAGCTAAAGAATATGGGGTTTCTTTTCAAGGTGAGGAATATTTTTTATAAAAGGTAAATAACTGTCATCCCTGGGTAGCCATGAGGGATTGATTCCAGAACCCCTGTGAATACCTTAAGTCCCATATATTAAGCAGTGAGAATAATGTGTACAGTTAGCCCTTTGCATCCATGGGTGGGAAACCTGCAGATACAGAGGGCCAACTATGCATAAAAGAAAATGAAACCAGATGTAAGTGCGTGAGATTAATGTCAAACTAGGTCTGAGGGATAGGTTGCAAAAAGGCATAAAAGATAGGACATGCAACGTATTTAATGTACCTATTCCTAAGCACCTTATCCTGCTTAACTCTTTTATCTCACGCTAAGGCATTTTATTTAGTTTTTATCGACTACCTACTATGTATCTGCAGCTGTGCTATAATCTGTCAAGAGGCATGGAAATATTAAGCATCTCTTCCACTTAGGGAATTTGGAAATCAGTTACACAAAGTAGTAGCAAAGAGTATGCTATATATAACCCTGCCAAACTTAATATTTGATGAATAAATAGTTGTGTGTAATGTTTTCAGGACCCCAGTTGAGGGGGAGATGGATGAAGGTCATAGCTGTAAAGGGTAAAAAAAATAAATAAAAAGCTTCATTCCAAAACCAGATAACTGAAAATATGGAGTTTTAATTTTGACTATCTTGTTTGTGCCTAAATCATAAAATGGCTATCTTGCAAATCCTAATAACTTTAGAGAATAGTTTAGAAAAAAGAAAAATAAAGCCACAATTTAAAGAGAGGGAAAAGGCTGTACATCTTAAACACTAGTTGCTCATAGCTGGGCTGGGGGGACGTGGTTTGATGAAGAAGAAGAAATCCGTTCGATGTCTATGTTACCCTTAACTCTAATTTTATCTAGTGATTTGAAAGTAATGGAGCTCCATCATAGACACATCTGCTGTGATTTGTCTGTATTTTAAAGTCTAGTTTGTACATTTGTGGTTTTAGAGAGAGACGACGGCGAAGAAGCAGGAGTGGCACAAGATCTCCTAAAAAGCCTCGGTCTCCTAAAAGAAAACTATCTCGCTCACCATCCCCTAGGAGGTAAGAACATTAAGGATTTCTATCTTTTATATTTTTCAGAAGCTATCAGTCTTTGTTTTAAAAACTGTTCTAGAGTTCGTCTTTCTTTTCAGTAAAGTGCTTCCGAATGTGCCAGTACATTCCCTTTATGTCTTGAGACTGTTACAATAAGCACTGATGAGGTTTTGGGCATGATAGACCTATATAACCAAGTTACAGTCTTGCCTGTGTTACTGTGCACAGCTTGTATCCAGTTTTGAAATTGGATTTTTGCTATACTCTTTCTATCACATGAGCTTGGGTCAAGCTCACCATCTAAACAAGTTTAAACTTAGCACTACATTTACGAGTGAAACTGCTCAAGTATTTTCTTTAAGGCATCTTTTTTTAGAACATTTTACTGTCATCCTAGACATAAAAAGGAGAAGAAGAAAGATAAAGACAAAGAAAGAGGCAGAGATGAAAGAGAACGATCGACAAGCAAGAAGAAGAAAAGTAAAGATAAAGAAAAGGATCGGGAAAGAAAATCAGAAAGTGATAAAGATGTAAAAGTATGTTTACAAACTAATTTATTTTGGTATTTTGGGTGGTGCTAGTACTTGTAAGAAGTGATTTTTCTGTGAAGACACTTATTTTATTATTCTCCTTGGCAAAGCAGGTTACACGGGATTACGATGAAGAGGAACAGGGG
Organism: Rousettus aegyptiacus; assembly: GCF_014176215.1. Taxonomy (NCBI): domain Eukaryota; kingdom Metazoa; phylum Chordata; class Mammalia; order Chiroptera; family Pteropodidae; genus Rousettus; species Rousettus aegyptiacus. The sequence continues at coordinate 47,865,126 of NW_023416284.1, forward strand.
TATGACAGCGAGAAAGAGAAAAAAGAGGAGAAGAAACCAACAGAACCAGGTTCCCCTAAAACAAAAGAATGTTCTGTGGAAAAGGGAACTAGTGATTCACTAAGAGAATCCAAAGTGAATGGAGATGACCATCATGAAGAAGACATGGATATGAGTGACTGAATATTGCCTCCAGGGGAATCCAACTGTATACGTGCATCAGTGTCATTCCTTTGTGTGATTTCTTAATGCTGTATTTGTTCATCTCAAACCTAGATGTATACAGCTCTGAGTTATAAATGGTTATAAAGCTCCTGATATTGATATTAGTTATTTACCTCCAAAAGCTTTTAGAAAATGAAACATGGGTAACCAGTTCTTGACATGGTGAAATCTGATTGAGTAACCCAAGCAGTTTTACTATTCTGGTGCTGCTTCATAACGAAAATGAAAAGCTGCATGCATCTACAGCAGGCATGGATTGTTTATGTTGTATGATCTCCTTTATTAAGTAAGTTCACTTAATAGTATTTCTAGAATTTGATACATTGCCGTAATAGAGCCATGTAGGGAATGCACTGATTGCATGTTAATTGTGGCAGGAATATCCTAAATGTCATTAAAATCCTCCAACATGATGGATCTACTTATGGTCTTGTTTGTTGACATGAAAAAATAACATTCTTATAGTTACATCTGAAAATAAGCATTTGAAATAGATAATCCTTTAAGCCTTGTGGCTAAATTTTTGTGGCTTTTGTTTAACTTTGAAAGGTTATATATGCACTAACCTTTTTTGATGGCTAATTAGGCTTTAATTACAGAAACAAGATTTCAATTGAAACTGTCTTTGGCAGTGAGTAAATAGCATATTTTGGAGTAGAGTTGTATACTTTTTCATAAGGTGTTTGGGAATTTTTTTTTTTTTCCTGAAATAATTTATTCCACACCTACATCAGTGAAAGCTAGCTGCCTATCCTGAGTCCATCTGTAAAAGTATCTTGTCCTGATTTTCAACTTTCCAGTTTTATTAATTTGTTTTAATCTCAGCGTTGGAAAAAGGGGGTAGTGCATTTTAAATTGACCTTCATATGCTTTTAAAATAAGACAAATGTACTTGATAATGTACTTTTTATTTGATCTCAAGTTGTATAAAACCAATAAATTTGTGTTACTGTTACTGCAGTAGTAATCTTATGCACACAGTGATTCCATGTTAAATGCAAAGTAGTTAGGCAACTGTTTTCTTAGTTACAGGAGTTTCAGGCTTCACTTTTGTTCAGTAAAAGCAAAAGTAGGCTACAGTCTGTGCCATGTTGATGTACAGTTTCTGAAATTGTTTTACAAGACTTTGATAATAAAACCCTTAAACTTATGTTTATGTTCCTGTAAAACTGTATTTGTATTTATTTACAAGCTGTTGAATGTATGACCTTTACCTCATTCATTTTACAAATCAAGTTCTTTCCTTTCAGTCCACATATTTACATATAAAAAATCCACCGTAATGATTAGTTGCCATCAGAATTGTCAGGTGGTTTAATTTCTATCTAAAACAGTCTTTTTCTTAGTGTAATCTTTTTTCTCATATCTTGGCTATAGAAATTTGGTTGAGTAAAGCAACGAACTTTACCATAAACAATCACATCTATATCTAGTAAATTTATATTTTCAGTGAAATCTATTTTCCTTTGCTGGAATAGTATAGCAATTGTCAATGGTATGTATCCACTGTATAATACTAAATAGTATATTTATTCATTTATGAAATGAGTAGAGTGTAAGGGACTGGGATTAAGGGGTAAAATGAGACTTGGAATTACAGCTTTTAAATCCAAGTTTGATTATAATTTTTTTAACTTTTAAAGTCAACATATAGAGAAAAGCAGCATTGTTTTTACAGTTTGTAGTTAACTTTTTAAAGATTTTATCCAAAGGAATTTTGTCTGTAGTTAAAGGAGTTCTAGTAATGGTCCTAATAATCACTGCATTTTTAAACAGTTGAATGCAAATGATATTTGTTTAAACTTATAAAAACTTTTTTAGTAGATAAAAGTTGAACCATATGCCATTTTTGTAAGTCAAAACAAGCAAAATATTGGTAGTTTCACTTGAGTAAACCTAATACTACTCAGTCTCTTTCCTCACCTGTAATCTCTGAGTACAAATATACACTAACTCTCCAAAAGGGATTAAGAAATTTTTGGCTTTAAAATAGTTTCACAGATTTAAGATGCTACAGTGAATGGAATCCATACTTAGGTTATTTTTCAGTCAACATTTTATGCACAAAGGTAGGGTTGCACAGGGACAAGCCCTTAACAGATGACCAGTTGAAATCAAGTGAATACTGCCTCCACACTGAGTTTTATTCTGTATTTAGTAGTAAATGATTAAAAAATAAAAGTGGTTTTGCTAGAAAAATGTTTGTCCTATTTATTTGCTTAAATTCTTTAGGAGTGAGTGAGAAGTAGTGGCTGTACACGTGTAGTCATGATATTTGGCTTAACAGCTGCGGAGACCCAGCTTCGTCACATTCATTTTCCTAACTCTGAATAAAGAGTGATACCTGTTTTGCCTGGGTCAATAAATGGTACCTGCTATTTGATTATGAAGTTTTTTAAAACTACAATAATTTAGTTTGGGCTAATGTTTTAAGTAAAAGCACTAAGATAAGTTGAATGTAGTTAAGACCGAGAAGGCTGTGTTGCCCTTTTCATTTTTGTGAAGATGGGTTTTGGATTAATAAGCTTCCTGGTAGTGATTACAGCCCACATATAGAAGGTAAATATGTTTTATGTACTTGGGAAAAGAAAAACAAACTGGACTTCTAGAACAGTAAAAACTAATTTTAACTTGGAATTGCATCTTAACAACTGGTTATCATATAACCTACACAAGCCAAAATTTCTTCTAGTAAATACTTTATTCAATGCTTAAGGTCTATGCTGCTTGAAGATTGACATCGTTCTAGCTGGAATAGAGATTTCTTTACCTTTTGTCTCAAATCTAGCTAATGCATCTCATTCCTGTACTATCTACAATATTTGGCTAAATATGGATATGTTGGAAATGCTACTGCTACTTTTAAGAACATCCAGAATATGTTTATTCCTAAGGCTTTGTTAGTAGTTTATTTTACTATTTCATGTTGCCATTTTCCTTTTATGGCCAAGTGTGTTAAATTCATTTTGAAATTCTTGAGTAAAATAACTCGTGACCCATGCTAATTCTTTACCACTGGGAATAAACTTAAGAATATACCTAAAGTATATAGTAAATGTTACAATGAATCTAAGACAGTTCACAGAAAGGATCTGAAATACCTAACATTTTTTAAATGATGTCCTTAACAAAAAAAATTGGGGAAGTGACATGCATTCTTTTCAAAATAGTCTCACTGTGTAAAGGTTATTTTCCCAGTGCACTGTCACTAAAATTAGTATCATATCTTTTTAAGAGCTAGTTAGAAGTATGATTTGTGCTTAAGAAATTGAAGGTCCAGGGTCACAAAAAATAGAATGCTCCAAATGACATTTACTACTACTGTTCAATTACTTCAAGATGTAACTTTATCACCATACTAAATGTAACCTTTTTTCATTCACTAAGAACAAGTTAAAGTTAAAAACTTGGTTAAATAGCCAGTTTTGGAAGATGAGCATTGAGAAGATTAAGAACATTTTTCTTACCATTTTTCAATAAAAGAAGCAGAACCACTAGAGAAAAAGATTTTTACAGGAAGTTGACCTTAATTGGGGGAGCTGGTTAAGTAATCTCAAAGCTAGTTCTTGTCTTTGCATGATCCTGGAGATTGAAGCCCACGTGTGATAAGGAGGGAAGGTGGATAGATAGTTGGGGAGGTAAAAAGTTGGAACCACAGGCACAAGCTGGAACTTACAAAGATGGGCTGAAACTCAGGTCAGGTCTTGTTGCTTCATGACAGAAGCCAGAACCTTTCATCTTGAAGCTGAACACACAGCTGGCCCACAAGTCTGAGAAGCTGAAGGAGGACCCAGGGGAAGGTGAAGGAAGTAACTGCAGACCCTGATGCTGCCTCATCTCAAAGGGACCAAACAGATAAGACTGTGTACAAGCTAACGAGATTTCTACTGCTCTCCAAAACTAAGCTGCCTATTTTCATTATTTAAAGCATTCCAGCCAGTCACTGTCAGCTTTCTTTAGTAACCAAAAATGCTATTGGAGGTATAGGTAAATAATGGGTGTTTTAGTTTGTTTCTATGTTATACAAAGATTTTACTTTAGGCCTATCAGTCATTTTCACCTGCAAAAAATACCAAATTCAGAAATGATCGCCAAGTACCTTTCTTTAAAACCCTTAGGAAATTTTGCTTTGGTTTTTGTAAGTGCTATGTCAAAAAAAAAAAAAAAAAAAAAAATTCTATGTACCTCAGGTGCCATTATGGCTAAAAGTACTATTCTAAAATGAGCTTATAATTTAAAAAGTTCATCACTGGGCAGTACTGTAAAGAGGGTTACATGATCTAAAAAATTCAATAATACTCGAGATGACATTTTTAGATTGGCAACCATAGATAGTGCTGCCCCAGATTGCTGAAATAAGATGCTTTGCAAAAGTATAAATGATGGGCTTTTAGCAAGTTTGGTTTTGCTGTCTTTACAAATGGTTTAATAGTTCCTGTCCCTTTATCTTTGGGGCAAATTTCACTGTCAATCGGTCTTTGAAAGTTCCCATAGTTTCCAAATATATCACCTCTGGTTAGGATGCATTTTGTTAATTTTAGAAAACATGGTTAAGATACCTTTTGCTGGAGTTAATAGCAGAGGTATATGGTGCCCCATACTAAGCAATAATTCACTCAATTTTAATGGCTAGCATACCACATGCAGGGCTTCTAATTCACCTAGTTTTCTACTATAACTTTCTCAATCATGTCATTTGCAAATAAAAGTAACATAAATGAGCAAAAAGCAGCAGACCTTAATTCATTCTGAAAATATTTACTCCAGCTCTTTTGTGGCCTTGAAACAGGATCTTTGTCTGCTGCAGACTTAGTGAAAACTAGGGAGAAAATATCTAAATCATCATTCACCACCCTCCCCCCTAAGGTGTGACTTATAAACTATGTGAATAACACTACAAAAACCCATTTCTGTTATTTGAGTGGGCCTCAATAAAAGTTCTAAGAAGAAACAATCATTTTTAGCTTCTGTTGGCTATCAGCTTCTCTGAAACCTGTTAATTTCCAGATAATCTGTATGTACATAGACACAATAGAGCAGCTCCTTGATGCTTCCTTTTTATGAAATCTGACAATTCTTTTTATATGACTGCCTACAGACAGGCAAATTGTCTCTAGTGAATCATGTGTTTTTTGAAGACAAGAATCGTGTCTTCTGATACTACACTGGTGGCAGGAATAGTAAGCATTTCTAAATAGCTATTTAAGGTGACGATTTTATAGTTCCCCAAGTTTAAAGTTTCTTCAATCACAGATACCAAGCATATAGAATTTTATGAACCTACATTATAAAATCTAGGTTTTCATGTGAGATTAAAATATATGGTGTTTTGATTTACTTGAAACACAGCATACAGCTTCATTAATTGGATTAAAAGGCACACTTTGAAAAGTCTAATATTGTGAAAAAGTTTATTTGCAATAATAACTCCTTGTTTTTACCATAAGAGAGAGATACTGACATTTGCTTGTCCCTTGTGATGAGATAAAAGACATATGGAATGGATAATCTCTACTATTCTTTATGAAAGAAAAGTTAAAAAACAAAATCCCAGTGCAAAAGTTTTCAGTAGTCTTCCTACCTCCAGTGTACCCCAGCAAAATATTCACAGCTTTTAAAAAATTGATAAATCCAAAGCTGAAATTTACTGTTTTCCCATCACTGTCTGTACTTATGAAAAAAATCTATAGTATATTACTAAAAGTATACCATATTCTCACAAAGTAAGGGAGCCTAAAAGCAACAATAACCACTGCCATTCAGTGTCTCAAGCCTCTTATAATCACTGACAGGATAATTCAACCTCTAAGTCACTTGATCTATAAGCATTCCCAAAATAACAGGGATCAACTTCTATTCAATAAACCGAGTCTGGGTTTACCAACAATTCCCACAAAATTCAACAGACCCACATCAGGTATTAATTGGTCTTTGAATTTTTAACTATGATTACTCTTCATTATAAAGTGTATTTAATAAAATGTCAACTTATGTAATGTAGTATGTATCAGCATGGAAGATGCAGCTTTCAAGGTGTTTATTATAAAAATTTTCCTATGATTGATGCTTTGGATTTGTAAATAATCATCTCTTCAATAAAGGTCTCTAAACTAACTCATATTATTTAAAATCCTGGAAAAAGTTAAACTAATGATCACTCTAAAAAACCTGACAGATGCATTCTGATACATTTATCAGGATACATTTAAAAAACATTTCTTAAGCTAAGGTATTTAATACACATAACATTTTATGACTGTTATACATTATTCTCCCTAATTTATTTTCATTCTTGGACCATCAAACCATTTTGGAATAAATATGCAAAATTTTAAGTGCAAAAATTTATGATTTTAACACTTTGGAGATAATTAAAACCAATAAATATTTTCTTGTGACTTAAAAAAATAAACAATAGGAACTGTCAATCTTATGTATGTTTCTGGAATTTAACTAATAGCAAATATATTCTGTTAGTATATAAATGTTTTTATCTTACTTTGAAAGCATTAAATATGTAGGGACGTCCAAAATATGTGGGTTGTTGTTTAAAACTGACACGAATGCATCCATATTCCACTAAAAACAAACAATCAGAACAATGTGCACTTATTAGGAAGCAAGTTTAAAATTTTGGAATTTTTTTTTTTAAAGTGCTGAGATTTGGAAGAGGAATATCTTTAAGCATGCTAACCATACTTTATCATGAACACAAAAAAGACTTTTAAACTCAAGTTTAGGAAAAAAAAGGTTCTATGAAAGGAAGGTTAGTAACAAACATTTCCCATTGAAGAAAGAATTCAGGTAAAAACAAATAGCACCACAATGAATTGCACTAAGGTGCTAAAGGAGGTACCTTATTCCCTGCAGAGTGAACGCTCCTTCTGAAATGTATTGCAACATATAAATGCAATTGTTTAATGGGTACCATTTGGTTCATTCATCTACAGAAAACTGCATTCCTTCTAGTTCATTATATTGAACAAACATTCAAATTACTGAACTATACATAATGTTACATAGTTTACATTTTATGAAAACAAAGCTTGAAGGAATATTTATAAATGTCACCTTGAATATAAGATGACAAGTTTAAAAGGGCTTCATATCTCTTAAGACATTTATGTTAATGGTCCAGGAGTGTTTTAGATATAGCTATAGATATAGATATATTTATATGCATATATATTTCAACAAGTGTAAAAATTTTTAAAAACAAATCACAGCACTCATAGCTGTTTTACATAAGAAGTACTTAGGATCATTAAAGTGTCAAACTGTTACACTATAATTAATGTATATTTTTAAAAAGACTGAAAATGGCACATCAGGAAACTTGCTGAAATTCTTATTAGAGGCCCATATCACTATTATCTATTACTGATGTGTCAATTCAATATAATTCCCTTTTCTTCACTGAAAGCATTTGTCCCTTCTATTTGGATTCACATCTGGGGTCTCTGCATTCTCTTGCTTTCCTCGGATAGATGGTATCACTTTCCGTTCTGTCATAGATCAGGAAAACGGCTTGGGTCTTCCTTGTAGTCATCAGGTATAGCAAAGATGGAGCCATCAAATTCATCATATCGAAACTCTTGAAAAGTCACAGTGGCTGTGATTGTAGGAAACACAGGTATATCTAGAGACGACAATCAATGGACAACATTGTTAAATGAAATGTTAATCTACTTATAAACGATAAAATACTAATAGAGATATTCATACTTCTTAAAATGTGAAAAAACATTATTCAAGCACCAAACAAAGCCTAACATATGTTTATTACTGAGTGTGCTGTTTTGGGGAAAGATTTGGTTATTGGTAAGGAGAGAAACATACCAAAGCATCAAGAATTACATCAGAAACTCAAGTTCCCATTGCTTCCCAATCTTAACCTATAATACCAGATTCCGCCAGTCTTTTTTTCTTATTCTTGGGGTCAAGGGACAGCTCCATGTGTACTTTTTACATTCTAATGTCTTTTATTCAGATTATAGTGTATATATTATTCTGACTCTGAGATGATTTATTTCCATTCTAACAAATAAAATACATGGATATCGTTTTGTTTTGAAACACTAAAACAGTGCATCACTTAAATATATGGGATAAAAATAGTCTCGTCAGAACTGAATTAATATCATGCCACCACAGCCTAATATTCTATATAAACTCCATTTCTGGCAGAAATTATGAGTGAAATCTGACATTAAAAATAGCCAAAATTTACTTTTATTCCTAATACGAGTTATTAGAAAGAATACAAATTATAAAATCTGGGTTCTGATGCCTACAAATCACATAAACTTATGTACCTCAGGGATTTCATCTAAAAAATAAACTAAATCTCCCTTAAACTCTGAATAATTCGATGAAGCTAGGAAAAAGGCATATAGTAAATTAAGTTTGTTACAAACCTAGTAATATTATGATTAAAAAAATTAAATGCAGAAATTAACATAAGGATTACAGTTTCTAGTTATGGGAATATGGCATTTTAGCCTACTTATTCTGAGATGTGGTTTCAATAATATTGAATGAAGCAAGATAAAATACATATTTCAGAAAACACATAAAGGTTACATTTATTATATGCTAATTTTTCTCACTCACTAGAATGTAAACACCAAGAAGGCAAGGACTTTTACTGTCTTTCATCCCCAAAAAAACATCTGGCACACAACAAGCACTGAGTAATATTTGGTGGCTGGATTGATGGATGGTATTGAAGGCTCTCCTGAAGCTTAAGTTAATGCTAAATTTAAGCCAAAACTCCTAAAGACCCTTTTAATAGTTTCTTGTTCCCGGTTTTCTGGTATAGCTAAGAAGATAAATATGTACAAATATGAGAGTTTACTGTTTATAAAGATCATTTAAGACAAAGTTTAAATATTTAAGAATGAAATAGCATACATGAGTATTATTTTATCAATAGTGACTGTTGACTCCAGAAATATCTCCACTGTTCAGAAATTCAAGAGTCTGCTAAAAATTTGGGCTAAAATCCAATCTCCTTATTTAACAACTTTAAAAACATTATCACAGTGTGTAATGAGTTTAACCACACCCTCTTGTATAAGTATTCACATATCCTATACACTTAATTTAAATCAAACAGAATTTGAACTTTCATTTGGCACTTTATGTATTTGACAAAACATGAACATCGAAACCATTAATTACAGAAAACTAAAAAATTTTAGCAACTAGGAAATCCATTTTCCTTCAAAGCAAATTTCTTATTAAATGTTAGTAAACAGCTCCATATTTCTAATAGACACAGAAATTACAAGTAATTTTTCTTACCTAGTTTTACAGGAAAACCTGGAGGAAGCTTCATCTGAACAAATTCTCTAAGCTTGTTAAAGTGCTTGAAGGGAGCTATTACTTCCAAGACATTCAATAATCTTAAAAATGGAAGGAGAAAAAATGTTTTCATTCTTCAAATGGATTTGTGTCCTTCAAAATGAGTCTTACTGACTTCTAGATATTAAGGATGAGGAAAAGATACTTCATTCTTTCACCTGAATTTTTTGTTTTTATTATTCTTTTTACCATGTCAAGGTTTGTAACTTTTATATCTTATTGTGCAGCCATAATTTCCACAGTTGTTTGATTTCAGGTCTATATTTAAATGGATTCAAGACTTACACCCATCTTCTTCCTAAAGTTTACATATTCCCAAGTTCTTTAATTTAGACTCAATGGGTGGCTGAATTTCACTGTTCTTTGTGTATGTGTGTGCAAAGGGCTCTTATGTGTTTAATATTCTTTGATTTCGTGTAGATTTGATAAAGGAGTGTTTCTTTTTCTGCATATTTAAAGGGAAATTTAGCCAGCATAAAATTTCAGTTTATATTTCTTTCCTTCTGAAATATAATTTCATAATGTCTACTAGCCTTCAGTATTATACTAGTCATTAAGCTAATAACTTCTCTTTTCCTCTTTCAGTTGGATGAATTTCATTTTCAAGTAGTAGCATTTTTCTTTCATAAAGGGTCCATGGCTGCTTTATTTCTTGAATTCTTCTGTGTCTTTTTCAATTGCCTTGATATATAAATGACATTTTAGCTAGAAATACTATCAGATCATATTTTCTTTGTGTCAGAAATGTTAAGATGCGAAAAAATGTAAGGCAGGCTGTCTTTTACCTCTTTTCTGCCTGAATGCCTTTAGACTTCTGTATTAACGATTGACGTCAAATAGCTTAATAAAGATATTATTGTTACTAATCATTCTCATCACTTTTTCTTGAAGCCTCATGTTATACTATAGATACAATTCTTCCTTACAGAGAAATTCTCTTCTATCATATTTAGAAACTATATTGGTTACATTTTGGAGGCTTTCTATATAAGTAAACACCAATGATCCTTATTTTGAACCATCATTCTCTCCATAAACACTACCTCCTTTCTCTGACTACTTTAACCTCTTCTTTCACTGCATTTACTATAAGCTACCAAACTTTAATTTTCTGCCACATGTCTCTCTGTTCATTGTTGTTTATAATGTATTTGCTTTGCAATAGTGTTATTTAGTGCTTAATTTATTCTCTTAGCTTTACAATCTCCTTTTCATTTTATTCTGTTGTCTTATCTCATCTTAAAGTAATTCAGTTTATTCATTTCACTTTTTAAATGTTTTTCTATAGCATTTACATGGAATTTTCTGTTCTTTGACTTATGTTTTACTCTGGAATGGACTGTTTGGCTTTTACATGCTATGTTCCTTATTTTACTTTTTTTAGGGGAAATGGTTATAAATGCAACATTTATAAATTCTAATATACCTATTTTTTTCACATATTAATGTTTCTGAAACTGGGATAATTCTTAAAACTGACAGGATCTTATAATTAGCCACATTTCCCTTATTTATTAGAATCTAAAACTGGTGCATCTTTGAGTCAATTTGGTCCAAGATATGATGAATTGTGCAGATCTGTATGTACGGCTAACTCCCTTCCCACATATGGGGACCATCTATCTCTCTCCCTCTCTGATCGATAGCTTGAGGGCTGTTTAGCACGTTCTATCTACTCTTCTAAAGTTTGGCTATTGGGGAATATGAGACATGTACAGACTTTGTAGAAAAATGGAGGTCATGCTCTCTTCTATGAAAAATTTTTGTTTTAATATATTAGGCTAGATTAGTAGGTAAGGAACAATGAAGGGAAAATAGCCTGGGGCTCCCATTCATCCCCTACCTTAGTGATGAGTCTGAAGTTATACCTCTTTCAGAGTCAGCTCTAACTACCCACCTCCTTCCTATTCTACCTATCTCTCCAAACTGACTTCTTTTTTAAATGAGAATTTGATAAGTAGAGGTTTGAAAGGATATATTCAAGATGTCCACTGCAATATTATTTATAATGGGGACAAACTATAATCAAAATGTTTATCAGTAGGGGGATGATAAAATAAATGACAGTACAATACTACAAAATAACAAGGAAAGAAGAAAAAGATAGATTAAAATGCAATTATTGCTAAGAACTACCAGATACACTCTTAAAAGAAAAAAAAAAAAAGAACTCACAGAACAAAAAGTAGACTACAGAATTTTTATAAAAAAGCCAAAACACAGAAAAATTTACATAAAAATACACGTTTTTGCCTACTAACTATTGGTAAAGTGTAACTGTCCTTTCTATTCTATAAAATTCCATGCTGTTTAATCTTTTAAAATATGTATTCATGTATTATTTCTATAATTAAAATAACTATTCAAAAATTGACCTAGTTCTGGTTAAAGTAATAAAAATGTTAATATTTGGTGAACTAGAAAATATCTAGAAGGGTGCACACACTATCAAATCAATGGCTACTTTCTTTTGCATTTCAAAGGCCTCAAATGCACTACTTAGATGCAAATATTATTACAGCCTTTAGGGTTTAATAGCTTTCTTCATAATTTGTATAGTTAGTAACAAACTTACAACTCAATTCTCAAAGGAAATTCCTGGCTCATGGCTATCGTGGCTTTAAATGTTTTCTTACTCTCTTTGCATACCAGTTCTCTACCAAGATGAGGAGCTCTAAAATGGAAAAAAGAAAAATATTAGAAAACTTTTGCCACATGCTATCATCTCCCTAAGAAGAATCTATCATCTTCCAATGACATTAATATTTCAATTTTTCTTCCAATATTTCTCTGAGTATAGAAATAAAATTATGCTAAAAGGAAATGAGATATGTATAAGAAATAAAGTAACAACAACAAAAAAGAAAATAGCAAAGTGTAAAAGTTCAGAAGAAATAACCAAAACTCGACAAATTTCACATTGAATATAAGTTTAATAATCACATTTTACGCATAAAGGAAATCACTAAAAATAACTTTAAAATATCATTGTGTATTTTTAGAATCACTTATTTAATTCAAACTCTTTTACTATCTACAGTTCTCAGCCCTGACCAATAAGAAAGGATGTGAGGAATAAAGAATTCCACATTAACTATAGAATATTGTAAGATGAAAACATTTTGGAGAAGTTAGAAAGTATAATAAACCTTTCAATACAAAAATAATCATTACAACTTCTTCCTAAGCATGCAGGTAGGTAATATTTTATTCTCTGCCAAAATTAAATATTTTTTGCAAAGGACTTTACTTTCTTTCACATGGCTGTCCAGAAAAAAGTTTTATTTATTGACTTATTCAAAATATTTATTATTCATCATTCTCTTATTCAATAATATTTACTGAATGCAAATGATATGCTAGGTAGTCTACTAAATATTAGTAATATAACATTAAGCAAATGCCTTATATAAGGATGGTGAGTAGTAGTCTGACAGGCTAAAACAAAAAAGTACTGACAGGAGTTTGGAAAGTCAAAATAAGCAACTGCACTGGGAAATTCCTCACATTATATTTCCTTAGAACAATGGCCTATAGGTTTTTTGGTATGTGTAAACAGGCAGCAGGGATGTAAAATGAAGGTTCCATAACTTATTCAAAAGGTGTACATAATTGGGGATACTTGTCCCTCATCAAGCCTTATTTTTTAAAGTTAAAAGAACTGCTTCAGATAAAACTACTAATAATTCCAAAACAATTTTACACCTAAATATTCACATTTTTACAAATTGTTATTTTCAAAAAACTGAAGAATATATAAACAAAATAAGACTAAAACCCACTTACTTTCCATTTTCAGCAGATATATATTCTTCCCACGTAATAGTGTTCTGAGGAGGAGGGGTAAGAGACTGTCTTCGTATTGGCTGCCAAAAAATTAAAAAGAAAGAGAGAAAGAGGGATAGACAGAGAGAGACAGAAACAGAAAGAGACATAGAGAAACGGATACAGAGGGAGGGAAGAAGAAAAAATGCTTACTTTTAAAAATACTTTTAAAGACATAAACTAAACTACTGAACTACTTAGTCTCTTCAAAATAATGCTTAAAGAGATTATTTCTGAGATAGTTCCATGGTGATTTAAGCTCTATTAGCAATATTATCAATTTTTTTAACAAATCTCAGGTAAGAAGACAAGTATCAAAAGTAATAAAATCCATTCACTCAATGTTTTAAACATCTAAAGTGTTACTAGCATCATACTAGTTGCTGAACACAGGAACTACAAACTTTAAGGAGTTTACAATTTAGAGCCGGAAAGAAAAAAACAGACATAAACAGTTAATCAGAAATATAAAATATTATGATTAAAAAGTCCCTATGAGCTTACAAAAAAATGAGTAGTATGGGACCTCAGAAAAGAGATGGATAATAAATTCAGCATAGAGGGTTGGGGCTCAAATTTAAATGAAAGTAAAACAAAAAGAGTATTTAGACAGGGAGAATTCATGATGAAAAACACACGTAAATAGATTTATTTGAACTAGGGAGGAAATGTCAAAAAGGAGATCAATAACAATGGTAAAAGGTCATGTCAGATTTTAAAATTTACATCTTGTCTTTTTTAAATATGAATTTGAATCATTATAGGATGAACTGGCAATAAGAAACTAGGCAGTGGCAATAGAAACTGACATCTGCTAAGGAAAAATTAATAAGACAAACTGTGGCACAATAGGGTAATACATGAAAACTGATGTAACAAGATAAATAGTAACACTGGAAGAGGATCCCATTCAGAGTACCGTTTTTGATATAAAGAGTCTAGATGTTAGAGTTATAAAATCAAGAATTCTGAAGACATAAAATTCAGTTGGAACCCCAGCTCCACTACCTGGCAATGGTGAATTTAGGCAAGTTACTCTCTATTATGTCAATTTAACTCACCTGCAAAATGAGAGCATGAACACCTACCTCACAGCTACGAATTCAAGGAGCTAATGTATGAAAAGAACATACTACCTGGCACAGAATAAAGGATTCAGGAAATAACAGGAACTATTGGACCCTGGGAAATTCCTGGAGGGCAGTTACAAAAAGAAAAAGAAATTGGAGTTAAGAGATAAAGATTTAAGAATTCTCTGACTAGATGAAAAATAAGAAAATAAAGGGCTGATGACTGATCCTAAAAACCACATACATTGGGAGGGGGGCAAGAAAGAGGACAGGAAGGAGGCCAAAAGAAAAGATTGTTTCAATATCATAATACAGAGACTTTAAAGAGAAAAAGCCTGAAAAAAGACCACAGATTCTGTTTTTGTTGGTTAGAAGTCAATGATGATCTTTGAGTAGGAACAGGACGTGAGAAGAAAACATACAGCTTTTGAGCATCAGGCAATATGAAAGAGGACATTTCATCCTTGAGAAGCTTACAGAGACACACAGAAAGTAGATCATTATAATCCAGAACAATGGGGACTATGATATAGGGATCTAGATGATAGCATAAAAGCAGAGAAGGAGTTTTCGATTCTGACTGGGGAAGCCAAAATGATGTGCCAATAATGGTGGTTCCTGAGTGGAGAGGTCTAAAGGACCAGTTTAAGGAGACTAAGGAAAAGACAATGGTGAGAAAAAGCATGCTGTGCCGAGAAACTGCAAGTGCAATGTCCTGTTAGTATGAGCAGACTACATCAAAAGAAACTAGTAAAATATAAGAGTAAATGGGCAAGACAAAGTAGTTTGAAAGAGTTTTATGCATTAGGCTGTATTTTACTCAGAAAACAATAGGCAAAATTTTGAGCAATATATGTAGTTTTTAAAACACAAACTTTGGAGCCAGACTGATCAAATCCTGGCTTTGCCAATTAGTAGCTGACTTCGGACAAATTATTCAAGTTCTTCTGTCTCAGTTTAGTCAATTATATAAACCTCACAGGGTTGTTGTGAGAATAAAAATGGTTTGTTAAGTATAAATGGTTTGCTTTAAACAGCGCCTGATACATAGTAAGTACTCTGTACATTTTATTTCTAGAGCATAGGCAATTGCATAGTTCAATCTACTTCAAGGAAATCTCTATGGCAGCAGTGTGTTAAGCTAGGAAGCTATCTTAGTAATCCAAATGAGAAATGATAAGGGCAGGATGTTTCAAAAAGGAAGGTGAGAAATAGATTCAAGAGGTCTTTAGGATTTTGTGATTGATCAGACACAGGAGTAAGGAAAGCTAAGAAATCTAAAAATGAATTTGAAGTTGCTGGCTTGGGTAATAGTAGTTGATAATGGTGCTACCACTCAAGACAGAAAAGACTGGAATAAAAAAGAAAGAAATTGTTTAATCAAATTTAGCAAATTTTGTGACAATAATGGATGGACCTAGAGGGTTATTATGATAAGTGAAATAAGTCACACAGAAAAAGACAAATACCATATGGTTTCACTTATATGTGGAATCTAAAAGACAAACAAAACAGACAAAATCAGATACAGAGAACAAACTGATGGCCATCAGATAGGAGGGTGGGTTGGGAGGATAGGTGAAATAGGTGAAAGGAATTAAAAAGTACAAATTGCCAGTTATAAAAATAGTCACAGGATGTAAAGTACAGCATAGGGACTATAGTCAATAATATAACTATGTGTGGTGTCATGTGGGTACTAGACTTATCGGGGTAGATATTTAGTAAAATATATAAATACCTAATCACTGTTATACACCTAAAACTAATATAATATTGTATGTCAACTGTAACTGAAAAACAAATTTAAAAAAAATTAAACATACCAAATTTAGATACCTATGTTTATCCAAGTGGAGTTGGCAAAAGCAATATAGATCTGATGATCAGGAGAAAGGTCAGAACTGAAGGTATATATTGGGTGAGTACTAGTGTTTATGTGGTAACCGAAGCATCAGGTATGCATCCTACTAGAGGCTACTAGAGGTCTACTAGATATCTATGTTCTTGTTCCTTGTAAAAAAGAACCTCCCTTCCAAATTTTTGGGTGGATATATAACTTAACTAGTTAATGAAAAACTAGCCACCCATTGCAGCTAGCTAAGTGTTACCATGTGTTTAAGTTCTAATCAATGGGATGTGTGCAACTTCTAACAGGGTTTTCAAACAGAACAGGCATGTCCTCTCTTTCCTAAATACGGCTAAGAATCCTACTCCTAATTGTTGGAATACTAAACAGGTAATAAACCACCTTACACCATGGAGATGAGGACCACATCCTAGGAATGGTAGAGAAATGACAAAAAGACTAGGTCTAATATTAACCCACAGAACAAAGAAACATTACAAACTCAGATTTTTACATGGAAAAAAATAAACTTCTATCTTGTTTAAGTTATTATTATTTTAGAATCTCTTATAATCAGCCAAACAAATCATAACCAATACCAAATTTAACACATAAAATGGGATATTATACATAATACTGTGGCATGTGACAATACTACAGCATTCTACTGTAAGTAGAATGACAAGCATATCATGTCCTATGTTTCCTAGTGATCAAGATATCAGTAAACACTAGAATGCTTCTGAAAAACAAAGTCTGGTAAAGCTCTACTTTATCCCAAAACCAAAAGAAAAATGAGAACTGCAAAGACTATCTGGCAGGAAGGGGACAGAATCACACTAAACTGGTATGATCACAATTTTATTTTAAACATTTAATGGGGATTCTTAAACACTTTATATTCTGTATTTATTTAACCAAATTATTGCTGATTCACGTGATACATGAGCTTTCTAAACATTAAGATATTTAAACATTAAATTAGGGCACATTAAAATATGGCACACGGGGTATTACCATGAATTAGTTGGAAACTGGCATAATATTCTAAAAATCTGTCTATTCCTAAAACATAATCTGGCACAATATCACAGGGGAGAGACTAAACATTCAAAGAATTCAAGCCTCCTCATGGTAGCTTTTGATCTTTTTTGCAACTGTGATTTACATTTTACACCACAATCCAGCACTCAGACATATGCATATTTACATAACACATACACCCTGAAACTATTGTTTCATAAAGTAATAATGACCCATACTGTGTGTGATGTGCTCTGGTTTTTCTCTATTATCTTTATTTAGAATCTAATTTTTTTTTTAAAAGGTGGTCACAGCCCACTAAATTGATTTCATAATTTAGAAAGGGGTCACTCTCCTGCAATTTGAAAACACTGCTTTAAAATTTAGTAAATGTTAATGTTTGGGGAATCTTCATGAAGGATATCCAGAAAGTCTTTGTACTATTATAGAACTTTTTTAAGTCTAAAATTGTTACAATTGCAATCTTGCTCCACAGAATGTCATCAGTTTGGCTCAATAAGTTCATTAAATAAATAAACAAACTAAATAAGTAAATTTGTCAAAATAAAAAATAAATTTAAGAACTCGTTCACTTCATCTTATTAAGGAATAAGACAGTAGAGGTAGTTAACATTTTCATATACCTTTGCATTTCCTAATCCCCCCATCTCCATTTCCCTACAGTCACATAATTCTTTGCATATAGTATGCTTTCATTAAACACATGCCTAATAAATATTTATGGGAAGGTATAGGCTAGAAATAACTCATAAAGTGGACCTTTAGCTAAGATGATTTCAAAAGCGGCAGATGATTTCAGAATACATGCAAAGGGACATGTATTAAAAATTAACATTGGTTTTCATGCTTATGAAATTATTTAATCTATTTGTTAGCAAAGACTCAAAGACCAGGAACAGAACAGATTCACAAAAAAATCACCAAAAGCTATATCAAAGAAAAACAAAAAGTGTATGAAGTAAATAAAATTTGAGTGTACTTATATATATAAACTCACTGGATGACAGGAATAAAGTCTGCCCCTTCTTTAGAACCTTATAAATTAGAAGTACAAATTATACCTCAAAATTCTGTTCCATTATGTTTCCACCTTTACTCAAACTCTCCATAATGGCCTTATTTCGAAGAATATCTTCTTCACTGAGATGTTCTCTTCTTTTTCTTGATTCTAAAACAAGTCCATTCACCAGATAAAAATCTGCCAAAAAGTTTCCTACTCTTTCCTAAAACAAAATCAAATATTTCAAAATAATAAAAAATTAGTTACCTTAGATTAAAAGAAAGTTTTGAAGTAATATACATATATACATGTTTTCACATAAATATGTAACATTAAGGTGAAAACAAATATCCCTTTGGTACTTGAAATTATCAAATTATCGTATTCTATTAAGTTAAAAAATATATGAAATTACACGTTTCAAAGTCGTAAAGAAAAATTTAAAACACACAAGATGTATGGAAGTTAATCTGCAAATGAATTAAATCTAAATAAAAATACCACATAGTATTCCTCTAGAATCTACTCCCAAGTAGCATAAAGCTATCTGAACACTTAGCTGACAAACATCATGAGCAACAAGGAGGGGTCAGGGATAATTACTGTTCCCATTTTATAGATAGAAAAGAAAGTGGAATAAAAAGAAATAGCCTAAGTCACTTAGGAATCACTAGTACAACTAGAATTACCTGCTCCAATATTCTATTCTCTAACAGGATCAAACTTCAAGTTACAGTTGCTTGCTGCTTTCAACAAAGAGAGAACGACAGAGTAGTCCTGCACTCCAATACAATTAAGTGTTTACATTACGGATCAGAGACAGGAAAATTCAAGAGGTATAAAGGACATCGAAAAAAGAGTTAATGTTTCCTTTCGATGAAGTTGTCCTTCAACATTAACCTTCATCTTTTTCAGACTCACAGGTGGTCAGAGTCTGAAATACTTTACTTCAAAAATTATGATCAATAAATTAACTGAAAACAAGATTCCCATTTCTACCTGCATGCAAATCACTTGGTCTCCATCTTACTGCTATTTTCTGGCATTCAAATCTAAGTGTTTAGAGTTATTCCCACGTCTACCCTGCTTTTGGTGACCTCTTTACCAGCCACCAGAAAGCAAAGCGCTTTGCACCTGTTTCTACCTACAAAATGGGAACCATTGCATTACTGACTCCCTCCTTACCTGTCAAAGATTTAAGAAGATCACCTAGACGCTGTTCAAGAGCTTTGAGCTGCTTAGCAGTAGCACTAGATGAACAGCAGCTTCAATTTTTATCTTCTCTTGAAGTGATCCTTCTAATGCTGTCCAGAAGAACACAGTACAAACAAATAAGACTTCAAGCCAACAAATGGATTGCAGTGTAGGATCTCATAACTGGGAATCCTATAATGCTATTTGTTGCCAAATAGGCTTAGAGAGAAAAACTGATGAGCCTAGATCTCATAGTGAGGAGTTTTCTGTGGTTTGGAAATACTCAGGTGATAATTATCAGTTTTTGAAATCTTATAATGAAAAAGCATTTACTAAAAGTAAATCATTATAACAATAAAAATTTTAAGTGTATATTCCCTTTAATCCAGCCATTCTATTTCTGGTTATCTATAACAGACATTGCAAAAGAACATAAAATGATAAATGCAACATCATTTATAATGGCAGAGAACTGGACGTAAATCTGTGTCTATTCATCTAAATGTCCAAAAATAAAAGTCTGGATAAATTACAATATATTCATACTATGGAATACTGTGCAATTGTTGAAAAGAATGAAGTAGCACTGCTAATAAGAAAAAGCTTCTAAGGCATACTAAAAAGAAGTGTAAAATAGATACAACACTTTATTAACAAATATCAATAACTAAAGCTACATATTACTATGGATACATATGAAAGAAATTTTGTTTCTTAGAGATCCCTGACTAATACAGGCTGTTTTTGTTTTTCCAATGAGAATATATTCATTTCTACTGTGTGTAATAAAAGAAAAAATAATTTTAAAACCAGTAAATCCTAGCCCTTACCTTATGTGGTTAATTATTCTTGACTTTAAAATTTTATAAAATGCTTTTTTGTATGTCTAAAATTTTTTTGAATATATTTTGAACAGACTTATATAATCTCTGGCTGTCAGATGAAATAGCAATTATGTAAAAAATTTACAATTCACTAAGTGGAAACCTCCACTGAGATTTAAGTTAATGACAGTGTTGTATAAATGTAAGCATATTTAATTGCAGTCACATATATGGAACACTGAGAAACAGATACTAGAAAAGTAAACAGTTTAAAAGTCTAAAAGTAGAAAGAAAAAGGTCCAAAGAAATGAATTCAAAAGCATATCCTTCTTTGTGATCTTCCTGAGGAATAAAGCATTGAAAATGTAATGGAACCATGTAAAGACACTGTTCCTTGTATAATAATAAGGCAGCTGAAAACAAGAATCTTTCCCAACACAGAATTCAAATGAGCTAAACGTTCTCTCTTGGCTTCTGCAATAATATTTTCCAACTCTATAATCAACCATTATAATCCCCTATTTGAATTCAAGGAAGAAAGAAAAAACTATTTGAAGACAATTTAGTAAGCTACTTGTTCTTACATTTCCATCACATTATTATAGCAACAATAAACACTAAACAATTTTTAAAATTTAAAAATCTAGATCTGCACATACTGTTTTATCTTCCCGAAAAAGCCATCCTGTTTGGGCACGTGTGAAAGAAATTGATTTAGTTGATAAAGTTGCAGAGTAAATATCACTACTCATTAAAATGTCAACCTCTTCTTCTGTTTCCATCTCTGATTCCTGGAGTGGGAGCAAAAATTAAATATAAGAAGCTAGGTTTTCAAAGGTCATTACTATGACATATGAAAATAACAAAATGTTATGAAATTCAAAAAACAAAAAGAACAGATTCTAAAAAATGTGGTGTCACACTTATTTTAAAAACAATTACAGAACTTTAAACTATATACATGTAAAGAAGTCAGAATTATGACTAATTATGAATATATTAATAGTACTCTTACACTGTTACAGATCCACAGTGGAAACAATACTAGATGACCCACTGCAGAAACATAGAGTATGTAGAGCAAATTAAAAGATTACTTAAAGAATTAATTTGACAGATCTGAGACAAAATGCTCACATGAAGGTTTTGTTTTCTTTAAATATAGATGAATCTTGCTTTAGTTCTCTTTAATCCAAATACCCAACACTATCATTTGAGCCTTTCTTTGCATATTCTTCAGTGCTGGCATATAATAACTGATCAATAATTATTTTTTAAATGAGAAAAAAAGGAAAGGTTTGTGTTTGCTTCAGGGACAGAAGACTAAGTGATCAGGTAGAGAAGTGTAAGTGTAAGAAGAAGTTCTATTCTTTAACAGGTCAAATGTGATCTCTGACATTTAGGACCATAGTGTCTTAAGAGGAGAAAACAAGGGAGGAAAAAAAAGATAGAACCTAGAGATTTGTCTGGGAATGAGAACTGTCCACAGGGCTTATAATGGCTTGAGTATCTATATCTCATACTTCCTGATTTCTACTTTCCTATGAGGTCCCTTTTCTATTCTTCACCACCAAACTTCAACCAGATATAGTTCATTTCCTAATCTATCAGTCTTTGGGAAGCAAACAAACAAACAGTAACACCTTAAGACTCAGACAGCACCATTTCCTTCACCCTTACAAGTGAGGAATGAAAAATCTTGACATTAATGATAAGATGAAAGTGTAGTCCTGGTAACCCAAACTAATTCTGAACACAATTTTCTAAAGAAAAATTTGAGCTGGCAAAGATTGCACAGAACTATTAGACAATATACTTCAAATATATTACAAATCAATTAGGATTTTATATAGTAGCTTGGGAAGGACACTACATATAACACTATATATGAAGAAATTTGCCTTAAGCTTCAAACTTATTTTCAAATAAACTTTTGGAGCAGAATTCTCCTACAAATCATAGACGAACCATCTCCTAACTGCATGAATGAAAAAGACCTGTTTTTAATTACATACATTCAACAAATATTCATTGAACAGTTATTACTTATTTATACATATTAGAATAAACAAGTATTCGCTTCCCTGACTTGAGGATTACTGCTCAAAATCTAGTTTTTTCATAATTTTTTTAGGCATAAATTATACACACATATACCCTAAATATCAATCCTTTGGTAATCTCATCAATACTATAACATCAGCTAATACAATACTAGACTTAATCTCTGGCTTCTCTCTTAGGACCATATTTTCAATTTATCTGTTGCCTAGTTAGCTATTCTGTTGTCATTTAATATGCAAGAAATTAAATTATTTAATATATGAGAGTCCAGAATTAAGGTTGGTAAATTATGGCCAGGTAGTCAAATCCAGTCTACCATATGTTTTCCTAAGTTTTACTATAATATAGTTACAATCATTTTGTACATATTGTCTATGGTTGCTTTTATCCATTTAATAATAGCAGAATTGAGTAATTGTCACAAAGACCATATGGATTGCAAATATATGTACATATCTAAAAATACTTACTATTTCTACTTTTACAGAAAGAGTTCACAAAACTCTAGCCTAGGATGTACTGATGCTGTATTAGGTACCAAAGAATATAACTAAAAGAACCCCATGCCCTTGAGGAGTTTAGCCCAATAGAGGAAGTCATATAAACAAATAAAGCAGTAGAAGCTCCATGGTACCAGATTTAGTGGAAGCATAATGAAAATACTAGTCACCTGGCAGGGAAGGAAGTGACACTAAGCAGGTGCCCTACAGGTGTGAGGGTGCAAAAAGGGCATTCCAGGAAGTGAAAACAATGTGAACAAAAGACTGAAGAGCTAAATAGCCTGGCACATCTGAAAAATTGCAAAGAACTCAATATTAAGGTATCTAAGATAGCAAGTTAAGTAAAAGGCTGGAAAAGTGTGCAAAAGCCAAGTCACAGAAGGAACCATGTCATGCTAAAGAATTTGGGTTTCACTCTTTAGGCAACAAAGAACTTTTAAAATGTCTTTAAGTAAGGCAGGTTTCATAAATTTGTGTTCAATGTTCATCTATCTCCAATTGTGGGATAATTTAGAAACAGGTAAGAAGGAATTCAGAAAGATTATTTATGAGACTTGAGATAGTACAGTTGAAAGATATGAATATCTAAATTATGGCATTAACAATATGAATATAAAAAGAATACTTATAAGACATTGGAGAGACAGAAATCACCACACATGTTCTCTAGTTAGGAACATGGAGTACGAGAAAAGACATCACAAATAACTCCCAGTTTTCCGGCTGAAGAGCGAATGATGTCATTCAGAAAATGAGAGGAAGGGAAGATTTGGAGGGAAAATAATGAGTTTAGTTTTAGACAAGCTCAATTCTGAAGTGAGACATACATGATA
Organism: Rousettus aegyptiacus; assembly: GCF_014176215.1. Lineage (NCBI taxonomy): Eukaryota > Metazoa > Chordata > Mammalia > Chiroptera > Pteropodidae > Rousettus > Rousettus aegyptiacus. Next base: position 47,888,899 of record NW_023416284.1, read on the forward strand.
TCTACTAGGCATTTAAACAGACAGGTCTCCACTCAGAAGATCTATCTGGGATAAATACATGCTTATAAATCATCAGCTTATGGGATGTAGTTAGAGTTGTGAGTACTTAAGAGATTATTTTGCCAGTTTATAACAATGAGAACCATATCAGGCAGGTATATCAATATTCAAGGAGTAGAGAAAAAGGAATAGGCAAAGGACAATAAGGAGGAGAGAGGGGAAAAGAACAATCGACCAAAGTCAACAAAGAACAAGGAAATGAAAATTTTAAGAACTGATTTATCAACAATAGCAAATACTTCAGAGAAGTCTAATAAAGAGAGGGTTGAAACACCTACACTGATTTTAGCAATGGACTTAAAATGAACGTTATCCAAAACTCCAAACCTATTTCCTTTTCCAAATGCCTCATTTCCATCAGGGGTACCACCTTCATTCCACTCTTCAAGACAGAATCACTATACACTCTCTTAAATCTTTCCAATTCTTAATTTACTGCACTCAACTTATTAGCAAGTCCTATTATTTCATTCTTGGAAATATAAATCATAATTCCTCTCTTAATTATTCACTACACCATCCTAGTCAAGATCTTCATCCCCTCTCAACTATAAAATTAAAAACTTCTCACATAAATCTCCTGCCTCCAATCTTTTCCTTTTCTAATTCGTCTTACATACTAGCTATGTGATCTTGGAGATGTCATTTAATATCCGTAACCCTCAATTTTCTCATCTATAAAATAGAGGTAATAAAACCATTTACTTTGATAGGTTATTTTAAGGATTTAATGGGAAGCACTATAAAGTACTTATAGTTCCAATATGCTGGCAATTAGTGCTCAATATATAATAGTAATTAATATACTATTAATACAGTAATATTAGTCATACCAGCTAGCATTGTCTAGCATTTATTGGTTTCTTGATAAATGTTTAAGAAAAAGAGAGAGGGAAAGCGGAAAAATGAATGAAATACAAAAGTTTAATTCACTTAAATTACTTTTGGATCATTTCAATATCTTGTTTAAGAATCTCCAACTCTCTGTTGCCAACTACAGCAGATCCTAAGTTATCTTATCTGGCTTTCAAAGCATTCCATAAACCATGTTCCCATATTCAATAAGAGAAATCGTCACTGCAATCGGCTATCTCTTTTCTGTTTCCCAAAAAGACCATTCTTATTCCCACTTCCCTGATTTTACTCACCTGTGGGCTCCACAAGGGATACTTTTTCTTCTCCTCTTCCAATCTAAATTTTCACTGCTCAGTGACAGGACACTATTTTTCAATAGTATATGTACAAGGTAACTAAGGTCTAATCAATGGACAAAGTAGTAGGAAGGTCTAATCTAAGATATGTTGAAGAAGTCGCCACAAGATGTGGTGACTGACAATATGGGGAAATGAACTGGTGAAAAGTAAAAAATAAATAAATAAAAGCGACAGTGGCAATATGTTGACTTACAAAACGTTTGTAGGGCTATCAATGAATAGAGATACTGGAAAAACTGTCTTTGGTTCACAGCAGGCAAACAGGGCATTCAAGGAACAAAGAATGAAGATATGGATGCATATGGTTTTCAATGATGGTTGTGGAGGCAATACCGACATGAATTTATGCGGTGGCAGAAGGTAGATTATTTCGTACTCAAAGAAGGACAAAAGAAAAGAAGTCAAAGCATGAGGAAAAGTAAGAGTACAGTCAGAGAGCCAAAAGTGGTGTCCAAATTAAGGAAATAAAAATGGTCAGAAACTTTAAGGTAGCAAGATAATAAATAGTGAAAGGGCCAACACAGGTTCAACAAACGAGAACTACAAATAAGAACAAGGGAAGTTCATTTAACTAGGAGATCATTAATGAATTGTGAGCAAAAAAGAAATAGCTCAGTGGATTGATCAAGATGGAGACCAGATAACATATATATTTTTAAAGTAAATAGTAAGGAAGTGAAATCTTTGGGATTGAACCATCTCAATTATACCTTATGCCTTTTAAAACAACTACTCTGAGATCTGGTTACATACAAAGACATTTTCCAAAAACCATTTAGAGTAACACTTTTAAGAAAACATGCTCACCTCATGGTGTATTCGCTGATAAACTTTTTGTTCATTGTCTAATACTACAAAAGATTCAGAGGGTGCCGCATCCCCATTGAAAATGAAGCTTAAATCCCCCCGTTGGCACTTCATGTCAGTAAAGTCTATGAGAGTAGTGTCAAGCCTGTGAAAGATGGGTAGATGAGAAATTCTGACAAATAAAATTTCAAAAATAGTCAACAATAATTAAACAAGCTTTGTTCCTTCTAAACTCACACTAAAATGCTAATACCATATTTTGAAGTCAAATTTAGAAATAAAAGCTAATTTAAAATATCTTATTTTAAAAAAAAAACACTTAAGGAATATTCAAATACATTCCATTTTACCCTATTTCAATAATCCAGAAAGAAAAAGACTGTTTCCCCATTGTTTAAGCATTTCCCTAAATGCATCTTTGTTCCCTAGCATTTTCCTTATTGTAGCTACTCCACATAAGTTACTTCAACTGGGAAGGGCAGAAAAAGAAAACAAACCTGTCTAACATTCTTTGATTCTTTTAAACCCATGTTGCTAGCTCAATGGAGCATATAAGAAGGGTAAAGCAATGGATGTACCACACTCTTGGATTAAGAACTATGTGTCCAGTCTTGGCCTTTTGATCTATACCTATGTCTCATGCCTAACCGTTTGTTACCAAAACTTGGTTTACTCTTCCACTTGATAACCCATTTAACTTACTTCAAATTCCTGGCCTTTCTGTTTGACTTCTTAGATTCAGATTAGCATTCTCTTTTCCAACATCTCCACACCCTGAAAATCTTATGGATTGTTCCTGTGTCAAAAGTTCACGGATTCACACACTTGTGTTTATTGTGCTCTTTGGTAATCAAGACCTATCATGGTCTAGCCCAATGAGTTGGTCTCAAATAAATTCCTCAAATCACTTGCTGACATTAAGGAGAATACTGTAATGGAAAAGTTCACAAGTACCCTGAAGTGCTTTAATCTTCCACACGGCTTTGTAAAAGATTACATCAGGACCTCTCTGACTGGCTGCTTAAAACACAGTCCTTAATGTGAGAAATGGGTTGACACATCTGATTATATCCAAGGAAACTCCTTTAAGTCCCTGTGAGAGATCTGCCCTGGCTACCAAGTTTCTAAGGCACTATTAGAATTCATTACTTCATCAGTTTTTCCATTTTCATCCCAGATAAAGCAAAATGAATGCATATTCTTGGCTCCTCTACACAGAAAAAGCTGAGAAATGAAACATATCTCACATGCTGCACCAAAAGAATTACTCAGGTTACATCGTCAAAACTAGTAATTTTTAAAAGTGAAAGTAATATTGATAATTTTACCAGGACAAGAGGGATAAACCAGAGTAAATAGGGAAGATAGTTAACCTATGTATAAGGGGCTCTTTTCTGAGCCATATAAAACATACACATCCCTCAGAATGAAATCAGAAAGTGCTAAAAATAAATAAATAAATAAAAAAGCAAGTCACCAACTCCTGTAAGGGTAAACCCTGTCTGCTGCTTTATATAGCTGAATTCTAGCTGCTAGTTCACTTCCAGTGGCCTGTGACTATACTGCTAGTGCCCGTGCTATTAACATGTCCTCTTATTGCTTATACGTGTGACATAGGAGAAAATAATGCTAATAAGAGTGGCTAATCTCCTATCTCTGTAAGATGTGGACTACTGATAGTGTCAAAAAGAAACAGATCATTTTATATAAGTGGCCTACTTGGACTCTAAGCTTCTACAACCCATATAAAAAAAGAAATGGGCCAGAGCAGTCTTCTGCCTCCATTCCCTTCTTGTCCATCCTGGATGAGAGTGGTAGTGGGCTACAAGGGGTAAGGATAGAAACAGTGAGAAAAGATATTCAGAGAGAGACAGAGAAAGAGACAAAGACAGACTGACATGATGACATTTAAGTTCCTAGATCTAGCCACACCTAAAATCAGTCATACTCAATTTTTATTTCGTCTGTGTTTTTATAATTTGCAAATGAAATAAGACTATCTAATACATCTTCTGCAATATCCTTGACATAACAGATTTCCTGGTAAATATCACACATGTCACATAATGATAAAATTTATCATGATATTTTAATGTATTAACTAATTCGTGGCTTTAAGCTTGTGTACCTTAATATTTCAAATTTTATGCCATGTAATGAGCCATGAAGAACAAAAAAATTATTTGTACAAATGCAAAGATTTGAATAGAAAATATTTTTTAAGATAAAAATTGAAAAATGCCAAATAACACAGAGAAAGGAAATAGAGCTTTTTCTTGACATAGGAAAAGCCTGAAATGAGGCAAAGTTTGCAATGATCATTTCAGTCAGTAGATACAGATCACCTCATAATTATTAGTAGTAAAAATGTTTACGTTAGTATTTCTAACAATAAAGGTGCTCATACTTTCCAATTTCTATTTAAGTATTAATTTCCCCTTGACACCAGAGAAAATATTTTACATGATCGGATTACTGTCATGGGTAGATATGACTAAACTTTAAAAATTTCTTTGAACGTATTTTAAATCCAGTTTCATTTGAAGTGATATTTTTTTAAAAATTAATCTTAATCATATGGTTGTCATGAGACCAACGTAAACTTTAAAGATTTCTTTGCATGTAGTTTAAAATTCAGCTTCACTTGAAGTGGTTTTAAAAAATGAATCGTCTCATGACATTTAAATTAGAAAGTTTTTATTTAATGTTAATAGATTAAGTCAATTCTTGTTATCTTGAAAAAGCTTTACCAAAAATCCTAAGATCCACCTTCTCCATTAATGTGGCAAACTTCATTTGGTAATGAGAGCTTCATAATCTATCACATTTTTGCTTCACCCTTAGCTGCTGGTATCCCCTAAATTTGAGTGTCATGCTAAATTATAGTAGCTTCTCCTTAATCTACACTTTCTGACACAACGATTCTCCATCAAACTTTTCTTCTCATGTCTCTCCTAACCATTTTATGGTTTTACTTATTATAAAATATTCATCAAATGATTTACTTCCAAAAGTCATATATCAGCATAAAACAATTTTGTAAGAGAGAAAATTACTTTTTTCCTATTTCTAAAAGCAAACAAAACTAAAACTAACCTTTTTTTTAAAGCAGCAAATGGAAGATAATACTAGTCTCCCAAATGATCTACTTACTACCTTTGGCAAGCACCTAACTGAACATTTTTAAATTGACAAATTTTTTGATGAACCCATAACATATTGCTAACAATGGGCTGCTGAATTAAATCTATATATTAGAAAATCCTTTCCTAGTTTCTCTAGTATATTTTCTCTATCTTTCAAGGTTTCTATAATGTCCTTGAATTTTATGTACATGACCACTTTCATAATTAGAAACTTCTAAGGTTATTTTTTAAAAGCAAAAACCAAGAAACTTCTACCTTAATGAAATTCTATTCCTTGAGAATAATTATCCTAGAACTTACTTTCAATTAAAGGTTAACTCTTCACTAGGATTCAATATATTATATAATGAATTTCATAAAGAGTTGCTTTTTTAAAATCTCTGCCTTCTCATATGGTGAAAACTGACAGGAAGTCAGAAGTCCTGGCTCAGCTATTAATTTGCAATATGCTCTTATAAAAATCACTTCACCTCTCTGAACTTTCTCATTTATTAAATGAACAGTTTCCATGAGATAATCTTTCAGGACATCCAGTTCTAGACCTTTACATATCCAAATTTACATTATGGAGATATATAAAAATATAGACACAGAATATTTTATGTGTAATTTATAAATATATTAGTATATATAAAAGTTGGCATATTTACTAGCATTATATATAGCTTACATCTTAATTTAAATATATTTATAGATAGCTTTATATTAACATAAAGCTAAATACATAAGGAATGATAAAAGTAAATTCTGAAATGAGTAAAATAAATAGGTTTCCCATCAGATCTAAACATCAATCTTAGTTTTAAACGAAAATGGAAGAACATTAAAATTAGCCTTAAAGAGTTCAATAGAATAAATAAATGATTAAGTTGATGAATGGATAGATACATGGATGGGTAAATAGGAGAGAGAAAGGTATAAGAGGGATAGAGGAAAAAGGACAAGAGTTATTAGGTCTTCCTATGTGTTCCTTATTCCTTAAAAAGCCAGGGTCAGGGAGATGATCACTTAAATCTTCTTAGTATTACACCATAATCTTCACTCTGTCTTCTAGATAGCCCATAGTTGAATAATACCTCTGTTTTAGTCAAGATTTTATGCTTTTGGTTTCTTATCAGTAGTATGTCTCAAATGAGATAAAATCTTATAAATATATTACAGCATGTTTAAGTTATAAAATACTATATCCAAATGTAAGCTATTACTACAGAAAGAAAAGCTTTCTCTATCTCAATTTTCTGTTACTCAGAAAAAAATGAAATCACCTTACCTGATATTGATACCTTGTTTGTATATTTTACATGCGTCAGAAGGCAGAATTCGGGAAAGTAAAGGCACTGTATTTTGAAAAATAAAAGGTAAAAATTAACCACCTAAAGTTCTGAGACATGAGTTTTTTTTTTATTTAGAAGAAGAGTAATGCAAACATTCTAATTCACCAAAATTGTAATCATTTCCTTTAAAATAGTATTTTTCCACTTAAAAATAATATATAAAGCAATTTGAGCAACTTCGATTACCTACTATTTAATTATATTTGCTGTATAGCTCACTGAGCCCCCACATCCTCCCCACTACTCGCCCACCACCCACATACATAAGAATAGCAGAGTTGCTATGATGCTACTCTTGGGTACATATTGCAGGATATTACTACAGATAAGAAAGCAGTGCCCTACAGTAACTAAACCTCCTGAATGGGTAACTAGATGGACCTGAATCCTATCTGATCCTTTAACTATAACGTGATTAACTAATAGAAAGTAATGTGTATTTCTTTAAAGAGACATTTTAAAAGCTAAATAATCTGAGTTTGAATCCCAAATATGTGACCTTAGTTACTTAAGTTCACTGTACCTCAGTTTCAAAATCTACAAAATGGAATCATACTATTTACCTATAGATTTCTACATTCCAGCGTTCCTCACATTCATATTACAAGCTACATTTTCAAAAAATTTTTTATTACTTATTATCTGCTATATTTTGGGGAAATATGAGTTATTCTGGAGATGGATAAATCTGCATAGCAGGCTGTAATAAACACCACATACAAAAAAATGTGAAGCTCAATATTCCTAAAATTAACATCCTATTACATGTGTATGTAAGTGTGTGTGTAAGGTATATTTTTAAAACTTCAGTGTTTTTAAGATGGGTAATAAATCAACCTGTCACTTTTAAAATATTTTAAAACATTTTGTTCAGTAAGATAAATTGACCATTTTAGAATTTAAACCATTAACATTACTAAAAGAATCAGTTAAAAAACCAATACCAAGCAAGACTGGGGTCTCTACAGATGACAAAAAGGATGAAAACATATATTCAGGCTTTAGGCCAATTTGACTTGGAGCTCTTTTATTATACAAGTTACTACAAATCTCTTTTTTTCCCAGTTGTCTAGTTACACCAGGACTTCTGAAAGATATATAAAGCATAAAGGCAAAGTAAGTCTATCAGAATAGCAAAAACTAGCCTGATGAGCTACAGTTGTAATAATTCTGAAAGAAATGATTTTATTCAGGGATTAAAACTTCACATTAGAGATTAAACACACTAGGAAAACAATCACCCATGCTGCACATACTATGCAGCTGTTAATATAAATGAAGTTCTTCCTCATGAACTAATATGGTAAGATGTCTATGATATATTAAATAAAAATGACAAATTATATAATAATGTAATAGTATGATTCCTTAATAAAACAAAAGCAAACAAATGCTTGGATGTGTGTTTGTGTGTATTTATTTGTGTGTACATATACAAACACATTTGTAAGAATTAAAAAGGGGTTGAAAGTATTAGCATGAAACGTTAATAGTGGTTACTTTTATGATTATTTTACTTTTTACTTTTGCGATTGTTTTATGATATTTTTATAATTACTTTGGGGATAAATATCACTGAGTATTCAAATATCTACATATCATTAAATTAATTCAGATGCTTAAAAAACACGTAAACTCATTATATTCAAATATATAGATAGATTACATTAAAAAAATTTTTTTAAACAAAATTTACTTGTTTTGATAGTAGTTTAGTTAGTAGAAGTAAAGCTCACTGAGATCAAACTTCCTGTTTGGACATGAAAATTTTCACCCTAAGTGGACTCACTCACATTTAATATAATGAAAAGAGAAACTTTCTGTTATCCATTTTATTATGCTAATAGCTCTATATAATAGTTATGTTTTCACACTTGCAATTCTGCACATGTACATATTTTATAGTAAAACATAGCACAGTCTTACCCCAGCTTTGAAAATCCCAGTGAAGTTCTAGATAAAAATCACCTAGCTGAGAAATGAAATATGAATAATTACTAAACACACCATAATTAACAGCTCTTATATCTACCTAATATTTTGTTTTAAAAAAATCTGTCATCATTAAAGGTCAACAAGACAAGAGAAAAATTTAATGTTCGGAGTTGGAGGAAAAAACAAAAAAAAAATTATTACTTGAAATAAAACATTAAAATTACACACATTATTACATTCATCTACAAAAGAAAATATGTACTGCTGTAGATTTTATAAGAACATTTTAATTACAGTGTAATATATCTGAAACTGATGCATTTAAATTTGCATCAATAAATGTTCTATTTCTCATAACTAAAATAATAAGTTTTACTGCAAAAATAGTTAATAACTTTAAAAGTGTTATAAAAAATGATTTCCAAAATGATTATTTGTGTAGCCTCATAATAGTCTAAAAAAAATCACACACTGCAATAGAAACTTTTTTTCTGTAAGGCAGTAAAACAAAAGTTTACTACCTCTGAAAACATATGCCATCATATCAGGACTATACGGAAAATTTTTATTTGACAAATTAGAAGCTATAATTGTTACGGAAACCATTACAATCAAATATTCAAAAAAATTATGTTTTGAAATCTTAAAAAAAATTTTTTAAAGCATGCCTAAGAGAAAAGATAGCATGCTAGGTCTATTTTTCTCCCACAGTTCTTTTAGGCATCAAAAATGCAGAGAAAGAGAATATCAGAAAATATACTTCTCTCTCTTTCTATGCCAGCCACCCAACTCTTACTATCATGAGATAAGACAGGAAAAAAGTTTTGTTGTATAAAGAAAACGCAAACTGCTCCTGCTAGGAGTACCAGCTTCAACTCTTTAATAAATTCTCCAATCCAAAGGACAAATAGAAATTATTGCCATTAATTATGACCTATCTCCTTTTTCTTAGAGCTCTCATCTAATTTATCGAAAGCATAATTCTTTATCTACCTTTCTAGTTCAAAGTAAATGGTGTTTCTCAAAGAGTAGACTTATACATTATAATCGGAGTATTCTGTTATGTCATTATTGCTTAATTTAAGCAGGATTTTTTTTTTAATGTTTCTTGACCCTGAATAATCAGTGAGAAATTAGATTGTATTTAAAAAAAAAAATGCTTAAAAGTACACTTATAATTACTCTTTAGGTGCAAAATCAGCCAAAAAAAACTATGGCCTACCTCTTTCAGGGCTTTTAATAATCGAGGTCGTTTTTCTTCAACACTTTCTCTGGATTGCTGCTTAAGCTTTCTTAAAAGAGCTGTAACTAAAGTTTAAATGAAAAACAAAATTTCTTAATTTAAAATACCTACTATGCTAGAAGACACCCCTGGCTGTCACACAATTATATATTGAGAGGTATAGATATTGAGAACAAGTTGGTAAATAAGTTTAGTAAAACTATTATGATCCCAAAGGAAAATTTAGATGAGATACTTCAACATCAACTTATAGTCACACTAGTTTTTCTAGTTTTTAATTATCAGTATGAATTTACCTAAGTCAAAATTTACCAATCTCAGTCAGATGATTTAACGTCCTGTTGTAATACTGATTTAAAAGAGCTCAGGCAGCAGATCTCAAAAAACTCATTAGATACCACTTTTCTAAAAACATAATTATCCGCAATAGTTACCAAGTATATCTGTTCTTTTTTCACTAGGTTATAGTTTCACATACTATTAATACAGAAAACAATACAAAAATGAATCCTATTCTTATTATCTTGCTCAATTTTCAAGAGATTGAGATTTAAACACTATGCTAAATGCAAACCCCAGCTTTACTACTTTATTTGCTGTGTGTAAACTTGAACAAGTTACTTAATTTCCCCAAACTTAAGTTTCTTTTGGTTTTTTTTTCATTTGTCAAGTAAGAATAAAGTCAAATATAGCATATGGAATTTCTACAAAGCCTAAATATAAACTGTTCACTACTGTGCCTACAGTTAAGTAAATATAATTTTTATCTATTAGAATGACAGTCTAAAACTGACTAGTAAATCAGGCAATTCCTAACATTTATTAAAAGAAGGGAAAATATATTAGACTTGAATGAAATAAGTTTAGCAAAAGACAAGAAGATGTATGTAAAAGTACTATTTTTTTCTATATTACAGTATGCATTCTTATACATTATTTTAAGCCTTATGTGGAATACAGAAGCAGAAAGTGAAAAAAGGAAGGGAAGGAAGGAAGGAAAAGAGAAAGGAGGGAGGGAAAAAGACAGCAGAGAAAGCTTGGACCAGATTTCTTTTGTCCACATAGGCCAAATTAGGCAAAGCCCAAGAATGAATTCTGAAAAACAGTGAAGTATATTCTTAATTTTAACCACAGGTCTAACAATTAATACAATATATTTTTAAAAGCCAAAAATCAAAAAACAATGTTTAAATTACTAAAAGTCTTTTGGAATAGAAGAGGCTGAGACCTAGAAATCAGAGAACATTAAGTCTTAGTCTTCTTTATAAACTAGGTCAATAGTTCCTAAATACAAGTCTACATTTCAGGGTCCAATTGTTCTTGTCTTTTGCTAAGCTTATTTCATTCAAGTTTCCACCGATATGCCACAAAAGAAAAAAACTGGGAACTGGGTGGGGGGTTCTTTATAAATTATATACTTTATTTCAATTCAAGGACTGTTCTTTCTATTTTTTGGTTTCAAATGTCTTTTAATAAAACAATAATCACAAAATAAAGCAGTTATCTTTTTTAAAAAAGTTCTTATATATTAAAATGAAAAAGTTAGTTATTCTGCATCAATCCTCAAATAAAATTTTTTTTTCTGGTCTGTGAAATCCAAATAGTCTAAAAACCAATAACCTAGAGAATTATTAAAGTTCTTTATAGAATCTAAATTATATGAATCTGGTTAACCTTCATGATTGTTATAATTTAACTTTAATATCACAGCTATATTACCCAAATGTAGTAGCTTTTCTTCCCTCCTTTACACTCAAATACTTTAAGAAATCTTTATGCAATCTCTCTTGCCTTCGAATTGAAACAGACCTCTGCTAAATGTAAAAACTGGAAAGAATTCAATTCCTAGATTGAAAAGGTATCTTAATGAAAAGCAGAAGCCATATATTTTTCAACTAAATATACTGTAACTGACTAAAGGAACTCAATAAATAATAGAAAATGACATAAAAATGACTAAACATTAGTTAAGAAGTAGTGACAATAATATATAGTGTAGTAATACATGCAAAAGAGATTCTTGTTCAATGAGGCTTCACGTTAAGAAAATAGGATCAACTCAAACTTACTATGGAAACAAAAATATTCAAAATGCAATTACACAAAATTGCCAGGATGTTTTGGAGATCTCAGTATTTGTACTTCCATATTGTAAGAATCTTAACATTGATTTATTATGAAGTTAAAATTAGTTTTAGAGGATTTAGATAGTATTAAGAGCTCACACAAAGACTCAAGGAACAACAATAATTTAACTTTCTCATTTCCTTTTTCTCCCATATAAAGTATTTTTAAATTTGTTGTGCTTAAAGTTTTTGGAACTACATCCTACTGCTCCAAGTATCTTCTGCCCTCCACTTCTTTCTACACTCCAGTCTAATTATTTCCCACTTCTTACTTTGACAGTTCTACCAAGATGTACCACTGATAAATTCAAATTCATCAAACTTAACACCAAATTAATCAAATCCCACAGTTATTCCTTCTATATTCTGTACATCAATTAATTAATAAGATTACCAATAATTCGCACTAGAGATGTTGGAGTTGCTCACAATCCTACTGCTATCCAAAAGATAATCAACCACTGTTAATTCTTTCATCTAATAATCTTTCTAATCTATCCCTTACTTCTCTAAACACGCTGTCTCTTTTTTAAGTCAAGCTTATCACATTTGATCTCAAGATATTTTTGTCTAAAAAGCTATTGCCTCTCACTCAATATTAGGTTTTATCTAATAATCTCAATCCTTGCTTTGAAGTCTTCTGGTGTTTTGCAGTGACTAGAGACTGAAATTTAAATTTTGAATAAACATAAAGCAGATCTCCTTGTGTCCCCTTTACCATTACAACTTCATCTCCCCAAACTACTCTTCATCCATTCACCTATGTTTGCCTTGTAGCCTCATTTAGAAAGCCACACAAAATACAGTTCCCTAAAATATGCCTTGTTGTTTTTCACATTTCCAGGCTTTATACACGCCATATTCCCATAGACTAGAATGTCTTTACCTACCTTATTAAATCCTAAAATCCATTAAGAGTCAGCTCAAATAACCAACACCCTGCAAAAACCAGAATTACTTTCTCCCTCATCTGAAGCATATTTAGTTTATGCTTCAAAACCCTGCACGATATTCAATGGTCTCTCTCTCCAAACTACAATGAGTTCCTCAATGTTAAAGCTAATGGCACATCCCTGCCATGTTTCAGATGTATCTGGGAGGTCCTTAAAAGACAAGCCCTGCTCTAATGAAGCTTACTGACTAATAGAAGTAAAAGTAAAAGAGTTCTGACATACTGTATGAGTGGAGAAGCCTCCCTTTTATTTCAGCTGGAATCCGAAGAATTATAAGAAGTTGAGGCAGAAGGAGAAGAATGTGTGAATGTGAGAAACTAAAAGGTTAGCAGTGCTGACACGCAGAAAGCTCTGTGGGAAGGACAATTAATTAGAAGTGTGCTGAGTACTGCAAAGGGAAAAAGAAAACCACTTCAAAATGTATGAGAAAAAGAAATTAATCTACTCTAGGATTTGAGGAAAGGCTTCTCCGAGGAAGAAATATAAAGTTGAAACCCGAATGAAGAAGACTGCCAGTTCCTCACAAGACTGCAAACCAACATAGACTGCTTTCTCTTTCTCTCCAAACTAACCTTTAATGTGTTACAAAATCAAGATGGAAGCTAACAGGATTTCTAAAACTACCTTAACATATGTATACCATAACATAAATATATACAATCTATAAGCAACTTCTGGAAAGAAAGCTAGGTCTCAGTGTGAGTTAGAAACTAAAGCTGTGTAGATCAGAGGGAAGCTGGGACCATAGGTGAGAGAAAAGTTGGGGAAAAGACTTTTATGTTTTATCTATAACTCTTCCTGATACAGGCCTGAGTTGATCACTGTTCACCAGGTAACCACTGTAAGGCAAAAAAGCAACATTATCTTGAAATTTTATCAGTTTCAAAGTAAAATAATTCTAAAAGTCTCTGACAAGTAAGTTAGCGTCAGTTTCCTGTTCTGTAGCACAAAAACATTAGCAGAAATCATACCACAAAAGACAAACAAGTCATAAAGTTTTCACTAATAATTTATATTACATTATCTATGTATCAATGTAATTTTCTATGCCTAGAAAATTTTAATGAAACATAAGACAATCAAAAAAACTTAAATAAGAATAATTTTAAAAATTTTAAAGGAGAGACATACTTAACACTATTATAAATACATTCATATTAATATTTCTAAATACGTGCCATAAGAGCTGTTGAATTAATCATCTTTTAAGCTAGTAAATATTTTTATTTCATGTGATAGGAAGTAAAAAATATAAGCACCAAATAATTATAAACATACAATGATATAAATGATTGGCAATGGGATACTACTCAGAATGTATATCTAAGATATCACTCTACAGAAGAGACTACTTTAAAAACAGGCACGACTACTACGGGCCTCAATCTTTTATATTAGAATTTATTACTAAATATCCAATAACTGATTTTTCTAGAAAACTATGTTTATTGTCTTTCCAATAGATTATAAATCACTAAAGAACAAAAATCATGTTTTCATTCATCTTACTATATACACATTCTTTATAGTAAGGACTCAGTAAATATTCAATGATTCTGAATAAAAGAATCCCTGAAAGTATGTCACATAAGTCTCAGGGTGGGTCAGAAATCCAGGAGGCCATCTGGTTTCCTCTCCATTGTGCTAATGAGTTAACAACATCAGAGAAAGTTCCTTCAGAAAAACTGCCACAACTTTTAATTCACTCTCAATTCTTTGACCCGTACTTTTTTAATCCTTTCACCAAAATAATTCCAGGATTAGTATAGTTTCTTGCTCTCATAAGAGTCTCTTGATGTTTTCCCAGAAAGAACAACTCCCAATGAATAAAAAATACATATATATTCATATAGTTGTGAAATATCACAATTTTATCTCACATTAGATCTTAAGTGCAAATGTAACTGCACCATTAAAAGTTGCCCAAGGTGTTCAGAAACTCAACAAAGATGTAACATGTGAATTACATGTAAAGCTAAAACATAAGAGGCTGTAAGAGCCCAAAACTTAGCATTAAAAATAAAATTAAATCCACACAACATCCTGAGGCTATTCAATGTTATACATTTCTTTAATAAAACTGTCAAATTTTTTTAGAGCTCGTTCTACAAAGCTAGATTTAATTGATTATCTTCAACCTTAAAGTGTAAAAAGATAGTATTACCAGGAAGATAATATTCCCATTCAACCAGATTTAAATTTTATAAAACTTCCAATTATTTAGATGTGCTTGACAAAAATAAGACATCCATATGAAGCTGAAAAAAATTAGGTGTAGGAGGAGGGAAGAGTTAGATAACTGAACACTCCACATATTGTCAGAAAAAAAAGTATAGACATTTTTTTGGAAATTCACATTTAAAGACTAAAACAAAACAGAGACAGACTTATTCCACACTTTCAGTAAAGCTTATGCCCAGCAATTAAAACAGATAGATAACTGTTATTAACACACTGTGATTATTTTCAGTTCCAATTAATCTTCGAAAAAATTAAGCAGTTGATAGAAAAAAAACAGTCAGGTATCAATATTTTTAAAAAGTCATTCATTCTGAATGAGTTAAAAAAAATTTAAAGCATACCAGTAGGGCAGAATGCTATAAAAGGAGAAAAAATAATAACACACTTTTAAACTAATTCCTCAATTCTTTATGTGTACTACCCAATATTCAAGTTCCTAAGTCATGAATAATTCACATATGTTTATAACTGCAAACTTTTCACAGTATGGAAAGTTATAGTAAATGAAAAATATTTCAAATGTATCACTTAACATTTTAGACTATATCTCAACAATAGTAAATTATATTGCTTACTCATCTGTCTATCTCCATAACTGATGGCTTCCGCCAGTGGGCTCCATCCCTGAGCATTTTTCACCTTTACTGGAGCATTATGAGCCAAAAGTAAATGGGCACATTCTGAAACATAAAGTGGTAATAATATCAAACATCATAGAATTTTTAGGATCTCTAAATACAAAAATCATGTAAAAATTCAAAAAAACAAATTTATATAAATAGGTCAATGAAATACTGTATTATAGAGAATTAAATAATTTTTTAAATTTCTATATACCTAAACCAAGTTATTTCTGAAGATCCTAAGAAGTATAATAAATACATATATATACACACATAAAATCATATACACATACCTAATAGTAAGGACTCAGTAAATATTCACTTAACAATAGGATGCAATAACATTCTATTACCTAATCTCTGCAAAGAAAGGATTACGTCCCCTAATAATTGTTCCCAAGAATATTTTGAGAATATTTTGCACTCTAAAAGATAACCTCAAGAGTAATTTACATCAAAATATCTACTATCTAACAAATAAATAGAATTTGTATGTCTATAATGTCAAATGGAAATCTCACTATTTCTGAAAAAAAAAATGTTTTCAAAAAGGATCAGTAATATTTCTATAAACACTTATTTTTCAAATTTTATAATTATTTTAGTTTAGAAAAACATCCAAAAGGGGCAATAATCTTAAAAAGGAAAATAGTTTACCATAAAAAGTTTAAGGTACAGACAGGCCATCCTATAGATTGAGAAGACTGTTGTAAAAATTAAAAATAAATTAATAGGAAAAAAAACTCAAAACTGAAGCTGAGGGAAATTTAAGATGGCTATCCATCCTAAATTTCATAAATGAATGATTCATTCATTGATTCAGCCATTCAGCAAATACTTACCAAGTGCCTATTAAATGCTATTTCTAAGTACCCAGTCCTGGATATAAGCAGTGAGAAGAAAGATAAGGTCTTGCTATCAGAAAACTTATATCCTATGTTAGAAGTCAGTAAGTAAACTAATAGTTGGAAAAAAAAAAGTCAGATAAGTGCTCTGAAGGAAATAAGATGTTATGACAGTGTAATGAGGGTTAAGCTGAAGTGACGGAAGAATGGCATTACTTTAGCACTATCCTAGTACTAAAAGGAATTCCTATACTGGCAGGAAATTTTATTAGACTACACCAAAATAAATACAGAAAGTTCATAGAGGTGTTTAGAAAGTCTACTAGTAGTATAAAATATATGTACAAGAATATTTGTTTTGGGAGGGGGACGTAGATGAGGTAAAAAGGGTCAAATATGTGGTGACAGAAAGAAATCTAACTATGGGTGATGAACGCACAATGCAATATATATATATACATACATATATATATATGTATGTATGTGTATGTATGTGTGTGTGTATATATATGTATGCCTTAATGTTGAATTGTACACCTGAAACTTACTAGATTTCATTAACTAATGTCACTGTAATAAAAATAAATTTTTTAAAATAATAACAAAATAAAAGAAAAAAAAGAATGTTTTAGCACTATTTATAATGGCAAAATACTGGAAACTAAGTGAATATCCTCTATGGGAGAATGATTCACTAAAATATGATGCATCTACACTACTGAAATAATATGCAGCCATTTTAAAGAATGGAGTCATATCAAGAGGACAAAGGAGCTACCTTGAATGATCAGCCACTGGCCAAATGTGTTATTTTTAAATGTGTTATAACTAGATTAATGACTAGTTATAACACATTAAAAAAAAAAAATGATATGCCCATAGTGACATCGAAAAATAAAAAGAAAGGGCAAAAAATTAAAAACGGAACCATATAACCTACCAATTCTACTCTGAGTATTTATCTGAAGAAATCCAAAACACTAATTCAAAAAGATATATGCACCCTTTTGTTTACTGCAATATTATTTACAGTAGCAAGATATGGAACCACCCTAAGTGTCTACTGATAAACAGATGGATAAAGAAGATGTACATATAAACAGTAGAATATTACTCAGTCATTAAAAATAATGAAATCTTACCATTCACAACAATATGGATGGACCTGGAGGGTATTTTGCTAAGTGAAATATGTCGGACAAAGACAAATATCATATGATCTCACTTATATGTGGAATCTTAAGAACAAAATTAATGGACAAACAAAACAGAAACAGAGTCACGAATATAGAGAACAAACTGGTGATTGCCAGATATGAGGTGGGTTGAGGGAATGGTTGAAAAAGGTAAAGAGATTTAAAAATACAAATTGCCAGTTATAAAAATAGCCACAGAGATATAAAGTACAGCATAGGGAATATAGTCAATAATATTGTAATAACTATGTACAGTGAGTGACAGGTGGGTACTAGACTTATTGGGATGAGTACTTCGTAAAGTATATAAATGTCTAACCATTATGTTGTACACTTAAAACTAATATAATTTTATACCAACTGTAATTGGACAATAAATTTTAAAAAAATTAGAAAGCTGAAATAAAAAATGAAAACAAATAAGAGAGGGCAATGAGTTCTTTATAGAAGAAAGCCAGCTAGCTAATGTAGAAAAAGTGATAAAATTTGAAAAGCAGCATATTATAACCCCAATGAAATATTTGACTTAGGCAAAGGTCCTCAGTGAATGCTAAAGCCAGTAGGTAAAAATTTATGTGCTAGAAAATAGGATGGTCATATGATACCAAAATATCCTAAGATTATTTACTAATTATAAAGAGAAAAATGTTCTTTTATAGTGGAGATATCTGGACATCATTATCTTAAACAAGTGAACCAACTCAATGGCATGAATAGTGTGATACTGGACATTATGTATTTCCTAATGTGATGCAATACAAAGTTCATAACATTGCCTATGCAGTAGTCTTTCCAGAAATGTTTAAACTGAATCCAACCAAGCCTTATAACTAATTTTCAATTTACAGAAAAGACAGAGGACAAGGAACAAGTTAAATAACTTCATGAGAAAATAATCAGGCAAACCTGAGATAAGGGATATTCTATAAATTAACTGGGCAAGACTCTTCAAATAATAAAGTACAAAGGAAGGAAGAAAAAAAGTGGGCAAACTTTTCTAGATTAAAATAAAGAGACGTATAAACCAAATGCAACGAGTGAAACTCAACTGTGTCTTAGTTCAATATAAAACACCTATAAAAGACATTTTGAAACAACTGGAAAAATTTAAGTCCAAATTAGGTATCAGATATTATAACATTATGACTTTCCTTAGTTATGATTATAACTATATCATGGTCATGAAGGAGAATGCATGCTGAAGTATTTGGTGGTAAAGTGTTATTATGTCTACATCTAATTTGAAAATGGTACAGCAAAAATAATATATATAACACTAATATAAAGAGAAAGATAAAGCAAATATGATAAAATGTTAATTATTGAACCTAGGTGAAGAGTATTTTGATGTTCATTGTGATAATCTTTTAGTTTTTCTGCATTTTGAAGTTTTTCATAATAAAGTGTTGAAAGAAAAAGAAGAAATATTAAAAAAATCTTAAAGAATGAATTTTAGCCATCCCAAAAGACTTAAAGAAAATGTCCACATTGTATTTCTATATGATGTAATACAGAAGTGTATATGATCTCAACTTTTTAAAAGGAAATAACTAAAAATCTATCTATCTATATATATATATATTAGTGTGTGTTTAGATACATACACACATATTTGAATATAATAACAAGCACGGAGAAAAGTATAAAAGAATATTCGAGAGGTTAACATGTTTTGGGAGAAGGGGTTAATAACAATAGCTAAAAAGAATTTTTTAAAACAAATTAATAAATAAAATGGACCCTCCCCTCAAGAAACCTAACATGAGATTTTACGTAAATATATGTCTATGTGTGCCCATATAAAGAAGTTAGAGGAACATAAACATGAATAGATATCTGCAGACTTGTAAAAGTATTTCAAATAAACATTTGAGTGGAAAGAAAAATGTCAAAGTACTATATGTAGTGATTCAATTTCAGCAAAAACAAACTAAGCTCCTGTATTATAAGGAAGGTGTGCAAGAATACCCACTAGGCTATTAATGTTAATTACATCAAAAAGTAAGAGAGATGTTGCTTTCGTACATCTTTGTTCTGTGTTATTTCAATTCTTTCAAAATGCAAGTATTGATAACTTAAAAACACAAAGAAAAATTAATTTCAAAATATTAATAACATATATGGCAGTACTTAAAGTAATATTCCAATTTGTGTAAACTAAGGTATGGAATTAGTATGACATATATACACTAGACATGTCAACTATGATTTCTGATATATCACAGACGCTGCTGAACAGGTGCCCTTCACTCATCAGTCACAACTCAAATGATGTAGAAATGAGCAATTAAGGAAAAGTCAGATAATCATAGATATGCTAATAACCTAAGATATAGTCTCATATATTAAAAAAAAAAGAACTAGATCAATCAAATGCCTTCTCTCTGTAATTTTTATAGCAAATAAGAAGACAATGTAGTTACCAGACACTAAGTCTTAAAGAATGGATAAATGTGGGACAAAGAAATCAGAACTTGAGTTGTGTGGACAAAATAAAATTATGAGGAACAGAAATCACATATAAATAACCAAGAGCTATAAAGGTGATCAGACATAAAGAGAGTGGGTGGGATAAATAGGACAGTTGAAAACAAAATTGTACATCCAGAGAGAACCTTATGAGAAAATTAGCCTAGAGTTATTACAGGGAAGAAAATTCAAAATTACACATCAAAAAAAGACAGAATGAAGTGAAAGTTACAGCAACTGGTCTGAAGAACATTTTTCTGGTGTGTAACCAAAAGGATAAGAGTTACAGATTAGTTTTCTATTTCATCTCCTAGAGACTCCTGAAATCTTCCTTAAGTACAATGTTCTTTTCCATTTTAACTCCAATCCATAGTTAAAAAACTTCTCTGCCAACATGACCAACATGGTCAGGGGACCCATAAATTCAGAAAAATAAGACTTTGATGGTGGAAAAATAATGTTATTCAGTAGTTTAAGATGAGTGAGAAAAGAGAAATAAATAAAAGTGTGAAAATCCTAGGGTGGTCCTCTCGTTAACTGGGAATTTTTACTATGTTTACAAGTAAGTATACAAACAGAAAGTGCCTCCCAACAATTACAAAAGGTATACTGTATCTATAAAGGAGAAGATAAAATAGAATAGAGCAGCACAGATTGAACAAAAAATGGTATAATGAATTAAATATAATGTAGATGTTTTATCTTCTACACATTAAATATAATGTAGATGTTTTATCTTCTACACATTAAATATAATGTAGATGTTTTATCTTCTACACATTTCAATCTCTCTTATACAACCAAGTATCAAAAATATTAAGACCATAAAAAAGGCAAAAAAAACCCATAGACGAATGGAAAAATATAAGTGGAAAAATGTAAATGAGTCAGTATATTAATAGCTGTACCTATTCTATATGAAAAGGACTCAAACAGTAGATACTGACATCATTCGCAGATTATTAATTATCTAACAGTGTTTCCCAAAATATGTTCCAAAGAACTCTAGTGTCTCAAGATACTTGAAAAAAACAGCAAATACGCAATAACTATAGGGAACAATGATTCCTATCCAACACTTACCCCAACTCAGAAGGTAACAATGCCTGTTAGCATATCAAAATTGTAAGATCCAGACTATAACCATGCTACCCTGAACAAGCCCAACCCCTCTGATTACGGAAGCTAAGCAGGATCCGGCCTGGTTAGTACTTGGATAGGAGACCACCTAGAAAGACCAGGTGCTGTAGGCATAAAACGTAAGGGATTGTAAACTGACAAGGTCCTTGCAATCTGTGAGGTCAACCAAGGGTTGCCTCACCTAAAAAATAAAATTAAATAAATAAATAAATAGATAAGTAAATATTCTAAGGTCCACGCTAAAAAAAAATGCTTAATACTTATTAACCCACTGTTTTCCAAATGGAAATGACCTGGAAACACTAATTTCCTCCGGTTACCAAGATCCCATGAAAATAGTATTTTGTGACATTCATTTTGGTTAGGCTAATATAAACCTATGATGAAATATGGCAATACCTCCCCACCTATATTCGAACACTTAGAGTTGGGATGGTAGGTAGATATGCTTCATTTTACATTCAAATCCTGGTAAATCCATAGTTGTTATTTAAGTACTAAATTTTAAGTAATAATCAGACTTGGCATCAAATGAACTATGTCTGCCATGAAAACAGGAGGAAGGCATAATGTTAGCTAACTTCGATATGAGCTATATCTTTTCTGAATGGTTCTCAGTTAAAAGAGAGCAAGGTAATTCAACATAATAGTTAGGAATCCAGGCTCGAGAGCCAGATACTCCATGTTTAAGTCAAAACTCTGCTACTTTACTTTGGGAAAGGTGCTCAGCTCTCCAAGCTAAGTTTTGTTATTATTGGGATAATAATAGTATCTTCTTCATAAGGGCATTGTAAGTGTTAAATGAGTAAATATGTATATAACACTAAAAAAAGCATCTAGCATTTATAAAAGATGAGTACATTTCAGCTACTTTTTAAAGTCTTGATTCAGTATTCTTTGGGGGAAAAAAAAGCATAAGTTTTTATTGTCAAAATTAGCAAACTATAATCTGATATATTTTCACCAAAGTAGTTACCTTAAAGATGACTATTGTGGCCTGACATGACCATTTTCCTGCTAAACTAAGCATTCTTCCTCTGCATTCCTGATTCCCTCTCCTAACCCCAACCCTTACCTCAAGCCAGCATAGATAAAGCTAATTTCACAGAAGTAAATATGTATCCCAAAACAATTCACGAGCTCGCCAGTCATACATCACTGTGGCTTGGCTTGAGATGAACTAGACCAATCAAACTTCTTGCTTAGAAATTGAGGGAACCTAAGAAACTAAGTTAGTTGGCAGTGAATGCTGAAACCAGAACATTATGAAGGTTTAGGATTCTAGAACAGTTATTTTGGGTAACCTTAAATTTCAGTAAACAGAGAAAAATAAATCAAGAAAAGGAAGAATATTACATATAGAGAGAGAACAGCAGACACACTGTAAGAGGGAGACAGATGATGGATGGATGGAGAGAAGGAGAGAGGGAAGGAAAGAGGGAGGAAAAAGGGAAAAAGATTGATCCCTCAAATTGTTTTGGCTATGCTCTTCCTGAGACATAGCTAGTTCTCATATTTTGGGTTTCAATAATATGCAACCTCTTAATGAATCTCTCTTTATTAAGTTACTCAAGTTAGTCTGCTCCTTGCACAAAGGGGAAAAAGCCAGCATAACCTAATAAAGAAATAAAGATTTGAGTTACCAATTTATACAGTATTAAAATCAAAATTAGATTATCCTGCAGATCATATGCTTCACATAAGCATATGAACTTAAAAACCAAATTAGCAAAAGAATTGTTTTTTTCCAACAAAGCAAGTTCCAGTAATACCCCTGGGATCAGCATACATTCAGATCAAATGTTTATACCAACAACTACATTTCAATATATAACAATTAGATGTTTATGATATATCTAAAACATCAGAAAGAAAAACCTTAAAACTTAATTTGCCTGTTTCAAAAATTCAAGAATATATATTTTAAAAAGATTTTTAGCGAATATACCTAAAATTTAAAAACCTAGCTAGCACTTAAAAGGTTGCCAATCAGCTATCTAGAATACTCACTTTTCAGGATTACTGGGAATCCAGATAACTAAGATATTATTGCATCTAAGAATGGCCTTATAAGGTAGATCTTGTAAGTTGCCTATGAGGTTCTTTTTTTAGTATACGTGCTGCCAAAGCAAGCAGAGTTGTTGTTTTTTTTGTAACGAATAAAGTTTTAAGTTTTTACAATCATCTACCATACAAAAGGACAGAATTTAGATATACAAAATAGTCCATATTAAAGGATCTGATAAAACTCTTCGATAATTAAAATTATTACATTAATTAATAAACTTTAATATTTGGAAATGAGTCTCCTGCAATTACAAATACTTGCTTAATGAAATAACCAAGTAAGAAAAATCATATAATTTTAAAAGGCATAAAGGTTAGTACAGAATTTCTACTCTTTAAAAAAACTGCTATAGAAAATAAGAAAATATTTATTATCTTTAATGTACAGAATCCTAAGCTCAATTACCAAATAAGATAATCAAGTAAATTTTTAAAAACTTAAAAGACAAAATTCATCTTAAAATTTAAAAATGACTATACATGAGTGAAGTTAAACACAACCAAGAAAATATTTACTAACCTTTATTTCCTAACATCACAGCAAGATGTAAAGGAGTGTTTCCTAAAATTTAAAAAAAAAAAAAACTAAATTAGTGTAAAACATAGTAAAATGTATTTAAAAGTGGTTTTAGCTCCTTAATAAATGTCAGTGACAGATTTTAAGCAAAAATAATATGACTGCAAAATGATCCTGCTTACACAGCAAATTCGAAGTCAGAAGATGCCATAGTTTCTAAATGCAGTATGTTGAATTCCCCTCTCCTCTCTCACCTCACCCCAGCCCACTCCCCAAAAAGATAACCATTCTGCTTTTGGAACCTCTCCAGATGCCACAGATTCCTTCACTGCTAATTTCTCCATAATTCTTTATTCATTCAGCAAACAATTTAAATACCCACAATATATTCATCCTTGATTAATTTTGGTCGGTAAGACCCAACAACATCTTCAAGTCAGAAGTCCTCTGTTAAGAGTCTAATACAAAAATAAACCACTGTTATTATTATTTACTATAATAGAAGGGAGTATAGCATGATAATGGAACACAGGGTAGAGCACCTAATATTGTCTATGCAAAAAGAATTAAATTTTGACAACAGACCACATTGAAATGAATTGTGAAGAATGGGTTAGAAATCTGTAGACAGACAAAGCAACACTGACTAGTACTCCACATTAAAAAAAGAAAACTCAAATTACATTCAAATGCAAGAACAATTTACGTTTGGGAAATACACAAAAAAGTTTATGAGTAGTGGGAGTAAAGAACCTGTAGAAGAAAAATAATGAAATCAGAAAGGCTAGATAAAAACAAATTAATGAGGACCTGTAGGCTATGCTATAGAGTTTGACTATATACTGTAGTTGATGTTATTGAATGACTAATTTAATTTCAATATGATATCCCAAGTCACACTTATAGCTTAAAAAACTCTTGATTATAGAAAAATGCAAACTTATAGTAATATTTGAAAATAAAGTTACTGATCAAAATTTATGTATATGAATTCTCAGATATTATTAGCATTTTTACAGAATTCAACTATATACAAGATAAAACAAGATTTGAGAAAATCTAAGAAATTCATATATGACCTACCCCAATCTAGACAAAACCTGCCAAAATGATTAAAATACACACACCTTTTACTCAATAAAGTCAGAAGAGAATGGGAATTGTTGGCAAAGACAGAAAGATAGTATTTTATGTAAAATTTGGACACAAATGAATTCACTAAATTTAAATTGTATCTGTAAGTAATTTTACCAAAAAAAAAAAAACAAAAAAAAAAAAAACTGGATTACAGTAAATCTCTTGGCTTTAACTATTAGGAACAAAAAAGATAGACTTTGCAACATAATTCACATTATGGTTTTCAGAAATAAAAATCTTAAGTACAAATTTCCATTAGTGACTAGGCAATAAACTCTCATTTTCATACCTCAGGACTTAACCTAGTTGAGATATGGAAACTATTATAATATGAATTATAAATAATCATACACAAGTATGTCCCAGAAAAGACACAGTTACCAAAAGTTACTGGTATGAACTATTTTCCAAAAAGACAAACTTTAGTCTCCCCTCAAATTTCAAACCCTTCAGAGTAAGTTGTCTTCTCAAAATGCTATATCATGTTAGAAAATTTTACCTAGGTAAGAATAAAAATGATAAGGCCAATGAAAAAGTACTTTAGTTTTAGAACAGCATTGTTGATGTCTAATTCAATATGAAATATGCAATACAGGAAAGCATTTTTTTAAAAAAGTATTTTCACTACAGATATTTTTATATGTGAAGTTAGTAAAACTGAACTGTCTCTTCTCATGTTGAAATGATATACCTATCTCATAAAGATACTAAAAAAAACAACAAAACTATGTCAGTGAATTTTCTATTACCTACCACCTGCCCCCGCCCCAAAAAACAAACAAAAACCTTTAACGTTAGGGCCCTCAATTGACTTTTCTATATAAGGAGCTGTCTGTCAGTAAGGCACAATTTTTCTACTAACATCATGTCCAGTTTAATCACTAAATGAAAATGTTGAAGACCAATTTTAAACACAGTCATCTACCGATATCAGATTAGGAATCATCTGTGGATCACTTAATAAACTATTCCATGCCTTCAAAGTCTTCAGCACAATACCAGCTAAAAGAAATCATATGTAAGACCCTGAATAGCCAAAGCAATCTTGACAAAGAAGTAAAAAGCTGAAGGAATCACGCTCACACATTTCAAACTTTATTACAAAGCTACAGTTATCAAAACAAGATGATACTGGCATAAAAAGACACAAAGATCAATGAAACAGAATGGAGAGCCCAGAAATAAATTCATGCATATGTAGTCAATTAATTTATGATAAAGTAGCCAAGAATATACACACAATGGGGGAAGGACAGTCTTCAATAAATGGTGGTGAGAAAATGGAGAGCCACATGTAAAATAATGAAACTGGACCACAATCCTAAATCATATACAAAATCTAACTCTAAATGGATTAATGACTTTAAATGTGATACTAAGAAAACAATGGCAGTAGGCTCCTTGACATCAGTCTTGGCAGTGATTTTTTAATTTGAAACCAAAACCAAAGGTGACAAATGCACAAATAAACAAGTGATACATCAAACTAAAAAACTTTTGCACAGCAAAGGAAATAATCAGCAAAATGAAAATGCAACCTATGGAATGGGGAAAAATATTTGCAAATTATATATCTAATAAAGAGTTAATATCCAAAATATATAAAGAACCCATACAACCCAACAACAAAAAAACAATCTGATTAAAAAATGGTCAGAGGATGTGAATAGCCATGTTTCCACAGAAGATATATGGATGGGCAACAAGTACATGAAAAGATGCTCAATGTCACTAATCACCAGGGAAATACAAATCAAAACCATGAAATATCACTTTACAACTGTTAAAATGGTTATTATCAAAAAGTCAAAATATAACAAATGGTGGCGAGAATGTGGAGAAAAGGGGACCCTTGCACACTGCTGGTGAAAACGTAAATTGGTGCAGCAACTATGGAAAATACAGTATGGAAGTTCCTCAAACAGTTAAAAATAGAACTACCATATGATCCAGGAATTCCACTTCTAGGTACTTATACAAAGAAAACAATAACACCGACTCGAAAACACATATCCCCCTGTTCAATACAGCATTATTTACAATAGTCAATATATGGAAACAATGTCAGTGTCCATCAACAGATGTACAGATTATGTAGTATCCACTGTAATATATTATAATGGAATATTATATACAATGGAATGTTATTTAGCCATAAAAAAATGAAATCTTGCCATTTAAGACAAAGTGTATGGACCTTGACGGCATTATGTTAAGGAAAATAAGACAAAAACCATATGACCTCGCTTACATGGGGAATGTAAAAAAAAAAAAAAAAAAAAAGCTTATAGATACAGAGAACAGATTGGTGGTTGCCAAAGATGGGGGATGATGGATGGGCAAAATGAGTAAAGGAGTCAAAAGTTACAAATTTCCAATTATAAAGTAAATAAGCAATGGGATATAATGTACAGCATGGCAACTATAGTTACTAACATTGTACTGCATATTTGAAAGTTACTAGGAGAGCAGATCTTAAAAGTTCTCATCACGAGAAAAAAAATTTTTAACTATGTGAAGTGATGGATGTTAACTACATTTATTGATTTACTGTGGTGATCATTTTTCAATATATAGAAATATTGAATCATTATGTTATAGATCCAAAACTAATATAATGTTCTATGTCAATTATACCTCAATTAAAAAAAAAGAATACATTGCAAAGAAAAACAATTTTTTCTCTCTCAAAACGTTAACTTCTAGGTGCATCTGTAGAAGGTGCACAATTTCTGTTTTACTAAAAACAAAATTATTATTCTAAACAATATTTATTTTGTTCATGATTAACTCAAAAGAGAGAGACAGGGAGACAGAGACAAAAAGACAGAGAGACAGAGACTCAGAGAGAGAGAGAAAAGTCCACACGTATAAGTATCAATCTCCAATCTGATTGGCATAGAATAAGATCAGCTTCCTCCTTTCCTAAATATCAAAGTAAATTTCATAAGTTTGCATTCACCATCTATGATTATCAGGACCAAAAAGTAGTCTTAAAAGTAAACAAACTCATTGACAAATTAGTGCCAAAATCAAAAGATCAGCACCAACTATGCCAATACTAATTCCTATTGCCTCTTCTCCATTAAGCTTTCATCATCTTATCTGAATATCTACTGCAACAAACTTCTAATAGTCTCCTTGGCTTCAGTCTTGTCCCAATTCAATCTCTTCTCTATACTGGAATAATTTTAAAACAAAAACTTGACCATATTATACTTCCACTCAAAAGACTGGAAGCACTCCATATTTACTTTTTAATATGGAATAAAGGGTACTTGATGTTATGTCCTTACCTTTCTTCTATTTTCTTCCTCACCCTATATCTAATCTGAACTGCATACAATACTCTCCAATAAGCCAGGTTTGCATGCTTTTACACACTTTGTTATCTTTCCTAAATGTTCCTTCACTATCTCCCTGGCATATTACTATTCACGTTTTAGGACTTAACTCAAACATTACCTCTTCAGTGAAGCCTTCTCTGGTCTGTCCTAGGCAATCAGATGTCCTTCTGCTCTCCTCCAAATCCTTCTATACCTACTTATTTATGGCAACATGAACTCAACTTTCAATTTTACATGTAAACATCTGTCTCCTTCATTATATGTTAACGTCAGGATCACTAGATACAGATTTTGTTCATTTATATATTCCAAAAGCTTCACATATTCTTCTGACACTCAAAACAGTCAATAGGCATTTGTGAATAAAGGCAAGAGAAAAAATTCTGGTGAAACCAACCTGAATAATATCAATATTTACAGAAAACAAATAACTAAAATCCAACAGGCATTATCTTAGGTAAGGCTTGCAAAGGCAAATGTTTCCATAATTAGGTGATATAATAAGAAAGGTTTGGGTACTATTTTTCCTAAATGCTAAGAATACACTTGTAAAACTGTCTAGCCCTGGAGTTTCCTTTGAATGAACTTTTTTTTATTTATGGTGACACTGGTTAAAAAAATCTAGTAAGTTTCAGGTGTACAATTTAACAGTATACACACACATATTACATATATATATATAATATATATTGCATTGTGTTTTCCACCCATAGTTATTTCTTTGTCACCACATATTTAACCCCTTTTACCTCATCTACCTCCCCACTCCCACCCTTTGGTAAGCACTAGTCTATTCTTCATGTCCATGAGTCTCTGTTTACTTGTCCTCTTTGTTAGTTGCTTTGGGGTTTACATCCCACATGTAAGTGACATCATGTGGTTTTCAGCTTTTTCTGTCTGGCTTATTTACTTCAGCATGATTATCTCAAGTTCCATCCATGTTGTTGCAAATGGCAGTACTTCATCTCCTCTTATGGTTGAATAATATTCCATTGCATATATGTACCACAGCTTCTTTTAGCAAATCGCCTATTGTAGGACACTTCAGTTGTTTCCATGTCCTGGCCACTGTGAATAATGCTGTATGAACATTAGTGTGCAAATATCTTTTCAGATATGAGTTTTCAAGTCTTTGGGGTAAATGCTCAGTAAGGGGATTACTGGATCATAGTAGATCAATTCTTAGTTTTTTGAGGACCCTCCATACTGTTTTCCTTAGTAGCTGTACCAATTCGCAGTCGTACCAGCAGTGTATGAGGGTCCCTTTTTCCCAACAACCACTCCAGCATTTGTTATTACTTGTCCTGTTGATAATAGCCATTCTAACAGGTATGAGGTGGTATCTCATTGTGGTTTCATTTGCATTTCCCCAATAGCTAGTGATATTGAGCATCTTTTCATATATTTGTTGGCCATTTGTATGTCTCCTTGGGAGAAGTGTCTGTTCAGGTACTCTGCCCATTTTTGATTGGATCATATGTTTTTCTGTTGTTGCTGACTCATATGAGTTCTTTGTATATTTTAGATATTAGGCCCTTATCAGAGGCGCTGCTTGCAAATGTATTTTCCCATTCAGATGGCTGTCTCTTTATCTTGTTGATGGTTCCTTTTGCTGTGCAGAAGCAGCTTTTTAATTTGATGTAGTCCCATTCATTTATTTTTGCTTTTACTTCCCTTGTCTTTGAGGTCAAATTAATGAAAACCCCTTTAAGTCCAAGGTCCATGAATTTAGTTCCTATTTTCTTCTATGCAGTTTATTGTTCCAGGTCTTATACTCAGGTCCTTAATCCATTTTGAGTTAATTTTGGTGTGTGGTGATAGACAACAGTCTAGTTTCATTCTTTTGCAGGTGCCTTTCCAGTTTTCCAGCACCATTTATTAAAGAGGCTTTCCTTTCTCCAGTGTATGTTTTTGGCTTTTTTGTTGAAAATTATTTGCCCTTATAAATGTGGGTTTACTTCTGGACTCTCGATTCTGTTCCACTGGTCCATGTGTCTGTTTTGCTGTCAATACCATGCTGTTTTGATTACTGACACTTTGTAGTATAATTTGAAGTTGGGCAGAGTGATGCCTCCAGCCTTATTCTTTGTTTCTCAGGATGGCTTTAGCACTCCGGGGTCTTTTGTGCTTCCATACAAATCTGATAATTTTTTTGTTCTATTTCTTTCAAAGATGTCGATGAGATTTTGATGGGGATTGCATCAAATCTGTATAATGCTTTAGGTAATGAGGTCATTTTAACTATGTTGATTCTTCCAATCCAAGAACATGGAATATCATTCCATTTCTTTGTATCTTCTTCAATTTCTTTTAATAGGGTCTTATAGTTTTCATTACATAGGTCTTTCATGTTTTGTTAAATGTATTCCTAAGAATTTTATCCTTTTTGTTGCAATTGCAAAAGGAATTATTTTTTCCACTTCTGTTTCTGACACTTCATTGTTAGATTATAGGAATGCTATGGATTTTTCAGTGTTGATTTTGTAACCAGAAACTTTACTGTACTTGCTGTTTCTAGTAGTGTTCTGTGGAGTCTCTAGAATTTTCTACATAGAGAATCATGTCATCTGCAAATAGTGAGTTTGACTTCGTTTCCTATTTGGATGCCTTTTATATCTTTCTCTTATCTGACTGCACTTGCTAGCACTTCCAACGTTATATTGAATAACAGTGGCAATAGTGGACAGCTTTGTCTTACTCCTGATTTTAGAGGGAAGCTTTTTAGCTTTTCATCATTAAGTATAATGTTGGCTGAGGATTTGTCATTGATGGCCTTTATTATGTTAAGGTACTTTCCTTCTTTACCGATTTTGCAAAGTGTTTTGATCATAAATAGATGCTGTTTCTTGTTGAAGGCTTTTTCTGCATCTATTGATATGATCATATGATTCTTACTTTTTAATTTGTTTACTTGATTTATCACATTAATCGATTTGCATGTGTTGAACCACTCCTGTACCCTTGGGATGAAGCCCATCTGATCGTGGTGTATAACCTTTTTAACATGTTGCTCTATTTGGTTCGCTAGTATCTTATTTAGGATTTCTGTATCTGTGTTCATGAGAGATATTGATCTATGGGGTTTTGTGTGTGTGTGTTATCTTTACCAGGTTTCGGTATCAGGGTAATATTGGCCTCATAAAATGAGTTTGGAAGTATTGCCTCCTCTTCAATTTTTTAGAAGAGTTTAAGGAGAATTTTCTTTGAATGTTTGGTAGAATTCACTGGTGAAGCCATCTAGCCCTGGACTTTTACTTTTTGGTAGGTTTTGGATAATTGTTTCAATTTCCATATTGCTGACTGGTCTATTTAGATTTTCCAGTTCTTCTTGATTCACTCTAAGAAGGTTGTATTTTTCCAAGTACTGGTCCATTTCTTCTAGGTTATTATATTTGGTGTTAAATACTTTTTTATAGTATTCTTGTATGATCCTTTGTATTTCTGCAATATCAATCATTAATTACTCCTTTCATCCCTAATTTTGTTTACTGTGTTCTTTCTTTTTTCTTTAGTCAGCCCAGCCGGGGGTTTGTCAATTTTATTAACCTTCTCAAAGAAGTAGCTCTGCTGCATTTATTTTTTCTATTTTTTTGTTGTTGTTGTTCTTTTCAATTTCATTTATTTCTGCTCTAATTTTGATTTCTTTCCTTCTGCTGACTTTAGGCTTCACTTGTTCTTCCTTTTCTAGTTTTTTAAGATGAAGCGTTAGGTTGTTTATTTGGGCTCGTTCTTGTTTTTGGAGATAGGCCTGTAATGATATGAATTTTCCTCTTATGACCAGTTTTAACGTGTCCCAAAAGTTTTGATATAATATCATTATCACTCGTTTCTATGTATCTCTTGATTGCTTTTTATTTCTTCTATGACCCAGTTATTCTTCAGTAGCATGTTGTTTAATCTCCATGTATTCGTGGTTCTTCCTGCTTTCTTTTTGCAGTTGATCTCTAGTTTCAAAGCATTATGGTCAGAGAATAGGTTGGTATGATTCAACCCTCTTATATTTGCTGAGCCTATCTCTGTGTCCCAGGATGTGGTGAAGTCTTGAGAATGTTCCATGTGCACTGGAGAAGAATGTATAAGCAGCTGTTTGCGGATGAAAGCTCTGTAAATGTCAATTATGTCCAGCTGCTCTAATGTATCATTTAATGTTATCTCCTTATTGATTTTCTGTTTGGATGATCTGTCCATATCCAACAGTGGGATATTTAGGTCCCCTGCTATGATGGTGTTTTGGTCTGTTTCTCCTTTTAGTTGTTAGTAACTGCTTTACATATTTTGGGGCTCCCCGATTGGGAACATAGATATTAATAATTGTTATGTCTTCTTGGTGCATGATTCCTTTTATCATTATGAAGTGTCTTTCTGTATCTTTACCTTTTTTATTTTAAAGTCTAGTTCATCTGATATTAGTATCGCTACTCCAGCTTTTATCTGAATGCCATTTGCTTGAAATATCATTTCCCCCTCTTTCACTTGAGTCTATAGTTGTCTTTGGAGCTGAGATGTGTCTCCTGGAGGCAGCATATGGTTGGGGTTTGTTTTTTTGATCCATTCTGCAACTCTGTGCTTTTTTTTTTTTTTTTGGTGAGTTCAGTCCATTTATACTTAGGCTGATTATTGAAACATGAGGTCTTCTTAGAGCCATTTTATCTTTTGCTTTCTACTAGCTCAGTGTTTCCATTGCTTCCTTGTCTTTTTGTTTCTGTTTTCTTTATTTTGGTTGGCTTTTAAGGCTTTTCCCTCTGGTTCTTCCTGTTTTGTGTTACATACTTCAGTTCTGAATCTTTGGTGTGTGGTTACCATTACAAATATGAAAAGAACAGTTATATATATACAGTCGTGCATTTTCTTCTGTGCGTGCCTTATTTCCATTCCCCTTTGCGAATCTGGATCTTTAAATCCTCCCGTTTTTAGTCATTGTTGTCTCAATTAGTTCCTATGTATGCTGAACGTTCATTGCTATCTTATTATAACAATTCACATATTATTATGTAAGCTATAATGCCCTGTTCTTAGTAAGGGTTGCACTCCTCTGCTTCTATTTGGCTGATAGTCACTTTAATCCTAATTATGTATATATAGTCATTGTTTTAGGTGAGCTGACCCTTTTCAGTATTTCCTGTAGTGCAGGTCTTGTATTGGAGAATTCTCTCAATTTTTCTATGTCTGGAAAGGTCTTAACTTCTCTTTCATATCTAAAGGAGAGCTTAGCTGGATACATTATTCTAGGCTGGTAGTTCCTTTCACTTAATAGTTTAAGTATTCGATTCCATTCCTTTCTGACTTGTAAGGTTTGTGCTAAGTCTGATGATAATCTAATGGGTTTACCTTTATATGTTACCATTTTCTTCTCCCTGGCTGCCTTGAGAATTCTTTGTTGTTGATTTTTGATAACTTTAATACCATGTGTCTTGGTGAAGGCCTTTTTGGGTTGAGAAAATGGGGTGTTGTGTTGACTTCTTGAATTCCAAGCTCCAGCTGATTCCTTAGATTTGAGAAATTTTCGTCCACTATTTGTCCAAAAATGCCTTCTAGTCCCTGCTCCTTTTTCTCTCCTTTGATAATGCCTATTATTCTTGTTTCCTCTCCTGGTGCTATCAGCTACTTCTTGTATTTCTCTTTCATTATTTTTGATTCTTCGGTTTCTTTCTTCTTCCTTCTGATGCATTCATATTTATATTTCCATTTATATTTTTCCACTCGTCTATGTTTTGGGGGTTTTTTTTGCCTTTTTTATGGTCTTAATATTTTTGATATTTGGTTGTATAAGAGTAAAACTGAAATGTGTAGAAGATAAAACATCTTCGATATCACTGATCCTTTCCTCCATTTGGTGGACTCTATTTCTCAAGCTTGCTATTTCATTTTTCAACTCTTGCATTGTGTTCTTCATCTACAGAAGTTCTATTTGGTTCTTTTTGAGGATTTCAATCTCCTTGCTCTGCTCATCTAGTTGTTTTTTTAAATTTCTGAAATTACTGATATGATTTATCTATTTTTTCAGAATTCATCCTAAATTCTCTCATTTTAGACACATATTTCTATGTCTGTACACTTATGTTCTGGAGGAGATTTTCGTCTTTCTTTCTGAGATGCCTGGTCGCCTTGATTGTTCATGGCAATTAATGGACTATTTCTCCACCTGAGCATTAATGAAAGTGTATTATGCTGCTTTCCAATGCTTGTTTTTTGATTTATTGATGCCAGCCATTCTGACATTGTGGTTTTAATTTGCATTTCTCTGATGATCAGTCACATTGAATATCTTCTCATATGTCTATTGACCATCTGTTTAGAAAAAAGGTTATTCAGATCCTCTGCTCATTGTTTAATTAGACTGTTTGTTTTGTGTTGATTTGTATGAGTTCTTTATAATTTTTGGATACTAATACCCAGTCAGATGTATCATTGGCAAACACCTTCTCCAATTCAGTAGATTGTCTTTTTTATTGTTAATTTCCTTTGCTGTGCAAAAACTTTTTAGTTTGATGTAGTCCTATTTATTTTTTTATTTTCTTTCCCTTGCCTGATATATCATAAATAAATATTACTAAGAACAATGTCTGAGTGTTTACTGCTTGTTTTCTTCTAGGAGTTTTATTATTTCGGGCTTTACATTTAAGTCTTTAATGCATTTTGAGTTTATTCTTTGTATAGTGTATAAGAAGGTGGTCTATTTTTTTTTTTTGCGTCTATCTATCCAGTTTTTCCAGCACCACTTATTAAATAGACTATCTTTTCCTCATTGTATATTTGTGTGTCTTTTGTAATAGATTAAATGACCGTGTAGGCATAAATTTATTTCTTGGCACTCTATTCTATTCCATGGATGTCTGTTTTTATGCCACTACCATGCTGTTTCAGTTACTATTGCCTAGTAATACAGTTTGACATCAAGTAGCATGACACCTCCATCTTTGTTCTTCTTTCTCAAGATTGCTGTGGCTATTCAGGGTCTTTAATGGTTCCATATAAATTTTAGGGTTATTTGCTCTAGTTCTATGAAAAATGACTGGTATTTTAATAGGGATTACACTGAATCTATAGATTGCTTTAGGTAGTATGTACATTTTAATATTGTCTTCCTGTTCATGAGCAAGTATATGCTTTCATTTATTCGTATCTTCTTCAATTTCTTCAGTGCCTTATAACTTTCCAAGTACAGGTCTTTTACATCCTTGGTTAAATTTATTCCTAGGTATTTTATTGTTTTTGATGCAATGTAAATGGGACTGTTTTCTTAATTTCTCTGACAGTTCATTACTGGTGTATAAAAATACAACTAATTTCTGAATATTAATTTTGCATCCTGCTACTTTACTGAATTCATTTATCAGTTCTAAGTTTTTTGGTGAAATCTTTAGAGAGTATTCTATATATAGTACCATGTCATCTGCAAATAATGAGTTTTACTCCTTCCTTTCTAATCTGAATGCCTTTTTTTTTTTCTTGTCTGATTGCTGGGGCTAGGCCTTCCAATACTATGTTGAGTACACATGGTGTAAGCAGATACTCTTGCTTTGTTCCTGATCTTAAGTAAATGCTTTAATCTTTTCCCCATTGAGTATGTTAGCCATGGGTTTGTCATATATAGCCTCTATTATGTTGAAGTATGTTCCCTCTATTCCCAATATGCTGAGAGTTTTTATCACAAATGGATGCTAGATTTTCTTTTTCTACATCTAGTGATATATGACTGTTATATATTTGTTAATGTGGTGTATCACATTAATTGATTTGCAGGTATTAAATCAACCTTATGTCCCAAGTATAAAGCACATTTAATTGTGGTATAATCTTTTTAATATCTTGGTGAATGCTAATATTGTGTTGAGAATTTTTGCATCTACGTTTATCAGGGATATCAGCCTATAATTTTTTTTGTAATGTCTTTGGTTTTGGAATCAGAGTAATGGTGGTCTCATAAAATAAGCTTAGCAGCCTCCTCTCCTTTGAAGTTTTTGGAATAGTTTGAAAACTATTATTATTAGAATTAGATGTTAATTCTTTTTTGAATATCTAGTAAAATTCATCTGTGAAGCCATCAGATCCAGGACTTTTGCTTGTTGGAAGTTTTTTGATTCCTTATTCGACTTCATTAGTAGTAATCAGTCGTATTTTCTGTTTCTTCTTGACCCAGCCTTGGGAGACTGTATGTTTCTAGGAATGTATCCATTTCCACCAGGATGTCTAATTTATTGGCATATAATTGCTTGTAGTATTTTCTTATAATCCTTTGTATTTCTGTTGAGTCCATGGTTACTTCTCCTCTTTCATTTATGATTTTATTTGGGTCCTCTTTTTTACTTGATGAGTCTGACTTAAGGTTTATCAACTTTGTTTATCCTTTCAAAGAACCAGCTCTTGGTTTCAATGACATTTTGTATTGTTTTTCTGGACTCTATTTTGTTTATTTCTGCTCTAATCTTTATTCCTTCTTTCTACTCACATTGGGTTGTTTGCTCTTCTTTTTCTAGTTCTTTTAACTGTAAGGTTAGATTGAGATTTTTCTTGTTTCTTGAGATAAGCTTGTATTGTTATGAATTTCCCTCTTAGGACTACTTTCACTATGTCTCACAGATATGGGGTATTTGTGTTTTCATTTTCATTTGTCTCAAGGTATCTTTCAATTTCTTTCTTGATCTTTGTTAACCCATTGATTATTTAATAGCACGTTATGTAGCTTCCATGTGTTTGTGTATATTTCAGTTTTTTTATCTTACAACAGATTTCTAGTTTCTTACAATTGTGGTCAGGGAAGACGCTTGCTATGTTTCAATTTTCTCTTCTGAGAATTGTTTTGTGACCTATCATGTGCTCTATCTTGGAAAATGTTTCCTGTGCATGTCACAAAAATTCTGCTGTTCTGGGGTGAAACACTCTAAAAATATCTATTAAATCTATCTAGTCTACTGTATCATTTAAGGAGGTTGTTTCCCCCATTGATTTTGTCTAGAAGATCTGTCCATTGTTAACAATGTGGTGTTAAAGTCCCCTACTATAACTGTATTACTATCAATTTCTCCTTAATGTTGATCAATATTTACTTTATAGATTCAGGTGCTCCTAGGTTGGGTGCATAAATGTTTACTAGAGTTATAGTCTCTTTTTGGGTGGATTTCTTTGTCTCTTATACAGCCTCTGTTTAAAGTCTATTTTGTCTAAAATAGACTTTAAAGTCTATTGCTACCACAGATTTCTTTTCATTTCCATTTATATGAAATATCTTTATCCATCCCTTTCAGTTTGTCATTTGATCTGAAGTGGGTCTCTTGCAGACAGCATATGTATGAATTTTGTTTTCTTATCATCAGTTGTTCCAGAAGTTTCTTACTTTTTTTTTTTTTTTTTTTTTTTTGCTGTTCTAATTGGGTGTTTCCTGCTACCTTATCTTCCAAATTACTGATTTGATCCTCTGCTTCATCCAATCTACTATTGATTCCTGCTAGTTTTTCTATATTTCAGTTATTGTGTTCTTCATTTGACTGGTTCTTTTTTATGGCTTTGGTCCTTTTTTATGCATTTCTTCATTGAAGTTCCCACTGAACTTATCTGTTCTTCCTCTAAGTTCATTGAACATCACTATAACCAGTGTTTTGAACTCTGTATCTGGTAGGTTGCTTGCCTCCATTTCATTTAGTTCTTTATTTCTAGAGTTTTCTCCTATTCATTTGGGACATTTGCTTTCTCATTTTGGCTGTCTCTCTGTGTTTATTTCTATGTATCTGGTAGATCTGCTACATCTCCCAGTCTTAGCTGAGTGGCCTGATGTCGTAAGTGTCCTGTGTGGCCCAGTGGCATAGTCTCCTTGATCACCTGCACCAGATGATCAGGAATGACCCTTGTGTGATTGTGTTGTAGTTGAGCCTTAATTGTAAGCATGTCAGTGAGTGGGACTGAATCTCGGGCTGACTGGCTGTGAAAATTGGCCACATTCACAACATATGAGCTATTCTGTGGGGGCTGAACCCATGAAGTGCAGTTCACCACAGCAGGTTGGTGTGCCTGTTGAAACACTGTTTGGGTGTGACACTTATGGAGATAATCTGGTGGTGTTCTGTTGAGGTCTAATGCCAGCCTCCAAGTGTGTTTGTTCTGGAGCCCCTTGGGAGGGGCTCCCATGCAGGCCAAGGTCAGCTGCTGCCTGTGACCAGCCTAGGGCTACCTAGTAGGAGCTACAAAGCTATCTGTGTATGGCTGCTGCCTGAGCTGGACCTGAAGTTATGTGGGAGAGGCCACGTGGCAAACCAAGGCCAACAGACACCAGTACTGAGCCTGGGAAAGCTCAGCCAAAGGCCCAGAGCATCCCCACACCTGAGACTGCCTGACAGCTGCCTGTAAGGTACAGCAGCTGAATGAGCCTCTAGGGTACCAGAGCTGGATGAAGCAGGGTTTGAGGAAATCAGCAGGGTGAAGCAAGTGGTGTTCCCCAAGTTAGTGAAGATTCAGATTTGGTGCTAATACTGAGCCTGTGGCCACTTGCAGAAATCTCAGATCACATCAAAGCTAGCTGCTGGCTACATCAGGCCCACATACCACCAAGACTTCTTCAAGAAATACTGCAGCTTGGGTGGGGCTGGTTACCTGCTACCAAAAGTATCTCTGGAGGCACAGAAGCCAAGGTCTGTTGATTGCTGCTGAAGAAGCCTCCTGCCGAGAGCATAGGGTGGAGCTGGTTGCCCAGCTACAAAAATGCTTTAGGCAAGCACACTTTGGATGAGGCAGGGTCTCAGATAATCACCAGGGTGGAGTGAGCTGAGTTCACCGAGCCAATGCAGATTCAAATTTGGCCGTGTCGGGGGAGGGTTCAACACAGGCAAGATGGTGTCCACTTGTAGACTGCACAGGAGGAGGGCTCAACACAGGAATAATGGTAACTATCTCTACAGCCCTCACCCTGAAGCCACACAACTCAATCGTTTCTTGTATGTCTCTGGTGCTTCCCAAGCTGCTGTCCCTCTGCCAGAGACCAGGGGAGTGCCTGTGAGCAAGTGAGTCTGAGACAAGTGAGCAAGGCGACATCAGGGTTTCCAATAGGCTTGTTTCACCCAGACGGTCAGAATCCACACTGATTTATTTCCACAGCCAGATTTTGTAGGGATTCTCTTTCCAGCACTGAAATCCTGAGCTAGGGAGCCCCAGTGTGGGGCTGAGGCCCATCACTCCTCAGGAGAGATGTCCACAGCTGAGATATCCTGCCCGATGCTCAACCACCACATGTGGGTACTGGACCAGCCCACTTTGTGCGCCTGTTCCCTCTACCAGTCTTGACGTGGCCTCTTCTTTATATCCTTAGTTAAAGGAGTTCTATTCAATCTTCAGAAGGTTCTGCACGTTTACTGTTCTATAATTTAGTTGCAATTTTAATGCAGTCATGGGAGAAGGCAAGCATAGTTATTTGCCTGCTCTTCCATCCTTACTAGAATTCAAGTCTGGTCAATTTTTATAAGTGCTTTCTCTATCCTTGAAAAGAACATGTACTCTGTAGTTACTGGATGCAGCATTTGATATAAATCTACTAGATCGTTTTTGTGTTGTTCATATCTTTTTTTTGTTGCTGGCTTTTTGGAAGGAAGAATGTTAAAATATCTCATTGTAATTGGGAGTTTCTATGTCTTCTTGTAGTTCTAGTAATTTTTCCTTGACATTTTCAGGCTATGTTATTAAATACAAATCAAATCTTTTTATTTTCTTGGTTCATTGAACGATTTTTCATTATGAGGCATCTCTATCTCACATATTTTCTGCTTTTAAACCTACTGTGATGTTAATACAACTATAACAACTTTCCTGAATTAATACTTGCATGAAATATATAACTCAATTCTTTCATTTTCAACTTTTACACATCATTAAAATTTAGATGTGTTTCCAACTACATGTGGTGAGATGTTTTTTCATACAGTACAATAATATTTGTCTTTTGACTGGAATTTTAATCCAGTTTTATGTAGTATACTTACTGATATATTGGGGTTTAAATCTACCATCCTGCTTTGTATTTTCTATTTGTCCTGCTGGTTCTATATTCCTTTTTCTCATCTTTCTTACTTTCTTCTATTTTGATTATTTTCATTATTCCATTTTGTTTTTTATCTGTGGATGGAAGGTACATATGTTTTTTAATGTTTTTATTTACACAGGCCTTTTTACTAGACTTCCTATTTTACTTTAATAACCAGCACCCAGGTTAGTCTAGTTCTAGACTTAAATAAGCTTTCTTGCCCACTTGCTTCTTTGGTGTGAATATCTCAATCTAAAATAAGAGACTAGAAATACCTGGATATTTTTCTATTGTTATGAGTCCTAATGATAGCAATAAATGCAGGCAAAAGGAAGGAGTAGACTTGCTAGAGGGCAAAAGATTGTTCTTGCCATCTGTTTACTGTTTTAGAAACTTTATCATCCTCTAATTCAAGGATGTAACGTAAATTAAGCTTTACTGGAACATAGCCATGTTCCAATTGTTTATGAACTGTTTATGGCCACTTTTGTGCAAGAGATGGTATGGCCTATAAGCCTAAAATATTTACCATCTTTCCCTTTAATTAAATGTTTGTAGACCCTTGCTCTAATCCATAAAGGTTTCATGTCATATTGCATTATTCCCAGGATAAACATCTATTAGTCATCAGTGTAATTTCTATATATAATCACATTACTGTTATTAAAAATTTCTTTCATAATCTGGTATACTTGATTCTAGTGTCATTTTTATATTTTAATGTAAAGCCAGAAAAGGAGTTCATAGGTTCTGTTATTTCTCCAACATTTTACCCAGGAGTAAAATCCATTCATTTTCATTCAGTAAAAATTTACTGAGCATTACTATGTGGCAGACATAGTGCTAGACATTAGAGATTCAACTATTAACAAGCTAGAAGTAATTCCTGCCCTAATGGAGCTTATATTCATAAAAGAGAGTAAAATAAAAATAAAACAGAATAGATTATGACAGATATTAAGAAAAGTAACAAAAGACTAACATTGAAAATAATAAAGGGAGACGTACTTTTTGATACTTTAGTCAGGAAAATTTCT
Source organism: Rousettus aegyptiacus (assembly GCF_014176215.1). Lineage (NCBI taxonomy): Eukaryota > Metazoa > Chordata > Mammalia > Chiroptera > Pteropodidae > Rousettus > Rousettus aegyptiacus. The sequence continues at coordinate 47,930,340 of NW_023416284.1, forward strand.
CTTAAAGGATAGTGTAAAATGAGATCTAAAAGCTAAGTAGGAACTAAGAAATAAAAGAATGAGAAGAAAAGCATTCCAGACCGAGACCAGAAATAGCCTGGCATATTCGAGGAACAGAAAAAAAAAAAAAAACAAACAACTATGACGAGAACAAAGGAATGAAGATTTTTACAAGATTATAACATAGAAGTAGGCATAGACCAAATCATGGTAAGAAATATAAACTTACTTTTAAGTGGAGAAGGCATTAAAGAATCTTGAGCAGAGACATAATATAAATTACATTTTAAGATCACTCATTACTATATAGAGAACGGAATAGAGGGAGACATAGGGAGACCAGTTATGAAGCTGGCACAGCATTCTAAGGAAAAGATAATAAAAATTGGTTGGTCTCAAAGTGGTGGCAACAGAGATAGAAAGTATACTGATTTAAAATAACTTCTTAATTGATATGCATGGATAAGAGAAGGGGGTGAGACAAAGAGTGATCCCAATGATGGAAACTCAAACAACTGAATAAAGACATGATTTACTAAAAGACTGTGTGGCCAGTTAGGAAGAGATGAGGTAGAAAATGATAACTCCATTTTGGACAAGCATATTTTGAAATATCTCTGAGATTTCCAAGTAGAGAGATTACAAAACCTGGAACTCCAAGAAGTATAGGTTGGAGATATAAATGACTTGGTAGGGGAGGGGGTGGGAGGGATTGATTTAAAATCAAACATATACATTTCTGAGTAACTATTTTTGTCCTCATAGTAGAAAAGGTAGTACTAGTTCTCTTTCTAAGAAAACAAGGAAATAACACTAGTTGCTGCCAAGGAAGGTAACTGGGTTAGTAAAGGCACACTTAGGTAATTACTGTTTTCTTAAACATGTCCCCCCACCAAACATATAGATAAAAGAGTAAAAGCATCAGTACCTACTGAAGTTGAAATTTTAACTTCCCATTACAAATCCAAGTTAACCACATTTCCAAAATATTCACAAACTGGAAATGACTTTGAGTTCAACAATCCAATTCCTCATTTTACAGGTAAGAACATAATTAGAAATACATACTACACTGAAGGACACCAAATTACATGCTGTGATTTCAGTATTTTAAATGCAAAATAATCAACAATATCATCTTCACGCAGCCAACACTACATTTACTTTACTGACCAAGCGTATCCTGAAACTAAGGGCTCAAATATCCTAGTCCCCTTCATTTACTATCCCCCTCAATTTTTTAAGTCCTCAATCTGCTGCTAAAGCTAATTTGTTACACAAAGAATACCAAACACTTTAAAATAACTTTCTATGTCAACTTTTCACAATAGTTTTAAAATCTGAAATTGGATGCTTTGGTTCTAACTTGATAAACAAAATTGAACTGTTAAGTCAAATGAGTAATAAACATTCTAGTAACACTGAGAACACTATAGTATTAAAGTATGTAAATTACCAACCAAATAGCTAGCATTTACGGGGCATCTATTATATGTGCCCAGCACTCTGCTATCTACTTTATATAACACCTTATTTAACTTGCTCAATAATCCTGTGAGACAAATCTTATTCCTATTTCACAGGTAAGAAAAATAAAGCTAGTAATAGTTATTTTCTAAAATTACACACCTAGAAATTGTGGGAGTCATGATTCTAAAATCTTTTTTTTTTTTTTTACTAAACCAAGTTTTCAAATATTTTGGTTTCACGAATCCTTCATACTCTTAAGAATTATTGAAGACCCCAAGAAGTGGTGCTAGTTTAAATTCTTTAATTAAAAATTAAAATAAATTCTTTTAATGTCTGGCTTAATAGAAGACAGCTGGATTTTTAAAACTGTTTCTGCATTCAATCAGGTGTAAAAGTTGTTTTGGTTTGAAATACATGAAGAAAATCCAGATTAGAAGATACGTAATTGAAAAAAAGAATATTTTAACAAGCTTTTCAAATGTTTGGGCACATTCCTTGATACTACACCAAAATTCAGTAAGTGGTCCTATCTTAAAAGTTAATTGCAATGTGAAATCTAAAATCACACCAATAAATTTTTTGTACTATGTTGCACTGAAATCCACTGGTTTGCATCTGAATAGATCCTTTACTGATACAGGATTTTGTAACATCATGCACTCATCATCTGAAAAATATCAGTTGACTAAGTTATGCAGATCTTCTAAACGTCAACATAGTTTATCGCACGAAATCAAAACAATCATATTTGGTAATATCACCAATCTGACCAGAACAGCCTTTAAATACTAGGAAGCTGTCAAGCTTAGAACGACAGAGACAACTTTTCCAAATTCTGATTTTCATTTCAAAGCTTCAATGTTTTTCACTGGGAACAAATAAAGGTCAATTGTTTTTCTTGAAGTCACAGGCTAACTTAATTCATTTTCTAAAAACCGTCTGGCAAATAGCCAAATTGACATAACCATAGTTTGTCTGTAAACTGTTATTTTATTTTTAGTAAAAAATGATGTTCCATGACAAAAGCTAGTTTAGTTTACAACTCTTAACAATTGCACAAATGTTTCCCCTATTTTCCCATCAGTATGTAGAGAAAATCATGCATAATCCACATTATATCATGAAGAGTATCAAAAGATAAGTACTCAAGATTAATACTTAATAAATTAATCATTTCTACAGCTTCATCCAAGACATTAAAATGGTTTTTTTTCTGCATGTGCATGACAGTGAACAACACAATGTCTACTAGCAGTTTGGTGCCTTGATTTATACAAGGTTCCAACAATTTTATTACCACTGCTTTTGTACCATCAGCAAAAATGTCAGTCCAGTGAGAAAGGCAAGCAATGATTTTGTAGTTTTTACTTGATGTGCCCCCTAACTAGGAAGCAAAGCAGGAAATTGCAAGAACTAAAACAAATATAGCTCTAGCTTCTACATCTTCGAGTCATATTCAAGCAAGCATAACAGAGAATTTTTCTATTTTCTGTCATAAATGGTTCTATACTATAGATTAAAACTCACACATGCACAATTATATCCAATTATATCCAATCCATCTTCAACTCCTAACCAGCCCTACCATCTCATTTCCAGTTACCCCACTTATTAAAATAGCATGCTAAATTGACCCTTGCCCACCTGTATCTGTTTCATACAGCAGCCAGAGTGAGCCTTTGAAAATCAGATTGTGTTACTCCTCTGCTCAAGACCCTTGAATCATTTTCTATCTGCTCAGAGTAAAAGCCAAAATCCTTAACAATATTCTCGAGACGTTCAACATGCTTATGCGCTCTACTACCTCTCAAATCTCCTATCTCCTACCACTGTCTCCTTGTTCCAACCACACTGGCTGCCTTATTGCTTGAACATTGTACCTTTGCATTTGCTATTCTCTGCATGAAACTCTGTTCAGCCAAATATCTGCTCCCTAATTTTCTTTAACTGCTTAACTTTCTTTTATCATTGATGTCTTCCCTAACCCTGACTTCAATGAAATTCCTTACCTTCGCTCCTCTCTATTCCCAGCACTCTCTATCCTCCTCAATTGCCTTTACTCTATATTTATCATTACCATTTTTATTGGTTTATTATTTATCTTCCCTCTTTAAAATATAAGCTCCATGCAAGCAGGAGTTTTGTCTGTTTTCTTCACTTCTGCAACCCTAGCACCTAAAACAATTTAGCACAAATTGGGAGCTCAGAATATACCTGTTATATAAAGGAAGAAACAGAGAAAAAAAAAATTCTTCAGAATAATGTCAAAATGTTTTTACTCTCTCCAAAAAACATTTCACCCCAGGACAATGCAGATCTCCACTTGATTATGAAAGCCAACCAAAGGCTATACATGCATTAGACAATATGTAAGACTGCACATATGATTTTACAGAATTCAGTACAGTGCTGAGTAAGAGAAATCATGCACCAACATGCCTGATAGATATCTACGACATGCACTGAACTGAATTACACCAGTAGCAGACCACAGATGCCTAACCTTACCTCGGACTGACAGGAAATATAAATTCAAGTATCAAAACCTCAAGTGAAGTCCTATCTAAACTTCGAAAACAAGAAAGTCTCCTTCTGGATGGTCTTAACATCAAAAGTGAGAGCAAAATGTTGATTTTAATAGGTATTAAAATTTCATAAAAACCAGTTTGTAGAGAAGCATAGCTTCAAACTGAGATATGATTCCAAATACAGAGATGGTCTTCTAGTTTTGCAGATAATCTTTCAGATTGCAACAATTGTAATAGGCTTTAGATGAAATTCGACTAAATTACAGTTAAACCTCACATACCCTGATAGCGCCACTCATAATCTTCAGTTTTAAAAAAATCCTTTTTCCTTTTATTTAACTGGATTTTACATGCTTCGATCTTGCACTAAAACTGATCTTCCATCTCTCCCTCATGAAATAAATGGTACATGAACAAGAACATACTGTTTGTCTGCCCAGCCCCCATCCGATTTTTGAGAAATTACACTCATTTTCTAGAACCCAAAACATCCTGACAATTACATATATTTCTATGACTTAAGAATGACATTAACTTGAGGCAAAGATACTCACTTCTTTAATGAGCCCTCCAGAATTGTCCTGCCTCATTGAGAATGCCCAGGACACAGCTCTGTCAATAAATGCTCATTTCTACCTTTTTTTTTTTTTTGTTTGTTTGTTTTTTTTTTTGCCAAATTAAGGCTATAATTCCTACTCCTATTATAGCTCAGTGCAGGAAATGGGAGAAAAAAAATTCCCCCTTCCCTCTGCAGAGGTAGCTCTACAAATGTGTGTTCATTTTGCAATTGTAAGTACTAATTGTATTCCATAGTGATAATGATGATGCCATCGAGAAACATAGTCACTTAATTCATGGACCGTCCTACTATGTTGGAGATGCACATGGGACAAGAGGTATATTCATATAGTCATTAAGATCAACTGAATCAACCCAATAGATGAGCAGTGACAAGATTCATTGCCAAATCACCCTTGAATATAACACTTTAATGGATTATCTTGGGCCTCCAGAAATGACTTCTTTCCTAAAAGAGACCCGCCTTTCAAAAACAAAGTTCAGAAAAGACTACAAAACACAAGAACAGACATAATTACTAGTGTTCTGTTAAAGATGTACAATCATTTTTACCCTCCTGGCTAAAACTGTTCACCCACAAGGCTTAGCTCAAAATTTTTTTTGCCATGAAATGTTTAACCTTAAAGTTGCCTCTTCTCAGATTATTCATTATTCTTTTGTATCATCTATCATGAAGATTTTAGTAACAAAAAGCAGAGAAAATAATATCAAAAGGAAGTTTAAGGATTTATACAGAATAAGTCAGAATATACCATTTGAGCACCAGATTATCCTATTATCTCAATCCTCAAACACACATTTTTAATCTTTCTAAAATTAGGATGTTTCAAAATCTCTGCCTGAAGAAATCTGTCAGCTTCTAGGCAGAGATATTACACGTTAACCATTTCCTTATCACTCCAATGAGTTGCCTGCATTGGCAGGAATACTCTCAATTAAATTTTAACTTAAATTTGAAACCTCTAATTGTGTGCAATAGTTTCAAAAAAATAACACTACAACTCAGTAAAAACAAAAATTAATCTGCCTACAGAAGATGGCTTGTCACATGCCAGGCAAAGTAATTAATGGCAGGACAGTAGAAACTGCCGAATCACTCAGAAGAGATTAGAAGTTTTTCACAATCTAGGAAAGGCTGGTTTGAACAATTTATATATTAACTACTTTTCATCACTCTAGCACCTAAGATTCTAACTAACATCCAAGAGAAGGTGCTTAACTTCTAAGAATATTTAACTCAATTAAAAGAAAAAACAAAATTACAAGTTTAACACATAGGAAATGCAGTCAAAATCAAGAAAGTCTTCCATATGCTTCACAAACATTCTCAGTTCTAAAGGTGGAGAAATAAAAATCATTCGCATCAATTATTTTTTAAAAGCATGTTGCCAAGATGGTTGAGCTAAAAGTAATTCAGAAAAATCTTAACAATGTGAAAAAAAGCTTAGGCTTAAACTTTAATTCTATATAAAGAAAAAAGTGGTATATAACTAGATATACTGAAGACATAAAGTTTAATAAGTTTGTGTATACTTAATGTAATGTTTTTTTACCTACCCAAAAATCACTTGGCATATTTGAACACAATATATACATGATGTTATAGCTGCTAGTGTAGTGTATTTAACTTATATTTCAAGAGCTATGTTTCAATGCAAATACAATATTCCTCAAAATAATTGATGGTTCAGAAAAAGCAATTCATATTCAACCAACATTTTATCCCAAAAGATAAAGCTCTATCCTTGCTCCTATTCAACTTGCCAATAACTTGTTATACACACACACACACACACACACACACACACACACACACACACCCAAAAAAACTTTTTCAATTAAGAGGTCGCTGAAAACTGAAAGAGCTAATAGTGAGCAAAACTGAAAGAGCTAATAGTGAGCAAAATAGTGACCAAATTAGGATTCAATAACCTTTATAGATGCAGAATAAAGGATCAAAACAACAAAATTTAAAAGTCCTCTTTCGAGATTAAAAAAATAAATGTAAGAGTGAATAGAATGGAAGGACAACCAATCACTTAAGAACACTATTAAATAATTCACATAATCTTGCACTGAATTACTTAACGTGTGCTTTTTAGTAACACACATTACTAAATTTATATTGCTTAGAGCAATAAATACAACCTCCTTTCTGTCTTTGCTTACGAAGCTACTATAGCTCCAGTAGTAAGGTTAGTCTGAGCACCATCCTCAAAGGGGAGAATTCACAAACTCACAGTTTCACTAAAAGATGATTAAGATATTCATTTACTTATCTAACACACACAGAGTATTTACAAAGTTTCAGGGACCACTCTAAGCACTTCATAAGTCACCTTATATGAAGAATGGATACAGAAGTTAGGAATATTTACCTGAAGATAAGAACATGATAGCTCTTGTCAAATATCTAAAGGGCGATCATGTGAATGAGGTAGCCCATTTATCTATGTAATTAAATACATAAGACAAAGAACAGACAAGAGTGAGAGATTTGGGCTCTAGAGACAAACTCTGAGAGCTGTCCAATGGCGGAATCTCTCTACAAGGCTACTATAAGAACTAAATGAGAAAATACATATGTAAACTGCCACATACACATTATTAGAACTGACTTCTTTGTTAGGGGGTCCTGATCAATATAAGTATTAACATAGGGCTGATCATGGGCTTTGGAGTCCTAGCTATTAGTTCATTTCCCAGTTTTGCAACTTATACTAAGTATGCAACTTTAGAAAAGTTTTCTTACATCTCTAGGCTTCACTTTCCTCATCCTTAAAATAAGGGTTATTGTGCAAATTAAATATGATAATGTATGTAAACATTTAGCATAGTGCTCACACTTGATAAGTTGACAGTGATCATCATCACATCATCGTAATGTTGTAAAAGGAATCTCTATAGTAAATATGAAACTATGTGATATGTGGTATTGAATGATTGAATGGCTCTGCTATGTACCTGTATGAGTGTATGATTCTGCTATGCATTTACCATGTTATAACAATTCTAATATAATACATAGCTTGTTTTAATTTGCGTGACTTAAAAAGGATTTATCTTTTGTAAGCTGAAATGAAAATATTCTTAAAAATCTAAAAGTATCCAGGTTATTAAAATATGAAGAGTAAAAGTAACATAATAGAAAAATTATGCAGCTATATGGGGAAAAGAGATTAAAGCAGTAGCACATTAGATCCAAACTACTCTTCCTAGGAGACTTCACTGCACGACATAAGAACTATGTTGCAGGGGGAAAAACATTTATACTTTTCAGAGGTACATTAATCACTGGTTACATTCACCAGAAATATCAATATAAGGGAAGCTAAGCACATAGCTAATTCGGTCTATCAAGGCAATTTAAAAAGTGGATTTCAGCAGGCTTAAGGACAAGAGTTTAAGTGTATTTAGGATTCTAATTACTTTGAACAGAATTTATCCTTTAACAAACCAACTCCTAAATTGGATTAAGGAAGCCTAATAATCCTGCAATTCAGTACCTTCTGTGATCAACCAAGAAAATCAGTTCTAGAATGCTATACTACCTGTACTGTCAGCCACATGCAGCCTTCTCTTCTTCCAAGAAAATTAAGGAAACTTTTATCTGTTTTCAGGGATAATTCTTTCAAAGGCAAAGACCACAAAATAAAACATATCTACAGTTACTATAAACTTCCTAATAGTGTTTCCTGAAAAACTTCCTAGGAATCGACTAATAACCCGAAGCTACAACACATCTCCCATTAAAAACCCTTTCCCAAAGAGTAAGAATATAATTACCATCAACAAACAACACTATGCTTCATGTAACAAGAGTAAAATGACTAAATAAATTAAACGTAGAAGTGAAAAACCAGGGGCAGTTTTCAGAACTTTGGGGGAGATTTATGACAAATGACAAGTCATGATATTGCTACAATACTGTAAATTCAGGATACCAGTGCAGTTGTTAGAAAATTATACAACAGAAATCTTACTTTTTTTTAATCTCAATTTTTGCCCGATTTTTTGATAAGCCTAGAGTCCAATGGAATTAAAGGAGCTTATTCCATAGGCAAATATTTCATTAATGTTATATTATTTTAAAGACAGAGTTGAGTGTGTTCTAACTGAATGTATACTGTAGTCATGTTCAGTTAAAAATTATTTGCCAACTACCCGTTTATCAGTGTTTACATTAGTTTTCATTAAGTTTACTGTTGCTTGAAAGTCATTTCAATCACACTGTATTTAAAAGTAAAGAAACAAAAAATTCAGCTGATGAGTTAAGAAAAAGCAAAAAGTATAAAGACAGCCCTTGAATAACAAACGATACCATTTTGTCAGGCTATGATGAAGTACTATGAAAAACCACAGTCCTATATTTAGTCACAGTCATCAAGATGAAACATTACTATTAACAATTACCTATGTAAGACAAGCAAAAAGCTCAAAACTCCACACCAACAAAATTTTAGCTACTCAGAAGTCACTTCACCTTAGGTATCAAATGCCAAAAATTTGTACTGTGTGGCTATCAGAAATCAAAGCATTCTATATATGCCATCTTACAAAATGCTGACATTTTGTATCAAACTAAGTTCCCTAAAAGCTGGGGTGGGGGGGAGGGGGACAGAAACAACCTATGGCAGATAGAAATTACAACCAGTTGCACTTAAATTGGGATCTGTACTTGGGTAATGAAGGCAGGTGGGCAATACATCTGTATGATTTCAAGATCCCAAGGCGAGAGGTGGGAAGGGAAAGGAAAGAAACATAGTTCTATAAACAAAGGGAAAAGGCTAAGCTGAATGAAGGCAATCTAAAACTTATTATCAAGAGTCAACACAGTGAAAGCCCCTCTCATAAACAAAATAGCTTCTCAAAGGAAACTTTGAAGTGGACAAGGAGGAAACATTCCTTTGCGACCACAAAAACCAATCCCCTGACCACTGGCATGCTATTACTGAATCCCTCATCATTTACAGGCATTTGGCCTGGATGATGGGCAAAGAAGGGAAAAGGGTCTGATGGACAGGAGCCTAGAATTCCAGAAGCCTGGGGAGGCACCTCCTAGGCTCAGGGAAAGAAAGGTGAAAGGCGAGCACTCCTCACCGTGATTATCTTTCTGCCCGATATTGTGCGTGCGGATGAGAGAGGACAGTCTCCTCACATCCCCCTTGAAGACGCACTCGTGCACCGGGTAGTGTGCAGGGCAACTACCTCCATCTGCGACGAGAGCAATAGGGTTGGTGCCCGCTAGAAGAGTCTGGGACTGGGACGTGGTAGTGACGGAGGAATATTGCAGCGGCAGGGCCGGGGCGCCGGGGGGATTGGAGGCGGCCGGAGCTGTCTTCAGCTGCAGCCGGTGATGATGGTTACTGAAGATCTTATGACAGGCTTTGCCGCCCTTGCCGCTGCCGCCTGTGCCAATCCTGCCTCCAGTAAAGGTGCTGCCGAGAGCAGCCGCTGCTTCCTCATCCCCGGGCTCCAGCAGGTCCCCCTCTTCTTTGCTGGGCTTATGGTTCCTCCGCAGTGAGCGGATCTTCTCCCCGGTCATCGCCGCCAGGGGCAGAGAGAGGATCCGGGAGGCTCACCGCCGGCAACGGAACTGGCGCTGCGGCGGCACAAGGCGATTAAAGCGGTGGCCAGGAGCCTCTTTCGCAGCATGAAGTCCCAGAGAGCCCCCGAGCCCAGAACAAACGCATCTCCCGGAGGAAGAGCCGGCTCTCGCCTAGGCACGAAAGGACGCGCGCTCGCTGGGGGGAGCTAGAGCTCAAGTCCCCACGACAGCAGGATCCTTGTCGCCGCCGCCGCCGAAGCCGCCGCCACTGCCGCCGCCACTGCCTCAGCGCAAAAAACAGGTCACGGCCATCTTCCTCTGGTTTCTCTCGCGAGAACTCCCCGGGGAGGGAGAAGGAAGGAAACACCGCGATAAGTGAGCTACCCGCTCCCTCCCCCGCACCTCGCCGGCAGCGTGCTTCCGCGCCAAGGTGGAGTCCTGAGTTAGAAAGCTGAGACCTGGCACTTCATGTGGCTGCGCTGTTTGTGGCGGTTTTGAAATCTTAGTCAGCACTTAGATATTCGAAGCGTCGTACAAACAATGACTTAAAACCTTCAACCTCTGGGCCTCCCACAGAGGAGTGAAGACTCATTCCTCCCGCACGCAGGATGTGATGTCACTGAAATGCACAGGACAGTCAATTCAATAAATATTTACTAAGCATCTACTTTGTGCCATACACCGACCTAGATTTTAAAAAACACCACCCTTGGCCGAAAGGAGCTCAGTAAAGGAGAAAAGAGTCAAAAATTGGATATAATATTTAACTGAGCGAGGAATGACGTGGATGCGGGGAGCTGGGTTGCACAAAAAAGGGAGAGGCAAATTTTAGTGTCGAAGGGTCAGAAAACTCATCAGAAGAGTTTAGCCTTGGAAAACAGGCTATTCAGCAGAAGGGAAGAGGGGCGGTCACTCAATATTTGTTAATGTGCCCATTTCTGGCAGGCGTCAGAGTTTAAGTATGGAGAGAGGACGCTGAAGAATGGCAAATAATAATTGTGCAATTGGAATATCACCGCGCTAGTTCATTGGCCAACCTCGACCCAGAGTCAAATTCTAAAACAAACAAAAAACGTAAATCTGACATCCATAAAACCTTGACAAAATAACTAAAGCTGTAGAGAACAGGAGGGGAGGAAGTTAGCAATACTCATTTATCTCTCCAAAGTACCATTTGACAGCCTCTTCTCTCAGATCTCTTCCCCCACCTTCATCCCCCAGCAAGTGTGTATTGAGAACAGATTGGGGGGAGGGAGGCTACTCTAGAGAGAAGGAAACAGGGATTACTGCGTAAATCAAATAGTAATTAATAATATCTATTTGAATGTAAAAGTCTGGTAGAATATATAAATCACGCAGGGTGGTTATCTCTAGAAAATGGAATTATTAAATCATATTCCCTGCATTGCCTGAATTTTTTTTATGAAGAAGAAATGTTAATTTTTATTAATCAGAAGAAATTAATTTTTTAAAGTATGCAGTAATTCAGGAAATAAGATATGAGAACATGGACCAAGTTAGTGAGAGTGAGACTGGAGAAGGTTTAAGAGAATTTTTTTTTTAAATCAGTGAAGTTTTGGCATATCGAATTGAAGGTTCTTGTTGCTTACTCAGGAGTTGGATGGTTTATGTTTCAGATATCTTGAATCTTAAGAATCATAGATGTGGGTTGAGATTTAGGAGGAGAATCATTACATAGTAATTGATGCCGCAGAAGTGATCGACTTCCTCAAGCAAGTGTGTAGAGTAAGAAATTAATATACGATCCAGAAAAAAAAAAAAAAAACCTTGAAAACAGCAATATATAAAGAGTATGTACAGGAAGAGTGGCCAGCATCCTATTATTATCACAAACCTACACCAAAGAGTCTACCATTATATCTGTGAAGTAACTTATTAGTGGCTGCCACTCATGGACAGAAGTGGAAACTCCTAAGTGTCCTTCCAATATAATAAAAAACTTGAGACTTCAAAAATAATATTAGCCTTATTTTTTAAGAGTTCCACAGCATAATAGGGGAAAATGATATAGCAATATGAGACTGAAATACATTGTAAAATATATAAGAATTGAAATGATGTGAAATCTTGATGTAAAAAAGAAGAGCACATTATTAATTCTATCTGGAAGAAATGAAAGGTGATCAGGAAATCTTTCTAGAAGAGGTAATGTCTGGACTGGGTTTTAAAGAATGTGTAGAAATTAGCATATTAGGCAAGGGGGAAAAGATATAGGTAATGACAGCTACCATTTACTGAGAGCTTCTCATGTGTTAGGCATTGTTCCAAGCAAGTTTCAATAACTATTTGATTCAATCCCCACAGCAAGTCTATGAGGTACTTACAGTCCCATTTTACAGATGGAACAACAGAGGCACAGGAAGTAATCATCCACCTGATGAGTAAAGGAAAAAGCGAGTAGTATGTCTAAATACAGCATGATATTTGAGAATCATCAGAGTATAGTATGTGACAGGAAAAGTGATGGTACATGAGAAAGAAAAGCATGGGCTAGATTACAAAGAAAAACTGTATGAAACTTAGACTATATATGGTAGGCAATGGAGAGTTTGCAAAAAATTTCAAACCCAGTAAAGACAGAATCACTTTTAATCACCATAATATACAATTAACCCACATCCCAAAGACAGGAGATTTTGCCAGTCTTTTCAGCTTCATCTCCTACTACAATGCCAAATTCATTCTTCATTCTAACAAAGCAATCTGCCGACAGTCCCTCATTCTCTCTCATGCCTCCATGCCTTTGCACAGGTTGTTCCATATGTCCCAAACTGATTTCTATTTCATCCACTGAGCTCCTTCAATCTGTCTAAAATTAGTTTGAATTTTATATTTTCTTAGCACAAGGTTTTTGTTTGTTTGCTTTTAACTTGATGTAGAATTCAGGGATCCGGGAAATTATGTCAAACTAAGCCTCTAAATAAGATTTAGCACATCCTTCTATTATGAATGTAGGTCACAAACCACAATAGTATTAGCATTACCTGAATCTTTGCAGCCAAAACAAACCACAGATATTTTCATATCATATTACAGTCACTGCAAATAACTCACAATAGAATTTGCATTCATCACCATCTCAAAATTATGTTAATAATTATGCCCACTACTCGATCTTGTTCTTTTATGAGCTAATAAAGAAGCATATGCATTACTATATCATAAATATGTTTTTAAAGATATTTCAATAGCTATTTTAATACACTATATTTCCTCTGTAATCCAAATTATTATATGCATTTAAAAACTTTTTTTTCTAAAAATACGACCCTAGGCTTTACCATACTGCCAAAGAGGTCATAACAAAGTAAATAACTTCTTTTTAGCAGTCTTAATGACATCTGCCTTTCCCTCCCCTTCTCTTCTATCCATCACTCCACCATTCTGCATTAGGTGTCCCTCCTTTGCCTTCATTCTGATTTCTCATTTTGACTTTTGCATGCCTCTTTGACATTCTTGTCTGCCTCCTTAACTAGTCCTTTGAGCTCTATGAGTACTGAAGTTATGTTTATCACTGCTTTATGCACAATGCCTTACAGATAGTGAAATAGCAAATGCTTAATAATAATAAACAGTTGTAGAATTAATCAATCAATTAGAACATAAAAGCACAAAGTATCTACAGTGTACCAAGACAACTATAAACTAAGTGACAAGATGCTAAATAAGTTTAAATAATCCCAATCTGATTACACTAAAGTTGACTACTACTGTCTTGGATTCTTATGTGAGGCCCAAGAATAGACATAGGTTCGCATTGAAACTTTTGGGGTTTTTTTTTACATTTAAAAATAGCAGTAAATTGAACTGAAACTTGCTTAAAGGGATTTATTGACTTACATAAGAGAAAGATAAAGAGATACATCTTCAAAAGATAAAGAGGTGCATCTCCAAATCATGTGTCAGTTTCTTTGTGATTCTCAGTGAACCTCTCCTTGTTTGGAGCATCCTGCAAAGGCCAGCTTCCCTCAGAGACACAAGGTAGCTGCCAGCGGTAAGAGAAATCATGTGCATCCTCCTTCATATCCGGGAGGGCCGGTGGCCACAGAAGTTTGGTGCTTAACATTCATAAGAAGACCCTGTCCAACCCTTGTGTGTAGAAAAGTGTGGATTGGCTCAGGCCTCGGTTACCGAAACAAATCCGTGAGTGGAAGGAAATTATACTGATCAGCTTTACCCAATCAGCATTCATTTCTGAGCCAGGTGTGATGAGGCCAAGCCCTCCAAACTGCAAAACTGTTTTATAAGGAGAATGAGGTGAAAAAGATGATGGGGTGATAAACACAAGAGCAGTGCTGTTCTCATAGACTTAAAGTGGAATTTTACTTGGAAAAAAAAAAAAAATGCCTGTTTCAGTGTCTTGGACTAGGTATGATGAACTATGTTGTGATTTTCAATTATATGGATAGGCAATGAGTAAATAACTTCACTGTCAAATAACATATTTACTTTTTAGTCAATGTTACCAACATAGAATTCAATTCAACAACTCAACTATATAACTCTGTTATTGAATAACTAGATAATACTCTGGTCCTACAGACTAGCACTTCTTAATTTCCCTCAGGATGTGGCTAATAATCCAAAAAATTATCTATTTGCCTTGAATAGCAGAAAGAAGTATGATAAATGTGTGTGTTTTAGCTTTTTCTAGTGAAGGTTTTCTAAAATGCCTTACTGTTCACTAATACCCAATAATAACTAGAGAATTAAGCATGGCTCTAAGAACAAACATTCTGACTTTTAACATAAATTTATGATCGGTTCTATGTTAGCTTTAGACAAAGCGCCTAATCCCCATTCTGGTGTCTTTATTGAATAAAAGCAATAGTATCCAGTATGAAATACAGAATGTACTGTACGAAATAATAAAATCTCACTGGTTATATATTTTATAAATGTATCTGTCAATGAACCTAAAATTAAGATTGGTAGTTACTAATTTTACTAAATCCTCTTTATAATGTATATATTTCTAATGTAAACATTTGAGCAAGTTTGGTTTACATCTTTTTTTTCTTCTCTGAAGGTTTGTATTTCATATTTTCACAATAATCTAGAATATGATTTCCTAACTCTATTAGTTGAGCAAGGCCTAGGAGAATTTTAGCTGAATAGATGATGCGGCTACCTGGCTAATAAGATTACCATCTTGAACATCCCCTGACAACACTCTTAACAGTGCATTAACAAATCAAAATAACAAATCATGTAAATCAATACCTTATTTACACATTTTACATCTATCTCTTTAGGTCTCAGTATTTTTCTTTTTTCTCTAAATCTGTCCACTTCATTTCTGAAGCATGGCTGGGCACTTTCCTTACTTTCTACTATTTCTGATCAGTGATTATTAGTGATTTGGTCAGATTTTGATTAAGTAATCAAAAAAAATCAGAGAAGCAGGGGTTGCCATGGAAACCCAGAGCCAATAGCTGGAAGTTCCAGAAGGAAGCAATTCCTCTCAAACAGATAAAACACACGGACTTATGAAGGGAACGGGGTAGGGAGGAAAGATGCCAGGGGCATAATGATAGAATTACAAGCCAATATGAGATAAAAAGGAAAAGATAAAGTGCAATATTTATAAATAAAATTATTTCTAGATCACAAAGGCTTAAAACAAAATATAGAATGCATATATGAATGGGTTTTTCAGTGAAAGAAGAGGTTAAGATACAATAGGTAGATATACGTAAGAGATTAAATGGCATTCATGAATAAAGGTCTGTGCCTGTGTCCCTGGCGTCCTGGTTCTGTTTTAATGTAAATTACTTTCCTGCCCAGAATACAAACAATTATGTGCTCTATCGATTAGTCTAAATATTCCTCAAGAGACCATCCAAGTCAACATATATGACATAAAATTTATTTCCATCAGCAATCTCACTGGCCAAACCTGTATATCACTTTAATTATCCTTAACTACTCTATCTCCCATAGCACCACATTCAACCAGTCACCAAATCTTGACCTTTCTAACTCCCATATAGCACTAAAATTGAACCAATTCTCTTGATTTTACACTGGCTGTTCTTGACTTCAGGCTACTATAGCCAAAAACTTCTTCCAAAATGTTGTGTCTCATGCATGCATATGCATAACAACCACATTTATTCACCCCCAGGATTGCCAGATTTGTCAAATTTAACACCCAGTTAAATTTGAATTTCAGATTAAATAATTTTTAATATAAATGTGTCCCAAATGTTGTATGAGACAATGTCACAAGTATTACAAATATTCATTCGATATTTGGGACATATTTATATTTAAAAAATTGATTTTTTTAATCTGAAGTTTAAATTTAACTGGTTATCTTGTATTTTATCTGACAACCTTACTCGCCCCTCAACCATTTATGTTATTTAGTGTTACATTTTAAATAATGGAAAATTCAGAATAATGGTTTCTATAGAGAATGAAGGTGGAAAAATGCCACCAGTTAGGCATACATCGAAAAGATCAAAAAGCAAGAAGACCAAAATCATGATTGGGGAAGAAATTTACAACTTTAACATAGACAATGAAGGCATTAAAATTATTAAAGATTTTGCTTACCTTGGTTCAGTCATCAATTCCAATGGAGACAGTAGCCAAGAAATCAAAAGAAGGTTGAGACTCAGAAGTGCAACAATGAAAGAATTAGGAAAGATCATAAAGAGCAAAGATATGTCAGAGATCGAGGCCAAGATCATCCATACCCCATACTCTCAATTACTATGTACAGTTGCAAAAGTTGGACAGTAAAGAAGGCTGATAGGGGGAAAAAAATGATTCATTTGAAATATGGTGTTGGAGAAGAGTTATACAAATACTTTAAACTGCCAGAAAAAAAAAAAAAGAGGGTATATCCTCGAGCAAATTAAGCCTGAAATATTGCTAAAGGTAAAATGACAAAACTGAACTGTCTTTCTTCTGGCACATCATGAGAAGGCAGAGTTCTTTGGAAAAGACAATAATGCTAGAAAAAATAGTAGGGAGCAGGAAAAAAGGAAGACAAAGTATGAGATGGATCAATTCTATCCATGAAACCATAGGTATGCCTCTATAGGAGCTGGGTAGGGCTACTGAGGCTGGGACATTGTGTACATCACTCATTGATAGGGTTCCCAGGAGTCAAAGACAGCTCAATTGCATGTATCACACACAAGGACACATGAGGAAATTCCATCATATATGTTTGTATTAATTATGTATTTTTAATTTTTCCTTTTTGGATTTTTCCCTTTTTTAAAGAATACTAATGATTTCTTAAGCTTAGTGATGCATATACATATTTTTATATTATTATGCTCGTTGTGTCTTAAATATTTATAATAAATCTTTTTTTAATTCTTTAATTCTATTCTAGATTAAGTCCAAAAAAACAAACATGGATTGCAAACACTTTCATGGTTTCAGTGATCCCGTTTACCTCTCTAATTTTTGCCACTCCTTGTTTGTACATGACAGTCTGGTCCTACTGAAAATTTTTCTTCAAAAGATCTCCGAGCCTCTGTCTATACTATTGCCTCTACCAAGAATTGAGCCCCACCCTCCTTCCTCTTGTCATAGTTTCAAACTAGTTGTCAATATGTTCAGGAAAACTTCCCTGGTATCTCATCTATGTCTGGGATAGGTACTTCTCCCATGTACTTCCAGAACATTCAGCAATGTCACCATCACTTATCATTTATAGTGTAATTGCTGACTTACTTCCCTATATCTCCTATTAGAATATAAACTCTTAAAAGTATAGACATGTTCATCCTAATATCCATGGTCTCTGCCCAGTGCCTGGCACTAACAGACCCTCAATAATTATTTACTGCCGAAATTAAGGTTAATTAATGATGGGCTGGTTAATTTAACATTCTTGAGGCATGTTATAATTTTACTCTGTTTTATAATCAGTATTTAGATAGAATCACAAATCTTACCACCTCATAGTGAGTAGATTAGAAATCATTACTTGTAATAAAGTTCTCTTTTGTCATTCATATTGCAAAGTTTGGTTTGAATATCATCTGACATCGAAACTTGGTCTTGCTTTTGTTGTTTAGGATTAGCACATTGTAAAGGTTCCTCAGCTTGTACAAATCACACTGAGGAATATGTAGTTAGTTTAGGAAAATCTCTTTGTATTCCTATAAATTTAAGTTTGGTGAAAATAGTAGGCATTATTTTATTATATGGTAGGTATTATGCATTGATACAGCATGCATTTATGAAATCTAATAAAAATTTTGCTGTTACCTGAATTTCTTCTCAACCTGCCCTTTTTGTTCATTTCCCTTAAAGTCCATGTGCTGCTAACTAAATTTTATGATTAACTGACAGCTCCTAACCCCATATGTAAAAACAGTGCACTATTATCTTAATAAAATAATGCATCTTCTTTACTATGGATTTACCCTCTTCAGTTTTCTCTCTCCTGTTTAATCTGTTTTCTGTATAGCATTAGTAATTTTACCAACACTTTCTTCAACCTTGATTTTAAGATGCTTTCCTGATTTTAATGAGCATTTCTTATTCTCATCAGTAGAAGAAAAGGTAGATACCGGGGAAGAGTTGAGGCTGGAGCAGTTGGCACAGGGAAAACCAGTATGTGCAGCCAGTACATGAGGATGCCATCTTTACCTCAACTGTGTCATCTCTATTTACTTCCACTTGTCAAACTTTCTCATTCCAGCTCTCAGGTAATTCTTATCTTTACATTTTATTTTGTAGCTTCCAAAATAGTATTATCTGGGTCATTTTGAGGCAATATCTAGAGTAGAAAAATAAGAAAAAAAATCAAACAATCGTATAATTATCAAGGACACTTTACCATAGAAATCTAAACCACTGTGTTTCCTTGGCTGCTATGAACATTTGGCTCAGGGAATGCAGACAGCTATTGTTTGGACACTGTTGGCTGTCAGTCAAGATCCTTCTACACTGGCACTTAATACAATGAATTCACCATCATCTGTGAGCTGGTCCCCGTTATGACAAGTAAAGAAATCTAATTTTATCAGCTTTCTGAGAGTGAGGCCATTTCCCAGGAATAGACCTGAGATAACCACAGATAAAAGACAAATATATAAAAATTCCCATCTAAAATGAATGATCAAGTAGACTAGAATTAGTCAGCAGCACGTCCCCCTGTAGACAAACTACATATATAGCCAAATAACCAGAAGGTTGCGTGGTGAGATTGGAATCAGAAGAAAAGGAGTCAATTATTTGATTTTAATGTTTAATGGCATTGTGTTTTGAAAGCCTTATGTGCCTATTCCATAGAAGCAAAATTTCTCTCTGTGAGGCAGATGGAGAGTCACAAGACGGGAGGAGCACCAGCCCACTCCTCACCAACACATCATGTCTGAATGGCCGGTACCAACTTGTGCCTCTGTGACTCCACTTTTTCTTTTTCGTTTTTTTTTTTTTTTTTCATTACTTAATGACTTTAACTTTCAAATAACTCTGCTCGTTCCCCTTATTTTTACGTTTTGGGGAGGAATCTCACTGTGCTATCTATATAATGATAATACATAAAATTAAAAGCAAATGTTTTTAATGTTTCATCTCAAGAAGTAGGAATTAGGAATATTACTAATGAATGGAATTTACCAATTAAAATATTAGACTTTTTAAACTACCCTTCTGCATGTGCACTCACATGAGTGTGAGCATGTGCACACACACATACACAATTTAGGATAAATATTCTTAGTTCTTTAATAACCATAATTTAAAAAAGGAAGAGGAGGCAGTGGTAGAGGAGATAGAGGAGGAGAAGGAGGAAAAGCAGAAGGAGAAAAAGAAACTCATCCAGATTAATTTTAGTTAAGATATATTACAATATATGTACAACTTCATTTTGATAACTCAGTCTCTAGATTTTAAACGCCATCTAATTTTTTAAAACACCATCTTTTCCAAGTGTCCTTTCATACTGCATTTGGCATTTTCTATTATTCTGTGTTCCTAAATTTCAACAAATCCCACATACATGCTTTAATTTCTTTCCATATTCACTGCATGAAGATTATTTCATTCTGAATATAAATCCAGTTTATTTGATGCTATGGCTATTCATCACATATGTTGTTTGCTATATCTATATTTTTTTATTTTTTAAATGTGCAATTTATGTTACTTCAGCATCTCCTTATTTTCTAAGATTTTTTTCTCAAGAATATTATCAAGCACATATGCTCTCTGAGTAACCATTTTGTAATTAAAATGTTTTGATTAGATATGTTTTATTTATACAATTATAATAATCCTTTTTATTGCTTTAACACATCAGCTTATTAATAAGTAAAGCATTTTGCACACACAGTAGCTCAGTGTGGACAAAAAATTTTAAAATTGATTGTTATGATGCTTTAAACTTTTAAAGTCTTTAACATGAGAAAATAGCTTCACACAATAATCTAATAAAATATAATTAAAAATTAATAATAATTGGTCTTTGTGACTCTTAGGATTGCCTTAATACATAGTTCTTAAACAATATCATCAAATAACCATATAAATCTCAAATGCAGTAAAAGCTAACAATCTTTTTTTTCCTCATTATCAGAAATTTTATATCATTTCTTTTTTTAAAAGACTTTATTTTTTAAGAGAAATTTTAGATTTACCACAAAGGAAGATACGAAGATTTCTGGTATACCTCCTGCCCCACCACATGCATAGCCTCCCCCATCATCGATATCACTCACTAGAGTGGTACATTTGTTACAATTGATGAACTTCTACTGATACATCACATTTACCCACAGTTCATTGCTTACATTAGGGTTCACTCTTGTTGTTGCATCTTTTATGGCTTTGGACAAATGTACGACATTTATTCACCATTATATTATCACATAGACTATTTCTACTGCCTTAAAAATTCTCTATATTCCACTTTAATTACAGTACTTTTTTTATTCATTCAAATACATACTGTTCATTAAGCACTTAGAGTAACAAATTTTATTTCTTACATCATTAACAATACATTCTTCAATCAAAAGTGCGATCAATCATTAGAGTAAGTATATTGCTATTAACGCAGAGTGCCCCTAATTTATTGTGCCTTATGGCTGTTCAAAGAAACAGTAACTTATAGGCCTGGACATGGTTAACTAGTCACAGAATCAATCAGTGGGATTATATTCTAAGCAATCCAAAAGAGAAATTATTTCTATTACCATAGAAACAGAAATTACAAGTTTGGCATTCATAACAATTGCCATTCATCAATTGTTTGTTACATAACAGACATCATTCTAGACACTTTACCTCCCATCTTCACAGAGAATCTCTGACAGTACTTCTCCAATCATCTGTGGTAAAGTAAAAGTTTTGTTTTATTTACAATCTGTTGTAGATTGATACTTTTGTAAAATACAACAAAAACAAATAGCTAGTAAAATGCAAAATTTAAATGTCATACACAATTATATTAGAGTCAAAAGACACAAAATTACTCTGTCAAAAATTTTTTTTAAGTTTCTTTTTCTCACTCTTAATTTTGACCTAATAAATAATTCACTGATGGACACTGATATGCAGACCACATTTGGAGTAGCACTATCCTATACAATATAGGGTTTAATATTTCCACTTCTGTATTGAAAAATTGAGGTTTGAATAATTAAAGTAACTTACCTAAATGTATTCAAATAATCAATGGCAAAGACTAAATTTACCCAAGAGTGAAGTTTTAAGTTGGTATGATATGTGGTTTCATAAATAATCCTAAAATTGTGCTTTCTAAGACAATGGCTGCTGGACACATCTGGCTCTTTAAATTTAAATTAATTTAAATTATATAAAATTAATTTTATCTCTTCAGTTCTTTAGTTGCACTAGTGACATTTCAAGTACTGAAAAGTCATGTATGTCTAGTGGCTACTATATCGAACAGTACGGATAGAGAGAATTTGCATACTTATAGAAAATTTTATTGGATTGCGCTACTCTAGAATATCAATAATTCCACTTTGGGGTCATTTATTTCATTTATGAGTTAGCATTAAACACTTTTGGGCTGCCTACTTGGCACACAACAACTCCTCTTTTTTTAAGAAACTACCTTTTCATCTCCAATTCACAAAACAAGCCAGGTTTAACCTTCTTTGACCCTGCTCTCACCTCATCAGTCATGAACCAAATGTGGACAGCTTACTAAATAAAGCAAGCCAGATGAATGTGTCTTTTATCTTTAGGAGAAGGTGCACACAGATCTTAAAGTGATTCGCTTTGGTGAAAAAGAATACATTCATAATCTACTAACCTTAATTATTTCTCAAGTAAAAATAATAATAATAATTAAAATCTGTAAAAGGGAATTTGACCTAGAGTTCCTCAGAAAACCAGCCCCAGATCAGCTATAGTCAAGGCTGAGTTATACTAACATGGCAGGCTGCAGGATGCCCTATGGATCTGGGGAAAGGAAGTTAGCAAAGAAGAAATGGTCATGATGTTTTTAAATATAGCTATAGTCAACATTGGATGTGTGTTTAATACCTACCAAACATTTTTTAAGGGGTTTTATGGCATCATTTCATTCAGTCATCCAAATAATCCTTTGAAAATACCAATTTCACAAATAAGGGAATCAAGATAACTGCATTTTACAGAGTGTTAGGTGTAGTTGAAAGGCTATGTGATTGCTGAAACTTCATATCATAAGAAAAAGAGTATATAACACCATAAAATGTTGAATTGGAAAAATCAAGGTGAATTCATAAACTTCCAAAGA
The DNA here is from genome assembly GCF_014176215.1 of Rousettus aegyptiacus. Taxonomy (NCBI): domain Eukaryota; kingdom Metazoa; phylum Chordata; class Mammalia; order Chiroptera; family Pteropodidae; genus Rousettus; species Rousettus aegyptiacus. The sequence continues at coordinate 47,953,216 of NW_023416284.1, forward strand.
AAAAGCTATTTTCCATTTTTGTACTAAAGATGATCCAGCAGAGATAGTAACAGCAGCACTTTTGCCCACTATTGAAAGTCATGTGTAACACTAGCAGCCCAGATTTTTGTCCCTAACGTTAATCCAGGAAAAATAAAAAGTAATATTCCACAGAGCATAGTTGAAAAAAATTTAAATAAGTCTATGTATGTATGTATGTATGTATTGTGTGCTGGCTGGAAAATTACTGCTTGGCTATGTCCATGGGAACATAGGCTGTCACCCACAGGAACATAACATTCTAAACAAGCTTTCTGCTTCTGTAACCCCGCTTATGCACCTGACCTGTGAGTTGACAGGTAGTGAATAAAAGAAAGATAGCCCTTTGTGTTTAGACAGAATGAAGAATGAGATTTTGGGCTTAAAAACTCTGTACCTCTACATTTCAGGGCTGCTTAATTAGGGGTCTGGGTACCTCTGGCAGAACGAGCTGGCTGAATAAAGAGTGTTTCCTATAACTCACTGAGTTCTGGTGGTCCGTGTGTCTTTTGGGGGCTGGAGACTACAATTATTATTAGAAAGCAAGGATGTCAAAAGTGTTTGACAAAGAAGATTTCTAAACGGGATTCCGAGTCACCAAGTTGTAACAATTTGAGCACCAGAATTTTTAGTATAATTGAAACAAGTTGAGTATATAAAAGCCACAAATTCAGTAATATTTTGAAAAAAGAAAGATTAATATACCAAGTGCACAATGTATTTTTTTACAATTATAGATTATTTTTATCATATTTTTCTTTTTCTTTTCAATTACAGTTGACATTCAATAATATTAGCTTCAGGTGTACAGCATAGAGTTTAGACATGTATTTTTAATATAAAAGGGTGAATATAATAGATGCTCAATTTTTATTGATTTTATTCTAAATAGGAAATGTTAACATATAGATGTATTTTATTTCATAAAATATATATGTTCTATAAAATATATATATTCTATAAAATATATATGCTCTTTTTCTATTTATGTAAGCAAGATATAACATACATAGGGAAATCTAAGTTAGTCAAATTCTTCTAGAAAAAAATAGGTATTGTGTCAAATACAAATGGACTGATCAGCACCATAGGTAGTAACTAGACAGAAAGTGTGTCCAACAATTACTTGGCACTGGTGGTCATATATATAATAATCAATTTAAAGAGGATTCAACAATGTGTTGCAAAATAGTATAATAACTATCCTAAAATATAAGAATTAACTGAAAAGTTGATCCCTCATCTTCTGGTAAATAAAACCTTTAAAAGTCCTTTAGATGACCTTATTTAATGAGTTATAAATAAGATTCTGGTATGACTTAGAAAGTTTCCAGTATTTTTATCAGACCAGCTCTAATAATACCTCAATGGCATCATCTCAAAGATTTATTGGTTATGAACAGGGGCACTGCTCGGGGTCAAAATTACTGTAGGCAAGTTATTTGATCTTTCTATATCAGTTTCCTATTTATAAAATAGAGGTAATAATAGTTTCCATCTCAATGGTTACCGTAAGGAATAAAGAGTGAATACATGTGAACCCACCTAGTCTATGGTATTTTGTTATGGTAGTTCAAGCTGACTAATACATAAATTTTAACTAAGAATAAAATCTTATTTAATTATTCGCTACCTGCCAGTGAGCTTCGCCTTTCGGCGTACTGTTGCCTCTGGTAATGTCTCTAGGATTTATCTCCTTAAACACTTGCTCCACACATCAGTCGGGGATCTCCAAAGCAACAGAACCATTGGAGATGATGATGATGATGATGATGACGATGATGATGATGATGATGACAACGACAGAGAGAGAGAGAGAGAGAGAGAGAGAGAGAGAGAGAGAGAGAGAGAGAGAGAGAGAGATGGATGCAGTTGGCAACCTAGAGACCTAGGAGAGCTAATGTTAATAGCTCCAGGCCTAGTCTAAAGGCCTGGAGAACCAGGAGAACCAATAGTGTAAATGCCAGTTGGAGTCCAAATCTGAAGGCAGGAGAAGACCAATAACCCAGCTTGAAGACAGTCAGACAGAGATAGTGTAAATTCTCCTTTCCTCAGTCCTTTTGTTATATTCAGGCACTCAAAAAATTGGATGAGGCCCACCCACATTTGGGAGGGCAATCTGTTTTACTCAGTCTAAGAATTCAACTGTTAATCTCATCCAGAAACACCCTCAGGGTGCAGGCAAAAGCAACTTTATTTTCTTCTTTGCATCTTTAAACTCGTTATATCAAATGACTTTCCTGTTCCCCCACCCCACAACCTCTACCCTTATGTAATCGCAGTCAGATACAATAAAGTCAGATTATAGTTCCATTTATTAAAAAATATTAAAGCTCCAATCATGGTCTGACTCAGGCTTGAACCTAAGAAGGTAGGGAGACAACATGGTCAGTCTTTATCACTGTCCCTCTGAGTCCTGCACCTCTTCCCCATTCACTTGTCACTTCCAGTTACTCTTGGTGACAGGGAGTAAATAATAGGGTTTTAGGGACCATGGAAAGGCCTATGTAACTGGTGCCATCTTAGCTCTCTTTTGGCTGTCCAAATGCTAACTCTCTTGGGCTCTTTTATGACCATTCCCAATACATACATGACTAAGGATTGCCTCCTTATAGTTTCCTGATGTAGACATCTCTCTGGGTGGCCATTTATGACTTCACAACTAGTGAATCTGGTGGTACATCCTACACAGAGACTCTCATTTCTCAAGGTAGACCTTTTGAGTGAGATCTCTTCGACATTTTTTTATTATAGCTCCTTTCTGTGGGGGCTCCGTCAGACTCTGAGCTAGTGTAGAATTGCAGTTTGCCTCAACTGGCGCCCTCTTTCTTGGCTCTGCCCTTAGGCCCAGTGCCAACTATCTGCACTCCTCTAGTTTTTTCAGGTATCAAAAGGTAACAATGCTTACATATCCAGAATTCTAGGAATCCATGTCAAATCAGTGAAGTCCCAGTTTTTTGACTCAGATATGGGAGATGGGGAAAATACCTGTCTCCTTTCTCCCTTAGAGAGGAAAGGGGTGATAAATACAAAGCATATTGAACTTTGTTTTTAAAGAATTCTACTGCTTGCTTCTTGATCAATCTCTTTACCTCTTCTTACAGGCAGAGAGATGGACTATGAGTTGCAAAACTGACTTTATAATCTCTTACACTATCCTGCATAAACAGATTCAGAATTTATCATTTCAAACCTTTTCAACTCAGAAGTAGTTATATTTTAACGCTCTGTCCCATTTACAGTAGATTTATGGTATGTTTTGATATCTAATAAAATAAGTGCCCCTTATTGTTCTTTTTCATAAATTTTTTGGTTATTTTCAGGCATTCATTCTTTTATATTTAGTTTATATACCACCGTTCCACTCTCCCATTCACTATTAAAATTCTAATTGGTATATTAAAATATAATATTAATTGTGTAACATTTTTATATGTTATCAAATCTTCCCATTTAAGAACATAACATTTTTTAATACTATTTGTTTTCTTCCTGTGCTTTTCTTGTTATATATATATACTCCTATACATTTTATATTTTATAGTTTGTTGTTCATATTATAAATTAAACATTTTTTCCCTATTTCCTCTGTAGGTGCTTATTTAGGTGAGGTTTTGATTTTTATATAGTTCTTTCTATTTGACCACCTTGTTAAATAACTTTATTCATTCTAGATTATTTTTCTTTTTAATCAGTCTTGTGTGTTTTTAAGAATACTATCAGACCATCAGCAAAGAGATAATTTTCTTTTCTCTTCTGATCTTTATGTCAGTTATTTATTTTTCTTATTGTTTTCTAACTTTTGTATATATTTACTTAATTCACTAAAACTGTTTAAATTTTAATGAAATAATTTTAAGGCTTAACTACTTAGGATAATAAGATTAATTTTAATAAAACGGTTTTAAGATTTAATGATTTAATATTGCAATCAAATATAGCTTTGGATATACTCTTTATTACATGTAAATAGTTTCCTTATATTACTATTTTGCTTAGCGGTTTTTTAGGAATAACAGCTATATTTTATCAAATGCCTTTTTAGCAGATGTTATAATCATATGATTTTTTCCCTCTAATTTGTTGCTTTAGTGGACTAGGTTGATAGATTTACTGATCTTAAACCACACTCGTTCTTTAGTCATATTGTATTTTTCTTTTGATATATTGTTGGAGTCTATTTTCAATTAAGTGATATTGTTTTATAGCTTTATTCTTTCCTCCTTCCTCTTTCACTTCTTTCCTTTCTTCTTTTTATATTACTGTTGTCATGTTTTCATATGAAAGTTATGTTAGCATCATAAATAAACTGGAGAAATTTCCACCCTTTGCTACCACTGAAATAATTTAAATCCTTGCTAAAGCCTTCAAACTGTGGGCCATCAGCATCACAGGAAGCTTGTTAGAAATTCATAACCTTAGACATAACATAACATCTACTTAATTAGTAACTGAATTTAACAAGATCCCCAGAGTTTCCTATAAACAATAATGTTTTATTAAAGCACTATTAAAAATAACATTGAAATTATCTGAGCTGTTATATATGTGATCATTTTTCAGTGGTAGAACTTACATCACTTTTCTAGTCTTTGTTCTTTGGTCTATTTAAGTTTTCCTTCTTTCGTAAGTCAATTTTGCTAATGCTTATTTTGCTGGAATACTATCCACTTCTGTCTTCTAAAATCCGTTGCCGAAGTATCCTCTTATAATTATTTTAACCTCTTTTACATTTATGGTTATATCTTTCTCATTTAAGTTGATGTCTAGCTTCTCCAGTGCTCTCTTTCACTGACTGTTTGTTCTATTTGACTAGACTGATCTTTTGTTTAGCATCCAGGCCCTAGGTGGATGCTATAGTGTGCCATCTGGATCCCCCTACAGAACTCAGGCCCTCGTTCCCTCTGCTTTAAACGTTGGTGGCTGATAATTCACAACTGAGTCTCTCTCTGGGAATTACCCTTACCTGAAGAGAGCCACCTTACTCAAGAACATACTCCTTCCCTGGGGATAGCCCACATTCACTGACTGGTGCCAGGCCATTCCCTTTGCTTCCAGATAGGACAATTTTGAAGGGCTGTTCCAGGCACTGACTGCCCCATAGTGACTGCTAAGTCTCTGTTATAACTACACAGCAGTTTAACTTTTCCTTTTGCCCAGTTCTCTTTACTTCACTTATCATAACCCTTCTTCCAAAGAGCATGCTCTAATAAATCCCCTGCACACAGATCTTAGAGTTGCAGAAACTATTTCCAGGCTAAACTGACATACCAGTTACTTGAATGAGCTGTATATTTCTTTGTCAGCTTTCAGTCTTAAGTCTAGTTGTAATGGTAGCCTGAGTTACAGTAGTGCCTCTGGTGGAAGAAGGCAATGCTCTCTTTCCCTGCATGGGCTGGTGGTAAGTTGCCAGTCCCTGGTGAGGCCATTCGCTTCTATGATCCCTAATCACCCCATACTCTCCCAGCCACAGAACAGGGTGGTCAGGATGACCAGACATTCCCACTGAAGGCACATTCCAGGAAATGGATGGAGCTTCATATAGCCGAAGAGGGGTAAGGATGTGCAAGATAATCAAAGTTTTTGGATGCTAAGTGAAGGAATTTAAACTCTTTCTAGGCAGGGCATAACATGATCAGTTGCATCTTCATTTTCAAAGTCCCTTCTAGGAGAAGGTAAACATGTGCATAGTCCATTATGACATATAATAAAGGACTTGAGCCAAGACAAACATTATGTTCCCATGTAATTGGTATTGAATCGTTGTTTGTTGAATGAATAAGATGATGAACAATATAGTTCAATGTTGGTAGTTGCCACATGTGTATTTAGCTCTAGGGACAAAGCACAAATTTAGTAATTTCTTGAAAGGTGGGACTTGAGAATGTTGACATAATCAAAACTATACCTTAGAAAAATCATTCTGACTGAAACGTACAAAGTGAACTAAAAAAAGGAACAGACTGAAGCACACAGTAGCACCAGTTCTAGGATGCTTAAAAGGGCATGAAGAAGAGAGAGTACATTTAAAAGGAACGTTGGTTTTATTATAAAAATATTAAGAGAATTAGAGTTCTTGTGAGACAGGGATGAAGTGTTAAAGGAATTTTTTTTTTTTTTTTAAGAAGTGGCTTGGCATGGTTATATCCTAGAGGGAAGGACTTGCGTGGAAGAATGTAATAAAAATGAAGGAGGTGAAGGAGAAGGTAAGGAATGGGATCTGGAGTTTTAGAGTCTGCATTTACTAGCTCTGTGATTGGAGCAAGTCACATGAACTCTTTGAACTTCAATTTATTCACTTATAAAATTGAGATAATTTTTACCCTCTGCAATTATTCTAAGGATTAGAAAAAATTATGTAGATCACTTAGAATAAGTAGGCACTCCACAGAAGTTGATATAGCTATTTTATAGCTATTGTATTTTAAGAGTGTGACTTTCAGATAAAAGACAATAAAAGGGTAGAGAAAAGTTGGGGTGGGGGGATGGGAAAATTAAGTGAGTTTGCACCTGAGTCCTGAGGTAGGGATTTGAAAATTAAGTGACTCCTGAGATAGAGACCTGAAAGACAGTGGAAACGTTTACAATAGCTATAGTGACCATTCAGAGGAGGAAGATGACCAACGAAGACATCCAAAGGAATTTTTTATTGGTTTGAGGGATCAGAGGAGAGAATCTCAAAGTACTGCCCATTTCTTTAGCATTAAATAAAAAAAATAATGGAAGCATTGGAATTACTCTTTACCATTTTCTTGACCTATCTTCTCCTACACTAGAATTGTTTTACACTTTTTCTTAAATATTTAAAAAGCTGCCCCTAGAAGCCTTTTTTTAAATTGCTATTGAGAGAAAACTATAATAGTAGAAATGGGAGAGGGGCCATAAGAAGAAGGCATATTAATAGGTGTATGGAGAAAAAGAGTCTTCTCTTTTGAAACATTTAAGACTTTTCCAAATTTTTATTATGCTAATAATAAGCATTATGAATCTAAAGATGGCTGGTTAACTATGTGATGTTTCCCCAAAATTTTTGGCCACATAATTTTGTTTTGTACAGACATTCCTAGGGACACAGTTTTGGAGAGGCTTGGTCTCCTAAGTATGTCTCACATGTCTGACTTTCTTTTTCCTAGATACCACAATCTTCAAGATAATAGGTCATATCTCCCAAAGTTCTCCATATGTGTCCGTTACTGATCCAGTCTTCTTGTTGGTAAGATTAAATTCAAGCAGTCCCTTAGTTCCTCTAGTCATAGCTTTCAACCGGGAGTGGTCTCTCCACATTTGAAAATATGTGGAGGTGTGCCACTGGCTACCAGGGAGGTTAATGGCTCTGCAGTGAGCCAGACAGACAGTCCTGAAACATGAAGATTTACTCCATGTTTCTCTATGATATAATATTGTCAGAAAGCAAGTCAAGAGATTTTCGAATGCTGAATTACCAGTTGAACAAGACTTCTCTGCACATCTTAGTTCAAGTCATTTATCACTCTTATATCTTATCTCTGTGGTGGTTTATGAACTGTGCAAAAAAGATAACACCCACTTTCTCCACTGGACCACACAACCTATGTATAGTTTGTATACCTCTGCAAATATACTGAATATCAAAAATATTAAAAAGTAGCCTTCTGACCTAAGTGGTATTTACTAAGTCTACTTGCTCCATATCCATCCCCTGGACTGCCATGAGCTTCTGAGAACCTATTTTTGAGAACTGTCAGGTATAATTATTTCTCTCACTTTACAGAAGAGGAAATGAGACTTATAGAGGTTCAGTAAATTGACTCCTCAAGGTCACAGTGATAGCATATTTAGCTTCAAATTAAAACATTCTGGCTCTAAAACTCAGTTGCTTAACCATTACTCAAAAATGCCCAAGTCAGTACTTCATTACATTTTCCAATCATATTTGGCTCCTTTTACATCATTGTGGAATGCATCCTAATGATTTTCTGGGTTACTCTGTTCTATTTTCAGATTAAAGACTCACTGTATATGTTAGAATGAGCATGTCTTATCTTTTTTGCATCCCATCACTAAAACAAAGCAGTTGTTCTAGAAACTCACTCCCCAGTGTCTCTCTTGATTTTAAATTTAATAATTCTATTTAGACTTTTATTCTAAAAATATATCACTTTTGTCAAAAATTTTGACGGAGACCTAAACCTAGACAGAAATTGAGAGGGTCCACAGGGAGGAGCTCTCACACCCAGGCGAAACCTCTCCGGATCGCTTGCCAAGACTACGCGTACAGGATTGCAATCTTTTCTTTTTCCCATGTAAATCCTTTTTGGTGATGGAATACCTAGTTAACTTCTGTTTTATGGTCAGTACTTTTAATTATGTCATAGCAAAACCAGATTCAGTTTCTTTTTGTTTTTTGTTTTTTTTTTTAAATTTGTCTTCACAGGGAAGTGAAATTAGATGACATAAGTGATGTCAAGAGGGCTTTGGCCCACTGTGGTAGTGTGATCAGTAAAACCCACAAATTAAGAACTTGTGTTGTAAAGTCTTCTGTGCCCCAAATTCCCTTCTCATAATTTCATTGGCAATAGTTTAAGGAAAAGGAAACATTTTTTTCTTTTGAGGTAAAACCTGGAGTTTGTCCACTAATATTAGGAGGTAAACTAATTAGGACTGTTTCAGATCCTCCTGATTCCTAAACATATCATATAAACATATTCATATATAGTTATATATCTCTTGAAATGAGTTGCAGTTGACAAAATGTAATACTTTTAACAGAAAAATATCAGTTAAATATATATTAATATCTATTAGTGTTTTGGAGTTTGTCGGAAGCCATTACAAGGCACTAAAGGTGTCACATATTTTGGGAGCCATAAAGTAGCTTCTGAGACTGTGTTATCAATGGTTAAAGGAAGTAAATGGTTAATTTAATCATCACTGACCCTGGAGGGAAGGTTTGCCTCCTAAAGAAATCCTTTTAAGATAAGGGGATGTTTCACAACTCAGATAACAAGGATGTTATATGATCTTGTGTGAATGTTAGCATCCGAATGATACACGTTGTGCTTGGCTATTGTATCCAAAAACTTGTATAAAGGCTGAGCTAAATAAAGACGGGACTGCAGCAGTGAGACTGTATGCCCTCCCGAAGTGCTTTCTGTCTTCTTTTTTTTCCTTAGGCTTCACCCCCCTCTTTCAGGTGCTGTTCGACTTTAGCCCTCTGGCTCTGGCAGGAGTTCATCCATTCCGCCCCCCCCCCCCCCGCCCCCCAGGCATAAACGTATTGGTTGGCCTCTAAAAGCTTTACAGACCTGGAGGCACCACTTCTCTAATGCTTAAGGGCTATGTGTCCCTGCAGCTAATTTGAAAGGCAAATTACTTCAGTCCTTCTGGTAAAATTTTAAGAACTGTTTATTTTGTATTCCCCTCTTTCTTAATGGGTTTAATAAAGTTTCGGATCTTTAGCTAAGACTTTACAGGGACAGAAATATCCCTAATAGTCGTAGAAGAATAGTCACAACAATAAATAGGTCAAGTCTGTATTGTTTAGGGAACAAGGAGATTTTTGTTTTTTGTTTTAAGGAGTGATCCTTGTAAGAGTAAGATTCTGGATACAGGTGAGTGGTAAATAGCAACAGGGGACTGTTCCCTTTTTCCTACAGGAACGCTGCAGTCAATTGTGTGACAATGAGGTCCTTTTGTGTAAGGATTTGAGGCTCCAGTAAGCTTTTCAAAGCCACCCTATCCTATCTTTTTCATCAGGGAGTCTTTCAATGAGTACTTCAAAAGAAGAAAATGATGCTTGAATAAACTTCAAGTTTGAATAACTCTTAGGAGACTGCCAGAGTTCTGCTTAGAGATCCTCATTACAGTAGTTTGCTATTAAGAAAAACATAACCCTCGCTCCTGTTTCAACCACCACAATTACCGGGTCATCACGGAATTCAGTGTATATTAAAAGGCAGCCTGCCCTCGGTTAATGAGAATCCAAGTTGCAAATTAGTCAGCTCGGCCAGTTTTTGTAAGGAGTTTGTAAAGGACCGTTTGTCAGCACCTCCCTCAGGAAAAAGGGTGGTGGAGAGGTAGGGTTAGAGGTGCAGGCTGAAATTGAGAGGAGGTTATTTGTGTGGCCTATTTACAGGTTACTCCGTTTCAACACCAAGCCAGCATTTCCCCACGACTCCCGCGAACCTCCGGCCCGAGGTCACACAGACGCCCGGGTGGCTCACAGGAATTATTAGATGGCAGCTAAACCAGGGCCTGACTTAGGAATTTCCCCGGCAGAGACCGATACCACATGGCAACACCCACCCCGGCTTCACTCCAAAATCAGCTCTGGGAAGGGCTGTCCCGCCGACACTCGGGGCATCGCCTCCGCTGTCAGCCAATGAGGAGTGGGGGCCGCGTCGCGGTTTTCGCTCATTGGGTCGTGCTGGCCCCGCCCCTCAGTGAACTCAACCCTCTCAGGCTGCAAATAAAGTCTCAGCCACCAAAGCGCGGAGTCCGGCATTTGCGTGCTCCCTGCTGGCCACCCGGCTTTCCTGTAGCTCCCTTTCGCCTGGTTATTCTGTGTCTCTTTCAAGCCTCCACGCACTGGTTTCTTACTTTCATCTTCCTCGCTCTTTCCTCCTTTCCCAATTTAGTATGCAGGAAAAAGACGTTTCCCCACGCGGTTTCCTGCCTACCTTCCAACATTTCGCTACGCAGGCCATCCATGTGGGCCAGGAACCAGAACAATGGACCTCCCGGGCAGTAGTGCCCCCCATCTCACTGTCCACCACGTTCAAGCAAGGGGCTCCTGGCCAGCACTCGGTAAGCTGGGTCTGTCTGGGGCGGTCCAGGGATGGGCGGGTAAAGAGAGATGGTTTACAAGTTAAAAAGGGCACCCAAGTAATTTATAGGGTGGCATATACATCAGAGAGGCAGCCGGAAAGGATGTTTACTACACCTCCCTGCAGTAAACTATTGTATTGGATGGTCCAGTGATCATATTTCTTTTGATGAGCAGAACTAGAAGGAACAGTTTGTCCAACTTATCTAGATTTGGACTGAAATTCATGTGATTTTGGCAAATATGCAGTTCAAAACTGAAGGTCAATAACTTCCTTCAGCAGCAACAATTATAAAGCTATAATAAGTCAGCTAAAAGAATTAAGAATTTTATAACTCACCTAGTTATATTCAATTATTAACAGGTATTGAGGACTTACTATGTGCTGAATATATACCTATATGTGTTATATCATGTGTATTACATGTATTGTCTCAGATAATCCTGACAACCCTAGTCTGAATTAGGTTCTCATTTTTCTCATGAAAAAACTGAGAATTAGGAATAAGTAACCAGCCAAAGTCCACAGAGCTAATAAGAGGTGAAGCTGGAATTCTAGTCCTGCTCTAGAACCCCACTATTAGGCATTAGGGTACTATATTCCAATAACGCTACAATAATCTAACCCATTGCATCATTTAAGCAGTGTGCCTTAGTGTTTAGGAGCACAAATCATGTAGTCAGAGAACCTAGGTTTAAATTCTTAACACCACCTCTTTCAAACTGAGTAACCTTGAACAAAGTTACTTAATCTATTCAAGCCTCACATTGATCCTGTGTAAATGGAGTTAATAATTAACTACCATATAGTTGTTAGTATGTATGTTAAATTGTATGGTACACTATAATTGCTCAGTAGTTTGGTATTTCATGCTGTTCACATTTACATTTTTTTAATTTTTTTTTTTTTCATTTACCTTCACAACAACCAGGTAAGAGAGCGGGACAGGTATTATGCAGTTTCTGTAGAAAAGGAATGACACAGAATCATTAATAAAGGATATGGAAGGCTTATTAAAGAGCCCTCTTGGTTAATCATATAGCTTTTTCTCTTTTGGCAGCGTACGTGATTGATCTTAAAGTATTTAAAAGTTGCTGAGGATGAGAAAAAATTAGTTAAATGAACTTTGTAGGCCAAAACCTTGATTATACTTCAAAATCCTCTTTAGTGTGTTATGTTATATTAAGTTGAGGAAAATTCTTTTAGACTTAACCAACCCCTTGTTTTGTGAGGTAGATTTCTAAGAGCATTTCTACCACTGGTTTAGGATACTTCTAGCTACTATTTTTTGGAATTGATATGTGTACACAATTTGTTTTCCAAGCACATGGTTTGTTCTTAGGGTAGAGTTTTATGAATGTGTAGCCACCCAAGCTTTAGCACTTAGTGCAGATGTTAACCATTTAGCTATGACATTAATAATTAAATATTTTCAGAGAACCAGCAGGGATAGTAAATTCCACAAACTCCTTTTAATACCATTAAAAAATTAGAGCACTAAAGAGAATTTGAGAAGCTGAATGAGATACATCTAATTCTCTAGTTTCATTTGGAAAGTTATTGAATGGGTGAGAGGGTGGAATTTGCCTCTGAAATATGCTTCTTTTCCTACTGATTTGCTGAAGTTAAATCTCTTCAGTGAATATTTATAGAAACAGGGGTACTTTTCTGTGGCAGTGGCAATAGCCACATGAATCCAAACTTTTTTTTCTATCTGGTGATTATAGCTGCAGGTCACATCAGGTAGGTGATGGAGAGGGTAAAGAATATCTGGAGCCCTATAAAATATATCCATTCAATTTGTCAAAAATAAGGAAATGAACAAAGCAACAAAACATAAAAATATGTATTACTAATACTGGGAGCTTTAGAATCAGAAATAAAGGTGTAAAGTGATTGTGTTTTGTTATGTGCTATAGGGGGCAAAGAGAGAAAATTCTGACACTGATGCTCCCTGTAATATTTGGCTTCACTTTCCTCAAAGCAGATCATGAGGATTAAATAAAATGACTAGATGAATACAGATAGCATTGTGCCATATGCATAAAAGGAACATAATGCAAAATTTTTAAAAGTATTCTATGGAGCTACTCCGCCAGGAATTACTCTCTATTTTTTGTCACTTTTATAGGGTTAAGATCTGATCCTTGAGCATTTGTAGCACCTGTTTATAGCTTCCTGTCAGATGCTAAACAGAACTTGAATCACTTCTTTGGAAATGAAATACAGGTTAGAATTAGGTTTACTCTGTTTGCTCAGGTTATTTCCTTTTCCTGATGTCCCCAGCTTAATAAGTAAAGCTAAGTCTAACATAATAATAATGCTAATAATAAAAACAACCATTTATCTATTAGTTAGCATGTACCAAACATCATGGAGATAGTTTATTATACACAATCTATTTTTTTCCTCACAACAATTTAGTCTGTTTTATTCCAATTTACAGAAATTGAGATTGACTCCGGGAAATGTTAAACAACTTAACCGTTGACATGTAACTCATAAATGGCAGATACAGAATTCTAATCCAGTTTGGTTGACTTCGGATTCTCTCCACACCACTACAGTCACAGCACTGTTATGCTTCTAATGACAAGACATGTCATAATAAATAAAAAATCATTATTGTAGGATGAACCAATAGTTGTGGTGTTTTCTATGTTAGGACTCTGATAATAAACTTAAATCTCTTGGGATGAACTCTGACTTCTTTTCTTCAGGGTTTTGAATACAGCCGTTCTGGAAACCCCACCAGGAATTGCTTGGAAAAAGCTGTGGCAGCACTGGATGGAGCTAAGTATAGTAAGTGATTTACAGTTCAAAGTTTGTGAAGTCTAGAATCTATTCTTATATATACAGAGAAAATTATAGAGGCACAGAATGTAGGCTTGGAATGAAATAAGTTCCAATACCAAGTTCGAAACTCTTATTTTACTAAAACATTGAATTATTTGCCCAAGGTGCCACAGCTGGTAGACTCTGCATATGTATGATTATTAGGTAAAAATAAATATGAATAGAGGCAAAATGGCAGAATTTGCCATTTGTTACTCATGTAAATGCACTCTTTATCTGAAGCTATCAGTATAAATAGATAATAATTAACTAAGTTTTATAATACTACCTATGATATATTCTCTGATTCGTTCATCTGATAATTTGTGCCTGAAAATAGCAGCAAGAGACACTTGCAATAGGCAGGTGTCATTGATAATGTGCTCTCAGAGGTTAGCGATTAATTCCTTGAATCTTGTGTCTTTGTTTTGTTTTTATGAAGAAGATGGATTGCTGCTAAATTATCTTGTATTTTTTTTATACAAGTAATACTGAATGAGGACAGGATAGCGAATAGAAAATAAGAGTCATGAGTTTTTCTCACAGCAAGAGTGTAGGAACTAGAAATGTTAAAGTGAATGTTGGGTTTGTTTGGGATTTGGTGGGGAAGGGTTGGTTTTGTTTTGGATGAGATTAAACATCAAACTGCTGACATTTAATACTGTATGGAGAACATTATTTCCTGCAGGAGGTATAAAGACTGAGAGTTTGTATGTCAGACACTTTTCAAATGGACTCCAGAAAACATTGTTTTTAACTAGGTTTTAAAGTTTAGCCTTTTCTATATGAATTTATTGTTGGACCACAGATCTGCTTAGTAGAGAACTGTTATCCTGACCTAAACTTTTCTGAAACAATTTCATAATAATTTTTATTTTTCAAGTTAATTGGATTATCCCTTCTGCCAGTCATGGGTGGTTTTTATCATCAAGGTGATATTTTGTCAGGACATTTTCTTTTTCAGTGTTTAATGTGCACAATACCAGGTACTTGTTTTTATTATTATTCATTTTTTATTATGTTTGTTCAACATAAGAGCACATTTGTTTAAAAGAGATTCCACATTAAAAAAATTTTTTTAATTAAATTTATTAATTTTATCAGATACATCTCAGGTCTCATTCTGAATTTTGTTAAGTTATTTGCTCAGTTGCATAACCATATAGTTAATGAATCATATCTTAGCTCCGTTCCTCAAATTTTAAATTTCTTTAGAGTTTTATATTTTTCAACTGTAATTTAATTGGCAGTGGCCTTTTATCCTAGAATTTTATAAAGAATTATTTCCTCAAAGAGTTTCAGAGAAACGTTATAACCAAAGCAGAATTATATATTTTTTATTTTAAAGATATTTTATCTTTGAAATGGAAAGAGGGATTTCGTAATAACATCAGGGGACTTCTGGTTACTCAGCAGTGATGACTGTCCTATCAGCAGAGAGAGGGACATAAAGTAATACAAGTAAAAACTGCAGGTATTTTTAACCTGTAGGGCTTACTCTAACTCTTTTTCTTTTTTTTTTAAGGTTTGGCCTTTGCTTCAGGTTTAGCTGCCACTCTGACTATTACCCATCTCTTAAAAGCAGGAGACCAAATTATTTGTATGGATGATGTGTATGGAGGTAGGTGTCCTGTCACATTTGTGTTGCATCAGCTGATATTTAAAGATAATAAAGTGAGTTCTGAATTATGTTAACAATGTTGCCAAGATTATTGATTATTTATTATCTTCCAAAGGTGTAATAGACATCTCTATGCTGCCTCAGGCTTGGTAAAGAAGAAGCATAAATACTTGGGTCCATGCTCTGGAACTGCTTATAAGAGAGACTGTTTAGTAATAATTTTATTGAAGCTGCTGAGAATATAGAATTATTAACCTCATTTATACATGAGAATGTAGGACTTGAACAACTTTGACATATTCTACTCTAGAGAAGACAGTGTTTACTAGTGTAATTTAAAATTTTTACCTGCAGTGAAGATGAGCTCTAACACCCTCAAAGAGCTTAACTCTACCTATCCCTTTACTCTCCTCCACTTTTGAAGTTTAGCCTTCTGTATGAATTTAAATTTCCTTTTGATTTTAGGGAAGTTTTTGAAAATCTGTTGAACACCATAGACCCCTTTCCTGAAAAATGTACTTGAGACAACACCAATATTTATCATTTAAATTTTAGGGTCAAGAGGTCTCACTGCTCAAAGCCCTGTCCATGTATCTAAATTTAAGAACTTTAATTCCAGAGTTTAAATGCTAGTTATTTAAAGTGGCAGGTAGAAGGGTAAAGAAGACAGATTGCCCTTACTTTTAAGCAAGACTAATTTTTGAGTTCAAAACAACAGCAAATTTTGTAAATATACTATATATTACAAATGCTTCCAAATAATTAAAGTGTGACTTCTAGGATATTATTATCCTTTTTATCTATCTCTTTTTTGAACAAAAAGTCAAGTCTAAATTATTTGAAGGAAGGGACTCCCTCTCAGAAATTTGCAAAGTGCTATATATTTTATCTTAGGTCCTTATGATAGTTTGTTGAATTGAAATAATAAAATCTCAAAACTTTAGTTACTTTTATAAAGTATTATTAAAACCTCATTGACAATATAGCACAAAAGCTTGAAAATTTCTGTTAATTTTTAACAATTATTTATATTATTTTTCAAACTTATAATACCTAGCATTAGTCTACATAACATCAAAAGTCCGTAATATTTTTGAACATAGAGTATGTGTCCCCTTGTTGTCATTGTTGTTGTTGACTATCAGTAACAGCAGTGACAATTTTTTTCTTTAAATCTGCATATGTAAAAATCAAATCCAGAACAATGTTTATAAACGAAATTATCCTTAATTGAATGATTTATTTTCTTTTACTATGAAACTCTAGTAGTATGATTTACATTGTCTAATTTTTTTATTAAAGCCTTTAGAACCACAATGTTTAAAAAGACATTGTTTCAGGAAGATATCACTTAATGTTTGAAGAGTAGAGATTGTGTGTTTTGAGAAACATTCTCTACTTCATGCCACTTGATGTGGATACCATATGCGTTTTATCTGACTCTTTAACTTTTAGTTTAAAATCCAAGCCTTATATTCTTCACTATACATGATAGCCAAACTATTTAACCGAAGTAGAATTGGTTTTAGTTGTATTTTTATTGATGATTGACACTTCCTTATATGTGTTCATACCTATAAGGAATGAACATTTCTTAATGAAATATTCTTTCCACTTTATCTGATTCTCCTCTGCCTCAGGTACGAACAGGTATTTCAGGCAGGTGGCAACTGAATTTGGATTAAATATTTCTTTTGTTGATTGTTCCAAAACTAAACTACTAGAGGCAGCCATTACACCAGAAACCAAGGTAACTGTTTCCCCCCCACCCCCACCCCGTCATGTTTTGTTTTCATTATTTCTGTTTACTAGGGAACATAATTTAAAATCTGAATAGTAAATTTTATTGGAAGCCATTGGAAAGCAGTAATAGGAGTATGATAGGTCTGGTGTCTCCTAGGTATTGTAGCATAATGATTAGGTACATGAATTCTGGAGTGGTATTCAAATTCTAATTCTTTATCATAGTTGGTATATAATTATAGGCAAATTCTTTAACCAAAGTCTCAATTTCTTCATCTGCAAAATGGGGACAATTTGTACTTGCTTTATAGAAGGGTGGCTGTATAAATTAAATGATATAAAGTGTATGAAATGCTTAGTACTGTACCCAGTTCATGGTAACTGTTAAAACAATTTGTTAGCAAAAGCACACAATTCTTAACTGCATTTCTAAGCTAGTCATCATAGAAATCAGAGTTACAGAAAAGGAAGCTTACCAAGTCCCTTAAACCCTAGGCACAGTGGCTTTTTAAGGATTCTAAGGAACACTTTATTTAGCAAACTAATAGAAGTAGAGAATGGGAGGGTCACAGACAATCTTTAGCTTCCATCCTGAAAAGCTTGTATGCCACAAGGTGTTTTGTGTCTGAGTAAATGGCATATGCAATATTATTTCTTGAGACCTCATTTAAATTCTGAATAGATAAAAGGAAGACCAGTGTCTTTTATAAGTCAGTCCTTTCTGATTTTTTGCTAATGGTTAAAAGGTTTGAATTGTATTCAGGATTATGTTGCAGTGACTGCTAAAGAAATGAAAATTATTTCTCACACAAATAATTACTTTGAATATTAACACCAGGGTGAACTTTGAATAATTAAGGTTTATATTCAAAGGAACTTGCTTGGGAGAAAAGATACTTATTAAAATAGCTCATCTGAGTCTTTCTAAGGGAGGAAAGCAAATTATGATTATGTTAATTCTTATCAACAGAACTTTATATAGTGGCTCTTTACTTACTAAAATTAATACATTCTCCCCATCCCCGAAATATCTGCCTCATCATTTGAAGATTTTTTTGCATATAAAATCTACTTGATATTTATTTACTTTTTTTACTTTTATTATTATTATTTTTTTTATAATGAGAGTAAAAATTTTTACCCAGGAATCATTTTTATAGATTTTTGAAAATAATTCCATTCTGGTGGAATATGCATTATTTTAACTACTTTTTCTTTTCTACAGTAAAATTCTAGAGTAGGAAGAGTATGAAACCAGATCTCTTGCCTATTTATATAGGTCATAAAAAAAGAACTATTAACCCATTTAAAAAGAAAGCAGTAGATAATGTCATTCCATACCATGGGACCTTGTTTAACAAATAGCATTCTCTCCTCTTTTTTTTTGACCTTTTCAATAACAATCAAGCATCCACTATGTGCCTGCTAAGTTTTGGAATATACAAATAAATATGATATTATATCTGAGTGAGCTGTAGCCAGGTTTTCTGTTGTGTGTCAGTTCTCTTCTTCACTCTAAAACCGATGCACTTCTTCAAGTCCTTACTTTAAAGTTTTTAGTGCATGTGGCATTATTTAAGTTAATGTTAAGGATATTTTTGGCATTATAGAGAGAGTTCTCTTTAATGAAAATTCTAGGATGCAACCTTAGACAATCTGTTATCTTTCAGAATAGAAATTCCCAGATACTGAATTGTTTTCAGAATACATCCTCTTTTTTATAAAAAGTAATTATGATAGTTAACTTTCATACTTCTCTGCTTATATGTATATATCTCATCTGATCCTTACAACAATTAACTCTCTCAGGTAAATATTATGAATGCCATTATATAGATAAAGAATTTGAGGAATGGAGAGAATAAGTTACTTAGCTATGACTGCTCAGAAATTTTGGAGGGCTAGGATTCAGACGCAAACCTTTTAACTTAATTATCCATGCTCTTCTACTGTAGAGTTACTGATGGTTACAATATATGGGATGTATGTTTTTGCAGTGTATTTTTATAAACTATTGTCATTTACTGAATTGTTTTAGCTCGTTTGGATTGAAACCCCCACAAACCCTATCTTGAAGATGATTGACATTGAAGCTTGTGCACATACTGTCCATAAACATGGAGACATTATTTTGGTAGTGGATAACACTTTTATGTCAGCATATTTCCAGGTAAATGAAAATATATATATTTCAAGAATGCTTAATAGACTACACAGACACCTATAATTGGGTTGAAAAAATAATAACTAATATTAGAAAAGGCATAATTATAATTCTTGGTCTAATCAATAATTGTGATTAGATTTTATGAGTTTGAAAATAATTTTAATGTAAACAAGTTCTTTTCCTTAGGTTGACATCTTGTATGGGACTTTTTGTGTTTTAAATGTTGTCTTAATCCAAGTTTTTAGATTTTCTTAGGATATGTAAACTCTGAAGATGTGACCTTATTTTGTGATTGTATCTGTCAGTGCTTTGCACATAGTAGGGGCTTGAATATTTATGTGCTGGTTCAAATTAGTCACACATCATTTACTTAAGCTTATATATATGTATACACACATATGTATATAGACCAACCTTCCAATTAAAAGGAAAGAAAAGCTATACTCAATGACATCTGAATGAGTGTCACACATATTATTTATTCATTTCTCTTCTTTCTAGTTTTTCTTCCCTCAGACCCATAGATTATGCCTAGCCCTCTATAGCTCTACCTTATTTACGTTATGAATTTCTACTTCATGTTTCACATTATAGCTATAGCTATTTATAGTGCTCCTTTTAAACTATCTATTTTTTAACCTACCATCTACATAACATCTCTCCCTCTACCTAAACCTTCCCATTTGTCCCTCATTCCTTTCCTTTTTTTTCTCCTACCTTTTTCCATATTCTTCTTCCTTTTTGTTCTGGTTTGCTCTTTTTGTTAGATCTTAAGATCTCTATTATTAACTAGTCAGCTGACTTTTTCTTGCTTTTCTCCCTCGCTTTCCTCTGAGTAACCTAACTCTGTTTCCTTTTCTTATTAGGAGTTACCTTCTCCCTGTTCTTTCCTTCCTCCTTGTACCTTGTGGTCATTCTCATTACACCTCCTGTAGTTCACCTTTATTATTCAGAGTTACTGAAACCCAAGTCCATTTTCTTCAGCTCTTCAATTAGCCTGGTGTTTATAAGCTCAGTTGTTTACATTTCCACCCTTCTGGGTCCCTGAAGTTGGGCCAGGCTTCTGCCTTCATGTAGGCTGGTTGACTCCCTGGGCAATATGAATAAGCCTTTTCTTCACCTTCCTTCATTTTATTCAGAAGACCTTACCATGTTTTATTTTTCTTTTGTGAAACACACTTCCTGGCTAACTAGCCTTCAAATAGTTTCATGAGCCATTTACCTTTGACTTATGATATACGGTCGTCCTTTAGTATCCAAGAGGATTGATTCCAAGACACCCTGTTGATAACAAAATCCATAGTTGCTCAAATCCCTTATAGAAAATGGCATAATCTTTGCATTTAACCTGTATGCATCTTCCTATATATTTTAAGTCCTCTCTAGATCACTTATAATACCTAAAACCCAATACAATATAAATACTACATAAATATACTGTATTAAGGGAATAATGACAAACAATTCTATACATGTTCAGTACCATCTTAGGCCTAATTACATAATACAAACACAAATATTTTCATTGTGGTTGGTTGAACCCATGGATATGGAATTGTGGATATGGAGGGCTGAATGTATCTTTAGCTGCTGCTTGTGTCTTCCTGTAGCAGAAAAACTAGTAAAGCAGTTCGTTTCTAAATGAAAATCTTCTGGCATTATTTATTTGTCCCAGATGATCTTCACTCTTAGATTCTTTATCCTAACTCCTTAACCCATATACCACTTACAGTAGGCCAGTTATACAGCATAGGATTGATCTTACTGAGTCACAATGAATCCTGTACATTCCCAAAGAGATGGTGTGAATTGTTTTAGCCTGGGCCTGCCCAGGTTACTCATCAGCCTTGCTCTCTTTCTCCTATTACCGTCACTAAAATAGGTCCAGTTTTTCTACCTTTCTGAAGCCCACATTACATTGCTCATGCCAGGATGATAATTGCTTCATTTCAATCTGGATTCAATCCAGTTTAATCAGAATCATATTGTTCCTAGGCAAACACATGGATTGTTTCCACAAAGCAAATCTGAAAAGGTCCTCTCATTGTTTGATCCTTAAGAAAACGATAGGTTCTTTTTCTTGCCTGCCTTTCATTGTCTGGATCTTCTGTGAGTCTCACAAAAGGCAAAATAGACAGACATATCAGCACAAAGTTTCAGAGTAGAGCCTCTGCATTTAGGTAGTGTGAGCTCTGGCTCTACCAGATTTTTTAATCTGAGTAATCTATTTTATTTTCTGTAGTCCCTTTTCCTCATCTGTACAATTAAAATCATACAGGTGCTGATTTTATTGAATTAGGTGGAATATCATGCACAGTGTTTTACTGGGTTATATAAAATATTTAACATGGTTCTTGGCACATAACGAGATCAACAGATGTTAGTTACTGGTTTTTCTTTTTAACAAATTTACAGAATTACAGAATGTTAGTCCTAGAAAAGACCTTAGACATCATGTGGTTTGACCACAACACTTTAGAGATGAACAGACACATATGTAGAGCAATCTTTGAGCACTATCTTACTTACAACATTCTATTTTTGAAACAGTCTAAGTGGAAAAGTCCCATAGCTTCTACACTAATACCATCTAAAGACTAAACAACTAATGAGGTTACACATACACACACACACACACACACACTTTATTTTAAAGAATATGTAAATGGAAAGATGTTGATAATGTTTAGTGAATAAGTTAGTTATATCAAAGACATTTTAAAGACTAAAGGATTAATTTGCAGGACAGTCAGGTGAAGAAAAATAATCTAGTTGAATTTCTTTATAAGTGATTTAAACTTGGCAAAACTAGTATAATTGAAGAGTAATTAAGAGTCAAGGTCATGGCAAACCAAGTGAATAAGAACACTGTATATTGTCAGGTTAATGATTAAAAATCTAAGCATATTAGTTTTATCTTCCTTGACGTGACAATTGCCAAATGTTGATGTCAGTTATTTTATGTGCTTACTAAGTCACAAAATGCCAGCATCTCTGTACTATCTGTAGATAGTACATATAGGAGCCAGTCAGCAACTGCTCTAAAGAAACACGTTCAGGAGACCTGTTGACCTGAGTTTATCTGTTATTTCTGGAAAAAAAAAAAAAGTGCCTTTGGATTGAATACTGGGTCTAATACTTTGTATTTTTATTTGGTGGGAAGGAGGAAAGGGAAAGTTAATAACCAGAAATCTTGGAAAATTTTAAGAAGCATGTGTCTTTGAAAAGTTAGAATAGGAATGATATTTACAATAGCAAACAGGCAAATAATGACTCATATTTTCAAGTGACTTCTTATTTAAAATAAAAACCGTTTGTTCTTTTCAGCGGCCTCTTGCTCTGGGAGCTGATATTTGTATGTATTCAGCAACAAAATATATGAATGGTAAGATATGCAGAGTTTATACTTTAAACTCTTCCATTGATAGATGAAAATAGTACAGGGCACGACATTTTGATTCCTTTCCTTCTACTACTCAGGTTTTCTCTGTGACTCATGTAGAAAGTAAAAAAATATACTTTAAATATAGGATTTAATTTATAGCAGATAAAACTATGCTCGTGATTTATTTATGAGCAGAGGATTAAAATGTACTGTTAAAGGTTATACTTTGTATCTTGGCTATAGCTTAAAAATAAGCTTTTTTTTTTTTAGGATTTTTATTTTATTATTTTAGGTATAGCTTTTGCTACTATCAAGTTGAATAAAGTTTATTTAAGTTAATTTTATAGGACTTTTCCTGGAGAGTCTTTTCAAGTGAAAGTCACATATTAGAAATTATAAAATGAAGAATAAACATGTATTGTTTTTAACTTAAAGGTTTTTGGTTTTGTTTTAGGACACAGTGATGTTGTAATGGGCTTAGTGTCTGTTAATTCTGAGACCCTCAATAATAGGCTCCGTTTCTTACAAAATTGTAAGTATTAAAAAGTCTGGATTATGCCCTCAGACTGACTACATTTAACATTTGTATTTCCACTAAATGTTGTTAAGCGATAGCATTCTATGAATTTACAAAGAAATGAGAAATAGAGGTAAAAATTCTGATTTTCAGAGGAAAGTAAAAAAATTGAGTTATAAAAATATAGTTATAGCATAACAGGGCTTTACAACATGACACACAGGACGAGTTTTGTTATTTTCTTCAAATCCATGTTAATTTTGATCATAATTTGGTAAAGTCCAAGTGAATTTTTAATTTTAAGACTTAATGAATTTTTTTTTAAAATAAAAAACATTTGATATGGCTTTCTTATACTATACTTTTTATATCTGGAATGGTGGTTAATTTTAAATAGCACTAAAGGTATAAATTTACATTTTTTTCAACAGATGTCTAAACACCATTTCCTGTTTAGATTGTTTAGTTATCTCAAGTACGGCTAGGAGTTATTTGAAGAGACTTCATATAACATTGCAGTTTTGTAGACACATAAGATATAAACATAATTAGGAATAAAAATGCCCTTCAAGGAAATAAGTACCAAGATACCAAAAGAGGGCACTGAGAAGGGAAACCAAAATTTATTGCTCGATAAACTTCTTTCATTTATAAAAAGTAGGAGTGAGGTCCCTATCCTGGAGGCATATGAAGTCATAGGCTGCTTTCGACAAAAGCTAAATAAAATGCTGGTAGAATATTAAGTAATAATAGGAACTGAACTAGTTTTTTTCTCTATATGTTATAATAAGTTTTCAAAGAAGTAACAAGGTTAAACTATGTACACTATGTCATTTCATAAAGATCATAGAAAGGACTATTTATTTGAAAAATTTCATTGTGTTTGTACGTAGTTTTCAGGATATTCTTTTTCCTCTCATTTTAAAGCCTTTTTCTCTAAGCATATCTTATGCTTCATTCTCATACTTCTAACTTATTTATCCCCCATAAAATTCAAACATTGAGCTTTGTAACTAACTTTTCAGAAACACTATGATGAAAAAGAGGGGTCAGATAATTTTCTGGGTCCTCCCCACCTTCATACTATGTTCCTTTGCAGCTCTTGGAGCAGTTCCATCTCCTTTTGACTGTTTCCTCTGCATTAGAGGTCTGAAGACTCTACAAATCCGAATGCAGAAGCATTTTGAAAATGGAATGGCAGTTGCTCAGTTTCTGGAGTCAAATCCTCTGGTAACAGAGGTTATTTATCCTGGTATGTTAATCTGATTTCCAAGCACATATTCTTGGGAATTTAAAGGGTTATCCTAAGCATCCTGTTTATGTAAGCATTTACTTGTGAGTTAAGTGCTTTCATATATTTTTATGTTGTTCATTTGTTACTGAATGCTGCTGTGTGGTGGGTCTGCTGGTATGGAAGATCGACATGGGTCTGGTCTTGTGTTAATTACAGTCTAGTGAATACTTGGATGTTAGGAAATTAGTTTCACTTATTAAATATTCCTGTTAATGGTCTTTAGCACAAAGGTTTGTGTATACCAATTCCAAGATTGCAACATTGTACTTTCCACTTGATTTACACATAATCTTGCCAGTCTGCTATTCTGCATTAGGCATAACTTTTATTTGATTTATGTTGGGACTTGATACATATCAATTTGAGCCTTGATACTTATGCACCCAAATCTCCCCAGGCTCTCTTCCTTTTTGAATTACAACATCTAGAAATGCTCCTGTGGAGTGAGCAGACTTACATGTTACTCTTTGAATTTATTTTATCAGTATTTTAAATTGTGGTGGTTTTAAGTAAGTAGTTATTTTAAAACTCTTTTGAGGTATCTAGCCATGTATTCTTGGGCATACAGGAAAATTAAGTCAAATCCCTACCCGCAAGGGACTTGTATAAACCATGGTAGGAATATATATGAGATTAAATGCCGTATATGTACCTTACGTAAAGAACTGTTGACTGGTGTATAAGGATGGGTAGCATTTGTTAAAAGGATAAGGCATTTCAGATTCAATTAACAAATGTTTATTAATTTCCAACTATGCACCTAGCTTTGTACTAGGAATTAGAATCTAATTATCAACAAAAGAAACAGATTTCTCCTCATGGAACTAGTCTGGTGAATAAGACATATATTAAGCAAGAAATTACAGAAGGACATAATTAAAAGGGAAAGACAGTCAGTGAGGAGAATGTCCCAGGTTAAAGGGACAGCAGCTGCAAATGTTCTGAGATGAAACGAGTGTGGTAACTGCTGGCCTTAAGAAAGTTCATATGGCTAGAGCATGGAGATGGTAGAAAAGATAGATCATGATGAAGCTAGACAGATAAGAGACTGAGGCCAGAACAAGTAGCCAGTTGTGACCATGGTGTAAAGCTCATTAGGCTTATTTGCAGTTTACTTAAGCAAAAAGTGAATTTTTATTGTTGTTGTGCAATTACATATTTGACTCTAAATAAGACTTTTATTGTAACTCGTAATTGCAGGGCTGCCCTCTCATCCTCAGCATGAGCTGGCAAAGCGTCAGTGCACAGGTTGCCCAGGGATGGTCACCTTTTATATAAAGGGTACTCTGCAGCATGCTGAGACTTTCCTCAAGAACCTGAAGGTAAACTTGCAAATAGGCTTTTAAATTGTAGAGGTAAGACCTTCTTACCGCAGTTTATTAATCTCTCACTTCCACCTGACTCAGATTAATGTTTTTGGTACGTGCAGGTCACACCCACAAACCCCCTTATTATGAAATGAATTGGGTTGGAAAATGATCTTGGTGCTGTAGCAAGTGTCTAAATATGTTTATTTACTTAACTCTACAGATACTGTGCCGTCAATTTGAGAGAGACAGAATGTTCTAGTGCCTTGGTTTTCAAATTTATTTAAAAGTAAGCCCCCTTTCCAAATGAAATATTATGTGAAACTTCAAAGTAGTGTGCAGTTAGTGCAATACACAAAGGCTTCTTTGAAATCCATCCTAGGTCTGTCTTTCCTAACTCTGTGCCTCCCAGGAGGCATCTGCCTGGGATGAGGGAAGAGAGGCCTTTGTCTAAATTTCACAGGGGTAAGACGCTCTCAGAGGTTCTCAGAGAGAGAGAAAGAGGTCTGTAACTTCTGCACTGGACCTACATTCAACTCATGCAGTAGACTAAGTTTTAAATACTGCAGGTCTAAAGAATAAGACCCTACATCTAAAATGGGTCCACCTCCAAAATCAGAAAGATATTAGTTTGTATTTAATTTAATATAGTTGTGAGAGTAATTTTAAAAAGGTATTTATAAAATTTTATGATACTATAACACTAAATAAAAAAACAGTTCTTTTTTCCTTCTGTTCCAGGAGGGAGTTGAATAGATGTTTTAATTTAATAAGTGATGCATATTAACAAACTAGTGTAAAGGCATTTAAGGATTTTTATTTAAAGGGTAACCACAGAGCTAGGTCTCAAATATAATACTTCTGACATTTTAGAGCTCATGTTAAGTATTATTTAAATATAGGGCCAAATTAGGAATGTATAGGAGGTATGCATAATTCACCTTTGTCAACTTTTAATGTTTTAAAAATTTATACATAATATATGTCTCATTAATGAAATCATTGTTATGGATTTTATTTTCATTTTTTTCTTCTACTTTTTTGCCTAATGTACAATTTATTCATAATCACCACCATTTCCCATCCTTTATCCCAGGGCCATTTTATTAAAAACACTTATTTTTAGGTTTTTGTATTTTTAATGGAACATCTAAATTATTGTCTTATTTACTTTAGTTATTTACACTGGCTGAGAGCTTGGGGGGATACGAGAGTCTTGCTGAGCTTCCGTAAGTATATTTTTGTTTTTCTCAGTATTTTAACTTTGATGTCAGCTTTAATGATCATTTGGAAAAGGAGTATGCTAAAAATCAGGAATAAGTCAAGATATTTAATGATAAGAACAGCATGGCACTATCTAATCAGAAAGGACTCTAACTCAATAGAATGGAGACAGTGATAAAATCTAATGTGGGCTGCTTATCCTCACTCTACCCTGTTCTGCCAGAAGGAGATTCCAGCAGTAATTGTATGGTAGTAGGCTTTCTGGCCTTTGGCCCAGGGTTACTTGTACTATCTCACTCTGCCCAGGATGGGAGGTTGAGACTTTGTACTTAAAGAGCTGATTTTACGGCTTCCTGTGAAACAACTCCACAGCTTGATTGTCAGAGGAAGGCCCAACTAGATCTCATCAAATACGTTTATTTTCTGTTCAACCTCAGGTGTTATTCCTGGACCTTCGGTGCCCGATCCAATCAGTACGTTTAATTTTACCAAAAGTCCAGAAGATATGAGAATATGAAAGAGCCTAAGATTAGGCAATCCAACAAGTTATTTTACAGATAAGCAAAGATTCAGAAAGCTTTGCTGATGACTCAAATGTCATGAGGGAATATATTAGCACCTTCACTCTCTAGACCGTACAATGAAGGCAGGTAAAAGCAGCCTGGATCTGGACTTGAGACCTGTTCCACCAATTATCTAACTTTTGAGCTTCAATTTTTTTCATCCATAAAGTAGACTTAATAATTAAAATAATTTTGATCATTTATTGATTACCTGTCCAACCAAGCATTCCTGAACTATATCTTGACTTCATTGTGTGTGACTATGACCATATATTGTAATTATCGCAGGGGTCAATCAACATCATTACTTAATAATTTTCAATTGTACTAAATGTACATGGTATATTGTGTTTTAATTTTTATAAACATTTGCGGAATAATATTCTAGAAGCATTGTACTGAGGGATGATAGGGATTACCAAAATTTATCACGTTTACTGTGCTCTCATAGTAGTTTACAGTTTCTAAGGAGAGTCAGGCAATTTCAGAAAGTTAAAAAAAAAGTGTGGTACCCAAATAATGATTCAAATAATTAAAATAGGTTTTTGTTAGTCTTTCAAGGAAATGCCTGCTAGTGAGTCTGGATGCACAAGAGGGCACACTCGGCATATGAAATTGGCTTATTTTTCATAGTAATGTGTATTACTTTAAAGCTCTTTTAAAAATAGACCTGTCCTGATTTGTTTAGAGATTTGGTTTAAAGTTGCTTAGCCCTCAGACGTTCCAGCTAGACCATAACCCTGATGCCAGTAGACCAGTGAATTTAGGTCAGGGCTTGTCTTTTCTATCACCCTCCTGTGTCTCCCAACTCAGCTGCAACTAGTGCAGCATTGCAAAAAGGAAAGGAGGAAGCAGAGCCAATGTGCACTGGGTTGGTCTTCCAGCCTGAAAACATGTATTAATTCTGTGACCTTGAAAAGTTACTTATCCTCTCTCAACCTCAGTTTCTTCAGTTGTAAAATGCAGATAACACTGTGCCAAGCTTTTAGGGTTGTTGTGAGAATGTTGGGGGGGCGGAGATTCCTAAGCTAATGCCTTGAGTCATACTAAGTACCCCCAAGATGTTAACCACTATTATAAATTACTACTTTTCGTTAGGCATCTAATACATTCTAGGTACCTATAAGTACTTTACAGGTATCTTCCATTATGTTCCTTCCATTAATAACTGACAAACGTTTGTGATAGGTGTTATATCTAATTTTTATCCATGAAAAATGAATTAATGTACACAGTTGTAGAGTACCTGCCTCATGGTAAGCATACAGAAGTGATAGCTATTATTATTTTAGATAAGGAAATTGACTCTGAAGATAGATAAGTATAACCAGACCACACAGCCAGTATGTGGAGAGGCTGAGATTTGTACCCAACTCTATTGGCCTCAGAGGCCTAAGTTATTATATCTATGTGTGTACTCTCTTTTAAGGAATTAAGAGCCTTGAAAGTGATTACAGTGATGATACCCATTTACCCAGACCATGACGGAGATTTTCTTTCCATGGGTCTTAAGTAAGATGGGAGAAAGTAGCTGGGGCTACTGTTGTGGTAGTGTTCGGGGAAATGATGAGTGTGGTGGTAATGTACATATGAGGGCTCAGTAATATTATAAGCCTCTCCTCTGTGATGCCTCCCCCACAGAGATTTTTTTCTCCTCTGAAATCTGGCAGTCTGTACTATCCATACTGGTTTGGCATTTCCTCTTGACTATTCTGTTTGGGGAATTGTCACAGTCTTTAGCTTTGTTATCTAGAGTAAAGAAAATATCTCATTCTTCTTGGTTTCCCAATTCTTACTATAGTACATAGTAAGTGCTTTACCTTGCACGTGGGTTTTGTGCTAGAATTTCTAATACACAGTGCCTGCTACTAGTGATCCTGGGTTGCCTTTCCTGGATCTGCCTTAGAAAGTTCAGCTCTGGATTGATTCATTGATCCAGAGGGAATTAATTCTGGCTGGCTTTTGGTCCAAAAGGCTTCTCGTAAGGCCAACTGGTTGGTCATGGGGTGTATGGTTTCTGGCCAGGGCTTCATTCAAGCAAGATATTAACGGCCATACTCTGAAGACCATGTCTTTCTCTCTTGCTTGCCTGGTGCTTCCAGTGTCTAAACTGAGTATGCCTTACTGATAGTATAAAAATGATAAAAGACCTTGGTTTTCACTTAAAATAATGACTAGAAAAGGTAATTTTCACAAATATTTTTGTTTGTGAAAAATTCTGGATGTATGAAGAATTTGATATTTAGAATAGAAAAAAATGGAAGATAATTGCAATTTATGAGACAACCATATACCTCTACTGATACAATATAGTGATAAAAAATTTACTCACTCTCTTCCAGGGCAATCATGACCCATGCATCACTACCTAAGAGCCACAGAGATGTCCTTGGAATTAGTGACACACTGATTCGACTCTCTGTGGGCTTGGAGGATAAAGAAGACCTATTGGAAGATCTAGATCAAGCTTTGAAGGCGGCAGTAAGTTTTGTTATTTTAGTGTTCATCACTGTGTGTGCATGTGTGTGCGTGCTTAATCTTGGGGCTGTGACTCTATTTATAAAGAGTGGCCTGACTGTTAACTTTTAAAGATTTTCTCTTCTCTTCCTACAATAGACAGGGTATCCAAATGTACAGGCAACCCAGGATCACTAGTAACAAAGTTAAAAGATGATAGTATTCAGAAAAGAGCCCTTGGAGGAGAAGTTTGCCTGCAGGTTTAATAACCTATTTTTCTTGTGCATTCTTATTACAGCACCCTCCAAATGCAAGTTGAACTTAGCATTCCAACACTGCTACTAGAAATTGTTTCCTGAGAGATCAAATCTTCTGAATAATTGAATGGACCATTAATGAACCTTTGCAGAATTTTCAAGTGAAAAATTTAAGGCACCTCATTACCTTTCATAATTGTAACCTTCCAGGGATCCTCCCTGTTGAAAACAGTTGTCATTGACAGGTCAATTCTGTTAATATCTTTTTATTAATTTTGGTGTACATTTGCCTCTGAAGAAGGTGAGGTTTGTGTTGCTTTTTGGAATTGTGTCCTTAAGATTTATATTGATCATGTTTACAATATAATAGTAATTCATTTTTGATGTTTTCTGAAGAATTTAAATTATTAAATGAATATTTTTAAATTAAGTGTGATTTTTGCATATTGTTGAAAATAGCTCTCAAAGCAGTGGTTTACACTTAATTATCATAAGCCAAAAATCAAATGGTTGAAAAGTCTACTGTGAAATTTTACTGATTTAAGATTGTATTTACTATTTTTTAAAAAATAAATCTAATTATCAATTTCATTTCATTGTGATATTCCTATATAATATGGAATTAACTTGTATTCCTGGGCCCTTATAATTCCCAATTCTTAGAGGTCTTAGCCAGTTGGTTGATTTTTATAAATCCAATTGTATAACTATCATACCCAAATCTTAGTATTTGCAGGCTAGTTATAAATTCTATATATCATAGGCCAAAAGCCACATAGAGAGGAATAATACTTACTATATTTTTATCTGAAACAGTAAATTTTGAGGCTAAAGGAAGAAATCCAAGAAATAGAATCTTGTATAAAGTTTAAGTGCAGAGTGAGATATTGTCAATAGGTCATAAGTCAAATCATTATATTTTTTAAAATTGTTTTTATACTAAAGGCCTTTAGTCATTTGTTTGTTATCACCATTTATTTCAGTTAAAAAATCATATCATTGAACTTAATAATAGTCCTGGATTGGAGAAGAGTACATAAGAATCTATGTTCTTGTGTATCATCCACATTCTGAATTATATGTATAAGTCTGGAAATTCTATCTATAGGCAACAGCATTTGAGGCAGGTCATTCCCACTATGGTTTCTGGCAGATCTTATTTCTTGCCATCTCAGTACCTTAGGGCTGTGGAAATAAACAAAAACTAGCCATATGAGAAAAGCAAAGGCTATTTATTCTGAGCTTGCAAGGGAGTCAGCTGCTGTCACTTGTGTTTTAGGAGAGACTCAAAGGCAAACAGAACATAAAGAATTGCTGAAGTTTTAATATCTGTTGATATGGATGAGAAACTAAAATTTCCATATTTAAAACTGTCAGATGACTCTTAAAAGGATAACATTAAATCACTGGTAGAAATGTTTAAAGAAAAAAAAGCTAAAAACACCAAAGGCAGATAGGAGTGGAAAAGTTTCATAGTGTAAAAACAAGAAAGCTTCAGGTATGCCCTGATTGGAGTTGTGTTGCAATTAGGAAGCTGTAGGTTTTGTATATTCTGTTGCTCAGGGATTCTGGTGAGCAGTAAGTAGCTACCATTCTATTAAGGTTCTCGTTCTCCAGAGAAACAACCAATAGTGTGTGTGTTTATGTGTGTGTGTACATATATATGCACGTGTGTGTGTATATATATATATGAACGAAGAGAGATGTTAAGGAATTGGTTCATGGGTTCATGAGACTAGGGGCTGGTAAGTCTGTCTGAAATCTATGGGGAAGCCTGGAAGTTTACACATAAGAGTTGTCGCAGGCTTCAGGTAAAATTGCTTTTCCTTTAGGAAACCTTGGTCCTTGCTGTTAAGGCCTTAAACTGATTAAATGAGGCCCACTCACATCATAGAGACGAATCTTTATTCAAAATCTACTGATTTCAATGTTAACTACATCTAAAAAAAGCCTTCACAGCTACACCTAGACTGATGTTTGACTAAACAGCTGGGGTACTAGCCAAGTTGACACACAGAATTAACTGTCATAACCATGTTCTAGGCACCGTTCTTTATTGCCTGAGAAGGCACCATTATGTTTATTAGGGTTTATAAAGTTTATCCACAGCTTTTGGTTATCTGCAAATACTCCATTAGCACACTTCACACCAAGATGATGATTAAGTGTTTAGATATTGCACTACTCACACTCACTCCCTTTATAGTAAATCTGGCTCTATGAAGTGGGGACATAACTGCATAGCCATGTTCTAGTAAGGTTAAATGAGATCAGGCTTCCAGGAGACTTCACTGAGTTGCTTTATAGGGTACATTATTCAAAATTTCATTCTACTCATGTGTTTACTACAGTCACTGTTGAAATTCTGAGTGGAATTAGTATTTCACACCAAAGTCAATGTGTACTATCTTAAGCAGACACACAGCATCATGTTTATTCAGCTAGGTGACATTTAAGAGAAAACCTTATGGAGCCAGTTAAGTATAACAAGCTCATTTCTTTTGCTAGTAACTCAATTTATTCATGTATCTGAGAGCTCATTTATATCTGACTTTGAGTGGCTTTCAAGTTACATAATAAAGTTAGTGGAACTGTACTCCTTATACATTTTCTTTTAGTTTTTTAGTGAATTCTATTATAGGTAAGATGGATAAAATAGTCCATTATTTTGGAATTTTGCTAGCTCTGAGATGAGAGGGGTAAATATGAAAGTAACAATGAAATCTGGAATTTTATTTTTTTTAAATTAAGACATCCTTTTTTAACAACAGTATAGACTTCTTAAATTTCAATTTTAATTAAAAAAATTTTTTTATTATGATGACATTGGGACATTGGTTAATGAAATCCAGTGTTTCAAGTGTACAATTTATCAGTAAGACATATATATAAATATGTATTTGACCTCTTTTACCCCATCTACCTTCCCCCCACCCCCTTACCCTCTGGTAACCCCTAGTCCATTGTCCATGTCTATGAATCTCTTTATTTGTCCTGTTAGTTTGTTGCTTTCAGGTTTATATCCCACATATAAGTGATGTCATGTGATTTTAAACTTTTTCTGTCTGGCTTATTTTGCTTAGCATGATTATCTCGAGGTCCATCCACATTGTCACAAATGGCAGTATTTCATCTCTTTATGGCTAATATTCCATTGTATATATGTACCACAGCTTCTTTATCCAATCATCTATTGTAAGACACTTCGGTTGCTTCCATGTACTGGCCACCATGAATAATGCTGCTATGAACATCGGTGTGCAAATATCTTTTCAGATATGAGTTTTCAACAACATAG
The DNA here is from genome assembly GCF_014176215.1 of Rousettus aegyptiacus. NCBI lineage: Eukaryota > Metazoa > Chordata > Mammalia > Chiroptera > Pteropodidae > Rousettus > Rousettus aegyptiacus. The sequence goes on from NW_023416284.1 coordinate 47,986,707, forward strand.
GCTTTAAATGACCTGAATTTCAAAGAGGAGCCAGGAAACAGTTGGGAACTACAAATTTATTTTACACAAAGTTGGAAATCTCATACCCTATATTTTTATAAAGTGAAAATAATATGATTACTTAATTACTAAGGTTGACCTGAAGAAAATTTCAGGGGAAAGGAAATTAAGTTATAGTGCACTTTAGGAAACAAAAATAAAAGGGAACAAAAATGTTTCACAAAAATCTCTCTCAGGAATTCAATATCAAGAAAAATAAAAAAAGATGGTAAACATGATTAAATCAAAGTCCAATCAGGGGTAACAAAAATATTCAAAGTAATAAAACATCTTAGAAATAGCCAAAGACAAATAAATAACAACAAAAAAAATACTATCTCCAAAGCAAAAGAAACACTCATTTCATTTGCTTCATCATACCACTACAAACTTAGGGGAAAAGTAAGTGCAAGTGCAATAAAAAAAAGGTAATTGCTTTTTTGGATAGAAATTGAAAATTAGTTGAAGAAAGTATTGCTATATATATACTTTTAATAACCACATTTTATTCACTGTTGACTTACTGCTCACAAAATCCATTTAAATTTGGTCCATTGAGAATTGACAGATACTGCAAACATTCCTGATATTTCAAGTGTGTATCTCTGACAGAACACATAGCATAGCACTGGTGATTAGACACTTCTGAGTTCGTTACTATTTTTATAATACTTTATATCTCAGTTTCTTCAATTAGAAAAAAGTCTAGACCTGATTTTTTTTTTTAATTAGCTCAATTGTTTTCATATCTAACTGTTGAATCGAAAGGCACAAATATAGTCTACCTTCTACATAGAAAGAAAGGAAGATTCTGAGTGGTTCTGTGACTGCCCCATATCACACAGTTTAAAAAACAACTTGCAGAACTAGGGTTAGAACTCTGGCCTTCTGGCCTCTCATTTTATTGTTCCAGTGCACCATTCTTAATCCAGCACTGAGAATTTTTTAAGCAAATTAGCAAGCCACTCTCTTGAAATTGCAAGAGTTGTTACTATGTGATCAAGGTTATCATAATGAAAACCCTAGTTTCTAGTTGGGAATAGGAGAGCAACTTTGTAAGATGGACATATACTTATTTATATAGATTATTTTGTTTTGAAGAGTCCAGCACAATTTAGCCTTGGCCTGCTCCTCAAGTGTTGATCTCTGGAATAAACACTCTAGAGAGTCGGGGACAAGGAGTCTGGGTTTTTATAGTTCTGATTATTCAATCACTAGTTATAGACTAGGACTGGGAAGGGGCAGGAAAGTGCTAGTGGTGGGGGTGCCTGGGGGATGGCTCACTGATGAAATGGCTCCAGCTGGCTGATGGCAATTTTCTGGAGAGGGTAGGTGGGTTCCTTGTTCTGGTAAAAGGGATCTGATGCTTACAATGGCATATATTGCAGTCCTTGACATTCACTGCAAGCAGAAAGTCATGCCCTGTTCATTTATATCTAACAAACTCCAAACTAGTCTAAAAAAGTGTATGTGGCTATAATGTGAATATTAGACTATGATGAAATTCCTTCCTTCCCATCATAACATATTTTTCTTTTTCAAAAATTGTTTTGTTCTAGAGAATTCAGGAAGTTAATGGGAAGGAAGATTTTTTTTTTTTTTTAATAGGCTTCCATTATAGAACAGTGGAAGTTAGATTTTCTGAGTTTACCCGGCTCAGATGCTTGTTTCAAGCAACTTATTTAAATGCTGTAAGCTTTAATATCTTTCTTCCTAAGTAAAATGGAGACAACAATAATTGCTTTATAGAGTTATTATGAGAATTAGTAACATAATGCATATAAAGTATGCATGCAGTCATTTAACCATTATAAAATTTCTGTGTGTATGCCTTTGAGTTCTTTCTCTAAATTAGATAGTGTTGAATATTGGCATCATGACAAGTAAAATCTGTCCATCCACCTTCTGTTGTGATTTATATATTGAGCACTCTGCTGTTGTTACTAAGTAGCACACTGGTTTTCCTGGTTGAAGGGAGGGGAGATGGTTTTTATTTTGGCTCAATCACGAGCTGCTTCAACCAACTGGATTGAGATTTTTTTTTTTAATTGACTATTTGAGAAAGAAATGCCAGAGGATCTATGATGGTTAGTACAATGATAACAGAGTATTTTGAAAATATAAAGCAACCTTAAAAGTTTAATCATCGCCAAATAACAATAAAGACAATTATAATGTGGTAGAAAGATTAGAAACGGTTCTTGTTTTAAAGAAAGGAAATTCACTGCACTGTTATAAATTTTTCGTGTTAGATAAATTTTTTAACATGGAACATTAAAAAAATATGTAATTCCATATATCCTCTTGTATTTTTTAGGCAAAATAATCAAAATTGCAGGAGTGATTTCATTAAGCAATTTGAGTGGCTACCTCTTGTTTTGACTGCCTGGCATCCATTTAACCTTCCTCAGGCAACATATGCCCTATGGAAGGTTTTCCTCTTCCCATTATCGGTTACTGGTTTTGGTGGAAGTTCTAGTGCCGAGTTCAGATTAACGTAAACCAATTCATATAGCGAGTCTCCTTGCCACAGTGATGGCTTCAGGCGAAAACTTGATCTAAGCCAGACAGAGTGAATCTGAGAACTATTGTGGGAATAACTAGAGCAGATGCATATTTATTCTCTCTTGACTTTCTCCTGAAAGTAAGTAATGTGGAGCTGCTGCAGCCATCTCACCACCAGGAGGGGGACACCTATTTGAAGATGAAACCCAAAGATAAGACATCTCTGAGAGGTGGATAGAAACTGGGCCCTGGTGATATTTCTGAGATGTGGATCCAGTTACCTTGAAAGCTAGACCTATGCCAATACCTGTTAATCACATGAGCCAATACATTCCTTCTCCTCCTTTCTCTCTTCCTTCTTTTTCTTCTCCTCCTTCTCCTTTTGCTCCTCCTTCTCCTCCTATCCTTCCTTCCTTCCTTCCTTCCTTCCTTCCTTCCTTCCTTCCTTCCTTCCTTCCTTCCTTCCCTTCTTCCTTCCTTTTTCTCTTTCCCTTTCTTCCATTAAGCCAATTTTTATTTTGCTGTCTTACGACTGCTGCCCTTTTTAACTGAAAGTATCCCATCCAATATGTAAATGAAAGAAACATTTACTTATAATGGGTAATGGAATCTTATCTATCTTTATATTTTCATTTTTACAAATTATACATAATAATATTACCATATTTATAGGTTTGATATTGTATTAGGGTTCTCTGAAGAAACAAAATGAATAGAATGTGTGTGTGTGTGTGTGTGTGTGTGTGTGTGTGTGTGTGTGTGTATGCATGCGCACATAAATACACAAAGGCAGATGGGAGACCCAGGAAAAGCTGATGTTGCTGTTCAAGTCTAAAGGCTATCTGCTGAAGAACTGTTTCCCTTTGGAGAAGGTTAGTCTTGCTCTATTCAGGTCTTCAACTGACTGGACGAGGCCCACCCACATTATGGAGCACGATCTGCTTTCCTCCAAAGAACAATTATTTAAGTGTTAATCTTATCCAATGATAATCTCACAGAACTATCTGGAATAATGTTTGATCAAGTGTCTGGGCACTGAGGCCCAGCCAAGTTGGCACATAAAATTTACTATCATGGATACTGAGTAATTATAATAGCCATTTTATTTAGCTTTTTCTATATGCTAGATACCTGGCTAAGCGTTTTACAAACATCATTTACATAAATTCTCATACAATTGCTTGTGCTACGTGCTATTATTATGTTATTCTTATAAATGAGAAAGTAACACTAAAGGAAATTAAACTTTAAAGAAGCTGATCTAAGGCCATACAGCTAACAGATGGTACAGCCGTAAGACGAACTTGGTTTACATGGTTCCAAAGCCATGCTCTTAACAAACAAGCTGCACTGCCACTTCTGGGCTACTAATGTGTTGGCCTTGTTTTGGCAAACAAATTTACAGCGAATACTCTAGTAGCATGGGAGAAAAAAACCCTGAATTGGTAATCAGGAGACAGCCTCTTTTATGGTTTTCATTAAATGTTCTTGAGCTATAACTGTTGGGAGTACATTATGCTCTGGAGATACCATGTTCGGTAAGACAATATCGTTGTCCTAAAAAATTTGGGGGGAATTCAGAGAAGTATAGTGGACTAAATCATGCACAGCATAAATAGGACACCTAACCCAGACCTGGAGGGCTGGAAAAACTTCTCAGGGGAAAAGGCATCCAAGTTAAACCTTAAGGGCAGAGTAGGTATTAGCCAGATGGACAAGGTTGGAACAACACTCCCTAAAATAGCTCACTCATAAAATGAGAGATAGAACTAAAAAATTCATTTCCTTGCAGATTTGGATTGTTTGGGAGAATTCAGTTCCTTGCAGTTGTAGAATTGTGAGATCCCCATTTTCTTGCTGGCTGTCATCTCAGGGCTGTTCTTCAGTTCTAGAGGCTACTACATTCCTCGGTTAATGGCCCCCTTCCTCCATCTTCGAAGTCAGCAATGCTATGAATCCCTCTCATGCCTTGAATCTTTCCTCTTTTTTTAAATCAGATCTTTCTTATGCAGTTGGAAAATGTTCTTCACTTTTAAGAATTCATATGCTTGGGCTGAGCTTGGATAATCCAAGGTGATCTTCTATCTCAAGGCCCTTGACCTTAATCATATCTGCAAAGTTCACTATGCAAAGACACGTACGTATTCATGGGTTCTAAAGATAAAGATAAGAATATCTTTGGGGGACCATTATTCTGACTATCCCAATCTTCTAATTTTAACATTTTCTTATTTTATGGAAATTAATAATGAACAAAAATAAGAGGAAATTTGGAGAGGAAGCATCTTGGTTTCCAATTGTTAGAAACAATTTTTAAAATAGCTATTCTGAAACAATAAGCTTGGTTCTTTAACCTGGATACCAGAGGCCAGATTTCCTAAATTCGTGGAAGAGACAGGTACATATGGCAAGGGAAATTAGAACCCTCAGCTCTCGATGACCCTTCACTGCCCCACTCACTAATCTGCTGGGAAATATATTATCAGAAAAATAGAAGGAAAGAAGAATTATGTGAAGCACAATTTTAATATAATTACAGCATGAATTACTCAATGATGAGGAAACATTTTGAGAAACGTGTCATTAAGTAATATCATCATTGTGTGACCATTACAGAGTGCACTTACACAAACCTCAGTGATGCAGCTTAATGCACACCTAAGCTACATGGTATAGCCTGTTGCTCCTAAGCTACAAATCTGTATGACATGTCAGTGTACAAAACAACATGAGATTCGATCAAGTACAAGAGAAAATGATGTAATCAAGAGATATTAGAAAGGCGAGATGTTGTGAGGATGCTGCTAGTGTAACATGACATATTGTTTTACAGAAAACTATTTTTTTATAAGTGAAAAGAGTAGACTCTAAAATATTGTTAAAAAGTATAGTATAGTAAATTCATAAATCAGTAACAATCATTTATTATCATTGTCAAGTATTATGTACTGTACACAATTGTATGTGCTATACCTTTATACAACTGGCAGCACGGTAGGTTTGTTTACACCAATGTCACCACAAAACACAGGAGTAATGCATTGTGCTAGACATCACTAGGGGATAGGAATTTTTCATCTCCATTATAATCTCATGGGGCCACCGTTGTATATGATGTCTGTCATTATGTGGCACTTGATTGTATTATGAACTATAATTATTTTAACTGTAAGATCAAATGTTTTATAATACTGTGAAGTATACTGCATATTATTTTAACATACTATCTCTAGAATACATCGTACTTTTTGAAAAATACAGAATAAGTTTACAAGTATGGACTCTGAAACCGTATGACTTGAATTTGAATCTTGGTTTTACTTCACATGTAGCATTAGGCAAATTCCTTCATCTCTTCTCTGTTTCCTCATCTCTAAAACAGGGATCATAACGGCACATACTTCACTAGATTACTTTGAACAATAACTGATAGAATACTTGTAAAGTGCTTAGCGCAGTGTCTGACATACAGTAAGCACTCCCTAAATAGTGACAGTCATTACTAGAATTATATTTTTGCTTTAAAAAATTGAAAGAACTTATTATTGAAAGAGCGCTATTATTTTTGACATGATTTTGAAAAGGGACTTGATATCTAATGACCGTAGTTCCAAGACTAGAGCCCATTTCCTGCCTTTACCTTGATCTGTATTCTTGTTTCTGAGTCTCCACACAGCCAGTGTAAGCAGTAATGCAGGGTGTTTTTTTCCCTTCCAGTTTTAGGGAAAATCTATAGGGGAGAAGTGTATATCTTATCTTTCCATGCCCCAAATCCGATATAACCAAATCTGCTATTGCAAAAGACACTTCAAAATCCATTTCTCTTTTGATTTTTCACTTTGTCTAATTAGTAATATTTTTAAAGTTGCTGGAAATTCTGATAATGTGTTTTTCTGATTGTTTTCAGAAAGATCTATTTTCAATAATTTTGGGTAAATCTTCAAGTATTTTTGGTCTAGTGCCCAGAGTTTCACAAATATAGCATCAGAAACAGAAGACTACAATTAGCTCATGGGGATTTGAGGGCACTCCTTAACCAAAATAACCCTAACTTTAGACAAAGCAACTCAGTGAAGGCACACATTTCAGCAAACACATTCAGCAAGATTACACTGTCAGTAAGTTTGTGTCTAGATAAATATAACCTCCTTGGTTGCTGCTAGAAGACACAATTTTAAGAATCTCCTTTTTTTTTTTTAATTTTCCTTCTCCCTCTTTTTAATCATTCTCCCAGACAATTGATTTTAGGAGATAATATTTGATATACAAAAGGGAAAATCAAATAGCCTATAAAACTATAATATTCACAAAATCTACTAAGTTGATTTATGCAAAATATTAATCTCTTTTGTGTAAATTCTCTCAAAAAATGTCTAAGATGATTTGTGAGTGCAAGAAAATATAAATGTAATATTCTCTTCATTTTCCTTAATTCTCACTTTTGTTTCTTCAAGCCCAAATTTTATCAATTATCTGTGGATATTTTTGTTTACTTATTTATTTTTTACCCAGCAATAGTTCTGCCTTTCATGAATGTGTCTTATTATCCATCAGACTAGTAGGAATTTGTTAAGTAAGCAGTGGCAGGGGTCTCAGGTGGAGTAGAAATGTGCAATGCCTCTTGAGACCTTGGCTCAGAATTGGCACAGCATCACTTCCATTGCATTCTACTGACCAAAGCAAGTCACAAGGCTAGCCGAGAATTGAGAAGCGGGTAAGTGATTGGGGACCTTTTGCAATTAATATATCATGATCATAAAGGGCGCTGTCTAGAGTGTCCTCTGAGCCATACATATCTTCCTCTGGAAGCTATCAGGTGTCATCTCTGGCCATGGTAGAGCTTCTTAAGATACACTGAGGAGAAATAGTAAAGAAATCTTTTCAACAGAGGCAGGCCTGACAGGTAAGTCACCAAAAGGAAACTAATACATAATATATATGTAATTTAAATTCAGTTTATCAAAAAATACTTACTGTTTTAGGGATCATCAAAAATGATTCTAGTACCAATATTCCTTTATTCACTCTATCAATGGAGAAAAATCATATTATAAAAAGAAGACCACTATCTATGCATCCTCTATAAACTAATAAATGGTAAATCCATTCTACATTACTTAAAAAAATATTACTTAAATAAATATTTAAGCTAACAAAATATAGACTACTTGTGACTTCATCACTTCTACTTTCAAATGATGCCCTGGTTACTTTCAGATAGAACTCATGGCTCATAATTTTTATTTGTCTTTATACTGGAAAACTTTTAACCAATTTATTTCAGAGCTTTTTTGTCACCACTCTGCCAGCCCTTTTTCACTTCCAGTTCCTTTGACAATTTCTGGCCCGGTGTTTTTCAACCCATTCTCCTCTAAGGTCTAGAGAAATAAATATACATTTGCTGATTTCTCTGCCTGATAAACTGAATTGTTCATCAACATCATTTAAAATGTTATCATGACTTCTGAGAACATATTCGTAGAAAAAATAATCAGGGGAAGTGAGTGGTAAATTTTGTGTGAAACATAGTGGGTAAAACAAAAGGGATTTATAAAACATAAAATAGTGATTTTTATGAGCTGGTGAGTTTTGGCATCGACATTGACTTTTATTGAATGTTTTTGCTGTTGAGGATGAGCTTCCTTTCCTTAGAGCACAATTTCTTCTCTCTATCTGATTCTTGGTAAAGAGATAATCTGGCGTTTATGACATGAAATTCTGCTGCCACTCCAAGGAGTCGTATTATATTTTAATAATACTTCCTTTTGCAAAAGAATCAAAATTGATGAGGAAGAAAACCTATGTGATAGAAGGTAAATTATTAATGAAGTTAACAAAGGAAATGATTCATGAAGGAGAGAGAAATGCTTTTAAGCCATTGAAAAAATCACAATTCTTCTGCTTTCTTTATACTAGAAGAACTTCCTCAAGTATTTCTTAAAGGTACAGAAAGGAAAACACACCACCTAACTTGTCCTATATATCTCTGTAATCAAGATCACATTTATCCCTCTAAACATGCTTTGTAATTTTGTCTCCCTTTGATTTTGTATCACATAGTCTATTTGGGGTGACCATTTGTCCTAAGGGTTTCATTCAAAAAGAGTTTGGAATGTAAACTTTTTAATATTATTTCAAAACAAAACAGAAATTCATGCACAGGCTTGAATATTTAAAGTATGTCGCATTTTTTAACTATATATTTTTGTATTTCTTTACTTTTTAATACATCGAGAGACTCAAAATTAAAATATCTCAACATATAAGAAGCGCTGCTTTTCTATGAATCAGAATTTTTGTTCCTTGTTTTTATTAATTATGATTTATGAAAATCTAATCCATCCTTTATGAGCCAGCTCAAATCATTCTCCCATAAAGCCATTTCTGGACTTTTTAGCTAGAAATAATTTCTATGATTAAAAAAATAAGTTTTTTTTTAATAGAGGACTATGATTGCTCTATTTTATGAGGGATCATTATTAAATTTTATTCTATCTATCTTTCTCAGTCTCTGTTTCTCTGTCACACTCTCTTACACACACACACACACACACACACGCACACACACACATTTCATCTCCTGTCTCATGCCTACCTGGAATTAAAAATAGGGTGAAATGCTTAACATAATGTAAAGCTCAAATTTCTGAGCTCAGAGTTGTTCCCCGAGTACAACATGGGATTTGTTAAGTATAAATCAATTTCTGCAGAATTAGATTAGGTGTTCTACCTATTTTCAAGGATTTTCACTACCATAGCCTTTCCAGTGTTAGTCTAACTTAAGGTTAAAGGTCAAGAGACACACTCTGGGTTACATGTATGTGGTTAGTGACATCATTGCAGGGGCAGAAGAAAACATTACCCAGAGCTCTCAGAGGTAACTAACTAGACCTCCAATTACACTCTAGATTATATCCGGCAACATCACTACCAGATGTTTTCATGCTAATTATCTACCAACTTTTATTTTTCTACCCCTACTCACTTTCCTGGGGTTCTGTCTGCAGTAAATAATGATGGTACAAGGAAATCTTTGCATCATAAAGTGTACTGATCCCAACTGGGTTCCTCAAGATAGTAATTTTAGCACATAAGCTAACTCTGTTTAGGTGGCTCTATAGGTGACATTTCATTAGGTTCTCCAAGGGCAAGAAAGTCTGCTTGTGTATTGGGTAAATTTTTTACCTCTAGAGGGGATAGTAATTCCCCTTTGGACAAGCAGGTTAATTTATACTCCAGAACCTTGAAAAAGCTCAGGAACTGGAAATAATCCATAATGTATGTAAAGCGGTATGTAAAGAACCCCAAATTGGAGGATTATTTAACAGTCTATAAAAGGAGCAGTTAGACTGACCTGCTAGCTATGCTAGCTAATTAGGTTACTACCCCTCTTCATTCATATAGGAGCCTGGATATTTAGTCTCTGGAGAAAGTGAAACCAAGGTACTTACAAAAACAGGCAGTGGACTGGATTTGGCCCTGCAGCCTTAGTTTGCTGACCCTGAAATTGATAGCTAAAGAGAACTAGATATGGTAGTAAAGGTTTTAGCATGAGCTATCAAAGCAAACCAAAATAAAAAAAGAAAATCATTAGAGGAAATAAAGATGATGCTGAGAGCAGCAGAAATATTCAAAGAAAATTATTCATTATCCTTAGAGAAAGAATGAAAGCATACCATTCATTAATCAAGAATAAGATATAATAAAAAAGGAACAATCAAAATATGAAAGGACTCCAAGAAATTAAAGCTATGATAGCTGAATAAAAATAAATTCAAAAGAAGAGTCATCAGATAAAATTATGAAAATAAAAAAATTGAGAAAAACAAAAATACAAAGAGATACATCATAGGAAGGAAAAAATAAGAAAATAAGAAAATAAAGATATCTTATTCCTGGAAGTTTAACATCCTATAAATTCTGGAATAAACAGAAAATAATTATCAATTAGATATTACTGGAAAATTCCTCAGAACTGAAACTTGTGACTCCAGACTGAAAAGCCCACTAAATTTCCATCACAACAAAAAGTGACAAATGCTTTCCAAGGCTAATCATCATGGCATTTCAATACCAGAAAACAAACAATAAAACAACTCCAAAATTTTCTAAAGAAAAAAGTTTACCTACCAAAGATAGCATCAGAAAATAGCATAACATCAGATATCTGAACAGGAATTTGAAAACGAAAAGACTTATATTTTATATATAACAGATTATCAGTCAGAATTTGTAGTGCAACAAAGCTATTGTCAGACATGTAAACTCCCCAAACTTCATATCTTACACATCCATCCTTAGGAAGATACTGAAAAATGTATCTTCAAAAAAAAAAACAAAAAAAAAACGGGAAGGAAACTAAAGAAAAAAAAGATTTTGGTCAGGAAACAGCAGATCCAAAATAACAGAGGTGAAGGTGATTTTCAAGATGCCAGCAACGGGAACCCCCAGGATAATGGATGGCCTGAAGAACGATCAGTCCAGACTGGAGCAAGAAGCCAGGGAATAGCAGGGTGCTGTCTCCAGCATAACACACAGTATTGAGAAATTATCTGGCAGAATGATTGAATTGAAAATTGTATTGCAAGGCATTTTATAGAGCTGCTGGGACACGTTAGAAATAAAATAAAAAAGGCTATCATCAGTTCTTGGAAAGGCAAATTTATAAAGGAAGTAAAGGTAATTATAACACTTCAGGTGACTCACCAGTGATGCATATTTACATAATTAGAATAAATAAACTTCCGAATTTAGGTTTAAATGAGGGGGGGGGAGGTGGGGACAGACAGATAAAGAGAGGGAATATTATAATTATATTGGCAAGAATGGACAGGACAGAGGATGAGTGAAATCATTTGCCATATTGGAAAGATAGTGAACTTTAAAATCTGAGTTGAGAGATATTGATACATACATACATTTAAAGTTTCAAAAGTAAGTATTAAAGAAACTGTTCAAACTGCAAACGGGACAAGGTGGCAGACTGGTTTATTGCCACAGAGAACAAAGAGCTGCTTTGTTGTTGTTATAAGCCTTTTAGCGTTGCATGAACCTAAAAAATATGTAAATGTAGTACTTTGGTTAAAGATTAGAATTAATTGGATTTAGGAAATCCAAATCTATTGGGGAAAAGTTCTACATATAGTAGATTCTTGCTGGTTTCAAATCAGTTCCACTTAAAAGCAATGGTGGTAGAAATTTAACAATTATTCCTAAAATTAGATGTAAAAGTACATTGGATAATTAAAAATAAAAACTGGAAATTCTAAGAAAGTCAAAGTACAATGGCTAAGAGCCACCATACATGTTTTATGCCTTTTAGCAAGATACACTAAAACAATAAAAATCTTTATGTAAAAGATTGCATGTTAGAATTAAATGAGATCCTAGAAATCCTTTCAGATTTTATCATTTGTTTTTTAAAAATATTTTACCTTGAAGAAATGTCTATTGTTTTGAATAGGATTGTTGTGATATATTTTGTTTTACACTTAGAAATTAATTTTATGAAGAACCAAGTGGTCTGTTACAATAGTACTGTTGAGAGACTGAATACAGATTGCACAAGTCATTATTTTGCTCATTTTATTAGTTTATTCTATCTTATTTGATATTAGAATTGACTTGTTCATGTAAGAGTTGTCCCATGCATTAAAATCCTATTTTAGTGAACAGAGAATTAATGTTGTCCTTTACGTACTAGTTGTACGTACTTGGTCTCCCAGATCACTGTTGAGTAGCATGCCAAACCAAGTACATAGCTCTTCGGGAAGCTCTTCTATTGAAATATTCTCCTTTCTCCCTCACTAGCTGAGTCCGAAACTTGTTTCTGGTACTACAAATGAAGTGCTGTCCAGTGTACACATCCATGAGTGAAGATGTGAGGGGGACTGTGCAATCTATGAAAAAGCTGTGTGCTACTCTGCAAATTGGAGACAATTACTCTTGACAGAGAAGAGCTTAAAAGTTGCTGTGTGAAGTTAAGCAAAAGCTTCTGAGGCACCCACATGTAAGAGTACTTTTCTTCATTTATCTTTCCCTGTGAAATCAGATTGTGGGGTTCTGTGCCATCTCAGCATGTATCTTCTTCCTAGGCCACCCCATTTCACAGAATGTTAAATAAAGTCTGCTTTATGAGCATGTAACTGCTATTCTGTGGCTTTACTCAAAAGTAAGACTTGTTAAAATAAATTACTTTTTTTTTTTTTTAAGAAAACTAGCGTACTTTAACCCCTGATAGAATTGAGAGCAAATAGGACTTAGAATGGTGACACTCAGCAATGAAGCAAAGAGCCAAAGGCTCCTTTAGACGTGGAAAGTGTTCTTGCAGCAAAACAGTCCTATAGTTTATTTCTGAAAGTTAAAAGGTTTTTGGAAAAATAAATAAAATTCCAAATTTTATATATTTGCGGTCTTTGAAAGAGGTGGTGGAAAGTCCTGGTTTAAATCTGGAACACACACGATCCCAAGATAGTGGTAGCACTATCTGATCATCTAATTGGAAGAAATTGGCTTAAAACTCTGAGACTCCCCTAAGGGATGTAGTCTGAGCTCCCTTGCTGCAGGAGAGGCAGCCTGAAGGCCACTGACATGGAGTCAGGCAGTTACGTCTGTATGCACACCTTTTCCATTCAAGGACACGGTCAATTTTGGATTCCAGGTACCAGCTCGCCCATTTGCCTTCCACAACACCTCTAGTGCACTATAACTTTTCCCCTTGCTGCTTTTCTCTGCAATTTATTTGCTACATTAGATGTCGACCTTAAACTAGAAAACATTTTATTGTTTTTAGATTATTTCAGATGTGTCGTTCTTGCCTCTATAATGAGAGTTTGTTCTCTATTTTTTTATGGCAAGGCACATGTCTTTTTAAAAATTATTTTTGTTTCTTTTTAGTACATGTGGCATATGGTAGATGTTCAACAGATAGAGGGTCCCCATATAGTTTATTATCCAAATTGAAACACTTTTGAGAGTAAAAATGGATGCTATTAGTTGTTATGTTGCGACAATAGGTGCCAATTGGGATCAGTTTATCAATATATATTTGTAAAATGGAATTAATTTCTGCAATGATCTCCTACACATGAGTTAGGTAAAATTTCCCTGGGCCGAGAGACCAAAGAAAGAGGCTAATATATGAACCACGTCTTGGGAAGCTGCAAGACAATGTGAATATCCTCTGAGCCATGTGGCGGGCATCTATGGCATAGGGGAGAGGCTGGATAGTCTCTGATGGGATTGACAGGACGCCATCCCTGTTCTGGCCCAGATCTAATGGTATCTAACACAAGGCAGTGGTCAAGGTCATGACATGGAAGAGTTGCTCCTTTACATCATGATTCTTAACTTTTACACCCTTTTCTTATCTCAGGAAACTTTCTACTGGGGATTGAGCAACTTCTCTCCCTTTAAAGACTTTTTACTGAGATTATGCTTTCTGAAACCATACACTTCTCATGTCTTGCTCCCTTGTTATGAGCCAGTGCATTTTCCCCTACTTTTCTGATTTGTTTAACAATACAAGCTGCAATGTTTCTCTTTCAAGACCAAACTCTTAAAGATAGACTCCCCAAGAAGTCATTCTAGCCGAGATGTTTCAAATTATATTCCTTTCCTGGATATTGATTATTAAACCATCCGTCTCTGTCTTTTATAGGTTTATCATTTAAGGTGAGAGAAAATAGTTCCTGCTTATTGGAGTCTGATTATATTCTAAGGATCTTACTCCTTATGACTATCACAAAGTCGTGCACTCTATGAGATATTAGATCTTTTGGTGCGTCATTTAATAATATGTGAAGAAGCTTTCCTTGGTCAAGTAAATTTGAGAAATTCTGTGTTAAAGTTAAAGAAATGTCTTTCCTGCAGCAATTTTCCATATTTAATAAGCAAATATGCTTCATCAATTTCTGAGAGAGGTTTATAGTTAACATTTTTTGAACCATGGCACTCACACTCCATCTTATCTCCTGACCTTTTTCCTTTAAACCAAAACCAAGGAGCATTGGTGTAATAGAAGAAATCTAACTATAGCTAGTGAACACACAATGCAATATATATATGCCTTACTGTTAAATTGTGCACTTGAAGTTTACGGGATTTTGTTAACCAATATCACCATAATAAAAACAAACAAACAAATAAACAAATAAAACAAAACCAAGGCGCATCAGCCAGGTCTAATTTTTCAAGGAGTACATTTTAGAAAAATCTAAATTAGTACTATATGTTGCCTTTCAAGATTGAAATAGACTTCATTACAAGATTCTGCAAGGCAGTATATTCCCTGGTTGCAATCAGGTAGCTAAGAATCTTGGCCTATTTTGGTGTCCCCAACTGGGGACTTATAAATATAATAAAACGATTTGTTGGAAATAAATAAATGCAGGCTTTGTAACAAGAAATGTTTACCTCACATATTTACACATATCATACTTTAAAGGATTCCCGGTGTCTTCAGAAATAATCCCCAATTCTCTTTGCTAAGACTCAAGTGACATTCATTATCTATTGTAGCAGAGAAATAGTTTCCATTCTTGTCCTAGCTTTACTCTATCTCTATGTCCCATGTGGGTCTTGTCCCATATAATATGATCTGTCAATTTCCTCCTTTAGAACTCTTACTACAAGCCAGTCTTTGATTATTCATTTACTCAGACTGTAGACTTTAAGTATCAAGTCCTCAATAATAGCCTTTTACAAAAGGATATGCTTTCGCTAATACGTTCGGCAAACCACGGGCTGCCTATTTATTTGCATTAATGTATAAAAAACAATTTTGATACATTAGGATTCTCTGTTCCACATGCTGTATTTGTGAGGGATTTATTTTAAATTTGCTTTAACAAAGTCTGTTTGGATTCGGAATCAAAAATAGACACCTGCTGCTTCTATGTAAAATCACTATTGTTATGAGATTACAAAGTTCTTGCCAGCAGTAGTTCTTCCATGTTTCTTAAATCCTTTAGTCTTTAGATTAATTTACCAAACCTATAATGAAGTCCTCAGTGCTACGTCTATGCTAGGCACAGAAAGAATAAAGAAAAATAAGATATTTGGGGGCCCAATATTTTGTAGCTATGGGTATGTGTTGTCTCTGTTTTTGTTTTGTTTTGTTTTGTTTCAGATAGGGTTGCTAAGTTTTTTTTTTTTTTTTTTAAATAATGGACACATTTGATGAAATTTATAGACCAAATGAGAAAAGATATAATGTGGAAACTTTGATCTCAACAATATATATCATAGTTTAAATTTTATGCTAGGAGGGCTCTCATATGCATACAATTACATTAATCAAAAAAAAAATTGAGAAAAGGTCATTCGTATGACTAACATTTATTCCCAGTGAATATCAATTTGAAGTACAATATTAAGGAGGCTATATTAGCTGGGCTAAAGAAAATGTGTTTTTTAATTTTGAGAGATATTGCCTAATTGTCTTCCATGGACGTTGTACATCAATTTGCACTCCCATTAGCAAGGAATAAAAATGCCTCTTTCCTCCACACTTGCCAACACAGGGAGCTATCAAAGTTTTTGACCATCTGATTGATGAACAATGATATCTCATTATAGTTTTAATTTGCATTTAGTGAACATCTTTTCATATATTTAAAAGCCATACATATTTCCTTTTCTACCAACTTTCTGTCTTTCCCATTTTCCTATTGGGTGAGAAATGCTTTGGCAAAGATTTTTTTGTTCAACTAATGGCATTATTATTCTATATTCAGATCCAATAACAATAATAAATATAGATTTATAGAATCAGGTGGGGTTTTTTTAAAGATAGAAGTGACAAAAAATGAATTTCAGCATATGGATGACTTACATTTTTATTACAAATTTTTACCCAGGTTAAATATGTATATTATTTTCACAGTTATTTCTTTTTACGATATAAAATGACAAAATGATTCAGTAGTGCATCTATTGTCAAATATATTTAATGGGGTGAAAATATTTTGATTTTGCTTTCTATTATGTTCTAATTGAAGATCAAATAGATAAAAATAGTTTTGCTTTTCTTCTTTCTTTTCATACCTTGTAACTGACAGACTCCATTTCCCAAAGCTCATTGGCAACCAAACAAGTATACAAATATCTTCATATAAAAGTTTAAATCAAACCGAGCTCCCGAGACAATTATCCAGGTCTATACACCTGCTGCTTGCTCTCCCTGGCAGATCTGAGTAATGGTTCTAGTTACTCTAAAGGAAGGAGAAAGAATTCTGTTTGCTGAGTCACTATATAAAGCTCAGTATACCCCGAAATGCCATATGCCTTTCCATCTGGTAACCAAGGGCATTGATTACATTGGTGGCTTTTACACTGAAATAAAATTTCTAGCAGGTGATTGGTTATTAGTGAGGCATTCCTTTAAAGCAATAAATAGTATGTACTTCTTCTGAGAGAAATACATCCTGCTTTGAACCCAAAGGATATATGCTTATATAAATCCCTGATTTGTCAAAAACGTTTGTGAAACCAAAGTATCATTAAAAATGTTCGTATAGTAAGCATTTTAACTTACAAATGCACATTCAACTCATCAATTTTTTGTATAGGGCCAAAGTCTTTTCTTCATTCATTCAGTCGATAAATATATATTAAACTTTTACTATTCCAAGTGCTAGAGATAAAACAATAAGTAAAACAGACAGAAACCCATCCATTTATGCTTACTTAGGAGTGGAGTGGGGGTATGTTGGGGTCACGTGAATCTCTTGCAGACTTCCTACTACAGGGAGCACCACTGAGCCCGTTTTTTTGTTTGTGTCTCCCTCCTCTTCTCTTTTTCTTCCTCAATTACTTACATAACTTTTCTCATGGCCAGACTCTCTGGGAGCTGAGGTTACTATGATAAACAAAGCCTCGAAGGAATATCTAAATTTAAGAATGCAGATACCAAAATGAACAATTATAAAATACAATATTTAGATCCATATTAGAGGCATGAATAATGTATTACGAGAGCCCTTGAAAGGAAGTGACTAACTGTAGTTGGGAGAATTTAGGAAATCTTCATAGAGAAGGTAATATTGAACTGAGTTTTGAACAATTTGGAGAATTTGTCAGGAGCAGGAGAAGAGGAATTGACTATTGCTTCCTCAAAATGAAATGTCCTGAAAGTGTCATATTTCAGACACAGTGATTGGGCACTTTCCTGTGCCAAGAGTCATGTAGTAGAGCAGAAACTAAGAAAACACATCATGATTAAATGAAGCAATTGTCTTTACTATTTTTTGTGATAGTGCTGTTATAGTTATATATTTTTTAATGAGTCTTTATTTTAATAAAGCCACATTAAAAATTTTACAGATGAAATTATGTAATATCTGGTATTTTCTTCAAAAACATATATTGGGGAGAGCAAGGGGGCAGGGTATGGATGGCTTCATTGGTGATAAATTGATAATTGGTGAAGCTGGATAATGAGTACCAGGGCACATTAAACTATTTTTCATAATAAACAGTGAAAATAGAACAATAATACCTGTTCCTGACTTTGGAAAGGTTATAGTCTCATAGGAAGAGAGATTTAAAAAGATATTTTTAACACTTCATGAATAAAAACACATTACCCAGTGAGAAAGAATGTTTAATGTTACAGAAGAAAATAAGAGTTATTTAAAATAGAAATGAAGTATAGCTGATTTTATAATGTAGAGGGTGTGACATAATTCATTTTCATGGGTAAATAAATCTCTATTTAGCGTCCTTGTCTTTAGAAATTGGGGAAATGAAGAGAAAAGTTAGATTTAGACAAGACAACCTATGTTTATCAGAGCATATAAATGAGTCTTTGAGTATATAAATGATAGCCCAGGGGTGGTGTGTTTGAAACGATAGTTTGTAACGAGGGAAAGAGGATGCTTCTCTCAAAGCTGGTGAAGATAATACTGAAATATTTGTGTGTGTTGCTGTTGTGTAACCCCATCCATTGACTGTAGAACTTCACAAAAGTCTACCCCACAAGTTATTTTTTTTTCCTGTTTTTTATTTTTCAGAAAACAAAGAAATAAACCTGAGCTTTGCATGACGGGATACTTCAACATGGGAGGTTATATTGCAGGACTCTTGGGAAAAAAAAAAAACTCAGATGCATCAGTGACATAAGAGTTAACTATAGAAATGCACAGACATCCTGGAAGGAAGAATTCAGAATTGGGCTGGGGTGTGGGTATGAAGACATATGGGTTAAAATTGGGATTAGCTTTGTTAAAAAGGAGGATGAAGCTAATGTATTTAATGCACTAATATCAGTTGCTTTATGCTGTTAAGTATAAAATAAGGGTTCTGGGCAACATTAATGCTACAGATGCCCACAAGAAAGAAGAAAAGGGCACATGGCTGTTGCTGAGAAGAGGATAGAAAATGCTTCAAGGAGGGTGAGTAAACAGAGACCTTTCAATGTGGTGCCCCCTAGTCCCTTGACCTACACTTTATTTCCTACTAGGAACAGATGATTGACTTTGAGGGCCTAGAAATGACCTCTGCAGAAAATTGTAGTTACCATTCAGTTGAATATTTGCTCCCAATACCTGTTTGCTTTGAAATGTGTATTAAGTAAAATAAAATCAATATGAATTTTGATCCTCATCCAAGTATTTTAATAATTTAAATTGTGTAATTTAGCTTTGTGTATTTGTTTGAACTGGCTCTTAAGCTAAAATGGTGGTAGGCAATAAAATTTCTGAATACGTTTATTTGGTGATCTTGTCATTATAAAAAATAATTTACAGCTTAAAAATTGGCAGGTCAAATAGAGTTTGAATAAAAATCATAAAGCATAGTAAACAAGTCTTGGCTATTGAGTCAAGTGAAAATTCAGCTTCCATCCAAATATTTTTTATATACTCTGGTGTGCCCTATAGCCACCACTTGAACCTCATTACACTGGATATTAGATCCTGTTGTTCTGAAAGGAAGATCAAGAATTAGAAGTCCAGAAAGATTAATGCAGATGCTTTCAAACACATTGAAGTGTCAGCTAAGGGTATTAATTAGTTCAGCACTTATACTAAAGTACCCTTGTAATGTTATTAACCAATGTTACCCCAATAAATTTAATTTGAAAAAGTACCTTGCAGGTCCATGACTATTAAAGCTTCGAGTAAGATGTTCTTTTGTGGGGAGTCAACATATTTTTGTTTTGAATCTAGACCAAGGATTAGAGACTGCTCTTATCTCTTGACATTTATTGTTCTGAATTATAGCAGCATGCACTCAGGAGGAAAGTCATATGAGCAGAGGCCAAATGGAGGCTTGGATGGTTCTGAACTGTATTTACAGCACACTTTTAAGAGTTTCATGCTCTACCAACTGAGCTAGCCAGGCCTCAGCACACTTTTAAACACAAGAATGTTTTTAAGGCACACGATGTGATTAAACTGCACTTAATTCATATTTATTGCGCTATGCACTTTTATGCCTTGCAATATTACATTGTTTATCAGACTGGTTATGGCAAAGATCTTCA
Source organism: Rousettus aegyptiacus (assembly GCF_014176215.1). Classification (NCBI taxonomy): domain Eukaryota; kingdom Metazoa; phylum Chordata; class Mammalia; order Chiroptera; family Pteropodidae; genus Rousettus; species Rousettus aegyptiacus. Next base: position 48,006,736 of record NW_023416284.1, read on the forward strand.
CATAATAGCCCCAGACCACCAACTACCAAAAACATGGTTCTATTTCTAAAAGTGAGACTTTGTCTTTTCAACATCCATACTAAAAGTTTTATAGATAAAATTATATGATACCTGGGATTTTATTGGAACATAGTCATGCTCAGTTGTTTTTGTATTGTCTATCGCTATTTTTGTGCTGTAATGTGGCAGATTCTAAATCGCCTGTCCCTGCAAAGCTTAAAATATTTAGTATCTCGTTCTTTGCAGAAAAAGTTTGCCAATCCATGGGTTATGGCTCTGACTTGATTTGCTTATATGTTGAAGAAACAAGATTCTCATGTTCCAGGAAATGTGAGATCTTACTTTTGTCATCTTAATGCTACATTGCCATTCCAGTTTTATTTACATCAATTTGTACATGTCAAGTAATATACTGCTTTTCATTACCCATTTAGCTCAATGATCTGTCCAACGACGGATGTTACCACAGTAAAAAATATCTTCAGATAGAGTAGAAAAATATTTATGCAATAATAAAAATTTGGTAGATAGTTATGAAGACTTCACAATATGCTAGAATGTTGTCACAATTGCTAATTACTTGGATAGACACTGTGTTAGATACATGTTAGATGTATACTATAGTAGGTTTTGGGTTGTTTGTTTCATAACCCTTATTTACTCTCCCTAGATCTGGTAATAATGTCCTGATTTACTTGGGAAACATTTTTGTAAATGCATATATGTGCACATAAAGTGGTTAGATTTTTACATATTTGAAGATAGAACCAGTAAGATTTGGTGGTGAATTAGATACCAATATAAAGAGAAAATAGAAATTAAGAAAGACTTTAAAGATGTTGGTTTGATCAACTGAAAAAAAGTGCCTATTATCATTTAGTATGACATTTATTTATTTATTTATCTATCTATCTATCTATCTATCTATCTATCTATTTACTTATTTATTTATTTATTACCTTCTTTCACTAGTGATTTGAGATCAAAGGCTTTCTCTTTATTCCTAGAAACTAGAAAAGTACCTGGAGCATAATATATTTTCGGTAAGGATTTGTTTAATAAAAAATGTAATATTTTTGTGGCATAGATTTCATAGATGTGGAATTACGTAGAGTCAAAGCAAATGCACAAATTTAATTTTGATATATTTGAAACTACCCTCCAAAACAAATTTTTCAATTACAATTCTACTAACTGTGTATTAGAATGCCACTATGGAAAGCAGTATTAAGTTTCCTCAAAAAATTAGAAATAGAATTACCATATGACCTAGCATTTCCTCTTCTTGGTATCTACCCCCCAAATTTGAAAACATTTATCTACAAAGACATATTCACCCTATGTTCATTGCAGCATTCTTCACAGTGGCCAAGACATGGAAACAACTGAAGTGCCCTTTGATAGAGGATTAAATAAGGAAGACGTGGTACATATATACAATGGGATATTACACAGCCATAAGAAAGGATGAAATACTGCCATTTGCCACAACATGAATGGATCTCAAGATAATCATATAAGCAAAGTAAGTCAGACAGAAAAAGTTGAGAGCCATATGATTTCACTCATATGTGGGATATAAAACTGAAAGCAACAAGGCAAACAAAAACTCATAGACGCAGACGATAGTTTCAGTAGTTACCAGAGAAAAAGTATGGGGAGTAGATAAGATAAAGGGATTCAAACATATGGTGACAAAAAGAAATTTAACTTTGTGTGGTGAGCACATAATACAATACACATGTGACGTATTATTGAATTTACATTTGAAACTCATATAATTTTATTAACCAATATACCCCAAAAAATTTAATAAAAATTGAATTTAATTAATTTATTTAATAAATTTGACATGTTACAATTTGTAAATTTAAGGTTTACATCCTGTTACTTTGATGCATTTATGTATTGCAATACGATTACTATTGAAGCAATATTTATCATATTACGGGTTTGGCTTTTTTTTCAGATTTCACATATAGTACTTGTCTTTCTCTTTCTGACTTACTTTACTTAGTGTGTGTGCTTAAGGTTTATCCATGTTGTTGCAAACAGCAGGGTATCTTCCTTTCTCATGGCTGAATAATATTCTATTGATTGCAAACTCTTACCTTTTCTCTTTTACCCTCCATCTTTTCCTCCCTCTCTCCTCCCCTCTCTTTCTATCTCTCTCTCTTTTTTTTTTTTAAATTAATATCTAAAGAACACCACTCATGATCTGGACATCATGATAGAAGGGTAGCTTGAGACATTGTCATAAAGTAGACACGGTTCTTTCCACTAAGGAGCCCAGTGTCTAGTTGGTTGCAATTATATTAAAACTGTGCTTAGCACAATTTATGTGAAAAGATTATATTGTTATAATAAAGATATGAATAAAGCACTGTGGGAACTCAGGGAAAGTTTAATAGAAAGGATAATATTTGAACTAAATTTGATGAATGATTAGGTGTGAAAGTTTAAGAAGGGATTAAATATTTAATACCTACTGTCAACATGTAAACACTTCTGAGATTTAAAAGTTCAGAAAACATTTATTAAGCACATATTATATTGCAGGTATTATGTTAGAAAATGGAGAATTAAAAAAATACATGACTTAATTTCTTCCCTGGAGAAGCATATAGTCTCCTAGGGAAGAAGAGGTTTATGAAATATGTATTTTTTATACACTGTGAGAAAAAAACACTTTACATTCATGGGAATAAGAGTGGGTCAGGGAGTTTTGGGGCTAGGAGTCAGAGAAATTTATCCAGGGGAGGTAAACTTGCGCTAAGTATTAAAGGATAAGCACAGTTACAGGGGAAAATTTGTTACATGGAACTGAAACTGACTCTAGCAAAGGGATGTCATGCTTCATATCAGCGCAGAAATAATGTCCCATTGGTCCTTTTTTCTTACAGAGGTGGAGGACAGTTGATGGCCCACTGGAAGCAACCCATGTGGACCAATGGGCCATAAGATATGAAAAGGGAGGTCTCAATTAGGGTATAGGGGCTAGAGAGAGAAACTTGGTGGGCCAGAGACAGAGGAATTGCCCATGACAATTATGTAGGAGTAACAGAGGGAGAAAATAAACCAACCGAGCAGCAATACCAAGGTTTCTCAAGTAGGTAGAAAGAAGCTGAGGGACTATTTTTAAAAACAGGTTAGCCTAATATTCAATTTGAGTTTATTCATGTTGTATTAATATAAACCTGATGCATTTCCCTGAACCTAAAGTAAAGTCTGCTATATAAGAGATGCCCCTCAGTAGAAATCAAGGAAAAGTGGATGAATTCAACACTTGGGTTAGTCTGGAGCAGAAAGAAGGGAAGAATTGTAGGAGGTGCTGTTGAGATTCTCCTAAATATCAAGTACTGAAGAGTAAAGTGATCGTGAAAGAATGAGTCTTGGGAAACAGAAAATACAGGGAAAGATGTGGCATTGGGGAAGGGTTGAAGTATCATTAACATTAAAATTGGGCTTAGGGATATGAGAGGGAAAGAATGCGTAATGTTTTAGTAATAAATACCTTAATAAGAATTAGTTTATCTATTGACTTACTCCATGCCCTGGACAATATCAAGTATCAAAATCCAGGTATCTAAGAAAAGAAAGATCCCAGAGAGGGTGAGCAGTGAGAAGATTGTAGACTCAATATAGGAATCAGAGAAACTTTGCCCGCTTCTCTCATAGGTAGGTAGTACTCCATGAGCCATTGATCACCCCTTTTGTCAGACTCACATGTACCAAGGAATTGAGTCCAGGGACCTAGTTGCGGCCTTTGCAGGAATTTGCCATTTTTTTGTGTGTTAAAAATTCATTATTATTATTTTAATTAATTAATTATTTTAATTGAAGAAATTATTTAAATTTTTCCCCATCTACCTTCCCCTCCCCTCTTCCCCCATCCTCTGGTAACCACTAGTCCATTGTCCACGTCCATGAGTCTCTGTTTGTTTCTCATTTTTGTTCAGAATACAATTTATTTTATATGCTTATTTATGTTTAAATATAGTGAAATCAATACGATACGTCCTCAGTGACTTTGGTTTTCAATAAACTACCCCCATGATGCAAACTAGGTAATTGAGCTCTTTGAAACCAAGTTCAGGCTAGATTTGGGTCCTAAATGGTAGAAGTCTGGAAATTCTGAGCCCATTTCCTAGGTAATCTTGCCAATAAGGAATAAAGTTGACAATCAAGTAAGATTCTCACCATTATCAATAGATTGCAATTCAACATGGGCATTTCGACTATGGACAAGCAGGCAGATTTAGTTTCTTTCCAAATAATTTTCATTCTTGCCATTTTATAATCACCTGATATCCTGGTATTAAATCCCAGAACACTAAAACTCAAGATCAAGCATTGAGATCGATCCATAGTTATTGATTTGCCAAACATTCACAAACACATTGCACAAAAAAGCTGGCAGCAAAGGTGCTGAGATTTTTAAACTGATTGAGGTAATAAAATATAATCCTTGAAGTTTATTGACTAGATAGTTTCTAGTAGTCCAATCTTTGGAGCTAAATCTACACATCCAGCTTTGAATGTAGACTACAGATGGGAGCAGTCTCCTGCTTCATGGTACTTGTTGATTGGAATCGTAGCATACATCTTAGGGAGAATGACCTATTAGCAGAACCCAGATAGAAAGTTGGGTGAAGTGTCTATTTATTTCACAGAACATTTTGAATGCCAGAATTGAACGTCTATTGAATTCCGTATTTTTTGGAATTAATTTGCCTTTATATGCAAGTTATTGTGCTTCTCTTTAAATTGTTCCAGTCCTGTGTTGCTATTAGGTTAGAATGCTCATTTCCCTTATCTGGCTTGCTTATATATTCAAGAGGCAAAATACTTTACATTTTAACAAATGATTATATTTTGGTCTCAGTTTAGGGTTCAAAATATGCCTTTTTTTGCTCTTTTGTAAGTTGGGTATGGCCTACACCATTTTCATGACCTACTTAGCTCAGAGTTTTGGCAGATAGATGCTGCTATAATATTGAGATCCTCAGTTATAGTGAAAATTAAGTTTATATATTAATAGAAATGCAGCAATCCTAAAGGTTTATGCTACTTCAATGTTTCATGGCACACATATAAATTCTTTCACTTATCAGGTATTTCTTGCTAAATCGTAGGCGTCAGTTCTAGGCACTTGGAAGGATGACAAAATGCAGCTTCCCATCTTCAAGAGATTTCACTATAAAACAGGGAGAAAACAAAGTCAATAAATGAGTGTGCTATAAAATATGGTAAATGAATCACAAATATTCATAGGAGAGCAAGTTCAGTCTTGGCTGGGGTCAGGGAGGTTGCCTTGTCTGTCCCAGAGTTGATAAGCATGAACTCCTCACCTCCTTGGCAGGTTCCCACTCATTCCACTGGCCAGATGCCCTCTACAGGGCACAATGTGTACAACTATACCCTGCAGTCTTGGCTTGGGGTGATTAACTATGCGTAAACAGTAGCTTTGAGCTGACCAAAAGAACTATAAAATTTTTGAAAGGGAAAAAAAGTTGGAAAATTTGGTTTAAGGGAAGTTAAGGACGGCTATGAATAATAGGTAAAGTTTTATCTTAACTTTGATTGATTTTTTATGCCTTAACACTTTAATAAAATAGCTTCTCTGTGCCCACACTTAATCAAGTCTAGGAAGTATAGGTATATTTAAAATTGTTGTGTTATATAATATCTACTCAAGAGGAAAGGCATTTCAGTCCACTCAGGACCTGGAAGAGAACTGAGAAACCACATATCATAGAATGAATAAGAATTGCTTAAAAATGGAATTTAAATGAATATTTGGGTTGGTAAATTCAAGTTGTCATTGTCATTTATTTAATCCAGAGTACCATCCAGCATTTTATTCCAGGTAGATTTTAGAGTTTAACTTCAAGGGAGCATTGGATTAGATATTTTAAATTTAATTTAAAATTACCAAATAATACGTACATATTATACAAATTTAAACAATACTGAAATATTGACTGTCTCTTCCATTTTTCAACCCCCCGACCTTTTCCAGAGATAATCATACTAATCTGTACAGACACACACACATGTATCTACAGAATACATATCTGTACATACATTTACTTATGATTCTATAAAAATTGTTCAATAACATTTTAAAAATTAATTTATCTTTGCCATATTTTTATGTTGTTATATCTATGTCAATCTCATTTTTTTCTGTTTAAAACTTATATAAGCAACACACAAATATATTCTTTGTAGGATTCATAGAATAAAAAAATATGACAGTCAGCATGACTATTTCAAGGTCCATCAATGTTGTCACAAATGACAGTATTTCATCTCTTATGGCTGAGTAATATTCCATTGTATATGTGTACCACTGCTTCTTTATCTAATCATCTATCATAGGACACTTCAGTTGCTTCCATGTCCTGGCCACTGTGAATAAAACTGCTATGAACATTGGTGTGCAAATATCTTTTCAGATATGGGTTTTCATGCTAAGTGAAATAAGCTAGATAGAAAAAGTTGAAAATCAAATTATATCACTTATATGTGGGATATAAACCTAAAAGCAACCAATGAACAGGACAAACAAACAGAGACTCATGGGCTTGGACTATAGACTAGTGGTTACCAGAGGGTAGGGAGTAGGGGAAGAGGGAGGAGATAGATGGAGTAAAAGGGGTCATCTACAGGCGGCCCGGGGGAGGGCGAAGTGGGTAAAAGGGATCAAATATATGGTAGCTGAAGGAAACTTGTCTTTGAGTGGTAAACACACAATAGAATGTACAGATGTCAAATTATAATGTACACCTGAAAATTATATAATTATATTAACCAATGTTATCCCAGTAAACTTAATTAAAACAAATAAACTCAAAAAGGCAAATATATATGAGCAAATTGTTAAGGTACCTCTTTACCTACTCATTTTTTTGGATGTAACTGATGACAATGCATGTATACATCGATGTATCCTTTCTCAGGCTCTATTTTCTATTGTTTATCTGTGCACATATACAACATTCTTTAAATATTATAAATATTAAATTACAATTCCAAGTTTCTCATCTCGTTTCTTTTTTTAAGAATTATATTGATTTATATCTTCAGATGTAGAAGAGTTCAGTGATTAAAATGATAAATTACTGGTCAGATCTGCTGGCAATCTTTCTTAGAAACTTCAGAAAAGAACTTGACCCTTGATTTTAGCCCAGTGAGACCGATTTCAGACTTTGAACGCCAGAACTTTGGGAGAACAAATTTATGTTATATTAAGTAACAAAGTTTTTGACAATTTGTTATTGCAGCAATAGGAAACTAATACAATCTCCTTTTTTTTAGAGATTTTTATATTTTTGTTTGTAAAATGCCAACTTCTAATCAATTTAAAATTTCCATGTGATATGAGATAGAAATCTGACTTATTTTTTTTCCCAAAGCCTCCAACACCATTTGTCAAATAAATTGTTTTTTTCCCCAACTGATATGATAGGCCAACTTTATCACAGACTGAAATCTCATATACACATGCTTCTATTTCTGGGTAATTTATTTGGTTTCATTGATTTCTTTATCTATTTTTACTTTAATAATTTCTTTTGGTACTATAAATTTATAGCATATTTTTGTATCCAAAAAGCTCACTTTCTTATCAGTTATTTTTTAATGGAAAAATGTTTTGGCTATCTTGTGCCTGTTTTGTTTTTTTTCCAAACTTACCTTATTTATATACAAAATAAGTCTTTGTTGTGTTTGTATAAGTGGCACATACATACTATAAAAAAAAAGGCATTATAAAAATTTACAAAGAAGGAAAAGTATACTAAATATCTTACCAAGTAGAAATATTCATTAATATTTTAAATGAACATAATTTCAGAGATCCGTTTATACAAATGTGTGTAAAGGTGGATGGACAAATAGGATAAGGAGAAAATAACAAATTCTTATATAGCTTAAAATGTGTCAGGAACTGTTTTAAGTGCTTAGCATATATAAACTCATTTAATTTTCACAATAACCCTAGGAAGTAAGTACTATGTATATTTCCATTTTACAGACATGAAAACTGAGATACATAGAGGCTAAGTAACTTGTCTAAGGTCACACAAGCAGTCAATACGAAGTTTGAATTTGAAACTTGGCAGTCTGACTCTGTAATCTGGTATCTTAGCTATTATGCCATGTGAGAGAATAAAAAACATAATTTTACAAAAACAGGATTCTAAAAGTCAAAGACAAGCTTCAAGATGCATTGAGATTAGCACTTTGCAGTGGTATTCTTTAATTTCAAGTAGGTTACTGGGAGAATGTGTAGAATATCCGGTCATATATTTTCTATTTTCAGGAAAATTCAGAGACTAGGTACAGAATAGTGGATTAATTAACACAAGACTGAGTTTAGTTATTAAGTAAGGGAATTTTATTTTCTATAATAAATATTTATTATAAATAAAATAAAGTTAAGTTTAACAAATATATCTTACAAACTGTTTAATCACAAAATTTAAAAATCATCGAAATTTTTGAGAAATTATATAAAATTTGTTATTAAAACAGTTATATAGGTTTTTTAATTTGTCATTAAATATCAATAAATATGGTAACATTTGTGAGTGGTGGATGCAATTGGAGGGTGAGGCTCAAGAGTTTTTGAAGAAAACTTGTAAGTTAGGTTTCAGGAATGCACACCCAATGGCATACATTTTGAATAAAAAGCCCCAATCTGCCATTTATCCTATTCTTCCCTGGCAAAACACTGGCTTTTTGTGACTTTTGTTGCCAGGCTATGACTACCTTTTCTTGGGTACATTAGACTTATGACTGAATCTATTTTTCCCTCTCTCCTTTTCATTTTTTGTTTTCAAAAAAAAAAAAAAGGTTGTTGTCAAAGAAAGAGTTCTTTTGATTAAAGCAGTTAGAGCAGTCTAGGGTTCTAATTCTCAATGAACAATTATTCTCTGGACATTTATTCCAAGGTTATAAATTTTGGCTGTTATTAATATTACCTTTTCTGACTCACGCGGCAGTTCTGTGAAGTAGTTATTCTCATCATTACTATTTTAGGAGATATGAAAGCTCATAGGATGACTCGCCCAAGTCTCAAAGTCATGTCGGCACTGGGACTTGAACCCACGGTTTATGAGCCTTCTAATTTTTATAACTAACAGACACAGCTTTCCTGTCATTCAGGAGACCGAAAGCTATCCCAGAATGGAGATTATACTGTCCACTGCTTTCCCTCCAAACAATATAATGCAGAGAAATGAACGAAGATGTTATTTAAAGCTGCCTATTTAGCCTCTTCGTGAAGACATGATTAAAACTAAATAAGGAGTTTATTTTATTTTATAGTTTTACTCTTTGTAGGTTCATGCTAGACAAACTGTTGAGAAGAGCTTGATGAAGGGAAGTTTCATATAAACAGAAGTAAAGTCCTGATTACTCACATTCTTCATTCTCTTTTCTCCCCAGTTCAGTTCTGGTTCTCGTCTTGTTTTGCTGTCACGCTGCCTGGAAGCCGGTACAAGAAGTGGAAAGCTGGGCTATATTCCAGTGAGAGGGTCTTTTCTGGGTCACTTTCACACGTTTTTATACACTGAAAGCTGGAATTTTTCTTCTGGCCAAGCAAGAAGACTGGTTAATGTCTTGTCTTCCTTTAGCATCTCTTCGGACAGGTTCAGCATTTTTTATCTGATAAAACATGGATGGAGTAATTAATGATATTTTCTCTTTGTGTTTAGTCATCTGGTAGTTTTTTCCTCACAGTTCATCTTCTGAAATGTTAAAAAATCATTCAACGTAAAATTCCCTTTTCTATTGAGATTGGATTTTACTACTTCTACTTAGAAGGTCTCTATTCATTTCTCTAAAAATAGCTAAAGTCCCCTAATCCAATAATAGATAACTTGCTGAGGTTCGAAAGAAGCACATTTATATTTCACTTTGTGAAGCTGCAATTGGGTGATAATTCGTATGCCAGTGATTATAATTTGTTTGCCTGGCCTTTCAATGCTGTTCAATTTTTGGACCACTGCAGCAACTATATGAGTGTTTGTACTGCTTCGTGTTATAAAAATATATGTCATTGAAGTAAGATACAAACAAATGGCACAGGTGAGGGTTTTAAGAAAAAATTCAAAATGACCAAACTCATTTATTTCAAGAGACTCCACGGCATTATAGGAGACAGGAAGCAACCACATAACCTGTTATTTATGCAAGATCCAAGTCCGTTTCTAGTCAGCTTATTTTTTCTTTCCCAGTCCTGCCCTCTATTAACTAGCATTATTTTATAATATACTTTATAAGTTAACTGGATTGCTGACTTCTTAAGAAAACAAATTAAAAGATCAAATAGTCTTTCTGATCAAATAATTAAGGGCCTATAATGCTTTACAAATAAAAATATAACTAGACATTCCACTGTGTACTGTAGAAATAGGATATAGAAATGATTATGACACGACTATGCTCTTTAAGGAGGGTATAATTCACAAAAATATAATTCTAAGCCAGTGTGGTTAGTGCTATATGAGAGGTATGCAGAGCACTGAAGAGGGGTGCCTAATTCAGCTTAGGGTAGGGAGAGATTTGTCAAGAGCTAAAGCATGAGATGATTCTTAAAAGATGAACAAAATTTAGATACATAGGAAAATTTTGAAGACAAATCTTTAGCAAATCTTTTTAAATAGGAAAAAATTCTTCAATGATCAATGAAATATTAATTTGCATACTATTTAAACTTTTAAGAACAAAAATTTTATAAAAATATCAAGGATCATTGTTAAAAGGGGAAATAAAGGCTTTTTTTTTTTTTTTTGGTAGGAGCCATCTTTAACTTTTGAACTTCATATTGTTAGATCCTGCTGCAAGGGGGGAATATATCCTCAGAGAGAAAAGGTTAGTAACATTTTACTGAAACAGTAGATTAAGATAATTGTGTTGTATTTTGTTGAATTTGGAATTTAGTATTCAGATTTCTCTCTGGGCAGAGTAAAAATAGATGCAACTTGTGAGAGAGTGGTGCACAATTACAAGACATTATTCAACTCTTTACTCATACAGCAAAACTGAATGAGTAATTGAATGAGTCACCAAAGACTAAATGAGTTACCAAGGAGCAACCATTTTCTCACAAGATCTTGAGGAGGTTCCGTAAGAGACCACAGTAATTATAAGTAGAACGGAAAGTGCCACCTAGTGGTCATTTAAGAAAACATGCAAAATGTACTTTGTGAAATGAACTGGAGTGTTTATAATTTCAAACTGTATTTGTCAGGCTCTTGCAGTGATGAGTCTGGAAAGGATACATGTCTAAGAAAGAAGAACCGGAATTAGTGGCCCAAACAGCCAGATCTCTCAGAGAACTGGAACAATGGATCCTTGTTCGAAAATTATAGCAGTTCTAGAGATCTAAGAGTCACTTTGTCCATCTTGATATCGTATCAGAATCATGGCTCACTGTGTCCCAGGCTCAACCATTCCACAGAACGGTAACAGTTAGATAGATATCTACTCTCAGGGCAGGAGATCCAAGTTTTCTTCACTGAAGAAATTAAACGGCCCCATAGAAAAGCTCTCCCTGTGTAAATGCTCACTCCTTTCCAGGTAATGCAAAAACAATGGATGCCAGTCGTGGTCTTAACTATGCGGTTCTCAAACTTTTGTGTGCATCAGGATCACCTGGAGGGTTAATAAAAACACAGATGTCTTGGTCCCATCTTCAGAGTTTCTGATTTACTAAGGATGAGATAAAGCCAGCGAATTTGCGTATTTAACAAGCCCCCAGGTGATGCTGAGGACAATATTTTGAGAAACACTCACGTGGATAGTACCCGCAAATCAGCTTTTTAGAGCCTCTTTTTAAAATATGAATAGGCAAAGGAGGATCGGTATATATTTTGTGGTGGTGAAGTGGGGACTTTAACAATGAAAGAAAGAAAAAGATGGAAATATGGAAGGAAACAGAAGAGAATTAAAAAGAATTTTGAAAAAGTATCACATTCATTCATTCATACACTCAACAAATATTTGCTGAGTGCCAAATATATGCCAGGAATTTGTTCTAGGATGTTCTAGGAAGGTAGCAATAATGTAGTCTTCAGAAGTTTGATAAAAAATGACTTTCAACTAAGTATTCTATACTCAGACAAACTGTAATTCAAGTGGAGGGGTAGATCGAATTTATTTTTAAATATGCAATCATGTATCTTCCCTTCATAACTTTTATTTCTCAATGAAGTTCGATGAGAATATACTCTAACAAAATGAAAAAGTAAACTAACAGGAGGAAGGATGGGATCCAGAAGCATGGTGGGAGAAAATCCTTAGGATGATAGTCAAAAAATAAGTCTGAAAAACAGCCTGGTTTGCAGCAGGAAGACAGAAGACTCAAAGAGGAAAGTCTCTGGAATAATAAAGATTTCATAATAGAGGATCTGTTCTACTGAACCTTAAAAAAAGGAAGATTATTATAAAAAAAATAAATTTTATGAAGAAAGGTAAAACAGTGAGAAACTTCAGGAAATCTGTACAGGAAAGGATATGTAATCACTGTCAGGTTCTTGGCTTCGCAAATTCTTAAAAGTGTAAACAGAGGTTAACCATTTAACAAAACTCTATGTAACTGCGTTGAGAGAAAGATAGAGAATAGACAGAGGGCGGGTAGGAGAAGAGATCTAAATACTCATACATTATAGTAGTGAATACGTAAAATGTAAAATAGTTAAATTTAAAAAGTTGCCTAAAAGTATTTTGAGATTTGATGTGATCTCCCAAAATAAATAGCAATAGGATTTACCAAGTGTTTCCCCTTAGAGAGTAAGGGGGATAGGTGTTCCTTATGAGTCTTTCGATCTCATTTTATTTTTAACTATATTCACAATATTGCTTTGATAAAAATTTAAAAATTATTTCAGAAAATAAAAAGAAGTTGTAGGTAGAATTAATAAATTTTAATTTAGGGCTTTTCTTGTATTAGAGAAATCTGTCTTTATTCTTCTTTTTTATTAATTGAAAATAAGGAGATTTTTCTGTTCAGAAATGAGATTCAACATTTGTAAATGTACTTATCTTGCTTTTAATCAGATCAGACATAGAAAAATGAGCTTAGGAAGAAAATATTGGGGCCTATTAGATTCTTGCTATAATATGCCTTACCAGAGTATGAATTTGATACTTTATGGGTTTATCCAAGCCTCTGTCTAACTATTTCTTCAACAAATATTTATTATAAACATGTTGTGTACTTAGCATTGTAAAGCTATTGAAATTTGTTGTTATTATTATTTTTTACTATTAAAATGCTATTCTACCTATGTCAGTGTGTTTTCAGTGAGGAAATGAAAAACTGAGGGGAATTGGCATCCTCTGGGCATTTCAGGGTCATTTCAGGATCTTTAAGCAGGAAATGGGAGATGGGAAGAAGGTCTACTTTAACTGGTAAGAGAAGCACAGTGGGAATGGGAATTTAATTTTCTCAGATTCTTCTGAATCCATTCAGATTTTGCACTCCATTTTTGAGAGGCAGTGATTTCAACTGGCACTGCAGTTCTATAACTCAAGGATGAATGTGGGGCTGAATGCCAAAAATCATTATCTATTGAACTCAAGGAAAGCATTGTAGCAAGCCTTATATTAAAAAAATTTTCAGAATGTTCAGGCAAAATTTGCTTGTCCATGTAGGTTTGCTCTTTGAAAAATAATTGTAAGTCAGTTTTCTATCTCCTGTAACTGTAATGGCCACCTGTTCCTTTTTTGTCTACTTAGGCATGGCTCAAACTAAGTATTTCTTCCTCTGAGAGATTATTCTAATTTATTTTTCTTCTTTATTGTGTCCATTCCATCTAGAATATGCTTCTATTATTGCAAATAATAACGAATGGAGATGACAAATTCAAAAAAGTGAAATGAGGATATAAATTTTTTATTCAGAGTACCAAAAACAGCATAACATTGTGGTTAAGCATGTTAACTGCAGACCCAGATAGGTCTGGTTTTATTGCCTGTAAAGTACTTAACATTAGCCATTATTATTTATATAAGTTTATAATCAAATAATTTAATATATTGTATCTTCAAAAATTATTCAATGTAATTATGGAACAATTCAGAGGAAAACATTTTAAGGACAGTCATGTATGTAATAGCTCTGCTGAAAACGGTGATATTTCATTTAAAAAAATCTCAGAATATCTAGTAAAGCAACTTATAAGTCACCTTTAAGGCTTTTAACAGCTGGATTATATCTTTATCATGAATATCAAACCAGTTATAAAATACATTATAAAATATCTTTTTGGTATTAAAGTCAATATCTATTCTTTTGAAAGCTTTTGAAGAGGTACTGAGTTGAAAATTTTTATTTAAATTTCTAGTCAATTCATTTAAATGATGATTTGATTCTGCCATCCTCCATTTCATTGGTTGGTTGAACTGACTGGGTTTTTTATTATTTTTATGTTTGTTGTTCTCCACTGTTTTTTAATTTTATGTAAGCATAGCATTATTTTATAGGATGTGGTTCTAACCATTCATTCAATGTGCAGCTTTCCAAGTTTTAGAGCTACTAAAAGTAAGATAAAGCCTTGTTACCAAAATAGCCACCATTAGAAACATTTTATAAGGAGCCTGAACAATGACTTAAGTCCTCTAGTGGAAGGTTTAAAGCTTTGCCATTTATTAGTACTGAAGCTTGCTATGCCTCTCTTTTTCCTTTTGTAAAATAAGAATAATAATTGTATCCACCTCATAGGATAGTTTTAGGCAGTCTGTGTCCCAAACTTGGCTGATTGCAAGAATCACATAAAACACTTAAAAAAAAAATTTGTATTTCCGCACTCCTCCCTTGTACTCTTTGATTCAGTAGATTAGAGGCAGAGTCTGGGACTCTATATTTTTTATAAGTGTTATAAGTGATTTTTATACTTAATATTTTGGAAAAATTGTTCTAACATAGTGGATCTCGGAGTGATTTCTTGGACTGTAGTCTAACCAACTAAATCAGAAACCGAGCCCAGAAATCTGTATTTTAAAAAATCTTACAGATGATTTTCATACTCACTAAAGTTTGAGAATCATCCAGATTAACTCTAATGATTAATAATAACATAAAGAAGGACCGGCATATTACCTTCTAAAACTGTAAGTAAATTGGTATTCTAGTTTCCAGGCATCTGCACAATTTTTGTCAGTGTCGCTTTTCATGCAAAACTGGAAAAACTGGCTAAAATTTCCTCACAGCTCAGGTTCTAAATTTCAGTAAGAGAATTCCTTGTATACAAGACTTGTGGCAGATAACATAGCAGACTTATCGATTCTTTGTTAGTTAATCGAATACATATTTACTTGTCACCAAAGTGTGCATGAAAACATTTGGGATTGACCCTGCCATCAAAACAACAAAAACAAAAACAAAAAACAAAAAACAAACAAAAAAACCACAATCGAGTTGATGAGGCAAGAAAGTATGTGATTTTTGACCTTAGGCAACTTATTTAACCTTTCTTATTTCTTTTAGCCCCCGATATATTCAAGTAATCTTAAAATTCTGTTGATACTACCTCTACAACATTTTTCTTCCATTTCTCTCCACTTGCACATCACTTCTAACATCAGACTTTTTTTCTCTGAGAGCCATTTTGGGCCTCTGCTTTAAGGATTCTCCTTCCTTTCATAACTGGTTTGATGTTTATAATAGAAAGATATTATCCAGATGTCTTCCTGCTGCACTCAGAGGGATCTACCAAAAAAGCAAATCGTGTTACATCACTTCCCTTTTAAAAATCCTCACGCACTTCTCATTATGATAAAATATAAACTTTGTTACTTCTTCATAAAGTCTGTATAATCTCAAACCTTTCTTTCATCAGGCTGAAGGCCTGGCCTTGAGCTTGTGGACTAGGTAAGTATATAACACCCAAAGGTCATGACAATGAAATTGCAATGTAGCTATATCAAGGGAGGTCTAATATGGGGGATGGGGTATGACAGAGAGAATTTAGAAACCCAGGAAACTTGAATAGGCATTGCTGGGATATATGTTCTGACCTTAGGTGATCAGCACATTTTTAACATAATTTTTACCTGTGACTGAGTTGTGGAAGCAGGAAGTTGGAATAACCTCATCTCTTTCAGGAGAGAAGACTGAGAGGACGGTGACAGACACAAACCAACAAGGCTGGGATCACGGAACGATTCTATGCTCTGAACACCTGGGTTTACATATAAGAAAACCGAGGCCTGAACCCAAAGGAAATCCACTGAGTGGTTAAGCAATTTGGATGGAACTCATCCATTTATACAAAGTATGGTGTGCAGAAGTATTCCAGACCACAGGGGCGATTAGATTACAGCATGTATTTCTCTTACTTTGGTTAGAACTAGGGCAAGTCATTGGATCCTATAAAAGTAAGATCTTCTCATGGGAGAACATGGGAAAGCTGACTTGTAAGATAGGATATAATTTCATTGTCAAATAAGGAATACAGATAAGAAGTCTTAAGAAATCAGCAAAAGTAGATTGTTGAAATCACCTTATGGGGTGATGGTTTCATTGAGAAAGCTGGACAAGAATGTAGGCATCTTAAAAAATAGATTAAATTTTAATAATAGAATAGTAATATAATGTATTATAATATATAATATATATTACAGCTAAAATATATTAAATGTTATTATGTACAAGACACTAATGAAACATGATCTTTCTTAATCTTCACAATGGCACCTATTTTACTAGTGAGGAAACTGAGGGCCAAAGAGGTTAGTGACATGTTAAAAATCACGGATCTCCTGAGAGCTAGGATTCAGACTAACAATAAAGTGATAACAGAACTGGTTTTGGTTAATGTAGCAAATTGTTCTTTTTATGAACCGAACACAATCTTATAGGTGGAGAAGACAATAAAGGGAAAAAGAAACGACAGTTTTCAACCTCTTTCTGTTTAAAGGAATGACTTTGAGTGGCATGCTAGGGGCTGGAGGGTAGACTAGTTCGATGCCCTCTTTCTTCACCATTGAGAGGTTGTCTAGAGTGGGCTATGAATTAATTCATTAGGAAACAGCATGTGGAAAATAGCTTTCCTGAGTCCTTCGAAGATCGGAAATAAAGAAAAATCTGTCACCCAACATTGAATACCATTTTCTTCTTTTGCACTTTAAGTACTTTTCTGCCACCAGTGTTAGTATAACTAGCCTACACATTATAATATAATTAACCTGATTAAAATCCTTAATATGTGGTATAAGTTAATCATCGGAACCATTTTAGTTTAGGGAACAGTGAAGATTTATTTCTAACTCAAGCACAGACATTTCTATATATTCCAAAATTCAGCAACCTTTTTAGTACTCTATAATTGTATTGAATTCTCAAAAATTATATTTATCCATATGATGAAAATGGAAATATTCTAAGGCAGAATACAATATTTAAGCAAAATCTGAAAATAATGATGAAAGTTGAAAAGTTCATTGTAGGTTGATTTTTCTCTTCAGATGCCCATATTTTCTCCTTTTAAGAAGATTATGCTGGAAATGATTTTTGACATTTGCAATTAGATGCTTGGAAATACATATGTTACCTAAATGCCTTAAATAAAGTTCTTAGAGACTCAGCATTATTGCTAAGCCAACTCATAACTTTTGCTCTCCCAGAAGTTCAGAACATAAAAGCAGATTGTCTCTACAGAGCATTTTCCATAAGAAATCTAATAAGTGGTCTGTATTAAAAATAAAACTTAAGATGATTCAAAATACTGAAAATCACAGCGCAATGGATATTTACTGATTTAGTAGATTTATGATTTCCTTGATAAATTAATCTTTCTGAAAAATAGAAGGAGGTTCATAATTTATTTTTGACAAGAACCATTGCACAAACATTGCATAAATTCAGATATCATGAAAAACTAAAGATGAAAATAATCCAGTTACAGGTGCTGTTCCTGTTAATATTTGAGTGACTGTATGACTGGTATGCCCATTTACCTGTGCCCTTCCCTTTTCTATTGCCTGGAACCCAGGCCTGAGGTCATGAGGGGCAGCAGGCATCTATAGCCTGCAATGTAATGGTGGTGGAGTGGAAAGAAAAACAACCTGGGTCTTGGATGGCGTTGTTGAGCCATTGTCAGCCCTGAACTGTCTATCCCGAGTTCTTATTGATCAGTCATGTAAGCCCCTAATTTATTTAAGCAACTATTAATTGGGGTTTCTTCTACTTGCAGTTGAAGTCATTTCTAAACGATACCAGATCTCATGTTAATATTTTCCAAAAATTAGTTAATTGTCCCCAAATAATTTATCGAGTAATCTACACTCCCCTTCTCTAATTTTAAATACATTTTTATCATGTAGCAGTTCCTAAATGCGGATATACCTGTTCTAGATGCATGGTTCTTTTCATCTACCTGGTTAGTCCTTGATGTTCCCACATCGTTATAAATGTTGACATCAACATTTCTTCCTTCCTCCTTCTTCTACTCCTTGCTTTGTTCTTTGAATTTTTATTTGTTTCATTGTCAAATCACTGTTTTTACCTTGTGTAGCCTTTCTTTCAAGAACTACAGCTATACAATTTGTTTTGCAACCACAATTACTACAGTTGTTCAGTTTGCATTCTAGGTTAGACAATTCCCATTCGTTCTCTCCTATAACTTATCTATTAACATGTTATTTGGATGATTTTTTTGGGGGGTGGGGGGGGAAAGATGGTGCAGCTGTATTATTTTTTAAAATAGAATTTTCAGGAAGGGTATATGGGTGATACGAAGCCTGAAATCGGTCTGGACTCCTTCTTTTCTGTGACCTTGGGTAGAAACCTGTCCTGCACTGTGCCTGACTTTTAGGACTGCTCTTAGTACACATTCCCCCAGGTTATCTCATTTCTATGAATAAGACCTTGGAATATAATATATTGTACTCTAAAATCTAGCACTTAATAGTTATATTTTTAATAAAGGCCTTGTTCTCTCTGGAACAAGATTCCAAATTTTGGACTTCTAACTTTCCTTTTCCCCTACATCTAATACTTTAGAAACCCAAAAATTTATCACTGTAAGGTTTTGAAGATAAATTTTCACTTCTTTTTCCACTTCCATGGTTCTATTTCTGATCTTCTTTACTCTTCTTCTCTGTTATATTCTTAGTTTCCTCATCTACACATCTGTTGATTCTATCCATACCTGTTTAACTAGGTTTCCTAAGAACTGTCTCTCTTTGTTCAAAGGCTTGTGCAGGATATTTCCTTTCCGTCCCTCCAGATTTACTCTGTTCCTTTCTTTGCTCTGTTTTGTGCCCTGGGAGGCAGACCTGTAGGGACTGCATGAGCTTCCTTGCCTCTGGCTTCCAGTTGGGTTTAGCCAGTAGGAGTCACTAGCAGGATGTTGGAGGGAGCAAGCAGGGAGTTAGGTTGATTATTTTTTCCCTTTTTCCTTGTTCCACCATGGATTGCCTGTCCTACTCCACAGAAGGGCTTGCCTTATGTCAGGGAAAACTTTCTTATAGTTGTAACTTCTCTCTACACATTCCAGTAATGTTTTTTTCCACGTCCTTTTTCAAGAATAGTGGTAGTAACCCTTCCCGCTGTTGCTGGAAGGATGTTGTTCACACTCTTTTATTGGTTTCCCTTACTCAGCCTACACTTTTGAAATATTCTCTTTATCAAACCCCACCTATTCGTTGTATTTGAATGTGCTTTTGCTTCAGACCCTGACTGGCACAAACCATAAATATCTTTCTATTACCTACTAAAATATGTGTAGACTTCTCAGCCCCAAGCTGAACATAAACTTTCAGGCTACTCTCTTACTTCATCTCAACATTGACCCTTTGCTTCAGTAAAAAACTAGTTTAGTCATAGTTCTTTGGATAGACCTAAAAAGTACATTATGTTTTCATGCTCGGGGTACCCTATTTCTCTAATGTCATCTTCCAGACTTGTTATTATTCTCACAGTTTATCTTAAATGTCACCTTTTCCATGTCTCCTTCACTGAGCTCCCTGGTTAACACTTGTATATTCTCTTTCTTATAGTGCTTATATTTCCCCTTGCCTTATAACTACTAATATACTTGCTGTCTCTTCTATTTTATAAGCCCTTAGGGGCCAGGGGCTGACTCTTATGTCCTTTTAGTACTTTCTGCATAGTCAGTGTTCAGTAAATATGTAGTGAATCCGGGTAAATTGCATTAGCTATATTTTAAAATTCAGATTATATTTAAGGGACAATGGTTGAACTTGATAGGCTACTTTAAAATTCAGGTATTATATTACAGCAATAGAGGAAAACACAACTTTGGTTGACATGGAGGTAGATGGTAAAGAAAAGTTAGGAGTATCTTTTTCATCATTCATTTAAAAAATATTTTTTGAATGTGTATCAGGTACTTTCTTCCTAAGCATGAAATATGCCTACTGATGCCCAGCAATATGTTATTAATAATTTTTAATAATTAGTAGAATACTAGAAAGCCTTGGAATTTAGGATTAGTTACTCAACTTAATAATTCTATAATTAGATACTTTAGGTGATTTTCATAAAAACCTGATGTCAGTTGCAGTGTAGCTGAAGATTTTCCCATGTTCCCAGAAATTTATCATAATTTACTACAAGAAGACCATCTAGATTTAGTTTTCTTTTTGAGATTTAGCAAAGATAGAGAAGCCAACTGCTAGATAAAAAAATGCCACTGGAAATATACATGATGGTATTTTAATTTATGATCTTTCTTACATTCTAAATTTTGGATTCTTTTGTTTATCTGCTTGATAAACAAAAACTGATTCTTGGGAGACTGAGGATCTTTTCCAGTGAATAAGAAGAGAAAAATGATAAATAAAGACTATTTAGAGACTTTCTCTTCTGTTATACCATCCTTCAAAAGTATTTCTTTTGGTGTTTTCATTCTGTGATGTTGCCTTTTTTTTTTTTTCAAGTAAACTGTGGTAATATGCTCTTGAAGAAAGAAAAGGGTAGACCAAACAGAACTGTTGCAAGATAAGCATCTTTATTTGGTCATAAAAATCTCAAAATGATAAAGTGCACATTTGTGAATATTTATAAAGACACACAATTATATTTTTCAGATTTTTATGCTTGGGAACTTTAATGAGTTAAATTTCAAGTGTGGGGAATACAGATGATCAGAATAACAGATACATGAGCAGCATAATTACGAAATTTTTTGCTCACTCTCACTCATTTTGAGTTTGCAAACTACTTCTGAGTTCTTGGGTCCTGAATTGCTGTTTTAGAATTAATCTCAATTCTCTGAAATGTTATACATATATTTCAGCATCACTTTTTGACTAATCGATATAAAAATTAATGGTGCACTTCAGGGAAAGTTAATATTATGATCTTCTGTGGCTTATGAGCTCTAATTTAGTAAGTTAGCTTTATGAAATGATAAACTTTATTATTTTTTTGTGATTACACAAAATGGAAATTATAAAAATCTAAGGGGATACAAGAAGTAGATATTCCAGATGAATTCCTGTCGCTAAAATTCTTAATGTTTCCAGCAGGACTTCGCAGATTCAGAACACAAGAGACATTGCTCTGAACACAAAAAAAACCTAGATCCCAAAGATGAGATTGCATTTTCCACTCCCTAAAACAAAACCAAACAACAAAACAGAAAAACAGCTTGAAAAGTTTCTTTCAACATATTTTCTTTGAAAATAATGTTGTAAGTTTAAGATTTGCTTTCTTTCATTCTCTTTATCTCCCTACAGAATCTTGCTGAGAGACCTGTGTTGACTCTGATTCACCCAAGTCTTTGGGAGTAAGGTGGATAGTATCCTTTGGTGAAAAAGAAAGTTTATATTAGCCTCATACGTTGGGTGCCGCAAACATTATTTGGCTCTAAACCTTTCATCTTCCTCTTCCTTTCAGTTAAGTAATGGTACCAATGTTCACCTGCTTCTGTTGGAATCCCTTCATGAAAGCTCTTATGCGTTTGTGTTAGCAGCTTTGTGCTTGTTTAACTCGAGAATGCGAAATAAGATTTAATATACGATATTTTATAAATAAAGCAGAACTTTTTGCCTTAGTTGAATCAAAATGGTTTAGTTACATTTTTAATGCTTATTTCTTTTAAAAAAAATTGACCGTCTGATTTTTCATATTATTTGAATATTAGATTCCAATTGTGTGATGTAACTTAGTTGTATAAGAAAAGAGAGTTTTAGCTTTTTATTTTACAGTGAGATATTTTTTCTTTATGACATGCAAATTAAAGTTGATTTTCTTCCCTCACAACTTCTTTTTACTTTTTTTTTACTTTAGAAAAAATAAAACCTCTATACTAAATTTATGATATAGCACTCTGCATATATTATTTAAATGTCTTATAGATTAAGAATCTAAGGTTCTTAATAAGAAATTAAAATATTTGATTTCTTGGGGGCATTTTTAATCAGATATCTCATTGCCACTGTTGGTAGTGGAAAGGTTCTGGAAGACTACCCACAACATGATATAGTTTGACAATGAACCCAAACACCATGTAAGAAAGTTAATAAGATTGATGGAGAGGACAATAGTTTTTGGCTTTTGTACAAGAATTGTGTCTTCAATATAACACTGGACACCATCACTGACAAAACTGTAGCAGTTTTCCAACAAGGGTGTTATCTGGCTGTCAGATTTGAACCTTCAATTCCAACTTTGTCATGAATTTCCCAGTTTCTCATATCTCATTCCTCACAGTGCTAGTTATCTTTTTAGATATGTTTAGCTTGTTATGGAAGCTGAAATAAAGAGCCCTGAAACTAGAATCTCTGCTGCTTATAAAGTAAAAGGTAGAATGAATTTAATTCTAAGAGCAAAATACTGCCTTTACTAGTCCCTGGAGGTACCAGGTTTAAAAGGAAAGTTCTTACAAATTCCAGTTTATTTAAACTGCCTCATAGATTTGTCTCAGTGGTTTATTTTAATGTCCTGCAAAAATATCTAGAAACAAAAATAACACAAAGTTACGAGGAGGAGGAAAAGAAGCTTTGGGGAGCTTCTCCAAGAAACACTGGAAAAATATTTAACTGTTGAATCAATTTTAAAGTATTTAAAATTTTTCATAATAGCTTGATGATAAGTGCTAAGACATTCACGGGGACTTTTCTTTGTAGTAACTCTTGTAAGATGAAGTGAGAAGACTGTAAAATACATTTTAAAGCCTGTTATAGGGGATAGAAGATTGTCCAGTTAGTGATATACAGGGTGCAAAAGCCAACCTAAGAAAATACTATGAATTCAATTAAAATATCAATTTTTTTTTCAGTTGGTGTGGTGTGTGCTTCAAAGGACATAAGCTAACGACATGTTTTTCTTGTTCCCAAAGACCTCATGGTCTAGTGGTAATGATGGAAGTAGGGGCTGGTGATGGAAGTGGTGGAAGTGAGTAGACATCTATTTGTCAGAAAACAAAGTAAGGTAAGTATTCAGTAATTAAAATAAATAAAGTATGTGATAAGCAATGTTCATCATTTATTCTTTCATTTATATTAACTAGGTGCTTATTATTATATGTACTATTAGGTAGAGGGGTTATTTCTTTAGCAACCCTCTCCTTAAGGGCAATAAATAAGAATATATTCCAGGCTTAGAATGTAATGAGGTACAGGTGAGGTACTGTAGGGGCACAGGTTTGAACATATGCGAAGAGAAGGATTAAGAGTAACAGGAAATGAGGCTGGAAGCATCAGCAGAGTTTAGAACAGTAACAAGCTTTTGGATGGACAAAGCACCTATCACAGGTACAAAGGAGAGAATTTGGGAGACTACTGAACCAGGCTAATGTGGCAGGGAGGTGTTTAAAAGCTCTTCCTGGCAAAAGAGACAGAGTTATTGGGAACCATACCCAAAGAGTGAGAGACGCCACTGTGATGCCCTATCATAGGAGTTGTGAGAGCTAAAAGAATCCTGATGACAGATATTTGATGATGTTTCTTCAGATTTCTTAGAAGCTGCCTAAAAGTGGAATTTAATTTAAAAAAATTCACGTATACTGGTGATGCAGAATCTTCAGGTTTTGGTATTGTTACAGGAATGACTTAAAACCATCTTTTACACTCCTTTAAGCTACATTGGAACTTTACCTAGGCTATAAAAAGAAGACTGATGCACTGAAATAACTTCTGGTGAAATGTACTCATTGGAAGCCAAGACTGATGAAGAAATTTATACTTGGAAATAAAGTATGCAACACTGAACTTATCTTTCTTTGGCAAGGAGAGAAATTTTTTATGGTAATGTTGAACTTCCAGAAGTAGAAGTAGAATGGCACATTGAAAATGAAGCAAAGCACAGACCGAGTGGAGTTTTTGCTATGTTCTGAAAGTTTGTGTCATCCCCAAATTTATATGTTGGAATCCCAACTCCCAAGTAGATGATATTAGGAGGTGAGGACTTTGGGAGGTGATTAGGTTATGAAATGGAGCCCTTATAAGTGGGATTGTTGTCCTTATAAAAAGGACTCGAGAAAGCCAGCTTGCTTAATTACCATGTAAGGACACAGTGAGAAGTCGGCAGTCTGCAATCCAGAAAAAGATCTTCATTAGAACTCGACTATCTTGGCACCTTGATCTTGGACTTCCAGCTTCCAGAACTGTGAGAAATAAATGTTTGTTGTTTATAAGCCACTCAGTGTATGATAGTTTGTGATAGTGACTGAAATGGACTAAAACAGTCCTGAAAAATAAAAAAGTCAGAGCAGAAGAAAAAGCAGCAACAGTAGGAAAGCCGGACCCCAATGGAATTCCAGAATCTGGCTCTCCCGCTCTGGAAATATTCTCTCATCTTCAAATAGGTAAGTGAATTAGTATAAAAATATGATGAAGCAATCTTTAAAAACCTGCGGGGTATTAAAGTAAAATTTTTAGGTCCTGATAGTCTATGTTTTTTGGTTTAGATTTCCATAATGAAAACAGTGAGTACCAATAAAGTTCTGACAAAAACTTACGTGGAGGTAAAAAAAAACAAAACCCAAAAAACCTTTCCTCCTGCCTTCTAAGTTCTTCTAACTGGGTTAATAATTCAAACAACATATAGCAGAAGAACAGGAGAAAATCAAACTTTAATACATGTGCAAAAGGAATTAACCAAAAGCATAAAAATTCCAAGGACAGTGAAGTAAAATTGAGTATATATCACATTTCGGCCAAAGGAGAAAAGGGAGGGAAGGATCTTAGATTTTAAAAGTGAAAATAAGCAATATACAGGTATTTGAGGCCGAGGGTAACATACACGGCAGGTACATTTTTGCTACGCCAGTCAGAATCAATGGAATACAGAGGGTATACCGAGTTCCTTCCTGCATCCTTCCTATCTACCATACTTAATTCAATCAAGGCTAAGGTGGTTAAGCTCAGATTTCCTTCCTGGAGCAGGTCTTTCCATCTGGGCAGGAAAGGAGGAGGCTCAAATGTTCTTTCTAAGTCCTTTGTTTCTTAATAAGCAGCTTAAAATCAGTATTCTCAAAGATAGTTTTAGTATGGCAAAACTTTGGTCCCCTTCACTTAAAAGTTAAAATTAAAGCCAGATAAGGCAGATCATTTTTTTTTTTTTTTTTTTTTTTTTTTTTTTTTTTTTTTGCTTTGAAGGGTCTGAAATAATTGACTGTGGTGGGTGTAGTGCTGATTGGAAAAAACGAAAAAGATTATGATAAGAGCAACCAAGAAAACAGAAAAAAACATAGATTTAATTAACTTTTTCAGTCTACTGATAGCATCTGGAGATAAAGAGTCACTAAATGAGGCTCAGAATTCACATTAGCATCAGATTTTAAACTTGGCACTTCTGGAAAATATGGTTCCATATACTGTGTATTATGTTACTGGAGAAACCATAGAAATAAAGGTGATGTTGAAGAAGGTGAGGAAGGGGAAGTATAGGTATTAGAAAGTTAAATGTGAAAAAAAAAGATGCTGAAGTTGATTCCAATTGTAATTTTTTGTCTGTGTATTTTTCACATATTTCTAGGAAAAAGCCATCTGACTCACTGAAGCATACAACAAGAAGAAACAAGTACTTCTCTGTGGGGCTTGAACGTGTAATGGTTATATTGCAACACCAGGCTTATCAGGTAGAGGATTCCATCATTGCTGTAGAAAATTCTTATTGATGATGTTTATAAATAACTTATTTTCCAGTGAGTGGCTTTCATTTTAACTTCTTTTTTTGTTGTTGTTTAACATTTTTTATGTCATTTAAATGATATCAGAAATAAGAAAAAAGCTCTTACAGTACGTTCTACAGCCTTGAGTCCCCAGCATCTTGGTGATCTTTCCAGGGCCTAGACTGAGGGAGGACCTAACAGAAACCATAATGGGTTGAAATGGTCACTAGATAATAAAATAATGTGGTTCAAAGTTTCTTACAATTTTTTGTAATCCTCCAGAAAAAGGATTTACTCTTACTTTTTGTTAGAAGAAATCCACACATTTTGTCTCCAGCAGCTAAATTCTGCTTCATGAGGAAACAGCTTCAAATGGGTATTAATATTAACCATCTCAGAAAAAAAAACAAGTTGAGTAGTCATGTTTTCTTTACATTTTTAAATTCTACTTTTTTTTTTTTCCATTTTATTGATCCAGAGAACGGTGTTGGGGAAAGTGGGCGCACTGGCTCTCCTGTGTTACCTTGGGAATTCATCTTCATATGTATTTAAATCTTGTTTGTAGATACTTTAAAGTATGCTATTGATAATCTCCAAGATTTCTGAAACTGTGTTTGTCACTAATGATCTGGTAAATTAGCCCAGAAAGAACTAATATTTACTGATCATTAAGGCCTGTACAGAAAAACCTGCATCTTCTTGCCTTTAGCGATCGAAGAAACTTTTCATAATATACAGGCCAAATTTTGCAGTTAAAAATTAAATGGGCTATCACCAAAAGAGATAGGATTTATTAGTTTTTAAAATTTCCTACTAATGTCGAGAAGCTTAGAGGGAAAGTATAAATTTATGTACCATAAATTTAAAGTCTTGTTTTATCAGTAATGCTCTTATTTCTCAGTTCCACTATTTTACTTCGTTTTAAACGCCCCAGATTCGATGCGGCCTGTTTCTCAATTGATATGCAGGATGTCGAAGTATGTGATCCTTCTGTCAGCAGGGCACTAGCAGAACGTCAATATCATGACCAGACACATAGAAAATGCTCTTGTATTGTCCTATAACACACATTTGTAACATAACAGAGTGTTTTTAATGTGTACAGAATATTTAGGAAGTTTTGTCAGAGCTGTGAAACTTGAATCCAGCACAAACAAACAAAAAGAAACAAGACAAAACACAAATGATAAACCTTCTGTGGGCTAAAAAAGGAAGAAAGAGGTGTACGATAGAGTTGAACATGTTTGAAAATCTCTGAGAAGGAGCCCTGTGTGCTTTCTACAGGGGGGCGGGGTGGACTCCCAGGAAGTATGAGCATCTGTCCTCTCTCTCAGTTCCTATCTGGAACCACTCAAGGAGGCCGCATCACAGTATCATGGTATTCCCATGTCAAGAGAGCCATAAAGTAAAGCAGAGCGCACAGAGGGTCTAATGGGACTCTAGTAGCCTTGGGGTGGCATGAATTGCTGCTAATTTTTCCCATATCCTTGAAGAGGACACAGCTGTTAGCTGAGAGAAATGAGTGATAGACCTGAGAAAGTCTCGCATTCTTGATGAGGGACACCACAGAGGCAAGAGTTGTGGACTTTAAACCAAGGACCAGGCAGCTACCACAGTGAATGCCAGTGTGGACCAACGGCATCTTCTGAGCACGGAGTGGAATCGAAATGTCACTAGGTGGCAGCAGTGTGTCAGGCCCACGGGAGAATCAGCTCCCTTCCCTTTATCCCCAACTTTCCACTTCCCACCACTGCTCCTTACGATGACCTTTCTTCAGGAACTTTTAGGCCATTTCTCTGAGAAAAGCAGAAAATGACAAATGGTAAACTGGTTGAGTTCAACTTGGAATGACTGAATTTATTCTTAAAGTAGTAAAATTTTGTTTTGCTTTCAAATTTAGCATGTAAAACTACTAACTCTCAGAATACTATAAGGTCGAACCTCTTAATAAACCTCTTGTTCTACATCACTCACAGTAGTTTTATTTCTCTAGTTGACCCCCGTTCTAGAAACTGATGTTAGATGTGGTCCCAGAAGAACAGAACCTTAAGGACTGGTATTCTCAATTGGTTCTGAATTATCTGGAATTGGTTCTTGGATGTGATTAGATTTAAAGGAAGTAATAAGCTCACTTCCATTGGTAAATAGGACATTTACCTTTCATGGCATGCAGTGGCACAACAGTTGCTTAAATTATCACCTGTAGACACTTATAATCCTGTCTCTATGCAAAGCAAAGTTTTCTTATAGGGCAGTGATAGAAAGTTGCAGGTCTTAACCCACACTTTGAATGAGGAACTAAGATTCTGAGCTCATAATTTTCTTCTCCCAAGTTCTCCAGGTCACTTAGAAGCAGCCAAATTACTCCATTATACTTATCATATTAAGATGAACAACCATTCTGTTTAGTCCAAGAATGAGGGGGTCTCTTGGAATGCCCAAACTGGGAAAATCCCAGGCAAAGCAGGATAAGTTTACATTCACTAAAATGTTCTGTGACAGCTTTTACTTGATTGAAGAAATCAATGTCTTTAATGACTTGGAATATATAGGTTTTATAATTTCTACCACAACTCTGTTCAATTCACCTTTTTGGCCTATTTAGAAGGCAGGTAGATCTTGGAGAATGCAAGTGGATCATCTTAAACTTCAGCTAGTAGTGATTTTCCAGATAAAATTTTGTGGCTGGACAAAAATCAACACATCCTCTAGAACTTGGTAATTATTAATCTAGTGAGTGTTATTTTCTCTATGCTTGTTAATAAAATTGTTAATAAAACCAAATTGCTTTGATTTGACACTTGCACTATCCTACCTCAACTATCTATATTTACTTGCTACTAGTTTACCATTGTCGGGTGTTCTTCTGAGAAAGAGAACCAATAGGATATACAGGCATACCTCATTTTATTGTGCTTCTCTGTGTTGTACTTCACAGATACTGCATTTTTTACAAATTGAAGGGTTTTGGTAACCCTATGTTGAGCAAGACTATTGTCATCTTTCCCCAACATTTGCTTACTTTGTGTCTCTGTGTCACATTTGGGTTATTCTCCTAATATTTCAAGCTTTTTCATTATTATATTTGTTATGATGAACTGTGATCAGTGATCGTTGATGTTACTATTGTAATTGTTTTGGGGCGTCACTAACTGTGACCTTATGATGATGAACTAAATTGATAAATGTTGTGTATGTTCTGACTGCTCCACCACCCAGCCATGACCCCATCTCTCTCTCCTTCCTCAGGCCTTCCTATTCCCTGAGATACAACAATATTGGAATTAAGTAAATTAGTTAACCCTACAATGGCATCTAAGTGTTCCAATGAAAGGAAGAGTACACATCTCTCACTTTAAATCAAAAGCTAGAAATCATTATGCTTCGTGAGGAAGGCATGTTTAAAGCTTTGACAGGCTGAAAGCTAGATCTTTTGTGCCAGTTAGCCAAGCTGTGAATGCAAAGGAAAAGTTCCTGAAGGCAATTAAAATTGCTCCTCTAGTGAATACATGAATGATAAGAAAGCAAAACTGCCTTATTGCTGATGTGGAGAAAGTATTAGTGGTTTGGATAGAAGATCAAACTAGCCAAAACATTCCCCTAAGCCAAAGTCTAATTGAGAGCAAAACCTAACTCTCTTCAATTCTTTGAAGACTAAGAGAGGTAAGGAAGCTGCAGAAGAAAAGTGTGTAGATAGCAGAGGTTGGTTCATGAGGTTTAAGGAAAGAAGCCATTTCCATAATATAAAAGTGAAAGGTAGAGCAGCAAGTGCTGATGTAGAAGCTGCAGCAGGTTATCGAGACCTAGGTTAGAAAATTAATGAAGGTAGCCACGCTAAACAACAGATTATCCATGTAGACCAAACAGCCTTGTTTTGGAAGAAGATGCCATCTAAAACTTTCATAGCTAGAGAGAAGTCAATATCTTGCTTTGAAGCTTCAAAGGACAGGTTAACTTTTTTGTAAGGGGCTGTTGCAGCTGGTGACTTTAAGTCAAAGCCAATGCTCATTTATCATTCTGAAAATCCTAAAGCCCTATAGGGGCTAAATCCACTCTGTCTGTGCCCTATAAATGGTACAAAGACTGGATAACAACACATTTGTATGTAACATGGTTTATTGAATATTTAAGCCTACTGCTCAGAAAAAAAGATTCAAAATATACAATGTACCTGGTCTCCCAAGAGCTGTGATGGAGATATACAATGAGATTAATATTATTTTCATGCCTGCTTACACAACACCCATTTTGCAGCCAATGGATCAAGGAGTAATTTTGACTTGCAAGTCTTATTATTTAAGATATATTTTATGATGAAACCAAATCATTGCAATCTCATAATAAAACTTTAATAGATGAGGAATTCCTTCGTATGGATGAGCTAAGAGAGTTGTTTCTTAAGATAGGTTCTACTTCTGGATGCTGGAAAGATTATTGAAATAACCACAAAAGATTTAGAATGTGACATAAACTTAGTCGAAAAAACAGTGGCAGAGTTTGAGAAGGTTGATTCAAATTTTGAAAGAAGTTCTCTTTTGGGTAAAATGCTATGAAACAGCATCACATGCTACAGAGAAATCATGAAAAGGCAGCAGCCATCAACATTGAGGCAAAACCCTCCACTAGCAAAAAGATTATAACTCATTGAAAGCTCAGAGGATGTTTAACATTTTTTAGCAATAAAGTATTTTTATTTAGACATAATGCTATTGCACACTTAATAGATTACAGTATAGTATAAACATAAATTTTATATGTACTGGGAAACTAAAAAATTCATGTGACTAGCTTTATTGAAATATTTTCTTTATTGTGGCAGTCTGAAACCAAATATATATCTTTGAGGCATGCCAGGATATTATACAGAAAGACACTTATTATGAGGAATTGGCTCACATAATTAAGGAGTCTGAAAAGTCACATGATTTCCCATTTGTAAGCTGGAGACCCAGAAAAGCAAGTAGTGTGATTCTAGTCGAAATCTGAAGATCTGAGAACTGGGGAAACCAATGGTATAAATTCCAGTCCAATGGCAGGAGAATGATGTCCCAGCAAGCTGGTAGTCAAGAAGCAATTAGGAACAAATTCTTCCTTCCTCTGCCTTTTTGTTCTTTTTTTTTTTTTTTTTTTTTGAAAGTCGTCATTGGATTGGTTGAGACACACACCGACCATGGGGAAGGCAATCTACTTTACTGAGTCCACTGATTCAAATGGTAATCTCATCCAGAAAAACCTCACAGACCCATGCCAAAATAATACTTAATTTGGGCACTCCTTAGCCCATCAAGTTGACATATAAACTTAACCATCACACTGGCATTAGCAAATTGTTTCTGTAAAGGACCGCATAGCAAACATTTAGGCTTTGCCTAAAAACATTTAGGTCACATGTAGTCTCTTCTTCTCTTCCCCATCATCGATGTCATTTTCTTCTTCTTCCTCCTTCTTCTTTTCAACTATTTCAAAATGTGAAAACCATTCTTTGTTCCCAGCCTGTACAACACAGACTGTAAGGCCAGATTTGGCCCACGGATCATAGTTTGTTAACCCTTGTAGCCCACAGGTAAGTGAAGCTAAAATAGCCACCAGTTTAGGGACTAGCATCTCAGAAAGGTTTAATAACTTGCCTGAGGTCACACATAGAGTGACTTTTGGACTTCTGCATTTGTTTCTGCATTGTCCATTGAACACTGTTAATCAGTTTAACCCAAATCCCCTATCCTCAATATCTGATCACCCTCGACACCTGGTTGGGTTCCTCCTCCTCTGTCATCCCCAGGTGATGTCTAGTCACCCTG
Organism: Rousettus aegyptiacus; assembly: GCF_014176215.1. Lineage (NCBI taxonomy): Eukaryota > Metazoa > Chordata > Mammalia > Chiroptera > Pteropodidae > Rousettus > Rousettus aegyptiacus. The sequence continues at coordinate 48,038,633 of NW_023416284.1, forward strand.
GTCTGCCTTCGACAAGAATCCTCATAGGTCAGTTCTGCTAGAGCCCCCTTACCCCTGGTATTTCATTTTAGCAGTTTTTAATTTACTGACTACCCTTGTCCCCATGTACCCCACTTCTTTGCTATAAATTCTTACTTTTCCAAGTTGTGTATAGATTTGAGTCCGATCTCTCTCCTTTACCACAAAACCCCATTGCTGTGGCCCCTAACCCTATCATGATAATTCCCCTGAATAAATTTTGCCTTACTCTTCTTTAGTAAGAGCATGAATAGTTTTTTTTTTTTTAAATACCTGGGGATAAATCGGACTTTATTTGTTCTTATAGAGATTTGCTATCAAGCAAACAAACTTTAAACACAAATTGAAAAAGAAAAGGAATGGCAGTTGTGATATTGCTCTAAAAGGAGTCAGGTTGTTGTAGAGTTACTGGTAAATTACTCCTATCCAATCAGTCAACACTTAGTCAGGGGTCAGAGAGGGAAGTGCAGTACATGTGACTGAGAAGGGAGCTTGGATTAGGGGACAAAGAGTTTTGCCCATGTGGTTTGCTGAAGGTTACCTCTGAAGTTCTACTGATTCCATCCAGAGTTCTCAGCTGTTTTAATTAAAGAGTCAAAACTCCCATAATAAAAAGTAATGCTGGAAAGGGTAAGTTTAACAGGATGGTTGTACCATTTAGTTTAATAATCTTCTGATTTGGCATAAGAGCTTATTAGAGTACAGAGCTTATTAAATATACCAGTTCCAAGGCCTCCTTCCAGAGATTCTATTAGGGCTTAGGAGGATGCATTTCTATCAAGAGCTCCAGATGATTCTCAGGTAGGCAGTTAATGATCCATGCTTTTGGCAAGTACCATTAAAGAGAGAAGCCAAAGGTGTTATATTGGCCTGTTCTCTCAGCTTCCCAAGAGGAAATGCAACAGCTACATTTAGAAAACTATTTTTAAGGAAGTTCAACCCACCTCAGATCTTTGTTAAAGAATCTTGGTCTTTGTAGTCTTAGCTGCCACCAGCTTTAATGTATCCTGTCCCTCCATATCTCTATCCTGGCTGTCTAAGATATGTTTAGATTTTCTTGTTGTAATTTTCTTGTTTTGTTGCCTGGATTGATGTTGGTTTTTTTTAGTCATAATTTTTCTTGAATACTGGCTCCCCCAAAATATCTTCCAAACAACACATTGAGAAGACAAATCTGAATTTATTGTCACTAAAGAAAAGCATTGCACCGACAGCACCTCAGTGTTTTAGAAGAAGGAGAATAAAGTTGGAAAATTTATGAGAGTTTTCAAGTCCAGTTTTAGCCTGGACTTCCAATACAGAAGCTCAATTAGAATTGGCTAAGAGTCATGATGTAATAGTTTTAAATTAGTAGATTTTGAGGGAGTAGATTCAGAGTCTGGTGATGTAAACTATCATTTATGTTTTTATCTAAGAGTTCATGAATCTTTCATGAAATTCTTGGAATGAGCAAAAAAATTATTTGCAACTTTAATCTTCCCAGGCAAGAGTTTCTGGAATAGTAAAATTATATTGATGATGACAGTGGAATAATAAAGTCATCTAAATGTAGATAATAAGCTAGGTGGGTAAAGATAGATTGGCTCTCATTATTTAAAAATAAAAATAATTCTCATTTTACATACTTTTTATTTATTTATTTATTTTTTCTTGATGTACATTGATTTTTTTTTGTTAAGTTTATTCGGGTAGCATTGGTTAATAGAGTTGTATAATTTTCAGATTTACATTATAATTTGACATCTGTATATTTTATTGTGTGTTTACCACTCAAAGTCCAGTTTCCTTTGGCTACCATATATTTGATCCCCTTTACCCACTTCACCCTTCCCCTACTTCCTATATTTGAAACCCTTTACCCCATCTACCACCCCTTTTCTCCCCTACCCACTACCCTCTGGTAACCACTAGTCCATTGTCCATGTCAATAAGTCTCTGTTTGTTTGTCCTATTCGTTTGTTACTTTTAGGTTTATATCCCATATATAAGTGATATCATGTGATTTTCAACTTTTTCTGTCTGGCTTATTTCTCTTAGCATGATTATCTTGAGGTCCATCCATGTTGTGGCAAATGGCAGTATTTCATCTCTTCTAATGGCTGAGTAATATTCCATTGTATATATGTGCCACAGCTTCTTTAGCCAATCATCTATTGTAGGACACTTCAGTTGCTTCCATGTCCTGGCCACTGTGAATAATGCTGCTGTGAACATCAGTGTGCAAATATCTTTTTGGATATGGGTTTTCAAGTCTTTGTAGTAAATACCCAGTAGAGGGATTCCTGGATCATATGGTAGATCAATTCTTAATTTGTTGAGGAACCTCTATACTGTTTTCCATAGTGGCTGTACCAATTTGCAGTCCCATCAGCAGTGTATGAGGGGTTCTTTTTCTCCTTATTCTCTCCAGCATTTGTTATTACTTGTCCTGTTGAATATAGCTATTCTAATAGGTGTGAGATGTTATCTCATTGTGGTTTTGATTTGCATTTCCCTAATAGCGATGTCAAACATCTTTTCATATATTTGTTGGCCATTTGTATGTCCTCTAGGTAGTTATTCATTTCTTGATTGATTTAATTTTACTGGCATAAATTAAAGCATATATTCCCCCCATACCCAGAGAAATCTCAAGTTTGTTATATTCCTTGGGTTCCTTCATGCTTGAGAATGTTGTTGCCTTTTATTTTTAATCTGGAAAACATTTCCGTAGAATATAATGTTCTTAGGAGACACTTTCCCTCAGAATGAAATACAAAAAATTAATTTTTTTCCTATATATACTTAAGTGGATATTTATACATGAAAAGAGATATTACTTTTTAAATGCTAGTTGCCATTTACCGTTGTGCTTGCACTAGTAGTTTAAAATACATACTGAATTCCAAAGACTTAGTATGTAAAAAATATATAAAATAGCTATTTAGTCCTTTTCCATATTGATTATAAATTGAAATAAGGTTCTGGATATACTGTGTTAAGTAAAATGTATTATTAAAACTAATTTCACCTGAGTTTTCTGAGTGATGTCAGAAAGATGGTGGGATAGACAGTCACATTCTACCTTCAAGAGAAGTCCAGAATTCAGTTAAGAAGTTACAGCACCTCAGACAAACACGGAGTTGGAAACACCTGCATTGAAATGGGCAAGAAGAACAATCTCACTTTATCTGCATCATTCTCTTCCCTAAAGTGGCACAACTCAGTGCTAAGAGAGATCATCTCAGCATGTGGCTTCTACAGTTGTGTGTGTGTGTGTGGGGGGGGGCGGGTGGAAGCGAGGGGGGGTGGGAGGGTGGGGGCCAGGCAGTGAAACATGGGACTTGTTTTCCTGCCTTCCATTGTGTGACCCAAGGGTCTGGTTTCTGTCTTGCTTCACACTGAGTGCTAAAGAAATTAGCTTTGTCTGTATGTTTTGAACAGGTTGGAACAAAGGAAAAGGGGAAGGGAAGCTCCCTGAAGCCAACACAGGTTTGTGAGATTGGGAAAAGACCCAGAACTGAAGTTTCTCCTCCAGTAAGGAGGAGAAGAGTAAAGTGTGCCTCTATTGTCCTTGAAAGGCTGTTTCTGTCTTGCCTCACTTGGAGAGCTGAATGAACTGGCATTTGGACTCTTGGGGCACCTAAGACAAAGTAAAGGGGACAAGTGGCTTCCTGAATTTGACCGGGCTCTGTGATGAGGGGAAAAGGCATGGAACTGATGTTTTTCCGAGGAAGGAGGGACAGGACTGAACACCAGAGGGAGCAAGAGAGTATAGGCTTCTGGGTGGGGGGGGGGGGGGTGGAAGAAAAAAAAAGAAAAAAAAAAGAAAAAAAGAAAAGAAAAGATTGGACGTATAGGGCAGCTTGTTACACTATCCCAGAATCTGGATAGGCTGATCCCCAAAGGTCTTTCCTGGTCAAAGCCAGTCGATAAATTCTGGGAGAGATGGCTTTTTCTTCAGTGTGCAGACATCAACGAGAAGCTATGGGTACATGAAGAATCGAGAAATGATGATACAACCAAAGAAATAAAATAAATCTCTAGTAATTGACCTTAGAGAAATGGAGGTGTAAGAATTCTCTGACAAAGAGTTCAAAATAATTATCTTAAAGAAGTGTAGTCCTTTCAGGCTGCTATAACAAAAGACCTCAGACTGAGTAGCTTACAAGCATATTGACTTGATCTTCATGCATAGTTTTGTGTGTGTGTGTGTGTGTGTGTGTGTGTGTGTGTGTGTGTGTGCACGTGTGCATGCAGAAATCCAGTTGGAATCAAATTATGAAGCAAAAAAAAATGCATCTCTGGCTTTTAAAAACTCACATTTTTTTTTTTTTTTGCTATGTAAAACTGGTTACCGAGATGTCATGATGCTAAGCACAAGAAATGTACAATTGCAAAAGAATTGGAGAGATTAGATTAGAAGAGAGAGATGTGCGTTTACTCAAGGAGAAAGATATTTTGAAGGCTAATAAAAGAAGAAAGATATTACAGGCTGTATTTATGTACTTTTTGTCAGGGATGGATGAATCTAAATGATTTTATATTATCAAGATATCTCATACAAATTTCTGGAAAGTGCTATACTCAGGATCAGGCTTTATTGCCAATCATCTTTGTCTTAAACTTTTAAAATCATGTCTTATTTGAGAGAAATATCATCTGATTCTGGTTCATTTCCACTTTACTCATCAACTTACTATTTTATTTGCAATGTAATCTCTGAAATAGAGGACTTCAGGAACAGCTAAACTCAGTTTTCCTTTACGTCTCATAATGAAAAACATTGGAAATCAGAGTTCAAAAGCACCAAACAAAAGTTGTCATTGGTATCTACAGAAATCTCTTCAAGTTAGCTGCTGTATAAATAAAGTTGATACCCATAGTCAATGATTTAAACTGGGATCATTCTTCTGATAAATTCTTTTTTTATGGAAGACTGCAAGATACTTTTTTAGCAGAGTCAAGGAATTTCTTTTTTATCTATCCGAAAGATTTTTAAGAGTTGCTTTCATTCAACAAGTAGTTTATTGAGTACCAACAGGGACTGGGCTCTTTTGGGAATAACAAAATTATATTAGTCAAATTCTCAACCCTCAAATAACATCAAGGTTTATTGGATAGGTTAGACATAGTGACAGATTAGAAGATCAAAGAAGTGTTAATGGCCTGCTATAGAGGTCTTTCGGGTTTATCAGTGGGGAGAAATCAACTAGGGCCAGAAGCCCTATTATATATACACGTGTCCATGTGTGTGTGTGTGGGTGTGTGTGTGTGTTTGTGTGTGTGCAAGAGAAATTTGGTTAGGCTTTAAGAGATATTGAGATCTATGTATTCATGAAAAGAAGGCCAGAGTTGGTAGATAAGCACGTTTATGGAGGGTTTAATAGTTACAATATTAATATGATACAGGAATATCACAGATATTTGGTCAAAAGTTTCAAGTACAAGGCGGGTTTGAAGAAGATTAATGTTGGGGAAGTACAGCTCTCTCTATTTAAGTACATAATGTTTACCTGGGATTGGTGAATGCTTTCTATCAAGTGTCCTTGATAAATTATATAACTTTTTTCTCTTTTGCTTTTGTCACCTTGAGTTCCTTTGTAAACATAGTTAAATAAGTAACTTCTTTAAAATGTCTTGCCTTAGTAGATACTTTAAAAATAATTTCACCTTTGGAATTGCTATTCGATTGTTGTAAAAACTGATTAAATTTCTTGGAAGAAAAAGTTTTAAAGAGATTGCCGATTTATTTAGTTTTCCAATTTCTTTTAACATTTTTATTTTCAACATATATTGATAAAAATGGACTCTTAAGGTACAATTTTGAAAGAATGCAAAGCGATTCAGAAAATACACATGATCTTAAAGTTCTCTAGGCTCTAGGTAATACAATACAGACATTAATTCTACATGTGGAATTGAATAAATAAAGTTTCTTTTATTGCCTTACTTATGTAGAGAAAATACACATCAAGTTGAAATTGCCAACTCTGTGTCCACAAAGTAACAATAGTCAGAGGTGGGTAGGTCAAAGTGGGGAATAGTATCCATTATTTATATGACTCACATTTGTTTAGCTAGAAGTAACTTTTTAAAAATCCCTTTGCTGTAACAATAATGTCAGGTGGACTGCATCATGGTTTCAAACTCATTGCAGTTCTTGGAACCCATAAATAATCAGGACAATTCAGGAGACGCTGGCCAAGAATATAAAAGAAATCGTTTTCCTTTTTTTTTTTTCCCCCTAAATGATGAATCACAGTAAATGTATTCTTAAAATATTGTTTTAGGAATGCAGCTCTAGTGAGTATTGGTGTCCGGCCACAAGCAATGTATAAAAACAAGCAAAAAGACACTCATTTTAAAAAGAATTTTATTTTGAACCCCTATTCTGCCTGCTGGTGAAGACTAACTCTTAGTTAATGCAATCATCTCAGGAGTACTTGCCCTCCTACACATTTCGCATATTGTATCTAAGTTTCAGAGGGCTTATGGGGACTCTAGGAGGATTTCACCTCATCCTTGATTATTGTTACCTACTCACTATGACATTAGCTGAGATGTACATTATTTTCCCCACTTTCAATAATTGGTCTATGTATGTCACTGCTGTATTTACTGTCTTAATCACATGGCTTCTGTACCCTACTTGGTATACAAAAAAGCTTTGGCTCTGCTTCTGGACCCCAATGATAAACAGGGACTCTCTTCATCTAGACAAGCCTCACAGGCATTCTACCTATTATTCTTACTATGCCACAGGAGGACACAACTGCATTTCAAATGTTTCTAGGAAATACAAAGTAGTGAAATGATAAAATAAATAAGTATTAATATTATTGAATAGGTATACACATTTGGCAGCCATTTTATGACATACGAGTTTTAAAATTCGATTTATTAAAATTTTCAATATCCAGCTTTTATAATTGGAATTTATTTAGATTACTCTGAGAGATCTTTGGGGAAACACTAAAAAAGCTAGAAGTTTCACTTTTGGCTAGGCCTTTAAATGAAATCCAGATGCATTATGACTTTTGAGGGTTTTTTCAATGAGGCTCTAATCCTTTCTAACTAATCTCCTGGTATTATTTACTCAATAGCATTTTTATTAGGAGGTTTTATTGCATATTCTCCATGGAGAGCTTGGAGGCCTATATATGGCAGTATCATTGTTTAAGGTGAAAAAGTTTCTTTCCTTTGAGAAAAGAGTTTCAAGTGAAAGAAATTAAGCTGAAAGTATTGACTATCTCAATAGTTTTTTTCTCTTTCAGAAAAAAACCAGAAAGAAGGTTATTGATAAAATATTCTATTTTCACATAGACAAGAGTCTGTAACAGTTAAGATTGTTTTTCTATTATAGGTGATAAAATATTCAATAAAGGAACTACAACGAATTCAGGTCATGAGGTGTCTTTTTGTTTGTTTGTTTACAATAAAGTTAATAAGTAGGCATTGTAAAACACTTAAAATACATTAAAATATAGAGAGTAACTAACCTACTATTACACACTATCAAAATAATCATCGATAACATTTTAATATGTTTAAAATAATTCATAATATTTTTAGACTCTAAGGTATAAAAATAAATAAAACATGGTTTCATTTAAGATGTCTGCAGTCTGGTGAGAAAATGGATATAGAAATATAGGATTAAAAATCAGTATGGTAAGTTGCCATGAGCAAGGAAAGCAGCTACCAAAGTGACACTCTTGAACGCATTTGTGTCTTTCCACAGTGCCAGATTTGTTGAGTGGAACCTTCTCAGATAAACAAATCAAGTACTCATGCAAGTTAACATACAACACACAGAGAAGTACAGTTTTTCACAACTGAGTGAAGGGATGAAAGTCCTTATCATCTCCAAAGTGAGCTCTGTTGACTGGCTGCAGGGACCACTATGCTTTGGTCCCAGGCCAGCGGCTTCAAAGGGGAGAAGGTCAGAGTCTGGTTCTCAGCGCATCTGATGGTGATTCTCTCCGGTTAGGCTTGAACATCGTTTGTCTAAGGCAGGGATCCCTACCCTCTAGTCTGTGGACAGGTATCAGTCTGCGGTTGGTTAGGAACTGGGCCACACAGCAGGAGATGAGCAGCAGAAGAGCAAGTGAAACTTCATCTGTATTTGCAGCTGCTCCCTATTGCTAGCATCACCACCTCAGCTCTACGTCAGATCATCAGGCATTAGATTCTCATAAGAGCACTGGTCCCTGGTGCCATAAAAGTTGGGGACCGCTGGTCTAAGGTATTTGGCTTATATAGACCTTACAAAGTGTGATCTTTATGCTTTTTGGGCCCTGCGGATAGGGGCTTGGTGTCAGAGAATTTTTCTTAGAAGTAATGCAGGAGTGAAATTTAAATGAGAAATCTTAAAATGACTAATTTTGAATTAAGGGAATGAGGACAGGGAGATGATGGGTCTAGGTTGATATAGATAACACGATTTTTTTTTCTTTTTCTTGTTTTCTTTCTTCCTTCTTCCTCTTCTTGGAATGGGTCTCACCCTCACGTCCAAGACTCTGTCCGGTGGGGGTAGTGCCACCGAGGCCCTGGGTGGCCTCAGCTCCATGACTCCAGGCACCTCGCTAGCATGGCTCTGGCTGGGAGGTTGTGGTCTGGCCTGTCGAAACTGTGGTAATGCTCTTCCCCACTCCTTTGAAAAAAAAGGAGGCTTTCTCTGATGTTCCCTGAATCATCTTCGGGGTTCTTCTTCTTTGTGGTTTTGAAGAATACCACACATTAGAAGCTGAATAGCTCTATGATCTGGTGTATAGGATCTAAGAAGTCTGACAGCCTTCCTTGATTTCATAGCATCTGTATCTCCTTTAGTTCAAACTGGCACTGTTTCTTCTGGGGTGCCTAATTAGGGCAGTGGCCGGACACCCATGCTAATCTCTTTATCAAATGACTGCCGGGCCACACCTTCAGTGTTCTCTTCTGAACACATTTTCTCATTTTCTTCAATAAGGACAGGCTGAGAATCTTCCTAATTTTCAAGTTCTAGTTCCCTTTTGCTTAATGACTTCTTCAATTCATTTTTCTATTCTCATATTTCACTACAAGCAATAGGAGAAACCGAGCCACTCCTTCAATACTATCCTTAGAAATCTTTTTGGCTAAATATCTAATTTTATCACTTACACGTTGTAACTTCTACAAAATACTGGAATGGGAGCACAATTCAGCCAAGTTCTTGGCCACTTTACAGCAAGGATCATGTTTTCTCCATTTTCCAATAACATGTTTCTCATTTCCAGACCTCACCAGCATGGTCTTTACCATACATATTTCTACCAACATTCTGTTTATGATTATTTATGTATTCTCTAAAAAGGGAAAGTTTTCCTACAGCTCTCCTCTTTTCTTTTTGAGTCCTCATCAGAATCATCTTTAATAGTCCCTTCATAGAAATCTTGTTTGTTTTTCCTAGTATGTACCTTAAATTTTTTCTAGCCTTTATCCATTACTCAGTTCAAAAGCTATTTCCACATTTTCAGGTATTTGTTATAACAGCACTCCCCACTCTTGGTACCAATTTTCTGTATTAGCCAATTTGTGATACTATAGCAAAATATCATAAACTGGATGGCTTAGACAACAGACATTTATTTTTCACAGTTATGGAGGCTGGAAGATCCAAGATCAAGGCACTGACAGTTTCTGTTCTTGGTGAAAGCCATCTTCCTGGCTTACAGATGCCCACCTTCTTGCTGTGTTCTTACATGCAGAGAGATTGAGAACTCTGGTCTTTCTTCCTCTCTTATAAGAACACTAATCCCATCATAAGAGGTCTCATCCTTATGAACTCATTTCGAAATAATTACCTCTCAAAAGCTCCACCTCCAAACATCATCAAACTGAGATTACAAGTTCAACATATAAATTTTGGAAAAATACCAATATTCAGTTCATAATAGATGGTTTTTATGGGAGATAACTTTAGAGGTAATAAAATGAAAAGGGCTCAAATTTTATCTTTTAAATACCATTCTCCACAGGGCTCTTTGAAGAAATGGCTGATTCTAGGTTTGGAACAGAAAAAGGACAAAATGTGTCTGGAACATTTGTACCAGAGAGCAAGGAAATGTCTAAGGAAGAAAGTGGACACAACTAGTGGACAATTAAGTGCAGTATCAGATTCAGAATTAGGTTTATTTACTACGAGGGACATTATTTGGATAACTGCAAAACTTGAATGATAATGCCTCAGTGTCAATTTCCTAATCTTGATGATTGTAATGTGGTTTTATCAAAGTCCTGTTTGTATTAGATATATGCTAAAGTATTTGTGGAGGATGGGGTATTGTCTGAAAATACTCTCCAATTGTCCAGGTAAAAAGTTTCATAATGTATTCGATATTTTTCTGTGAGGCTGTGATTGTTTCAAATAAAAAATAAATATTTAAATATTTTAAAAAGAAGTCAATGTGTAGAGAGAAGAAGAAAAGAGAATCTTTGAAGCATATGAGTCAGTAAAAATTTAGTCAGGAAAGCAGGGTCTCTGTGAGGTTTTGTAAGAAGTGAAGCTTACACATTTATGGGAACAACTTAGGAAGTCTGGAAAGAATTGGAGGTTCAGAGAAAACATCCCTGATTAGCCCCCAGCACTGCTTCTAATCAGCAAAGTAAGACAAGAAAAGAAAATAAAAGTCAAATAGATTGGAAACAAAGAAATAAAACTGTCCCCACTTGCAAACGACATGCTTATCTTCATAGAAGACCCCCTCCAATCTCCTAAAATTAATAAGTGAGTTTGGCAAGGTAGCAGGATATAAGGTAGACATATATAAAAATTAATTGTATTTCTATATACTAATAATGAGCACATAGACACCAAAATTAAAAATAAAATATCATTTACAATTACTTAAAAAAAATCAAATACTTAGGAATAAATATATTTATTTATTTACATGCTGAAAACTACACAAGTTAATAAAAGAAATCAAAGAAGATCTAAATAAATGGGAAGGCACACCATATTCATGGGTTGGAAGACTCAACATAGTAAAGATATAAATTCTTCCCAAATAGATATGTATGTTCAACACAATGCCTATCAAAATTCTAACAATACTTTTTGTGGATAGAGACAAAATTATTTTAAAATGTATGTGTAAGACAAAGGAACTAGAATAACTAAAGTAGTACAATGGGAGGAATAAGCCCACCCATTTCACCTTATTATATAGGTATAATAATTAAGATTGCATGGTAGAGGGATAGGCATATAGATCAATGAGGCAGAGCTGAGAACCCAGAAATAAACATACAAATATGACCAAATGATTTTTGACAAAGATTATGGTTAAAAAAAAAAAAGCATCCTTGTAGTGACAATAATATTCTGTATATATCCACTGGTTGCAAGTTTATACTCTGAACATGCTTTCTCCATTTCCTCAGACCCCAGCCCCTGGTAATCACCATTCTACTGTCTGTTTTTCCAAGTCTTGCTTTTTTGGATCCCATACATGCATCATAGATATAGTATTTTTCTTTCTATGTCTGATTTATCTTACTTAGAACAATGCCCTCAAGGTCCATCTATGCTGTCTTAAATGGCACAATTTCCTTCTATGTCACGGCTGAATAATATTCTATTGAATGTATGTACCATATAGTTTTATATTCATCAGTTGATGAACACTTAGGCTGTTTCTATATCTTGGCCGTTGTAAACAATGCTCCAATAAACATGGAAGTGCACATATCTCTTTAATATTCTGTTTTCATTTAATTAGATATATACCTAGGAGTAGAATTTCTGGATCATATGGTACTTTTACTTTAAATATTTTGAAAAACTTTCATACTGTTTTCCATAGTGGCTGTACTAATTTAAATTCCTACCAACAGTACACAATGATTTCTTTTTATCCACACCTTCTCTAATACTTACCTCTTGTCTTCTTGAAGATAGCCTTATCTCACAGAATTTGATTTGCATCTTCCTGCTGATTAGTGATGTCGAGAATTTATCATTTACCTCTTGACCATTTGGATATCTTCCTTGGAAAAATGTCTTTTTAGTTTCTTTGTCCACTTTTAAATTAGATTGTTGGGGTTTTTTGTTATTGAGTTGATGATTTCTTTAAATATTTTGGATATTAATGCTTATTTGATATATGGTCTGCAAATATTTTCTCCCATTCTTTAGGTTGCCTTTTTCATTTTGTCGATTGTTTCTTTTGCTATGCAGCTTTTTAGTTTGATGTTGTCTCACTTGGTGATTTTTTTTCTTTTGTCGATTGTACTTTTTGGTGTCGCATCTAAAAAATCATTACTAAGACAAATGTCAAAGAGTTGCTTTCCTATGTTTTCTTCTAGGAGTTTTATGGTATCAGGTTTAAGTCTTTAATACATTTTGAGTAATCAACATTTATTGAACACATTATTTGTTAAGTACTGTGCTGGATTGTATGGGTATGGAGGTGAGTAAAATAGGATGCCTTTCATCAGGGGACTTAATCTCTCTTGGACAAGACAAACACAATTCATGGTAAGTGATAAGGCAGACACACATAAGACATTGGAGTTCAGTTTTCAGTGAAGACTTCTGTGGGAGAGTGTCCAAGAGGAATCTTTAGGGACGAATAATGGTAGGTCAATTGAGGAGAGATGCAAAGAAAACTGCATTAACAAGGCATCAAGGTATGAAACAGATGGTATTCAACCTCCAACATCATACTTTTCCCCTAACTTTGTTTATTTCTCCCCTTCCAGCCTAATTTTTCAAGCCAGAGGACACCATAATAGAAATAATGATTCGTTTCATTTTCCTAGATCCCAGGAGCAGTCAGCACATATGCAATTTCTAAGGTCAATGCTCTTCTAGGATGATGTTTCAATACAAGAAACTGCTAAACCTAACAAGTCCTGTGATTCTGCCCCATGCTTCTCTGATCTGCTTGCTTTCTGTTGTAAAACCTTAATCCTGGGCAGCATCAGGATTACTGTGGAGTTTGGGGCCTTCAGATCATCTCAGCAGTATTTAAAAACAAAGCTCCTTTTCCTGGAACCTAGAAAGTGGAAACTTTGGATGATGTTTATGAATATTTCTAAAAGCAAAAATGACCACAGTTTTTTTATTTTTCATTTTCGTGGAAATGTTCTCTTTCAATAAAAATAATTGCTCATGCATCTGTGTCTTTTTTAAAGACACAGTGTTCTATGAACATTACAGTTTTTCTGAAGAAACAAGCAGTGGTTCTGGGAACAATATCAACTGCAGTAAGCTAATTGATTATGTGGCAATCCAGAAAATTGGTCTCTTTTGATGCATGTCTTTAATTTGATAAGCATTAAAGATACAGAAATTCTTTCAAGGCTTTGTCAGGTATTTCTAGAAGGCAAGATGCCTGTATAATTCTTGCAGAGCTCCTTTGGGCTACTATAACAGTATACCACAAACTGAATGGCTTATAAACAACAGAAATTTATTTCTCACAATTCTGGAGAGACTGGGAAATCTAAAATCAAGGCTCTGGCAGATTTGGTGTATGGTGAGGGCCTGCTTCCTGGTTCATAGATGGCTAGCTGTCTTGCGCCTGTGTCTCCTTGTGGTGGAAGGGGTGAGAGATCTCTCAAGGGCCTCTTTAATAACGACACAAATCCTCATCATGAAGGCTCTGTCCTCATGAGACAATTGTCCTTCAAAGGTCCCACAACCAAATACCATCACATTGGGGATTAGGTTCCAACATAAGAAATTTTTTTTGGTGGGGTGCCGGAAGCCAGCCGGCTAAAGTTAATCAGTACCTGAAAGAGGTGAGGGGTGAAGCCTAAGAAAAAAGAAGAAGATAGGAAAGCTCTTCGGGAGGGCATACAGTCACTGCTGCAGCCAGGAGTTTATTTAGCACAGCCTTTATATAAGTTTTTGGATACAATAGCAGAGTAGATAGCAAAGCACAGAGTACAAATAGCAAAGTACAGAGTACAATGGCAAAGCACAAAGTACATTACCATAGGAATGCTGACATTTACATAAGTTCCTATATATCCTTCCCTCAGGGTAGAACATCCTTTTCTGGGCTGTAAAACATTCCACTATCTTAAAAGGGTTTCTTTATGATGCAAGTCTCCCCACCAGGATCAGTAATGTTTAAGTTAACATCTTGCTTCCTTGAACCATTGTTAAGCAGTCTCAGCAGCTGCTTCATGGCTATCAGCTACATGACTTCTTCAGTGTCTCTTAATGGCTCCCGACAGTGGGGGACACAAACATTTAGTCTATAGCAATCCCCTTTTTAAGTTCTTGGTTAGAGGTAGTCAGTGGGCTAGAGGGTTCATATACTATTACTTATAGTTTTTTGCACATAGTGGATTCTCAATGAGAAAAGGAATGAATGAATGAAACTTCCATAAGTAGGCTGGAGTGTGTTGTGTGTATGTGTGTATTTTTAATAGCTTCTTAAGTGGTCTTTTTGTTTCTGTTTTTGTCCTTCTACAACCAATTCTAAATATGCAGCAAGAACAATTATGTTATAAAGAAGGCAGATCATGTCCCTCTTTGGTCTGAACCCTTTGTGGCTTCCCAGCTCACTCAGAGTAAAAGCTAAACTCTTAAAGCTATAAGGGATTGCACGGTCTGGGTTTTGTCACTTCTCTGACTTTACGTCTTGTGACCCTCACCCGAGTCACTTTTCTCTAGCCACACTGGCTTCTTTCGTGTTTCTCATAGAAGCCTGGCAAATTCCTCTCTCAGGGCCTTTGCTCTTGCTGTTCCATTCGTTTGAAATATTCTACCCACCCAAATATATAAAGACTCCCTTTTTCATTTCAGTCTTCGTCAAAATGTAAACTTCTTAATAAAGCCTTTTATGATCGTCTTTTTTAAAGTCACAGCCTGCCCCATTCCTTATCCGTCTTATCATCATCTAACACACTGCATATCTACTTGTATTTGTTTTATTTGTTGTCTGCCTCCTCCCTAACATCTCCTTCATCTAGGAGAGCATAAACTCTATGTGGGCAGGGATTTTACTATATTTTATTCACTAATTCATTCTTCTTTGCCCCAAACGTACATAGCATACAAGAAGGACATGGAGAAACATTGGTTCAATGAATAACAAAATAAAGGGATGTGTGTGTGTGTGTGTGTGTGTGCGCGCGCGCGCGTGCGTGCGTATTATATGTGTGGTCTTTAATAAAATTGCTAAATGTGTTAATAAGACTTTTAGATATTCATAAGCCAAGCCTCTGTCTGAGACTTATTTTCTCTGCCTTCTTTAAACTCTAGGCCAGAGCAGAATACTTGAAGAAAGGAGTGGAATTGAAGTGAGTTGGTGTTTAGCTGGGTAGTTTAAATGGACTGAATTAAGTAATGGGAAATTTGATAATTTCATGTTTTATAATATTTGTCCAAAAGATTCAAAGATTAAAAAAAATGTTTTTGTATACTTTTTTCTTTCCCCCAAGCACTCACCAGTCTTCTGATTTTGATCTGTTGCACCAAATGTGGTTGTCCATATATTAATCTATAGGTATTTTATGGAGTGAAAAAGTTTGAAAATGTTGTCTTATTCTTTAACCGCATTTTTTTGTATACCATGGACTCATGGTAATTTGGGAGTTTTCAAAAATATTTTTCATAACATATTCCCTGCATAAAAAAATAATATAGTCATAAGAAATTAAAAGGATACATGCTTTACATATGCATATCTATTCAACAAATGCTTCATTATGACTATATTTATTGGAGAAATAGTTTTGGAGAATTTACTATGTGCTGGACACAATTCTAAGTGCTCGAATTCAGAAGTGGACAAAACAAGCTTCTGTATTACATGCTTCATGATAAATTATGTAGAATTTGGAGTTTTATAGCTGTAAGGGGGATATAGAAGATATAGTAAAACTCACTAATTTTACGACCAAATAGACATATCAGAGAACTTAAGAGATTTCCCGCAAGGTCACCTAATTAATGTCAGAACATAAACAGCCATTTTGATGATTTTTAGTATATCATCTAATCACCAGTTCTTGCTATGAATATAGGAGGGAAATACTAAATGTCTTTGTATAAGTATCCTGGGATCTCCTGCCTTTCCTAGGGCATAACAAAAGGGCTAAATTTCAGATATTTATATTTAGGGCAGCTGTGCAAATTGTTGTTATTTTTGTTATGGTTTTTACCCATCTGTCTTGCAATCTGTTCACGCAGCCCTGGCCAATTACCATGATAAAAACACATTTGTTGATGAGATATGTGCTGCTGAGAGCGAATTCTGAGTCATATTGGTTGTCCACTATCTGATTAACATCAAGCCTAATTCATCCCAGGATTTAGTTGGCTGTCTTTGTAGAGTTGGTTATTTCTTTAGAGTCAGTAATTTACATCACCATTAAAATGTCTGGATTGTGAGATAGGCCTTCAGATTTCAGAATGAGGCAATTCAAGGTTAAGGTGGTCAAAGAGAAGCCTTTAATTCAAGTAGTCTGAACTATCTTCCTGGAAAATAAATGTAAATAGAATTTTGGGAGACAATTTTAATAATCAAACTCATTAGTAATCATCTTGGGTACATTCTTTCAGTCCTGCCAGAAACCCTGAGAAATGGATTTGGCAGAAGGAAAAAGCAGACTGAGTGATGTAGTGCTTCAGCATTACCTGTAGGAAGCAAGCGAAACCTAAAAGAACTAATATTTCATCATTTAATATAATTTCATGAGTAAGCATAAGGTACCAGAAAATTGATGTTTATGTTCATTGAAGACAGTGGATGATTTAATTTTACAGTCTACTTAAGTTCACCTTTAAGGATATTTTATTAGGAAGAAGTTGAGACATGCATTAACCTTTATTAATATGTAATGAAGCAAGTAGTACTTCCTTTCTGAAATCCCATTAAAACAACATTAGTAAATGTCACACAAAAAGACCTGTATATGTAAATATATTTTCACTTAGAATAAATTGAAAGCATCAAAATCTTTTACAAAAGATTAATTGGTGTTGCAGACTATATCAAATGAAAGATGGCTTGGTCAAGAATCAATCCTCCCCTCCCCCCTGCAAAAAAAAAGAATCAATCCCCAAATTCTCACTTTTCTTGTCACCTGTGATCACTCTTCTGTGTATCTGAAGACAGAACATGAGTGAAACTACAACCTAGAGTAAGAACAGATCTAATCACTGGAAGTTGTCTTTTAGTGAGACCTTGGAGCATCTCTTTTGACCATCATCTACCTTGGACTTTATTAGCTTTCTCTCTGGGAACTGACACAGAAATCTCTTCCTGTGATACTTTTATTTAAAGATTCTGAAGGAGCTTACAAACCAGAAGGTAGCTATTTAGCCCTTGATATTTAGTGATGCAGAAAAGCATGTTAGAGTAATTTGATATTAATTGTTAAAAGTGTACTTTACTTGTATTGCATAACCTAGTTTAGAAAAATAATAGTGACCAAAAAATAAGAAGTGACAAGTGAAGGAAGTTTGCTCTGAGAAGTGTCCTAATTTTGACAATTCCTGAATGGTTCACTTTCTTCCTCATCTTGATCTGTGCATTTAAATTTATATTAATTCTTTCCCCTTTTAAAAAACCAGAGCTTCTAATCCTCAAGAAATATTTTTTTTCTAGTAGAACATAAAGAAGTTTAAAGTTTCAGCTGATTTACCAAATATACCATAAATAGATGTAAATTTTGAGGTTAATTTTTTGTTAATATTTTTTTAGAATTTTAATAATGTATTTTATTTAACCTAATGTATTCAAAATATTTGTTAACTTTTTAAAATTAAAATTAATGCGTAAACATGGTAAGTCTCTCTCTTATTTTAGACTCATTCCTCATCTCCTCCTTTTTCTCCTATTCTTCCTATCTCTACTATCTAACTTGCTCTTCCCAAAGGCAACTCATCTAACAGTTATTTGTGTGTGCAGCTCTTTCTAGAATTTTTGGTCCGGGCTAATGATGAGGACATGTGTAGATAATCCAGCTGGTCTGTGTCTACAAGTCACCCCAGTTCAGGTGGCAGACCTGTGAGCGAAGCTGCTACCGATTCCAGCTCCCAACTGCCAACTAATCCCCAGCAAACCTGTATTATTGACTCATAAATTTCATGAACATAATGAAATGGTTATCTTACACAGCTAAGTATTAAAGTGGTTTGTTATGCTGCAGTGGGAATTGGACAGTTTATTTTAATATCTGATAAGGTTAGACCTTATTATTTCTTTTCGGTAGTTTTCTTATTAGTTTTGCTATCTTTTCACATATATTTTAAAAACATTGTAGTTCCCCTAAGTCTTTTTTCTACCATCATTACCACGAAATATATGGATTTAAATATTATATTATATAAACATATGTTTATAATTTTCTTACTTTGGCTTAAAAATGATAGACTATTATAATATTGAGAATTTTTCTGTTAAAAAACAGGATATAAACTTCTAATTATAAAAATTTTAAAATGTCCTGTAGTAAAATTTAAAATTTTCAATTATGTAAATCTTGCACATTATCTATTAAGTGGATTCTTAAGAATTTTATCTTTTTATTATTATTCTAAGTTGCATATTTTCTTCAATTATATTTGTAATGTTATTATTTATGTATTTTAAAAACATTAATTTTTACAGCAATGTGGCAGAATCTACCTTACTGAATTTTGCTATTGCTTCTAATGGATTTTTAGTTGATTCTTAATCTATCTAAAATAATGTTAAAAAAAAGTATCTCATTTTATCAAGAGTTTATTTTTATTTCTTTATTTTTAAAATCAGGAATATAAACTGAATTTTATCGAGGCCTCTTTGGCTTCCATAGAAATAACCATAAATTTTCTCCTTGGATTTATTAATATAGTGAATTATATTAAGATGATTTTATTATTCATGCATTTATTCATCAACTTAGTGCATGTTTACTGAAAGTACAAAGCACTGTTCTAGGTATTGGGGATACTGAGGAACTTAGAAAATCCAGATATTAAATTTATTGCAGCACAAATCTCACTTGGTTTTGGAAAATCATTCTTTAATATATTGCTGAATTTTATTGCTAATGTTTTATTTAGAGTTTCTGAGGCAATTTCATAAATGAGACTGGTCTGTAGTTTTCTATTTTTGTACTATCTTTCTTGGGTTTGGGTGTTAATGTTAATCTAGCTTTGGAAAAATAACTTGAAACCATCATTCTATTTATTTTCCAAGGGTCCTTCCTGTTTTCTCTGAATTTCTGCTTGTCTATCTGTATTTTTCTCCTTCTTTTTCTTCTCTTCTTTCATTCTTTTCTTCCTCACTTTCTTACTTTTTTAAACTTGTTTTTCTCCTTCTCTCTTTCATTCTTTTCTTTATAGCCTTTACTTCGATTTTTACTAGACCCGACAATTGCTATGAGCAACACCCTAGCTCTTAAGCTACATGATTATGTTCTTATGATAAAACACATATAATTAAAGTTAAATAATTAGGGCAGAGCAAAACCAATTAGAAAATATATATCAGACATCTTGGTTAAGTTAATTATCACAACTA
Source organism: Rousettus aegyptiacus (assembly GCF_014176215.1). Taxonomy (NCBI): domain Eukaryota; kingdom Metazoa; phylum Chordata; class Mammalia; order Chiroptera; family Pteropodidae; genus Rousettus; species Rousettus aegyptiacus. The sequence continues at coordinate 48,058,129 of NW_023416284.1, forward strand.
GGTGCTAACATTAATTTTTAGTTTTTGAACCCAATAATTCTGTTTGCCTCTGGGAATCTATCTGAAAGAATTACATATTCAAAGATGTACTTATTCAAATGTGTTCTTTGGAAACTGTCTGTCTTTCAATGGGAAAGTACAGTAAATATCTATAACTATAAAAATGATTGAGATAGTTCTATACTATTTGCTAAAGCATATATTGATATGGGACAATATTTAAAATGCATTATTACATGGAAAAAAATCAGTCCACAAAATAAATGGTTTTGTTTGTGTAAAAGAAATATTGTTGACTAAATGGATGAGTGGATGAATAAAGTACATATGTATGGATTGATACACTTATTTTTCCATCTTGCTAGACTCTAGGAAAATAATTGAAAAATTGATTTCCAAATCTTCTCAGAATTAGAAAAAAAATTAATTATGAGTTTCATAGAATTTGTGGTTTTGAAATTTCATGTTTGCTTCTTGGGATTAAAGATTATAATATGTAACAGTGATAATGTTGCATAATTTTCTTTTGCTGGACACACTGAAAACTATTTATTTCTCAGTCTCCCTTTCAGTTAGTTTAGGACTATGAAATGTGGGCAGAAATGATTTAAGCTACTTCTTAGGTCTGACCTTTTAGAAAGGCCATTTATTCTAGCTGTCTCTTCATGGCAACTACAAAGTTTATGTGACCCTAATACAGTACCTAAGGAGATGTCTTAGATTATCCTTTGGAAGAGAGTTGAACAAATCACATTGAGGTGAGCAATAAGTAAACTTTCAGTGTGTTATAAAAATGAGATTATAGTATTATATGTTGCTGTAGCATAGTTTAGCTTATACTAACCAGTATGTACTGAGGAGGTTTCTTTTAGAATTGAGAACTTCTTAGGCAAATTTGTATAATAGGAGAAAGGCTTTGATTAAAAAGTCATTATGGTAAAGGAGCCAATAATAGAGATTCAGTAGAAAGGAAATTGGGATAAAGTTATTCTGCTTCAGAAATTCTGAGAATGTGAGATTAGATTTATGACTTCTTAGGGGAGGACTTTTACTTGGAACATCTCTGAATTTCCAGTTACTAGGAGAATAGACTTTAAGTATGAAGCTATCAGGCTTTGTCAGAAGGCTCCTCTTTATGCCATCTGAGTAACGTTAGAGATGTTTTGAGATGCTAAGTGTCTCTCTGAGTAGTTAACTTGGAGGAAAGAAAGCTTTTAAGATTTGTTATTTTAAACATGGGCTAGTTTTTAATTTTTTCCCTTTATTACGACAATTCCTGATTGCAAATTTATATGAACTCCTTAAAATAAAATAAGATAAAATATTTTAAAATTCTCTACAATTATAAAAACAATTATATAAGAAAATAACACAACAAATAATGAACAAGGCTCTTAATCCAATACAAACTGTCTAAAGTCATCACTGAATCAATAGACTGAGCTTAATATTTCAGGAGTTACTAGAGAGGCAAGGGAAAAAGCATGACAATAAGGAAGAAGTTGAGGAGGAAAAGAATGAGAAAAGGCTGAGGTATCATTGGATAATCAGACTATATATATTTAGTCATAGGTTCAAGCCATTGGGCCAGAAGCACATAATTTTAATAATAATAATGATAACAATAATGTGCATATATGTGGTTTGTTAGATCCTCCTCTTTTCCCCTTTCAAAGGGCAATGTCCTGTAACCTATGGTAAGTACAATGCTTAGTCTTCTTTTTTTTCCTGTTCCCTCTCTGGAATGCTCTTTCTGGCACATGGACCTATCTGATCATTTGTGACTTTGCTGTGGGCCTGCTTCCTTCTTGTGCCACCAATCATTGACTTGCATTCCAAGTGATATATTTATGTTATTTTTATGAGAAATCAGAGGAAGATGGAAGAATATAGTTAGTCTTTTAGTATTCCCAGAACTAGTACACTCAATTGTATGAATATATATCTATTGCTCTACTCAGGGGTTAGTGCAATTTCAAATGGGAATTAAAATATAAGAGTGAAACTATTAAATTTCTAGATTATTTGGTTTATTCCAAATGAAAGTCTGAAAAAGTATCTAAAAATTTAGGCTGTTACAAAGGAGATACATACTGGTAGCTCCTTAATTTTAATCCAGATTTCCTCCCTTTGGTTTTTATGGGTGAAGTAAGAAAGCTACTTCAAGTCTATATGAAACTTCACCCTTTCTCTTAAAAGATTATTCTCCTCCAATGGAAAAGCTATGCTCAACACCACTCATGTTTATGTCACAGTCTTTAACAAGAATCTGAAACTTCAGTGTGATGCTTTTTGTTTCCAAACTTCCCCTGAGTGGGAGATGGTGGGAAAGAGTGGGTTCTCTAGTCTCATATGGAAAAATGGCCTCTGTACTCCAATAATGAGGATACTTTTTAATATTCTCACCAGGGAAGGCTGTGAGGATCTGCTGGGCTCTTTAATGAGAGAACCTATTAGAGTAAGTGCATCTTCCAAAGGTAGAAGACTAAGATATCCAAGATCATTTCAGAAAAATCCATATCGAAAAAGGAATTAGAAAGGAGTTATAGTCTCAATTAGTAAGGGCCTTGCTGTGCCTTTGGAGTAGATGATTGGAAGTGTCCGGGTGTTTTATTTTGTTTCTGCTTCCATCTGAAAAGCCTACTAGGATCTTGAAAGAATTACATTGAGTTTTAAGGTCACTTGCTTATGTAACAACAACCAGAATAACAACCTCCCAGAACAAAGAAACATTCACGGCCCCAATTACCTCTGATGAACATTAGGGGCACACAAATTTACTGTCTCCTATCAGTGGACGATCACCTAACTTTACTTTAGGCTTTCACAAGTAGTTTACCTTTTTTTTCCCCCAAAGAAATGTAATTAAGAAATTATAGTAAAACAAAATAAATCAAAGCAACAAGAACAAAGAGATATTGAGCTCTGTGTAACATATTAACTTAGTAAATTCCCTTTCGAAGTAAGTTAAAATGAACTGGAAGAAAACACTGATCATCTGGTCTAACCATATAACTTTATATTTGAGGAAATTGAAACTAAGAAGAGTAAAGGAATTAATTAATGGTAAGTTCAGGCCTGAAATGTAGATACCCTGATGTGAATCTCCCTTCCTTCCTTCCTTCCTTCCTTCCTTCCTTCCTTCCTTCCTTCCTTCCTTCCTTCCTTCCTTCCTTCCTTTTTTCCTGCCATCTATTGTTTTTCCTCTCTACAATACCATTCTGTTTTCTTGGGTGTCTGACAGACTTAAAAAATGGGAACTCTTAGATTAAGTTATCTCTTAAGTACAACCATATGTGCACAGGCCTTTGTGGTTTTTAGCAACATTTTAAAAATCAAAGCACAGTAAATTTTTCGAGATTGTCCCAAGGGAAGCTGATGGCAATACAAAGTTAAAAAAGAATAAAGTTGAAAGAGAATTTAGCACTAACTTATCTATCAACCGGACTCTTCCCTCCCTGATTCCAAAAACGTAATGCACGGTGTACCTTATAATGGCTCTACCTCAGAAGGTGATAGGTGGGTGCTGGTGGTAGTGTGGGCATGATAGTCTGTGAACTAAAATCGTCTTTTTCTCTTAGGAGATCCCTCTTCATATAAGGCCTATGTCTTATTAGTACTTAAATCTTGAATACTTACTGAAGTGCTTGGAAAACAGTATTTTAGGGTTGTAGAGGGCAATAAACTTGAAAAATGATGTCAGAGCCAGATTGAGGAGGATCTTGACTTAAGCCAAGGAATTTAGGTCTTTTCCAGTTGTCCTCTGCATTCATGTTTATTTGCATTCTGCTAGTCGTTGACGTTAGTTTAGCTCCTTTAAATATTTAAACATGTTTTAAATATAACTACCGAAGAACAGAAATGTGAAAGACCTACATTTTGAGAGTTATCCTGAAAGACGTTCTTTCAGATTCTTATCTTACTCCTTCCTGTAGCCCTGTTCCCCCTGTCTGTGATTTATTGGCCACTGAGTCCAAGGACTACCAATCAGTAGTCATGTTCTGCAAACCTTCTCACAGCTTGAACTGCAGGGTTCATGTAGCTTTCATAATCACATGAACCAATTCCTTATAATAAAGCTTTACTATCTATCTATCTATCTATCTATCTATCTATCTATCTATCTATCTATCATCTATCATCTATCTAATCTGTCTATCATCTGTCTGTCTATCATCATCATCATCTATCTATCTTCTATTGGATCTCTGGAGAATTTTGGTTAATACAGATGTTATTTTTGATTATCAGTATGACTTTGACGTTAAGAAGCATGTGAAGAGTTTGAATAAAACTATTTCATGAAATTTGATGGTGGAAAAGTAATATTTCTAATAAAATGCATTAACTTACAGGGTTTGTAATTTAAAATAAATACATAACTAAATAAATCAAATACACATATTTGACTTTTAAAACTTACATTCTTATTAGTATATATGTATTATATCTTGCTCTTATCTTCATTTTTATTGTTTGTATTCTCATTTAATATTGAAAGATCATCTTATTTTCTGGATTATCTTATATTCAAGCATATGTTGTAATTTCATTGAGCCTCAGTTTTCTTACATATTAAGGGAATAAAATAGTACTTACCCTTAGGGCTATTGTGGGAATTAAATGAGATAATTAACATAAAGTGTTTAGTATAATGCTTATTATTCAGTGATTATATATACATATATTTTTCTTTAAAAGTATATTATGAAGATGGATTTGAAGAAAGAATTAGTGAAGTTAAATAAACTTTTTGCAAGGGTTGGCAAAAAATTAGCATTCAGATAACTGAAACCAGGTTCTATTATTCTGCTGTCATTTATCCAATTAATTAATTTCCCCATGTAGACACGAGGACATATTCTTTATTATGTATTATTTTGGGGAAAATGTAATCGTCTTATTAATCTTCTCTTTGGCTAGAAAAAGCAGCTGGAGTAAACCAGCTTACTGCTCTGTGAAGAGACTATTAATTTTTAGTGTAAGTCTGAGAGAGGGTATAAGTTGCACTCATTTGGGGGGAATATATTAAATATTATATAATTTTAAATTCATTTCAAGAACAGAAAAGCTCTCTCTATTAACAAGCCTCTCTAAAAGGTCTTAAAAATGATTTCTCAGACAGAAAAATCTCATTTCTATATATAATTTTTGACTAAAAATTAACATTACATATTTTTATTAATAATTACATTTATCTAGATAATATTTAATTATATTAATGATATTAATTATGTAAAATTGTCCCTCCATATCTGCAGATGTGAAACCACAGATATGGAGGGCAGGTGTAAGGGGCTTTAGCATCAGTGATTTTGGTATCTGTGGAGAGTCTGGGTGTGTGTTGTGGGGGGGACTGTAACCAATTTCCTGAGGATACTGAGGGATGACTGTGATTATAGTAACAATTATATTTATAAATTAACAATTTATTCCAAACTCAACTTTACTTCTTAAAACTTCTATCAAGGCGATTTTTCATGGTCATGTAAAAGCTTTCATACAAAAATCACTCAGGGTACGTTGTCTACAGTAACAATGTATCTTATTTGTTCAGTGGAAGAATGTTCCCCGTGTTACAAAAATATTTATAATTGTTGTCCCTTTTCTGAAAGAATATGGAGATCTTTTTAAAATTTTTTATTATATTCATTGGAGGTAACATTGGTTAATAAGATTATATGTTTCAAGTGTATAATTCTAAAATACAACATCTGTGTATTATATTATGGGCTCACCACTCAAAGTCAAGTCTCCTTCTGTCACCCTACATTTGACTCTCTTTACCCTCTTCTACCTACCCCCTTTCCTCTGGTAACCACCAAACTGTTGTCTGTGTGTATGAGTTATTTTTGTTTTTGTTTTTTGTTTGTTTCATTCATTTTTTGTTTTATATTCCACATATGAGCACAATCATATGGTTCTTTTTTTTTTTCCCTTGTCTGACTGACTTTGCTTAGGATGATATTCTCAAGATCTATCCGTGTAGTTGCAAGTGGAAGTATTTCATCTTATTGTTGAGTAATATTCCATTGAGATCTTTTTTAATCTAGCTAAATAGACTGCTTCATGGACACAGTCACCCTCTATCACATTACTCAATATTTTTCTTCATAACATATCTAAATTAAATATATTTCTTGAGTGCAGGCAATCTTTTCCCCTAAACATTGCCTTCTCAATTTCATTGAGAAAGTACTCAATGAAAATCTGTTTAGGGATAGATTATCTTATTAGTATCTATCTATGAGGTAGATACTTTTACTATTGCTTTTTTACAGTTGAGGAAACAGGCACGAAGTGTTTATTTGCTCAAAGTCACATGGTTGGTAAAATGTTAGAGCTGGAATTTGGTCCTTGTGTGAAGATGCACAAATAGTGCTGCGAAGGCTCAAAAAATTAGAAATGGTGACTAATTCTTTTTGGTTGCATTGTAGGTGATGAACAGGAAATAATGCTTAAGATATTAGTTGCTTCATATACTAAAATGTCTTAAACACCAAGTTTAAAAGTTTATATTTGATTCAGAAAGCAGAAGGAAGAGTTTTTAGGGCATTCTCTGTATTGCTTTGTTGTTACTACTAATCACATCACCTAGTTCCCCTCTCTCCACATTTTCATCTCCTTTAGAGCACTGAAACCAACATTCATATCCCTATGGTAAACAATACTGGGACTGGACATATTTTCATAAATATATGTATATTTAAAGTATAATTGATTTACAATATTATGCTTGGTATGAAAACATCTGTTTGGTTTTCTTCTCATTAATGTGTAAACACTCGAACAGGGCAAGGATTATAACTTTACTCCTTATTCCCAGGTTTAGTATCTAGTAACATTCAGTAGGAGTTGATTAGAAAGAATGAGGGCATAAAGGAATGAAACATTTATCATTTGGCTAGATTAAGTTTTAGTATAATGCAAATGAGGTCATGAATGTGAGTTTATATTGGATCAGAGCCAGATGGTTACTTAAAGATATTGTCTCATGACTCCTTAACTGCCCCTTAAACCTATGCAGCCGCTTTGCATAAGTTGTATCAGAGAAAAATCCCGCAACTATTAACAGCTCAAAGGACAAGTCCTAGAAATGATGGTTACTAGTGCCATTTGTATCAAGGCCAACTCCATTTATTTTCTCTTCCATAAATTAGAGAACATTTTATCTCATAGAGTAGTTATGAGGATTAAACAAATTAGTGTGAGAAAATATCTAAAATAGTAATTAGAAAAATCTTCATTAGCTGCCTTGAAAAACAGCAAGTTTGCCATAATATTGACGTATGGGCAGAGATATTTTAGAAAGGATCCAAGAATCAGAAGAATTGGACTAGAATCAGAAGATGGACTTTAATGCTTCATCTCATCCCGAGTTTCTATTATTTTAGCTCTCTCATTTCAAAAATAAAGGTGCACATGATAAATTATTTGCCATATAGCCAATTCTTACTCATCTTTTGGTATTCAGCTAAAAAATAATTTCTTTAAAGAGGACTTCTTAAATTCTACTTCCCCTAATCCATGTTTTCTCTCATATAGCACACTACTGTTCTTATCACAAGTTGTAACTCTATATTTATTTTTGTAATGACTTATTCAATGTCTTTATTTTACCCTAGATTACTAACTACATAAGGGTAAAAACCAAGTCTTTTCCCCACATAATATATAATCACTTTAGTCTTATTGTGTTTATTTCACACTATATACAAATATCAAATCATTATGTTGCATATCTGAGACTAATATAATGTTATATATCCGAGACTAATATAATGTTATAAGGTATGTGGTATAATGTAAATTATACCTCAATAAAAATGACATTTAAAAAAATTTAAAAATTGTCAACAGTTTCTTGTTTATATGTAACACATTATAGTCAGAAAAAGCATGATTTGTCAACAAACACAATTTAAATTGTCATATGTTTGGGAAAACAACTAAACATTAAAATGTATATTACACCTTATGGGTTACAGAACCAAAAATGAAAAAAAATTCTTTTTTATTTTATTTACTTTATTTAAAATATCGTAGTTTGTTTAAAAAACTGGTCAAATTTCCATTCATTTATTTATGCATTTACTCATTTATTAATTTATTATAATTTTACTTTTATTGGAAAGATTAATTAGTATAAAGTTTCCACATCTGGAGAATTGTTTTCATTTCTCCCACCACTTCTATCATTATTCTTGGCAACTTCAATACCAATAAAAACAATTAGTTCAACATTCTGGCTTAGGAGGTTTATAATTTTCTTAATTCTGTATTTTATTCTACCCCACTTAGTTACCCCTATTGGAATTGTCCCAAACAAGTGTTTTCTAGACTGCAGATTGGGACATATTAGTTAGGCTTTAAATTAATTTAGGAACTAGAATTTTAAAATGGGACTGGAGTGGTATTTGAAATATAAGAATGTATTTAAAGATAAGAATTATTTTGTGAAAATATGTATGCATGTACTAAACATTTATGTAAAATTTCTTTCTTTTTGACGGTTGTGGTCTAAAAAGTTTATAAAATACTACCATAGACATCTTCATCATTAATAAATGCAGCACCTCTGAAACTTCAATTTTAAGCAGCTTACTCTTTTTGGACCACCTCTTTCCTTCCTACCTCCTTCATGGCAATAAGTCCACCTGAACATACTACTCCATGCAGACCTGAAATTCATGGACACCAATACGTTTTTACTGTTCAGTGTTTCTTACTTCTCACTTTTCTCTTCGCCTAGGTTAGACTCCGTGGTCTATCACATTCGTTGTAAGTCATTTCAACTCCCTTTTCACCCTCTTTCCTTCCATCTTACTTAACTGGCAAAACCAACTATTTGTCTACTCCACATTGTACCCAATCACATCAGCATGTGGCTACAATTTTGGAGACAATACCTCCGTGAACTGGTTTCACTTTGCCTTTGTGACCACAAGTCTCCTGCAGCTCCCCATTGCCTCTTCAACTAACCAGCGACCTTATTAGAGTTCCCTAATCAATCTGCTTCCAACTCTGAGGTGCTTTCACACCTTATCTTCCCATTAACCTCTACTATCAGCTACTCCTTCTTTAGTTCTCTGTGGTGAATATGCATATCCCAAGGAAATAAGAACCACCGTAATATGGCTAAGTTATTTCTCCATTATCAGATTTTCACCATACTTTCATTCTTACCCATATGCTCTCTTTTCCTACGCCCCCTCCTGCTACAATGGACTGCTTCCTACTGTTACCTAAAGCCAAATCGCCCACTTGCTATCTGACATAACTCCTGTGAATTTCCCATATTTGCCTTCATTTCTCTGCTTCTTAGACACAAATAAATCATAATATTACAGCTGGGACAAACTATTTTTGTTGTTGTTGTTCTTTATGCTTCATGTCTTGCTGGGTGTAATAGCAAGAGGACTAAGTTGGAGAAGCATGGGTAGTGCTCAGTAGGGAATAATAATATACTGCCATAGGCAGTCAAGTGTAACCCAATGTCATTCTGTGCCTATTGGGGCTCCATAAAGGGTGAAATAGTAAAGGACAGAGGACAGAATATGCTTCTACTTCTTAAATGTTCTGAGAACTGGCCCTGTATTTATATTATGATTATATTACCTGATTTTCTAGTAAAATTGTCTGGCATTTGTGGGAAAGTATAACAATATTCTTCTCCTTGACCTACAGCCCTCATTGTCTCTTTAAATTTGATCTGCCCTTCCACTCCTTCCCACAGTTATTATCCTGATATAGAAGGCAGAGAGAGTTTAAAGGTCTTTTCTCACAGGGACCTTAAAGTACTCATTTGTAGAGTTTGTGGGAAAGAAGATTGTCTGTTTTCAGTCTCTTCTGATGCATGTATTTCCATTTCCTGATTTTTCCAAAAATGGCCTTTTAGAAGCAGTAGTGGTTGGAACTGGGAAACGATATGGACAACTCACTTTTACCGCGTTCTTTCTCAAAATTGACCTCACAGTAATTCCTCAAAAGATTCTTTTTATGACTGGTTTATTCACCTAGAGAAATTACTTGCAAAGCATTGCTTAGAAAAATCTGCATTCAATCTGATCTCCTCCAGTATGGGTTAATGATATTGTAGGTTTATATTTAAAAAATCTTTTTAGGTGCTTTCTCATTTATGGTTACCTTTCATTCTGGAAATGACCAGTGGATTAGAGAAGTGGGTAGCTGTTATTCCTGTGGAAAGTTCTAATTTATTAGCTACACAGGATTTGAAACAATATTGCTTTACTTCAGTTCTGATTGTAGAGTTTCTTGATTATGTTTTTTTACTCCAAATTTTGTCTTCAAATTCATTAATCATAACTGCTATCACTTCATTTTTTTTTTTCCCAGAAATGGCTACCTTAGGTATCCATGGTCTTGAATTGGAATACGAAATACCATATTCCTGAGAAAAGGAATACTAATAAGGTTTTGGTGCCTAAAGCAGGCTTGGCAGGTCTCTGAGAGAATGAATAGAGGAGAAGGAATTAAATAAGAGAATGATCTGTTCTTGAAACACGTTTGCATTTGGAACTTGCTCACTCTATATGGTAGATAATGGATTCTCTCTTGCTGTCCTCCATGTCAACAAATTTTCTTTTCAAAGATGTTAAATTTCTGCCCTTAACTCAAAATATTCCCATTGATGCCAATATTTATCTTTCTTTAGTTTTTTAGAGTACGTAATTTGAAAGAGGGCAAGTATCAATATATTTTGCAAGAGCTATGTAAGATAAAGGCAATGTGATATTTTAAATTTGTCTCAAAGGTGTAAATTTAAAAAGAATCATTTTAAAATTTCAAGTAAACACTTTCTTTCTAGTACAGCATTACAAGATGTTTTCCCACCTTCAACTTTCTCCGAACCCAATCCGATTGTTACCTATATTTTTGAAAGTGGTTTAGAGAGAACATTTTAGAAGAGATAAGGTAAATCACATTGCTTCTACAAACTTCACCCTTTCTCCTTTGCAATGTGTGTGTGGACAGTGTTCCATTATGCTTATGGAATCTTACGATCTCTACCCATAAACATTTGTGGTTCCCAGGGAGTTGAAAATAAACCACAGTTATAAAAATTATGTTTTACTTTTTAAAAATTTATATATCTAAAACATATGTACACATAAAATATCCATATACGTGACTTCATTTGGGTATAATTTTGAGTCTAAATTTGAGGTCTCTTATACATGTGAAGCCCAGAGTACGGGCCCTCTTGTAGCTCTCACCACCAAAATAGATTCTTTCCTAAAACACCGAGGATTAGAATTTTACTCCACACATTGGCATCTGTATGTCTCATCCATGTCCAGATGTACACTAAAATTAGTTATATTTGATATATTTGAAAGGTGTAAAACCATTCTAGGACTGTAGATGTAGAGGTGGTTATATTTTGTAGTAGGCAAATATAGAATGTCAAGGTATAACGTTCTCAATTCTGGGCCAGCCGTAATTCCAGAGATCTGGTGCTTAAGTGGGATCCCCATAATTCATTAATCAAATTGAAACCATCCCAATTCTTTGATATAACTGTGAGTAGTGCTTTCTACCTTTTATACTTGCATTTTTAAAGTACTCAAAAATTTATTAGACAGGCTGTTATTGAATTTTTAGATATTAAGGAAGTTAGAATACCTAAGAGGGGTATAATTTAGGACTGTCAAAATCTAGTATGCCTCTCTCTTCTTTACTAGGTCTGAAATAATTTTCAGAACGTCAAGGGACAGAGGACATGTAAAGATTTTTCTACTATCCAATTAAACATAATACATTATGTTTTCTTTATACTATCCAATAAAACGTAATATATTTTAAAAATACTTAGGTATCATCTGCACTACTTCTCAGACCTCTGATAGTGAGCTTTCTATACCCAATACTTCAGAAATTTTGAAATCTCCAAGATGAAGAAAAAGGTACATGTGAATTTGCCTGCAACCTATTAACACACTTTATGGGCTTGGTAAGACAAAGCTTCAAAGAGAGGCAGGAAGTCAGACAGCTATCTCTAGTAATAATCATGAAAACTAAACAATAAATTATCTAACAATCTGCCTATATTGACCAGGACTTTATTAATAATTGCCAGCTTCTCTAATTTTTGTTTCTGTTTTCAATTTACAACCAACCAGAGAAAGCCGAACATGTACCTCTAACCAATGGGATGCCCCATTTCTAGTTAACCCACCTACATTTTCACCGTGCAAACAAAATTCCAATAAGGATATACCTGAAGCCTTCCTCTTTTTTTCGCTATAAAGCTTTCCGATGCCTCTGTTTGCCTTTGAGGCTCTATCACCGTGTGAATATTATCCTTTCCTTACGGCAATATGTGAATATAATCCATAAAGATTTGTTTTTTAAAATGATCACATTCTCTAAATACTTGTCAAAGTTGTATTTGTTTTTATGGCTTGAAAAAAGTGTCCTGTATAAATTGCTTTTTAAACCTTCAAAAATCTTCTCTTGTAATTGAAAAGAAGAAAATAGGGCCCTAGGGACACTGGCAAATGAGTTTTTACTGGGAGAAGGCACGGGGGCTCTGTGGTGGAAATCTATGGGCCACCAGGGGGCAGCAACAGGCACTCAGAAAAGTGCAAAACTCAACAGTGTTCAGAAAGGAAAGGCGAATATTGTGTGGACTCCACAAATACATCTAAGACTGATTCTAGTCCCACACTACTTATTGCTCAAGGTTTTCACAGATGTATTCTGGACCTTCTGTGAACAACGGTTGGGATTTAGAGATCCAAACTATGGCTTATTCCATTCATTCATTATATTTCTGTGTAAATTATGACATGAAATACTTTCTTGAATCAAACCTTATTCTTTTTACTTTCAAATTATCAAATTTCTTCTTTAACCTAATCACATTACCAGATATAAAAGCAGTAAATATCTTCAGTTACTTGGTCCTGAAGTAGGGTATTTGTCTTTCTGGAGACATTCAAATGACCAATTTCCCACCAAAGTTAAAATAAATAAATAAAAGCTGAAAACATTTCAGACTTGGGGACAGCCAAGTTTGTTATGCAGCTCTTGTTTGTCCAAGATTTTCAGAACTACCATGATGACTGACCTTCAAAAATGTCCTCTTTTGCTGTTGATAGGAAATGGTCACTTGTTCTCCTTACAGATGGCAATTGCTTTCCCATCTGGCCCTGCTCCAAGCCGGTGGAGGTTACCATTGCACTTAGATAGTCATCATTTCTGGTCCCTGCTTTGCTAATCTTAGTTCATTGCTGTGCAATTTACCTAAGGTCTGATAGCAGTTTCCAGTTAACCACATACCTGATAACTTACACATGGTTTGTTGTTGTTATTGTTGTTGTTGTTGTCGTTGTTGTTGTTACAGCTAGATGCCAGGCAGTGTATTTCAACCTTCCCCAGAAGCCAGATGTTAAATAGCCTTATTCAAGATTATTACAGGTAGATGGAGGCAAATATTACATGGGTTTTCTGTGTCCTAAGAAAAAGGTGATAATTGTGCTAATTAAGAAGCATCCTGATAATGCTTTTTGGAAATTGTTATAGGAAGATAGATACTATGCATTAAAGTTATTACCAATGTTTTGGATTTTTTTTTTTTTTTTTTTTTTGGCTGGTAATAGAGCATAATAGGAGTGCAACTTTTGGATAATGGATAATGGATCTTCAAGTTCATGACAAATCAGTGTTTACAAGTCGCTATCATTAGAGAGGTCTATTAGCTTGTCTTTGGTGCTGTAGGAAAGGTAAAATCATTGTCGCTCCAGGAGAAAGTAATAATGACAGAGTCTTAACATTAGAACACAAGCAGTATCATTCCTATCTTCCTGAGAAACTACTGAACAAACATCTAACACTACAATCTAAAGTCTAGTGTCAGTTCTGTCTATGTCTAAGCTATTTAAACTGTAATATGCACATTTTGAGTCCTTAATAAAAAGATTCTGGTAATAATTTACTACTCTACATCTACCGTCAAGAAAATAAGTAAATACATTTGTATATGGCCAGAGTTAAAAGGCAGGGGATGGCAGGCCTAACACTTGCAGTGGTGTTAGAGGCCTGGTGGTTCCAAACATTGGGATAATTTATTGTACTGGATAAAAACGACTTTCTAGTAAAACAACTTTATATTCTAGTAAAACAATGTTCTACTGAAATAACTTTTGCCAAGTCTTTCTCATTACTAAGTGTGCTGCACTGCTATCAAAGTAGCAGTTGACATAGCTTAGGGAAGAAGGAAAAAAATTCATTGAATTCTTTAAGAAGTCAGGTGATGATTGAAAGGAAGATAAAGGAAGTAAAAATTAGGGTTTAGAATTAAATCAACAGGAATTTTAAATCACAACGGACTGTAAAAATCCCATCACTATCCCTCGTTTTAACTCAGTCAGGAAAGCTAAATTTTTATAGGTGTTATACGAAAATCAGCTCTTTGACTCTCCCCAATGAGTGACTATATTTCTTCCTATTTTAAGATTGATATTAGTATATTGAGAGACTTAACAGAGATGTTAATAAAGAATACAGTAAGACATGTACGAATGGGATAATTTCAATTATATTTCCCCCCACTTTGAAACATTGAATTTAGGAAGGAAATATTTGTTACATCAAAAGTTTAATTTTGTTTTTATCATTAACTAAAGGAGAACTGGCAAAATCAAGTATTTCATTGTATCATTTATATCAATTCTGTTCCTCAAAATTCTTCCATTAGGCATTCAGTTTAGGTAAGCTGTCAACATTTGTCGGGGCTCAGTTTCCTTATCTATAAAATGACGGTGTCTAACTAACAACCTCTGCTCTTTTAGCCCTAGCTTTTATGTGTCCTCTATAGATAATATTTTTCTCCATTTCTATCTCTCAGGGCATTTCTTCAATTTTTCAAAAAAGAAAATACAAGATATACATAAAATATTATTTTATAAATAAAATATAAATAAATGCTTTGAAAATATTTTTTGACAAATTTAGCAAACTTAAGGATAGAAGATATAAATTCAATTTATGTAAAGATGTATAAATGACATCTTTTTAATGAATAATTCAGTCTACCAATTTATAAGAAATGCTGTATTTCCTCTTCTGACATATAGTATGCAATCATAGACTTTTCCAAGCAGACAAAAAGGAAAAATTAGATTAAAGCTAAAGGCATTTTTGGAGAGTATTTATACTTTGACTATTTGCATTGTTGCCTAAAAAACAAATCCCAAACAGAAATTAAAGTTTGGAAAATAATCCTGGAAATCAAATTCTGCAATTACACAAAGGTCAAATCTAAGAATGCTTTGACAACTCAAGAATAACTATAGAAATACATAAATTGCAAAATGTTTTAGATTAGTTTAATTTAATTTAATCTTTAAATTTTTAAATTAAGTTTATTGGGGTAACATTGGTTAATTAGATTAGTTTTAGATTGGGGGTATATATGATGATGATTCTGACTCAGCTCTGGGGGACATAAATTGGATATGTTATATTAGCAATTGTTTCTACTTATGATTTTTAGAAAGAAGACAACACTATTAGAAAAATATACTCTGTTTCTCTAGGAAGTTATACCTTACCAATGTCTCTGACTCAAAGGTCATTAAACTGTGGTTCATGGATGCTCTAACTCATATATCATTAGGTAAGGGAACCCGCATGAGTCCCCTAAAATTATATGCAAATGTACATATGCATGCTATTATGGAGAAAAGATTAATAATTTCGATAGGTTAGCAAAGCTATCTGTGATCCTTCAAAGTTCAAGAAACTGCTCCAAATGATCTTTGGGTTCTCAGGAGGCTTTTTTATTTGAATGTTACCAAATATTGGTAAGCAAAGAAATGTCAGAATGTTTTGAATGACAAACTTAAAGAAATTAAGTCTGCCCTCAGGATGTAAGAAAACAGCGATGGGAAGACCAGGTTGACCATTGGTACTCAAAGATGCCATTCAAAAAAGAATGGTTCAGAGGGGCAAACATAACAAAGTAATAAAATCCTTCTCTGGACTAGTGAGCAAAGTTCTGGAACTCAGGACTGACTTCGTGAGGAGACTTCGTCTACTCATTTCAGCTGCATCTGCTTCCTTATCTATGAGATGATAACACTGAAGTATTATTAGTCTGACTTCACTAGAATAAGAAATTCCACAGGAGCAGATTTTTCAAGTAACTGGAGCATATACTTCTTTCAGCACTAAATGATGCATATTTTAGCTATTTGTGAGGAAATTCGTTCTAAATATTTCATCTTCTAAAGTCGGCTAAAGTAAATAATAATAATGAGAACAATAACTAACAGTTATTGTATTCTTACTGTGTCCCAGGTACTTTTCTAACATTTTATGTATATTATATCACTTAACCTTAACAATAAGCCTTTAAAATAAGTCCTATTATTATTCCCATAAATGTAAAAATTGAGACACAGTCATAAAATAACTTACTAAAGTGGCAAAATCAGGGAAGTATTAGTAGTGGAATTAAAACTCAGGGCCTAGCTCCAGAGCTGAGCTCTCAACCATGATGTCAAAATCAATGTCAGGCCACTGTTCCGTGATCCTTTGAGACTTTCATGATCTCAGTCCTTCTGTGGGGTATAGTATCAATTATGACACAATTAAATAGCTTGGATTGCTGCGTAGTGTGAGTTATTCTTTTTTTCTTTATAGCATTTCAGCATCTTCCTTGGTGTCTGACTTCATCTCTACTGTCTCATCATTGCCACTTTGCCTGACCATAGCTATGTCACCTTTACTTCCAGTCATGTCATTAGCATCTTTGGGAAACTGGCAAATTGGACAACCATGACTATTAGATTTGTAACTAAAATTTAAGTAAAAAGGCTCTAAGTAAGCATCTGAGGTCACCTCTATGAGATAGGTGCCTCAAAGACTCCCTTTTTAAAAAAGCTAATTAATTTATTTTTATTTTGGCGACATTGGTTAATGAAATCCAGTAAGTTTCAGTTGTACAATTCAACAATAAGGCATATATATATATATATATATATATATATATATATATTATTGTGTGTTAACTGCCTATAGTTAGATTTCTTTCTGTCACCACATATTTGATCCCTTTTTACCCCATCTACTTCCCTCCTCCTTCCCACCTTCTGGTAAACACTAGTCTATTGTCCATGAGTCTCTATTTGTTTGTACTGTTTGTTTGTTGCTTTTAGGTTTACTCATAGACCCTTTTACACAAAGGCCTTCTAAGGACCTTCTAAAGGACTGCCTCACAGATCCTCCCCATTAAAGAGCAGGACTTCTAAGAATTGTAAGGATGCTATTTTACAGAAGCTTTACGGGTAACCGAAGACAGAGAGAAATTACCACAAACAGATTTTTGGACATGATTTTTATATTATGCAGTAAGTTATAAATTAAAATATATATATATATATATATATCAGCTTAGACTGAAATGGTCAGTAACACAAAATGGAAACAACTTTGGACCCTTGATCTTCTATAGGAAAGAACTTCTTTAGACTAAGAAAACCCTTCAACTTAGATGAAAATATAGGCTACACTTCATGGTAAAACAAACAAACAAATAAACAAACAAATGAACTAAGATCCCAGAGGGTGAAACCCAAAACTGAAGAAAATTAATGTAAGGTAATAATACAGGACTTTAACCAGGAAATTAACAACAGGGTACCTATAAAGGATTTCAATGTTGGTAAACACCAGTGCCTGTTTGTGTGCCTCAATTCCCCCCCTTTTGAATTAGTCATCTGTAGTGGTTATCTTATGACAGTCCCATTTGTATATAGAGAGCACGTGGGGCAGATATTTGTCTAAGTCACAGACCTTCAGATAAAGAAAAAGAATACTAAACAATCTACATCTGAAGAATCACACACAAGTAACCTCATTCGCATCCAGATCTATTTAATTTAGATGGGAAACTCCTAGATCTTAAGCCTCATGTCATATTAAGATGAAACTTTTGAAGAATTTTTGGAGAAGGTGTGCATAATTTGCATGTGAGGAGGATGAGAGGGATGTAATTTGTTGTGGCCAGAGGGCAAATTGTGGCATATTTTATTTTTCAAAGATGTTGACAATGATATTTCCTGTTCCCAAATATTCTTTTACAACCTTTCCACTCCCCTGCAAAGACATGGAGTCTCTCTTTGAATTCGGCCAACTTATGATTCAATTGTAACCAGCAGAATGTGGCAGAATGAGGCTGCATGACTTCCATACTAGGTCATCGAAGGCCATGCGCCTCCTTCCTTGTTCACGAAAATGCTTTCTTTTGAAGACTTTAGCAAACCTGTATATAACCTAATTGTTTTGAGACTGCTGTGCTGTAAAGAACCCTAAACTAACCTGTACTACAGACCACCATATGGAAAGGCTCTGAGACTAGATGAAGAGAGAAAGGGGTCTAACCAGTCTTCACCTCTTTCAGCTCCTCTGGTGTTTTGGCACCAGTTATAGATGAGCGGCAACTGCATAAGAGCTCACAAGTTAAGACCTGTCCGCAGGGCCCTTCCTGACTTCCAGAGCACAGATAACATGAGAGATAATAGAATGATTGATATTCTCTTAAGCGATGAAATTTTGGGGTGATTTCTTATGCAGCAATAAACTGGAACTTGGACAATAGTCTTTGGGGGAAGACTTAAACCTATAGAAATACAAGCAGCAATATAAAATAATGAAAAGTAGAGCTGATAATCAAATTATGTATAGGCATGGTGTACCATCTGATTGATTGGATATCAGTTCTAATTATTCAATTTCTTTGCCATGCCATCAAATATTCTTATTGTTTTTTTTGTGGTGAACCCTTTTCCCAATATCCCTGCTACATACAAAGACACACACACACACACACACACACACACACACACACACAGAGAGAGGAAATGTATTTAAAAAGTGAAAATCAATGAGGAATGGTTGAAAACTTTTTTTTCATTTCTACTATAGAATATGAAGTCGCTATTTAAAAGAATGAATTAGATCTTTAACTGCTGTTCTTGAGGAATAGTCAGAATCTATAGTGAAGTAACAAAAACAAGTTATAGATAAAAATATGGACCATGTTTTATAAAAAAGTGTATGCTCTGTTGTTTGAGCCTGGAGGAAGTTGGGAGGATATATAATATAGTACAAATGTGGCTAATCCTAGAAGATGAGATTCAAAGGAGGATAAAAGAAAGATTATTATCTTTATACTTTGTTGCATTGTTTCACGTTTCAGCAAGCATGCATAACTTTCATAATAAAAAAATATAATACAGTGAATTTTGAAGGTGAAAAGTAGTAAATTTAAGTTGCACCTGGTGGAAATTAGGGAAACTAGGGAAGAGATTATTTATTTATTTCTTTAAATGTCTATTATTTTAAGGTTTTACAATAAGCATCGGTATTTTTATTATTAAATATATTGTTGTATAAACGGTTTAAATATAAAAGTTTAAAATTGTCATTTTCTTGTTAAAAATTATTAACCTGTGTTAAACTACAGACTGATAAATTGTAAGTAACTGGTTATTGTGCTTAATCCTTCCTGAAAAGTTGCTTTCTGATAGAAGAAAGCCATAGTATAAGAATGGCAAAGAAAAATAAAGAGAAAAAGAATGAGAAAAAATACCCTAATGACTAAGAAAAATAGTAAACAATACCCCTGAAGAAGTCTCTAGTAGTCTGCATAAATGATAAATACACTTTTAGGAGACCTTTTTTCTTTCTGGAAGTCTCAAAGAACTTGAAACTAAGAGATTTTCTTGTTTAGAGCAGGTGCATAACAGGGCACAGAAGTTCATTTCAAATTAGTTGGTACAGAACTATGGATGCAAGCCTCTTGGAGTAGGGCTCCCTAACTGACATATTATGGCCAGGACCTACAGAGAAAGTATGTGTACAAATTTAATCCTCTAGGCAAACTTAGCCCCATGTTCATTTAGAAATGCTCGACTTGTAGGAAGAAAAGAGAGATGTCATGACAGGAAAGTTGAGAAACTCATGAATAAAAATGTGAATTCAAGTTTGTTATAGAAGCCCTCCAAATGTAACATTTATGCCAACCTTATTAAACCATTTTCAGTTCCATACAAACATGTTTTCTTGTTTGCCATATCCTCTAACTGGGATACTTTTTTTTTTTTTTTCTTTAATCTGTCTTCCTTCTATTTACCTTTTCAAGACTAGGCTCAAGGGATTATCTCCTTTAGAGATTTTTCTAACTCAATCTGCATCGAATGATCCTTCTATTCTGTTCACACAACACATTGGGCATTACTCTCCCTCTTCTGTGACACATTGCACTTTTTTACAACTGTGTTTTGTATCTTTGTTTCCACTATTAGATTCTGGGAACAAGAAGGTCAGGGTTGTATATTTCATCTCTGTATTCTTAGTGCTTGGGGAGTGGTACACATGTAATTAGCATTTGCCATGGTAATTGATGTATGAATACATTTGTGACAATTATACATATGTATACGTGTACACATATGTACATATATAATTTATTCACAGATACAATGCAGTAACTAATAACAAATAGTTTTGTACCTGTTAGTGATTGGATGGCTGAGAACCAAATATTCTATGTTAAAAATTAAATAAGCTTTCTCAATGACCTCATACTTGTGGTATGTGTCTATAGTAAAGGAAGAATGAGACGGGTAGAGATGAAGTAGTAGGAAGGAAGAAAACTGTAAAGAGAGGGAGAGATGAAAAATGAAAGAAGAATGTGCTCGTTTATGTGCTTTTTTTGTGCAAAATATTTTTACATAAAGTTAAGATTTTTTAATATGATATGTGAGGTGGGCACATTCTGGAAAACTTGCTAAAAGTGTATTCTTCTTGGTATTACTAAAGATACTATTATTTGTTGCCTGCAAAACTATGTGTGAATTGAGACTTAGCTACATCTAACTTTGATTAGTTTGTTGTACAAATAGAATCAGATGACTTTACTTGAGAATGATTCATTAGTCCTTCATCCTCCTTTGTGAATGTTCTCCAAATTTAATAGCTGTGTTGTGTAATCTATCATACAGCTATTATGAGACAGACTTAGACGAGGACATTTAACAATGTGTCTGGATACAAAGACAGCTACATTTTGCTATTTAGGTGCCAAAGAGATTTTCTAATTATCTTGGTGGTACTGTGACTCATTACAGCTCTGTACAAAGACAGGGAAAAGGATTGGTTCCAAGAGCCTATCTCAATTGCCTTCACACTCCAAGGTACACCAGTTATAGAAGAAAGCTACAACTTTAAAGGAAATGCCCTATTTCTCCTTCAAGGCACAGCCACTTTCGCCCTTACTTCCCCTCCTCCCACAAGTCTTTCCTCCAGCTCCCAACTCTGAAGCCCGTTAATGCTTATTAGCTATTGCACTCCTTTGATATCCTTAACCTTTTGTCCTGGATTCTCGTGTATTTCTCTAGACACAAAATAACTTTCTCTAGTCAATCTGTAACTTGCAGGCAGGAACAATTATTATTATTTAATTTTAGAATTAAGAATATTATTGGACATAGATATGGATCATTTGAATTTCAAGTTTTACAGGGAACTTTAAAAGTGAGAAATTTTTATGTCTTTTAACATGTTTTCCCATAATTAGCAGAAGCATTCAAAATAAGTTCGAAGGTTTTGAAAGTTGGACTTATTTTAAAAAAAACATACCTCATCTGAGTATTTTAAGGCTTCACAATTAATTTTATTTGTGAGAGAATCTCTGTATCCCTATTACTATCAACATTTCAACTAAGTGCTAAGAGTTTTATGTACACTTCCTTGGATATGACTTTACATAAGCCTTTGTTGCTCAAACTGGTGTGCCAATATTTCCTTGGAGAACTTGAATTTAAAAATCATGGAATAGATATGAAATAAATAAGTGTAAAAAAAAGAGCCAATGAACTCAAGAGAAATAAATCTCAAATTCATATGAAAACTTATATGGAAATGTTTATAGCAGCTTGATTCATAATCACCAAAACTGCTAACAACCCAACTGATCCATGAATAAGCAATCTGTGGTACATTCATATAATAAACACAACTCAGCAACGAAAAGAAACAAATTATTGACTCACGAAACAGTATGGAAGAAACTCAGATGCCTTGTATTAAATGAAATAAGCCAGATTCAAAAGACTCTATGGTGTATATGCCCAAGTATATGACATTTTGGAAAAGGTAAATTATAAAAACAGAGAACAGACCAGCGGTCTCCAGGAGCTTGAGTGGAAGTATTGACTATAAAGGGGCACTTTTGGGGTGATGGACATGTCACGTATCTTGATTGTGGTGTGGTTATGTGACTAGATACATTTATCCATAATCATAGAACATATACCAAGAAGAGTGAATTCTACTGTACGTTAATTAAAAAAATAATTTTTAAATGCCAAGAAGCCAATACTGACAGAATGTTATAAAATTTGTACTTTTGGCATAGTAGTTTATTACATTTTTCTGAAGTAATTTAGCTATATATTTTCAAAGGCAAAAAATTACTTATAGCTTTTCATTCAATAACTTCATACTAAAGAATTTGTCTAAGAAAATTATAAAAAATAAGGGAAACTGATATACATTGAGGTGTTTAGCACTTTTTTAATAGATAAAATGCTACCTAATTGCATTTATTTGCATTTCTACGTTTGCTAGAAAAATTGCATTGCTCACTCATTTAATAACCAGTTGTGTGAGAAAGAATAAGATTAATATCCTTTGGTGGTTGAAGAGTAGCAGACCATCTATTTTTCTCTTTCAATAAACACACAAAGCCTTTCATATCTGTGAAATGATTAGAAATAGCCTGGAATTTAATAAAATTTTTACTGTTGTGGCTGTAAATAAATATACATATTGAAACAAAAAAAATATGGTTGCTAGGCAAGCTATTTAGTGAGATTTTGGCTTAAGGGTCTTGCAGTACATTTCATAGTTGATGTTTGTCTTAAAATTTTTGTTTCTTTAATTCGGTCCGGACCCTTGAATATGAAAATATATAAGAAACTAAAATCCCAAGTTTTGTGCATTCTTTTTCTTTGAGAACTTAAAATTTTGAACTCTACCCAAACTTTTCATTCTTTTTAGTTCATTTAATTTTGGCAATATATGCTTTTTAGTTCATGAAGCTTTTAAACTCTCCATTAAATACTGCAAAACAATGTTTTAAAGAATTAAAAATAGATGAATGTAAACCACAAAATGTTTTCTTAAAAATGACCACATATTTTTTTTTAAAAAAATCAATTGGAAAAGTGCTACTAAAAACACACTAGGGTGAAATGAGAAGGTGTATTTGTGGGTGAGAGGATCATCTGCAATAACAACAAAAAGCTAGATACAATGGCTTCTCACTACCTAATTCAGTCACCAAATGTTTCTTGACCATCTACTGTGTGCAGGTAATGTTCTATGCACAGTGATTTCGTTGGAAACAAAGTATACAGCAGTCCCTCTTCTCATGCTCACATTCTAGCTTATTAAAAAATTTGAACAAGTAGAATTTGTATATATCTAGAACAAGTAGATATATACGATCTTATGTAAAGTTAGTGATTAGTATAAAACATTGAAATATGAATTCTACCACATTTTCCTAATTAATCACTGTTCCACTTCCAAAGAAGATTTTTCCTATTATTAAACCTTTGCTTTTCTCTTTACTTTCTCAGTAGGTAACCTTGCTTCTGATTTCATTAAGAAAATAGAAGCAATCCGAAGAACACATCCTTATTTTACCACTGAATTCACTTACCTGCATGTTTCTGAGCTCAGGTACACTGAGTCCCTTCCTATTGTTCTTCAGGAGCAGTCAACACACCAGTCTTAGGTCAATCCATCCCTTGAACACTGGATCCAATCCTCTTTGTCTATTTATGGAGTTTGCTTTTATAATTATACACTGTCTTTCTTATACCATCAAATTTTCTCATTAGCATAAGATCATGGTATAACACTTCTAAATCTTGAATAAAAAATCATCTCAAGATACCATGTCTTCTAGCTGTGGCCTCATAGTTTCTCCTTTTTATAGAAAACTTCCTGAAGAAGTTATTTATAGATGCTATCTTATCTTCCTTGCCTCCTAACCTCTAGTGTAATCAGACTCCAACCAAGATTTCATACCCATCATTCTGCTCAGGCAATTTGTATTAAGGTTACCAAAGACCTCCATACTGCTAAAGTCAATGTTAATATTCAATCCTCATGTCGTGTATATGAGAGAGTTTTTCACTTTCTCCTGCTTGAAACCCTTTCTTTATTTGCTTTTGGAGATACCCCACACGAATTCCCTCAGAGACCATTCTTACTCTTCCTTCTTTGTTGTATTATCTTCCTCTTCCAGACTTTTAAATTTGGAGAACCTAGGACTCAGTGCTCAGATCTGTTTTTTCTCTACCTATACTCATACTCTGGATGATCTCATCTCAAGACTTTAATAGCATTTACATGTTGATTATACTCAAATTGTGTCTCCGACCCAGAATTTGCCCTGAACTATAGACTGCTTTTAATGTCTGATAGAATGTCAGACAGGCATCTCAAATTTGAAGTGTCTAAAAATTGAATTTATGATCTCTTACCCTCCTTCAGTCCTACTCCTTTCATAGTGTTCTTCTTCATATCAAGTGGCACTTCATCCACTGAGTTGCTTAAAAATCTTGAAATCATTTCTCATTTCTTCCTTTTTCTGATGCTCTAGACTCAATTAAGAAATGATGTCCCAAAGCATCTGTTTCTCATCTCTTAGAGTTCAAGCCACCACCATCTCTTCTTGATTGAATATCTCCCTCCTGACTTGTCTCCCTGCCTCTACTACCAGGTTGTGTCTCTTACCTGCTCCAACCATCCAGTGGCTTCCCATAACATCTAAACTAAAACCTAATGACTTTGCCATGGCTTACAAATACCTGCATGATCTACCTCCTGAGGTTGGACAGATAGACAGGAAACAGATCAATTTTTATCTAAGTGATGGCTACTGATATTTAACATATATTAGATATTTTGCCCTTATTCCAGACCATTTTTATTTGCTACATTTGAGGAAGTGAGACATGCGAACTTATCATAAAGGTACGAGGCAATATTTACACTCCATGTAGGTAGCCTGGCCACCTTACAAGCAAATAGCTAAGGAATGAATATTTCAGGGAGAAGAAATAACAAGGGTAAAGTGCCTACACGCTGCTTCTTAAATACTTCAAGATTATACATAACCCAGGCATTTCATTCTTGCTATTTCATCTGCCTAGAACAAACTACGCATGTCTTCCTTCATCATATACTTCATACTGCTCATTTTCACTTGATGCATTATTTACCGGTAATGAAAATTCTCCAAGTAAGATATAAGCTTCAAGAGGGCAAGGGCTAATTTTGTTTGATTCATTCTCGTATTCTAAGGACCTGATATGTAGTAAGGTCCCAGTAAATGTTCGTTAAACTAATGAAGCTGTCAAAGTTAGCACATAAAAAATAAAAGATTTGTAGTTAAATTTGAATTTTAGATAAAAAGTAAATAATATTTTAGTATGAATACATCCCACATGTTGTCCACATTTTAGCTGGCAATCCTATGAATTAATAAATTTTTTACCTGGAACAAGGGAAAAATAGTTAATATTTATTAAACATTAGTAGCCATCACCCTGATGAAAAGTAGTCTTTTATGTAGAGGAGGCACTCAAATGCTTGACAACTAACTAAATTTGAAAATGAACTCATCTGCCCTCAGGCCAGTATTGTAAGATGCTAGCAAATAGGTCTATTTGGGGATAGATTTTTCATGGGTGCTATTTAGTTAACATAAAGACTATTAAAAGAGGCATCTATGGCTCTATGTAATATAATACCAAAGGGTTTTAATTCAGACAGAATATATTTAATTAATTATAAATATCAGAGCTGAATTATTTATAAATGGAGATAATCAGCTAATAATGTGGATATTATTTAATGACATGAAGGGGAGAGACTAGTCTGGGAGTTTGGAGATATGGCTTGTAACCTCTCATTGTCTATTCAGTTATATGAAGAGTTGAGCTACACCACCATCCTGCTTCATTTCTTCATCTGTAAATTAATGGTGTTTGACTCTTTAATTTCCAAAACTTTTTAAAGTAAAATCTCCTTTGCCTTATGTTGAAAATATTCATACCTAGATGACAAAGAATCTGCTAAATGATGCTGTATATATGTTGCCACAGTCGGAAAACTGTGGACAGGTTTTTGGCACATATAAACGTAAACATCAGTTTGTCAGTTTATGCTTCAAATTTTGTTTTCCCTGCTAAATGAGATATGTGTTTAATTATTCAACAGAATTTATTGAGATATACACTTAACATCATTGATAGCTTCTTGGAAACTGCAACTTTAAATGAAATGATGTATAATGACCAATTTTCCTATAAGCAAATTAATAAGAATTAAGTTCCTATGGCATATTTCTGGTCATAAAAAAATGTCCAAATTTCTAAATACTCAAAACAATTCTAACATTAAACATTGAAATAAATATGTCTTATTCACACTTTTAAGAAAGATTAATAAAACAAGTAAGTTAATTGTTTTCCAACCCACTTATTCTAGTTCCAGGTTGCAAGTGACCGGATCCCATCCCAACGGCTCAGCGCACAAGGCTGGAGCTCACTCTGTACAGGACACCCATCCATCACAGAGTGTACTCACACATACAGCTGCACTCACTCAGACCTCAGACATGCTAATTCACCCAACACACACATCTTCGTGGTGTGGGAGGAAACCGGAGTCCCTGGAGGAACACATCCAGACACGGGGAAAACAGGAAGAGTCTACACAGACAGTGTCCCCAGCCAGGAATCAATTATTATTTTTTTCTCATCCAAGTTATAATGAAACATCGTTAAATGAAACTACATTATTCAAGGACCTGCTCTACTTTCCAGGTACCAGTATGTTTGATTTTAAAGATACTAAGTGACTATAAGATTGTCTAGGCCCTTCAGGAAACTCAAGGTTTAGTCCTGGGAGATAAATATGCCAAATGCAAGGTCAGTAAGTGTCCTTATGATAGAAGTAATAGCAGGTAACATGAAGGCAGAAAAAAGGAAGATATCGATGTCTCCCTTTGAGTAGAGGGAGAAGTGAGGATAAGGATATTTAGAAAAGATTTCATTGAAACATGTATCTTTAAAGGTGAGGTGGATATGACATCATAGAAAGAGCAGTAGACACAGTCAGCATCTTATACGTGACTTTGTATAATTATTGTTTTTTTCTGTGTCACTTTTCTAATCTATCCATTGGAGCTAATACTTGCTTTCAAGCATTTTGGGTAAGGTTGAATGTTTGTAAAAGTGCCTGACACACCCTGTGTAGTATAAATTCTTGAATTTAAACTATACTTTTAAGAAAACAGACTGATTTTGCATCAAAAAATGATAAGTAATTTTTAAAGGTTTTAGTACAAAAAGTTATTGTTGGATCAGTACCAGTCCATGTCAAAAATGTTAACCATCTTCAGGAGACAGAAAAATAAAAATAATGTCACATAGTTATATTAATGTAAAAATATACTATTCTTTTGGGGGAAGCATTATCTTTTATTCTGGGATTAAGTCCTACCTTGTTCTTTTGCCGTAAATTGTACTTTCTTATATGAAAGACTGATTTGGTAGATGGTTGGTTGATGGTAACCAGCGTAATATCCATATTACCAGAGTAATATTACCAGAGTAATATTCATATTACCAGAGTAATATCCATATTACCAGAGTAATATCCATAATTAATAAAATAATAAGTTAGCAATTATATGTCTGTCATAGATATTTGAAAATTTAACATTTTTTGAAATTTTACTGAAATGTGAAATTATGGTAACTATTAAATAAAAATATTTTCTTTATGACAAATGAGGTCTATATAATGCTAGCTTCACTTAAATAAAAGCAAATTCTAATTTTTAAGATATATTTAATATCTCTAACATTAGTAAACCCATACATTTGCAAGGGTTGTCACTATTGATTTAACACAAAACTTCAAAACTGGTTGAATGAATGTACAAATCTTGATATATATAATTTATTTATTTACTCTCTCACTCAACAATTATTAAGCACTTACTCTATGGCTGGCACAATTATAGCTCTTGTTCAACATAATATAAGTAAATATAAGTAATATATTTACTTAGGAAGTAAATATGAGTAAAGTATAACTTGGTTAGTACTTACTAACTCTTAGCTACTATTACCATCATCAGTATACATGAGTCTATTTTTATCTTTTCCCAAGAAAAAAGAGAGTAGGGTGTCTTAGCTGATGAAAAGGAAGTTTTGACATCTTCTCCTTTAAACTACTTACTGTTTGCTGACTCATAAGAGAATTTTGTTGCAGACAAAGTTTAGAATATCTCTTTTGGCTTTATGGTTATGCATTGATCAAATGAACTCCAATGAACTTCACTTTGTTTATTTGGTAACTTAAGGTAAACTTTATAAAAATCATAGCCAATACTATTGACTGGGTAGCTTATTTATCTCTCAGCAGTGTGCCTTATGCCTGTATGAAGTCAATGGCACTCTGTCACTATGGTTACCTGTGGACTCCGGACGAAGAGCTATAACACTCATGAAGGTGTGATTGTCATCAATGACTAAAATGATCTAAAAATAGATAATGGATATTTCATGAGCTTTATTTTTCCATTTTGGATCCTAACTTCCAGTTCATATATAAAAGCAAAGCATTTATTTTCTAATTAATTTAGTATATTTGATAAATATTTAATATGTATACTATGGGCCAGGCTCTCCTTGAAAATTCTGAGATTTATCTGAAAAATAGTGTGTGTCTGATATCTTTACAACCTGGAAGCCACAAATAACATGTTTTATTTGACAGATCATTTTAAATAAGAAATTCTAAAACAACAACAACTACCACCACAACAACATATCCATAAAAATTAAAGAAGCAGCATGAAGCAGTTATCATGGAAAATGTTGAAGTTTTGGAGCCAGATAGATCTAGGTTCAAATTCTAATTCTTCTTTTTTTAGTTGTATAAATGACCTCTCTGAACTTCACTTTCCTCATTGGTAAAATGGTAAGGAGAATAGTTTATGTGATTGGATGAAGTAAGTTAAACAGCTACCAATCAGTAGAGATCAATAAATGTTTATTTCATTTTTTGCTTTTTTTGTCACTACAAGATAGACTTTAAAAAAATATATATGCCTTTTAACTGTACACATGTGTGTATATTTGGCCAATTACAGGTACATGACACCTGTATATGTATAAAAATATGATAAAATATTATTAAAATCATAGGCTATACTGTTAACTGTAGCTTATTTGCCTCTCAGCAGTGTGCCTTATGCCTGCATGACACTGCTTATGTGCTTGATTTTTATCCTTTCATTTGTTCATTCATTCAACAGACAATCATTGAGTAAGCCCAATGAGGTGTGAAGTGTGAAAATTTGATTGGCTACACTGCAAAGAGACTGACTCTGCTTGAGCAACGTGACTCTCATTAGGGCTGGCCATTTCCTCAGAACTTAGGCGGGGATCAATGCCATCCAATACAGCCAAAGAGGAGCTGAGCATTATTGCCTGCCAAACAGTGGGACAAGTAGAGCAATTGACATTTTTTATTACAGGAAGAATGAAAAATCAGCAGTGCTTATACATTAAAGTAATCCCCTGAGTCTAGTTTTTTAACATTTAAAAAAATGTAAAACTCTTATAAAACAAATTTTTGTACAACTGCTATGGAAAGATAACAGATTGAATTTTGTGGTGATAGGCTAAGTAGTGAACTGAGCATACAACCTGAGTGATTGATTGATGAAGTGTGTTTGCCAGGTACGAATAACACTGTAAAAAATGTAGGTATATGTTTCCCTGCATTGTTAATTAGAGGGCAGGACAAATCCTGGAAAGAAGAGATAACAGGCACAAGGAAGTTTTAAAAAGTAACTATTGTGTCACTCGTGAGAAGTAGGCAATGTCTTGTTCTCTGTTTCCCCAATATCTTGAAGAAAAAGATCTTTGACCTGATTTATAATGATTGTTCATGACCATGACAATTGTGGTTAATGACATCAAAATAAATGGTTTCTTTTTATTTTCATTCTTCTGGGCATACAAAAATTAAAAGAGTACTAACTCTTTTACAGTGTGCTTAGTAGGGGGTGGTGGGAGGGGTATAGAGCCATTAAGAAATAAATACGATAAGCTCTTTTAAGTAATATCAATGTCCATATATGCTAAAGAATTGTCGTAAAGACAAGATTGGGTTTGTAAGTTAAGGTTCAGTAAGAAAAACAAAAGCTACTCTATGTATTCCTGTTTTGAGAAGCTAAATCAAAGAATTAGAAGCTTTCTATCTTTGGAAGAAGTGGAGAATTACAGTTCGTTAAAGCTGCCATCAGTGTTCTCAGCCTGAGTCACCAGACTATGTGGTATTTTGGAGTTCATTGGGAAGCCACCACAATTTTCCACAATGTCTGGGGAGCTTCTATCAACTATCCCACCCACAGCAATGAAGTAGGTGGCTAACAAGAGAACAGTAGGAGATTGCGGTGAATCTCAGATTTTCTGAGGAGGCATTAGCTGCAGCTGCCTTCAGCGAATAGCACCTTTTCCTTCTGTTCCACCTTCAAAATTTTGTGTGAGGGCTTCTCATTGATAGACTCCAAATCAGAACTATATGGAGAAAGGGATCTTGAGAAATGTAGTTCTGGGCTAATCCTACGCAGTACAAAGAAAATATAAGCACATAGATAAATAAACAATAATAGATTGTGAGTTCCCAAGCATATTTGAAAAGTAAATTAATTCTAGAACTAAGATATATATAATTTTGAAATTATCAAATGGATTAAATTAAAGATTGGCTATAGCTAAAGAAAGAATTAAGAAACTGGATGATGGTTCCAAAGAAATTATTCATAATTCAGCACAGAAAGATAGAGATAGAAAATATAAGTGAGACATAAAGATATCTAGTGGATAAGGTGAGAAAGTTTTAGTGGAATACAGATAATATATACAAACTGAGTAACTGAGGAAAATTTAGAAAAGGGACTATTCGTAAAATGTGAATGCAGTGAAGTCAAGAAATTAGGAAGATGAGGAGAGGTGTGGATAAAGGTTACTGGAGTTAAGAACATACAGAACTTCAAGGTTAGATTATTAGATAAGTCATCCATGAAGCTATTGAAATTGCCTATAGATTGAGGTTTGGAGGAAGACCTTAAGAGGAAGAATAAGGAAAACAAAGCATAGAATTAATGAGAGCATAGTGGACTGGAATGTTGGTTTTATCCCACTTCCTTGAAGATGACAGATAAAGGGCATAATTGAATTGACTGTCTATCTTTTTATTCAAGGGACCTGATCAGGATGAGGTTCAAGTAGTGTCACAGCCCCAAGTAGGTCACCATACTACATGTTTGTTCAGTGTTCAAATGGTATGTTTCCAAGCAGCTGACTCAAAGTCTTGAAGCTCCAGCATTACGGACCTAAATAATGAGCAGTCCAGTGCCTCGGGCCCAGTGTATTAACTTGGGTACAGTGTTTTATGGAGTCAAAACATCACCTGAGTCACAGAAGAAATATGGAGAATTTGGGAAGGAGTTGCCCTTGGCAGAGTTGTCCCTTACGGTTCGGAATATTCAATAGATTGCTGTTTTTGTTTGCTTAGCTCCAAATGTTGTCCCAGGAGTGTGTTGTAATTGGGGATTCTGGTATTTTGAGTAGTAAAAGTGTTAGTTTTCATTGAATGGGAAGATGTGAAGCCAGAAAAGTGACAATGATTCTTGGGTTATAATCATTCATAAATATTTAAAGTCCGAGCAATTTTTCTTTGTGATATAACAGTATGTTTTGGACATTTTTGATGCAAGAAGAGACTGGTATGAAAATAAAGTCTGTGGGTAGAGATGGAGATTGTGGTGGTCCTATAGATAATCTCAGCTGCCTTGCTTCCTCCGCTAAGAAAAGTTATTTAATTCTCAAATCTATGGAGAAAGACACAAATAGCTGTTCATATTGTGCATTATATAAGATACTACATCCAAGTGATATATTTTGTACCAGTCCCAGTATTAAGAATCTGTGCTTTGTAACTCTTTCTGCTGTAGTTAACACATTACTTGTAGTTAAAATTCATTTTTCCCCATGTTGAGGAATATAGATAAAGAAGTATCCAAAGCAAAATAGCTACTGGACTACTTTTATCCTGAGTAACGGCTCTGCAAAGCTCTCTTTTTCCAACATAAAGAGTATATTTAATTCAACTTCCCCCCTTCGTGTCGCAGAGGCAGTGGACAACTTAATATACCAAAATGTCAATGGTCTCTTTATTTTACTTAATAGACTTTTTTTTTTTTTTTCCTGTTTCACTCAGAGATGAGACTTGAGGATTAACCCAAGCATGGAAACTGGGTTACCAAGTGCACCCGGGGAATAAATATTTTGATGATTAGAAAAATGGGCTAAATATCATAAGACCTTTTTGGTCTTCTAGATATTTTAGCTATTGGTAATAGTTAGCTCTTGTTGAATAATTACCCCAAATCTTAAAGGCTTAAAGCAATAAATATTTATTATTTTACACAGTTGCTATGGGTCATGGATCTGAGAGTTGCTTTGCAGAGTGGTTCTGGCTCAGAGCTTCTCATGAGGTTGCCATCAAGACATTGGCAGTAGCCAAGTTATTTGAAGGCTTTACTGGGGATCAAGGGTTTGCTTTCAACATGGCTCACTGACATAATGTTGGCAAGAAGCCTCGGTTCCTTGCCATGTGAGCTTGTCCATAGGTTACTTGAGTGTCCTCATGAAATGGCTGCTGGCTACATCCTCAGCTTCATAAGAGAGAGGAAGAGAAAGAGGGAGAGAAAGAGGGAGAGCAAAAGAAAGAAAAAACCACAATGCTTTTTTATGACCTAGTTTCAGAAGTCTAACACTGCCATTTTCATTACATTCTACTCGTTGAATCACTAAGTAGTGCCCACACTCAACAGAAGAGGAATTAGACATCACCTGTTGAAAGAGGAGTGTCAAATAACTTTTGGACACATTTTAAAACCACCACATCACTAAATCATGGAGTAAAAAGAGCTATAGTCCATTTTTCCATCTCTTTCTTGAACTGCCATCAAATGTTTCTCCATTCCCCTTTCCTTAGTGATTATAACCCAATATAATTCAGAGAAGTGATATGTCCATCTAAAATCCCATTATTTCTAGGGCAGTCAGGTTTGATTTGGCCATGGAGGAGGTTACTGGCTCAACAGGAGGTACATCCTTTTCACACTTCTGCTCTTTTTTTTTTCTGCTCTTTGGAATGTGAACGTGATCATGAACTCTCCAGGAGACACCCTGGACTGTGAGCAATCCTGAGAATGAAATATATAAAGCACAAAAAATAGAAGGGATGATGAGTGTGGAATCAGCAAGCAGCCCTGGACTACCTCTTCTATCTTGCCTAAATCAAATTTACTTTCAGTTTCCTGATATTTACAGTCAAACTAATCCTGATACCTGTATCCTTGGGCAAGTGATTTACATTGTTTTTTTGTTTACTCTCTTTCTTGGGAAATCGTCTGTCCTACTTACTGTAATTCATTGGCAGAGCTTAAACTAAAAGTCTTCAATAGCAGTGTAGGTCTGCTTCTCTCCTAGCATGTAGATTCAGCAGATGCAGAGGGAAGAAAATCTTTTCTAGTCATCTTGGAAAAGCCAGGAATTACTGAACTTATCTCTCAGTTCTGTAGATATCGGGGGGTTTGTATCTTGAGGAAGTCTCACTAATGCTTACATAATTTGGGTTTTAGTTGGGTATCTCTCTAAAGTGGGAGAGCTGTGCTTATTTCGTCTTCCCTTACTGGCTGTCTGCTGAGATAACCTCTTGTTCTTCACTTTATAGCTCACTGAGACTTTCTGACATCACTTACATTCAAACCTATCTCTTAGAGTCCTTTCCAGAAAATGCTCTATAATGACAATAGTGTATTGATAAAACATTCATTCATTCATTCATTCATTTATTCAGTGCCAGATAACTTCAGTCATTATTTTGAACACTTGTGGCCATCTGGGAACAGTAGCACTATTATTATCCTCATTTTTAAAAGAGGAAATCAAGGCCTGGACCCTTGCCCAAGGTTACAGAGTTCAAAAGTGGCTGAGCTTGGATCTAAACCAGGCTCAGAATGACCCCGGAGCTAGTGTTCTTTCCACTTTGCCTGGCTTTCAACTTCACTAAAATCTTGCTGGACACATTTAGTTATAGTAGAAAGTATAAATAATGGAATGAAAATTGCAATGTGATTGCCAAGTTGGCTGACTTGAGCATGCACAGTCTTGGGAATCCATCTGTCTACAACATTTTTTCTTAATAGAATTTGTTGAAACCAGATCAGTAAATGTGCGCTAGTGTGGGCCATCAGCCAGGAAGTGGAAATCACTTAATGAGATGGAATACTATGTTAAAATAGTATTTATTAAAATAGGATTCTTCCGGAGGGTTGTGTTTCAATAAAAACATTCAATGGTAAACATTTAGACCTTGCCTACCTCTCTGCTCACCTTCTCCTCAGGTTCTTTCAGAAACCACAGGATTGCCAAATACAATGCAGACTGAGAAGAGCAAGAAGGTAGAGGATAGAAGAAAAAGAGAACAGGCAGGAACATTGAGATGTATTTCCACCTAGCACGGTACTTTCTTTTCATTGAATTAATATTTTATTTAACCTACACATACTTCAATTGGGTAGGTTTTATTAATCACATTCTACAAATGGGGAAAGCTAATGGTCAGAGAGGATAAGATTAGCAAAGTCACAGATGCAGAAAATGATCAAGTTAAAATTTCACTTTGGAGTTGTCTGATTCCAAAACTTATGCCCCTTGTAGTATATCATGTTACTTCTTCATGAGCAGTAATACTAATACTATCATATGATTTTTATCTTGTTTATGTTTTATATATATTCTCTCATTTACTCTCATAGTAATATCATAATATGGTGGTCATGGTTAATTTTATGTCAATTTGGCTAGACCACAAAGCCCAGATGTTTCTAAGAAGGAACTCTGAACGAAGGGTCATTATCCCTTTTTTGTGTATGAGTGAACAGATTCACAGAGACTTAATAATTTGCTTCCTACACTGGTAAACTATCCATAATCACAGCTAATAATTGGAGGACCTGGTACATGAAATCAGTTTATTTGTCTTAAGTTTATTTTTTTCTACCTTCATCTAAATTATTTTTAAAAAATGAATACATAGTAACACTCTGTTAGTTTCTATGGCTGCTTTAACAAATTACCACAAGCTTAGTGGCTTAAAACAAGACAAATTTATTCTCTGACAGTTCTGGAGGTAAAAACATGAAATCGGTTTTACTGGTCAGAGTGCAGGGCTTGTTGGAGGCACTAAAGGGAGAATCCACTTCTGTGACCTTTTCAGCTTCTAGTGGCTGTCTGTGTTTGTTGGCTTGTGACCTCTTCCTCTACCTTCAATGCATATCACTGTAATCTCTACTTCTACTTTCACCTTGCGTGCCTTCCCTCATTTATAGTCATGTCACCCTCTGTCTGCCTCTTAGGACATGTGATTACACTTAGGGCTTCCCTGGACCATCCAAGATAATCTCCTATTTCAAGGTTCTCCTTAACTTAATCATATCTACAAAGTCTCTTTAATTGTATAAAGTAACATTCACAGGTTCTGAGGAATAGAATGTGGGTATCTTCAGAGGCCATGATTCTGCACTCAGATTTGCCCTTTTTCTTTTTAAATTAAAACATTTTTTTCTTTCAATTATTTTATTTTTAAAACTTATTTTTCAATTACAGTCGACATACAATATTATTTAGTTGCGGGAGTACAACATAGTGATTCAGCTTTATAAAGATTTATATACCTTACAAAGTGATCATTCTGGTAAGTATCTTTTTTTAAAAAAATACATTATTTAGATTACACGATTATGCTTACTTTTTTCTTTCTCATTTATCTTACTAAATCTATTATGAAATCAATTTAAATCAGAGCTTTGAACAGAAGTGATTTAAAAAGTCGGAACAAAAGACCTAGAATTGTTGATTAGAATAAATACATTACATCTCTCAAAAAAATTGTAATTCAGAGTCTGTGGATATCTTCAAAGCCCTTACATTCAACCTTTCTCTCAGGGAAGTTTTATCAAATGTTTTAATTAATCACAAAGGTGACTGATCTAGTGACACATTTTTGTTTTCTTTCTATTTAAGAGAATGATCAAAATGTAAGACTCAGGTGGGAAAGAAAGCAGAGGTGAACTTGATCTTCAGACTGTTTAGTTCATAGATTACTGAAAACTGACTGTAAGTCTAATGCATCTATGGAGGAAAATTTGTTTTGCTCTGTGGGTTCTTATTTACTCACAGTCTCATTTACTTAGGTCTCCTGCCCATAGAACATTCTTTTTGGTGTCAATAAGTTATTCTGTCAGCTTCAGCAGCCTCCTGTGATTTTGAGAGTCATAAGTCAGCCAGGCTGAATTGTACAATGACAGGGGAGCTTGAACTTTTTGGTCAATCAGATCCACATTTGAATTCCAAATCCACCGCTTAGTATGTGGTGTCCTTGAACTTAAAACTTTAACTCTCACCAGCAGAATGTGAATAATATCTTTTGCACACAGAGGGTGGCTGGATTAAATGCAAGCAGGGCATATTGTTATCTCCTATTCTTTTTTACATCCCCTTGGCAGCTCATTAGCCTTTGGCATATTACTACACCTACTAGAGTGACAGAATTAAAAATACCAGATGTTCCATGTTTAGAAGCATAGAGCTGCTTTTCTTTGCAGAGATGATCCTAATAATACTAAAGTTGGGTTAAAGGGTTTTGATAAAATGTTTGTGATAATGTTGTGGTTGCCTCCCTGACAGCCATTCTGCTTCCCGGCTAATGGAACCTCCGGTTTTGTCCTGATACTGGGCAGCCTAGCACAGCCTGCAGAGGCCGGTGTCTGATTAGTCTAGGCCAATGGAGATCATGATGTCCTCTTTGGCACTGATTATTTCAGAGGTAGATATGTGATTTATTACTGGTGGATAAGACAGAGGGGGACTAGGAGAAGTTTTCTGAGGAAATTTAGTGAAAGATTTCCTTTGCTGAATTTTTTCATGACCTCCAATTCACTTCTTTGTCAAAGTAGGGAGGAATTCACACCCAAGGTTATGGGCATGGCAGAACACTTGACACTGGACAGATGAGACTGACAGCAGTTTATTAGTGATACATACTCATAGCCCAGGGGAGGAGGACACAGTGCCATGCAGGGCCATACAGAGTTTACACTTCAAATGGAGTGAAAACCAGAGGCTGTGGGAAACACAATTTGCAGTGTCAACGAGATGAGGAGACCCCTGGTTCCCATGAAAGGTTGTGATTGGATTGTTCGAATAATTCCACGGGCTGTCAGGGAAGTGAAATCTTTTACTAAAGAATAAGCAGGAATTGCACTGGTCACCTTGATAAGGAGGGGTGTTTGGACAGGGGACCTTATCTGTGGAAGTGTGGGGAGGGGACTTTTAGTTAGCCATAGGATGGCCCCATGGGTTTACTAGACTTTAGATCAGCACATAAATTTGGCTTTAATTTTAGGACAGTTCTTCTCTTTGGAAATTGTCAGGTGTGAACATAATGGTTTTAGTTAGAAGCATAACATCAATTTTGCAGCCATAAAGGGAATCATTGTAGACATTTCAACAATAAGACAGTACTAGCCTGGGTCTCTGACAATTTCTTTGAAGCTGCTGAACTTTCTTTGAAACTTTCTACTACCAGACTCCTTTTATATGACAATAAACCCCTATTATTGAACCACTTTTAGTGTGTTATTCTGCCTCTTGTGGAAGCATCCTGATGGAGAAGGCTAGATGTTCCTACTACCTACCAGGGACAAATCCCTGTGATTTTATGTGTGTAACATCTTTTTTGTAACTAATATGGTTATTGTATTTTTAGTTGTTGTTATAATAAGGATAAGGGTGGTGCAGAGTCCATCTTGAACCAGAGTGAAAGACTAGAAAAATCAGAGAGAAAATTCCAGTGGGAAGCTATTGAGTCCCTTAGCTCCTTGCCTACCTCTAAAGGAGAATCCAACTTTTATTTTACTCTTCAGCAGCATTTCCATAAAATTTAAGTCACTGCTAATTCCTTTGTCAATACCTAGAGTATAGGCTATCATGTATACTCAGGTTTCCTTGTATGTGACTTGCAAGGAGATGGAGCTGCTTATAACTTATTTTTTCACCTGTTGTGCAGTCTATGAACAATCTATACTTAGCATAAGGTATCTGCCTTACGAATAAGATAAAATAATCCAAAAATCAAATAAGGAGTGTTTCTTAGAATAATAAATAATATTCAGAATATCACTTTCTGATTCATATCTTCCTTGAATCTATATACATAACAAAAATTTTTTTTAAGAGAGAATGATTTTACACTTTTCTTTTGGAGAATAATAGAACAATTTCATTAGAATGATAGTACCAAGTGATTTTATTTGCTTAAACCTTGACTCAAATTGTTTCTGAGTTGTTAAATGTTCTATGCTGTCATTTTGAAAATTATCTATATTAAATCTTATGTAATAAAATCTTTAAAAATCCTTTTAATAAATTCTTAGTAAAAGTTTAAGAAAACTTAGCAGCATACCAGCTTCAGGTATTGGAATATAATTTTCAAAATACTTGTAATGCAATCTCTTTTGTACTAAATCAATGAAAATTATTGAATTTTGAAGACTAAAAATATCTCATGGATTTATGCTCAATAGAGAAAAATTTATGCTTTCAAAATAATACAAATATTTAATCAATTTGATTCAATCAAATTAAAGACTATGTTAGGCTAAGAAAGAACAGTTTTTCCTAATCCTGCTGACACTTCACCTTTTCAAAGGTCTGAGAAGATTAGACATCCAGGAGTCTCTGAAGGCCACTCACCACGTTAGACTTCTGTGCAAAGCCAGAGGTCATCTGCCTTCTGACTGGGCAATACACATCAACAAGTCCAAGGGTAGCTTTCAGCCTATTTGTTTGCTCTTCTTCACTTGGTCTCTAGGTAGCACAGGGCAATGAATGAAGGGCCTACATGCCATGCTAAGGAGCTCTTACTTTATTTTGCAGGTAATTAGGAATCCATTAAAGATTTAAGCCAGAGTGCGATATGATTCCATTAACTTTATAAAAGGACCACCTTGGCGAAAGATATCTGAGAGGGGAACTGAGGTTGGAGATACTGAGGACGTAGTTACCATGGTTAGGAGACATAGATTGAAGACTTGAGTTTAGGCAGAGAGACTGTAGATGCCATGGTATGCAGAGAGATGAAACTAAAAGATCCAGAATGAATACGTTGAGAAGAAAAGAAGGAAATGAGACAGTGATGGAAATGAGGCAAGACAGTTAAAATTATGTCTTCTGTCAAATTAAATTGACTCTAAAGTCTGAGGTTTCCCTGTAATTAGAGAACAATGACCCAGAGCATGGACCACAGGCTATCGTATCGATCTTGGCTTCCCAAAAAGTAATATACTCCAAGGACTTTTGGTTTTGTTTCGGTTTTTAGTTTTTTTCCTTTTAGATTTCAGCTCTTTTTTCAGCTAGTTATGATGCTGAGATAAATGACCTCCTGATTACATATTTCAGAAATATAACAAGTTTGGAGAGGTTGTAGGGAAAAATGAACCCTCATACACTGCTGGCAAGAATGTAAATTGGTACTATGGAAAACGGTATGGAGTTTCCTCAAAAAATCAAGAATAGAGTTACCATATGACCCAGCAATCCCTTTTCTGGATATATGCACCTCAATGTTCATAGCACTATTCACAGTGACCGAGATATGGAAACAACCAAAGTGCCCTTTCATAAAGGATTGCATAAAGAAAATAGAGTACATATATATAATGGAATATTACTCAGTCATGAGAAAAGATGAAATACTCCCATTTGCAACAACATGGATAGATCTTGAGATTATCACGCAAGTGAAATAAGTCAGACAGAAAAAATTGAGAACCATATGATTTCACTCACATGTGGGATATAAAACTGCAAGCAACAAACAAGACCAACAGAGACTTATGGACACAGACAACAGTTTAGTGGTTACCAGAGGGAAAGAGAGTGAGAAGGGAGGTAAATAAGGGTAAAGGGGTCAAATACATGATGATGGAGGAAAATTTGACTTTTCGTGGTGAACACACAGTACAATATACAGATGATGTATTATTGAATTGTACATTTGAAAACTAAACTATATAATTTTATTTAAAAATGTTACCCCAATATATTTAATAATAATAATAAAAAGAATAAAAAATAAATAAATAAAATTCCAGAAAGGCTGGGAATTCACTTGGGCACAAATTCAAGATGAGGTCTGACTACTGTAGAAATGATTAGCTATACTTATTGAGATATAATTTGCACAAAGTATGCCATGGGATAAATGGAAAGTATACCTAGATAACTGGATTTAACATTTCTGTTTTGCTATTATTAACTTTGTGACACCTTCAGCAAGTTATTTCATTCTTTCTCCACTTGTAAGGTATGTTGTAATTTATATTTGCCTTGAAAGATCATTGCTAGCATTAGAGAGAGTATTAACAAGTGCCCAGAGGGATGTGGGCACTTGTTCAATGGTAGCTCTTCTTAATAACTTGTAATTTCCGTTTTAAGACCAGGTGCCAGAATGAGGAAAATTACTTTGGTAATTCTCTCATCAAAATTTTTTTACATGTTTCATTGAAGTATACAAGTGTTTCTAAGGATTTCAAAAAAGATGCAAATGAACAAAACGCTTTAAAAACTCAGTCTGCCTCAAAGAATTCATGTGAGAGAACATTAGAATGTTACACTTGTTATTTGATCACAATTATTAATAACAATGTTTATGTAGCTTCCAATATTCATACAAGCACACACTATAACAATTTGAGCAGTTCAGCATAATTGACATTGAATTTTACTTGTAAAAGTAAGATGAGATAAATGTCAATGATTTTAACTTACACTTTATATATCTTTTCACGGAATTTCATTTACAAAAATAAATTTGTTATGTGTATAGGTAATGGAACTAAACAGAATGAATCATTAGAATCCAGGATACGGCAGAGGATAGTCAGGACATTTTTGGTCTGGTACATCGAACTATATTCCCTAAAGGCAATAAAGTTCTAATTGCCTAAGGGATTGCTTTTTCTGTCTAGAAACAGCTATCGATCGGTCCATAAACTTCTACTTGTGATTTATGTTCTTGATGGAAATATTTTTTCAAAAGGATTAGATTTCCCTGACATCTACTTAAATTTATTCTACCTTCTCATGCTGGTGCTCAGATCGTTACTTACTTGCATAGCAGTTTTTGGCCACCAGCATCATGCATATTAAGATATGCATACGTGGTAATAAATTTTCCACCTTTATACAACAACCCCAACCCTTAAGCCGCATCCGCTTTAGGGCTTTAACTAATGTTGAGGCTCTGCAAACTCTATGTGACCATAAGTAAGGCAAAGTAAAATCTCTTGTAAAAATGAAAACCAATATATCTCAGAAAGGAAATGAGCAGAAATGAAGACATTTAGATAATGTAGAGATATTTGAGATACAATCCAAATAGACCATAAGGCCACATATTGACAGTCAGGAGCCCCCATATATGTCTCTATACATACAGGTAGAATTATTCTGTCATAAGAAGAATATTTCTTCTTTTTTACTACTCTTGAGGATTTTCCATACAAAATATTGCTTTCTGACATAGGCAAAGTTATCAAAAAGTTATCTGACAATTCTTGACCATTCAAAAGAAAACAAGAAGTATTTTGTGGAAATTGAGAAGATGAAAATTATTTAGGTAGCCTAAGTAGATTTGCTTAATATGGACAGGTTAAGAAAGTGTTGAGCAAGGAAAAAATGCTTCCAACGATATTATTAGTTCAGTCACGCTCTTTAACATGTATGCTACCAGGTGATGACTGGTGAACATCACAATGTCTAGGCTAGGTTGTTGCTTTCCTTTTGAATGATGGAAGTTTACCTTTCTTTCTTTATTTAGATGGCCTTGACCTCTATACGTAAAATCTATGCTATTCCCTTTTATTCTCAGAAACTTTCTCAGAAGTATTCTGTCAATATTAAGTATGTAGATGTTGGAAATTAGGACATGATTCTAATTTCAC
Source organism: Rousettus aegyptiacus (assembly GCF_014176215.1). Lineage (NCBI taxonomy): Eukaryota > Metazoa > Chordata > Mammalia > Chiroptera > Pteropodidae > Rousettus > Rousettus aegyptiacus. Next base: position 48,100,403 of record NW_023416284.1, read on the forward strand.
ATCTCTTTTGAGGACCATGAAGGCCTATAATTGAATTATGCAACTTGTACATAGAATGACTTGGGTCAACTCTCTTATGTGGGGTGCATGGGAAAAAAAGAAGATCGTGTATCTAGTGGGAACCAGAAAATAGAAAAAGCCAGAAGGTTGTCTCAATATCTGAAGCTGAAATTTGGTGTTGTGGTGTGACTAGCACTGTGACTGGCGGGGACTGATTTTAGAAAGAGACAGAAACAGGTGAAGGTTCTTTATTTAAAAAGGCATTGTATTTATTACCACAGAACTTTCTTCTATGGTTTTTTCTTCTCTTTCTTTTCCCTCAGAGATGGTGCCCTTGTGAGTGAGGATGATGGTTTGTATGCTCTTCATTTAGGATGCTTAAAATGATTTTTCTCAGTTTAAGAATAATGCCTGTAGAATTTGAGGTAAAAAGGGGGTTGAAAGACTGTGGGCTTATCCAATATCCATTTAATTTCAGAGATGTGAGGTAGGGAACAAGTAGTTGAGTTTCATTTCATTTTATTTTATTTTATTATTTTATTTTATTTTATTTTATTTATTTTATTTTGTTTTAATTTAATTTGATTTTATTTTTTGCCTTTAAAATCAAATAGAAATCGAAGCATATATTCCCACCTTAAACTTTTGATTTAAACATTCCTTCTGGTGAAATTGTGTATGTGTGTATACACACACACACACACACACACATATGTGTGTGTATATATATATATATATTTAGAAAAAGCAAAAAAAAGAGAATGGTATAAAAATCGAAGAAAAAATAAACACATAAAATTAGATTAGTACTTTTTATTTTATTTTTTACTTTACCAACAATCGTCTTTATTAAAGTGAACAAATCATGAGAGTAGGAGTACTACGGAAACAATGAATGATGGCTGCATGAATTAGTACTTTTTAAATATAAATTTCAATTCTATCAAAATCATAATCTGATAATTTTGGAAGTTTCTAGATCTAGTTTCTCAGTCGTGCTAGAAACTGAAGGTTTTAATATTCATATGATGTCATCTTGTCAAATCAGACTCTGTTTAAGAATGACTGAGAAATTCTTGCTCCTGTACTCAGAGACAAGTCAGCTATCAAGAAGTCTTAGCTCAGAGGTTGAAATCTCAAGGGTTCAGAAAACAAGTAATAGAAAATTAAATATGAATAGCATCATGTCTGACAAACTTTTTCCTGGAAGAGTGATAGTGCAGTATCTTTGCTGTAAAATTGTAAAGGCTTTGGGTTCTTATAACTTAAGAGGTAAAAATCATTTACCATTCAACATGTTGTATTTTCTAGGTGAAAATTTATTAGGTACTTTCTGAATTGTGTAAATGAACTGATTGGAACCAATTGGTTATTTTCAGAAGTCATGAAAATGCTAGATCTTCAACTTTCAAATTCATTGACTAAACCAATATTGATGAAATGTGTACTATATAGACAAATACTGGTGTAAACATTGCGTATATAGCAATAACCAAAACACAAAATCCTTGTCCTCACAAAGTTCACATTTTAATGTGGGGAGAAGGACAGACAATAATCATTATAGACATATAAAATATACAGAATGTTAAAATAAAAGAAGGAAGGAGGGAGAGGATAGGAATTCCTGGGGGTGAGGTGGGGGTGCCAGGCGTAGGCATGATAGGAGGATGGTGGATGCACTGGGTGATGGTGGACATGGTCAGCAGTCCCCAACCTTTTTGGCACCAGAGACTGGTGCTCCTATGAGAATCTAATGCCTGATGATCTGATGAGGTAGAGCTGAGGCAGTGAAGTTAGCCCTGGGGAGTGGCTGCAGATACAAATGAAATTTCACTCGCTTGCCTGCTGCTCACCTCCTGCTGTGTGGCCCGGATCCTAACAGGCCATGGATTGGTACCACTCTGCGGCCCAGGGGGAGGGGACCCTAGACCAAGGTAGAGTGCCAAGGATGTTCTCTCACAGTGATATCTGAGTAAAGTCCCGAAGAAAGTGACAGAGTGAGGCATGTGATTATTTGGAGAAAAAGCGTTCCAGATAGAGGAATAAGTAAAAAGAAACAAGCAAAAGGTGGGAATATGAATGGCCAGAGTAGTCTAACTAGAGAAGCATGGGGGAGAATAATAGCAAATTGGATTGAAGAGGTAACAGATCATGTGTGGCCTTGTAAAAAGCTGTTGCTTTTACCTGAAAAGTCACTGGAGAGTTTTAAGCAAAGGAGGTAAAAGATATAGTGACTTATATTAAAAAAAAAAAAAAGATTATTCTGGCTACTGTGTTGAAAATAGAATGCCACTTAGAGCTGAAGTTTCCCCTTTCAAACTCCAAATGAAGATTAATTTCCATAGGTTTAAGGGAAACTGGAAGCTGTGCAGTGGGCTGAAGAAAGACATAGCTCTTGGCACCTTATGTACTGCTATGGATCCTTCCAATTTCACGGGACATGAAAGCAAAGGTTCAGCTTAAGACCATTGAAATAGTTAGTCTTATACCTATTTGGCATAAATCTCATAAATCTATGTGAAAACAACACAACAAGAAAGTGTCACATGTAACAGGTACCTGACTCAATGTTTCTTAGAGAAGGGATTGCCAGAGTGCTGAAGGATGCCAGACACAGGGGAAACAAAAGTAATAAAATGATGAGCTAAATCACTTAGGCCATGGCAGGGGGCCCACTGAGAATGAGAAGACCATATCTCTTGAAACAGGGAGAGGCAGATACCTTCTTCTCTCTTCTAGTACTGGAAATAAGAACCACGGATCCTTTGTTAATTTTGGAATGAAATCAATTTATTTTGTTCTAACATTAAAAGTTATCATTTATTATTTATCCTTAACAGAATCATAGAATCATAGAATCCTATGGAATCATAGAATCATATAACAGAATCATGCAAAAAATTTAGTTATATGCTCAGCTATTTTTTTTTTTTTTCATTTAGGACATCTTAGTTCTCTTAATCAGATGTAAAGTCACTGGGAGAAGGACCTTCTTTTACTATCTCTTTGGTTCCAAAGCCTAATGTTTTTTGACTATTAACCTATAATAAATATTTGTTACCCTGGATTGTATTTCTTTGTAAGCATTGGTCTAAGGTTTTTGTAGTAAATAAAAGTATTTATCTTTTAAATGAAACAATATGATGAGTGACAAAAATCACTTACTTTGGATACAATATGAAGGAAGCAAAGAAACCTGCAAGTTGTGCTGCTGAGTTGGTGTCCGAGTTCTCAGGAGCTATGGACAAAGCTGCTGAGATTCTGAAGAGTCTCTTGTTAACCATCCGGAAGGACAGAGAACACAGTTCATAATAAGCTAATCAAATCCTTAATGCTTTTACTCAAAGGTGGTTGTGAAACACGCAGGGAAAAAAAACCCCTAGAATATAGTATAGGCTTTAAAATAAGCTGTAAAGTATAAAAGGGATTAAGGAAAGCAGAATTTGGTACTATAAATAAAACACGTAAAAAATATTGAAATGGTGGTTTTATAGAAGAAAGCAGTACACCAAAATAATTGCAGCGATAATGACTGTGTCTGAAATGATTTTCTGATAATAGAACAGAACCAACGAGTGCAAATCACAAACATGTCAAGGCTAGGTAATTGAATGTTCTTGACTAATGCTCTTGAAAACCAACTAATTCCAGAAATAGTAGCTTCCGGTTTTGTCGTATTTATAGCTTTCTTCCCTTTTTCATTTTAATTTCAGATCCCAATATTGTGCCAGGAATAGAGCTAAAAACAATAGCTAAATGTCTTCTTGGAATTTCTCAATTCTTTTATGATTCTGTGGATATTCCATAGATTTTCTGTAGAGGAGGCTGCAAAAAATGGTAGAGTTTAGTTGAAAGATGTTAAAGAAAAAGTACATTCTGCTTCATGCTTTATGCTTAAGAAGAGAAGATGAAAGAACAGGTCATTGAAAGCAAACCCAATCTTCTGCTGTTTTTAGTATGGGTCAAGTAAGGCACTTTCTCCCAGGCCTAGATTGTGTGGAGAAAAAGCAATGCCAGATAGAGGTAATTTGAATGGGAGGAAAATGATGTTCAGGGTCTGTGAAAGACAGCAATTTACCTGAGAAACTAAACTACTGTGTATCTTAGAAGAAATAAGGGGGGAATAAAGGTGTTTGTTTTGAGACCTGAAAGTCAGAGCTAGAGTAATCACGCACTGTAGACATCTCAATTCCTATCTCTTTTTCTCTCCTTATCAATCAATCTCTATCTTTCTATTTTCATTTCTTTTTGAACCTCCCATGAAATTTTATCAGAAAATTATTAGGGGACCTTGTTTATGTAAGGAGTCAATATTTCTCAATACTTAGTGTTTCTGTCAGTAGAAAAATGGAAACACTGGTCATTGATTCAGATGGCATTAAATTAAAAATTCCATGTTTCTTTTACTTTTTAGGAAAGCAAAGAAGAAAGAAGATTTTGAAGTACATTTGAAATGGACAGCCAGTAGATATGTAATCATGTAATCATATTTGAAGGGTATATTTGTTAATTCATTCAACAGATATTTGTTGAATACATACGCGACAAACAATTATATATTTCCTCAAAACTCAGGGCGTTCACAGAATGACTTTGATGTTCATATGTACTGATTGCACTTGGTAGCTTACTGTGGAATCTTTTTGAGAATATACATATCTGTAATATTTAGCTCATTACAAACAATTGCTTGCACTATTAGACCGTTCTATAAAACTGACATGACATGGTTATATTTTAGAGGATTCTTTTCACAGCACATTTTTTTTCAAACTAAAATTTGCCAGTGGATTTCTATTTCCTCACAGTTAACCATACATACATCTTGCTGACAACAGCAGGAGATTAAATTTAAGACAAGTTTTCAGGAAATTATTGGGCTTATTGAATAAATTACTGTCCTTGTATCTTGAACATTTTCTTGATACTTTTGAAAAAATAGTTTTCTATACATCCCACTTGAATGCTGAAGATAGTTTCCTCTACAATAAAAAATGAAGGAGAATGGACTAATCTCAGAGACTTGAGAGTGATGATGTGAAAGAGAAAGAATAAAACCTATTATTTAAAGGCAATTGAATCAGGATCCCAGCAGCCTGGGTTCTAATCCCAACTTTAGGACCAATGAGATAGATTGTTTTCATTAGGCCATCTCTCTTTTCTGTATTTCTTCTCTATTAATTGCTAGCATTCATGGAAACTTTATCATGTTCCAGATACTCTTTAAGTTTAAGTCTTTCATGTGCTATTTTCAATTATTCTCACAACAGTCTCAGTTGGTACTATGATTACCTTCACTTTACAGATGAATAAATTGATGCACAGAAAAACTAAGTAACTTACCCACGGATGTACAGTGAATAAGTAATACAACTGGTATTTAAACCTAGGCAGTTTGCTTATCACTACACTCTGCTGCTTCTCTATAATGCCTTTTATCAAGTCTCTTTAATGAAAAACCAATGGGATAATGAGTTGCAATGGTCTAAAATTGTACTCTTTATGTTTTTGCTTTTTAGATCATTTAAAATTATAAATATAATACTTAGCTGACTACATAGATGTATATAAAGTTACAAATAAGGTATTTTATTTTTTAATACCATTCTCCTATAAGTTTGATCATTTTGAGCAATGTTTTTTCTATGCTCATATAACATGTTTTCTTAAAGCAAAAATGGAATATAAAGTAAAATATAACAATTTATGATATACAGCTTCTCTATCAGTACACATTTACAAAATTGTTTAAAGAACTATCTAAAGTTTCATTATATATGTGAAAAATTTTTTAACTGGAATTCTGCTGATAATAGTTTATATTGTTCCTAAATTTTTATTATTGCAACAGTGTAACATTGAATTGCCCTGTACATATATCTTGGTGTACATACACATGCATTTTTAGAAGCTAGATTTCTAGATGTAACATACTCTTGAAAATCATACGAGTAATTGTTACTTTAAAGAATCATTCCTGACTAACTTTTTAATAGGATTGGCCTGTTAAGTTCTAAAAATAGTGATAAAAGAATGAATAAATTAGTTTGTCATGTAATGAAACCCCCTAAAAACAGAGCAGAGGCAGAAGAATTCACAAGAGGGCTAAGCTTGGCCTTACTTGAGAGGATGACGCTCTCATGGCAGTGTCATCTGTGTTATTCACAGAAGGGTGAGCAACAGAAGACCGTTCTGTGAGTACTCAGCAACCAAGAAGGTAAGCTCAGTTAGAGAACTGCCTATAACACAGAGCATTTAAATTAGCAAAGTACCAATGCTAATTATAGATTAGTTTTCTCTGTAGATGTTTTAAGGTAAGAAAGAATCTTATTATTTGTCCAACTGAAAGGCCTAAATAGGACAGACTCCAGGTGGTCTGTCTCTATGCTTTTTGTTGCAGAAAATGAGTTTTAAAACAGTGGCATTCTCTATAATTCTTCATCAGTAACATTCATCATTCTACATAAAAGATAGGATATTTGCAAACTATAGATTAGGTAGTTTATTCTGCTTTTGAAATAGTTTTCAACTATTTTTACCATATCAAAAGATAAATAATTTTTTTTTTGAGTGAGACTATTATATAAATTCATGATAGCAAAAACTGCCTATCAAGGAGAAATTCATGTCAGAAGGAGAAAATATTAGGGAGATTTCTATTTTCTGTCATTTAAAAAAACATATAAATAAATGCCTGCATTTGAAAGGGAAATTAGTGAATATGATTTCTATAATTTGGAAGCTGTTTAACATCGTGTGATTATTCAAAATATTAATATGACACAGATTCAAGATCTTTTTTATCACTTTTGTGCCCATATGCAAATCATTTAACTTCTCTGGGTCCTTTTTTCCTCATTTGCAAGATAGAAATTATGAGTTATTTTCTATTTTTCCAGGATGTTTTGAGTATTGAGTTTGAAATAAAATTTAGGTGCTACAAAAATGTAGCTAAAAACACATGGCAGATACTGTCAGTAATTTATTCAATAATAATTCTCCCCTCATGCCACGTATGTAGTAAATTCAATTTTATCCAATGGGGTCATAGGTTTTAGGGGTACCTGGATATGAATCCTAGTTGTCCAAGGAGAATGAAACTTAGTTGTCCTAAGGCAATTGGTTTCATTCTGCTTACCTGTGATGGGTTTAAGAATAGTCAAGTGAATCACTTTGGCCAGTAGGCTTGTTGGAAAATCTGTCTGAGGGACTTTTGGAAAAAGGAAGAGGGAAGAAGTCAAGGAAACTCCTGTCTTCTGCTCATGGAGGTCTTTCTGTGAGGATATGATGTCCAGAGCTGCTGAAGTCCTCTCGTAACCAAAGGGGTATATACCCAAGCACAAAAATCAATGTATGGAAGATACGAGAGCCCATTAATGAGTGGCTGAATTAACCAATTCTGGAGCTGCTCTACTCCTAACTTCTTGTTAAAGAGTTACATAAGCCTTTATTGTTTAAGAAACTGTGTGTGTGTGTGTGTGTGTGTGTGTGTGTGTGTGTGTTATTTTAATGGTAGCTGGGAGCATTCTAATTGACATAATTACTAGTTCAAAGCACTTTCTCATCTTCAAAAGACATATTTATTTATTACTCAAAGCCTATTTTACTGAAACAAAGTGAAAGTTTGAATCGTTATCCAACAAAGTAATTCAGGCTTCAAAGTCTTCTTTTAGCAATAACAGTTTGAGTGGGGAAAAGAAAGGGTTCTAATTTTGGTTTTTCTTGACTGCGTAGATAAATTGAGAATATTATAAAAACAGAAATGCAGAAGTGAGAACAAAGTATACTGTTTTTTCGAAGTTGTTACTATTCCAACACCATCAGTATGAGGAGAGAAAAACTTCGCAGTCGTTAAATGTACATGAACTGTTTTAAACAGTGATAAACTGATGGAGACAAGTTAGCCTTGCATCTAAAAGTTTAACATTTCCAAATATAAATAGTTTAACTCCATCACATAATAATCTTTTGAGAAGAGTGTTCTAAATATATGAGATGTAATCTGGTGTATGTAATTTAAACTGTTAAGTTTATATTGTGGTTTCAAAAAGACATCTTTGTTTTGATGTCATTGTCAAATCCTTGAGATCTGTAATTATGATCTTTTTCATGAAAGAAAGTAACTAGATACTCATAAATTAGCAGGACTGTTACGGAAGTGGATCTGACCTAGATAACCAAAGCTGTTGTAGAGTTTAGCCAGAGATTTAACATTAGTTTAATCAAAGGCAACACTTTGTAAAAGGCATATTATTTGATTTCATAATATTTTATATTTTATTTTTTCATAGTTTAATCTAGAAGACTAAAAGGATATGATTTGCCACTTTCTCAGTATCATACATTAGTATTTAAAAGATAATGTATATTAAAATTGATAATTCTTAAATCTGCAAGATCCTTCTGGATCAGAGAAGTCTGAGAGACTATTGAGTGTAATTTTTAAGAGTGTGGTCTTTGAAGTCATACAGGTCTGAATTCAAATGCCTACTCTTTCATTTACTGTGACGCCTTAAACAATTCATATACCGTGCTCAACCTTAGTTCCTGCACCTTTAAAATGGAAGCAAGGCAGGGGTGTATAATAACATGCACCTTGTAGGGTTCGAAGAGCAAGTGAAAAGATTTGTAAGATATTCAGCTAGAAGACTGGCCCATGAGAAGTGCCTAACAAATGCAAGTTATTGTAGACAAAAAAACAAAACAAAACAAAACACCCAACTCCATTTTGTTTATGTATAGCATTTAACTTTTTAAATGATTCATGTCACTGTACCTCAATTTTGAGACAAATGAGAGGAAGATAGGGCAGATATCGATATCACAGTTTCATAGAGAATGAAAAAGGGCATTGTCAGTGAGACTGAGATCATTCATTCCATGTTTGATTATTCAATATTTGTTTAACAAATATTTTTTGAGTGTTCCCAATCATCAAACTCTGAGCAAGACACCCTAAGATACAAATTAATAAAAGAACCAAAATGAGAACTGTCCATTTGTCCACCTGTTACTTTTACCACCTAGCATCTAGTCCCACCTCCGCCCTCCACCTTTTTTTGGCAATTTAAAATTTCTTCCAGGATAACTTATATATCCCCCACTGTTCACAACTTTGGTGGTACAGAGGGATATGTCATAACCCGTATCTCTCTAGCCTTGGTTTTGGAAACTTGTAGGGAAGTTCACAAGAATAAAAATAATTGCACCTTATTCAACCCTGATGACACTGTTCATTAGTCCGTGTAAAGATATTCAGAGCTGCTCTAATTTCTATCCCAATTATCTCATGCTACAAGGTAGATGACATTCTATATTAATTTTGTGTTGTTGCTTTAGGTTAACCAATATCAGATTGATTATGTTGCTTCCATCCAAAGAAACAACTGATAGAATTTTTGAAAGAGTGACATAATTCATTCCCACGAGTCTTGGAATCTGTTTCTAGGAAAACATTGCTCTATCTTTATTACATTTTGTATCTAAGAGGAGAGAAAGTATTAATGTATTCATCTTCCCCATAGAGCTGAAGCAAAACAACATAATAGAAATATTTTTCTTAGGCTAATCTATTCCTTTGGTGCTTTATTTCCCATTCCCGCTCCACTTCTCTTTCCCATTCTCTATCCATCCAGGTAGGCTCTGCCTCATGGTTTTTCCTGATATATTAGTCAGCCTTTGCTGCATAACAAACAAATTCAGTGACTTAACACAAACAAATATTTATTTTTCTCATTCATGGGTCTATTGGGGAACTGGGCTTGGCTTCGGTCTGCTCAGTGAGTCAAGATCTTCTCCATGTGTTTCCTCATTCTTCTTGGATGGGGTATGTTACTCTCATGGTGGATGACAGAGATTCAAAATTCCAAATGACATCCTGGAAGTCAGCCTAAAACTTCTCCTTGCATCAAAACTGCTATAATCCATTGGCTGAAGTAATTCATATGGTCAATGCGAATATCAACGGAGGTGGGGAACAGACTCTGTTTACTTGGTGAGTAATACCGTAAAGTCATGAACAATTCTATAGCAAGGTGGGAGAGAAGAATTGGAGATAACCCAATCTACTGCATCTCCACCTGTTCTTCTAGAGCCTTAGGCACATCCATTTTATTTATCTCATGCCTTCAGAACCTGAGGTGAGTTAAGGTAGAACAGAAGAAAAGCAGAATTCTAGATAATATAAACCTAGTTTAACTTAGTCTTAGACCTTGTGAATAAAATACTATGTTAGTTGAGTTTTTTATTAGTTAGTTGAGGGGAAAGGGTAGAGAGAAGAGAGAAGAGAGAAGATGAGAATGTTTCATGGTATTCTGGCAAAAGCATTTAGACCACATTTCAAAGGGACTCTATCCATATTGTAGACAAAAAGCTTTGTATCTTAAAAATATGCACTTAACTTTTATTGAACATTCACGATGTGGTAAGCATGATGTAAGTTCTTTATGAATGTTATCTTTTAAAATTCTTATAAAATCCCTGTGAGATTTATAGGTAAAGAAACTAAAATTTAGAAAGGTTGAGTTCCACAAACATAAGAAAAGATTAATTACTCTGTAGTCATGGCAACAGATAGCCAACAGAACTCTTTTTAAACCCAGTCACTTGATTAACAACTGCTTCTGTGGATACTCTTTTGTAACCCAATCAATCAGCGCCAGACCTTTCTTTGCTTCTGAAATTCAGCCAATCAGGACTCACTCCAATAAACACATTTCTGAGTTTCACCAATCAACAATAGTGTCTACTCACCAGTAATCAGGCTTCTACATGACTCTAAAAGTCTCCAAGAATGACATCCTTCCCCCAAACTCTATGGAAGACCAACAGAGACTGTGCCTGACCAGCATCACTATTTCTTGCTATAGTAAGCAATGCATTCAGCTTTGTCTTTTACTTCAGATAATTTGTGATGACCTCATTAACCTTTGACATGGATTTACCCAGTTAATACAGCTAGCAAGTGATAAAGTCAAGCAGCAAACAAATTCCATCTGATTTTAGAGCCTAGCTTTACCTAGGACACCATCCTGCCCCTTCTCCTTCAAAGATAGTTACTGTCCTGGTACTCTTCTCTGGAAAAGTTTAGCTTCTGGGGTAATCCAACTCTTGGATTGTCATTTAATCTTGCATATCTTATCTAGTCAACTAACTTGTTGATCAGTTGAGTCTTACAAAATATCACATTCCCATTGGTGACTACTTTTTTCTTTCTTTCTTTCTTTCTTTCTTTCTTTCTTTCTTTCTTTCTTTCTTTCTTTCTTTCTTTCTTTCTTAAGATATTCAATGAAGTGCTTAATATGTGCCAGGCATCCTTATAGGGATAAAATTAAAAAGTTTTAGCTCTCAGGGGTTGGCAGCTTCACTGCAGTGTTAAACATGCTACCATGCACACAGCGTGCAGTGGGACCTGAGAGGAAAGAGTGCCTAAGTCTGTCTTTAGTACTATGGACAGTCAATAACAAACCACCAATATAGAATTGTGTATTAATTCTTTGGAGAGATTGTTTTACAACAGAATAGAAAAAAGAAATGTCCCCCAAGTTGCTAAAATTCTTCAAAAGTCAAACATTAAATCGAGAATTGGATTAACTCAAATCTGAGTTATTTAGGAGGAGGCCACATCATAAATGCGTAATTTATCAAGTGATAATACATTTAAAACAATGCCATTTTCTATTTCTATAGCTCTAAAGATTTAATTTTTATTTTTCTTATCAAATGTAGTTATAATTTTCTAAAATATAATATTGCACATTTCAGATAACTGATGAAAAAGGTTGAGAAAATACAGGAAAAAAACCCTTTCACAATGTTTAGTAAAACCGGAGCTGGCTTAACAAGAAGGTAGAGATTTATAGTGATCGTCAATTTACATTTATACTATTCCTTCTTATTTTTGGTGTAAAGCTATTTTTCTGGATTATTTTCCATTCCTTTTCTTTGGTACTCTATCAGTTTTGAAAATTGATGTAATCACTAAAAATGAAAGATTTTTTTCCACAGGAAAGAAATCTCTAGTTTATACAGAAGATGTCAGCGCTCCAGACACAGAAGCAATGTTTTCATTTATCTTGATTAATGAGTGGACACTGCCTTGAATTTCAGTGCTCTTTTTGCCTTTCTAAAACAAATATGTCCTTTGCTGATAAGTTTTCTGTCTGAGCTAAGAACTTAGGGCCACTGGATGATGATCTGTCTGCCACAGGGAGAGCTGGATTCTCTCGTGTCTGCTAGTGCTATATCGATTTGATGTGAGATGATGTGTGATATCTGCTGCATTACAAGGATCTGTGGTCTTGGTTAACCAAAATGACAGTAATTGCATTTTAAAAGGGTTAAAACATTATTGGAAAGTAAGTTCCAGTTACAGTTACAACAGTTTGCCTTTAATCTCTTTCTTCTTTAAGGAACCCCTGTTACTTCAGACTGCCCAGCTTCCCTGCCCCAATGCACGAACACCTTTTGGACTCCCTAAGTAGACTTTTGCTCTTTTGTTCTGAATCTGTATTTCTTTCCTTTATCCTGAATGTGTCTATTTGAAAACCCAACACCACAATCTAATAGTCACAGGGATGAGATAAAATTACTCTATACTTTTAAAAAGAACATGCTCACTGTATTTTGTTGATTATTTTTAAAGTGCTTTAAAAATTACATATCATTAATCCTCAAAAGTCCCTGTAAAAAAAAATGAGGATACTATTATTATCCACATTTTACAGATTATGAAAATAAGTTTTAGAAAAATAAGTCAACTGCTCAAGTTCTTGGAGCCATTACGTGGCAAAGTCAGGCTTCTCACCCAGGTCTTCTTGACTCCAAAGTCCTATTCTTTTCTCAGTGCTGCCTCACATGTATTGGTGATGGATAAGGGGTTTTGAGGGACATTTGTGATGTGATAAGTGACTGTGGCTACACAAATGCTGTTTATCTTAAAATTTTAAGTATCAACAGACACTTGTGGGAAATGATACTTTTTGATCAAGCAGTCGTTTTTCTGAAAAATTTCAATGCCACAAAGAAAGGCCTCTTATTCACGAGAGGCAGGCTAGCTGCATGATAATAAGCGCAGGGGGAAGAGCTCCTGATGTGTGCAGCCTTTCCCCTGTGACTTGCTGTTTATCTCTCTCTTTCTATCAGTAAATAAGGGAAATGTAAATTTACAATGCACAGAATGATGGAACATTAGTGTTGGAATGATCTTAGGATGACTAAATCTAAACCCTTCATTGTAGAGAGGCAGAAACTTGTCCCAGGAGGAAAGTGACTTAAATTCACCCAACTCTGAAGTAGGTGGTGGAGTCAAAACTCAAGTTCTTCTCTCTCTCTTCTTGTCTCTCTCTTTCTCCTCCTTTCTTCTCCTCTTTGTCCTTGTCCTTGTCCTGTTCTCCTCCTCCTCTTTCTCCTCTATATCTTCCCATTGACATTTCTAGGTTGCTGGCTTATTCAACTCCATGTATGGGATATAGGAGGTAAATAAAAAATACAAGGAACTCACCATGAAGGTATTCTTTGAATCCCAAGTTCTTTGGCCAGTTCGCCTCTTCTCTCTATTTTTCAGCATTTTCTTATGTTTATTTTCCACATAATATCCTGATGGGAGGAATAGAAAAATCTTTATCTATTCTAGTTTCCTAAAAATGGAGGTATCTGTGGTAATACAAACAAACTTATGAAATGAATAAAATATAAGTTTTTTTGTGTGTTTTAGCCAGCCATCTTATGATTCTGGAAATAATAGATTGCCGAAATGACTGACTTAATGATCAACTGACTGGTTGATAATAAACCTTCACATTTATTGATCAAAAAATGATATATGTGTAGATACTGTGGATAAATTATTGATACTCAATAATTGATACTGAAATATACAAAGGCTATCTTTTCCTTTATTAAAATCTTGTTTTGCATTATCTAACAAAAAAATTGAAATTCTAGGTGTCCTGTGCTATAAATTCACCTCCCTATTTTCTTTCATGTTCTCCTGGACACTATGAATTTAGGAGATTTAAGAAATAAACTTTTGAGAAAATTGCCCAATTTATTTTCAGGTCCAACTTTGAGGTTTATTCGCTGAGTTACTGAGGCTGTACACAGACTCAAAGAATCACTTCTTGAAGGAACTGCCTCAACTTCTCTGTGGCACAGCCAAATTTCCAGATTCTACCTCGAGGTAATTTTCTGCACTTAGTATTGCAGAAACAGTAATTTGGCCATGGTGCAGCTAAGTAACTGCTCTGTAATAATAATCGATGTCTGTTAGTGACTCAGAATTGACGGAGACAAAATTTGATTGAATGAGTGGAAGAAAGGCGTTTTCTTCCTCAGCAGGCCACAGAAAATTAGTGCCTGAAAGGCAGGCTGGCAGATGCAATCATTCTGCCAGCCCTAATGGTTATGAAAATTGTTTATGGAGCTCTCAGAGAGTTTTTAAACAATCTTGGGAATAACAGCAAATAAAATATTTTAACTGAAGAAGACAAGATCAAAGAATCACAAAGTTTCACAAATTTTTTTAGTAAAAATAAATCATCCTTGGCAACTCCAATAAATGGCAAATCACTCTTGGAAGGGAGTAATCGATAATGTATAATTGCCAGAAACAATTATCTACAGTTCATACCCAAGCTAGCAAATCACCTCCAGCCATGCTTCACTAACTGTAGTGGTTTGGCCATAAAATAGAAGAACAGAAATGTTACTACTATTATTATTATAAACTATTGTTATTTTCTGTCTTCTCTGACCAGGTTTTCTGGACAGATAATGGAAGCATAAAGGTGATGTGGGGAATTAACAAAAGCTTCCTCTAATCATGATTTTCCCAGATGTGTTTGTGGTAGAACATGGCTCTCCCTAACACTTTATAGTCTAGGTTGAGAACAGATAGGTTCATTGTTTCTTCTCCATGACACATCACTTACATACTACATACTCATCTACTGAGATCCTTATGTCTCTATTCTTATTTCTATCTATATATCCGGTAAATTGTACTTTTTCCAATGGCCCACCCACCCATCTATCCATTCATCCATCTTTCACAGTACCTTCCTCTCTACTTAGAAAAAATAAAGTAGTCCGGGGGAAGAAGGAAAAAAATATATATATATTAAAAAGGCATATAGAGCAGGAAGAAAGAAAAAAGGGAGGAAAAAAGCATGATTAAGTGGGAGAAACACTATACCTGGATTGAGAATGTGCTTTCTTCTTCAGCTCTATCACTTCCTGGCTATTTGACTAGGGACATGTTTATTGAGATAATACTGATTAATAGCATTATATAAATTTCGGGTGTACAACCTTATAATTTGATATCTGTATACTCTACTGTGTTCACCACCAAAACTCTAGTTTCCTTTCATTTCCATATACTTGACCCCTTTAACTCAATTTGCCTTTTCCACCCTTTTATCCTTCCAGTAACCACCATTCTGTTTTCTGTACCTATGAATTTGGATTTTTCTGTTAGTTTGTTTTGTTAGTTCATCTAAGTGTCCATCAATAGATGAATGAATAAAGAAGATACGGTACACATATATAATAAAATACTACTCAGCCATAAAAAAAGATGAGATATTGCCATTTGTGAAAACATCACTGGATCTTGAGGGTATTATGCTAAGTGAAATAAGTCAGGAGAAAAAGGACAAAAACCATATGATTTCACTCACATGCAGAATATTTAAAAAAGTAACAAACAAAAACTCATAATACATTTTACTCTATGATTCTGTGCATTATTTTCTTTTATTTTACAATAACTTTGTATATGACTTGACCACAATCTTTTCTCTTGTTCATGTTTAAGTGAGATGGAGTTTTTCACTCTCAGAAGAGGAACATTGGTCAGCGATTTTCCTAGCTGCACAGTTATTAGTAAGAAGTATTCACACATATGATGTTATACTTTTTGTGGCCTGTCTTCTCTGTTCTCTTCCCTTACTTTTATCTGGATCTTTTCCTTCATTTGATGCTAGCATCTCTATCCTGCTCCACTTACACTCTACTCACATCCTCTTCTTGGAGGATGGTCTTTGTCCTACAATGGAACGTTAGTTGTTTTATTTCAAATTCTCATAGGGTACAAACTGACCTGCATCATCTGAACTTTTGCTGTCCCTTTTCACTCACCCACAAATCGAAGCCCATGGACCCAGTTCTTATTTTGGTGCTGTTCTAAGAATGGCCCTCAGAGTTTTCCAAAATAACTCCTCAATTTGGGGTCCTCGAGCAATTCAGTCTCTGAGTCTTCCAGCTCTTCCAGCTGTCAAAAATCCCTGCCTACTCTCTGCTTCTTCCTGCACAGTTGCCAGGACTATGAGGCTATAGTTTGTTAGGTTTTAATTATCCACATTTTGGATTTATAGAGATACTTTTTATCTTGTTTTATTGTAGATTTTGATAAAATGTTTTGTTATTCTAGTTGTTTTTTTCTGTTTTGTAGGGGAATTTGGAAAGTTAAAAACTATAGTATACACCTATAATCTTCCTTCGAACTCCCCTCCCCAAATTTCCTTAAAATAGTTCTAAAAGTTCGCCTTTCTGTACATAGTTATTTACTCTACCTGATTTTTATTTTCATGTAGGATATGAGGTAAAGATTTAAATTCATTTTTTATCAATATAATTTCTCTCCATATATTTGCATCTTTTTCTCCTCTGAATTATAATGCCATATCTCTCACAAATTTTCTGGTTCTGTTCTGGATCCTGTATTCTGTATTTTTATTTTTACATAAAGATTACTGTTTTAGTTACCATAGTAGTTACATTTCTTGATATTTAATATTATAAGTCTTCCCTACATTTCTTCCTGGCTCTTTTTTGTTTGTTTGTTTAAAATGTCTTTGTCTATTCTCTGTCATTTTCTCATCATATAAATGTTATTGTCAGCTTGGTAACTTTACTAAAAATATTATTGGCATTTAGAAAGACCTGACTCTGAAAAAACATATTAATTTTTCTTAACCTATGCATATAGTATGTCACCATTTATTTATAGAGTTTATGTATATTAAACTGAAATCCAATAGCTTTCTGAATTCTCTTGTTAGTTTTTATAGATTCTCTGTAGAGTCTCTTAAATGTTTTTTTGTATATAATATATTCTGCAAAGAATAATTTGTTTCTTTGCCTTCCAAAGCTTATATTTTTTCTTTGTCTCATTTATTTTGGCTATGATTTCTAATTCAATATTTAGGAGTGATAGTGTAAATAATATTCATATCTTACCACTGTTACTAAGGAGTATGATTTCAATCTTTTACCATAAACTATGATACTTATTTTGTATCTTTGGGAAATATTTTTATGAGGTCAAAACAACACTTTCATTTCTAGTTTCCTAAGAGTTTTTATCATGAATATGTACTAAATTTTATTGAAGGACTTTTTTCACCATCTCAGCATTTCGTATCATGTGTTTTATTTTACTTTAATCTGTTAATGTGATGAGTATATTAAGAGTTTCTCCTCCCAATATTAAATCATTTCTGCATTACTGGTTTAATCTACTATCTTGTGATATATATTATAATTTCTAGGTCATGTAACATGAATTGAAAAATAATGTTTTTGGCAATTGCCTCCTGTCTTTCACAAATGTTCTCAAACAGGGGCGGAACAAAGCACTCATCCTCTTGGAGGAATAGGTTGTGAAAAAGGGAAGGTAAGGAAAAATATAATATTAGCAAACAGCTTTCTTTTGGGAATCAGGGAGGCGAAAGGTAGATCCCTGCATCCCAGTATTCTCCAACCCTAATCTTACCTAATCACTGCTGCCTGTTCTAGAAATCACGGCTAACCACCACATAATACCAAACCATATCCAGGACAGGGGCAAACCTATATCATATAGCTGGAACTCCTATAACTTTCATCTGGCAAGCTGTACAGGCACAAACCAGTCATTTTATTAGTCTTATAATAAAGAAATTCACCAATTTATGAGATTCATTTTTTCCCCACTCCATCTATTGCATACACAGTTTTGGTAAGTGAGGTAGGTGCTCTTTACCAGTGGCCTGAAATTTAAATTGGGAATCTCATAATTTGGAGCTTTACAAAAATGAAAATGTTAGTTTAGTGTTAGCATATCCCCAAGCTAAAGCTGGAAAATTTAAGCTACAGCCTCGAAGGAGAGACTAGTGAGGTGCTAGATCTTTCTTAAAAATCTTATTTAAATATTTTCTCTTAGTCAAGACAAGTAAGTCTCAGAAAAACTAAATTAGGAGGGTGACTTTCTTCCTGAGGCTCTTTTTGCAAATTTATTTTAAAAAGCAGCCATTAAGATAGGGGCAAGTGGATAAAGAGGTTGCATTAATCAAGGTTCTCCAAAGAAACAAAACCAACAGGGTATGTATGCATATATACATACATATATGCATGCACACATGCATACATATACGTATACATATACATCTGTGTCTGTGTATGTATACAGAAGAGAGAGAGAGAGAGAGAGAGAGAGAGAGAGAGAGAGAGAGAGAGAGACAGAGAGACAGAGAGACAGAGAGACAGAGAGACAGAGAGATTATGAAGAATTGCCTAAACTTCATTATGGAAGCAAGAAATCTCACTATTTGCCATCTGTCAGATGGAGACCTAGGAAAGCTGATAGTATAATTCCTGTCTAAATCAAAGGCCTGAGAACAAAGGGAGCTGATGATGCAAATCTCAGTCCAAGAGTAGGAAAAAATGAAGTGAGATGCCTCAGTTCAAGCAGGCTGGCAGAAAAAAAATTATACAACTATTTTTTCCTATACTTTTTTTTTTTTTTGCTTCAAAAAACCTACTAAAATTGTCTCTGTTCTCTGAGAAAAATTTTTTTCACCTTTCACATTGGTTTTATCTACACGATTCATACTTGTCTACTTATTTGGATTGGTATCTCTAGATTGAAGAAACCTTTTAAAACTATATCCCTTGCTAAGACATGGTACAAAGACTGTCATTTCTTGGTGCCTGATTAGCACTAGGATTATTTTAGCTTCTCCTGTCATTTCTAAATACCAGTCTCATTTTCTTTTACTTTACTAGGTATTTCTCCTCCAAAGCAGTCAAATAGTTTTGAAAACAATTATAATTCTCCAAATTAAAGAAATAACATTATTGTATAAAATTAGTTTTGTTTGCAAAGTTTATGAAAAGATAATGGCTTCTTCAATTTCAATTATGACCAGGAGATATGGATGAGAAGAGTGAAATCCCTCAGTGAAAATGAAAATGAATCTTTAATGACATAAATAGAATCAAACCCCCAGTGACATTACCTTAAGCAGGATTGATTAAAAATATAATACAAATTCATTAATTACATATATTTGTATATGTGCATTTTCCAAATGAAGCTTGAATATTGTTTTAAATGAAACAAATAAAGTTAACTGATCATATATTTTTACTAAAGTGTTTCAACTAAATAAGAAATCTAACCTTCCTATGAAATTTTATTACTCCAGGGTTGGTTACATTATGTGTCTATCCCTATTCTTGTTAAGCACATTTAGTTCCAACAGACAGCAAATCACTCAAGTAAGATTAAGCAAAAATGCAAGGGTACTAAATTCAAGCCAGATTTGTGTTTTATAATTTTTTGGTCAGTCAGAGGAGTAAACAATTTTCTTTATCTTTTCTAGAAACCAGAATTTGATTAAATTAACATTCCATACTGTTTTTATTTTTAATTTTATTAACTTCTATTCTTTATTATTTATTTCCTTCTGCTTGATTTGTTTATTTATTTTTACTCCTCTTTTTTCTGGTTTCTTAGCTTTAAGCATACATTATTGAGTTGAGACTTCTTATTTTTTAAGGGTTTCCAATTAGTTTTATTTTTGTTTCCAACAGACTCTTCTTATTTTTAGTATAAGAATCTAATGCTATAAACTTCTCCCAAACATTGCTTTCATTGCATCTAACAACTGTCATTACTAATTTTTCATTATTATTTTTTTCAAAATATTCTTTAGTTTCCCTTGTGACTTCTTCCTTGACATATTGCTTATTTAGATGAATGTTGTTTCAATTTCTAAGTATTTGGTAGTTTTCCAGATATCTTTCTGTTATTGATTTTTAGTTTAATTCTATTATAATCAGAAAACATTTTGTATAATTTAAATTCTTCTAAATTTGTTGAGGTTTTACTTGTTTCCCTAAACATGGTCTACCATGGTGAACGTTTCTGTACTTGAAAAGAATGTATATTCTGTTCCGTTTGGGTGGTAAGTCCTATAAATTGTAATTAGGTTATTTATTTTTAGTGTTTTTCAGATGTTCCATATCTTTTCTGTTTTTTTTTTTCCATCTTTCTATTTAATCAGTTATTTAGAGAGGAGTACTGAAGTCTTCAGTTATAAATGTAGCTTTGTCTATTTCTTTCATTCTATTAATTGTTGAGTCATATATTCTGAAGCTCTATGGTTAGGTGCATAAATATAAGATTATTATATCTTTTTAGTGATAAAGCCCTTTATTATTACACCATACTCCTCTTTATTCCCAGTAATATTCTTGGTTCTGAACTGTACATTGATAATTAATCTAGTTACTCTAGCTTTCTCTTGAATAGTGTGTGCATGCTATAGCTTTTTATATATTTTTACCTGTATCAATCTAAGTATATTTAACAATGCATTTTTCTAGACAGGATGTTTATTATTTTTATATAATCAAACGAGGTCTGGTTTTAATTTTTGTGTTTATACTATACATATATACTATGGTGTCATTAATATCTATCATAAAGTAATTTTCTGTCTATTTTTGTTTTTTTTCTGTTTGACCTTACATTTGAATTACTCAAATGTAAGATTATTATATTTTTCTCTACTATTGACTTATTTTTTCTACTTTCTCATTTTAATTTATTTTAAAGGCTACTTTGGGGTTATAATATATAACTTTATTTAATCACCGTCCACGTGGACTTCAACTAAAAGTATGCCATTTTACAATTAGTGTAGGAACTTATGACAGTATACTCACAATATTATCTGTTCACCATTTGCATTATTGTTGTCATATATATTAACTTTATATGTGCCTAAACCCATAAAATATTGCTTATTTTTTACATTAGACAGTCAATAATATTTTAGAGAGATTTTTAAAATGTGTTTTATATTTATCTTTATTTTAACCATTTCTAGGGATCTTTTCTTTGTGTAGATCCAAGTATTTGTCTGTTGTTATAATTCTTTTTTCTGAAGAATTTCCTTTAACATTTCTTGTACTTCAGATTTCCCATTAATGAATTTTCTTAGTTCTTTGTTGGAAAAAGTGTGCGTGTTTTTTTTCCCACAATTTTGAATGATAGTTTCATAAGGTATAGGGTAGATGGTTTTTTTCTTTTAGCACTTTGAAAATGTTCTTTTCTTTTGGCAAGCAAAGTTTCTGGCAAGACCTTTGGTGTACTTATTACCTTTTTCTTCTTTTTCTTCTTCTATGTAATATAGCCCTTTCTCTGAAAAATTTCAAGATTTTCTCTATCTTTTGTGCTCAGCATTTTGAGTATTATGTATCTAGTTGTGTTAATTTTATTTTATTATTAATTTTATATCCTTCTTGGGCTTTTCTGAGCTTTTAGGACATGTATTTGATACCTTTAATCTCTTTGGAGAATTTTCAGCCATTATCTTTTCAAATATTTCTTCAACGTTGTACTTTTTCTTTTCTCTCTTTCTGTCTCCTTTTGAAATTACCATTACATGTATTCCAGACTCTTGGATAGTGTCCCAGAACTCTTAGATGCTCTCTTATGCTTTCTTTCTCTATTTCTCTGTATGTGTGTGTGTGTGTGTGTGTGTGTGTGTGTGTGTGTGTGTGTGTTAGTTTGAGTGATATCTAGTGATTATCACTGGTTGTTAAGTCTACTGATAAGCCAGTTGAAAGTACTCTTAATCTATGTAACTGTGATTTTTCTCTCCCCTAGCATTTCTATTTGATTCTTTTTATTCTTATATTTCCCATCTATTCATGCTAAAATTTCTCATTGGTTCATGCATGTTATCCACTCTTCCCATTAGACAACATATTAATCATAATTATTTTAAATTCCCTCTTAAATGGATACATTATGTAGGTTATCTCTCAGTCTTTTTCTATTGATTGATTTGTCTTTTGACAATGGGTTGCTTTTTTCTTTGCCTTTTGTGTATCTCAGAGTGTCTATTGATTTTTGGACATAGTTTGTAGAGGAGCAGAGACTGAGGTAACTAGTATTTATGACTAACAATGGATATACCCTTTCTTCTGCTGGGCCATTGGTATGGGATAAGTCCATATAGTCAGGATTTTGATTTGGTTTGGGTTTTATCATTGCTATGGCTACGTTTAGTTCACCACCAGCTTTAAATTTCTTTTTTATTACTTTGTCCTTAAGGAGGTGGTTTTTTAGAGCCTTTTTTTCTAATGTTTTCTGCTTTATCCTAAGTTATAGGCCTTTCCTGGTTTCTCTCCATGCTCTTGTCCCCGTCCCCCCCCCCCCCGCACCTCCCACACCCCCCTCCCCCACCATGGTAGGCTGCTTTTGCTTGTTTTTGATGCTTATTAGCCTGGTGATATGATTATGGGTTAGAAGTTTGCCAAACTTATGTTTTAGGAGGAAGAATCTGGAAGTGTTATCCAAGATAGATAGCAGAATAGAGAGAGTGGAGGCAAGTCATATACAATTGTGATATTCCTTTCTATGTAATGTTCTACACAAGATTCATGATGGTGAGAAAAGAGAAAATATCAAGGGTATGGAAACTTTCCTAGCAGAAGTAACAAATGCCTGCAGCACAGACTATGGAATTTAGGTATGAAATATTAAAGGTGGTAAAGGGAGGTGGATGAATCTCCCTTCAAAGTGAATTGTTTATTTAACTCAAACACATGAAAACCTAATTTCAGAAACATTTGCCATCATCATTCTATTTATATTTAATGATCTGAAGGATAAAATAAAGCATCTTACACAGCTAGCTGTTTTTTTCTCCCAACAAATCCTATTGAATCAGAGCTAGTCAAGTCATTGCAGATGGAAATGTGAGCCGTATTGTTAAGACTCTGACTCATTTATTGGTAGCTTTTTAAAAGGGAAGATAGAAACAGGAAAGTATGCAGGTTTGCTCATGCATCTTTCCCTTGTACAATCTAGTTCTCTCTCAGTCTGTTTTTGGTTACTGTCAGAGAAACAACGTACAGTCAGATTTATCATGTGTTTATTAAAAAGCCTTCTTTAGATTACAGAGCATTGAAAAATTTCTATTTTGTATTGAGCTTTTGATCTCAGATCAGTTAAACCGATGAAGGATGAGTTGAAGTGCATAAAACATATCCAATAGTGATTTTGATAGGGTTACTAAACCTTCCATTTTCACTATAGAGAAGATAAAAATAATGGATCTCTAATTTAATAAAAATAAGGAAAGTAAGATATCTGCTGAAGAAAGACACAAGCATTTCCATTTAAGTTGGCCACTTTAGAATGTTCAGATAGAAATTAATACACTTCAGTTCTGGACTCTGTCATGGTTGAGAGTGCTCACTTGTCTCTAAAATGGAGTGATTATTCTATGCCTATACACTGATTTAATGAAAGCTGGATGCAGAACACTTCAACAGCACAATAGGAGTGAACTTGGTACTACCTGTAGTTGCTTAAAGACAGAATATAGTACATATATTTGACACATACTAAATGTGAGACATTTTGATAGATGCATACACATATACTTTTTCTATTTTAATCTTTTAATCTCATAACAAATTTGCAAGTATTTTCATTACCAATTTTACAGATGAAGAAATGTTCCCTATATCACATAGTAAGAGTGTAGCCTCTTAGTATGAGTCAGAATCAAACTCCATGTCATATTTTTCAAAAATCTTTTCTATTAACAAGAAATGATAGAGCATGATGTTTGAGAGCATAGTACCTACTAAGCACTAGGAGTGGGTCCTGAGAGAGTTCCCCTTGTTTGAGGTAAAAAGTACCAGGGCTCTCAGCAAAATATTCAAGCTGAGAGTAGAGGCCAAAGTTACTTCTGAGAGCTTTCTAGATTCTATGAGTGAGAAGAGTTGGGAAGTTTTCTCAGCTGACCCCACATTTCCATTCATGTCAAGAAATAGTATCTGACAAAATATGAATTAAAAAGAAATGCTAGTGTTTAGTTAGAGCTAGAAGTCCATTAACAAAACTAGATGGAGTTTACTCTGACACCTTCATATTTTTTTTCTTTTGGCTTCCTGGAAACTCCAAAGAAATTTTAGATCAGAACACACTTATTTATAAGTTTATGTTTGACCTTTATTTTTCTTTCTTTCTTCTCTCATTTTCTCCTTGTGAGAAGTTTTGCCAGATTCAAATCCAGAACCAGTTGGATAAGACTGCCATCCACAGGGATAGTCTTAAAAGAAAAGCTTCAGAGGTCTTACTAAAGTGGGAAATTTATTTGAAGTCATTAGTAATTTATTTAAATTAATTATAATAATTTAATTAAAGTAATAGCAAGAGTTACTTGAAAGAGAAGACTTTTTCCCAGATTATGAAGAAAATGGAACAAATTTATCGGGTGCTGGTGATCTATGCTTGGATCATATTGATGATGAGATGGACCTTGACACAGAAGAAGCTTATGAAAAATTTTTTTGGAATCAGAGTGTAAGCAAAAACAAGAAAGCTAAATTTTAGCATATCGGTTTTTTATAAAGCAGTTCAGATTATGGCAATTTGGCAGAACACAGGAAAGCAGGAAAGTATGCCACACTTATACCCAATAAAGGATGTTGAATTGTGTTACTAATGTATGCAACTTTAGTTTTGTTTAACACTATTTGCCAAAATAAACTTTATTTATTATGATTATATATTTATTATGTACAGTTAATTCCTCTGTTTTGGCTGCAATGAAAATGATTTCAAAGTAAACGAAATGTTAAAAGTAAAAAAAATGCATATGCTAATATTTATTCAAGATGGCAGGGAGAGCATTGCCAAGGGAAGAGTGAAACCTAAAATTATGTTCAAAAAGGCAACAAACTTAAACCTGGGAAGATGGTGTTGAGAGTCAATTCTATAAAAGTGAGGTGTGGGTAAAAATAGTAGGGTTAGATTATGAGAGAGTAAGATAATGTCAGAAGAATGAATCAGGACAAATTGTAGTTCTTGAGAGAATGCCGAAGTTCTAATTTTTATATAACATTTGATGTGCCTTGGAGGTGATTATTCAAAGGAATCCTAGAAAATGAGGCATTTTCCTTTTTGTTGTGTTAAATGAACAGGTTATTAAAGGTATCAATCACATGGCTGAATTCTACTTATGGCACCTTGGACCTTTTGTTGTTATTTTGACCTTGAAGAATATTTGACCTGCACATAAATAAAATATCTTGATAATTATTTTTTTCTTTGGAGTAAGTATGTGTGAATTAACTGGGAAGTGTGATGTCATAATTTGGTATCTAATCTTAGAAAAACCATTATGTCTCATTTCTCAGTCAAAGAGAGATACGGGGTCATTTTCTATTCTTGGGTAAAAGGTGTTAATAGAATTGCAGAATACCAGCCTATTATATCCAAACCCCTGAACTAGACTGTCTTCAGAATGCAAGATGAAAAACTAAAGTTGGAGGTTATTGCAACTGGCCTTCTCTAATACAATTTAATAGCAGATATAACCTGAATAAGAAAGAGACACGTAATAGCTCCAAACATCAATCTGTGTAACAATAACAAGGAAAACATAAAACTGCCAACTTTTGCCTGCACAGGTGTAATTTCCTATCTCTATCCCACTGGAAAAGTAAAGTCAAAATTATGGTTTACTGAGCTGAAGAAGAACCTGACTCATGGATTATGGCCATGATTCATTGTTCAGCTATATCTCTTCCTTCAAGCATGATCCAGTCAGGTTTACCACTAATCCGTGCAGCAGTCACATTTACAACTGAAGTACAGAAGGAGGGGGGAAGGGATCGCACTTCCAGGAATTATCAGATGATTCAAGTTGTAAGCAATTCCTGTTATCTAGCTTAGAGAAAAGCGGTAACCGCAGCCATTAAATATAAAAATTTATTTACAATTTTAGATTGCCAGTCTAGAAATAAAGAAGATTCCTGGCTATATACATTTATGTAATATAAAGAGATACACAGATTATTAATTGTGTTATACCTAGTCTATTACTCTGAATTTATAATAAATGTATTTTTAAAAAGCATCAAGGTTTGTTTTTTTTCCCCTTAACTTGCCTGGTATATAAACAGAATCTTATTTCGAATAGAATTCCTTCTTAAATGGCAAGGTCTGGGAAATATTTATTGTTACTCTGTATCTCCATTACAATATTAAGGCACAGAATATTCCAGCTCTAGGTCACCTAGTCTTCAGCTTGTTGATTTGGCGTTATTGCAAGATGGGTCTGCACCATTTCAAGCCCTTTCATCCACAATGCTTCAATGGGAGTTTTTATGAGGAAATCACTTTTATTCCTAACTTAAGTTTACTTATTTATACTCAGGATATAAGCCAAATTTACATTTATTTGTCACAAATAGTCAACCCTATTTCAACACATAAGTCTCTGTCAGATATCTGTTGCATAAGAAAACTTGTGGAATATATGTGTGTTGTGTGGATACAAAAAAAAGAAATTGTCTATTAAACTTATATAAAAGAAGAGTTGTCAGTCCAATATCTTGAGGAATTGTAAAATACCTCTACCTTTCTGCCCCTATAATAAGCCCACTGACGTTTCTTGCCCTGCTTTACAAGAAGCTTGAGATCATGTGTATTTCACACAAAGTTAGTATTGGGCTTAAGACTGGACAAAAGAAAGAGAAGCTGGCAATTTTTAAATCTTTGCTACTAAAAAAACACAATGATATGACCATTTATAGAGTGATGATCGAAAGTGACTCCTTGCTTTGCCACTTGTAATAGCATGATCTTTTGAGAACTATTTGACTTTTCTAAATGTCAGTTTTCTTGTTTGTAAAATGGAAAAACAATGGCATGTACATCTTAAAGTTGCTGTAAGGGTTAAATGAAATAATGTACACCAAGCACATTCCATATTATTTCATTTACTTTTCAAATTACTCTGTGAAGTAAAACTATTATTATTTCTCATTCTATAGATGAGGAAACTGAGACATAAAAATAATTAAAATTAAAATTAAAATTCCCAAGGTTATGCTATTAAAAGTAGAGAACATGGTATTCAAACTCATTCTGCCTGATGCTAGGGCCCAAACTCTTCACCACTGCATGATATTTCTTTCTAAGTGTTCACTACTTTCTAATGAGAAAGAATTTAAGTCTCTGTCAGATATCTGTTGCATAATCTTCGTATTTGTGATATATATGATTTGGCCTTATATAACGGTATAAAAATTTGTCTTCAGTTTTCATACCATATTACAGATTCAGCCATTTCTAATAAAAATTTTGGTTATTTAAAAATCACAGATTTAAAGAGTTTCTCAATTGTTGCTACAGTTTTATAACTAACGTAAATTCCAAAGGATAGTTGCAGTGAAGTTCCTGGAGCTCAGTTGGGCAAAGCAAATCAGAAAATGAGTTTCTTTCTGGGTATTCTGTTATAACACACAAATTCACAAATGTTAATCCAGCTGCTACCTATTTAAATTTTCTAATAGAGTTATAACTTTACCTCAAACCAATACCAGAAAATCCAAACCACGGGTAAAACTAACCCTGCAGGAAATGGCAGCTTAATAGTTTAGTTTGGTAGATCTCAACCTTTTTGGCTTCATGACCCTTTCATGGTCTTACAAGGTACTGAGGTATGTGTTCTGTATGCTACACATCTATTGTTTTGTGTGTTACATATCTACTTCTAGTTTTCATATTAAAAATTAAAATTCAGAATTTTTTCTTTTGAAAATAGCAATAATAAACCCATAACCTGTTAATGCAAATCCACATTATCATAAATAACACATTTTTAATGAAAAATAATTATATTTTCCAAAACAAGAACATATAGTAAGGAGAGTGGCATTGCTTAGCATTTTTGTAAATCTCAGATGGTTTGATAAAAGAGCTAGATTTTCATATTGGTTTCTGCATCTAATTTGTTATGTCATCACACTTTATGTTTACTCTGAAAATCAGCACTGTTCACTCATGCAAGAATGAGAGAGAAATATAACATTTTGAAATTATTAAGATAGTTTGACATTATAGATACTCTGAGTGGGGACTTCTAGCGGTCCCTGGGCCATACTTTGAGAACCACTAGCTAGGACAATAAATTTGATGGCACAAGGAATGTCCCGCTGATGCTGTTGATGTGATCGATAGTACAATAATATTCATGGCTGAGATCATTCAAGCTTTAGAAAAAGACTAATAGGGTGCATAAAGTATTAGAATACATAAAGATTTGGATCAGTAAGTTCTAAAACTTTCACACAAGCTGCAAGAAGGTCAGGGAACTTTGTCACTACTGATTTTTGTTCTCTTGGACCTTTATCTGGTTGGTTCCATAAGACAATTACCAGAGAGTGGTTGTTCTGAAATTCAAATACATATTCCTTTCCAGTGTCCTGTCTCGACAAATCCATCAAGCATCCAGTGTGTAAACAAGCCTGTGGGAGCCCAGATGGCTTTCTCTTCTGGAGGTTCCCAGAAAGTCCACCCCTCCCCCTTTTCCTACTCACTATTTGAAGTATGTGGACTGTGACAATTAGGAGACTAGTGTACTCTAAGTTTCTCAAAGCACAGTCTGTTACAGACTGTGTATTTTGGCAGGCTGCTCGAGGGTACATAGCCTGTCTTTCCAACCAGTGTGAAAGTCCCACAGACTCTTCGGGCAGTCTTCCTTTTTTACTTCCCAACATATTTGCTATGGTTCCCATGGTTACATCGTTGGAGCTCAAAGTAAGCCACACTGCCCCAGAACAGTTTTCTAATCACCTCTCCTCAGAGTATCACCTGCTTCCTTCCACCTCACTTAATATTCTTTCTTACTCCCCACATTGTTTCTTAATTGCCTGTCATTTTTTGTGGCCCCAATATTTGATGTAGCTCATTCTAAATAGTCTTTGTTAGTAATAGTCAACTGACTCTGAAACTACTTTTGGCATATAATAAAACTTGAAAACAAAGTTAATACAAATGTTAGCAATATTTATAGGACTTTATAATGCCTTTAAAAATCATTATTTTTGATACTATGCCCACAATTTTAACATTCTATACTCATATTGTGCATCTTGTAATTTGTATGATTCTCTTAGAATATTGATATAAATTATAATTTGTATATCAATTTTGATGTATTCATAAAAGTAATAAACTAACATGCATATAATTCTTTTTAGTTTACAGAGTGCTCTAACAGACATTATTTCACTTAATCTCCAAGAAATGCTCTTTTAGGTAATTGTTATCATCTCTATTTCACAAAGAAGGGAGAAAAATTGTGGCTAAGGAAGGTTAAGCATTTTGCTCAAGTAATTGATGAAACTTCAGTAATTGACTAATCATAGATTTTCAGATTCAAAATCTAGAGCCCTTTCTGCTACACTGGTATTTTGCAAATTTCAGTCATTTGCATATGGTTTTCATTTATCTAACATATCCCTGAACTTGAATTTGTTATATCCATGAACTTAAAAATTTTAACTAACTGTCCCTTAAATAAGCATATATTGAAAAGTTTCATATTACTATAGTTTGAATGAAAACCCTTATCTTTTGCTTTAAAAGAAAAGAAACCATAAAAATATGTAGAATAAGGATTAAAAGTTATTAAATTTTAGTTAGAGCCTGTTGTTTACTCATACATTTGAGGTCCCTTATTCCCATGGTTAAAAGTGGAAAACATGACGAGAATGAGAAGATGTTAAAGCCACATGAACACACAACTAGGACTTTCTATTTGAGGATTGAAAGCAAGTTGAATAAGAAAAAAAATTAACAATAGACTAATGTAAAATTATTCTAATATTTATGCTCGGAGGGAACCAAGTTGCAGCATGGTATAATCTAAAAAAGTAATGGAAGAAGACACATTTAGTTAAAGGATCAAGCTTGTGATAAAAGTAATTGGTAAAAATGTTACTCAAACTTACCTAAAGATGCATTGTACTTGTCTAGGAGGAAGGAGTGGAGGTAACGCCATGATGAATAAAACTTAGACCCCATTTCAAAGGATCGTTTTCTACAGGACAGAAACATGTATATCAATGATTCTAGTTAGGAATAAAGATAAGATGGACCCATGTCTCCCAAACTTTTTCATGTGAGAATACTGTAATAGTGGCATAAACTGAAAGAATTATGGATCCTCATATTTTTGAATATCTTCCCTACATTCTACTTTGACTTCTACGCTATGAGTCTCACTTTCCCAAGGTAAACTGCAGACACTTTATTTCCAGCGTTCATTACAGTGTTGGTCAGGCATGTGACCTGGGTTTTGTATTATAAAGATGGGAGAGATTGGAGACCAAAGATATGACACAAGACTAAGGATAGTACAGAAGACACTGTTGGTTTCTATTTGGCATTGAGTTTAGCTTGGATTGTGCTCTCCCCACCTTCCTCAAATTCATGTGTTGGAGCCCTAACCTCCAGTCTCTCAGAATGTCATCTTACTTGGAAATGAGGTCAGGAAGATGTAATTAGTTAATATGAGATCATACCGGATTAGTTCACCACTAACACAACATGACTGGTGTCTTTGCAAGAAGGAGAAATTTGGACAGAGACACACACACACAGAGAATGCCATGTGAAAATGAAGGTAGAGATCAAAGTGATGCAGGAGAAGCCAAGGAATGTCAAAGAGAGGCGGTAAACCACTAATAGCTAGGAGAGAGGCACGGGATGGATTCTTCCTCAGAAAGAAGTGACCCTGCTGACGGCTTGCTCTCG
Source organism: Rousettus aegyptiacus (assembly GCF_014176215.1). NCBI lineage: Eukaryota > Metazoa > Chordata > Mammalia > Chiroptera > Pteropodidae > Rousettus > Rousettus aegyptiacus. The sequence continues at coordinate 48,131,307 of NW_023416284.1, forward strand.
CACTTCGAGCCTCCATAGCTGTGAGACAACAAATTTCTGTCATTTATCTAAACGTTGTTAACATTTTCTAGAAGAAATATTTGAGCCATCGAATGGAAAAATTTCACTGAATGTGGAGCAAGCTTAAAAAAAATTCATCCAGGAAAGTCACGGTAAAATAGCAGAATGTCAAAGATAATGAGAAAAATTATTTAAATTATGAAAAAAGAAAGAAGAGAACTTGTGAGTTAAATCCTGGGATGACTGTATAAGGCTTACGAAAAAGGGGTGGAAGCAACAGTAAAGGGGCACCTACTTTCAGAATGTGAACAATTCCCCCATCGCCACTTCACTTTGGGTAGAGCTGGGCTACACGGCAGCTGGGGAAGCTCTTGTTTGGCCATAGACAGCAGATGTTGGACTAGAAATCAAGAGAGGGTCAGGTGTGTGTGCATGTGTGTGTGTGTGTGTGTGTGTCCACGTGCACAGAAGGGACTCTCTCCTTTTCATATTTGTTTCTGCTTTTCTTGGTATGTTGAGAAGAACTGAGCTCAGTATATCAGTATATATTCAATTCAGTCTAATCGATATTAAATATCTGTCAGTCACTACTCTAGGTCCATAAAAGCAAAGATAAATAAGAAATAGTTTCTTCCACCATTCATTGATGATTTTCCTCTGTCATGCTATTTATTACAATTGCATGGACAAAATATAAGTTTTGAAGGCAATTTCTTCAGGTTAAGTACCCCATTCATGTAGTTTCTCTAGGAATTAAAGATATTTATTGCAATGTTTCTTGAATGAAGGCACTTATTCTGGAACTTTGCAAATGGCTTTTCATCTTGCATTGATAAATAGGTTTAAAAAGGTCATAAATAAGTGGAACCACATAATTCTCATTTATGTATCAATATTATTACTTTAATTTTTTGTATTATTTTAAAGAGGCATATAAAATATGATCTATAAACTAAATACACACGAGCACCAGTATAAAACTGCAATACTGAGGCATTGCTTTGTGTACTTTCAGTGCCCAAACTAAATGTACTTCCAAATTAAGCTGAAACCACTGTACAAGTCAAATGTTTGTTCTATTCAATAATACATTGGTACTAAAAAGAGGAGTGATGATAATCTCATAAGGATTTTTCTTTCAAATATCTTATAGATTACTGTTGGCACTTTTGCATTTTATCCCTGCCACAATTAGTTTTTATGGATTACTTTATTACATCTAGTTCAGTGGGAAGTTTGCTTCAAGTCCCAGTAATTGGCTAATCAATATCTATATATGTCAAAGAAAGGTTTTCTAAAAAGGAAGACACTTTTTTCTTCTTGAATCCCTTTGTCGTTATTGTTATTGGCAATATATTTCAGAGCTCAGAGAGGTATGTGGATATTTTTCACTCTCAATGCCAAATACTATCTTCTATTTATGGCCTCAACAAAAAATGCTAGACCATGTTGATAATAAAAGTAAGAATCAAGAGCTAGTTTATTTTGAGATCTGCAGTCACCAGTCAACAGTCCTATTTGGTGTCAATAGGACTAGCAAAGGTGTCTATGATTTGTAATAGGGGTTACTAATAACGTTACCTTCATTAAAAAGAGTGATGGAGAAATGCTAAGCATTTTATTTCCATAAAGAAGACTATGGAAACGAAAGGTAAGATAATATAATAGGTTAATTAAGATGAGCTATTCACTTTAATTTTTCTTCAGCCTTAAAATTATCCAAACCATGAGGAGAGAGGGAGAGAAAGGGAGAGGGAGAAAGAAAGAGAAGGGGAAACAGAAGAGACTATGATGGAATATTAGCATTGGAATAAAGAATAAGGGGTTTGAAATTGAAAGGTATGGCACTTACTTCTTGGCCACAGAGATGTTTGGGAAGAACACTTATTGCCTTTGAATATTCATTTTCTTACCTGTAGGATATTAAAACAACATAAATTAGTATGAGAAAAACCTTTGAAAGATGTCACGCACTATGCAAATATCAATTATCATCATTCAGATTCCCAGGGAAACCATGTTATAAAAACCTCTGCTCTAAGGGAAGTGGCTCAGACTTCTGTCACATCATCACTAAGCCATATACAGATAGCCAGCCACACTGGGGTAAAGTCCCACTAAAACGTCTTCTAGAGAAATGTGTCACACAAGAAATGCCACAAGGACAATAGGTCGTGTCCCTACTGGAGGTTTTCTTAGGTGATGATTGAGCAGGTATTGATGGTATGCTTTCTTGTGTTCATACTGAGAAAGAAAATCTATAAGAGAGATTTCAATGATGGAGTCCAAAGGCAGAGAACTTAGGAGCATAAGTGCCTAACCTTCATGTGCAGAGCCCCCCAAAAGGATGCTGTTGGTAAGAAATTAAGAAATATTACAAAATTCTCACCTGATATGGGGAACACTCCTTTCTCAACTCTCATGAGAACCATGATGATCACCCTACTGCCGTGTACTGTTTGAAAGAAAGCATGGCAACACACCATTGTGTTCGATGTGCACCTTTCCTGGTTTTGATCACTTTACTCACCAAAATACTAATTTCAAATGTCGCCTGTCCTCATAGTCTAGATATTTGTTTATAATCATATTTAGAAAAATTCTTAAATTAAACAGCTGAAATAACTTTTTACCCCTTCTTATCCATCTCTCCTTCCCACTAGAACATAAGCACCAAGAAGATACAGACCTATCTTGTTAATTAATGTATCTCTATTGACTAGAACAATGTCTGACATACTGTAGGCCTAAAAAAAAAAAATAGGTGTTAGTGAGTGAATAAATGAAGAAGGTGGAAAAAGAGTTAGTTACAGTCCAACACATATGGATTCAGATGATATAAAATAGCAGTTTTTCACAAAGTCCATTGCAATGCCCCTTTGTGGGTAGCTAGTAATCTCTTTGAAATCTGGTATTCATCTTTGTTTTCCCCCTTTTTCCCCCCTCATCCCACCTTCCCTTTGGTCTTTTCTACTTTCCTGCCTTTCCCCTAACCACAGTCTCAGTTCTCCTCTGGAGACGAACTCCAAGCACCATCATGGGAGGACAACTGTAGGTCCTTACTGTCCAACTAGGAGTAGGTTTGTGTTTTCCAGTTATAAGGGAGAAACATCTACAAGAGAAGCAATATTCCTCATGCTCTATTTGACTGCTTTTCCAGACCAGAGTTTTCACAGGTTGTTATGCTAACAAAGTCTCTGTTCCTTTTGTTTTCTTATCACAGATGAGGAAACTATGGGAAAAAAGGACAGGGCTAGAAATTGGAGAGATGCAGAAAACTCCACTGTACAATGTGAGCTAATCTCATGGGGTTAGAACTTTAGTCCTCTAACATAATGCATAGAAATTACCTGAGATCTTGTTAGCAGATTTTGATTCTGGGGTAGGGTTGGAGATTTTGCATTTCTAATAAACTACCAGGTGATCATGGGACCACACTTTAAATAGACCTTAAAGAGAAATCTTTACACTTCTCACCACTGTCTCACAATCTATTAGAAACCGCATTATGTAAGGGAAAGAGCAAAATGATTTTGGAGTTAGGTAGAACAGGATTTGAAACCTGGCTCCACTAATTCCTGAAAAGAAATTGGATGAGGATTGCTTTTTAAAGGTAATCTCTCTAAGCCTCGATATCATCTAGAATATGCCAGAATTATCTATTTTATAGAATAGTTATAAAAATTAAATGAGTTTCTTGCATAGCATTTTAACATGTGGTTTAGACTGTTCCTTCTTCTTTCTTTTTCCATATTAATCTTTTAAAATGGCATGTGAGCCATTTTAAACTCAGCCCCAAGTTATATTTCAACGTTCATTTGCTTCAATCTACACTCATACAATTTACTGTCTAGATTAACGTAATTTTATTTTTTAGCTTCTGCATTAACCTAACATTGTTATTGCAAGAATTTGCCTGGGAAGATGAAGTAGAAAAATAGCTATTATTTATTTTACAATCTCCTGAATTTATTTATCTCATTAGATGAATAGCCTCTTTTCAGAACAATAGATCACTCAACTGAGCTAATCAAATGATTGTTTACTCTTCAAAGACTCTTTTCAAAGCCCTCCTCTTACTTTATTAACCTTACACAATTAACTTACAGATGTAACTAGACCCCCCTCACCGAAAGATATCCCTTAAACTAGATCCCAAAACCTTATGAAATGCTGCTTTGACTGCCCCCTTCCAAGTCAGATACTATTAAGATTCTGTCAAGGTTGTAAATGGCTCCCTTTACTTCAGTAAGCAATAAATTTGTCTTTGCTTAAATAAGTAGGTTATTTTGCTGTTTTCTTGAGTTGAGAGTCCATAATCTCTTCTATAAAAACTATTATCCAGACAAATGTAATTAGTTATCTTTTATTTTCTCGAGGTATTGTGCTTTTCTGTAGTCTGTGTTTTTGCATAATAAATTCATTCTTCCTAAAGTATCATCTCGTTGCCTTTTATTTAACATTTAGGACTCAATCAAAATGTTGCTTCCTCCTTGAAATATTTATTGAAACACTTCAGCTAGCAACATAGATTACTATGCACTGATAACATTTAGAAGACAGTCTTTTTGCTAGCATCCTATTGTTTCTGATTGTTTGGTTACACATTATACTTTCACACAGCAATGTGTTCTTTGAATGTAGGGACTGTGCCTTATCCAGCTCAAATCGTGCTTTTAAGAATGAAGGAAACTTACTAATTGATAGGTAAATATTTGTTGAAATATTTGTTGAAAGTCGAATGAAATTTAGTTCAGCTATTTAGAGGAAGAAAGGGGATAATGAAATCTTTGTCTGAAGGAACTTGGGCTTATTTTCATAAGGATATTCTTTACAGCCTCAATTATGTTTTTCTTTTTGCCCTAAGTAACTCTAAGAAATGTTAACTTGAAGCAGTAGCTTTCGGAGCCAGCAAAACAGGATCCTGTTGATGTTTCATGCCTTTGTCAGAAAGGTAATTTCTCATTTCCCTCCCATCTAGTAATTACAGATGACAATTATGAGCACGCGGCTGGCCCAGCCCTTCTCCCAGGATAGCAGATGACTTTTTTATTTCTTCAGAAAAATTGTACCTCCTCTGACATCAATCTAGAAATATTGTCAGTTTCATGATCTGAAGGGTGAGCATTTTCTTTAGCCCAAGCAGAGCTGGTAAAAGAACCAAGTTTTATAGTGCTGTTAAATTTATTAAACAATGATGGCTGATAAAAATGAAGCTTGACATGGTTATGTGCCTGTTTAAATATTGTATATCCCTTATAAATAACACATGCTTTATAAATAGCCACCGTTAATCCAATACTTAGGCTATTAAATGTAGATTTATACTATAGCAATAGAATTTTTTTTATTTCCATCTAAACTGAATTATAGAAGTTCCAAAACACTGTCTGAGTTTATGGCTAACACGTTTTGACAAAGCCTAAATTAACGTTTGCAACAGTGAAGCATTTCCTAGAGAACAACAGTATGTTGAGACATTAGAGAAGTTGAGAAAAATAAAAGCAAAATCTAGAGAGGACTTATGACAAACAGTAAACTGGATTGACATTCTACATTAGCAAAGTAAACTTTTTGAAAAGAGTGCAAATTTATATGTATCACACCTCAGTTTTTGATTATTTTTAATCATTTGGAGGTATAATTAGTTAATAAATATATATTGTGTTTAGTAGTGAGTCTCAGCTATTTTCACACCTCTCTGGTTGCCATTTAAAAATACGAAAGAAATAACCTATCTTATAAACTAGTTAACCCTTTTGAGTATTCTGTATAAAACTTGTTTCATATAAAACGATAGCATTAGAACATATTTATGTCAAGTCCCAGATTCTGATTTCTGTGTGGCTTGTGTTAATCATATTTTTCAGGAATGTGGGTAATAATCATACAGTTTGTTTTGCTTTTAATATGCATGACCTGTGTGATCTTTAAACAATTGCGAGGTTGTAATGTACCAAATTTATAGAGGAGATGCTGGGTTGACCAGAAAAAACAACTTTTCAAGGTCACCTAGTTGGTGAATGGAGGAGCTAGTGCCAAAACTTAGAACTCCTTTCTTGCAGAAACAGTCCCTTTTGTTCTGCAATACACAGATCCCAGTTAATATATTTTAAAATAATTACAGAAGAGATCTTACAGACCCTTCATATAGAATCTGATTAATGTTCATTTTGAGGAAAGCAGACTAATATAGCATTAGTTTTAATTGCATTCTCCATTTAAGAAGAGTAAACATGAAAAGAAATTAAAAGATTGAGTTCAAATTGATTTTTTTGTTGTTTATTTTTGTAGCAACCACTGCAGCTTCAATAAATCTGTAGCAAGATTTTTTTTTGGAGACTGTCTTGACTCTCCCATGTTGGAATATCAAAGACAACTTCAGAACTTGGTGCAATATTAATCACATTATGTTCGAACCCAGATCTTTCTCTGTGGGTTTCTACACTTTGCACACAGTGTCAGGACAAATAAATACATGCTCATGCATGTCATAACACAACAAATTGATGATGTGGGTTGATAGTTTCTAAGCAGTAGCATGTGCCAGGCCCAATGGTGGATGATTATTTTATTTGTACTTCCTGACCCCTCCAATTTTTCAAAAACTTATTATTTTTTTTTAAATTGTGATAAAATACAAAGAATATAAATTTCTACCATCCTAACTATTTTCGAGTGTACAGTTTCAGTAGTGTTGTTTTTAAATTAAATTTAAATTTTTTTAAAATTTAAATTCATTGAGGTGATATTTAATAAAATTATGTAGGTTTTAAGAGTACAATTCAATAACATATCATCTGTATATTGCATTGTGTGCTCACCACCCAGAGTCATCTCTTTTCTCAACATATATTTGACCCCCTTTATCATTATCTACCTTCCCCGCAGCCGCCTTTCTCTCTGATAACCATTGAATTGTTGTCCGTGTCTATGAGCTTTTGTTCATTTGTCTCATTCATTTGTTGCTTTCGCTTTATATCCCACATACGGGTAAAATCATATGGTTATCAATTTTTTCTGTCTGACTTATTTTACTCAGCATGATAATCTCAAGATCCATTCATATCGTTATAAATGGTAGTACTTTTTCAATTATTGTACAATGCTACATCCATATTACAGATATGGAAACAGGCTCAGTGGCATTAAGGAACTTGCCCAAATTCACATAGGCATTAAGTGACTGAGTTAGTATCTGAACCTAGGTCTTTCTGATTTCAAAGCTCCTTATATCTCAAGATACTGCTTGTCTCTTATCACATTATGGAGCCTCAGAAATAAGGAGGGACAGATGGAGGACTCGTAATGAAATGAAGGGAGATAAATGGGTGGAAGGAATAGAACTTAGGAGGAAAAGAGAGAGGCTATGGCACATGAGAATTACATAAGAACAAAATTCAAGAATATATGGTTTCTCATCCAGATTTTGATATAAACTAGTGAGACTTTCAAGATGTCACATAACTATTCTATAATTTAATTTCCTCCTCTGTAAAATGTGGGAGGTGGACTTGATTAACAGTTTTCTACACAAGTTCCGTGAGTTCAGGAGATTTCAAAAAACAATGTGGTTTCTAGGAAGGTACCAATGACAACAAAAATGGAGCTGTGTGTGTGTGTGTGTGTGTGTGTGTGTGTGTATTGATCACACACATAACTGTACGAAATATATTTTTGCATTAATTTAACAAACTTTTACTGAGCACTTGCTGTGTGCCATGAATTTACTAGGTACACAGTAAATTTGGCACACAGATGTGTGTGGGGGAAACACAGTCTACATCCCTCACAGAGATCACTGTTTCAGGGAATAAACAGACTGTAAAACAACTATCACATTAATAAATACATAACTACAAATTGTGATAAGTACTAGTATTGAAAGTTCAGAATACTCTGAGAAACATAACTCGTGATCTGATTTGATTAATATGGATGTGAAAGATTTCTCTTAGGAAGTAACATTTAAACCAAGACCTGAAGGATGACTGGAAGTAGGCAGGAGAAGCATGGGAGAATATTCTAGGCAGGCGAATGTATCCAGGAGGTGGAAAAGAACTAGGCCTGTCAGGGAAACATGTACCAGACCTCCTTGATGTACCTGCCAGATTCACTTGGTCTCATCTGCTACCCTGCCTACTCAGTTTTGGTGGCTGTCATATTGGAGACCCAGAGCACCTTCTAACACCATCAGCTGGCTCATCTCTTCCAGAGTGAGGCCTAGCTTTGGCAAGGCCTTCGCTATCCTTAACACAACAGCTTGTATGAGGAAGTGTTTAAAATTTCCAAGGAAAAGCTGACTTTAATTCCATAGAAATTTTTCAGCGCACACAATGATGGGACTGATTCAAATAATCTTAGAAAATTAGCAAACTCTGATATGTAAACCTAACAACAACAACGACGACAATAAACAAACAACTAACCAAATCAAACCAAACCACACCAAAACAAAACAAGAAATAACAAAAAAAGACATACTAATCAACCTACAAAACTACAAAATACGATATTAGCAATAGATTCTTAAAAGAATAATTACGCGAAGAACAAGCAGAACTTACTCCTCAAATACAAAAAATTAGTATTACGAATTTTATTAATATAGTGTATTTAACCATAGATCAAAGAGGAAAAGCCACAAAATCATTTCGGTGACATGTGAAGTCCTTCCCAAGGTTGAGATGAGGATGAGAGAGAAGAGGCTGCTATTGTAGCTGCACCTGCTGACAGCAGAATGAAGAAGGTGGCATTGAGAGAGAGTTGTTTTTACCAGTCAGAGCAAACTCCGAGCAAAACTGTGTGGTTCTTTGTGACAAAAGGAGGGCTCCAAGAAAAGAATTTTCAAGAAGACTAGCTCAAGTTGTCAAAGAAGCTCAGTTAGCCTATTGACCACTAAAAACCCAAAGAGTTGAGAAGGGCTTGCTTATAAGAGGCCATCAAGAGGGGCAGCATTGCTTGTACTAGAGGGGTACAGAAGAGGCAAATTTCCAAGGAGTCTCTAAAGAAACCAATGAGAAAGCAGGTCAGCTTTGGGCATCAGTCACATCCAGGGGTCTCTGATGCTAGGAACTGACTGATATTTCATACAGGAGTGAAGAAGAAGAGGCCCACGAAGCAAGTTTGACAGACCATGGTGAGAAAAAATAAAATTGTTTTTATCATTACACCCAACTAGGTCCAGCTTGTCCATAAATCTTTATAGATAATTTCTAGAATTATTTTCACTACAGACAATTTTCATTTCACTCCTTAAATTTCGCAGCTAATCCTACTTGTCTGTAAGATGTACCGAATTTAATCACTTATTTTGAAACATAGAAAAATTTGTACAAACAAGTTAGTATTATCTCCAAAATGGTTACCTTAAGAAAGTATACCCTTACTCTCATGAATCTGCTTTGTTCAAACTGTGTTATGTATTTAAGTTTTAGAAATTGCCTTTAGGCTAATACCAAATTTATGATTTTCATCCCAAACCATCTTTTTTCTCCACTTAGATTCAGGACAAATTAAGAAACAAAATAAGGAAATGGCAGATAGAAATCAAATATCAGTGCTCTACATACTAGGGAATAGAGGCTGATAGGCTCTTCAGTATCATATAACTGTGTTATCTGTATCCTCCCCAGTTGCCTAGCAGAAGAGAACATTTTACCTTTAGTGCTTCCACCCAGAAGTGAAAAATATCACTTCTGCTCATATTTTATTGTTCAAAGGAAGTCATATGACCATGTCTAATTCCAGGGAGCCTTATGCCCGGAAGGAAAAATAAATAGGAAATCTTGATGATTACTTAGAATGTCTTCCACAAGCGGAAACTAAAACAATCTCATTCTTTTTACTTGGTTTGATCCATTGGGCTTTTATATTCTCCCCACCTGTAATCTTTTTCCTCATTCCCACTCTGGGCTGAGGCCTAGGATGATGCATGCTGGCCCTAGACAAGGGCCCAGACAGCATCTAAACCTGAACTTATCCTCTTTTAATCTTTCTATTGTTCTTCCTACAGCCCTGAAAAGGATTTTATTTTGGGGGGCTAGGGTTGGGGGAAGATTTCCTGGTTCCTGAGAATGTATTATTGCCTGAATATAGTCCTCCCTCTTCTTTGATTTATGGTCTAGTCAGTATTCCAAGCTTTCCTCTGATATTTAAGGGAACATTTTTAGGATTCAGAAAACCTCTTTTTTTTTTTTTTTCAAGAAGACCTAGCTTTCAAGTCTGCTCTAAATGCACTTAGAGAAAAGTCCAATTTAAAATCCAAATCTGAGTAATGATCCCTTTGTTCTAGGCAAAAACTGAATTCTCCCTGAAGAGAATAAATGTTACTCTTTTGATGTTTGAGAAGTTACAGGATGACAAGATTTAGAGCGAATTGAGAAGACATCAGATAATGTCAAAAAATAATGTTATTTTTGCTGCACCTATCGTCCCTAATGAACTACAAGATTTATTAAGGCAGAAACCAAACTGTTTTACTTGACATTGTTGAGACGAAATATTATTTGGATAAATGGAAGAATAAATAAAAGAATCGGCAAGATAGTTACTTACGCAAGTGTGTTAGTAATTTTAGATAAAACAGGTAACATATTTAAATTTACAATATGATCTAAGGTTCTAAAGTTAGTCTTAAAAATAAAAAGGTAGCAAAATGCCCTGGATGAGCAGGAAGCTCACTCTGCCAAGACAATAATTGAGATGCACAGAAACCTGATTGGGACACTGGAGGCAAACGCAGAAGACAAAGATTCTGTTGAGTAAGACACATCAGGAACCACTGAAATACTCTCTGATGCAGCTTTGGGAATTTCTTCTATGTTCCTTGAAGAAAGTTTTGAAAAACAAAAGAGCAGTTTGTTTAGAGGGATCCACATAAGGAGGTTAACCATGGGATTAACCATGTAAGGCTGGTTGGGGGTTAGGGATGGGGGTAGGGTCCTTTCCCAGTTTAAGGGCCACAGGAGTGGAAGAAGAGCACAAGTATGGATGGAGAAGCTATAATGACTGAAACAGCAGCTCTATTGACATCACAGCACTTTTGAGGTCAAGAATTGTCCTACTCATTTGAATCAAAATTGCTCCAGGGACTGTACAGGAAATGCAGAAAGATGGGTATTTCTCCTGTGACAAGGTCAGGGGCCAGAGGTCATCAAGATTACTACCCACACTGAAGCCTGAGGGACCTCAGAAAACAAAGATCACATGTTGAGCTTCGTTGTTGAATCCTGGTGAATCTTCTCTCACATACTGAACTGTTTAGATGAGCAAGGTGGTCTTCTTGTGAGGTGAAGAGTCTATAAAAGTCTTTGCAGGCATGTCCTGAGAAACCTCACTGTAACTGTTCACTAGGATTTGGAATGAATTTCCTGGAATTCATCTCTTATCGGCCACCAGAAGACAGTCCAAAAACATTGAAATCTTGATGGCATGAATCTGGAAATGATTAAAATAAGTATAAGTGAAATTTGAATTTTCAATCTATGACTACATAATATTGATTTAATTTCAAATTCAAAATATTCAGTTCTGTGCTATGACATCGTTGGAGAAAACTGTCAAGAATTTGAAATTGCAAGTTTTTTGGTCGTGGGCTTTAATTTAAAAAATCTTCCAGTTGGTTCCAATCATAAGAGTAGAATTTCTCTCTGTTTCCGAGAAGCCTCCACTGGTCTACTTATTTCGTGATTGTCCATGGAGAGTTAAGTCCTTTTTTTATGCATGTTAACTTCCTCTTTATGAATCTATTATTAATATAAATAGCAATTATGTAAAATCAAATTATAAAAAGTGACTGTATTCAATAAAATTCAATCTATAATTTTTGTTATCTCTTTAAAATAAACAAGTACCAAAAATGGCTGAAAGATCTCAGAATATAATTTTTAGAAAGGCAATCTAATAATTACATGGTAAGTAACTGTAGAGGTTAGTACTATTCCGTTCCTTTGCAATAAGTTTGCCAGATTTAGCAAATTTGTATCTGACATGAATCCTGGTCATTGGGGTGCCCATGATAATTTTTCTAAGTCTACCTTCAGAGGCCAGGATTATACTAATACTAAATTTTATATATATATATATATATATATATATATATATATAGTTCATCAAAAATTTAAATTTAACTGAGCATCCTGTACTTTATCTGACAACCATAATTTGGAAGAATTGGTTGCTCGATATGTCACTAAAGTACTATTGTCATTTTTTCATTCTACATTTTGCTTATGTCATCAGGCTTATTCACAAGAGGGAAAAGCAAATTAAATTGGATAACAAAATATCACTGAATGCCCTGTATTTTTGTTCTGCTGGCATTTTCCTTTGCATAATGTTGAAATCCGTATTGGTTGGAGAGCAGGATTTGTTGTGAAGTATTTTGGGGTGGTGTAGGATTTTATGAATGGAACCATTTTGGAAGAAATTCCCAGCATCTTGCAAAGCCTCACTCTTACCAGCACACAGTTGTTCACGCTAGCTCCTGAATGTGCCCAATGAAAGAGAGGAGACATAGTTTAGATTTATTGCCAGGTATAGCCTGGAATTTCAGAGTTTTGCATGTTTACAGAGCCCAGGCCCCTACTTGGAGACAGGAATAAATGTTCTCGTTTCATCAATAGGCTCAGAGAATTGAGATCAATTTAATGATTCTCTTCACTTATTTATGGTGAAAGTAAATATGAATTACAAAGATTCTTGAATTCTTAAAGAGTAGGGAGAACTTTTGAGGGAATGAGTTGCCTTTGTTTGGTTTTATTATTTGTAATAATGAGCCACAATGTATTCAGCACTTAGTATGTTGTAGACACAGGATAAATAAGCTAGAGTCATTATTTCGCTTATCCTCACAGCTTTACCATCAGATAGGTATTATTAGTTCCACTTTATAAATAAATATTAATTTTTCATCCTTGGTTCATGCACTGTCAAGTGCAGAGCTTAATTTTAAACCAAGTTCTGATGTTAAAGCTTATGTTTTAACCACTACACTGTATTTCTTACCTCTGTGTGTTTTGTTTTAAAGCCCTCACAATAAATCCTTTTACCTTCACTCCAAGTTATAATTCTTTTCCCAAAATGCCAGGCTTATTGAAGGTTTTCTCCCTTGCCACTTAAACAAGCAGAAAAATATTCGTTCAGGGAATGAATTCCTTTGGGAAAATAGAACTGAATGAATATTTTTCTGCTTGAAATGAATCACGTTTCCTGTTGATTGATGGGTCCAGAAGTGTAAATTTCCTGGTAACCAAGTTCTGTCACTTTACATTTTCTACCTCAGGGCCAAATTCCTTAAAAAGAGCTTATGCAGGTGCAGCTTGGCTCACTACTTGCCAGAGGTGTCGTAGATGATCTGATCTGAATCACATTCCATGAAGGATATTACCAAGTTATGTAAAAATCACGAGTCCTGATATGTTATGTAAAAATCATGAGTTGGAGATCAAGCGTTGAGGGGAAGGGGAAGTAATGAGAGTACAGCTGGAAGGTATTGAAAAGTGATTGAAATATTTCCAGGTTTCAACAGTTACTGAAATTAGCCTATGAGATCGTTCCTCTTCTTCAAGTAAACTGAGGCAGAATGCAAATAATTTTTCTTCAGTGTCATCAGAATGGTCTACATTGAAAACCTGACACAAAGGGAATTCAGAATTGTGTTTGTATAGCCTAGTGATTGTCTTATATAAAGTATTTGTTTTCTCTTGGGTGGATACTATTGTCCTGTAATAATCAGGAAAATAAAGATGAGCAAAGACACAAAATGAAAACACTCTTTGTGCTAGTTTAATCCTATGTTGCTGTTGAAACTTCACCCACCACGGGCATTACTGTACCAAGAAGGAGGCTATAACATTAACCTTTTGCAGGATGCCTTTAATGCACTATTTTGATTGTTGTACTGAATGTTAACACTAGTGGCTGCAAGACTTGTGCTTCTGCTGCTTGTCTGAAAACTTTGGCTACAGTTGCTATAATTGGACTAATTTGTGAAGTAAGTGAAGCACTTTAATAACATCTTTATTTTACAGTTCTTTGAGGAAGCCCATTAGATACATCAGTGTTATTTTTCATCATTTTGCAAATGAGAGACAGAGACAAGGCTATCGCTATTAATAAACTCTCAAAATAGACTTCAATATTTTCTAAAGGTAATGGACACCATGTTGAAAGAGCATAGAACTGAGAGTCAGAAAATTTATTTGGGTCTAAACTCTATTACCTACTTGTATGATCTTGGGATTTAACCTTATTGAGCTTCAATTTTCTCTTCTGCAAAATGAAACACCTGGATTGGAAACCTCAGCCATTCTATCTAGCTATAGCATTTAATAATGCTTGTGCAAGGGATAGCCATTTATTTAATTCTGTTCAACCAGTGCTAAGCACTTGCTGAATATCAGGCACCGATAATTTCTTCCCTGAGAGGCGAGCTAAGGTCTAGTAGCAGCGAGCACTGCTAGACTTCCAAATCAAGAAATGACTAAGGCCTCTAGTTCTTTGCACTGTTGTTCTGGCAACCTTCCTCTGTCATTTTTAAGGTGCTAATTGTTATGAGTGAATTTATAATAGCTCTGTGTAAAAAGATCTTGAAAAATCTGTGTCAGCCTTTGGACTTAATTGAAGATATTAAGGTATCTGAACAACTGGCCTGTGCCTTGAACATGCACGTGATAGGCATTCAATCAATATTGAATAATTGGATTAATTAAAATGTTGGTTCTCGCTGGGATAAGAGTTTTACTTTTGATTACATTTCCGAAGACGAAAGTATTTCTTCATGTTGGACAATATCACTCATACTCTATAGGAATTTGAGAGTTGGGCCAAGCACTGTGCCAGGCATAGAGATATAAATGTGAGCAGGACACAGTCCTTGCCTTCAAATTGATTATTTTCTACTGCGAAAGGCAGACTAGTGAATGGGGAATACTTCCAAAAATGTAGTACCCATTAGGAGAGGTGCCTCTTGAGAGCTAAAGAGAGATACTGATCTAATTTTGAGAGAGTGACAAAGATTAATCAAGGAAGTAACCAACAGGGCTGAAATTTGGCTTTAGCAGGCTGTGGTGGTTTAAAATATGTCCACAAATATTTTGAAATTTCTTTTGAGATGTGAAGCTTAATTTGTTTTCCTTGAGTGTAGGCTGGACTTAGTAATTTATTTTAATTAAAAAAGTATATCCAAAGTGATGGCGTTTCACTCCAAGATGAGGTCATAGAAGACACGTACGTGTCTTCTACCATACTCTCTCTTGGATCACTTGCTTTGGGGAAATCAGCTGGCATATTGTCAGGACACTCAGGCCAACATCTGGAGAGGCCCACAAGACAAGAGCTGAGACCTCCGCCAATAAGTGGCAAGAAACAGAGACTTACGGGGATGGGCAGCTCGGCAGAGGGAATGCAGTTAGCATTAATACACTGGCTAGGTGGAGGACCGGGGCAGGGAGGGGCAAGGAGGGAGCAATTGGGAGGATCGTTTTATGAACTGTATAGATGTCTAAGCAATGTACTATATACTTGAAACTAATTAAAATAAATATATAAATTTTTTCAAAAAAGGAAACAGAGACCTGCTGCCGTATGAGCGAGCCATCTTGCAAGTGGATTCTCTATTCCTGGCCAACAGCTTGGTTGTAACCTCACGAGACACCCTGAGCCAGAACCTCCCAGGTGAACCATTTCCAGATGCTTGACCCACAGAAACTATGAGATAATAAATACATGTTGTTTTAAGCTGTCACAGTCGCTGTACGGCAATAGATAACTAACACAGTAAATAGGAGCGGTGGCTGTGAAAGTGTGTTGAGGGAGGAGCACGTGCAGAGGTCAGGAGGGGAGGACATGATGCATTTGAGGAAATGGGAGCAGGTAGGTGTAATAGAGACGGCAGTGAGGTCGTGGATCATAAAAGGTCTCATAAAACGTGAGAAGGAGTTAGGGATTCTTCCTGTGGCCTGCAACATTTACAAAAGAGGAAACTCTCAATGTTACGGTATAATTGGCATAAAGCTAATGTCCTTTTTATTTTACTCTTTCACCTTCTATAATAACATAATTTTTCTTCGACTAAAAATCTTAATAAATTGTATAATTACCGGGTAAGTACCCAGAAAAGTAGAAGCCAGAAATTACACGGGTCCTAATTAAAAGAGGATAATTACCAGTAGAGTATATTGTTTCTTTGTCAGGGCTAGGAAGAATGGTTGCCAGTGGTTTCATATGGGAAACGACTTTGAAACCGTACATGTTCCATATCTCTCTGAAGCACTGGGCCGAAGGAAGGAGGAGGTGAGTGTGAGCTTTACTTTGCTCTAGATATCTCAAAGTTGCTCATGAACTATAATTGAAATGATATTTCCTCTGATAAGTTACTGTTTATAATCCAAGGGAGAGAGTGGTCATTAGCTTGCTCTACATTTGGGTTTTCACCATCCTAGCTAAAGTGTGCAGTGCTGTCACAAGATCAAAATAACGTTTGAAGTAATCATGTAAATTCTCATTACCTCTGTCCATATCTAAAGCTTGTCATTGCGTTTGTCTGGTCGATACTTTTGTGCCATTCAGTTGGGATGACTGATGAGAATTCAGTTGCTAGTTTAAGTATGTGTTTTTTTCTGGCCATTTTTATCAAGTGTTGCTCATTTACAAGGAAGTATATAATGGAAGTTCCCAGTTCATGTGCCGCAGGCCCAGGCATTTAGTGTGTGTTCGTAAAAGCCGGTCTAGCAGTCAAGTTGGAAAGTGCGTCCCACACTCCAAGGGGCAAATGCTATTCAAAGTTCTGCCAGTTGTCATCCAGAAAAGCAGGTCTTACAACACCAGGTCTTCCAGTGTATCAATAGAAGCCAGCAATTCAAAATTTTTATGTGACATTTCCTGCCTTTTAATTGCTTAAACTGCAAATTCAGTTTGTTAAATACTGTGCATGTTAGCGTTGAGCAAGCAAAGAACAAATCAAAATAAAAGAAAAATATACATGTGGAGTGGATGCAACTGATGGGCTTCTGGTTTGCTATCTCTGTATAAACAATGTAACAGCTCTGCCTCCTCAAAATTCATCTTCCAAAGGCAGCCGGAGTATTCTGACTGAAATGCAATTTTGTCTGTAGTTCTTCATTGGCTTCTCCTTGCTTAATTCCAAGCTCCCTTACACAGTGTATGAGGCCCTCTAGGATCTGACCTTTGCTTCCTCCTCTAGTTTTCTATCTTCCCACTCCCTTAATTGTCAGCTGATCGTATGTCTGCTTTGCCTAGAAAACTTCAGGTTTATGAATGTTGTTCAGGAGTGTAATATTTGGCCAGGATTTTTCATTTTAATAAATAAAGTGTTATTATTAACAGTTGCATTCAAATAAGCTGGAATGGATTTACTCTACTTTGTACTTCCAGCTTTTGTCATATCTCATCTAGTAATGATGAGTTGCTTGTATATTAAACAGAGTTCTCTCTATAATATGTAGCTTAATCTGAAAGATTATCAATGGTAAACATTTTCTTTTGCCCAGGCCTTTCAAGCTTAATATAACTATCTTTTCCCTTCCAAAAACACAATGCATAGTATTTGTTAATAAACAAACAAGCAAAAAAAGATGGCAAAGATAAGTGACACTTTTGTGACTCAGAGGGTAAGGCAAGAAGTATTTAATGTTGCCAGCTACTTGCATCGTCTTGGAAACTGGTTAAACTCAAACATTTACAAAGTTTATAAAAATATAAAAATAACTATTCTGTTTATATTTGTAACTTCAGGTAGTCAATAGTTGATATTTTTTTCTTTAATGTTCATAGATGTATCCTATGTGCTTAGACTTGTGTTATACACTCCACCAATATAACAACACTAACAACAATAACAACAATTTAGGTCGATATATAAATGTTTTAAAATATATAATATTAATTATTTTTGCATTTCTTTTCACTTTTAGAGGTGTCCTATTTTGGATAATAAATTATATGTTTTCTTTACTTAATTTCTTCTGCATTCCAGCTATTCAAAATAGCTGGTAATCTGCTCAGGACACTTCTAAGCCTTTGCTTATGCAAGTTCCTCTATGTGGCATAACACCATTTCCATTTCCACACCTTCGGAGTTTAATTTACACTCATCGTTGAATAATTAGTATAAATAAGTATGTATATGCGCATGTGGTGAAGAACAAATTTTACAAGTGTAAAGAAATAAAGTATTATTATCTGAGCAATTAAATTTATTTTTAGTATTAAACTAAATAAAAATTTAATTCAGAGATTGTGATCTCCAGAAAGCTTTGTATTATAATAATCTGGATAGGCAACTATTTTCCAAGTTGATTTCAGCTTATCGATGGCTACATTTGCCTCACTTATGTTTGTGTTTCCAGACACTAGCATAGATATTAAGATATCTATGTGTCTTTGATATTAAGATATCTGCTTAATAATCATCTAGTATACAAAATAAGGAATACATAAGTTAATACGGATAAAAAAAGAATGTGATCTAACTTCCTCTTAATTTCTCATCAACCTCTTGGCTATTTTCACCAAAAATAGAAATGAAGGGCAACAGATTTTATCCTCATTTCAAATGAGGAAGATTTTTTACCACCCACATGTTTCTATTTCTAGTCTAATATATACCCTCTGAGAATAATAGACACCAGTGACCTCTGCATTTTATAATAGTGATGCTCAGAACAATACAGTGTCGAGTTAAGCCAACCTGCCCCCTTAGATACAGTTCAATTTCTTGACTGTTATTCACCAAAGCTGTGTTTTCCTTTCATTTGGTACTAGAAAGTAGGATGGAATTTTTAGTTTGCATTTTTTTTTTTTTATTACTGGCTCTGCAATATGAAAGCACAAACAAAACTTCGCTCTGACATCTCTTTTCAAGATAAGAAAGCCCAAAGCTTGGGCTTCAGATAGGAAGCGGAGAGGAGAAGACTCTAAAATTGTTATGTCCTTTGTCTGAAACATATGGCAGGAATTGGCTCTGGTTTCATTCTGGAGAAAATAAGAACATTAATCAGGGACAATGCAATTGCAGCAGATTGTTATGGTTCAGTTAGAGACATCACCATAATATGAGTTGCCAGTATTTTGCAGTCACTTGCTCATGGAGCTCATAAAATGTGAGTGCTAATTCTTTATATGAGAAATTTATGATCGTGAAGGAGGAAGCCTCCAATATATATTCATCCATTAGTTGTATAAAAGGTATCCATATTGCATATTTGGTGGAAACTGCAAAAGCTCGATGGAGAGGAAGAAAGCATGTTGAACACATGTGCCAATAAAATGAAAAGTAAAACTTTCTCAAATCAAAGGAAAGAGGCACGTGTCAGACAAGAGAATGTTAAAGTCATCAGACAGATTATGGTATTCTTTGTAGGTTTATGATTTCAACTCTGTCAAGATGCACTGTGTCTACAAACCCTATCCTTACTGTGAGAGGAGGATTACATTGATATTTATAATCACAGAGGGGTCTCTATGGAAATGCAAAGTGTTATCCCATTTCTTGAAATTATAAATGAGAAAACAAAGTTGACATATCCAGATCTTATATAGAAATTTAAAATCATGCTATTAGAATGTTAGAAGTAGAGCAACAATATGAATGTACTTAGTACCACTGAATTGTGTACTTAAAAAAGAGAGACTGTGAGAAATTGAAAGGAGACAGTATGCAGTACCAGCCCTTTATTTTCAAGTGAAGAAAATGCCGGAGATTTCATCCAGTGGTAAGGGGTAATCTCCTCCACTAAAACTGTTTTGATTTTATCCCACAAATCATATTTGTTCAAATATCCATGACAGATGAATTCAGCACTTACTACATGCTGGGCACTGGACAGTGGCTTTCATATGAGTGAAATGATCCCACTTCATTCTAATAGCTAGACACAATCATCTCTTTTGAAATTGATGGTAGCTCCTCAGATTGCAAACACCAATACCACACATGGTTAAAACAGATTATTAAAGTAGCATTTAATCTCTTACTATTACTTTATTGTTTAGTAAGGAATAAAATTTTAGAAAACTTCAGTGTTCATCTTTCATATAAGAAAGGCTCACAGTACACACAGTAGTGATGAGGTTCCACTGAGGGGGCAATTATAAAATGTTTTTGACATAATTTGCATCCTATTAGAACTATGTATGTTTACTTATTTATTTATGTATTTATTTGACAATCATTTATTGTGAGTTCTGTTATGTACCAGACACTGCTTGAATCTTAGATACATAGATCCATAGATGTGAGAAAGATAAAGTTTCTGTTCTTAAAGAACTCATAGCTGAGTCCCAAAGCATACAGGTGGAGGAACATGACAAACTGTGTATTTCTCTGTAAAGATTTTGTTCAGTTTGGTTTAAAAAAAAAAAACTCGAAAAATTAAATTTTATAATCATAACAGCTGATCTTTTTAAAAATGGAAGTTCTGTTAGAATAACTGATTAGGGTAGGAATTGAATGCTAGTTTGTAAACTCCTAATAGGAAGTAATAAAGCAGTTCTCAACTCATTTTTGATTGGAAGTGTTTATATTGAGGTTTTCACACATTCATAAGTTAGAGTGAGGAGCTTCTGCGTGATTGTTTTTCTCTTTTAGATATATCATTATTCTCAGTATTCGCATTCAGATTTGATTGGTCTAAGTGAGATTTAGACACTGAAATTTTAGAAATATATTCCCAAGTGCTTCTGAAATGCCAGTATTGAGAACCACTGGCATAAATCATTGTTTCTCAAAGAGTTATACTCAGAGTCAAGATCATTTTAGATAGTTCTGGATCATTATAAACTTTAATTATTATGGTTTTTAAATATATGTCAGAAAATATATATATAAGTAGTCCATGACTATTATTATTTAGGGCAAGTAAAGTGTTATAAAAAAATGGGTTGGTTCAAAATAGATTCTCTAACTATACATGTATCTATTAATATCTCTATCTTTCAATATCTGTCTGTCTATCATCCATCCATCCATTCATCCCTCCCTCCATCTACCCAACCATTCATCTATCATCCATCCATCCATCCATCCATCATCTTTCAATCTATCTATCTATCTATCTATCTATCTATCTATCTATCTATCTATCATCTATCTGACTCTCTATCATCTGTAAGAATAGAGTTGGCAAAGGCTGTAAAGGTAGGATTTAAATGATTAAATTTTAGAAAACTGGATTATGAGATAAAATAAGAGATACTATTCATCAGGGTGAGATAGAATGACTTCTTTCCTTGCTCCACTTAACACCAGATCAAGTGAGGAATGTCCTTTAGGGGAGTAAATTAGTTGTATTTTCTGAAGCAAGGTATCAGAAGATCTCTGTCATATTCACTGTGCTTTGGGTGCCATGTACCCGATTTATGCTTCATATATCTTCCATTAGAGTTTACTGAATGGTTTCCATATTTTTCTGCATCTGAAAAGTTCAATCTACCTTGATATATTCCATAATACATATATACATGTTAAGAAAGAAAAATAAAAGAGAGGGAAATTTTTTTAAAATGTAAATCCAACGATGGTAGACCGAGCTTAAAGATTTTCAAGATATAAACTTCGAAAGGTTGATACACTTTAAAATGGTCTCAAATGATTTGCTCTGTGATGTCAGATGCAATCTCCAATCATATTTTTCCCACTCTGCTTTCATATTCTAATCATAGTGAAAACTTTCAGTCCCTGAGTGATGTACTCTTTCTTGGCTTAGACCTTTGTCCTTCCTTTTCCTTCACATGCTCATATCTCAGCTTCTCACTTTAGCCGAATTACTCCTTCTTAGGTTTCAGGACTCAGCCAAAATATTACTCCCAGTAAGCCCTTTTCAATAGCCCACCTTCTACCTTTCCGATTGTTTTCTCTACTTCTCTATAACTTCACATGTCACTCTCTAGAGTAATTAAATGTGTGTGTTTGAAATAAGAACATATGAGCCTTGAGGAAAAATTATGTCTGTGTGTTCAGTGTTATATTGCTGGAGTCTAACTAACTGCTGGAGCCTGGCTCATAATAAATTCATACTATTTTTGAATGAAAAAAATAATGAATAAATGAATTAATGAAAAAGAAAAAAGAGAGAGAGATTGCAAGAGGATAAATGATGTCTTTCAAACACTAGTGTAGCTGGTACATTAAGTTCCCATCTGGAAACGTCTCCTTAGGAGAAATATCTTGATGAGAAAAAGATGTATATATATTTTCACCTTAGCATACGTCTCCCTGAACATCAACACTTTATGATAGGTAAGGTTAATAATGATAAACATGTACTCAGCAACAAGATAGCTCTTGTGACTTAACAACAGGATCAAGAGTCATTTGGCTGTGATACCTGGCTTCCCTCCCAGAACAAGATACCTAAGCTCTTTTGGAAAAAAGATGGCTGAGTATACCCGCTGCCGAGAGACTCGGGTCAATCACTTAACCTCTTTATTGTTATATTAAATTATGAATAAATGTATAAGAGCAGCAAGCTATAGAGAAAGCTCTTTAAAACAATTTCATTTTCAAACCCGTCTCATTCAGTAGCCAGATAGATTAAGGAATAAAGAGACACTGACTTAAAGAACAAAATGCAAGAATGAAAGTCAGAAGTTCATGCGCTGTGAAAGCAGAGATTGAAAGCATTAATCTATGTATGTTTTTTTCTTAACTAGTGCAGTGAGAAACTTACCCTTCTCTCATCACAGTTTATTAGTTTTATGTTATCGAGTTTCACCCTGACCAAGATCATTTTGCCAAATGTTATGCTCTCAAACGATAGACTGACCATTTTTAGTAATGGACGATATGTCCATGGTACTGCCACTTCTTTATGAGGCTTCCTTGACTGGCCTCATTGACTCATCAAGACATTTTTTTTTTTTTTCCGTGAAAGGGATTCATCCTCAGAATGCTCCTCAACGCATTCCTCTAGCAATCTCCACTGTCAAATTAAACTTGTCACTCTGACTTTTCTGCTCAACCAGTGACAATTAATTTGACTTTTGGGATTCAAACAGCAATCTTCCTGCCATTACTGATCTCACTCTATCAATACTCACAGAACTACTCACCATATGCCAAGCCACTGCTCTTAGAGCAGATAGGGTGACATCTATGGACCTAATGAAAATACCTGCTCACCCTACTTTAGGCAGGAATGGGAATCCATCAGTACATTCTTTAGAGAGACTGGCGTGATGGGAAACAGATTTGATCCATCTTTCTGCTTGTTGACTTTATATGTCAAGCACTGGTATCCATGAGGAATGAGAGAGAACTGGCTTTTCTGGTGTCTTCGATTAGATTCTCTAGAAACAGACCTTGAAATTGATTTATAATGAGGTATTCCTGGAAAAATATGACAAGGGAGTAGAGACTGGGGCCAGGAAGCTGAGAAAAAGTATAAAGGTGTGAAAAGAAGCAAAGCCCCACAGGGTAGGTAAGGTAAGCCTAGTCCCTCAGGGGGACTCTAGAGATAAAGCAGATCTCCCTTCACTGTCAGTCCCAATAATCAGGTACCTACTAGTCATTGGTCAAGGGCTGCTCCCAGGGAAATGTAAATTCCAAGGCTTCCCCCTCACCCCACCTCTCTTAACAGTTTCTGTTTAAACACAAAACAAGACAAAACAAAACAAAATTCAGATCAAATCTAATTGACAACACTGGGGTCACATGTCCACCCTTTCTTTTCATAACCGCGGCATGAGGTGGTGGTGAAATATTACATTTGCCCCAATTTAGGACATAACGTCTCTCTGCAAGCCAGAAAGAGGGTACACATTAGTAGAAACAGAGGGAAGGGGATACTGGGCAAACAAATATGATGGATGTTTACTAAGCTCCCCATCTATATTCTCCTTTGAGTCTCATATTCTACACTAAAACACTGTAGAACTAGCCTCCTGAGGGCAATGTCAAAGGAAAGTAAATTCAAAACACTAGTCTGGTTCTTGGTTGCAAAATCTATACCGGATCTGGCTAATTTAGGTCAAAAAAGTATTCATAGCTCACAGAAATAAACAAACAAAAAGCTAGAAAACTAGGATAAGAGGGAATTAAAGGTGACCACCCTTAATTTTCTGACACAAGAATGGTCTGGCAAGTGCCGTCACCATCCACTGCAGGGCATTTGTTGGGAGGACCCCACAGCCTCTGGACACTCATCTTCATGCCACTGGATACTCTCCTCCTCTGCAGCCCTATCTGACCCCGCATTTACACTAAATATCTTTGAATATATTTTATTTAAGTATCTGTATGAGTCAATTAGAGGGGTGTATAACTTGGAAGATAACACCAAGTCCATTTACCAGCTCATACTCTGGAGTTCTCAAATTGAGAAAAAAAGTTTGAGAACTCTTGAAAAATACATTTTGTTTTCACTAGTTATCATCTTTCCTGACTGGTGAAATTATGTTTCTATGGTCTGTGCAGTATATGATAGTATATTGTAGTTGGTGCTTCTTAATGTACCCAAATGCCATGGAGCATCCAGGGAATCACTATTATGCATTTTCTTTCCTGGAAATCTGTTTTATTGACCACTGGACATTTCTGGAGTTCTAAGCCTCCCCTCGACAAATGTTAAGTATCTTTTGCCTGCCTATAGTATACATTGCAGAACTTCCTTAAAAAATGACAACATTCTGTGTCTCTCTACAGGGAGTGAGAAAAGTACAGCCTGCTCATCTTGTCTGGGCTGTCAGCACAATTGTGATGAAAGTGAAATTGGAATCAGGAACCACAGTTGCCCCTTTGTGTATTTATCCCCACCTTAGCAACAGGGTCCCTTGCTCACTCTTTTCTGTTGCCTACACTGACTTTCTTCCTTTGACTGCTCTTGGCTCTCCTCCATTCTACTCTTCCTAAGCCATCACGTCCTCTGACAATGCTTAGGCTAACATTTTCAAGTAGTAGACTCCAAATTCTCTATGTCCATACCTGAGCTGTTCTATTCCCATCTCAGGTAACTGTGTTACTTACTCTCCCATGTCAGAGACCTGAATGTCATCTTTGACAATGTCATTCCTCTTACCAGATTCTTGAACAGTTCAAGGGTTATAAACCTAAAATTTTTTTCAGAAAAATTTTTTGGAATCCGTGCTTTCAATGAGGCTAAATTATATCTTCCTTTTCTACCATCATAGGAAGATTCTATACATTTTTTTGGTTGTTTACAAAGCATAATCTCATTCAATGTAAAAGTCCAATCTGAGGCCCTCATAGAAATCTTATATTTTCCCTTCACTCCAGTGCTCACAGATCTTCAACTCGAGGAACTGCATGGGAAGAAAGGTGTTGTCTGTGCTTTCACTTCCCCTTTTCCTTTATCGAATTTTGCAAGAGGTTCTTTGGGTCTCTCTCTGAAGTTCCTTTGCCACACCGGACGCATAAACAATCCTCTGTTGTTTGTCACTCTTTCTCTGACCCTGTTCTTAGAACCACATGTAAATTCTTCAGTTCCAGTCCCTGACATGGGCACTCTGACTTAGCTCAATCTTTTGACTGACCCTCACCCCTACCCTTCACTCCTTACTCATCATTTTCTATCCCTACATAGCTTCTTGCTGAGGTGTTCAAGATCGTACTGAAGGCAAAAAGACCTGTTGAGATATTAAGAGAATAGTCTAGGAAGAGAGAGAATATGAACTAAGAAATGATAGTTGGAATAACAATAGCAAAATCAATATTGATAGCTATTACTCATTGGATGTCTACTGTTTGCCAGACACTGTACTGTATCACATCACCTTCTCATAGCAGCCCTGCAAAATAGGAGTCATCTTCTACATTTTAAAGACTAAACTAAGAAGGTTGTGTATTTTTCTGAGGGTCTTTATCTAGTAAGCGGCAAAGGTGAAATTAAAATTTGTTTCTAAATTCTTTCCCCTTTTCTACTCTCCTATATTTGGTTAAAATGGAGAATCCTGGGACTATCCTATACTTAAGGATCTCCAGAGAAAGATTCAGAATATACACATTTTTAACAAACATTTTATGATTATTTTTAATTAGGTAAATTTGGAAAACATTAGCTAACAGAATAATATTAAAAAATCCTTAGCCTCCCTCTTCATAACCTGGCCTCTGCCTGCTTCTTTAGAATCTTTCCTTCCAGTCCCCAACTCCAATGAAATGTTCCAGAATAGCAGTCCTCTATTTCCTGGATGTGCTATCCATTCAATGTCTCTGGCTTTTGCACAGCTCTTCTCTTTTTGATGAATGACCTCTCCTGCAATACGTCTCTGAGTATCTGCTCTATAATAGTCTCCATGAAGCCATTTTGCCAACACTGGACTCCTTTTCCTACTGTTTTGGCAAAGTTGCTCACTGCTCCTATGTTCTTCCCCTCTAATGGGTGTGCCTACTTCAAATATTATACTTGCATAGTGTATTGTGATATATTCATTTAAATATGTTTTCCTCAGTAAGTTGTGAGTTGTGTGTGGCATGAGAATCTTGGACTCTAAGAAGCATACTGCGACAAACAGTTTTTAAGAATTGTGCCAGGCTTTTTGCCTTAGCTATTGCTCTTGGCAGAGTTAGCCTGCTGCTGTCATTTTGCTTTTATTTATCTTTATTTCTGCATTTATATAGAGAGTTGTCCTTTGGTATTAATAGGGGATTGGATTCAAGACCCCCCGCAGGTACCAAAATCTACAGATGCTCAAGTCCCTTATATAAAATAGTTTAGTATTTGCTTATAACCTATGCACATCCTCCTTACTTTAATTCATTGTTAGATTACTTCTAAACTCTAATACAAAGTAAATGCTATATAAATCATTGTTATATTATTTTACTGTATTGTTTAGAAAATAGTGTTAAGAAAAAAAGTTTATACATGTTCAGTACAGAAGCAGTCATCACAGTACATAGTACAAGTCAGCTACAATGTAACATTCAAAAATATATGTATTTTTTTTTTATTTGCCATTGGTTGAATCTACAGATGCTAAATCTATGCATACAGAGGGCCGACTGTATAACATCATATTACTTCCAAGCATGTAGACAGGAAATATATGACCTTGAACAAAATAAGATAAAGGTGATACGCATAGAAACAGATTTTTAGACAGAAATAACTTTTTTTTTTTAATGACTGATGGATTCAATTTCTACATTGAGCCTGTGAGATTATCTGCCAAGATAGAACAGAGGGAGACCGAGAGAAGTAATTAAAGGGTAGTAAAGAACTGAAATAGATTCTTAGGAAAATTAGAGTAAAAACTGCCTTAAAGTAAGTTGGAGAACATACATTTTCAGTGGTAAAATTTCCTGAGATTATCATATTTTTCTTTAGAAGTTCTTGGCATTCCAGGTATAAGGATGGAGAAAGCAAGTAAGAGAACACCCAGAGTTGGTGTTTTGCTGAGTAGGTGTAATGGAAGAAAAGCAGTGTTTTGATGGGAAAGTGTTCAGGTAATCATGTAAATGAGGGAGAGGGCAAAAGAACACTATTTGGGGAAAATTTAAAAATCAAGAGACCTCTCTGAGGAGTTAAAGGTATGGGGAGCTGAAAAAAGAGAATGTTCGTATTAAATTTCTACTGCTGCTTTAACAGACTGCCACAAACTTAGTGGCTTAAAACAATAGAAATTTATTCTCTTACAGATCTCAAGGCCAGAGATATGAAATAGGTTGTACGTAGCTAAAAGCAAGGTATCACCAGAACTGATTGTTTCTGGAGAAGCCAGGGAAAAATCTATTCTTGCCTATTCCAGCTTCTGGTGGCTGCTAGTATTTCTTGGCTCTTGGCACATCATTCCAATCTCTGCTCCCATCATCATACTGCTGTCTCAGCTTCTGTAGTAGTATCTCTCTGTCTCCATCTTTTAATGACATTTGTGATTACATTATTATTTGTACCTGAATGAATCAAGGTAATTTCCTTATCACGAGATCCTTAATATAGTTACATCTAGGATCATTTTCTTATGGCAAGATTCTTAGTGTTATTACATTCTTTTTGCAATATAAGGTGACATATTTACAGAGTCTAGAGATTAAGACATGGACACCTTGGAGAAGGGTAGGTTTTTTTCAACATACTATAACATTATATTCAGATTGTGGATTGTTTGTCTTTAAGTTTTCAGCAGTGGAGCAATTCCCAGTGGGGGGGAAAAGTGTAATTAAAATGTAGTCATGAGTGTGTGCAAATAAGGTCATTGAGTCAGTCAAGAAAGCCAAAGGGTAGACATTGGATGAACCATTTTCTTGAATACTGAAGCCACCAGAATATAGACTAGACGTGGGGTGCATTCAGATAATGATTCAGTAACTTGCCCTAGGTCACGTGATTTGTGAGAGTTAGAACTATGTTTAGTACTTTTACCAATGATCCATGTATATGCATTGCAGCAGACAATCAGTCCACCAATATTTTTAAGTGTTTACAGTGTGTTAGGGGCTGGAAAAGAATGACAAGTAAGCCATGGCCCTGCTGTGATGACACTTATAGTCCAGTTGGGAAAAGATATTCAATATATAATCAGAGAAAATTAATTGGTATTTGATACATAGAAAAAATTCAGTATTCCATGAATGCATCTTAATCTTAGGGGCCAGAGGAGTCTTAGCTGAGAAAGTGGTATTTATGCTAAGACTCCAAAATTAAAGCGGATTTATCCAGGTAGAGAGATGGGGTTGAGGTTAAGACAGAGGAGTAGAAAGTTTCAAGGAAATAGTCAGTGCAAAGACCTAGAGGAAGAATGGGGTTATTTGTGTTTAAGAAGTTATGAGCCTGTGCCTTTCTTTTTTTATCCCATTGAAGTGTAACTGTCCAGTGTGTCCCACTTTCTCTGCATTGCTCCTAGAATTCTGAGTTGACAGGTAGTTATTCGGTGAGACCCTAACTGCCCAGCCATTCGCAACCTTAGAATCCTCCTTTCTTAGTTTCCCTGAAGCAAAAAGACGCCAGTAAACTAATCTAAACGTGTTAAAAATCTCTCCATCTTGATATTCTCTGTTTTCAGGGCTATTTGTATTTAACAAGGTACTTCTGGGTATATCAATGCTTACTTCACAAAGAATGACATACAAGTGGGGATTTCATTGCTTTAAATGTAAATTTCTTTTGCTGTGGAAATTGGAGGGATGGGGCAAGATTATTTACACCCAATAAAAAAAAAATCACATTATCTGAAGGTGAAGATGTGATTATCTCATGCATTTTGGCACCAATAATGACATGGGGAACTTTATGATTTAGTATTAGCTGGAACATAATCATTCTTTATTCATTAATAGAATTAAACATTTATAATATTTCCTTTTTATGGAAACCAAAACTTTGAAATCCTGCTTAGAAAGTGAAGATAAATATGAAATTTAATCCTCAGGTCTTGACTACATTAACTACAAAAGCAGAATTCTTTCCTTTTCTTTATTGCGGAACTATCCTTTAACCGGCAGTCAGATCCTCCAGCCAAACCCGCTGAAGAAATTGCTCTCTGGGCATCGGCTGCAGTGTCTTTTCTTTTGGTTCCAGAGCCCCCATGTAGCTGGTGAGTGCAGGGAGTTCTGATGCTTGCTGTGACTTCCATTTGCTCCCGAGGGAGAAAGACAAGCTTCCAAACTTGTCATGTCTAACCATAAATAGAAGGTATAAAAGCTACATTTTCGAGGGTCAAAATGTTAAAGAGAGCTTTGAGTACTCTGAGTAGTCGATGCAGATTCTTAAGATGAGCTCATTAAATTAACATGGAATGCAGAAGCATTTGTCAATATTATGCATGTTGTCTTAGACTGGAGTAATAAAAGATTCATAAGTGTTCCACTTCAACTGGCTTTGCAAATTTGAGTCTCCTTTAAATGATTGTCTTCTCTGTTTGTGTAGTTTATAGCTAAGCTGTTAGAGTTATTCTAGGCTCACTCACTCCAAGCTGTCAACTTTCACTTTTTATTCATGCCAATTGTCCAATTGTTTCTGCTTTTCCACAATTATCTTCCTTTTTAATAATGTATGTATTTATATGTTTATTTATACCTTGGCTTAGTCCAAAGTAATTTTGACATGGTTCAATAGATAGGCTAGATTAAATGCTAGACTTTATCATCATTTTTGGTTGCTCAGAGGCTATTAAAAAACTTTTGATATTTTCATTTAACAAATGTAAATATTCCCTTATAATTCTTTTTAATGTGAATTCTTGCAAAAGGTATCATCTATTCAATAAGCTAATTAAGTTTAATACTGAGATGCAAGTCTGATTCAAATTCAAAAGTCTGTAACTATTATCAAGGAAAGCAGTCATCTCTTTTGTTAATTAGCTGGTGTGATACACGCAAATTTCCTGAGAAATCTCTGATTAGAAACTCATAGCCCTAGAAGGACTATAAGGAATGGGTATGTGATGGTCATAACTCCTTTTGTGGCAGGTGAGGCCAGATGTATACAACAGAAAGTTATTTCTTTAGTGCACGTAACAACTGTTGAGACTTTCAGGCTCTCCTTACATTAGCGGATATTCTGAGATGTATGATTTAAATTGGTTTTATTTAAAAGTCAAATAGAGTTGGCAATAAAGGTAAGCTGCAAGGAACATTTTAGCTGCTACTGACTGAAAACTGCATCTAAGCCATAGCTTTTAAATATCCAGTGATGATAATCAAACTTTTTATTAAAACAGAAAAAATTCAAAACCGAGACATTACTGAATTATATGTAATTTTTCACATTTAAAATTGCTATTTTAATAAACTATTTATAATAAGTCCTAGATAGATGACCATAATGCTTGAATTGTAAACTGGATTTTCTTCTCCCCATTATCCATGTCAGAGGATATCATTTATTTATTTATTCAAGAAAAATTTATTGAACTTCTCATATGGCCAGAAATCATTCAAGGCATTATGGATACAGAATGCAGTCTCTGCCCTCAAAGAGTTTACCATGGTCTGGCGGTATAAATAGTCAAAATCTCAACTTACACAATGCAATGAGATATATGCCATAACAAAAATATGCATGGGACATTATGAAAACATAAAGAAGCAATACAGAATAAAGGGACCTAATCAACCCAGGATGAGGAAAAGAAGGAGTTAAGAAAGTCCTTAGAGAAGGCAAAGAAAGCCTCGGTTAAAATTTAAATAAGGATTTAAGAACCACAGGAGCAAAATCAGAAAGGCCATACACTAAGACTACTTTTCATTTAGCATTTGCTTTCTACATTGCATATTAATTCAGAGTTAATAACCAAATGTTGAAATAGACTATAAAGCAGCAATATATCAAGATAATGTAGTATTGGATCAAGAGTAGGAACTTGAGCACATCTGGGTATTTATTTATCCAAAGAAATCCAAAACACTAATTCAAAAAGATGTATATATCCTTATGTTCATTGAAGTATTATTTACAATAGCTAAGATATTGAAGCAACCTAAGTGTCCATCGATAGATGAATAAAGATATGGTACATGTATACAATGGAATATTATTCAGCAGTGAAAAAGAATGAAATCTTGGCATTTGTGACAACATGGGTGGACCTAGAGGAGATCATACTAAGTGAAATAAGTCAGACTGAGAAAGACAAATACCATATTATTTCACTCACGTGGAACCTAAAAAACAAAATAAACAAACAAAACAGAAACAAACTCAAAGATACAGAGAACAAATTGATGG
Source organism: Rousettus aegyptiacus (assembly GCF_014176215.1). Lineage (NCBI taxonomy): Eukaryota > Metazoa > Chordata > Mammalia > Chiroptera > Pteropodidae > Rousettus > Rousettus aegyptiacus. Next base: position 48,162,953 of record NW_023416284.1, read on the forward strand.
ATACCAAATGGGAGGAAAGTCGGGGAGACGGGTGAAAAAGGGTAAGGGATTAAAATGTACAAATTGCTAGTTATAAAAACATTCACGAGGCTTTAAAGTATAGCATAGGAAAAATAATCAATAATATTATAATAACTGTGTATGGTATCATATGGGTACTAGACTTATTGAGGCAATCACTTTGTAAGTTATATAAATGCCTAATTGCTATGATGTATACCTGAAATTAGTATCATATTATGCCTCAACTATAATTAAAATTATTTTTAATTTAAAAAGAGTAAGAATTTGATCAGAATTCAGGAAAGTCAGAAACTTTTTTATTATATATAATTATATTTAGAAATCCAATATATAATAAATTATCACAAACCAATGGGGAATGAGATAGATTATTAAATTCTCTTAGAAAAATTGATATTTTGGCACAAAAACCAAGTTGATTTTCCCCTTATAACATGCTAAAATTAATTCTACATGAATGGAAATTTTTTTTTATAAAAGTAAAATTATTAAAACACATGTAAGAAAATATGACTAAAGTGCCATGTCATATACATGGAAGACTGAATATCATAAAGATGTTAATTTTTTCAGAGAACATAAGAAACTAATTTTAAAATTAGTACAGAAGACTAAAGGAATAAGAAAAGCCAAGACATATTTGAAGAAGAATTGGGCTATCTGATATCAAGATTTATTATACAATTATAGTAATTAAAATAACTATGTATTAGTGTAAGAATAAAAATATAATGAGTAGAAAATTCTAAAGTACATATTAGAAAAAACAACATCAAACAATGGTATATAAATAATATCTAAATAATTGTAATATAATAAATAATTATATAATATAACATTTAATTTACATGATTTGAATATAAATGCTGTGTACATATAGAGATATATTTGATTTCTTTAAAATGATATATCTATATATGATAGAGATTATGTTACAAAACAGTAAGAAAGGAGTAGTCTATTCAAAGAAATGTAAAGTTGGGTCAGTCGATTTCCTTAGAAAAGTGAAATTCGGTCCTAACTTTACCCAAAAATAAACTTTAGAGAGATTAAAGCCTTAAATATGAAAAAAGAAGCTATTTGAGAAGATTGATAAATATGTCAAAATTAAAATTTAAAAATTTATGTATCAAAAGATTTAATAAAGATAAAAAAAAAAAGCTTCAGTCCTGGGAGTATACAGTTGCAAAATATATATCCAGCACATGATTATTTCCCAGAATATATTATGAACTGCAAATCAAGTTTTAAAAAAAATAGTTATGACTCTTTAATAGTCTTTCTTTTTTTCTCATCCAGAGCTTCTCTAAGCTTCTGAACTACAAAAAATAATTCTTAGATTCTTAAATTCAACTTTTTAAAGATTAGTTAATGTTAGTATCCGATTTTTGGAAACCTTATCATTGGTAATTTTTTGTACTGCTTAGAATATAGAAAACTGAGTATCTTTTTTATTATGTGCAAATGCCAGAAAAATGCATATTTTAATTAAGATAGATCTAGATCCTTCTTGTCAGAAGATTTATGCAGTACATAAATATATCTTACATGTTCTGAGATTAACTTAATTGCCTGCATCTTGTTATTGTTATCCTCCTGCCACTGGGTTTACTTACATTGCATTATGACTGTAATTAAACAGAACAAAATATTATTACATCATTAGTTGATTTTATAAGGCCTCGAAACCTTTTTATAAGAGCTCTTATATTTATTATAAGCTACTGCTGCTATAATTAGTGCTCCCAGAATTGTTTCTGGTCACTAAGTTTTTAAGTATACATTCATCAATCACTTGGAATTTAAGCTCGAAATCCATTGATGTGAATTGATTTGGGTAGACAGGTAGATGACCACCATTTTGTATCAGTCTTGCCCTTAAATTTTTTTTGTTTCCTATAGGGCTACTGAAAGTCCTAAAGCAACAACAAGCAACCTCATTTTGACTGAGTTTTCTGTGATTATACGGTTAAGAGAAAAAGAAGTTGTCATTTACTGTATGTTGAGTTAGTCGTGTCTTCCAGTCGATATTGACACCGCCAGGAACGTACATCCTGTAAATCTTTCTACAATGTCATGAGTGGTGATGTAAGAGTGGAAATATGCTGACTGAAAGGTGCTCTGAAGCTAGAGTTGTAACCACAATCCAATATGTGTACAATTGTGAGAAAAGTATAAATCTTTTAGTAAAGCCACCTCTCAGTTGTATACTTTTACTTCTCACACTGAAACTTGCTTCTCTCTTCACCTTAATGGTAATAGTTTCAACCTACCCTACTTTTTTTTTTTAATTGAATCTTACCTGTTTAAGAGAATGTGGAACCTATATGTAGAGAGAGATTCCCCACTGGATCTCAGAAACTATTTTGTGTATGATATGTCATTTAAATTTTACAACCGTGTAAGTAGGCTCTATTATCAGTTTTACAAATTAAGCAAACTGGAATGTAAGTAGATAAGGGCAAGCCCATAGTTCTACAGCATCTCCCCCTGCAAATAGATGGATAAGTTAGTTCACATTAGGTGGTACAGAATAGAAAAATCCATTTTGACTATTTTTAGGATAAAAAATCTAATATTTTTGAGATCCATGATTTCACTTATTTCCTGTGTTTATTTTTCATGCTGTTTAGAATGCAGAGAGGAAAAGGGGAGCAATTAGCACCTTGTAGAACCTCCAACAGAGGTCATCTAGTGTAGGGTTTGTATTTGGCATGGTGTTATAAAAAATGACCAAAATTGCTAAAAATTATTTTCTTGTAAAAGCATAATTAAGAATGGTTTCTTTAAAATAAACCACTACTATATAATCAAAATTTCTCATGTAACAGTTTAGTAATCATATGGGTATATATGTATGTGCATATATATACATACATATTCTGACCAATATACATGCACAGATATGTATATATGTATATACAGATGTGCATAAATCTATACATACATGAGTATATATACATACATATAACATATATATGTTTGTACATATATAGCTATATATATCATATATAAATACATATTCTAGCCTGTATGTTATATATCAGAATAGGGTAGGTTGTCTACACTAACAAACAACCTCAAAATCTCAGTGACTTAACCTAATAAAACTGATTTCTTGCTCAAATTTTATATGCATTGCTTGTTGACATGGAGTTCAACTCCACAGTCACTCAGGAACCCAGGCCAGTGGGGATTCTCCTATATTGTGGCTGCACGATCTAGAACACAAGCCCCCTCAATCTCTAAGCAGAGCTCCAATAAATCTTAAAAGTACTAAGCTAGACTAACTTTTTATTGTTTGCTTATTTAAGAAACGTGAGGACAAATTGCCCCAAGCCTCAAGCTATTGATGCTGAGAAATTAGACCATATAAATTAAGGACACAGGAAATATCAAATGTCCCCAAATGCAGTCAGTGGCAATTTTATCTGAGAGCCCGGATAACTGAACATGAGATTTTCACAGTCTCAGGACACACAACTTTCACTCAGAGTTTATTGGCTATAACTAGTCACTATGCTTTACTCAACTTCAAGGAAGCCAGTAATCACAGCCTCTACGTGTGCAGAGGTCAAGGGAGAATAAGATATTGGTGAAAAATTATATATAATATCTACCACGTGGAAAAAACTACCTATTTGAAAAAAAGATGTGTTCCTCTGTGCATAAGTCAGGGTAAATAACATTAAGGGCTGTAGCAGACAACTCTAAATTCTAGTGATTTAACATAATAAAAGTTTACCATTTGCTCATTTGACAGCATAATAAAATTAGCAGGAGGTCCCTGCTCCAGTCAGTCAGGTGGGGACTTTAAAGTCTAACATTTTGTGTAATTAACACTGAAAGATGACGATAACAGAGGGAGTTCAGTTACACTTCTAGATTCCTGGTCAATTCAAAGCTTTGTACTATAAAGTTTAAGCCCTTAACGAGGGAAGTGATCAGTGCTCCGAAGGGGATTGCTCAACCGTTAATTCCCTTGGTGCTCCGAAGTGTTACAAATTCCTTTTTTGAGAGTAGAAAATAGCTTCTGGATACATAAACAGCTTTTTGAAAAAACAACTTAGTCATCCTGGGTTACTAAACAGGGCAAGACCTGTCATTTAAAAGGGTAATTTAGAGGAGTTTTATAAGAAAAATTTATATCCTCAGCTTTCCGTCTTCCTTATCTTCTCTCTTTCCTGCCCTATACTTACTTTTAAACCTTTCAGCCACTCCGGCAGATAAAACTGCCACTGACTGCATTTGGGGACATTTGATATTTTCTGTGTCCTTAATTTATATGGTCTAAGTTCTCAGCATCAACAGCTTGAGGCTTGGGGCAATTTGTCCTCACTTTTCTCAAATAAGCAAACAATAAAAAGTTAGTCTAGCTTACTATTTTTAAGATTTATAAATAATTTGCAGTTTCAAAATGAACCAAGATCCTTAAAACTTCAACCAGGATCCATTTCAAATTATGTGAGGTTATTTAAATATGCCATAGAACTCAGAAATATATATATACAAATCTCTCTCAGAGCTATATTATTCTTACAGTTGAAAATTAATTGGAGAGAGTCCTAGACTGGCGAGGAATCCTTGGTTTTTGCTCTGGGTCTTCCAATAATGACCTCTGTGACTTTGGGCAACAATTGACCACTAGATGACTCTCAGCAATAACGATCTGTGAGTTGTTAACTACATTGACTGTAGCACCTCTACTGTGGCCACACTGCTTTTGCATTTTCATTATGTAACCAGAGCCATGCATCTGAACTGGCTGACCAGTAATCTGGATCCATATTTTTTATTGCCTCTCCAGCTGGTTGAATTTAATTGCTGCGCAAATGATCAGTGTCTAAAATCACCTGATGGCAGCCGCTACATTGGCTCCCTCCTTAGTGCTGTATATTGACGTCCTTGTGGTTAATTGCAGGGTAGAAATCAGGGTAGCTGAACAGAAACAGACCCTGGGGACTCCATTTTATAGCCTGTTTACACATATGACCTGTGCCGAGGCAGAAGAAAAGAAGCCTGGAAATGATTATCCTCTAATGAAATAAAAAGGGAATTATAAATAATACCAAACAAAGGCAATGACAAAATGGAATAAATATTCATCCATAAATTTGAGCATCGAGTGAAACACATGGCCGCTTCATTATTTGGTATCACACGACCTGATGCCATAATATGTTAAATGAACCTAATAAGACAGATACAACTTAATGGCAAAGATAGTATATTCTTCTTTTCTGTTATACTCTCTGGTATCAACTAATTGTGGATTAAGATCATATTATCTGACTTCTATGAAGAACCATTTACATCATTTGTAAAATTACTGGGGATTAAATTAGTTGTCCTCAAAGTTACTTTTAACACTAATTATTTGATACATTTCTCTTTCTGTAATACTTATGTCATCAGAGTTTGGGGAGCAAACAGCTTTTCACCTCCAATAGAACCTCTCTACATAGGGCCACCCATCTTTGCTCACCCATACTTTAATGACATACTACTGGGTTTATCCTTTTATATTTTGATGTCTCCTTCTTGACGTGCTGCTTTTAATTTCAGCTGAATAATCTCCAGTGGTAGATTCTGGGTCAGCTTGCTTGTTCCTTCTTTGTGTTTCCAGTTTTAGTCTTATGTAAAGAGGTTGGAATAAATCATGGGTAAGTTGGTGGTTTTCTCTGCCACATGAGAGTTCTCACTCTAAAGCCCTTAAAACTGTTGCGTACATTAAAATATATTTTCGAGGACATAAATTATTTACTGGAATGCTTGATCTCATTGCCTGTCTTCACATTGCTTCAGAAAATTATTGCATATTTCCTTTACTCTGTATATTCAGATAAGTGAGTGACTATGTTAGTGATTAGTTAAAATATAAACAGGTTCAGTGCTTTCCTAGGGCATTTTTCTTCAGTGACACCTGTGACATCCTTAATTGTGTTAATACCTGAAGACAAGACAAAAGCACACTTAATTGATAAATGCATTGTTGTAAGGAAAGATCAGATACTAGCATCACATAAGATTTTCCATGATGCCCGGTTGTTCAAGCACACATGACACTTTGAGTATAGCTGACGATAGTACTAGAGGGATGCCTTATTGATACCACATAGAGCAGAAAATCATAAGGACAAATAATAGATTCTCAGAAGGAGTTAATCAGTTGTGTCTCTTCACTTGGAAGAAGTAGATAAGTTGACTCTATGAGAATAGGTGCCAACCACTGTCCTGCTTACCAAACTCAAAATGACATGAGTGGCAATGTATAACTATCTAAAGATGAGGTACAACTGAATTTTATTGTATTGCTTTTTTATTACAAAAAAAGATGAACATTATTTTAGTGTTAATTTATACATTAACATTCAAACTTTAAGTGACCCAGTAAGCATAAATATACACCATGATTACATCAAATTTCTTAGTCAATAGTTAATATTCTCCACATTTTCTTGAGCTTCTAGATGCATAACATCTGTTAAATATATATATAAAAAAATTCTAAGTCAGTATGTTTGGTTGTTAGATTCAGAAAGAAGAGAACAATGACAATGAATTTTTGCCTGAGTCTGGGTAACTCCTAGCTCTCTTGGGAAGTTGCATTGTATTTGAACCAATTTTTTTCATTTATTTAATTATACACTTTATACTTCCTACATTCTGGGCCCTGGGGATATGGAGGTTGAAAACAAACAAACAAACAAAAAGCATGGTAAGAGGAATCAGGGAATAGCAACATGTACACGTTGCAATTTTAAGAGGTTGTTAGGATAAGCCACAATGAGAAGAAAACATTCGAGCAAACATTTAAATGAGGTGAAAGAGTATCTCAGATGCATAATTATGAAAGCATTCAGGGAGAGGGAATAGCCAGACCCATTGCCCTAAGGCAGGAGAATGGCTGCTATGTTTGAGCAATAATAAGCATGGTTAGTGTGGATAGAGTGAATTGATCCCCGATATGAATATGTGAATCTCTTCCAATGTCCAACCCAAACTGTGGGTGGAAGGATTGAGTCAAAGTAGCCTACGACATGATGAAAAAAGAATCAATAAATACTAAGCACTTAGCATTTGCCCAGTACTTTATGTTTTCTAATTTCATCTTTATATTAATCTATTGAGGTCATTATTATAATCACCTTTTTACAAATTGAAGTAATAACACCTAAATGAGTTATAAGACCAGGACTACAAAGCTATTAAGTAATTGGGCTAAGATTCGGTTCCTTCAAATCCTGAACTATTTCGGCTACACCATCCAACCTCACTAGTGTTTATTGCTTTGAGGTTCAGTTTCTAATCAAAGTAGCCAAAAATATCTAAGGATTATTAAACTCAACTCCAGGGCTAGCAAGTAGTGTCATATTGGCTATTGGGCCAGAAACGATTGCATCTTCTACTTGTTTACTCTTATTTGCGTATTTCCCAGCACTCCTTTCATTATTTACAGGAAGAGTAGTTGTTGAAGGTGACCTAGGTACAGATCATAAACATCAAGAGTTGCAGACAACTATTTAAAACAACTCACTGAAGAGAGCCAAATGACCAGTCTCTATGTCCTAATTTGTGTTCCCTTTAGGTCACATTCAATCTTGAGCAGTCATCTGATAATACCTGCTTCCTCTTTCCAGCATGTAACCGCTAAAGTATTCTGGGAGCAATCAGCTGGGAAACTCAATAACAAGGCCTCTGCCAACAGTCCTCTTTGATTCTAAAGTTTTAAATCTACATATAATAACATTGTACTTTAACCCCACATGTAGCTCATAGCATAAAATGTGGATGTTTATGCTATAAAATTTTATTTCTGACTAGTCTGAGATTTATAATGCTTTCTTCTCTGAAGATAAAGGTTATCTATTTTCTGATAAATTATTTTGCTCCTTGTACTTGACTCTCTCTCTTATTACACTAAATAATAATTAAAAATTTAAGATTATAGCTTGCTGCATATACATGCACACACAGACACACATTCATTTACTCAGTCACGCTCTATCTTGCTTCACATAAAATATGTAAAATGTCTATGTAGAATGTAATGCAACAAAACTAAAGTTAAATCCATGAAATTGTTGGGGTTTAGAGAAGAAAGCAGTGGTAAGCATGTTCATGGAAAAAAACGGAGAAAATTAAAACCAGGTTTTTTGGAGCACGTGGTATAGACAGAATCCTGGGCTCATATAGTTAAGCTACCTTGAGTTTGTGTTACGGTGGGAAGGAGGTGGGAAAGCCTACAACGTGGAGAAAACTAGGCCTCTTGTGGTCACTTTTAGCACAGTATTACAAACAAAAGAAATCAATCCAATTCCAGTTAGGCCTTCAGAAAAAATTACTGTGTAATTGACAAGAAACATTGAGTGACCTTCTCATTGCAATACAACTAAATTGTGGATGAAGTATTACAAACATACCTTTTAAAGATATTCTTGGCTGAGATGACAGAAAGTGTCCAATGGCAAAATAAAAAGAAGAAAAAAGGGAGAAAGAAGAAAAAGAAGAAGAATGAGCTAAAACAAGAATAATGAACAATGAATGATAGGTAAAATGGCTACCTGGGATTACCTGGTAGCCAATGCCCATATGGTGCTGAAATGTAGAGACTGAAACTGGAGTCTATTATAAAATACAGAAGTAGAACCTGAAACTTTTATATTAAGTTAAGATACTCAAAGTGGGCTGAAGTGGTTGCAGGCAGAAGGCATAAATCATCTTGGAAAGAAAGCACTCCCTTTTTGGAACCTCAAGGCTACCACAGATTAAGTTCCCCTTTGAAGCTCCTGGGCATCTGAAAAGCATTGTTTAAAAAAACTCTGGCTCTTAATGAGTCATGGCTAGGTTAAATAGGAAGATCCATTCTACAAGGAGAAGGATAAAACCCATGTGGTGACATTCCAGAGAAATACCTGTGTTATCAGGACCTCGTACATAATTGTGATCAAAATTTGATGTCCAGGATGAACAGAACAGTTAAGTCAACAGAATCTTTGATAAAATTCTGTCACAACAAAAATGTTGGTATAAGAACACATGGGGGGAACTCTTGTATATGTGGACATAAAAAGGTGCACGTGCCCTTTGACCCGGCACCTTCACTTCTAGATATTTATCTTAGAGAAAGTCATGCAGGTATGCACAAGCAAACATGTACAGTGCTTTTTTTTTTTTTTTTTTTTTGCAGTGCTGCTTATCATGGTGAAATGAAATAATTTTCCCTTAGCAAGAGACTAACAAACAAACTATACTTTCTTCAAATTATGGAATACTCTACAGCAGATAAAATTAATGATCTAGAATTCATATTTCAATATAGAAAGATCTGGAGAAATACACTTTTTGGTGAAAAAAACAAGTAGCAAATCATACATATAATATAAAAACATATATGTACATATTCTAAACTCATAAAACAATAGGATACAAATTTAATGCATGTATATACATGTAATACATGGAAATAGAACATACCAATTTCTGGATAGAGATTACTTTTGGGGGTGAGCATGGGGAAAAAAGAAAAATGAAATTGGTTTAGAGATTGGATGTTTCTATGGTATTTTCTTTCTTTAATAAAAGAAAAGTTGAGGAACTTTCAGTGATGTGATCTAGGCAGCAAGTTAAGTTTTTTTAATCTCCCCAAAATTCCTCCTGAAAAAGCAACAAACCAATTAGGATAGCAAATGACAAATCAATTGACAATATCTAAATAAAACTAGAAGTCAAGACATTTCTATAAACCAGATTATGAACACAAATGACGTCACCTATAATTGTAGAACAAGAATGTGATCAAGGTTGGGTGGCAAGAATAGTGAGAAATGAATGAGGAAAACCTACATACCCAACAAACCAGGGTTCAAAAAATTTGTCAACAAATATCCACCTCTAAGAGAAAAGGACCCTATATACCTTGGGTGTAAACATGGCCAGACATATCTGAGAATGATCGTTTAAACTGGGAAAAGTTTGCAGAGTCTTCAATTTGCAATCGAATTTTAAAAACTGCATGCAAGCATGAAAAAAAGTAAAGTTCTGAGTTAATTTCAATTTATAGTTAAATGACCATATGATTAGACACCAGTTAACTTATATTTACAAGTTATATGACAGAAAAAGGAAATAAACAGAGAAAGCCAGAATGTGAGATATTTTATAGAACAACTCAATCCAATTCCTGAATCAAAAGAGAATTAAGAGACATAATTAATGTAAGATAGAGACCTTGTTTGGAGCTTGATTCAAACAAACCAATAAACGCATTTTTGAGATAATTCATACATTTGATTTTAGACTAGATATGAGATAATACAAAATAAATATTGCTGATTTTATTATGACTGATAATGATATTGTGATTTTGTAAGAAAATATTCATAATTTTTATAGATCCATACTGAATCATGTAAGGGCTGCTTGATATTTGATGTAAAATACACCAGGAAGAAACAGGAACAAGATTTAAAAATAAGTTAAGTTATACAAAGATACAGTAATCATAGCAGTGTGGCACTGGCATAAAAACAGACATATAGACCAATAGAATAGAATAGGGAGTCCAAAGACAAACCCTTGTGTATATGGTCAAATGATATTCAACAAAAGTGCTAAGACCACACAATGTGGGAAGCGCACTCTCCAATAAATCCACATACAAAAAAGTGAACTTGGACCATCACTGTATACCATATATCAAAAATTAACTCAAAATGGATTAAAAACCTAAGTTTAAGACCTGAAACCATAAAACTACTAGAAGAAAACATATGAGAAAATCTTCATGACATTAGATTTGGCAATGATTTCTTGGAGTGACACCAAAAACATGGGAGCCAAACAGACAAAATAGACTATATAAAATTAAAAACTTCTATGCATCAATGGAGATAGTTGACAGAGTGAAAGGCGACCTTTAGATGGGAGAAAATATTTGCAAATCAATTATCTGCTAAGGGATTACATCCAGAATACAAAAAGAACTCATACAACTCAATGACAATAACAACAACAACGAAACAAATAAAAAATGAGCAAAGACTTTAATAAACATTCCTTCAAAAAAGATGCATGAATGAAACATATGAAACATATGAAAACTGCTCAGCATCACTAATCATTAGAGAAATGAAAATCAAAACTATAATGAAATATTCCCTCATACCCATTAAGATGGCCACTATCACAAAAATAGAAAAGAACGAGTGTTAGTGAGAATGTGAAGATATAAAGCCTTGCACACAGTAGATTGGGATGTAAAATTGTGCAGCCCCTATGAAAACAGTCTAGAGGTTTCTCAAAAAATTAAAAATACAATTACCACATGATCTAGCAATCCTGCTTGTGTGTGTGTGTGTGTGTGTGTGTGTGTGTGTGTGTGTGTATCCAAAGGAATGGAAAGCAGCACTTTGAAGAGATATTTGCACACCATGTTCACTGAAGCAGTATTCACAAGAGCCAAGAAACAGAAGTAATCCAAATGTCCATTAGCCAATGAATGTATAAAGAAAATATAGTAAATAAATACATTGGAATAATATTCAGTGTTAAAAAAAAAGAAGGAAATCTTGTCACATACTACAACATGAAAGAATCTTGAGAACATTATGCTAAGTGAAATGAGCCAGTCATAAAAAGGCAAATACCATATGGTTCCACTTATACGATGTGTCTGTAATAGTCGACTTCATAGAAACAGAATTTGAATTTTGGTTTCCAGGGGCTCGAGAAGAAGGAAATGAGTTGTTTAAAGGGTATAGAATTTATGAATATTGTTAACACTACTGAATAGTTCTTAAACTTAACAGCTAAAAATGGTTAAGATGGTAAATTTTAGATTATGTGTCTTTCCCACAATTTGAAAATAAGTGGATGTAACAAAATTATGGTAATTCGTTGTGGTTTTTTTTTTTTTTTTTTTTTTTTGGTGATGGTATATTCTGTACTATTCTTCTTAATTTGGTATTTCTATAAAAATTTTTATAAGTTTTTAGAAAAAATTTGAAATAAATATGGCAAAGTAGTAACTTAAGAGGGGGTGTTCTCCAAATCCAAATTTAATACTTTTTATTTTAACACCGTGAAGTGAGAAAATGCCCTGAATGGAGAGACTTTTCAATACTCAATCCTTAGACAGAAAAATGTTTGCATTGGTCTAGCATAATTTGACTAACTTATTCCTTTTGTTCTGATTCCACAAAAAGAGATGTTTGCTGTTATCTATTTCACTCCATGTCGACTTCTTATAGAGAATAAGCTGAACAGAAAATTCAATTTTCTGATACCTGTGGCAACTCTGTTTTTCACTATAATTCTTTAATTTGGCCTTCTCACTAGTGTCTCATGAGCTTTGATTAGTGTATTCTCATGATTTTTTTCTGAACTGACAGTAAAAAGAAGACGTTTGTGGCTTTTTACCATGAAATAATTTAGTGAATATTTTCTAAAAATAAGGGCATTGTCTTACATAACCACAGTACAATTAACAAAAATCAGGAAAATTAATATTGATAAGCACTGTTGGCGAATTCATTGTCCATATTCAAATTTTGTCAATCTTTTTAGTAACATCCTTTATAGCTATAGTTTTTCCTCTGATACAGTCTTGGAATCATTTTTCTTTAGGAAGTCTAGGTTATTTTTATTACAAAATGGTAACTAGAAATCAAGATCTAGGTATTAGGTGTGGTCATTGCTAAAGCTACGTCATAATTTTTAGACAATCTCAGTGACAGATCTAATATACGTACATGCATATGTACACACGTACACATGTATGCCTACATCCATAATTATTTCTATATTTATCTAGCTAGGTAGGCAGATTTTAAAATTTATGACTTTGTATTGATATTTTCTATTTCAATCCAATACCAATATTTTTTCTGTCCATTTGTAACTCCCCCTTTAAATACTACTCTCATTATCGTCAATATATTTATTCATTTTTAAAGCGATTGTTAAAATTGCTAACCCACACCATTGCAGAAAGCAAACCTATTAACTAGAATTCAAAATTTGCTTAACATTTTTAAAGATAAAATTACAGGCAATGAAATGCATAACTTTTAAATGTACACTTTTATGTCTTTGACAAATGCATATTCGTGTGTAATTTGTAACTCCTCTAGTTCTGCTAAGTTACAGAACTAGAAAAAAATCTAGGCAAAAGAAGTCAAAGGTACATGCAAGGAGGTGGTTATAATGACTGACCGGAGAATTTTAGTGAGTCAAGGAGGGGAGTAAGGACATGGGATGGGGGGAAAGTGGGAAGAGTGGTGAAAAGGAGATAGAATCAGTGGATTTGAGATTCATGTGGTGTTGAAGGATAATATGGTACATTTTACAATACATTGTCATATCTCTATGACTGCACTGTAGATGTTTATTGTCAAAATATGAAGAAATATTGAAAGCTTATTTGATTTGGAATAATCCTAAAGATTTCTTTTTGCTGGGAACAGCTTTTTTGATGCCACACTCATAGATTAAGTCATGCATTTATAAACTGCTTACATCTGCTAACCTTAATAGGAATGTGTGAAATAAAAGAGAGAACACAAAATTTGTTTTATTGCTGTTATTATTTAGTTTAGGTGACAAATCAGGAATTCTTCTAGAATGATGGCTTTCAACTTCACAATTTTAATGAATAAATGCATCACCTTCTAATGGAAGACAACCTCTGGTCCTGAAACTCGACTAAATCATATTTGTTTTGCTGTACTTTAATACAATGTAAAATATGTATATATTCATAGTCTTTGTTTTATTTATGCAATTTATATCACCCATATAAAAAAAAACACTTCACAAATAATCCATGAGTAGAGCTGTTATAAGTAAATGGTTGCTCGTAATACATAAATTTAATCTAGAGTTTATTGGTGATAACTTCAGCTGATGTATTCTCTTCATTGCTGTATTAAACAATTTTTATATTTTTACTACAATATGCTTGGATTAAAGATAGCGATTAAAAACAATGCATGGTACAAGAATAGTTGGTATGTTTTCTCAGCAGACTTTAAACTCTGTGACCCTAGAAAGTTTCCCGAATCTCTATAATTCACATCTCAATAGGTAAAAAGGAGTGACAGAGGCAATGACCTACTGAGTTTAAGTGTTTATACAAATCATAGCTTCTTTTTCTTTTTTCTTTTCTTTCTTCCTTCACTCTCTCTCTCTTTTTTTTTTTTTTTTTTGGCACAGCATCATTTTTGCTTATTTCATTATTCTTTTGTGTAACCTCCAGAAACTATCTTTAAAACAAGCAAAGGTGAAATAAATGCATCACTTTCAAACTTTATTTTTTAAATTTAGTAGTAATTATAATTAAGATGATATAAACTAAAAAGGTTTAAAGTAATCACTTCTTCCTAAAACAAACTTTCTAAAATTCTGTTATTCTCTAAAGCCTCTTCTCTGTGGGTATAGTTCTTCTATTATTAATAAATACATTCAACACTGAACCGCAACAGGGAAAGAGGTGAGACATAGTGACAAGGATCAGGATCCTAAAAAATCAAGAGGCTGTGGAGTTTGGAAGACAGTGTGACTTTGGGAAAGTTTATTTTATATCTTTGAACCTCATATTTCACATCTGCAAATTGGGGACAACAAAATCTATCCAGAAAGATTATAAGGAGAATTAGAACTAAAATATAGTTTTTAGTACTGGTGATAGAGAAGGGATATAAAAAATCCTTGTCATTATGTTCTGTAGTCAGGGAGCCTGTACTCTATCTGTGACTATCTGAATAGATCTGGCCAACTTTTGATTTTTCAATGGTAAAAGAGAAATACCTGTTTTAGCTGCTTCACAGAGTTATGAATTAGAACAAAAAAGCAATGAAATTACCTTATTTATTGCAAAATACTATAGACATAAAGTTAATGTTTATTAAAGTTCTACTAAAGGTTTGAACTTATTAGTTTGCTTTTCATGTTTGAGTGGCTTAGGTTGAAACTTTAATAAATTATTAGATGTCAAATATACACAGTCAAATGATCAGTTTGTTTTTCTCCATTGCTTTTTCACCTTATCGATAAGGATAGCCACCAGAGTTTACCTGAGGCAGAACTAAGACCTACCTAGGTGAAGATTGTCTTAGCTGCCTTTCTCTGTCCCTGGCCTGCCCCACAATACCCACTGGGTGAGAGGCTTCTATTCTAATGCTGAATTATATTCTCTTGCTTGGTAATTCCATGAATACTTCTAAGAAAAGCAAAGCAAAAATTAAAAATTAATTTTGATCATTTAAAAAATGAATCACAGTACAAAAAACCATCCTTTTATACTTTTTGCAGCATGATCATAAGTATGGTCACTTTTTTGTGGTAAATATTGGAAGGATTTATCGATTTCTTCCGATATTATCAGTTATCTTTAAGATGTCTGGTCTATGTTTTTATTAGTTTTCTCTTCTTCAGTTTATTTTTCAGAATCTTTATCTCTGTGTTTAAATACTATTTGACTTTATTTTTATCAATTTTTGAAGATTTGCATCTATTGCTAGGTTTGCAATTATATTTTGCACTGTATTTACTTGGCACTATATTTACATTTTATTATCTGATGTTTTACAATATCTGGCAATCAGCAAGAAGTGATAAGCCAATTTTCATAATAGGAGAAAATAGAGGCTAGTGATTAGTTCATCAGTGAACCTGTTTGTGCTATTA
This sequence comes from Rousettus aegyptiacus, assembly GCF_014176215.1. Classification (NCBI taxonomy): domain Eukaryota; kingdom Metazoa; phylum Chordata; class Mammalia; order Chiroptera; family Pteropodidae; genus Rousettus; species Rousettus aegyptiacus. The sequence continues at coordinate 48,178,664 of NW_023416284.1, forward strand.
AGATCTTTGCATCTCTATGTAGCCTGCAACTGCAGGGAGTCATAAGAAATATAGAAGATGAAACGAGTGCTGTTATTATTGTTCTCATTTTATACACGAGGTAACTGAGGCTTGGCCATGTCGAAATTGCCAAGATTATAAAGTTAGTTTTGTAAGTGTCAGAGTCAGGGATTGGACCTATATCTATGACTTTCAGAGCTCTAAAGTTATCAAAACCATAAAGAACTTCAATTTGATTATGTGTTTTTAAGAAAAAGCAAAGCAAAGGAATAAGAAACAAATCAAGATTAATGAAAATTGTCCATTAAATACACAATTGTATCATCTGGACAATTAATTTTGAATAAATTCAGGAAAAATATTGGTTCAAGAAATTAGAGAGGATGGAGAATGTAGAAATTATTTAGTAATGTCCTCATTTCATAGATGAAGAAAATGAAGTTAGGGCAGGTGAACTGATTACTCCAAACCACGAAATCTCTTAATGACAATCGTGGGTCTTAAAAATATAACCCTTTGCTTTTTCTAAGATGAATCTGTGACTAATTAAAAATAATTTATATCCTAATTGTGAGATCAGAACTTTTTAATATTTTACTTCATGAAGTTAGCCAAAACTGGAACACATGAACTTAGTACATCAGTGACAGAGAAGAGGTGGCAAAAAAATAGAATTATTCAACCATTCAATCTCTATATGGAGGCTTTAAAGTGGAAGCAGACACTGTTGGGTCCTGTGGGTCTGAAATTAATAAGTAGCTCAGTCTAGGAGGGAACAGAGATATATCCACCAAAAAGGATAATACAGTGTAATAAATGCAATTTGAAAAGCAAATCACAAAATGCTCTAGGCACTCAGCGTAGAAAAGAATTAATTCAGCCTTAGAGATATCCACTGCCCCTGTTGTAGTGCTTCACAAAAGAGATATTATTTGAGATTAACAGACACCTGAGGGGCCGAAGGCTATTTCAATCAAAAAGAACAGGAAAGGTATAAAATATCGTACAGCAAATGAGAGGGGACTAGCAAAGTAATTTCTAAATGAGGCTCTAAATATTTATGCAAGAGCCCCAAAATGCATTTTGAAGAGTTCTTGTCTTATGAAAATTGCAGAATTATTCTATTTAGAAGAGTCTTGCTCATTTAAAATTTTTCTTAAGTCAAAATTCTTTAGACTACATTTATATTTTCCTGATATTATGATTAGCAGGCTCACCATTGATATTTACATTTTAAAACTGTCACAAGCTATGTATTGACTACCTGTACTAACCACAAACTCTCATTATTTTTGCTACATTTTGCCTTTGTGTCTTTGAAGAAATTTATAGACTTTGTCAAATTATCTGCTTTTGAATTATTAATATAACTCAATAAAGGCTAACTCAAATAGCACAGACTAAATGTGTACCAATGTAATGAGAATCTTTACAGTTCTATATGCAAAATATTTTCCTCTTATGATATCCTCTGCTTTATTTCTTCCCTTAGAATACTTATCACTCATAAAGCTTCTTTTGTTTTGTTTTTAAATATAAAGTAAAAGCTTTTTCATTCCTTAACATTTTTTATGCCCTCTTGGAATTCTTTGGTGAAGTTCAAATTTGCATGAATTTAGACGGTATCTGTATCATAACGATTTACATGTCTGTTTTCTTCCTTCCTCCTAGCCTTGAATAGATTGAGTCTTGAGGAAAGGGATGGCATCTTATCCATCTAGTACTTCCAGTATCTGGCACATAGTAGGTGTGTAATCAGTGAGAAATAGATAAATAGAAATAAGTGAATGAAATTGGTGAAAACCCCACTAATCTGAGGACCTAGATCTTGGTCAGGGTGAGCTTCGTAAGAAGTAAAATTTAGTGGTCTAATAAAAGAGATAACTTAAAATATTGAGATTTTAATGAGCTTAAAATAACCTTCACGTTTTACCCTCTCCTGGGTTTGCGAAATAAGACAAAAAAAAAACAGATGATTGTTTTTAAAGGTAAGTTATGTTACTGATCATCTATTTGGAGACAATGACTTAAATCTATAATCAAAATATTTTTCTGATATTTCATCCCACTGTTGGATAGACTTATCTCCCGAGCCATCACCATACCTGGATACTATAGGTCCCTTGCACTGGGAGTCTCCTTATCATTTTGCGAAGAGCAAGTCAGATGGCATTTATTCATTCTAGAAATATGAATCTTATACTTATTATGTGCCAGGCAATAAAGACATGATGTTAAATAACCTGTGCTCACACCATGAGACTGAAGTTAATAGGTGATTTCATTATAATATAATGATGAGCTCTGGGCTCTAAGAAAGGACAGGGAACTTAAAAGGCTCCAGGAATGTTTACTATGAGATATCCAAGATGTGATTGAAGGAAGAGTGAGAGAGAGCATGCTGGTTAAAAGGAAAAATTTTCAGAACCCCCGCCAAATAGAATATTTGAGGCATAAAGAGTATTTTTCAATGATTAGAGTATGAATGAAGAGAAAGGAAGAAAGAAATAAGAAAAGGAGAGAATGAAAACGACGCAGGATAGGTTAGCAGAGGACAGATTACAAGGGATTTGCAAATGATTTTAGTTACTTTCCATTGGGCTCTCTCCTAAAGGAAATAGTTTTTAATTGAATGTTTTCCACCTGGAGACTGATTTGATAGGTTGGTCACTTGGTGAAATGTGCTTAGAAAGATGTCAGGAAGACCATTTGGGAAGCTTAAACATCAGTAGAGGCAAGGAGGTTGGAGAGAATAGAGATTTGAGAAGCAAATAGGATGTAACATCAAGAGGAATTAGTGACAGGTTAGTTGAAAAAGGAGGAGCCAAGCCTGATGCCCATGTTCTTTAGCTTAAGGAGAAAGATGCTGTGCCATTCTATAATCAACGTAAGATGCAGTGGTTCAGGGGGAGTTGATTGAAGGTGATGATAATACATTTACTTTTAGGTTGATGAGTTTGAGGTGTCTGGGAGTCATTGTTATAACCATGTCCAGCTGGCAGTAGGAGATACAAAAAAAATAAATAAATAAATAAAGCACAGCAATGGAATCCAGACTGGAAATAAAGATTTGGAGAACATTGACAAGATGGTAAATTGATCCATATATTGACATTGTTAAATCTAAAATGGAAGAAATATTGAAATTCTGCACTGAAAGTTGGCTCAAGATATAAAAACAATTTTGAAAGATAGATTCTTTGAGTATTAATTATAAAAGGTTCAGGTATTCTTTTTGGGCAAAGCAGATTGTGTCTGCTTGCCATGGATTTGTTTGTTAATGGAGGTTTTGTTTCTGGTTTCTTAGTTACAGCTGGAATGAATACTCTCCCATGTTCATCTTTCCCAATAAGTGTTCTGGAACAGCTCAATAAAATTAAGAACTTTAGTTTAGAACATTGGCAGTATTGAAACAGCAAAATGTGACATGTCCTACAAGCTGAGATATATTGCCAAGTGTCCTCAGGGTACCTTAGCTCTGTATGATTAGCTCCCCCACTGATCACATGTTCATGCGGAATTTTACCATCTTGTCTTCAGAGAATACAGATGCCCAATAATCAAGATGTAACTGGGTTAAAAGATTCTACTGCTGAAAGAAAACTTAGAATCTACTAAAGTCAACCTCATTCAAGATTCACATATCTTGGAAAAATCTTTAAGGCTATTTGAGGCAATATCTGTAACTGTGGGACCATATCTATTAGTGGATTGTGAAATCACTTTGATAAGTTATAACTTGCTTATTTTAAAAACTGAAAGAGAATAAAATAGAGTAGAATAGACTAGAAAAGAACATGTCATAACATGTAGAACTGGTAAACACTGTTTTATGGAACAAACATGAATGGGAATAGAGAAGAAAGGCATTTTGGTGACAATAATAACCGGAATGAATGTGGGAAAATAAGAAAAAATGAGGAATGTGTGGGGAATATCAAGGAGTTCATAATGGTTATTATTGAAAATGGATGCAGAGACTTATGGGAGACAAAACTGTACCGTTTGGAGCTCGTATTGCACTGGGTCTTGGAAAACAACTAAGGAATGAGTATGTCATTGAGTAGGTAATCGAGAATTATGGAAGGTTTCTGAGAAGGGACTCAATATTATAGAAAGTTTAATCCTATAACTGTGTGGATGATCATTCTGCACAGAAATTGTGTAGCATATGAGACACAAGGAACTCAAAATCTACTTGTGCCAAATTTCTTCTGACTCTGGACTTTGCACATGCGATTCCCTCTTTGTGGGGAACAGCTTCTACCATCTTATTTTAGTTATTTACTTTTAGTCTTTGATATATCAGAGAAATTTTCTGTCTAAGGGAAACATTCTGACCTTTGAGACTAGGTTAAATTGCTATTATGTATATCACACTTATGATCAAATAACTAATGTGCTATTATCTAGTGGCTGTGTCATCTGCTAGAATGTAAGGTCCATAGCAGATGAAATTTGTCTTGTTTAAAGCAGTATCATCAGCAATTAGAGTGACGCCTTGTATACTGTTGATTATTAATAACTTTTTGTTAAACAAATGAAGGAGTGGTGACAATTATGACCAGAAAGAAAATTAAATGCAGGGGATTTTGAAAACAAAAACGTAGGGATTTACTAGATATTGGAGGATTTGCTAGATAAAGGAGGAGCCAAAGATTCAATCACTCCTCCTTTCAGCAAACATTCATTCTTCATACTCTTTGTGAGGCATTGTGCTGGACCTTGGGAAAATGGAAGTGAAGAAGACATAATTTCCTAATATCAAGATGCTCATAGTTGAAAATCAGAGTAAATTCTTGTATAATAGTTACTATATGCCAGACATTCTTCAAAGAACTTCATATACATTAACATGACAACTTTATGAAGCAGATGCATTTTAAAGATGAGAAAACTAAAACAAGAAAGATAAATAACGTTCCCAAGTTTCCTCTGATAAGTGGCAGAGCTGGGACTTGGTTCCATTTTCTTCATTATTCTGTTATACTGTTACTCCAGCCTGGAGCAAGGGACTCGGACAGGTAAGCAGATCATCACAAAATGACAAAATAATAGATACACATACATGGTCCAGAAGTATCTCTACTATCCAAAAAGGAGGCTTACTGAAAGGAAGTGATATGGAACTGAGTTTTCAGAGATAAATTTGAGTTTGCCATAAGGGAAGAGTGATGAGGAGAGTATTCTAAGTGACAGCATTTCAAGGCAGGAAAGTATGAAACAACATGATGTTTAGGGAGACCTACAACCAGTTTAGAATTTCTGGAGAATTCCTGGAAGCAGAAGACAACAAATGAAGCTAGAGAGGTTAACAGGAGAGGTTTATTTACCACCTATAAGGAGCTGAGACCTGGTTCTGAAGGTCGTAGGTCACCTGGAAGCCTTTTAAGCAGGAAGGGCAGAGCTGCGTATGATACAAGAACAGACTTACTTGTTAGAAATGCCACCTTAGCAGTCACAAAGCAGGGTAGATTGAAGGGGTGAGCGAGAGACAGAGAGACAGATTAGAAGGCTACTGCAATCAGCCAGGGGAGAGATTGCGAAGAATCGATTTAAGGTAATAATAGTGGACATGGAAAGAAAAGGATTAATGAATGCCGCAAGACCTGGAGAAACACTGGATTTGGGAGAAAGAAAAGGAGTAAGCAACAATCCTTTCAAAGTTCTTAAATTATAAAAACAGGCCACTAAAAGGTGGGTGAGACAACCAACCAAGGGAGGAGATTTCAGAGGTTAAAGGTGGTTCTGTTTGGAGCAGGGTTCATTAAGGATAGTCTGACTTTCTGGGTAAAAAGTGATGTACTCCATAATGTGGATTCTTCCACTAAGTAAAACATTTGAATCTCAAAGTGGAAGCCATAGGTGTGAATGAATTACTGAGAGGAAGCAAAGCAAAGATCAGAGGGCTGAGGACATCCTTGGAGGGGATTGATCACAGCCTGGTAGAAAGAGGAGGAGACAGAGGAGGAAAATAAAAAACGTGACCAGAGAGGCAAGAAGACTTTCAACCAGTGCTGCGTCACACAACACAGAAACCACAGAAGTAGAGCACCTTCCAACTCTGCCCCCACCCCTGTAATTGCCTCAGTAAAGTCCTCAATTGTTCTTCAGTGTTCCCATCAAGGGCTTCTGCTTTGCAAAGCCTTCCTTAACTGTTCCTTTCAATGTAAATGACTCTTTTCCTCAGCTACCAATTGCTACTTGTGTATAACTTAGATTTTATGGAAAGTATCCCTTCACGTCTCTCTCTGAACATCAGTTTTAATGCCCTTGACTGTAAAGCATCTCGAGGGCAAGAACAATAATTAATTCCATATCGCATTGCCTGTAGAAGATGCTTAATAAACTTTTGCTAAATGGAACACTTTGAAAAACACTGGGTATCATTTAGACTCTCTCAGAAAAAGCTACTACAAAATCTACCTGATACTGTTTCCGCTTGATGCTTCTAGAATATGCAGATACTTACAGTTCTCCAAATAACCTCTGTTGAGCTCTGTTCCTGGAAAGGTCATTTCCTATTTATTGCCTTTTCTTAATCTTTCAGAGCCCAATCTCATCTTCCAGGAAGCCTTTTACACTGCCAGCCCATACATCAAACCACTATCAACCCCCCCCCACCCAAGAACCAAAAGTTAATCATCTACCTTCTATATAAACTCTGTCTTATGCATGTATCTGATTGCATGTTTTTTGTTTTTTCTTGCACTGACCATACACTATTATTTTGATGTGTTCATCTCTGTGTCTTACATCCTAAACTGTGAACTACTTGAGTGACAAACCAATGCCTTAAAGATCTGTGGCTCCAGCAGCTATCACAAAAGCCAGCAGCACGTGGAGGGTACTTTGTAAATGAGTGAGAAATTAGATGGTTTCTAGCCATCAAGTGGGTCACCGCTAGAGGGCACTAGCAGCTCTGTCAGACTGGAAAGACTTGAGGTGTTCCCTCAGCCTGACATAGATATGCCCTGAGGCCAGACTAGACTCTGAAGAAGCTCTTCCAACTGTCGTGGCAAGATGAAAATTTCTAGGCACATTATTCTCTAGATTAACGAAATTCTTCAGTGGCTCAAGATTCTCTATGTTTACTTTGCAATAGACAGCATTTCCGTCATAGTCCTCTCTTTCTTGTCTATAATAGACTTTACTAAATACTATGACAGGCAGGAGCCAGCAGGCCCTCCAGATTAATCACATTTGCCATTTTGGGCTTATAAGATAAAAGTCAAACTCATAAGCGAAATACATATCATACCTTAGCTATACGATGATGCTTTATGTCCTAGTCCTTTGCATATGGTGTTCCCTCTGCCTGGAATCTATGTACTTCCACTCACCTCCACCTCACCTGTTGGCCATTTTTGTCCATCTAGCATACCCCTATTTTACCTTTACAACTCCAGTCTAACCTCACCCACCCTAACATTCATAATCAAACTTTGACTCTCTCTTCATGTTCCCATTGTGTTTTTGATTGTTTCTGTTATCTCACTTATAATTGTTTGCTTCCTCTTTGTTTTCCTTTTGAGTCTATGTACTTCTTCATGGTAGTCTCTCTCTTCCTGTCTCCCTAACTCCAGCATTTGACACAACATCTGACACAAGTATGCGCTTATCGAATAATGAATAGATGAACGGACGGATGGATGGATGAATGAATGTTTTATTCCCTCATTTAACAATTACTAACTGCCAAAGTATCTATCCTTGGGTTTTGGATGGTTTAATTTTTTTGTGGCAGAATTCCCTGGAGGTGGGCACAGGGTAATGAACAAGTGGAATTTAGTAATCTCAAAGGGTGTCAATAGGGAAGCCTGTCTACAGGTGACAGGGTCACAGCCACCAAGGCTGTGCTCTGGATAATATCTTTAATCTCCAGGGAGACAAGACTGTCCAAATCAAGGCACATTCACTCTAGGATGGGTCTAGAGAACTGTGAAGATTTCTAGAACAAGAGCTCGAATAGAAGCCAAAGTGGAAGCCTTACCTTACAAAATAGAATCGTTGTAAAAAACTCATGCTTGCGTTGCCATTATAAGGAGACAGGCTAAACCTCAAGAGGTTAGAAATCTTGAGTCATAGCTGTCCCATAGCCATGCAGGAGGACAAAAATACCAAGCAATACTTGAGGGTGGTTAGAGCCACAGGAAGCAGCTCAGGTGGTGGGCATGACTGAATGGGCATAGCTGTTAGAAGCTGGGGACGCTTGTGCCAGGGTTTTGAGATGGGGCTGACAACAGGACTATGTCCATCTTTGTGTCCTTGGTGCCAGATTCATAGAAAAGTCTCAAGGAATGTGTGCTGAATTGTTAAATCATGATTTTTCTACCATGGTACTGGGCAACAGACCTGAGACCAGTGATTAGTTCCAAATGATTTGGGCAGGACATAGGAAGGAGAGAATAAGGAGACCCTGAGGTCACACTAAGATTTCTAATATGAATGCAAACCTGATTACCTACCTAATTGCTGGAGGCTTATCTGACCTGAAATTGACTCTAACTGTTAAGTCCTTCTATAGGGTCATTCCATTTTAAAGGTGCTATTTTAGCTTATCAAAAAATAAAATATGGTCTTCCCTCCCACATTCCATTTGAGAAGTATATCTGTCATATTAAGATACTTCTATCAAGTTTACCAGGCTGCGTTTCAAGTTTGCTACAGTTAGTTACCCAGAGAATTATAAATATTTTTAGCCTTAGATGTGGTTGTGTTGGAGGAAAGGAGGGGAAAAGGTGGCAGTTGATATTTTTAAAGCTATTGCCATATTAAGCACTTTGAATTGCTTCTGCTGTTCTTCTCATGGGTTTGAGGCTTATTAGACTTGCTGATCTGAATGGGTATGGGCTCATGTTGGTAGAGTTGTGGGAGACGATTGGTGTTTTTCTTGGCCACATTCTCCTATTGTTCTTCCTGCAAGGGACAGTGGCATTTCTTTTTGGAGAACAACTAATGATTTTTTTTTTATCTTGTAAACAATGGGCAGAACTGATGGTGTTTCCCTCTTTGCAATGCTTGTGTTTTGCAATGGCTGAACGCTTTGAGTCAAAATTTTGTCTCACTTCTAGTACACTCATTTTTCAAATTAAATAAAAATAACAACGAATAATGAACACTTGCTCTGTTCTAGGAATTGAAGCTTAGCATCACTTAATCATCACTTCTTAAAGTAACTTACAAATTAAGTTCTATTTTCATCTCTTTTTTATAGTAAGGTGCCCAAGAGTTACTTGGCCCTTTTTAATGTGCTGCCATAGTTTGTGTGGCAGGTATGATATTCAGACCACAAACACAGGTGTGTATAAAATCTCATTTATTTATTTTTATAAAATTAACTAAAATTGTTCTACAAGCCTTTTTGCTGAAGTGGTAGAAAATTCAATCACAGACACTATTGGGGAATCACCATACCAAGGAGCTGTGCTGAGGTTTTAGAGTTATTTGTAGCTTGTGCTACTTCATCTAAGAGACCACCCTTGGTTATTGGTCCAATTGCGATTCGCATTGTTCCAGAGTGTGTGTGATCCCATCCTTCCAACATGGCTTCTCTCCATCTCACATCTGAAGCATGAGATTTTTGGTAAAGTTTGGAATTCTGGTTCCTAGGGTATTACTCTCTTGGTACATCACAGAGACCATCCCACTGTCCTGTGCTACCTCTCTTGAGGGATGTTTACTTCTGAGTAATACATGGACATTGACTTTGATCTGCTTTTTAGTCTGTGGGATATAACTTCTTCCTCCCAAGTTTCTCAAATTTATACCCTCCACCCTCATCCTCAGGATCATAGTAGCACAGTTTCTTCAACAGTTTCTCATTTTGACAGGACACAAAGAATCCTTTACTTTAAGCATCTTCTGTTTTCCACTCTGCAGAAGTACCACAGGCCAATAAATACTAAAGTTCTGACCGAAGTAGGAAAATACAGGAAGAATAAGGTAAACTAATATTCCCGTAAATTATTCCACCATGTGTCTTCTTTAGTTTTACCAGATGGCTTGGTCTGAATGGGTGTGGGTTCACTGCTGAGGTGTAATGAATCTTGATGATTGTGTCTTTCCCTTGCAAGTCTATTTTATAGAACCCACTGCCAGGAATAGTTGTATTTCTACTAAACCTCTGGTTTATTTTTATCTTACGGACACCATGAGTCATATTACAGATTATGTTTCCCTTTCTGCAGGTCTTTCAGATACATTTTGATCAGGTATGTGTCTGTGTGATAATCCTAAGAAATATTTTCATAGGCTGAAATGCTTTAAATAAACATTTTATTTTAAAAATACTGCACATTATCATATACATCAGGGAACGGGAAGCCTCATGAAAGTGGTCTCTGGTTCAGTCTTTTAAAATTCTTTTAAACATTCCTCTTTTTAAAAAATCTAGATTCCAGATTTTTATATTTAATTAAGAAATATGGCGTTACTACTAAGTAACACTTGTTTCAGACCTGATACTACAAGTACTATATATGTATATGTATGTATATATATAATGCCTTCCACAGGGTTGGAGGAAGAGAGGGCTGCAGGTCAGCCAAGGACACAGGAACTGTGGGGCCGAGCTGCTGGAAGCAGAGCTCAGTATGGATCTGCATATACTCACACCTTCTGAGACCCAAGGCACTTTCGCAGACTTGAACTTCCCCACTCTTCAGAACTGGAGAGAATTGAATTTATTTCCACTTAACTTCCAGTAAGTTGCTATGTACCCCAAGGGCACTCAATAAATATTGACTAAGTTGAACATTGCCTTGCGTTATCTTCTTTTCTTTATTTTTCTCCCTTAGTCCTTTGGCTGGTTCCTTGAATCCTTGAAAATTATATATATATGTATATATATTCCAGAGTCTTCTGTTACTTTTTATCTTATCAGTTTTCAGTGTTAGGCCTCTCTGCGTTTTAATATTACCTCTCTATGCATGTTTTCTCTGTGCCTGGGTCTTATCTCACAGCTTCTCTCTGAATCTGTTCTTCTCTGTTTTCCTTCTCTGAGACTCTCTGTTCTTTCATTTCCCCTTTCCATCTCTTTGTCTCTGTCTCTCTCACACTCACCTTTCTATATATGTGTTTGCTCCTCTCCAGTTATCAAAAATAAAAAATCATTGCATTTCTTAAAGAAATTAAACACATTTGAAGATTTTTGTAATGGTTCAGAATAATTCATTTTACTCTTTTTTTCTTGAAACAGCATTTTCAGTCCCCAAATATAGGAACTTGAGGAAAGTAGATTTGTCTATATTTACCACAATATATTGTAAGTCGTGTAGAGTGAAAGAACCCACCCTCTTCTGGGTTGTCTGCACTCCACCTAGATCACATTGCTCTGCTCCTTCCAACACAAATACAGTGACATTTCACCAGGCAACTATCAGCCTGGAGGGAATACTAACTTGTCCCTTCCCCTAGTGTTTTGTATCCCACTCTAGCAATTTGGCCCCGGTCATTGGCACAGAAATACTGGTTGCACAAAGTCCTTGGAGCCTCACACCGTCTTCTGTGCCTCAAATTTTAAGGACTGAAATGAGACACTGATTTGCTACTGCTTTCTCACAGCCACTTTCTGGTGAAGATCTAAAGGGTGTAGTCACCCTCTTCTGGGGTTTGACCGGGGTTACTGTACTGCCTTGAGAATTAAAATTAATCTTCTAAACATCATTTGTGCCTAAGAAAGTAACAAATTGTTATATGAGAGGGTATATGGAGGATTACATTTAAAATGTCCATGGCGTGGATGCACTGTAAACAAAGCTCTGCTCTTATGTTCAGGAGAATAAGGTTTTTTTTCCCTTTAAGCTCTTGTTATTGACAGCCTAACTAACATGTGCCAAGCACTTTATACAAAATGTCTCATTTACTCCTTAGAGCAACCCTTCAAGTTAATATGATGACCCCTATTTTGCAGATGAGAAACTGAGGCTAAGAGAAGTTAACTGACTTGACAAAAGTCATATAAATTAACAGAGTTGAAACTTGTTATGTATAAGTATTTTTATGTTCTTAAGGACAATTTTTATTCAAGAGCGATGTCAGAAACATGGCGGAGTGAGAGACATCCCCAGATCTCTCCCTCTTAAACAACAATAAGCCAAACATCTAAAACTCAACAAAAAACACCCAACCAGCACACAAGCACGTCTGAACGTGGGATCTGTGCATAAGAGCTACTACAGGGATTGAAAAAACAACTAAATCAGCAGAATGAGATTTTTAGCAAGAAGATTGAAGGGCTACTCAAAGTTATTTGGTTGCAAAATTAGTATTCAATTCACTGGAACCCCTTGTTTTTCTTGAGCTTATATAGTAGTTTATAAATTTTATTTTTAAATTAAATCTAGCAAATTTTGTAATATTTTCAAAGGAAGATTTTACAACTTTACATCTATAAATTTATAGATATAGCAAACTTTAGATTTTCTTAATTGTTCCAAATAAGATTTCAATCTGAAATTAAATATCTAAACAATGACTCAGTTATTAATTTTACTTGGAATTACAAGGTTGGCCTGTTATTTTAATAGGACTAATTTTTTCAAAAATACAAATAATTAAAATTCAAAATAAGCACAGATTCCTAAATACAAATATTTTAGCACTTGACTTTTATATATATACATATATTTTAAATACATAATACTAAGTTTTGCCATCATTAAAAGATAAGTACACAATATGTTATCCCCAATAATTTTGATGTTACTTTTCTGAGTTACTTCTGTTTTCTACGGTTTCCTAAAAATCAAAATTACTCCCACGTGTGCAGAGTTTCCATACACATGTATGTATTAAATTTGGTTATATTCTCTTGCAAAAATAAAAAAATAAAAATAAAAAGCAAACAAACAAACAAAAACAGAATTTTCAATCAGACATGACAGGACCCTTATCTGCAATGCTGTTGGATCATGCTGAGCCCTATTTATCTAAGTCATTACTCTCTGTGATAAATAACATTCTAAGATGGCCTCCAAGATTTCTGCACCCTGGTGTAAACGACCTGTATAATCATCTCCTTTTGAGTACAGGTAAAACTCGTAAACATGAAGGGTTATCGCTCCTGTGATTGTTATGATATATGACAAAAAGAATTTCCCAAATATAATGAATTACCAAATGAATTTGAGTTAATCAAATGGGAAATTTTTTTCTTGGGTGGGCCTGACTTAATCAGGAGTGCCTTACAAGAGATAAGAAACAGTGACAGCATCCTCCTGCTGGCCTTGGAAAAGGACTCTCAATCCTCAAATGAGATCATAGCTTTAGCTGACACATTGATTTCAGTCAGATAAGACTTTGAGAAGAGAATCCAGCTAATCCAGCCCCAGATACTCCTATAGGAACTGTGAAGTAATAAATTTGTACTGTGATAAGCTTCAAAATTTGTGGTGATTTGTTAAAAAACAATACAATATTAATACACTCTTGCCACCTGTGTCCTTCAAATTTGTTGTACATAACCTAATTCTTCTGTTCGCTCACAAGAGATCTGAAACCCCTCCAGGCCGCTACATCCCTCAATTGAGTTTTGCATCATTTGCTGGCTGAGATATTTAAATGTCTTCCTACCTACAGAAATTCGGCAAGTTTTCAGGTTCCTATGGATAGGAACTTGAGGGAACTCCTTTCTATTATTATCTTCCTTTTGGAGGCCAAAACTCTTCTAGATTATTATAAAGATATCCTATTGAATTCTGTATATTTCTTATCATTTTGTCTAACTATTCCAATGACATTTTCTGAAAATACTAGAGCCCAAATCTGCCTGATTCTATAGTCAATTCTTTCTCTTCTTCACTTTAGCCACCAGGAATAAGTTAAGTTTTTATGAAAAGTTTTGAGTGCTGAAATATTGTGATCCTATTGTGCTCATTAATCTAAGAGCATTCTAAAATTTCTCTGGCTTTTGCTTCTGGGGTTTCGCCTGGTTTTCCTAGAGCAATAGTAATTATATTCTAACATTGTCACTCACTTGGTCTTTTAAAAATGTGTAATATGCTTTCTATTAAATAATTCTTAAGTTTATCTGTGCATTTATTCATTAAGCTTTTTTTTTAACAGTACAATTATAATTGACCCATGTATATACATAATACTTGAGACATACAAAGATATAATTCTTTTTCCATAAGACTTTATGACCTAGTTGGGAACAAGATACCAAAACAAAAAAATAATAATTTGCATACAAAATAATATATTTAAGTGATACACATTAAGTGATATGACTGGTACAAAGAATAAGTGGAAGTACAGGCAAGAGTAAGTTAAAAAGCTTCATGAAACAAATAGGATTTAAGCTCATTCATTCATTCATTCACTTAACAAATATATATTTAGAAACTTTGATTTGTCAGGCACTGTGTTAAGCTGAGAACCCAAGAATAAGTCATAGTCACCGCTTTCATCAAACTTACATTCTAGCTGAGAAAACAAAAACAAGGAAAACATGAGGATACGCACTGTTGTAAACGCTTCTATAATGGTATATACAATATGCAGAGCAAATCAAGTGAAGATAAGGGTTTGTGCTGGTGATGAGGATGGGGGAAAGCAAATGGTGACAGAGCCTTCGAAGAGGTGACATATTTCCCGAGATTAATAGTGAAAATAACATTATCTTTTGTTAACCATTTCCTTATGTGCCAAGAAGTGCCCTAAGCACTTTACACTAATTTTCATATAAGTTTTACAGCAACTTCATGTGACAAGGAATATAATTACAGTGGGAAGTAATTCCCAAAGAGGACACTGAAATCATCTTCCCACCTCTCTTCGTCCCCTTCACCACTACTCCAGTCAAAGCTATTCTCATCTCTCTAACACACTTTTGCAGAAGCCTTTTAAATGATCTCTCTGCTTCTACCATTGCTGTATTCAGTCCTTTTGTGATCTTTAAAAACACAGATTAAATAATGTCAGTAGTCTGAACAAACCTTCAGATTCCCACTGCACTTGCATTAAAACCCAAGGTTCTTAACACAGCTTTCAAGACCCTACATGATTTTGCTCTCAAATCCTCTGTGACATCATTTCCTGCTACTCTATCCTGAAACTATCACTCTACGGCCATCTTTTCCCCTCTTTGCTGCTCCTCAAATACACCAAGAATGATCCCTTGTTGATCCTTCTGCCTGAAATGCTGTTTCCCAGGTATTGACAGGCCTCACTTTCCCATTCATTCAAGTCTCTGTCCAAATGTCATCTTATCAGAAAAGCCTTTCTTTACCAGCCTGTAGAAAGCACAACGCTCTCTTCTCTTCATTTCCGTATCACTCCCTGCATCCTTATCCTGCTTTATTTTTCATCATAACACTTGCCAGACATTTTCTGTCTCCCTCTACTAGAATAAAGGCCTCATGAGAACATGAAGATTGTACTGTTTTTTACTCTAAACCCAACATGTAGCACAAAGCCTGGCACACACTAGAGTCTCAATATATTGTTGAATTCATTAAGTCATTAATGAATGAAGTGACTTGCCATGGGCACACTCTGGGTGTAAGATAAAGCTGGCCTTTGGATCCAAATTTGTCTAACTTCAGAGTTCGAGTTTTTAAACACTTCTCCTTACTACTGAGGAGGAAGAGGAAGAATAAGTTAACAATGGGAAAAGCCGGAGCATAGAGGATGTGAGAATGATTGTCTTGAAGATGAAACTAGGAAGAAGATTTGAGACAGATAATGAAGAACCTGGAAGTCTTGGAAAAATATCTTACAATTTTCACCATGGCATGAAGAAATGGCTTGCAACCTGGTGTTATAAGCCCCTCTAAGTGCTAGTTGTGAGGGTGTGCTTGAGACCATCTGAAATGGGAAAGGGGATTTATGTAGACTCTAATGATACTTCTCAGGTATTTTTTTCCCATTAGACTTATAATGCAATCTAAAAGGAACTAAGTGAACTTAGTAAATATATTTTTTCATCGCACTTTTCACACATAACTTGGTGTAGACTTTTAAATGCTAAAGCCTATGGTTGGCTTTAATCTCCAAACTCTTTTGCTAATCATTCTGCATGCAGTTTATCATAATTATGATAATTCTTTCCTTTATCCAAATATATATATATATATGTTATCCACATTGAGCAGAGTCTTTTCAATTTTTTTTTTTTTTGTAGTGGTGTAGGGAAAGAAGGAGGTGAGTCTCAAGTTTCTAAATTTATACTTTATGATATTTATTATGGCCAAGGAAATAACTGAAATTGGCTTCCTTTCAGTTCAATTCTAGGTTCTCTACATGATAGATTCTGTTTATCGCTCTAGAGACTTATTTTCCAATGAAGTCTCTAAATAATTTCTCTGTTTTAAAGTTTTTAAATTTTTGAAATCTTCTCTGTAGTGCATTAGAGAATATAAAGCAGACTTAAAAAAAAAAAATCTGTTTTACATGTGAGCTGCCCAATTTATATCATCTTTCATTTTCTAGCTATGTTGTTTTGTTAGATTTCATAATATGTCTAAACTCATATTCATATTTAAACACAAACTATCGACCAATATGTAAACAAGAGCAGAGAAATATTTTTTTTCTTTTATTATGTTTGGATATAAGATTCTATTTAGAACTCTGAGTAACTCAAAATAAGAGTGGGAAAAGACAGCTTGAAATTGATTTAATCTGGCTGGAAAGCAATGAAGCAACAACACTATCTCTCTTTTGTTTTGGTGGTAATCAATGCATGCAAAGCTGTGGGTGTTGACTCTTTGAAAATAAACAGAACTGTACTGTGTACACTGGCAGCAGTACCCTGGCTGTTCTCCAAGCTGTTTCCAGAGGCAAAGAACAGCTTTAACAAGACCACTGACTGAGCAAAAAAAGCAGCAGGCATGATTGTGTTGCAGGAGGTGTCTTACAGTCATGAAGGGCACTGAGGAGATAGTTCCGTATGATTTTAGTCAAATCCAAAGCCTCTGAAAAACTAGCATTTAAAGGATAAATAATAGACCTGAGAGAAAACCACTGATAGGGATTGAGAAGGTCAGGAACACCAAAATACATCTACGCTGATTTTCCAGTACACCACCCAGACTTTTAAATTCATCTGAACTACTAAGAAAAAAAACTTATACTATTCTATAGGAAGAAACGAGGCCTTGATATGTGTCTTTGGAGAGTTTTTCCCCTATGGAAAGACAAAGCAGGACATAGGATATAGCAGAGCTGTTGCTTACCGATCGATACATTTGTGCAAATGAGAAAAAAGATCCTTATTCCGTAGGGACTCCTCCCCTCTCCTCCGCCTGGCACCCTTGTGCTGTGAGCAGCGTGGCTTACAATTGCCACCGCCCCGGGATAGAGTGGGCCATACATAGTGTACTGCCAAGAGTTTAGGAGGTTAGTTAGAAAATAAAAATGCTTTAGAGCTGCTGAATTAAATTAGTGTTAAAAAAGTTTTTTCCCCCTTTTTTTCATGCCATCTTGGCTTAGGTTTACATGCTGTTGTCCTACTATAGCTAGATATATGCTAAATCACCCTTTAGCAACACGAAAATTAATTCCCAAACTTCTAAAGTTAGTGCACCAAAATAATTTCCACTTAAGGTTGTGTTCCATTTTTTCGGTTTATACTTCATGTTCTGTTAATAATAAATATAATTATTTTATTTCTCTGCTGGACAAGTTTAGTTTGAACATGCAAAAACCAATTATTTTAATTTTCTATTTATATATAAAAATTAACATGGCTCACACTCGAAAAAATTAAATGACTAAGAAAAATAAAACAAGAATCATGATGCCAACTGAACAAGGTATCAGTGTTCAGATTAGGCTCCTCTTCTAGGTTACTTATAATTCTTTAAGGTTTATGTGCTATAGTTTTCTTCTTGCAGTGATAACATGTTATATGATTGCTGTTGTGATGTCTTGGTAAAACCTTAAGGTAAGCAAGAATGAAAAACATCAGACCGCTAACTTGAAAGCCTCAAGTATCTCTGAGGATGACTTCTTAGATTCCTTTTCTTGGTACAATATGCTTTCTTTACTGTTAAGAGTTACTTTTCATATTACTTTATCAACGCCATTGCTCTTTTCCTGTTCTTCATCCCCAAATGTCACTTTTGACCTTTATTGTGTGACTTATTTGCCTAAAACTGTACATTAAACATGCATGAATCCTTTATCTCTTCCAGAAACTTCATCTGGTTTGTTCTACCATTTCAGTTCAGCCCAGTTCAATGACTATTTCTTAATGGACTATGTACAGATGCCAAGACAAGGTCCTGGGAATACGCAAAGTCAAAGGAAGCAGACAGAGGTCCTGCATTCAGTAGACATTCAAAAGACAGTATCAACAACAGTAATAATAACTGTCATTTGTTCCACACTCACCTTGTATCGGACACTTTGTGCATTTTCTCTTTTAACCCTCACGACAACTTTGTGACATAAGTATTCTTTTTTAAAATTTTTATCTACTTATTTTTATTTATTATTATTATTTATGCCTATAGCACCTGGTCTTCCTAGGTGGTCCCCCATTCAAGTACTAACCAGGTTTGACCCTGCTCAGCTTCCAAGATCAGACATCAGGCTTGTTCAGGGTGGCATGGCCATAGACCATGGACCATGGCTCCACTGGGGTGTGAACCCAAGACCTTCTATGTATAAAGTAGATGTGCTAACCATTATACTATGGAACCATGTCCAACATAAGTATTCTTATCATCATTTTACTAATATGAACACTGAAGCTTCTACAGTGTAGTGGTCTTCTTAGGATCAGAAAGCCAAGAAGTGGTAGTTTGAGATTAAAATGACCTCCCATATTAACCTTTTAACATAGTGGAGGATATGAGAAGTAAATATAAAAACAACTAGAATACAAAATATTGGCCCATTAACTGAGAACTACCGCTTTCAGATTCCCTCTTACATATATTATCTTGGTAGAGGGCACTATTATCCACCTCACTGCCAAGATCCACCGAATTTTTTCTAGCCAGTTACTCTATCTTATCAGTTTTATCGGTTAAGTATCTTTCCTCACAGACACTATCTTTTCTTACTGCAACAACTTGCTCTCCTTCTCATGTCATTATGAGAAAAATTGGTTTTTGTCATGTTCTTATTAATAGTATTTTGATCACTCTTCTTAAGACCAAGTCTAAACTCATTAGTCTGTCATAAACAACCCAAATTTTACCTCTGGAGTTATCTGCAGGGGCACCCAACTATATATCCAAAGGAGCTTTTGTTTTGTTTTGATTCTTCCTTACCTTATTATGAGCCCTCTTACTTTCTTTATGCTTATTTGTATACTTTCCTCTCCGAAACCTACTTCTATTCATTTTGTAAAACTCACCTGTACCTTCTGCAGTCTGGACTTCCCTGACACACTCCCTACCTGGTTGGATTAAGTGAAACTCTTAGATTTCATGTACAACCAGCAATACCACTACCACAAAACTTACCCTATTTCATCTTTGTTTATTTCCGATCCTGAACAATGAGCTTCTAGAAGGCAGGGGCTATCATTTGTCATGCGGGCACTCAATTAATGACTGTTTAATGAAAGAATGAAGCAACTTTAATCCAAAAATTACTTATATCTGATATTGGAATACCTTTCCTGTAATTTTCCTTTGACATAAATACACTCACCCACAACTGGAGATGCCATCCTTAGATTTACCATTAAATATTGATACAGCAGCCAGAAACATTTTAATGAATTTTAAAGGTTTAACACTTCTAGCACTGCTCATTCCCTCACTCCTTGCCACCCTTTGTGGAGGTTCTCGCTGTCTGTCTGTCTCTCTGCCTGATAAAAGTGAATCTTAAGATAACAACAAATAAGCAAAAAGCTCTTACAATTTTCACAAATGAGAACATCTAACGATATCTGCAACCGCTCGAGGGTATGGAAACAAAGTCAGTACCATAATACATCCATTTGTGGTTTTAGATAAGATGCCTCCCGGGGCCACAACTGTGTTCTCAATCCATTCAGCTTGTATTAGAGCTTGTGGCTTTGCATAGCATTCTTTTTCTCTATCAACAATCATAAAAATAGCAAGGTCTTTTTTGAAACATTACTCATAGCCTAAGGAAAGGAAGATTACAAAATTATGCCAATGTAAAATTATCAGCTGAGATCCCAAAAGGTCCTAACAAGGTTTAGCAAATGCTTTAATATGGAGAACCAAGTAAAAGATGCTCTGAGTCTTAGAAAAAGACATTTGCAGTTGCACTGAAAAATGGGAATACAACAAATCAATACAGTCTTTGCTCTAAAATCTTACTCAACTAGGAAAGGCAAATTCAAATAAGTCTGAGTCTACTGTGAAAGAGCTTCCTCTAGGACAGCAATTTATTTCTTTATAAAACAATCTGTGAATAAGTATTTTAGAATACCTACCGTATGACCTTTACTGTTAGATACACAGAGGTGAAGCAGTAAAGCATGGAGGTTCGGGGGAAATGACTGGAGACAGACAGACCTGCTTTTCAGTCCCGATTCTGTAACTTATTAGCTGTTGCTTTGAGGCATATTCTTGAATTTCTCTAAAACTGTGTTTCCTCATCTGTACAATACTGATAAGAATCCTCCCTCGCAGATTTGTTCTGAGGTTTAAGCAAGATAGTATATTTAAGTTACACACAGCACAGTGCCTGAAACAGAGTGGGGGCTTAGGAAGTGGTGGCTGCCACCAGCTGACATCTATTTAACATGACTGGCACCAAGCACAATCAGCCTCGGGTGAGAAGTGTACAGAGGGAAACTTACAAGTGCAAGTATACCGATAGTGTCCATGTACTCATGTAAATTATACCAGGCACTCCAAGGATAAGTATAGCCCTGTCCTCTGTCTTTCTCCTCTACTAATGCTAGTCTCCTTAAGAGTAGCAACATTTTTTTAGTTTTTACCTTTGCACCTTTCTAACAAATAAGATAATACCATACCTGTAGATGATTTTGAAATATATATTAAATAATATGTCATCTATGTGCTTTCTGTGGTTAGATGATTGGCTCCCGGAAAGCAGAAACAAGGTCACTGTATGTTTTTTAATGCTCAACTACCATTGAGAACAAACTAGAGTTAAACTAAGAACAAAAACAAAACAGCTAAAATTGGATCTGGTTTATTAGCTCTAAATGCAAAGTTTCCTACATCATCATCTTCCTCATATAGTTTGAAGGTAGGTACCCACTATGTGTCAGGCACTTTATATTACCAAATTTAATTTTCTTCTATAGCACATAGTCTCTTGTTTCAGCTTTGGGACAGTGACATGAAGAAAGATAGTGGAAGAAGGACGATCTGCTAGGAATTGTAGCATAGGGTCTTGGTTGCTCTGTTAAGCATACATCTTTCTTTGTGACATTGTAATTTCCTGCCAAGGCTACCTCCCTGGGACTTTAAACCACATCTCTGCCTTATCTAGTTAGGTGACAATGTCAAAGAGAGAAACCATTGTTTTAATTAGAATCCAACTCCCTGAGTTCATATGTCAATGTTCATGCAGGAATATGAAATGTCTTTTACATGACTAAAAACTTCCTTGAATCATCAGGATTTTTCTGTGAATGGATAGGGTTTTATTAAGCAAGATGTTCAAGTAAGTCAGAAAAAATTCCTTTGAAAACTGCTGCCAAAATGAAGTCCTCCAAATGTTTTAGTCAAAAATACATTTGTTGTTAGGAATAAGCTCAACAGAGAAAGTTCATTTGTTGGTAGCGTTTCTGATTTTAATTATATCTTCTACATTCCTCAAATTCTATTTAACATTTTCTTCAATCCAACAATTTCATTTTTCAATTCACATGTAACACTAAAATAGATGCAAATCTTTTGCCTTATTTTAAAATAAAATTACAAATTCCATGGAACGCATTTTCCTTTTGGTCAGAATGGAAAGTAACATTTTGAAGGGCCTGATAAATTTGACTGCCTATGTAGTTTTGTAATAACCATCAGTTTAACTCTGTTAAAACATCAAATGGTATTTTAGCTTGCAAGTCTGCCAGAAAAGTACATTCAATTTCCAGTTTCTTATGTGATCTTGAATAGCTTGACTCACTTCAGTATCCTTCTGGTTGTTTGATATGAAGCATATTTAGTTATATTCTAATCTTGTTGAAAGCAAACTCATCATTTCTTCCAGAAAACATATTGCACAATTTCTTAACTCAAGGAAGAAAATTAGATTAAAAAATATGAACCGCAATTCCTGTAGCATTTGGATCGGTCTTCACCATTAGGCAAAAGCAAAGTAAGTTTACTCTTTGCTTCTTGAAAGGTCTTCCCGAACACCATCCCGCATCCCCGCCAGAGATGTGTTACTCTTTACAACTGCCTACGGAGTAGATATCGTTAATTCTATTTTATAAATGATGAAACCGAGACTCAAGAAGTGTAAATACTGTTTCCTACATCACGTAGAGGCAGAGGTCAAACCACCCATCCAACCTTTTCACCTACAGTGTGACTTTTAAAATATTTTTATTTTTCTTTCCATAAAGCTTTTCTCTTGACATTTCAACTCTGAATACTTTCACAGCACTAGCAATGAGAGGATAGAATTCTGAAAAATAAATGACATATAGGAGAAATGACTAAATAATATGTAAGCTACAATTTTTATTCATCGTTTTTTTTTTTTTAATTTTCCCAAAACTACCTTACAGTTGATAATCCACCCTCTGTGTGTATAGGGCTTTCTGGGCAAATCAGTTGCTGGACATAAATACCAATTCTAAGAATTTGAGGGTAATGCGGTTAATATTCTGAATGTTCAAGTAAGCTTGTCTCTGCCACCAATTAAGAGAGGTCCTAGAATTCAAGTGGCTGTTTATGACCAGTCATTGTCTTTGAGTGGTGGTTACTCTGCATTCTACACAACCTCATTTCCACAAAATCCAATGTAAGGGCTGATTAAATTAGCGTTACTTTATAAATGAGGCTGGGAGCCACTAAGCTGAAATTTGAATTTCAGACACTGTAAAGATGTTTTAGAATTCTCTGCTCAATCCCTGAAGTGAAATTTCACAAAAACAAGTTTCATAGAAATAGCCCATTGCGTACTTGAGTAAGAGAATACGGAGAACAGGAGAGGAACTAGGCCTCACATAATTTCAGGTACAGAAGTGTAACACCAAGTGAGCAGTAGTAACCTCTTGATAGCACATTTCGTTTGCATATAGAACGGGTTTCAGCTGTGGTCAAGCAGTTTTCCTAGGCCTACTGCATCAAAGGAAATATTTTCCACAGATCTCCTCTGGTGTGTGTCAAAGTTCTGTCCAACCCAGAGTAAGATTAAAAGGTAAGAGCAATGCAGTCCATGCTGTCATGTTGTTTGGTATAAGGTTGCAACTGCTCTTTTTGGGAAAGACTGCCCTTTGCAGTGAGATGATAAAATTCCTAAAATTTCTGATGCTAAATATCTTCTTTTTGAAATAACAAAGAGAGATTGCAGGTTTCGTTTTTAATGTCTAACTAAATTATCAGTTGGCCATTGTTATGGGTTGAATTTCGTTCCCCACAAAGACATTAAAATCCTAATCCCCAGCACCTATGAATGTGACCTTTTTTGGAAAGAGTTTTTTTCCAGATGATCAGGTTAGGATAAGGGCATTGGAGTGGGCCCTAGTCCAATATGACTGTATTCATTAAAGGGGTAAATTTGAAAGAGGGAAAGATACAAACAAAGGCAAGATGAGGCAAAAACATCAGGAGAATGTTATCTACAAGTCAAAGAATGACAAAGAATGACAGCAAACCACCAGAAGCTAAGAGAGGCCTGAAACAGATTCTCTCCCATAGGGTTTAGAAAAAAGGCAAATGTGTGGACACCTTGCTCTTAAACTTCCAGAATTGCGAGGCAATAAATTTCTATTGTTTAAGCTTCCTAGCTTGTGGTGATTTGTAATGGGCAGCCCCAGGAAGCTAACACAGCCACCCGAGGTCAATTCCCTATTTTTGTTTTCATTTTGTTTTGCTTTCTGAAATTTAACTAGCTCTTGAAATCGCAAAGCCGGGGAACCCTTAAATTGGATGATCTTAAGGTTCCATCCAACCCTAAGATTTTACAATATTTTATACTGTGGAACCTCTTTTTCAAGTTTTCTCATTAGTCATCAGGGTGCTTATAGACTGGAGCCTTTCAGAGTCTCCTTGAGATGGCAGAGTATAAACAGGAGCAATATTTATGTGTTTCAGAGCCAAATCTGAGAAAATACCTCCCTACATGGCTAGAAACCGGGAACATGAATGCTGAATATTCTTAGTATACAGAATAGGAGGATTATATGCTCCTGCACCCATGGATTTGATAAGTGTACATGTTTCTCAGAAGATTATAGATACGTCCCCAAAGTTCATGGAACACTCTTATTAAAAATTCTCTATTTGGTTCATCAAACAGCCCTCACTCGTCGCTGGCCTTGGGAACTCTTTTCCTTTCCTTAACATAAGAGGGACTTAGAGACTAAGATATGTTTTGCCAGATCAAGCTTGAATCCTCTGGTGAGCACCACATTTCATTGCTCAGATGGGTTTGAAAAAAATTGAATTGGGAATTTACTCATTTATTCATTCATACATTTATTTGATAAATAGTAAAGAAAGAGAAGACCTGAGACATCAATACCGGCTGTGTATCAGATCATCACAAATTATAATTATAATAATTATGATGTCTTAACAACCTCTATGTCATTTTATAGATGAGAAACCTTGTGCTCAAATAACTGAATTTTCCCTTAGTTCCACAGCTGATAAATGCAGCAGCTTGGCTTCAGTTCCATGACTCCCATGTCTCTGTTCTCTCCACTATATCAAGCTGCTTGCCGATAAAATACATGAAACTGGTATACACGCTGTAATATTATATTATTATAATCACACTGCCCCCATTCAGGAGCTTGTTTCTCCCAGTCCCTCCTTGCCTCCAGCCAAAGTCTCTCACCTCACAAAAACCTGGTTAAACCCTAACCTGCTCCAGGAAGACTTTTAGACTTCCTGGTTTCCATCTTTATTCAGTCAACCCTGTAGCACGTAACTTTTACATTGTGCAACTTCTGTTTGTTTGTTTTATTTTATTGAAAGTTTGTGCTATTTTTTTGAAATCAGCATGTTTCTATGTTTGATTTTTATCTCCCTGAGAGATCATCAGCTCTTTGAGGGAAAATACTGCATCTCCTAGTCTCCTAACATTGCTACTAGGGAGATGTACCACCTTGGTTATATCACTTAATCTATTTGACCCTCTATGTCCTCACTAATATAAACAGGATGCAGTGAGAAGACACTATCTCTGAACATGTCTTACCCTGATAGTTGGTGTCTCCCAAGCATCTCAGTCATTTGCTGGCCCTGGGAAGTGCCCGGTTGGGACTTGTGACCAGGTCTAGTCATGTGACAAATACCCTGATATTATCAAAACAGACTCCCTACCACATTCCTGCTGAGAAATCTAAGCCAACACTACTGAGTCTAGACTCGGGTAGCCTACAATGCCATCCATCTTGGCCTTCCTATTTCTCTCCTCCCTTTCACTTGACATACAGGCAAAAGTTTGGCTCCAGACCAACATAGTAGATTCTTCTCCACATCCTTCTAATCCTCCTTAACTTTATGGGCACCATGTTCTCTCCCTACAACACTTTCTTCCCCTTTGGTAAATTTCTACTTCTCTAAGGCTCAATCATTCGATGAAGCCTTCCCTGACCATCGATCTGCCATCAGAATCTGTGCAATTGCAATAGCTCGTTCAAATATGTACCACTCTGCATTTTAACTGTGTCATGGAGAAATAATATAATACAGTAGTTCTGGGCATAGTGTCTTGGTTTCAGACTGCTTAGGTTTATAATATCATTGTGCCACTTACTAGCTGTATATCTTGGATAAATTATTTCTCTGTGCCTCAGTTTCCTTATCTGTCAAATGAGAATAATAATGGTACTTATCTCCAGGAGTGCTTTTGAGGAGCGACTGAGTTCATGCATATTATAGAGTTAACATATTACAGAGGACACTATACAATGATTCCATCTCGTTCCTTTTCCCCTCTAAGATTTCAAACAAAGAAAGAATTATTCTGTTATAACCTCAGAGTTATAAAGTTTTAAGATGTCCCTTTTTTTTCCTTCTCTCAATTATCTCCCCTTTCATTGTCCGTTTCCCGTCTCGGCATCCTCTCTCTCCTTGAATTGTCTGTTGTAATAATATTCGCCTTTACCTCAGCCTAATACTTGAAGAATGCTCCAAGGATTGATCAATTTCTGTATAAAAGGACAGGGTTGGATTTATTGTTGGAAAGATTAAAAGACATAATATATGCAAAATGTCCAAGGAAGAGTATGGCCCAGTAAGAGCATGTAGACTCATTCCAGGAATGTTTACTAAACACCTATGCTGTACCTTCCATGTGCCACGAGATGCTGAGGATACAGTCCTTGCCTTCCCATTGTTTACTGTTTAGTGGGGGATATAGACAATTATATCCACAACTGGTATGTGATGTGAATAGTTGTAATGAAGGGAGGAAACCAGTTGCTGTGGAAACCCATAGTGCAAGTAATTCACTCCAAGTGTGGGAAAAGACGTCATGTAGGAAATGACACCCAAGTCGAATCTCAAAGAATGAATAGGAATTGATCAGCCTTAGAAGAGAAGAGCCTGCCATGCTAAGGGATAATTATGGGGAAAGACAAAGGCCCAGAGCACCACTGTGTTTTGGAGCTACTGCAAAAAGTTCTGAGGGGTTGAGGGGTGGAAGTGATAAGCATGGGCCAGATTACAAAGTGTTTTTATGCTTCTTCTTGGATTTTACCCTGTAGGCAATGGCGAGCACTTTAAGAGTTTTAGGTGGAGGAACTAACAAGGTCAAATCTGGGTTATACTAATAGTAGTGTGAAGGATAAACTGCAGAGGACTGCAGTAGAAACAAAGCTGTTTGCAGGGTTATTGAAAAAATTCTTGTGGAAAACTGCTAAGGACCTAAACTAAAGGATGCAGCTGAAAAAAATGAAGAAGAAAAGATAAAGTTGAAAAATTAACCTAGGAGAAAAAATATATAAAGTTCATACCAATTGATTTGGAAGTGTAATTTTACTATATCTTTCAATGATTCAATATTAGACTCTCTAACATTTCAACAGTCTTACTATATGCAGTGACTACAACGGTAGGGATTTTGAATCTCACAATAGTAAGAGCACTATTCTCTGACACCTCACCTACATCTCCATGGCAACCACATCTCCATAGAGGTGCAGCCTTGGGTTGCAAAAATAACCTAAAGCTACCAATTTTTTCCTTATTTTTTAGCCCATTTATTTATATATGAAGCCTGTTTCAGATTAATTTTATTTCTTATCTTACAGGCCTCTGTCCCTATTTCTTTGCTGGATCACTGCCAAACCTCTAGCCCTTATCATGGACAGTAAGTATATCCTTTTCTGTGGGTGGGCAGGCTGCTAGAGTTGATGGAGGAGGAGGACGTTCTCTGCTATACAACATGGCTGGACATTGACAAATGGCTGCTTTGAATTATTGAGTGTCAGCCTCTTTTACTGTGCAGGAACCAATGACTGAGAGTCTATGAATTTAAGTGAGGATGGGAAATGTGAATTGAACCTCTGAAGACTACTTGAAAATGCTTTTATATATCTTTTTTGACAATTTTATATTGTAATTATATATAAGTGATAAGTTGAGAGAGGGAAGAGACGAAAACAATGTGTTAAGTATTTCTTTTAAGATCCTGTTTGTTTCCTGTCCAAGATGAAACACGAAATATAATGTGTGCGGTTTGGTGCATCCATTAATATAGAAATTGCCTTTCAGCTCTGTATTTCAATTTTGAAGCAATAGAAGAGGAATGAAAGATGCAGGCAGAGACCTTCTGTAAGGGACCACTGCCATATGGAACTTCGTGTATTCCAAGAAGAATGTCAAGCTTGTACTAGGAGGTGATTGTAATACATGACCAAATTTATCTTGGATAAACTTCTCCATATCCAAGTGACAAGTAGTGATGACCTGGATTTGATTGTTTTGACATTTGACTATTTACTGAAAGTATATATATTGGTCCAGTGGGAGGAAACAGATAGGAATAGACACATTGTATATGCTAGGAATTACAGTTTAGTGAAGCTGAAACAGACTCCTCTTGGGAGAAACATAAGTGATGAGACTAATGCCCAACCCCTTTAGAAAAGATTTGCCAACAAAACTGAGAGAAAAGGGCTTATAGACTTAATGACAATCTCCAGAGATCTCACCCTGAGCTTAGAGTTGAAACTAGAGCCGAAACTTGAGATACTGGCAAACATATGTTTTTGGAGAACACTGTTTTTGGAGTATGACAGTCTTTTGTCTTGATATTCAGATCCCCGTGGACCTGAGCAGACTTTAAACTCCCAAAGTAGGACTGGGGGAACGATAAGAAAACTCATAGTCATCAACATTGCCTTTGTATGGAGATCTGTCATGCAGAACAGAAATCATGAAGTATGTTGGTTTCAACCAAAAATTTCTTTGGGCTTCTCTAGATATTTTGTTGAGAAAAAGAAAATTTTAATTAAATATCATTATAAAATTGGGTAGGTAAAATAGTTGGAGTGAAAAATCATAGATATCCATTGTCTATTGATGTTTTGTCAGATTCCAAAATGGATATTTGCAGTCACTGACTTCTCAACCTTTTTTTGACTACTGATTATGTGCCAGATGCTGTGCTGTACTGTGATTACAGATATGGACAACAGACAGTTTCTTCCTTAAAAGTCTTTGTTCATGGTCAACACTAATAATCAGACAAGTTGACATCATGTGCCTCCTAATAGGATACACTGAGAACATAACATCACTTATACAATGTTTTTGCCAAGAAAGCATAACTTGAACCTAATCATGAGGAAAGATCAGGCAACTCTAAATTAAGGGACATTCTACAAAATAACTGATAATAATTCTTCGAAAATGTCAATGCTGTGAAACACTAAAAAGATTGAAAATTAAAGACAATCAAGAGCAAAAAAAAAAAGGTATGTGTATATTGCTATTCAATCTAGGAGAATCTGAGAAAAATGTTCACTTCGAAAGGAAACAAAAAATCATGAAGGTAAATGCATACATACCAGATACAGCATTAGGAGCATTCAGGAAATGGGACAACATTCAATCTATTGTTTAATTTTTCCCAAGCCTAATTTTGGATTTCGAATCCAAGAATGAAAAGCAATTTAGCCATAAAAGGGATGTGGAAAAGTAAAGAGAAAAACAAATATACAGAACATAAAAAGTTGAAACCTTAATCAAAGCATAGAGATGGGATCTGGGGAGAGAATGGAGACCCACACAGCGTCTGTTATAACTTCTCTCCCCTCACACAGTGTTCACTAAAGTAAGATGATGTAAGAAATATCAGTTGTCATTGATAGTATAGACTCATCATCAAATAAATACTCTCCACCAAAGAAAAAGTACTTTCATAGAAGAAAATTCTAGAGCATACATAAATTAATCACCACAAAATAAACTACCAAGTGAGAAAAAGAAGAAAAAGGGCTCATAAGTAATATTTTATAAATTAATAATAATAATAATAATAATAATAATGAGAGAATAAGACAAACATATCAGTAGAATTTGTACCACTGAAAGGAAGATAAGACCTCAGGGCCCTTATTTAGCTGTTCCACACAGCAGAGGACTGGAGGAATCTGAGGAAAGTGTTTAATCCTTCCCTGCGTTTCAGCAAGCTTTATCAAGAGCCTACTATGTGCCTGCATTGAGCTTCATGACTCAATGAATGAGACACCATCTGTATTCTGAGGCTATAACAAAAACAAAGCTCAGTCTAGTGAGAAAGCAAACAAATGCTCAACTACCATAAAGTTCAGCTTGTGGCAAGTGCTAAAATATAAAATAGGATGCCAAGAAACCTATCAGATTTGGAAGGAAAGAAGCAGTCTCTTTTTGATGTGAAGTAAACACTTCAGAGAAGAGGAAAAAAACAGTGATGAGGTCCAGAAAGAGAGGAAAGGTGCACAACTGGAATGGCATACATAAGAAAACCAGTGTAAGAAACTGGGAGGAATATTTGGGAAATGGCAGAAAGTTCTGTGTAGTTGTTTGGGGAAAGAGGCAGAGCTGACTTGTGACTGGAGACCTTATTTACCATATAAAGAATTGGGCACTGAAATCTATTGGCAAATGTCAGTTAATGAATCAGAGGTTGGCATTTGAGTTTAAGGAAAGAAAAATACTTGTAATATCTGTAGTGGATTGAACAGTGGCTCCTGAAGATATATGTCCATGTTCTAATTTCTGAACCCTATGAATGTTACCTTACTTGGAAAAAGGTTCTTTGTAGATATCACTAAGTTAAGGATTTTGAGATGAGAAGATTATGCTTGATTTTTCAGGTAGGTCTTCAATCCAATGAAAAAATCCTTGTAAGAGAAAGGTATAGGAATATTTGAGACAGACACAGAAGAGAAGGTGATAGGAAGATTAAGACAAAGACGGGAGTGATGTGGCTACAAGCCAAGGAACATCAAGGAATGCCAAGAGCTATTAGAACTAGAACAGGATTCTCTCTTAGAACCTGCAAAGTGGGATTGGCCCTGCTGACACTTTAATTTTAGAGTTCTAGCATCCAGAACTGGGAGATAATAATTTTGTACAGTTTTAAGTCACCAAGGTTGTGATAACTTGTGATAAAAGCCCTGGAAAACTAATACAACACTTCAGAACTAATCTTTACAAATAAAATAGCAATCACTAGCATAAAGTATTATGACTTCCGATTTACAATCCCTTTTATACACAGTATCTTATTTTATTTTCATGATAAAAAAGTGAAGTAGTATTATTATTTTTCCCATTTTATTTTTGAGCCTGAGCTTCAAAAATAAAATCACTTTCTTAAGGTATCAAATTTTTACTCTCAACTCTACTTTTACTGCTAACCTATGTTGTTTTAGTAACGCATCACAGTGTTCACAACCACCATTCCTGTGCATCACCACATAGCTGATAGCTTTATATGGTATGCAACCAGCTCTTGCAGCCCCGGGCTGAGGAACAGCACAAAGGAGGAAGGGAAAAGAGGGAGGGGTCCAACAGGGATCAAGATTAGGAGATTTTAAATAAGGATAAAAACAGTAGAGTGGTCCTCTTCAATTTTTTTTTTTTTTTTTTTGGATTTTGGCTACTGACTGTAATATTAACTAAAAATTTTAAACTCCTTGAGTATCTGTTTCCTGTTCTGTAAAATGGGCACAATAATCCCTAACCAAATTGGTTTAAGGATTAAATAAACTACATATTTAAAAAACAACTTTGAAAACTATAAAGACAGTGAGTGAATGTTAGGTATAATTATGAGATTGAAAGCGAAATGGCATGGTGCTCTGGTTCAGACCTAATTGCACATTAGTATGAGCTAGGGAACTTTTAAAACTAGATTTTTCCCCAGAATTATTAAATTAGAATCTCTTAGAGTAGACTTGGGCATCATTATTTAAAAAAATCATCTTAAATTATTCTTCTACATGCTGCCAGTTTTGAGAATCCTTGCTGGAATAGGATAAGGTGAACTCTGGGGTCAAATTGATCTGGGCATAAATTTTATATAATAACTTTATAAGGTTGCTCCTTTGTAGATTGTATGATCTTGAGCAAGTTACTTAAGCTTTCAAATTTGTTTCCTCAGCTTTAAAATAAGTATAATAATACTTAGCTCTTAATGCTGTTGTAAGAATTGAATTAAACATATGTACAAATAGGATAGTCAGTCCAGGTTAGTTTGAATTCCCCCATTTCTTTTACATCAATAAAGTCAATAAAAAGCCAAAAGGGAAGAAGGGGAAGAGGTAGTTGCATTTAGCGCACAGCATACATTTCCAAAAATTAGCTCAAGTTGTGTTTTCTCAAAATGAAGTGAAGTCATATGGAGATGTGGGTCTTGTGTTATGAATGCAGATACCAAGAAATGCAATCATTTTACAGAACTAGTATCTTATAAAACTAAAAGCTCCCCAGGGGCTATTGTAATTCACATTAACCATGAAACTAAGTGTTTCCTCATTAATCAATGCCCTAGGAAAGTGTCAAATATTTCCTGTACTTAGCAAGTCAGATTAGATTAGAGTCACAAGACAGCATTTTCATAGTCAAGGACATTTGTGGTCCTTGAATATTTGGTCAATTGTATTGACTAAAATGTCAGTCTCCTCAGCAATAGTGGAGATGTTCAAAAATTGGTAACAAGATGGGATGACTGTCACAAATTTTGTTGTCCTTTTTATTTTAGTTATAGAAAAACTTCTCCATAATGCAAAGCATTTCAGGGTCCAAATCAGCATTTTTATCTTCATTTTCTAAGTCTGAAAGAATCGGATCAGCTGAATTTTAGAAGGGTACTTCTTTCTCTTAGAAATGTGCAATCAGTTTCAAAACACAATTAGAAAGGTCTAAAAAGCTCTACACTGTATACATGATTGGATGTAGTGTAGCAACCTTGGAGATGCATGCTTTTAACTTGTAATTGTAGCTCAGAAGAGAATACTTGAATTTATGTAAAAAAAAAAAAAAAAAACACTTAAGGAATATTGATTGCCAGGTGTTACTTCTGTCAGACTAAACTCATAATTTAAGTACAGGTCAGCATACTGTGAATTACATTAGCAGCTTGTTTATTAAATAAACAACATTGTGTTGATTTTGGCTATCTGCTTAAAAAACAAGTCCAAGCCCAGTGGTAAGAGGTATATTAGAGCCCAGATCTTGCTTTCTAAAACTGTTCTCCAATAAAAAGGAACCAGGGCTTGTCGGAGAAAAGACTGATTCTTGGACTGGGGCAGGAAATATACAAGATGAGCCTAGAGCCTAGAGTTGCAGAAAGTAAAGAAGTACAAAAAAAATAAAAATAAAACAAAACACATAATCATGGGGTATGTCAAAGAGACACAGCAGCCAACTGAAATTGCTCCCAATGGCCAAAGAGGGAACATTTTGAGCATGGTAAGGACGCATAAAAACAGCCATCTTACATATTGTTTGTGGGACTGTAAAGTGAAAAGCCTTCTTTGGAAGATAATTTAGTGATACTATAGCGGAAGCTGTTGGCACCCTGCCTATGTCTCCGTGCCACATTTCAGTGCATGATGGTCTGATTTTCAAATGTCAACACTCACTGAAATGGGTTGGGATATGAGATAAAGGGCATATACTTGCTTATGGAATATCTCTACAATACGAGAGATAAGGGGATAACGGAATTTATGAGGAAAGTGGAGGTGGGTATTTGCCTTTAGTGTCATAGTATACTGAGGGGAAAAAAAATGACAGGAGCAGTTATCAATCAGGACCTGATGTGAAAGCCAGAAAGTTTCAAAGAACTGTTTTTCATTAAAAAAGCAGCTTTTGGTTTGCTACTGAACCTACTTGAAAATGAACCTGATCATGAGACATCAAGTGACTATGTTACCGGAGTTGCTATCATGAGCCGGTTATCGACAGATCATCCAAGTCATTAGATGAGATGGGCATAGCAGTCATCCGTCATACAATGAATGGTATATTTATAATCAGGCATAAGTATGTCCAGAGGGAAGAACCAACTAAATTACATGAACTGGAAGCCCAGCTTCTATATTACCTAACTTATTAAACCAATGTGTCTCCCTCAGATCCTATCTCTGAATTCACAGAGAGTTCCTACAAGCAGTTGTCAGAAAATCATAAAACCCAGATCTGATTCACAGATGAGTTGGCTCAATATATCATGTGAGCTGAAAATAGACTGCTGATGTGACACAGCTCCACTCAGTGGTAAGTCATGAAAGACAGTAGTGAAGGGAAATTCTCACTGCTATGCACAAAACTTCAAGCAGTACAAATGGTCATGAACATATGTGGATAATCTGATTTGGGCAAGCTCAACTGTAGAAGATGCTGTTGGTACTCTGACTATATCCTCTCTCCTTTGCCCTTCAGTTCATGTTAGCTGGACTTCCAACTGCTAGCATGCAACTGCATTTCTTTCCTTCTCTAGCCAATAAAACCCACTTTCCTATCTGTGATATAGGCCAGAAGTGTTGGGGAATTAATAATCCCAGGCAGTGGAATTACAAGGAAACAAGGTGGGGAGTGGCCTTGAGGGCAGGAGTAGTTTGGAATTAAGGTTATAGAGAATTCAAAGCATATCGTGATGATAAAATTGGAATGACTTTTAGTCAATTTTGTTACTCTTTAAAATTATCTATGGACATTTCCATTATTGTCAGAACCCAAGGCAGAACTATCCCACCTTCTTGCCCTTAGACACCACTACCGCCAGCATCATACAATGGCCCTCAGAAAACGATTGACCCAACCGGGCAGGAGTCAGCGCACGAGTAGCCCAGCTCCCTCACCCTCGGAGTAGGATCACTCTGAGGCTTGTGTCAACACTGGCTTCTAGAGTTTCTTAGAATTTCAGCAGGTTTGAGCTTCAGGAACCCAAGGTGGTAACAGGCTTGATTGTACATCCATTATTGGCTACACCTTTCATTCTCCCACCCCATTATTGGGTTTTCCTTCACTATCTAAATAAATTAGTTATATTTGGATCCTTGTCTCAGAATCTGCTTCTAAAGGGACACAATTAAGATGAGTATGTATAGAAATTGTAAATGCACATATGTTTTGCCAAAGAATTCCACTTGAGAATTGATCTTAAAGTATATTTGGACATAAAAAGATATATGATCTTTATAATAGTAAACACCACTGAGTGCTTGCTACATGGTAGGCTTTAAAGCTTTTTTCAAGTAGTAACTGATTCAATCCTCAGAAAAACCCTATGAAATTATTATTAAATCCCCATTTTAACAAAAGAGGAAACTGGGGTACACAGAAGTTAAATAACTTGATTAAAACTGTAAGAGCCAGTAGTACAGAGCCAGAGTTCAAACTCAAGAAATCTGACTTCAAGGCCTATCCTCTTATCCACTCTATATAAACATACAAATAAGGATACTTATTGAAGCATTGTTTCTAACAGCTAGAAACAGTCCAAATGTCTACCATGGGAGGATGATTAAGTAGATTATGGTATGTGCTATTAAAATATTTAGAGCTATCAAAAATAATAAAGTTTATATATTTATATAGAAAGAAGTCCAAGATATCATTAGATGAAAAAAAGGAAAGCGCAGAACACTCTGTTTATTAGAATGGCTTCCAAAACACAGAAAGCGACGTATACATATATGTTTCTCTATGTGTTAACTATCATGGAAATAGTTCTTGCCTTGTGTGTCCAGCTTGAGAGGGAGAACACTGCACGGGAAACCATCTTTTTAATTCTTTAACATAAGTATGTGTTACTCTTTCAATACTCTTTAGTATTGATTATACAATACTAAAAATACTGTGTAATCAAGAGATATATGAACTGACATGTGATCACAGAGAAAAAACAATTTATTTTGCCTAAAAGAGTCCCAGAAGGCCCTATAAAAGTTCCTAATGTATGGGTAAGTACAGAAGAAGTTCTCTCCTGGCAGAGCATATTTGAAGGTCCAGAAGCGTGAGAGTTCACAGGATGTCGAGTAACTATACACATCTTAATGTGTATAGCTGGCAGGAAATAAAGCTAGGAAGAGGTCGATATCAGATGGTCTATAGATATATTAATTCACAAGTGGAAAAATATATTCAGAGTTTCCAATAGCTACTTGACTTAAGATGTTTTTATTGTAGGCTTTTAAAAATAGCTTTGAATGCCATGTGTGCCACACAGCTTATTACAAAGAAAGAAAAGAAAAAGATCTCGAATTGAAAAAGGCTCATCCTCTTATCCACTCATTTTCTCGCTTACAGAAGGTTTGCCAAGGAAATATATCCATAAAGGATCAGAGGACTGAACTGAGGTGCCCACCTCACCACTTAACAACTGTGAGCTCAATATTTTCATCTGTAAATACACATTATAATAGTTTAGCTTCACAGAATTAATGTGAGGATCGTTTGAGATAATTTGTGTAAGACAATTGATATATTGCTAACATTTTACCAGGCACTCAGTAATCAGTACTTATTATTATTGTCAATAAATGTTAATAAATAACAATTTAAATATGATCACAATCTTATTGCTATTATAAGGAAATAAAAACAGCGAGAAGGAAGCATTTCTCTAGGAAAATAAACGTCTGTAGTTTTAATACAAAGAAATATCCACACTCAAAATTATCTTATTTGTCTTTTCTGCTGCCAAACACTTGTGTTCTGCCTAAAGCCACATGGCTGACTGACGGAGTCTCAGCTGTAAGATCTTTCAGCTAACCCCAACACATATGCCATGTCCAACCAGTTATACCCAGGATGGAAGTGTTCGACTGTGGCTTTGAATAAATACCTTAAAAATTCAGAACATAAGTTTTTCCTAGAGAAATACAATGATCTAAAAGCAATTGGACTTAATTATATCTTCAGAAAATATTTCAACCATCTTTACTACAGAGAGAATGCTGGTAAAGAGGTGACATTTATAAAACAGAAGAAACAAATCAAATAAGCACTGGTTTTAAAAAAAAGTCACCCATGTATTGGCCATAGGATCCTAATTAGCTATCACTAAAGCTACCAAAAAAAAAAAAAAAAAAAGAATGTCAAAGATATAAAATTAATCATTCTAGATCACAACCCAAGTGTACTAAAACTGCACAAAATATCAGACTGGCAGAACTACACAGAGACAATCATACAAGCTAGATTAGAGGTACTCTTTTTTCAATACCTGTCTTTTGACTTTTATACTCAGTTGTCCTTGCCCATAAAATTTCCCATTCCATAGAAGACATGTTCAAAAAATTACCTTCATCTTTTATTGATAAATCTTCAGGGAGAAAAAGAGATTCCCTACTTTTTGTAGCAGAGCCTATAAAATTTCTTAGTACTTTCATGATCTCCTAAATATTCACAATCATAATCAGAGAAAAGAATCATTTTTCAGGAAATAGATAACAGTGACATCAAAATTTCTCTAACATTTCATTGATCTAAGTACATTGTACAGACTCAAAGAAATGCTGGTGGACCCAGCTGGTCATGGGTTGAAGAACTCAAAGTTTAATGACTTTGGGTGTTCTTTAAGAGATAACGTAATTGCAAAATACTGCAAAACCACAAGCCATTTTCACATCTTCTCAACACTGCTTTGAACTCTGATTACAGAATCCAGGGACCATTCCTTTCTTCATCAATGTAACATCTAGTTCTTTTCATCTCAGAAAGATGAAATAGAGAATGTTTCTGGTCTATCACCTTAAAAACTATAACATAATTAATAACTTTCTAATTGGATTGAGTTAGATGAAATTCATAGAAGATATTTACCTTTTGGGTGGCAAAGACTTCTAGAGTCTTCTTCCTTAGTGGTGGGCACATGGTAGCATGGTTAAAAGACTAAATCTCCAGGCCTGCCTTGGTAGGTTGTGGTAACATAGCTCAGGTCAATGAGATGTTAGCAGAAGTAACGTGTTCAGATTATGCACTTAAAATAAATGGTTTGCCTTCCATTTCTTTTCTCTCTTTCCCACCGGCTATCACGTGGCTGTAATGAAAGGAGCTGAAACAGCAATTTTAAATAACAAAATAAAAGCTTCATGTAGAAGTTTTCAGTAAATAAAGATAGTAGGAGGTTGAGTCTTGGGCACCACAGGGTGAGGGTGACCATATCGGCCCTTTGATACACTCGATCTGAAACATGAGAGAAAATAATTCTTCTATTTTATCTTCTTTTCATTTTTATTTTCTAATTTTATAGTCTCATTGAGGTCTAGCAACACACAACAAACTGCACAAACGCATGTGTACAACTTGATAATTTTTGACATATGTATACATCTGTGAGACCGTATAACTGGGAAATAGAACATATACTTTCCCCACGAATGCTTCCTTGTGCCATTTTGTAAGATGTTCCCCCACCCTCACCATCCCTAGTCCACCGGCTATTCACTTTCTGTCACTATAGATTACATTTTCTAGTTTACACAAATATGGAATATGCACATTTTTGTCTAGTTGTTTCTAGATAATTATTTTGAGACTTAACCATGTTTTTGTGTATATCACTAGTTGGTTCCTTTTCATTACTCAGTTGTATGGATGGGATATCCATTGTATAGATATGCCACAATTTGCTTATCTATTATGGACTTTTGAGTTATTTCTAGTCTTTGGCTCTTACAAACAGAGATGATGCAAATATTTGCATAAAAGTCTTCAGGTCAGAACACACTTTTATTTCTTGGGTAAATAACTGGAGTAGAATGGCTGGTTATATGGTAAGTGTATGCTTAATTTTTAAAGAAACTACCAAGCTACTCTCCAAAGTGGTTGCCCATCAGTAGTAAAGGGGAATTCCATTTGTCCTACGTCTTCAGCAACATGTAGTATGAACAGTCTGTTTTTAGCCATTATAGGTGGTGCATCCTTAATTTTCATTTCTCTATTGACTAATGGAATTGTGTGTCTCTTCAGGTGCTAATTTTTCATTCATATAACTTCTTAGGAGAACTGGTTATTTAAATATTTTGTCCATTGTTTATTAGAATGTTAATTTTCTTATTATTGAGTTGTAAGTTTTTTCCTGTATTATAGACACAAATTCTTTGTCAGATATATGTTTACATGCCTTTTCTATATGCTATGGCTTTAACAGTATCTTTGGGAAAAAGAGGATTTTAATTTTGATGAGGTCCAATGTATGAATTTTTAAAATTTAATAGCATGTACTTTTGGTGTTCTCTTTAAAAAACCTTCGTCAAACCCAAGATGACCAACATCTTATGTTATATTTTCTTTTAAAGTTTTATAGTTTTAATTCTTAAATATGTAAGTCTATAATCCATTTTGAGTTAATTTTTTTATATGGTAATAAATAGTGATAACAGAGATAATAGTGGAGATTTTTTGTTTATTTTTGTTTTATTTTGCATATGGCTGTTCAATTATTCCAATGTCATTGTTGGAAAGAGTATTCTTTCACCACTGAATTACTTCATTGCTTTTGCTGAAAATCAACTGACTATGCATTGGGATTATTTTTAATTCTTATTCTGTTTCGTTGATCTATATATTCATTTTTATGTCAGTATACTGTCTTAATTCCCTTAGCTTTATATTAAATTTTAAAATCAAGTAGTATAAATCCTTCAATTTTGCTTTCTTTTTTAAAAAAGTCATTTTGATTATTCTAGGACCTTGGCATTTTCTTACAAATTTTATTATCAGCTTATTATTTTATAGGAAATATCTGCTGAGATTTTGATTGACATCATCTTGAACTTATAAATTTGGGGAGCTTTGCCATCTTAACACTCTATAGTCTTTCATTCTGTGAACATAGTATATCACCATTTATTTAGCCCCTCTTTAATTTCTTCCAGCAATATTTGCAGTTTTCAGTGTACCCTTTTGTGCATCTTTGATTAGGTTTATCTGCGTGTCATAGTTTTGATAATATTATAAGTAATACTGCCTTTTAATTTCTATTTTTATTTGTTCATTGCTAGTATATAAAGATATAATTGATTTTCAAAATTCAACCTTGTATCCTACAAGTGTGTTGAAATCACTTTTTAGTTCCAATAGCTTTTTAAAAATTCCTTATGATTTTCTAAATAAAAGATGAGTCATTTGTGAATAAAATAAGTTTTGTTTTTCGTTCTTGCCTTATTTTCCTAGCTGGGATCTTCAATACAGTATAGAGTACAGAACAGATATCTTTGACTCATTCTTGGTCTTGGAAGAAAAACTAAGTTTTTAGCCACTAAGTATGATATTAAGCTACAGAATTCTATGCATGACATTTATTGGATTAAGGAAATTCCCTTTAACTTCTAAGTTGCTGAAAGATTTTATCAAAGATAAATTTTGGATCTTTTCAAGTGCTTTTTCCCGCACATGTTGAGATAATGAAGTGATTCTTCTTTTTCAGTCTGTTAATATGATAAATTACACTGATTAATTTCTAAATGTTTACTCACATTGTTTTTTCTAAAATAACTCCACTTAATCATGATGTATTATACTTTTTGGATTTGACTAACGCTTTTTAAAAATTTTTTGTGTCAGTGTTAATAAGAGATATTGGTATGTAGTTTGTATTCTCATTATCTTTTACTGTTTTTTTTTTTTTTTTGTATTAAAATAGTACCAGCTTTACAGAATGAGTTGGGAAGTTTTCGGTGCTCTTCAGTATTTTGTTTAAACAACTGCTAGTTAGTTACACCTGACACACCTGTCTTCTGTCTAATGTTATGTTTGTACATGAAAGGGGTAGATGGATGTGGCTGTGAGTAAAAGACAGAAGAGAACATCAATTTCTTTTAAAGACAAATTGTGTTTATTGAATATTTAGATTAAATGAAAGCCATTGTGCCTCCATTTCCTGTAAAATGGAGGTGATAATATTGTCATTTCTATGTCATGGAATTGTTGGGGTTTGCTTGAGATAATATGCATGAATCATCTGGTATATTGCTGGGACATAGGTGAATCTCAGTAAAAGGTAGTCATTTTCTCTTGTTACTATTCTCAACCATATTGTCATCATTGATATCATCATATCTATAACTTTTATAAAGTTCATCATTTAATAATGAAAACATTGGGCATTTTAGGAACAAATTTATAGCTGTTTCCCATTGTCATATCTCTGGCTTCTCGCTGTTCTCATAAATGGGCCACAGGACTCCCAAGGCTGGCATTTGGTAAGGGGGTAGTGTTATCACCTCTTCGATATGATTTGATGTAATAGCTGTGTAAGAATAAATTAACTGGAATGCTTTATCTCAAGTAGATGGGATTCTAGGTAGATGAGAGCCACTACTCTGAGAAGCAAAGAGAAATAATGGTCACATCACTAAAATAAATGCAATGTAAGAAACACTGAACTCAAAATTAGGACCCCTAAGTTTAAGGCTCAGTTTTGGATATACTGGTTAAGTTAACCTTTCAATCAAAAAATATTTATTGAGATCCCAGTGTATGCCAGGACTTATGCACAGCTCACAGTGGTGAACAGGATGGAATTGCCCCTGAGATTTATTGTTATCATTTTAACCACTTTGGGATCTTTCTTTATTCTACCTACCTCACAAACCTAGTTGTAAGAAGCATTTGCATAAAAGCATATTGTAGTCTGCTTCCTAGAGAAAACCATAAGACTCTGCAGGTGATTCTCACAATTATATGAGTTTTAATCTCAGACT
This sequence comes from Rousettus aegyptiacus, assembly GCF_014176215.1. NCBI lineage: Eukaryota > Metazoa > Chordata > Mammalia > Chiroptera > Pteropodidae > Rousettus > Rousettus aegyptiacus. The sequence continues at coordinate 48,219,909 of NW_023416284.1, forward strand.
TCTGAACTGTCATTTTCTGTTACAGTCTATGTTCCCCTCACTAGCCTATGAACTCTGAGGAGAGAAATTGCCTTAAACATCTTTGTGCCCTGCTTGGCGATAACTTCTAGGTGCTTATTGAATAAATGAGTTAATGAACAAATGAATGAATGAAGAGTCTAGAAAGGAAGGATGCTGGTTAAGAATCACAAAGACTTTAAAAGAGATGAGCATTATTGTAAAACTAACAGAAGGAATAGATGAGGATACAAATGTAGCATACTGGAGTCAGATCATATCAATTTAGTTAGTTTAGAGTGTCTGATTGCCCCTGCCACCTAGGTAAAGTCTTCAAAAGTCAAAATAAACAATAAACAATAGTTTTTAAGTCCCCAACTGTGTGAGCAATTATTAAAATCCTCAAATATAATTGTTCATTTGGCAAATTTCTGCCAAAATTCAAAGCCAACCTAATTTGGAAGGTTCTCACTTTTTCCCCAATGAAAATTACTTTTTTCTCTTGATTATTTTATGTACTTTGAATACATACTGATCGTGCTGGACTTGAGTCATAGCAATGAAGGATCAGAAGTTTCAAAAGTTACCTGACTGTACTTAACTTGCTGTACAGTTTTGGTCAGATCCCTTCAAAACTCTAGGCCTCTGCCTCTTCAACAAGAAGAGGAAAACATTAGAATAGATCATCTATAGCTTCTGACAGCATTAATATACTGATTCTATGGTTGGGTTTTGAACATGAACAAATAGGCTTTCAATTTGTAGTACAAGTCTTATTGCAATTCCTGAAGCAAATGATGATATCTAATATACAGGTAGACCTCTTTATACACCACATAAATTGGATACAAATGTTCAAGCTAAATTAAGCAGAGAATTAAGGCAATTTGATATTACATTTAAGCCTAAAATATCCATTTCAATGAAATAGTTATAGTTTCTTGGACATTTGTCCAGAGGTACAGAGTCTCCAGTCCTTAGTAAGAAGTAGAATCACAAATAACACAGAAATGAGGGCTACTCCTGGGGCTCATTTGGAATACATTCTGTTCAAGAAGGCTATCTGTAAAGCATGGGTTCCACATTCCTCTTTTCATTTCCTCACCCCTGCCAGGACTACAGCAATTTGTTTCTCTAATAATCTGAACCACAGCCTCAATTCTGCCCTGCAATCCAGTCTGCAGGGATCTAACCCAACCCAGAGTGATTCTGAGATCTGAAATGACAAAATGATTTTGTCATTGCTCCCTTTTCTTAAAAGGAAATTACTCTGGTGTATACATTTAGATGATAGCTTTTTGGGTCATCCTATAAAGAGTCTGTTTTTTGACTTTTTCTAATTCTCAGAATTCATCATGAAATATCTTCCCCTTCCAGTAAAGTGAGAGAAGCTAAAAAAAAAAAAAAAAAAATCTGAAACTACACCTAGCCAGTAAACACAGAGAGCAGAAAACATAGTTAACAGAGTATATTTACTTAGGTGAAATGCCATTTAGATTTTAAGCACCTGTCTGGTATGTCCACTTGTATGTATTTAAATGACTAGATATTATTTCAATTCAGACAGCAAATCATTTGACCACCATATCATTCACAGTACTAAAATCCAGGCAGTTAAGTAGGCTTTTATAATCTCTGCCTCTCTTGTAGAAAAATTCTTTTATTTGTTTATTGATTTATTTTTATTTTGAATTTTGTTGTAGTTGAAAGATGAAAGAAGATGAACATAGGATATGGCTATTGCCTGCTGAATCTATGTTTAATGGAAATGTTGTTTTATACTTTGTGTAGCACAGGAAAATAATTACAAGGCAGAAAAGTTGCAGGGAAAGTTACATTTATAATGTTTAACACTTTTTTAAGAAAAAGAATTATAGAGGATTAGGATGGAAGCCCAGTTATTATAACCACAAAGTAATCATTAAACACCTCACAGTTTTGAATTCCACCAGCCTAAGATGATAAGATGCATCTTCACCAATGATGAAGGAGCCTTAGGCCTTCCTGGGCAGGGCTGCCTCAGTCACTTCCTTGTGCTTTGCCATAGCTCTGTCAATTGTGGCAATTCCTGGAACTAAGAGCCTGATTTATCCTCACAATTGGTCCAATTTCTCTGTCATGTGTAGAAACTGACACAGATTTTTTTATAAAGGAAATATGAATGACGATACAAAGTGAACATTCAAGAAACACCTTCTCTGGAGAAACTTTAGAGGTTGAGTATTCATTTCTCACTAAGCTCATCATCTGTGCCTTTCCTGCCTTTTGATGAATTTAGTGCTTTAAATGACAGTCTTTTCAATGGGCTGGAGAAACGAGGACTGGGGACATTTCTACGCATGTCAGCTAGCTGTTCAGGACTCCCTTTCAAGGTTTCACTGTGACTGGGCAGGGCTTCTAAATAATTTTAACCAAAGTTTCACTGTCTTGGAGTTATGCTTCCTAAAAGAAACCTCAGACACAAATTTGAATCACAGTGTTAATGACTAATTTCGGTTTACTTTGTTTTCTCCCCTGGTTATGTTTGCATGATGACATATGATATTAATGTCTATAGCCCAAAATATAAGTAATATGAGAATTTTAGATAGACATACAAACCCAAGAAATGGGATTATTTTTGGCGAAGAAAGCCTTTTTCAAAAGCCCTAGTCAAGAGGAGAAGACACATATATAAACAAACAGTTATATAAGATCAGAAAAAACAAGTTGCCTCTGTTTCTTAATAGACATATAAATTTAGTTTCTTCATAGATACAAAATAGGAATAATCCCACCACTTAAAATGGTTATTTTAAGAATTAAATTAAGTAACTTGTGAAAGAACATAGCACATCCTAAAAACAAAGTAAATGTTAGTTTCTGTTCTCCCTTCTGAAACAGGAATTCTGAAGTTGGCATTTGTTGTTTATATTTTATTACTGGTGATTAAATGTGGTTAGGATACAGAAGGACAGGAAGCACTAAAAGAGAAGTAAAAAATCCTGACAACTTTTGTATGTTGTTGACTTTACACATATTCTAACAAGACTAACTCTTATGAATAAACTTGTGACAGATAAGATTATTTAGGAAGCTGGTAAAGTTTAGTTAAACACATTGTTATTATTGTTAAAATCCTTAACTTGTTTTTTTATTCTTTCGCTCATTCGCTCACTTATTTTTTTAAATTATAAATAAATATGATAGGTGCTCAATATATTTTTTTTGAAAAATAAGTGAATTTTCTAGGAATCTATTACATTGCAAATACTATTCTAAGTTCCATCAATTAAAAAGTAGAAAAGTCTTGCCTTGAAGGAGCTTACAATTAGTAACAGAGATAGGGATATATCCAGAAAAAAAAAAAAACTTGTATTCATCTCCTAATGTACAAAGGAAGGAAAATGTCTTGAGTATTTGCACTAAATATGTTGCTCACCCCCAGAGCATCATTTTTTTGCTACCAAATCTGGGTTGCCGTTTGGTTTTTTTTCTGGTTTCTTGCTAACAACGAATACCTGTACAGGCTTAAGGATAAGGGTCTGCCTAGTCTTTAAGTCCAAGTTATTGTCCAAATTTCTGAATTCTTACTCAGTCTAGTAAATATTTGGAGAGAGAACTATCCCTAGAGGCAGTTTCTGATGAATACTCCTATGCTCGTCAAAGAGGACGCTTAATAAATTTAGGACCCAATACACCTTATTTCCAAGCATGAAGAAAGGGAGAGTTGTGAGGCTAGAAATTCCAACATAACAAACTTACACCCAGCATCCTTGTAGTACATATGTAATGAATAGTTTCTTTCTGGCAAAATATATTTGTACCTGGAACAGGGCTGCTTTTGCTCATAAGATTTAGTTTGCTTTGAGGTAGCAGTAAAATACCTGAAGTTACAATTATCCCCTGACATCCTGTGTCTGTGAGACATGCATGATGTGTTGCATCCTGTGTCTGCTGTCATGCAAAGCTATAGTCAGCAGTGATTCCAAGACATGTGGGCACATGTATAAATAAGCTTGTCTGTGCTTGAAAGCCAGCTGTATGTTTGGGCCAACCATGTTATTGCCACTTCAATGCCTTTGATGTTCTCCATTAGCTTTGCTGAGGTGCTGCAGGTGTTAACAATTGGTAACGGTGTTCTGTAAATCTATGCTCTTCTCCCATATTGCTTTGCAGTGATGACACCCTGTGAAAGCTTTTGAAGGGAAGGCTTTAACCTCTCTACCAGAGTCCTCTTGAACCATCCTAAATAAAGAAGAGATGCATTTGCTATGTAAATGCAAACTCATAAAACAAAACAAACAATATTCAGGTTATCTCCTAGCCCCTCACTGCTACTAATAGAATTTTTTTTCACCTAATCTACTACTATGTTGACATTCTAGAGTCACCACTGTTGTGACTGGGTGGGACTATGGCTAAGAGCATAGTGTATGGAGTGAAAACAGTGCCTACGTCATATGGTAACAGAATATTAAGTAAATCAGGCATGTATATTAATGTAGTTATTGTCACATATTAAGTATTCAGAAAATATTATCCATTATTATTGCTATAAAAATTATTATCATTATTACAGTTTTTATTGGCAACGTCATAGTCTTTTTCTAGTTAAATCATCTCTATGGTATCCATTAGCCCAATAAAATAATCCAAACTCCAAATTCCTTTATAATCTGAACCCAATTTACCTTTCCGCTGGCTTTATCTCCTGCTACACATTGCCTCATGTCCTGTACTTCTGCCCTAATGGCTGACTTACTGTTTCCCAGATATCATGTGTTTTACCTCCTCTGTCTTTGGTCTTGCCATTTTCACTTCTTTGTATGGTCTTTAACACCGTATTGACCTAGAAAACTCTTAGTTAACTTTTAATGTGTTAGAGTTAAGTGACATCCCCTTTGTGAGATTTTCCCTAACCCCCACCCTACAGAAAAAGAAAACAGTAGTCACTAATGTATTACTGTCATTTATAAATACTAATACTTCAAGCCCTTCTAACTGCTGACTATATAAATCATCTATCACTTTCTCTCTCTCTCTCTCTCTCTCTTTTTTTTTCGTGGTTACTACCAAACAGGGTATGTATTAAGTGCTAAATAAATATTTATTGAATAGGCAAAGTGTTAAAAAATATAGAATGTTCTGATATAGATAGTCTCATTTGATCTTTTCAAAGCTCCTTGGAAGAAGCCAGGGAAAAGTAGAAAAGTATAATGATTTTAAAAAACAGGTTCTAAAGAAGGATGATAAGTGACTTGTGTCTGTAGGACCTTGAGCAAGTTGTATATTCTCTGATCTTCACTTACCACTTCTGTAAAATGGGAGTGACATTTATGTTTATCATTAAATTAAATGATCCATGTAGATTGCATATTACTGTGCTGACACGTGTTAATAAGCAATAACCTTTAAATTATAAAACAGATTATCAAAGAAATTGAATGATTTGTGCAAAATTACGTGGCTGGCCAAAGAGAGAACTGACACAAAACTTGGTATGTCTGATTCTTAGTTATTTTTATGTTCTAAAATACCCCCTCCCGCTTCCCAAGAATATTAATAAAGAGAACGTAAGGTAGACACTGAAGAGAACTTTCCACTGCTTCGCTATGGTGCTCGTGCATTTAAGGTAAAGATAAGGAACAAACAGAGTGTTGGCTTTCTTTAGTAATTCTAAACTAAAACATATTTTAATATTCAGGCTGTGAAACACTTTTGATTAAATAATATTATAGAACTCTACTTGAATTTATATAATACTTTTCCTCACAAGAATTTTCTTGTGATATTCCATTTATCTCTCATTTATTTCAATAAATATTTAATTTTTCGCTTACTATATGTTACCACTGGTCTAGGCACTAAAGGTACAAAAATGAATGAGACAACAACTCTGCTCTTCACTCTTACGTTTAGGTGAGGAGATTAGCATGAAGTAATCAACTGCTACCCAACCTGGTAGGTACTATCATAGTGTATATATTATAGAAGCTTGTAGTAGCAGGAGCATAAGAGACTTGCTCAGGAATAATGCAAATGAAAGAGAAAATTTGGAGCTAGGTCTGGGAGTGATATTTTATTATGTAAACCAGGAGTCTCCAAATATTTTCTGGTGCTCATCTTTAACATATCTTTAACACATTTTAAAATAAAGTATATACCTGTACAACTGCTAATACATTATGTTTTGAACACTTACCTACTCTGTGATACAACAATTCTACTACCAGGTGTATCTCTAAAAGTTTTAAATGTGCACCAAGAGAATATACAATACTATCTGTAGTAGAATTGTCCATATTAGTTAATCTTGGAAAGAATTCAAATATACACCAACTAGAGAGTAGGCAAATAACTTTCGATGCATTCACAAATGGAATATTCTTCCTCAGTAAAAATTAATGAACTACAGCTTCATTTAACACTGTGAATGAATCTTTAAAATGTAATCCTGAGTTAAAAAGCAAGTTATAACAACTAAATCCAGTATGATAGCACTTTTAAAAAGCTGAAGAACAAATGAAACAATATACTACTTCTAAATAAATGCATATGTTATAAAACTATTAAAAATAAGGAAGTAATGAAAAATAAAAATCAGCTTGGGAGGATAAGTCAGTGGAAGCAAGAGGAAGGGAGAGGTGAAAGTGAAGGTAAATGAGACAGTTCTCATGATGTACTAGGATGTAAGTCAGATTGCAGGCATTAATTTCATTATTATACTCTATAACTTGTAGATATGTCATATTCTTAAGTAAATATCAAATTTTGCACAATAAAAAAGAGTGAATAGAAGTGTCAACATTTTCTTCCTGAACCTTAATATAGCCCTCGAGGGCCACTAAATTAGACAATGGAGTCACTGTTATTTTTCTAGTAGGGAAATGAAATGCTCATATTCCTGTTTTAAGAAGATTTTTTAAATCGACATTATAGAGCATAGATAATCCATGTGAGAGATCTTTAGCTCCTCACCAAACACAGTGGCTTTGGGAACAAATTATATGGAGTGGGCTTGAGAGCTATTTAAGTAGAACTAATGGGTTTTGGAGACGTGTAATGGAGATGACAATCATTTAAGATGCCCATTAGTTTTCTAGATTGAACAACTGATGCCATTAACCAAGATAGAAAATACAGTAAAAAAAAAAAAAGCATGATTATGGAGTATAACAATAGAGAAGATGGCATTCTAAACCTGAGGGTTTGAAGCATCCCAACAACATAAAAGTGAAGTTGTCTGGTGATAGTTAGAAATACTTTCTGGAGCTCAGGAGAATAATGAGCTCTGAAAATAAGAACACAGATGTCACCAACACACCAGTAACCATGACCACAAAAGTATAAGATCTTTCAAAATAAGAACAGGTCAAATAAAAAAAAAAAAAAATGAAGAGAGCTATATTGGATTCCTAAGGTTGTTGTGCATGAAGGATGTTGAAGAGAAACTCTCAGGGCTATAGAAGAACCAGGAAAAAATGAGGAAGCCGAGTCAAATGCCCCCAGATAAATCAAATGAAATACATATTGCAAAGCCTTTCTGTTTCAAACCTGAAGACCAGCTGTCTTAGCTCCTTCGTGAGACTCTTATCCGTGAATGGATCTAATGGTTTTCAAATTGTATGCCAGGAATTCTAGAGCTACGTGGAATGGTTAGAGGAATACTATTCTTCATTCCATAAATACAAAACTTTAGTCTACCAGGCACTATGTAAGGGTCTGCTCTTATAGTGCCAAGGATTAGTTTATAGTTCTAAAAATTAGTTATGAAATATTTTTTGTCGATAATAAAGAAATCCATTCATCATCGTTATATATATGGCATAATAGTGTATATATGTGTGTGTGTGTGTTTGTGTATATATATACACATATATACATATATATACACATATATACATACGCAAACGCACACACAGCATTGGGCTAGAGGGTATTGAGAATTGAATACTAGTAACTCTCTCTGCCACAATGAACTACAGCATTTAGCCCAGAAGAATGCCTCAGGAACTATTCTTAAATTTAGTTTATGGCATAAAAATGACTTTTTAGGAAAAGCAACATTAAAAATGGGACCAGACCATCTAAGCATGGAAGCACCATAATTTTCATGAAAAATTTTATTTAGAAAAAAGAAGTGTTCTGCTATAAAAATAATTAAAAACCATTATACAGAAATTCCAAATTATAGATCATGTTGACTATGTTAAAAAGATCTAATTTTGATTAGTAATGTAGAAGTATGTATTTTAAAAGACCTGGAGAGATATATACAAGATACTTGCTGCTCTCAGAGAGAAAGGAATTGGAACTAGGAAAAACTGAAATATCTTTATTCATACGCTTCTATATTATTTGACTTTCTGCAATTACTATGCACTAATATTGTAATTAAAGAGCAAATACTACCACTATGGAAAACAGTATGGAGTCTCCTCAAAAAACTAAGAATTGAATTGCCTTATGATCCAACAATTCCTATTCTGGTATTTACCCTAAAACCTGAAAACATTTATCCTCAAAGATATATGCACCTTGATGTTCATATATAACAGCATTAGTTACGATGGCCAGGACACGGAAGCAAGTGAAGTGTCCTACGATAGATGACTGGATAAAGAAGCTGTGGTACCTATATACAATGGAATATTAGCCATAAGAACAGATGAAATACTGCCATTTGTGACAATGTGGATGGACCTCAAGATAATCACGCTAAATGAAATAAGTCAGACAGAAAAATTGAAAACCACATGATATCACTCATATGAAATATAAATCTAAAAGCAACAAATAAACATGACAAACAGAGACTCATGGACATTGACAGTGGATTGTGGTTACCAGAGGGAAGGGGGAGAGGAGAAGTAAAGGGGGTCTAATATTTGGTGATGGGAAAAAATCTAACTATGAGTGGTGAACATACAATGTAATATATGTATGACATATTGTTGAATTGTACACGTGAAACTTATTGGATGTTGTTGATCAATGTCACCCCCAATAATTTTTTTAATTAAAAGTTAAATAAAATAAGCAACTACTCAGTAGAAAATTTAGAAATTCACATTGCTTCTTTGGGTTGTTATTTCACCCTAAGAATTTACAAATATCGTATTAAAAAAAAAACCACATAGTGACCACCTAGGAACTAGGGAGCCAAGTCTAAGATTGGATTTAGTAAAATTCCTCTTGGTTGCTTTAAACTGAGAAAGTCCCCAGACCACAGAATTTATAATTCCTCAGGAGAGCTGCAAGCCAGAGATTTGTAAATTAGCTTTTTATACAATGCTTTTTTTTCTGTTGCAGAAAACATGAGTCCTTCAGCATTTTTAATGACTAATCCAAAGTTATGAAATAAGGTAGCAGTAAAGACTAATAGATGCAGCTGTGCTTTGATTCTGTACTTTTCATATGAAATCCACTCTCAGAGGCATTTTCCCTATTTACCTTCAAACTGTAACATCTGTGTAGTTGTCGTCTACCATCGTGCTGTCACATCTCAATGTGGGTTTATAAAAAAGCAATTCAAAAGAAACTTGGCAAGGTTAAAACAAATCTAATTAGTGTTTTTTTTTTTTTTTCATGAAAGCGTTCTTTTTCATTGCAATCAATATGCCTGAATGAGGCTAACTGAATGAGGCTAGGTACAATTTTCTGATAAAATATGATTTAATCTTGGGACTAGCTTAAGCAAGTTGATCTTAAAATTTAAGCACATTTATGCAAAACATTAGATGTATAGAATGGAAGAATAACAAAATAAAGTAATTAACAATAAAATGGGTAATAACTGAAAAACCTAGTAAAATATTGACCAATTAACTTTGTCTTTGGCTACCCTGGTTAATCAAATACTTTGTGACACACATCACTCTGTATGAAATGACATTGCTTTTACCCTAAACCAGGTTTCTATGAGCAGAGTTTATATCACAGTGGTAAACTGGGAAGGGGGTGGAAAGATAATATTTTAGCAAATTCCCAGAAATTCACAAAAAAAAGGGCTCTTATCTCTTCAACTCCTTAAGTTACTAGTAACTTGATGGAGAAATAAATACTTTCAACTTGCAATTTTATCTCCAATGCTTTATTTGATCTTTAAAATCTTCAGTAAAAAGGAAAAGAGAAAAACCATTTCCAATAATACTTCTATCGGTGAAGGAGATTAGTGAATTAAATGAATAAATAAAATATGGGTGAATAGTCTAATGTTTCAAAAACAAAGAAAGTTAACTATTCTAAGTAAATCAAGATGGAGGAAACCATTCCTGAACTATTACTCAAAAAATATAAAATCTCTTATTAGTTTAAAAAATGCTTTCACTTATAGAGCTCTATTTTATGTCTTGATTTTTAGATCTAAATTACAGTATTTATATCCAAAAATGAAGCTAACAACTCTGAAATAAGCATTTCAATCAATAGATATTGGCCTTATGGTTCCTGAAATTGAGGGCACATATTTGCAAGATAGCTAGCTGGGAGTGGGTGTGAGGCGTGGCTGTAGTTGGGACATAGATGATTCATCCATGGCAGGCTCAGCCACCTCAGTAACTTCTCATTGCTAATTACAAAGCTTTTATGATCTGCTCCTTACCTGAGTTTTAGCTTCTTCTTCTTCAAGTCTAAATTATAATTCACATATTCTTTCCCACTCCCGGATCTCACTTGCCATCTCCTTCCTCTGTTCTCAAGATGCACCCTTTCTTTTCTGTTTCCTAAGGAAATTCAGTTTCCTTTCTTCTTCACCTGGAATGCTCCTGTGCCCCAAATCTCCAAGGCAGCTTGCTGAAATCCTACTCTTCGTCAAGACTTAGCTCAAATGTCTTCTTTAGGAAGACTTTCCAGACCTCCCTCTATAACACATATCACATAGATACATACATATACGCACACATGATTGAGACCCAAGGTAGAATCAAGGATGCCCTAAGTTATTACATTATATTATTATACAATATACTATATTTTAATATTGTAAACTTATAATATTATAATTATTTGCTTACATGTCTGTCTCTCCCATGACTATATCATGAGCTCCTGAAGGGCAGAGCTTTATCTTTGTATCCCAGGTACTTACCATAGAGCATGCTACATAGTAATGATTCTATAAATGCTTGAAGAATGAATAAATGAATTTATTCTTATCCTTCAAGATATATATCAATTTCTTTTACTAATGTAAGCCTTGTAGATTCATCTAAGATAGGAACAAATTCTGTCTTCTCTGTGCTCTCATAATATTTTATTTATTCATTGCTTATGGTTGCTACCACTAACTTTCCTGGATTTTTAACTGCATCTTTCCTATTATCTAGCTTATCTGAAAAAGATGATGCCTTCTTCATCTTTTCCCCATATAGTACTGTGCTTTGAAAATGTTCTCCTCAATACTTGCTGAAATAAATGTATGTATTTGCAGTGTTTTCTCAAATATACATAATTAAATAATACAGTGTTTCCTGAATGGCAGAGATAATCTCAGATTCATTTTTATTTGTCTGGGCCCAACACATAGCAGGTGCCAAACAAACAGGTGCTGGGAGCATAAAAGGAGAGAATGACTATTTGAAAAGCAAAGACCCTTTACTTTGTTCATCATCACTGTTGACAACAATCTGGTCCTTGAGCAAACACTGGGAGTGAGAATAGGTAGACTCACTCAGCTTTAATAGCTAGCCTCACTGTATACTTTTTCTTCCAGTGTTCAGGTATCCATGGAAATAATGACTTCAGAAGAGATAATAGTAGTTTTTAATTTCAGAAGTTAGGGAAATATTAACTTTTTTTTTTTCTACAAATAGCTTTATTGTTTCAATTTGGTCCAAGGCATGTGAGAGGGTTAGAGGATGGTTAGAAGGCTGACTATTGGTTACAAGGAGAGGCTCAGGCACAAAGCCAACAACAGGGGAAAGCAGAGGAGCCCCTCAAAAGCCTCTGGGCTCCAAATCTCTTAGTCATGCTTGAGGGTGAGCTTTTCGAAGAGATACTCGCCCAGGCCAGCCTGAGGGCCGGCCAGCTTGGAGAGGTTAGTCAGGTGGTCTCCCATCTTCTTGATGAGTTTCACCTCCTCATCTAGAAAGTGGCTCTCCAGGAAGTCACAGAGGTGGGGGTCTCAGAGCATGAAGATCCAAAAAGGCCTGGTTTAGATTCTTCTCCATGACCATGGTGACTTCTGTGGCACCCTGAGGTTTACCCCGCTCATCTTGAGAAGGTTTCTGCAGGTCCTGGAAAGGGATGTGGCCGCCATGCTAGTTTTGCATCTTCAAGAGATGCTAGGTGCCCTTGCATTTCTCCTCGGCCAACTCTTGGAAGAAGTGACCCACACCTTCCAGAGCCACATCATTGCATCAAAATAGAAGCCCAGAGAGAGGCGGGTATAGGAGGCCTTTAGATACAGGTTGACCAGGAGGTTGACAGCAGCCTCCACCTTGGTGGAATAATTCTGATGGATTTGAGAGCTCACCATGGTTGTTAGGCAATAAAGAGTGAAACTCAAAATACTGTGTTGCCTGGTCTTGGAGCCAAGGATTGGTGAGAAGGTTCTGAAGTTTGCAACTGGAAAATAGGTTGGAGGGTGGTCGAAGGGTAGAAGAAGTAGCGTCCCTGGATTTGTTCCATCTAAACACTGTTGAAGCAAGAGATAGATCTGAGGGGCCACTGAGGGCACTGCCAAAGTATTAACTTTTTGATTCACTACCATATTCCCTGAAATGGTGACAATACTGCAAGCAGTTGGAAATAGATGAGACAGTCTCCTTTATAGTAGTTGACTGAGAAGTTGACATATGCTTTAAGCACTGAAATCCATAGCCACATGGAAGAATAGGATAGCTCTAGTTACTAAGATTAAAATCTTCAAAGATCTCATTGGTCCATTTTTTGAAAACTTTTATATGCCATCCTTGTGATAATCTCTTCACATATTCTCATTTCATTCTCTTAATCCTGTAAGCCAAGTTTTATTGCCCTCTTTCTACTGAGGAGAAAACTGAGGCTCAGAAATTTTCATCAATTTACCCAATATTATGTAGCTATACTGCCTTATCACAGGATGGATAAGGTTGGAAATCTGGATGGAAGAAAATACTCTTTGACTTTCTCTCAGGGCTTTATTGTGTCCAGTAAGTGACTCATACATGCCTCTGTGACTTACGAACAAATTTTTATTACCTTATTTCATCAGAAGTGCACATAAGAATTAGAAAACTTAATTTTTAATTACCTAAAGGGGGACACATTAAACTATACGTTAACTATCCACAAGGCAAAATGATCTCAATCAGCAACTTCAGCCAAGACTTTTATCTAAGTTAACCCCCAAAAATGGCCTATTGAGTTCTATTCTTTTTTTTCCTTCACAGTTTTGTATCTCTGAGCATGCATATGAGTAATACGCATCATTGTGAAGATGCTTCACCATAAATAAAACATATCTCCAAGTAACTGGCTCCACTTCAAGAATCTAGCTACTGCTTCTGAGGAAACTTAGCCAAAGCTGAGCTAAGATTTTTAAATCTTCTACATCCTCTGACTTCATCAACCACATTAACTCTGTGCTTGGGGCACTCATATCAGCAAATGTGGCCTACCCATCACCAACATAGCTCTAAAAATATTGAACTATATTATGTAAATGTTTATGGGTTAATTGTGAGAAAAATTAGATGTCTCCATAGATATGTGAATAAAGGCAATACATGCAATATTAGTTTGCCTACATCAATGTGAAGATATAAATGTTACATTAGATGATTTATCATTTGAATATGAAAAGCATGCTTTCTAAAACACTGTCCAGATCTCCTTTCCTGAGAGAAGCAGCCATAACAGTGACAATAAAGCTTTCTTAAGAAGCAGTTGGTCAAGCTTATTACAGGCCATCATGTCAGCTGTCAAAATGATGACTTCCTCAAATTGACCCCCTCTGACCTAGCAGCTCTAAATCTTCTGTTCTTGGCTATTTAAGATATATTTTGATCACCAGATCTAAACATAATTGTCTCGTACAAAATATCATCGAGGTTACATGTGGTTTATATTTTAAAACTGAGATAAAGGGAGAAGACTGTGTCCATAGCGAACCCACCAAGATGTCTTTATCCTAAAGTCAAATGTAAGAAAACATCTAGTGGATTTGAGGAAAAGAATCAAATCTTTGAGAGGAAGCACATTAAAGGCAGAAATGATTAATAAGAGGTCATGATTTCAAAAAGTTCTCACTGTAGTTATATCAGAGATTCTTTTTGAATATATTTATAATATATAAGTAAATCTAAATATTCTTTTCTTTCCTCCTCTAACTTTCATGTAAGTAGTCTAATTTTGACTAAGCAAGGATATTTTTCTTTCTTTCTTTTTTTGCCTACTCTTTCTGCTTAATTATTGTAAACAGAAACAACAATAAATATAACATTCTTTTTAAAAATGCTTTTAGCCTAATTTATTAGTAGAATCTGGAATTTTGCCTAACTGAGAGGGTCCATTTAGATTGATCGAATCGATTTTTCAATATGTGTATGACAATTCAGTGTGTAATAGCCATGCCCTGAGTCCTTTATGACTTTGGGTTTAGATGAGTATGGTTAGTGCCATTATATTTTAGAAAACCTCAGAGTAGGTCATCAGAGTATAGGAAGCACAGGCCATACTTTCCTTCCAGTACCTCCAAATGCATGTTGAAAGCCTGAAAGCAACAACTCTTTCCTATGTGAGAATTAGCTTCTATGCTTCATTACACATTGTTCTGTTCTTGGTACTTAGGTGAACATTACTGTTCTTTTTTTAGATGCTAGCACAGAAAAGAAGCAAAGGAAACTTTTTTTCTTCCATTTTCTTAAACTTCCTAGGTCAGATTCTCCAATTGCTTGTTCTTTCTAGCAATTTTCTAAAGTCACACTATTTGATGCAGGTAAAATCTAAATTTATTGATCACCATCCTAGTATGTTCCACGTACCGTTCTAAGCAATTTCCTTGTGTTATATGGTTTATTTCTCATAATAATTGAACTAGTATTATTATCTCTATTTATTCATTTAAAAAATAATAGTTAGCAACCTTCCCAGGGTCACTTGCTACTTAGTAGAAGAAGGATTTGGAAAAAAATGTATGAAGGAGAGGTATTTCCTAGAAGGCGGTTTAGAACCAGAGAAAAGCAAAGCATCAGTAAGTTTTCCACTGACCCTGAGATTTCACTCACCATCTTTTTTTCCTTTATCTTCAAAGCCTTGTCTATTTAGCATCAAGAAATCAAGGTTGAGTATGAGGAGCTAGAGCCAACTTAGGTCTCAGATTTGCAGGTAGTTTGCCTTTGATGCCCATCCATCGTTTTGTCCAGAAACTCTTACCCTAAGCCCTTGGGTTCCTAATACTTTCTTTTTGTCTGCTGTATGCTCCTATTTTCATTTTTTGGTGTCATATTGCAACCCACCTTCCTTAGGCATTACCCTGACTGAACTTTAACCTATAACCATTCTACTCACTGGCATAGTATGCCTGTGGTATCTTAATATGTATAGAGTTTGTCTCAACTAGAAGATAATAAGAGAACTGTTAAGTTGCTAATAGCTATGCAAGTTAATATATATATATATATATATATATGCTAATTGAAGTGAAAACTTGGTAATTCCTCACAATCCTTTCATCTGTTTTTGTGGTATCTGCTTAACATGAGAGTTAAGATAACTAAGAAAGAGAAGGCATAGCAATGAAATTTTCAAAGAATATTCCCTCTGAATACTATACTGTAAAGTAAACATGTATTTTTTTCATTTTACCAGTTAAAATTTATTTTTATAAATCAGAATAGATTCATATAAAGAAGTTTTGGTTTTTTATTAGGGTTCCTTATTGAGGATCTGTGTACTAATAACATTAGGAAATTTGAGAATCTTTTGAAATTATTTGGTGTGAATGTTTGTGTTTGAATTTTGTTAAAAAGAGAGTAGATAAATTTCATGAATGTTCTCAAGGAGGTCTATGAATTCCTGTCCCATCCATCAAAAAAAAAAAAAAAAAAAAGAGAAGTGCTATGTGCCTGTTTAATTCACATAAATTATGTAAAATGAACATGGTTTCCCAAAAGGCTCCATTTGATTACTAAGTTAAGCAGTCTCTTTCTTCTCTGAAAATTAGTTTCTTTTCTCCCAACCCTGGCCCATTCATAGGCTTCCCCAGATGTTTTCACTACCTTTTTCTGGCTTTATCTATTTCACATATATCTGTCTGTCAGTTGCAGTTAAGATGTAAATTCCTCGTTTTACAAATTTTTTGGCATACTCTAACATGCTATATTCAGTGTACTAACAAAACATGCTCATCTACTTGTATAAAGACTTTTAAATAGTTTAGATGAAAACTTGTATGCCATATATACAGATAGCCAGAATAAAGAATAAAAGGTATTAACAACCAAGTAGAGAAAAGAGGAGGGAATTCTCCCAGGAATCAGGGAGAAGATGCACATCTATTAGTTCTGAGATTTTGGCAGCCAAGGCAAAACAGAAATACGAATGATTACATAGATCTCTCTACATGAAGGGGAAAAAAAAAAAACACCTGTTTTTCAGAAGAGAAAGCTTTTCTGCCACTGACTTCTATGAGGAATACTTCCCAGGTCTTCTTCACATTGTTGGCACTTCTTTCAACAAGAACTTCAACAGCCTCTCTTCTCTTTTACTCTCTCCCTCACTTCCATACTAGCAAACACCTGATTAGGTTGCCGATTACCAACAGTTTTCAGAACAGTATTTCTTTCCCATAGGTTCATGGACATCACTAAGATCTTTCATTCATCAACTCATATACTTGATCAAGTCGCTTCTTGGCCACCGTTCCTTGATACATGAAGAGACAATTAATGTGGTAATCTGGCCTAGGAAAGGTAAGTTTTGGAAATGTTATTAATTATAGTGTAACATTTCACGTGTCTCTTTTGCTTATTACTCATCATCCTTTTTTGCGATTTAGAAAAATGATGATAGCAACATATTGCTCTCTGGAGAGTTCCTGAAATGTATACCTTCTAAGATGTTGATTAAGAAGAGATTTACCAAAGAACTTAGATGTCAGACAGTCAGTTAGGAGTTGGCCTTCTGCTATGAAACAAGAAAAATGACTTGTCTTTCCACCTGGTAAAAGACCACCATTTCTTTATCAAAAAGTAGGTGTCCATACATTTGCAATCTCTAATGCTCTTTCATATGCCTGTTTAATTCACATAAATTATGTGAAACTTGGCCACCTACTCCAAGACATTGAATGTTCTTGGACAGAATTTCTAAAATGTTTCCTCTCCGAAGAAGTCCTGTCCATGATCATAGAGATCCCATAATTATGTTGCTATATGGCACAGTGGATCATAAAGGGAGATTATCCAGGTGGACCTTACCTAACAACACAAATTATTTAAAGCAGAGAACTTTCTCTAACTAGTGGTAGAAGAAATCAGACAGATTTTAAGTATGAGAAGGATTTAATATGCTATAGTTGGTTTAAAGATGCAGGGGGTCTGTGAAAAGGAACAAGGCCCCAGAAACAGGATCTCAGTTCTACAATAATAAGGAACTGAATTCTGCCAATAATAGAAAAGAACTTGAGAAAGAACCTTGAACATCAGATGAGGATGCAGTCAACTGATATCTTGATTTCAGCCTTGTGAGACCCTGAGCAAAGAGTCCAGTAACGTTGTCCTAGATTTTCAACCTACAGAAATGTAAGATACCAAATGGGTGTTATTTAAAGCTCCTAAATTTGTGGAAATTTGTTGCACAGTAATAAAAACTAATACTTTGAAGCTTGTATTTCCTTTCATGGAAGTCTGATTTAATGCCTCTAAACTAAAGTCTGTTGACTCTTAATCCATTTAAAGGTGATAACTCATATTGAAAAAATTAGGATTGGAAAAAACTCAGTTTTTAAGGAAACTGGATATTTATGCTTTCATATAACTTTTAAATACATAGTTTTAAGAATTAAACCAGTTTTCTCACCTCCTTCCAGAAGTATGTATGTGTTTCCTATCGGAAGTGTGTATGTTTACATATTTATTTGTTGATCTATTTTTACCAACATAAATGCTTCTATAGTGGAAAAATTTACAAAACTGATAAGGGAATCCTTTCTGAGATAAGATAATGTTTGTAGTCAATAATCAAATTTAAACACCTGTCACCTCTTTGTAAGGAAGATCTAATTGGTACGTATTCATTCAATCAACCAATATTAACTGAGTTCCTACTTTATTTCAGAGCTTGTGCTATACACAGAGGAGATATGAATTAAAAAAAAGAATAGTCCCTTCTCTCAAGAAGGAGTTCAAGGAGCTTGAAATCTGTGAAGAAAGACATAAACTAATTATAGACTTTTGATGTGATGAGTGGAATGTTGGGATAAGAACAAGGTGCTGTAGAAATATGCAGGAAGAATGTAAAATCTAACCTTGATGGGTTAGGAAAAGATTCGCCAAGGAAGTAAATTCAAAGCTAAATTCTGACAGAGTATGAGATGAAGCAAGGGGAAAGGGAGACAGGGCAAAAGTTAGGGTTTGAGATGAGGACAACCCTCAACGAAGTCCAAAATGCTATAGATGTACTTGGTACATTTAAGGAAATAAAGAAAGAATAAAATAGAGTTATAAAAGGCTGAAATTCTTAAGGATTATGTGTGTGGTGCTAATAAGTTTGGACTTTATTCTGGGACAAATGAGAAACTCTTAAAACTTCTAATCAACAATGTGCCAAAGTTAGAGATATTGATGCTTTAGAAATATCTCTCTGGCTGCAGTATGGAAAACTGGTGTTCAGGAGAGGTCATTTTGGCTGCATAGTGAATAGATTTTGGTGGGGGAAGCTGAGCATAGGAGGTGGGAGAAACAAAGGTGGGGGCAACTAGAAAGCATTAGAATAAGCCATGAGATAAGGGCAGCTTGAGCTAATTTAGCTGCAATGGGGAAAGAGACAAAGGGACAGATTCGAGAACATTAAAGAGGCAGAATTGACACATATGTGAATATAATGACAGGAAATACTGGAGCTCACTCAGGTTAATTCTGGAGCTGGTAAATAGGGCATAGGTATCCTGAGGACGTGGAAGCCTTTGGCAACAGAGTTATGAGTGGAGTTAAGGTGAACCAGATGTCCAGCCAGCCATTGGATACACAGAGGTCTAAACAGGAGACTTGGAAGTCATTAGCATGTGGATGTAAATTTAAGTCATATAATCCACAAAGAGTAAGTTATGCATAGGGGATTCAGTTCAATCTCTGGGGAAAATCAAAAGGGATAGTTAGGTGAAGAGGATCCTAAAAATGTAGATATAACAGAGTGCCTTAAGTATCATATGAAATAGGTAACCCACTGCTTTCATAATTTGGCATTATTTAAACTTTTCTTTTTTTATTGAAAACCCATTTTCGGCTTAAAATGGAAATTGGAAATGAACATTCTTATGTCATTACATAAATCTATGATTACTATGGATAATCTCAATCTCATCTACATGTGATTTCAACTTCCTCTTATCATTATTGTAATAACTATAAAATTTACTTTAAGCCTCATAGTCTCTCCTGAAAATATAACTCATATATACAACAAAGCACTGGATGCTGCTACTTGGATAGGCCGCAGAAATTTCAAGCTCAATATGTTTTGAATTGATGAGCCTTAATCCAAACGTGTTCTCCCTCATTTAATGTTACCGAACTCCGTTCACCCAAACCATAATTTTCCTCATTCTCTCTCTTCACAAAATGTCAGTCAGGAGTCATAAAATGTCTATTTCTGAAAAATCACTGGAATCTGTTCCATATTTTCCATTCCTACAGGCACTGCCTTAATTCAGAAATACTTGCCAAAATTATCAATATAGCCTCTTCAATATTACATCTTTTCTTCTAATATTGTCCCATAAGTGCTTTCTTATTGGTGCTACCAATATTATATTTTAAAACTAAAATTTAATTATGTCGCTCTTGCTTAAACGCCCTCAAAGTCATGCTCACATCCTTTGTATAAAGACTCAAATTCTTTAGTGTGACTTACATGACTGATGAAGACAGTTCCTATGTATAAAATGCTTCTCATAATAGAATCATAACAGGGAAGTGGTTATCCAGAGAAAGTTCTGGACATAACAACCCAGCCTTAACCACACAAATGACAGCCTTAAGTGAAAGAGAATCTGGTCCCTGAATCACTGTGTGGAAGGGAGCTCCTAGAGGAACTGTAGGACCCACCCTGGACTGTTACCTGAGAGAAAAATAAACATTTGCTGCATTTGAGTTATTACATTTTGAGACATGTTTGTTACCATAGTGTAGACTTTGCCAACACAAAATCTTTTATAATTCAATCCCTAATGACGTCCCCAACTTTATCCTCCACCATTTCCAACCAATACCAAACTATTGAAAATTCCATAGATAATTCATGCTCACTCTTGTTTTTATGCCTTTGTTCCTGCTGTTCTATCTGCAAGGTTATACCTTCTCTTGTCTTTTCATATAAGACAATGTCAGGCATCAGTCCTCTGGAAAATATTTTTCTCCTTGTTATGGGCTGAACTGCGTACCCTTACCCTAAATTCACACGTCGCAGCCCTAACCTTCAGTACATCATGATGTGACTGTATTGAGAGACAGGGACTTTAAATTAATTAAGAATTAATTAAGGTTAAATGAGATCTTTAGGGTAGGTTTAACCCAACCTGACTGGTATCCTTGGGCACTCAGAGAAATGTCAAAGGTGCACTCACACAGAGAAAAGATGAGAGGACACGATGAGAAGCTGGCCATCTGCAAGCCAAGGAGAAAGGCCACAGAAGAAACTCAAACTGCCAACACATTGATCTTGGACTTCCAGCCTCCAGAACAGTGAGAAAATAAATTTCTGTTGTTTAAGCCACCCAATCTGTGGTATTTTGTTATGGTAGCCTTTGCAAACTAATACACTCCTTTAGGAAGGATGTTCGCCCCTCTCAAATTCAGTGGCATTCTGAGCATATCTCCCATTAGTACTTATCACAGTTATTTTTCAACCATCAGTTTACTTGACTGTCTCCCTAACTAGTCTGAGAATCTTTGAGGAAAGTCACTCTGTCTTATTTATCTGCTTCAGTAACCCCTGACAATATGGCTGAAAATTTATAAGAAATGAATAAATATTCTTTAGAATAAATAGATTTCTTCTTTAAAACTTGCAGCTTACCAGTAAGTAGCTAGTTGGAATTTCCCCTTGTTGTTAGTCTCCTGACGTATCTGGCCGGAACACCAAATAGGCAGCATTGATTTTGATAATTGGATTTTATTACTGGAGACCTACCATGCTGTGTTTTAAATTGTGTGGGCATCACCTAATGATAAAGTCTCCATACCTTTGCATATGTACTAAAGTCCAGAAGATGAAGAAGGGCTTTAAGCCAGTAAAGGTGATTGGGTTGTAGTAGTAGACTGCTTTTGATATTGTATCCATATTACAATGCCTCCTTTTTCCAAGAGCTACCTCCTTGTGCAAAGGTGAGTTTAACCTCATTGATTTATTTATTTACTGACTTATTTATTATTTTTGATTTAAACAGATTTAAAATTCCTTTGCTGCATTCCTTTGGCACTAGTTTACGATATAAAATAAATAAATTAGCAAAAAACAATTGGAATAATAATTATAATTTTTTAAAAACCTTATCAACGACTTTCAGTCATTTCTTTATGTTTTAAATTTTGAAAAACTTTAAAAAATATCAAATAATCTAAAGGGAGAAAAACCATATTTGGGTTATTTACACCTCTGATAAATAGACTAAAACAGATCCAGATGCCTCTCTGCTTGGGTAATATTCATTAGAACTAGTTCCAGAGACATAGGCAGTCAGAGGAGCTCCAGCAGTGGCCTGAGACCATGTGAACTTCAACTGGCACTATCCTGGTTCTCCTTTCCAGAAAGTTTAGGTGTCTAGCGTGAACCCTCTTTCATTACCTTCATGAGCACTAAGATAAAAGCTCCTGAAGCCACTCCAGATAAGATCTTCATAAAGACGGGACCCCCGGAAGTCTCCCCAGCACTCCTCAAACCACTCCGTTCTACAGAGACTATTTTCAGAAATGTGAGCCAACCCCAAAGGTAGAAGACCTGGGGTCCTTATGTAGTGGTGGATTTAACCCGGTTTGTATGCCACACTTGGTTGGACTAGAGTGGTCACTAGATCCAAGCTTTACTAATAAGATCTGTTTCCTAAATTTTGAAGTGAGAGTGAGAGAAGCTAATCTCAGTCTCTTTTGAGTGGCCACACTGAGAAAATTAAACTCCAGGATTGTGGGGCAATCTTTTGCATTGAGAAACAGAACACTGGACTGAAGAGCGAGACAGCCAAAATATAGAAGGCGTGCAGAGAAAAACAAAGACTAACAGATGGTTACGGGGGAGGGCTGAGAGAAAGAGGTGGGGGAGAGGGAATGGAAGACAGTGAAGAAGGAGGAGGAAGAGATAGAGGAGGAGAGGAAGAAAGAGAAATAGAGAGGCAGCTGTAATGCCAATTCTTATTTCTCTTTTCAATTCCTTGTGAAGTCCTATTGTATTCTTTCCTCTTGGGTTCTATGAGAATCTTATAACAAATTCTATTGTGGCTTAGAAAGAGATTTCTAATATTTATAAGAAAAGCAGTCTTTGCTTGAATCATTTGGGTAGTACAGTTGTCTGTAATTTTTGATCACTCAATTTATTCTCCCTTGGTTTTAGTGATAACACTTCAATCATCATTTTGGAGACACTTTCTAGTCCGTAAGATTCTTTAGGGCCCACACCAGGCCATAGTAACAAGAAGGGAAATATGATCCAATATTAGTCCAAATATGAGCTAATATCTCCATCAGTAATATTTGGTAGAGTTATGGAGAGGTTGTGAAAAGTTGAAGCATTTTGTTTTTCCTTGAGTTTGCTAACTAGTAAAAATGACAGCCTGCAGTTGCTGGTCACCTTGATACTATGAAAAGAGAAATCCTGACAATGAAACCAGCACCAAAGGCACAGCAAAAGATAGCAAAAATTTTGTACATTCTACATACATCGTTGAGCACCAAGATCCATCTGTTTTTAAAGCTCTGGACTCTTGAATTATTTCATCAGTAAATGTCCTTTTTAAAAGCCAGTTTGAGGTGGGCTTTTTGTTATTTATAACAGGAAAGTTCAGATAGGCATGGATATCATTTCTCTCTATATGAAGTTTTATGTATACCTAGCACCAAATGCCTAGCTTTGTACAAAACACAGTAGATGCTCACAGAATTTCTGGGACTGAACAAAGAAGACAAATGCTGCCTACTTAGCCATTTTTCCAGGGGAGATGTTGTTTTTGTTTTTTAATTAAATTTATTTAGGTGACATTTGTCAATAAAATCATGTAGATTTCAAGTGTATAATTCAATAATGCATCAGCTGCATATCGCATTGTGTGTTCACCAACCAAAGTCAAATCTTTTATTATCATATATATGATCCCTTTTACCCTTCCATGTCACTTCTGAATATGTCTTTTTATGGCCTTAAGTCTTCATTGGAATATTCTGTCAAATCAGTGCTCTATCATATGTGGGTTTTAGTCAGAGGGATTATATGAGAAGGATTATTACTTAAGTCCTTGCTATTTCTTGCCACCTTAGCCAATCAGTTACAACATTTGTCCTCCAAATGCCAAATCCTAAGTAGTTTTTCTTTCTCTGTCTCACTACCACTATCTTAATGAGAACTCCCCCATCTGAGTCAGCGTAATAGCCTCTTGATGAATCTCTATGTCTCCAGACTCTTTTTCTCCAATCCATTTACCACGATGTAATGAGAAACATCTATCTAATCACAGTGTCTGGCTGTGATCATTATACAAGTTACAGATAATGTATATAAGGGAACTAAAAATGTGCATGGCACATCAATTAAAATGAAAATTTCCACAACTATGAAGATATCACAGTAATATTAATAGGTATTTACATTTTTTAGTATTAACTATATACTTGGTGCCTGACTTTATGTAATTTAACTTTTACATTGACAATTTGAGGTACTTTTAAAGATGAAGAATCCAACACCTAGAGTGTTTATATAACTGAACTAAAGTCACACAGTTAGCTAGTAGATGCGATTACAGCCAAATGCGAGTGCCTGATTTCAAAGTCGTTGTATAATTTTCCTGCTACTACATATTGTGTCTCTCTATAATGTAATTCCTATATTTTCTGAGCTGAAAAACAAACTAAATATCACCCTTTCTAACTTAGATAAATTAATAATAATGAGGCACAAAAGCTGATTCAAGAAAATGCCCCAACTCTGCTGCAGATCCTTCTCTTACTGTCTATGGGTTTACGGTTTTGTGAAAAGTCACCCATGAGAGACTTTGCTTTCAGTTGGAAATGTGGAATAGACATTTACTACAAAATACCTGCTCTCAAATTCAGGCGGTGTCTCTGCCCACGAGGCGTGTGTCTATGCATATAAAATCCAGTAACTCTTGTAAACTAAATCAGAATGCTTTCCAAGGACATGGAGTCGTGGGACAAAGGATCTTAGACAACCTAATCTGACTCAATTTGACATAGGTAAAAATATTTATTGGTGTGTTTGTTATTAGAAAAAGTTTACATTCATATATCGGTGAGACTGAGAAAACCTAACTATATACTTCCATTATTTGCCTTATGTCGAATTAAAAGAAAAAACAAAGCAGAAATTTCTTCCTCACAGAAAAAGCTATCTTTAAAAAAAACAAAACAAAACAAAAACCCTGATTTGTGGAAGTACAGGAGGAAAACATGTAATGGTCCTTCCAAAATCTCATTTCATGATAGAAGTGTAAAACATGTTTCTTAATATAGAGAAAGGATTACTGATGTAGACAAACTCAATGGGATTCTTTATATTCTGAACTAAAAACTCTGTCCAGAGTCCACCATTGTTGATTCCTCAGGAGGCAGAAAGTGCTAAAGATTATTGAATTTAGATCGCGATGAATTCAGTGAAGACTTCAAGTGTATAGCTGACACTGGAAAGATCTTAGGTAAGGAGATTCTGAAGTTATTTTCAGGTATGTCATAATTTCCATTGAGATAGTAACCAACGTGGGATGAAAGAGCAAAAGGAACTCAGGATTCTGTTGATATCTTCCTTGTTCCCTCACAGGTGAAGATCCTGAGGTCCCTCATATGCAGAATCAGACACCTCTGTCTGATGGTATCAGTCCATGTACACTCTCTATGAGTATGGGCTCTGGGCTCATGCCATCTGGACTTGAGTCCCAGCTCCACCATGTATTTCCTTAATAAATATACAAGTTACTCACTCCCCTCCTTTATTTACCAAACACTTGCCTAACAATTATCCTGATCCAGGCACTGTTTGAAGCTCTTATACTCCTAAAACCCCCAAAAGATTGTTATCACTCAGGGTTTGCAAATGAAGAAATTCATTACAGAGAATAAGTAAATTTCCCCAGAGAGAGGATAACAGAGTCAGCAGTCAGCCCCAGGCAGTTTGGTTCCAGAGCCCATGCATTTTACACCACTTAATTGGTTGCGCTAAACTGTGGCAAATAATCATTCTTCCTCATGAGTGTGGTAAAACTAAATTGAGATAATCCACACCAATCATCCTATAATAAATAATAGGCGTATATCCGCCGTCAGTCTGTGGGGTCTGGAATTAGTCTGTTGAGGTAAAGCTGTTATGTCTGGAAGGCCCTAGGTGTCGTGGTGCTTTCCCCAACAGCCCACCCAACTGACACAGTGCACACATGGACTTCTGCTTTAGTTTTCCTGTTTGACATTCCTGTTTCCAATGGGACTGTGGCCCAGACCTGACCTGCAACTCGTTTGGCCGGGGTCCTGACTGTTTTGCTCCAGGAATCAGGTGTGCATGGTCACAGGTCGTATGTTCCAGGCCCTGCTACACTTTACTTTCAGTTGTTGATTTGCCCCTGCATGTCCTTGAGCAAGTTTATATGGTGCCAGGTGTAACTATATAAAAAGGTTTTCGGTGACCTGAAGCAGCATAGCAAATTAGAAAAGAAATATACTTGAGGGTCCCAGACCTAAGTTTGAATCTTACCCTCAACAGGATATTCTTAGGAAAGTCAGTTATCTGCTTTATGACTTTGTTTGTTCATTGATAAAAAATAGGGATAGAATTTTTATTCTCAGGGTCATTGCTAGAATTAAACATATCGCATGTGGATATATCTAACTCTGTGTTTAAGCTAAGGTAGATGTTAACAACATTTCCTTTCTCTCCCTTTCTGAAAGTAAGGGGGAGGTCCATATGTCTGGAAAAATAACTCAAGTTAACTTTTGTATTGGACAAGACACAAACTCAGGTTCTCGCACTGCTATAGACTAAACTTCAGGTAGCAATGCTGAGACTCATCGAAGCTGATGAGGTCATGCATGCATTGCTTATATCATCATTGAGTACTTTTAATTAAAATAACCAGCATGATATCATAGAACCAGTTACACTCCATATACATTTGTTTATTTATCTATGTATACATGTTCAAAAAGTTTATACTTATACATGTTTTGGTTTGTTTTGTTTTGCTAGGATGCCTGATTGTTCGTGCTTGGGAATCCTAAGAAACAAACTGATTTTTTTTTTAATCCAGGTAATTGAAATAGAGCATAAAAGCCACAGAACACAATAAGATTTCATCAGGGCTGCGGACCCAGTGAGTGTAATGGAATAGAAGGGTTTTCCTGTAATGCCCGAAAAAGAGCCCAGGTCACACTTCACTGCTTGGGAAGATACAGTAACTGCTGTCATACAAAACCAACATTCCTTGTGAAATTGAACATGAACCTTTGAGCTTTGCATGTTGCTATTATTCTGAAAATAGCTGCTTGCTAACTTACAGTTATTTGTGTGATATTTAAAGAAAGCGGGAGACATAATCTAATCACTGAGACTGGAGACTGGCACAGCCCCATATGCAATTAGTTTAGCTAGTGTGTCTGATAATTCTTTTATGTACTTCATTCCTTGTACAAGATATTTCTTAATTATACAGAAGCAGATAAGCACGGTTTAGTGAAGCGGTCCTTGCATGAACTGAACAGGAAAAATGATCAGTGGCATTTAATCTGAATTGCAAATAATTTCTCAAATTGGTCTACATTCTTGGCTTAAGAATTTGAGTTCTTGATTCAGGTGCCTAAAATTAGGGTGACTATTTTGATTTTGATCAAATTAGGATGCACTGAATGGGATTTGTGAAATCTTTGTTACGGTTACTGCATTTTCAGGATGATATTGCACCCATAGATATATATGATAAAAGCTAAGTTTTCTTTCCATTTTCTTATCAATCTGAAATATGTGCATCAAGTTCAAATTTCAAGTCTTGAGTCAAAATATAAGAAGGGCTCCTTATATGACATAAAGACATATCCTTGTGAACCTTTGTTCTCAGTCTCTGTACCCCAAGCATGGAAGCAGGGAGATGAGGGAAAGACAATGAAGAAGCCATGTGGGTGAAGTGGAGTGAAGTGCAAGCTTCAAATATATTAGCATTAATATATTTTAGTACTCAGAAGTATTTGTGATAGGCTACTTTAACTCTCTGGCATTCTTTGCTGTAATTCAGCCTCACCTTTAAATGCTCCTAACCAGAGAGGGGCTGGGTATAAATTAAAGAACCAGAGCCCAGATGGGAATTGGGCTGCCCTTGACAGTCTCACTTCTCCTGTGGATGGTTCTCCATTCCAAATGTTTACTCTAGGTAGATATCTCACAAACAGACAAAAATTAGAACATGCTTCTCAAAGGCTCTGCTAGTATTAAAACACTTTCTTAGAGTTGAGTATTAGAATAGATTCTAATGTAGTTTGTACTTTATTCACAGAGCTCCTTCATTGTCTTTTCATGTGTAAGGTAGAGCCATTGAGAGAAAAGTTTTTAGTGATGGGGAGGGAGTTACACACCCATACACACACACACACACACACACACACACACACACACCCCTACACACCCCTACACACCCATGCATATGCCTACAGATAAAGATACAAAAGATTTGTTTTTTACAAAATATTTGGAACAGTTCAAGTCCCTAGGGTTAAAGTCTCTTCCCTTAAGAAGTTTGGTATTTCATAATTTTCTATGTACAAAATACTGTTCCACATTCTCCCTATGCCCTAAATTACTTTCTGATGTTTTAATGATGAATAGTCGAACAACATTCAGTTAGCCCTACATCTCTAAATTATCCAAAGGAACTGAGCACCTTCTCTTAAAGTGTCTCATGACACCACAGAAACACTGAGTGGGAAGAAAAGGATATTCAGACAAAAGGAATGGCAAGTTTAAAATAGAAGCCAAGAAATATAAAGTAGTTCAGAAGACTACAGTTCAAAGGAAGAGGGAATGATGAAGTTAGACAAATGGTAAAGGTCATGATGGATTTTGTAAGCCTTGTGAAAGAGTTTGGAAAGCAATGATATGCATCATTAACTGAAAAGAAAAATGTCAAGGGCATTTGTACTGAGACTTAGCTTGCCAAGAGCTGTGCGGTCATTAATACATTTCAATCTGGGCTGCTTGTATTTTCGTCAGGGTGTCACCTGATGAGAGAGAGACTGGTAGCACAGATAGTGAAGACCTGAATACTCCAGAGCAGCACTGTTCAACCCAACTTTCTATACTATCCATTAACCATTAGTCACGTATGGCTATTGCAAATGTGAAATAAGGCTCTTGCACTGAAGATGGAAATTGCCTTTAGGGCAGTGGATATTGAAGGAAAAATAAAAATAGGCTTGTTGAGGATTAAATGATAGAAAAAATGGGCAGAATTCCACAATCCCTTCTGCAAATCCAGGACAATATTAAGAATGCAGCCAAGTTCAATGACTGTGGGACACATCAGATTTAAAGAGTGAATGTGTCAAAGTCCAGAGGAACATTCTAGCACAGTCTAGTAAGAGTTAAGGAGCAGGGAAAACCTGTAGGAGAGGCATAAAAATTCTTCTGTAACTGATTCATTAAAGCAGAATTGTATTAGAAACACAAGATATGGTCTCCAAAAATTGACTTTAATCAGTCTTAAAGAAACAGCCTGAACTAAATACCCTATTGCCTGTTGGGGGATTAATTAACCAAGAAGAAAACAAAATAGAAGGCACCTTGAAGGTCTTTGTGCATCTAGAACTGTTGACTGTGCACTGGTAATGGACACAAGTTATAAATGACTATTAGTCCATAACTATGAGGGGTTCCTTTTAAATACTCTTTGCCTGCAGACCTAGACTCTGAAATATTTCAGGTGACTAATGAGGAAGAATTGAGGCAGACTTGTAGGACTAATTCCTTCATCTTTTTATGAGTAAACTAAGGGCGGGGGGGAGTTGGTTTGCTAATGTTTCAGGAGAAAAAAGGGGTATGCTCTATTAGCAATCAAGTACTTCATACAAAAGTCAGATAACACATTAGAAAGCCAAATATGCAAGAGATATTTTAGAGTGAGATTCTGTTCCACAGAGAGCTTACACTGATATAGTTTTTCTTAATTATGCCTCACCTGTTAGACATAATATCCAATGAAAAATTTCAGCATTTCATGCTGCTCTTTAAATATATTCCTTTTCTTTTTAAGTGAAGACATTATTAATCATTTAATTTTAATGTGTCCAATAAAACTAAATGTTAACCATCTATTGTATGCTTAATTATTTTCATCTTTGTCTAAATTATATTTTTTATCTTAGCTTTTAATTGCTAGATTATAAACTTTCATGTTTTAATTTTTTACTTGTTTTTAAATAATAAGAGAAAATGGTAACAAATTTTCAAATAATTTTGCGACACCATTGCCCAAGACGAATTTAGAGATATGGCATAACCTATAAGAAGAAATAGTAAAAAAAAAATCTTTGTCAGCTGATTACAAATCTCTAAATTTGGAATAGAAAAGGTCATATCATGGTGTCAGTGCATAATTCACAAAACATAGATATTAAAACACCGTGTTTCCAAGTCAAGAGCAAGCTCTTTTGTTCCCTGCACTTCACTATACTTTGTCCTTATGGGATGGGGAGGTGTGCCAGTGTACCTTCAGCAGGGAAGTTTATAGATTGAAAGGGGTGGAGATTGATTGGGCAGCACTGAAAAAGGAAAGAGAAAGAATGCCAATGTTTACTGAACACCTAGGTACTTAAAGATGCACCTAATTATCTCACTTATTCTTCACAGCAACTCCTTCGCTCATCACTCAAATATGTCTCTACTACCTTTAATACTCCAGGCACTGTGCTAGGTAGAGACGAGGCTGAACTAGACCAAGCCAGTCTCTGCCCTTGTGAAACTCATATTCTAATATAGATGACAAACAAGGAAGCAAACAGACAAATAACAACAAATTAGCAATTAGGAGAAACTCCATGAAGGAAATAAATGAGCTGAAGTAGCAAACAAGAGAGGAAATTACTGCATGTAGGAAGGTCAAGAAAGACTGTCTTGAGAAAGTTATTTAACCAAAGAAAGAAAACCAAAGGAAAAGAGAGCTGTCCACGTAGAAAATAGAAAAGAAAAGTGGATGACATGTGAGAGGCCCTAGGATGAGAAAGATTGCTGTCCACTGAGTTATGAATGGGCGGCGAGGAGGGGAGAGGGTGTTGAGGCAAGAATGGAAATGGAAAAATTATCAGCAAGCTCTTGGTGGTGTTGTGGCTGAGAGATAAGATTCGCCTCAGTTAAAATAGGAGTATTAGTGATGGAGACGTGAAGAGTATCAATTAACATATTTTGGAGGTAGAAATATATTTTATGGTACTACTTGCCACATTTCCTTAGTACTATCTCCATATAACAGATAAGAAACAGCCTCAAAAATTAGGACGTTAACTAAAACCCTTATAATAACTACGGGATGGAGTTATGAACCCTGCCTTCCATGAATTCTTTCCACTGCATCCAATTCCTTTGCCTTTTTAATTCAAAGTTAATGTAGGTTTTAAAGGGTTCTAAAAGTAAAACCTTTTGCCAGTCTAATGATTTTGAATTAGAATATGCTTTATTAGTCAGGGCAGTTTACAGATTTTTCAGTTCATAAACCCATAACTTTATTTTATCTGAAAGGGGTACACAATTCTACGAGCACTCCAGATACATTTCTTCTGCACAAAATTTCAAAATACTGTTGCATTTCTTCCAGAAATGTACTGCATTATCATCAGCCTGTGGAGAAGTTTCCACTGACTAAAGCAAGAACTAGTTGCAATTCTGAATGATGCACTGTTCTTACCATAAGTCTAAATTGGGTGATTTGAGTGGCCAACCTGTTTTTTCAGCTTTGCTAAAAATATGCCTGTATCTGCCCATATTTAAAATGGCCCTGGTTGCTGGTAATCTCTCAGCTTGCCAAGTAAATCAACACGTGGAAAGGCTTAACATCAGTAGGCTTGGAGTCAAGAGCTGAGCTTAAAAGGATCTCGCCCTTTTAAACTCAGAATTCTTACAGTTATTTCCTTCATTTTTATTCTGTCTTTACTCTTGAGATTCTGGGGAGTATATCAGTGTTGCTCACCAGTGCTTCCATTTCTCCTTTTTCTTGGCACACAGTAAGATTGTATTTCCTCTCTCTCTGCAATTGGCATGCCATAGCACTTGCTCTAGAATTATTTAGGAGCTTCTATACAATTCACTTCACTTTCCTACTACATAACCTCATCTTGACTGGTACAGGTTCCTTCATACTCTTCATGTGAAGGAAAATACAAATTTCCAAATTAGAGACAGTATATTGGCAGAAAATGAGGAGGTTTGAATTCGAATAGAGCTGTATTTAATCATTTGAAAATTACTCTCCGAGCCTTCTTTTTCTCAGCTGTAAAGAGAGACAATAGCAAAGTTTGCTCTAACAATTCAGTATGTCAAGTGCTTAGTAGGATGTCAAACTATAGATGATGTTCAATATTCAATAGCTATTTTTATAATGAATAATGATAAATAGAATAAAAATCTAGAAGGATATATCCATGAGACAGAACTGAATCTGAAGAGACTACAGAAATGGAGAAAAATTTGTCATTTATCCCCTCTCACTTCTGCTTTCTTCTCTCCCTGCAAGCTTTTTCCTTGTCGCAAACATGGCTTTCCCTCCCTCAGTGTACCCTGCTGCTTTCTCAGCCTTCTTCTCACTCCTCTGTCATGAACCACTACCAGGAAAGTATGTGTTGCTCATTAAATCACTTATTAAAAGTAGCTGCATTTTAATGGAAATTAAATTAAAAGACTAAAGCTCCAACATATCAATGCATATATTTGTGTGTGGTTCAGTGTTTCAGTTATATATGTTCAGTTATATATGTTACATATTGTAAATTTTTTAAAATGTTACTCCTGTTTTTCCTTTGCATCGTATAGCTTCACGTCTTTCTCTGATTCCTATTGCCAAGTAACACACAATCAAGAAGATTTCATTCACTTAATAAGTACACAAAGAAACAAAATAAAAAGAGAGAAAAGAAGGGTGGGAGGGAAGCAAAAAGGAAGGGAAAGTAGGAAGACAGGAAGGGAAGAAGAAGAAAACTCCCTACTAAGAAAAACAATTCTAAATTCAGGTGGAGATACTTTTCCTTCTTTGAATGGTCTGATCTGGTTCTATCAGCAGAGATTGGAAGGACTTGGAGTTACTCTGCCCTTGCTCTCTTTCCCCAGTAGAGATGTAAGAGATATAAAAAGTTTTCATAACACTTCTGATAATATCACTAGAAATTGTCCATTAGTTCTCAAAGCAGGACCTCCTGCCTAGAAGACTTTTAGCCCTATTTGATTTTATCATTTATTCATGGGTAGAATTATTCCAGAAATATATTTTAGGGCCTAATCTCATCACTATATAATTATACATCCCTTTTTCAAATGGCTAACCAGATTATCTAATGAATTCCAAAGAGAAAAAGAGATTTCCCAATACTCAGTCTAGGATTGGTTTTAGCTGAACTTTTGCTGTTTATGCCACCTCGGTAGTTATTTCCAGCCTCATATAAGAGGAGAGCCTGTACAGGTTTGGGACAGCTGTCTCCATCATGAGGAAAGGTTGGTTTCTTATGTAGTCTCAGAGGCTGGAATGTAAAATGTAAAATTATTAAGTACACGGTGAACGTTGTCAAATGGATCATATCAATGCAGTTCTTCTATTTCCTACCATAATTAGTATACATAGAGATACCCTAAGTAATTACAGGCATTTATAATTAAGTTTTATTGGGAATGCATTTCAAGAAAATAATTCGTTCAGCTATGTACCAAATGAGTAATAGTCGGGTGCTGGCAAAATCTCCCACCGTGACTGTGAAAACACAGCAAAAAGCAGTGATACAAAAATAACTTTAGAAAGATGTTGAAAGTTTCACTATTTTTCCAAAAACAATTGCATCACTTCTTAGAAACATAAGTACATGTCTTTTCAACCATTATTTTTCTTTTTAAAAAGTATGGAGTATGTAAATACAGTAACAAAATGAAAAAGTACAGCCAATGGAATTATACTGGCACAACCTACAAGGCAGGGTTATAACAAGAATATATGTATTAAAAATAAACACTGAACAATGTCCTGTTCAATCATGAGTATCTTTTCAAAGACACCAAAGCAACAAGATGATTTCAAGGAGAAAAACAAATAACAAAGTATCTTCTCTTTTAGGAAGGAAAAGGGCATGCCCTGATCAGTTGGGGGAAAAAAATCAGTTGAGGATTCACAAAATCAAACTAAGCCTTAGAAAATAGAAGGGAGGTAGTGTGTCAAGGGAAGAGTAGTAGTTATCCCCCAGATTGAAATCATGACTTTCCTAGTCCTAGGAGAATATGACCTACTTGCATTTCCTAAGATGCAGCCACATTCCCAAAGTTCTAACCTCTGGGCCCCATTTGACAAACACAATTCTCAAGCTTTAGTGTGCATCTCGACGGTTTCTAAAACAAAAACACAGATTGCTGGGCTCCAGTCCCAGAGTTTCAGATTTAGAAGGTCTGGAGTGGAACCAAAGAATTTGTATTTCTACTTATTGGAAATTATTTCCAGGTGATGTTGGTGTTACTGGTCTGTGGATGATGCTTTGAGAACTACTGTGCTACATACATGTATTTATGTTTCTAAGAAGTGATGCAATTGTTTTTGGATTGTCAAGCCTGCCCAATGAAAAGAATCACCTGGAAGGAATGTATTTATTATTTATTTATCTAATTAATTAATTATTATTAAATTTTAGGGGGTGACATTAGCTAATAAAATTATGTTTCAAGTGTACAATTCAATAAATACATCATATGTATATTGCATTGTGTGTTCACCACCCCAAATTAAATTTCCTTCTGTCACCATATATTTCATCTCCTTTATCTTTATTTACCTCCTCCCGTCCCCCCATCCTTCTAATGATCACTAAATTGTTGTCTGTGTCCATGAGTCTCTGTTTTTCTTGTTCATTGCTTTCAGTTTTATATCCTACATATGAACAAAATCATATGGTTCTCAACTTTTTCTGTCTGATTTATTTTACTTAGTATGATAAAAATACAAAATCGCAGGTCCCTCGTCAGACTTCCAGGGAAGAGACGAGGATTCTCTATTTTAACAGACTTTGAGTGATTAGTGGGATTAGGTAAATTTGGGAAATGCTACACCAAATATCCATGAGTTTCATTTCAGCGTCTGTCATTTCCCCACGTGGTACTAGTAAATGGGTTTTACGATATGACAAGTAGTTGTGTAATGAATTAAGAGTAGCACAACCACTAAATTCTGTAACTTTAATATGCTGGCCTTATAGACCAACCATACAACCCCACTCTTTTTCATGAACAGGTTCCCTGGGAGACAGTCTTAATAGCACTGGCCCTGGTACCATGATCCAGTCCAGAGACCACCCTGAAACAAAATCAGATAATATAGTTTTTTACTCTTTAGTTTCTCTTTATCCCATTGCCCGCATCTTGCTTTGAATATTAATGGAAGCTCTAGCCTCAGGCTGTTTCTTCTTTAACTTGGCAAGCACTTGTATGTAAATTTTGTTCTAAGAAGTTTTATTTCAAAATTACCTTCTCATTTTTTGGCAGGAATATTCTTGCTGGCACCTGCCGTGTAAATACCATTGGTTCAGCAGCTGGCTGATGGTAATTCAAGTTAACTTGTTAAAGGATGGTTGGAGATTTGCAAAAATCTTAGGTAAAATTGTTTGGGACTCTATTATGTCCATGCGCCTCTTTGGCACACACACAATTCCTATCTCTAAGATCCAAATTCCAGCCACTTACTCAAAAATTGTGGCATCTGGTAAATGACTTTTTTTAGACAATCTTTTACCTTCGGGGAATTTATAGTGATTTTAAGAAAATGGCTGCACGTATATTATCTCTAACCTTTTCAGCGACTCTACAAGGTAGGTGTTACTCTCTTACAAATAAGGAAATTGATGCTAAGTAAGATTAAAAGCAGAGTTTTCAAGGTTACTCTCACAAGGTTGTGCCGTTCTTTCTCAGTTCTGTCTGCTATGTTTACCTATAGGTATAGAATTGAAATTCAGGTCTTTTACCAGGGTAAGAGATGACACAGCTGACTAAAAAATTATTTTATATATAGGCTTATATTTATCTCATTAATTTTTTCTAACAGCAATCATCCCATGTTCAACAAATATTTACAGTTGTCTTCTTCAAGCATCTAAAGACTCATCTATGCTTACGTTTAAAAACTGACCAAAATAGCACAACGTTAAAGAGGAAAAGTAAATAAAGAATCAACTCTCAACTAAATGCCACACTTACCCATAGTGTGTGTACCTAGTTGTCTTAAGCATCGCTCACATAGATTGCAATCAGGTTACTTAGACTCTCCATCAAGTTTTTATTGAACAATTTCTATGTGCTTAGCACAGTGCTGGACTCTCTAGGTACAAGAGATATATAAAGCAAGGGTTCTGCCCACAGGGAGCTTACAATATGGTTAAATTAAAAAAAAAAAAAAAACTACAAAAGCTCTTGAAAATACATATTGTACAAATTATTTTTATATAAAAAAATTTCAGATAATGAAACAAAATAAAACCTTAGAACATAAATGAAATGAAGAAACACTTTTATCTATGAGATGAGCCTAGAGATATTTTGAATTAACAAAATATTTAGTAAAAGCCTGGATAAAAAAAATAGAAGCGCGAATATTTTAAAGACAGTAATTAAACATTTAAGTATTCATAGTGATTGAAAGTATATCAAGCAAGGTATGTTTTATACAGACCCTTAAAGTACCTAAGTAATTACAATTATCTTAATAGCAGGTTCCTTTTGAATGTGCTTCCAACTACCGAGAATGTTGATAAATTTTTGTTCTCTTAAGTAGTTTATATGGTTTCTTTATAACCTGGATTTCATTATTTATTTAATTTTTAAAGTCATTCGTGTAGATAGCAAAAATGTGGTCAATTCAACTCTGTCTAAATTTTAATATATTTCATAAACCGAAGTCTTCTTCTAACTATAAGAGATATACACATTTACACATAAAAGATAATGTCTCTAATTATCTCCTCCATTCTTGGGAGAATATGGGTAAATACAGCTTCTGATGGAAGCTCAATCTTCTAACCCCAACATTCTTTGCTTTCTTACCTCTCCCTGGCTCTAAGAACTTGGCATAGTTTGGCATACCTCTTCTCATTAACGTGGCCCATCCTCTCTTGGGAGCAGCTCAGCTGTGTTGTTTATTTGTTTGTTTTGTTTTGTTTCACCCTGGGTCACACTGGTGTTAAGTAAAAGAACTGGTTCTGCAATAAGATGGAGGTGGAAGTAGGCAGGAGTTCATTTCTTCCAATGCAAAGTCATAGGTTTAAAATTACATAGAATATATTATATGTTGTCAGGAACTATGTCTATACAGCCCACTTATAAACCATATTAATGTCACAGATTTGTTTTGCATATGTATCCCATAGAGTTTTACAGCAAATTTGTCAAGGGAAAAAGATATATATATATATAATGAAAATATTTAAGGAATAAATCAATAATCATCAAAATGAGCATGATGTGACTTCAGAGTTGGGAATAGATGTGAGAGGAGAACAGATACTTAAATTGTTTAAGGCCTAAGGACAAAGTGAGATTTGAACATGGGAAAGGTGGGTAGATTTTGCATGGGTAAAAATAGTCATGAGATATTATAAACAAGAATAATATTCAGATGTCTAAAGTTGATTCTCTTCATGACATTTAAACTCGCACAGTCAGGCAGCCAGCCAGTTTATAGTTGACATTGAGATCATACTACATAGTTGGAGATAAGTCTGGATAAAGAATTCATCACAGTTAATACTTACTGAGTACCTATTGTGTTACACTCACTTTACATTTATTATCACAATAACCCCATAGGTAGCTACTATTAACTTTGGTTTATGGATTAATTCATTGAGATTCCATGAGATTAATTAACTTTCTCAAAGTCACAGAACTAGTGAGTGGTACAGCCAGATTTAAATCCAAGTTTAGTTCCAGAACCAATGCTTCCATAACTATATCATATTGTTTTATAAATGGAATATCATTGTAACAAACTTCATATCCTACTGTGCTACAGGAGAACAGTAAACCTGAACTCAAAATACTTGACCTTGGATCTGATTTCTTACTTATATTAACTATGTGACATTGGAGAAGCCCTCTGAACACTTTACCCTATTTTGTAAAAATAAAATAATAACTAGATGACTGTTAGGCAACTACCAAGATGGATAATGGACAAATAGATGCAATGGAAGCATAGATATTCCTATGATGATTGGAAAATTCTACTTGCTCAATAAAATTTGTTGAATTTAAACCAGAATCAAGAAATTGTATAAAGCATTGTTTATACTGCTTTGTGGTTTTTCCATGAAGCCTTTTCAAATACAGATGTGAATGACAAGAATTATAGTCTACAGCTAATTCGCAACTGGTTAAACTATTTAAGAAAAACGAATCAACTATTTTGGCTTAATTTAGTTAGCTGAAATGACAATGGAGTCATAGTATAGGCTTCTATGGCAAAAATGCTAATGTCATATTATCTTTTCTTCCCAACATGTCCTTGTAGGTGACAGTGTGGCCTTTACTTAGTACAGTTTCTAAAGAAGGGACACTAGATAAGTATGTGTTGAATTAAATAAAATAAAGAGAGAGAAGGGAAGGAGGAAGAGAGGGGGAGGAATAAAAGCAGGAGAAAGGAAGGGTGGTTGAACTTATAAGCAGTTAAGATCATATTAGCTAAAAAATATTAGATAGCTCAAAGTCTTTTTTAAAAGTCTGCAAAATTTCTTATTTCAATTCAAACAAAATAGATTCGCTTCATAAGAAAGTAACAAAATTTGATATTTGATAACTATGTCACTTATTAATTTTGCCTTTTTGTATGCTACTAGAGAATGAATTTTAAGAAATCCTGAATTTACAATGGTAAGTCAGAAGGCTGTGCTTGAATTTTTATTGCTTTAACTCAACAGTTAATCATCCAGCCTCATTATTGTTTTCTATGACACTTCAAGAGAGCCCTTAACTGCATCACTCTTTTCAGTCTTCAGAGACAGAGAAATAATTAAACTGATTCCTGAGTTACTAAATGACATATAACCAGAATATAGACATAAGGACTTTGAATTTCAATCTTAGCTCAGAAAGACACATCTTCAAAACATTAATCACATATTTTGCGTAAATATATTTGGTCTTGATACAGTCCTGGCTTCAACTGGTATCCTTTTCTTATGAACTTTACCTATTAATTGAATTCTTGCTCTCAATATAATGACTTTACATTGTCAAAAACTTTTACAAATTTTTCAAACTCATTATAAAATCAAAACAACCACATAATGTACAGATGTCTGCATCAGTTGAGACTCAGGTATAGTTTTGAAGTTGGTGACAAACTCTTGGAAAAATGGTTTTTTTTTCCCTCACTTTTTCATCAATCATCTATGAGATCCTGTCCAACTTCTTAAATGCGTACTCAAAATCCAGTCCAAGAAGAGAGTTTAATATTCAAAAGTGTGGGTTATACCAATAAATCTGGTCTCAATGGATACTATTGACAAGAAAAAAAACCATTAAAATAAGAAAAGATAAAAAATAAACAATCTAAATCAAAATATAAAATTCTCTTTCTCAGGTGGGAAGAAATACTCAAACTCGGGGAAGCAGTAATTGCAATAAAACATCCATCTCTGCTCTTTCATTATCTGTAAGAATAGAGAGAAAAATATGTAATAAGCATGAATAGAGATACTTTTTTGTATGAGGTGTAAGATGTAAGTAAGAAGTATAAATGTTTTAGACATCAAAACATTCTTATTTGAATTACATGTGTGCTTTCTAAATAAAAGTAATTTAAATAACTGGATTTTGAATCACTCAAACCTCTGGATCATTTAATTATGCTAAGTACATGCTTTTTTTCTTAGTAATTTTTTCTGGTTTCTAAGTTTGCAATGTAGGAGAATAATCTAATAATGAAGCAATATCAATTATAGACACATCAAATGGTCAAATAATGTTGCCATAAAACAAACCCCAATCAATCAGTATATAGCTGTACGCTAGAAAGATGTAAGGAGAAATACAAATTGAAATAGCTATGAAATACAGTTTTTCTCCTATCAAACCAACAAAGTACTGTGTGTGTATGTTTTTTAAGATAACATACAGTGCTAGTTAGAGTGAAGCAAAGCAGAAGCTTTCACACATTGATGATGAAAATTTAAATCTTTATAATTCTTTTGGAAGCAGTTGAACTGTATATATCTTTAAAATATATTAAAATTTTGCACATGACTCTAATGATGACAAAATAAAGTGTCTGTTTAAATATAAATAAATAAATAATAAATTTTTTACATATTCTTTATTTCTTAAAGTAAACTTATAGTAAAAACGATCACAAATATTTTTTTAAAACCTCTTTGTTTCAGTCTTTGGGCAATAATCTAGTTCTTTATCATGGTGCCATATTTGAATACATATTATGATTAAGTTATAGTATACCCTTTCAATAGACTATTGTATAAGTATTAAAATTACTTTAAAATAATTTGTTAATTGCCTGGGTAATGCTTATTTTATGTTAAATGAAAACAAGACAATAATGCACATATAATGTTATCGTAAGTATGTACAACAAAATCAAGTAAAAGCACAGGGGAAAAGAAGAGAGAAATATACTGCAAAGATGGTAAGTTTTTCTTGAGTAGTCAAAGTAAAGTTTAGTAAGTTGCCTAACTTTCTTTATTTTCCACCAAAGTTTATATAGAGACCCTGACTTATCTCTATAATGAAAGAAAAGTATAAGATTTACATTAAAAAATTAAAAATGAAATTAGAGTGAGCCTACCAATAAAGAGATAAAAACTGTGTATCTTCCTTCTTTTCCATTTATTTGTTTTCTAGGGGAATTGGTGTTTATAGCAAAACAATGCCCAGAATATGTATATTGCATGCCAATATTTAGGGAAGGATGTAAGACCAAAAAAGGTAGTTGATTAAAAATTTTTTTGGCCTAGTGATTTTTAAGTTATGTTCCAGAATCAATCAGCTTATTCTTGTCATTTAGGCATATTGCACAATATATCTCTACTGAAAAACACATTTAGATTTTCCTCTGAAAAACAGATATGATTATCTCTCAGTTACCTCAACAATGAGAGAACAAATGGCCAAAGAAATTTAGCTACTTGAATGTTCACATTCGTCATAACGACTTTTTCTGAGTAGAGAAGTTATTGTACCTGGCCTTATCTTGGAAATGAATAAAATGAACATACTGACTTTCACTAAAGTCAAGTGCAAAACTTTTCACATTTGTTCATTAAAATAAAAAAAAAAAGTCTATACCAGCAATAATACCCAGAGGTTATCCATTCAATTAACCTTACAGTCAATAACAGAAACATCGAAAAGAGGTATTTGAAGAAGGAAACTAATGCTCGAAATTTAATATGGCCAATGGTGCATCACATTTGGCATTATTCTCTACTTTCTACAGTGTTCATTCATTGTAATACATGTTTTATAAAAAAATAGATCTAGTCAAAAGGACAAGTAAGAGTATGCTAACCACATGGTGAATACATCCAGTTCTAAGGTACTCAGTTTTGATGTCTAATTAAATCAGGGGTAATTTAGCTTTAAAATACTCCTAGAGACTGTTCTTACAATGAAAAATCAATGGCATACAGGCTCTTTCTTGACAGTAATTATCAGTCACAAGATTAAACTGGAGCCAGTTTCAGAAAGTTCTTACTCGGAGAAATTTAAGCGAAGTTATAAAATTTAGTCCTCCTTAATCAAATATGAAAACTTAATTTCCATTTTAATTCTTAAAGATAATCTGCCTTTGTAGCATGAGCTCAGATCAGAACAGAGAGATGGGGGAGGCTATGCTGCAAAATCAGGAAGCTTCTAAATCTCACCTTTCCAACTGGTCACTCCACATCAAGGCTGAGGAGAACCGGCGGGGTAAGGAGGTGGAGCTGAATGCATAGTCGTTTGTTTGGTGCCTGATCTGTGAACAGACAGAGGGTTTCAGTGGACAGAATTACTGATTATGAGTCCTTTTGTCAAATGACACTTTCTTGAATATTTTCAAAGAAAAGCAAAACCAAACAGTACATCAGCTCACATTGGCTATGATCAAGTAAATAAAAATGCTTTAGCTATTATCTTCCCAAGACTCTCATTCATGCCTCTATGCTTTGATCCACACTACATTTTCTTCCACACTTCCACACCATATATTACTTGAGAGCCAAGACCATGTCTTATATGACTTTCAAACCCCTAGAGCAGTTATCATAGCACTTGTTACATGCTGTATAAAAACTCGTTGACCTCACCTGCTAATCACCTGCCAATTACCTTTTGAACCACCCATCATGGCCCAAGTATAATGCGGACACTCCCACTTCTGGGTTTTTTTGTGTGTGTGTGGCTTTTTTATGTTAGTTATTGTGGTTGTTGTTACAGTGCTCTGTTACAGCTATCTCTTCACTGAAACCATGTGCCTCTTTGAGGCATGCTTTGTCTTTCTAAAATATAGTTTTAATAAACCTTTTTAAAATCTCAAAAAAAAATACTCATTGACTTCAAATGATTGGTGTAGGTAAATCTAATTCTATCATTCTTCAGCTTTTGCTGACTTCCTGTTGCTCTTAGGATAAAGATCAGAATTCTTGACATGACTTCAGAGGGGTCCTATTTGATCTGGTCTCTGGCTGCAACTCCAGCTTTGTTCTGAACCCCTTCCCCTTTTCCTCTTGTGTGTTCAGGACACACTAGCCTTCCATGAACTTCATGCACAGTGTCATCCTCCTCCTTACCTCAGGGTTTTACATTGAACATTCCTCTTCCTAGAGTGCTTTTCCATTCCCTCATCACCTGGCTGACTTTCACTTCTTCAGCTCTCAACTTGGAAGATCACTTCCTCAGAGAATATCCCATTGACTAGGACTGGACCCCCACTCTGTGATATCCACTATTTTCTTTTGAGGAACTCATTATAGTTTGGAATTAATAGTTATTTGTGTGATTGTTTGTTTAGTATTTATCATTATCTCTAAGCTACAAGTTTCCTTAAGGAGGAACCATGCTTGGTTTTGCTTACCATGGTGTCTCCAGGAGCTGCCACAGTGCCTGACATGTAGGTCATGGTCAATAAATACCTGTGACCTAAATGACCAATGCTCTATAATTGACTCTGAAGCTAATTCCTCAACAGCATTATCTAAGTTATAGCTTCAATTAATTGGGTGCAATAAAAATATTAAGAAAAATATTCCCTTTTTATACATTTATTGGTGATTCTTTAGAAAGAAATAGCAGAATAAAATGTTCTTGTAAGAACGGTTACAAGAAAAAGCATGAAAAAATGAAATTCAATGTTTCTTTAGTCAGTCTTTTTATTAGATTCCTAGAATCCTTTTTTTCTCAGAAGTTTAGTTAAGATTATTTTAAACATCATGACCATCCCAAGTGTCATGACATTACACAAGATGTCCAGGAGACATGTAATTTTCCAATTCTTGACTATGTTAAGCAATTAGATAATTTCTGTTTTAGGAAGGCAGTGTTATTTAAAGAAAAATAAAATGACACGTCTTCTTTGTAATAAAAATTACACTTTGGCCAAAATCTATTTCAGAGAAAACAGGAAAAGTTTAGCAGCACTTTTTATAGAAATACTGTGGCTGTGGAAAAGTGGTCAGAATTGAGGTCAGAGTAAAAAAACTAACAGGTTTTTCTATTTAGTCTCTGAGATTTTCAGAATCCCCTGGGTGCCGCTGTATGAGAAGACCCTTCATATGTTAAAGAACAATCTGGTTAGACTGGGTTCCTGAGCTAGACCACTAGGTTTCTTTTCCTGATATTATGCTGCATAGATTCTTATTTAGAGACTTGCTTTACCTATAAGTGCACTTGGGATTGCATTATTTGTTGGCTCAGCTTTAGAAGCAGATACAACTGTAGGAATATGAATATCACGTGCCTGTACAAAGTCAAATAGCAGAAAAAGGAAGAACTAAATAAATGAGGCACTGCAAGGTAATATGTGAAGAGTCAGGAGTTCTGAAGTGTAGTGTGCTTCCCTATATACTTCTCCAGGGGTCCCTGTTTCTCTTATGGATATTATCCACGATTCACTCCATCATTCTCATAGAAAATTTTGCTTCACTGTCACACCTAATTTCTGCAGCTTACTCTACCCTGAAACCAGTGGAGCATTCATTTCAAGCCAATTTTCTTT
The DNA here is from genome assembly GCF_014176215.1 of Rousettus aegyptiacus. NCBI lineage: Eukaryota > Metazoa > Chordata > Mammalia > Chiroptera > Pteropodidae > Rousettus > Rousettus aegyptiacus. The sequence goes on from NW_023416284.1 coordinate 48,263,713, forward strand.
CCTATGTGTCTCTTATTTTACCCCTTGTCTCCAGTCTTTGTGCCTTATTCTTCTCAGCTAGTGTATCTGTCCAACCTGTACGAAACTGTCATTTTTGTTGGGTTGAAATGATTAGAAATTAAAATTACACATGATTTAATCTAATAATAGTATTTCTGATCCAAGTCTTTCTTCTCTCAAATATATCCTTCATATTGTTCTTAAGGCAAACCTTGGCAAATACTAAATATCTTTAAAGGTTCTCACAGAATAAAATTCTGAAGTACCCAAAGCCTGGCACTGTGTGTCTTCAACCTACACTTGCAGGTTTATCTCCTACCTCTCTTCTTCACGTGAACTTTGCTTTGATGCTCCAAACTACTCAGTCTTCAAGAGACCTACAAATGCTTTTTCACACCTTATTACTGTGGAGCTTCCTATTCCCTTTCTAAATGCCTCTCTCTACTTCTGTTCAGAATTAATTCGACTTATCTTCCAAGACCCAGCCTTCCATTTTCTTGGAAAAGTATTATTCCTTCTATCATATTTACGTAGCATTGTATACATTATTCAAGGTATATTTATCATATTATACTTATTGGTCTATCAGTTTTCACACTCTAATTCATAGAAGGAGCCAAATAGAAGTTTGTGAATAAAATAGAATTCTAAGCAAATGCTTGGCTCTCCCCAAAAGTCAACATTATGAGGCCAAGGGCTGACCAAATCTTTTAACACACATAAGAACTTACTAGGTATAAGGCACTTTATCAGGTCTGATGATACGCTAATATTTTAAAGTTCCCCTTGGCTTTAGAAATGTGTAGTCTCTATATGTTCCACATAGTACCTTGATAATATCCATGATTATATTTCACCTAACTTTATATCACTCTTCTTCACTGGACTGGGGAAAAAGCACTTAGGCACTGAGTGTACTTTTTTGAATGAATGAATGAATGATATCTTAGGCTGCGTATTCCCAAAAGTAGATCTTAAGTCAAAGATTTGTATGCGACTTATTAAAAATGTTCTGCCAGGAAAAGGCAGTAAAGGGGTGGGAAAGTAGGAAAAGGAGAAGCCAAGCAAGGATAAAATTTTAGGTGAGTCTATCTTTATTCTGAACATTTGAGAAATTCAGGAGTATAAATTACGCTTTAGAGTTTGTCCCATTCCTAGACAAGGGATCTGGGCTTTTCTACTTCAATATCCATTGTTGTTGCTGTCTTGAGGAGGAATAAAACTCTTAGGCAATTCTGGCTCTGTCCATGGATGAGCCTCTGAGGATTATAATGTGAGCAGTTAGCAGAGAAACAAGAAGAAACTGGGGATGGGTACATAGATGTGGTATATGCAATCTGAGAGGTTCTGAGTAGGACTCCAACTATATGGATACACTTCCAAGCAAGTATTTGGCAAGTTAAGTTTATCTGGTAGAGGAGGAGGCTGCCCATGTGCATAGATTGAGGAACTTTGATAAGGGCGTACTATAGAAAATAATCTCCACACCTGCTATTGATACTTGGAATCCCTTTGGTTAGGCACAAAACTTTTATATTTGTATTGAGAAGCAGTATTTCAAAAGCGAATGATCTTAGGTAGAAGGGAGACACATGTACGAAGAACCCACCGCATGTCAGGTGATGCCGAACTTTTTTACATTGAATTCCATACAAAGATTTACCCCTTTAATACACATACTTTCATCCACACAAAAGTATGGATCTTTTTTGAGAGCGTAGGCTGTACAGGCACTAATGGGCCTCTTTCAGACATCTTAGCTATCACCACCATGAAGATGGTGTCTTTCATGGTGCTCAAGATCTTCCTGCTCAAAATAAATCCTCTTTCTCTTGTTTCAGCTAAGCGCATGCTCTGCTGTGTTTTTCCTAAATTGCCAAATATTTATAATACCCACCTGTTAGCAACTCTGGTCTTTTCTCTGGTTATGAGATCCTAAACATTCAGTTAGTGCAGCTTTATTTACTAAGCTATATTATTACAGGATATTTTTAAAGATTCCAGTTAAGGTAGAAAAGACTGTGTGTGTGTGGTGCGTGTGTGTGTGTGTGTGTGTGTGTGTGTGTGTGTGTGTGTGTAATTTCCAATTTGAATTTAACTCTTGGTCTAAATTATTTTCCTGTGGCAATTGTGGCAAAAAGATTGATGTGTGAGTGGGCACTCTACAGACACCTTAACACAGCCCTGTTGTTTGGTCTATTGTCATGGCTTGTTGGTGGCCCTTGGCTTGTCTGTGGTTTGGCTGAGGATGCCTGACATCTGTGTTCCTGGAGCCACTCTGCCTCTGTCAGTCTGTCTGTGAGGTTTCCTCCAGGATGACCCAGCTGCACCACAGGGCTATAGCTACTCTTTAGCACATCTGACAAACTTCTCCTCAGTAGGACTGCATCTTTGGGGTTCTTGCAGCCTTACTGTCCAAAAAAAATTACAACACTGTAACACTGGAGGCTGTGTGACCTCCAATACCTCCATTTGAATCATGATATTTATAAGGAGTTCTGTCCTTTTCCCCTTTGAAACATTAAAATATATTCTAAAGAGAATAGATCTTAATGCTGATTTAATACAGTTCACACTGATTTCCTCACAATAGTACAGACTGTAGAAATCCTAAGAATTCAGAGAAAGGAGAAATAGAATGATGGCATGGAAGGTTGTTGAGGTTTTATGAAGAGGAACAGGACATGAAAAGAATAGGCAGAGAGGAGGGAGAAAGTTTGAGCAATGACAGAGGCCTGAATGAGCAAGAGCCAGGGAGAGAAAGAGAGCAAGTACAGCTGACTAAACTGGTGTTTCACTTTGGGGCTAAGATTGGGTAGAGCCGGGCAGCAACTTGGAAGGCAGAACTGCAACCACACTCAAAGGAGTCTAAAACTTTGACACAGTTTGGGAGGATTACAAACTGATGCTTAGTAGCCAAAAACCTGATGGAGGAAGAAGGGTCCAATGTTAGAAATGCCTCTAGGAGGGGCATCCCAGACTCTACAGACAACAACAGTTGCTCTAGCCTCTGGCTCCCATGGACTATTACTCACACTTCTCTTTTACCTCTTATCGTTTTGGGCACATCTGCTCCCAGGACATTCTGAGAAGCTTGAATATCAACATTGAAGATGTCCCTCATCCCTCACATTTTCTTTATTTCATGCTACAAAATAAGGTGGGGGGGGGGGTTCCCTTCAAAAATTTGACCTGCATTATATAAATGAAAAAGCAGAGTTTCTCAAGACCATAAAAGTCAAATCAGCCTTTTGAGGGGAATGTCCAGAGGCATGGGGAATTTTGACTGTAAAACTTCTCAGTAAGGAAGAACATAATAGTTCCTTCTTTCATCACATTTGATAGAAGCTTTAGAGACTATACTTCTAAATAGCCGATTAATCATTTTCCACTGCTAAGAAAATTTTAATTTCTCCAACTAGTTGTCTTTCACTGGGAGTGTACATATAATATATTTATTAAGTATTTATTTTAAAATCTCTATTCCAATTTGTCACCAAATCCAAGTGATTCTACTTTGTTTGTTTGTTATGTCTGGGAAATCCTTTCTTCCCTACCCATTCTGCATTTTCCTTAGTTCTTCCTTTTATATCTACTCACTGCATCACTACAACCTCCTTTTGTCCTATAAGAGATTTCTCTGCCTCATAAAATCCCGTACTTACCCATAGAGTGTAGAAGATGGTGGAATCTAAAGTATGCTACCTGGTAGACTCCTGGTTCCACCGATTATTGACTGTGTGACCTTAAACAAGTTCATTGAACTTGCTGGGCTTCGGTTTCCTCCTCAGTTAAAATGGGAACAGTGGCAGTAACTACCCCATAAGATTATTGGTAGAATTAAAAGAGTTAATATATACAAAGTGCTTAGAATAGAACTTGACACAGTAACAGAGTAAGCTCCCAGGATGTATTAGGTATGACTATTTCAGCTATGTTGGACATGTCATTTATTGTGCCAGCCTCACTTATAGACCTCTGTAAGGGAAATTCCTCTACATACAACACCTGCTGATGGGGCATCCATAGGCTGCCATATTTTGTACAGGATTCTGTATATCTCAGTTATACCCAACTGAACAAGTTATGAAAACCTAAGCCACAGGCTAGCCATTGATATATGGCCTTCTAGCCAAGGAATAATGAACTGACAAGGAAGAGATTTCTTCTCTGAGAATCTGAATTTAGAAATGTTAAGAAAATGAGAAAATTAGCAGCAGTACCAGAGCCATGAGGAAACAGATACTTGTAAGCAAGTAAAAATTATGAAGCTAAAAAAATTATATTGACAGTAGAGATGGAGAAATGGCAGTTGGTAATGGAAACACAATTAAACAGGTAGAAAATAGCTAGGTCCAATGATGGTGGAAGACTAACATGAAATTCTATTTATTCTGATTGTTTATTATCTGCATCCTGATCTGTCCTCTAATTCCAGCCAATATACCTCAAGCCATAATCATCCATTATAACAAACCTTCCCTTGGTGGAGCTAACCTGAGTAGTGCTATATATCTTACATCTCAAAGAACCTAAATAATTAAGCAATGGTCCTGTAGACACCTAGGATGATGAGCTGGGGAATTTGATCTCAACTTTAGTGACCCCCAGTGCCCATCGATCAATGCTCTGCCCTCTAGCACACTCTACCCCTACCCCTAGAGTCCTCCTCATCCAGAACGAACTTCCCATTTTTTTTGGTATGTGCACAGACTAATTTTCTTTTAAGGGTTAATTCAAAGCCCACTTTCTCCATGAATACTTGGGTATTAAATCACTTCTGCTTGAATTATTTTATTTGATAATAGAGGAAAAGAACTCCATGTATCTTGAAATGGGGATATTTGGATGCAGTCAGTGTCAATTACTGAATATCAGTATCACCTGATTATAAGCTTCATGGATCATCTGTCTTGTTTCTGCTCTATGCCTGAGTATCATAGTGCCTGGCACAAAGAATGAGCTCAGTAAATACTTACTGAATAAATGAATGAATGAATGATCTTTTCAACAAGACACTAGCTCTTTAAAATCAGGGAGGGTGTTGCAAATATTCTCTCAAGAGCCCAGCACTACGTCTGGCACTGAGTAGTATTCATTAGTATTTGCTGGTTGATTTATGATGCACTGTATATGCAGAAGGGAGGTCTTTTTTTTTTTTTTTTTTTTTAAGCTTGGTGATAACCATGCACACCTGGTCAAATTCACATCCTGCCTTATCTTTAATGTGTTCCCTACCTCTGTGAAAGTAAACCATGCAAAAGGAAGAACAATTAATTGTTATCAGCAAGACAGTACACTACAGACTAACCTTTCCCTGCACCATCCTTGCCACTCTCTGATTCATTAAACTTGGTTGGTTTGTTCCACATCTGGAATTTCTTGGCTTTCCTAACCAGGAGGCTACAGTCCTATCCTAGGAAGTAGACCTTAACCTGAACCTGGTTCCTAAAAAATCCTGGGCTGCGTGATTTAATTGTCATGGAGAACTTGAGCGGGCCAGAGTTCTATCGGTGCCCATAATTGTTGGGTTGAGTACTGAAAACTTGTTGTCAGTAGATATACAGAACTGTATGGCTTAGCTATTCTAGCTATCTGTTATGTTGGTAACTGATTTAATAATGCTATTTAAATTGATTAAAATAAAATTATTTTAACTATTCTAAATGGCTCTACTAATAAAAAAAAATAATGGTAGCCTAGGAACTCACATCCTACTTATTAATTTAAAGGAAAACATATTTTTAAAAATGTATTTTTTTCAAAGACAGAAATGAATAAAGTAGTACAGTTCAGAAAAATGGGGAAGGTATTTTGGCGAAACAGTAATAATATTCTTTAAATCTCTAAATACCTCTTAATTATTTTCTTGGATTGTTAACATTAGTGGGTCTTGCCCCCTCCTCACAGCCAGGGCAACCTTTCCATCATTATGGCCCCAGGGAAATGGGAGAGCAAAACCAATTCAAGAAAGAGAAGGAAACAGCATAGAGAGGCCTTGTATATGATAGCTCTTCTAGTGCCAGGAGGAGGGGAAATTACAGGAAGAGAAACAGGATACCATGTCCTTACTTCTCTACCACAACCGCCTCAGCATCAAACCACACAAGTGGGAGGGTGACAAAAGAACAAAAACCCTAGCTAGTAAGAAAGAATGGCTATAAACCATCACCATGGCTATAAACCACAGCCTCATAGGGTGTCCCGGCACCCATGCATGGATATATCCAGAGAAGGGGAATGGCAGAGAGAGGCCCATGATGATTCTCTGTGTGCCTCCCAGTTTCCACATAGTGGAGAAGCTATCTCCTACCACAAAGGTATCTCTGGAATTCATGGAAGAGAGAGGCAAGCTGAACACCAGAGAGAATGACATGCAGCTGCTATATTTAGGGCTAGGGCGACACCCTGGCAGATTCAGCTCACCTCAAGGCAGTGTCCAGAAGAAAGGAAGTGGCTGAGCCTTGAGTCTACTGTGCCAGTAAGGAAATAGTGGGCCAAGTCAGCAAAGTGACACCATAGGGCTGTAAACATGTTGAAGAAACAGTTCACAGGTTTTACCAGCCCTGAATCAATGCTGGGTGCTAGGAGCTATACAACAAACAGGAAGCCCAGACTTAATTCTAGGGAGGGTGAGAGGACCCAACAGGCAGAACCAGGACCTATATGTGAACAAGTGACTTCTCCTTATCTGCCTCCATTATCATGAGGGGAATAGAAGCATTCTCCCTCACACGGATGCCATCTTGGCTAAGAGAAGGGGCAGCTGAGAAAACCCATGAAGAACATTCCCCTCAAAAGACTGAGTTAGTGCAAACTGCAAAAAAACAGATGGACAAAATACCTTTAAAAGTAAATCTAAGAACCTACCCTCTACTGTTCCACCTCCTAGCCCCTGACCCAGCCAACAGAGAACATGGGTTTGGAAGAAGTTTTGTTCTGTATAGAGAAAACGTAAAAGACATTTTAAAAATACCTAAAGTGTAGACTACAATTTTCACCCTATCCATTAGCAAAAGGAGACACTCCAAGAGCCAAACAGATGCCAATGGTGTTAAATAAATATAGTGTCCCGTTTATAAGTCTGTGAATATGTGCTATCTGTTTTCCAGTTTAATATATTATCAAGATGACACAGTAGAAAACTGAATCAGTGCCAGGATGACTAATAAAAGAAAGTCATCCTAATTCCAAAGTTAGGCATATATTTCTAAAGGCAAATTAAATGTAATAATAAGTGAAAGTATTGGTCTGTTGTATAACTTGTAATCAGAGAATCACTAAAGGGTCATGTTCATTGCAATTTTATGTCATTTTTAAAAGGTAAATCACAGAACACGTAGCTCAGATGCACCGAAAATAAATGTACTTATGTATATTACCAAGTCGATATTTGAGAAAGATTACATAAGATTAAAGACTATTATAAAAATGGTAATTGCACTTAGTAATGAATTTCATGATAATCCTTATTCTCTAGGTTAGAGTTGATTTGATTGACCTCTGTTTGCCTCAGCATTCTGAAGGATTTCCGAGTCTCTGGAGTTGCAAGTGTGGTCACCATCAGAGAAAAAAACATTTACAAATCTAGGAATAACCTGGTCTCCTCTGGTCCCTTCTCTGCATAGTAATAACCCACAACCTTCCAATACAATCAAATTAAATCAGAGCCAGTGTAATACTGTCATGAGACTTATGATTGGATATTAGCAAAAGCTATCAAGGGTCTAAATATCAGGAACATAAATTCAACTGAAGTGAAGGTAGTGAAGGTCAATTCAATTGAGCACTCATTGATTACATATCTATTACATATAAAACACTGTGCTAGGCATTAAAAAATCTTGACTCACCACCAATAAAAATATTATAAATGATATATAATTAACTAGTAGTCATTATGTAGCAGAAATTGTACATATTTAATGGTTTTGATGTCTAAATTCTCAATGCATTCTCATTTTTCTCAGTGATAAAAGAAAAAAAAAATGACTAAAGTCCTATAAGTCACAATTTGGCCATTTGGAATCTAAATCTTTTATTAAAATTGTTTAAATGCCAGTTGCTCAATTTTAAATGCAAACTATTATAGCAAAGTATTTATTATTCAGCTTTTCTCATTGTTAGTAATATAGTAACTATGATCTTTAACCAGAAACTTGATAGATTTTTTGATAAAAAAATAAACTATACACAGGGAAAACATCTGATCATAATTGATGTTCATTCTAACATAAATCTGCACCCTTCCCTTGCCTCGCCTTCTGCAATGTGCTGCTTCCTGGAATAGGCTGTTGTCCTGATCTGGTCAAACGTGTAATTTCCTGCACCTGGTAGCATTAACGTACTAGTACCCATAACTATCCCCCTGCCCTTTACTCTATATAATTCTTTGGCACCTGCCAAGCAGCACAGGCATTCGTTTCATCTTGCAACTGCCCAAAACATGTAAGTTTCTGTCTCATATGTAAATTTCCCTTAATAAATTCTGTTAATTTCCAAACTAGAGCAGCCAGCCTCTTTTTCCCGTGTTTCCTGGCCCTCTTATACTTGCTTATAGAGGTAGATTTTCAGTCTCTGGCCTTTTCCCTGGGTCTGTGTGTACTAACAGTTGGCAAGCCAGCCAAGAGACCCAAAAAATGGGGTTTGGGAAAAATACATCGGATGCATGGAGGAAATACTGGGTTAGTCGTCAATCTCCATGTTCCATGTGGGGAGGGGCGGTCCATATGCTAGATGCATGTGGACCGCTATGTGAGTACAGGACATCTTGAAGATGCAGACTGGTTGTTTGAGGAACTATGCCTTATATACTGTGGCAAGGAAGAAAAGTTTATGGCCACACCTGTGGGCTGGTGACTCTTATGGGTGGTTCAGTTGGCTGCTTATGTCCAGTTAGAGGCAATAGACAGGGTTAGAAAATTAGAGAAAGAACTGAAACTAGACAAGGATGTTAGAATGTCTATGACTCTGTTAGCATCAGAACTAGCTGATAAAGCTAGACGGAGGAAAGTTTCTTTGAACAGATCCTATTGCTTTTATGGAAGCCATGAGGTCTCTCCATCTGTTTGTATGTTCATGCGTGTCTCTATATGTGTTGTGTTTGAGTAGTATTTTCTACTTCCAGAGGCTATTGCTAACTTATAAAAGAACAGTATTTAATTGGGTTAAAGGAATTGAGTGGTTATATAAATTAGGGATTGGGTATTCTAAACTTTTCAGAAATGTAGAAACTGACCTGAGTGCTTTTCAGGATTACATGATCTGGGACAATATTTGATATTAAAGCTAGTTTATGTTTGTTGATTTGATTAAAATAGACACATCTCTGGAGTTATCAAAATTAGCATATTCAGAATTAAATATAATACTTTTATTTTACCTAGGCTTAAAAATTTATCACCCAAAATAACAACTTAGCATGATGGCTGATTTTGTCTAAGGTCTCAGTACATTTTTCTGAGTAATCTAAACATAATCATTAAGAACTAATAAATTAAAAAGATTCAAGTGGAACAAAGGTTTAAGATGAATCCTTTAGCTATAATTGTAGAAGTTTTGCGAAAAAAAAAATCTTTGGAGAAAAAATTTTAATATGTGGTCAAGCTGGTTAAGATTAGAATGGATTTAATAAGTAAATAGATTTAAATATCAAAAGTAAGCTGATGAAAAAATAGTATTTGGTCCTCTTTTTTTCTGTTAAAAGACAAAGTTTTCTTTGACTATGGATCTGCTTCTGATATAATATTGTGACAAGATTTCTGCTTATAAAACAAAGATTCTGTGTTCTTACAAAATAATTTTCTGTGTTTTATGTTGTCTTAATTAGATTTTTGGTTACTTAAGAAAACTGAATCTTCTCAATACTGAAAACTAACTTTTTGTATTTGAAAAGCTCCAGACGACTGTCATAAAAAGTCAGCAACAACAAAAATCTATACAGAGTGTGCCACACATGAAAGAAGTTCATTCTGCTTCAGCAGGAACGGCCCCCCACTGCCAGAGTTTTGCTGTTTTGATGTCCTTGTAACATGGCAACAGTCTTCTAAATCAGAGAAATTAAGATGGGTAAACAATAACTGTAAATTAAATCAATAGTTGGGGCTGTTGGTTCTTCTGAGCTCCCTGGAAAACCTTATTTTTCAGTTTTTGCATTCGTTCATACACCATAGTACATTTAAACCGGACTTCATTCCACTGCCACTTAGTATGGGTTATCAATACGTTCTTGTTGTTGTATGTATATTTTCTGGGTGAGTTGAAACCTCCTTCCACTGCAAGCAAGGCTAATGCTCTCACAGTGACAAAGAAACTGTTAGAAAATATGTTTCCTACTTGAGGTACGCCTTCTAAATGCTCCTTCAAGACTACTTACATAGCCCCGCTAGATCCTATGGGATGGTGGCTTGGGACCTGTCACTGTATTCTTTCCCAACCTCTGTAAAACTCATTATATTGATGACATAATGTTAACCTGTGAAGATTTACCTCTGCCTCAGAAAATCTCGCAGGCTTCGCTGAACCATCCATTGCAGAGAGGACGGGCAGCGAATCCAGGCAAATCCAAGATCCAGGTACAGCAGTATAGTTTTAGGGAGTTGTATGGTCAAATAAAACCCACATTGTCCCTGAGGTCATCATAGACAAAGCACAAGCCTACCCCATACCAAAAGATGTAAAAAGGGTACAGACTTTTGTGGAAATTCGAAAGTACTGGAGAACATTTACACCCATTTAATGCAATGCTTTTGCCTATTATATCACCTAGTTAAAAACAGACATATGTTGGATTGGGTAGCCAAACAGCAGGCTGCCTTGAGAAAGCAGAAATACTGCTCAAAGAGATTAAAGCCCTTGGAAACACTCACATGGAGTTGCTATTCAAATTAGATGTTTCAGTAATCCCAGTAGGCATGGGTTGGGCATTATAGCAAAACAAAACAAAACAAAACAAAAAACAGCAAAAGGGGAAAGAGCCCCTTAGATTTTGGTTCTGTTTGCGGAAGGCAGTAGAAATCATATATACTCCAACAGAACAGCAATGATTGGCAGTGTGTATGGTGCTCCTGCAGGTGGAGCAGCCACCTACAGTAAGAACCTCCTTTCCCATCAAGGAGTGACTAGACAACAGGTTCCATGGACCTGCCTCTGCCATGGCTCAGGCTCCTTCGCTGACTGAATGACACACCTACCCACAGCAGAGGAGTGTTCTGTCAAATAGTTCTTTGTTTTTAGAGATGCAGCAATTATTAGACCCTGTCGAATTGAAAGACCCTCCAAACGCTCCTGCTGCTATGTCCCTGCAACCTGCAAAGAAGGACAAGTTCCAGCTGGAGCTTAGTATACTGATGGCTCTGGTGGAATATTCTGTCTACCTGGATGTCAGTTACCATCCAACCAACCACTGACATTATTTAGATGAAAACAGAGACAAACTACAGTAGTCAGTGGGCTGAGTTAAGAACTGTCTGATTGGTAATCATATATGAACCTTGTCCACTGATCTTGTGTGTTGACAGTTGGACCATTTTAAAGAGATTGTTGTTATGGCTTGGACAATGAACAAGGAAGGGTGGATGGATAATTACAAACAACCCTTTATGGGGACAAGGGATGTGGAAAGATACCTGGGCACAGAGGCCGATCTTGTTTTCCATGCCCCTGCTCATAAGCCGCCTCCACTTCCAGGTAACCAGGAAGCAGATGCCTTGGCAAAAATATGCTTTTGCAACTGACAATAGACACTGCAGATTAGGTACACCGACAGCGTGGGTGCTGTAGTGCCCAAGTAAGATGGCGCACTACGGAGGCAGATAGCTGGGTTGGTGAAACAAAAAAATGATGTCTTTAAACAACAGATAAAGTTATTAACTGAAAAACCTTCTTCGGCAGGGTGCTTTCCCAAGCATTGATACATTTACATGATCAACCTGTGGGGACTCGCTCCACAGGCTAAACTGGGAACTCAGGCTGAGGCACTCAATATGATAAAAGTGTGGAAAACAAAGGACACAGCAATAGTCCTGATGTTCGCCATGGACCAACGAGCTATGATAATGAGGGTACCATGTCCTATTGTTCCTGGAACGGGGATCACTTACTGAAATCTGCAATGGGATTTTTCATCAGGATGGGTCAGTTTCTTCACACTCCTGGGTGGGGAGGAGCTGCTGCATCTCCAGTGGGACCTTGTCATCCCAATGCAGTTGGGACCTATGGAGACGTGCTATATGTAGACTGGTACACATGCCATTGAACAAGGAGAAATGGAGGGGTCTTAGTCTGACATAGTTCCTCTCCTATCACTTCCTTATGCCAGAGAGCACCACTTACTCTGTGCCAACATATATGGTTTACACAGCCTGGCCAGGTTCCAAGCACTGCAGCCACATTAACATCTAGAGATCAATAATTCTTATAGACAGAGATCTCCAGTTCACATCCCTGCTAAATATTTGTCTTCCTGACCATAGACTTCTGCTGTTCCTGTGTCATCCAGATGTGAGGGTGAGAGGCACCTGTGGCATTATCTAAACTAAACGTTGTATTTTTATACCTGACTAATCTGCTAATGTTGCCTTTTTTTTTTTTTTTCTAGCATATATGAAAACTCAAGAAAATGCTTTAAATGCTCTAGCCCCAAGCCTAGGTAACCTACTAACCCACTGGTTTGGCTCCTAGGGGTATAATGAAAAAATTGCTACCAACTCCTAGACTGCTTCTTTTAATGTCTCTTTTCTTGTATGTGTCTGTACTGTTGCCGCAGACTGTGTCTCCAGTGCGGTCAATTGGCGACTAAGTGAACTACCGCCTGGCTACTGAAGCTCCTTGCTGAACACTCAGGGCACCTCCTGGAAAAAGGAGATCACGTGAGATTGGAAGAACCGGTCACAAGGAGTGGAGTGCAGAGGAGAAACAGTCCCACAACATGACCACTGTCTGTCCCGCAACCCGAACCTCGCTTCCTGCTGTGTGCTGGTCTGGAACAGGTTATTATCCAGACCTGGTCAAGTGAGTAATCACCCACCTGGCAGCACTCATGTGCTAGTACCCATGACTATCCTCACCCCTTTATCCTGTATGATCCTTTGGCACTTGTCAAGCAGCATGGAGATCCATTTTGTCTTGCAACTACCCAATACATGTCTTGTATATAAGTTTCCCTTAACAGACTCAATTGCCAGACGTTGTTCTGTGCCGTCCACTTACAGAGCAGATTTTCAGTCTCAGAGCCTTTCCCTTGGTCTGGGGGTACTAACAACTGCCTACAAACAGAATTTTTTATAAATAGGAGAAAAACACACTTCCATGTTCTTTTAGCCATTGTTATTTTGGATTTTATTGCAGTCTACTAAAACCTGACATACTGATAAAACCATCCTTCAGCCAGAGTAAATTCTGGGCAGTTGTCAAGAGGAAATCTAAATCAATACAGAGAGGAGCCATACAAAAAAAAAAGGAAAGTAAAAGTGTTCTCATTATATCTACCTTAAATTGAATCAATTACCTAAAATATTCAGTCCTCAAGACTTTGGAAGTTGACAGAAGACTGTTTTTTGGGCCCTACCACAGGAGATGCCCAGATATTCAATGTTGACTTCAAATTGTTTCCATGTAATTTTCCCCAAATTTGTACAATATATCTGCATTTTCAAAGAGGAAAGCTGGCATAGAATTATACCACTGCATAATACGAATCTGCTGCCTCCATGTGCTGGGTTTAAAACTAAGATGTTGGTACTGGAATGAGCTCAGAAATTAACATCATAAAAACTGGGCTTGAATCCTAATTCACTTTGTTCTTTTTAAAATTTCTTTTTATTTTTTAGGTGAAGCAACCCTTGGTTGACCTCACAGATCACAAGAACCTTGTCAGTTTACAATCCCTTATTTTTTTTTTTTTACACCTACAGACCTGGTCTTCCTAGGTGGTCTCTCATCCGAGTACTAACCAGGCCTCACCCTGCTTAGCTTCTGAGATCACATGGGATCAGGCTTATTGAAGGTAGCACAGCCATGGACTCTAATTCACTTTAAACCTGAACAAGCTTGCTTAAATTTCATAAATCTCAATTTCTGTGTCTATGATATAGAGATATTAATAACACTGGCCCAATTTCCCCCATAGGGAAGTTGAGATAATCCAATGAAATAAATATATATCAAAGTGTTATCACCGTTACTAAAATCATTTTGGTATTCACTTAGGTTTCATTGAGAGAAGCACTTTGATTTCAACTTTTTGGGACAACTACCTTTAAAAAGTGACTCTTTTTGCCTACATTAACCTTTTTTTACCCATCTCATTTTCATAATTTTGTAGAATTTTGTTTTTGGATGTCTGAGTTTTAATGAGCTTCATATGTGCAAGTCTTAAACTAAAAGAATATTATTGAGAATGAGTATTTGGCTAACTTATAACTGCTTCTTTTGAAATCAGTAAAAAAGAAACACTTGGACAGACACTGAAAGTAAAAATAAATTCACTAACTAATTATAGAAGACTTTGCAGTTAGACTATGTCACAAACTGATTAAAGTCCAAACTATGTACAGTAAATTTCTTTTAACCTGGAATTAAGCATCCAGACAGTTCACATAGCAGAAATTATTTTCACAGCATTGGGCAATTAAAAATGGTCATAAAAATGACTCTGGACCTATGAAATATTGAAGTACATTCTGAACTATCAAGGAAATATCACCAGGCAATGAAAACAAAGTACTTAATTAATTGAAGTGTACTGTGCCACAATCTTATTAATAACAAGGAAGTTAATAGCAATAAAAACACTAGATTATCTGCAAATCTATCTACCGGGAGCAGTAAAACAAAGGTTATAATTCCATTTCACAAGTAGCAAAGGTGACATTGAACTTCTCGCTGAAAAGAAAGCAGATCATTAGAATTTCATTGTCCAGAACTGCCTTCTGGATTGTGATTCATTTCATAAACTCCCTTCCAATTTGCATCTAAGTGAGCTGGGGCTTCCATTTATTTAGCAGCAAAAGTCACCTCACCTCCACTCCATACACTTAACACTCCCCCCTACATTTTCTCTCAGTCTCTCAATCTTTCTCTCTTTTACACACACACACACACACACACACACACACACACACACACACACAGCATTAAAACTTGCTCTCTTCATTATGATTTTAAGAAAAGGAGACACTCTACTTGGACATAAACTTAGGGGTTGGCCCTGCCCTTACACTTCAGAGCTGACAAACAATACAAGGAAATGTGGGGAAAGAGTAGCTGACCTATGAATGTTACATTTTCATCTCACTGCTCCCTTCTTGAAAAACCCACCCACCTGCCACTCACCATCAGCAAGGCTGACTGATGAGATATATCTTCTCTCCTGTTCCCTCTCCAAACTCAATCTTCCCTTATAAACTTGCTTTATATCTTTTCTTTTTCATTGCTACTTTAAGTATATTATTTGAGCTGGGAGCTGAGGGAATAGAGAGTATATATGGAGTGAGAGGGAGAAGAGAAAGTATACAGAGAGTGAGCACGTGGAGACTCTGGAACCAGTCCTTTCTGGAAACTGTATGGAGATTCATTTTGTGCCTCAGTCTTGGATGTGAACCCAGAAGAGAACTGTGGAAGGGGTCACATTTGTTTCAAGTATCTTTTTTCTCTTACCAGTTCCTTCTCTCCAGACTTACTCCCCTTTCAACTCTCATGCCTTTCTTAAAAAATTCTATCCCCAACTCATCATTAAGTTTAACTGTTCTATGTCTCATTCTCGTAAGGTCCTACTAAGTGGTTAGAACTAATAAAAATAATTGATCCTGAGATATTAGAGAGTGACAATGCTTTGCTGTGTTATTTTTACCCAGATAACGCATTTACTTTCTAAGAGGGCCCTTGCATGTTCTTGCTTAAAGGAATGACAATTCTAGGATTTTAGGTCCATAGGATCCATAGGGTCAGGAGAGTTTTTTTTTAACCTTTGAATAACAATAACAGCTCACACTTACATAGTTTTTACTAAATGTCAAGCACTTTTAATGTGCTTTACACATATTAGTTTATTTCATGCTCATAACAATCACGAGGAAGGCACTATTAATATCAGGATTTTACAGATGAAGATACTGAAGCGCAGAGAAGGCAAGTGCTTTACCCACAGTCACACAGTTAGTAAACACATGTAGTAAACTGGGGTTTAGCCCCAAGTAGTCTGGCTCCAGAATCTCTCTTCCCAACCAACTAGATGGCTGTCAAAAACACCACCAACTTAAAATAAGCCTGGGAAGAAGGCACGAGTGCTAGTCCTGACTCTGTCTCTAACAAGTTGTGTGACCTTGAGTAAGTCGTGTAAACTCTGAGTCTCAGCCGAACTATATTTGTGGTATATGACCCCCCCCTTTTTTGTCATCTTGTTTTATTTTTGTTGTTGTTGTTGTTTTGTTTTGTTTTGTTTTGGAAGCTGTGACATTGTGATATAATAGGAAATATATATTTTGGTCTTCATCCTCAGCTCCTGAAAGGGCAGTATTTTGTTAACAATATCTGGTTTTTGTCCCCAGTTTCTGAAATAGCTCCTGAGGGATAAAGATGAAAGGAGCTCTTCATTATTCATAACAAGCCCCTTTCAACCTCAGCTGAATTTATGTTAATGAAATGACTTTTGGAAAGCCCCTAAATATGGGGGAGGGAAGAGGGCTGGTTGCTTAGGGAACCAACCATATGATTAAAGGGTTGAAACTTTCAGCACCAACTTCTGATCTCTGGGGGAGGAGAGAGGGGCTAGAGGTTGAGTTAATTGCTAATAGCCAATTATTTGGTCATAATAATAGCCAATTATTTGCCGATGTAATAAAGCCTTCATAAAAATAAATAAATTGATAGCCTAAGGAGTTCTGAGAGTTTCCTGACTGGGGAACACATCAAGATGCTGGGAGGGTGGTACACCCAGAAAAAGCACAGAAGTTCTGCACCCCTTTTCCACGCCTTGTGCTATGCATCTCTTCTGTCTGTTTTTGAGTTGTATCCTTTTGTAATACACTGGTTATCTAGTAAGTAAACTCTTTTTTTGAGTTTGTGAGCCATTCTAGCAAATTATCAAATCTGAGATAAAGGGTCACAGGAACCTCCAATTTATAGGCGGTAGGTCAGAAGTACAGGAGGCCTGGACTTGTGATTGGCATTAGAAATGGGGTACAGTCTTGTGGACTGAACCCTTAACATATGGGGTCTACACTAAATGAATAGTTAGCATCATAGTTGAATTGAACGACACCCAAATGGTGTTGAAGAATTGGTCGGAATGGGAAAATACTCAACCGTTTGTTGGCAGAGTGTTGAGAGTAGTGTAGATGCAACAGGTTAACTTTCAGAAGCAGAACCATTTCTTAAAATAAATTCAAATTAGAAGACAGGTACATAACAGATGAAAGAAAGATCTTGAGCCCAAGCTAACAATAGCTGACTATGTACCAATAAAAATTCAACCTGTCACTCCTTGTCCCTAATTCTACCTTACACACACACACACACACACACACACACACACACACACACACACACACACGTTCCTGCAGATAAGGCTCTGTCGAACACAATTGAAATCCTCTTGATTTAGTGATATCTACTGGTTCTTCCAGCTCTAGGATTTTATTTAACCAATGAGTGGACACATTCAGCAATAAAATCTCAGAACATACTCTTCTCTCTACAGTGTTGTCAAGTGGAAACAATTCAGGTTAGAGTCAGAAAAGAGACAACACTGGAGCGAGCAAAGAAACATTTATTGATTTTACTTGATTTCCTTTAAGGCTCCAGCAAATAAGGAAATACTAATTTAAAACTTAGCCTTATGTTATGAAATGCCCTCAGAGAAGCAGGAAGGAAAAATACAGTTTCTAAACACTTAACTCTAAACTCAGTAATCAACACCTGGAAAGTATTTGATGAATGATCATCAATACTGAATTGAATACTGCAGGAAAAATATGTCCGAAACACACAACATAAGTAACTACACTACTCTGAGAAGAATTTTTTGAGATTAATTCTATTAAATCCTTGAGAACAAATTCGATTCACTTTACTTATTTTTCCTCTGACTTCAGTATAAGTATCATATGAGTTCACTTATATGTGGAATTTAAAGAACAAAACAAATGAACAAAGAAAACAGAAACAGACTCATAGACCCAGAGAACAAACTGATGGTTGCCAGATGGGGGGGAGTTTGGGGGGCTGGGTGAAAACAGTAAAGAGATTAAGAAGTCTAAATTGGTAGTTACAAAATAGTCACAGGGATGTAAATTATAGCATAGGGAATCTAGTCAATAATATTGTAAAAAAAGAGAATAGTGATCCAAAGAGGAAACAACTTGTTATAATGTAACAGTAATCATGGAACCAATAGAATTACTAAGAAACAGAAATAGAGTTGGCTTTTGGAATCTTCGTTATTGTTTTTTTTTTTTTTTCAGAATACGTATTTTTATATCTCAAAAAAAAAAAAGTATGTATTTCTCCTTCTCCTAATATTCTCCTAACTCTGATTGTAAATATTAGAACTGGATGTACTTCCTTTCTTCCCACCTTTGGATAGACTTTTAAGAATCTCATCCCTTCTTTCCTGTGTAGTGCAACACACTTATCTTTAATTCATTGACTTTTAGGTATCGATGTCCTGCCTTTGTTATGTATCCCCCAAAAGCAGATGACCTTTATTAAAGGGTAAGATCCTAGAGAAACCAAGAAGGATCCCTCTTTGGTTTGCTTTGTAAAGTGCCTGCTTACATGTGGGACACACTTCTGTGATGGGACTTATGATACCAGAACCAGAGGGCTCCCAGTACTAGGCTCACTTTCTTGGAAATTTACTGCGTACTGAAAAGTGAACTGGTCCTAGGCAGAAATCTACATTTTGTTCAGTTAGGCTGAAACAGCGACACACATTAGACTCCTTTGGCTGCCACGCATTAATAAATGTGGGGTCCCGTTTAACCCTTTTCCAATTTAGAAAAAAAAAAAAGTGCAGCTCCCTACCAGCGTTCATTTAACATCATGTGCAGGAATGTTACATTTTCTAGGATTTGACATTTTCATCAATTGAGAATTAGAGTTTTGTAAATGAGAACACCATTACTAAAAACTAGAATGCTATAAATAGAATGATGTCATTTGCTTCCAAAGACTATCACTATACTAGAGCGAAAATAGTAATAAAAGCGAGATATTTCGTGGCAAACTTTGGGGGTAAGGTTAGGACTGTAATCCGAGTTATCTTGGGGTAAATGCTGCAGCACCAAGTGCCACCAGCGAATGCTCTTGGGGCAAATGGGAAATGGGTTAAGAGCATTAATAGAAATAAAAATCTGAAGTCCCAGAGGAGGGTCTCTTAGCAATGAGACAGGAAGTCTCCTCAGGTGTGCTTTTGAGTTTTTCAGTTGGAGATGTGTTACGTGAGTGCTTTGCTCCTTGGGGGCAACTCATGCCCATGTGACTCAGTCTGACAGGAGAAGTTGAATACAAACTGTCCGAGGGAGGGGATGAAAGATTGAGTGACCCAAGTGAGTAATAACTAGAAATGATGGTGAAACTGCGGTCTAGTGATATGCGCACCTGACACGAAGCAGAAAAAAGTTTCTAAGTGTTAACCCACGAAAGGCTTAGAGCCATGCTGACATTATTCAGTTCAGTTTCCTTGCATGTGAAAAGCAAGTGGTCCAAATTTGTTTCTCTTGAAAGGCTCTCAGTTATTAGAAAGGAAGTGATTTTTTTTTCACTCACCCTGTGACTCCACAGCTCTGTGGCTGAAGAGGCTAGGTGCAAGCCTGTGGGATCCAGAGCTCAGACTAGTAAGACCAAGCGGCCCTTCTCCTCACTCCATCCTGCTAGCCACAGCTGCTCCTCTCTCCTTAGCCTGCCCATTCCTTAGCTAACACCATTCTATAGACATATAAATCAACCCAGACAAGGTTTTCCTTTTACATTACCCTATAAACTTAACATGATTCTAAAAGATGTTACATTTACTGTGACTAGTAGTCCATCCAGTTTAATATTCTGCTAATGATGGAGCCAAGGGACCTTTACTGAAAAAGGGTAAGAGGCATTCTGAGTAACACATATTCCAAAGGTTTGGGCACCATCATCTCTAATTTCCATCCCTTATTTTAGTTAACAACTACTTGTTGAAATATGTACTGTGATAAATTCTATAAGCCTTATTCGTTTTCAACTAAAATCTCTTCTCAGACATCCTTGCGTTTTTGATTAATACCATTTGTATTGTAGTGATTAAAATCAATTTAAAAGATATGTGTATGTCTACTGTGTGTCTACACTATAGAGTCAACGCTGGCTCAGAAGCTGGGGGTCTGGGGAAGAGTGGAAACAGGAGGGCCTGGGACATTAAGATTAAAAAAACATAGTCTCTCATTCAAATTGTTAAGTTTGGTAGAGGAGCTAGAAGCATGCACAGCTGACTATAGTACAAGTCAAGCAGTGAGAAGTAATAACAGAGGCATAAGTAAGGTATTATGGAGGCACTAGAGAGGGAGCTGTCAATTCCAAATCAGATGCCAGGAAAGAATTCTTAAACAGATGTCATTTGAGCTGGGCTTTAATGAATGAATAGAAGTTTTTCAATTAAGAACAGTCAAGCAAAGAAAACAGAACCAAGAAAGTGCACAGTGTGTTTGGGGACAGGATTCCCAAAAGGCTTGGATTAATGTTGGCAGATAAATCTGGAAAGGTGGATTGAGATCAGCTTCACAAGAGCTCTAAATAAGTGAACACATTCGAGCTTTGAACAGTCGGCAAACATCAGGATCTTGAGGACACTGCTATTCTTCCCACTCTTCAAATGAGAAAATTGAGGCTTCAAGGGGTCAGAATCTCACTCTAAAGCAAGTGTGGAGGTGGTAGCTGAGTTGAAGTTTGCCTCCAAAGTCCAAACATTACACCTAACACATATAAAGGAGCTCTACCTAGCCTTTTTTTTTTTTTTTAGATATAAATGATATATAATATTGTTTCAGGCATATAACATACTGATTTGATAGTCATATGTATTGTGAAATGATCATCACCACAATAAGCCTAGGTAACATCTATTAAAAAAAAAAAAGACAACAGGCCCCAAATGGAGTCACTTGTGCTAAGCAAACCAAGACTTCATACATAACCTAACTGCAGTTTCACCCTCTCCCAGGAATGTAACCTTTAACCAGTCAATCTGGAATAATCTGGTCAATGTTACTGAGGAAGCCGCCAGGGAGATACTTTGCCTTCCCCCAAAGGAAGGTGATCTTGCCTAAAACTGGGCATTCTTTGATAACTTTATTTCCTCTCTCCTTTTCTGCCTATAAAATCTTTCCATTTCGAGCTCTTCGGAGCACCTTTAAATCTGCTAGATGAGATGCTGCCCAATTCACGAATCATCAAATGAAGCTAATAAGATCTTTAAAACTTACTCAGTTGATTTTGTTTTATGACACATCTATCACCTCAGTTAAATTTTATTTTTATGATAAAAACTTTTAAGATCTAGTCTCTTAACAACTTTCAAATATACACAACAGTATTACTAACTATAGTCACCACGCTATATGCTACATCCCCATGACTTATTTATTTTATAACTGGAAGTTTGTACCCTTCTAATCTTAGTTTTAATTTTTTAATCTAGAAAATGGGAATAATAGCAATGCTTCCATACCTACCTAAGGTTTGATCAAATAAAACTACATATGCTAAAATGCCTTAGAAATTTTACCAGTGTTGACCATCATTATTATTTTATTGTTATCACAATTACAACTAATATTACTCCTGAAGTTAGCATAAATGTGGCTATAAATTATTGAGTTTCTACTGTGCCTTGTACATATGTTATCTTACTTCCTTTTATCACATTGTGGGATGGGGATATTATTTCTAAAAAAAAAATGTTTATAGGCAAAAAGAGATTAACCAACTATCCAGTCACATAGCTAGTTGATCAAGAACCAGACTCCAAATCTATGTCTTTAAGTCCCCCAACGTTCCATAAGGTGACTTGCTATCTTCCCATTGATGATGTTATAAACCTTTCAGGTTGCAGTGGTACACTAAAGTTATGACTTCAAGAAGCAATTAGTGATGCCGGTGATTTAAACACTTCCAACAAGGATGTCAGTGTCTGATTCTGTGCTTCAAGAGAGGCAACTATTTCTAACCCTGTTAAGGATTATCCTGAATAAATAAGTAGTATGTTTTCTTTAGATTTGATTTAATTGGAAAACATGATCTAGTCCATCTCGTCCTCTGAAATGAAATAATGTCTTTCAATTCAAGAATAATTCCTCTGTTAATTTAAAACAAAATAAAACAAACTTCCCATTTCCTATCTGTGTAATGGTATTGGTTCCTTATAGTTATTTCAAATTTTTAAAGCTTCCCTAAACATCTATCGAATCTTTCATTTCTGTATTTTCAAGTATATTTCTCTTTTCTCCTGGTCTTAAAAAAAAGAAAGAAAGAAAGAAAGAAAGAAAGAAAGAAAGAAAGAAAGAAAGAAAGAAAGAAAGAAAGAAAGAAAGAAAGAAACACTAAATAGGATTGGTAATGTACAAAAATGGAAGAATATCATTCATGCTAGATATATTCTCCTAAAAAATATATTTTATACATAGCAAAAATTTATCAAAAGCTGAGTGTAAACAAATTTATATTCTTAGCAGCCTTTCCTATTCAATTAGGTTAATCTGATATTCTAGTTAGTACAATCAATGGTAAAAATGACCACCAGATATTCTGATTTAACTGCTGGAAAATAATTGCTGTTGTTCTTTTTTATAACATTTTTGCTGTTTTTCTGAGTAAAGTTTTCAAAAAATGTTGTAAACTTATAAAATGACTATCAAGACTGAAAGACTAGCTTTGAGATTAAGTCTAACAATGACTCAGTTCGTGTCACAGAAGACAGAATATAAATCCAGATGAAAAGTTTGAAACAGAGCACTAAGCTCAACAGCTGAATTCAGACAAATTTATTTCTTTCACATGATTTCAAATATTATAGCCATTTCATGACTAGGTTGACTCATAGAATCTCAGAATTTTGACTCACAGAATCTCAGAAGTTTGTGAGTTGGAAGGAACATTAAAAAAGATGTTTGTATTCTTCCTTCTACAGCAAACTTTCTAGTGGTTTCCTGGTATTTGCTTGAAGATTTGCAGTGAGATGAAACTCATTATCCTATGATAGGCTTTTCCACCTTAGTCTATGTAGATTTTGCTTTAGACTAGATTTAAATCTTTCTCTCTGTAGTTTTTTTCCTATAAACCAAGGCATCTGAGATAAGCCTTTATTTCATGTCACACTCTTTCAAATATTTGAGAGAATCTTGCCATAGTTCTTAGATGCAGCCAGGTTTGAGGAGAAACTTGCAAAGACAAGAATTTGAAAGAATATTAAAACATTTACAATGCTTAACTTTGAGTAGTGGAGTATAGGAAATATTTCTTTGGTCTTTGTGTTCTGCATTGCTTGAATTTTATGCATACATATTCTAATTAGAGTGAAAATTAAAAGAAAAGCTATTTACATCTTGGAAAAAATATTTAAGTCTTAAATATAATGAATGAAATCTGGAACTTCTTGAAGAATCAGAGAATCTTAAATCTGGAATCTGTCAGCGATAAACCTCAGGCTTCCAGCACCCCAACCCACATTGTAGGGTCTCATTAAAGATGTGTGATTGACTAAAAAAATCAAGCAATCATTCATTTAATCAATGATCAAAATCTATCAAAATCACACACAAAATGTCTAATTTTCATTTCTTTCTTGGAGATATAGTCATCACCAGAGAAGTAGCAATTCCACTAAGGACCAAATTGTTATTTCTCTCTTCCATCTTAATTTAAACTGATTTAATGCCTCTTTTTATTATGTTTTCCCCAAATGTATTACAGTCCAAAAATTCTCTGATAGTTCTATTTTCTAATGACTTCACAGATAAAGAAAAATAAATAGCCTTAAGGTACCCAGACATAAATTATTATTTTGCCTGGATCTTAGTGAATCTCTGAGAATTTTTCATAAGAAACGATGATGATAATGATGATTATGGTGATGATGATGATGGAACTTGGCATGTATACCAAGTGGTTTGCATACATTATCTCTTACAGTATTTACATCCATCCTACAAGTTATTATTCCCACAGTCCTTTACACATCAGGAAATTGAGGGGTTAGGGTTAGGCAGACGCTATACCAGTCTATATTAGAAAGCAATAAGAAAGCATTTACTAATTTGTCCAGAATCTTTTTTTTTCTTTTTCTTTTTTTGCTTTTCAAGCAAAATCTGTCATCCTGAGATTTCCTTCACAACTTGTATGTCTTATTACTTATTTTTCCTGAGTTCCACTTGAGGGGAGTGTTACAGGAACTTTTTAAAATACCTCTTCTGGGTTCCTCAAAAGAGTAAAAGTAAAACTACCGTATGATCCAGCAATCCAACTTCTGGGTATATATCTGAAGGAAATAAAATCAGTATCTTGAAGAGATGGCTGCACCGCATGTTCATGGCAGCTTTCTTTACAATAGCCAAGATAAGAGAACTACTTAAGTGTCCATCGATAGATGAGTGGATAAAGAAGATGTGAGATATATGTATATAAAATGGAATATTATTTAGCCATAAAAAGGAAAATCTTGCCATTCGCAACTACATAAATGGACCTTGGAAGCATTATGCTAAGTGAAGTAAGTCAGACAAAGACAAATACTGTATGATTTCACTTTTATGTGGAATCTAAAAAAAGCAAACATAAAATAGAAAACCAACTGGTGGTTACTAGAGATGGGAGGTGAGGGACATAGGTGGTGAAGGAGGTCAAAAGGTACAAACCTCAGTTATAAAATAAACAAGTTCAGGGGACATAATGCACAGCATGTCGACTACAGTTAATACCGTATTTATACAGTCATGCACCACTTAATGACAGGGAAACATTTTGAGAAATGTGTTGTTAGGTGATTTTGTCTTTGTCTGAACATCACAGACTACACTTATACAAACCTGGGTGCTATAGATTACAGCACGCCTAGGATATATGGTACTGCATATTGCTCTTAGGCTACAAACATGTCGAACATGTTACTTACTATATTGTAGATAATTGTAACACAGTAGTAAGTACTTGGGTCTCTCAAAAGATCTAAACTTATGAAAGGCACATTGAAAATACAGTATAAAAGATAAAGCATGCTACACCTGTGTAGGGCACCTACTGTGAATGAAGCTTGTAGGACTGGAAGTTGCTCTAGGTGATTGAATGAGTGGTGAGTGAACATGAAGGCCTAGGACATTACTGTACACTACTGTAGAGTTTATAAGCACTGTATACTTAAGTTACACTAAATTTATAAAACAGCATGAGATTAAATCAAGCACAAGAAAAAAATTATAGTCAAAAGACAAGCTGTATGAGGCTGCTGCTGGCACAACAGGGCATATTGTTGTACAGAAAACTTTTTTTATAAGTAGAAAGAGCATACTCTATAAAACGATGATTAAAAAGTATAGTATAGTAAATACATAAACCAATAATTTAGTCTTTTGTTATCATTACCAAGTATCAACGTACTACATACATGTAGAATGGCAATGCAGTAGGCTTGTTTACGCCAACAGCACCATAAACATGTGAGCAACACATTGTGCTACAATGTTACATTGGCTATGCCATCACTAGGTGACAGAAAATTTTCAGCTCCATTATAATCTTTTAGGGCCACTGCTATCTATATACATGGTCCATTTTTGATTGAAAAGTAGTTATGTGGCATGTGACTATATTTGAAAGTTGTTAAAAAAGTAAATCCTCAAAGTTCTCATCACCAGAAAAAAATGTGTAATTATACGAAGTGATAGATGTTAACTAGACTTATGGTGGGGATCATTTTTCAGTATATACATATATCAAATTATTTTGTTGTAATTTTTAAATTAATACAATGTTCTATGTCAATTATACCTCAAGAAAATGAAAAAATGAATCAATGAATGAAACAATATCTCGTCTGTGCTACTGGAATCATTTCTTAAGCTCACAAAGACATACACTTAAGCCAGAAAGAAAATAATTTAATTTCTTATTTTGCTCTTCTTGTTAGTTCTTCTACTTCTTATCTCTTCATCCACATCCTTATTTTTTCTCCCTAAGTCTTAAAAAAGTTGGATAAAATTTGTGCTTGCGAAGACATTCAGCCTCTGCTAAAAACTGAGCCAACTTTTCTTCCCAGCTTGACTTCGATATTAATGATAATAATTTATAGTAAAATAATAACAGCCACTTATTGAGTACTTATTATGTTACAGGCATTAGGTGAGCATTTGCATGCGTTGTTTCTTGAATGTTTGCAATAAATTTAACTTTAAATAAAATTATCTTCATTTATAGCTAGAGAAACTGAAAGTAAGATTAAGTTAGCCTGATTAAGATCAGCCTACTACAAAATTAACAGAACTAAAATGTGCTACCAGATTTAGTCTAATTTTAGCTCCCACTGCCTCCAACACAACGACATATGTTTGGATCTCCCAAAATATGAGGAATTAGTACAGAGGTTAGAATGTCTTTTCCACATTACCAATATGGTTTATGGATTTCTCAAGCAATTAATATTACTATTGTGGCTACTATTACCACTACTAATACATACCAATAACGATGCCCCTTGCATACTTCTCTTCTGGTATATTTACCTACCACTCTTCTGGTATATTTACATATTTAATCCTCACTGTACCTTATAAAGTAAGTACAAAAATTACAATTCTTTAGATAAGGTTAAAAAAATCTCAGAGAATTTAAGGTATTACTTTCAAGTTCCATAGCTATTATCCAAAGTTTGATCCCAGATCTGACCCCAAAACACATTCTTTCATACTCTTGAAGGTAAACTGATCATGACGCTTCTCATCCAAAAGAGGATTCCACTAATCTAGTTGCCATCCTATTTGCCTCTTGCCTTCCTCCAGAGATGTCTCTCTCTTCCAAATGGTTGTGTTGGGCAACAGAGGGAAACATCCTTCATTTGGTGAAATGGAGAATGGTATCTCTTGTTAAAAAACTTCCGGCAATGTAATCATTTTTACTTTAATTTTTTTCTGAACCTATTGTCTTATTAAAACTTACTCTCATACAATAATGTCCTTAAATTGCTACACTGTTTTTTGAATTATATTATTATTAATAAATCATTATAAAATCTCCAGGCTCCATTTCTAATGCAAATGACATCAAAGTTGGCAGGCAGGAGGGACTTTATCCTTCAAACATTTTCTCTAAGCAGTTACTCATTTGATTTGATTTAAATAACTTCAAGTTAACAAAAAAAAAATTTAATAAAGATTTATGTATAATTATGTCTCGCCTATTCTGAATAAATGTTAATTGACCCCTAAGATACCTGAGAATTATTGACTATTGTTGCAAACATATTGAAATGAACAAAAGATAATGAGTAAAATGAGACCAAAGGTAAACTTCAAGATTCACCAATTTTCGAGTTACACAGCTATGGGTGCGTTGCTTTTAAAATTCATTTAGAGATAAAAAATAGAATTCAAGTGTTAGAGATGTTGAGATTTTTTTTTCTTGAGCAAAATATTCTATGCTTTTCTAATCAGTCTGAGGAAATCAGATCAGCCAGTTGAAGAAAAACTGGTAAATAAAATGTCAGATACACCAAATCATTTTTCTTACTAGCAACAAGGGAAGGAAGACTTCAAACAGTACACAAGAGTTTTTCTCTTTCTTAAAAACAAAATATGCTCCACTCTGAAACTGCATGGTATCTTGCAAGAAGAAGCCAGAGCAAATTTCAAAATTAAGCAGGAAGAGACAATAAACGGAATTGTTCTACCTCTGACAAAGGGTCTGCTCTTTCTCTTCTGCCCTGTATTTTACAAATTCTCTCAGGAGTTTCTCTGTAATTAGGGAGCAAGAGTATCTTTTGCTTTTCAACTTCTCAGTAAACCTCTTCCTAAGTTATAAGCAGGAGAGGAAGCGTAAAAGGAAAAAGAACAACAAAAAAACAACAAAGGGCTAAAATAGGTACATACTTAGTAATCCAAATTCGGACTAAACCGGCTTTCAGAAAAACCCACAGGCCTGAGCAGGAAGTGGAAGCGCAGCCTTTCTGTGCAAGCATTTGCTGCAGGAGCGGTCCTGCATCTAACAAGGAAGGGTCTGAATGTTTGTTGTAGTGTGCACATGCTCAGACTGCACATATGGTCTTTCAAATTTTTGCTGAGAAACTTGTTGGCCGAATCGAATCGGTTCTGTTTGAAAAGCTTCCCCACTGCCACCCAAGACTTTTTCTGGCTGTTAGAAGACGTTCAGACACCATAACAGAGTCAAAGCCTTTCTTCCACGGAGCCTTAGCAGAGCCCTCAAAGATAAGTTCGAAGCTTCAGAAAAAAATGCAGTAGCAATTCTTCGTTCGGATTTTACACAGTAATTATATTCTATCCTGAAATCAGGCGTGAACCCCAGCTTCGCTTCTCGCTAACTCGGTGAACTTGGCCAAGTGGTTTACCATCCCTGAGCATCAGTCTTCTCATCTGGAGAGTGGTGTTGATAACACCTACACGTACCCCGCAGCATTGGCATGAGAATTTGATAACAAATGTAAAGTATTGGTGTTCGTAAAATGATATCTGCCACTATTGTTGTTATCACTATTAGCACTAGTGTTCATGTTTATTTAAAACCAATCTCTTCCTTTTTCTAAGAATTTGGTTCCTTACATTTTTTCCTATTAAAAAGTCCATTTTAAAGCAGATGTGGTCAAAATAAATGAATAAGTCAAGAAACAATTTGAGAAATGGGATCTATGAAAGAGGGTCTTTGCTAAAAGAGATGCAAGTGAATGAACAGCAGAGAAATCTTGGAGAAATGTTGGACTCCAAAAAGGACAAGAATTATCAGATGGGTTTGAAAACAGTAAAGATTTAGTAGTGGTACAAAGAAAGCATAATAAATTTAACTGAAGTTCTTAACTCTAGAAAAAAAAAAAAATTGTCCAAGACAGAAAACATGATCACAGTAGTACTGACTCAGCAATGAAGGGTATTTACATTATCATAAAAATGCAAATACTGAATTTAATAAAAATCGTATTATAACTATAATGAGAGAATAAGCGAGGATGCACTAAATCCAGAGAAATAGGAAATTAACATATAGGAATGTCTAAAGTTGATGAAGTGATAAGTAGCAAGATAAGTATGTTATATAGAAACATGATAGTATATGCTAGAAAAAAATGTTGGGGGGAAAAAAGCTGAAAATAGTGACATTTCCAGAGCAGAGTAATGGGGGTAGAGTTAGAATGAAAACTGTGGGTTTCGTGATAAACCTTTAGCACTATTTAACTTTTTAAAGGTATGTATGTACATAATACTGTAATTAAAAATAAAACTTATTTAAAAAAAGAAATACAACTTTGAGATAAAATGGACATTTGCACATGCACACACACACCTACACACATACACACACACACACTGATAAGCCCAATTGTATGAAAAGCTACACAGTCTAATCTTTTTGATGATATTTTCTGAGCCAAAAAAAGAGAAGTAAATAAGACCCATTGGCTAACAACAAAAATTATAGGATTTGGTAGTTTGGATGAGAAGCAAAGAAAAAGGAGGCGGAAAAACTTAAATAAAAGGCATGACTCCTGGATTCAAGGATCTTGCAGTTTGGCTGAGAAAAGAGAATAATTTCATAGGAGAGGAAGAATGGAAACCTAAAAATTGTTTTTAGAGAAAAAAGATATTTTTTTATGAGCCTTACTGTGAGCTGGTTTTCAAGGTTAAGAAGAAAAAAATTGTCTGTGTTTAATTGACAAGATGAGCTGTACAATATTCCAGAAAGAAGAATTATGTTTTGTTTTATTTCGTTCTATTTCAGTTAGAAGATTTCACACAGACCAATCCCTGATTGTACAGATGAGGCAACTAACCTTTAAGAAGCTATGTATTGTTCCCTATTTTGAACCAGAACCAGTTTTATAATATAACTTGTGTGTTCTGGTGACTGTCAGTACTAAGTTAGCAAGACTGCTTGAGATGAGAAAATCAAAATTAATTTTTAGTGTTGTTCCATTAATGAAATGAGGATAATAAAATTATGTTAACCATTTGCTACTTGTATAGTACTTTTGAAAGTGTCTTCAATGTTTAATCCCAAGATACCTGTGCTGATGAGAAAATTCAAGTTCGGTGAGATTTACTGAACTGTCAAGAGCAAATAACCAGTGAATAGCAAATTAGATAATTGGACATAAGTGTTCTTCTGACCCCTTGTCCAATGTTGGAAGATTTTCTCCTTTATTATGATCCATAAAACCTTAGAGAACATTTTGGTGAAATTATTTTGTTTCAAAAATACTTTAAAATATATTAAATTAAATTTACAATCTCTAATAGTGGTCAAATATTAATAAAATTAATTAATAACTTCGGCTGTCAATGAATTCTATTGAAGGGATAGTAGTAGGGATATTCAAAATGGCCATGATGGGAGAAACCCTGGGATAAAGATGAGAGCCATACATGTCTAATTAAGACTGTACAATATTCCCCTTCAGAGCCTGGTAATAAATCGATATTATTTCTCCAGAAATTTTTGAGTAAAAATTAATTTTGCCATTTCAGTTGTTAAAATAAAGGTGCTACGCAAAAAAGAAATAATGTTAATGGTCAAAGAGTGTTGAAAAATAAGAAAGTATTTCCTCTAAAAATGGCTTTTCATGGGTTTTCTAAGGAGAAAAGTCCAAACAACTCACTCATGAAAACCAACTTGCAATTCCATGCACACCTTGTACAGCTGTCTAATTTATGTATACACAATCAGAATGTAGAATGCTTTGGAATCGAGGAGTTGTTTCCAATAGACAAATACTTTAGTGCTCTAAGGTCTAACTTCCATCTTCTTCAATAAGGCAAGAGAAATGCAAAGACAAATGTCATTAATTGCTGCAGACTTTTCCCGCTAGAAAAATAAGAACTGTAAACATCGATACAGCATTCTACTAATAGCTAGCCATAAGTATTGGCTTAAAGCATCATTAATTTTACATTTATAAGGTCTGTAAATCTATGCCTTGCATTCTCAGTGAAAGAACTAATCAATAAGGTCATACTTGCTGCTTTCATTCTAAATAGAAATATACAGGTGTAGCACATGCAGAAATATAAATATATATGTATCCAAATGTACATGCAACGTAA
This sequence comes from Rousettus aegyptiacus, assembly GCF_014176215.1. Classification (NCBI taxonomy): domain Eukaryota; kingdom Metazoa; phylum Chordata; class Mammalia; order Chiroptera; family Pteropodidae; genus Rousettus; species Rousettus aegyptiacus. Next base: position 48,294,996 of record NW_023416284.1, read on the forward strand.
CATAAAGTTGCAAAACGTAAAGTAACAGAAAAATAGCATAAAGTTACATTCTAACCATTTAATTAGTTTGTGTATAGTAGATTACATTTTTCAGGTGGGCATGATATTTTTACTGACTTAAATAGTTTTATTTGAAATCTTTTGCTGAGTCAGCACAAGGCAAAATAAGACAAAATCTTTGTTTTAAGGCAAATGTATCATTAGATACCCAGTAATAACTTGTAATTTTTCCTCAAAAAATGGTCCTTTCACTTTCAGCCTGCTTTTGTTAAATAGCCTACATTATTTCTCTTCCGATTGGGATTGTATTGTTTCTTTTATGCACATGATAACAATTTTTTTAAATGAGTGTAGGTCTTTTTAATAAGTGCACCCCTGATTATGCCGATTTACTATAATGGGCATACGGTGAGATGTCAAGGAATTTTGTCATTCACAGGGAAGCAATTATGTTGACTTAGCTCCAGTTTTAGATTTTACTATTTAAGCAAACGTGGAAACTTGAGAGGTTTCTTGAATCATAATGAGTCTTTCACAATGAAGCTTCTTAACCTGTGTTCATAAATTCCCAAGATGTTCACAGACAAACTTCAAGAGGGCTGGACAATCTCTAACACCATGTGAAAATTCTCTGTGCTTTTTGTGAGGAGGGGATCCATGCCTTTCATCATATTAGCAGAGGGATTTCTAATCCCAAAGTGGTTAAGAACCAGTATTTAACTGGTACAAAAATCCTTAAGTTGGTGATAATGGTTTCAGAATTATTTTCTTCCAATGTTCTTTTCAAAATCAGATTCAGACAACCTCATATATCATATTTGAAGCCTTCTTTTAAAATATTACATTAAAAAATTAGGCATAAACTCGGATTATCCATAGACCTTTCTCACTTCAACTTAGAAATTTACAATAAACTAAAAAGTACTTGTGCTCTAATTTTATTATTTTTTGGTCAGACTTGGAGTTTAGGTTTCTCAACTTCCTATTCCATATAAACCAGAATTTAAATGTCAGTTATAAAGATCATGATTTGAATTCTTTCATCAAAATATATGGTAATATTCCTATACTGAGGTACTGCAGCCTGCCATGAACTGAGAAAGACACAGGCTAATAGAGACAATTGACCAAATTTTGACTACTCTTTGATCAAAATCTTTCAGATTATATAAAATTGCTACAGCTCTGTTACACAGACCAAATATGCAAAAATCCTATTAAAAACAGTTTGATAAATTAGTTCTCTCTTACTAAGACACCTGTCTGGAAATGTGAACTTAATTAAAAGAAAATACAACAGATTTGTAAAGGTCCTGGGAGAAATTGACTCACTCTCTTTAGCTATCCCTTTGAGAGACACATAACCCTAGAACTTCTTATCAAGAACAAAATAGGGATTGGATGCATCAATAGAAAGATGATACTTTCTAAGAAATTGTACCTCTTCATTTGTGAATAGGTTTATGTGATTATAGAAGTGGATCAGGGCTGTGGTGATCCAGGCATTGTTGTAGTGGTTGTGCCACATTTTTGTGCAGTCAGATACAAATTGCCTGTTGTCTCTGGAAATGCTAGAATGGTGCCTGTCAGGACCCACATCCCACAGATGGCCTTGTCCTGACACACAGCAACCTCTTGGTGGCCACAGCTCTTGCCCTTGGACAGAGGTTATCCACTGGGAGCAATTATGTCCTGCATGGTACATTTTGCAACATCCTGCAGAATTTTTGATTGTCACAACTAAGGAGATATTACTGGCATCTAGTGGGTAGAAGTCATAGGTGCTGCTAAACAGTCTATAATGGTCTGGATAGCTCCCAGGAACGAAAAATTATTTGGCTCAATGTGTCAATAATGCCGAGGTTGAGAAATTCTGCTCTAAGGCCATGCCACCTTTGCTCACCCTGGGAGGTTATAGAGATATGCTCTATTCAGACCCACACTTCCCACGAGGCCGCTAGAAGTTAGTCAGTTTGAATGCCTTGAAAATTGTAATGCTTTGGGCAGAGTGGAGTGAAAAACTACCCTAAATGCCCTCCCCTTCCTGGTTAACATCTACTGTTTTCTCCAAAATGCATATTAAATGTCACTTCCTACAGGAAATCATGTCCTATTTTAGTGTCACCTTCCCATAGGCTCTCATAGTACCATATGCTTACTTGAATCACAGCTCTGATCAAATTAAACTTATTTCCCTACTAGATTATAAATCTTTTGAAAGCTGGGTGTGTTTTTTTTTTATCCTTATGTCTTAGCACCTACCGGAATGCTTGGCACATATAGGTATACAACAAATGTATGTTGAAGGAAAAAATAAGCCTAGGGGACTAGCTCAGATCCTGAGAGCCAAACTGAATTTACTCTAGACTGTTTACGTGAGCACGATGGCTCCCAAGGGTATCTAAGTATATCTGACCCCCTGTTCTCCAAAGACTTTAAACTGAACAGTGTCTCATTTCATGGAATGTAGGTTCCCCAGCATCATGGTGGACATTTCTGGCCTACCAAAAAGGAGCCATCATGATGTCTACCTGAAATACTGTAGAACAAAGATTGCAGAGACTATAGGACCTGGTCGGGGGCCTTGGGCAGAGCTTTCCCCAAACGCCTTGTCTTAAGAGGAAGGAAGGCAAGCTCAACATGCTACTTTTAATGAGGAAGCTTTGTAGTCTACATTCTACAAATTTCCTTCACTGAAGAAGGAAGAATAGGGTGACCTGATTGAGCATATGAAATAGGGTAATGGAACAGCACACATTTGTCTCCAATAGTAATGAGCTAATACTAATACCCAGGTATAAGACTGTTAAAGGGTCTGACTACATGCGAGGGCAATTCTTATGGTGGCTGCTGGTAAATTACACTAGAATCCACAAGAAAGAGGAAGACCTAAATTTAAAATAATTTACAAATGTGCTTTTGTATTAAAAACAAAAATTCTGGTATTATAACATGAATAAATATCATGATGAAAATGAGAAAAAAGCACCTCAGATTTATAGCACATTGTGATATTCTGTTTGGTGCAATGATTATGGAATATAAAACAAAATGATTTCATTGTTCCAGATAGCATGATACTGTTGGATTACATTGTGCTGTTATTTTGACAAAGCATGTCGAATAGGATTTCAGCAAAATGTTTAATACAACTGTAAGTATAATATTCCTGAAGTGAGTTGGCATCAGGAAGAAAAGACAGGAACATTTCAGAACATTCAACTTTATTTTCCATTGACAAACACAACATAAATTACATACATTTATTAATTACACAGACTAGCTGTGACCTGAATGCCATCAAAATTCTGATGTACTTTTCATAGTCTCTCTTATATTTTGTCTCCACAATATTGAAGACCAGCCTTTAAAACATACTGGAAGATATATTTAAATATATGTAAGATAATTGCAAAAAAACTTTACATAGAGGTGACAAAAGTCTACTTTCTCACTTAACCACGTGTGTAGGGGATGGGATGCTGAGTAGAAGAGGTGGGGAAACATGCTTTTTATACTGAGTTTACATTACTGATTAAAGTGCCAATGATTTCAGTTCTTATTTAGACACACTATGGAAATAATACACTCTCATTTGGTGTAAACAGGTCAAGATAATTAGTGACTATTTTCAATTTATTCGCTTAAAGAAATGTTCAACTTATACTATCTGTACAAAAACATTTGGTAAAAGAAGAGGGAAAAGGTAAAATAGTATATATGTACATATGGAAAGGAGAGAATTTAGCAGTGATGACTTGAGTGAACTTAACACTTGCTCTTAAACACACACACACACACACATTGGCCATTCCTCACTTTGTCCTACTCATGCTCAATTGTGTAAAGATGAATGTGGTCCCTTCCTCTTTGCTTCTGTGGAATGGACTAAAAATATAAAGAATTCTAACAGGAATGGAAACGTACAGGTTTTCCACCATATTTTTCTCTGTGTTCTCTACCCAACCCTCCATGCCTGCTCCATAAAAGTATCCTTTCAAAAGGTGAAGAAACATCGAAGTAGATCAGTAAGTCATATATATTTTCTCTGCTTAACATTGCAGCTTTGATTTCCACAGGAGCTAAAAACTATATAAACTCTTTTCAAATAACAAAGTTTGGTGATTGGCTAGCTTTTGGCTAGATAGCTGAGTCACTTTAATTAAAAGGCCCAAATATTCTAATTCTAAAGCAACTGACACAAGAACTTAAGAGTTGCATATTTGAAAGTAATTTCAGAGGTGGAATCATTTTCAAAATACTCGAAGAGCTGAAAATGCTGATTTGTTCCTGATGCTGATTTCTTCCCTTCTTATCTTTATTCCCATGATAAAATTGTTTCATTAAAGTAGACTCATTAAAAATCAGACTGAGATATATTTCATATATTAGAGCATTAGCATATTAGAAATATGAAGCCATTCTCTCTCCTCTTAAAAATGATCCCAGATTCACCAACAGTAAGTATTTCTGTTACTTTCTTTTCGTGAGAAAATGGATAAACAAGTTGAAGGCGAAGGGTCACAGGGGCAACAGTTTTGTTCCTAATGAAGAGATATGTAATCCAGGAAGCATTTGGGTTGCTTATGGTATAAAACTAATGTGAAACTTCTAAAAATAAAAGAATTTTCATTCTCAGTAAAGAAAATATCTGATATATAAATGAATACGGTATATATCTGATTGAATTGTATTTCTAAAGAATCAAATGTACTTGGCTTATGGTGTTGGTAATGTAATGGTTTACAACTCAACTTTTATAAATTATAAGCCTTTAAATAGATTTCCCATTTTAGAAATTATAAAATAGATAATATGTAAAATAAAGATTTTGGATTCTTTTATTCTTTAAAAGAAGAGAGAACAGGGGCGAGTGAGAAAAAATATGCTGAGAAGCATGTTTTGAAGTTATCTTTCCATCTGTCTTAAAAACTGTTGATTTCTTTTTGGAAAAAATGACAATTCTAGACTTGTTAAAGTCTTTTACAGATACGCATAGTCTCAGTCTTCCCTTTGTCACTTTGAAAACAGTTACCTTGTGCTACTTTTTTTTTTTTTTAAACTTCATTCAGTTTTATTCAGTATAAAGTTAATCAAAAGGTATTCAGGGAAGAAATGTGTAAGATTTTACTTGATAATCATAAATATAAATTCATCATAAAATTAAAATCTTTTTGGTTATAGTAATTCAGGTGACTATGAAACTTTGCATGAAGTTAGTATTTATATAAATAATACCAATATAATGAGATTTTACTTAAAAATGTTCCCTAATTCTCTGTTTCATGCTTCATATGCAATCATCACCTGTTAGTTGTCTTAGAATACTGAACTGATATTTTATTCTTAAAAAATGTATACATGAGTTTTAGACTGATTTTTAAATTTACACATTGGCTCTGTCACAACCTATGTAATGAAACATCACAGATATATGTCACCTCTTATAAGCATTTTATTGCAATTCAGAAAACAGTCCTATAGACTTAACTACAATATTAAATATTCTTCATTTTAAAAGTGATATAATCTCATTCATCGAACAATTCTGTACATGTATTTAGACTTTAGTTTTAAAGATTTTGAGACATATACAAGCACAAAACCAGCAATAAACAAGCATGTGTGAAGATTTGACATGGTTGATGGTCCAAACTTTTTATATAGGTAAATCACAGAAATTTTAATTATTCCATATTAGCTTTCAGTATGTTTGTAGTAATAAATATTCTGCTCTCTGTGTCACTCATTGTCCAGTGTCTTATATATTTCAAGAGAAGCTTTTGGGGGTGAAAGGTAAAAATAAATAGGCAGTATATGTGCCTAAATTTGCAAAGCACGGAATTTTTCTATTCTCTGTCTCTGACTTAACAGAATACCAGAGAACCATTAAATAATTATTGTTGTGGGGAATATCGAAGGCTGATTACTAATTTGGGGCCAAAACCAAGAAAAATATAAAAAAGTATTAAATAAATAAAAAGCTTAATTCATTTAAAAATTTAATATTATAATATTGCCACAGATCGACCGCCTTTATAAAATACTGTTTTAGAATTTCTAGTTTGTCATCGTGGTCACAGAGTCTTTTATAGTTAACTTTTAAATGACCTTCTGCAAGATTTTTCTATAACATGGTCGAGAGATCTTTTACATAATAAGAAAGCATTAAGTAGAAATATATGTGCACTTTTTAATTCATAGTCATTTAAATCTGGCATGATTAGACACATTTATTGAAATACCTTTGAATATACAACAATAGGTAAATATGGTAAATTTTGAGGTAACATATTGTTTCTTCAATTTAAAATATTTTTAAGATATACACCATAGCTATTTAATTTGAAAAGTCAACTTTTTATCAGATAGCATCATTCTCCTCTATGACACAGCCTAGCTGTATCTTTTTATTGTTTAGAAAATCAGGACAGCTTTGTAAAATCTATGTAGCTTATTTTACATATATTTCTACATTATAATCATTTATTTATTTCTACGTATTTTCTTATGTCTCTTTTTTAAAGCAATATTGTGGAGTTTGAAATTGTCATAATTTATGTATGCATTTTTTTCTGCTCAGATATATGCATAGATTAACTAAGTATATGAGAGTGAGTTTAAAGGCAGATGAATTTAAACTTGGAAACAGACATACTCTTTTACAGTGACTTTATATGTCCACTCCCTAACTACATCCAGGGCCTCTATAAAATGTCATTGAAATTCTAACCTCAACTATGATCCAAAGGTTAAAATCATTTGAGACTTTTATTTTCTTGTCAGGTTTTCCCTAAACTAACAAATGGCTGCCTAGATAACAAAACTCACATACCATTTACATGATTTCTTCCCTTTCCACCTCCTACTCAAGCTTATCCAAAACTTCCCGTTCATCCACTCCTACCATGTACTCCCTTGACAGAAATTTATTTTGTGGTTAAGAATAAGTTTCAGAATTTTTTGTCTGTATGTATTCTGTGGCTAGATAAAAAGTGATATTTCTTTGACAGTAATCTCCATTACCATTTGGATTTATCAGTCTCTTAAATTATTAATACAAATAAAGCACTTCTTTGTACAGCAATATGACACTACACACTTGAAGATAAATTTATAGTTCAGTAATTAGTAGAGATCATTCACTTTCTCAGCTTGATGAACTGTAATGGTGTAAAGCACTTCAACCGTGTGGCAGATGCCTTACCGATGCGCACTTGGTTTTGGCAGACATTTGTTCATTCATTCACTGAACAAATATTGAACACTTCCTATACTCCAAGTGCTGTGCTAGTTGCTGGAAGAAATAACCCAATCATGCTCACACCACTTGAATCCACACTGCATTTGTGTCCATCTTATTATAACCTAGGGTCAGAGGACCACTCAAGAGCTAAAGTCTTTTTATTACAAGGTAATTTAAGTGCACATGTTTTTCGTAATTTGGTAGTTTTGCCTCAGCTTCATGAGGTTATCTGTGGAATAATCCAATTCTAGGCATAAAGAGATTTTATAATGGGGTTTTGATATAGGTTATTTATCATTCCCCTCCAAACCTAGACTAGCAGAACCATCATGAATTACATAAGCACCCCAGCAGATTCTGTCTTCTCACTCAGTTTGACATTGTCATTTAAATTGATTATTCCTGATTGACCTACACTGATATACATATTAACTTAATAGATATATTGTACCTGTTAGAATAAATTTTCCCCAAATGCCTACGAAACTCAAAGAAAAATGTAGTTACTATTAAAAAAAAAGTACAAATAAATCTCAAGTTTTTTTAAACTAAGAAACCCAGTAAAGTAAACTACAAATTAAAATCTTCACACACACAAAAAATGTTAACGAGTTTGCAAAATGAATGCTTCCAGGAATACAAAGAACATTTTGTGTAGATATAACTTAAAAGATTGTTGTGTTTGTTGGGGAGATTTTTTTTTTTCAAGTGCAATTCTCGAACTTAACATAGTAATCTACTTGTACCTAAGAGACATAAAGCTTAGCTATCAAGGTTTGTAACACGTAGACTATAAGAAAAACATTTAATAATACATATTTAGATAAAGCTACTTTGAGAAGAGGGCAGAGAAAGTGCTGCAATATTATTAATTTTCTTATCCAATAAATAGGCCAAACTGTGGAAAGTCTTTACTAAGTCTTCAAATTTTTATTGGTCTTAGAAGCAGAGTTAGTATTTAAATATCCAAAAACTGGGGAATACTTTAAGTGGAAAAATCAGGGAAGATAATTAAACAGAGTACCTATACTTAAGGCTCAAATCAGAATGCTTAAATGGCATTCTGAAAAATCACTTCACTGATGCTTAAGATCAATTTCATGAATCTTCTCCAGGGTTGTAGGAATTAAAAATGTATTCAAAAGGAAGAATATTTAGCAATTTAAATAGTCGCAAGTCCTCCCATATTTAAAATAAAAGGATTTGGCTCTTATTTAGATAATATGTAAACCTAATTACCAACCCAACCAAAACTTAAACTCTGTAAGGTTGACAGCTAATTTACATATTGGACGATACTTAAATAACATCAATATCAATTACCATTGTGGATACAGTATACATTTTTATTCTAATCCAACTATTTCTTTTAAAATGTAAGGGGGAAAAGGGTGACACAGAGAGAAAGAGGAGTGAAAGAGAACACAGAAGACCAAGGACTTTGAAAAAACAGCAAATGTTGCCTTGTCTTCAATGATCTGTGCATTAAGTCTCCCATGTACTCAGTATACTGGGATATTAACTATCCCTATTCCCACATCTACCACCGATCAAGAGCATTTATAAAAAATATTTTCACCTCATAAATAATCGCATATTCAGCTACAAATGGCAGAGACCCCAAAATGCTAGACTGTTAATGTATTTTCCTTTCTTTGTATTTCAATATCTTTGGCACATAGGGGATTATCTATGCTGAGATCATTCAGCCTTCTATCAAAAATTCTGCTTCAATGCATAAACAGCGGCATGCTGGAGATGCCCAAATTCACAGTAAGGTTTAGGGCTATTTGTTGCCGAAAGCTATAACCATGCAAGTTGAGTAAGTGTTCTCTTTCATGCTCCTGTTTGTATTATTTCATTGGATAATGAGATAGGCTGCCCTTTCTGTCCATCATTAGAGCAGCTGGAGACAGCATTTGCTACCTGGCAAAACTTTCGAAGAAGGATCTTTCTTAGCAGCAGATAAACCCAGGGATCCAAGATCTGGTTCAGTGAAGCCAAGCGGACAGCTATTAAGAAGAAGTTGCATTCTTTCTGCTTTTCTGGGTGCGTCTTGCAGTGCTCAACTGATGTCTGATTGAAGATCATTTTCAACATCATTATCTAAGAAAGGGAGACAAATAATTGTTCCAAAGATTAATAAGGTCATATGCATCTTCTCTACACAGGACATTGCATGTAGTTTACAATGAATTGGTGGTTATATTGAAATGATGAATTCAAGCAACATTTATACTTGCAGAACACAGCTCTGAATTATTTGAGACATTCCTATGGATGTTCCTACATTGTTGGCTATTTGACATGATGCAGCTTTTTAAAAAGTACATGTTCTCAGGCTCTTGCTCCTTGGGATTTAAGAAGTTTGAAAGTAATACATCTCAAAATTAGCCAAAGTCATCTGTCTTGTTGCAGAAAACAACAACACACCCAAATGAGAGCCAAGAACTTCAACAAAACGAAAACATATTTAATCTTAAACTTCAGTAGTTCTAACGGAAAAAAAAAAATTACTGAAGAAAAGGTAGAAGCCAGAAAGGGGATAATAATAATAATAATAATAATAATAATAATAATAATATTTTATGAACCCTTAAATGTTACCAGGCACTGTGTCGATTCTTCATATGCATTTAATAAATAATATAAAATAGATATTATTACCATCTCCTCTTTACAACTGCAGAAACCAAGGTTTAATGATGTAAAATGACTGAGCTAGACTTAAACCCAGGTTTAATAATACCATATGACATATAGTATTTTAATTTTTTTGTGTTTCCCTCTTTACCACATACTAGAATGTAAACTCCATGAGGGCAGGATTTATTCTTTCCTTCACAAGTATATTCACTGTACTAAGACCAATATTTAGCAGGTAATGCCCAATAAATATTTGTACATTAATATAAGAATATAATATTGTGACATATATAACATATGTAATATATATTTATATTTGAATGAATATTTGTGATTTCCACAAGAATAAAATGAAGGTTCATATGCATCTGAAAAAAAATTCAAGCTCATTAATCATTAGAAAAATGAAAATTATGACAAAATAAGAAACCACTTTACACCCATGAGTTTGAAAAAAACGAGGAAATGTTACTTTTCCAAATGTTAGTGAGGATGTGGAATGATGAGGACTCTTTTACACCCCACTAGCAACAATATGAACGGAAGCAGCCACCTTGAAAAACAATGACACTATTTTCTCTGCTTCCTCCCAGCTATCTTACCCCAAATTCCTGCACCAGGAGTTGTGTATGTGAACCATTCACCATGACATTGTTCATAATAGCAAAAACTTAAAATTAAAAATAAGTTTAAAAAAACAAAAAATAACCTAAAATATGGATTCACATTCTCAAGAAAAGAAAGATGCTGACTTTTATAATCGATTGATTCCTAAATTCATTTTCTAGGTGCATGGCTATTAAATGCTTGAAATGTGGCCAGAGCAAACTGAGATGCTGGAATAGGTAATGATTATATTATGAAATGATATTTTTGATATAATGTGTTAAATAAAATATATTATTAAAATTAACAGCACTTGCTTCTTTTTACTTTTTCTAGAATATAGCTACTAGAAAATTTTAAATTACATATAAGGTTTACATTTGTTGCTTACGGTACATTTCTGTTAAAATCACTGTCTCTCTTGAGGCCCAAAGGAGGTTGGATATTCTGTCCTCAGGTCACAGATTCCAAATTAAAGTCAATATCCCTGAGCGTCCAAAACACCCGGACCACAAACCCACAATCCCAACAATGGCGCTTTCATTTTTACAGTCACCCTGTGTAAGAATGTGAGTCATCTTTGAATCCTTCTTTTGCTTTGTCCTCTGCAATACCTTTTGCTCTTTTTCCAGTCTCATCCTAGTTCAGCTCCTCCTCTCACCTGAATTATAGTAATAACAGCTACCCAGATGGTATGTATAGATGTCAACACATCACAGATTAAGCAGCCTAAATCTCAGCTCTGATCAAACCCTCACCAAGTATAAAAACTTAGTCTGGGTCTTCTTCGACTAATTCTTAATTAATTCTTGGGCTAATTCGTAGGTAATTCTTAAATCAATCACTAGCAATGAAAATGGAAATATCCAGGTTTGGCTCATGGGACAAATTCATCCCCTAATGCTTAACTCATGGTCCTTCACCAAATTACTACCTAATACCTGAAGAAAATTATGGTTCTATAAGTAAATAATAAGAGAGGAATGGATAGGCAACCAGCAGACAGTCATATATCTTGAGTCCATAATTTCTTTCAAAGCATTTTTTCTCAAGGGATCTTTTCAATAAAAGCAAAAACAGCTGTACAAATAATTGAATGTTCAGTGAAGCATTATCTATACCAGTGAGAAACTGCAAACACATAAACCTCTAACATCAGGAGTCAAGCTTAATAAGATACAATTTTTATTAATATTGGTTTCAACGCTCCTTTGAGCAGCTGATCAGAAGGAGCGATCATGCAGAGTATATGTGCACTTTCTAAAGAAAGTGCCTCTGTACTGTCCAAGCATCTTGGTTTTTGTTTGTCCTTCTCCCTTGTATAAGGAGTAGAATAGTATATTTAGTTCATGTAATAAGAATTAAGTCGAGAGTAGAATATATATCCTGATCACATGATAGTATAAGAATTAAGTTAAAAGAACAGAATATAAGATAGTATTATATATAAAGTTATATTGTTATAATTAAATTATGTAAAATGCATAGACTTGTGGAAGGCAATGAAATTATTACTATTAAGCAATAATTTGTGATTAAACAATAATTTAATTTAAAAATTTTATGTACGTAAAAATATTTCAAACAATTTAGAAAAAGCTTTTATTTAAATGAAGTTGATCGTTATTCCCTTCATTAATAAATACGACTTGATTATACTAACTTATTATACACCAAATTTATTTAAAATGAATCCATCTACTGAGGGATCCATCTTCTGATGTCGGCACATAGTCCTATGAACTGAACACTGCCTCCACCTGTGGAATGAAGATGGCCTCCCCACCAATGATCTCTAGGTCTCAGTCTCCAGAACCTATGACTATGTTTATCACACATAGCAGAAAGAATTTGCAGATATGATTAATGTTAAGGGCTTTGAGATGGGGAGATTGTCCTGGATTACCTGGGTGGGTTAAATGTATCACATGGGGCTTAATATCAGAGAACTTTCCCAGCTGTAGTCAGAGGGAGACGTGATTACAGAAGAATGGTCAGAGAGCTATAATGTTGTTGGTTTTGAAGATAGAGGAGGGAGCCATGAGTTAAGGAATATAGATGAGTGGCCTCTAGAAATTGAAAAAGCAAAAAAGCCAGACTTCGATTCTCTTTCAGAGCTTCCGGAAAAAAAATTCAGCCCTATGGATACTGTGATCGATGTAGGGCTTCTAAGCAACAAAATTATAAGAGAAATTTGTTTTGTTTTAAGCCACCAAGTTTGTAGTAATTTGTTACACAGCTACCGTAGAAAACTAACACACCCATAGAGGAGAGTGAGCTCTCAGATGTTGAGAAGGGACAGGGAGGAATGAGCTTGAAAACGATTTATGCCCTCTCATAGATAAAGCATCCTAGCAAGCTCATTTACTTTGTTCACTTTCTTAGGAGATTTTTTTTTTAAACATAAATAAAGTAAGAGTAAACTTTATCCCAACTCCTGTCTAAATTATCTCTGTTTCTAAATTCACAACATGTAAAAATGAATTCTTGTTATTCTAATGACGTCAGATAGATGTCAGTGTGTTTGAGTACAAGATATAAATCTACGTTTTCAATTCAGTTGTCTCTTAAAAAAAATTGTGGTTAGTAATCCTTTTTTATAAATAGTTGGAGAGGTTTTATCTAGCTCTTTCAGCCTCTCGCCTCATCCAATAATTAAATATATTTGACCACTTACCATATTCCAGAAAGTGTTCTGGCCTGGTTTAGAATGATCTAAAAACAATTAAATTTCAACTTAATGTTTCCTTATAAAATAAAATATTGAATTTCTCCAACTTTTTATAATCAGGAAAATGTACAAAATTGCTTATTAAAATGGAATTTAAGTCATTTTTCACAGTTCTCCTTGATTATTTTTAAATTAATTTTTATGAGTCTAATAATATTAAATTATTTTTATTAGACTAATAAAGGTTTCATATGCCTTACATTGGTTAGTAAGCTGTAATTTCCTGTAATTTACTATTGACAATGCGGTGATTATGACATTATGAAATCAAGCTCTGTAAGCAATAGCTGGCACATGGGAGAGACACTCTAGCTTTTCCCAGAAATCATGAGATGTGCAATACGAAGATAATTTGAATTAGAGGCAGTGAGCATGATATTGCCATTTCCAAATGGCAGCAGGGATGGAAGTAAGACTCCAAATTCCTCCTCTGATTTTGAACATAAATACAAGTTAGCATCCATCTGTTTTGTTGACTTCTCTATACTTAAAGAGCTAAACAGTGATTAAATTTTTTTTGCAAGTATTTTTTAGATAGACTTTGGGAGAAAAACTTTGGCATGAATATGTAGATTTCTAGGAAACTTAATTATGCCTATAAGTCCAATTCTACTCCTTATACAAGGGAGAAGGGACAAACAAAAAAGAGAATGGGCAGCACAGAAGCTGTATTTTTTAGCAAACGCATAAATACTCGACACAATTGCTCCTTCTAATCAGCCTCATATAATGAGCTAGCTGGTCATGAGAGCCTTGAGACCAATTCTGGCCAAAGAGAGCTGGGGCTCTTCTGCCAGCATCTTCCCCAGGGTTCACGTGACTCTCCCAGACCTCTCACTTCTCCCCTTATTATTAGCAGGAATAGAGAGCTCTTTTTGTACCTGTGATAACTAGGAACACAACTATATCTGTGACTTCTAAATTCTCTATCCCTGGGTAGTGTCAAAGGCAATTACCTTGCTCCATCCTGAAGGGAAAAAAAATGATTTGTCTCCTCTCCAGTGATAATGATCTTTGAAATGTGCAAAACACAAACCGGGGAGATTATTTTTAGTATTCTGCATTTGGATTTGATTTGATTGCAGCAGGATTCAAAACTACACATTTAAAAACATTTAGTATTTCACTTCTTGGTTCAAAAGTGCCTTGGGTTATAGGCCATAAATATCTAATAAAGATGATAAATGAGTGAACCCAGAAAAAAATATCTTTCAAGGGAGGGAATAAAATTGGTTACTTGCCCTTAGGATCTATTTTGTGGCTTTTATGCATTTCCAGTTTATTTCTAATGTAAAAGTGTAAAAAAACTTTCCTTCACAGCCAATTTTTATCTGTTTTGTCTTTCATAATCCTCTGTTGTTAGGCCTGGGAGAACAACCTGCTTTACTGGAAATTCCCTCTATAATTGACGAATGTACTATATTATAATACACTGAAACCAGTATGAGCCCTTTAAACTACTTACATAATTTGAAGAATTATCATGGGAAGAAGTTTCGCTCTAGATTAAAGAAATAATTGTAGTCTTTCCAGTCTGATTACAACTCTGTTTTTGGGGTTGCCAACTCATCCCAGCATTCTAGACTACTGTTTCAGAAGCTTCTCCTTCTCCTGCATTATCTAATCTAAAAACTTTGAATATAAACAGCTCATAAATATTTTAAAAATCACTAGTTGTGTAATCTTATCTTATCTATTATGTAATTTTAATAAACTTTTTCAAGAGAACAGTAGACAACTAAGAATCAGAAGAAGTAAACTCTATTGCTGGCTCTACTACCATTTATGACTTTAGGCAAATCATTTACTCTTACTCTGTGTTTTATTAAGCTCGCTAGTAAACAGCTGTTGGATTGGATGGCCTTGCATATACTTCTATGGTCAAGTTTTTCTGATGGATTCTAGGACAAAGCTGAAAAAAAAGTAAGGATTTAATTTTTTAAAAAAAGAAGAAGAAAGAAACTGAAAGTTAAAAAATGTGGCAAAAAAAAATAATCCTCTTCAGGAAAATTCCAAGTGTGTCTTTTGGTAAATAGAGGAGAGAGGAAAATTACAAAGTTAGAGAGTGGACAGTGGAGGAAGACAAGATACTGGATTCATGAAGCTCGAAGCGGAGATTTTTAAATAAGTAGCAGACAGGCAGACGCATTGACCAAAAGTTAAAGACCTACCATAAATTTGGCTCTGCTCTGCTTCTAGTTTGGGGACCAATGACCTAACTTTGGATCTTTATTTTTCCCTTCTCTAAAACATGATTAATAATGCTTACTGAATATCTTCTCCATCTGGTAGTGCAGTTACAAAAATTTAAATGAGATAAGAATAATTAATGCCTTCAATTTACATAACATACCTCTTTCCAAACTCCAGGCTATTGCACTATATTGCATATGCTTCCAGGACAGGAAGCAGAACAGTGGATGCTTAGCGAAATACTGCAAGAAAATGTATGTCTTATCTATATGTCTGCTTTCCTTAAATTTCTACCTAGTAGAGTGGTTTAAAAAAACCCTCAAATTTGCACTTTAAAAATGTTTGGTAATGCAGAACCATTATCTAATCACTACATAGGAAACCCAAAATTATAAATAAGCAGGCAGCCTGCTATTACATTATTTGACACATAAGAATTACTCTCTCCTTTCACTTAGTGTGAATTGTAAATTCTGTGTGATTTGGCTCAGTATAGCTTGGTACACATGTTATGTCTAGATAAATATTTATCTTTCTATTAGAAAGGTCAAAAAATGTCAGTAGCTAAGTAAGTATTCAAATTCTGGCTGAGTGAGAGAAGGCAAAAATTTGCTCTATGAAAGTATTCATTCCTTGGATTACAGCTTTATGATACACATGTCAGAAGTGACGTCTTTACTATATTACGAACCTTTATATCCCAGGTGTCAAGAGAAAATCTAGAGAATGTGTCTTTGTTAAGGTCTAAAGAACATTAATCCTTGAAAATGTTTATAGTTCAGATAGTTTTTTTCTACCCAAATATAGTTTCATTTAAACCCAAATGCTCAATCCTACCATCATCTACTCGGAGAACCACAGTATTAGTGACAATTAAGAGCAGCTAAATGATTAAGGAAGGAATCAGAAGTGTGAACTAAGGCATGAAGGACTATTGAACTCAATATAGAAGAAAATTAGAAAAACTGAAATGGTCAACAGTAGGGAACTGTTTAAATTGTGGAACATCCATTGATTTGCATAAATATATGGAATATGCATAATATATATGTATTCTAATGCTGTCACTTAAAATCATGTTTCTGAAAAATATTTAATAACATGAAGAAATGTTCAGGATATGAAACGTGAAAACAAATGTTTATTACATAGTATAATCCAATTAAAAACAATGGTGTGTATATATAGTAAAATACTAGAAGCAGTTATCTCTGGGTAGGAATTGGGCGATTTCTATTTCCTTTTCTGTATTTTTCTTTGGTTTCCAAATTCTCTACAATTAACATGTAATTTTCACACTTGAAAAAGAAGCAGTAAGTTTACAGTGGGAAAGGTTATATATAAACAGAAACCTATTAAATAATTTATTGGTAAAATATTGGTGTCGCAATCCATCTTAGAACCATCATGTGTTCATTTTAGTTTGAATTTTAAGATAGCTGATGTAGGCATAATTTAGCAGCTAATAAGTAAACAGTCTGACACTCTACAATGGAGCAAAACACTTAACCTAATCAACAAATTAATTATGGTTTATTAAAGAAAATGTGATGTTTAGCAGTAAATTATTGGCCTCTACAATTCGTGGACAGTACAGTTGTGACGTGCTGAAGAACCTCCTTCTTGTGCTACAGCCAGTATTCAGTGCGAGCTAAGGATTGTGGCTGTAACCTGACATGATAAATTTTTATTTAACTTCGTCTCATGTCAAAATGACACTATTTTGGGTCTGTGCTCTGTGAGGGCTTCACCTCACAGAGGGATCTGAACAAACATGTCTAGTATTTGGCACTGACACTGCTGACTATGGGCAGATTTGAATCTCTTTGAATTCATGGTCCCCAACTTGTCTCATTCCCTGTAAGATATTTTTCCCTCTTTTTCTCTTTCTCATTTGCCACAGTAGCTATTTCCATACAGTTTTAGGTATTGTTGCCACAAGTATTTTTATGGCATCTTCTTTGCGAGCATTTTCACTGCAAAACTAATCAGCCAAAAGATGATTTAACTATAAAAGATAAAATAACAGAAATAATAAAAAGGAACATTAAAAAGGACATAATGAAACAAAAAAATTAACAAAATCCAAGACTATTGAGAAAAACGAAAATGCATTGTCTTCAAAGTTTTTCTTTCATAGTATTATACAATTCTTTTCTACCTCTTTGGCATCACACTTTTTCTTTTTTCCTACAATTTCTTCCTTCATTAAAAGAGGCATCAATTTGCACCTAAAGAATGGAGCATTAATGCTCTCAAAGACCGTTGTGAATTAATGGCCTCCTCTTTTATATTTTCTATAGTTTGGTAAACTTTTGGTTTTGACAGGTGGGAGGGATAACAGTGTTCAACAAATAATGTGCAAATTGATATGCTATCATTTTCTAGTATAGTATGCAATCTGGCTTTACATGTAGTTTTGCAATCTGGCATTATAAAAACTTATCATCCACTATTTTAGGGCCACTATGTCTACGTGTCACTGTATAGAGCGTGTAGAGGCTAAAATTTATATAACAATGGGAGTATTGTGGTCAATGGGAAAATGAAATCGCTGACAACTAGCTTAAATACATTAAGTCTGTCTAATGCAAACCAAATTGTCAACCAGTTATTTTATTTTTTATGGTGAAATTGCCTTACAACAAATTAGTTGTGCGGTGAAAATATTTGTGGTAAAAATGCTTGGAGTGAAGACATTTACAACAATGATGCTTACTGTGAAAATATCCAACACGATTTCATGTCAAAATGAAATGTCAAAATGTCCAGATTGCCTCACAGAGGACACAAGCTGTTTAGGTGGCCTCTCAACTCTTGCCACCAAATTCAGCACCTGCAACTACTCATTCTTTCTTCCTTCTTATTCAGCTGGCAGAGGTGTCCTGTCTCCTACCTGAGACTAACCCTCTATCTGTGTTCTGGATCCCATCTAACATGAATATCAGAGGCCTTATTTTCTCAATTATTTCCTTCTATTTTATATTTAACTTTAACTTTGGCTTTTTCCCATTATCATTTTAACATATCTAAGTTTCTCCTACCTTGAGAAAATAAAACATTCTCCAGATTTTTTACCTCCCTACATATACTGGCTCCAGAAATCACTGTTGACTTCTCAAAGAGTTGCCTACTTTCTTATCTTCGAATTTATTCTTAAACCTCCTACGGCCTTGCCTCATTGGCCACAAACCTTCAGGAAAGGCTGTTCTCAAGGATACCAACAGGTCTCAACATCCATTGAACACTTACTTCACATGATTTCTCTGTAACATCAGACCTAGATGACTGTAGCCTTGATGACTGTAGTTCTTGAAACATTCTCTTTCCTAATATTCAGGTTGCCATTTGTTCTGATTTTCTTCCTAATTTTCTTCCTGCCTCTCTAAATGCTCCTTTGCAGTCTTCTTTTAGGGCTCCCTTTTCTCTATCCATCCTGAAAATGTTAGGATTTCTGAGTCCTATTTTAGGTAGCCACCTGTTCTTGCTGTACATAAACTCATTGGGTGACCTCTTCCACTCAAATATCTTCAAAACCCATCCAAGTTCTTTAGGCTATACCTCTACTCTGAGCTCAAGACTAATCAATTTAGTTGCCTACAGCACAGCTCTACCTAGATGTCACACATCAAATTCATCAGGTCCAAAACTGAAATCATTATCTTTTTCCTCAAAGCTGCTTCTCCACTAAGCTTCCCTATCTTAGTGAATAGAGTCCCTAAAACATGCCTAAGACTTATTCTTGATTCATCCTGAATCATTTCTCTCTGTATATGTCTCTCTCTGTCTGTTTCTCATTAGCCATATTCCTCACATTCAATCAATGATGAAGTCTCCAATTAACTTCTAACATTTCGTTGACCTATCATTTCTTTCATCTTCTCTCCAATTGACCCTAATCCCAGACCACCATCATCTCTTGTCTGAACTACCACAATAGTCTATTACATGATTTGTTAGCCTCCATTTGGGGCCCCTCCACGCTGCTTACAAAGGATACTCCTATTGAAAAATTCTTCAATAACTTCTCATCACCCTGAGTATAAAGTCTAAATATTTTAACTGGACATTAGAGATTCATCATTTCTTGGCCCCTGTTGAGCAGTCTAACCTAAATTCTCACTATTCCTCATCCTCACATCTGTATTCCAATCACCTTGAACTTTTGCGAGTTCTTTAAAAGTGCCAGTTCTTTTTGTGCTGGATTTTTACAAATGTGGATCCCTAGGTCTTATAACTCACATTCCCATCTTGTTTCCTTGACTAATTGAACTTATTGTGTGTGTGTGTGTGTAGACTTGAAATATCAATTTATCTTGTGTTTCCCTTGCCAAAAGCCTAGTAGATACATCTTAATATGGGCTCCCAAAATTCTCTACTTCATCAACCCGAAATATTTTACAATGTTGTCTATTTTTAATGTAAGTTTCTCCCAATAGATGAAAATTTTTACAAGAGTAGTAATCATTCTATACTTTTAGGCCTACCACATAAAGGCCCTAGCCCAGAATATGATACATTGTAGACTACTAAATATTTTTTATTAACAAATGAATGAATGATAGGAAGGAAACCCATCTGGAGGTAACAGAATCTAGAATTTTCACCTAGAGGTTAAATCCACCAATATTTATCCATATTTATCCTTATTCAAGGCTCTGGACTATTTTTTCCTTCTTTCTTTCTGTTATTATAATTCACCAGGATGACAGTTTCAATTTAGATGTTAATGGACTGTAGACACTTCTTATCACTCATAATTTTAAATGGAATACTAGTAACCCTGAAGTTGACAAGCTGGGCTGTAGAATCAAGTTGAATTTAACAATGGGAGTTCTCACAATACTCTCATTTTTACAAGAGAAGCAAATTGAATCTTGAAAACATATTGACTCTAAAAGAAAGAAAGAATTCTTGCCGTGCATTTATTTAATATATTTTTTTCAAAAATATAGTGTGCAAGTCTACAACTATACCACCCTGAATGTGCCCGATCTCGTCTGATCACGGAAGCTAAGCAGGGTAGGGCATGGTTAATATCTGGATGGAAGACCACCTAGGAATACCAGGTGCTATAGGTGTTAAAAAAAGAAAATACACACACACACATGCATACACACACAGAGCTCACAAGACAAAAACAAAAGACATGCATATCAGCATAGTCTTTAATAAAGATATTACTATCAAATTTATAATAAATATTAACTCAAAAGTCTTTTATCATTATAAAGTGTTACAAATGATTCTAGTGCTCCTTACTTATAGAATTCTTGCCCACAAATATAAGGCTATATATTATACTTATATTATAATAAATATTTAAAATGCCTCTCAGAGTCTAACAGATAGCCAATCAATAACCATTTAATTTACTTGCAAAATTCCTGGCCAATGTTAGCCTTTTAGTCAGTATTAGTATAGGAACTTCTTAACATTATACCATATTAATTCATTTTATTTTTCCAACACAAAATACACCCTCATAAAATGTATCTGCTTATTTATAGTTAACTCTTGTTCTGTCCACTGTAAATAGGGGCTAAGTACTTGAGCAATGCCAGATCCACAACCTGTGTGGCTTAAGGCATCACACAATGGCATCACTTGTTCTCTCACATTTGAACCTTCTGTGATTTCTGGATCATGACAGGAAAGTCGGCCTCCGATGCCTCAACCTTTCAAAAGAAAACTATGTTAAGTGTCTTTAACCTGAATTTTTATTGCTTGTGTGAAGGGAGAAATCTTCAACCACACATTTCTAGAGGCCCTTTCTCCTTTTGCATATACCAAGTAGCAGTATTGAATACTTTCATTTCTGCAACCCACTCAGCTCACTGGTTTACTGTGTTAACAGGTATAAAAGTATATTACAAATTGTAAAATATTCATTCAAGAGTCCTTGACTTTTAGTAAGTACTACGGAACTATTAGGTGCTATTGTTTTTGTTATTCTTCTTCTTCAGATGTTAGGTATGACAAAAGGAAACATAAGATCCCCGCACTGTCACCTCCTAAGTACATGAATTCTAATTCTAGTGTGGCCATGAAATACCACAGAATGGTAACTTGCTATATTAGTAGGGGCACAGGTCTCTTTAACTCCATCACCCATGAAGGTTTACACAGCAGTCTTGAAATACATTTCACAGTCACTATTTCCTTTCATGCACTATATAGATGGCATGTGAAAATCAAGTGTCATGTGATATTTACATTACAAATGATCGACTTTGTTTTTCAAAATGCCCTTTGGAAAATAACCTGCTTTTCTTTTTCAGAAAATTAGACTTTATAAAATCACTTAAATTATGATTAGCACTTAAAATTTTTACCAGATTTGAGAGAAGTTTGAAAAATATTAAATTCACATTATATGTGATGCAGGAAAATGGAAACTTACCTGTTCATTTTCTATGTTCCTCCCCCCTCCGCCCCCTTAGGCTTCTTTTGTCTCATCTGTTGACTTATTTGGAGTCTTACCATTTGGTCCAACAGCAAAATATATAATAAGAACCAGAAGGAAGAAAACATAAAGAAAAAAAGCTGTTTTCCCATGACTCAAATGCCTTACTCCTATGGGAATAGACTCCTGTGAGAAGATAAACAGATCCCAATACATGAATCCATTAGCTCCCTCTGTCCTTAGCATATGAGTTCAATGAAGGCTGTTTTTATGGCACTACTTAGCATCCTAAGGAAGATTTTAAGCAAATAATTATAAAAGCATTCCAGTTACCAACTTAGAGAAAATTATTTTGGTGATTTCATTTTAAAAACTATATTTGATGTGCTTTCAAGAATGGGTTTGCAGGAAGCAGCGAATAGATGTTATTGAGACATGGAAATATCCAGCTCGCCAGTCCACTGATTCAGAAAAGCTGTTTTCATCTGTTTCTCTAAAAAGATTTATTGAAATAGTTTCCCCTCCTAAAACAACTGGAAAATCATTGGTCTAATTGCAACTCTATCCAAAATAAATGTAACTCGAACCACAAATGTAAGCCACATATATACTTTTAAGCTTTAGAGTAACCACATTATTTTTAAAAAGTAAAACTAATGTTAAATTAATTTTAATAATATATTTTACTTTAACAAATATATCTGAAATAGTATTTCAACATGTAATCGATATGAAAATTATTAATGAGACATTTTACATTCGTTTTGTACTTGATCTTCATCTGATTGTATTTTATACTTACACTGTATCTCAATTTGAGTAATCACATTACAAGAGTCCAATAACCACAGGTGGCTAAGTGGCTACCATCTTGAATGGTGCAGGTCTAGTGCTTTATATTTTTTGAGATCCTTGCATACATATTCTCTCCATTAAAGTGCATAGGTATTATTAATGTAGTGTCCACTATTGATTTACTGCCCAGCATCCATTGTCTCACCTCCTCTTCTCATTAGCACCCCTGTTTTCATGGAATCATAAGTGCCTCAGAGCTGACCCCTAGGTACTGGAGCATGCCTAGATTAGGCATAACGATGGGACCCCACACTAGGCAATGCAATCCAAGGGGAAGTTCCCTAAGGACATATTGGAAAAGTTTCTTCATTTTTAGGAGAGAGCCACAAAAAAACACAGCTACTCTCTCCTGCTAGAGATAAACTAGGAAGCAGGTACTAGCAATCATCCTACCACCTGAGGGGAACAAGCCACAGATGGGATGAGGCCAGTGCCACCTGCGAAAGATGGGACAAACCTTGGTCCTTGATGACAATGGCGAGCTTCTGGATTAACCAACTTTAAAGGCTGCTTGAACGTTGGATTTGCAGTTATGACTTTTATTCTGAAGCCACTATCTTATGCCATACTAATACCCACCATGGGCAACATAAATATACTGAAACTTTTGAGCATCTTGTGAAGCATTGTTTTCCCCTTTCTTTATTATTTTTACTGTTTCCCATTGTTGCTGAAATTCCTCATTGTTTAATTGTTATCCCCAGGGCACTTTCCCAAACATCCTTTTTGTTTTTTCTTCTTTGGATACCAGACATTAAGGCAGTTGTTTTCTAGTGTTTCCATCTACTGTTTCTAATTAACTTCTCTCTTCCATTACAAAAACAACGTTGTGTCTCCTATACTTGTCTATCTGAAAGGTATTTTTAATCTTATAAAAATTTTTATTACTATTAATAAATGACAGAATGCATTTATTAATAATGCAGAAATGACAAAAGTAACAAATAACCCAAACGATATAATGTTTTTAAAAATGCTCACAAATTTTACTATATATATAGATAGTACTGATTAGTTACAAGGTGGATTGTGGTATTGGAATCAAAAACAATTGGGTTTGATTTTCTCAATACCATTTAACAACTGTGGGCTTTAACACAAGTTGCTTACCCAGCAAATAAGAAAATTAAATTAAATTTTAAAAAAGAGAAGGATTTATGTGAAGATTAGAAACCACATAATATATGTAAAACTCTTAAGGACAGGATTTATACCTCAATTTTCTGATTCCAAATCTAGTGTCCTTTTCACTTTATTACAATTTGTTTCTTTATTTATTCCACAGTCATTTACTGAGTGGCTGCTATGGTCCAGGAAGATTTATAGACAAATATGGCAATGTCTCTGCTCTTAAGCAGTGTACAGTTTACAGTGAATCAGAAAAATAAATGGGTATTAACAAGAGAAAGTTCATCTAGTTTAGTGGTTCATTGCATAGGCTATAAAATCAGACAAGTCTGGATTTGAAAGTCAATCCTGTTTTTGTTAACTTCGTGACCTCGGGAAAGTTACTTAATCTTTCAAAACCAATTTCCTCATCTAAAAAAGGAGATAACAGTATTCCTTCATAGTGTCGTTGACAGGACAAAATGAGATTGTGAAATGCTTAGCTCTGTGCCCGCTATAAAGTAAGCATTTGCCTACTGTGGGGAATAATCCTCATTGTCATAATAAATATCATGACAACTGTAAATATAATTGTGCATAATTATGTGCAAAAGATATGTCTAGGCACTAAGCAATATAAAGGAGGGGCATTTTAATCCATCTCCAGGGTCAAGGGAACACTGCCCCCTAAAGGAGCAGATGCTCTGGAGAGTTTTGAAAGACGAAGAGCTCATATTGCTAAATGTGAAACTGTGACTCATTCTAGGACCTGCAAATAGATCATTATGACTGAAGGTAAGGATGCTAGGGGAGGAACGGAAAATGAGTGGTAAGTGTGGACAAATCGAAAATTTTGAAGATTAAATTAAGAAAACTGAAGCCAATTTAATTTTGGTGAGAGGGTACTATACTGTAACATGCCTGAATTCCACGTTGGAAAATCTCTGTGAACACAGTGAGGTTTGCTAAGACTTTTTCTCTTTTATGTAATTATAAGAGAAAAGGATGAAAGCAGGTTTCCAAGAATGCACTGTAATATACTGGAAGTTTTAAAACCGTCAAAACAAATTTTCTAATTTTGACTATAGTCAAACACTTTCTCACTAAGCAAAGGGAACTCAATAAACAGTTTTATTGGTTTTATAAATAGTTCAGTAAAAAGAATAATATTTGTGAGTCGTATTAGTTGAAAATGTTTGCCTAGGAAACCCTTACCACTGCACGTGAGTGTTCTAAGCCTGAATAGACAGGCAGAACCAAATGAAATTGATGCCACACCTTTACAGAAAACTTGAAATTCTAAGTATCACAGTGAATGGAATCCTTTGACAGATTATTGTAGGACAAGCAAAAATTCTTGTCACCTTCTACAGAGATTTCCATAATATGTTTTACAGAAGCCCAACTCCTAAGAAGGCTAATTGATTCCTCGATCGACAAATATTTTGCAGGAAATCTTTAATTGCTGTGATTTTCTGACTCAGCCAACTTCTGTGATTGTTGACTATACTCAATCAATCTGTTCTTTTTTGTACATTTTCAATGAAGTAATTTGAAAATGTTTTAATAAGCTAATAAAAAAGAGACAACCAATATGAAACAGAGCATTACAGCATAAAAAAAACAACAACCATATCTACCAATTCTAGGGCTATGGTTGGGGAAGGTTGTATAATCATTTGACTCTTAGAAGGTGCAACTGAAAGATGGAGACAAAAATGCCGAACTGATGAACTGTCGTGAAGATTAAATAATATATGTAAAGGAATTAACACCATAATTCTCAAGTACTTACACATAGTAGGCCTTCAGTAACTATGTCCTTTTGTGTGGTGAGTCTCTCAGCTTCCTCTCCATCAGCCGCCACTCCAACTCCGCATAGCGACATGAACACACACACGCGCGCACAGCTTGAAATATACATTACTGTCATAACGTTTCTAAAAACGAATTATGTGGTAACAATGAACTCGTACTTTTTATTATTAATATTCCAATTTTGAAAAACTTTTTTTTACATATTCTAAGTAGGGAAGCAATCCCAGCACATACTTCCCACTAACACCTCTTAGCACAAGAACAAGATTCTGCAGGTGCTGATCCTTTTTCTAGGGACCCCTTAATATAGCCAGGTGGTACTAAACTAAGCTGAAGCAGTCAGGTTTATACTCAGGACTTTTAATCTTAAGAAAGAGGCACAAAGGAGGGGGGAACCCTTAGACATCTCATTCACCCTTGCAGCACACAGCACACTGCAGCAGGCAGTGGGGCCTGATGCTCAATACCCACATTAGCCAGGGTCCTGCCTGACTTCCAAACCTGACTTCCAAACCTTCTATATCCTGTGAGCCCCCAGTGACTTTTTCACATGTGCCGTTGGTATTTGGAGTCAGATTCTGGTGTTTGCAACCAAGAACCAAATTTAGGGAGGAGACTAAAGCTCTGAAGTGAGAAGACATTGCCATGCTGCTTAAAAATTGATCTATGGCATAATTTAATTAGAAATAATGCTAGAGAAAAAGAAAATTCAAACTGTTTCCTAATACTTTTTATAGAAGAAAAGCTGATGTTAAAAAATTTACTTCTGAATCTAAGCAAAGCCTGGTCTATTCTTGGAGGAAATTGCTACCATTAAATAAATTTAAAAATCTGCCACCCAGCAAGTTGGCTGTTAGCACATCTACTGAGAAAGTTGCCAGATTAACATCAATCTAGATTATAACTCACTTTTTATGGAAAAGAAATTTAAAAAGAACTTTTTTCTTCTCTGGTCTCCTCACTATGGTTGTAACAAAGCGTGAGCTTTCAGAGGTTTATGCAGCCACCT
This sequence comes from Rousettus aegyptiacus, assembly GCF_014176215.1. NCBI lineage: Eukaryota > Metazoa > Chordata > Mammalia > Chiroptera > Pteropodidae > Rousettus > Rousettus aegyptiacus. The sequence continues at coordinate 48,321,613 of NW_023416284.1, forward strand.
CCGTTCTGTTGTTAACCTTACTTAACTCACTTCTAGACACTTCTCTGAGCCTAAATCTTTAATAGTAGCTTAGCCAAACTCACATTAGTCTTTGAAGATGAAGCAGAGTCCTGAGACTTTATGTCATGTCTGTTTCTTGTATTCACAAAACAAAGCAAAAAAGTAATAAAAAAGAAAAGAAGGAAGGAAAGGAGAGAAGGAGGAGGGGGAGGGAGAGAGAGAAGAAGGAAGAGAAAGATCTATTTCGAAGCAGTGCTTGTAGTGTTTTGCTATAAAAGCAAAATTAAAACTCTACATGCAGATTGTAAATATAAGCCTGTTAACCTAAGGCTTTGAAAAAAGAACATAGGACCTGGTCAATGAGCTGCAAAGCTATGTCTTAAACTGTGTTCTTAGAAGCAGAGCATAAATTGAGGATTCCGACATATAGCAAGAAGTTAATGTGAGAGACGAAGAGTCCTGGCATCAGAATTCCACAGGGCCATGTCCACTCTTGGCAACACTTGCAATTTATGTGATTCAAGCACTCTACCCCCGCGCCTACCTTTTTTTTTTTTTTTTTTTTTTTAATTTTTTAATTTCTTAAGGCTAGCTTGCTTTATCTTGTTCTGGGGGTCATGATTCTTATAACATCATATTATTTTGCAGGCAAACCTTTGCTTACTTCTCTTTCTCTGTGTGACTATTCTGACTCGTATCTCAGAAAAATAAAATAGCACCCATCAGACAGAACTTAATCCTGTCTCTGCCCGTTACTAGCTGTGCAAGCTGGGAGCAGTAACCTCCTTCTCAAGGAGCCTAATGGAAAACCATTTGTGGACCGATAGCCATCTCACCACCAGAGGCCCCCCAAAAGAAGAGAGGGCCTTATTTCTTGTCAGAGTCACAGGACAGGCATTAGAGAAATTTCACTTAGCATGATTATTTCGAGATCCAACCATGAGAAATTTCAGAATGTCTTGTAAACTCTGTCTCCAAAACACTGTTGTGAATACACTCACTTCTGCTCCCCTATCCTAGCTATCATCATGTCACCTAGACAACTGCAATACCTTCTACCTGATCTCCCCACCCCCACTCTTGCCTTTTTGCAATTCAGTCTTCACACAGCTATCAATCCGCCAAAAAGGTCTTTTAAAAACATAAACCATTAATATCATTCCCCTGCTTTAAACCTTCCAGCTTTCTCTTAAAATAATATCAAAACTCCTTAACATAGACTTACATGCCCCAACATGACATTTGACCTCAATTTACAGCATTCTACTCCCTCCCTTCTTATTTCACTTGAGTCCCACTGGCCTTCTTTCTAGTTCTTGAATACACTAGGTGAGAGCCTTTGCTGTTCCCTTTTCCTAGAATGCTCTTGTAGATTGTTCATACCTGGTTCTTTCCTTTCATTCAGTTTGCAACTTATATGTTACCTCTCAGAGGCATTGTTCCCTGACACCACAATAAAGTTTCCCAGGCTCCCTCTATCACATCATGTTGTTTTCTTTTCTTAACAGTATTTACCACAATCTAACATCTAGCTTATTTATTTGTTGACTGATTTTCTCCTTCCACTAGAATGCATGTTCTCCAAGAGCAGGAAACTAGTCTGTCTATTTCAATACTATATTTCTAGCATCTAGAATAGTGCCTGACACATCGTAGGTACTCAATAAATAATCACTGAATGCATGAATGGATAAACGAATTCTAAATGGTCCTCAGCTTTGTTCCTATATTCGAAATTGAAAATGGAGAATAACGTTGCTTTTTTGAGACATAACCTCAAGCTTCTCCAGGAAATCATTTAGTAGAGAACATATTTCTTGAAGACAAGGACCGCACCATTGTTCTGTCAGGTTGTAGCACAGTGATATTCACACGCAAGCGACATTCAGTGAAGTGTTGGTTAAATTAATTAATACATCATGGCTCCTGCTGCTGACATTGTCAAGATTATTTCATGTTAATTTTGCTGTTCATAAACTTAGTGGAACTCCTTGATAACTAATAGAGAAGTATAGCATCATATACCTTTAAAAATAAAAGATATCTCTAATTAAATTTGGTATTGTTCCATATAAACCACGGACTAGAATTAGTACCACCCTAATGCAATCAATAAAAGGAAGATAAAATTTTTCTAATAGAAAGAATGACTCAAGATGTATTGGGCTACTCTGTGGAACCACGGTTTAGAGGAAAGAGCTTGGCCTTTGAATCCTACTTTGACCTCTTACTGGCTCTGTTACCTTGAACAAATCTTTCAACCTCTTTCAGCTTTAGTTTCTTTATTATCTGTAAATTGGAGATTATAATGTCTACCCCAGTAAGGTTGTAAAAAAAATAAAGAAAATTATTTGCGAGAAAGTGCCGAGCATAATGCGTGGCTCTGATAAAATTATTTGTGCCCCTTAAAAAGCAATAAATTTCTTACGACTAAAGGTGTTCAAAGTGTTGACAATTTCCCCAAGAATATTCTAGAAAGAGACCAAATATTAGATGGGTTGTTTCACTAAATGACCTTTATGAACCAAGAGATTTTATAATGTGAATCTTTTTATTGTAAAAATATGAAAAAGAAGCATAGAAAAACAATACAACTTGCCCAAAACGAAATACAAATTCCTATTCCTAATCTTCAAGGCAATCTACCAGTGTACTCCTTCCTCCCTCTCCCTTTAATCCCTATTTGACTCATAATATTTCTTGACATTCTCAAACATACTTCAACGAAAACAGATTTGCTTACCATTCCCAACACACCTGGCTCAATTTTTTCCTCTGTGCTTCTGCACAGACTCCCTCCTTCCACCAATTCTTTGTTGTTATGTCCCTCCTTTCATTTAAAGCAACATTTAAAGAAAAAAAAAGTTTTCCTTATTTACATCATTATCTGACCTCAGTCTTCCGGGCTCGAATGCCCCACTTCTCTAATTCATAAGGCAATCTGAGTGATCTTTTTTAATACATAAAGCAGAACAAATCATTCCCTCACTCAAAACTTTTAGTTGCTTTCTGTCATACTTCAGATTAAAGTTTAAACTCCCAAACAAAAATGACAAGGTTCTGCATGGTTTGGCCCTGCCTTCCTTCCTAGCCTCGCCTCGAAGGCATTCTCTCTTTTACTCATGCCAATCCATCCATCTTGTTTTCCTTCGGTTCCCTCAATGCTCCCAGCAATTTCCATTCACATGCTGCTCTTTCTTCCTCAAAGCATCATCTTTCAAGAGTCATCATAAATGACATTTCTTCAGAGAGGCAGTCTGTAAGCACCTCAGTCCCTACCAATATAACAAGAGGGTGTTTTCTTTGGCACTCTCACAGCGCACCCTGTTCTTACCTTCCTCACATGCATGCCCTTTGTTTTAGCGATGCATGTAAGGGGCTGCTAGAAGCTTCTTCTCTGTTCAGGTGGGCAGAGCAAGTCACAGGGGAGCAGATGTTACAGAAGCAAGAATCACATTACTTTGCTAAATATAGAATAAGTAGATTTACATAGCAGACATTAGTGTGGTATAACAAAGTGAAATCCTCACAATATTCCTGGTATATACTGCAGGTTATTTGGGAAGAGGTAAGCCATCATGTGTAGGGGGCCTAGGGCCTTCTGGAAAAAATGAAGCCTAGAAACTAAACCTGTTCTCCTAAGATCTGAAGCCAAGAAACTCAGAGCAGAATGGCTCTGGCTATATTCACAAGAGGGAAAAGACATGGAAAGTCTTAAAAGAAAACTCACTGGAAAGGAAAGGCAAATGACTCAGGAGGTGATCTGAGTACAACCCAGAGCCTAAGGACCTAGGAGGGCGGGCTGGTTCCTGACAGAACGTGGCCTGCGGCCAGCCGCCCTTTGGGTCCATACTCTCTAGCTCAGTGGCTGTGCTCTGGGGAATTACTACTGAGCTTTATGGCTGGAGTCATGGGTGAGAATTCATGTCCCCTCCAATTATGACATCCAAGCACAAACCCACTACAGCCTGGGCAGGGACATTGCTCCAGCTGCAGCAGACCAGCACTGCCTTCTTGCCCACACAAGGCCAATCTGAAGTAGCAGTAACGTGTGACAGTGAGAGCATTCACTGTAATGACCCATCAGGCTGGTTGCATTTATTTACTGGAATGACTGTTTATTAACTGTCTGCCTACCTTAGTATATTAAAAGCTCCATGAAAGAAAACAGCATGTCTGCTTGGCATACCGTCAGGGTTACCAAGGATAGCACAGGTTGCACACTGCCCAAAAAAGAGTGAGAGTCACAAAGGATACAGTGTGAATAGGGCCTCCTAGGGCTATGTTAACTGCTCAACAAATACAACCATATGATTCAGCCCTGGTCACCATTATATCACCAAGGTGAGCAGAGTGGCAAGCACATAGCAAGCACTCAATAAATATTTATTATGTATATGTATAAAAGAAAGTATGATGTACTTTGTCCATTTCTATACATTTCTATACTTCTTCTTAAGAAGTCTTTGGGTATTTTCTCCCATGTATCTAATATACTCTGTCTGACAGGGACAATTTTATCTATTTAGAGCCCCGGGAAGTCAGAACTGAAGTGAAGGTTAGAGTTGATAATTGTTTTATCTTACTGAAGAGGAAAAGGAAACCAGAAAGATAAAGTGACTTCTATCACATGGTGGAAAAGCCAAGACCAGAACCCAGGTCTCTCGTCTTCTGGTGCCTTATTCTCTCTGTGGCCCTCACCTGCTTTTTCAGTTACTTTATTTTGTTCCTCTCATGGAACAGAGGGGAGTGCTCATGAGTCAGTGGTCACTTAATAACTGCCATTTGTACCTTGGGACTGTTGAAATATTTCTCTAATTGGGGAAACGCAGGTATGTGCACATCATCTGACTCAAACAAAGTGATTAGTAGTAAGTAGGACGTTATCAAGAAAACTTCATACATTAAGACTGCAATAAGAGTTCCACCTTACTGTCTGGTGAGTTCCCCAAAATGCATCTTATCTTTTATAATCTGCCTTTCATCATTTTCAACATTAACAACACACTTCTTTTTAAAAAAATGTTTATGAATCACATTGACAGCAGCATATTTTCAATCACAGAAAATGATACTTGTTAAGTATTCAGAAAGAAGAACAAAACAATCAAATCTACTTTTAGGAAATATCAAAGGATCAGTGAAAAGTATATTTTTTAAATTACATCTGAGTTTTTTTTTTTGATCAATAATTGCTTAAAATAAATAGGTATCCAGCTCCAACTTGACCTCTTGTTTTTTGTATTACCAAGATTTTTAAAAATAGTAATGCTGTTTGGTATAGGATTTATCCTGTCCTTATACTACATGACTCTTATCTAAATTAATAGCCAATTTCCTTCTTTTCAACAGAATTAAGGTGTGAAAAATCAAGCCTCCTTTTCCACTTCTGCTACTATCTTTCATTTTTAGATTTATGATCCTTAAATGCCTATCATGAAAATCAGTACTGGTAAAATAATATGTAGATTTTGAATAAGTGCTATGGTCAGCCATTGACATGTCCTCCTGATGGATGTTGCCCAAGAGAATGTGTGGGTGGGCCACTTGCTCAGAAAATTACACTCTGTGTTATTTGCAGGCCACAGATAATATTAATGCCTTGTCAGGACCTAGTCAAGCTCCGTGGCATTTTAAAACTATGATTCTCATGCTTTGGTTTGATTCAAGACTTGTGTAAACTCAATTCTGGGTTGTGAGTCAGATTCTGTTCAGCCCCAACATTTCTGGTCCCCTGTGAAGAGATGAGGACAAGCAAGGCACAAGCTCTACACTGAGGAAGTTTGCAGAATGCTCTGACCTAGGACAATAGCTAGATGCACTAACAGGGAATGGCGTAAAGGGGGTCAAATATGTGACAAAAAGAAATCTAACAATGGAAAGTGAACACACAGTGTAAATATATATATGAGCCTTACTGTTAAAGTGTACAGCTGCAACTTATTGGATTTCATTAACCTATGTCACTATAAAAAAAAAAGTGCTACAGAAATGTAAGGAGTTTGAGGGGGCGGCATTTCCCCCCTACTGCTTCCCTGCAATGCAAAGCCAAACTGAAAACTGAAACGAGACACCCAGTATCGCTCACTACCACACCTCAGAACCCCCAGAGGAATCATCATCTGTTCCAAATGCTTGTAGTGCATACTCCTGACTGCCATTCCCAGAAAACGGAACCTGAGGAAACTTTCTTAATTGAGTTATTGACCTTTACAGCTTTTTCAACAGAGAAAACCCAATGAGTCACAATTATGCTACAACTCTAGACCATCTGAATTTCTTCAAATCTGTTGGCTTAAGAACTGTTTAATTCTTGGCTCTCTCTGATAAACTCAAAATAAAAAATCTGCATTTTTAAAGCTCTGTTTTATCTCAATCTTCAAGTTATATTGGCTTCTGGATATATAATTTGGATAATCCTCCATCTTATATACCATGTCCAAAAGCCTTAGTCACTCAGGATCCCCCATTCTTACAAAAAGCAATCAACCAGTCTCTTTCCCAAATTTCTCACTCTGTCTCATTGAACTATGATTCTCCTAAATAAGAAAACCTGAGAATAACATAAATGGAAAAAGACCTTAGATATCTGTTAGTCCTCCCTTTATAGATAAAAAGATATATAACCTGCCCAGTGCCACTATTGGGATTAAAATTCATGGCCTCTATCTAAGCTAAGTGGACAAATCAACAACAACAACAATTGAAAATAAATTCAGAGTCAGACATTCTGAATTATTCTAATTCTAATATTCTTTATACTTGAGTTCTTCTTCTGAGTGATTTAGAAAATAGTGGTCATCTTAGGGTGCACTTAAATAAGGTTATTTACCACAGTAAAGAGGACAGCAGATGTGTAAGAAATGTTTGTTGAATTAATCACTCCTTAAATTGTCCATTTCTAACATATTACGTCTCTCTTACCTTTCCTTCTCTGACTCATCTCTTCCTACTATCTCTACCATAAGGCCCTAACCAGCCTGTAAAAGCAAGTCATAACTGATCTCGCTTTCCCATTTCCAGCTCAAATCTAGCCACACTTTATAGCCCTGCCAATCTTTTTAACTCTCTCTCCTACTTAAAAAAAAAAAAAAGAGAGGTTCTACTGCCAACTGGCAAAAGAACACAATCCTCATTCTATGTTCATCCTAACTACCTAAATCTGGCCCCATGGGCCTTTTCAACCCATTCTTCCCATGGTTCCAGTGTGCATACTCTGTTATCCACCTGGGCTTCTGGGCACACTCACGCTCAGTCCTGAGGTCAAGCTATGTATCTCTTCCCAGAAGCCCACTCTAGCAAATTCAGACAGACTTTCTACTCAGAGCCAAAGGAATTAATTACATCCCATCCTGTATTGTTCTCTAATTGTTTCACTTATAAATGTGGTAATTCTGTTTCTCTGAACGAATTATCACTCTTTGACCAATTTTTAATGTCTACTTAATATCCCCTCCACAGTGCCTGAAATGTATTGTAGTAAACCAAAAAAAAAAAAAAAAAAAAGTTAAGCATTCTGAATAATCTCGATTCTTATAAAAACAAGAAGTTATAGAGGATTTTTTTCTATAATATTAATTCACGTTTTTAATTAATCATTTTCCCTGAAATGACATCCTGAATATGACAAAAATTTTTAGGCAGAGAAAATTAGAAATTAAACAACACTTTTTTATACTATAAAACAGCATTACTTCTGTCATCTATCACATGTATTTATTACATGTATATTTAAGCAAACTTCATTGTTGAAATGTATCAGCGATTGCTTAAATTAAAAAAAAAAATTACAGCTACATTGTGAAATATCTTCTTGAATAGAAGCACCCCTGCCTGCATTTGTGAATACTGAATAGGGAATATGCTGGTTCAAGATTAAAGGCAAAGGGTTCTAAGGCTGCTTTTATCCATTTCCAAAGCTGTAGCTGAGAAACTGTTTCTCATACCTCACTTTTCACAATGTTGATGGTTAGCTTTATATCTACTAATTTTTTTTTTTTTTTTAAGATAGCTGTGGTATTAGGCACATTCTACCTGTTTGAGGCGTGCCAGGTTTACAAAAGAACAGAATGTACTCATAACTTCCCTGAGTACGATGCTGCAATACCTTAAGGTTATTCCTGTTCCTGAAAACTTGGGTATCATGTCAAATAATTTTAGAAATATTTGGTGGCTGTAATTCATAAAAAATAAAATAATAATAATAAAAAGTCAAACAGATTACAATGCTGAGTCAACTGGCCGATTCCAACAGAATGGCAATTTAAAGCCTCATATAAACATAATCTGTGGCTAAGAACCATAGATCGTCTATCACGTGACATAGTTTTCCACATCATTCTCACTTAATCTCACATCTTGTGTTGTGTTTTATAAAGTTTCTGGGGAAAAGAGAAAGTAAAAAAGCTATTGTTTGTGCCATAGATAAACCTCTATTTAAGTGTTTATGTGGTAAAAACTTGTAGCATTTGGGATTTTTTTTTATTACAGTATCTCTTCTCTGCTAACTTTTCCAGCAGTAACAAATAAATATTATACCAGTCATGATAGTCTTCATGATAAAGACATATTTGGGGTCCTTTTAAGTAAGACATTTGAATAATTAGACTAATATCCAATGCCCAGCTCAACAAAAACTAACAAGGAATCTAATATTTTACCCGTAGTTAGAAAAAAAGGTATATAAAATGATCTCTCACTTTTACATTAATACACTGAAAATTTAATTCAGTAAGTTCTAATGTTTTCATTCTTATAATTCCCTAACCTATTAAGAAAGCTGTTTTGCCAGTTTCTTTCCTTTGAAATAATTCCAACTTTGTACTGGAGAACTTTCTGAAGATATCTGGAGATTTAATTTCAACAGTGCACAAAACAAAAGATAGAATCATTTTCTTTAGTTTAAAAAGTACCTATTTTGAAAGCTTTAAATTTCTTCTCTTCAATATAATCAATCACATGTTAAATTTAGTTTAAGGTTTTTATGAGAACTGAATTAATAAAGTGTCTGATAAAATGCTGCAAACTGAGAGATATTTTAAAGCAGATATTAATTGAAATTAAATAAGACTATTTCCAAATACAGTTTTTCTTAAGAGTGAGTTTGGCCAATCTAGGTTACAATTTTCAGAACTGATCTAAATTCTTCCTAAGGCCACTGTGGTCATAGTATCAGAATCAAAATTTTGAAATAAAAGATGCACCACGGTATACAGTTTCTCTTCTACTTAAAAAAAAAAAAATAACAACAGTTAAGTCTGGCTAACTGTATAGATACGCATTTTATTCATTTGTTTTAACTGCATTTTTCCAGGATTTAAAGTGTGGTAGAGTAAATGCAAAGATGTGGGACTCACATGAAGTTATGAAAAATTCAGATACTATGTTGCCTTTAAAGTTATGTTAATTATCACATTTTAGTGAAGTGTTTTTTATTTAGAAGTCTTTTTCTGTTCTTTTGGCCACCTACATTCTCCATTCCTCAACCATGGAAGTAAATATGTCTAAAATTGGTGCTGGTTTCGATAAGCCATTGTGATGACATCAGCCTTAGTTCTAGCTCCTGGAATGCAGAACTGTGACCATACAGCAACTTGTGGGCTGTTAGGTCCCAACATAACTCTCCTTGTCACCACACATCGTCACTTATTTGGAACCTAGACTCGTACTCTAAATATACTACACGAGTTAAACAGAGGTATTCTGGAGTATCTGCTTTGTCAAATGAAGGAGAGGGAGGAAAAAAGGAACTATGGGTCTACTTTTAAACGCAAGAGATTTAAAACTATAAATGGTACACAACAATGTCAATGTACTTAACATTACTGAACTGTACACATAAAATGCTTAAAATTGTAAATTTTATGCCATGAATATTTTACCAATTTAAAAGAAAAAAAACTATGAGTGGGTTCTGAAAACTGGGTCCATAGGTTTCAGAAGTTTTTCACAACTAACAAACTTCCAGGTCCAATATATAATCGGTTATATCTCTGCCACAGTGACCTGGTTGCTCTTTCTGCAACAAAACTCCTATTAAGCGGTCTGCTTGGGGCCTAAAATAAGCTTCTATTCATCAGGAATTAGTACACAACAGGTGCCCACATACATCTCTAGCTAAAAGTACCATTGGAAAACTTCGAAAGAATGATGTAAAGATGTTTGTTAGACAAGGCTCCTGTGGAAACATCACTGGCTCCCAGATTGTGCGTCCCTATAAGAAGGTGGGAAATGCAGAAACCCCTACCTCCTCCTCCAGGACTGGCCTGGCCCCAGTCCTGTATAGTTGCCACAAGGGGCAAACAAAAGCTGGTCAGAGGGAGTTATCAGGCCTCCAAGTAACTATGACTGTCGACCCAACCACTTTCTAGAGGGCCCAACACCATTCCAAAAGGCTGAGGTTGGCTGCAGCTACCAGATGCATCTTCCCTCTCCTGCCTCTAGGTCAGAGTGAGCCTGCAAGGAAGGTTAGTACAGGCTGCTGCTCAGAGAGAGCCCGCGGTGGCTCAGAAGCCCTGAGAGGGCTGTGCCTGTCTGCTGTCTCGGGCAGAGTACTTCTGCAGACTGAAAATCTCCTAACGTGAGAGAGATATTTGAAATACGGAGGAAACCCACAACACTAGGCTACAGTTGTCATCAACATTCTGTTTCCAATGCACCCAGATAAAATCTCTATTTTCAGCACACGCACTGAAATCATACGTGGGTACCCTCTTACTGTCTTTGATTGTAATGTGATCAGCCCTATGCGCCAAGTCAGAGCCTAACGCGATGCCTGGTGCCTGGAAGGCGCTCCGCAAGTAAGTGAGGAACTCAACTCTGAAGCCACAACCAAGACAGCGCGGGCAGAAGCGACTCTCCAATGCTTTGTGTCTAAAAACAAACTCCTGCAGGTGCTGTCACTCTGAGAAGCGGCCAATGCCCGCAGGCGCCCCACCCAGACCTCTGCATACCCTTGAACTACCTACCAGCAATGGTGACCAGCAGATCGACAGCACGCACATGATCCCCAAGAGCTGGATGGCAGTCTCAGTCGTGATCCGACCCCACTGGGCGCTGGACTGAGATGCCGAGGCCTTGGCCCGGCAACGGGATACCAGGGCCTTAATAGTGGCCAGGTTGCAGGCGAAGGTGATGGTCAGAGCTGAGAGTCCCAGAAAGGCAAAGGTGGAGGCGAAGAAAAGGTTGCCCCACTTGTGGGAAGAGCTAGTCCCATTGCCCCTTTCCCCGGTGCTAATAAAGCACCACGTCCCGGGCCACTGGACGGTGTACTGGCCCACGTTCAGCACCGGCAACAGGGCGAAAGCCAGCACTGCCAGCCACACCCCGAGCAGCACCGAGCGGGTGGCGCGCGTCTTCATGTGGCTCGCGTACCAGTGCGGCGCCCGGATGGCCAGCGCCCGCTCGACGGCCATGGCGCTGGCGATGAAGAGCGAGGAGAGCCCAAAGACAGTCATGGTCAGACCAAAGAAAGTGCACAACCTCCCGGACGGGTCGAGGTGCTCCCAGCGCTGCTTGGACAGGTACACGACGATGACCACGGGGCTGGTGAGCAGCTGCCCCACCAGGTCGGTGAGGGCGAGCCAGCCGATGCACAGTAGGAACGACTTCTTGCGCTTGCTCTCGCGGCGCCGGTAGCTCCTGGACACCAGCAGCATGGCCAGCGCGTTGCCCACGAAGCCGGTGATCAGCATGGTGATCGGGAAGACTACCGACACCGAGCGGCAGTCCTCGCCGGTCTCCGAGGCGCGCGTGAGGTTCCCGCGCGCCTCGGCCGAGTGCTCCGGCGCCCACATTCCTGGGTAGGAGTGGTTGAGGCGGGTGCAGAAAGGGGCGCTCCTGTCGCCCCGGGTCTCCTTCATGTTGGCTTCGAAGTGAGCAGAGGACGGCACTCGGAGAGCAGCAGCGCGAGCGGGTAGACGGGGCGCGGGAGGCGGCGGAGGTCCGGGGCGACCTGGGCTGCGGCTGGCACTGGGGCGGGGCTGCCATCCATGGTGCGGGCGCAGCCGCCGCCTCACTTTGCTACATCGGCCGCCGCAGCGCCTGGGCTCTCGGGCCTCGCGGGCAGCCGCGCCGTCGGCTCGGGGAAGCGCTGGCTCCCGGGCGCGCCGCGGTGCCTGTGCCCCTCTATAAGGCCGAAGGGGCGGGGCGCCCTGAGTGTGGGCGTGAGTGCCGTGGGGGGAGGAGGGAGAAACCGCAGAGCGCGCCTCTTGGCTGCGGTGTGACCGCAGCCCTGGCCGCCTGGTTTGGGAGAAACCCCAGAAAAGCTCCTCTCGAAATGTCCCAGCTCCTGGCCGGACGCGACACCCAGCCAGGACGCCCTCCCCGGCTCCACGCTTCCTCCTGTCTCTGCCAGAGGAGCGTTCAAGGGGGGCGGGAGCTAAAATGCCTCGCTGGGCTTCCCGGCCCCAGGCACGTTGCCAAGGCGGACCTGAGCGCCTGCCCTGCTCCTTCTCTACCCACGGACCTTTTTCCGGGGACTGGATCCGCCCCCTGCAGACGTTTTGTAACCTTGGCAAGTGTAACTCACCTGTCCCAAAGTAATCTAGGCAAGTCACACTCCTTTGCTCGGCTGAGTGTGAACTTTTTCCCCTACTTCAGGACTCTAGAACGATCCCGAGCAGACCCATCTGTTCTGTTCCCAGGGGCGGGGTGGCGGGGACGCACTGAACCCATAAAACTAATAGTGCCTCGGAACTTCGGGAAATAGCTACAGAGAAACAAAACACGATCTGCTGAGCGAAGTCAAAGATGAAGATAGCCCAAGTATCATCTCCCACCTGAATTCCCTCTTCCGCTTAAAGAAACAAGCCCGCGAAAGTTGCGAGAGGCAGGTGGCACACTTGTGTATCTGATATAGTGAAGTCAACTGCTGCCAGCCTGTGGGAAATGGAATGAAAGCGGGGCGCAGGAGAGAGGAATGCTCTTACAAAACTTCCAGCCGTTCTCCGCATCTTGCCCGTTCTCATGCAGTTAGGACCACAAATTGTATTTAGATGTTAGGAAGGAATTCGCATTTAGTGAAAATAGGCATAATTGCCTAGTAACATCTTTTATTAAGGCAATATTTTATGTTTTCACAAGCATTTTCCAATTTTGTCACAGATCCTCCAAGGTCTCCTTTCTATTATTATTACTCCTCTTTTATGGTGAGGTAACTGAGACTACATCGTTAAAGGACATGTCTAATGTCTCCAGTCTCTGTTTGTTCGTTTTGTTGTTGTTGTTGTTATTTTACTAGAAACAGTGTTTCTCACGTGGAAACCATCACCACTCTCAGAAGATGAAAATCAATGGTGAGACTAGTTCTTGTCAAATTTAGAGAGGGCCTGTTTTGGGGGTCTCTTCAGATTGTCCAGGGAATGAAAAGATTTTAAAAATTATTTACAAACTTCATTTTTCCTCTTATTTAAGAGATTAGACCTAATCATATAGCACTATGAAGACCATTATTCAGACTTCAGATTGACTTTTGGAACAACCCACGGCACTTTCTTTGGCTTTTGTAGTTGAGTGTAAATGAGTTGTGGCAGATGAGAATGAAATATGTTCTCCTGCATCCTTTCTGTGCTATTTGGATTTCGTGTGAGAGTTTGAAAAACAATCATTATAGGGTTACATAGTTTTTAGAGAGGAAAAATGAAAAATATAATTTGAACTCCACTTTAACAACATGTATTAATCACATTACTAATTTAATTTTGTGTTTTGCTGGCATTTAAATTTTTTTTTGCAATTTTGAATTTTCTTTCTTTTTAAATGTCATGTTTTTAATGAGAGCAATAGCTAGGCAGGAATAGCGAAGTGCTTTTTAAATGTTCCCCAAACTTTTGTCTAATAGTTTGATGAAATTAATCTCAATCCCAAAATCAAGAGTTCTTCTAAAATGTCAGTTGAAAAGTAAAATATTATTTTAGGTATTCTTAGACATATGCTTTATCCAAAGTATTTGGATAAAAGTACATATCAAATTTAATTTTTCAGCAATAAAATTCTAATGTAATTATATATTTTCAAAATTTAAGACCTTTTCATGATTCATTCAGCTAAGAAAAGTTGAGCTCCTTCCAGTTGCATTAAAAATTATTCTCATTTTATTGATAATTGGCTTCTTTAAAATTTTATTTTCTCCATTGCAGTGCATACTGTAGTCAAGTGAACTTCATGATAGTAACAATCATGCAGTACTGAAAAATTAAAGTTAGCGTCTTTTACTCATCTCTACACCAATGCACTAAACGTACTGCAATTCAGATCTTTCGTGTAACACTGTCCCTCTTTCATTTCTTTGCTTCATCCAATCTAAGTTGTCTGCTTTGTAGCTATTCACACTGCAAACAAGTGATTGGGAGATCTGAGGAGTTGGTCACACAATAGGATGCTGACAGTTGCATTCTGGATGACACTTCTTGGTATCAAAGCAAAATTTGAATTTCTGAATTTTTGTCACTAGCACCCTCTAGTGACCAAAGCTTTAATAACATGCTGCACACTATATTAAAGAGAATTTCTAGAAGACATACATGCTTTGCTTAAGGAACCTCTGGTATCTTTCGTAGGGGTCTACTCATTAATACATAACTATTGTTTTGTTTTCCTTTGAGTGCACAAACTGGCATGTCTGCTTAATCAAAAGACTAGTGGAGGATTAACATTATATATAGAGTCAGATAAATGAAAGACCACATATTCAAATGTTTTTAAAAAATTTTAAAGTATTCACTCATTATGTATTTTAACCACAATTCTGACCTAGAAGTAATTTGAATCTACAAATTTAATTGTGCCTCTCCTGTATTTTAAAATTCACAACATATTAATATTGAGCTGGTGTTAATGTATTCTGCTATTTACTTCTACTGAACTCTATTAAGAAGTCTTAACATAGACACGGATACAAAATAAGATTAATAACTAGTTTCACATAATCAAGCCCTTGATTACTCCATTATGAATGGAAAGTATTTGCAATTCTCACTCCATGGAGTCAACTGGTAATTTCAGTATATTTTTTCGTCATTCATTTATTCAATTAATATTTATTATCTACTCTATGTCAGACACTGTACCAGTTGTTAGGGATGCAAAAGTCTATTCATTTATGGTGTTTATATTTCAGTGCAAAACTCTTGATTTTTTAAAAAATCTGAAATAACTGAAGCAAGAATGCTTATCTTAGTGGTTTTTGTAATTTGTCATGGGGGTAGGATCTTATATGAAACCCAATTTTAAAAACTATGTACAGTTTTCATGAAAAACTGGAAAAAACATATAGTTTTTATGATCAAATAAGACTTATCTCAGGAACCCAAGGTAAACTTAACACTCAAACATCAATCAATATAATTACCATTTTAACAAAATAAAGATGTTTTGAAGTCTTTGCTAAATCAAACATCTGGGTACATTGAGTCCCTTTGTATTGCATGCCTTTTCTCTAAACTTTTCTATTTCTTTACATGCTTCGTATTTTTCGATTGAAAACTGGACCTTGTAGTTAATATATTGTGGTAACCGTGGATTCCAGTTTTCTTTTGAGGATTAATGATTTGGAGAGGCTCCGCTAGGCAGTTAACCACCAACATTTCCTCTCCAGTGGTTCACAGCTGTTATATCTGCTCTGCTTTCATGGTTTTCCATGGCTACCTTTTTAGCCTGGTTACCTGTAAACAGATCTAAGCCGTAGTTACATAATTTGTTGGTCAGTGAATGATGGGGGCCACCCTCTCTGTGGTTTCATTGATTAAAGGGATTCTTCTCTAATTTCCAGCTGCTCTGCCAGCTTTGAGTTCTGCCCTGACATTTCAAGCTTGAAAAGCTTCAACTTTCTGTTATCCAAGGTGCACACAATGGGGAATCAACTAAGAAAAGCATCAACGTCGTGGATATAATCTTGAGTAGTTGTACGTTTTAAGACTAGATTCCCATCTGGTCTCTGCTTGCCTTTTCACTAGGCTCCAGGGGTATTCCCACTTTTTGCATAGTTTAGGTGTCAAACAGATTTGGGCAGAAATTCTATTTTATTACTTTTGCGTTTTTCATTGCCTGGCTTTTCTATTTAAATTCACAGTGGCTTTTCCAGCCTTGAACTCCAGTCACTGACACTTTTTTTTCTAATAAGGCTGCAATTTTTCTACCAAGTCCCACAAACATAGTCAGAAGGTTGAGCATCACTCTCACTTTCAAATGCCAGTAATTCTTAATTCTTAATCTTTTCAGTTGCAGTGTTTTGAAATTAATCTTTTCCCCGATTTTGGTATGCCTTTGAATGCTTTCTACAGAATGTAAATAGTTGTTTTTAAATTTTTAACCAGATTTTATAATTGTTATCTGAAGGGCAGTAAGATAATGGCATAAAGACATACAGTTCAATGGAATGGAATACTATAGAGACATATATATATGTAGATAGATATCTATATCTATATAGATGGATATACAGATGTAGAGATACAAAGATATGTATACACACATTCATCTATACATGCAAATTCAATTAATTTTCAGCAAAGGTGTTAAGGCAATTAGTAGAAAAAATTCTTCTGAACAAATGCTGCTGGAAAAACTGGATACCTCTATACAAATAAGGTATACTACACACAAGATGGACAGACCATTTAATTACAATAAATGTAATTACATTTAATCTTAAAACTATAAATCTTCTAAATTAAAAACAAGAGGAAAATCCATGTGACTTCTTTACCTTCCCATTATGACTTGGAAGTATCCTTGCAATTTGTTTTTTGTCTGTTTTTAACATTTAACAACATGCAATTATTTCTTTTGGCCAGCATACATAGAAATTCTTTATTCTTCTTAAATACTAAGAATAATCCAACAAATTCTTTCTGAATGTTTGGATTATTTATAATTTTTGCTATAAGAAGAAATGGTACAATAGCATTCTTGTATATATTGTACATTTGTCAGGCTTATTATTACATGATAAATCCTTAAAAGTGGACTGCTATACACTGATGGCCCTCAAATTTGTATCTGCAGCCTATACTTCTTTGAACTCCAGCCTCATATATCTAATTGACTATTTGTCATCCATTTGTAAAGTCCATAGTCAATCTCAGTATGTTCAAATGGAACTTCAAATTTTCTCCCCGCCTCCTGGGTCTACTGGAGTCTTAAGAATCTCACTTACTCAAGACAGAAACTCAGTGGCTGTCTTTGAGTCTTCTTTTTCCATTATCTGTCTTCCAATCCATCATCCGGTAATATTAATTCTAATTTCAAAATGTATCTCATTGACATTCACTTATCCCCATCTTCACAGTCACCACACTGGTTCAGGTTAACTACCATCTTTTACCTTATCTACTGCAATATTTTGATATTGCCTTGATTTTATCATTTTAAATTACATTTATTGTACAAACTGAGCTAAACTAAAAAGTTTAAAGAGCATTTAGATTATATTTTAAAATGTTAATAATATCCTCTTCACCCCTTCTTGTCACCACTCTCAAATTAACCAATACTAACAGGATGGGGTACATTCTTTCAGATTTTTCTATGCTCAAATGAAGATATTTCCACTCAAGATGCATGAGTACTTGCTTTTCTGTCTGCCAGAAAACTGTTTAAAATATTGCTGTTTAAAATATTTATGACCTTATGGGTAACATATATTAATATGGATTTCTCTAACTAGCGAATTAAAATCCATTTTCATATGTCTATTAACTTCATTAATTGATCTTTGTACATTTTCTATTGGATTATCATTATGCTATTAATTTGCAAGAGCTCTGTGTAGAGACATTGCCTGTTTCTCATTTTCTTACCCTCATCATTTGCCTTTTTAACTTTTTGTGTCATGTTTATTACCATGAGTAAAAAATTTATTTAGAAAAATGCTCACCTTTTCTTTATGGTTTTGAGGATTCTTGCTTAAGAAAATCAAGGATATCTCCTTCTTAATTCTTACACTCAAGTTACATTTTGTAATATTTTTGCTTTAATATTAGCAAATAAATTAAATAGAATCCAACGGATTAAAATTTCTACTTTTTAGCAAATGGTAATGAGATGGAAGTTTAACATTTTTGATGGATTTATCATATGGATAGCTAGTACCATTTATTAAGTAAGTAAATCATAATTCTCTTAATTAAAATCCTATTTCGTCATATACTAAATTTCTATATGGCCTAGCACCCAGATCTTGGTTTCTAAATACCATTCTCCAATAAGAACAATCAATCATGGCTTCTTGCAGAAATGGCTAACTTATGGGTGTGGCAGTGAAAATACAAAATGAGCCTAGAGCATACTATACTACGAGAAATTAAGAGAAATGCTCTAAAGACAAAAGGATGAGGACATATCAAAAGGACACAGGAGCCGACTTGAAATAATACCTAATGGCCAAAAGTGGAATAATTTGAGCAACAAAATATGTAATGTAGTATTTAATTATAACCCAAATATAACATTAATCACGACTCCATACCGATATGATTGGGTAAACGGGAAAAAAAGAGACAAACCCATTTTCTACACACACACACAGCCTCTTTAGGAAGTGGAACATAGTCCCTCCTTTTTTCTCTTGAAGGTATGCTTGACTTCCTGACTAATTTCCAGTAAATATAATATGAAAAGGGAAAAATAGTAGCTTTACAGTGGAGAAATCTGGCAAACACTCTTTACCAAGTGATGGTTAACATCATCAGTAATTTCATATGGATATTATGTACCTCCTGATATGGCATGATGAGAAGTGCACTTCACTGCTGCAGTAATCTTTCCAAACCTCATAACCCCAGTTTAATTAAGAAATGAAAATAGATAAACCCAAAATGAGGGTAATTCTACAGGACACTTGGCCAGTTACTCCTCGTCTGTCAAGATCATGAAAAACAAGGAGAACCAAACACAGATCAGAAGAAAATGAGAAAGCATTACTATAAGTCATATAATACCCTATTTTGGATCCTGGACTAGAAAGAGGACATCAGTGGGGGGAAAAGATGGTGAAAAATAAATAAAAGCTGTTCAGTTACTAGTAAGGTTAAAACACTGGTTTCTTTGTTTTTACAAATGTATTTTAGTAATGTAAGATAATAACGCTGTGTAAAACTGGATGGGGGTATATGAGAACTCTTCATTACCTTTGCAAGTTTTCTATATATCTAAAAATATTCCAAAAATGAAGTCCTTTAAAATTCACATACAGGTATGTGTTTTCTATTTTTCTATTTTCTTGTTCTATTTCACTAGATTATGTATCTCTAGTTACTATTTCATTTTGAAGCATAACATTCATACAGTGAACAATAAATATCTTAAAAATACAGATCAGCAATTTAAAAAACATATACACACGTAATTGTAACCATACAGATGTTTCTTGTGCCTTAATCCAATCAATAACCAGCATCATGCCCCATGAAGTAATCACTATTTTGACTTCTATCACAATAGCTGTATGTCGTTTTTGAGCTTCATATAAATGGAATTACACAGTATGTAGTTGTTTGTGCCCTGGAGTCTATCTCCATAAAATTTCCATGTGCACTGGAGAAGAATGTGTATTCTGTTGCTAGGTAGAGAGTTCTATGTATGACAATTAGGTTGTTAGTTGATTGTGTCTAATCCTTACTGATTTTTCTACATCTTATTAGTTACTGAGGCAGAGAGAAATCTGTAATTATAGATTTTCCTGTTTTTACCATGCAGTTTTATCCATTTTTGCTTCATGTATTTTCAAGTCCAATACATGCATAAACATTTGATTGTCATGCTTTTGTGATCGATTCTTTTACCATTATGAAATGGCCTTTTTTATCCTGTTCTTTGCTCTCAAATCTTCTTTTCTGTAATATAACCAGTCTAGTTTTCTTTTGATTAGCATTATCATAGGATGCCCTTTTCCATTTCTTTTTTTGTATTTAGAGTGTTTCTTGCAGCAGCATATATAGGTCCTTGCCTCATTTATCCAATATGACAGTCACTGCTTTATTATTGAGGCCTTTGATCATTTGCATTTAATGTCATCATTGATATAGTTAAATCTACAACTCTGTTTTCTATTTGTCCATTTGTTATTTCTTTTCCATTCTTTGCTTTCTGGATTATTTAGAATTTCACTTTTTTTTCTTCTTTATAAGCTTATAACAACTCTTGGTTATATTCAGTGGTTGCTTTGGGTCTCATAATATATATCTTAAATTATCAGGCTACCTTCAAGATATGAACACTTTATGTATAATGACCTTACAATAATATACTTACATTTCTTCCCTCTTAACCTGTGTACTGTTACTGTATATTTCCCTTGTACATGTCTCACAATCTATATTTGCTTTAAACAATTACCTTTAAAAAATTTAAATAGTAAGAAAAAACTATTTACCCACGTGGTTAGCATGTTATGTACTATTACTTTGTATAGTCCCAGATTACCATCTGGTATCAGTTTTCTTCTGCCAAATGAACATCTTTTGATATTTTTCATATTAGAGATCTGTTGGTCAGATTTTGAGCTCAAAGTTTGTATTTCATCCATTCTTGAAAGAGTACATAGAATACTGAAGAGTGTATTGTAGTACTTTTAAAGATATCGCACCCTTATTTGCACTACTTCTAAAAATAATTTGGCCATCATTCTTACCACTGTTCCTGTATAAACGTTTCTTTCTCTAGCTACAAGCAATTTGGTTATCAACAGGTTTTTGCTATTAATTGTATTTTCATTATCATTCAGGATATTTTAAATTTCCATTGCCATTTTTTCTGTGACCCATGGAGATGTTTAATTCCTAACTTTTACTTTCTAGTTTTGTCATTAGTTTCCAGTTTAATTCCACTGTAGTCATAGAATATATTGTGACATAAACCCTTTGAGAACTGAATAGTGTATGTGTAAATGTTCTATGTATACTTGTTAGGTGTATTTTATAATCACCAATTATGTCAAATTAGTTAATTGTGTTGTTCAGATATTCTGTATGCTTAATGCTATTTTAAGTATTTAGTATGATTTTGAAATTATTTTTTTTCAGTTCTGGCTACATTTTTAGGCTATTAGAGGCACGCAAGATAATTATCTTAATGTTAAACTGGCCTTTTTATCATTATGAACTGTTCCTATGTATCTAACTGGATTAGTCTATTGTATTAATATTGCCACATTGCATATTAGTTAATATTGGCATGTTATTTTCCATCTTATTTTCAACCTGTGGTCTTATTCTAAATACTTATCTTACAAAATGAATTTTATTTTAATCCAGTCTGATAATCTATAATTTGTGTGTAATCCATTTTTAATTAGTGATAGTTTAACTGACGTGATGTACTTCATCTATTTTTAAAATTTATCTTCAAGACCTTGTTTATATTTACAGGTCAAACAAGTTGTATTTTTCATCAGGTACGTGCCTTAGACCTGGATATGGAATGCTTTATCAGAAACTTGAATTTAAAACTTAATTCCAACATCACTAATTTGTGGAAAATATGAAAACAGAACTACCACAAGTGAAATGTGTCAATCTTCTCTCAGCACCTGCACATACTGTTTCCGTACTGCAGGTTCTGCAGCACTGGTAATGCACCCTGACTATTGATGTGGTCTTAACTTCTGGTAGAGAACGGACTAAACTCTAACCCTTCCTTCTTGGTGATTCTAATGCATTAACAATGATAGTTTTAAGTGTGATATAGGGCAATGCAATTTTCTAATTTCAATTACACCATTTACAAAGGTGCAAATGTGTTCTATTCTACGAACACTGTCACTAGTATCAAATTAAAATTCTTATGAACTCTAATAGCCACATTTTTCAAATAACAAGAATATGGATAACTTATTTTCTCTGGTCAGAATTCAGATGTGGAGAATTATTTAATTGTTGAAAAGGCAACACTCTCAGCAGTTTTGATGACATAAGGTAAATTACAGAGATGACACCAAGATGATTAATATAACGAAAGACCAATTCATCAGACTTATGCTTCTATTTTGTATTTTTGATTTTCAGCTTTTCACCTCACTGCTGAGCAAATAACTCAAATTATGCACTTTCCACCTAACACCTACTGTTATGTATTTAAGTCCAAGTAAATGTACAACTCATTTTTGCCAGTAAAATGTTATTTAACCGGTCTATTAAGCAATAGTATACTCTATGCTATTTTCTTGCACTAAAAGCTTTTACAGCCTTATAACTATTTTTATTAGCATTTTAATACATATTGAATCATTCTGAACTCTTATTATCTGCTCCTACATCACAAGTGATGCAAACTATTTCAAATTGTTTATTTTGCAAATAATAAACATTGTATTTAGATTAAGGCTCACTCTAAAAGAACACAAGTTAGCAATTCATAGGAAAGCTGCTTAGGTTAATATTTTTGCTGAGGCACATTAGGAATAATCAATAATTGGCCAAAAGTATTACTTACAGTGTAATGATTTTGAATGTTTCTGTCCTTGGTGATATAAGAATTCTAAGCAAGATTTCAAAATGTATCCCTGTGATGACTTTTGCTTCCAATACTGTCTTACTTATAATAAACATAGGCTGCACATTTTAAAGCACTGAAGACAATGAACAATTTATTCACATGCCATTTCTAGATTCTATACTACACTGAAACATGGACAACTTCAAACCTTTTTCAACTTGTAAAGAAATGGCCTTATTAAACTTTAAAAAGAGAAATGTTTCTTGAGATTTACATTGATAACTGGTTTTCATGCTGGTTTATCTTGCAAAGATGTAACATCATAATAAAAACTCCAGCATTCAAAAATGTTTTTCAGTAAAGAACAAACATTTATTTGCTATTAGTATTGGGGGGAGTGGGGTGGACAGCTTATCGAAACCTCTTAAATATCAAATATTAACAGCCTCTCTTGTCAAACACTGAGTGCTTGCTATGACAGGCTGTTCCAAGAACTAGGACTACCGGATAAAAACCAGGCCTACCAAGAAATTCACCTAATTCCTATGACAACCAGAGGAACCAGAGATAGCATCCGAGTGTTGAGTCACGAAGGCAAGTGTGAAAAGGATAGTGGGCTGTGTACAGGACATTCCGGGCATAGGAAGCTTGTACAATGTAAATCTATCACAAGTAGTGGACAGTGTATATAGGCTGTGCGCTCAAAGGTTTGGGGTATGTTTAAGTGTGGGGGGTGAGGTGTTAATACTTAAAAAAAAAAATGACCTTTTATTAAATTTACTGGGGTAACACTGGTTAATAAAATCATATAGATTTCAACGATGACTTTTTTATATGGAAAAGGATTTGTTTAATCCTAAAAGCCATGGGAAAACACTGAAAGAAATGACATGAAGAGAACTGCTTGTTAACAAAGCCATTCTGATTGAGTGATGAAAGGAAAATTGCCTGTTTAAACAAATAATCTAGTGAATACTACGGAAAACCTTGTATTGCCAGAACTAGAGGCCAGTTGACCATTTATTTATGAGGTAAATGCAGTATCTTAGTCCATAAACCAAAGCATTGGAAGTAGTAATGGAGCAGTATCAATTTAGGTAAATTAGATTTGGTTTGGAGTGGGGAAGGAAGAGAGAAATCTAAGGATTCCTGTTACTGACAATGCTGCTTATTGATGTGAAATATAATACTCATTTTGGTTGACAGTTTGGCGAGAATTTAGATATGGTTAAACTGACATTTTTTAAAGGGAGACACACAGTAAGTAGTTAGAAACATGGATTTAGTGCTGTAGAAAGTAGTAGGAAATAAACATCTGAGTATTAGAATATGTTAAGTATCTGAAGTCATGGAAGAGTTAAAAAAAAAACAGCCAATATTTGCTGCATACTTATGTGCCAGGCATAAAAAATATGCCCAGGGCCATGCAACAACCATGACCTAAAAATTCAGAACAGGCACTTCGACTCCAGGGAGTAGATAGATAGAAATCCAGTATCATTGCCAATTCTACAACTCCATCACATCCAATAAAGCAGACTTTACTTCATTCTGGTTGGAGGTATTGAGACTCTGTGATGACCCCATTGATAAGAGGCTACAGATGTTTCATTTTGGGGATAGGTATAAAAGTCTCTGTTTGGAGTACAACATTCAAGTCTTTAACCTGTTACTCTTTTCAGTTTTCAATGTGGTAGTTTAATTCGGATAGAATTATGAAGTTCTTTCTTTTCCCAAGGTTTCCTACAGCCAGTTATTTTTGGTCCCCTAAAGACATGATCGAACCTTGAACCTTCACAAATCAGCATACCTTATTCATCTATAAACTTGTCTTGCAAGACTACTCAAGTAAATTTCCTTAAGTTCTACCTTTTTATTCAGGAAAGGCTGATACTTCTAATTTTATCAGTGACTTTTTTGTACCATGAAATATTTTATACGCATGTTCCCCTACTAGACTGAACTTTTGGGGAAGTGATCATCTTACACATTTTTAGCTTTAAAATCTATGTCTTTTTACTTCCTTGAATTATGCTATACAGCTTTCCTCATAATCTTAAGATATATTTTAGTTACAAACTATTTAGGAATTTATTTGGTTATTATAAATGTTATTTTTCATTTTGCTAAATACAGACACTTGGGAACTGTTACTTACTACATGTTTATCAGTGTATAATGCTATGATACCTTGTACCCCATGTAAGCACCCATAAGCTTCAGTGTGACTAGAAAAAAAATCATGTTTATTGGTCAGTGACTACAAACTTGGCTTAATGCTACTTGGATCCATCCCTCCTGATATTATAATTAACTGTCAAATCTTGCCACTTGCAACATGGATGGACCTAGAGAGTACTATGCTGAGTACAGTTAGAAGAAGACAGAAAGACAAATGCCAAATTATTTCACTTCCCTGTGGAATTTAAAGAACAAACAAAAGAGAAACAAACATACAGACAATGTTTTGATGGTTACCAGATGGGAGGGGAGTTGAGGGGCAGGTTAAAAAGGGGAAGAGATTAAGAAGTAGTTAAAAAATAATCATGGGGATAACAAGTACAGCATGAAGAATATAGTCAGCTAATAATATTGTAATAACAATTTATAGTGTCAGATGGGTACTAGATTGGGGTGAACACTTCATAAATTATGTAGATGTCTATGTCTAATCGCTGTTGTACACCTAAAACTAATATAACATTGTATTCCAACTATAATTGAAAACTTAAAAATTATACATAAAAAAGGGATTCCAAATAGAAACTTAAGAAAACTTAGCAGTTAGAAGGGATAGTTTTCAACAGCTATAAAGTGATAGCTTTAAGACTAATGCAGGAAGCACACTATGGTATATGAAATAAGGTATGTCATGTTCTGGTAAAAAGTATTAAACTAATTTGGGCACTCTACATTTTTTAAGAAGTCACAAAAATTAGCAGTATCCAAGGTTATAAGTGATCGCACTTTGTAATGTTGTAAACCAAACACTCATATATAAAAATAAGATACACCAAAGGGTAAATATAGAGTTTAAAATACACAATGAAAAATAACAAATAAGACTATGAATAGCTTAAAAAATGAATACTAAATCAGAGCTTAAAAATTCTAATTTATTTCTAACAAACACCACTTGATGCTTGACTCACAAGCTTTATTTACATTTGTCTACAGCATCATTTCTTTATGAAATGAACTAGTACAGCTTAGTTAAACCAAATGAAATCATAATCATCTGAATTGTCTGTAAACTACGATTAGCTAAATTTATAACCTTGCATTTGCTTAGTACAGCCAAAGTTTTAAATACAGAAAGCACAAGAATAAACAACATGTAGAATCTAAAAAATCATCTGGGCAATTTAGAAGGTAGACTTACAAGAAGTCTGAGGCACAATTACAAGAGAGAAAAATTCTTGTGCAAACTACAGTAAACGTAGCAAAGAAAACTAAGAGGTAAAAAAACAAGAGGCATGTTCATTGTAAAATTATCATCAAAATATTTTTACATACTTTACTTTCATCTTTAGATCAATTCAAGAGGAAAATCACTCATTTTAAAATAAAAAAACAAATGTAATTTTGTTTGGTATGTCTATAAAACACCTTAAAACATTTCAATTTTTAATTGCAGAAGACATTAAATGTTAAGAAAAAAAAAAATATAACAAGAAAAAATGGGTACTGATCCCAAGAAAAAAGTGTTTCTAAGCACAATTGTTGATTTCCCTTAATATACTTACCTTGCATTGTCACTGAAGATACTGTTAAGAGAAACCTTTGTTTTTAAACCAGAAGATATAAAGCTCAACTGACGAGATTAATAATTTTGAAAAACAAAATTCTGAATGTATTTTAAGCCATAAATAACTGCAAGTGAATAGGAACAATTATTTCTGCTCACGTCATACAGAAATAAGCATTCGTTCGTTGCTCAGGAGATAATTTTATGCAGCATGTTTAAAGTTAAATATCTCATGGAAAATGTCTGCTTAAATTCACAATGTCTCTATTGGTTTTTTACCCAAAGAGAAGTATACTTAAGATTTTTCTTCAATTTATTTATTCCTCATTAACTATGATTTAGCTTTGTCTATCCTATCATGTAATAACTGGATTTTTAAAGAACATCACAAAAAACTTTTTAAAATATTAAGATAAACATTTTGAAATAAGATGTTTTTCTCATCAAACCATATAAGCAAAGAAATGAACTGTTAAGTCATTCTTACTAAAAATTATGTCTCAGAAAAGAGCAATGAGTAACACTTTTCTCCTGCTACAATTCACAAGATTTTTCTGCATTAAATGTGGTGGTGCAAAAAGTAAAATTGAATAAAAGAAAAACAATGCTTCTAAGGCACCCTTAGCATAGGGAATTTCAAAATAAAGAAGTTTCCAGTTGGCCGTTTTACAACTTGTTTAACTTTTTCTAATTAGTATTATTTTGATATAGGTTAACAAACAGGTTGACTCCTGTTCTCAGATAACATAAACAGATTGTTTCCAACTACTTTACCACAGTCTTGCCTCCGTGCTCAAAATTCAGGCAAGCCTAGGTAATCCTGTCTTAGGTCAATAAACAAACAGTTCATAACTTGGAAATGAGAAAAACGAGAATTCAAATTATGAAACAAAGTACTCTGTTATAGTTGAGATGGTTTCAAATGAAGCAAATGGTTGTAAATAATAATCAAAAGAGCATCTAATTTAGGGACATTATGGCTTAAAATACTATTTACCTTTAATTTCACAAATAAACACAGCTGTATTGTTCTGAAAAGCAATGAAAGGCATGCACCTCTACTAGCAGATTTAGCACTTTTGACGAAGTAAGACACCGACTTCTTTAAAAATATGCTTCATGCACTGTACTGGACTTTTTTTTTTTAAGATGTAAATTTTAATACATTATTTCTTTTTTGAACTTGAACAGGAACCAGAATGGGATGATCCAGAAGATGACCTGTCGTGCCTGTAAGACATAATGGAGAAAGCAGGTAGTCTAGTAAGCTGATGGTGGATATCAGCATTCATCCATAACACTTTGAGAACATAAAAATTTAAACCTCATTATATTCTGGCAAAAAAAAATAATTAAAATTTAAGATACAAACTTATACATATAAAATTAACTACTGATTAGACCTTGGATGTGACTCCAGTAACAGCATAATTTTAAAATCTCTGTAATTAAAATTCTCTCATTTCAAGATATAGCCACCGCTCAATTATTTAAGGTAATGAGGAAAAGCCTTGCAAAAGTGTATGAAATTATAGATAATATACAACAAAGGCATATAAATTTGGTAATGGAAGTATGACTAAAACAATCTCTAAACACTGTAAAGAGTGTGGTTAAGTCTATATGTAAAACAGAGCAAGGCTCCTGACTGAACATGAGAATATATATTCACAAATAACTACATTTGGGAAATCTAGGTCTCACAAGACGATTGCACAATTAGTTACAGGGTTATATTCATGCAACTAATATGAATAAGTCAATATATCAACCTGGGTAAAGTAGTGGTGTTCCGAGGGGTTGGCCCTGGGCTCAGGGTTGTTTAGTGTTTTCACCAATCACCTGGCTTATGGAATAGAGAACATGTTCGTTAAATTTAGATGACAACAAGCTAAGTGGATTATATGTGGCTAAGATAAAAATCTGCAGAAGTGGTAAGAAAGCAACAGAATGAATTTTATTCACATATGAAATAATTTTCTTACAAAAACCGAAATGCAGAGAAACAAGACTAAATTGAGTGTAACCTTAATATCTAAACTTCAAAATGTGAAGAAGCAAAACTAATCATTCTGTCAAGCAGGAATCATGAGGTAATCCTACCACTGAACCTGGAAATAATCAAACTTCACCTAATCTTTACTTTCACAAGCTGAAAGGATAAGGAAAATTTGCCGACATTACAAAGGAAGCCATTAAACTGACCATATAATCAGACATTGAGAATCAAGACAAAGTTAATGAAACTAAATAATTAATTAGCCTGTCTGTACAAAAGGCTGACAGATGACATGCTCTACAAATTTAAAAATGTCAATATGGATAACAATCTAGTAAAGGTCTTTCTCAGAAAGAAAAAAAAGGGATTTGTACTGCAAGATGAAAAATGTATTAGCTACAAGAACAATTTCCTTATAAAGGAAATAATGTGCTATGAAAATGCATTTACACACATTTAAAGGACAGATTTCCAATGATCTAGAATATTTATTAGATGCACTAAAATCCTATGATTTCTAATATTTAACAGCATAATAAATACATATAAAATTCAACTTCTAAAGTACTTCAACAAACTGCTTCTGAATTAAAATATTAAAAACAGAAATAACCGAGAGTTGGCTATAAATATATATAACAATAAAAAAATGAACAGGCAGTGGAAGAAAATGGTTTGATCTACAACTTTTCTAAGCAACCTTGATCAAAGCATGTAGGATAAACAAAGTCATTAATGTTTTTTAAACTACAAAGTGGAAAAGTATAATTTAAAATTGCAATAAAGGAAATTACGAAAATCTAATCCTTGACTAGAAGTTTAATCCATTAAACACTTAAGAACACCCATTCTTATTTCTACAGAAACCCAAACCTTTCGGGTGACCGTGATCTTGTTCGTCTTTTTTTTCGATCACCGGATGAAGAAGATCTAGAACGACTTCTCTTTCTGTTCCTCTCAGGAGAAGATGACGAACTTGAATAAGATCTTTTTCGTGGGGAAGAAGAGCCCCTGTGGGATCTGGAGCTGGATCTTCATTGATTGAGAAACAAATCAAACATTTCATTAAAAGAAGAAATGAAGCAGATCATTTAGTTAACAGCTCCAAACAAAAAACAGGATTTATAACTGAAAATTTTATAAGAAAAAATACTTACTACTTACTCAATAGAAGACTTCTGGTTCAACCATGAAAACAATTCTATTTTAATATTTACTTTAATATCATCTCTTTTTAAAAATCTAAGATGTGTTCATCACTTAAAAAGCACTTAATACATTAAAGTAGAATTTTAAATTATTTTTTTAAAACACATGGCTTTTGTTTTAAAGTATACATAGATAGCAAAACCAAACTTAACTGCATTTACATGCTTTTGTCTAGAAAATACATCTTTCCATTTGTAAAAGAAATATTTATCATATATAACTTCCCAAGAAAAACAAACATAACAATTCCTTATGGAATTAAAAAACTTATTAAGTTGCTACAGAAAAAGCAGGGATATGGGGACAAGAATGAGAAAGAACAGTAACTACTAAACCGCTAAATATTAAAAAAATAAAAAGAGTAACTTTAAAACTTGATTTATATTAACAATATTTATTTTATGAAGGACCACTATTCATGAAGTATGAAGTGTCGACATTCACATGTTTTAGGTAGAGGTAATGTGCAAATGTTTAAATGCAAGTTTTTTTCTTCATTTACATATTTTGGTTGAAGTAATTTAGCTCAAACTTCCCAAAAAATTCACCTTTGGGCTTAAAATAAACTCAGAAAGCCCAAAAGGAGAATTCTTTGGAAAGTTATAAGCAATGAAAATGTTTGGAAAGATTATGAAGATTGTTCTGTAAACCTTAATTCTAATACTTCCCAAAGGGTACTAAGACTTAGGAATCTTCACCTAAGAAGCACTAAGGACTAAAACATTGGTAACACATATCATCATCATCATCATCATCATCACCACCACCACCATCATCAGCATCGTCACCATCATCAGCATCGTCACCATCATCACCATCATCACCACCACCACCACAATAAATTAATTTGCTCTGTTTTGTATTGGCTTAATACTAGTGGGCAGATGATTCTTTTCTCCCTAATGTTGTTACACTGAAGTTGCTCTCTAATGCTACAGATTTGGCCCTAATAAGCTAATAATTATTTTTTACCAAAAAAAGCTACCACTAAACTTCAGTGTAGTTTTACACAAGTGGAATTACACAAGTGTAGTCGTTTTTCTTATTCATATTAGATGCCTTTAATAGATTGATAAATTAACATAAAAAGGCAGCATATTTTGACAGTATAGAAAAAGCTAGTGTCTCATATGTTTTTCAAATTATTTTTCTCTGCATTTTTGACTAAATGTATCCTGAAGTTAACACTATTACTTAAGACCACATTCTCCCTTGACTAATCAGTCACCCTTCTTTATTTAGTTTGTGGAATTTAAGTGTCTGTTCTATATATACTGTTTACGATATTCTAATACTAAAGAGAAATAGTAATATGTATAAGACTCTACAGAAACTTTATCTGCTAAAAATGACAAAACTGTTTCTGTAAATACTGCAACAACTGCCTTGCAAAACAAAATCTGTTTTTAGACAAGGTTATTTTTCCTGCTTTTAAAAATGGCAGCAAACACTTTGTTATTTTCATACCTCTAATTCAACTACTGCTGAAAACATTAACATATGTGAGATTTGGTGATAAGAATTGGCTCCATCTTCCTACTTCATCATATTTAGTCACAAAAATAACAAACCTTGCACAATGCAAAATATCCGCCTTAATTCAATCATGGGAATGTCTTGGCACATTGCTGGCAATGGAAACATCTCATGGTGAGAAAATTAAGCTGAGGCAAGAGCATTAGTTTTCTAATGCTAAAATAAAATTGACAAATAGAAGCAAAATAAGAGGGGAAAAAAGCAGCAACACCTTCTGCAGCCTTTACATATTTTTTTCTCTCTGCTATACAGAGAGATGCTACCTCATTCACCTTGATTTCGACCCACGAGATCTCGAACGTTCTCTGGAACTGGAACGAGATCTTGACTGCGAACTGGAAGAACTTCTTGAACGGGACCTGGAACAACATGGAAGGATTTTTTTTTCCCCAGGACCACTTAATTGAGCTTTGTGATATGAACACTGAAAGAAAGATACTCATTAGAATTCATTTTGATATAAAAAGGTCTATTTGCGATATTTTCAAAACAGTATTTTAAATAAACTTTGTATTGTTTTTAATATTTATGCCAAAACTTAAGGTAATAGTTTTTTAAAATAATCAACTAAAACTTTCCAAGTTTGACAAAATTACTTAAGTGTCACTTAAATTGTATAAATAAAAATTCGGCATACCACTTTACTAACACTATTTTATGTTCACAAATAATATTTAAAAGTAATCCAGGACTTACATATCCAAAAATTTTAAATGTTGCAGTTTATATTTAACTTCTCTGAAGTATCTCTATCAACATTCCTTATAAAATTTCTTTATTCCCTCAGTCACTAGCTAGAATATGAAGCTTCTAATGTTGATGTGTATAAACCTGTTTGTCTACTCAAAGATTAGAGAATTAAAGGGAAAATACATGAACAACCCTATCATTGTTTTAGGTGATTGTATTACTGAAAAATAACACAAGCAGAAATATGCTCCATTTAAATTTCAAAAATCGCAAATGAAATAAAATTCATTTATCTTACACCTTTAATTTATCCCTTAAAATAACCTGCAGCAAAAGATGACTGTATTTAATCTTAAAAGTGTTATCTTTATAATTACTCTTTTCAGCTTTCAGTCTTTATGGTACTCAATTAACTAGTTCTTAAACACTTAATTCGCTAATTATTTTCTCCTAAATACAATTAAAATTCATTGTCCACTGTTTCAGTTAACTGAAGAATTCTTCAATGAAACATTGTTTCTGTAAGGCACTGCTTTTTCTCACCTAAAATTTAATTCTTGATTACACAAGAGAATATTAAGTTTGCATTCCTCACAAAATAATATCCATGTATACTACCAAATGAATCCTCTGATTTATCCCTGAACATTTCGAAATTATGAGCATTAGGTCAACAGAACTTAAATAGCTGAATTTTCTCCTTTATTCTGAATACCAATACCAAAGTAAATTATCAAAGCTTTGTGTAACAAGCAATAATTTAATGCCTAAAAATATTTATACTAGCCTTTAACAGTGAAAACATAAATCTTCCTTTTATTTAAAAATTTCTGAATGTGACTTATCTATTTAGATGATGTTAGTATATGTAATGATTTTTTTAATAAAAGGCCTTGTGGTAGTTTCATAATAAGATCACAATTTTGAAAATAATGGACAATAACTTCATGGCACTAAAAAATTATTTTCTAAAAAGCGACTTGAACAAACTCTCTAAAATATAAAAAAGAAATCTTTTCAGTCAAGAAAAACAAAATTTATAAATAAAGAAGTTAGATACTGACATTTTGACTGGTGTTACCCTTGACCTGTACCCGTTTACCTGGACCTAGACCTTGAACTTGAGGGGGAGGATGAGCGAGATGAAGATCGTGAATGTGAAGATCGAGACTTTGAACGACTTCGTCTATTAGATTTCTTTTTATTACTATCTTCTTCTTCACTGGCATCAAGGTTATATTTTGAGAGATCAGCATCATCTTCATCCTCATCCTAAAAAATAATTCAGAATTAATTATACTTGACATTTAGATATTAATGCTAATGATGAACAGTTCTATGTATTGGACATGTCTGTCCATGTTGATATTTTAGCAAATTCGTTCTGAAATCTGCCTATTATATCCTCCATCTCAGAAAAACAGATTTGATGACTGTCTCAAATATTTCAAAGTAAATCTACATGCTGCGCTTATTTCCTCTTTTTCTGTCACAATGTATTACACCAAATAAGCTGTTGAGAATTTTCAATTTTTCCCATAAAAGTCCTTGACTCCATTTCCCTTAGTGCGGCATTCTTTCTCTACTATATTACAGTTACCTTTTAGGTGGTACCCCTAATTCAGGAAATCCACTGTGTCTCCTCAATTATTCAATGTTCAAGTTGGCCCTTGAACAACACAGGCACTAGGGGCACTGATGCTCTGGTACAGTTGAAAATCCATGCATAACTTTTGATCCCCCCAAAACATATGTTCACACTCCAAAGTGTCTGGATTCACACATCCAACCAGAAATTTTACACTTAGACGACTCACAGAACAAATACTACCAGACCCGATGTCATCTCTGGCCCCCTCATCACTTATTCTACACTCTGCTCTAACCACATTGGCCTATGTATCATTTTTTTTGAATGCTGCCAACTTATCTCCTACTTAGGAACCTTTACTTGCTGTTTAAGTTCCATTAAAAGAAAAATGTCTCATTATTTTATCTCCAGAGCCAGAATAGCGCTTGGCATAGTGGTAGCTCAAAACTTTTGTGAGAATAAATGAGTACACAGCAGAATATATTTTCACCATAAACCAAAGCTGCTCAAAAATATTCCTATGTTATGCCACAGTGGAAACAAAGGGGAAATAAATAGAATAAGGAAATCATTTATTTACCTCATCTAATTTATATTTAGAAAGATCTTCATCCTCATCCTCTTCTTCTCCCTCAGATTCTTTATCTTCAACTTCTTTTAAAATAGATGCTGGACCAACCGCCTTCCCTCTGTATTTTTTCTTTTTACGTCCAAACTAGAGAAAAAGGTTTCATAATATTTCTATCAACTGAAAATTAAAATTAACATTTTTCTAAAAAATTATTTTTGTATTTAAATCAATATATATTTTAAGTCCATTATAACAACTATAGAGTCAATTATGATTTCCTACAAATGGCAAATTTTTTGAAAAGATGCAAAGTGTACTTATAAAAATAAGATACATTTAATATTTTTCCTTTGAACTTGGTATTTTTTAACATGCTTTTCTAATTCGTATCACCCTATACATTAATGTATAGCTTACCTCATCATATTCACCATCAGATTCTTCTCTTTCTATATATTCAACATTTTCTCTTTCATTAAAGCCACCACCATATCCTAAAAAAGGGAGGGCATAAACTGTTATCCTGTGACAATTCATTAAAATAAATCTCAAAATCATCTCCAAGCAAGAGAGAGAGAAAATGGCTTTAAGAATGGTATTGAAGGGACTCTTACTGGTCAACTATGAGAACGGGAGCATCGAAAGAATGACAAAGATTGTTGTCACAAAACATTTAGTCAGTATATTTTATGTTCGTGATGCTGCCTCCCAAAAATAACTAATATAAAAGGAAAGCAATAACTCTCAGTGAGAGGCGATACCTCTTCATCTCTGCTGACACTGAATATGGATCAAGATCATGGAAGCCCTGATGTTTAAACACCTGTAATCGAATGTAAGGTATATTCTTCCTGAATGATGATGTAAGTATAATTGTTTAAGGACTATGCTACAGCCAGAATCGAGTTTTCTCACATAGACAAGAGTATTAATAGCTATGGATCCAACTCTAGGGCCCAGGGAAACCTCTCTCTTGCTCTAGCCCTCTATCCTCTATAAGCCAACTTTACTCATAAGACATTGTATCACTGGTTAATTAAAATATACTCTTAATCTAAAATAAAAACAAAAATAACAGGAATGACCCCCAAATCCAAAAAATAATAAATAGCTAAGTAAATTACTCGACAACTATTTGAGAAGTGAGCAATCTTTTAGAAGTAGTACATCAAGTTTTCTTTTATTCACAGCTGGTCCTATGTTTTGGAAATGCTCCCCTGAACTTTGGACTTCCTTATTATGAGTGGTAAAGAGATACTGGAAAGCAACATAGTAAGTTAGTTCACACCCTCAACTTAACCAGCAAAGCCAAATTCTTGGGAAGTGGGAAGGGGTCAAGACACCAAGTAGAAAAAGATAATGACTAAAGGAAGTGAAGACTTAAGACTATCGCTCTCATTAGATAGTGAAACTTTAAAGAGTCACAAAAATAGGCCAGAGGATGTGAAGAGTTTAAAGGCTTTTGAAGATTATAATTTTTTAAAACTGTCAAAGTCTGGACTTAACCCTAAAAGCAGCAATAATAGTTTTAAACAAAGTTTTTAGTTTAAAACAAAACAGAAAAAAAACCTTTAGCAGTGACTGGGCAGGAGGCGAAATGTGTACTGATACCAAGTAGATGGCTATTTTTCTAAGACAAGATATATGGTACCTCTGCCTAGGGTAGCTATGGAAAAGTCTTTCTAGGGTATAGGACAGATGAAATTATGAAGGACCTTAGGTTTCTGGCTTATGTAATAAGCACATTGTAGGTGGTACTAATCATGAAAAGAGAGATGACTATAAGAGGGCCAGGTATTGGGGGAAAATCATTAATTCAGTTTGAACATGAGTCTGACATTTACATGGCAATGATAAACAGGCAGCTGGAAACATGGGTCGAAGAAGTCTGAGCTGAAGACATGAATTTGGGCACCATGATGTGCTAATGTTTACTTAAACTTAGGGGTCAGAAGATGCCTAGAAAATACAGAGCAAAGAGAGAGCTTAGGGACTGAATCTTGAAGAACTTCAAAATTCTTTGGTCAGGTAGATGGCAGAAGAGCAGAAAACTAAAAATGAGACAATAAACAACCAGAGATGTGGGAATAAAAAAAGATTTTTTAAAAAAGGGAAAAATATATCTTAAAGGGGTCAAAGAAGGAAAAAAACAGAGACCCTTATTAGAAAGCTTAACTCAATCAGTACAAAGCACTATCATTTCCTGAGAATGAGAAGAGCAGGGTGGGATTTGAGGACTAAAAAAAAAAAAATCTTGGACATTAGACTAGGACGATATTCTCACATAGGAGAACTAACTACAAATTTAAAAAAAGGGGGGTGGGGTGGGGTAGGGATTAAACTAGAATTTTGGTTGCATTTCTAGAAGGGCTAGGTCCAAGATTCTTTAGTGAGTCTCTTATGTCCAGAGACCAAATAGACAGCAGAAGTAGTCTAAAGTCAGGGATGCAGAATGAACAGGGAAGTAGTTTACTAAGTTTGCCTAACAAAGTGACTATAAGAAAAAAAAAAAAAAAAATTTGTGTGCTATGAGTCTTTGTACAATAAAATTAGATTTGAAATATACTGGTAATGTGATTGGGTTAACTGCTGATAAATGAAGAAGCATCCTCTATTAGGCATCTATTTTCATCTCCCCTCTGATAACAGAAGCAATGGTAAGCTAATAATTAGGTTAATGATTATTAAACTCCATGTGACTCACCTGCAGATTTTCGGGGCCCACCCACAAAGAGGTTTCATAGCTATTTTGAAATCTGTATTTTAAAAAAGTTTCTCAAATGACTTAAATAAATAGTCATGTCTGAGGATGCTGCCGAAGTTTTAGACAAATACTGTAAATAGGAAAGTGGTATTGCTCTATCATCTAATAACAAATATCTAGACCAATGGGGGGAAAGGGAGGGGAATAAATCATTTCAAAAAGCATCCTAATATCACTACTTCTTAGGATAGGGCTCCTTAATACTGTACTTTATAAACTGTAAAACTATAAAAAAGATAACTTTTTAAGCATGAGAAGTAAAATGAACGTCAAAATCATAAAGGCAGAATAGGCAAAATCCTCAATCACTAGGTTCTTACAAGGTTGTGATGCTGTCAATTCAATTTTTAGTTTTTTAAAAAATCATTTAGTTAGAATGTGTTTTTATCTTACCTGTTCTTTCTTCTAACTTAGCATACTTTGGAGTATTACACATGTTACATTCTGATCTTCTGGCCCAATTCACATTACTGCAACTTTAGAAATTAAAAATATCAAATTAGAAGATAATTATAAGAAAAACTGTAAATTCTTAGACATTCTAAATTTTAAAATAAAAACTAGGATGAAATTGTTACCATAAAAAAGTTTACTAAGGATATTGCAAAAAAAAAAAAAAAATTGTACATTTTCTGAAGAGAATATGGGTTCCAACAGACTGAACTATTTAACCAAGAAGTAAAAGTGCCTTTGTTATTTTATGAGGAAAAAATTATATCTATAGGGATTCTTATGCTTTAGAGAATTAATATTTTAAACTAAAGGTTCTACTAATTTCTCAGTCTGATTTCACCTCCAAGAAGAATAAGATTGTACCTTCCAAATAATGTTAACTTTTTTCTAAGAAACCAGTTCAAGCACTGAATTCCACAGCACACCAAACCCAGTCTTAAAATGCTGCTAGGAAATTCAATATAATATCTAAAGGATCAGAAATTTATGTCTCTACGGCCATATCACCCTCAACACACCCAATTTCATCTGATCTTGGAAGCTAAGCAGGGTTGGGCCTGGTTAGTACTTGGATGGGAGACCACCTAGTAAGACCAGGTGATATAGGCATTTAAAAAAGAAAAAAAAAGATATTTATGTAAGACCCTCTTCTGATTAAGTCTTCTTTCACATATATTTGAGCTGTACAAGAGAAAAAATAGAAGTTGGACAAATCAATGCAAAACCTAAAAATCAAAAATATTAAGAAACCTAACTAAGCAGAAATAATTATGGCATGCATGATTCTAAAATTACTTTGTAAACAGGAAATATAAATTTTATGGTGTATTTCACATTATTAGAGAATAAAAGTTTTTGAGATCTTTCAGTAATAGAAAGAGGCAAGCTTTGGTGCTTTTAAATACCTCTTCATTCTTTTTTGGAGACGTTACCTCACTTTAAGCATTTGTTTACGTATTTTGTATACGTATTCCCTCATAGTAACAACTATATTACAATTAAAAAATTAAACTGAAAAGTTCTTTAAAATTATATATTGGATACAGAATAGCAACCAATAGATCTTTGATTTAAAGGTTACCTTGGCTTGTCAATGTGAGTAATAACAATGGGAAATATTAACAAGTAGTGGTTATATTATTATGGAAGAGTGGATGATAATTTGAAACACATACGTTTTACACTGCCAGTCATTAGCACTAAACAGGCCTCGGCTCTTTTCTGCAAGTGTCTTTCCTATTTCGGTGCCTCCTGCTTTCATCATCTTAGCCTCAGTTGTTTTCTCTGGGAAAAAAATGCAACATGAATTTCGAGAACTAGTGAAACGATCTGTATATATAGTCTGAATAGAAGCTTCCTTAAATGCTTACCCCGACCACATCTATTACAGCTGGTTCTTCTAGCAAAGTTTACATTTCCGCATCTAAAAGTAAACGTAAAAAATATTTAGAGACATTTTTCAAATTAATATTGTTTTAAAAATTCTATATATACAACTTTTTAACAAGTCCTCCCTTACTATATACATGGAGCCAAGGAGGTCTAAAGCCATATCAGTCATGTTAATGTCAATATGAACTATAAAAAAAAATCTTTACAACTTAGGTGGAAAAATATAAGATCTGAAGTCACAAGTCCAGGATAAAAAACGCCAATCTTTTACTTTCTAGTTATATGTCATCCTGGTAAGTTGCTTAGGAATTCTGTGCCTAAGTGTCTTCTTATTAGCACATTATCATTGACTGTAGTCATGCACTGCAAGACGATGTTTTGGTCAACGACGGACAGCACATATGACAGTTGTCCCATAAGATGACAACAGAGCTGAAAAATACCTATTGCCTACTGACTTTGTAGTATAATGCATTACTCACGTCTGTGGTGATGCTGGTATAAACAAACCTAGCATGTTGCCAGTTGTTTAACAGTATATAGCACATACAGTTATATATACTGTACGGTACATACTTGATAATAATGACTATGTTACTGGTTGACTTAATCTCATGGCGTTTTGTGCAATAACATGTTATATAATAGATTTGTAGCCGAAGAGCAACAGGCTATACCATAGGTGTAGTAGCCTAGGTATACAGTAGGCTATACCATCTAGTTTTGTTTAAGTGCATCCTATGTTTATACAATGACAAAATTGCCATATGACACATTTCTCAGAATGTTTTGCTGTCCTTAAAGGCGTATGATTGTAAAAAAAATGAAATCCCCTTGCAAAGCTGAAGTGAGAGCTGACTGCAGTTCAACAATTACTGATGAGGAACCAGGGAGTTCCAAAAAAACTTCAAAATAACTCCCAGGATATAAAATAAGATATACACAAATACATGTTACACATTACGAGAAATACAAAATCCTAAGGGTGAACCAGTGTGGAGAAAATGAATACATCACAGAAGGCTTCATTTATCCTGACAGCACACCCTTTTTACAGGTAGAAAGTGGCATGATAAGAAAAAAAAGTAAGTTATATGGACTAAAAATGTAAATAGGTTCAATAATTATAAGGAAACTGTTTTTTTCGGGTTACCAAACCTCTGAAACCTAGTTAAAAAAAAACAAAACAAAACCCAATAACCTCCAAACGTGGAATAACATGCTTATATTCAGCAAACATAAAAGCAAAAAGTTATCAGGTTTACTAACATGGTCTGAATAGTGCCATGTGCGTATCTTTAAAAGCATCTTAAATGCTCTGAATATCTAAAACTTAATTTTTAAAAAAATGTCTACTTTTTTTTAGGTAGATGTGAAATATGTAATGACCACTAAACTAAAGCACTCCAAATAACTTTTCCTGCAAAGAATATCCTTTCTAATACTGAAAATACATTCTAAAAATGTTTTCTGGATTTATACAGATTGCAGAAATAATACTCTATACACATATTTGCAACTGAGCTGAAATGCATTCTTAGACAGTCCTCAACTATTTGGTTATGTTGTCATTAATGAGGCTGTCAAAAGCACATTATTCTACAAGTGTCCAACAAAAGTCAGGTGTTCAATACCTTTTGTTTTCAAAGAGTCTTACCACTCAGAGCAATGTTATTCGTAGCATTATCACTTTTGTTCTGCTCGATATCCTTAGATAGACTTGAAATCCTTCGAATCATCTTAATCTTTATGCAATTGAGAACCATCCGCTTATGATGGAAAAAAAGTACTGCTTAAAATATGGATAGAAAACAAATGCTGGGGAAATAACTCAATTTCCTTTAATGACAATTTGGTGACTTAACTTTCTAAAATTACTATCAATAGCTGTCAATGACCATTTGCTATTCAACAGTGCTATACACACACTATTCTGTTTCATGTATTTATTTTAAGGAATCCTTTCTACCCTAGTTTAGCAAAGTTAAATAAACTCTGTATGGTTACATGGTCAACAAACAACAGGACTGGCATTAAACCCAGGCTTGTTTGCTTCAGTTTTTCCTTTTAACTACCATAAACTCTATCTGTGGCTAATTTAGGCACAAGAAATCAAAGGTTTTTATTTGAAAACGAGTTTTGCATTGAATATTTTTGACAATTACTTTCAATAGTAACTTCCAGATATTTCCAAATAGGTATAACTATTTGAGCACCCTTCAATAAAAACTTCCTAACCATTTAATAGGGCACATTGGCTTCAGCAACAATGTCAAAAAAATCAGAGCCACTAAAACACGTGTTCTCTGCGGCAGGTATTCTCCAGGGCGGAGCTGGTAAAAAGGCCTCAGGCCGTTTGGCTCTAACGAGGGGAAAGGTTCAACTCTTATGGGGAAATTAAAGGTCAATAAAAGAAAAATCAAAATCCGAAACCAAAGAGGAGTAGCGTTTGTGAAAAATATAAACAGTACGAAAAAAAGTCTGAATTAAAATACAAAGAAGGTGAACGATGAGAAGAAAAATGACGAGTTCAAAAAAGCAATGCTTTCCTGAAACAAGATAAAGTTGTGCAGGGATAAGTCACGTGGAGGAGATCGAATACCAAGCTGGCCTCAACTAGGAAGATTTCCTTATCGCCGAAACCTGGCGGGGCGGGGGTGGGATGAGGGGGGAGGGGGGCAAAAGGGAGGCCATCTCACTCTCCAAAAAAAGGTGCTGTTTTGGAGACATAATGTCTAAAAAATAATGGAGACACACTCAAAACAAAGGTTCCCGAAAGACCTCCTTATGAGGAGACTCGGAGCTTCCTTCCCGCCCGGGAAGCAGGCGATTCGCCGCCTCAACCCGGCTTACGGCACTGGAGATCGTAAAAAAGGAAAACGTCGAAGCTATTTGGGAAAGCCTCTACCTATGATAAACCCCAACCCATTTCGGGACCCTTTATGAACTCACTTTTTGTCAGGGCAAATCCAGTCACCGTCACTGACTCGGAAATTCTTGGTCGACATCTTGAAAGCCGCCACCACAGCCACCCGCAGCTACGTCTTCACAGGAGAGAGCGGGCCGGGGACTTTCGGCACTCTGGGGCTGTCCCCGCGCCGCCTGACACCTACCCTCCACTGCCTCAAGGTTTGATAAGAACGGCAGTCGGCCAGGATTGAGTTTGAACGTTATTGTCCAGAGTGAGATGCCTGTATGAGTTTTTCCTGGCCGAATAAGTTATAATACAAATATATTCTCTCGAGTTAAATTGACAGGCGTCGCACGGACACCCCAGGAGGGAGGCCTTCTTGGCACTAGAAGCCTTGTAGAGCCCCCTACAGGCGGGAGGACCCGGAGTAAAGTATTTTCGTAGCTCCGATAGGCGGAGCTACGTAGGCGGAGGCGGAAGTGACTGTTCAGTTTGGGGCTTCGAACGCGCGGGTTACTTTTTTCGCTTGGGGTTGAAATACCGAGGGCTGTCGAATTTTTAAAAAACATATTTTAATAAAGTAATGAAAAT
The DNA here is from genome assembly GCF_014176215.1 of Rousettus aegyptiacus. Lineage (NCBI taxonomy): Eukaryota > Metazoa > Chordata > Mammalia > Chiroptera > Pteropodidae > Rousettus > Rousettus aegyptiacus. The sequence goes on from NW_023416284.1 coordinate 48,363,499, forward strand.
TTTGTTCTTTTATTATGCACACGAGCTGTCTTTTAGAAAGTTGTTTTTTGGTAAATAGGTGTAACAGATAAGCAATGTGCATCTGGGAACCGACCAGTAATTTTCGAACTCAGGATATTGCCAGTATTGTTAAAATTATCTTATTTTTTTCATCCCTTATTTTCTTCCAGAGGTAACACTCTTCTGTATTTTGCGTTTATTCCTTTGCTTTTAAAAGTTGAGTTTATGTAATATATGTTTAATTTGATAAAGGTTGAGTTTTACAAGGATACTTAATGTAATTTTAACTCCCTTTTCCACTCAACAATGTGGTTCTAAATTCATCCCAGATTGTTGCATATCTTTGCATGTAGTTCCTTAATTTCACTGCTATATACTGGTACTATTTCCTTTGTGCGACAGTTCACCCCTTCTATTTCTCAGTTTTGTCATTGCAAACAACACCAGTATGAACATATGCACGGGTTAAGATACAAAAATGCGAGGGTTTTTTTTTTTTTTTTAGACCACAGCATGTACCTAGAGAGAATATTTTCAATTATCTTGTAGTTATAACAACTGCTTTAAAGAAAGTCTTTGATAGTTGTAACATCTTGGTCTTCTAGGGGTTGTCAGCTGTTGATTTTATATTTCCTTCAGAACTAGCAATATTTTTCAATTTTTAGTATGTTGATTAATTGTGGTTTTTATTCCGGGCAATTTGAATATTATGTTGCATAAACTCAGTCCTGTTAAAAGCCTTTGAGGAATGCTGATTTTTCATTTTGTTTTGTTTTAGGAGGCTATCAATCTAATTTGATTCAGATTACAAGTTCAGTCTCAATGTCTCTGGGTGCTACTTCCATGTCAGGTCAGTTTTCGAAGGCTTTGTTATGCTGTTTCGAGTATGTCCTATACATAAAACACTTAGGGATTAATTTGGAACTGGACAGTAGTTTAAATTGTAGTTCAATTCACATATCTTATGCTGTGCTGCTTTATGTCTGTCCTGCAAGATTCTCAGTTTAGGTGTGAGCACAGAATTTATTTGATTCCGTACATAGAATTAGGGGGTTCCCCTTCTACAGTCTTCCTCTTTTGATATTCCTCTTGTACTCTCTGTTTGGTAGGGTCCCCTTTTCCTGGCCCTCTTGCTAGATGTAAGAGGTTTCTTTTGGAGTTTCAGCTGCCTGCCATAACTGTAGTAGCTGATTAGGATCTACACTGGGGTAGAGGTGAGAAGAGACAGGAAAAAAATGTGGATTACTTCAATATTCTTCAGATCACAGAGGCCCCCTTTCCCACTTCCTTTCTTTAGAAAGACAGGGTTTCTGTTGGTGTTGAAGCTGTCTAAGCCTAAGCCCTAACTCTCAGGTCAAAGCCCAGAGGGAAAAAAGGAGGAGAAAAAGCCAGGTATTTCCCCACAAACTTTGGTCATAGAAGCCCTTTTGCCTCATTCGTATGGCTAGAAATAAAAGGTTTTTTTTTCCCTCAGGTTCTGCTGCCTGTGCTACCACCACAGTTTCACTAGGTGCCAGGTTTCAGGTCAAAGTTGTGAGAGAAAACAGGAAAAATAAACATCCAGAGCATTCCAAGTTTTGATTTCCCTCCCCAATCTGTTTTTGTTTACTTTTCATAGTTCTCAGATAGCTGCTTTTTGTATTTTGTCCTGAGCTTTCAGTTGTAATCAATAGGAAAGCTAGGCTATAGTGGTCTTACTACATTTTGACTGACACTGCAAGTTAAGGAAATGTAAATTACTAATTGGCATGCATCAGAATGACTAAAAGGAAAAAATTAGGCAATATCAAGTGTGGAAGAAGGTATGGAATTTTTACATGCTGCTAGTGAAAGTATCAATTGATACATTTACTTTGGAAAATATTTGTCAGAATCTGTTCAGTTTGAGCACAAATCTACCCCATGACCCTGAAATTCCATTCCTAAGTATATTCCCACAGAAATGCACCTGTGTTTACCAAACATGTATCATAATGTTCATCACTGCACTATTCATAATAGCCCCAAACTAGAAATTCCAAATAGCTTATAAATAGTAGCCTGGATAAACATATTGTCATATATTCACACAGTGAAATACTATATACTATATGCAATGAGAATAAACAAATTGATCACTATGAATGTCATTCACAAATACAATGTTGAATTAGTACACAAACTAGTACATGTTTTATGATTGCATTTTCATGAAGTTCAAAAGTAGCTAAAATTAATCTAGGATAATGGTTTACCCTAATGAATGGGGAGGAGGTAGTGACTGGAAGGGGACATAAGGGACCTTTTGGGTTCCTGATAATATTTGTCATAATCTGGGTTCTAGTTACATAGGGATCTTCACTTTATAAAAATTCATTGAGCTGCATGGTATTAACCTGAAATTAAAAGTGAGTGATGACAAGTGTTTATTTGAAATCAAAGAATAGCTATTTGGAGAACACTGAGTCAGGCAGAACCTAAATCAGTGTTCTGATTATGGGGTGAAGGCAAGGGGTTTTTACGAGAAAAGAAAAGGAAATAATTACATAAATAGAAGGAAAGAAATTCTATTAGTGCTAATAAGCTGTTATCCTTTAGCTATACATGGCTGTTTACTGATCCTAAGAATGTCTTCAATTATCTGTTCTTGTAGTCAGGCTGTCTTCTTTCCTGTTAGCTTTGCAAACAGTTGTTGGGAAAACAATGCTGCTCTGGCCTAGTTCAAAGATTATTTTGTCCAGTATAAACATTCCAAAGGTTCCAGGAGTAGGATGTATACTGCCATTTTTCTGGAGTGGCTACCTTGACTCCATTTTAAAATGGCTCCATTTATGCCAGCTTTTCACAACATTTATGATTTGGGCACTTTTTTTTTTTTTTAATTTCGGTAAAAAGTTTGGAATAAAGTACTTAAATTTACCCATCCTACATATCCCACCTATCTCCTTGTTCAGTAAATGCTTGCTAAATATTGCACTAACTTCAAGCGGAAAAGGGAATGGTCATAGACCGACCCCCTTGTGACCTTCTGAGCATCACTGAGATATGAGTACCTTTTGGCCCTAATGATGATTGAGGTTTCTTACAGTTGTGATGTTGAATAACTCATAACTCATATAAAATCATATTATGAGCCTATTTAAGAAAAGACCTGTTCTCAATTCTATAGTTAACTGAGGGTTTAAGGAGACAGTGATCAAATCTCTCTGTTTACATTTCTAGAGCCAAGAAAAATATTCTTATAGTACAGATAAATTAAGCAGATTTTGTTCTTGATGTTCAGACACATGCAGGAAAAAAATCTGCTATTCAAAAACAATGAAAAATAATTTCATTTAAAAAGTTCCAAATCTTAAATTCACTACATGAGCCATAATTGAAATATATTAAAATAACTTCTTTTAAGTTGATGAGAATTTTTTTCTTAATTTTATGGTACATTAACCTTTGTGTTATAAAATATCCGGAGTTATAATTTAACAAGCAACCATAAAATGCTTGTTCTTGAAATAAATAGGTCTTACTTAAACAAGAGAACAAGGAATTAAAATTTTTTTTTAAATGTATGAAATTGTCAGTAAACGTAATACTCATACTTAAGTAACTCCCTAATTTTAATCTGGGAATTTTCAGAAAGTGAAATTTACTTCTTAGGTCGCTAGGACAGCAGTGACCATAGACAAAGTTGTGGAGTGAATATGTGAAGTTATGGCTGAGTTTTAGAGCAACATATGCAGTCATTGAAGGATGGAAAGGAGGTAGAGTGGCTGTAACCTCCATAAAGGCACCAAGAATTTGGAAATAGGGGTGATAAAATATCATCATTTGGAATTGAGGTTGGAAGGATTAGCATGAAATTGATTAGATCAGCCATCTGAAAATCGATTTAACTCACTCTAACATCTGGTTTGTATTTGTGATATTAGGGTGAACAGGAATCCCCTAAGTCCAGTTCATATTTTATTTTATTTTTATTTTTCTTATTGATCGATTGATTGATTTTTAATTAAAATTATTGGAGTAACATTAATTAATAAAATACTGAAGAAATTCTTTTAATAATGGCTACCATTTATTAATCGCTACATATTTGGTAGCATGCTAAAAGCTTTATATCCATTATCACATTTAGACTCCCAAAAATATTTAGGAAAGATATTAACTTTGTTTAAATGATGAAATCAAGGTTTAGAAAGTACTTTATGAAAGGCTGTGAAGTATAATCTATGGTGATTCTGGAATCAGATTGCTTGGATTTATATCATAGCTCTACCACTTGTTAACTATATGAGCTTAGGTGGATTACTTAAACTATCTCTATTTTGTTTCTTCGTCTAGGAAATAGAGATCTGTATTTTAGGATTGCTAAAAGGATTAAGTGAGATAACTCACTTAAGGTGCTTGACAAACAGAACTCAACTGTTGTTATTATTCAATTAAAGGCTCACAGGTGATATGTTAGAGCTGGTGAATAACATGCAATTAATATACCAAAAGTTAACCAATAGAAAAGTTTTACTGGGACAATCATATGTCAACAGAAAGATGATTTACAATAAGTCTAGGATAACAGTGAACAAAATATACCTGGCAATGACCAAAAGGGAAGGCTATTTGAGTTTAAGGATTATGACTATTTCAAAGAGAAATATAGCTAGAGTAGAGAGGAAACTTCAACTATCCTAATGTAAAAAAAAAGTCTCTCAAGACTACCCATTCTCTTTCTTCTAATTATGCGTTCACCAAACAATCCTGATTGCTAATTTTCTCTCCTGAGCACATTTAACCTACTATGGTAAAATACCCAGAGTGAGTTCTCCATACAAGTTATTCTTTCCAGATTTAAATCTCTTTATAGGTTAATAAATTGGCATTCTGAGATACATGTTAGTTTCTTGTGGGTCCTCTTAACGTGTTTATCCCGAAGAGGTTAGTTAGCTCTGGTAGAAATGTTAAAATCAAGTTTCTGAACCTACAAAGCTAAGAATCTGGCTTTGAATATTGTATTAGAGTTCTGTAACAGATAAAAAATAAAATGGCTTAACAAAAAGGGGAAGGGAGTTAACATTATCAAGAGAAGGTGAAATATGAGGCCAAGAGAACAGTGCAAATTCAGAAGGAAACCAACAGAAGCCATTCTGTGTCCAAACAACATGCTTTCATGGCCTTTTGATGCTAACTCTGCTTATACATCATTTTCTTTCCACAGACCAGTTTTCCCAGCTACTTAGTTCACAGGACAGACAGAAACAGTACCACCCTTAGACCTGAGCAAGTGGGGCTCTTAGCCCAACCGTGTACCTCAAGGGGCTGTGCTTTGGGGAACCTTTCTGTAAATGTTCTAAGCCCCTTCCAGAGCTGGGGAGTGAGAACCTAGTCTTGTGTGGGTCCCCCAATGGAAGCCCCCTGGTGGTGGGGTCCAGCCAGGTTAGCAGGGTCTTCTTGGTGGGACCCCCTAAACCTGGGCAGGGACCTTAGTGGTCTCAGCTCCTGTTTCTCCCTTTCAGGGCCCTCTCTACAATATCCCCGTTCCCCCCTCCCCACCCCCCCGCAACTGTGCATGGGATCCAACTGGTGCTGAAGGAGCTCTGGGACTTATACCTGTGGGTGGCCTCTGGCTATGTAGCTGTGCCTTTTCCTGGTGGGCAGAAGCTTCTGCTGGCCAGGGTAGTGTTTCTTTCATAGGATTGCACCAAGTTTGAATAACAAATGGTTGTCAGGATGGTGCTGATACACTGATTTGGGGGTGATTTTCACTAACCTTGGACGCAGGACAAGTTCAATGCTTTGGCTACCCACTGTCCTTGGGTTGGAGCCATCTCTGTTAGTTGCTGGATAGGCTTTCTCCTGTCTATGTTTCAGACCGAGGAGCTGCCTGATGGAGAACAAACAAGGGAAACACAGGTAGCAACAGGTGTCCTTTATCCTGAAGTCCCTGCCCGCTCCCCCTCCCTCCCACCGACCCCTCCGGCTGCTGATGCTCATGGCAGTCACACCACCATTTTGCAAGCTGTGTGCTTCATGTCAGGTTGTCGTGGCCCTGGCCATTCTTGTACCCTCCCAGGGCTCTCCAGACTGTAGCGCTGCAAAGCCAAAGGGCCCTTTCTATCAAAGTCCGTTCTTGCCTTTAATCAATGTGGTGACATCCTGCTTTCCTAAATTGGTCTTAAGCCCTGTAGGACAAGTGACAGATATGGCTTGCCTGAATGGAACTGCTCTTCTTGCTCTGCTCAGGGCTCCTAGCCTCATCATGACTAGTAACTTTTATGTGGAAGACAAGGCTGCTGTGAACATTTAAAGGGATCTCATTGTAGCAATGCAGTGATTAAGGCTTAGACAATTCAAGAGAAGACATGGTTGGAAGATGTGTTGTTCTCTGTTAATGCTTTAAATTCCATAAATGCTATAAATTCTAAATGATAAATTTAACATGACCATAAAACAGAATAATTGTTAACATTTTCCTGCATTCTCTGGGTAAGCTTTGCATTTGTGGTCATCATCAACAAAGCACATTAACATTAGAGAGTCATTGGAAGCCAGTATTCATAGGCAGCACAATGGATGTTGCTATGGGATGAATAATGATGTAATCAGCATTAAATAAATGGCATTAGGGAACTGCAGAGGCAAGAAGATCTATACTGTTTCAATTAAAAAGTGTTCTGAAAAGCCACAGCCTTGTGAATAATAATATTGTTGCTACCTTTCCTTGTAGTGTGATGTATGAAATTAGCTAATAATGATATCTTTGAGAATAACACAAAGAGTGGATCTTGGAAACTAGGAAAATTTTTTTACCGTGCACTGATTGGACATTAAACGTCTATGTTAGTATCTTTTTATTGTCCCAAAACTTTAGTAATAAATCACTACACCTCACATGGGCTCATAACTTTTGTCATTACTTTTGTAATCAAATTTTGCTATGGAGAGCTTATGCTCTACCCACCCCTAAATATTTACCCAGGGCATTGTATACACCAGAGGCAGCCCTGGAAAGAAGATAGTGTTACTAAAGCATCCATAATTATATCTCTCTTCCATTCAAAAAATTGTGAACTGGAATCTTTTAGCTGCATCTTCAGATTTCCAGACAAAGTTTCTATCTAGTTGTGCCCTAGCTTGGGTCAGATCCCATCAGCCATGTCAGGAGGTCTGGACATGGTGTAATCTATGACTCTAACTAGTTAGAATCAGGTAATATAGAAGAGTGTGCTCTAAATAATGCATGGATTTCTCACTGCAGCAGCAATTTTTCCCTAAAATGATGAGATGTAAAAAATCTTAAAAGCAGTTGAATTAAATGAATTGCTAATATTTTGATAATATAGTAACCTCTATATTATCAGAAAAACCCCTATGGGAAAAGGGTACCACCCAGAGAAAAGAAAAAACAGTTGGTTCTTGTATTAGTTTTCTAGTGCTGCGTAACAAATTACCACAAATTTAGCCTAAAGCAACACTTGTTATTATCTCTCAGTTTCTGTGGGTCAGAAGTCTGAGTATGACTTATTTTCTGTTTAGGGTCTCACCAGTCAACAATCAAGGGATCAACTCAGGGTGCAGTTTCATATGAGGGTCAGGATCATCTTCTAAGCTCATTCAGGTTTTCGATAGAATTTAGTGATTAGACATCTGAGGTCCTCATTTTCTTGCCAATGTTAGCCAAGGCTTTCTCTTAGCTTCTAGAGCTAACTTTCAGGTCATAATCAGATGACTCTCTCACAACACAAAGTTTACCTCTCCAAATTCTGCAGTAGAATTTATCTGCCATTTGTTCCTTCTGCTGCCGCTGCTGCTACCGTTACAGTTACTTAACCACCACCAATGCCAACAACCATGAGCGTGGTCTTATAAAATGTAATGTAATACTGGGAAAATGATTCCATCACCTTTGCCATGTAATGTAACCTAACCAAAGGGTGCCATCCTATCATATTCACAGGTCCTGTCCACACTCAAAGGGAGGGCATAATCCAGGACATGTATTCCAGGGGCAGGAAGCTTGGAAGCCATCTTAAAATTCTGCCTACTGTGGCTCTTGAGTAGGCAAATACTTTAGGAGATAGTTACTACAGTTGTCACTATCTCAGAACTTTGAGAAATCCTTAAACTGACTGCCCACCTTTTTCTCTTTGAAATTTTTTTAAGAACATAGTTTATTATAGTGCTTGGGATATGTATGAATATTCATAGATGTTCAAGCCTCACGTATCCTAAAGAGGCATCTCTGAGAATATTTTGTCACACAGATTTCTTTCTACAATTCAAACTAAATGTGCCTAAAGAAATGACAATGAATTATTAAATATTGTTTACTTAGTGTATTTTATGATTTGACGTTCTTGGATATTCAGTGGATTAAAAGATCTAAGTATACATATATACATACTTTACAAATCTCTCACAACTTTTGTTCTGTGCAAACCATTAATTGGGGAGTTTTGTCAGCTGGTGTTTCAGAGTCCTTTATAAATTAATTATAGTATTTACTAGCCATGTGGGAGTGGAGAAGTCTATTTAGGTCAAGGAGGCCGGTCATGCTGGAGACTGAAAGGCAAGCACATATAAAGTGTCAGTTGCAAATCTAATGCACCGCTTTCTTGAGCACGTATATTAAAAATAAAAATAATAATAATAATAATAATACTGAGGTTACATGCAAATTTATGGGAAAAGTAATATTATAATTAGAATAAAAAATTATTGAAATTTGCCATCGATTTATGGGAAAGATAAAATATTTTAGCTGACATACAACTTCATAAATGTCCCATGCCAGAGGAATAGGATGCTTGATGCTAACAGCACATTTATTCATTCATTCACTTGCTCAACAGGACAGGGCTAGTGTGACTACAAAGAGGACAATATTGCACCTTCTTCCTTTAAAGTGCTCACAGAGTGCTGGTGAATACAGATGTGTAAAGAGATAGTAGAAAGCAGTGTTGTAAATGTAGTATAGACATAATTACAGGATATTATGGGTGTTCCCAGGAGGAACAACTCTCCCAATTTATGGGTGGAGAGGGGAAATACATCAGGGTTATTTCATTATAAGTAGCAGAAAACAAACCTAGTTAAACTTTATCCTTCAGGGCTGGGACAGGAATGAGGCAAGTAAGTCACAAGGGGCATGAAATTTAAGGAGGCACTCTCTCTCAGGTGCTGAGCCCAAAGGTGTCATTTGCAAATGAATGCCTCCTTAAATTTTCTACACTAGATGTCTGGCTCTCTCTAATGCTGGTCCTATTTATTCCTTCACTCTGTGAATGAAAAAAGGGATTCTATGGAAAGTAACCTCACAGGGTGATCTGATCATTAATTCCTAAGTGGGCGGTCATTGTGGGTAGTCATGCCCCAGGTATATATATCTTCATTAGTAAAAGGTTTATCTTTGCCTTACGTGAGCCCTTTCCATTGTTTCTATGCATCTAGGTTAACACAACTTTGAAATAAACCATAACCACACTCAAGAGAGTGTATAATCTTGTTAACTACCTTGTAATCCAATCCCTATCTTGCTTTTTCTGACCTCTAAGTAATCTTCTTTAATTTCAAATGCATAAAAGAAGCTGCAAAACTATTAATCTCTGGAGTATTTGAGATCTTGCTTCTCAGCATATATCATTAGGTCAGCTCAAATAAACTCTTATAAAAACTCTCTACAGATTTGGACATATCTCATGTTGACGAGTCTTACTCTTAGTCAAAACTTTTTTTTTCCAGTTTTTTTCCCAATGAAAAATAGTTGAGAAACTCATTCGTACTGGTATAAACAACTAAAAACAATTTAATGTATACATTCCTTTAAAGGAATTTTCAGTTTAGCATAAGCCAAGTTCTTAAACCATGGCTCAAAAACTGAAATGTTTACAGGGACCAGACAGTAGCATAAATGATTGAAGCAGTGATGAGCTATTCAAAGACATTCAAGTTCAACCTAAAAATAAATACTCTTTTGGCTAAATGAAAAATGTCTGCTGGATTATAAGGTTAATAGGATAACTGTTTGTGCCCCTTGCTTAGGGTTAAAGAAATTCACTTGCAATGTTAGAATTTCTGTAAGCAAATAGATGTGAGGACAAAGAAAATTAGATGCAAAACACCTACTTGAGATATTATTCTCCATTTAAAAGTTTCCTTATGGCCTTGTTAAACATTCTTTTGTCTTTGTTTTTTATAGACCCCAAGATCTGGCCTACTTATTCCCATTCTTTGCTGTCACTACTTCTACTTTTGACTGTGTTCCATGAGCCACAAGACATAACTGGAGAGATTTTCATAGCTAGCAACTAGAGAGAAATAGAGAAAGTTTAGGAATAGGAAAGGTATAACATCACATCTCTTAAGAGTCTCTTGTCTGGACAGAAGTAGTGTCATGCATAAGAGTAGTCAAAGGTTTTACCAAAGTTTATATCAAAGTTTAATGTGCTTTCCCATTGTCAAGAAACTCCAGGCTCTTCCAAGAGGGTTGTCAATCATGTTATTCCCCTTTTCTCCAGGCACAATTTGGGATTTTTGTCCTAGCTTGTTCAACCTAGGGCATTTTTGTCCTAGAATACCCAATCTCTCGAAGGGGGGAGAAAGTAAAGCAGCCAGCCTGAGATCCATTCACTTCCTTTACTTGAGGGATACCACTAGGGCAAAGAAAAGAAGAGAGGCAATCTGGTTTAATCGTCTTGTTACCTGGACTTTCAAGTAAATAGAATAAAGATTCTATTCTAAAGAGGAGGAGGCCTTATCTACAGAATGTTCTCAGCAGCATCTCTCTTGGTAGGGATTGCTAATAGTAAATAAACCTGGAATCTATTGACTTATGGGACATGGCCTCCCAGGAGAATGTCATGTAAGCTACACAACTCTCTAAGGTATAAAAGGGAGGTTTTTCATAAATTATATGCTCTGCTATGTGAGATAATAAGCTGCAAAACCTCACACAGAAACCTTGTCTACTCTTCTGGGCCGGTAGAAGGGAAGGACCTGGCAAGAATGTCCCACACATTTCTCTACTTTGTTTCTTGATTCCTTGTACTCTTACAATTTTTAGTGGAGATTGATGCTATGTAAAGTTTCTGATTTGTGTGAGTCTGAGTTAATAATCCAATACTGTGTGTTAGCTCCCGTGGTCATGGTGATTGGTTCAAGAATGAATATGTGAACCAGGAAAAACCAATCAGAGTATTCCCTAGGATTCATTGAAGAAGGTTGGGAGAGAGAAGTTATCTCTCCATTCAAGTTCCTAAGCTGGTGAATGTGAATATGAGATCCAATATGTAGAGCAAGTGCACCCACAAAAAGGAGTTAAGCAGAGACAATGAGAGCTGATAGATGGAGAAAATTAGAGAGGAGGGCTTAGGAGTGGGGAGAGAAAGTGAGTTCTGAATATAGCACTTGAATCCCTGAACTTCATTCTGTCTGAAGCCATGTCTATCCCCTGGACTTCCCAGTTACATAAGCCAAGTTAACACATTCTCTTTTTATTTAAGTTATATTACACTGGGTTTCCGTTACTTGCAGTCAAGAGTCCTGACTTATATGTAATGGAATTTGGTATGGGCCAGACTGGGAGGAGGACCTGGAAGCTCAGGAAGAAACAAGCCTGCTGGAATAGTTCTCAGACATAAAAATCAGACAAGTAATGAAGAAAATGCATATTATAAAGCCTTTTGATTTGTTCGATTGCGATGAATGCTATTATAGTTAAGGCATGTTGCTATAACATACTGTAATAAACAAGGAATGACTACTTTAAATTGTTCCACAGTTTAGAGTAGTAGTTAAAATCATAGGTATTTGGAACTAGAATTCCTGCTCTTTTGCCTGCTATCTGTGTAACCTTGGTTAAAGCACTCCCTCTCAAATTTTGCATCTGTTTAATAGGAATAATAATACATCATATTGTTTTGTTGCTATTAAATAAGTACTACATTTAAAACAGTAAGAGCATCTAGCACATATTAAGTACCAAGTGTTTGCTGTTATTATTCTTATTACTGTTATTCTCCAAACCTCAGATTTATTATAGTAAAATGGAGAAACTATTACATATGTGTATAAATTTCAAATGAGAAATGCATGTAAAACTCTGGACAGTAAATGCACAATAAAGGGCAAGTATTAATAGCTATTAGTAAGGGAGTTAGAGTAGTTGAAAATCATTTGTACCAAACACGTATTCCAAATTTTCAAAAACAAAACAATAATATAACTCATTTAACAAAAAAAATCACAAACACACTCCTAAGTAGTATAATGTTGGAGTTAATGGTACAGATATTGGAACCAGTTTGTTTATATTCAGATCTTGGTCTCCCCTAATAAAATGAGAATAATGGTAATAGCTACTCCATAATGTTATTTTGAGAATTAACCGAGGAAATCTCTCTAAAGTAATAAATACATGCTAGGAAAATAGTTAGCCATCAATAAGTCTGAGACTCAATCAATCATCTTCAGCGGTGAAAATGAGGATAATAACATTTATCTGACCAGTCTGTTATATGGATCAAATGTGACAGTGCCTGTGAAAATGTCTAGTATATAGTAGATATTTGAAAAATGCCAATTTTCTTTCCCATTTTTATGATTCAGGAAACAACTTAGAGTTTTACAATGCCTTTAGGTTATCAGTATAAATATCAATTGAATTTATAAATATGTGAGAATAAGACAGAGAGGGTTAGGTAGAATTTGATCCGTGACACATATTAAATGTTACTTATTGAATAAATATCATTCAGTTGGCTTATTAGCTGTTCTTATAAAAGCAGACTGTGCCAGAAATACCTTTTTTTTTTTTTTTGTATATTCTTTTGATTTGGGTCACAGATAAATGGCGATTTACTCGATTGAGAGAAGGATAGAAAAAGAGGCTGGTATTCTAGGCTTTTTCCAGTGAATATTGGGGCACAATCTGCTAGAACTGAAGGAGGATGTTATTAATCAAAAGGTGCATAAGGAGGGAAAGGACTTCATTATGCTGCTTTGCTCCCACAAATTGCACCTGGAGCTTTTTAATGAATGTGCCCTTTGGAGACAGGTGGCACTCTGAAAAGTGTAAACCTCTCTAAACCTCTTCTTGTCTCAAACTGACACGTCTTCATGGCACTGTGAATAATCAATCTAAGTCTTAAATGATGTGAAAAGATTTGATGGGACTATAATTACTTGAAACAATTTTTTTCCTGGTCTTTAGGACAACACATGGCTAGAACAAGGGAAAGAAGGAATGTTAAGAAATAGCTGGCAGAAAAAAATTCATGTATTTATTGAAAAAGGAAAGCCCGTAAGACGTGATATTGTGTACTGGGTGAACCAGTACAGTAGATGGCAGTTTAGTAACATACAATATCATTTTGTCATATTCAGAAGTCATCTTTTTAAAGAATATATAGGAAAGTATGTATCTTAAGTATTATATATTTATTGTCATTTCTTTTGGGGAAAAGTTCATTGTGTGATCCCTGCTGACTTAAAGAAACAATTGTTATAAATTTGTCAAATAACTCACATTATAAAAGAGACATTGGAGTACTCTGTGATTTTTCCACCATATTTTATTAGTTTCTCATTTGTTTTGAGTGTATATAGATGTTTTCTGATATTTGAAAATATAAACCACTTGGGAATGACTCAAGTAAAATAACAGCACAGACAACAGTTGATTCCTTTGAATAATGCTGTAATTTTAGCATTTCATCCAGGTTTTCTTTAATTGTTAGTTAAAATATTTAGTAAGTTAAGAGAGGTATGGAAATGAAGCAGAAACAGGGGGTATCAAAGAAAAGATAAATTTTCCAATAACTCTTGAATGTTAAGAGGAGAAAAATTAAGTGCCCAACGTTTCCTGAGATACAAACTCAATATTGCATCTCTTATTATATGAGATTCATCAAAAGGTCTAGGAGTTAGGAAAATTTTCATCCTGGTACAGAAAGCTGACAGTTCTTCCTGAGATGGAATCAGACCATTACACATGTTGTATTGGTTTAATTGAGTATACATTATATCCCTCAGCAAGATATATTCTGCTGTGGTACCCTATTTTCTTAGACACCAGTGCTTGACAGATTTCTCACATAAGTAGGCAGTTGAGAGTGATACAATTTTGACATGAAATGTGCTTATACTTTGAAAGCCATTAAACAAAACTTGTTTGCTTATAATTTTCTAATAAAATAAAGAGCCTTCTGTGAAAAGCAGTTTTAAAAACACATCATAACATTTTAAGTGTGTAGGTCTTGCAATGTTTGTTCCAATTTTCTAGTGACAGACACAGAGTAATAAGATTTCCCTAACAGATGCTTAGTGCTGGGTACTCACATGTCACTCAAGCTGACAAGGTTTTGGGAAAAAACACTTTCTTCCCCATGTTACCATTTGAAAGATCAGTTATAGCATGTAACTCGATTTTTCTTAATTGAAAAATTTAAACTTTATAAAATATAATTTATTAAAGTTAATATGATAGAATTAACTGAATATACAGCCTGAACAGCCCACTAGATCTTACTTTACAAATGTGTCTGTTCCATACAAGATGCGAATCCTACATGCTTAGAGAAAAGCTTTATCTCAGATCACAGAATTCTGGAATGAGAAGAGATACTTAGAGTTCTATTTTAAATTAATGCCTGCTTTAAGGATTTTTAAAAATATATATACTTGAAAAATTTTAATTTAATTAATATTTAAATAATATACAGCAAGCATAATTCTAGTTGCATAGTTTCTTTATTCATTCATTCATTCTCTCAAAGACATTTATCAAGCATCTTACATGTACTGGTGTATTCCAGGAACAGTGTTAGGGACTGGTGAAGCCAGAATAAATATTTTACCATCCCTGCCTCTGAACAGGAACTCAGAGTGTAGCTGGGAAGTTAGACAAATAAATTAATAACTATGCTGTGGTATGATAAAGGCTATAACAAGTTTGTATACAGTCCTGTGGGAAAACAGGCTAGGGAGCAATCTATGTCACTTGGGGGTTCTGTGAAGACAACAGAAAAGAAACCACATTTGAACTGGAACAGGAATTCCCAGAGGAGAAGTAGGTGCTGAGGATGTAGGAGAGGAAATAGAAATGAAAGCAGAGTAGTAGGTTTGGAGATTGACAGTGTAAATATAAGGAATGGTGAGAAATGATGTAAAGTCAGGCTGGAGACGTAATTCAGGGAAAGACTACAAATATCAAGTCCTAAAGAGTTTGGTATTACTTTTTGTTGGAAATAGGAAACGATTGAAAAAATTTGAAAATGAAGACAGGGATGTGATCTGATTTATATTTTTGAAAAGTAATCTCTAGCGATAGTGTGAAAGATGGTTTAGATTAAGTTAGTAATAGACGTATTGAGGTATGTTTTGGTGTTGTACTAGAGAAGTGGAAGTGACATTGGACTAAGGCATGCATTAAATGACATTTTAGAAACTGTTTTGATAGAACTTGATGGTCATTTCTTGGGAGAGATTAAAGAAAAGGGAGGTCAAGTTTGCATGATTAGTTGAGGGTTTGGATAGGCATTTATTTAATCCTCTGTAAACTTTTAAGGATTATCACAGATGAGAAAAACTAAAGTAATTTACCAAGTTTACCATATAGATAGTGATTTATGGAGGCCAGATTTGAGCACATTCTGTTTAAACATTTTCAGAACTTAAGGTCTTAACCAGTGTACTGACTGTTTCTATACTGACCAAGTGGGCAGGGATGCCATTTACTGGGATGGGAAATACAGGAGGAAAATCACATTTTGAACAGATTATCAGTTCGTCCTTTAACATTTTGAGTTTGATATATACAAAAGACCAGAGAGTGTAGATATTCGGAAGAAAATTGGAAACTAGAAATAATAGCGCTGAAGTTTATGAAAGATATGGAGTCAGAGAGTTGAGATTTAGGGTATATCAGTGAATAAGTGATGGTTGAAGCCATAATTGTGACTCAGATGGCCCAGAGAATAGGCTTGGGAAGAGGATCGAGCAGAAAGCTTTCAGTGGCAGTGGAAAGAAAGGGGTCATGGAAGGCTATTGAGAAAGAGCACTCAAATGGTTTACAAGAAAACCAGCATAATACAACTTCCACTTACGTCTGTGAAGTGGAGACTTACTTTTTCTTCCTCGGGAATATGTTGGGCAGAAGGTTACGCCATTATCTTCTTCATTGTTCACTATTGTTTTAACAGCATTGTTATAGCTGAAAAACTGTCACTCACAGCCTCTCCTTTTCTGATGTATACAGTTTCTTCCCATTCAGGATCACCATCTTCCACTCCAGCACAAATTCCCATCATCACATTAGGTCACAAGTCCACATCCTCGATAATACATCAACTCTTTACTCAATTCCTAGACTATACTCCATTCAACTTCACCTCCAAGGTGTTTTCACATTGCTTCAGGAACTGCTTCACTTGTGAAATATTTAACCATGAAATTTCAATGACTGAGCATGGCATCTCTCTCTCCTCCCTTCCGCTAACCCAATTCAGATTTGACTCAGTTCACATCATTTATTGAGTATCATATGTTGTGTGTGTGTATATATCTATATCCCTAGCCCTGAGACATTGTCCCTAATTTCAATATTTACAGAATAGAAAGGGAGCAACATGTAAAAAATTTTGTTCGCAATCCTAGTGTGAATAGTAGAACAATAGAGGTATATGGTAGATATAGTAGTGTGATACATCAAAAATTTTGAGCAGTTGCACTTGAGTTGAAAATGAGAGATATATCATTTATCTATAATTGTATAACTAAACCCCCAAACTTAGTGGCTTAAAATAGCAGTGAGTAAGCTTTTGTAGAAGAAATGGCCTGAGTCTACAGGGTGGGGGTGAAAATTTGGCAGCCATTTTTTTCCCCAAACATATTAACCACAGAAGACTCTAAAAAGGAAGAGATACTTGAGATGGGTCTTGAAGGCTGACAAGTTCATCAGGTGGAAGGGGATTTAGGAAAAAAGGAAGAACAGCAGTGACATGAAGGCAGGAAGCAGCATCATGGTCGTGTGTGCCAGGATATGTGGTATCCCTGGAGGGATTTGGGAGAAGGAACGAGAAGGACCTTGTTAGGAAGACAAAATTATGGAAAGCCTTGTTATAAGAAGTAAATTAAACTTTATCTTCCAGGCTGCAGAATGCTCTTAAAAAGGTTTTATGCAGGGGAGTGGCTGCTTTTCACTTTCATTGATTCTTTTTCATTGTTGGTTTCATATGTTCTCAATCAATAAGGCTTTGACTTCATTTCCTTATTCAATCCAACAGACTATTCATGGCCATTCAGTTAAGTCTCTCTCACCAGCACTCTTAATTCTCAATATTCTCGTGACCTTCTTTTCATTCCATTATCCTAATCAATTCTAGAAAAACCTAACCAACTGTTCTGAATTTGGAACCAGGCATTGAATAATACTGGAGAAAATCACATAACCATGTTGATTGCCTGCCTTATAAATTTATGATGTCCAACTACCGTTGGACTCTTACAGTTACCAAGCAAATACTTACATATCCATCTCCATTTCCTATACTGGTATTTTTTTTTTTTTACCACTCTTTTCAATTTTCACACTTAATGCTGCACAATTTTCCCTTAGCAGATTACCTTGATGCCTTTGCAGAGGAAATAGCTGTTACAGCTATGTAAATTTTCTTCCACCACCTTGACATTTATTTATTCTTTCTCATTCTGGATCATTCCTTTCCTTTCCTTCCAAATTCCTGTCATCTTCCTAGAACTTATTTTATTTCTCCACCTCCAAATTGATTTACAGTTTTCATCCATCCTTATCTTCCTCCTTCTATAGAAAAAGAGTCATTTTTCCTCTTTTCCTTCACCTGTGCTTGTGACCCCACATCTGCTACCTCTTGTAAGTTCTCGCTTTAATAATTATGTCCCTTCTTACTTGCTTTCCCAGTCTATCTCTTTCCATAACTTTCTCCTCAGCCTAAACATGCAAAAGTATTCTCTATCCTGTAAATATATTCTTCAGCCTTGTTTCCAAAACAATCAGTACCTCTAATTTATTCTTCCTTATTTCATATTTACTCCTTAGCAGCCTTCAACTTCACTTGTCTTGGTCGGATGTCAAGCACAATTTCTGACACATAACATACATATAATAAAAATTTATTCATAATCAATTTCTAATTGCCAATATTATGATCTCTTGTTAGCCCTCATCTTAGTGACAGTGTGATGTGGTGGCAAGAGGCGTGTTCCATTTTAAGGTCCTGCCCCTGGCTCAGTGGAAACTTGCAAATCACATATCCGACTGGACATAATGGCTGAGATTCTGTACTCCACAAATTTTCTTCCAAAATCAATCTTATTCTATTTATATTTTGGTTTGTTGGAGCCTGTGGTGTAACGTTGGTAAATATATTGAATATTATCATTGATTATATATGACTGTTCTTTAGACATTATATCACTGTATAGAAATAATTATTATTTTGCTTATGCCTCTTTTGAAATGTGGTGCCCATTAAAACATGATGTAGATGTTTAGAGCAACAAAACTTTCTCATATACTAGACAGATTTATGAAGGCAGAAACCGTGGTTTCCTGGAAAATCATAGATAATACAGTTTCGTGGAATGAATGGATAAATGTTCCCTATGAGTAACCCAGCCCAAATTTTCTAAATGAACATAGAATGTATTTCTGATATTTCAAAAAATATATACCACTCATTGTTAGCACTTAGAGTTTTCACTCATTCTAAGTGACTATTGAGCTGTTATTGAAAGGGTGGGGGGGAAGAGACTCCACTGAACAGTACAGCAATTCACAGATAAATTTTGTTTGTTTTCTCTGGTAAATTTCATCCATTAGAGTGTTGTCTGAGATACAGTCTCTCCATAGAAACACACATAAACTTATGTGTTTATGAGTTTGAACTTAAACTACTGCTATAAAAGCAGGTACTTATTGGCCTTCAATTTATCTAACTTTTATCTTCTAGACTGTGAGCTCATTTAATAGCATCAAGCAAAGGAAGCTGAAATAGCATTCCCTGTACTTCATACCTCTGAGACCTTCCTGTACAATGTTGACATTCAGTCTCAACCAACCTGACAATAAAATGATCCATTTATCCAACACAAGCAGGCAGAGGAGGAGATACTGCATCTTTTCACTTTGCCTCCCACTCCCAGAGCCAGTCAGATGTTTCCTTTGGGCCAAACACATGCACACATAAAACTCTTCATCAACAATTTTTCATGTTTTCTGTTAAATTGGGTTTACTCTTCTTACATGAATTTTTCCCTAGATACTTTTCCCAAATAGCACAGAAAGTACTTAAGGTGAACTAAAACTTTTTAATAATATACTTAGTGGTTATAAAGCCCTGGGACTAAGAAACACTTATAAATAAATGAAAATGACCAGCTTTACCATTATATAGGCAAAACCACTGAGGAGTTTAGGAGAAATCACTGACACTTAAAAAAGAAAAAAGGATGTATTAGCTTAAATCTTAAAATCATACTTTTCGAAGGGGTAGTATTACCTAACTAAAGACTTTTATAAATTCCTTGCAACTACTTCATAAAGTAATTATTTTAATCACAAAGTATTGAGTAAAATTTTCGCTTTTGTCATTCTACTCCCTGGTAGCTCTTTTTCTTAAAAAAAAAAAAAAGTAATTGTCTTTTTACCTAAATAGTCTCTGACTACTGTGATTGCTTACTTAGATTTCTTTTTTTCTTACTGAAAATAGATTCTTCCTTGTTGGACCATGTTTTGTTCCCAAGGTAGAATTCTAGAATGACTGGGCAGATTTGGGGGCCTGGAAAATGCTGACTGTATTATATTATTATAGACACAGTATAATTATTTGAGAGAAACCCAAGTGCTAGTGTCCTTAAAATCTATCAACTCGTCAAGGTACTTAAAAACTCCATCACATTTCTCTTTTAAAGCCTTCATTTTCTTGAATGCTCTTATTCAGATAAAACATATTATCGATAGGCTGTTAATGTATATAGCAATGACAACAGTAGGATTCTTAAAGAGAGAGAGAGAGAGAGAGAGAGAGAGAGAGAGAGAGAGAGAGAGAGAGAGAGAAAGAGAGAGAGAGAGAGAGAGGCCTAAACAGAAGGATTGTGGATGGAAAATGGTGGCAGAAAGTCTGGGAGAAAAACATACAATGTTCAATGAAAATCCTGCTTCATTACAGATTGGATGAGGGCTGCGTTGTATATCAGTTAGCAATCTTTCAATTGCAATACTCAGAAAATCCAGCAGAAAGTGTCTGAAACCAGTAGGGAATTTGCTGGCTCTCATAACCGATACAGGCTGTGTGCCACTTATCAATTTATTGCCTCTCAGTTCCAAATTCACCCTTCAACGTGTGTTCTGTGATAACAGACAATCTCCTTTAGGGTTTCTCCGTTAAACTGAAACCTATGTTAAGCATTTTCGGTAGAGGGCTCTGAAGGGACTCATGTCTAGGTGTCGCTTGGTGGGCCAGCAGTGTACATATAAGGACATCTGGTGAAGCTCTACCCCAGCCATGTACCTGAAACATGGTCCTTCAGCAACCATGCAGCTTGGCAATAACCTTCCTGCTCTACACTTGACATGGAAATTAGTACTCCTAAGGCTTCCTGTGTGCATTGGTACCTCATTTCCGTTTGCGGGTCCCTGTACAACCTGCCTGTATCACAGAAGGTCTTTCTCAAGCCAGCTTCTTCTCTCTCTGAAAGCCCTGCATGCTTTGCCTCTTGCACAGGTTTCTACCTGCTGCTAGTTGCTGGTTGCCCACTCACCACTTGTACTACAACAGAATTGCTTTCTAATTGCACAACAATTGCAGAACAGCTCCAATCTGGGAAACCCAGTTAATTTATGCACTACTCAGTGGTAGGGCTGAACAACACCTTCCCCCAAAAGAATGAAACTACACCATTGGCTCTCTCCTGGGTCTCTAGCTTTCCCACTGCAGATCTTGGGACTTGTTAGCCTATATAATCACATGAGCCGATTTCTTATAATAAATTCTCTCTGTAAATACACGCATACACACACACAGTTGAATATGTATACATATCTTATTGGTTCTGTGTCAGTACTGACCTTTGAAAAGGAAAGGAAGAGAGGAAGGAGAAGAGATAGGGGTTTGGGGGAGTGGATAGAGACATGAGGATCAAAGGAAAGTTAAGAAAGAAACGACTTTCTTTTTCACAATTCTGTCTTGGGTTGGTAGTATATTACCAATTCCAGGCTTTTAGTCTGTTTGCCTCTCACCTTTGGGGGCTCAGTAAAATACAAAACACTATATGACTTTCTATCACTTATATATTGGTTTGTTGTCAAGAACCAATAGGACACTGGGAAATGTATGTGTAGTCCTAAGCTGGAATAAAACTTGATCTATTAGGTTCCGTTGGAGGTATATAATGATTATAGATGTTTTATAGGGAAATGACTCAGTTGTTTATCTGCTTGTTCATTTAGTCACATTCTCATCCAATTATCTAACTGGCAACATATGCTGGCAGTATCTGAAGTAATGCAAGGAATTCCAAGATATGTAAGACAAAGTTCCTGGTTCCCCAGTGATTTATACACTTGTTAAAGGATAAGAGAAATTTAAAAATATCTGAAATACAGGAATTTACAGGATCAAATTCTTAAGAGAGATTCAATCATAGAGGTTTATAAGGTTATTGTTGCAATTCAGAGAGGGAGACATAACATCTGCTGAAATTGGGAAAGGTTGATAAAATGCTATATTTGATCTTTAAAAAACATAAGATTTTGATATAAAGAGATGTAGATTAGTCTTAGAAACAATATGCGCAATAGAATAAGGTTAAAAATAATAGAACCTGTTCTAGAATGAGTGAATAAACCATTATGATTTGTTATAGACTACATGTTTGTATCTCCCCAAAATTTGTATGTTGACACCCTAACTCCCAGTGGGATGATATTTGGAGGTGGAGACTTTGGGAGGTAATTAGGTCATGTGGATGGAGCCCTCATGATGGGTTTAGTGCCCTTTTAAGAAAATATACAAGAGAGCTTTTTTCCTTTCTCTCTGCTCTCCACCATATTAAAACACAGCAAGAAGATGGCTGTCTGCAAACCAAGAAGTGGGTGCTCACCAGACACTGAATCTGTTGGCACTTTGATTTTGGACTTCCCAGCCTCTATAACTGTGAAACATAAATGATTCATTTAAGCCACCCAGTCTGTGGCAATATATATAGTCGTCTAAACTGACTAAGACATAACTGGAGCGTAACACTTGACAAGGCAGTTTGAGAGAGTGAGGTTGGAGAAACAAGTAGGAAGAAGATTGTGATTAACAAACAAGCTAAGAACTTGCATTTAAAAAATTGTTAAGAAATGTGCATAAAACATCATTGTGTAGCTCAGTAGTTTAACACGCCCATGAAACCATGAAACTACCACCTAGATCAAAAATAGAACATTATCAACACATCGGAAGCTCTGTTCGTGCCTTTTCTCAAACATTACAACTTTCTTTCTCCCTGAAGGAAACTACACTGACTTTTAACACCATGGATTAGTCCTGCCTGTTTTTAAATTCTGTATAAAAGTCATTAGATTGTATAAATTGTTTTGTGTCTTCTTTCACTCAATATTGTTGAGATTTATACTTGCTGTTGAATGTGTCTATAGTTCATTTATTTTCATTGTTTCGTAAATATTCCAGTATATGAATATACCACAGTTTATCAAGTGACAGTTGTTTGTGTGGAATTTGGAGTTATAGTCTAGCCACATGTTCATATTTAATAGATTCTGCCCCACAGCCTCTCCAACATTTGGTATTATCAAACTTTTAATTTTTAGCCAAGGAAATTTGAACTTAAATTTGTATGCAATGGTGAGCCACTGAGGGAATTTTGGTTGGAAAGTGGTGTGAACAGGGGAGGGTACATGGTAGGGTTGTGCAGATTAGAGTGAAAGAAAGATCTGAGAAGGGAGGCCAGTTGTGATGCTACTGTAATGACTTCATAGATATAATGTGGAAACAAACTAGAGAAGTAACAGAGGAGCTAAAAAGCAGGAAACAAGATATTATTCCTGTAGTGTGTGTGCCTATAAATAGTAAGATTTAGCAATTAATTGTGGGATTAAGGCAGCAAGGGCAATTGACAATGAGCAAATGTTTGAGCTTAAGTGACTGACATAATGGTAGAATTAATCAACTTAAGAAGGCTTGGGAGAAATTCTGGTTTCTGATTTTGGGAAGTTATTTTTACCCAAATTATATCTCTTGTTTAAATCTTTCACCAGACCCTTAGTTTGTATTTGTGACAATCTTTTTTTTCAACTCTTATTTTTCATCATTGCTGTGGAAGATCATTCTCAGTAGAAGTTGGATATGTTAGGCAAGAAAGAACCAGGACATTGGTGGGATAAATTGTTCCCCCACTCCTTGGTAAACTTAGTGTCCAGAGAAAACAAGAGAAGATTTTCTGTTATTCAGACCCGACAGCTTTGTTGTAAAGAGTGATAGTACCTAGGAGAATGACAGGTTTAGGACTTCTGGGAAGCTTAAATCCACATAGCTTTTAAAGTAGGAGCTATTCTGTGTGCTCTCTTCCATCACTAATTCTTTTTCCGTAGATATTTTTTTTTCTCTATCACTGACATAAGCAGTGTCTTCTTCCATTTTTGCAATAAATTCTTCGTTTACCTGGGTATTTCCAGGGATATGGCAAACATGTAGATGCTCTGGGATCAGCACTCCACTACCTTCACCTGCAGTGCTGTTGAAATAGTAACTACAATTGATTATTTTAATTTTTGAGACAGTTTGCTTGGGTAACAGTTCAGGCATACATGGGTTCTCCTGTCTATATGAGTTTCTATCAAATGAATCTCAGGAGCTCTATGTTTGCTTTAGCGCAGTCTCTTTAGTAGAGGCTTTTATTTAATGTCTTTGGTATTATTTTAGCTACCATTGCATCAAAAAACATAACACTACTCATTGAGCTTGTTTCCTCCAATGAAATCACTTTGGCAAAGTTATTTTGTAAGTTTGTGCTTTCCAGACCTGTTACTCTATTGTGAAAGTGTATAAACAACATGGCCCTAATAGGAAACAGACATAATACTATCATATATTTCTATCCCACTTTAAAATTTACATCTCTTTTCTCTTTCCATCACCCTGTGAAGTGTTACTACTATAATTTTTCAAATGAAGAAATATAGGCTCAAGGACATATGTAGCGTCATAGCCAGACCTTCAAATTAGATTTTCTAATGCTTGGTTCAGTTGAAGTGATGGTTAATTTTATGCGTCAATTTAACGGGGCCATGGGATGCCCAGGTTAAACATGAATTCTGAGTGTATCTGTGAGATTGTGTCTAGAAAAGATTAGTATTTGAACTAGTCAACTGAGTAAAGCATATTGCCCTCTTCCAGTGTGGAAGGATATCATCCAACCCATTGAGGGCCTAAGTGGAACAAAATGATGATGAAAGGGCAAATTATCTCTCTTCCTGGCTGCTAGAGCTGAGAGATACCAGCCTTTTTCCTGCCCTTGGACTGGGGCTTGTACCATCAGTGCTCCTGATTTCAGGCATTTAGACTCAGGATGGAATTTATACCCCCTGGCTTTCCTGTGTCTCTAGTTTGCAAATTACAGATGGTGGGACTTCTCAGCTTCCATAATCATGTGAGCCTAGTCCTTATAATTCATCTCCTTCTCCTATTGGTTCAGTTTCTCTGGAGAACCCTGACTAATACCTTCACCCGCTGTGCCTCTCCCTGATTACCTTTTACATCTTGCTGTAGATTTTCTCTCAACTATTCATCAGGAACTATATTCTTGCCAGGTGAGGATTGTCTGTATATTGAGTACATGCACATTAGCATTAGACAACATCAGCAATTCTCAAAATTATCAGGTTAAGTTAGTACTTTATACCAGCCTATATTCAAGAGTCAATTGTATGGCATAAGATTTACCTGTTATCTTTTTTCATTTGCTTTAACCAGTATCTCTTCCCTATGTGCATAGGATTCAAGGGAATAGCCAGTGAACTTTTATTATAGGCCTATTTTGCATTTGACTTCTTGGTGGCATTGATAAAGGCTGTAAACTATCATCCTAAGCACTAAGTCAATGCATTTGTAATATTTTTCTTGAGAGAAATAAGATTATTTTCCTGGATATGTTACATAGATCATCAGTATGTGTGAATTCTTTAAGAGATTGGTCAGTTGGTAAATATATTTTAAAAAATAAATAATCCAAAACAAACCAAAGAGAGTAAAAGCAACAGTTGTATTAGCTTAATGTTAGATATCGCTCTGCACGCAGATGAAAGACTAAAGTGCAGGTGAGAACAAATATAATGTGTGTTGATTTATTAGCACATGCAACTCGTTTACGCATTGAAATATGCTGACCAAGATCAATGTAATGGAAAACACAACTCGAGTGCTGGTCTTCTAGGCTCTTCCAGTGAAATATGTTTTTAGGCAACACGATGAAATTTAGAGAACTGTGAAAGGTAATGAGGTGTTCTTCACAGAGCAGTGTACCATGTCCACTCTAAGACTCAAAGAATAATGACATGAGTCAGAAAATATGAACACATATACATTTAAATTTTTCAAAAATGATGTGAGTATGCAGTTATTTAATTATTTGGATGTTTTGTCAATGCTTACTTCTTGACTAAACGGTGAGCATCTCCATTATTTAACCATGTCACAAATTTATGAATGTAGTTGAACTTTCCTGCTTCCATGGGGATTGGAAAATGATCCAGCCAACATGAACCAAGTTGGAGAAAAGGAATTATTACTAATTAGGTTCCAGGATGAGGAGGAGTCAACATTTCTTACTCAAGATTCTGAGGATACTGTGAACAAAAGGAATTGGCAAATATAAACTTCAAATCTTAGAGGTCAGAAAAAAGAAAGAATATTAGATTTGCACAGCCAAATATTAGGCCAAAATTTTTTAGCCAAAAAATAAGATAGGAAATGAGCAAAAGGTGTTCAGGAGTGAAGAGGTGGTTCCTTAACATTTTCCTCATTTCATAATGCTAGTGGATAAGATAACTGAAATTTTTCTTTATGGAACAGTGGGCACATGATGAATGAAAGAGGTCAGGCAGAGTAAAAGGGCAGAGAGCTGAGCAGGTGATTATTGATTATTCTTCCCTGCAATGGACATTACCTAGTATTCTGTCATTAGACACAATTTAAAATATTTCACAACAAAAAAGTTACAAATGTAGTCAATCATTTCATTTTTCTAAAGGATTCTAAACAATGTTTGACTGATTTTTAAAATCTGAATTGGATGATTTTGGAATTCAACTAATAATGCAGAGCCACAAACTCAAAATGGGAGAAAAATCTCAAGGTTATCCAATTGCTCTTGTTACAAGAATCCTTTCTATACTGTTCGGGTTGAGTGACAGTCTAGTGTTTGATTCTCTGTTGACAGAGTCATGCTACTTTATGAGAAACTCCATTCCATTGTGAATAGCCTTTTATTTGTAATTATTTTTGGCTGCCTACACAACTTTAGTGATTTCTAGCAGCATTTTTATATATGTTTATGAAAAGCCCTCTTCTCTATCAGATGTAGAACTACTAATGATGACCCTGACCCCAGCCTCCCTAAACAGGATACCAACATGACTAAGGTAGACCCCAGTCACTCCCTCAAATTTTAATCTTGAACACAGTGACCAATATTTGGCATCGTTTCATTTTCAGCAGTGGTGCCCTGACCAATTTTCTCCCCCTGAGACTCTGTAGTTCCTGATTTCTCATTCTCTGAATGGATCTGCCCTGGTTTTTCTTATTTCCAAAAATGACTCTCCAGCTTCCTGTCAATTCTGTGTATGACAATCACCAGGGGAGCCTATTAGAAATGAAGATCCCCAGACTTTGCACTCCTCAAGAATGTAATTTAGTAATATAGGGTGGGGTACAGGACATTAAATCTATAACACCCACTCTAGGTGACACTGATGGAATCAGACTAATGAGCTGACTTTTGGGAACCACTGTTCAGATGATATAACTCAAATGTAAATTTGCACTTCAATAGAAAGTTTCTAGAAGTAGGAAAAGCTTACTGACCAACACACTAAATGAACCAATCCCATTTTTTTTCATTTATTCAATAATTCGACAAACAGATATTGAACATCTATACTTTGCCAGGCAGCCTGGCATGTCTTGAGATACATAAATATCATTAAGATTACTTGGAACTAGGTGTATCAGCTTGCTATTAGTGCACACTGAGGCACCGAAAAGAGAGTAGGGAGCACATATCTGGATTTGCAGTTTCTATACTCAGTAAATATCACCAATAGTCTTCAAAAGAAATGGACAAACATTTATTTTTATATTTCTACATGCCTCATATTCCTCAAAAATGTAACAATGCAGAGTTTTAATTCTAGTATGTCACTTCTTGTATGTAAAAGAATTCTGGGTAAAACCTGAAATCTCAGCTCTAATTCATTAGTGTTAGACATAATAATAAAATTTAATCATACCAGTTTTTTGCCAAGTTTAATAAAACAAGATTTTCTTCTTTTACTGTGCTACCGAATTGTCTCATAGTTACATACATAATTTATAATAAAAACAACTATGTAGTTAAACAGGATATGAAAATGGTTAGAAGTTCCTTTCAGCTAACAAAATAACTCTTATGTGAATATATTTCCTGTTAAATTAGCTCAAATTTCATATTGTTTTGGAGGATATTTTAAGATTCAGAATCTTAAGTATTTTGAAAATTTATATCCCTTCTCACAAATTTTTAAGTTGACCTCTAAATTTCTCATCACAAACTTATATACAGTTGACCTTTGAACAATTTTGGGGAGTAACAACACCTACCCTATGTGTAGTTGAAAAACTGCATGTAACTTTTGACTCCCTCCAAAACTTAAACTAATAGCCTACTGTTGACAGAAAGTCATACTGGTAACACAATAGGTGATTGACACATATTTTGTATATTAGATGTATTATATACTATATAATTACAATAAAGCAAGCTGGAGAAAGTAAAATGTTATTTAGAAAATCATGAGGAAGAGACAATACATTTACAATATATATTGAACAAAAATTTATGTATAAGCGGACCCACACAGTTCAAACATGTGCTGTTTAAGGGTCAACTGTAATTGTAAAATACATAGTTTACAGAAAATTATGAACATTGATAAAAATTTCTTCAGAAATATGTCCATTTGATTTTTGCCTAACCCATATTAAATAAAATGCATGAACAAACTCATTTTAACAGTGGGAAATTCTTTGTTTTTTCTCTTTGAACCATTTTCATATCATTTTTCCAATAGAATTTTATACCAGTCTTTTAGTGATCACTTTTTCTTGCTATAAAATATGAATGTACATCAAAAAGTAATTAAAAATTTGTGACCATGAGACTTTACAAGTGTTAAATTTCTTGTCAGTGAATTTTTGTTACACTTATTAATATAAAATTAATCTAAACAACATAAACAATTATACACTTAGACAATAAACATAAAGATAGCATTCATTAGAAATGTATGCATTATCAGTGGTTGGGCTATTTTTTGTTCAGTAAATATATGTGTCTGTGGATGCATATTCTTATTGCTAGAATGAGACAAAGCTCAGCATCAATCTATTCTATTTTTGCTTTTATGGATGTAAGATCTGAGAAAACATATTCCCATAAACAAGTAGATGAGAATGGAAAGTTTTGTCTTAGCAATGTCACTCAAATATTTGAATTCCTTCCAAGTTATATGCTAAAATCACATAGTTATCTATCATCAAAAATTATTTTTAATTATCTACCAGCTGTCATCTTAATTAGGTCTTCTTTCAATTTCATTAAAGGCAAAGTATCAAAACCAATTCCAGATTTTATGACTCAGTTATTAGTCACTTATTTTCTCAACACCAACACCTATGTTTTGAAGTTTACTATTGTTTGGAACTCTGGTGATTTTTACACTCATCTTTAATGTACCATAGTAAGACGATAACACATGAATAACAGGCACACCTCTCTTTTTTAACATGACCAACTGGAGTGAATATTCTCAGGCAGTGGATTTTGGAAAGAATACATGTGAAGCTGAGAACCTGGAAATTATGTCCTTAAAATTATCCATTCCTCCAAAGTGCACATATCCTAGTTTGAAATCTCCTGGTCTACTCATGTCTCCTTTAGAAGATAGTTACTGGTTATTCAATATTATGTGAATGTCAATTTTTCAGCATTTGAACAAAGGGACCATGACAAATTTTATATCCGAAAATAGCTTCAAAAAGACCCCCGTTCCCACGTGCTCTTCTTACAACACGACATTGACACTCCTCCCATTGAGAAATGAGGATCTATTTCTCTTCCTTTGGATTTCAAGGGGATTGTGACTGTGGAGGAAGTAATGTGTGATTTCTGATGCTAGGTCATAAAAGCTTCCTCCTATCCCCTTGGAGTGCTCAGTCTTAAAATCTAGCTGCTGTGCTGTGAAGAAGCCAGACCGAATGGATGCATCATTTCATCTGACAGCCTCATTTAGGGCCCAGACAATAGCCAACATCGACTGCCAACTGCCACCTGTGTGTGAGGAAGACTTTGAGATTACTCTAGCTTCAGCTGCCCTAGCCATCTGAATATAAATGCGTGAGAGATCTGGAGCTAAAACACCAGAACTAAGAGAAGTAATAATAAAACTCTTAGCATTGCTTTAAGCAACCATGTTTAAGATGATTTAGTGTGTAATAATAATAGTCAGAACAGGACCTAATAGATACCTTAGTAACAAAAATAACTTGACCTCCACTCGGTTTAAAATCGATAGAAGTTTTACATGATTTGGGCTGAAACGTATCTCTGTATATTAAGAAAATCATAAAGTACATTAGTAGTGCATAAAGATTGAAGGGAACATATTAAAGAGTTAATGTTTAACTTTGTTAAAGAAAACATAGCTCAATTTTCATATGTTCCAATTTATTATTGATTAGAGTCCTCACATGTATATGAAATTACCCAAGCTCCTTATCTTTTATTTACTTAAAAAAATTTTAATTTTTATCTCGATGTAATATCTAGGCTTAAATTTAAAACTAAATAATATTAGAAACCTAAAAAAAATGAACACACAACTAAATAAAAGCAAAACCCTGTTCCCTTCTCATTTTGTTCAAGTAAATTTATTCTTAGTATCTTTCAGCTGTTTAATCTGGTATTTAACTTCCAATTTCTAATACCATACCTTATTGCTAGTTCCGTGCATTTTTGTTTTTAATTTTAAACACTATCATCTTCCTTCTATGGAAGATTAGGATTATCTCTTTCACACTGCCTCCTCAACCCTAATTTCAATGCATATACCTATTTTTCCTCCTGTTCTTCTTGTATAGTTATACGATGCTTTTCTGATACATCAATACTCACAGTTTAAATTGGTGTTGTACTATGATTACATTTCACCTCTCCTCCTCTTCACAAGTTTTTGTTATGTCTTTTGATTTGCTATCTAGGTCCCTATGACTATTTTAGCCCCAGACTTTCTTACAGAACTATAAAACAACTTTCTATAAAGTTTATGCCTTTGAACGTATTCTCTCTCTCTTTCTCTCTCTCTTCCTTCCTCCTCCCCCTCCCCCCCCCCCGCCCCCTTTACTGAAGATCCCTATCCTCCTGTGCATCTGGATTCATAGCTCTTTAGGCCAAAGACACTAGCTAACACTTTAAACTGCCATTGCTGGGAATTTTCTTTCATCATTTATTTTTCTTTTCTTCTGCACTGAATTCCTTTTTTCTTGGATTTTATATCTTCCTCTTATTTGGTCTATTTTTTTTTTTTTTGGTCTTGATGGAGCACATCTTCTAGACATTTTTTTTTTTTTTTTTACAAAAGCTGCATACAAGATAAAATGTTTGGAGATCTTACATGCTGAGAATATTTTAACTCTACCTTTGCATTTGATTAAAGTATAACTGAGGCTAGAGTTTTAGGTTAGAAATAACTTTTCTCTTAGACTTTAGGAAGCATTGCTTTGTTGATTTCTGTTGATTTGTTACAATTTCATTACCAGTCCGAAGTTATTTGGATTTCTGACATTTTTATATATTTCTGAATTTTTCTGATGATTTTATTACTTGAATCTTTCACTTCAGCTTTCTGAGCTCAGCTAGTCAGATTCCACTAGTCCATGTCCTTTCCATCTTATGAAATTGTTTTTATTTCTTGTCTGCTGTCCCTACTGTCTCTCTCATTCCCTCATCCATTTTCTTTGCCCTTTTGGTTATATACACTTTTTTTTCTTTGCTCCTATTTTAGTAGTATTTCAGGATTGAACGTATGTGTTAAGCTATCATGTTTAACCTGAATTCTGTTAAATTTTTAATCTTTTTCATTTCAAAGTTAGTAATTCTGCCCTCTGTCAGTTGCTTTTAAACTGTAAGATTTTGCAACATTTATCAGCTATGTATATATGTATATGAAAAATTAATAGAATATATGTCTATTGTTTTCTCTTGATTCATTAGTATTAAGAGTGATTAAGAAGGTGTCTTATTAAGTGTTAATTCAGGAAAACTAGGAAAACAAATAAGGAATTGGTTATGAAATTATTGGAAAAACTGAAGTAGTGAAGAGGAAATGGTGAGGTTACCCACCTACCATCTGTCTGGCTGAAGGAACAGCAGACAAAATGGGGTTAACCAGAGCCCGGGACTTCTGTGCTGAGGAGCCTGTTGAGGTTCTACTGCTGCTCTCCTGCTGTTGCAACTGTCACCACCTTTTGCAGGCAGATAGGAGCCCACGCCCCCACTGATGCTGCAGAAACCCAGGAACCCGCAGTTTTCTGCTACAGAGGCTGCTGCTGCTGGTATTGGAGCCAGAGCCCATAAACACCATGCTGCTGAAGCTGATGGAGCACCACCTCTGCCATTGCTGTGGAACTGGACTGCCTGAGCAGGACCCCAGCACTTCCTTGGCCCTCTGGCTGATGGTTCTATGTACCACTAGAAGCAGAAAACACACACACACACACACACACACACACACACACACACACACAGATTTTTTTCCTCCCTCCTGGTTTTCAATCCTCTAATAGTTCCTCCCATTGGCAGAATTTCACTAGAAAGAAGCTGGCAAGGAAGTCTGTGAGATGTAGTTTATAGGCTCCCAGCCATCCTGTGATACAGAGGAGATTCCAGAAGGCTGAGAAAAATGTTGAGAGCCAAATGACAAATAGCTAGCCAGAGGGTTTAAAGGGAAAGTCAGTAACTGACTTGTGAATATCATCATTTTTCTGGATAGGGATATCTATCTGGCATATCCTGAGTGTGATACACATCTATAAATATATATACACACATAGTTTTAATAGTTGGAGGCCTTTGAGAATAAAATCATATCTGCTTATAGTGAAGAAGTTTGATAATTATCCAACTGTGAAGAAAACTTTAATGATTATGGTATTTCATTGATTATTTTGGCATTTTTAGAGTTTATCTCATAAATTGCTGTTTTCACTAACTGTAGAATTTGGAGTGAGTATACAAATTTAATAGGTTGTTAAGTGAGACTTTTCCCATTGTCTCAGATTTTCGGTTAAGGCCAACAACTGAGCATAAGAGACTTACAATTCCTCACATTCTAAAGGTTGCTGTGAAGACAGTCAAAATTAGGTTCAGAAACTACCTTCAGTGCCAGCTAAGACAGGACAGGGCTGGACCTTCTGCCACCAATCTACCCCTTTCCTCCCACTTGTCCTCCTCCTGCTCTGAATGCACCTGACTAGAATGAATGACTGGACACTTTTTATTTTTATTTTTTAGCTTTTATATTAGAGTGAATATGATCTTTCAGGCAAATCTGGCTATTTTTTGTTGCCAAAGTTGAAGATGAAGAAATTCTTATTTGACCGGTCAGCATGTAATTGTAGAAGATAAAGAGTGTCTGTCTTTTGGGGTCCTGTGCTCCTCCTATCAGAGAGACTTAGGAGTTCAACTCTGCTCACCAACTGTTCATGTTTTGAAAAGTCAAAGGGAGGGCACAGTCACTACAGAATATAATATTCCCATTTACTTGTTCTTATGCTTTTTAGGCATAGCTTTTCAAAAAAAGAAATGGATTCTGTTAAGAGTTAATGGCAATATGATACTTAGATGGCATTTGCCCAGAGGACTCCTGAGTTTCCAAATCCTTTGGCACCATGGCCATTCTTCCCTGAGAAATCCTCAAAGAAAGTGTGCAGGTTACATTGACCAGAAAAGCACAGTGACATCATACTGTAGCAACTGCTGGAGATTCTCTGTCAAACTCCAAAGCAGACCGAGAGGGAACCAACCAGGATTCCATGGAAAAATCCCTGACTTATATATACTGACATGGCTTAAATGGCCTAGAAGCAAATGGCCAAAGGATTTGTGCTGACCATTTCTCTCCTCCAGTATCTGATCCACATTTGGATGTTACCAGTCTCATATGATGAAAACTCCACTCATCAGTGCCAAGGAGTGAGACATAGAAGAGCTGGAGACAATCTCGCCCACTGCCTTAGTGTGCTCTCCCTGAACCCTCTTGGGTTGAAGGTAAGCCTACTAATTCAAATTCCCATTGGAAGAGAAAGAGAAGGTGAAGAGAAAAAGAAAGAGAAAGGAGAGAAGAGAAAGAAGACCAAGCATTCTCCTTGGGAGAGCAGTTCCCAATCTTAGCCTGCAAGTCCGGAGAGTCCAAAAAGGCAAAAATTGAAGAGCAGTTTGCTAGCTTTGATCGTCCCTTACTGCCAATGAAACATTTTGGAAAGAAGAAAACTAGAAGAGTAAGATCATACAAGTGTGTGATTTTAACCCCTGTGAACACCCCATTGGGATCCAGTTGAGAAAACTTGAGCCTGATCATCCAGATCAGCAATGGGATGAGGGTAGGTTTAGGGGGACAGCAGATATGAAGAAAACCTAGAATGTCTCTAAGACATCAACTAGTCGACTGTGCTAATGCCAGCCTTTGAGGTAGTCATTATGCATAGTTTAAAATTCTGAGGTTTTGGGTCCTCATGTTTCAGTGAAGAGCAAGTCTTAATTATATTTGCTGTGTAAAAATTTTATTGGTGGCTCTGGAATTGCTTTATCTTCTCATCTGCTGAGGCATAGTTTGTCTGGTTAATTTTGTTACTTTTTAGATTTTACAGTGTCTTTTCATGTTTGGCCTTGTATCCTCAACTGGACAAAGTGTTCCTTTGAGACAGGTGCCTTGTCATTTACTTTCTGTATTTCCAGTATCCAACCCAGTGTTTAGCATTGACTAGGTTCTCAACAAATGTTTGATGATAATGAAATTGCCTAGTTTATGGAGGATGTTGTTTAGGTTCAGTAGGGCCTTACCAGCACACTTAAAACAAACAAACAAACAAAAAAACACACAACTGTCTTCAAATGTCAGCTTTGTAAGTTTTTCTCATTATTCCCGTTAAAAATTGGTTTAAGAATACCAGGTGCTGTAGGCATAAAAAAAAAATTGATTTAACATTTTCAATACAGCTCGATAGGCTAAATTTATTTTTTGCCTTTGCACTGTTCTTTTAGAACATATATGTGAAGAACTTATATTTGGAAGAAGATATATATGAAGAACTGCTGAGACAGGGGCCAAGTCTTTTTTTTTTTTCCTTCACATTTCTTTTTATTTGACTTTGAAATTTGACTTATACAGAGTAAGAATCTTATAGAAAAAATCCTGAACTTGTCAATATGGATCTATTTTAATTTTTTAAATTGAAGTATAGTTGACTTACAATATTATATTAATTTAAGGAGTGCAACATAGTGATTCAGTATTTATATACATTACAAGATGATCACCATGACAGATCTAGTTACCTTCTGTCACCAAGAAGCTCTGTCATTTGAACTAAAGTTGTGGTACCCAGGGAAGAATGATAAAAAGCTCTTGCTTTGAAATGGCTCAGCCCAGGCAGTGGAAATAGGAAGCTAGGACCAATCTTAAAAGGACAGGATGAATTAATTTTCCATTCTCATTATGCCCCTGTCCAATGCTCTTTCTCAAAGCAAAATTACAATTATAATGAGAAATTATAAATGGGAAAAAATAATGGAAAGTGATTATGTCAGTCAACATGCTAAATTATGTATATCAGCTCATTTAATCCACACGACTACTCTATAAAAAACAGTGATTATCTGTGATTTATAAACTAGAAACCTGGGCTCAGAGGATTTGCCTAAATCCCACTACCTGTCATGGCAGAACTGTGATGTGAATTCACCCTGGTCTAGCCTGTAACCTTGACTACCAGATTCCACTTTCTCTTGAAGGATAAAGAGTGTTTTGGGGAAGAAAGAAGAGAACCTCGGAGGATAGGGATGGCCTGTTTCATACAACTTTTGGGAAGTTACCCAACCATCAGAAATCTGAGCTTCATATTTTATGAAAGTGGCAGTTAGTCCAGTTGAGGGTTTTGGATTGACAACTTCGCTGAGGTTTAGAAGTAACTGAGAGACATTTTAGGGTGAACTTTAAGACTGACATATTTTGCTTACTGTTCTGCATGATAGACATTCTCAGCTGAAAAGAATAATTCACTTGTATAAAAGAATGACCTGTGATTGGTTTATTGTCAGAAACAAATAAAATAAGTTATAATAAACCAAGACAGGGTATTTTGAAGGTGGTGAAAACCTGGGATCAGGTGCAGTATTAGCTTTTTTATTTATGTA
Organism: Rousettus aegyptiacus; assembly: GCF_014176215.1. Taxonomy (NCBI): domain Eukaryota; kingdom Metazoa; phylum Chordata; class Mammalia; order Chiroptera; family Pteropodidae; genus Rousettus; species Rousettus aegyptiacus. Next base: position 48,399,235 of record NW_023416284.1, read on the forward strand.
TATAATTTCATTTACCTTGTCTAGAGTATCTGTTTTTGTGTGTGGGTTGTTTTTTTTTTTTTTTTTGAATAATGAATGGAGTTATTTTAACCGAGTGCTAATGTGGTGAGTGCCAGGTGAAAAATTCAATTGAAATGCTGTCACAAGATTCTTTTGTTTTACTGACAAGAGTTGTCATGTTCTCTTGATTCCCGATATATGGAGAGTGAACTGATAAATAGTTTGGAGATGAAATTGTCAGTCACCATTATCACACTCAAGTAATTATCTTTTCTGGTGTCTTGCACTGCCATGAAATTCAAGTTCTGGAGTATGAAAGGAAAGAGAAGGAAAAAAACAATATGGATGTGACTATAAATTGAAAAAGTGTTTAAGTTAGAAAAGTAAGATACCAAAGGAGCTTGAATATGGGGGTGGGGGGACGGAATTTGCTGCTACTTCTGAGACTGAGAGGGAATGGGGCCAGGAAGAGGGTGCAGATCAGAGGTGGATATACCTTGAGGCTAATAAAGCTCAAGCTTCAGGGGCCTTTCCACAGTGGAGATTATTCCAAAGCCTTGATAAGGACCATAGCAGTGTATTCACACAGCCATACGCTTTTGTAAAATTTGTGTGAGATATTTAATTGTATTGTCTCTTATCTTTTTTTCACTCTGATTTCTAGTCCATCACATTTCTTCTTTGAGGTGGATTTGGAGTGACCCCAAACATCGTCTGAAGTCTAGCCAAGGAAATTTGACTGTAGAACATATTTTTAGTTTAATGAAATATATTTATGTGACTCACACCATCACTTCCCATATATTTAAGTTACTACTTCCTCATCTGACATAGGAATAGCTTCCAGGAATATTCTTATTGCCCGCTCTGCCAACCTGATTGATGTTATGACTCATGTGTATGTGGCCAAAGTGATACGAATATGTCTTAAGGTGCCTGGCATCTAAAGTATGCATGTAGTGGAACAAAAACAAGGTTTGAAATATATGGAGCGGTCTATGGAAAACTTTTCTAATCATTAGATGTTTAAAACTGTAATTGGAGGATTTGGTTCCTATCAATATTCTTACCTGTCCGGAATAAACTTAATAATATAGTATTTAAAGTAATCATATGCTTTTTCTTTTTTTTTTCTTTTTGTGGAAAATGTGTGAAAGAGAATTTGTCAGAACTCCTGTATTTGTAAGGCAGATATGTAATATTTCTACAAATAGTGATTATATCTACAATAGCCATATAGAAAATAACCTTTATAAAGGTTATATCAGTTTTTTATTATTGTATAATAAACCTCCCCAAAACTTATTGACTTAAAACAAAAATCATTATTCTGTAGCTGGAAATTTAGCTTGGGCTCTTCTAAGATGGTTAATCTTTACATGGTGTTTGTTGGACATGCACGTAATTTAGGGATCTCAGCTGAAATGGCTAGTGCTCTTTCTTCTCCCCACGAGGTACCTCATCTTCTACAAAGCAGCCAAAGTTTGTTCACACTCACAGAGTGAGAGCATAAGCAAGGTATCTCGAGGCCTAGGCTTATAATTCATACAACGTCACCTTCGTTGCATTATATTAATCAAAGCAATTCACAAAGCCATGTTGGAGAAGGTCATCGAGAGAATGTGATTAGAGCTTGACTGACAAGCTGGACCCAGGCAATAAGAAGCTGCTCCTTCCCTCCCCTGCCTTTGGAATGTATGTTCTACCCATTGTCCCCACACTAGGAGCAATCTCAAGGATGCAGCCTTGAGAGAACAATGTGTTATTGAGACCATCTGGACTGAATATGTAATTGAACTTAGTTAAGGCCTCTATGTAAACTTTTAAAATTCTGGCAAACAGTGAAGAGATCTATTGGTCTTGCAGTTGCCCAAATTAACACTCATATGTAAGTTCCCTTGCTTATTAAATGTGCCAACTACCAGTCTGGAATGGTTTGCTACTTCCTTTGGTCTCTCCTTGCCCTCTGGATGGGAGCCAGTTTCAGATTTCACCTGGGAAGTTCCTGAGGCTGTGAACTGACAATTGATGAACCAGCCAGGAGACCAAAAAAATGGGCTTTGGAAAAAAGGCATCTGCAAGGAAAATCCCAAGGTGACTGTTGACCTCTATCTATGTGGGGAAGTGTGATCCATATGTTAGATGCATGTGAGTATAGGAGCATCTGAAAAATACCAGCTGCCTTCATGCACTTGTTTGAGGAACTGGGCATTGTGTACTGTGGCAAAGAAGAGAAATGAATGGCTGCTGCGGTGGGCTGGCTTCTATGATGGACAGTTGGTTAGGCTGGGCACTGATGTACAACTAGAGGCTGAGACTCAAGTTAGAAAGTTGGAAGAAGGGCTGAGGTTAGAGAAGGACATGCAGTTGTTCACCACTCTGTTAGCATTAGGTCTGGTGACCTTATCATGCCATTTTTCAAAGCTAGGAAGGTGCCAGATGCCATGGGTTAAGGTTCAAGCACTTGTGACAGACCTGATTGGAATGCTAAGAGGTGGAATCTCTGGGAAAATGAGGAGAGAGCAGAGGAGGATACCATGGTATTTGGCAATGAAATGGACAAATGCCCTGGGCCATCTTACCTGTAATGCAATGGAAAATGAAAGCACAGCAACAACAACCCCAGCCAGTGGGGCAGTCCTCAATTCAGAAAATATTCATAACGAGAGTATATACTCCTGTTGAGTTTATTGTTATAGCTTCCAAGGTCCAATGAAAGGTCAGGGAAGGTATCCAGGAGTGGTTAGTGTGGCTATGGGATATGTGGGGTAATGGGGGTATTTTTCTGACCAGGCAGGAGGCAGAGAAAATGAGCAACATCACCACACAGCCTGCCCTCCAGCAGCATGTGCAGAGCATTTGGGGGAGAATGGGAGGTTCAAGGCACTCATTCCCTTTATATAGATTGGATTATTCTAGTTTGCAGGGAGGCTTGGCCCAATAAGGGGATTTCCCTGGGCATGTGAGATTCTGGAAATCTGTAGAGGAGGTAAAGTAAATTCTTAGAGAGCTGGGAATGAGACAGACAATCTACAACCCTGTCTTTGAAGGTTCTGATCAGGACACATGCACTGCAGGAATGAAATCCAAGATACTTCAGTCCTCCCCCACCACCTGGTATGGGAAACTGATATCCATGCTAAACCTAGTCATGGAACAAGATATTTATGATACCAGGCAAACTATTCCTGATTTGAGGATAACTGACAGATTCTGGTAATAAGTATGGGCTGTGGGAAAGACCCCAGACAAAGATAGAACTTGGAAAGCCAAAGGGCTATTTACTGCTATTACAGTAGTAAAGGGACCAGTAAAGGTAACCTGGAATAAATGTGGTTTGACCTCATTGTTGCTGAAATCCCATCTGCAAAAAGAGACCACCAATCCAACACCGTGTTGGTCAGACTGTGGGAAATCTTAAAACCTAACAATTCAGACCTGCCCCACCTGACCCTACCATTTCTGTTGCCCCACCTGCTCCAACAGAAGTCTCAGGGATATAGTCCTATTTGGGGTGGGTGCCTCCATGTACTGAGCGAGTTTCAGATGTCACCCTGGAAGCTCCTGAGGTTATGACCAGCCTAGATTCAAGGAGTGAGGAAGTGAGTTGTTGCAAAGAATTTGCGGTCACTTCTTTTTTCTTTTTTTTTTTTTTTTTGGCGAGGCAACCTTTGGTTGACTTCACAGATTGCAAGGACCTTCTCAGTTTACAATATCTTTATTTTTTATTTTTTATTTTGTATGCCTACAGCACTTTGTCTTCCTAGGTAGTCTCTTATCCAAGTACTAACCAGGCACGACTCTGCTTAGTTTCTAAGAGCAGATGGGATTGGGCTTGTTCAGGGTAGCATGGCCGTAGACCACTTTCTGTAATCTGCTCTATAGAATTTTCCAATTTGACAAAAATCTTAAGCATTTGCATAACAATACTAAGTTGTGAGTCTGAAAGAAATCACTAAACTATTAATAATAATAAAAGTATTATGTCAACTATGCTAGAGGCAAAGCTGAACTATCATTCTTTTCTCTATATATAAAATGCTGAGAAAATCATTATATGGAGAGGCAATCAAAGAGTATGGAGCCAAAAATATGATGGGAGAGGAGAGAAGGATCAACAAAAAGTGTCTTCAAGATCCAGTTGAATTTTCGTTTGGTTTCTGTAACCCAGATGTCAGCACCATGCTTTGGAGCTCATAAACCCTGGGTTTGAATAAATTCACATTACTTAACAGTTGAGAGATTTTGGAAAAGTTACCTATTTCTTTGAGAATCAAATTTTTATCTGAGAAAAGGAGTAACACCTATTTTTTTTAATTTTTGATGAAAATTAGTTATTAAATAATGTATTAAAATGCTTACTACTATTCTGATATGTAGTTGACAGAGATAACATTTTTATTGAACATGCCTACTATGCCCCAGGTTCTGTTCTAGGAACTAGGGTTATAGTGGTGAATAAGACAAAATTCACAAAATTCCTATACTCAAGAAGATTCCCTTCTCCTGAGGATTTTATATATCTAGTCAGAAAGTTACTTACTCTTAAGGAGCTTATATTCCAGGCTTTAACAAATTTTAGTTTCCTTTCTTAGTTAACATAAAGACATGAATAAAATTATGAGGAAAAATATTTGGAGCAATAGTCTATGGAGATTTTGTACATTTCCTATTTAAAAGTGTGCATTAATTGATCAAAAAGAGTTTAAGGAGAGAAGATGCTGGGAGTTCACATATAATGAACTTGCCCCAATCATAAATGGAGGCTAAATTATTTAGTATTACTCTAATCCAGTTAGCTGGGAAAATTGGATCTTTCTCCATCACATTTAAAAGAAAAATTCTTATCAAAGGCAAGCTGTTCCCTTGTTTCTTTAGTATCCTAGAGAATTAAAAGAAAATCTAATTTAGGAAAGCTTTTCTGTCTTTAAAAAAACTCAATATGTTGAAAAGGCAACATTAAGAATGCATTCCCTATCTGAATCACAATTATATTGAAAATATCAAATATTAAGTTTATATGCATTTTCTTTTACTATCTGTAGAAATAATATTACAATATGCATTAAGTCTATTAATTTATTTTTCTCCTAGAGATGAATAAATTATCCTTATGTAGTTGCCTGGCTGGGAGGGGGGAAAACTCTCAATTTTTTATTGAAATTATACTTTCAAGAGAGAGCTCATTTTAAATGTTGTTCATCTTTAAACTCTGACAATTGGCTATATACTTGTGATTAAATACATTGTTTCTGAAAATACTAGGAATACTAGGAAAACCGATAAACCTCTCATTTTATTTTGAACTTAGCTATAAAACCTATTAATGTTCTAAGGTTTTAAAAATTATATTTCCTTGGGTTTTACAACATGGATTAAAAGTGATAAAGGGCACAGTTATTTTGTCTACTCATACCTGGGAGGACGTGGAATGTTGGTTTATTGACTGATATCAGGTATTAAAAAAATATAACTTATAATTAGAAAAACCCATTCTCAAAAGGTATCTCTCTCTCTAACAGTAATTAAGTATTTTTGCTTATTTCACATATAGTCCAAACTTGATTGTGTACTGGAATTAAATTTGTGTTTTCATTTTAAAAACATATCCTCTTCTGTCTTTTCTGTACAGAATATGGTTTACTATTTACCCTAAATTCCCCTTTCTATTATTTTTCCTACATTTTCCTTTACCAAAAAAAAATTTTTTTCTCTCTCTTTACTATTCTTAAATCATTAAGAGCTGATTCTCTCTTGCTTTGGAGTTAGATTTTGAAAGAGAATTTGAACAAAGGTAAGTATGTTTGGCTTCACTTCTCTAAACTAAGACTAAACTGTTCTAAGATAGTAACTTCTACTATAGAATTGTTCTTTTTCTTTCCCTGTCTACCTTAAACCAAATACCTTTTCAGTCAGGCATTATGAGGAAGGTCGTGCATTCTTTGTAACCACACTACTCTTTCTCCAAACAGTTGAGACATGCGAATAGATGAGTTACATCTCTGGATTTGAATTGCCCCAGTTAGGCTGATTGATCTATCTATTTAACTTTCAGTCAAATATTTTTTATATAACATTTTTTCTGTAAAGTGAATATTGCACAAACAGTACAGACCATTAAAAAATACATTGAACGTCATCAAAATAAAAAAAATAAAAAAAACTTTTGCTCATTGGAATCCATCATTAAGAAGATGAAGAAATAATTCATGTATATTTGACAAAGGTCTTGTATCCAGAATATATAAAGAGCTATTACGTCTCAATAATACGAAGGCAATCAAATTAAAAAATGGGAAAAATTTTTGATCAGCTACTTCACAAAAAATATACAAATGACGTCACTAGTCAGTCATCACTCTAATGCAAATTAAAATCACAATGAGATACTTGCTACATAAAATGCAAATGATCAATAATACTAAGCGGTGATGAGGCAGTGGAGCAACTGGAGCTTTCAAACATTGCTGCTGGAAATATAAAATGACACAGCCATTTTGAAAAAACAGTTTAGCAAGTTCTTATAAAATTAAATATGTATGTGTCATAAAGCAATTTTTTATAAAATTAAATATATGTATCATAAGAAATTCTGCTCCTAGTTATTTATTCAAAAGAAATAACAATGTGATCAAATGTTCTTAGCCACTTTAATCATAAAATCAAAAAGAAAAAGAAGAAAACAACTAAATGTCTATTAGCTGCTGAATAGATAAACAAATTGTGCTATATCCATACAATGAAATCTTACTCAGCAATAGAAAGGAACGAACTACTGATACACAGAATAACAGGGATCTATCTTTAAAATATCACACCAAGTGAAAGAAACCAGTCACAAAAAACATACTGCATGATCTCATATATGTCATTTTTAAAAAAGTATAAACTATAGAAACAGAAAGCAGACCAGAGATAAAATTAAGATGGGCAAGAGAATCTGTTTCAAAAAAGTATTAGGCAACTTTTGGAGAGATGGAAATATTTTATGTCTTGAATTTGGTGGTGGTTACACAGTTTTATACATTTGCTAAACTTCATTGAAGTTTTATTTATAGAAGTTATGCTTCAATAAAGCTGTTAAAGGAATACTTATCATAATTAAGAAAATACAGAAAGCTATAAATATAGGAAGCCATAAAAACAAATGAGAAAAGTTTTTTCTCATTTAACTACTACTAATACTTTTAGTAAATTTTTACTTGAAATCTACAGAAAATGCAAAATCGTAGTTGTACAACTCAATGAATGTTCACAAAGTGAATACACCCATACGACTATGACAGAATAATGAGATTGAACATTATTTAACACTCCAGAAGCAAGTCTCCCTGTAAGGAGTAACCCCTCTAATCATTAATACTAGAGGTTAGTTCTGTCTGTTTTTTGATATTTATATATATGGAATTATTTACTTTATGTCTAATTTCTTTAGCTCAAAAACACCTTTGCAAGGTTCAGCCATGTTGCATGTAGTTGTAGTTCATTCACTGTTATTGTTTTATAGATTTACATTATGTGAATATGCTAGAATTTGTCCATTCTATTGTATATAATTATTGAGTTATTTCCGGCATTGAGTTATGAAGACTAAAACAAGAATATGAACATTCTTGTGTATGCTTTTTGATGAACAGAATGTATACCTATTAGTTATATAACTAGGAATGGGATTGCTGGGTTGTAAAATATGTATATATGTTAATTTAGCAGACATTTTCAAATAATTTATCGATGTGGCTATACTAATTATACTCTCAGTGGCAATGTATGAGCATTCCAGTTGATCCACATATTAATATTTAGATGTGTATTTTCACAGAATTATAGAGCAATATATTAGTTAACTTTTAAAATTTTTATAACTTTTAACAAAATTGTTCTCATATGGTATACAGATATTTGACTACTGCTGCTCTTTGAATTATTTTTACTTAGCATTATAACATGACCATGTTATAAATATTTTCTAAAGGTGATTATTAATGGCTGCATAATATTTTATCATAAGATTTTTACTATCCCCTGCAGCTATCGTTTCCTGTCACTGCCTGGAAAACAGCATATAATTTAGTTCCCTAAGGTATACAATAGTGACAAGTCATATCTATGTCATAGGGTAACTGTGAAAATAATCTAAGCAGTGCTTTACATATACATATTATGTACTAGATATTCAACGAATTAGTTTCTTCCCCCTTCCAGCACTATATTCATTTTCCCTAATGGAGGAAAATAGTTCCAATGTAGTAAATAGATCTCCTGTAAATTTTTTCATTAGAGCTTTATAGTTTTTGCATATAGATCCTGTACATATTTTGTTAGGTTTATGATAAAATATATCATTTGGGAGGATGTTGTTATAAATATATTGTGTTTTGATTTCAAATTTCAATTGTTCTTTGCTGGTATGCAGGAAACAATTAATTTTTGTACATTAATTTTGTATCCTGCAACCTTGCTATAATCACCACTTATTAGTTCCAGGAAGGTTTTTTTGTTTTCTTTTGTTGTTGTTGATTCTTTGTGATTTCTACATAGATAACTATGTCATCTGTGAACAAAGACAGTTTTATTTCTTTTTTTCCAATCTGTACAACTTTTTTTTTTTTTTGTCTTGTTGCACTGGCTGGATCTTCAAGTATGATGTTGACAAGAATGGTGAGAGAGGACAGAAAGTGCCCCTAAGACCTTTGATCACCAAGAAGGTAGTTCATGTAGAGAAGAACAAAATCAAGAAACTACTGAAACCAAGTGGTATAGTGTGACAGAGTTGTTTAACTTTGTAGATTGTTATCATCAGCTCTTGAAGACCTTTCACTAAAATAGATTATGAGAGTAACTAATTTAGGGGTTTTGTCTTTGGTTTGGGATGCTGCAGGGTGGAAGAGCAAGTTTAGGTTGACACAGCTCACTATTGAACAATCAAAGATGGCTATATATAATCCAGACATGCAGAAGATTATTCTCCAGGGAGCAGATAGCTTGGTGAACTAGATAAAAGCTACCTTAAGGTCTATTTACACTTGAGAAGGGTGACTGCCCAATTTCTCTTATAAATGTCAAGTTGAATGTCCCAGATGAAACAGCTGATATGCTTCATATGCAAGCCATGGTGGACCGGCTTTATGATGACCAGGATATTCGCCCACTAAATATGACTCTTACCCAGGTTACAGTTAATGCCGTGAGGATAGTGGCGGCGGGGGGGGGGGGGGGGGGGTGGCTTTTTTATGGGCACACCATATATCTTTATTGTTATAAAATCAAGAAACAATCCAAGAAGCTTTATAGAATTTTCTGTCTCAGCTTCTTCTAATGGGTCTTACAGGTAGTAATAAAAACATTAACTTAACAAAAGAACACAGGGAAGGAGAACTGAGAGTCAAGAAACTCCTCTCAGCAAAGTGGAAATTTTTAAACCATTATTAAGAAAAAAGCTAAATAAAGCAAATATTGATAGGAGTGAAACAAAGAGGAAAAATGCAAAGATAATCAAAAGACTCATCCCAGCAGAGTGGAAGTTTTTAGATGGTTATTAAGAATGTGTTGAATAAAATGGATATTGATGACGCTAAAAGATAAACTGAGGCACATTAAAATTTTTGAGTTTACATGAGCAAAAATCTGTTTGAATCAGGCAGCACCAAACGAGAAATGGTTAGGAGCACTCCACTGACAGGAGCTAGGGGAAAGAGTTTTATAGAGAAGATGCAGAAGCAAAGCAAGGAAATTATTTGATTGGTTATAGCTTAGTGGTTGCCTTGTTTGGGAGAGCCTAATTGGTTGTATGTGATTGGTTGTCAGGGTTTAATTTCTTAACCTTGAGGTATTAAGTTTTGGTTTGCTTAGACTACTAAGGTATTATAAACCACCTCAGCCTAATGGCCTTCTTGCTTAATTATTTTAAAAATGTGATTGAAAAGAAGATTGAAAAGAAGGTCTTTATAATACTTTTAAAGTTGGGTAGGCCAAAGGGACCCCTCCTCCTAGCTGGTCCCCTAACATTAAAAGGTCCCAAATAAGTCCCTCAATTTGCCTCAGTTAGGAGAAATTTAAAAAGTCAGGAGGCAAATATTACAATAAAAAACCCGATCTGCAATCCATTGAGGCAATCCATTAAGCTGACAACTTAATCAAAATAAAGATTGACAAAAGGTGAGAGTCCATTGGCTCTACCCTTTCTGAGAATTCAAAGCCTTTTTGTACATGAGCAGATATAATGGTCAGGGAATGGAGAAGAGATGTTTCTGGGACTCTAATATAAGAGCCACATACACTGTAGTAACAAAACCCATTGGTGAAGCCATGACTTGGGCTAAATTATATTGAGAAAACATAAAAATGTAAGCGTTAACAGAATTGTGAAAATTGGAATGTTTAAACAGGCTTTAAGTAAAGAAGTGTTTCCTTTATCTGAATGTTTTATGGCAATAGATATCATGTCTGGCTAGAGAACACTTCTCCTACCTTGAGTTGTAAGACAAAAATCAGTTGATGGAATCCTAATGGAGGCTATAGTTAGGGATGAATCAAGGTAAAAGTTTATAGAATTGGTATGTTCGAATAGGCTTTATGAGAAGTGGTTACATTTATTTTACCTGATTGTGTTATAGAGATGGACATTGTATCTGACTAAGGAATGTTTCCCTTACTCAGCAATGTAAAATAGAAGACATGTAAATCTGTCTTTCAAGCAATATCAATTAGACATGTTAAATGGGAACCAGTAAGATTGAATGAGCCCACAGTATAGAATAAAAGTTGGAGTGCTGATAGGGACAAATTTTCTGTGTGATAGCCCTTTGTAGAGAATACACAAAGGCTAATGAGAAAAATTTGAGTACCTTCCTGCAATGCCTACTCAGACTTTGGACTAGAGAATTTCCATTTGAGGAACAATTACTAGCTTGCTGCGGGCCATTAATTAAAACTACCACTATGACTAATGGACATAAAATAATCTCAAAACCTGAAATACTCATGATGTTGGAGAAACACTCTAATGGGGATCACAGCTCTAAGAAGATTTCCATAATAAAATGGAAATGGTTTATGCAAAATCATAGTACCTTGGGAAGAGAAGGGGGAGATATTCACAAGCAGAGAGCCTCTTTTCCCCTAGGACTATCTCTGTGAAGAGCTGCTGGATTCTATTGTCACTTGGTCGGTGTCTTATAAAACAGCTTTTGACTGACCAGTAAAAAGTTGCTTGGTTTGTGGATGGCCATTCCAAGGTGAACAGAAAACATCCAGCTTGAAAGGCTGCCACTCTGATCAAAGAAGGTAAAAGCAGATTAGCTTGGTGGGTGGAATTGTATGCTGTTTTCCTAGCAGCGACAGAGGATTAGACAGTGGTAAAAGTCCCTATGTTTGGGTTTTTAGTGACTCATGGGCAGTTGTCAATGGCCTGGCCATACAATCAGACAGGAGGGCAATGGAAATCTGACCTATTAAACGGATGCCCATATGAGTCACACCCCTATGAAAATGATAATTTGAGGGGAGCATTAAAATAAGACATGCTGAACTCCCTTTTAGGCTCAGAAAGTGATTAGAATCAACAAGCAGACACACCCACATGCTCAGTAAAGATGGCTACCTGGGTCTATGAAAGGAGTGGATATGGGGCTACTGCAACAATGCAGAGATGAGCCGAATCTAGACATATTCCTCTTGTACCATTTGAGGCACAAAATGCCAATAAGAACTGTTCTGTTTGCCAACAAAAGAGACAGAGACTGCAGATGGCTTTGTGGAAGATTCTATGGGAGGAATGCCCTGATCATAGCTGGTAAATCAGATGATGCTGATAGCCCTAGGGGGCTACAAAGGGGTTTTGACAGGAATAGATACTGACTCTGGATTGGGCTATGCTTAGCAGGTGGTAGATGCAAATGCTCAGAATGCTATAAAAGAATTGGAAGACACTGCACCAATTTGGACCTCTGAGTCATATTTCTTCAGGCCGAAGAACATACTTTATAGCTTAAAATGTTCAACAATGGGCAGAGATAGTCTCCTCAGAGGAATAGTTTGATAGATAATGGGAATGGTCAATTCAAATATGGGTTGTCTAAAACAGGACTAATATATAGGCATGAAGTGCTGGCTTACACACCTTCACAAGTGTGTGCTCACATTCAACGGGAGTGGGGCTAAAGAAGTGCCCTTACTTGACAGATTTCTCTTTTTTTTCTGATGAACCTAGAGAAGAGTGAGTGGAGGAGGATACCTTGCATGACTCTGCAATTCTTGTCAAGTGGGGAGGATACTGGTATAACAGCTATACATTTTTTTTCTTCCCCACATTATCTCAATTTTGTGTGTGTGTGTGTGTGTTTTTTTCCACTCAGTGGTCACACAAACAGGGCTTCAATTACAAATGCTGGAAACAGGGATGAGTCCTAAGCAAAACACCATAACTACGTTTTGAAACCTTGATGTCAGAATTCCTAAAGGCCTGATAGAATGGGTTGTGCCTTCACTCTATCTGGCAAAATTGGGGTTAACAGTGAATGTGGCTATATTGCCTAGTGGCAAAAATAGTCTACTAGTTCTGCACCTGTCTAACCTTCCCTGTATGATAGGAGTGAACTGAGGGGAAGCTACTTGTTAAACTAGTATAGCTGCTTACAATCAAACCAGCACAATGGCCAAAACCATTGTTCTTCCCAAAGAGTTTGTGTGTAAATGAAGAGAAGGGAAAATAATAGCTGAGAATAAAGAAGTGAATAAATGGATTATTTAACTAGGCAAATCCAATATTACATTAACAATTTAAAAGAGGTTCAGAGAAAGAAATGATATTGTCTTTTAGCTCATTTATACCAGATGCCTGAAAGGGTGAAGTCAGGCATCTGGTATAATTGACTGCTCCTGCTTTTGGAACTTGACAAGATTGAATAGAAGCCTGAAAACCTGAATGGCCTTGCCTTGGGAGAAATTTTCATATAATATGATGATGACCTGGATTAATTATCAGGGACTGAGTGGAATTCCAGTTACATGCCATTATCTTTGGGTTTTTATGACCCTTTTGCTATAAGGCATCCATGATTACTGGGGTGGACTGTGACATAATAAGAAATCTATGTCTGGTCTCTGCCCTTGTTCTCGCACAAAGCTCCTAAGACTCTTGGAATCTCTAGAATAATGAGAATGTCTTTTTGTATGCTAATAAAATGACTGGTAGTTAGGGGCCCTAAGCAGCCTTAGGATGGGGGCCGGTTGCCGGAAAGATCAAATCATAATTAGGAGGTTGGAACTTTCAGCCCTACCCTAATTCTCCAGAGATGGAAGAGGCACTGGAAATTGAGTTGATAATCAATAAAACCTAAGTGATGAACCTTCATAAAAAACCCTAACTGAATTGGTTGGGAGACCTTCCAGGTTGGTGAACATATCATATGCTGGGAGGATGGCACACTTCAACTACATGAGGACAGAGCTCCTGCATTCAGGACTCTTCCAGACATTGTCCTACATACTTCTTCATCTGGATGTTTATATCCTTTATCATATTCTTTATTATATAGTAAACTGGTAAACATAGGTAAGTGTTTTCCTGAATTCTGTGAACCATTCTAGGAAATTATTGAATTATTTAACCCAAGGAGGGGGTCATGGAAACCCTAAATTTATAAGCCAGTATGGGAGGCCCAGACTTGTGATTGGAAAGTGAAGGAGATCTATAGAGATCTGATGCTAAGTCCAGGTAGATGGTGTCAGAATTAAATTGAATTATAAGATATCCAGTTGGTGTTGGAGAATTGGTTGGTGTGGGGAAAAAAATCCACACAGCTGTGGTTCCTTCTATTCAATTGTCTCTCCAGATTTTACAGTGGTGGTTTGGCCTGAGACATCAATTCTATGAAGAAAAAAACAAAACAAAACAAAACAGGAGAGTTGTTGATTTTTAATTTGTTCATTTTTTTTCTTGCTATAAAGATTTCAAACTCTTTACATGTCAGAGCTGAACTGAAGTCCACAGATAGTGATTACATTTATTGTTTCTTCTAAATTTTATACTAGAGTGCTTGTTTAGGCTCTAAGGTAGATGACCATTGGTTTGCCCGGATCATGATTATATCAGTTATAATTAAGTTAAAGCCTGTAAATTATTTTAGCACTCCTTTTCAATCTTAAATATTTCTCAGTTTGGATGTAAATCATATAGTCACTCTTGCTAAAACACCCTTTGGAATAAAGACTTTTCTGACAAAGGCAGGTATTTGTGGTTCCTGCACCCATATGGTTTTGTTACTGGAAAATTATACACTTCTTTTTCCTTTCTTTCCTTAGTATCTCTCCTTTTACAGAATTTGTGTTCATTTTTATTGTTTTCACAGAGACTCCTGTTGAGGTAATTAGAATATGTTTTACTGTGACAATTAAGATCCTGTGTAGCCACAGAGCTTAACTATCAGGACAAAGATTTGAGAATGCCCATCTTCACGTGACCATCTTTGTTCTTTTGGGCTGCTATAACAAAATATTATAGACTGGGTAGTTTATAAACAATAGAAATTTATTTCTCACATTTCTGGAGGCTTGGAAGTCCAAGATTAAAGTCAGCAGATTCAATGTCTTGTATGAGCTCACTTTCTGGTTCATAGATGACTGTCTTCTTACTGGGTCCTCACATGGTAGAAAGGACAAGGGAGCTCTCTGGAGTCTCTTTGACAAAGGCACAAATACCATTTATGAAGACTCTGCTCATGACCTAATCACCTCCCAAAGACCTCACTTTCAAAAGTGATGCTCCTCCCTTTCGAAACCAAAGAGGTAACCCTGATGATCTCTGAATCTCCTTCAGGGTCATTCTTCCCATGTCTTTAAGAATAGTGTGTGTTCACAGCAGAATAACTTTATGGTTCTGTCCTATAAAATCTAAGTCCAAATACTTTCCTCATTCCTTCCTGTCTCATTCCCCTTCAGTTTAAACTGGCAGTTTTCCTACTGGAGTAGCTGATTAAGTTCATGGTTCACATGCATACTAATCTTATTAAATGCTCATGGTCATTGAGTGTTTTTCCAACACTTTCTCATTTTTTTTGTGATATGGATAGGCTAATAAATTTTCAAATCTTTAATTTCTAGTTCCTTTTTGGTCAATTGTCCCATCTTCAGATCATTTCTCACTTTTCACATTTCATTATAAGCATTCAGGAAGAAACTGAGCCACTCCTTTAATATTTTGCTTAGAAATTTCTTCAGCTAAATGTCCAATTTAATAACATGTAAATTTAACCTTCCACAAAACACTAGAACATGAACACAATTCAGTGAAGTTTTTTTGCCACTGTATAAAAAGTATCACTTTCCCTCCACTGACCAATCACGTGTTCCCATTTTCATGAGACCTCAGAATGGCCTTTGTCATCTGTTCATGGTGACTTAGATGTTCTCTAAGATGATCAAGGCCTTCTCTCTTCTTTTCTTTCTGAACCTTCACCAGAATCACAATTTATGACAATGTAGGCTTTTTCTAGCACATACCTTCAAATTCTTCCAGCCTTTGTTTATTACTCAGTTCCAAAGCCAGCTCTGCATTTTAAAATATTTGTTAGAGTAGCATTCCCACTTCTTGGTATCAATTTCTCTGACAGTTACAACCCTGTGTGGCCATTAGTTTAACTATTAGGTCCAAGATTCAGGAGTACCCATCTTAACATGACTTATCTATTTGTTCCAGGACAGTCTTACATAGGAAGATATAACTGGTAAACTAGTAAGTAACTTTACTGTTTTCATAACTCGTCTAAGAAAGTTGTCCTTTCACCTGGGCAAAGAACTTGCTTATACAAGAACATACTTATGAAGATTTGCTTCAGAACTCTTATCTCGCTGTCTGTCAATCATAGACTGTTATTAATTTGCCCAATCCTAATCAGTTCCTCACCTTAAAAGATTTTTCCATTTGAACATAGACCTCAAAATCTTCTATCTATTTACTGTCTATCTGTCTGTCTGTCTGTCTGTCTGTCTGTCTGTCTGTCTGTCTATCTATCTATCTACCTATCTATCATCTATCAATCATCTATGTTTCTCATCTCTCTGACCTCTCCCTTCTGAGAACTGTTAAGATTCTTGGGATTAGTTTGTCCCTTGTTGCAGTAGGTTTAGTCAACTTAACTTGCTTGATTTACAAGTTATTCTCATGGTCTTGGACTCCTTATAGTATTAGCATGTCTGAGGCAAGTATAATGATTAAAATCCCCTGTAATCCTTAAAACACTGAACTCTCCTAAAAAATTAAACTAGATAGAAAAGACACACAAAATTTTTCTTTGGGCCGCATTGCCTGCCTCTATCTGGCCAGATCCTTATTCAATCAATTCCCACTATAACAAACTGTTAATTCTCACACATTCCTATGAATTAAGAATGTTCTTATCTCAGCTCTACAGGTGGCAAACTTGGGACAGAGGCTAATTGACTTGCTCAAAGTTACTATGTGAACCAATAGCCTGGATGCAATATTACCCAAGTCTCTTGACTCTCAGGCCCATGCTCCATGCACCGGATGTGCTCTGCTGTCATTCTGTCTGCCATCAACAAGCTACTGACCTTGTGTTCCTATTATTTGGCACAGTCTATCATCTGTGCTAATATTATCTCTGTAGTTCCTACCTAAATTACTTTTCTGCCTGGCCAACTTTGCAGCGTTACAACATTTTTAGAGTATGGCAAATATACTGTAAAATATATATTTTTAAAATGATATAAGATATAGAAGTTGGAGAATTCTTAAAATACACCGAGTCTTACAATATATAGCTTCATGGTAATAGAAGAAATTCAAATAGTTTTCAAAATTGAGCTTTTCTTATAGGTGAGATCTGTGTAGCCAACCACACACTGTATACTTCAAAAGGAAGATGGGTAAACTAATGTTGCTTTGTAGCACCCAGGATAGCTAACAAATTACAAGCTATACTGTAAATATAGTGCCCCTTATGTAAACTCGATTTAGGCAGGACATCCTTAAATTATAACTTTCTATCTATCTCCATCTTGGCAATTTGTCTTCAAAAGTGTCATAAATTGAAACGGTTTGTCTTTCAATGGATTCCACTTCCTTTTGTTTTATATCTCCTTTCTTCATTCATTAGACTCATATTTACTGTAAAGCTGCCTCCTTGATTTGTTTCTTCGAAGGCCAAACCTGATCAAATAGACTGTTAGTAAGGTCTACTGAGGGCTTGTTCATTCCCACTTCCCTCAGAAAGCATGAAGAGTTAATAAATCTCACTTTAAAGAAGTTTCTGAAGCTTTGTGAGGGGTGATTTAGAAAGAGCTTTCAGGGAGCAAGAAGTGAATTTACTCACCTAGAAAGAGAAGTTCCTAAGAATCCTGAGTAACTGCTCCCAGCTAAAACAAGCCCATGGTGACCTCTTTACCCAGAACTTAATTAGGGCATGATCATATGACTAATTGCAGAATTCCTGAAATCTCAAATGCTTGACATCTAGTATTTTAAAGGGGAAGGTCAATTTTTCCTCAGGCTTTTTGCTCAGCATTGCATGAATGACTTTTGCTTTAAAACATTTTTACTGCTTATTTAGAGAAGATAGATAAAATTCTTGGACTGTATATATACGAATCAGAGATAATCTCTGGATGAAAGGATTTGGATGGTAGATGTAGGAATAGGGGCTAGAAAAGAATTGGTCTTGAAAATAAAGCTACAGAAAGGATAATAATATTAGGCACCAAGTAAGAAAAAGTAAACAAAGTGTCTGTGTTGATCCAGGCACCTAGGTGCCTTGTAGGGATATAAAGGTAATGAAGAAACAGACCCTGCCTGGATCCAGCGCAATGGGGAATACAGTTATACAAACAGGCCACTATAAGAACAGCTAAGTGTAGAAACAGGATTCACTTAAGCTAAGGAGGACTTCCTAGATAATATAATGCCTGAGCATATTTTTAATAACTCACTTCTGATATTTAAAATGTATATTAGTTTGTTAAGACTGCCGTAACAAAATACCACAGACTAAGTAGCTTAAACAACAGAATTTTTGCATACTTCTGGAGCCTAGAATTTCAAGATCAAGGTGTCTGTCATGTTTGGCTTTCTTTAGAGGCCTCCTTCCTTGACTTGGAGTTGGCTGGCTACTTGCTATGTCCTCACATGGGTTTTCCTCAATGTGCTCTCATCCCTAGTGTTTCTATGTGTCCAAATTCCCTCTTCTTATAAGGCTACTAAAAGATTTCATTACAGTCTGCCCATATTAATTACCTCTTAAAGACTCTTTCCAAGAGTAGTCACATTCTGGGGTACTGAGGGTTAGAGTATTGACATAGGAATTTTGGGGGAACACAATTCAGTCTATAAAAAAATGTTACAGATTTCCAAAAGAGAGCATAGGCTTTTTCTTTCCATCTTATTTATTTTTATATTCTTAATTCAGAAGCAATGAAGCCAGTCCACTTGAATTCGATCTCCACTGTGCCATTTACTGGGTGTGTAACTGAAGGCGAGTTGCTTGACTTCTCTCCATCTTAGCTTCCTTGTACATGAAATGGAGATGTTAATAACCACCTACTGGGTTTTTGTGAAGTTTAAATGGATGGATATATATATAGTAGTGCCTGGCATATAATAAACACTCAATAATGCAATACATAAAGGATAGTAATTATTTCTGGGCATACAATTGTACGATATGATATTTACGCATACTAATGCTCATAAATAAAGATTTGTATTCTTTGGAATGTATCCTATTTTTCATGAAATGTCATAATCTGAAAGAAAGATGTATAAGTTTAAGGTAACTATCCCAGCAACAATTGTGTCATTTACTATTCACGTATTCACATATGGCATACATCTGTCTGTTTATCTGTGTTTCTAAAATAATTCCAGTGAAATTTCAGATACGTAATATTGTTAATAAAAAAAAAATCTGTGTCTCTTTTTCATTTGTGTGGGTGATAATTCCATATTTTAGTTGGTTTGCTGTGCTAAATTTACCTTTTATCTAGTCTTGGGTGTATTTCTGGTGCATGTGTTAGTGCTTTTATTTGTTCTTTATGAAGATATTACCATCATTTCCTCTCCTGTATTCACAAACTCTACATCATAAGCAACTAGTTAAACTTTTAAAAAATAGTTATTATGGGTTGTGCTTTCATAGACAGCACCTTTCACCAATAACTATGACCTTCTAATAGTCAAATCCAATGAACTGTTTTCAGTCATCAGCCAACTTAATCAAAGTGATGTCTCTGCACTTTGTCCTTTTTAGTAATACTGCTTAGCATTTGCTCACTGCCTGGCCCTACTCTAATCACTTTTCATATATTAAATCATTTAGTCCTTACTACAACTGTATAAAATGGATGCTTTATCCCATTTTGCAGATTAGGAAACTAAGGTACGAGAAGATTAAGTTATTCACTCTTCACACAGTAAGCTCCAGGCTCAAGTGGTCATGGTTGGATTTTCATTCTGGGCACTTTTTCCTCTTTTGACTTAGAGCATGCTACTTGTTTCCCATCTTTCTGGCCACTTGTTTTTAATTTCCTTTATTTGATCTTCCTTCTTAGATGGGATGGTTCTTGAACATTGGCATTTCCCAGGGTTCTATTTTCTCCCTTTGAACTCTCGCACCCATTTCTAGGGCTCATCTACAATCAAAATAGAAATGGATCTTACCTCTATATCTCCAGAGCCACCTTTTCCTGAAATTGAATACATGTTTATAACCATCCACTCGTACCTCTAACTTGGATGCTGAGCACACACAGCATTGAACTCTCCCTTTGCCTCACTATTCCCAAATTGCTCCTTCTTCAGTTCCAATCCCTACGCCTAGTAGTAGACACCACAGTCTCCCTCATTTCACGCATATAATCTGGCACCAGGTTCTACTGATTCTAGCCCCATGTGGCTCTCTTCTCTTACTCTTGATGTCTAATTTTACTAACATTGCTTCAATTTAGCATTTGTAGGTGGGTGTTAATTTTCTATTGTCTTATCCTCTGTTAATGATTTTTCACTCGCTAAAAGTTAGTTTCAACATTGTGCAGTTAGCTTATACTTGCATTCTCTGCAGCTTGAGATGGTTCTATCCTTTCATTAGTATTATTTCCCCAATATCGCTGGTCTGGCCAGCTTTTTATTTCTTGAGCAAGCTTTTTGCCTTCTATTTGCTAGAAAGGAATCCAGTTTCTATTTAAACTCAGTAATGTCCTTCTGCAGAATAGGAGACTTTCAGGATCAAGTCTTTTTCAGAGTTTTTAAAAATAGATGAGGTTTTTTTCCCTCCTCACCTAGCAGTTACCAATGCACAAACAGAATGCGAAGAACTAAAGGTCTTTTAAGAAAAATCTGGTATATTTTTTGGAGAGTCTAGTTCCCTGATCCATAGAATCTCTTTAGGGGAGAATATTAAATACACGGCATATTATCTTTCACCCAGACTTTTGCAACCTTCAAACCTCTCTCTCTCTCTCTCTCTCTCTCTCTCTCTCTCTCTCTCTCTCTCTCTCTCTCTCTCTCTCTCTCTCTCCCCAGTCTGATTTATCCTCCATATAATTTTCCATAAAAAGGGAAAAAGACATATTGGCCACTGGATTAAGCAAAATCTTTTTTTTAGAATGGCCTGTAGGGCCTTTGACAAGTTAGCTAAAAATGACCCCGCCAGCCTCCTTTCTCTCTCCTCACCACGTCCTCTGAATTCAAGTCACAGCAACTTTTGGCCTCCGTGCCTTTGTACAAGTGTTCTCTCTTTCCCTAATGCCATCTGCTCCTCCCATGTCTAAAAACATACATTCCATCAAGATCTGACCCTGGCGTGACTTCTCAATAGTGGCAGTGTCTCTTGCCACCTACCCATCATGTTACCCAGGACAGCCCTGCACTGCCCATGTTTAAAGGTCAGGATTCTTGTGCCTAATTTTCACCTGGCTCCTGGCTACTGACGCTTTTCTTGTAGTTGTCGAAATCCCAACCTTTCATTTCTAAAAACTGACTTAGAGTCTATGACTTGATTCTTACCACTGTGTTCTAGACAGGGTTTTACTTCTGACTTTGTCCCCAGGCATGTGAGGCAACCATCCCACAGAATGAAGCCTTCAGCTTGGACTGAGTCAGCTTTCAGGAAGCTCCTATAAATCCAATGACCCCTCAAAGGAGGGATCATACAGTGTGTTAAAAATATCCTCATTATTCTTACACAGAATTGGTCATTGCCTTCTTGGGGCTTTAATAATCATCCTCTATTCATATATCTACTATAGTATTTCTGTATTGCAGTTATACTTACAATAATGACCATATTCTCAGGTACGAAGAGTGTAACTTGGCATTCCTCACTTCACTTCTTTTGAACACTGTCGGTGTTACTCCAAGAGCCCCTTAGATACCTTTTGCCACTACGATATACCCTTTTCCTGATGTCAGTGCGCCTTCAGTTCTCCCAGCCTGCACCTGTGACTCTTCTTTGGAAGATTGCCTTCAGACCACTGGGGCTGCTTCTCCCAGAGATTCAGAGACCTGGAGAATTACATCCCTCCAGGGCCACTGTTAGCCAATGACTGAATGTTGAGGGAGTCCCACCCAAGGGACTAGAGCACTCTCCACCCTGAGGGATAGGCTGAATCGATTTCTGTGAGACTTTACCTAAACCCTTACTTAACTTTTCTCGTTCATGCTCTGCTTCCTTTTCTCCCTTACTTATTTCTCTCAAGAATACTTTCCCAATAATTCACTTGAGTAGAACTCTTGCCTCAGGATCTACTTCTGAGGATCTTGGCTGAATTTACCGCTTAATCTTCTTTTCAAGTTCATTTTGTTCGATTATAGAAAAAGTTATCTAAATGAATTCTGAGTAAACTTAGTCATTTCAGATTTAATTCAGAATTTTTGCCATCAAGTCTCTTCTCTCTTCTCTACAAGTTCTGGTTGAGTAGTTGTGATGGTGTTGATGAGGTGTCATGAAGGATTGTATCCATCTGGTCCCAGTTGTCAGAAGCTGTCAGAGTGACAGATTATCTTGCTACCCAATTATCTGTTTCCATGTTTGTTCTCATTACTATGGTTAAATCTTTACAGTGCCTAATTCTCTATCATTTTTTTTTTATTCCTAGCACTTAGAGCAAAGCCACTAACTGTTGAGTGAAAAAATACTAATAACATACCTTTGTAAGCTAAACATTATCATCTTAGCTTTACAGATGATGTAAATGAGGCAAAAAAAAAGATAATTGGTTATTGCAGAACTAGAATGCAAGTCTTCTGACTTAATATAAATATTTCCACACCACTCCTTGCCTCCCTCTATGCCTTGTTAAAGATCTCATGGCTCTGTCAGTATGCTGGTCCTCACAGCAAAGTCCTGCTTATGGTGATCTCAGACATCAGAAAAGCAAATCACCAACATCTTCCTATAGACCTGTTAGAGAGGAGAAGGGTCATTTTGAAGCCATTGTCGCTACTAGAAATGAAAACTAGAATTTTCCTGACTGGGCTTTGTCTTTGAACATGAATATTACTTAACTGCTTTCTTTTCTTCTTAAAAAACTCTCCATACCTTGAAACTTTCATTGAGATCCTACCTGTATGTAATAAGATCAAGCATCAATTTTATATCATTTTTATCTGTTTGGTAAGCCTTCTGTAGGGGAAAGAGAGAGGTCTTGCTGTGCCAGAGGGGTAGTGTTGGGTCTTTAGGGGAGGTGTATGTTTGTAGCTTGAATCAGAAAGAAGACCACGTATTAGCGAAATATCCCATGATGGCAATGGGAAAAAATGTACTCTAGGAACATTTGATGTAAGGACAATGGTTTTAAATGATTGCTATAACAGTGAGCAAGTAGTCTCAGCACTGCACTCTTTTTTAATCCCATCTATTCTCAAGGCTTTAGATCAGATTGCATCTTGAAGGATTTAAAAGTCAGCTCGGATATCTTCAGAGGAGCAGAGGTGGCATGACCTCTTGTTCCTATGCATGTGTGTAGGCCTCTGGGCCCTCCAGTTTTAGCACCATACCTGTCGGAGTTCAGGAGCTGTGTGAAGCAACGTTGTTAACATATGCTGCTTAGCAGGAGGGAGGAACAGTGTAGTTTGAAAGACTGTGGTTTAGTTAATATGCTATACTCTGACTCTGAGGCACTTGGGAGCACATCTTTTGTTATTCTGCTTATTTCTCCTGACAAGGGCATAATTTGGCAGTTTGTTAGGGAACAACATTACCATTTAGTGGAAGAGCACTTTTTGTTTTAAAACTTTTAACTTGAATTAATGTCATGCAGAGTGTATTTGTTTTAACCTATTGACTCTTAGCGCTTAAACACCTTAAGCAAGATCCATCTATATGTATGGAACCTGAAATCATTTGCAATTTGGTAATGTGGCTCATTGTAGCATTTTTGAATGCCATTGTGAATTAAATACAGTAGTATCATCTTATATTCCATTTTAAGATCTTGAAGTTGACATTTACTTTTTGTAAATAAATTCCAAGCAAAAATTGGCATAGTACTCTCTCCAGCTTGCACATTTATGGTATTTTAATCTTTTCACTTAAAACCCTGAATAGTAATTTGGGGACTATTTTTTATCCTTAGAGATATATTGGGAATGAAGAGATGCCTATATTAGGAAATATCTGAAAAAACTAAATAATGATTGGTACGTTTAGGACTACCTCCAAATAAAATATCAAGCTTAATGAAATTTGACCTCAACTCATGCTTCCTACTATGTGTGTCTCCTCCCTTTAGTGTCCACTGTCCTCAGGATGACCTTTCACTTTGCCTCTCTTGCATATGTCGTTTTCTGTGCCTCCAGGAGTGTGCGTCTCTTCTGCATCATCAGAAGCCATGATGACTCCTTCTTAGGAAAGGAGTCCAGGAGGGGCTGAGAGCAAGGATATTTCTGGGCCCTTCAGTTCTAGCTCAGCTTTCTCACTCATGAGAACTTTAGGCTAATGGCAGATCCCCTTAAAACCATTTCTTTTCTCTGACACAATGTAGTTTAAACTGGTATTGAAGGAAAAATTGTTGCTTTATTAGCATGTCTCTGGTCTTGTCTTTTTAGAAACAATGAATATCCAAAACTGGCTTGAAGACCAGTAAGTTTTTTCTTGCTTGATAACTTGATAAATTCCACTTTAGTTTTTATAGGCTATTCTCTTTGTTGCTTGGGGAATGACTTTGGGAACCAGATTCAGAGCCCTCAATTCAGAAACCAATTTTGATTCATTCATCTAATAAATTTAACTGAGTGCTTCCAAGGTGATAGGAATTGTTGAGGCACTGGGGAGACAATGATGAACAAGGCAGACAAAGTCCAAACTCTCATGAGGCATATGTTCTGAAGGCGGTGGGGAGACAAGCAAAAAACTTGATAAATAAAGAAGAAAAATATCAGGTTGAATGTTATGCACAGTGTTAAGATGGAGTGGTGTGATAGAGTGATGGGAGCTACTTTAGATTATCAGGGAAGGCTTCTTCGAGGAGGTAAATATAAGTGCTAGCTGTATGACAAACAGCAGTGAGCAATGAGTGGTTTATAGGGACAAGAGTCCTGGCAGGGAAAAGGCCCTAAGGCTAGAATGAAAATGTGTTGTTAGACTAGAGGACCTAAGATAGCTAGGGTGGCTGAAGAGTTTTAGGTAAGAGGGAAGAATGGTAGGAGATGGTATGGATGAAGTAGGCAGAGGTCATATCATTTAGGGTTTTGCAGGGCATATTGAGGAGTTTGGATTTTATTGTAAATATATGGGAAGTCACTGGAGCTTTTACTGAGGGTAGTGCTATTTTAAAATAGTCATAGCGGCTGCTTATGGAAGGTCAAAAAATTATAAAAACTCACAAGAAGAAGACAGAGGAAGAGGGCTGGCTAATTAGCTGATGCTTCCCCTTGGCAGGCTAACTTTTTCTCTTCTTCTTGTGAGTTCTTAGGGTCTTTTGACTTTTGAACCCTCTTATGACCACTGAAGCTTTACTTGAAATCTTGTCTCAAAGATATTTCTTCATTTCCAGCATCAACACGTTCAACAAATCCCAAAATTTTGTATCTTTTATATCAACTTTAGTCATCCCCAACCTTTTTGGCATCAGGGACCGGTGCTCCTATGAGAATCTAATACCTGATGATCTGAGCTGTAGCTGAGGTGGTGATGCTAGCACTGGGGAGCGGCTGCAATACAGATGAAGCTTTGCTCCTTGCCTGCCCCTCACCTCCTGCTGTGCAACCCTGTTCCTAACAGGCCATCAACAGATGTCATCCGTGGCCTGGGGGTTGGGGACCCCTGCACTAAGGGAGCCATGTAGAAAACACATTTTAAGACAGAGGGAGTTCTGGGATGGCTGAGTGACCACATTTAATACATATAAAATATGGGAGGTGATAGAGAGTTGTGGAGTTGTGACATTGCTTAGTCCTGGAAGAAAATAGGTAATCAGAGGTTTTAACTCAAGTGACTTGGATATCAAAACTCTACGTCTTCAGAAGTTCTCAATAACTCTCCTATTGACTATTTCTGATTAAGTTATACCCAAGGCCACTGATGAGAATCATGAAACTATTGTTTATGATGCTTCAATTTCACATTTCAATTCAAATTTCTTCTTTCTCTCTCTCTCTCTCTCTCTCTCTCTCTCTCTCTCTCTCTCTCTCTCTCTCTCTCTCTCTCTCTCTTTCTCCCCCCTTTTTCTTTTAGTTCTTACTGGGTGTCAGTTACTGTGCTAGATGGAGAAATCACTGAGAACGAGATAGTCAGGGTCCCAGGCCTCATGGAACTTTGAGTCTAGAAGGAACGAGAGCAATTAGGCACTTCATTGATTGTCAATATGATGAGTGCTTATCATGTCCAACATCAGTTGTTCTAAATGTTTCTTCACTTCTGAAAAGTTACTGATGCATAGGCCCTAAAACCAATAAGAATCTCTGGGTAAGGTCACAGGCGTAGTATTTCTAAAAACTCTCCAGGGGATTCTATTGTGCATGCAGGATTGATAATCATTGTCCTGTATCAGGGTTTCTCAGCCTCAGCAATATTGACATTTTGGGAAGGATAATTTGTTGTCTCCACATACCATCGAATGTCCTCGGGGGTGACAGTGAGACAAAGTCCCTCTTTCCTTCTCATTTAGAACCAGTGCTCATAGGAAGTAGTTCCCTGACCTCTTTGACCCACTCTTCCGCTGCTCTCTCCCTCCCGATCCTGCTTTAGCACTGATAGCTCTTGAATGTTCCTCAAACCCCATACTCCTTCTTCAGATCTTTGATTTCTTGGATTACCTCTGACTATAATGGCTTCCTCCAAATGACCACTTGAATTTCCTCACTTCTTTCAAGTCTGTTGATATGCCACCTCCTCAGGAAAACCTTTCCTTATTATTCTATCTAAAATAGACCTTCCTCCCACCTCTCTTTATATCCATACCCTGCTTTATTTTTCCTCATAGAATTTATTACTACTTGACATTATATTAGATACTTTGTTTAAATTTCCCCCCTCACCATAACATGTAAACATTGTAATAGCTGTTTAATATGTAGTAAGGGCACAATGTTATTTGAATTAATGAATGAATGTGTTATAAAGTGAGAAATGCAAAGTATTAAGGAGAATTGACATCTTTAGAATGCCACCTAAAATTCTTTGTTTTATCATTCTCCACAGTGATTTATGT
Organism: Rousettus aegyptiacus; assembly: GCF_014176215.1. Taxonomy (NCBI): domain Eukaryota; kingdom Metazoa; phylum Chordata; class Mammalia; order Chiroptera; family Pteropodidae; genus Rousettus; species Rousettus aegyptiacus. Next base: position 48,425,896 of record NW_023416284.1, read on the forward strand.
TGTTCTTGACAACTTAAAATTTAAAATCATGTGTATGTGCACCTCCCTCCCCAAACACAAGCAGGCACATGAGTGTTTAACTATTGACAAGCAAATTAATATGTTAAAATTTTATCCAGTTAGGAGTGTTAAAGAACAAAATTCAACCAAGTAAATGTGAAGACTAATTAGCTTTATTAAGCAATTCATGAATCTGGCAGCTTTTCATCTAGCAACTAGAAGGGTGTTCCCTCCAAGGGGTTGTACAAAATGGAGGATTTTTATAGGAAGAAGGATAAGGCAAGGGAGCTATTAACAAAAGAAAAGGAAGGATTATTTTTAGACCAGGATATCTTCTTTTTGGGAGAAGGGAATGAGGAGGGTTTTATCATGCAGAGTTCCTCTTCTTTCTATGGGGGATAAAGAAGGCCCAAGTGACAGATTGTCTTATTGGTGCTTGACCAGAAAATTCTAGACTGGTTGATTAAGATTGAATTTCTGAGAGAGGTTGAAACTGCAACTAGATCAGATATTAAATCTAGGTTTGGCATCGCAGGCTTTGAGCATGAGCGATGTCATTTTGGGCCTGTGATTTTTCTCTTTAACAAGAGGAAGCAATTTCATTACAAAAACTTAGCTCTTTCTTTTTGAGAATATTTTTATATATAAACATTGCACTTCTTATCTTACTGTATTTTTTTTAACCTATACAAATGTTCATTTATCTCCAAATACTATGATGAACTACGTAGGCTATATGCTCATATCCTTACCTTTGTTCAAAATGTTTGACTATATACATACAATGTCGATCTAGAACAAAATTTAGCTAATATTGTTGGACAAAAATATACGTTTTAAAAGTATGGAAAAAATTTTTCATGAGATAAGGAAAGTTTTGCCCTGCAAACTTTCAGAAAACTATTAATAGTATTTTAAAGGTAAAATGATGACTTTATACTTAAAACCGTGATGCAAAGATATTAGGAAAAAGCTGTGTAAAAGCAGGATGATGTGATTTAGATTTGATTTTTTTATATGCCTTTTTTTTTTACATCTATTAGTGGTGAAGCCAGACCTTGCCCCCAGCCTAGGTTAGAATCTGCCTAACCTCTGAATTAATCATTTATACCTGTCATTGTCATGAACAGAGATTTTCCAAAAGAATCAAATGCAGTAAATTTCTTTGCAAGAGAGGAGTATGAAGTCAGAAATGTGAGCATGGACTTGTCTGGAGCCAAGATACCACATCAGTGGGTGCTAGGCAATTAGAAACACTCTGTGCTTTGATCTGGGGGCTGGAGGCTATTGACAGAGTAAAGTAAGAGGGAAGTTTAACGAGTGTATATTACTTGCCTCTTATTTGCCAAGGGCTTTACATGCATTATCCTATTTAGTCTTCACAATTGCCCTGCTAGGCAGATGTTATTGACCTTATTTTACAGAAAAGAAAAAGTTCAGAGAGATGAAATAACTTGCTACTGTTTCAGAGTAAATAAATCATAAAGGCAGGATTTGAACTATGTTTCTAAAAGACTCAAAATTCATGCTTTTACTACTATACCAGATTGCCTAGAAGGGAAAGAGATGATACAGACAGATAAACTTTGACACCATCACAATTTTGTGTCATTAATACTATCCCTCTACCATACTCTTTTATTAGGCCGAGTACAAGGATTAATAGTGGAATATAATATGAAATAAGATACATTTTTGATTTGATGAGGACAGCCTCACTCTCTGAATACTGAAGGTCATTGGAGTAGAAGTATGCAAATTTTTGTAAGAGCCTAAAGTGCTTTTTGTGAGAGAAAACATTACAAATCCCCAAACCAGCTTTCGGCACCAGACTCAAGTAGATGCAAAATATATTTATTACACTGGTAAAACAAGAGGGACCAAACCTGAAATACAAATCCCGGATAAGTGACCCAGGGAGAGTTTTATGACATCCTTGTGTTGGGGAGTTGGAGGTTCAGAATTATGTTTATATGAATATTAAAATGTACTTACAAGGTGGTAAGTGGAACATGGCTACAAAATATGTCATAACTTGGAATGGCTTGTGGATTTTCCTTTCTCCTCTAAAATGTTATAGTTTCCCTGAGAATATTGTTTCTTCTCTAGTTTACTTTTGGGGCATTTTGAAGCCCTTTACCTCTAAATTTAATACGTTGTAGCCAGCACCACCAAAACTCCTCAGGGACACTCTCACACTTTGGGGTGCCTCCCTTGAAACTTTTAATTTTCTCTTCCATGATTAGGACTAGCCAGGGCTGGCAGTGACCAGGGAGGAGTGCCCCAAGACTAGAGAAGTGCCTGCATTGAACCTGGTCCCATTTTATTCCCTTTACAGTACTCTTCTCTGACCCCCTTGTGTGGTCAACCAGATGACTTGAGAAGTTCTGGGACCCATGCCCATGAGATCCTCCCAGAATTCTTGACTGGGACTCAGAGCCAGGAGGGAGGCATGGTGAGAAGCTTGTTTATGCTGGCTAGCATGGTTTCTCCCCCTCTTCCCCCCGACAGGATCACATGAGATTTTGAATGATTCTCACATAGGTAGGATACAGGATGAGTTCAGGATTCTGGCTATGGACAGATTAACTCCAGTCTTGGCCTTGTGCTGCATATATATAGGCCCATGTGTCAGGTCTTGCCAAACTGTGTTCCAGTTGTGGTGCTACCTCCAGTCCATAGCACTGGAGAGCTATATTGATGACAACAGTTATCTTTAACTCTGTACAGACCTTACCACTGACAACCAGGGCATCATCCCAAACCCTCTGCAGGCTCCACACCAGGTAGCAGGTAGTCTTTCTAGAGTGACCTCGCCAATCCCCTCTGAGGGCTTTTGAAACCATTGTTCTGCAACAATAATGGTCCCTTCTAATCAACGTCTTCCCCTGCTTTTGATGGACAGAATGCCATGCTCTCCCTGGATAATATTAAATTGTGCTTGCCTAGGGATGGAAATTTCTTCAATGAATGGAACCACTCTTCTCTCCATGCCCCTGGGCCCTTCTTTTATTCTGCTGGTGGGTGGTAGTATGTGGAGGCAGAGATTGTCAACATCAACAGAGATTACATTTTAGGAATGCAATTAAAATTGCTTAAAGAGTTTGCTAATGACTGAATTTCTGTTCTGCCCTCCCCTCATTCATATATTGAAACTAATCCCCAATATGATAGTATTTGAAAGTGGGGCCTTTGGGAAGTGATTAGGTCAAGAGGGTGGAACTCTCCTGAAAGGAATCAGTTGCCTTATAAAGGAGACCTGGGACAGCTTCGTAGCCTCTTCACTATGTGAGGACAGAGTAAGAAGCCCATCTATGAACCAGGAGGCCAGCAGTCTGATCTAGGACTTTCCAGCCTCCAGAAATGTGAGATATAAACTTCTGGTGTTTATAAACCACCCAGTCTGTGCATTCTGCCATAGCAACCCAAACAGACTAAGACAGATTTCAAGAGAAGATATGGTTGGAAGACATATTTTCCTATGTTTATGTTATAAAATCCTAAATGGCAAATTTTAACAATCAGGAAATGAATTATCATTCATATCTTCTTTAATACTCTGGTTCAAACCTAAATTTGGGTCATCAATGAGACACATCAACAGCTTTTGAAACTGTTATCGGAAACCAATATTCACAAGTGGCACAATGAATGATTACATTATATAAATAATGATGTAACCAGCATTAAATAAATGGCATTTGGGATCTACAGGGGCAATACAAAAGACTTCAAAAAGCAATGGCATTGTGCGTAATAACAGCATTGCTACATTTTTTCTCTTAGCAAGATATGTGAATTTGCCAGGAATAGAACATTTGACCATAAAGAACACAAAGAGGTAGTTTCTGAACCTGAACAGAATGAGATGGTAGTTGGACACTATAGAGACTCTTCACATGCACTGATTGGACAATAAGATGTGTATTTCTTTTCTACCCATTATCCTAAATCTTTATCCAGTTAACTCACTACACTTACCATGGGCTTGTGAATTTGAAAATACATTGTAAGCTCAAATTATTTATAGCATGTATAAAAAGTATTTTCTTAGGGTCCTGCATAACCTACGGATGCTGTGGTGTTAGCAGAGAAAACTAAGGCATCACAAGGTGTCTTCAGTATAAAGAACTTGAATATATCCATCAAGTTATGAAGCGAATCCTTTCAGAGAAAATCAATATGTGTATCTAATTGGCAGGCTGAGGAAGAAGTCTGAAAAAGGGGTAATTCCCCAAAACATTAATCAGGGAAAACATGGATCATCTACTTTTTTGTGCCAATAAGAAAGTGTAGCATCAACGTGAACATTAGATACCTCCAAATGCTAATCTAAGCTTTAATAACAGGGAGGGACACAGCATAATAATAGGCCTAGATCTTGATTACTTTTCCTAATGAGAGCGAAGCACAGCATGGAAAAGTGACAACTTGAGATAATTCAAAATGTCACATTAGCTTTGAGTTTCAATCTCTTCTATAACCAGTCTTCATAAAAACTGCTAATGAGTAGTAAATTGGACTGATTTGAGTTTTACTTCAATTTGCTTCTTGTGCTAATCTTTAGAGAAAGGAAGGAAGGCAGTGGGATGTCATGGATAACATGTCAGAGTAGAAGTTAAATGACCTGGGTTAGGGTCTACACTGCAGCTAACAATCTGTATGGCCCTGGGTAAGGAAGGCAAGGAAATTAGCTGTTCATGAACATCTGTCTGGTGCTGTGCACTGTGCTAGGTCCAGACAAGACAGATGAATAGGGCTGGAGCCATGTCCTGGAGCCCCTCACAGTGCTGCCCAATAGTAAATAATGCAAGTAATAATTAAAACATATAATTTTAGTATTTCTAGGAAGTACTTAGTAGAGAGTAAAAAGAAACAAGTGAAATTAACTTTAATAATATATTTTATTTAATCCAATATATCCAAAATTTTATTTCAACATATAATAAATATAAAGCTATTAATGGGATAGTTTACATTCTTTTTAAACTATATCTTTAAAATTTAGGGACTCTCAGATCTCTGAGGTCCTGAATCATTCATTCTGGGTAGAGCATAGAAATCTATGTTTTATAAAAGAACTCTTATTGTTCCTAGGTGCATCCCAGCTTGGAGACTACCTGCCAATAGGCTGAATAGGAGGCATTTGTGGCAATCAAAAGGCAAGGTGATTTTAGGTGGCCTTTGCATAAGGATCTTTCTCTGTGTGAACGAGCCATAAGTTGTTTCTTGAGAAACTATGTTCCTTCTCTTGCTGGACTGGTATGGTGTCTAAAGCTAGTCCTGACTTCCCCTTCATCTCTGTCCACTTACTCAGCCTAGAGTTGGTGCCGATTCTACACTAGGCTCCAGAAAGGATGTGCAGGTTTCATTTTCCCCTCTGGTTTACACTTTTTTGTCTGATGTATTTCAGATGAAGTGCCTTAAACTGGCTATGAAATCATTCTAGGTAATACTAAAAAAATCTTTCTCAGATTCCTCTCCAGATCTACCAAATGAGAAGCTTAGGGAGCAGGGCCTCAACTTCTATTTTTACAAATTCCCTAGGAAGCACTTGCTATGTGGAAAGGCATTTGGGATGCAGTGAACTAGAGAATCGTTTGGGAATGTATCACTAGGGCTGGTACTTTCACTGCTAGATTTCAGATCTGTTTGCCACATACACTGTGGTATAATCGCCTTGAGCAGTCCTTGTTCGATATTTGGATTTACATCTTACTAACGGTATGCTAGGTTGTTAGGTTGTTAGGTTGTTTACCATGTTTGAGCCTCTGTTTCCTCATCAGTAAGATGAGGATGCTAATCAATTTATAGGATTGTTTTTAACGTTCCAGGGCTCACTTCTTGGTCCTCTTCTTTATTTTCAATCACTCTGCGATCTCATCTGGTCTCCTGGCCTCTAAGCTGATAACTCCCTAGTTAATATCACTAACTTGTTCTCTTTCTTTAATCCAGACCAACCGTGTCTAACTGCCTACACAACATTTTTGCATGAATATCTGATACCTATCTCAAATCAAACATCCCTAAAGTACCTCTCTGTAATCAGTTTCTCAAATCATTGTCAGATGTAATCTAACTCATCTCAGTGAATGGCAACTCTAAACTTCCAGTTGTATAAGTCAAAAACCTTAGACTCATCCTCGATTCCTCTGTCTCGCACTTCACATAAGCAAATTTTATCAGCTCTTTTAAAATATACCCAGATGCCTAGATTATTTCGATATCTTTTAAACTATTTTTCTTGCTCTTACTTCTTTCCTTCTCCCATTTTCTGTTCTCAACAAAGTAGCCAGAGTGACTCTTTAAAAACAAGTCAGAATCACATTATTTCTCTACTCTAAATGAAATGATTTCCCTTAGAGTAAAACCCAGGGTCCTTAAAATTCCGTACAAAGCAACTTTTAGATCTGGAACTCTGCTTCTTTTCCAGTCTTAACTCTTCCTTATTTCCTCGTTGCTTATTGGGCTCCACAAACTACTTGTAATTCCTCTAATGCAACAACAACAAAGTCTTGTAAAAAGAAAGTCCTTTACAAAGCACCCTATCCAGAGATTCTGGGTGGGCTGTGTCATGGTGTTCATGGACAGACTTACTGCTGAAGTCCTTGGGCAGGCAGGTCTGGTACCTATGTCAGCAGATGGGCAGGCCTGATACTTGGGTCCACCAAGGAAGACCTGATGCTTGGGTCTCCAGGGTGGGCCTGGTTCTTGAATCTGCAGTGGTGGACCTGGGACCTGCATCTTGTGGGTAGTCTACTCATCCTGAGTCTATGGGGGCTGACCAGGTGCTGCCACCTTTGGGGTGAGCCTGGAAACTGGGGCTGTGGGGCTGGCCTGGCACTGGGGTGGGCCTGCTACTGGGGTCTGGGTGAAGTGAGGTACTCGTTTCATTCTCTTCCTCTCACAGGAAGGGCATTTTTCTCTGAATTGGGCTTTCTGGGTTTGAAGAAGGGGCGATAGGAGTAATGTGAAACTGTCTTTCCTACCCTCTTCAATACATCTTTTCTTATTTCTGTGTTTCACCCAGGTGCTGTAATCCCTCACCTGGAATCTTTAGCTTTTGTGAAGGTATTTTTATCCATGAATAGTTGTTCAAACTGATGTTTCTGTGAGGGGCTGAGCATTGGAAACCCTATATCTCATGTTCTTTTAACAATGCCATGTAAACTTCTGAACAAACTTTTCACAGTCCTGAAAAGGTAGTAGTTGGATGTGGTGATATTCTGGAAAAATGTTTCCTACTCTATACTATTTTATATTTCAGCCTTTAGAAGCCTATTTAAAAGCTGTTGGGGTAGACATGATCTCTTTGTTAGCTAAAAATGATTTCTTAAATCTCTTAAAAGAGTTTGGGGTGAATGCTAACATTTAGTGCATCATGTGTATTCAAACTAGGCCATAATTTCATGGCTTGACAATACTCATTATCTGAGAGTTCCTAAAATAATGGATTAATGTGACATCAACCTATCCTTTGACTGTGACTTGTGGAAGTCCCCTTCTTCTCTTGGCTCAGCATTGACTGTGTTGCCCACAAGTGATAGCCATGTTCTGACCATGAGAACAAAGAGCACTTGAAATAAAGGCCAACAGTCATGAACAGAGCCTCTTCTTTTTCCTTTGACTAGAGGTTTTCACAGTAATGCAAGCTCCTGCCTTCTCTACCTAATGTCATTCACTTGTACAGCCTTCACTTGAAGATCAGCCCCACTAAATTTTCAATACCATTCTGAGTGGGTAGTAGAATATTAACAACCTTAATCTTACTGAGAGGTAAGATAGAGAATTAATCATCATCTTGGTCCATTTGAGAAGGTATGGGCGATTGAACTCTAGGACCTCTAACAACTTCAAGTTAGAGTTTTGGGAAATGGAGTCTAAATATGGGTGTGGCCAGTTTAAGCTCTTAACAGAGAAGGCATCTTACTTATTAAGGGACCTCTCTCCTGAAGAATTACTAGATTCACTCAGCCCTTTCTTAATAGAGTACAAGTGGGGTAGGGCTTTCAAAAAATTAAGTCTTAATCCTATCTCCTGTTAAAGTTACACTATTCTTTCCATGACTATGTAGACAAAAGTTTCATTTAATAACTAGAAGTACCCATCTCAATCTCTTCGGAGAGAAAATATTTTCCTCAGGTAATGAGCACATCATTTGAAACTGCTGCCATATGTGTTCTTCCTCCTTGGTACAATGAATTCTTTGACTACAGACTTTCAGTTTTAATATCTTTTGGAAAAGAAATATAAAGGATTGCTAAGATCTAGAGGAAATCTCTGTTAGACAGGAATAGGAAGAAAAATAAATGTCTTTAACTTCTCAGAGGAGAGGGATAGATGGAAGATGAGAAGGAAAAGATCAGATGTTAATCATTTTTTTATCCATGTGACCCACCTGCACCACCCAAGTCATCCTCGAAAGGTGGAAACAGCGTGTCTAAACATAAAATGTAGAATTTGTGGAGGGAGTTGAAATAAGAAGAGCCTGTTTCCCACCAAATAGGGTTTCTGGGAGGATACTACCTAACAGAATCACCCACCTTAGCATTATACGGGTGCTGAGCTGAGCAGGATAATGGTGTGATATGTTTATGTAGAGAGAAGGCTATATACTAGACATCTTGCTTGACTCCCACATGATATAGAAAGGATGTGGAATGTCCTTGTGTAATCAAAAGAGATGATTTAGAGATAGCTAAGGGAAGTGACCCAGAAGACCTACTTTGGTCAGAGGCCATAGGGTGAATGTAGCTGAGATTTTAGATAATCTGTAATGTGAGTGGAAGCCAGGATGGGCCAAGTCATCAGAGTGTGCATGGATATTACCGATCATGCTAAGAAAATAGCCAAGTTTCACTAGCCACAAGTTTCAGTAGTAATACCAGAGGAATATAAAGAATTATAGGGGTCAAGGAATATTTTTAAGGAGGCCAACAAAATTTTAGAGGAAAGAACAAAGAACAACACTCTGATTTAGGAAATTTTTTCTCTCTGACATTAGGACACTTAGAATATTAATTCTATTCAAAGGCTCTGATAACTTGGAGAAGGGGAGATGGGAGAAACTTTGAAAGAGTCTGAAAGTATCACAAATGATTATGTTAATCTGATCATTTAAAGTGAACATCACTGAGTTACTGGGAAACTTAAATTTTCCCACTGTCCTGGAAAATGGGAGACTTGAGAGCAAGATAAGATCAGTCATAGAAAATAAGGAACCTATATTTTTAATGCAACTGACTTTGTAATGTTAAATTATTAGCTCCTATGATGCAGTTAAACAGAAAGCTTGCAATACATGACATGTGACAGGGCGCCTCTCCTGAAGATCCCTTCTCCATTAAATTCCACATAGTATATCCGGGTCTTATTATGTGTGCTTTGAACATGGGATCTGGGGAAATAACCCTAATTCTGAGGTTCTCAACTTCATAAGTAAGGCTCAGTTTTACGGGTTTTGTCAAGTGCGAAATTTATAAATTCTACTGGGTAGAACATTTATCAGGGCTGAAATGGGAGAGAATCTATGGTCAGTGGCAGGAACAACCTTGAACAGAAACCCATGCAGGGCAAAGATCATAGAACTGTAATTGCACTTTGTGAATGAGGGGGGAGTTCTGTATCTGGCTTAGTTTCTTTGCTCCAGCACAGGATAATCTTTTCCTATACCAACCTTCCTGCCATACAATTGTCCAGGCTAATGATATATCAGAATACCGTAAGTTCAAACCCTCTTGTAGTATGGTAAAGATAGAGTGTTGTTATGGTATTGACTCTAAAAATTGACAGCAGTCACCTTCTTTCCCCATGTATTATTGTTCCTTATTTGTGGTATTTTTAACTAAGAGTATAGCCGTATGTTTCAGCATTGTGCAATCTCTGCAGACTGTAAGATGAATCCGTAACGTCACCCATTTAAGAAATAGAGTTCAGATTAGCAAACATTTATTAAACACCTATCTGCTTGATACTGTATTAGGTGCAAAGGATACAAACATAAGTAAGCCATGACCCCCACCTTTGAGGATCTCACAGTTTGAGGATCTCTGAGTTTGAGGTATTTATAGTTAGGTGAAAATAATGATGATAGTGATAATAATGATGATGATAATAATAATAACTACTATTTAGTCAGCATGTACTTTTTAGAGGATGTGTGTTTTACATATATTGCCGTCAATTCTTTTGATAATAGTGCAATAAAATGCAGCTTATTTGCATTCGAATTAAATAACTTCCCTACTTCACCCAGATACATATATAAGAGGCTGAGCTAGAAATTGAACCCAAGGCTGTCTGACTTTCCATTGTAACAGCTTATCTTGCAATTAAATATACCTCGGCAAATTAAAGATATAATTCACGATAGGCTCATAGAAGTCAAGAAAAATCTGCCAAAGAGACTATGTTGGTGTTGAAAAGAACAGTTAAAGCAGGGCTCACACAATTTCCCAAGACCAAAGGGGGATGGCGTTGGAGCTACCTTTTCTATTGATACACAGAGAGAGTACCATTCACTGACGAGGTTGTATTACTGGCTGAAGTACGTTATTCCTGAGCTCATCTCCATTCTGAATTTCATAGTTTCTTTCCCTTTCCTATTAGGTCTCTGAGTCCAATAGTGTCTAACTTCCCCCACATTAGCCATTTTGAAATATAGTGACATTCTTTGTTTATATGTGAATAAGAATTTATATAGAACCGGTAGGTATGTTTATTAAGTAAAGCAAAGTAGCTTTTGCTTTATATCGCTTATACTTTTATGCTTTCAAGTGGACTATGGAAATTCTTTTGATAGTCGACTGTACTCATTTTTGTTTCCAGTAGATGTCAGCATTGGGCTATTTCTGACCATTTAATCTGTCTTCGTATTAATCTGAAAGGACCATAAATATTCAGTATGAAATATACTGAGATGTAAAATAGCAGGTGCAGCAAATCTGTGGTGAGGATACATTTAATGGGTGAAGGATTCAATATTCCATCTACCGAGCAAACAACTGTATATAAAACCCCATCTGTAGCTTCTTTATCCATGTCCATTTTAAAAAATCAATTTATTTCAAAATACCAGTATACTATTTTGTAGAGAGAGTTTTATACAATTAAGTGACAAAATGGATTAGAGTCATTGACATAAATGTAAATATTTGAGTAATTTTAGGTTGCATCTGCTTAAAATCAGAAAGGTTCACTAAGGGGTTTTAAAAAATCTCATTAGGATATAATTTCAACCATAAAGTTTTTGTCAAAGTGGTTTTTGTGTTACTCTTCTTTTCTTTTCAATATTAAGATCCCTGCTTCTTTGGAGCACATTAACGCCACTTCTGGTAATCTGTACCCCAATGAAGCCAAATGGATGGTTGATCAGCATTAAATGAAAGATATGTATAATTCATGCCTCCACCAGATTCTAAAGTTGACACAAGTATTTAGATTCTTGGCATATAGAACACAAATTTCCTGGAAAATTGCTGAGTTCTGTGGCTGGGCTAAGTAGATCAGGCCTTGTGTCAAACAGAAATTGATTAAGAAGAAATTAAGATATACTTATTTCCTAGAGAGTATATAGTCTTATTTGTCCAGTCTTTGTCAATTCATTATATGTAATATTCAGTAGCAGAAGGATGAAAGATGAAAAAAAAAACCCTAAAAAACAAAAAACAAGAGTATAGCATCTTCTTGAGGAAACTGAAGACCAAAGAGATCTTATTTGAGATACAGAGCTAGTGTGCAAACATGAGTCTCATTTCAGTATTCTAGTTCATTTCACAACAACAATAATAACAACAACAACAAATACAGATATCTTGAGAACACATGCAAAATGCTATAGTAGACATCAAGAGGAATCAAAAATTTTTCTTACTCAAGAAAAGATAATTTGAAAGATAATTGAGGAGTCAGATACATTAATAGAATATCAAAATACATTTTAGCAAAAACTTTACAGGTGGAGATATGCTCAGGGTGAAGATAAGGGCTGCTTAGCTTAGTTAGGGAGGGTCTTCATGATTTCTAGACAGTGAGTTATTTCTTGCTTGATGCTTCTCTAGGAGTTATGTTACCAAACTAGCAACAGAGAGCATTATTATTTTATGGGGCAGCACATGGGGTCTGAAGAAAGCTTGATGAATCCACTGCATTTTTAGTGTTAGGGTATTTTTTCCCCCTCACTTGAGGACTAGTCTAGTCCAATACTTCCCAAGTAAGTTTTTGGTCCTATAAGGGAACCAAATTAGATGGTTCATATAGAAATCAAAACCATAACTGTAACTTCATCTGTGCTCTGTTCTCACTTACAGAACTCTAAGGTCACTATGGGCGATGACTACATCTGAACTGAGTGAGCAGTTTGAGGCTTTGGTAATATGTGTACCTGATCATATCAACATGTTAAAATGATAGTCAAAGTATGATCTACTTCAAAATACTTCAGATAAATTTCAGTGGTCACACAATAGACTGCTCTCTGGAAATGAGAGTTTAGCAAATCTTTCCCTTGCTTTTTTAATGAATGATGGGAAAGAACACCTCTTTTATGAGCACTACATAATATTTCAAGACATCTTTTCTCATCTCTTTGGGACAGTGCAGGGAAACACATTAGGTCATAACTCAGTACTAGAGAAAAAATCTGATGATGAACCTAGCTTGTTCAAAGCCTCTTTGGCATTAATCTGCCATATGCAATCACTCTGTGTGAGAGTGAAGATCATATTTCAGTTTTGTGTACCAGAACACAAAACCTTATCTTATACTTCATCCAAATCATTAGAGAGATATTCTTCTCCAGATAACAAGTGTAGTGCTAGGGATATGGACAGATTCCAGGAAATATAATTACCTAGTTTCTCAATTCACAGACTACTTGGTATCATGATCAGTGACAAAAATTATTGTGCATTCCCTTGGATTTCTATGAGCTGGAATTATTCACATCAGTGGGAAGAAAACGTGCTTTAATGTTTAAGTAGCTTTTCATTTGGATTAAGTACCAAACACTCCAAATAATACTTTTGGTACATATTTCCTGTTTCTATATTCAGAGGAGGAAAAAGGGTTGAAGACAGGGAATGGGGAGATGGTTATGATGGTGCAGTTCTCAGAGACTGGGCAAAGGAGTTAAAACTCTTCATTTGTACAATGGTTTTTAGAAATAAAAGTCAAGTACGCATCTGAATTCACTCTTCTTAAGTACATTTATTTTTTTTCAGATTTAATTAATAGGTTTAAACATTGAAAGCCTAGGTTTTCTCTGTCAAGATTTCCATTTACCTCTTTCTAAGATGACTTATTTTAGCAAGCTTATCACTGTTGTTTCATTACTCTTGATACTTTAACTTGTTTTATCAGTCAGTTGTCATTTGTCCACACTTCTTTCTGCTATATAAGTAAAATTTCTTTTGGGCTGGAAATGCAAGAAGTGGAGTGGGATATTGGAGAATTATTATTATTTTTTTCTCATGAGTATCCTAGAAATTTAGTCTGTCTTACTTGAGGCCATGAATTTTGTTTTCAATGGCTAAACTTTGATCACTGTACAAAACACCATCTCCATGATGGACATTGATTATGAAGTTGGTTAAAATGATGGGTTCTGGTGAACCGTTATCTCATGAGGAAAATGCAGATTTAGGGTACAGTTGACTCTGCCATTCAGAGAAATAAATATCTTGGTGCCATGCTGTTGTTGCATAATCTCTAGGGCTAGTCTATTTGTGTTTGCCAGTATACCAAACTAATCTCAGAGGGTTTTTGTGTTCTCTTGCTGCTGCTGCTGCTGCTGCTGCTGCTGCTGCTGCTGCTGCTGCTGCTGCTGCTGCGTGTGTGTGTGTGTGTGTGTGTTTGAATTTTACTCATTGTAAAAATGAGAGTGATCTGTATACCTTTTAATTCAGGGTTAGCTTTCCTACTTGATTTTCCCTGCGGACTGCCTGTCAGTGCTTCAAAAACATCAACAACTGATAGATTTCTATACAGCTGCCCAGGCAGCTGTGGTAATGAAATGTGAATGTGCTTTCACAATATCTGAAGACTTCTGCTTGGGATTATAAACAGAAAGAAAGAACAGCATTTTAAGAGGATGTTGCATATTCTTCGAATGTTGTTCTGAAAATGATGAAACAAAATAATTTATCATTCTAGGGCTGCTTTAGTTTTATTGGTTCTAACAACAAGATATTCTCACATTAAAATCCTTTGTCTTTCTCTCTCTCTCTTCCTCTCTCTCTTTAGGGCTCATTATAACAGAAGTCAGCAGATCTGGCTCTCAAAGATGGCATAGCAATAAGCACCAAAGGGTTGTTCTTAAAGAAAAGAGATGCAATCCTTCATAGATGAAGCATTAGAGCAAAGAAAAAGGTCTTTTTAATGTCTTTATGTATATACTCTTCTGATATACAGTGATTTAGAAATTATTTTCTGTAATTTGAATAAGACAGGTCATATCTCCACTGAATATGAATATTGCAGATTTTTTTGCATTATATTAATCTGAGCATGAAATAATTATTCAAAGAAAAAAACAAAAAAGATTTAGAGTCCACATAAAATCAATGTAGTCAGGTTGTATTTTTACAATTTTCCTGAAACGTATAGAACAAATGATTTTATTTTATTTTTAAACTGAAATAAACAATTGTTGGTCATCCAAAGAGAATCAGTGATAAATAATGTTAGAAGTAAAAACTCAACATGCTGACTCTGTTTCAAGCCTAAGGCAGCCCTGTGTGTGGCTTGCTCTCAGACCCTCAGCCAGGGAACAAGCTAGAGGCCCAAATGTCACTGCTGGAAAAATACAATATATTCCAGAGTCAGTCATTTGGGGTCCTTAGGCTGCCAAGAACACACCACATAGGTTGGCATAGAGAACATTTCAGCTCTAAGGAGGGATGAGAGAAGAGCGCTCCCATCGCACCAGGAATAAAAGGAAATGGCTCTTATTAAAATATAATATACAGATTTTAAAGACTATGACTAGGGTGCCCAGTTAATGAGACATTTGTTAAGAACCATAATGAGAAGCAAATAATACTACTTCGCCTCAAATCACTATAACCTTTTGAAGTGAACATCTGTACAACATCTTAAATCTTAAACTTATGCAGGAAAATTTGTCTTAAAATATAACTTAGGAGGAAACATGGCCAAAAGTGATTTCTCTTAAGAAATCTCTTCTTGAATCTTTCCTCTTAACAATAAAAATCCAGTCTCTCAGACATTTAACAACAATATAGGAGAGTGTCCTATTTCTGTTTGCCCTAAAATGTAATGTATTTTCTGTGTATTTCTGCCTCAACCTTTCAGCCTCAAGCTTTATTCCAGGAATGTAGCTCTGAACATACCTATTTTTTGGAGTGAAATTTTATGAAATCCTGGATTCCTCTTATGTAGGAATAACAAAAATATTTTTTTTTCATTTAATGTGGAGTTTTATTAATTTACCTATTTGGTTTATGTAACTATATGCATCAAATTTAGTTTCCTAACCCCAAATAAAGTCTTATGTATATAACTTAAAATAATTTAGTTCATGCAAGTGAATTCTATCCACAGTTATTCAAACTCAATACTTGTGGATTGACACACTTGAAATGTGAATATGGGGTCAGAATAGATAGCAATACTTTGCTGAAAGGTCCAAATATCTCCTCCCTAAGCACAGAAAACAGCCAAATAAGCTCCAGAATTATCACATTAGAATTGGTTTCATTTTATTCAGATCAAATTTTGCACCACTATCACGTTTGCTATTTTTCTAGGCATAGGGATTGGGAGATGTTACTAAGATTATATAAAACAGGAGTCTTCTTCCCAAATTGCTGATGATGGTTGGGGGTGAATAGGAAACACATTTCAGGCTGTATTCACTGGAACAGAGCCCATGACATGGCATGAGGTGTGTCTTTTAGAGAATGGACACACTTCACACAGTGTGCACTTCGATGATTTTTGAGTCTGATGCTGAGGGCAAAGGTGCTGGGTGTTGTGGTTTGGTTTCCTCCAGAAGCCGACCCTGAGATAAAGATTCAAGATCAATTAGTTTCCCGGGAGGGATTCCAGGAAGCATTCGGAGGCCAGTGAGAAGAAGGACAGGGAATGAAAGGAAGCCAATAGAGCTTGAGATGTTTGTTATGCTCACTGCTATCTTCCCAATCCCTAGAGCAATGTCTGCCACTTAGCATGTGATCAATAAATAACTATTGAAAGAATGAATGGTGAGTGGATTAAGGTGATTTCCTTCCTGATATCTAACCAAGTTCCCTGATTTCTAAGTTCTAGGAGTCCCATTGAGAAGGACCTTGAAACTCGTTTATAGGAAATGAAGTTCAGAGATATTTAACAGGGTAGGAAAACGGAGGAAAAACCTAAAGAAAGCTAGATGCAGGGTTGTGAAGAGAAAAGTTTTCTTGAGTGAAAAGGGATGTGCTGTGATGAGCCAAATTTAGCAACAGCACTGAGCAAGGGAAGGGGCGGTGGTTCTGCGAGTCTGAGACAATATTTGAAGGCATACCTGATTTCCCAGGCTGACTTTAAGGCCTCTTTTCTCTATGCTACCACCTTTCGCATATATTTTCATTTAAAAATGTGTCACATTATATTGTCATTATTTTTTGTAGGTCTAGCTCTCTATTCTTAGGCTCTAAGATAATCAGACTCTAGATGCTAGCTAGGCTCCAGGGAGAGAGGTAACATGAGCCTTCAATTGCTTTCTAGATCGTACATAAACACTGTCCATGAACAGGCTATGGCAATACTTTTCTTAAATGGATTCTGTTTTCTCATGCCCTATGCCTTTGCACCTGTTACTTCTGCTTGAGATGCCTTAGATCTGCTAGTCTGCCTGGCCAACTTCTATTCATCTTTAAATCTCAGCAGACATGCTGTGTCCTCTGTGAGGCCTCTGACTAAGGGACTCTCCTCCTTTGTTCACACTGCATAGCACTTACTGCCTTGTATTGTAACACCATGTTTTGTGCCTTTTGGCCCTCTGGGCTGTTGATGGGACCCCTTTCAGCATTGCCCCATCAGGCTTCACCACACCTGCAGATTCTTCCATGACTCCAAGGCTTACCTAAAAATTACTGCCTAGAAGATGCCTGTGCAATCAGTTGCCTGTGTCTTCCAACAGTATAGAAAAGAGAGAGAGTCCTTCCAGAACTCTGGAGCTTGGCCCTGTATTTAGAGAGTCGAGTGTATATGCTGTCTCAGAACTTGTCTTTATTTCCTGCTCAGATACCACTGCTCCTGCCACCTTCAATCACCCCATTTTCTCTGGACATAATTTCCGTGACAACTGTCTTTTTCCTCTTCTCTGTTTCATCAGTGGGGACAAGCAGTGGATAGAATATGTCCTGTGTGTATCTGGAATCCCATGAAGCTAGGATAATTAGTTTGTTCTCAGAGATACATGGTAGCTTTCACAGTCTCTAACTCCACAGCTGTAAGTTCCTGAGGACAGGCACTGGGGAGTTTATCTTTATATCCCTAGCTCCTAGGGATTTATCAGCTGAATGAGTAGATGAGACTATGAAGTTGCATGGAGATTTCCTTGCTACCCTGACCTTCTTGAATTTGAATGTGAACCACCTCATGCTGAAGGACGATAAACGTTAGTATATCAGTGTTCAGTTTCTGACCCAGCTAACATCTATAGGAAGATAGGAAACATTAATTCTATCCCTTCTCAGCCAATATTTGGATTTATGGCCAGAAAAATACTTCCGTTCCTTGAAGCATTTACCTCATCTATAAAATAAGAACTATGGCTTTCCATCACTTAAAATTGAAGGGATTTACTGACCTTAACCAAATGGTTATCCAGAATTAGTCATGTATTATACTTTGGATTCCTAAGATGTTATATTCTTTTTGAAACATGATCAACCACCATATGTTATTTGATCCTTTTAGCAACATAATGAAGAAAGTGAAGAAGCTATTTTAAACTCAAGTAGTAGGTTAAAAAAAAATACACAGGAAAGCCCTGTGACTTATTTTAATATTATAGCTGGTGAATGACAGAGCCACCTGATTTTTAATATATAGATAGAACATTCAGAACATTTTTTCAGCTCTTAACATGCTCCAGGCTCTGTTCTCTGTGTGATACGTGTAACTTATTAAATCCTCACAACGGAGATAGAGTGGTAGGCTAAAATTTTGGCCTGATTCTTAATTCCTCTCTGTCCGAGTCTTCACATCCTTGCCATGGCCTCATTGTGGGGAAAACATATTTCTCCACCCCTTGACTTGGCCACATGACCTACTTTGCCCAGTTATATGTGGGCCAGCATGCCAGACCCAAGCACAGGCTTTAAGAGACCTGTGTTTTTTTACTTTTCCTCCTGCACCTCCGCCATCACTAGAGAAACCTGTTGGCAAGGAGAAAGGATGGTCCATCCAGAGATGGTGGTGGACTTATAGATCTGCAGAAAGAAGCAGAACTGCCCCAGATGCTGCAACTGCAAACAGAGAACCACTTCTACCCTCAAGCCAAACCCAGTGTAGATCAGCTGGACCCTAGTCTATTTGCAAATCAGTGAGAATGATTTTTGTTTCAGCCACTATGTTTAAGAGTAGTTTGTTAGGCAGCATTATTGTGTCAATAGGTTACTGATGTGCATAGGTAATATTTTTTGTTATTCCTATTTTATGGATAAGGTAATTGAGGCACAGAGAGGCTAAATAATTTGCTTAAAGTTGTTTAGTTATCAGAGGATCTGGGATGCAAACTCAGGGAATCTGTATCCACAGCTAAAGCTCTTAAATGCCATACCTTGCCTCTCAATATTCTAATGAATGTAAATCTCAAAGTAAATTCAATTGTTTAGGATTTCTGTTTCAAAAAGGGAAGTAGAAAGCAGTGTGGTACAGAAGAATCTTCAAGGATTTTGAAGTTAGGTGTTCCCAGGTTCAAATCTCAACTCTACTACTTACTAGCTATGTAGCTCTGTGTAAATTATCTGATGACTCTGAATTTTAGTTTCCTCAGAAAAGCAATAATAGTATTGGCAGTAATATCAGGATTCATTACTTAATTAATTCCATTCATGGAGCACCTGTTACATGCTAGATAGTGTTTTAGGCACTCACAATATTGAATTAAGACTCACTCAAACAGCCACAGTGTAGAAGGGCAAACAGACCATGCACGGCAAAATAAAGGGGATGGTAACTATGTGGCACAGATAATGAGGTCCTAACCTTGTGTACCAGTTAAAGTTCTCCTTAGAAACAGAACCAAAAGGGTATGTTATCCTATATATTATAAGATTTATTATAAGGAATGGCTCACCTAATTATGGTGGCTAAGAAGTCTAAGACTTACAGTTAGTAGAATGGAGACCCAGGAGAGCCGATGGTATAGTTCCAGGATGTTTTTATAAGCCCGAGAATAAGGAGAGCCAAGAGGAGAGCCAAGGAGACTGAGAGACAGAAGCTCAGGACTCAGGGCACCAATGTGGGGAAGTGGAGCTTCTCACTCTCCTTGTGGAAGCCCCCAGCTGGGGCAAGACAGCACAGACACAGGTATACACTAACCGGGGGTTTAATATAAATACAACTGGCATAGAAAAACTAAACAATACACATATACCAAAGCCAGAATGCCAAGTGGTAGGAACAAAAGGGAGATTTCTGACTCTTCGGCTCAGCCAGCCCCCAAGTAAAAACAACAAAGATAAATTTTTTAAAAAATTGTTTATAAGAATGTAAAATCTACTCTGAGTCTGAGTCTGAAGGTAGGAGAACTGATGTCCCAGCTCAAAAAACAGGCAGAGAGAATGCATTCTCCCTTAGTGGGCTTTTTTTTTTCTATTCATGCCTTCCACAAATTGGATGAGGCCCACATTGGGGAGGACAATCTGTTTTTCTCAGTCTATCTATTAAAATGTTAATCTCATATAGAAATATCCTTATAGACACACCCAGAATAATGTTTAACCAAATATCTAGGAACCGCATGGCCCAATTAATTTGACACAAGGGGGAGGTGATCAAGGAAGTCTTTCCAGAGATGGTGGTGCTTATCCTGAGTCTTATGTACAGCATTAGCCTAACATATATTAGATGCTCATTAAATGCCGGTTGTCTTTCTATCCCCTTCAAAGGTCATAAGAACAAATATTACTTTCTTGGTACAGCAAGAACTTTTCAGGCTATAAAGCATGGGAGATTTTTTTTTTTTTTTCTTATGTGCTGAACTAAAGTAATGCTGACTCTCTTGCTGATGATGAGGGTCACTGGCATGGTTCATTCGTAATTGCGCAACATAATTCCACCCTTAAACAGAATGCTTTTTGATGGTGTTTCAAAATCTCCAACTGCTTTTTACTTATGAGGTGAATTTACAGTGAGTTATGTTACCAAGTAATTTAACTTGACAAGACACACCATACTAAACATTCACAGACACAGTTTTGTTTCTCCCTCGAGAAGAAGCTGTTAGAATAGAACGGTAATCGCTGTAACATGATCAGCATGGGGGAGATTGATCACACCTAGGAAAGTGACCTCTTGGAGTTTCTTTGCAAAAGGCACACCTTTCCTGTTGATTGATTACACATCAGGGTGACCACTCCTGGATGGGAAAACCCAGTGTGGTCCTTACCTTCTGCTGGCACATGCACTTTTTTTGTTAGGGTTCATGCAAGATTGATGTGCAGCAGCTGTGTTGCAAGGTCCCAAATATTCATGTCATGAAAATCCGACTAGTTTTGAAAAGAGAGAAAGAAAAGGATTCATTATTTACGAATATAAATACAATAAGCCCAATTCGAAATGGTGATTAAATTTGAATAAACCCACTGAGGGTGGTCCTTTTCTTCAGAATTGCTGAGGAGACTGAGATGTACTCACAGAAGAAAAGGCCACCACCCTCAGCATTTTATCCCCAACATGCCTCAAGTTAGTGGTGTATTGGTAGTTTTCATTTATCAATTTTATTCCAGATCACTACTCTTTCACTTTCATATAAAATCTCTTCATGAAGGCTCACTTCATCCTCCACCCCAAATTGTCACTGTTATCACTTGACTAGCAGGTTACTTCCTCTCATGTCTTAAAGAAACTGGCACTGGCCTTTTAGTCTTTTTCTTCATCCCACTTCTCTCCACCTTCCTGAGTACTTCAAGGATAGCGCATTCACCCCAGTCTGTGCTTTCACCTTCTTAACTTCAGGGATCTTTACCTTTATTTACTAACTCCCTCTAGCATGTCAGCACCTGCTGTCCTCATGTCATCATGTGAAACTGCCTCAATTTTGAAATATTAATTTAAAACATTCTAATCTCTGACCACATCTTTCCATCTTTTCTTTTCCTATCTTTGCCTCTTCCTCTGTTATTGTTACTGGATTTGTACCTCAGGTTCTTAGGTTTTCTAATCTCTTGATCCTTTTACTTTTCCTCTGTCAGCTCACTCTCATTGTCACTTTCTTACCCAGCCTAAACCCTACATCTATTACTTCAAACAATTTTTTCTGTTATATACTCGTCTCTTGTCCTATTTTATTTTTAATGTCTCGGCCATCTGGAAAAATCCTAAACTTTAAATCAATCTGAATATTTTTTTGTACCTCTTTTCTTTATCTTTCTTAAAAAATACTAATCACACAACTCTGAAAATTAATGCTATTTAATTGCTATTAATTCCAATTAATTTCATTGTCTTCGATATCAAATGGATCAATACCACCTAAAATTTCTTCTATGATAACCTGACTGCTTCTTTTTGCCCATTTTGAACCATTAGCCTTTTAAAATTTCTCCACTCTCTTCAAACATCCATACTTCCTGTCTCTCTTTCTCTCAACAGCTGACTTTGCCCCTGACGTCACAAAGAAAAGAGAACTCATTAGACTGAAACAACTTCAAAGTTCTGCCACTTCATCTACAAACTTATTGCATTCAACAAGTTCTTTTGTGATTTTACATCTCATAGTGGAAGTGGAACTGTTAATTTTGTTTTAAAGTTAGTCTTCCATGATTCCATACCCTTTCTCTCCCATCACTGTTTGCTTATCTAATTTCTTATGCTAGAAAGTTGATTCTCACCTTTGATTCTTTATTCTTCCTCATTTTCCATATTAGACAATCACTAAGACCTATCAAAACTACCTCCTAAATATTTCTCAAATTCATCTCTTTTTCTTTATCCTTCTGCAAATGGGTTGCCACAGTAGCCTTTTTATAATGAGCCATTTGGCCACCGGTTTTACTTTAATCTAATCTGTTTTTTGTATTTCAGCCAGAGTGTTTGTTTCAAATACTGACATGATCCTATGATTCTTCAGCTTAAGATCTTTCCATGTTTCACATTGCCTTCTCAATAAAATTCAAAGTCTGTAAGGCAGCTTGCAAGTCTTTCATTACCTTGTAAACGTACCTCTTCCGTTTTATTTCTCACCGATGCCTCTCACCTCACCTTAAAAACTAAGCTGTAAATCAATTGAATTTCCACAGATTTGACTCAGCTGGTCTTGCCTTATGCTCATTGCAGTTGCCATAGCTTTTGCCTTTTTCTAAGTCTTTTTTATTTCACTTTGTTTCAATTTAGTACTTCCTCTATGAACTTTTAGCTTGACCCTCCCTCAAGAATGAGTTAGATATTTCGTTATGTTTTTTCTACTGCACCTTGTATTTTTACCATTTCAGTTCTTATTATACTGTATTGTAGTCATTTGTTTTTCAGTGCTCTCCCACACTGGACAATGAGTTCCTAAAGGACAGGGGCTGTCTTTTCCATTGGGCTATCCCCAGTGGACTTGGCACTAAGTAGAGGCTCAATAAATGTTTGTTAACAGAAGGAATTCTAGTAGTATAGTGACACATGCTATGATATTTTTTCTTACTGACTGTAAGAGTCAGAGATCTATAGAAACACTAATAGCCAGGTAGTTGACTTGCAGAAATAAAAAGGAAATGTGGGCAGCTCATTTACCAAAGTATGGGGAAAAAATCAAGAAATATAATCATAGCAAATTCTGAATTCATCTTCATGGGAATATTTTTATTTTGGGGAGTTTCAAGGGCTCCTGATATTCCATGACATTCCTCTTCACACTTCTGTCTTTATTATAAATGAGATAATCCTTTACAGAGCTCCCCCTTTTTTTGTGTGTGGGTAGGTAGTGGAAGACAGTCTTAATTTTGGAGCCATTTCATGGCTGAAAAATCTTCATAAATCATGCTAAAATGTAGTATTTTGTTTTTGTGCCAGGTGGTTCATTCAATAGTGGCATTTTATTGGAAATGTATTACCACAAATAAACTTCCAGGAAGACATTTGAAATGGATCGTTATATGGAAAGGAATTTTTGAATACCCAGCTTAAAACTTAAAACTCTTAGATGAAATATCAAGAGAATAGTTGATCTAATGAGACCAGTTACAATTCCGTGTTGCAAATAGTGTTGCTAAAGACATCTTTTAGGTCTCTTGTAATTCTAGGTTGCACCCACTTACTGCAGATTTTAGTCATGCATGTATCAGGGAGGATATTTGACAACTGAGTAGTAATGAGATTTGGTGTGCATTTTATTTAACCTTCCATCAGGTAGACCAATTAAAATGTTACATCTGAAAAAGCACATGTTCTGATTTCTGCCTCGAGATGTAATAAATTAACTTATATTTGGTGATGCTTTGCTTTATACCCTTCAATTAATGACATCTCCCAATTTACTCTCTTGGGCTGATTAGCTCTCCTCATCAAGGCCCAGTGATAATAAACCCAGCCCATGGATTTGATCCATAAAAAATAGTTTGTATTCACTGAAAAGAACAGAAAAGATATAGCTTGACCATGTCCACACTTCAGCTAGCCCTTTTTCAATTGTGGCCAAAGAAAGCAAAAGTGAGATTGGATGGATTTTTTTTCAAGAACATAAGTTTTCTTCTGAAAAAAAAAAAAAAAAGCAAATCAAAGCAGCCTAGTCAAGAGAGAAATATTATTGTTACTCGAACCCTTTCTTGGTAACTATGGTTTTCTTAGAATCCAAGAGTAAGGTAAAGAAAAAGGAACCGGACGTCTCATAGAATCCTAGGGAACTTGATTGTCTTTATGATGACACCAGGATCATAAAAACAAATGATATAACAGATTGAGCTCAATAATAAGGTGAAAAAATTTTCAATTACATATTTCAATTATTTATTTAAACAGAAAAAAATGTAAAATTAAACAATGATAACTAAATATAAAAGTAGAGACAGAACAATCGTGGGAGTATTTAGGGACACAAAAAGAGAGAGCAGAGAGAGTGCTGAACACAATATGTCTTCTCTATAGCACAGATTCTTATTATTGGGATTCAACTTGCAATGCATGAAATCATGTGAGTCTAAGAACTATAAATTACTTGGTCTAATTATTTGGCAGGTTTTGGACCTGACCTTTAATTTGGCTCTGAATTAGTCTATTTGGGCTGCCATAAAAAAATACCACAGACAAAATGGCTTACAACACAATGCTATTTTCTCATAGTTCTAAAAGCTAGAAAGTTCGAGATCAAAGTTCTAGCAGTCTTTGGTTTCCAGTAAGTTCTCTTTTTCTGGCTTTCAGACAGCTGCTTTTGTGTTCACATGGCCTTTTCCTTGAGAGTACTTGAGAAAGAGAGATTTCTCTCTTTTCCTCTTCTTATAAGGCTGCTAGTCCTATTGGATTAGGGCCCCACCTCATGACCTCATTTAACCTTAATTATTTCCCGAGGACACTATCTCCAAATACAGTCACATTGAAGCTTAGGGCCTCAACATATGGGTTTGGGGCAGGGGGGACAAAATTCAGTCCATAACAGGCCCTAAAAAAGACTAAGAAGGATTATTAGAATTTAAGAACAAATGTACAGCTCACATGCAGCAACGGAGCTATGAATGAAGAGGGTGGAGCATATATAAATCCACTGATTTTGATACTGAGCAGGTGAAATTAGAATCCGCAATGCAACGAAACAGAGTTTTTTAAAAAGCAATATATAGCTGCTGAAATAAAAGGAGATAAATTGTATGATGAAAACGGAGACATACCGTCTGTTCTTTCTTCAAGGAAGGACTTGTTGTCAAGCTACTGGGAGTGTGTTTGCAGACAGATTTCAATAGTCAGCCCCTACAGCTTAGAGAGCCCCTTGCCCAAGGTTACAAGTTTCTCAGCGCAGCCAATATCCAAAGACTGATCAAGGTAGGGGTGTTAAGAGATTGCTATTCTGACACAGCAAGAGACAGTGCTTACAGGCCATTTTAGCTCCACAGTTCCCCATGAGTCTGACTGAAGCTATCTACGGGTCAACAGCCCTGCTTCCTTTTTCTCTGCTCCGTGGGTGTTAATCCCATGGCACATCCTAATAAATATCCTGCACACTATACTGTCTTAGAATCTACTTCCAGATGTACCTAACCAGAAACAGATTGTAATCCAGTTTCACTTGATTCATCATTTTAAAATCATTACAAATCATGATCAAAAGCAAAAGAATAAGATATTTTTATGAATAATAAAAACTAACTTGAGAGCCTGGTTCATTTGACCCATCAATGTATCTAAGCTTTTCTATCATTTGTTTGTTTTTAATGCACAAATGTGTACATACAATTTTTATGAAATTAGATCATTATATGTATGTATATCCATTTGTGTATGTTTTTTGACTGAATTGTGGTCTTTCATCAGTGTCAGTACATAATTTCACGATATATAGACAGTTTCAATTTTCTCCCCAAATTTTTAAATTTGAAATATTTTAACCTTTCAGAGAGTTGTGAGATACTCTATCTAAATTAATCAATCATAGCTTGCTCTATTTTCTCTCCTCTCTGTGTGTATATAAATATATATATTTTTTAAAATTTGGTTATTTGAGAGTGAGTTGCAAGTCTCAAGATAGTTTAAACCCTTAAATACTTCAGTATGTACTTCCCAAGTACAAGAATTTTCACTAAAATCAAAGCACAAATAGTTATCATACTTCAAATGTTTAATATTGTTACAGTATTTCTAATACAAAATCCGTTTCAAATTTTGACAATTATATCAAATGTCTTTTTTATTGATTGCATGTCTCTTTACTATTCTTTAATTTTTTTTCCTCTGCCTTTTTAAAAAAATCTTTTATAGCATTACTATTTTTGAAGAGTCCAGGCCAGTTTTTCTGTAGAATGATCTTCAATTTAGATGTGCCTGAGTGTTTCTTGATAATTAGTTAATTTTATATAGATTATGTAGCCTTCAAGATATATTACATGACAAGTTATATTATGACAATTTGCCCTGTCGATGATGTTAATGTCCATCAGATTTCTTCATTGTAAAGATCCATTATGAAGAAGAAAATTTTAATAAGGATTTACATAGACTAAATTTCCTTTCCCATCTAAACAATTTCTTTAACGGTTACACTGTAGCTTATTTCCCCAAATCATATTAATCCACATCCCATGACAAATGATGAGAACAATATCAAAAGATCTGGGGAAAGTGAACATGTAAATGTGACATTCATTCTCACCTCAAAAATGTTTGTCCTTAGAAGTACTACCCAGTAATCTTATCTTCTAATTGTGGCCTTTTGTCATTTTATGACACACAGTGTCTACTCAAAAATACTTGGGCGATTTCCCTCATGCATACAAGCATCCCTAACCTCTTGTCACCTAAGATACTGCTTGTATCTGCATGTGTCCTCCTAAAGTCCCATAAAGCTAAAGAAGATTAGAAAAGCATCAACATAAATCTTCTATACCAAATGGAGGTAAAGGTAAACCTTAAAAGATAGGGCATAATGTAATGCAGACAATAACCAAATGGTCCTCTCCAAAGTTAGACAAAGGAAGGATATTGGAGCTCATATTGATAAAAAAAAAAAAGAAAGAAAGAAAGAAAAAGAAGAAGTCACAAATGTAAGCAAATCGACTGCAAGATGCTGTGAATAGCTCATCCCAATTCCAATGGAAAATTTCTATTTTAACATTTGAAACAAACAGTTTGGGTTTAAAATTCTAATTCCTCCCTATTATTACTATTTTATCCTGGACAAGTTAATTTAATTTCTTAAGCCTTATTTTCCTCATCTATTAAATGGGGGATAATAACACCTATTTTGCATAACTTTTATAAGGATTAGAAATATTGGATGCTCAATTCCTAACTTTCAGTAGTCATTAAACAAATGACATCTACTGTTATAATTATTATTAATGAATCTTTTTTTGGGAAGGGGATGTTGTAAACAGTAAATATTTATTTTTCACAGTTCTGGAGCCTGGAAAGTCCATGATCGAGATGCAGGCAGTTTTGGTGTCTAATGAAGGCCTGGTTCATAGATGGCCATCTGTCTTCTCACTGTGTCCTCACAAGGCAGAAGGGGTGAAGGAGCTCTCTGAGGTCATTTTTATAAGGGCAGTAATCTCAGTCATCTCCTGATAGCTCCACCTCCTTAATAGGGAAAAACAAAAAGGATGAAGCTGGCATGGTTAGATTTTATTATAGGACTCAGACACAACTGGATGTGTCAGTTTGCACTTCTTATCATGAGAGTGAGATAGAGCATTACCTCCCATGTTGCTGTCCATGGCACACCAAGTTTTCTGCATCTTCCAACTCCGAATGTGCTCTGTGGGTCAGCAGCATCAGCCTCATCTGAGAGCTTCTCTGGGCAGAGGGATATATCTAGGTATAGCAACATTCCTGAGGCTGAGAAGTCCAAGATCAAGATGCCAGTAGAATCGGTATCTGGTAAGGGCTTGCTTCCAAGTGTGTAGATGGCTGGCTTCTCACTGTGTCTTCACATGGTGGAAGAGTCACTAATGAAACTTTTTATGGTGCTTTTCAGTGTATAGACAAAATTCACATCAGATATTCTCTCATTCGATTCTTGCAAAAAATAAAAATCATTTTACAGATAAGAAGCTGAAGGTCAGTAAGACTTGCCAAGTTATGAGTTTATAAAACATTAAAGCTGGAACTTTGCAAACCCAAGTCTTTGATTTTAACTGGTGTTCTTGTCACCATACAATGTTAAACTAAGAGTGAAGCAAGTGTCATTTTCCTACACAAAAGAAGACATTTATTTTTAATATCTCTAAAGTAGATGAATAGTCACATAATTTATGCAATGCTAATATTAATGAAAAAAAAGTGAACTCCAAATCAAAGAAAACAAACCATTAAAAAAATTGCAAGAAATAATGTTTCTTAGAAACAAAACAATTATCTGAACATTTTGTCATAGAAGATTTATCTCCAACTATGTGTCTGAAGGAAAAAACCACTGTTCCTTTATTCTTTTGAAGAACTACAACCAGATTGGTTTTAGGAACATGATCATTAGATGTTCTAGCACTGTTTGGCAGGAATTCATGCTTGTTATAGAATAAATTATTCTTTCTAGTTGCTTTGTGGACACTTGTTTATATTCAGTTGAGTTAATTAATTATGCAAATGATCAATTATATAATCATTTTAATATGTAAACTCTGTGCTGGCTTCTGCCTATATAAATGGCTTGCGTCTACGTGATCTTTTAATCTATTGAAGCTAGGTAAATAAATACATATGTAAATAAATTAAACAAATGTTTATTGTGCTCCCACTATATGCCTGGTACTATGCTAGGCCCTTGAGATGAATAGCAACCATAAAAGACAGTTTTGCCCACAAAGTAATTACACTTTAGTGGATTGTAGACAATGAAATATATCATGTAATACACACAAAAGGAGTTCAGTGAAAGTTAGTTTGTGATATAGGACACTACAATAACAAAAACACATTATTTCAGGATTCCAGAGACTAAATTAGGGCTCTCCTTTTTCTGCAAAGATCTGAAAATTATGTACCTTCAGAATAGCTTTTTGGTTCTCTGGGTCAACCACTGGGCTCAGCCACGGCCCTTTGCATATTTCCCTGCTTTAAGTCATGTCTTTATGAAGTTGGGGCTGGTT
Organism: Rousettus aegyptiacus; assembly: GCF_014176215.1. Classification (NCBI taxonomy): domain Eukaryota; kingdom Metazoa; phylum Chordata; class Mammalia; order Chiroptera; family Pteropodidae; genus Rousettus; species Rousettus aegyptiacus. The sequence continues at coordinate 48,454,839 of NW_023416284.1, forward strand.
TCCTGTAGAGTCAGCAGAAATGACTTTCACTCCAACCTCACACCCTTACTCTTTGTTCAGGAACTTGCTCATTGATATTGCTTTTGAAGTTCTGCAAATTACATGGCACGGACACAATGGGATAGACTGATATTGTTGTTGTTGTTGTTTCTACTGGGTTGCTTTCCTCATAGAATAAAGATGGGATGGGGGTGAAGACGCACATAGCAGTCAAGTGTTCAAAGGTTGTCAAAATGCGTTCTGATACCTGGAAAAAGGCGATCCCTTCAGTATGACTTTTTTCTCTGACCAGCAGATTCATAGGAGTCCTATATCACAACTCTTTACGGTTTACAAAGCATTTTCATGCATCACTTCATCATACAACAGCCCTTCAAAATAACATGGGCAGCCTTTTATCCTTCACTGACAAATGAGAAGCTGAGAGGCAGCAAGTTTGTTCAACATCACATATAGATAAAGGTCAAGCTGAAAGTTAAACCTAGTTATTCAGGCTCCAAAAATCTTTGCTCTTTTCACCCCAGCACATCAACTTCATGCTGTGCCATTTCAAGTATTATGTTGCCTTTTTCTCTTTTTCTTCTTCTTCTCTCTTCCCATCTTTATACCTTCTCTTTCTGCCCCTTCTTTCTCATTCCATTTTCCATATCACATTCCTTGCCTTGCCTTCCCTTTCCTTTATTGCCTCTCCTATTATCACTCTTGCCCTCTTTTTTAATTCTTCTGCTTGAAATTTATAACTAGACTGATATTGGCTAGCTGAGGGAAGACCTCCCTGGTCAAACTGTCCGTGCTTCAGTGGTTTCAATTAGCAGGGCTATCAATTTCAATGAAATATACAGGGAGGCTTATATTTATTGTGAAATTGTAAACCAGGATGTGTAGAATATCTGGGTGGGAATGGAACTTCAGTCATTTCTCCTTCTTCCACTGCACAGTTGATCTCTCTTAGTCCTAATATGCAAGCCTGTAGGGGGCAGGGGACTGGCAGCTAAAGCAGCAAGGAACTTCCCACGGGCAAGAGAGAAGTAATATGGGTTTTTGTAAACTGATAGCTTTTGCAAACAGTGCCAATGTTGTCTTCTGTCTGTTCCTGCCCATTTCTTGGAAAGTCAGATCAAAATAAGATCAACAAGGAACATCTGTGTATGAAATATAACAAAAATTACATGTGTCACATATGTGACACAGATGATACAAGAATGACTTTATTACTGGTGCTTGGTAATTAGTCTTAGAAGAATAACTAGAAAATGGGAGATCGAACAGAAAAGTCATCCTAAGCACAGTTCTTCCATTCTTTTCTAAACATAAAATAATGAACCTTCCATTTTTTTTTTTTTTGCTTATTTTGTTTCTGCCTCTTTAAAATAATGCACTCGTTGAGATTTGTATTCAAAACTATTTTTAGAAATAACTGGAGCATGCAATCACTTGAGTAACATACTGAACATTTAGTTCTCATCTCTCCAGAGCTTTAGAATTGTCCCTTTTGGAGCTTGCAACTCATCTACCCATCTGCGCATTTGATCCCCAAAGACCAATGCAAAGCCAAAAAAGATGAAAGTCCTTGGGAGTCTTTAGGCTTTTGCACATTAAAACTACTGGATCTGGAGTCAGGAACATTCTGGATTTTGGGTCCAAAATCTTTAGAACTCTGACCTTGCAGTGGGGGCGGGATGGGATACTTGATTTCTCTGTAATTTCCTTATCCCGAAAGTGAAGAAACTGAACTACAACAAAATCCCATTATTTTAAGATGTTATAGAAATAATCTGTGTGTCCAAAGCCCTGAAATGTTGAAGGAAATGTGGTAGGCCACTCGGGTAGGTGGAAATCACTTTCTGATTTATCTTTGATTGACTTTTTCAATAACATTATAATAGAACAGATGTTTTTGATGTTTAATGAATGATTGATATAAATTGCCATAATAATATTGCCTTACTGTTTTTATCCTGGTTCATTAACTGCTGTTAAAGATACCATGAGACTTGTATTTCGCATGTGCTGTGATGTAATCATCCAAAAACTGTGTGTATTCTTTCCTTGACCAATGGACCCCCAAGCCTATCATTTGAGTCAGTGCAGGTGTGAAATTCATTTCCAGATCATCTTTTTAGACGATCATAAGGTCATTGGCTCTCATCAAGAACATGTATGTGGAAAACAAGATACTGGAATAGAGCAGGAAAGAGAGAAGCCAATTCCCATTGCTCCCTGAAGTTTAAATAGTCCCCCTGTGGTTTTAAGTTCAGTTCCGTTCTGCTTTTAACTTAAAACCATTCTCTACCAGGCAACTGATTTTTGCTAGTCTCTTGGGTGATTTTCTAAGACAGATTTCACTGTATTCTACCCTTGTGTGCGCACTTAGCTCCCATTAGCAGTGATGGGTGTTATGCATGTATAGCTCCCATTAACAATAATGGAAATTATGCGTGTGCATCCAGAGGAAAGTATGCTCCCCAACTGTTGGAATTTTTTTTCAGGAGCAAAAGTACTCCTTATGCAGCATTTGGCTTTTGTTTTAGGCTCTCTATTGTGGTGACGATTTGTGCTGCAGAGAATGAACACTGTGCGAAAGACTGCCAACCTTCCCATGTGCAATCTGCATATAGTATTTTAAAAAATCTTGGCTTGTAATTTTTTTGTGTGACTGAAACAACAGTCAGGCAAAACTTATTCAATAAGTAAAACATATCCAGATCATTTCATAAAGGATTTGGAAGGAGGCTAAAAAGTTTCCATAAAGCCAGGAATTCTGGCAGGTAATGCTTACTCTTTCAGGGTGACACACATAGAGTAGATTTGAATAATAGAGTTAAATAATTCTTCAAAAATAACTAAATGCTGTAGTACCATTCGTTTATGTTTTCTTTTGTTTCCCTTGCCTGATGAAAAATACCTGAAAAGAAATTACTAGTAGCAATATCAGAGAGTTTATTGCTTGTGTTTTCTTCTGGAAATTTTATGGTTTTGGGTCTAGCAATTAAGTCTTTAATCCATTTTTAGTCAATTCTTATATATGGTGTAAGAAGATAGTGCAGTTTCATTTTTTTTTTGCATGTATCTATCCAATTTTCCCAGCACCATTTATTGAAGAGACTGTCTTTACCCCATTGTACATTCTTGCCTCTTTTATATTAAATGAGCATATAGATGTAGACTTATTTCTTGGCTTTCTATTCTGTTCCATTGAGCAATGAACCTGTTTTATGCCAGTACCATGCTGTTTTGATTATTATAGCCTTGTAGTGTATGTGTTTTGATATCAAGTAGTGTGATATCTCTGACTTTGTTCTTTCTCAAGATTGCCATGTCTATTCAGGATCTTTTATTGTTCCATATAAATTTTAGGAAACCATCAACAAAACAAAAAAGACAGCCTACTGTATTAGAGAAGATATTAGCTTATGATACATTTAATATGGGGTTAACATCTAAAAATATATAAAGAACTCATACAACTCAACAACAAAAACCAAATAATCCAATTAAAAAATGTACAGAAGACCTGAATAGATATTTCCCCAAAGAGGAAATACAAAGGGCCAAGAGGCATATGAAAAGATGCTCAAGGTTACTAATCATCAGAGAAATGCAAATTAAAACCACAATGAGATATCACCTTATACCCATCAATATGGCTATTATCAATAAATCAAAAAACAAAAGTTTTGGCGAAAATATGGGGAAATGGGAACCCTCATACACTGTTGGTGGGATTGTGAATTGGTACAGCCACTATGGAAAACAGTCTAGAAGTTTTTCAAGAATTAAAAATGGATCTACCTTTTGACTCAGCAATTGTGCTTCTGGAAATTTATCCAAAGAAAAACAAAATGCTAATTTATAAAGATCTATGCACTCCTATGTTCATTATAGTACTATAGTACAATAGCCAAGATATGGAAGCAGCCTAACTGCCCATCGAGAGACAATTGGATAAAGAAGTTTTGGTTCATACATACAATGGAATATTATTCAACCATAAAAAAATGTGAATCCTACCATTTGCAACGACATGGATGGACCTAGAGGTTATTATGCTGAGCAAAATAAGTCAAACAGAGAAAGACGAATACCATATGATTTCACTTATATGTGGAATCTAAGGAACAAAAAGAATAAAATAAACACAAATGAGCTCACAAATACAGCAGACAATTTTGTGATAGCCAGAGGAGAGGGAGTTTTGGGGACTGGGAGGAAAGGGTAAAGGGCTAAAGAAGTACAAATTAGTAATTGAGAGATGATGTTGGGGATGGAAAGCATGGCATAGGGAATGTAGTTGGCAGTAAGTAAGGTAATGGCTATGTGTAGAGACAGAGGGGTGATAGAGTAATTGGGGGATCATTTCATAAACTATATAAATGTCTAACCAATGTATCGTATACTTGAAACTAATAATAAAATAAAATAAAATGCTAAAAAATCTTAAAAAATAAATAACTGAGTGCTACTTATGTAGACCATAATGAAATTCCTCCAAAAGAGACAATTTCTAGCATAATATAGTGTTGAAAAATGGTAAGCCAAAGGTGATATTATAAGTGACTGTGAATCATCAGCATATTAATTTTAGAACAAATCATGCAAAAAAGGATATTTAACTTTAATATAATATCAAGGATATGATTCATCTTCATTATTATGATTGGCAGAATACACTTAACTTAAAATGTTTTTGGTTTGTCAAAGTGATGGTCTAAGTTTTTTTCTTTCCTGAAAGTGCTTTTTGCTGAATGTTCAATATTATTGTTCATCTATAACAGAAACTGCTCTGTGTCTAGTCTTGGATACCCCCTGGCACTGTTTGGAGATGTATAAAGTCAGACACTGTGCAAGGCTTGGGTTTTGATAAGAAGAGCGAGGCAAAGAAAAAGCCTTGGAGTGTTTAACAGCACAAACTTTCGGGAGAGGTCCGCCTAAGTCCAAACAATGACTCGGTCACTTGGGAATTTAGTTTACTTCTCTGAATCCAATTTACCCCACTTGTAAGATAAGGATCATAATTCTCATCTTGTATTTTTAGTGAGGATTAAATGAGGTCTAAAATTGCACTAGCTGGAATAATATTAAACTATTTAGGGAGATAAACATTTGACAATACTAGAAATCAAAACATTTCTCTAGCTAGATCATGTTGACTAGCTTCTAATTATCTTTTAACTTATTGTATATTTTAAACACAAACTTTATTTTTTCATTATTTAATCAAAAGCATGCCTGTCATAATCCTGTGCTTCTATTTTTAGGGAAAGGATAAACATAACAATATTCTCAAGAAAGGAATCCCAAACCTACGAATTGACATTTTCTTTATTATTCATACTAACCAAAGTTAAAAATTATAAACTTTAAATTTTTAAAGAATATACAGCTACACAGGAAACTAAATTTCTTTTCGAGGTTGGTGAGGACTTATATTTTCTTTCCCTTGTGGACTCATCGCTGTGATATCGAATATACAAGACATTTATAAATGAAGAAATTCTTTGCAATGCTTATAAATACATTCTGACTATTATCATCTTAAAGATACTGAAATATATGTGAAAATCTAGATCTTACTATTCAGTTTGTGAATTAACTAGCCGATCGCATAGCATGTTACATTGGAAGAACATGTGTTTGTGTGAACACAGGCAAGATACTTCATCTCCATAAATATCAGTTTCTTTATCTGCAAAATGAAACTAGTTGTGTCTACATCATCAAATTGTATTGAGGAGTAAATAACATAACATACAACATACATAAATCACTTAATGTGATGCTTAATAAGTGTTGTTTCTCTGAGCAAGTTCTTGAGAATGTGGAGAGAGCAGCCTTAAGAAGGTACTACAGTAGGCTACGAGCAGCCAGCACCACATGAGGTACTTTGACTCCTGAGGAAATATTGAGATGGGAAGAGTTAAGTACTCATGTAAATGAGGAAGGCTCTAGACAGTGATGCAAGATATATATTTTGCTGAATACTCAGATTTGCCCATGGCCAGCATAGCCAATTGTAATAACACATGCCTAGCTTCTTTTCTTGGTAGTTGGTTCTGATGCTGAAAGGGCAAAACTTATCTCCAAGACATACCAAGGCAGAGATCCCCTCTGCTTTGTCTTAGGATGCATAGTGAATTCCTACCTTATTGGGGCCAAGGGCTACTTTGTACAATTCCTAATTTTGGAAGAATGCATTTTTTTTCCTATCAGACAAATGTCATTTATTAAGTAATGATTGGGGTCCCCATGCTTATGATGTGTATATCTGTCAATTAGGATTTATGATTAGATCTATATAGTCCATGCTTCCATGGAGTTGATATAATCTGTCTTATAAATTAAACAATAGCTTCCATAGTTTTTCCTTAGAAAATATTCAACTTACGCTTTTATTATTTATTTATTGGAAACACTAATATAGTTTGTAGACTCTAAGAATCTATGAACTTGGGCTTGTTACTTTTGCTTACAGGTCATTGTATATAATATCTATGCATGTTGATTTGCTCAGGTTGGGACAGAGTCACTGAGTGACTAGCAATTGCTACCCCAATATGTTCTATACTCTTACTTTACTTTATATATATATTTTTTACTTCATTTTTCCACCTGCACCTACATATTGTTTTTGTTTATCGTCTATCTCCATGGAGGCCATGACTTTGTTTATTGTTCTTACTGCTATATCTCCATGACCCAGGTCATTTCCTGGTATGCAGTAGATACTCAGGACCTATTTGTTGAATGAAGTGGTTGATAAACAATTGCCTCCTTTTAATAGACACATTCTCCATAGAGGTAAGTGGGGAAGCGGAGAGGATGTTACTATGGAGTTCTAGCTGCAAGACAGGCAGTGTGTTACTGGGAACTGACTCAGTCTCTTGGGCAGAAGATGCAGGTGTGAGCCCCACCTTTTCTATGAGCTCTTCAGGCATGTCAGTTGATCTTTCTGAGCCTTGGGTTTTGAATCTGTGCAAAGGGGATAATAATGCTACTCTCACAGGGTTGCAAAGACCAAATATATATGTCCTTTTGCTTTCTGGACTGTAAATCTTTGTTGTTATTAGCATGGCATCACTGGAAAAAGCGAGACATTTGAGACACTGTCCAAATAGTGCTCTGCCTCTAAAAGCTAGATGAGCTTGGGTCAAATCTCTTAACTTTTCTAGGTCTCAAATTCTTCTCCTAGAAAAGGAATTGTTATTAATGATCCTGAGCATCCCATCCATCTATGAAAGTCCCTGTCACTAAGGACTATTCTTTTCTTTTCACGTTCTTTCCTGAGGTTAGGGATTATGTAGGTGTTCCTCTGATTTCTATGAAAATACTGTAAAAGAGATTTAATGTCAGATGTTTGCTTCATTTTCATTATCACTAGTAGACATTGTCCTACTTAGAGTGACAAATTCACTGTCTAACAGTGCTCAAGTTTCCAGTATCTTTTACTGTGACAGTCCACAGTGGCAACAAGGATCACTATTTCCCACATAATTATTACTGTTGACATGAAACTCAGCACATTTGACAGAGGCGGCTTGCTGTGATAGCAGGAAGGGTGCCAAGTTATACTGGAGTCCAGCTTTCACATCCCCATTATTCTGTCTTTGAAAACATGGCCTCCACCCCCCACTAACCGGGAGAGAAAATTCTACTTTGCCTGTATAGAGTACTCTATCTACCGAGACTCTGAGAATATCATATCATGACAGCCATGGGCTGGATATATGGATGAGCTGTGCTTATCAGGCTATATCTTACATCCTGGGCTGATCAAATCAAGAGTTCACACTAATGTGTCTGGGAGACAGGTGTGGGGGCCAAGGAAGCTGCTGCAATGCACTGAGGAGCATTCCAGCATGCAGAGAGATGCTGTTACTAGAAAAAGAAAACTCCTTTAGGGCATTGATTTTTTATGTCCACATAAGGGATGTGGAACTGCCCCTGTACCTGTCTCAAATCCTAGTTAGAGTTAGTAAACAGCTATTGGACATGAAGCTTTTGGAAACAAAGAGTGAACGTAGATAGAATGCTACCAAGTTGGTGTCTGGATAGGCAGTTACACACTTGGATTTCGGTGAGATAGGTGGAGTGCAGAGTGACTTCAAAGATTAACAGGAGTTTGAGTACCTTATATTGTAAGTAATTAAAATGTTTTAAGGCTTACCATAATCTTATTCCAATTTATATCTCTCTTTCTCATTTTTCCTCAGGACTTATACTTAATTCCATCAGGCGAATCTTACAGACTTAAGTAAGTCACATTAAATTTCATCCATGTTGCTTTGCTAACGTTACATCTTTGATCTAGAGGTCTCCATCCTTTGCCACCATTCATCCAATTCTTGTGCTATCCTTAAGACAGATCAAGTCCTGCCTGCCTCATTTGACCCGACGAGCATACAAACATCCTTTTTTTCTGAACTGTTACTATATTTTATACTTACTTGTCAGATTTAACTTCATTGATTATATGTCCTTCTGATGTCAGAATATACTTTTCTTTTATTTAACTTCTCATGATTCTTTGGGAAGTGTTGACAATATCATGAGTTCACACAGATTTCTTATTTATTGGTTACAAAGGTCTAAATGATTTTTAATGATTGTTTTTGTATTCTCTAATTCAAATGAAAGCATTTTTGATGCCAAAAACTGTGTCTTTCATTTATTTCGAGCTCTCTTCTTTTTTAAATCTGTAAAGAGAATGGCACAGGACATTGGCCAGAAGGATTGAGACTGGCTGCCTCCTTGGTACACACCGGACATCGCCTCTTTGGAACTGCCAGACATTGGGGGTCCCCAGCGAGCAAAGGTCCATCCCTGCCCCTTTGTCTGTCTGTGAATAAATGTGAGTTCATGAAACAGGAGAGAGTGAAGAAAAAAAAATCAATTTAGGGAAGCCGCTCAGGGCCTCACATAGATGCTGGCATATACTCAATGCTCAATAAATGTTATCTTTATCAATGCCATCTTCACTGGCTTTGTTTCTTGTGGCTCAGGTTGTCCTGTCAATGTAGAATATGTTTCAGAATTAGTCCTCCCTAAACACACATGCCCTCACAGAGGAAGAATAATTATAATTCATTCTTTTGGGGTGATCATTGTCTTTTTTCTCTTTTCTCAACTACCATAATACTTCTTTCTGCTAGTCGATATTATTTCTAGCATCTTCTTAATTTATTTTCCCCTTTAACCAATATGCTGACCTCTTTCCGCATGGAGTCTTCCATAATTCATGAACTGTTTGTGCTTAACCATAACATTAAAAATTCATTAATAAAACTATTATGAATGATAATTTGGGGAATTTTTGTATAGTTCTATATAAAATACTGGTTCTATTTCATATACTTTATAGAATCTTTTAAAGTCATTTGCTTAGCTATTTCTCCTGAATGATTCCTAATCATTCAAAATTAATTTTAGATGTAAACAGAATAAGACATTTTCTTCTATTTGAAGAAATACTGTTTATCACAAAAGTAGAGCATGCAACAACTGGTTGAAAATAACCCAAGATGAAGAATTATCATAAATGGAAAGAATAATTTTCTTCTTATTAACTTGTTTTGGATTTTGAAACTAGCTTTCATTTCTTCTGAAAGTTGACTGGAGTGGAGGCAGAGGTGGAAGGACATAAGCTATTTGTCTGGATACTGGAAGCAGTTAGATCTAATTAGTAGAGATTCTGGCTCTTTCCTAACTGGACGACCTTGGTCGATTTATTTAACTTCCCTGGGCCTCAGTTTTCTCATATGTAGATTTGGTGTAAGGTTTTCATGTTTTTTTTTTAAATTAAACAGTATTTGTAAAAGATAAGCCAGTGCTCTGTCATATAGTAGCATGTGTTGCAACTCTGGAGTGACTGTGTCAGCCAGGAGAAAGCTTTGCTCATTTCATAGTCCATCAATAACTTCCCAAGCAGCTACCTTGGCCTGACATTCTCTATAGTTTGAAATTCACTGGAGCCACCTTAGTGATCATCCTTTGGGAATTGCAGAGCTGAGACTTTATGAATTGAACTAATTTGCTAATGCCTACGGGGTTCACTGTGAAAACTGGGGAGAAATGTGAGGCGGATTAGCCATTAAAAAAATTATGAAGGAGGTAATTTATGGTGTTTAGTGTCTTAGCATTTACTTTTCCTATAGCCATGGTTGGGTATATGTGGCAGCAGCTATTGTTAATTCCAGATTTGTCATGAATTCAATTCATGGACACAGCTTTAGGCAGAACATGGTAACTGGAGGTTATGGTGGTATATGACAGGGGTAGTTTGAGCAAAGAATCAGGGCGCTTCGACATGGAGTATTCTTTTACTCATGTATTCATTCATGCATTCATTCATTCGTTCAATATTTATTAAGGAACTTCTATGTTCTAGGCACTGGTCTAGGTGCTTGGGATATATAAGTTAACAAAACAAAGACAGAATGTTATTTCGAAGCTTAAGATCTAGAAGAACAGATATACGACAACACAGAATGGATACACAATAAAATGATAAGAGAAGATATGGGAAGATAGAAGATTATAAAGACCTTAGACTATGGGTCACGGAAGGCCCCCTGAAAGAAGTGTTATTTAAGCTGAGTAGGCAAATAACATGGGAACGAAGCTTGTTTCAGGGAGAGGAAATACTATGTGAAAAAACAGAGAGCTGTGCAGGAGTATGCTGAAAATCAGGGCCTGTTAGGCAGCGTAACCCTTTGTTACCTCTCAAAATGGATATTTTTAAAGCTATTTGTTCAATATTTATTTCTTGAGGCCAGGGGGAAATTGATTTTTCTATTACAAAAAATTATATGCAAAACACATTCACTTAGTAATTCACTTCAGCTGGGTCAAAGCAGAGTCGATATTGTGGAATTATTCAGTGTAATGTTCCCCATTTTCTTCTTTCTTCAGTTTGTGTGTGTTTTGAACTAGAGAACTTCTCGGGAGCTATATTAAAAATGCAAAATTTAGATAATAAAATAAACTACTCATCCCTAATAAATAGCACTATGCCACATTTTATTTGGTTTTATAAATTCAACTTGAAGCCAACTTTTAGCTGTTACTCTAAATATGTTTCGCAGAAATACTTATTAAATCAGTATGTCTGGGGGTCTGGGAGAATATTTTTATTTACATTCGAGGGTGCTGACTTTTCAGAAGCAACACCAGTGTAAATTTTGCCAGTTGAACAAGGAATTGGAGACTCAAATTAGGAAACCCCATATTTCTAATGCACTCCAGTGAGATGAGCACCCCAGCTGGTCCAGCCCTCAACCAAATTATTAAAAGTTTGGGTGACGAGGGCATAGAGTGCAAAGGAGAGAGTGGGTGAGGGAAAGCTGAAAAGATAAGTGGGGCTTTGAATGACATGTGAGGAGTTTGCAGTTTGTCTATGGGAAATGTGAAATTATTGAAGGATTTTAAGCAGGAAAATTACTATTAGCTCCAAGCTGATCAAGAAGAGAAGGCTTGTATGGTGAGACAGCCAGTTGAAAAAATGCACGAGGAGCTGACATGAGAACAAGATGGGAGGCTAAGTCTTTATTGAGGGGTGTGCGATTCTGCCTTGCAGGGCCACATGGGCTTACATATGTCAAAGAACAATAGTGGCATTTTGCCACACATGCGTTATACAACAAACTGAATCATTCTTATATAAGCTAGGTGCAGATGCACTAGAGCATTTAATGTAACATGTCAGATCTAGGTTCACACCCTTAGCCGTGAGCCTGGATCACAGCCAGACCTGGGACTAGCCAGGGCTGAGGCCACAATGACACAGCACAATTTTTGGTTTAGAAAGATCTCTCTTGCTGCAGTGTGATCCACGACGTTTGAGGAAGGCAAGACTTGATAAAGGGAGATATGTCAATAGAATGTTTAAATAATTGAGGCAAGAATTATAATAGCTTGAATTAAGAAGGTGTCAGTAAGAATGGCAAGTAGAGTTAGGGAGTGTGTTGGAATAGGGTAACTGGAAGTATTAGAGAAGGCATTATCAGGTGAGCCTGTTGGCAGATAACAAAGCCCCATTCCCTAGACTGGAGTTCAAGGGTAGGACTCCAGTCCATGGTCATAGGGCACGAGGGATGAGTGAGATGAGGTTTAAGAAAGCAAGGTGTTAGAGTCAATAAGCCTCCTTGACTAAAACGGGGATCCTGGCGATGGAAATGACATGCCAGATAATGACTTTATTATAAGACAAAGACATGAGAAAAAAGAGAGGAGAAATATATAGAGAAAATATCAGTTCAGTGAATATGTGAATATGTGATGGATTTCAGTCTGAGGGCTTTAATTGTCACACTCTTGTATCAACAGCTACTTGGAAAGAATTTGAGAGACTAGGATGCTAACAACACATAATGGCATAATGTTTTAAATATTCAATCTTCGCTTCTCTCCAATTAATTCTCTGCACAGCAGCCAGAATTTTTAAATAGAGACAATATCATTTGTTTTGCTTAAAACACTTCAGGGTCTTTTTGATGAAGACCAAAATCTTTGTTATGGTTTACACAGCCCTTCAGACTCTAGTTCCTGCTCACCTTCTGGCAGCCTTGCTTCGAGGCACTGTCCCTCACACCTAGGGTTCAGCCACAAGTCTTTTTTAGTTTGTTTGTTTTTTAAATTAGAAACAACATTTTGCCTGTTTCAAGCCTCCAGACGAGCTGTGTCTGATGCTTTAGAACCCTCTTCTCCTCTTCACTTATTTTTAAAGTTGTGGCCTGAATGCTGCTTCATCAGGAAAGTTCCCCTGATACACACTCTCATAGTTACCTCCATTCTCCTTCTATAGCCCTTATAATTGTAATTAAATAATTTATTTTTAAATGGTTTTTATTTTTTAGTTACAGTTGACATACAATATTATATTAGTTTCAGGTATTTAGACAGTTCTATATCTTATGAAGTGATCACCCCAATAAATCTAGTACCCATCTCACACCACACGTACTTATTACAATATTATTGACTATATTCCTTATGTTATGCTTGCAGCCTCATAACTTAATCTTTTCACCTTTTTTACCTATCTCCCTAACCCCCAACCCATTTGGCAACCATCAAAATGTTCCCTGTATCTATGAGTTTGTTTCTATTTTGTTGTTCATTTATTTTCTTCTTTGGATTCCACATGTAAATGAAATCACATGACATTTGTCTTCCTCTCAAAATAATACCTTGTAGGTCTATCAATGCTGTTGCAGATGGCAAGATTTCATTCATTTTGTGGCTGAGTAATATTCCATTGTATATATGTACCACTTCCTCTTTATTCATTCATCTATTCATAGACACCCAGGTTTCTTCTATATGCTGGCTGTTATAAATAATGTTGCAACTAACATATGGATTCACATGTTCCTTCTAAGTAGTATTTTTGTTTTTTTCAGATAAATATCCAGAAATGGGATTACTGGGTCCTTCTTTGTCTCTTGTTCTAGTCCTGGTTTTAAAGTCTTTTTTTTTTTTTTTTTTTTTTTTTTTTGGTCTGGTATAAGCACTGCTACTAGAGTTGTTTTTGTTTGTTTGTTTGTTTCTATTTTTATGAAATGTCTTTTTCCATCTCATACTTTCAGTCTGTGTGTGTCTTTCCATCTGAAGTGAGTCTCTTGTAGGCAGCATATATAAGGATCTTGTTCTCTTTTATCTATTCAGCCACCTAAATAATCATTTTAGAAATGAGTTTTTTCATGTTTCTCTTCATGAGGAGACTATAAACTCCATTAAAGTGAGTCCATGCTTTCTAAAATTTTTATTGTGGTATATATTGTTCCCAGAATAGTGTCTGACATATATAAGTCATCAATAAATATTTCTTGAATGGATAGTTAAACCCATGGTTTATTTTTAAATACCCTATAGCTGTGCCTTAATCCAAAGCATTGATTTCTCTAGTGGTAACATCGAAATCATCTGTTAAAGAGAAATAGGCATCTTTGAATAGGGATGAACCTTCCTAGAATTCTGTAAATTACATGGCTTAGACAGTTTCCTACTTTACTTAAGCAGAATGTTATCTTCGTTGGGCAAAGAGCAAGTAGATAGAAAGGACAGAAAAGTCCCCTAGCTAGCATTTTGAGGGAGGAGAGTAAATGTGGAAAAACTAGACCACCTACTTTGAAGCAATGAAATCCCTAAATACAGACATTACTTAGCAGAAGGAAGATGCCTGATGGATATTTTGCTAATATGGATTCTTTTCTGAGATATTAATTGAAATTTTGAGATATTCATTTTTAATCTTGAATTTTCCCTGTTTTCTGCCCTCCATTCAAGTAGATTCCATACTTCCTTGCCACATGAAAGATTTTTGGCAGGGTTTCCTGGCTTCTGTTTGCCCACTGAGAATAATAGAATTTAAAGAGAGAGGAAATTGTTTTCCCTGTGTGAAACCAGGAGAGACAGAAGGTTCCCCAAGAAAAAAAAGAGCTTTCTCCAAATCTGGAGGAGAAGAGAGTTTTCCTGGTTCTTGAAAAGAGGGCATGTTCATTTCTCATCTAGAAATGTGCAAGGTGTAGCAGGACTTAGGGGAAACCTCCAGGTGATGAACCAGGTAGGTTAGATGTCAAACGTAGGGTCCTAGCCTTGTTAAACAGTCACTGCCCTAAAAGACATGGAAATGGCATACTAGTAGACTTGATGGGGTCATGCGGCTCTTGCAAAGTCCAGCTGTTACCACTGTGGACAGATGTCTTGTGATCAATGTTCCAATGGTTGGACCTGAAGTAAGACTTTAGAATCTGAGAACAAACCTGGGGGTGGTAAAAAGCCTGGAAACAGCCAATATTGAATTTCTCACTAACGATATGGAACTGGGTGGGTACTCAGAATAGAAACTGGATGATTTACAGATAAGAATAAAATGTAATTTTTATTATTCACCTAATTAAGATTTATATCTACTATCTTAAGTAAGTGAACAACAACAACAAGCTATACTAGTTTTTTCTTCCTATTTTGAGAGGATAGTTTATTTTTATTTAACAAATTTAAAACTTCTGAGTTAAATGAGCAAAATATTTCAAAGAGCTAAGCACTAAACTGTCTGCACTACGCTAACTGATGTCATCATGAGTAGACTGCTCTTAATAATATTTTGATGATATTACAACAGTAGTTCTCCCTTATCTGTGGTTTTGCTTCCCATGGTTTCAGTTACATGCAGTCAAAAATATTAAATGGAAAATTCCAGAAATAAACAACTTAAACTACATGCCACTCTGAGTAGCATAATGAAATCTCATGCCATCGAGCTCATCCCATCCTGGACATGAATCATCCTTTTATCTGACATATCCATGCTGTATGTTAGTCACTTAGTAGCCACCTTGTTTGTCAGATCAACTGTTGGAATATCACAGTGCTTGTGTTCAAGTAACCCTTATTTTACTTAATGTTTCCAAAATGTAAGGATAGTGATGCTGGCAATCTTATTATGCCAAAAATAAAAGCTGTAAAGTTCCTCCTTAAAGGGAAAAGGTGAGTAGATTATGATAAGATACTTTGAAAGAGAGAGAGCAAGAGAGAGAGAGAACACACATTCACATAACTTTTATTATAGAATATTGTTATAATTGTTCTTTTTTATTATTAGTTGTTATTCAACTCTTGCTGTGCCTAATTTATAAATTAAACTTTATCATAGGTATGTGCGTATATGGAAAAACAGTATATTTAGGGTTCAGTACTAACTGTGGTTTCAGGCATCCACTGAGTATCTTAGAATGCATCCCTCATGGATAAGGGAGAACCACTGTAATAAATAAAATCCAACTGTAATCCATTCTGATAGTCACATCATGTCTGTGGGATCACCCTCTTTATTTGGAAATAAAAAGTAACACTGAGCTCCAGTCATCCAACAGAGTCAATCTATTATCAGCAAAGAGTGATTATCTCAGCGAAGCACAAAATAATTATCTTAAACAGAGGAAGGCAGTCAGTTATGTATTTCTCATTATAAGAGGAAGATGCACAGGCAATAGGTCTACTGTAAAAGCATGTTGATGATGGGCTGGCAATACCAACTTAATGTTGATGGAGAATTGATGGCAAACAGAGTAAAATTTAGGAATCAGAATATTGATTACTTAATTTTATGACTTGATTCTGAAACTTTTTTTTCTATTTAATTATTTTTACGTGTAAATGCTTTTACTCATTTATTTAATTTTTTTCAGTGAATGTGTATTGAAGGCTCATTGTGGGCGAGGCATTTAGCTGGGTGCTCTGGGAGACACTGAAATGAATGAAACACAAGTTAAGTCCTTAATGTATTTCTAACTTGGGAAAGTAATAGTATATGTGCAAAAATGAGTATAACACAAGGCAAGTGATAGGTTTGGAAAAGACAGGGGAGAATAATATTTCCTTTTCTCTCGTCTTTCCTTTTCTTTTGGCTTCATTCTTTTGTTTTCTTTTGGCTTCTCTTTCCTCTATTTTTATTTTCTTCCTATCAATATTTGCCTACATGATGTGTAAATGTTTTGTAAACAAGTAGGAAATACCAGATTGATGATTTGGGCCAGTTAGCAACACTTCGTGTGGACGCAAACAATAGACTATAAGGAGTAGCATAGAGTGAGACTTGTGAATTTATAAGGAATAGTGTTTACCAAGGCACCCAAATGTGACTTTTTTTTTTTTTTTGCAGGTAAAAATCCATAGAAAAAGACTGAGACAGGTGAAATGAAGAAAGCAGGGCCATCAGCATGTTGAAGTTAGCTCACATTCATGAAAGATGCTTGTTGATTATTTAGGAATTTTGTGAGCCAGATGTTAAGATGTTGGTAACTTGAAATCAGTCATGGTAGAAACATTTACCTCACATAAAGGGGTAAATGCTACAAATAATGGCTTAAAACAAACGAACAACAAACAAACACAAAGCTGCTTTACCAGCCCATCAAAGAAATAACAATTCCAAGAATTTTTTACCTTTCCAGTGGGTGAAGTTATGGGTACTCCACGTGTGAACTTTAAGAGCATCTAAGGAAGGCAATAACATAGCTGAAAATATACCCGATATTGCAGAATTGTCTATGGGTCCAGAGGGGCAGGAAGCTTGTGGAGCTGAAAAGAATAGACAGAGAGGGCATGCCAATGATGCCCAGAGAGCTCACCCTCCACTTCTTTGATCATCAGGAATAAACTAAAGAACAATTAGATGTGTGGATATAGTCATTTGGGGAAGGATAATTTTCATTCCATATGCCAGCCACGGGTAATATTTGCCATGGTGTTTTCTGTTAAATAAACCTCTTACTGCAGATCTATGAGAAGGCATGGCACACACACTAAAGTAGCAATGCCTTCGCTCTGACTATTATATAATGTGGACTTGACTTATATAATAAGCAATAGTTACATTTTGTTTTATTTCCTTATTTATAACTATACATTTATACATATGCAAATATGATAATAAATGTCTAAATGGTACAAGATTGTACAAAAACAAAAATGAAAGACCTTGCTTTCTAATTTCAATACGATGTTTCAATCTCATCCTGGGTTCTACTACTGATAATATGCCACACTCTCCAAGAGATTCTAACTCTTTTTGTTAAAAAATAGCGATAAAGATCAAATCTATGGGCTAAAAGTAGAGATTTTACTATTTTATATAGAATTGGGGATGTGGCATGCCAATAAAGCCACTTGAGTTACAGAACAGAAAACATAATTTCATTTTGTGTTAAAGAAAAGATAATTCATGATGTTATTTTCAACTTAACTAAGTTTCTATTTTAACCCTCATATGAGATTTTAAAATCTAATTTCTTTTTTCCCCCACTAGTTTTGATGTACCTTATTGTCATTTCAAGCAACATTTTGTCTCCTATATTTACAAGTCTTTTCTTAGTCTATTTTTATCTCCTGCCTCAAGTATCCTAGAACTGGCTACCCAAACAATACCCCTTATCAGAATTTTAAAGGACAAACTGAGAAGTAAAAGACATTCTACCCTCTTTCCCAAGAAATTATAAAGAATATACAGTCAGAAGACATCTAATATTTCAAGTGGAATTCTATACAATGAGAAAAAAAGCAGCTATCAAATGACATCTTTGAGATTTTGCCTAAAAATAACCTCTAACTTTTTATTTCCAAAGGAACATAAGTCAGTATATATCTTTTATTTCAGACAGCTTTTGGTATTAAAATATAGTGGATATATACAAATATTTATTAGCTCATTGTTATTCTATCAGTCTAATTATTCAGTTAGAGAATGTCAGATGGTACATTTAAATAAATGTTAAGAATCATCAAAATGTTTTCAAACCTCAAAAGTTCAGGTGGAACAATTTCTACAATAACATTGCTTGGTTCCACAAGACTCAACTCAAAATAGACAGCAACATATTGAATTATAACATATTTCATGTTCAATATTATATTTAAATATCTGTAATTGCTTCAGTAATAATTCCAGACCTTTTTATTCATTTCTAACACTTTTCATTCTCATATAAGATAAAAACAGAATTTATCAAGTTTTAGCAACAAGAGTTTCAATTCATATATATGAAATATAAATATAGGGAAGAGATATATATATATAGTATAGATCAATGTATAATGTGCCTGCACTCCCAAATTGGTAATTTGTATTAATCTAGTGATCCTCCTTCCCCAAATAAATAACTAATTACCATATTCTTACGATTTGATAAATTTAGCCCTATCTACAAATGTTGAAAATAGTTTTGCTAAAAATCTTGACTGGCTGACCAGGCACTGAGATTCTTGCTTTTGGCTATGATCAAAAATCTGTTCTTAAAATTCTGTAGTTTATTTTAAATGCTTTGCCCCTGAAGAGATTCCCAGGTAAATTAAGTGCTTAAAGTTGACTATCTGCTGGATACTGTATAAAACTTTCTTCTTTTGTATGACCAATTAGCATAAAAACTCATTTAGGGAGATATTACCATTTGAGAGCCTTGTGAGGTCCTAATAAACACAGTTCATTCAGTTATCACTTCCACAAAAGACTGTTGGCCTTGTTTTCAGTCTTATGGGGCAACTTGCTCTCTTCTTTTGTACCAGTTCTCAGCATGCAGCTATTCCCTTTGCTCATTTCTTTCCCACATTTCTGATGCTAAAATTTCTGATATTTTATTAACTTACATCTATTTTTTAATTTCCTCGTCTAATGTATTTTTTTCTGTTCAGTGTTATCCATTAGACATTCTCTCCTTTTTAGTCTACGTACACAAATATTTAGATAGATGTGTCTGAGAAATTGACATCCATAAGATCATTTCCAGGATGATACATGGTTTCTAACGATTCTGTATCGTGACATTAACATTATTCATCTAAAGAGGATAAATAATTTATTTTTTCAGACATAATTTTGTTTAAAAGAGATGACTCTTTCAGACTGGGCCCAACTGAGAAAAAGAGGAGATTGACAATGCACTTGCTTTCTCCAAAGTTACAAATATTGGGGAAATGATTTTTCTTTACCTTTTAATATATTTTAAATTGGGTATCTTAGAATAACAATGTAAGGTTGCCATTTCTTAAAATAAAAGGTGTGGATGTTCATTCCTAAAATAGAAAGTGAAAGAAAGTTTTAAAACAGGGGTTAGCAAATTACAGGCAGTAAGCCAAATTCGGCCTGTAACCTGGTATCGTGTAGCCTGTGACCTAAGCAAGGTTTTTCATTTTTGAAGGGTTGTAAACACACACACACACACACACACACGGGAGAATATGCAAAGGGTCACATTTGACTTAAAATGTGTACTATTTTGCCTTTTACAGAAAAAAAGTATATAGGTCCCTGTTTTATTTATTTATTTTATTTTTTAATTTATTTATTTTTAATAAAATTTATTGAGGTGACATTGGTTAATAAGATTATATAGGTTTCAAGTGTACGATTCTATAATACATCATTTGTATATTACATTGTGTATTCCCCACCCAAAGTCAAATCTCCTTTCATCATCATATATTTGACTCTTTTTACCTTTTTCATCTTCTTCTCTCCCCGCTTTTCCTCTGGTAACCACTTAACTGTTCTACAGACCCCTGTTTTAAAGTAGGTATAATAAGACGATAATTCAAAATATTTTTATGTGACAAGTACATGGGATTTTGTATGTACTAACTCTTTGAAATCTCATGGGAACCTTAAGTGTATTGAGTTAAAGTATTGGAGATGAGAAAACTGAAATATGAAAGATTAATATCACGTACCTTGTAAGTGTTAAAGACAAAATTTATGCTAAGGCAGTTGAATACTAAAGCTTGTACTTATAACTACTATACTATACTGCCTCTGAATGTAATCTGACATTTTTTGTTTGTTTTGAGGTGTGTGTGTGTGTGTGTGTGTGTGTGTGTGTTTGAGAGAGAGAGAGAGAGAAAGAGAAAGAGAAAGAGTGAGTCCTACTCCTGATACCAATCTGCAATTAGTTAAAATAAGATGGTGAACTCTGTTACTATTTCCTGGGAGATGCCAGGAATTGGGGCTATTTCTGTCATTATCCAGTCTCCATTACAATGAATGGCATATAATGCCTGGATTGAGAAGCTGTTAGGAGGTCTTTTTGTTTCATTGATGAGGATAACCAATTAAGAGCAGTCATCAGTGTGCTTGTTTATCTTCCAGAAAAGGTGAAGCCTTTAAATTATTCAGTGTAAATAGCTTCTCTTTCATGGCCTAATATATATTTTTAGCCAAAAAAAGTAGAGTCTGACTCCATATACCTAGTGAAGAAATGGTGGAGATGTGTCTATCAGTCAGGGGCCTTGCAGGAAATAGTTGATACACTTAACTTTGTAATTTTAAAAGAGTTTAATTACATTCATAAAGGTTTTGACAGGTTAGGAGCATCAATAAAGATAGTACAATACCTTGTGGCTGGACTAGGCACAGCTGGACTTTACCTTCCTAAGACCTCAAAAGTCAAGAGGAGACAGTGTCTCCCAGAACCTAGAGAGCATTTCTGAATGAAAAGGGATTGTGAAAACAACAATGGCAACAACAAAACTCCCCCCCCCCCCCAGATAAAACAAACAAACCCCCAAACTAAAAAAACTTCAAAAGAAATCCAGCCCTTCTCAAGCTTATACGACTAATTCTTTTTTTCATGCAATATTTATTGCTATCTTGTGGAACTTTAGGAAATACTGGTATAGATGTATTTCTGCCTAATGAGGTAAACTAAATGATTCTTCCTGACAGTATTCCTAATTTTATGGTTCTATGAAATTTTCAGAATTGGACCTGTCATCCAATAAGACCAATTTAAAAAACAACCTTAGCTAAAAATTTCAGTTTCAGAGTTGTTATTCTATGCTTTGTAGCTGCTCTTTGTTGGAGAGTAAGAAACTGTGTCAAAGATTCATTCTTAATGAAGCAATTTTCTAATTTTATATTATCTTTTGCTTTTCAAATTTACCTGTGGTTTGCTGGAAACTTGTGATTTAGAGGAAAACTTAGAATATATTACTAAATACTTGGCTGTTGCAGTATTTTGTATTCTGCCAAGTTTTGACAATTTATAATAATTTTGTAAATATCTTCAAACAACAGTACTATGTAGCATTAATAGAAGAGGATAATTCATTTTTATGTCACTGGGCACAAATTAACATGTGACTTTATGCAAAATAAATTGTGTTAAATTCAAATAGGAATTGAGAATAAAGATTTTGGCTCTTCTGACTTTTGTAACTAGATTCAAAATAAGATGCATAACCAATTGGGGTGGGAAGGGGGAATCTGAGACTCTTTTGGCTCAGATTCTACTAGTTACTTCTTACTTATCTAAATTTTCTGCAGGCAGAGAATTGATTTAAAATCCTTTAATATATCTCTTTTTCTGTCTGTAATCTAAACAAGAAGTTCTATCTTTTATATTTCCCTTTTCCTTTTCCCAAATATTAAACTTCTCACTTGCTCAGGAAGGTCATTTAAGAGGTACAGCAATCTATCATTTCATTGGTACTTGTTAAATAAGTAATACATTTAATGTATTGGTATCTGGAAGTCTCAGAAGATTGGATTTTATTATTTTTCTATTACTATAGGATGTAGAACATTTACTTACCTGCCCTGGCCCACAATATGTGAAATATCTAAGGATATGTGAAATCTTTAGATTAAAGGGGAACAAGATTACATAGCAGTGATGAGACCAATTCCCTGACACATAGACTGTGTATAACATTTTCTTAGAGAGAAATAATTACTGTTTAAGGGTAAAAAAGTGTAACAGTTAAGGCAAATAGTGCAACCATAAATATTTAACAACCAGCCCTGGTAGGAGTAGGGGGTGGAGAGAAGCCCTGATTTGAGTGCTCCTAATTTCCATAGTGTAATTACTCCCATCATGGCCATTTTCAACTTACAATGCAACATCACTGAATATGGAGTTGGGGAAAGATGTGCAGTATCCCAGTATTGTATAGTGTCTCTTTCTTGCAGATATAAAAAGACATATACATAAACTCAAGACCATTGATAATAAAATAGTAAATAATGAAGAAGTAATGTGTTTTGACTATTACCTTTGTTTTTAAATAGTTTATTTAAGTGTAAGTTTATATAATTTGACTTTTACTAATGGCTATGTTTAATACCGCAGTCAAAAAAATCCTAAATATATAACAATTGGCTTTTATGATCTAGTACAAAATGTCTCCCATACATCATTGAATAAAAGTATGAAGTTTACAGTTAGATAGTTTTGAATTTGATTACTTGCTCTCTCATAAGCTGTGTGCCCATGTATAGTTTATATTTCTTTAAGCTTTAGTTTTCTCAAATGAAAGGTATGGGTAAAATTTATATCTACTTTCAATAGTTGTGATGATTAAATAAAATAATAGTTCCCCCTCCTCCTGAGACCAAGGGCCTGGTGGCTAAAAATTTCACAAAGTTCCTATTAGAACTGTGGCCACAAAGCATTTTGTTTTTTAAACTGAAAGCTAATAAGAATATGCTCAGCACCACACAATGATATAATTTGCATAATTCAGGGGAAGGTAGGCAGGCCTCTTTAAGGATTCAGACTGCACTGTCACTGAGAACGGTTTTCCTTGAGATATGTGTAGTTTGGTTCCAACAGACATCATTCTTCCTGCCTTTAGTGGTAAGATTGATTGCAAAGAAGATTCTACTTCTTGGAGAGTTTGCATGTGCCCTGGAGTGTTTTGTGAGATCTCTAGGCCAAAGCCTCCTTGGTTTCTCCCTGACAGAGTGAGTAGAAGAAGGCAAAAATGGGTGGAGACTTGTACGCTTATCTTAGAAGAGCAAGGGGGTGATTAGGAGATCAGCATAAATCTGAGCATAGGAAATACGATTAAGGACTGAGAGTTTTATGATTACAAAGGCCAGTAGTAGCTTCATATTGATGAAGTCATTGAGTATAAGTATTGTGATCTTTTGTTATAGTCGGCTTCACTGAAAAATAATTTCATTCAACACTTTAATTTAAAAAATTGTTTTCTGAAATTGTTTACAATAATTTTACAAAGAATTAAACAGAACATAAAATAGAAAATGTGACTCGAGCAGATATTCTGAAAATACAATTAAGCGATCAAATTACTGTAGATCTTGGCTTGTCTGTCCTAAGATTTAAAGGTTGTATCTGTTGTTTTGTTTAAGCTGTTTTTAACAAGACAGTCATTACTTATAACAGATGAGTTTCCAGACCAGATGTGTATAATGAAAACCTTTGAAAGTCATGAAGACTCTACAGAGCACAAGAAATCTATATTTACTTGGATTACAAGTAAATCAATTACAAATGCCTCTACATTAATATCTTGAATAACAGATAAGAAAAATAACATTTCATATTATTTTGAAATGCTTAACAAAAGTAATTAGGATTATTAAATTTTTAAGTGAAAGACATTTGCCCTCCAGAGGTCATAGTACAGACTGGCTTTTGTCAAATTACTAAAATTGATCCATTTTTACATGAACAGTTGGGAAAATGCCAAAATGGAAAAAAAATAAATGTGACATATCTGAAACAGTTTAAGAAGAATTAACCGTAATAGTGGGAAAACATGTGCAAAATTAAGTGGTCAACAATATTGAAAAAAAAGACACCAAATATTAATTCACTTTTCTAGCTTCTAACATGGAAAAACACTGATTAATTAGTTATTATTGTTTTTTTGCTCTTTCAATAACAACAACAAATTAAAAAAAAATGATGAGTAATTCTTAGCTTTTTGCCCACTGAAAACCATCCAGATATTGTGATTTTAAATTTTAAAAATGAAACAAGTTTGGAAAATGGCAACTAACCGCTGAAAAACATTAGCAGTAAATTGTATGACAATGCAGCTCTTCTGAAAGGCGAAGACAAAGGTCTGCAAACACTCTTTAAAAACTTTTAATAAGTAAGCAGAATATGTGCCATGCCAGCTCATTTTCTTAATCTAGTCAGAGAAAAAGCTGCTGTGACAGTAACTGAAGTTGTTGGCTACTGTAGTATTTGCAACAGTTATATTTTTCTTCCACATTCATCTCATAGAGTATTTTAAACAATGGGGTATTTTAAACTAACATGCAATTTAGGTTTTCACTTAAAAATCTCAATCCTACTTAGGCCACTGATTCAGGTATTCTTTGTAATGATTTGCGGCGACCTTCAGTGCTTGGCTTCTGGAATCAGACCCAGAATTTGCATCTCTACCACTTCATGGTTATGCAAACTTGAGCGACTCTTAAGCTTTCTCTTTTTCTTCTGCAAATAAAGATGGTAATATCTTTACCTCTTTTAGTTGTTGTGAGGATCAAATATGTTGAAGAGCTCAATAGATATTTAATGAACGAAAGACAATAAATACAAACACCAGAGTGCAGGATACAGTGAAAATTCGGGAAGGCAGAACTATAGGAGGAACGTGAACCAAAGAGAATGTTGTGATAAGAGGGCAGTGAGAAGGGACTTGGAGAAATAATTCTCCTTAAACTGAAGACCCATAGTCATGGAATTCCTCATTTCAAACTCTGCCTGAAGATATTGACCTTTCCTCACCTGACAAAGCCTCTAAGATTTCGGTGGTAGTAAGTACTGTAACATAAATTTCCAAGTCTGTTGATCCTTGAGTTCTTCACAACATAGCTGTCCTTCCCCTGAGAATTCTCTCCTTTGGGTGCCAGAAAGACTATGCAGTGATAAACCTTCTTCATTCTCAGAAAAAAAGACAGCCCTTCCTCTACATTTCCTCAGGCATGGAACAGAGCACTGGCAATCAGCCAACTGTCCAGAGATTACCCAAGGACCTTTTGGAAATAAGAATTGTTACCTCTAAAACACACGACACTGGAAATGTTTTAAAGAGAGCATATGACTATCCCTGTTACAGACTAAAAGAATGTGTTTCCCCCCAAATTCATGTGTTGAAACCCTAATCTTCAGTGTGATGGTATTTGGGAATGAGGCTGTTGGGAAGTAATTGGTGCCCTTATGAGCAGAGACCAGAAAGAGCTTGCTTCCTCTTTCTACTCTTTGCCGTGAGAGCATACAAGGAAAAGGCAACCGTCTGCAAAACCAGGAAGAAGCCTTTACCAGATGCCTGATCTGCTAGTACCCTTGCCTTGGGCTTCTCAGACTCCAGAATTATGAGAAATGAATTTCTGTTTACATCTTCCAGTATATGATATTATAGCAGCTCAAATGGACTAAGGCAGGCCCCTTTCTTGGTAAGGACCTGCATTAGCCTTTTTCTAGCCCTCTGACAAAGAGAGCAGTTCCTCACAAGGAATGACCTGCCCTCAAGCCACTCCCACCAATAATCATAATATAAATGACAACCAATATGATTGAGCCATGATCACGTGCCAATTCCAGGGTTAACTGCTTTAGATGCATCATTGGTGTCCACACATACCATGTCTTTCTTTCTTTGGGGCAGCCTCCTTTGGCACAGGGTGAGAACATGAAAGATTTTGATGCCTTCCTGAGCTTTTCACTTGGAAGATTCTCCTCAGCAATGTGTTCTCCTCTCTAAAACTCCCAATTCTCATGATCTGCTGGCACCATCTTTGTTGTTAAACTTTTGAACGCATATTATGTTCCTGACACAGTTCTAGATGATCAGGGCACATCAGTGAACAAAACAAAATATTGTAAATGTAGTTTTGATTTGGTGTACATTTGGTAGCTGCATTCTAAGTGTTTTTTTTTTTTTTTAATCTTTGCCAAATTTGTAACTTCCCCATTCACATCCTTATGGCCTTGGTATTAAATTATGCATTCGTGTTAATTCTCATCTTGACTTTTAACTGAAATATTTCTAATGTGAATAAATATAGTTATAAACAGCAGTAACTTCTGTGAATGAGGTCAGTTTTCGGTATGGATATGCTTTAAATTTTTCTTAGATTTCAAAACCATGTTACACAGACATGTTACACTCTAGAACCACTGGGAATTTGTATTACTTAAGTGTCAACTAATGGTACTTAGAAGCATATAGTGATTCCGAATGTTATATTCTGTATAATTCTCTGTTCCTTATTAGTGACCATTACTTTCAGTTTAGTGGACTATCGGCCTCCAGGTAAAACTTTTAAAAGAAATTATTGGTTCATATATTGCTCCAGGGTCATATCAGAGAAGTCTAGAAGATTGCAATTTTCTTAATCAGGTTGAAAAAATATACATGCAGAAATGACATGGCTATGGTTAATCATGAAACTTATATTGCTGTTAAAAAATAGTTTCCCTCCGATTTTTAGAAACCAGGGCATATATCTGAGAGAAGGAAAAAAAGGGGACTACTATGAAATTAACAGAACAGAAGTAATTTAGTGAATAAGATAATTCTGCTAAATTTCTTGTGTTGTGGGTATACTCAGGCATGAGAAGTAGTTAGGATTTCATATGTGAAAACTTCTACAGACTCTTGGAATTCACATGGGAGACTGTCTGCAGAGCTATGGATCAGGGAAAATATGTACACATATCTTGTCTTGAATTCAGCAAGGATTTGATAAAGTACCTCCATGTTGTTGTCACTAAACTGGAAAAATGTGACTGGAAAGAGGTGTACTTAAGTGAATCTGCACGACTGTACTCTGATAGTCTATTTGACTTATAGGTATTCAGTAAGTGTTTGTGGAGCTAAACTGAAATGAATTGATCTGTGTTAATCTGTATGGAGTGCCTCATAGTGTACATTGCATCATTCTAAACCCTGCCCTGTTCAGCATGCTGATCAAAAATCTGTGAAGATTTCCAGGACCAGTCTATTGACTCGCATGCCTTCGGTCAAATTGTTTTCCCAAATGCTTCCTAATTGTTAAATCTAACAAGATTTTTTTCATCTCTACCCTATTTGCTGCCTCGGTGACATGTAATGCTGACTTCCATTTTTAAAAAATCCATCTTCCTTCGACTTCTAAGGTACCCTTATTCTAGTTTTCCTCTTAACCAAATATTCCTCTTCCTTCCTTGATTTTACTTTTATTGACCCCTTAAATATTCGTCCTACGCCTTCTTCATAATTTTACCACTCAGCGATTTCATTCAAGCTCTGGGCTTAATATACCATTTATAATAGAGACTCCCAAATCTGCATCTTTAGTCTAGACCACTTTCCTGGGGACCACAACCAACTGTCCCATCTCACTCTTGGCATATTGTTTCCTCTTTTAATATAATTAGTTCCTTGAAGCTATTCAACATGAGCTATCTTAACCTCCCTTCTCCCAAACTTAAAGTTTCTGTTAATTGAAAAAGCAATGGCATGGGACACAAAATTATTTGATTTTTTTACATCCATCACTTACTACTTATACAAATCAGGGCAAATTATTTAACCTATCTGTATTAGTTATCTATTGCTGCATAAAAAATTACCACAAACTTAGTGGCTTCAAACAATGTTCATTTATTATTGTTTGGCTTCTGTGGGTTGAAGTGACAGGCATGGCATAATTGGATCTTCTGGGTGTTTCATAAGACTGTAATCCAGGTTTCAGTCAGGGCTGAGTTATCAGATGCTTCACTGGGGAAAGTTTTACTTCTTGGCTCCCTTAGGTTATAATAAAACTATCTACAACTGATTTATATTTATTAGTAAAATGGGTTTAGGTATAAAACTCAGATAATTATAAGCAGATGCTTTACCTACATGGATATTTGATGTGACATTCAGAAGTCCTATGAGATATGGAGCAATTCCATGGTATACAAGATGGTCCTATGCAGTTTTGGTTTCTACACATTAAATACCATTAGTGTCTCCAATTTTTATCATAGCCAGAAACACTTCCACAATTAAAAAAACCCCTGTGGGTAATACTGCCCTCTTGAAAGTAATTGAGTGCAGGGTTTAAAATATAATTTCTAACAAAAGAATATAAACTTTGTGGCAGAAACCTGTAGGACACTGTACTATTCATTCAGCAAATTCTTATTGAGTACATCCATGTGGAAGGCACTGTTATAAGTGCTGTATTATTCACCTAGTGAATAAGACATTAGCTCCCCTTCTCTTATAGAGTTAATATAAAACAACAGAAAGATCTTGAGAATGAATATCAAACACTTATTACTCTTCTTTGCTTCAAAGACAAACCTCTTAAAAATGTTGAACTTAGTAGATACCCAAACTCTCTTATTCTTTAACTCCTTGTTCAAGGTTCAATTGAAGTTTTTCAGGCAATGTTCTATTGAGAACAAGCATACCTTCTACACAATATATTTCTTCAAAATATAGCCACTAACTTTTCCCAAGGTATTTTTTCCTCATGAATTTTCTTTTTCAATCAAATTGAACCATTCTGTGAGCCACTCTTAAATTCTTCCATTTCTGTATCTGCCTATACATTGTTGTCATTGTTAAACTGTTCCTTCTCACTGTCAAAATTCTGAGAATACCTAGATCATGAGGGAGATGGGGAGCAGAAGGCTACTTTAGATCAGTTGGTCAGTAAAGGCTCAAAGTTTTTATTAAAAAACAATTCTCAAAATTTTCATCTGTCAATATTCAAGTCTTTTTTTAAGGCCTTTCCAAAAAGCCTTTTTGATTCACCAAAACAGATGTGATGTGATATCCCACTTTTAATTTCATATTTTTAACCTTATTATCTTAAGTGTGGCATAGGGATAGAGACATCAGGAGGCCAATAAACATTTGCAAGAAAAGAAGAAAGAAAGAAAGAGAGAAAGAGAAAGAAAGAAAGAAAGAAAGAAAGAAAGAAAGAAAGAAAGAAAGAAAGAAAGAAAGAAAGAAAGAAAAGAATTCTGTTTCGTGTTATGATTATCTGTACATTTGCCTTATCCATAATCTTTATCTTGCCTTTTAAACACTTTGAGTGGGGGGGCATCTGTCTTACTCAATTAACCTCAGCCAAGTACAGCATCGTATACTTATTGGTTTATTTATTGCTCAGGATATTCTTGTTGAATGTTTTCCATCTTCTAGAAACTGTATAGGTCCTAGGGTCAAGCACCTTGGCTCTAGAATTAGAGAACCTCAGTTCAAATGCTGCCCCTCTTACTTACTGGTTGTGACATTGGGAGAGTACTTTAGAATTTAAAAGTCTTGTCTTCCTCATCTGTAAAATATTGATGACAACAGTGATTATCATGGTGGGGATGATAGTAGTGATGATGGATAATGTACCCTGTACTGGGCACTCTATTAGGAATTAGGATCAAGAATTAATTAATATGTCTTTGGAATCAGACTGCCCAGGGTTCGCTCAGCTCCATTACTCACTAGTTGAGTGACTCTGAACAAGTTAATTAGCATTACTAAACCTCAGTTTCTTCAACTGTTAATTGATTAAGTGGAAATAAACATGCTAGTGCTTTCTAATGCTCATAGAATAAAATCAAACTACTTAAAGTGGCCAAAATCAAGACCTACATTATTTGACTCCTCCTTGTCCATCTAAACTCATTTCAATCTCTCAGTCACTTACTTCAGAGTGTCTATTTTCTGTTTCTCACACAAGTCAGGCACCTTTCCACTTTAGTCCTTCACACAGTCACATGATAAGCTCATTCCCATGTTTACTCAAATGTCTCTTTACAGAAGTTTTTACTGACCACCTAATCTAAAGTAGTCCTCTGTCTCCATCTCTCTAATGATCCAGATATTCTCTCTGGCTTTATTTATCATGACGAATACATTATTTTTTATAATTACCTTATTTACTTATTTTTTTGGGGGGAGGGGGTTCAATTGCTTGTTTTTAGCCTATTTTCTCAACTAGAAGGCAAGCTTCATCAAGATAGGTCCAGAGTGTGTGTGGTTTGCTAGTCTAGCTCCAGTGTCTGGTATAAAGCTCAACCTAATTAAATGCTCAAAAATAGAATTGTATGCATAAGTGAAAGAATAAATGTTTCGTAGTTGTTGAAAAGATTAAATGTATAGTGCATGGCAGAAAATAAGTGATGAATTAATGCGAATTGTTGTTCTTATTATTATTATGATTATTATTATTACTACTACTAATAATAATACTAGGAAACCATCTACACTTTTGTAAAGTTTGCAGTCCAGACAGGAAGATACATGTATGTAATAGCCCAATTATAATTATACTAAGTGCTGCATGAATGGGGCTTTTATGATATAAGAACATGTAGATGTGTTCAGGAAATATTTGCTGAACTGCTATTTTTACTTGAATGTTCTTAAAGAGCACTGCTTAGAATAAGCACAGCTTGAGAATGGAGGGTGGAGCCCATTCCAATCCTTCTAAATAGGTTTAACATTTTGTTACTGTTTGAGGTAACGATCTGCTATCTAGTGGAGGCAATGGCTGTCTTATATATTTGTTGAATTTATCATCTGCTCCTTCATAGCTACTGAATGTGTAACATATCCTGGTTTATGCTTTCGTGACCTTTTCTCCTCCTCCCTAATGCTGACATCAAAAAGGAATTTATGAGGTTTAGTTCTTCCATAATCTCTCCAAAGCCTCTCCAATACTGCCCCAAATTAAATTCATTCTAAGTGAAGGCACGTCTCTGCTATACAGTTGTAGCTTCAATACTGATTTTCCTGTCTCCCCTTTTACAATCATTTTACTGCTCCAAATCTCTCCTATGCAGACATTTTGGGAATGCCATCACCCTCTTTACTCTGTCCCCTACCCGTGCTCTGTAACCTCTCTCCATAATTCTACAGGTTATACATTTATCTTCACAGAATGTTCTATATCTGCATCCCCTCTCCCCTCACCAATTTTCAGTAATTATAGTTTTAGTCTTAGGAAACATTTTTTCCTCCTATTAGAAAAATTTCAGAGCACAGTGGTAAAGATAAGACTGTCCTCTCAAATTTTATGATTAGAACCATAATGTTTCCATGTTGATAAATTATAGATACAGCAAGGCAGTTACTTTTCCCACCAGGATTTCTGCTTGGGCATATTGAAGCTGACAAACAGTAAGAAAGAAACAACATGATCATTTTTACTTGTTCGTTGATTTCCCACATCAGGGATATGCACTAGCAGCAGTCGAAATAAGAACATTAATTTTATTTTAAAATAAGGAAATACATAAAGCTAGATCTTAATGTTATGTAGAAAATATATTATTGTTAAGAATGGTTCTGATGAATCATCTCTAAGTACTTTCAATCTATTTATTTTGTAGACAAACAAGTTTGAAGATCAAATAATGCCCGTGGAGTTTGATGAGACACTAATGACAGTTAGCCTTCCTGGAATACTATCATTGACCTTGTTAAGAAAAGCAAAGACTCTGCCACTGAACTTCTCTGAGGACATAACAGGCCCCTGGAAGGAAGACAGAGAGAGGAGAGACTATATCTGGATGAAAAGACAATAATTACAATTGACCAACTTTTAGAAGGAACAGGATCAACACTTAGCCTCTTTAGATTATTAGGCAGTAGATTTCCTTTGAGTAACATTGTTTGAAACTCTCTGCTGTAGAATTTTAAAAAGAAGCTTAAAATAAAATTCTACAAAAATGAATGTGTGCTACTAGAAGAAGAGATTTTTAGGGTAGAATTGATAGCCATTAAATAATAAACAGTAATAATAATAATAATGACAACAGTGTATAGGATAGATGACATACAGATGTGGCAATATAAAAACAATGTAAGAAAAAATGAAGAGCTAATGTTGGTAGCTAAGAATAATTTATAATCTAATGAATGTTTTCATGCTCATTATTTTATTTATTCATACAACCAACTGAAAAGATAAGGCAATAAAATTGAGGTTTAAACAAAAGCAGTCTGGCTCCAGGGCTCAGGCTCTCTTTACATTACTCTATCATTTTATACTATATAATATAATATTGCCTCTCCTGCACATTATATTGTAGTGTTGTGTACCTGTTCTTATGTATGTGTATCCTTCACCAGTTTTTAAGCTACGTGAGAATAGGGACTGGATCTGCCTAGTTTATCACTGAGTTCTCAGAATCTAGCCCAGTGCTAAGCACAAAAAGTATTTATTGAATGACTAATGTCAACCGGTAAAACTGAAACAAATTAGGCACTTTGGGGCTTAAATACTGAAGGAGGAAAGGGGTATAATATCATTGAGCATTTTTCCTTTGAAAAAATTAATCCTGTTGATTTTTTACTATTGTGTGCCGTAATCTCAGAAAGTAGATCGACAAGGACATTGTCAATAGCAAGCAGAAGGCAGTGGAATCAAATGAGAAAATAGAGAGAAAATTTTCTCAAGGTCTTTTACCACATGCCTGTCAATTTTTTATTAGTCTCAGAAAATAGCTATGCATGGAAAAAGTTAAATTTGAAGAAAGACTCCCTGAATACTGAATATGTTTTTATTTTAATTATAATTTTATTTATGAATATAGTCGACTAGACTAAGACATAAAATACTAAGTTCTCTTGGATCTTAGTTTCCCATACTCCTATCTTAAAGAAAGTGTTGTTACTATCTGGATTGATTAGAATAACAAACCTATGTTATTTACAGACTTGGTGTCTAGGGCACCACTTTGAAAAGTCTAGGAGTAGCAAGTATCACCCAAACATTCCAAATTCTCATCAATCTAGAGCATAAATGAGGTCAATTATATCAATACTGAAGCTTTTTATTTCTAAGCTAATGCAAGAGTTTTCAAAGTTCCACCACCCACAAGCATTTTTGGAAATCCCTAAGAGTTTCTTACATAAGTTCATTAATTCATATAAGTTTCTATCATGTTATTTCATTTGCATTTCTTCTACAGTTACCCAGGCGCCAGGTGATTCACCCCAGATCTGATGCTCATAATCTTTACAGTGCTCTAAAATTTGGTAGTCTTCAATAAGGGGTTGGGGGGATCATATATAATACTCGGATGGTATGGTGGTTGTTTGGGCCCTGAAATATTAAGCTACTTAGGGAGGGATTACTTTCTGTTCAAAGCCACCATCCTTTGTCTCGCTGGAATGTATACTGCCACCAAGGAAGCCAAGCTAGGATGAGATCTCAGAATCTGCCATCTCACTTTATCTTTGCTGTCATCTAACCCTTAAACCCTGTTGTGAAATTGTCATTCCAGATTCTTTCTTCCCTTGGTGTGAATGCTTTCTTAGGAACTCTGCCATTTTTCTGTGCCATCTGGCAACCTTACTTCCTCTCCCAATCCAGTCCAAAAAAACATATCTATGTATATAAATCTGAATTCTTCTCACAATGTTGTGAATCAACCCCCATGTGAATCAGTGAATACAAATAATGAGTAAGATGCCATCTAACTCCATATGACAGTCATGTCTGCCTCTGAGCTTTGGCCGAACTGTGACCTTATCATGTAATATAATTGATTTAGTGCCTACATCCCAAGGTATGCTTATCAATAGTCAGGACTCCACTGAAGGTTATAAGTACTCATTTATTCATTGGAATTTTTCTTCTCTTTGGAAATGGAGAACAATACTTGTGAATTGTATTAGTCAGCGTTCTCCAGAAAAACAGAACCAATAAGAGATATACATACATTCTAGATATAATATAAATGTAAATATAAAATTTATTATAAGAAATTGACTCATGCCATTATGGAGGCTGAGATGTCCCAAGATCTACAGTCAGCAAGCTGAAGACCCAGGAAAGCTGATGGTGCAGTTCCAGCCCAAATACCAGCAGACTTGAGACCCAGGAAGGACCAATGTTTCAGTTCAAATCTGAAGGCAGGAAAAAAACTTATATCCCAGCTTTTAGGCACTCAGTTAAGAAGAGTTCCCTCCTACTCAAAGGAGGGTCAGCCTTTCTGTTCTTTTCAGGTTTACAATTGATTGTGTGAGGCCCACTCACATTAGGGAGGGCAGGAGATCTGCTTTACTCAGTCTACTGATTTAAGTGTTAATCTCATCCAAAAATACCCTCACAGGCACACCCGGGATAATGTTTGGCCAAAGATCTGGGTGCCCCATGACGCAGTCAAATTGATATATAAAGTAGACCATCACAAAGATCATATGCCCTAATTCCCAGCCTCAAAAGATGTGCTTGCTTACCTATTAAATAGCTCTAAGTCTAGATAGAAGTAAACAAGTCCCCCAAAACCTGCAAAAATGGAAACTCCGGTGTTGGATTAAAAATGTAGAATAAACCTATATTGTAGAACCTCTAATAAAATAAAATAGGAGGGAAAAACCCTGTAAACAAAGACTCAGCTGAAAAATATAGTCACCACCAACAACCAATAAGAAAAGATGAACAGAACAATATCAAACACTGTATAAAGGCAGCAGCTATGGAAAGAAACAGAAGATTCTGGAGTGGAGCAGTACTATTCTCATCACTGACAAGCCATGTGGAAATGCTAAGAAAATCCTGAGAATTCTCATTAATTCTTCCAAATCTAGAAAAAATAAAATTAAGAGCATATACTTATAATTTTCTTTCTCAAACTGGTTGGTTCATAATCATAGAAATGAACAAGTGCAGATTTTCTCTGAAAGAGGTCGTATTATTTAGGTCAAAATTAGGCTACAAATGAGAGAAAACTGAAAATAGTAGTTCATTAAGATATGCATATATTTCTTTCTCACATAAATCTCCCAGGAGGTGGCCCTGGGCTAGATTATGTTGCTGTGTATTATGGTGACCTGAGGCATCTTCTCCCTAGGTGCTTCAACTATTTGTTATTTAGAACTCATGTGAAAGAGGATGACATTCACACTCTAAGCAGTGGGATGAGGAAAGGACAAGCATGCTGTCTCTTAAGAAAGGTTCCCGAAAGCTTTCACATACTTTCCTTGCATCTCATCAGTCAGAAACTGATGCAACAGAGGTGTGGAAATGTGATTTTTACTCTGTTCAGCAGTGAGTGCTGCTTATCAGGAGTTCTATTACTATAAAAAAAAGAAAGGATATTGGAGAGAGGCAATCCTAATACTGATTTTAAGGATCAACCTAAAGTCTAAGACTGTTACCTAGGGGAATAGTGTATTTCTACAATCAGAGGAATTTAGCTTCAGTTTAGGGCATTTAACAAATTCTAGAAGAGGAGAACTCTGGGATTATAGAAGAGACTGCCGATTAGTTCATTAGGCCAACTTTGATCTCTTCATCTCACTCTTTTTGCCATGCCCTCAAGTTATAGAAAATGTATGTGGGAACATGAAACACTATAATGTCTCGAATCGTAGTTTGAAAGAGAAGACAAACGTTTTTGATATTAAAAGAAGGAATCAGGAAGTCACTTACACTACTGAAAAAGAAATAGATAAAATAAGACAATTGGGATACAATTGCTCAAGGATGAGCAAATCAAAGAAATGGCTTGGCACAGCTATCTAAGCAACCTATTTTTTTTTTTTTTTAATTTACAATGCAAAAGACAAAACACAGCTTTGAAGAAACAAAAACCCAAGGAACAGAAACTCTCCACAAGAGATTCATGCTGTGAAACAACTTAATAAGAAGATAATTAAATAAAACAAAAAAAAAATCAAAGAGAAGACAGCAATACAGCAGAATGAGATTAGAAGAAAGGTTGCATACTAAAGGAAATGAAATAAGGATCAAAATAATATCATTTGGAATTACCAAAGATGCTGGGCTAAGACTTAGAAAGTATCAGTTATCAATGATATATTTGCATTGTAATAAATGTACACAAATAATTCAGGGTTAGATCTCTGATTGTATTTCCATTTCGAACATGACAAAAAGTTTTTGGAGATTGTGCATTTATATATCATATGACTGAGGAGATTGCTATAGTTATTCAAATAAAAACATTTACATTTTGGAATAGGTTAAATTCTTTTTTTTTAAAACCACCCAAGGCTGAAGAAATAAGTGTGGATTGTGAAAATAGTGTGCATCATTTCATATTTTGAAGTTTGTTTTCTAATAGTTGCATACAAAGAATAGCCTACTACAATGCTAGTTTGCGATTTGGACCAAAAACAAAAGTTCAGCGTGGTGATATTAATGCCCTGTACAGGCCAGACAGCGATTTACTCAGTCTTCTTGGTAGCATTTGTTCCACCCACTCCCTCCCCTGTTGGTTTCCTTGAGATTGCAACAAATGTCAGGGAATACACGCATGTATAACTTTGAGAAATGGTTGGCTTAAATATCTCTACTTGCATGAACTATATTTATCTAAACCAAAAGTTGGCTTGAAAAGGTATTTGTATTATGGCTAGGTCTGTTTGTCTACATTTCTTTAATTTATTCAGTATATGTTAATTACTTTTTTAATGTGAAAATATTTCGACATTGCTTTTTCTCATTTCTTTGACTTCTTGAATAATTTTGTCGTGAGACTGGTTCTGAATCACATCTGCTCTCTGGGCTTCTAGCCTTTTATTTAGTGTATACATGCTTCAGTATTGGTGCTCATGTTTCTTGTTCCTGGAATCTTAAGACATTTTTAGCAAGTTGGAATTTTTTTATGTAGGTGACTTTAGTTGGTCTCATTTTTTAATAGTTAATTCTGGATAATCGCCCCATCTGGATATACAAAAAAAGTAAAGCTACGCATTTAGACTAATCAAATTTAGACTTATTCATGTTCCAAGAACAAAACAAGATACAAAATTTTGAGCTGAGGCAAGTTATTCAATAAAATTGGATCTACTTGACCCTCTCGAGAACTATATGATGTGTTTTATCTGTTGCCAAAGGATGATCAGAAAAATTCAGTTTTTCTTTATTTGAGGAGAAGCATCATGTGAATTCATAGATAACATTTTTTACTGGCTCATCACTCTTGGAAGCTACCTAAGAAATGCACATGAGGAAGAATATATGTATTTGTGAATTCAGGAAATGGATTTTGGAAGGTTTCATCTCCTTAATCTAATACACTTACAAGCTATGTAAAAATCAAATGTCACATTCCAGGTAGTGTCCACTCCTGGAGATGAGTTCATTTCTTCGTTATGTTTAGTATACACATCATGTTCCCTATCACCATCCTTTTCTGACAAAGTTTTATTGTAATGGGCCATTTATATGATTGACAGAGAAGGTGAACACATAGTGCAGAAAGGCTCTTGACTAATCATTTTTCCACACAGTTGATAAATATGGTTTTTTGAAATGGTATTCTTGATAAATCTTATTAACAGTTACTCTTAGGAAATGTTCACAGGTACAGTGGGAATATGTATTATGCTTCTTGCTGTTATTAGCTTGCTATCTGGCATATTAGAAATTCAGAAAAAAAATTTAGAAGAAAAGTAGAACTACAGTGCAGATTTTTCTCAAGGTATATTGAAGCAGCCTTTGCTATAGCTGTGGGATTTTAAAAAGTATTTTCCAAGACATCTATCTTACACAGACAACACCATTTTAAATTGGACTCATTAAATCATTTGTTGTCACAGCCAACAGCCGTGTGGAGGCTAGTTAACAAATGAAAAATGAGCCTTTCTAACTTGTTTACTCTATATAGATGCTTCTTTTATTTCTGTTTCCTCCCTTCCCTTCTCTGGTAGCACATTGACTTAGGAAATCTTGTTACAGTGCTGTCTGACAAAAATTAAAACCGTGAAAGCTGAAAATACTATAGATGTAATATCCAAGCTTACATAGAGTACTGGTGAAGAGGTTCCCACTGAGTGATACCTGGGCCTGTCTTCTAGTTTGAGGACGGGAACCAATTAAAACCTCATTTATATTGTTGAAAAGGTAACACAGAACCACTTGAGAAACACAAAATTCTTGGCATAGGGAGAAAAATAAATGATCCTAAATTCATCTCTGAGTTTTTCCTTCCAGCCCCTACTCTGCCAGCTCAAGATTATTCCCAGCAATATAGGCTAAATTATCTTTGTTCATTTATTCATTTGTTCACTCATTTATTCATTCATTCAACGATTCATTAATCTGCTTCTAAATGTCACAATGGATAGAAGCCACCTTTTACATTTTATTCACAGGTGGTGTTTTTCTTGGCTATTTGTTATAAATTAATCTTTACTTAATTTCAGTTTATAAATATTCTCTTCTTATTGTAGGTAAATATTTTTGGATTTTTGTCATACTTTTGCTTTCTTAGATATGGCTTTGAAAAACACGTTTACTTATGTGTGTTTGTTTTTGTTTTATTTTTCATTCAGAAGTTTTTTTTTTTTAAGTTTTATTACTTTTGTTCACTTCCTAATAGCTTTCACTGAATGTGTTGCCAAGTCTTAAGTGACGTGGAATGGTATTTTCTGATTAGCCTTGTGTGATATTGTGTATCTCAGAACTTGCAACAAGAAAATGTTAATGAGGAAAAAGAACTTGAGAAATAGGTAGATCAAGGTTTGAATTTCACTTCCAGCAATTTTCGTATGTGTAAAAAGATGATGATAAACTCTTTAGGAGTTAGACTGAAGATTAAATAAAACGGACATAAAATTCCTTGCACATAGGAGACAATAAATAGCTCATCTATTCAGAAAACTTAAAAAATAAACAAATATCATTCTTTTGAATTGTCTAGTGGTATTTAATTTTCTGCCTGGTTCTACCACTGGTCCATTTAGCTCCTCAGCTTTCTCATATTTCATAAATGATTGGGATCAAATTCAGATGAATATTATGCAAATCTTTGTATTTAAAAAGTGTTCAAATCAGTTCTCAAGTTTTAGTCAACTTATGTTTTTAAGGTAATTGGTATTACTTGAGAATAGGGTCTTTACTGACGTTTGCAGAAAAACTCAATTTAGGATTATCTACAGGTCCATTAATACAAAACATATTTTCTTTTCAAGTTCATTAATAGCAATATTAAATAAGCACGAACATCACAACAAACCTAGAGATATTATTAGAACATTCCTACAATTTAGTTTATTCTTATTTATCATTGCTCTACTCTGTGGTCTGATGGTTGGTTTCTTTGTTGAATAGTATAGTAGAAAGCCCATTTGAACTAATTTCTGAAGTTGTTGTATTTGCTTCAAATTTCCCTTTAACTCATATATTTTATATTCTATTCATTAGCAGATCCCCTATTTATCTTCCCTAACTTTCTTCCCTGTATCCTGATTTCCAAGTTTGAGTTAGATTTATCTCATCTGCAGTCTTATATTCACTGAACAAATAAATTTGTATTGAATACCTACCATGTGTCAGGCATTCTTGGCACTGAGGAGAAAGCAATGAATAAAACATAGTCCCCTGACTTCTTGGAAGTTACATTTTCGCGGAGGGTAAATAAAGACCAATGATCATTGCGTAAGCAAATAAATAAAGAATATGATTTGAAATAGTGGTGTGCGCTATTAAGAAAATAAAATATGGCAATGGGATAAAAACTTGATGGAGCGGTGGTAGAAGGGCAATTATTTCAGCAAAGATGGTCAGGGAAGGCTCGCCAGAAGAGGTGAGACCTAAACGATGAGAAAGAAAAAATAAAATATCATAGGCAAAAGAGCAGCAAATTAAAGGCCCTGAGATGGGAAATGGTTTGACATCTCTGAGGCATGGAATGAAAGTTATTGTGGCTGGGGTAAGATGGACAAGGTTAGACCATGGTAGGACCTGATGCTGAAGAGGTAGGTAAGAGTCAGGCCATCTAGGGCCTGGTTGGATGTAGAAAGGTGTTTATATATATATTTTTTTCCCTAAAAGCAATGAACAGACAAGGGTTTTAGGCAACAACATGGATTGATCTGACTTATGCTTTCAGAAGATTATGTTGGCTATTGTATGTTGAATGGGCAGTGGATTATGAAGTTGTAAGAATTCAAGCAAGGAGATTAGTTAGGAGACAATTGCATTAGTTGAAGCAAGAAATGATAATTTACATTACAATTTTAAATAACAGAGCTATGAAAAATGGTCAGATCTGGGAAATATTTTGGGTCAGTACCAATAGGACTTGCTGATAGGTTGTATGTGAGAAATGATGGCAAGAATGGCACCTTGTTAGATTTAGTGCTTGAGAGATTCAAACTTACATAGCAATTGTCATACAGTGTTTAGTCATCCTTTTCTATGACTTTATGCTTTCCTAAAGAGCCTGGAAACTCCTCAAAAATAGTAACCCTTCTTTTTTATCTTTGGATCACCAATACCATTACATAGATATTGTTCAGTTAGTATTTGTAGAATGAATGGAAGACATAGGGTTTAAACCTAAAATTGCTCAGCTTGATAGAATAATAGCTGCTATATTAAAAACCTTTTACAGGGCTTGTAGCCTGATATAAGAATAAAGGATACAACTTCTTGGAACATATTTTATAGAAAGATGTGAGTCACTAGATATACACAGCAAATTTATAGTCTAGAAAAAAACCAGAATGTTTACAAGTGAAAAAGCAAGTGTAAAATACACTTAAGGATAGGTCATAGATATTCTCCTATCTGAATGTTTAAAAGTTCAAAAATGAATAAGATGCAGGTCCTTCTTTAATTGCTTGAAAGGAGATATAACTACCTTAAATCTTAAGCTGTTATTGACAATATTAGAGAGACATCTCTATCAATTGTGACACTTTTGGATACAACTGACTTTCCAAACCCAGATGGTACAGGTTGAGAGAATGCTGGCTCATATAACAGAAAAATCTAGAATAAGCCTTATTTTGGAAAATGGCTTAAACAAGGGTTAAATAATGTATCATGGGTTCCTTTCCCTTGTTCTGTAGCTTTGTTCGTTACTCTTGCTTTAACTATTCTCAAATGACTACAAGATGGCAGCATCTTATAATCAAGACCTCATATCCTCTGATTTTAAGTAAGAAAGGGAGAACTTCAACAGCTTGGCTATGATTGGCTCAATTTGGATCATGTACCCACCCCTAAACAATTTCTGTGGCATAAGAGAAGTGACTCCTTAAGGGAACTCGGAGTACTATTGAGAAAAAAGAAGAAGAAATGGCAAGCTAAAATATAACATACCCAATACATAAAGAAATATTTTCTGTCAATTTTTAGGAATGTGTGTGTGGCTTCAATATATTAAAAAATAGATTACATTTTGAAGTACATTCAACTTTCGGCTTCAAAAATGCAAGGACCATGAAGTACAGCATAGGGAATATAGTATTATGTATAGTTCCAGGTGGATACTAGACTAATTAAGTGGATCACTTTGTAAGTTACATTAATGTCTAACCATTATGCTATATACCTGAAACTAATATAACATAATATTGAATGTCAACTTGAATTGAAAAATTAAAATTAAACAAAACAAAACAAAAAAGAATGAAAGGACCTTCGCTTATTTGTGTGTACCTGGGGCTTAACAAGTGCCTGATATAAGGTAGGAATTCAATAATTCTTCTTGTATGAATGAGTAAACACAAGACATCACTTATCTTTATAGAAATTTTTGTTGAACTTCTCTATCGACTTGTGTGATAAAGCAAAATAATAATTTTTATGCATATGTATAACGTTTTAAAAAATTATTCATAGACTAACAAAATAATGTAAAGAA
The DNA here is from genome assembly GCF_014176215.1 of Rousettus aegyptiacus. Lineage (NCBI taxonomy): Eukaryota > Metazoa > Chordata > Mammalia > Chiroptera > Pteropodidae > Rousettus > Rousettus aegyptiacus. The sequence continues at coordinate 48,496,700 of NW_023416284.1, forward strand.
ATTTTTAGATTCAATTAATTACAGCATCCTGGAAAGGTTTCACAAATTGAGATTTTGGCCTGCATTTTAAAATTTGGTTTCTTTTTTATATCTTTCACCTTTGGGGTATAAAATAAACACCATATTTTCTATGGCATTTTAGAGAACTGAACTTGATAATTCTGGCAGTGCTATTTTGCTCTTCCAAGACATTCAACAGCAAGCACATATGTGTCTGACTAAATGTCACTGTGCTTAAGGTTTCTGTAATTTGGGTTTGGAAGCTGGAAAAGGGAGAAGTTGGAACTTTTTAATTTCTTATTACCCTGTCCCATGATGTTTCTTTGTTCATTTGATTCTAATGATTCCAACAGGAGTTGAAACAAAGCTGGAGGATTGGCCTACCATGGGTTAATTACTTAGTGGAAGGGCTATTTCTTGAGTCTGATGGTGGGGAATGGGTCAGAAAAGACTAATTAGACAAGCTTCAAGTTCTAGGAAAATGCTAGTGGAACAGGTGAAAATAAACTGGTGATAATTGAGGAGCTAATTATCCTCCACCTAGCAATTGGCCACCAGGTGTTCTGCAGCACATAAAAGAAGGGACTGGCAGAGCAACAGAGGCGGTTTTTGTTCAGAGAAAGAAGGAGAGCTGGGGGGAAGAAAAAAGACCAAAAAAAAAAAAAAAACACACAACAACAACAACAAACAAACAAAACCCTCAGAGGATTTAAAATCCATAAAATGGTGTTTCTTATATTTTTCACTTGTTTTTTCCTGCTGCACTGGGCAGAAAGTGGGCCAAGGATATGTACTAGTGCTTTGTCTTATTTATTTGTTTTTAAGAACATATGTCCCTTTTAGTATGTTTAATCATGATTTTTTTTTTAGTGTTCAGTATACATATACATGTATCCTCATAACTGAGTTTATCAATTACCATCTTGTCATTTAACAATTTACATGGTGCATTTATTAGATACAAAGTTTATTGGCATTTAGAAAAGCCAGGATTAGTAACAGAGAGGAAATCAACCCTTCTGAATTGTTATGAGCAGTGGTTTCATAATGACCAAACTTTCTCTCATTCATGCCATGCTAGAATGTAATGAGTTTTTAAAATAGCTTTAGTGGTATCAATATATCTCATAAATAATCCTTTTACTATATTTTATCATCCTAATTTGTCATTTTCTTAAAAATCAGCATTCAGAACTCAGTAGCTTTACAGGACTATCTTTGATGCAACATTTTGTAGGTAATATAAGTCAACTAAAAGAGTGAATAGCTGGGGTTAATGATTTCCATTAAAATAATATAATATCTCATTTATAAATATGTCGACATGTCGGAGAGAGCAGAACAAAGGTAAAAATCTTTTAAAATGGAAGAATTGAAAAGAAGGCTGTCAGAAGGGTTAAGCTTAGACGTATATGACTCTTGTGTCCACCAGCTCTGATTCTGTTCTTGCAACGAATAGGCCCTTTTGGTCTAGGCTAGAGACAACATTGCTTTTTTGGATCAGGGCACTTTGCTCTAAAGCTAAGACACCTATCCTACCAGACTCTCAGCACTCAGTGGGGGAAAAGCTCCCAATAGTAGCTCTGTGCTGGCCCAGGACAGCTGGGTTATGGGTTAAATGGCTGCTTTTAGGCCTAAGGTTTTGTTTGTTTGTTTGTTTCCTTGCTGCCCCTGTTTTGTGTGTGTGTGTGTGTGTGTGTGTGTGTGTGTGTGCATGTGTGGTAGGCAGAGCAGTTAAGGAGGAATCGGATTTGAATCATAGCTCTACCATTTACTAGTGCTGTGCCTTTGAGAAAAGACCTGAAATTTGCTTGTTCCTCCCTTTTTCTCATCTGTAAAGTAGAAGTAATGATTATTTTCTGCAGGACACTTGTAAGAATCAAATAAGATGTACAATGTCTTTTGTATCATTAAGGTCTAACCGGAAGAATAAGGCTACAGAACAAAGGGGTTTTTAGACAACTTGGTGGTTATTAGCAGCAGGAAGCAAGTTCCACTTCTATGCTAAGAGGACAGGGAGAGGGGACAGTGTTACTAGAATTCAGGGATTACATTGGTTTTAGCAAGCCAGATTGTAGTTGATTTGTCTTCATGGAGGACACACTGAGAGTAATGCTCCCAGAAACAGAGAGAGAGAGAGAAGGAGAAATACTCTTTCTCCCTTGTCCCATCCTCCAATCTCCATTTCTTACCTCCTATCAATTCAACTTAGCCAGAAGCCACCAGATTTGAGAGCCAGCCTGAGAAAGGCAGCAGCCTGCTGGACTTAACTCTCCTGAGATACAGAGAGAACAAGAGAAAGGCAAAGGATGACTCAGACAATAATAGTCCAAGACTGGTATCATGGCATGTTGTCTAATACACGGTTAGTACTTAACTGAGGTGTCAATAGAGTCATGTCTTCACTGTGGTCCGGGTGTCTTACAGCTTTCTTTTCCCGTCTTTACTTCTCTACCCTGACCATTTAAATGTTCCTGGAGCCTGGGAGAGCTCAGAGAAAAAACTTCAGCTTCTGCCTAGGGTCAGTGTTCTCTCTCATGCTTCTCTCCCTTCCTATACTACTAAACTCTTTGGAATCTATCTTATTCCCTCCATTTTTCTGAGAGAAAATAATTTATCTTTTAGATGAATATAAGGAGTGAGGATTTTCTTAAGACCTCTTACCTCTTTCCCCTCAGGGAACCTTCCAGATTCCTGACTTGTCATCCTAAATCCAGAGAATTTGATTTACTTTAAAAGCACACATACAAATCATTTAATCATATTAGATGCCAGAAAACCCTATCATAACGGACTTTGATGAATGTTACTCTTCAGAACAATGTCCATGCCTGATTAAAGGAAGACCAATTCTTGAACAGCTGCTAAAAAAATCAAGAAACTTTATTTTTGACCCCTTGCTACTTTTATTATAGAATTCTTAACAGGCTGGTGTATCTGACTTCCCTCAGATCATCAAAACTAAGAGCCTTATAGGGGGATGAGAAGAATGAGAATAATACAAAAATACACATTTCCTTACAGGTAAGACTGGGTTTGATGTAGAAACATCAAGAAAGGAAGATGGAGAGCCAAAATGAACCAAACTGTATTCCCTTGCAGGTCTGGAGGTTGTGAATGAGTAGCTTGAATATAGGAATGTTGAATTGTTTTGAGCATCTTCTGGCTAAGGAGGCCAGATACCTTCTATAAGATTTTGAACCAGAAAAATCATTAAAAAACATGATTTAGTAAGAACTAAGCCTCAGTTAAATGAATAATTATCTACTTGGAGCCACTTCGGCCTTCCTTTATACCATTCCAATGAGGTATTACTATACAGCAAAGCCTGCTTTTTCTTTCATTCTTTCTTTTTTTAAAATAAGTTGCCCCACATAGAATCATCAAAGGTTTATCACTTTCTAAAAGCTGAATGAAGGACCAGATAACATTTGTATTGTAAAATAGATTACTTTTTCATCTTTCTGTGTTTAATATGTATGTAGAAATTAGACGTTAAAGATCAGAGAAAGACTACAATCGCCTTTGTCTGTTATTGTTATGCAAGCACCCACCGAAGAAGTCCCCACACTTAGAAGCAGGCATTAGGAGAGGCATCTGTGGAGTAGGGAAACATGGGGATTAAAGGTTAAAGATAAGAGAACTCTGAGTGCGGATTTTAATCCACTGGGGAAGCTGTCGGCAGCATAATTAGAAGAATAAGCTGCATAGAGACCATGCAGAATGCAGCTGCTAAACCATAGCCTATGAAAATTTAGAAAATCCATCTTTTTTAGCCTTAAAATAAAAGCTTTTCCCACATCAAGGACTGTCTGGAGAATATGTCTTCCATAAACTTTGCAGAAAGACCGACCTAAAATTACTGAAAGAATACAACATATTTCATTGGGGATAGATTTCCAAATTAGAATAGCTTTTCTTTTACAGCATTCCATCTTGTTAACTCTTCAGTGGCTTGAAGTTCTTGAGTTTGCATGGCTCATGTGTTCTATTTTTTTAAAGATACTTAGCCAAAGTCTAAACTATTTGGGAAGTAGAATCAGCAATGGTTTGATTTAGTCAGCTCCACTCCAAAAACCTTCAATTAGTTCCCAATCTGTTATGCTCCTTTCTACCTGAGGATCTTTGTCCTTAAACTTCCTTTAGTCTGAAAAATGTTTCTCTAGATATTGACATGACAGATCTTATCTTAAATGTCATTTCCTAGGAGATGTTATCCCTGATCACCTGAAGAAAAGGAGCCTTCTCTCACACCCACTCTTATGGCAAAGTACTTATTCTTGATTACCTGCCTTATATTGCTTCTTAGGAGTCAGCTTAAACCAGTTTTATACGATTGCCCTACCAAATATCACAGACCGAGTGGTTTAAACAACAGAAATTTATTTTTTTACAGTTCTGGAAGCTAAAAGTCCAAGATCAAGGTGTTGGCAGGTTTAGTTTCTTCCGAGGCTTCTCTTTTTGGCTTACAGATGGCTGCCTTCTCACTATATCCTCACATGATATACAAAGCATAAAGGAACGAGGATGTTTTGAACTTTACAAAATGGATTCCATGGGAGCCATGACAGTAATGTCAACTTGCACATATTGGGAATGCCCTTAGTGTGTAACTGGACCACCAAAAGCTACAGAAATGTCAGCATGCCTCTGCAGGGGCCGATAATCATGAGTTCCCACCTTGTAAGATCCATATATGCTGAACACCTTAGCTAGACAATGCTTGGACCTAACCCAATAGCATCTTGGATGGTCCACAAAAAGCTGAAGACTTTGACCTTCTGACCCCTTGTAGCCACTGGCTTGGGACCTAAGTGCAGCTTTTCACGCCACAAGTCAATAGAGCTCACTTTGGAGACACTAAGGCTTTTCATCCCTTTGCTTTGTCACTGTACTTTCCCTCTCTGTGCGTCAAGTGTTTACCTGCATAGGTACCTGATCATTTTTCTGAGAAGGTCTCACTCAAACCTGGCACTGTGGAAAAATACAAATGCATTTGAGAGTGTTACTTCGGTAGCCACTTTTCTTGCTTACAATACATGGTCTTTTCTTTGTGTGTAACACATGAGTTATACTGGGTTAGTCATATTGGCCCACCCATAGAACCTCATTTTACCTTAATTGCATCTTTAAAGACCTTCAAATACAGACACATTTTGAGGTACTGGCTGTTAGGACTTCAATATAGGAATTTTGAGGGGATACAATTCAGCCCATGATGGATAGATGATAGATGATAATGATGATGATGATGATAGATAGATAGATGGATAGATGATAGATAGATAGATAGATAGATAGATAGATAGATAGATGATAGATAGATAGATAGATAGATAGATAGATAGATAGACGATAGATGATAGATGGATGATAGGTGAGAGAGACAGAGACAGAGACAGAGAGACAGAGAGAGACAGAGAGGGAGAGAGAAAAAAGAGAATATGGGTATATGGAATCTCACTATTTTATTCTGATCGGGAGAGACACTAGCCTGACTGTGGGCCTAAGGGAAGAAGTCTGGGGTTCTCCTACTTGCCCTAACCCTTTCTCTCCTGCCTTAAAAGATACCTAGCATCTCTAATTCCTGAGCCTTATGGTGTTAGTGTCATGAATCAGCTTGCTTCTTTTGATTTCCTATATCTCCTTTGCTTCTTTCCTCTACCAGTCACTTAACAAACCATAGAAACTCAAATCATATTCAGTCACTAGCCATCTAGCTGTGTCTAAACTTCTGAAATATTGTTGGCATTTCTTACTGGCTATTGTCTTTTCTCTTATTCATTTTATCATTTTGATTTTATACTTTTTTCCCCTCTACTATCATTTTAGTAATGTTTAATGATGGTGTGGAGATAAATGTGCAGATTCAATGTTTCATGTTTAATTTAGTCTGTTATGCAACTTTAAGCTTTGTTTAATATGACTATAAGGTCCTAAACTCTGGATAATTCCTTATTCTTTATTGTGCAGCAGTTTTATTCTTAGTGCTTGAATACATATATTTTTAGAATTAATTACATAAAAGGGATATTATCCAGGAAATTATAAATACTATATCTAACATTGGCTCTAGTCACTGTGGAGCTGAATATTATTTTGTGGATATTTGTTATTATATCCACATATATATGTGGATATATATTTTGTTAATATATAACAAAATAATATCACATCACATAATAATATTTAGATCATTAAAAAAAGATATTCAGCCCAATGTAACTTTCCGTTTTAGTACTCGTTACTTGCCTAGATAAACCCTATGTGTAGTCCAACCGAATTATCAGCTTGCTATTCTCCAAACATGCCCCACACATTTCAGCCTTTGTGCTTTTGTTTTGTGTGTTCTTTCCTATTTGAGTGATTCCTTCTCACTTGTTATAGTCCTTTTCATATGTTCAAAGCCCATCTCAAAAGCCATCCTTCCTAAGGCTCTTAACTAGATGTTCTGTCTACTAGTTGTACTCCTCTGAACTTAGTATTTGTACTTCTCTTCTGATCTTTTCTTGACTCTAGTCAAGTGGTGAGTGAACTTGGTTTATCTTTCTTACTAGACTATAAGTAGAGAAAACAGAAAGTTCTAGACAATTCTTCTCAAATGTCTTTACATTTATCCAGAGCTCAGTAAAATCTGTTGATTTGAGTTCAAATCCCAAGTCACAGTAACTTTTAGCTGATAAGTATTGTGAACTATAAACTTATTTAAATACTAATATCTACAAAATAGAAAGTTACACTTTTTTTATACTATTATGCATCCCCCTGCCAAATTAAAACCCAAACCAAAACATTATAAAACCAAAATCATACTTAATTTTTATATTACATAAGCAATTTGGGTATTTGTTTTGCTTTTTGCATTTTTTAAAATTAGTAGAGTGTCTTAAAAACTGATTACATAGACTCATAAGGAAAGGTTTTAGAACATATTTAACATAAGCTTAAAGACTTGTGAGTCTGTTAAGGGCCAAAGACCCAAGGAGTGTCCTTGGTTATTATTAGAATAACAGCAAATGAAGAAGACATCTGTTTAAGAGATATTCCCGCTGAAACAAAATTGGGAGCAGAAATCAGTAATTTAAGAAGAGAAGAGAGCAGAACTAAGCAGATGATACATCTAGCAGTTTTTTCCCTGAGAGGTTTTGACTATAAAGAAGTGGCACTACTAATGTACTAAAAACCCTTCAGGAAAGATGACGCTTCAGTGCATTGATCTGTGCCACAGAATTTGATATTCAGAGGAGTGAAGATAGGTCAGCTTCAATAATTTCAAAAGAATTTGACTTCCTCAAAAGCCACACACATTTCAATATGACAAATAGTATAATTTTTCAACATCATACAGCATTACTGAGTGATAACCAATGATTTTTTTTCATCTTATTTTTTTCCATGGCTATGTCATCAGGGACAAAAAACACATTTTATTTTTCTGCCCTCTATATACATGACCAAGCAGTAGCATGTCACAAGAAAATGAAAATATAAGAGGACACAAGACCAAGTATTTTAAAAAGTTAAGCAAAAGGAGTAGCTAACAGACCAGTACTTTGTCACATTATAGGTAATAATTATCTACTAAATAAATGAATAATAAGTTCATGCCTCAGATCTGGTTACTGATGACGAAGCATTAAGTGATCGTTAGAAACTGATATGAAAGAAGTAACAAGAAATAATCAAAATGTCTTTTTTCCATATTGTGACAATTAGCAAATTGTACTTCTTACACAGACCCATAGCATGTTAGAACAGGTTATAACCACAAATAACTCACAGTTTTTCATTATGCATAGAAGAGCCTATAGGAGTGCATGGATTGCTGAAGTTTTTTGTCCAGTGCCAAAAGCTAATTAATGAAAAAGCTAGGATTAGAATTTCAGCCTCCTCCTTTTTTGTTCATCATCATGCCAAGATTATTGAACAATCGATGTAACAGCTATTCTGATAACTTATCCAAAAAAGCACTTCGAAGCCTTATTATTATTATTTTTAATCAGGACAACTTATATAATTCTTCATTTTGTGTGTAGTGGTGTGTATTTATCTCTGGCTAGAAGGAATAAGTCATAACCATATGACTTCATTCATTTACCTGACCAACAGTGTGTTCCCACTATATGTTAGTCTTGACAAAATCTATTGTTTCAGTTCATTAATTATACCCTTAATAATGATGGGTTTTTGATACAAACAGGTGCATCCATATGGTTTAAGGAGAAATAAATAGGCTTTATAAAGCACATGGCCCTGGTTTACTTAAGATCCTTTCATTTGACACTCAAACCTGTTTTCTTCTATGGCTATAAACAATTCCTTTAACTTCAGGCAGTCATTTGTAAAGCAATGCCCTTAATTTCAGAACTATCAAGAATATGGATGGATCATTGCACATTCAATCTTTTATATGGTAAGTATATAGCAGAGTCATATTATTAAGGACAGGGCTACAGGAAAACAGAACTGGTCTATTATTACAGATGAGATTTTCTGTTTTTTTAAGGAATATTGTACTAAACATAATGTTATATAAAGTAAAGAAATCTTAATAGCTATTTAACTCTCTTCCTGGAACTTGGTAGTTGGGTGGTAGGAAAGAGCTTTTGGGGGGCATTTGTAATGGATTTCTTTTTGTAGCTTTTATGATTATTAGGCAAAGCATGTCATGAAAATAGTAAAGCTATGTCTTTTGCTTTTTGAGCAGGTCTCTGTAAGCAATTTAATATGGTTCACTGAGAGAGGGTATGGTAGCTAGTCCATATTAAGCCTAAACAAACTGCACTAGAAATTGAAATGGTTGTTCCTGGCTCAATTCATGCCACTGGATTAAACTGAAATATTACCCATGTCATGAAGGGATATTGAAGAGAGTTGTAATTCTGTTGGTTTCAACTAGGTACTGCCAGCTTAACTGCCATATGAAAAACAGTGAAAATACATTTTCCGAAGAGTTATTAGTTAAAGGTGAAACTTCAACAAGAAATGCAATTCAAAATAGTAATAAAATAAATAATAAAAAAATTATTTGCTATCTACAAGAGTAAAATTATGGAAAGCTGTCATCAGTGAAATTACCCTGCTCATAGAATTACAGAATTGTTTAGATTTCTTTACTGCTTCTATTGAATAAGCAGAGTTTACATTGTTTTCAGAGATACACACATTATATTATTTATTTCTATAAGTGGTAAAATTTCAACATCATAAATAACTTTTCCTACAGCTTGTTGGTTTTATTTAGTATGTACATATTAATATCTTAAATTATTTTTCTATAGCACATTCAATGAGCATACTAATAAAATCACAGCCACTTCAATGACCTTGAGACTGAATCCTAGTCCTTCACCTACAGAATTTTAAAAATGCAGACACAGAGGAGGCACAAGGAAGATGCATAAGTAATTGTGGACTCAAAGCATGTTTACCTCTGGAAGTATTCACTCCCCAAATGTTGTTAATATTTAAATGTACATTTTCTGTAAGCAGAAATTCTCTAATAATGAGAACTTTGAAACCAACCTAAAATTTTGCAGGTGCCAATCTTTCAATTAAACCCCATAACTGTGCTAATCTCTGTAATAGTTATTATCAATGTGACGATCCTTTTAATCACCAAAGCACTTTGCACATATTAATCAGGAAATCTCACATAATTCCTCTGAGATGTGGTTATATTCTTTCTTAGAGAAGGAACAAGCATAAATGACTCATTCTATAACTGCAGAGAAGAGTCAGGTGCAGAACTGGGATTAAAATCCTGGGAGCAGCAACTACAAAAATCAACAATCTTATATCAGCAAAGCCATTTTTGAATTCGATTCCCTAATAAGGGGCGGAATATAGAGACATAAAGATATTAAAGACTATCTAGTTAAGTGTGTTCGTACTTTGCTTCTGCCGTGTAGGTTTATGTTTCCCTAATTCCTAAGGGTGAGATTACAATAAAAAGTAATGAGTCTAAAAAAACTCTAAAGTAATGATAAGCTTTTTTAAATATTATTATAATTTGAAATGACCCCAAAAAGCTCACTACATTCAACCCTCAGAAAATACTTGAAGAGAATCTTTTCTCTGAGAATATTACTATTGAGGACATTTCAGGGAAGGGCGATATGGATTTTGTGGATATCCAAAGAACTAAATATTATCTCTGTTATCACACACTTTTTTTTTTTAGTTCTAACATTACCACACTATTTTAAACAGTAAGCAGACAAAAAAGTACTTTTTGGATGGTTGTTTTTCTACCATCTGCTGTTTTGAGGAAAAATTTAAATGAGAAAAGTGTACTTTTTCAAATTATTTGCATTCTACAGAATATATTTACATTCTACGTTAAACATTTTTAAAATTAAAAATTAGATTATATTTTTATTGTGAATGTAGCATATCCTTATAAAACAGTTAAAATGAATATCATTGAACATTATAAAAACCTGAATATCAAGGTTTGATTACAATTTACTTAGAGTAGATCAATTACATTAATTTTACTCTTGAATGGTATTACAATGCACAAACATCCAATAATTTACTTAATCCTATAGTGAGGAGCTTGTCCAATGTTTATTATTAACAATGCTGCAGTAAGCTTCTGTATTAGTTAAGGAACATTAGCAACTCTACAAATCTCCAAATATATCATGACTCAAACATGATAGAACTTTTTTCTTATGTCATATAAAGAACAAAAACCATGTTCTTGATCTGTGGAGGCTTTGCTCCAAGTAGGAGGGCCTGGGTATTTCCATGTTAAGACTACTATTTTTATCATGTGGCTCTCAAAGTCTCTGCTGTTTACCTCAAGCTGGTGGAAGAGGAAAGAGCATGGGGATTATGTATGTCTGGCCTAATTTTTAGGAGGCAAGCCTGGAAGTGCTGCGCATTAATTTCAGTCATCTATTATTTACTAGGGTTTAATTGCAGGGCCACATCTAATGGTAAGGAGATGAGGAAATTTAGTCTAACTCTATGCCCAGAAAAAGGAGGAAATAAGTTTACCAAAGAGCTAGTCAGTCAATGCCACAATACCCTTATCTGTCTCCTCATATAGCTCCACTTATAAGAGTCTATCTAGGGCATACAGCTATATGTGGAACTGTTGAATCTTAGTAAGACTCAGTAGATCCACAACTTGATTTGACATCAGTCATTGTATAAGTGTTTTGCTATTCTCACATCCTTGGTAACTCGAGATAATCAGCTTTTAAAATTTTTGTCAATGTGATAACTGTGAGATAATAACAAACTATGGCTTTAATTTGCATTCTCTTAATTAATAAAAATGTCAGGATCTTTTCATGATTATTGGTCACTCAAGTGGTTTCTTTTATAAACTTCTTATTTTTATCTTTTACTCAGTTTTCTTTTTTTTGTATTATTTGTTCTTTATATATTCTAGATGATAATCCTTTGATAGTAATTTGCATTACAAACATATTCTCCTGGTTGTGGCTTATATTTTTATTTTATCTATGTCTCTTGTATACAGAAGTTAATTTTAATGTTTTTAAAATATCTTTCTTTTCCTCTATCTTTTGTGCTTCTCTGATATCATGAACATATTTGCCTTCATGTTCTTTTAAGTGTTTAAAGCCTTGCTTCTTTATATTTAGCTTTTAAATCAACATGAAATTTATTTTTAGATAAGTATAGATAGTAATCTAATTTTCTTCCATATGTATAGCCAGTTGTCTCAGCACCACTTATTGAATTATCCTTTCTTTCTCAAGTCATTAGTAATTATATTTCTATGACATGTGATTTTCCATATACACCAGAGTCTGTTTCTAAGTTCTGTTCCATCAAACCTACCATGTACCTTTTAACAATTTTCACAGAATAATTTACTGTTGTATATGCATCTTTAAAATGGAGTTTTTGTTATTTTTTAATAAAATGAGCTGATTATATAGATACTTTTCTTTTGTCTTCTTTTCACTCCGCAATCTTTTTGTGGACATTTAGTTCTTGGTATTTATATAGTATATTAAACTATTGACGTGTTCATGAGAATTCACTTTATTTCAAATTTTCAACCTCTGAGAATAATGGTAAATTAAACATCCATATATAAATGAACTAAGATCTGATCTCCCTATGGTAGCTGAATGGAAAATTTTAGAAGATATTTTTATATACTGTTCTCCAGAAAAATTGTTACAGCTCCTCTTTCTACCAAATACATATGACAGTACCTTTCCCTCACCTCATTATGCCCAGCAATAGGTATCATTGCCGATTTCAATGTTTAGCAGTCAGGTGCATGTAAATTGTTATTATGCTTTGCATTTTCCTGAATAATAATAAATTTGAGAATCTTGTCATATTTTTGACTATTTATAATTGTATATTCATATTGATTGTCAAATTATCTTTTTGATTTTTGACATTTCTTATTATTTTGAAGCAGTTCCTTTTATAGGATAGATATTAGCCTTTTCCTCTCATCATCCACATTATGAATTTTTCTAAATATGACATAATTCTTTTGAGTTTGTAGTATATTTTCAACAATAATACAGTGAAATAATTTTTGTCGCAATAATTTAAATTTGAATATAGTCAAATATTTTTTTTCTGGTTAAGACAGTCACCTCATTCAAAATTATATGCATTACGTCATACCTTCTAGAATGGCTATACTTAAAAAAAATAACAAGTATTGATGAGGATGTGGAAAAATTAAAACACTTATGCATAGCTGGTGAAAATATAAAATGCTGCAGCCACTGTGGAAAACAGTTCAATGGTTACTCTAAATGATGAACATAAAATTACCATATGATCCACTAATTTCAGTCTTAGATATATACTCAAAAGCATTAAAAGCAGTGGCTCAAACAGATCTTCATATCCCCATGTCCACTGAAGCATTATTCACAATAACCAAAAGGTGGAAACAACCCAAGTGTACACCAGCAGATGTATGAGTAAACAAATGTGACATATCACAGTAGGTAAATAGAATATTATTCGGTCTTTAAAAAGAGTGCAGTTCTGTTATGTGCTATCTCAGTATGTCATGGATGAACCTTGAAAACATGATATTAAATGAATCAAACCGGAAACAAATAGGACAAACATGATATGATTTAACTTATATAAAATATCAAGAATAGAGAAATGAATTAAGTCAGCATTTGATCAGTTGAATTTTCAGAATTGCTAATTGGAACAATGGCTACTGTGTGATTAGCCTGTCCCTTGTCCTCCATTTGTATATTGGGTGCATTGGGTGGGGAGTGACAGAGAAGAAGAAGGGATGACTTCTGTTTTTAATTCATAGATTTCTGGATTAAGAGAAACTACATTTGAACCTGATATAGATCATAAGATTCTCGACTTTGAGCCTGATGCCATGATTGGATTAGACATTTTGGAACCCTAGGTCAAGAGCTTGTAGTAGTTCGAATGATTAGCCTTGGTTCTTCATTTTTGTAGCATTGACGACCTTGCCATTACTCATCATGGGTAGAGTATATTTCCTTACTCTGATTTCGGGCTTGGCTGTGTGACATTTCCACTTGATCTCTTTCATCTCTGCTTTTACCTTCAGGAGAACTTTCCCCAGATGGCTTCTCCCCTTTTCCCCTGGTCTCTAGAATGAATATATGTGCATCAAAGCCATTCTAGCCAACCTACAGACCTTCATAAAGGAAGCAGAACTGCCCGGCTGAGCCATCCCGGATCAGCAGAGTTGCCTTAGTCAGTCTGCAGATCCATAAAAACAAGCAGTTTTGTTTTAAGGCGGTAGTTGGCAAACTCTCTTTAAAGGGCCAGATGATAAATATTTTAAGTTTTGTAGGCCATGTGATCTAGTTCTCTACAGTGCAAAAGCAGCCGTAGATGATTCAAAAATCATGTGTTCCAATAAAACTATTTATGGATATTGAAATTTGAATTTATATAATTTTCACATGCACAGATATTATTCTTATTTCAATTTTTTTCCACCTGTTTAAAAATATAAAAACTATTCTTAACCCATTGGCAGTTAAAAAGAAGAGTGGCAGGTTGGATTTGGCTCCTGGGCCAAAAACAGTTTGTGGACCGCTGCTTTCAAACTGAATTTTGTGGTCTTGCCTGAAATTTTCTTCACTACCCTAAGGTGGATAATCTACAGCTTGTCACAGCAAATATTTCTAAAAATTCTTTATAGAGATCTCCCTCTTGCAAAATTCCTACTTCTTATGGTAGCTGTTCAAACTTCATCTTCTCTTTTTATACTTGTCTCTCTCTCTGCCACATCCTAGACCATTTTCTTCCTATCAGTGCACCTCCAGATTATTTGTTATGTAAAACTATTTACTCCTGTATTATTTTGTCTTTCATTTCTATTTTATCTTTTATGTCTAATAAGCAAAAAACAAATGCTTTCCTTGGGACCTGCCCTCTTAGAAGGTCAGGTACATGGACATATATATATTTATCATTTACCCAGACACACATAATTTACTCTGCTAATAACATTACCGCTTGATGCCATAAGAAAATTCTTAAAAGCAATTTGTGTATTAATACTAAACTCTTTTTAAAACTAGTATTTCATACAGATAGGAATAAACAGTAGTCCCTCCTATCATGAAGGCAAGAAGAAACAATCCATTAACTGATATATCACAATTAAATGAAACTAGAAACCCAGAAATTTTTTAAGTGATTCAGCACTGCAAGTATTTTCAACTCTACTTCAGTAGATACCGACATTCAAACTGGGAGTTCACTGTGACAATTTCAGCAAAGCACTATTAGATTACACACATCTGCACTTGTTCAGATAAACATACTCACCAAACTCTGTAATTCCCTTTAGAGGGATAAGGAAGCCCATTAACCGAATCTCATCACTGACCAGGATGAAATCGGTTATCTTTTGTCAAGGACAGTTTATAACATATCCCTTGGTATTCAGATCTACCTGATGTGCTTGTGGTATTTCAGACTGTGGAATATATTTTCTAGTCTAAAATTCAAATAAATGAAGAAGGATGAAATCAGGCTTTCCCTTCGCCATTTCGTTTTCCTACTAACTTCCCTCATAGTATTTTAATCTGAAATTATTTTTTAAGACTATTTTCTAGGTCAAAGATATAGATTTAAATATCAACTGCACAGTGATCAAATTTGATTAATTTTGATCAAAACTGGAAAGAAGGAGAAATAAGGAGAGGAGAGGAAGAGGGGATAAGGCCTGAGAGAGGGCAAGATAGATGAGCGAGGGGAGAGGAAAAAGAGAAAGAGTGATGAGGGAGAGATGGGGAGCGAAAAAAGAAAGAATAGAACTTACATTAGAGAATAAAGTTAATTTCTCTTGAAATCTCCTGGATCCAGAGGAAAGAAATAACTGTCTCAGATATTGCCTTGTAGAAAAGACTTAATTAAAAAATTTAAAACTCCTGAAAGAGCTGTTTTATTGGCATAGTAGCAGTTTCAATGTTAACAGCACTTTTGAATTTTAAATATAGCTGCTTTGCCCCACTTCAAAAACTTTAGAAAAGGGATACATTTTTAAAAGTTCAAACAGGAAAATACCTCAGAGATTGGGGTCTAAAATTTCGAGGGCGGAATAGCATAATGACTTCATCTCACCTGCCAACTTTCATCACTTGATTTATTCAGAGTGCTGTGCAGAGAAAATGCCCAAAGCCGCTTCTGAGTGTGGTAATGGCAAGATGTCACATCCAGATCACCCTTCAAAGAAGGATTTTTTGCCCCAGCTTCTGGGAGAGCAATCAGCAGACAGCCTCCAGCTATTTCAGGGTCTGCCTCAGCTGCAGAGTCATTTTAGCCAAGGACATGCCCTTCCTAAGGTAGCCTACATCCAGTGATTAATTGTGGTGATATGAAGGTCCAGCTATTTCTGGCCTATAGCAGAACAACTCGATGTACACTTCACAGCTTGTGGGGGGTGTTGTCTGAGGCTTCGTCGGGCCTGCATTGCATTCCATTCCATTTCTCCCTCTGCCTGATCCTGTTTCCTTCCCCTACCTTCCACAGTGTTGATCTCTAATCAATATCCTGTACCCACACTCCATCTGTCTCAGTGTCTGTTTCCAAAGAACCCATCCTGCAGCATTTGGTTCAGGAAATGAATGTTGTCATTGATTTGTGATGTCTGCTGTGAGCCAGAATAAGAACACTTTTTGCCAGGCTTTTACCATTCTTGTTCTTCAAGACTTAAACCATCAGGACAGAGTAATCAGTAATTTTCTGGGCCTGAGAATTAACATCAAAGGGAGTATTAGGAAATACTAGAAATCCAGTTATTTATTCATAAAGCACTTATGGGTATTAGCTCTAAACCAGGTAGAATCTAGTAGTACATACAAACAACTAAAACTCAATTTAATAGCTCCTACTTAGAACTCCTTAAAGGGGCTGTAGAAGCCTAGAAAACAGAGAAAACTTGGCAGAGGGAAGTTGGGAAGAAGAAATGACACCTGTTTTCCTATCATAGAAAGAACACGGCAGGGTTCCTCAAGTATCATAAGTGGAATGCACACTGGAGGTGAGTTAGGAAGCATGGAACGCTCGGTGGTTTAGCATGACAAAGTATAGGGCGGTAGCGTGGGGAAGCTTGGAGACAGATCAGGTTGGGAGGCGAGTATGACACTAGAACATCTGGTTATTGCCAATTGCAGGAGGGTTTTTTTTCTTTTGTTTTTTGTTTTTGTTTTTGTTTTTGTTTTTGCCTTGCTCAGAAATTTGGACTTTATCCAGCAGCCAGTGGGCACTTCTGGAGGGAAACTGATTGTGTTATGTGGGTGTTAATGTCTTCAACAGATATTAAGCTTTTCCTATGTTTTTCTGTTGCTGTCCTTTGGATTAGTTTACAACTCTGTGGGCCCTTTATCCGCTAAAGAGGGTGAATATTTCAGAGACCACCAATGAAAGATGAGCAAAATATGACCCGTGAATCAGATTTCTGAATTAATTTCCTTTTTGTTATCCTGGAGCTTTGGGGAAATCGTACGTAATAGAGTGTGTCTGGGCTGTACTGGAGGTATCTCCCTGGTGTGCCAGCAAGTGGAATTAGGAAACACCCTGCTGGAAGTCCTCCAACTGCTCTGTGCAGGCTGTCTCCTTAACTGGGATAGGATGCTTAGGGACACAAACAGATGTCCAGCTACATTCCCTGATTTGTCTGGGTCTCAGGAGCCCCATGAGAAAGTCCATAAACTCATTTACAATAAACTCATTAGAGTTTATTACAGATACAGCTGATAGACCCAGTGAAGGGGTGGGAGTTCAGGACAGTGGGAGGGAGAGGGGATAGCTCATGACTGGGGGAGGGGTATCTCTTGGGAAGTGTGAATGCAGGAGCATCGCCAGGATCCTTGGCAGAAATAACCCGTAAGTGTAAGCTTAGGGGTAGGCTCAGTGGCAGGCCTAAAAGTAACAAAGAGCAGTCATTCTGGTATAATAAGTTGTACTTGAAACTGTTCTCACAATTGCCTCCCACAGGAACGTGCTGCCTGGAAAGAAGGAAGCTAGGTAGTAAGATTGATAGCATATTGCACAAGTAATTCTGCCATAAAAGCTTCACAAAGAGCTGGGCCAGGGAAAGGGTAGATAACACCCCCATCTAGAGAGGAAATTGAAATCCAGAGACTGGGAAGCAGGGGGTAGAGGAACTCACTGGTGTCATTAGAGAAACAATACAATTCTAATCTATGAAAGGAGCTTGACAGTGAAGAGTGAAGGAAATGTAATAAGTAACATTAATAGGACACTGTGGCATTAAATGTGAAGAGTGGATCTGACAATACATCTGTGACTATTTAGGTAGATGATGATATGACAGTTTAGTGAAGGATTGCAGATAAAAGAACTAGAGTGAAGAAAAATGGGAAAAAGAATGAATTTGACTTAGGGCAAGTTTTTATATGTTGGAGCAAGTTGTTTGATTGTCTGGTAAAGTATTTGGGTTTCTAATATACCAGGCAGTTGGGTAACTTGGATTAGGAACTTTTTAAGAGAGCTGGCAGATGAAGAACTAATATTGGAGCTGGCTAAGAATAGAAGGTTAGAAAATACCATAGTTAAGGAACAATCAGAGTCAACAAGATGAAAAAAAAAATGCAAAGAATGCATGGCAAAAATATGGAGAAAAAATGGGAGATCCAAGCAGGAATATTTTGTGCCAGTTTTGGGGATTATCGCTATCCTGGAGATATACATTGGAAAGAGGAAATAGTAAGGGTGAGATAAGGTGTTCCATTTAGTAAGACCAAAAGAGGATGTGGCCGATGAAACTTGATTTGTGGTCATATAGCTAGGAAAAGTCCTCAGACCACCAAGATGATACAGATTCTGTAGCGGTGTGACTGAACGTACTGTAATGTAGAGAAAGGATCCTAAGGGTCTGCTTTCAGAGACATGGGCAAAGAGAAAATCCAGCCCTAAGAAGCAAATGCAATTATTCACAAAGGGAAGGACCACAAATAGTGCCCTCAGTTACCTACCCCATTCTTTTCCATTTTCTGTTCCTGTATGTGGCTCACAACCACACCCAAAAGAGCTGCCTCAGAATCTCAAGGGAGTTGACATGACACTGGACAAGTAGTGTAGTTTGACAAAACATTTCCCAGGAGATTTTATCATATGATCCCATGGTTAAGACACTCCTGCTGTAGACCTGCAATTCGACCATTTCTAAAGTACCAGATTTAAGAAATGTTTTAACAATTGAACAATCCAAGTTGCTACCTCATATAGATTGTAATGCTTAGGCAAGAATTATCTCAAAATTGTCCTCAGCGCTCCATCTATCCAGTACTACTTAGGAAGAGCTTTACGGCTATTGGACAGGCTGCTTTTCCAAGATTATCCTTTGATTCAAGTACATTTCAAGTTGAAGAGAAGAATCAGCTACCTTTCCTTTGTCATCCTTTCCATACTCCGTACTCTGTCTTGGATATGCCATGCTTCAAGGGTATAGTTAGAAGTCTCACCTCTTGCTTGTGCTCTCTCTATACCCCTTTCCCTCCTTTTCTGAGTGTGCTCTAGGAACTCTAGTCACTCCATGAAAAATGCCACAATTGGGTACAACACTGAAAAATTTGCCTCTATAGAAGGGTAGATTTTTCATGTTTCCTCAGAAATAAACCAATGCCATATTTTTCTTGTTTTATCATGCATGTGATAAGGGAAAAAACAAGATTTATTGAAGAAGAACATGCAAATATTTGTTGTTTATAATGTGGAAAATAAGTTAAACCAGAAGAAGAAATTTTGGCTCCTGTAACCTTTAAATAATATTCACTTTTCTTGCAAATAATATTGAACTGAGATCTGTTTTTCAAATTTCACAAAGAATTAATTAATATTTTCCTCTTTTTAAAAATTATGGCTTTGTTTTCAAACATGAATGAGACTTTTGAATCTATTAATAATTAAAAATGTAAAATATTATTAGCATAAGCTAAGCAAAACTGAAACTCTTTTGTAAAAAACGCTCCTTAAAAATGCAAAAGAGCTGCCTGTTAAAAATCAACCAAAATAAGTCCAGAAGTGTTTCTTCTTGAGAAAATATAATGTAATTGGTAATTACAAAGCCAGAATAGAATTGCTACTCTAAATAGTTGATTAAGGTTCAATGAGTTTTGAAAAAATTGACTATTCCGTAGATAAGGGAGACCTTGTGAAATAAATGAAATGAGGTAAAGACATTTTTTTATTTATATGAGGGAGAGGCAGCAATCTCATCCTCTCAGCCACTCACATTACAAATTAGTTTTGTTAAAAAAATGAACTAAATTCACTACTTGTGAAGATTTCATTTTTCAGATAAGTGTTTTCTTTTCCAAAGATTATGTATATATATTTAGCTCATTAATTGAAGGCACAATGAAATGAATACTTAGAAATTCTCTGACATAATTTCTTATGCTATTTTAAGGCACAACGATCAATTTGCTTTCCTGATGTTTCTTTTAATTCATTTATTTGTTCCACAAATATTTACTGAGCACTCACCATATTCTAGGCACTATGTTCAGAACTCTTAGCGAAGAAAACAAAACAAAACGAAAAAACACTGCTTAATTTTGATTTATGCAGAGTTAAGAGTGAAAACAGTTTTCCTCTCATGATCATGCTAGGATACATCTTCCTTTTATCTATTTTCATGCTAAATTTTTTGGGGGCGATATAAACATTTTCACTTTTGACAAAAGAAAGTAAGTTTAATTTTCACCACTGACAACAAATCTAAAGGCAGCTTCTTAAGTTCTTGTCTTAAGTTTGATTATCATTTGCTTTGCATTGCGGGGTGCTCAGCACTACAAAGAAATATTCTTAGCTTCCTTTCTTCTCACCGCCTTTAACATTATTCCTACTGCTCTCCTTCCTAGAACCTTTGCTAAGAACTCTTTACTGGCTACATACAAGCAAACAACCTTGCTGACAAACATAGACAGGGTCTAGTTAAATATGTTAATTTCTCTAATCTATGTTTTTAAGAAACTGACAGCAGTTATGGCAGAGTTCATCTTAACCATGGCTTTCTTGGGCCACTGAAGGCCATCAAATGCCTATTTCAGTTTTATTTAACAGAGAAAAACTAAATTAAACCAATTACATTTAGAAGGCAAATCAACCAACTGCACCAATAAGCCACCTAAACAACCTAAAGGAGTCCAGAGACCCAACTGGAAATGGCCATCATAGCTGATGAGAGGGAAGGGCCCGAAGAAGAAGTGGGTTGGAGAAGATAGCAAGTCCCTTCTTATAATCAGATTTTGAAGATCAGTAATGAGAAAATATTAATAATTCCTTAATATATTGACAACTGAGAGGCTGAAATGTCATCTGAATGGAGGTGTGTGGGGATGTGCATGTTCAGTGGTCTTTGTGGTAAACTGCTGACCTCTGCTTCCTTATATCCATTTCCTCCCTTCTTTTCTTCTTTCTTTTCTTTTCATTACTGACAAAACAATATTATTCCTACTTTATGAAGATGAAAATCTTCTTTGTAGTGCTTTCTCCAGGTCTCAGACAGATGTTAATAAACTTGTCCTCAAAAAAGTCAGAGTGAGCTTAGTGGTTAAAAGCATGAGTATTGAAGTCAGATAGACCTAGGTTTAAGACTCTTTTCTATCAGTCTTACACGATAGATGTCTGCATGACCTTTAACAATGTACTTATCCTGTCTCAATCTCAGTTCCCTCTTTTGTAATGTACAGATAATGATAGTATTTACCTTACAGGTGTTCTAATAATTAAATGGTAAAAAGCAGCACTGAACATGTTTCAAGACTCAGATAAATGTGTTTTAAACATCTCTGAATGAAGAGCTATGACATATGGCACCTGCGTACTTAAAAAAGTGCCCTAGAAACAGAGGCCGGGCATGTATAGAAAAAGTCCTTCTGCCGTTAACTGTTTGCAGGGTACGTGACTTAGTCATCCTTGTATTCCTAGCACCAAGCACTGTTGTCAAAACAGTAGTGGACATTCAGTATTTGTTAGATAAGTGAGTAAATGAATGAAGAAATGTTCTAGAAGACAAATAAATTTCATCTTCTGTGCCAAATCTTATTGGTAGAGAAATATTACTAGGGTATATTTGTGCTTGGCTGCGCCAATCAATCTGCCATATCTATCTAGCCAGGAGACAGGCACAAGCTGTAGCAGCGTGAGTGCCACTTATGCATTGACTGGGCCTCGGCCCTTAATCTAGTCAAGGTAAGAAATCAGAAGTTGGAAGTAAGGTGATAGTATTTCCTTCTGTGTCCACTAGCTTTTAATTAGAAGAGATAACTAATCTTACCACATTCACCTTAGAAGGACTGGAGTCAGAAAAAGTTGTGTTGGTCACAATCTAAAGCCCAATTATGCAAACCACGAACGTTGCTTCTCTCATTATTTCTTTTAGACACAGAGAAACAGATGTTTTTTCCACTTTAACTTTTTCCATTATTTTTTAGCTTCCATTTTGATTCAGATACTGGAGCATCTTACATTTAATTTGCTGTTTGACAGATTTTACTCGATTAAGCTAGATCAGCTTTACCAGTAGAGATTTTAAAAAATAACAATGGAGACTCTATCACAGAAACTGATTCACAGTTCTCAGCATGACACTAAGTACTTAGTTTTGGAAATTCCACATGTCATTCTGAGGCATTGCTTGAGTCGAGGATTATTAATATACAAAATACTTCTTATTAACTTTATTTGAATGATGGTTTCAGATATTTTTACTTATGGATCCTTAGTTTCCTTATCTTTAAAAAGAGAATAACATTCCAAAGTTACTGCAATAATCAGAGATAATATTAAATATTAATTATAATATTTTTGCCCCTAAGGAGATGTTGTAAGGAAGATATTCTAAAGGATTTGAAGGATTTAGAAAAGTGTATTATTATTAATATTAACAGTCTTTTAAATTTTTAAAATGCTCCTGGTTTACCCTGAATGATCATGGAATTAGATATTTCATTCTAATTAACTTACTTCCCTGCCCTAGCCAGAAAATAAATTTTGATTTAATTCTCATTGCTGAAAATATTCCTAAAATCGGATAGTCTTTTCTGCCTTAAAAAATCTATTATAGTGCACATTATTAAATCAATTTTGACAATTCCAGTCCAACAGAGTTATCATTCAGAACCAAACATTTTTTATTATATAGCAATATAAGCATTGCTTATTGAGGAAGACTAAAATGAAGTATTTGACACTCAGGATCTATCTAGGAGATTGTTTTACTGCTTTTAGTTTGGTTCTTGTTTTTAATGTAAACCGCTGTTAAATCCATTCCCAGTTTCCTCAATCGTGAAGATACAGTGTTGTGGAACAGTCCTGTGCAGTAACATCTGATATCAACCCTTGAGAACTCCCTCCTCAACTGGGTGCTTTTAAATTCTATTCTCAGCCAAAAAGTGAAAACAAATAGGACTGGCCTTTGATATCTGTTAGCACTTTGGGCTACGTTCCAAGGAGGGCAGGAATAGGGAGACTGAATTTCCTGCTATTCTAAGTCGTGAGCCTTCAACACCACTGGGAGGCCATTATTTATACTTCAAACAGTAGAACAGTCACCCTCTTAGAATAATATTTGCCTTTTCAAGTTCTCATGAAGGTGAAATGTGTTAACATTTGTAAGAACGCAGAAGGGCTTGGTCCATGTCTATTTTGTTTACTAATCTATCCCCAGTGCCTAGAAGAGGCCTTGAAAATATTTGTTGAGTGAATGAATAAACTTTGTTCTTCCTTTTCTCATCATCTTTCCAGTACTTTTACTATATTTTTCCAATATTATTTATTATATTCTATATTACAGTCTTGTTAGTCATATAATCTCTCACATTACACAATAAGCTCCTTTAGCACAGGGCTCATGTCTCTCACAACTTTGTTCTTCCACAGTACATAGCGTAGTATCTGACATAGGAGCTCAATGAATGTATGTTGTAAGTAAACCCAACTACATAAATAGTATATATAACAAATGCTCATCACCTTATTTTCATAAATGGTTTTGATTAGTAATAGAACACTCCACCCCAAATATTTCTAAGTGAATTTAGCAGAAAAAAAATTACTGACAATACCTTATATTTTTGTTTCAACATTGTTGGGTAACACCGCTTGGTTTTTAAACTCAATACATGTAATGACTATTTCAATGATATTTAAAGTCACACAAATATGTAAGACCTATTATGATAGAATTTTTTGCAAATTTTAAGGTATTCTAAGTGGTGCAGTTCTTTCTTTGTAAAGAATGCCGCCAGTATTAGACTCAATGGGAAAGAAGGGGAAATTGGGTTGATTCCTTAATTGTAGCCTCTGTTAGGTGATTGTAATTCATTATTTGCTAGGTTACCTGAGGGTACACTTCATTGGCTTTGACACATTTAGCATGAAGTTGCTTTGTGTCTCCAGAGATGCAGGCTTTCTCAGCCTCCCACTCCTCCGGAAATCTCCCCACGTCCTCCCAAAGAAGTACTAGGTCAATATTATGCTTTTATTGATAGCCACACAATTCACATTCCATTTCTTTCCCTAAACTATTTTCATTATGTGATTATATCTGCTGGCTTAGTCCTTCCATGCTAGCCATTCGTTTTGCCCCCAAGCATCTGACCTTTAAAACTATAATGCATCTAAGTGGTTTATTGAATAAGATATGTATGCCTGTTTGTAGTCAGGCATGACTGTGATTATACACTAAGTCTTACTGAAGTGTTTCAGCCTTTTCAATACTGTGTTAATTCTCATAATAGCCTGCTAAATTTCCTAATTATTATGTGATTATTAAGCTTGTACTGCATTAAAAAACAATGTTAGGTTTGTTATTGGTTCTAAGACTAAAGACTTTGATGTCCCCCCAAATACTATAACTACTCAGACCATCAAATGCATATGCAAAGTTATTTTGTATAGTATTGAAGCGATAATCTTTACAAACAAAGAAACAATAAATGTAAAATATCTAGTTTTCAGGAAGGTTTGTTTCTACCTTGTATTATATTTTCCTCCGCAAACTAAAGATTAATGGCTTAGAAAGCATTCTTCTAAACTATGAGTTCACTATTTACAAGATAATTATAGATAAAGAGAAGGCAATTATTTTTAGCTAACCTACAGGATTGCTTTAAATGTGGTCAATGAGTAGTAGAAAATGGATAATGTTTGATAATTATCAATGTATATTTTTAAATGCTATTTTACCTGGGTATTAGAGACAAATTTTCAGGTGATTAAAAATCTAGAAAAAAGTTCTATTTCAAAGATAGGAATAGAATTTATAACTTCGATATTTTAAAAACATTGACTGTAAATTGCTCATCAAAAATGGTAGCATATGTAGAGATCGGTACCAGGCTATATATAGATACACTATAAGGAGAAATAGGCACAACTTTAAGAAAAATTTTAAAAGTGCTGGAAGTCAGAATGAGAGCACTAAAAGTTAATCAGCTATTATGATGTGGTCCTCCAATTAGTACTTTAGTACCTTAATAACAGTATTTGATAGCACTTGTCACAAGTGTATGGTAAAGGTTTATGTGCCCATCTTGCCCTATTAAACTGTGATCTCATCTTGTGGATTGTACTATAATAGCCATTGTTGCATCTGCAGTACCTAACCCAGTGCCTAGCACAGGACAAGTTTGCATTGATTTTTAATTTGATTAATTAATTATGTATTAATAATTTAGTGAATTAAATAAATATCATAGGTAAAATATAAAAACAAAAATGATTTGTACCTGTATTAAGAGGGAAGTAAAATTCAGAACTAAAATATAATTTGTGCACCCTGGTTAACATTTGACAGGTTCTTTTAAATTAAAAATTTAGTTTTAGAGTAGAATTTATAAGAATAATATTGAGAAACTTGATAGGTGAGAAAGAAGACAACAAACCTATTTGGGGGAGATTAGAAGCTTGTATTTTAATCAATTTATCCAAAAGATTAGGCAAATTCTCATGGAATTTTGCTATAGGGATTTATAATAGGGCAAGACTCTTAACCCAAGATTTCAAATATTTGTCTATTCAGTTGTCCTTAAGTTTAAATTTTAAGTCAATTTTTAAAAATTGACGATACTACATTCTATATTAGCTAAGACCAGGTTAGGCTTACAGTAACAAAAACGACCCCCCACCGCTTACTCTAGCCCCAAAAGTGACTTAAATAAGGTAGACGTTTAGTTTTCTCTCATGAAAACATGTCTAAAGTTAGTCCAAAGCTTAGTTGCACTTTCTAAAGAAACATAAGTTCACTCTCTTGTTGTTTTACCATCTTTAGCATATTGATTATGATTTATAGTGGTTGATCAAATCAGTCATTATATTTCCATTCCAGCAAACAGGAAAAAAAAAAATCAAGAAAGGCTGTTATTTTCCTTTAAGGAGATGTCTTGGAATTTGCACACAAAAATTCTGCATATATCTCAATTGGCTGGGTTCTCTTTCTCTTAAAAAGGAAGCTCAGCTATATATTGAAAAGCAACCAGCATTTTCTGTGACAGGATAAAAAAAACAAAACCCCAAGCAAACAAACAAAGAAAAATATCCCTATGGTATAAAAACAAAAACAAGGAACAAAATCTACACAAACCAGTAGTTAGAAAGATACAGGTGTGAAGTTGAGATTTCCTTGCCTCTCACTTTAATGGCATCTGTCACTGTAATTTGCTTAAACTTTTCCAACACCCTTGCTATTATCCTCATTTTTCAAGAAAAGAGAACAAACCTATATTTTGTAGTTTTCCTTTCAGCCAGGGTACACATAAGTGATTTAGGCTTCACCAACTGAAACTCTCTGTGTGAAGCTTTGATTTAGAACTGAGTTCTGTGGGGGAGAGGCGGGGTTCAGGGCACTCATTTGCTGAAGCAGATTGTGGCAGAGCCTTCGTGGTTCTGGAGTTAAGTGGTTGGGGTGGCCAACTTCCTGATTCAGTGTTCCCTGACTGTGACACTACAAAATACACAGTAGAGTACTACTCTGTGTGTGTTTCTAGCAGTGTGGTTCTGGAGCCGACAGCCAAGTGGGCAACTTTTTAATTCAGCAGCTCCTTGACTGTGGCAGAAGCAGAAGCTCCATTAGTTGGCCAGTCCTGTGGTGTGTGTCTGGGAGTCTTTTATGGATCCATAGCCTAGGGGCTCTATCTTCAGCTTCGGCCAAGATTTTTTTCAGCTTAAAAAAAGTAAACATTTCTATAAAGTTGAAGTCCCTGTGCAACCCTTCCTTCTCGGAATCTCTTCTATCTTCTTTATGACTCACTTCCTCCTCCAACCAAGATAATCACTATGCTGAATTTGGTATTTATCATACCATGCATTTACATTTTTTAACATATATATATATCTTTTTATTATATAGTATATATACAATATTGGTTAATATAAATTTACTTATATGTGAATGACATATTCTGCAAGTATTCTATAGCTTTATCCACCTAACATTATGTTCACGAGATTCATTGATATTGATTCATGTATCTTTGGTTCATTAATTTGCACTATTGTATAGCATTATATAAATTCAACACAATATATTATCTATCTCCTGTTAATGGTAAGTTAATTTTTGCTATGGTAAACAAACCTGCTGAGAACTCATTTTTTAAAAATAGATCTATTTGTGTATACAAGCAAGAGTTTATTTAGGGTGTATACCTGAATTATTATTCTTATAATAAAAATAAATTATGATAAATATATTTATGTTACATATTACATATAGTATATAAATGTAAATAAAAATAAATATTCTTATCTTTTTACATGCCCTCATCCTCCAGTATAATGTTAAATAGAAGTTTTATTTACATCAAACCTTGACAAGAACGGGCTTTGTATATGCACCAAACCCACCTGTAGTCATGATCGAAAAATTCTACTTGTACTTTATTTACATAATTACTTAATGTATTTTAAAGTGGGATGTTTTAAACCAATATAGTCATAATTTTTTAGTGAAAGGTAATTTTTTAAAATTGTAGATATTTATACTTAGCATAGTTGCCATTTTTGTAATTATCTAGCTTTATATTTACAAAATATATTTCCTCTAATAATAAATGTAATTTTAATGTATTTTATATTGTATTTGTCTCTGAGGTAAGAAACATTTTACAAACAGTTTACAATAGAGTCCACCTATACTATGCCTACTGAAAGCATTACATAGATAGGATAATTAGTAATACTTTGCTAGTTTGCAAATATTACAATATTTGCTTGTAAACATACTATATGTTTTATAATAAACTATACATTGCTTAAAGTTTGAGCTTGTTAAATGTCCGTGGTTCAAATAGTACTTCCTTTTAAGTTTTAAAAATTGCTTTGAAAATATGGCATGCTGACCCTCTTTGTATCTAGAGATGCAATTAAAAATAATGGCCTAAATATTCAAGTAGTAGAGAACGCTGGCAATATGACACTGAGGCTATTCATTTGACCTCCTTTTTGTGGTTTGCAGGCATACAGTTTGTTTTTAAATGGATGGCACATTAAAGATCTGCAGTCGTGTCATTTTTTTCTGACAATTAATAAGATATAGAAGGAGAAAACTTTTATAAAGAGAGATTCCAACTAGGCTACTACCTACAGATCAATAACATCAAGTGTTTTTATAATGTAAATATACTCTGAACCTATCTCTAGGGATTAGAGAGAGATCAGCTTTGTATAAACAGTTTTTGTATTTGATGAGTAGACAATAGATGAAGAAAACAGTGTGCTGTGGTTCTTCATGGAGTATTTCTGGGATTTGGAAATGATATACAAATATCATCAATTAAAAGACAGTTACTTTAGTTAAGTATTGCATAATCTTTTTTGTAACCCTAGAAAAGATTCTGATTTTAAACATCCTTTGGTCTTAACTTAAAAGTCAGAGAAATCTTCTCTGACCATCAATATTAAGTGCCTTGTTTTTTTATTTTCATTTTTCTTTTGTAGAATTAACCATGTTTTTAATTGAAAAGAAGTATATTTTTGTTTAACTTCTGATCATCTGGATAACTTTTAGTTTTATGAGAGCAGAAACATGTCCATCTTTTCCACTAATGTAATTCCAGAAATTAATACTGTACTTACTTAATATATATAATAAATTAATGAATATATGATAAAGAAATAACCAGTTATTTCTTGAGAAATAAGTATTATCTAACTGCCTTTAATTGCAACAACCAATTTTAGGGGCTAACATAGGCAAAAAAAAGAAAATTTCTTGGATAGATATTGGGCAGCTCATAGAATCAAAGGAAATTCTGAGGCAATAACCAGAGGAATTTTAAAAATCTAGGATGTGGAAACCTACGGATAGTCTCCAAAAGGTACCGCTGTCAAAATGAATCGAACAAGATCAAAATTCCAGAATAGAAAAAAGAAAGCTTTCATAAATCCAGAGAATTAAAGTGAAATTCAGTTTCTGTTTCTCTCTCTCTCTCTCTCTTTCTCTCTCTCTCTCTCTTCCTTTCTATCTTTTATATTTACTCATATACTTAGGCTTTCCCTGCTTTTTGTTTCTTCTTTTAAATTTGAGTTACTGTCTGCTGAAATTTCTTTTAAGCCTGAAGGATTTTCTTAGTTTTTCTTTTAGATCAGGTTTGTCAGTAACAGATTCTCTCAGTTTGGTTTATACAAGAATGGTCATTATTTTAGTTTCATTTTATAACAACAGTTTTGCCAGAGTTAGATTCTTGATTGACTGTTTTTTCCCCCAGCATTTAAAATATTCCATTCTACTGATTTCTAGTTTCCATTATTTCTGAGGGAGAATTAGTCTTTAATTTTGTTATTGTTCCCCTGCACACAAGCTGTTTTTCCTTTGTCTTTGTTTTTGAGTAGTTTCACTATGATGTATCTGGGTGAATATTTCTTTGTGTTTATTAAATTGGGGTTTGCTTGGGATTCGAAGTGCTCTTGGAACTAATAAGTAATAATAGCAAGATTGAAGAAATACAAAATTAATACACAAAAGTCAATCACTTCCCTATAGATCAGCAGTGAGCAAGTGGAATTTGAAATTAAAACTCAATAACATTTACATTAGCAGCCCCAAAATAAAACAGATATAAATCTAACAAAATATGTACAAGGATCCATATGCAGAAAACTACAAAACCCTGATAAAATAAATAGAAGAACTAAATAAATGGAGAGATATTCCATCTTTATGGGTAGCAAGACTCAGTATTGTTAAGATGCCAGTTCTTCCTGATCTAGACCTTCAACATAATCTCAATTAAAATGCAGCAGATTATTTTGTGGATATACATAAACTGATTTTAAAGTTTAGGTAGAGAAGCAAAAGACCCAGTGTGGCCAGCATAATATTGAAGGAGAAGAACAAAATTGGAGAATTGACACTACCCAATTGTAAAACTAAGGAAATAAGCTCTATTTCTTCTTATTCATGACTCATCAACATTTCTGACACCACATGTGTGCTATCTGGCCCACCAAGAAGTTCTTCAGTTTTTCGTAGACACCAACTGGTTTTCCTACAATTATCCGCAATTCTGACACTATCTACCTGGAATAGCATCATATTCCACAGCTAAATAGCTCAGGGTCAGTAATACTGTATTTCCCTTCCAACTTCAGATGCCAATTTTAAGCACAGGTTATCACCTGTGCTTCCAACTGACCAGCTATAAATCAGGTTCCCATGGCTCCCTCTTCAGTTTTGATAATTTCTTAGAATGACTCCTAGAACTCAGAGAAAGTTGACTTACTAGATTACAAAAGGATACAACTCAGAATAGCCATATGGAAGAGACGCACAGGACAAGGTATGTGGGAAGGGGCTTGAAGCTTCCATGCCCTCTTTAGGGATACCTACCTTGTTTCACAATCTGAAAGCTCTTTGAACCTTGTACTTTAAGGATTTTTGTGGAGGCTTCATTAAATAGGCGTGATTGATTAAACTATTGACTGTTAGTGATTAGTTTAACCTTCAGCCTCTCTCTTCCCTGGAGGCTGGGAAATGAGGCTGAAAGTTCCAACTCCCTAATAACATGTTTTGTCCCCTTAGAAACTAGCTCCCTCTCTCATCCTTACCTGTTGTCTAGAAGTTATCTCATTAACATAAACCCAGATATGGTTGAAAGAGACTTCTAAATAAGTAAACACTTTTTTCACTTTTATTGCTCTTATCACTTAGGAAATTCCAAGAATTTTAGGAGCTCTGGTCCAGGAATGCGGATGAAGACCAAATATGCATTTTTTTAAATTATAAATCATAATATCACAAAGATTTACTATAAAACTACAGTTATCATGACAGTGTGGAATTGGTGAGAGAATAGACACATCAATGAAACATAATGAAAAACCAAGACATAGACCCACATAAATATAGTGGGTCTATTTTTGACAAAGGAAAAAAGACAGTACATTTGAGAAAAGATATTCTTTTCTACAAATGATGCTGAAGCAACTGGATGTCACATACAAAAAAAATCTAGACACATTTTACATAAATTAACTTAAAATTGGTTATAGACCCAAATGTAAAACAGAACACTATAAAACTCCTAGGAGATAATATAGGAGGAAATCTAGATGACCTTGGCATGGTGCTGACTTTTTAGACACAACACCAAAGGCATAATCCATGAAAGAAATAATTGATAATCTAAACTTCATTAGAATTAAGAGCTTGTGCTTGACAAAAACATTTTCGATGGAATGATAAAATAGGCTATAGACCAGGAGAAAATATTGGCAAAAATGTATCTGATAAAGGACCCTTAGCCAAAACATACGAGGAACTCTTAAAACTCAACAGTAGTAAAATGAACAACCTAATTGAAAAGGGACAGAAGACCTAAAGAGATACCTCACCAAAGAAGATAAACAAATGACAAGCATATGAAAAAATACTCCATATTGTATGTCACTAGAGAAATGCAAATTAAAGCAACAATGAGATACCACTACATGCCTATTAGTATGGCCCAAATCCAGAACACCGATAACATCAAATGCTGGTGAGGATCTAGTATTTATCCAAGGAGCTAAAAACTTATGCCCACATAAAACTTTGCACACAGATGTTTAAAGCAGCCTTATTCACAATTATCAAAACAGTAGCACCCTCTGCTTATTCTTTAAATTGTTCTTTCCTGAGAGTGCCCAGGATTTAATCTTTGTTCAGAAGGCATTCTCTTAATTTTAGTACTGTTTGCCATCTAAAGAAACTGTAAAATTTCAAAATTACTAAGTCCTGGATATTTTTTGTTTAATAATTCTTATCTTTTTTTCTTTCACATTTTTCTATAGGACCTTGAAGCAACCGGGTAGCACCTTCAGCATTCTACCCTAAAATCTTTTTTAGCTAGATCACCTGGCAAATTAGGTACTTTTTCTATTTTCTACATTAGCATAGGCAACAGCATTGCTAAACTTTCTACCCCTACATGCAGGAGCCCCTATCCTCTGATTTCCAGTCAAAGTTTTCTTACTCTCCTCTAAACTCTCCCCTATAACCTCCTCAAAGCCATTATACTTCCACAATGTCTTCAAGGCTCTTGCATTTTTACTGTCTCTCCTCAAAGTCCCCAGGCTTCCACTCCCTGCCCAAGTACCAAAGACAGTATTTCTTATCTACTACCACATAACAAGTTGCTTTATAATTTAGCAGTTTAAAAACAACAAAAAATATACTGACATTGTTGCATTTTTCAGTCAACATCTACATAGAGATCCACATTGGGTTCCCAAGATAGTGCTGTCTTAGCCAATAATATTTAAATAATCTCCGAGGCAACTGGATTAAGTTTAGTCTCAGAAATATATGTGCAATGGATTATTTTTAGATCCATATTGTCCAACTGTATTCTTAGGAAGCAAGTTGGAGAAATGTGCAAAAATAATGTGAGTTTTTTAAAACACAAAAGCTATAGATAAATGAGGGATTATTTGTCATTGCAATTCATAACTGTAAATGGACTTTTTTTTAAACTGGTGAGTTGTCTATTCTGTTAACATGGATTAAGTGATTTGTTGGTTAAGTCCTATTTGTATTTGCTGAACAGCTGAAAGAAAAGTAAAACTATTATAGAAGAACTATTCTGCTATTTACTAAAAAATAACAAGTTCAACATAGCTTTTGTAATTTTGACTTTGGGCATGATGGATGAGGGTCAGGATGGGACAGGAGGAGGAGCAGATCTCTAGGAAATTGTTTGAGATTTTTAGTAATACAAAGGAGGTTCAACTAATCTAATTTAATTAAATTTGGAATCATAACAGACCCCTTTGAAGAGCTAGTGAAGTGCTTTTCTTTTGTGTATCTCCTTACTGCTGAAATGTAGTACATTAAAATGAATAAGAACAATAGGTAGTTTCAACTAATCTCATCTGCAACTCCATCTGATTGAATGAGAAGATTTTAATTAAAGCTGGACTATATTCAAAAAGAGGAACTATTGTGACAAACTATAATTAAGTTGATTTTTTTTCACAGTGCATGGGTCATGCATTCATTTTTTTTTATTATATTTGGTTCTCCTAGTGCCTTTAATATTTCTGTTTGTATATTCATAACAAATTATGAATTTTCTATTTTTCTATAACAGGCATTATTCATTTACCTCATTGATGATCTGTCTAGTGATATTCTATCTTTAGAAACTTTTGGAGACCTTTCCTTCCCTAGTTATATTCATTTTTAGTCATCCCAATAAATAAGAAACCACTTCTTGCAAAAATACTGTTATACAATTTCACAGAAAGATACAAAACAAATATCAGTGCATTTTTTTTCTATTTTCTTCTGTCAAAATTAAAAAATAATTATTAAATTAATTTGTTAGTCTAATTTACTTGAGAATGGTCAGTCCATACACACATAACACATAATATATACTGTAATTAGAGCTGTTTGAAGGTCTGACATATAAATACAGAGGAAAATATCTGATATGTATGCATTCGTTGTTATGTATTTATGCCTAAGATGTCCTAGCAAATTCTCATAGAATAACAATGCAGTTAGTTCAAACAATGAAACTGTTACTTAAAACAGTCTTGTCCAAAGACACACACGTATGATGTAACAATAGCTTCTAGTGATAAAAGGGACAGTGTTCTCCATAATTACTTGGCTAAATAGGGGGTCAGTACCCTATGGTCTTAAAAAGAAAATTGCTAGTTTACCCTTTTCTTTCTTCTGTTCCCATGCTCTTTTTAAAAGACTCAAACCCAAAATCTATTTATGATAAAAAACTCTGAATTTTTTGTTATTTAAATATTGAGCCTCTAAAATAATATTTATAAATAATATGTATAAAAGACAATATATATGTACTCATTGCATTGTTTTCAAGGGGGAAAAAAATGACATTTATTTGGCAATCTCCTGTATGTCCTCTCAAAACTTAATCTTTATCCTCCACCATCATTCTGAATTTTGCATTCGCAATTCCTTTTCTTTTCTTTAGTTTTACTATGCATTTGTATCTCTACACAATATACAATAATAATGTTCCCTTTTGTATGTTTTTTGTATTATAACAATCATACTTTGTAAATTTGTTTGCAACTAGCTTTTGCTGCTCAATCTTCTGTTTCTAAGATTTATCCATGCTTTAGCATATAGCAATGTTTTTATTTTCTATTTATTATTTTTCATGCATGCATAATCTAGCATACGAATATACCAAAATTTATTCATTTTATTTTAATGATTATTTTGTTTGTTTACAATTTTCTGCTACTACGAATAATGTTACTATGTATATTCTTAAGCAGTTGCCCAGGGGCATATGTACATAAGTTTGTTTAGGATATAAATCTAAGTGAAATTGCTGTATCACAGAGAATAGGAATATCAACTCTATAAAGTAATGCTAAATTATTTTCCAAAGTGGTGGTGTTTTTAAACTTTTGATAATTTTTCAGGAATGAAATTTTAATTATTTGGATATTTAACTTCAATATCCCTGATAATTATTAAGGTTAAATATGTTTTATATTTGTTGACTACTCAGGTTTCTTCTTCATGATTCTTTAAGTGCTTTTTCTGTTTGCTTGTCTTTCACTTTTTTCAGTGATTTAAAAATGATACATTTTGTATACAAGTGTTTTGTCAGTTATATTGTTCAATTGTCACCTTTTATTATTAGTTTGAAATGTTATTCTCTTTATAACAAAGTAATTTTCTTTAAAAAAGTTTTTTATTTAGTTAAATTTATCAGATCTTTGCCTTATGAATTGAGGTTTTTGTCTTGCTTAAGAAGTCCATTAATACTGAAAAGTCAAAGAATTTTCCTTACATTGTTTTTCCAAAATTTTACTTTTAATTTTTATATTTGAGACTTTATTTGATTTGATTTTTGTTTATAATGTGGGACAGGAGAGCAACCTAATTTTTCCATGTTTGCCTATTTGCCACAGCACTATGAAATGAAAAACCCATTCTTGCACACTAATCGGCAGGAAAAACCATCACAAATTTATATAATTATGGGTTGATTTCTTCATTATTTTATTCAATTGTTAATTTTCTCTTCCTGAGCAACACTACAATGTTTTAATTACTATAAATTCATAATAAATCTTAACATATAAAAAGAAACATTTTTTTGTGTGTGTCTTTGAGAGTGTTTGAACTATTCTTGGCTATCTATTCTTTGTATAAATTACAAAATAACTAATTGAGTTTCATAAAAGAAGAAACTCTGATTATAATAGAATTTACTCCTTGGGTCAATATGAAGAAAATTAACATCTGTATGATATTGAATCTCCTTATTTATGAACATGGCATATTTACCATGTAGGGGTCTTAGTTTATATTTTTAAAGTATAGGCATAACAATCTTAAATGTTTATGCCCATAATAGAACTTCAAAATACATGAAACAAAAATTGATAAAAATGAATGGAGAAATAGACAAGTTTAAAGTTAAAGTGGAAGATATTGATACCCGTTTATCAATAATTCCTATAGGAAATCAACGGAAAATCAGTAAAGATAGAGAAGATTTAAACAAAACTATCAACTAACTTGGCCTAGCTTTCATCTTTATTACAAACAGCACGAGCAGACCACAGACTCTTTTTAAGCCACAAAAAAAGTGTCAATAAGTTTTTGAAATATTCAAGTCATTCGAAGTATGTTTTCTGACTACAGTGAAATTAAATTTAAAATAAATAAGAGAAAGATATCTGGATAATTCCTAAATATTTGAAAATTGAACAACAGATATCCAAATAACCAATGGGTCAAAGAAGAAATCAAAATAGAAATTAGAAATTATTCTGAACTGAATATAAATGAAAATAATATATTTTTATTAATGAGAAGTTGTCAATAAACCATACTTAAGGGCAAATTTATAGCATTATACCTAAAGTTGTAAAACTTCTAGAAGAAAAGATCGGAGAAAACATTTGCATCCTTGGTTTAGGTAAAGATTTTTTAGATATGACACAAATAGTGTGAGGTATAATCTATAAAAGAACAAATTAACAAGTTGGTTTTTTATTCAATTAAAATGTGATCTTTGAAAGACACTGTTAAGAATGAAAAGAAAGGCCATAGACTGAGAGAAAATATTTGGAAATCATATAATTTATAAAGGACTATATCTAGAATATATAAGGATCTCCTGGAACTCCATAATAAGAAAACAAACAATCCCAAAAATATGGGCAGATATGAAGAGACACTCCCCCAAAGATTATATACAGATGAGAGATGCAAGGAAATACCACAATGACATGTCATATCACTACATATGTATTTTTGGAGTAGTTAAAGCAAAACAGACCAACCATGACAATTCTTGTCAAGATTCTAGAGCATCTGGGACACGCACCTGGTTGAGAGATCACTTACTGCAAAGGTATGTTAATGTCTCCCATTGTAATTGAGGGTTTTTTCCCTTGTGGTTTTTTATGTTATTGAGTACATACACATTCAAATTTGTTATTCTCTTTTTTTTTCCCTAATGATTTTTGTCTTAAGGTTTATTTTATCTGATATTAATTGATACATCATATTTTTTAAAATTGATGTTTGTCTTGTATTTTTTATTCTTGTACTTTGAGTGCAGAATTTCACAATATGGCTTGAAAAAAATTTTTTATGGGACTATTTAGTCAATTTGTATTTTGGTAATTAATCATATTTTTAATTTTTAATATCTTATTGTATACTTTTCATTGTTCCTTTTCTGTATTTTTTTTCTCCATTCTTGCTTTATGGTGAATAAATTTTTTTCTTATATAAATTTATTTTTTATACTAGATTTTAATTACACATTTATATTCTCCAATTATTAGTCTAGAAATTTTTAACATGTAGAAATAATTTATCAAAATTGTAGTGTGCACAATATTTTTATTCTTTTTTAAAATAATATGTGGGCCAGAGAACACTTTTATTTTTAATAAAAAACATTTTTTTTCATTAATTTTTATTTAACTTCTAAAAAGTTAGATGATGCAATTACTACTTAGAGATGGGACAGATGCTCACACCCATAATTTGTTTTGAAAATGTCAACACTGATAGCACTGCACACACACCAAGAGATTGTGAAAAGTTTATTATTCATTTAATGAGGCTTGTGGAGAGAGTAGACAGACTACCAAGCTGGTTCCAAAATGTTTTAAAAGAACAGCGAAGGGAAACTGAGTTTTGAGCTGGGGTAAAGGTTTCTGTGTGCTGGCCAGGGTTTTCGTGATTTGAACTTTCTGCTAGTGCTGAAGGGTGGAACAAGTGAGCTTTCATATCAGTTTGCTGTGGGAAAGCAGGGGAAAGGAGAGTATGAGGCTTGAAAGCTGTCATCGGTTAACATAAAAAATGGAGTAAGACTCTGTTACAATTTATCTCTAACATTTGACTGATGATTAAAATGTGCCATGTTTTATTTAATCGAATTTGATCTTATTTAATTAAGACATCATGGTGCTTGATGAGGCCTATCGCCTGAAACTGGAAAGAATGTTTAAAGTTCAACACTCAAGAGCTCAGCATTGTATATTGTGAGAACTAAAATAGTGCTTTGGCCACTACCTGGAACTCTGAAGTTGATAGAATTGTCTTAGTGAGGCCTTGTACTGTGGCTGTAGATATGTGTAAACTTCATCTATATTTTGAGGCAAGAGATAACTAGGTTTCTTTTTTCCAAATGAAAAATTTTGGATAAAGAATTGTTGCTGCCATTAGACCGGACAAAACCCAAGAGTCAGTAAAAATGTACCAATGTGGCTGGCCTTTGGCCAGGGTTTTTTATATTAAAATAACTGATTGATGTTCAACTAATTTTGTTGACTCTTGAGATCTATTTTTGATCTGGAAGACGTATTTCAAAAATGAAAAACAGCAACTCTCCAGTGATCTCCATCTTGTGTAATGGTGACTTTGCTGTTTTTCATTTATGAACTCCCTTTATACTCACTAAGTTGATATCAAGGGGCTCCTCAGGAAGCTAAGGATACACAAGAGGATCATCTCCTTCATCACTGTGGGATTTGACAAATGACTGAAGACAGGACAATACCCCTCTCCTTCTGGCCTCCTCTCTGCTCTTACAAGATAGAAGGCCCAAGTTTGGCTTTAACTTATAGCAAAGAGACTTTAGTGACCATGCTGAGATCACAGGTCCTGCTTTCATAATGGGCAACTGAGTATGGAGGGTCATAAGCTCAGGACCTGTAAAACCTCTGATTTAAGGAAAGCTCAGTGTGCAGCCAGCAATTGCCACTTTAAGGAATAATATGGTGCGGGGCCAAGGAGAGCAATTTCTTGCACTGGAAGCTCAAGGGAAGCTTATGGCCATCATGGTGAGAGGGTGAATAGCTGTTTGTTGACAGTGTCAGGAATGAGTGGCTCTCAGCTTATTAATGATTGATTGCCCTGTATTTAACTGAAACGGTGAGGCCTTGTACTATGGCCCATATCCTCTTTATGAATGTTTTTGGGAGTATTGGTATGTCCTGAATAAGTATACCAAATAAATCTCATTGGGGAAGGATGTCAGTGCGATGGCATACTTATGCTCCTGGAGAAAGGTTAAGATTGTGCCTGCAAAGATGATGAATGATCAATGAGATGTGGAGGTAGCCTATGGGTAGCCAGGTAAGCAGATATTATTGTGTTCCTTAGAAGATGAAGGCAAATTATATCTGAAAAGCTATTGAAATAGACACTGAACATATTAGACAAATCTATGACCGCAGAGTATTTATCAGTTGCTGGTTGGATGGGATCAGTAATTTTTATACTATTGGATATGGGGACCTTAACTTGTGTGACTATAGCATTAACACTACAGTAATCCACTAGGAAGCCCATTTCATTCTTTTTAGGTTTAAAGTGAGATCAAATTTAGATGTTAATTAGAGAAGCAGTGGAGATGATCTCTTATTCTTTAAACAAGTCTTATATAATGGCTTTCGATCCTTGAAAGTCCTGTTTTAATTTACAGGCATACCTCATTTTATTGCTCTTTATTTTATTGTGCTTCATAGATATTGCTTTTTTTTACAAATTGAAGGTTAGACCTTCTACCAGCAAAAAGATTCTGACTTGATGAAGGCTCAGATTATGGTTATCGTTTTTAGAAATAAAGTATCTTTTTAACTAAGATACATACTTTTTTTTTTTTAGACATGTTGCTATTGCACACCTAATAGATTATAGTATAGTATAAACACAAATTTTATGTGTACTGGGAAACCAAAAAATTTGTGTGACTCACTTTATTACAATATTTGCTTTATTTTAGAGGTCCGGAACCCAATATACGATATCTCTGAGGTATATGTATACATTAGGCTGTACAAACAATTTTATCTGGGGAAAGATCCATAGGATCTCATTTTATCAAGCCAAATATAAGTGCCAGAGATTTAATCTAATTTCAGTTTACTGCTCATCGGATCAGAGCAACCATGACCACTGTGGGATATTTCAGAACATTGGGCACTACAACTAGGGAATTTAGGCAAGGCAGTAATAGTTACGAAGACTAAGGTAAGGCGTGCCTGTTTATTCTCTCTTATGTCCAGTTACTTCTCCGATGTTGGAAGAATACCTTGTTGAAATTTAGTGGGATCTCCAGCAATAACTGTAATTGCAGCCCCTTTAATGATTAAGGCCATGAAGTTTTGCCAATTGGTACATTTCGGTAGATGTTAAAGTTAATTCAGAACCTATTATGTAGAAGCAAAATTCCAATAGCACCTTTTGCCTTTTTGTTGTATTTTAATAAATTTTAGGTTTTTAATTGGGTCAAATTTTAGAACTCTGTATTTTTGTTGTTGTTGTTGTTGTTTACTCCTCCTACATTTAAATTTTTGGTTTTTGTCTTTCTTGGTAGTTACTAGATATATTTCAACATGTCCTCTCTACTCTGTTCATATTTATAAGTCTCTCCTTCCAAAGAACCTCAAATCAGTATTGTTAGTGTTAGGGGCCTTTCCCAGTGTTAGGTTAATGACTGTTCCACTGGGTTGGCATAGGTGTGTTCCCTATTCCCTGAGAATCAGGATCTTTGTGTTGACGGAAGCATAGCTAACAGCAGCAACAATGGCATTTTGTAGGATCCTAGCGGACCACTTGCTTTTAGTAGTATGACCTCAGCACGCCACACTGAAATTTCTCTTCCTTCACATGAACCGTCACCCAGAGGGCCCACATATTGCACAGGGAATTAGTCTTTTCTCTAAACACTGTATAGAATGGGACCAATGCTTTGTGGAGACATACACTCAATAGTCACTGAGAAGTATTGTTCCCCTGACATTAGTCTCAGTCATGGCTTGTGCCGGAATCAAGACACAAATATTGAAGTTAAAAAGACAAAGAGACAATTATTTTCCCAGAAAAATGAGTTTATTTGGGAATAGCAGAGGAATTACAATTCAGGACAAATAAGCTGAGGCAAACCATAGACAAGTCCAAACAACAGAGGAGAAGGACTTGCTTTTATTGGAAAAAAAAAAAGATTAAGTTGGAAGAGGCCGTTTTACAGAGGTTTGGGTGGTAGTGGATTCTTATTGGCTGAGTGTGGCAGTTTCTCATTGACTAGTCTGTAACTAGGAGTCTAAACCCGAAGGAAACCAGCTAAATAGGTTCACATGACAATTGACAAAAGTGGAGGTGTTTTGCTAAGCAAGGAGAAATTTTTCCTTTCTCCTGATGTGGTATGTTCTCCTGTTTGGGGTCTGGGTGATAGTGTGTGAGAATTCCCCATTCAAGGCATCTTAACTCTATTTTAAGTGAAGTTTTCTTTATTTATTTTTACATATACTTGAATCTGAGACACACAGCCCCAGGCTGAGCTATAGTGCCCAGGCCATATTTAAGAGGGCCCCAATTCCATAGTCCTGTCCCTAAACACTAATCATCAAGAACTTCCAATTTAGATTGATGTTATGAACTAAAAGTTTTCCCAAAATCCACATGTTGCACTGAAGTGAGGGCTCCTGTGAGGCTAGAGCTTGCATGTTTTGAACTTCTTGCTGATGCCAAAAGAGAGAGCAGCTGGGCTTTCTGATTAGCTTATGCAGATGTGGGACTAGATGTCTAACCACTAAGATGTACACCTGAAAATTATATAATATTGAATACCAACTGTAATTGATAGCAAAACAAAAGACAAAAAAATGGAGTTATGCTCTTTAATACTCTTAACAAGCGCTTTAACCATCTAATTATCACTTCTTTAGAATAATCTGTCTTTTTCTCTTTAGCTTTTTTTTTCTCTCCAGATTTGAGTCCATTTTTATTTCTCTTGCTTAGTATTCAAAGAGCTTCTCAGATCTGTATATTTGATATTTCTTCAGTTCAAGAACATTCTCAGTCATTATCTCTTCAAAAATTGCCACTACCTTACTTTCTCTTCTCTCTCATTCTGAAACTAAGATTTGTCATGCATTAGACTCTTCATGTCTTCCAAACTCTCTTTCACATTTTTCATTGTGTTACCCATGCACCACCTGTACTATCTTATGATCATTATTCAAACTTCATATCTATTATTCAGTTCAGTTTTATCTACTTTCCTGTAAGTACATTGATTGATTTTTAAAATTTTAATAAAGATAGTTTCTATTTATAGAAATTTAATTATTACTTTTAATATAATTAGTCATATTTTAAAGTTTCATTGTCAATCTTTGCATTTCAATTTTTTTCATTTATTCAGAGTTTGATAATTATAGTATCAAAACTCTTCCTGATTCTATGTGACTTTGCCATCTGTCTCTCACTCATAGTACTTTGTTTTCCTTTCACGTTTGACTGTGAAGTTAGAATTTTTTTTTAGTTTATCTATAAAAAACTCTTTGCATTCTAGGAGGAAAATGGTTTCTTCCACAGTGTATTTGATTTGCTTCTTCCAAGCACCTGGGCACCAGTCTAGGGTTACTACATTTAATTATTCACATAGAGTTTTTTTGTTTTTTTTGTTTTGTTTTGTTTTGTTTTGTTTTTTTACCTCCCATGAAGTATTTGTTTTCATTCGAAAGCCACTTTGAGAAAATGTTTTCCTGTTAGAAATTCTTGAGAGCTTGTTTGAAGGTTCTAGCAAGAGAGCACAGCTACTCGTATGTCCTTGACCAAAGAACGGTCCTCTGCTCTATCTGGGAAGGTCGTCCTCCTCGACTCAGCGCGCAGCGTTGGGAGGAACCTACGTGGGTGGAGCGGTGAAGGAGGAAGGGGACACCCGCTTAGCCGACCGGATCAGCCGAATCAACTCTGGCTATTATTGGGGTGACAGATGTCGCAGCCACATCGCCACCAGTTAGGAATTCTTGAGAAAGGTATTTTCTCCTTTGTATTTGACATCAAAATTCAAGATAAGCAACTTTCCTTGTAGTATTCTCGAGGAGGAGTTGGTTTATTTTTAATTTACTTCTACTATTCGGTTATAGACCTACAGGCTTTGCACACTGTCTTCAATGCCCCTTGCTTTAAAAATTAAAGTTTAAGTTCACCTTGTTCATCAAATGACTTCAAGACAAAAGCCAAATAAGGTGCTCAGCAAGTTACCTTAGATCCTTCCTTCACTTAATTTTTGGTCTACTTATACTTAATGTTAGTTTAAGTTTATCAATATATTTAAGCAGATTTATGGTTGATACAGATGTTTGGTGGTTTTCAGTGGGATCATCAGTCACCATGCTTAATTTACTTTATTTTTATATGCATCATCGTTATTATTTACAGTTACCATAAACAACAAAAAGACTTTTTGAGTGAAAGAGATTTTTAAGACTCCAGCTATATAGATTTGGGTCTTCCTTTTATTTAAGAACTATTTCTTAGAAAAGAAAAGATATAACTCTAAGTGTCTGGAAAAATGATTCTTACTTAATGCACAATGGTAATTACTTTTTTAAAAAATTCACTTTACCAGTTGATTTTAGGCATACTCTCCTGTATTTATTAAAAAGTGATAATTGTTACTTTAAAAATGAACTACTCTTCACTTGCAATATTTCTTACTTATAGAATTATTTTTGTTTGAGATATATATGGGTAACAATGTTTTCTTCTTATCACAAAATAATGCAGAAAAATGGAAATTTAATCTCATAGATCCTATGTAAATGTAAAAGATAGCTAACTCATGTATGGTAAGCTATTATACTGAGAAAGAGCAATGAATATGCCTTCTCCCCTTTATTTATATCTTCTGTGGTACCCTTACACAATTATGTTGGGGTTGGTCATATCAAAGTTTTAGTCAATGAGAGTAAAAATGATGCAAGCAGAGGCTTGACGTGTACTTCCACACTGAGGTTTAGAATTCTCAGAATTCTCCCTCTTGGAACTCAGGAGCCATGTTATAAGTTAGTCTAACTCTCGTGCTGGATGGAGGTCATAGGGAGAGGTCCCAAAGGATGCAACATCACATGGACATTTAGCAACAGTGAGGACAACTGAGGCCCCCAAGGATCAGTCAATTCTAAGGCCCAGAAATTTGAGAGAGACCCTCTTGGATCTTCTAACAGTCTTTTTTTTTCAAGTCAAAATTAATTTTTTTTTTTCAAAATTGATGTATAATTGACCTAACTAGCTCAGACTTTCTTGATGAATGTAGTCCCAGAGTGATCCCAGTGAACACTAATGCGGCAGAAAAAGAGCTCAGTTAACTTCGGAAGCATAGAAAGTAATATATCCCTATTGCTTTAAGGCACTAAGTTTTGGAATGGTTTATTACACAGCAATATATAATAAACATCACATAAGATTTGGCAAATTTTGCTTTTTTACATAAAATTACTATACTAAAAGCTAAAATAAATATGCATTTTCATTTTATAGTATGCTGTTTATTTCCAAAGTACTTTGAAATCTTTATTAAAGTACACATTTGAGACCTTTTTCACACTATCCTTCTTTCACAAGATTTCACAGATATCTTGTTTGTAATGAAATCATTTGGCAGAACTCAAATAATTCTTTCTATTTTTACTTTGATCTATTTTAAGTAAAGTGTTATGCAAATGTTTGCTTTAACTGCTAAGAGCTGTCACTAAAAGATTTATATTCTATACTGATTAATAATTCCAGGCTGTGTTTCATGCCATTTAATGAAATTTTGACCTTATTTGCTCTTTAAAAAAATCTCTACTCTCAAAACTGTAATTCTATTTTATGATTTCTCAAATGCTTCAGGAGTCGTACTGTGTAATATTGGCTATTCTCCGCAGTGTGCAACATTGTATTGCACTTGTTTTACTACTAAGTGACTTTATTTTGTAGACTTGCTAGTACCATCATATAATTAAATTGTAAACTCATGTGATGTAAAGGCCGGACACTTTAAATATGCAAAAGCAAATGCTAGAAAAGCTAGGTATATTTAAGGTTCTACTTTT
Source organism: Rousettus aegyptiacus (assembly GCF_014176215.1). NCBI lineage: Eukaryota > Metazoa > Chordata > Mammalia > Chiroptera > Pteropodidae > Rousettus > Rousettus aegyptiacus. The sequence continues at coordinate 48,541,040 of NW_023416284.1, forward strand.
TGCACTGAAATCAGCATAAGGAATGAAAAAGTCATGTATGTTTCAATTAAAATTTCTAGTTTTTGGAACAAGATTTTGCATCCCCCAGTTACTATATAGGAATTTTACAGAAATTCTTTCAAAAATATGCCTCCATTTTCTTAGAATACTCATAGAAGAAATATATTTTTGTTAGATATTTTCAACCTATTCAGGAGCGAGTCTGATCACTCTATATGGTAGTTGCTTTTTTTCTTCTTAACAATTTCCCTGTAAATGCACCTTGATTTTTGCTTTGTGATTGCTGTCACAGTAGAAATATACCATGCTTTTCTAATGACCAGAAATTTGGAAGATTGTAGTTGACTTAGTCTTTGTATTTTAGTTTTTAAAATGGACACAATAATTCCTATTTCCAAAAGTGTTTCTTTAAAACTCTAGGAAATATGTTTGTGTGTATACTAACTATATTTATTTCATCTTACCCTTGTACCATGGAGATTCCAGAGAAATCAAAACTTAGCCAATCTTAGGCAATACTGTGATTGGATGAACTATGAAGATATTAATATAAATGGCTCTTGGTTAAAAATATTCCAGTTATGCTTTGAGAACATCCTGAATTAAATTTACATGAGCCAGGTGTTAATATAAGATAATTTTATTATTCCTAGCACATTACCTTTTAACACTATTGAAGAGCACTTAGATGTTATTTATCCATTGATTACAATGTCAAAATTATTTTATAAAAGTTAAACATATCTTAAAAATCCAATTCTCCCCTTGATAATTGAAATCTTCTACCCTAGGTCTTTGTAACTAATGAGTCCATAAAGAGGCTTCTTGATGTTAAATTATGTATATATATACAAACACACACATGCACACACACACACACACATACATATATACACATGTGGATATTCATTTGGGAAGAATGTTCAGAACTTTCGTTAAATTCTCAGAGATTCATAACTGCAAAAATGTTATGAACTTCATTATCCATTTCAGACTTTCTAGCTGAAGAATATGCAATTTCTTTAAGTTCTTATAGTGAGTTTAAATACATTTCCACATTTTTTTCTTTCACTGTTCCTAATTCTATCCCTCAGTGTAAATGTGAAAAAAAAAGAATTATAACTTTCCAGTACTTTAAATAATTGAAAACAATTACTTTGTTTATTCTTCTTACTTGTATTTAGACATTTTTGTGCTTCATAATTTATAAATAATGAAAGCGGAGTAGCATTAAGTTGTTTATAACATCTCTTTGTGTTTTTAATGTCTGTAGGATTTGTAGTGATGTCCTTTTTTGTTGTTCATAATGTTAGTTACTTATGTCTTCTCTTTCTCTGAATAATTCTCATCAAGGTTTTGTTGATTTTATTAGTCCTTTCAACAAATCAACATTTAGAATTATTGATCTTTTCTACTGTGTATTAATTGCTGTTCTATTAATTTCTTATCTATATTACTTTATTTTACTATTTTCTTTGTGTTTAATTTGCTCTTATTTTTCAAGGTTTTGATTAGAGACTAAGATCATTGATTTTCAGCTCTTACAAAAATACATTTTAAGGCTATATGTTTTCCTTTAAGCATAGTTTTAGCTTCATACTATAAGCTTTGATATGTCATATTTTTATTATTATCAATTATCATACTCTATGCTTCAGTACACATGAAGTTCAAAAACAAGCCTGAGTAATATATGTCATAGAAGTCAGGATGATTGCTTACCTTTAGGAAGGATGGTGTGATAATGATGGAGAGTAATTTGTGAGGGGCTCCTGAGTTCTGTTAATGGTCTATTCCTTGACCTGACTTAAAATTTTATAGATACATACACTGTGTAACAATTTATTGAGCTGTGTGTTTATGACTTGCTTATTTTTTTTTTAAAAAAAATCTATATTATTTGAATAAAAATGTTTTAAAAATGTTTAAAATAAAATAATTATCATGAATAAAAATTTGATAAGAATTTAAAATACATTTTGAAAATATCGGCTTTCTTTAGAGAAGAAACTGTTATATACAATAAATATACAATCTTAAAAGAATTAAATTCAACATAAATAAAAATTAAAGTTTTCCAATTTCATAAAATATGTAATTAAAACAATCAAAATCATTGTAAAGTTTACTTTTCTTTAATGCTTATTCAAGTAGTTTATTATTTTCTTTTCTTTCTTTATTTTTTAAATGCCTACAGCATCTGGTATTCCTAGATAGTCTCCCATTCAAGTACTAATTAGGCCCAATCCTGCTTAGCTTCCAAGATCAGACAAGATCCCGCATGTTCAGGGTGGCATGGCTGTAGACAGTAGTTTCTTTTTCCACTCAAAAGATATAAAAATCTTTTTCATTTAGAATGGTTTCATTTGAATACATTTCAGATTTAAAAGTACTAGAAAGCCAAGTAATTAAGCTTAACATGTTTAAGTAAAACAAAAACTCATAAGTAAGCATCCTTGAAATTGTCATAATTGCAATTATTCTGGCATTATTCAGAATATTAGTAAAAAAGATTGTTATTTGCAAAAAATATATCAATACACATTGTTATTGGTTCACTGCTGCCCCCCCCCCCTACTCTTTTAGTTAAAGTTAGGGCTTAGAAATACATGATTAAAGTTGATCCCTCTGGTTGCCATGTTTCAGTGAAAATCTGATTTAAAGGACAATCGTATGCTCGAAGAAGTCTAATGAAAGAAGTTTCAATTGTTTGTTTTGTAAATGACAACAAATCACGTTAACTTTAGCTTTGTATTCTGACAAATACTCTACTTTAATATTAATTATAATATCCAGGTTTTATTTATGCTCTCCACTCCTTCCCCAAGCAAAGTTCTATTTATCCTCTAGTCTTATCCTTGAAGTCTCACTTCTTCAGGTAACCCCCATCTATTGTGTTATAGGGTACACTAATCCTATTGTGTGTGTACATTCTCCTAGCAAACTTCCTCTTCGTTTTATAATGTGCTTCTCACTATGTTTATTTATTTAGTGTGAACTCTTTCTGCACATTAGACAATGGCTGTGTTGCTCACCAGTGCATATTTTAGTACCTAGTGTACTGTGTGGCTAATAGTAATATTTGTGGAATGGTTGGATTAAATGCAGATGTAAGTAAAATAGGATTGTCATAGATACTTTGTTTTCTTTTTCATGAAAGCCCATTAAATTTTCACTTTTCTGGAGAATCTGAGAGAATTTGGGAGGGATTTTTAATTGGTTGTTATTTTATTTTTATTTATTTTTTTGATCTAGAGAATTCTTGATGTAACTGTTATAAATTCAACCCTTTGGGAAATATGAGAATACACAAGGGTTCTTACCACATTTCTAATTCCTCTAAAATATTCAAAGCTTGGGGAGAACTACCTTAAACAACTGATTCATAGAGGGTTAGGGATGGGAAAGCAAAAATGGAACAGACTATGAGTAAAGATCTTTGTTTGCCTGAGTGGAAACTCCCAAAAAGGAGAATCCTAAGTCTTTCCATGGAGCCCAATGTGTCTCTTCTGTAAGAGCAAAGTCATCATTTGATTGGAGATATTTGCAACCTTGTTCAACACAATCATTCCCTCTACACAATTTACTTTTGAGCTACAATTACAAATCTGATAGCTTGCTTAAGATGTAAAGCAAAAAAGATGCAGACAGATGCTAAACATTCAGAAAATTCAAGCCTATATTATTTTAAAACTGTATTAGGAATATAAAACCAATATTAAGATAGTATGCATATGCATTCATTATTCTTGTAATTCTAAGGAATGTGAAACTAGAATTATTCTTGTTTTGATGAATCTTTTTGAACAAAATCCCCCTCCCCCTCAATTAGAATTACTAATGGAAATGTATTTATGAACTGTGAAGCAGATGGCTTGGAACTAATACTTTTTTTTTAGTGTAGCATTGTTTATGTCAAAATCCAAACCACACCAGTTTCAACATTTAATAAGAATATTTTAACAAACCACTTTATCTAAATGATTATTTAAAATTATATTTCACTTATAAGATTATTTGCAGGTTATGGGTAATACAAGGAAGTATTTTAGAGGTAACCATTAATAATTTAATATTGGCAAGACCTTGATTTATATTCAAATTTATGGGAATTTTGGCAGAGATGTTACAAAAGAGAAATTATAAAAATGATACATGTTCGTTCTTTGAATAAACACAGTACTTATATTTGGCTATCAATATCTAGTTATAACCTTTCAAAAAAAAATTAGACTATATCCCAGCAAATATCTGAATAATTCCCAATATATGCACAAAATTTGAAGGTAATTAAAATTTTTTAAAAATTTATTTATAAGTCTTGGAATTGCAGAGACATAATCTGCAAAAAACACGATTTATATGTTGTAATATTGTATGTCCTCATTAGATGCCTTTGCTTTTGTTGTTAATTTTTGTTTTCTTTTTATGTGTAATTAAAATATCTTTTGTATCTGAGCATACATAGAGCACAAGAATGTCTTTTCCTCTCTGAATCGTCATTCAAACTACATGTCAGAAACAGGAAAGAAAAGGTGAATATGCCAATCGAAGAGCATATAAGATATGTGCAAAGAGTTCACAGAAAATCTTATCTCATCAAGATTATGGTTCCTATAAAACTGAAATCACGACCATGACATAGATATAATTCTTTCAAAAAATTATATACCACATTTTATAATTTAGCACTTAATTAGGAGAAAATTGTACCCAATTTACATACTATTGAAATTTATTAAGTATTTCTGAGGAACAGACAAAATCTTTCTCTTTGTGTTATATTCTTATGGAATTTTATGGAACAAATATTTTAATTCTGTATCTAAGTGTGAAGAGTTTCATTGTATTATAAACACCAATTTTTGTAGAAAGAAAAAATTACTTTGATAATTTGCCATGAAAATGCAGCATAAGTGGACATGCCCAATTTAACTTCAGAAAAGGTATAAAAATAGTGAGTATGATGAAGTCTGTCTTCTGATAATAATCTTGATTCCAACTATCTAACATCAACAGAATGCTACCCTAAAACTAAAATATGTTCTATAAAAGAAGGAGATATCATTCACATTTATGAAAGAGTAGCTTTCCATGTCCTTAAGCTTAAAGATTTTCAATATCTTCTTTGATTCTTTCTTCCTGTGAATCTGGAAGGCTGACAGAAGTTGCTCGAAGATTACCTTTAAACAAATTTGTGAATAATGCCAGAAAATATGTTGCTTTATGTACTTGCCAATGTTTGACTCTAAATTTTTATTTACGTATCAAAGATTGTATCCAAAACTGCTTTTGAAGCTATAGTTAAAATTTTAAAAAGTGCTAAAATATTATTTTAATGAGCCATTTAGAAAATTAGCCTTTAAATGTAATTAGTCCCCACATATCCATCACCCAGCTTCAGCAATTATGCCAATTTTGTTTTATTTATTCCTCCACTTTCTTTTTTAAAATAAAACATTTTAAAGAAAATCTCAAATGACATTATGCTGTTTTACTTGTAAACAGTTCAGTGTGCATCTTAAGTTGCTAAGGCCTTTTATTTTTAAAATGGCTGCCATTCAATTTTCATACTTTACACTATTCAAAAATAATAATTTGCTCAATGTTTAGATGTTGAAAAATATCAAATCTCCTGAAAAGTTGTAAGAATAGTGCAACGAACACCTGCATATCCTTTCTTCACTTAGATTTAGCAATTGTTGAAAATTGGCTCTGTTTGTTCTTTCTTTCTTTTTTTTTTCTTGTTCAGGCATGCTTGAACACACTCTCTCCCTTGCTCACTTTATCTTTTCAAAGCATTTGAAAATTAGTTACAGACATGATGATACTTCATCCCTGAATACTTCAGCCTGTCTCTTAAGAGCCAAGCATTCTCCCACGTAACCACAATAAGGTGACTACACACAACAAATTTAAATTAATATAATACGATTGGCAAATATACAATCCATATTCAATGATACAAAAACTACCCTTTATTACTGTTTATTTTATTCTCAATCTAGGAGCCAATCAAGGATCATACTTCTCACTTAGCATTTCTTAGTCTAGAACATATCCCGTCTTTTTTTTTGTCTTTCAAAATATTGAAATTTTTAAACAGTACAGGGCAATTGCAAAATGGCCTTCAAATTGCATTTGTCTAGTTGTGTTATAGTTACATTTTAGTAAATCTTTTATTTTTAGGTGGGGCAGAAATGTTACATGGGTACAATATATCAAGATACACATAGTGCAAATTTGTTCTGTTATTGATGATATTATGTTTGCTCATTTGGTTAAGGTTGTGCCCACCAGATTTCTCCACTGTAATTTTTCTTATTATAATTAATTAGTACTGAGTAATGAAACTTTAAAAATACATTATCTTGTTCCCCAACAAATTTTCACTCAATAGTTACTGTCATTTATTATATTATAATAAATCTTCATTCAAAATTTTCTGTATCTTGAGTTGTTTTGTTTGAACCATGATACAAAGCTTACACATTCGATTTCATTTTGATGTCTCTTAAATTTCTTTTATTCTCTAACAGTACCCATCGCACTTTACTCAATCTATCTCTTTTTTCATGTTTGTCATTGCTTTTTTAGAGAAATTCGGTCAATCATCTTGTAGATTGACCATTTCCCTGTGTTGTAGTCGGCTTGATCTTTTATTTTCCATATTTCTGGTAGACTGGTATTGAAGTATAGAGAATTGATTAAATTTTATTTTAGATTTTTAAAGGCACATACTTCATAAGTGGTTCTGAGAACTTTCTATATGTCTTTTAAAGGAAAAATCTTAATTGGTTTTATTTTACAATGGTCTGACCAAAAACAATACAATTCTATCCAATGACTATATGTCACTGATTGTGTAGAAAATACCATCACTTTTAGGCTTAATTCAGCATCTAAGTAATGTGACAGACTATAAAGTTAACATTCTCTTGCTCATAAGCATCTTACTCTAGCTTTTGACCATGAAATAAAGAGACTAACAGAAAATATGTGTATGTGTGCAAGTTTAAAATTAAAAGTGGGAAATTCTAAGCAACAAATTACTTTTGTCCTGCAAAAGTCATATTTTCCCTGTCTACATGTCACCTTAAAGATGGAGAGGATTTTAGAGTTGGGCAGCTATATAACAATTAAAATCGTACTATTTTCATATACATAGATATAATGCAATGCTTATTTATAGAATCATTAATTTCAAAACTAAGGGATCAGTAACATTGGCCACCTAGTTCTTTTCTGAATATCTCCAATGAAAGAGTGTATACTTCTTCCTAAAAAAGACAGCTAAAAAAGACAGCTCTATTGTTAAATAGGTTTATTTCAAAGAATACAACTTTTTTTACGTTCCGTTAAACGTTGTCTCCCTGTAAACTCACATTTAGGTTCTACTTTCATTTTCTGTGAAAACTTGGAGTGAATTCATTTTCTCATCTGTGTAATAACCTATAAGTAATTGAAAAACACAGCATAGCTCCTTCTGTCTTTTTAGACCACACACAAATGAAACCTTACCCAGGGATCTGTCAGGTCTCAAATTTGCACACCTACAGAGCCCAGGCTGGTGGCATGAATGTGTGAAGCTGACTAGGCTGATAGAGAATTCATATCTTATCTAAAGAGGGTATGTAGCAGCTCTTCAGCTTCAGTCCATTGTCACCAAGGTAAAAATGTGGGCCTTATGCTGCCTACATTTTTTAATTTCCAAGGAAACCTAAAACTCTGATTTGCATAAAAAAATCTCATAATTTTTAAATATTAGTATGTATTCTACACTTCAAAGCACTGTGCAGTTTGGCACTGTTCAAGCCAAATAGAACACAAGTGAATGGTTAGATTCTACTTGTCAACTGTCAGTTGCGAATTCTATTTTAATCATTCTAATGTTGATAGTTATCCAGACTCCTGGTCTTCTTCCTTTTGGGGGTACTGGAATATATCCATCAGCTTCTTGGAATATAGCTCATGGTGTTGAAACTAGTCATCTACGATGCTAAGATTGTAAAGCTCTTACTTTCATTAATTCAGCCTAGATATTACTCCCTTTTGTCACTTTATCACTATTTTATTTCCATGTAGTCTACTAGAATATCCAGACAATTTTCACATAACCTATTAAGCCAGATAGTGCCTCTGCAATTAATTTTCTTCCCATTAGTCTAACACTGCATCTGTTCTTAAAATTTACCTTTTTTTTGTTATTTTGAAACTTTTGCATGACAGTTGCATGTTTTCCAAAAGTTTGTAATGGGTAGAATCTTAACTATTTAATTTTTCTAGGTGTAACATAAATAGAAAAGATTGAAGGGATCACAGAAATATGACAAAGGTATTTGTTACATAATTGTATCATTGGGAAGAAGCAATGCTTTTCTTTTTCAGCCCTTTAAGGAAGTGGAATAAGCATTTCTGTAAGATAGAAACATATTTAATTTTGTATTTGGCAGGATAGACTGAATCTCAGTCTGATTATCTGATATAAGCTATTGCAATATCCATTAAAAAGTCATTCTGCTAATGGCGACAAATGTGCAAATGTTGCTTCCTTTACAAAAGGATGAAATACTACTATAATAGTTACTATCTCATTAGCTAAGATAGCAAGCAGGTTTTGTTTTGTGTTTTAAAAAACTTTTTTCTAATTTAAGATCACTTTCCCCTGGACACCAGTGGAAATTCCAAAAAATGAGGGGTTTTACATTTTTATATGGTTACAATCAATCAGTTTGTTTGTTTTCAGTACGAGTTTAATTTTTATGATGAAATTAATAAAAATACCAACATACATTTAAATATCAAAACATGATTAACACCAATACTAATTTTTAGATTTTTCAGTAGCAACTAAAAAGAAAAACAAAGAAAAAAGAGCTTGAGTCCTACAGTCTTATTCTATGTTGTTTTAAATTTATTTCTAATTTTTATTATTACATTTTTGGTCACATATATTATTGTATAGTAAAATCATAACATTATTTCACATTCTTTCTTTTGTCTTCTCTTAGAGTTCACTGATATTTGATATTGAGACTTTGGAGGATGAAAATCTAATTATCTGAAATAATGAAATGTGTGATAATGAAATTGAACAACTGAAATTCTATTTAAATTCTGAAATTTAAATTTTACTTCCATTTGTAACACAACCAGAAACATGACTAACAGAGAAAGCACATTACTCTGAAAGCAGCATAATCATCAGCTCTAAAAATGTTCATTCGAAGAAGAAAAAGTCACATAAATTTTGACTGCTATTTTACTTTTGTTCTACATTTTTCATGAAAATAATACTATGATTATGAAGCCATTTTTATGCAAATCTTAATTTTATGTCAATTAGCAGTCGAGTTTATAAAAGAAGACTGTGGGTTTTAAAATTACATACCTAATGTTATAATTGAAGTGGTATTTATTCCTATTACCTATTTGTTATGTTAGTTTTTTAAAAATGCTAATAGAAAAATGCTCACAGAATGGACTTTGCTAGTGTAAGACCAGAATGGAGTCTGTGTGTGTGCATTGCCGGAAAGCATATTTTAACTTCTTACATAGCATTTACTATCAGTATTTTTGCCCAAATATGTTAAAGTATTTCATTGATGATTAAAAGTAAAAACTGTTAAAGCCAAAGGAAGCCAAATGCCAACTCCAAGTAACAAGAACATAGGGTACATTGAAAAATACTGATTTCTAAGGGTTAATTTTAAAACAAAGAATCATTCAATGGTTTCATTTAAAATAAAAAAAACTTAGGGAATAGATTGTCCACTGCTCCAGTAAGTCAAAGAAATTTTTTCTGAAGAGTTTAATGAATTCTTGGTGGAAAGGGTATAAAAACCAAAGCATGTTGGTCATTTTAACACATTGGGCTCTTAGTATGAAATGACTATAAAGTTCAGACTGTTTCCATTTACATTCGATCAGCAGCATTTGTACCAATTGGTAAATTTCCATGTATCCAAGCGTAATGACCCAGAACTTAGGAAGCTCTAAAATTTGGGCACTGGCTGAGTGTGCATCCAAACAGAAGAGAAGCAAATGATAGAGCTTCTACCAAGTTCTCTAGTTAAGTGCTACTCACTGTGAGGGCTATGGACCAGTCCACACTAAGAGAAGAACAGAAGTTGAATGTGGGCATTTAGAAACTTTTACTGCTGCTATTTCTAAACATGTGATCAGGAGGTTTGTTTGTTAAATCTAATCATAAAGTAATTGAGCTTATTTTCTGCATACCTTGCTTCATATTTTCACTTCATTTTAGTGATTCATTTTTATTGCATTTCCCAAAGTAGTGATGTGCCACAGATCGGAAATTAAACAAAACAAAACAAGAATATTCTTCACCACAGTTAAAGAAGGACTGATTCAAATGTTAACTGCCCAGAGCCTTGATCTGTCTGTTACCCTCTATTCCAATCCACCATGGAAGTGTCAGGTGTGACACTGCACTACTGAATGCTTGGCTTTGCAAATCTCAGCACTATGTAAAAAATGTTAGTTATTAACTTTTTAATTCACCCTTTCTTCCAATATTAATTAAGGTGGAATATTTTAGGGAAGATGATGGAAAGTACCAAGTGGAATCTTGAACAATATTGATCTAGGTTCAATCTTGTCTCCATTTCTTATAGCTGAGGCTCATCTTTCTTAGCTCTGTAATATCAGTAGTCTCTGTTGCAGGGTTGTTGTGAGGATCAACAGAGGTAAGTTAAGCGGAGTACCTGGAACATAGTAGGTACTCAACAAGGGGAGGAAGGTTGACTTTTCACTAAACTTCCTTTCCCTTCTGAACACAACATATAAAACTCAAGATTTTTTAAATGTATAGCTGAAACTGGCTCAGATAATCCTGATTAACAGTTTTGACAAATGTGTGTTGAAATCTTAATAACATCTTTTTGGGGGAGTCTTATATTTTTTGCTTTTATAAAACTTGTTATGAGTGCATATTGCTATGATTATCCAACCAAAGGAAAGATATAAATCTGTTAGATTTTTTCTACCTGCTGATCGCTACAGGAAAGCTGTGACAGTGGACAAGGGGATAATATCATAAACCATTATTATTATCTCTATCAATGAAATGATTTATAATGATCATGGGGCAAGCTGTGTGCTAATAATGAAGTCATTCTGTACAATTTGTAAAAGCCACATATGGTGATATACCACTTCCTGCTGTTTTACATCTATTTATAACTCAATTATCTGGTGTTATTGTTAAAGGGGTTGTTTTGAGATTGAACAGTAACTGAGCTGAACTGATAGCAAAAGAGTATTTCTAAAAATGCTTTTAGCTTATTCTGTTATGTCTCTCATTGCAATCCAGTGCTCAAATCTCTATGATTTTAAACAAGTAGTTTGTGTTTGGTTTATAGATTAAATACAGTATTTACTTTCATTTTCTACTTGCATGTAGAAAAGTTTTTATATCTAGTACCATTAGTAACATGATTGCATTGTTAGATCCAGTCAAGGAATAAATTAGGCTCATTTGAGAACATTTCTTGTCTGCTGCTAAGATACTGTTTCTGAAATTATCATTATGGTGGGTAATGACCACAAAAGTGTTAATGCCCTCAGCAATGTACCTCACTTACATCCTCAATGACTCATTGAAAATCTAGGTAGTCATATTTTCAGTTTCTTTTCCTTGCATTCCCTTTAGTTTGAGCACTATAATAAATACAGTTTTCCTTTAATCTATTGAGTGTGTGTGTGAATGTGTGTGGTGCAATTAGGTTGCATACTTTTTAACAGTAGTTTAATGATAGTTACTTTGAGAGTTAGGGAATTGATTTTGTTCTTCCTAATTTGCTCTTGTTTATCGCTATTTGATATCCTATCAAATTATTTGGCTTTAAAGAAAAACAATTAACAATACAATGTTTGAGTGACGTGGTAATGCATTGGATAAATATTTCTTCAAAGAACATTTTGGCAGACTGAAAACGAATCAAACTAATCATTGGTGTCCTACATTCATAGTGCTCTTAGGAAATTACTCCTCATAGTAATATATTGCACTGTTTTGGCTTTTGTACAAGTTGACTTGAGGAAATGCAACCAACTTTGTTGTGAAAGGATGCGGCACTAAAGATACCATCTTTTAAGCAGAAAATAAAAATGCCTTAGTGGGGTGTTATGGCATTAACGATATTAGCTTAAGAATGACAAAATTACTATTCTTTAAATGGGAATACATCTAACAATTTTATATTGTGGGAGTGTTTAATATATTAAGTATGTGATTTCTAAAACCCTCAAAGTTAATATAGAATCCCCTCAGAAATAAGGGTGTTTAATAAGGGACAATGTCAGTGATCTGCACCCATTATTAAAATTAATAATAAGCAAATTCATTAAATTTTGCGAGGCATTTTTTGAAATGCATGTTATTTATTTAAGCTGTGTCCTGCAGCAGGCAAAGAAGTGGTCATTATGTGATGCAAATAAAGGACACTTAAGGTCCCATACACTTTTCTGATCCTTGTACAGAGAAATGGTCCAAATCGGTGCTGTGGCCTGTGGTACCCTGGTAGTAGTCTAGGTTCTCTCTAGTCATCTTTATAGCCAGTTGGAAGCTGATTCACACAAGGGTTATAAAATAAAGTATGATTATCCTCTTCCTAGGGAAAGGGCTTGGGCCTGATATGGAAACGGGAGTACACAATAAACTTGGGTCTCATGTTTGCCTTCCTGTGAGTTCAGGAAAGCATTTTGCATGCTCACTTCCACCAGGCTGAGCTTGACCAAGTAGGCAAGACCCTACTATCTGCAAGCTAAACTCTCCTCACACTGGATGCCAATCAAGACAGGTTGGCCCAGCTGCATCCTGGACCAAGCTAGCAGCCCAGAAACCTGGGCCCACTGCTGCCATTTTCGACCTGGACAGCCACAGTTTTGCTTAAGGCATTTTTTTTTTTCCAATAAAAAAATCTTTTGAGCAGGTTTTAGATACACAACAAAATTGAGCTGGAAGTACAGAGTTCCTATAATCCCCATTTGTCCCTCCTTGACCCATCACAACCTCTCCAATTATCAATCTCACACCACAGTGATACATTTATTACAATCAATGAACCTACATTGCCATATCATGTTCACCTAATGTCCATAGTTTACATTAAGGTGTTGCACATTCTATGGATTTGGACTAAAGTTTAATGACATATATTCACCATTGTAATATCATGCAGAATAGTTTTACTGCCCTAAAGATCCTTTGTGCTCTGACTATTCACTCCTCCTTCCTCCAACCCTTGGCAACCACCGATTCTTTTACCGACTCCATAGTTTTGACTTTTCCAGAATGTCATGTAGTTGGAATCACATAGTATGCAGCCTTTTCATATTGGCTTCTTTTATTTAGTAAGATGCTTTTAATTTTCTATGTCTTTTCAAGGCTCAATAGCTAGCTTGCTTATTTATTTGTTTGTTTGTTTATTTATTTATTTCTTAGTGTTAAATATACTGGATGTACCACAGTATATTTATCCATTCATCTATTGAAGGACATCTTAGTTGCTTCCAAGTTTAACAACTAATAAAGTTTCTATAAACATCTGAGTGAATGTTATGTGTAAACATAAGTTTTCTACTCTTGTGCATAAATACCAAGAAGCACAACGGCTAGATCATATTAAAATGATGTTTAATTTTGGAGAAACTGCCAAACTGTCTTTCAAAATGACTGTGTGATTTTGCATTCCCATATTATTGAATGAGAGTTCCTGTTGCTCCTCAACTCAGTAGAATTTTGTGTTGTCAATGTTTTGGATTTTGGCCATTCTAATAAGCAGGTGGTGTCTCATTGTTTTAATGCATAAGGTGCTTTTAAATGTTAGTAATCTTCTCAAAAGTTAAAACTCTCATAGAAGAATGAACATCTACCAAAATACTTCTATGTCTAGAAAAGAAAGCCTGTTATTACAGCAAGATTTAATTATTTTAAAGGAGATTGCTCTAACTATAGAATGGTTGGAAAAATTATTAGAAGAAAAGGAGACTAAAAATTCTAAAGGCTCATTATTATTAACCCAACTTTTCAAATACTCAGTTCTAGAAAAAGAGGCATTTTTGGCATTCATTTATCTGGTTGTAGCCATTGCTTACCTAAATAGGTTTGCTAATAAAAACACCATGTACAATGACCATACAGAATAAAAACCCACAGAAGATTTAAGAATAAATTTTATGGTAATATTTCTAGTCTATATTGAGCTGTATGTTATTTTTTTTTTCTTAAGATAATTGTGACCTTATTGAGATGACAATTTAGCAATGGAACTTCACAAATGCTAATGAACTAACTCTACTATTTATGAATATAACATGCATGAAAGTTACTATAAAATTTCTATGAGTCTAATCTCAGAAGTACTACACGTGAAGATTAAACTGTAAATTTTATTAACACTATTGTCATTTTATTCCTTATTGAACAAACTTGCTATAAGGAATAAAAATATCATTACTATATTAAGGCACCTGATGTAATTTGAAATTTAATACAGGAATAAAAAAAATAAAATAGTTTCTTAATCAGGCAACATTTAAGTGTTAATTGTCTAGTCCTTTGGCTATAAACAAAACAAGGAAATTGGCACTCTTATTTTTATTTAGAGAAAAGGTTCATACTGGGTTAATAAAATGCTATTGCATTTTATAGCTATAAAATTATTTCAACAGGACCATTAATTGCCCTCATGATATAACAGGTAAAGTTTACTGCTAGCAACAGCTTATTTTGTAATTATCACATGGGAGCATTTTTCCTAAACTCTAATTTCAATAGATATTAGTTTAATTTATCAAAATTTCCATTACTATGTTTTTAAGTAAGGCCTTAAGTTATTATTAAAACACAATGGTGTCTGAGTTCTTATATATTACAAACTGAGTGAGCAAACAGAAACAAAATTATATCTCCTTTTAGTGTAAATGACAGCAACATTTTTTTTTTCTAATAGCATCCTACAAGAGGCCCAAACTGATTTGCACTCTGCTATTTGTATAGTTAATTAATCCAAAAGAAGCATTTATTAACTTGAATTTAAAGTCTGCTTAACTTTAATTTTTTAAAGTCCCCTCTTAAGATTGCACATTATTTAGTAGACAAAAGCAGAAGTTGATGTAGGAACCTAAAATGTACTTAATAAGATGTATTCCCAGCTTTGAAAAACCATAGTTTCTCTTGCATGCTCTCTCTCTCTCTGTGTGTCTCTGTCTCTCTGTCTCTCTCTGTCTCTCTCTCCCTCTCCCACACGCACCTCCACAACCATTCTTTCTCTATATATAAAGGAGAAGGCAGTAGGAAGGGAAAAAAATTGGATGTTATCTTAGTTTCCTATTGTGACTACATTGCCACAAGTTTAATGACTTAAAACAACACAAATTTATTTTTGTCCAGTTCTGTAGTTCAGAAGTCCAAAACAGGTTTCACTGGGTTAAATGCAAGGTGATTACCCTTCTTTTTGGAGGCTCTAGAGGAAAAGCCATTTCTGGACTTTTTAAATAGTATTAAAATGAGACTACAAAAAAGAATAAACTATTTGAATGATATTTTAATGCAATATCTTGCCTTAAAATTATACTTTCAAACATAATGATTAGATAAGAGTTAATATGATTCAGAAGTTGGATATTTGTTCTATGGTTTCAAATTTAGAACTTTTTTAGTTTTTATCCCTTAATAAAGTTTAAAATACAAGTTCTCTCATTTGATACTAGATAGAAACTCAGTGACCCTACTGAACCATATTCTTCTTGCAACCTGAAATCTTATAAATGAAAGTTCTTTGTTGCTTGTATTTTTTGCAGATGTTGACCTAAAAAGTCATATATAATGAGAGCATTGCTGAAGTAGTAGCCTTGTCACTTTTATAAAGTTTCAGCCAATAGTTTCCTGATAGCAGTAGATTCAACAGATAGAACAAGTAACTCTCCTGAAATCCTATGACCTCAATAGATTGAAAGTAAGGAATGCATTCCTAAAGAGATGGTGTGCTTGAAGCAGTGGTTATTTACAGTTTGTCTGACATCTCTCAATAATAGGAAATTACATGGATTCGATACCTAAATGAAATTAATTATTGTCTGTTTGCCAAATATAGTAAATATAATGAAGTATGTATAGGTGACAATTCATACATAGATTTGACACAGATAGTTTGTGCTCTAGTATATTTTAGTGAGTCATATTAGTCACTCTAATGCTCTAGAATTTTTAACATTTGCAAACATGTCATTTTAAAAATAAAATGCAGGAAGGTAGTATAGAGCAATGGTTAAAAGAACTGACTCTGGAATCGGATCACCTTGTTTTAAACCTGATTCCACCCAGCCCTCATAGATAAGTTATTTCACTTGTCTGTGCTTTGGATTCCCTATCTGCAAAATGGGCAACATAATAGTCTTCATATACTAGGCTTATTGTGAGGAATATGTGAGAATTAAGTGTGAAATGTATAGCAAATAGCCTGCACTTGATAGCTATACAAAACTGTTAACTGCTATTACTCTATATAAGTTGACCTTATTGTAGATGTTTTAAATTGGGTTATATGATACTGAAATTTATGCTCGGGAAAAAAATTATAAATTTTTATTGTACTTAAAGAAGTCCAAAAAATCAGTAGATTTTATGTATTTGTTTTAAACCAACATCAATTTTAGCTTTAAAAACCTTTAAGAAAAAAAAGCCATGATTTTGTTAATTGGAAATCTTATGTAAAAATACTCAAAGAAGTCAGCAAAGACTTAACATGTTCTAAAATTATATTAACCGAATATGTACATTATAGACTTTGAAAATTTTGTTTAATTAAACTGACTTTTATGTTGAATTTAGCTTTCATTTTTATGGAGTAAAAATTTTGAAAGATATTTGCTTATATAAATTGACTTCAAGTAGTGCCATGAATATATTCTATCTGATGCCAGGAATAAATATTTTTAACGACTAACACTGCATCCAAGTAGAAAGTAAGATTCACTGAGACTAGCTTTCAGTACTTTCCCAAGTGTGTGTCTTCTGCCAATTCATCACTTCAGGAAGTCAGTAAAAAGGAGACCTTTATTGATAGAAATTAGACACCAGTATCTGGGTACTTCAGCAGAATGTACTAAAAGATCTGAAGTGAAGAAAAATGGTCTCAGCTATGGAGTGAGTTACCTGGATATTATCTTTGCGCCCTACGCATATTTTACATGTCTTTTTGAGTAGTCTGTAAATCTCACTCTCTCATCTATTGCTGAAATTGATTTTTTATTGTTCTGTAAATTTATGTTTTTATCTGTCTTTTCTTCATAATATGATAATCATATAAAGACAAATGTGATTAATTTCACTGTTTTTAAATAGTTATCTTCTTTAAATGTAGGATAAATTTGTAGTCAGGAAAGGATAAAGTCATAGAACTAATGAGATGCAGTTTGTACAGGGAGCTCTGGTTTTTAGTCCATTTTGTATTTGATGACCTTGAATGATGCTACGCTCCTCAGACTATGCTCCCCATATGATACGTAGCAATGGAGCCTGATGTTTAGATGAAGAAAAATAAATTAAATAAAGAATTGGGAGAAAGGCTACGACAGAAATTATTTTTCTTTATTACTAGTAAACCACTTTTTAGATTTGTACTGATCTAAACACCCTAGAGAAAGGGTAAATTACAAAGTTATTGTGATACCTCATGGAGTTGCCTATGAATTTTTACTATAGGTTGCAAGACCACATAGCACACTTTTTCTTAAAGCATGGCTATTATTTCTTGCCTTCATGGGGTGCAAAGTGTTGCTTTTATCTGCCATGGTACATCTTAACCTTTGATCTGGAAGAAGAAAATATGTTTTTTGAATTGCGCATCCTCCTGATGAAATTGTAGCTGTAAACCTAAAGTTTATGTTGTTATTATTGGTCATTTTTAGTGACGAATGAAACTTTTTTATGGAAAATTCAATAGTGCTCTGGGTCTAACCAGTAAATGTGATTGCAGAATACTGTGGCCAGAAGTATCTTGTATATTATATTGATTATTATAAAATCAGAGTTGGATTAATTATGCAGTCTTGAGATGAAAATACTTTTGATGAGTGAGACTTCCATAAAGGCTTGCTTTCTATTATTTATTTGCTTTGTATCTAGTTCTCCAGTTTTCAACCCATGGGAAAAAAAAAAAAAAAACTTCGCCCAAATTTCTATTGTGCTTAGCTTACTGTGTCAAGTTTCATCTTATCTGCAATGATGTTTTCAGATATTAATTAGGACTGTTTGATCCATGTCAAAAAGGGTATTTCATGAATAATATTATATCAACATAAAAATAGAAGGGTGGCCCAATTTTTGTTGCATTTATCCTTATTCTTCTGGAATACCTTCTCAGCTCATCTCAGGCAAACCTAATTATCTGTTGTATGCACTTTCCTCAAACTATGGGTCCTTTCTTTAGCTGCTGAATATTTATTTGTTTGTTTGTTTGTTTATTTATTTATTTATTTATTTATTTATACCTTCCAATGACCACTATGTAAGTCAGATATGACCAATAGTACCTACATTCAATAATGCGAATTTATTGACATTCATAATAAAATGTTTTTGTAATGTATTTTTGATGTAAAGCTGTGTCTTTTGCAGGCTTTGTTGTTTTTTTGTTTTGATCTATTGTCACCATAGCTAGGGTGACCATATAATTTACTGTTCACAACAGAAGGCTTTGAGATTGAAAAGGGGAGTTATTAATAATTTTACCAGGTCAGTAGATACAAATTAAGCCTGTCCTGGGAAAACTATGCCCCACAGACAAAATCCAGGCCACCGTACACTTTTGAACAGCCCTCAGACTATGAATGATTTTTACATTTTTCAGTGGCTAAAAAAAATCAGGAGAACAATATCTCATGATATATAAAAATTATATAACATAATTTGAGTGTCTATAAATGAAGTTTTATTGAAACACAATCACATCAAATCATTTATAAATGGTCTATGGCTGCTTTCATACTACAACGGCAGAGTTGAATAGTTGCAATTCACCATATTGCTTAGAATACTGTTTGAATCTTTAGAGAAAAAGTAGACTGACCCCTGATGTAGAGTAATCCTAACCATACACCAATTTAGAGCATTTGTTTAAATAGGGCAGGACTCTTCTAATAGCGCTCATGAAATAGCATATCTACAAATAATGTGCATATGTGCCATTATATATATTTTAATGCTGGTGTTGATGGTGTTTCTGGTGATATATTTACTCACTCTATAGTTTTTTATTGACTAAACTCTTCTAGGTCATATTTTTGGCTCTATCATAAAGTCTACTAGAAGATCTTTAGTCTTCAACAATATCAAATTGTTAATTTTGATACCAATTATGAATAAGTTTTTCATCAAGAACCAGACTGCTTTCATTTTCTCTGACAAAAATAAAATTCTTAGGCAACCTTAAAAGCAGTTTTGGGTTTTTGTCCGAATGCTTTTAAAAGCGTGGGGTAGAATAATATTTTAAAGAAACCTCATTCTGTCTCTTTGGTATTGAATCAGAGGAGTTTTAGAAATTCAATCTCATTGTCCAGTAGTCCAGATAAATTTCTTCTTTAAAGTTAATCATTTATTTGTTGGCTAATTAAGAAGCCATGTGCTCTCATAAAAGTTGGCACAACTGGTGCATTTACAACTTGGTTGTGTATGAAGTTTATTTGAACTGCGTGTTTATTGAGACTCTTCACCACCTTGCAGATTAGGTTGGTTCTGTCAGTAGATATGTGTGGAATATTTTAAATAATTACACCAAATTGAAATATCATATAGATTTAGAAATTAAATCAATTAGAAGTCAAATTACCAGTAGAATAACAACAGGTATATTATCTTTGTACCTTTTGTTTACTTTTGTGAAGTATGACACAGTTGGCAGACAGCAGCCAGTGTGAGCTGGAAGTCTGTTAGGAATGATGTCTGAATTAGCATTCTCCAGGCACCAAAAATGTGCCATTCATACCTTTTTTTTTTTGGTAACACTAATTACATACAATAATTCCAGGTTTTAGTTTTAAAAAGAGTCCTTCATGTATAGGATACTGTAAAACTATTCAGCTCATATGTCAACTCTAATTAAAACCTATCTCAGAATTCATTAAAATCTGGATCAACGGTTTAACATCCCTTAAAGCAGTGCACTTTTAGATGAAAAACACTGCACCATCAATTTTGTTTCTTCTCAGTTTTTGTTGTCCTAATTAATAGAAACCATTAATTTGGAGGGATGAATTAAAAATGGAATGAATAGTATAGGTTTTGTGTAATTCTCTAAAGGTTTTCTATGTCATAATCCAGGTGAAGGAAAAATGCTATTGCAAATGTCCTCAACTGATAGAACTATATATTTAGAATCATTGTCTGTGGTAACTAGTGAAAATAAAATGTATAATGAGGACAAAATTAAATAGATGATAGAAACCAAGCTTTAGTGACTCAAAGGAAAAAAAAGAAAAAAAAAAAAGAAAAACTTAACTCCAATTCCTAAGTCCATACTAGTCAAAAGGAAATAAAACTTCACTTTTTTTTTTTTTTTTGCATTTTAACAAGGAAAATTACTGAACTAAGATGCTTTAAGTTTTTATTTAATTTGTAGTATGGTGATAGAAAATTGTTGAAGTAGTTCTAGTAAATATTATAAATATATAGGATAAATAATAGTGAGTCTTTTGTTATCTAGAGAAAATCAAACAAAATATGATTAATTGAGTAATTGAGAAAGAAAATGTATGCTTTACAGGAGGACAGAAGTGTGAGAAGTTCTGTGTCTTTACATCAATACCATAGTGGTTTTCCTTGCATTTGAGAAGAAAACTTTGAGATGTCTATAGACAAAAGCTTGACTTCTATAGATATCTCTTAATCCATTCAGGCTGATTACCATAGACTTGGTGTCTTAAACAAAACAAAAAATATCTATTTTTCACAGTCCTGGAAGCTGAGAAATCTAATATCGAAGTGCTGACAGATTTGGTGTCTGGTGAGAGCTGCTTTCTGATTCATACATGTCAGTCTTCTTGCTGTGTCTTCATGTGTTGGAAGGGGTGAAAGAGCTCTCTATAGTCTCTTTTATAGGACACTAATCTCACTCATGAGTGGTGTTCTACCATAATGACCGAATCGCCTCTCAAAAACCTTACCTCCTAATACCATTATGTCAGAGATTAGGATTTCAACATATGAATTTGGTAGGGAATACAAACTTTCATTCTATAACGGGGTGATAACCTTAAAGGTGATTCACAATGAAATCACGTCTTAGCTTTGTACAGGTCATCTATTAGAGATTAAAACTAACAAAAGTTAGATTAATAATTAGAGGTTAAAACTAAAGGTAATGATCTAAGTTATTCCTTTAAGAGATATGGACAAATATTACTATTTGTTGATTTGTCCTGACAAATGTTCATCAAAGAATTTTGGAGATATTTAGGCTAATAATATTTTAGTTGCTGCTCCTGATTCTATCTTTACCCATAAAAAATCTCCCAGTAAGCTCACATTTTTAGCCCTGTCTTGAATCCTCCTTTCAGCTGAAATATTACTAGAAACTGAAATCTGTAGTGCTTTAATAAGAAAAACTATCTTAGAACTTGATAGGATGGATGCCAACACCCTGTAGCCTCTGTCTGCATCCTCAGATTGCTCTTGGGACTTCTACATGAGGAAATTCTACATACTAGTCATTCATACATAAATTAAAAATACATTTTAACTTAATGATTTTGTACTCTCACCTAAGAAAAACTCATATTGTCTTAGGAAACTTATTTCTTCTAATGCTTAAACATCTCATTGAGGGCACAATTGATCTTAGTGATATTATATGTTATTAGTTATTTTTAAAAATTTTATAAGAATGTATTTATATCTTTTCCTACTTCTCTGGGTCTTGAACATTTACCAAGATTGGTATGGGTATATAACCGTGAAAACTGCCTTTCATGAGCTAAGAGTATAGTGGGTAACATCGAAAAGAAGCATGCTCAAAGGGTGTGATTCTAAACCCATGCCAAAAACAAACAAAAAAAACCCCAAAAAACAAAAAACATAAACCTGAATGAGTTTCTTATTTATTCAAAATTAAACTATTTGTTTCTTATTTTTCACTTTTGGAAATAAAGCTATTAATATTAAAATAAGAGTTCTCAGAGGGTGTAATTTTCATAAGCATTATATATTTCACGAAACTTCTGAAACATTTTGATCATCATCTCTTTTCTATCGTGATGCCTAAAAACAAACAAATGAATGAATAAACAAGCAAACATTTACTCTCTGAACAGTAATAATCCTCCAAACTTAATAGTATGGCAGAGATTGGTTGGCTGCTAAGCAAACTGATTTTCCTTTCTGCTAGTCCATAGGTAGACATCATTTCTAGCTTTCCTTGAATTTGAGTGGGGCCACATGACTGATTTCTGGCACTGGCCAATAGATAATGAATGGAAGTGATGAATCCTACTTCTAGCCTGGCTCAAGAAATCAAAGTGAATGAAGAAAGTACAGGAATTTGGGAGTTGAATGAGATAGAAATATGGTTGTCACTATTCTTCTAAAAATAAAAAATAAAATTGAAATAGTTTTGGAGAATCCAATAGCCTAAGACAAAGATCAGTTTAGGGGGGCGGCATTCCTACTGAAGCATGAATCGGACTCCCAAAGCCTCTACATTCCCAAAAGAGGGGCCATTCTGACAAGACTTCGGGTGCAGTGATAGTGATCATGGAAGTTTCCACAGGGCGGAGGAAGGGGCCAGGGAGAAAAATGGATAAGGGAGATGTTCTCAGAAACTAAACTCAGAGTCTAATCAAGAAATGTTCCCTCCTCATGTAGAAGGGAACTTCAAAATGTCTGCTTTGAAGGATTTCATAATCTTTACCATAGCCACTTAAAAAGCTTTTCTGAATAGAAGCTTTTACTGTGGTTATCTTATTTTTTCACTACATATGTAGATTGAGTATGTGTATGGTTTGGGAGTAAGAAATGGAAATGTGTTGATTTATATTCACAGGAGATATCAATTCATAAGAAGCCACATTTGGATTTAATGGAGAACTTTTGCATCACCAGCAGATACAAGAGTTGTAGCTAAGTGCAATGGCTAGATAGGACTTTAGGAAAATTGAAGCATGAGTTCTACATGTGGGAGCAAACATGGATATATTATGGCTACAAGAGAAGACTGTGACAGAAACGAGCTATATTTAACAAAATCTATTTCCCCTTTCTCTTTGGTACACATTTGCCACTGGCCTTCCTTGACATAGATGGGGGGCCAAAAGTCTTAGTATTAGCGATGGAATGTAAATATGATATATGACACATCTAAGTGTAGCTCATAAAAACTTCCCATACATTCTTCTTTCTATAATTCTGAATCCCTATGTTGTATATTATTTATTTAACAAGTAAATAGACTAATATTATATATTTAACAAACATTTGTCGAGTATGTATGTGTCAGGCATTGCTTCTAAATATCAGAGTTACAATAGTGAACAAAATCTCTGCTATCATAGAGCATACTCTGATGGGAAAGAAAACATAAAAGACAAATGGTTAAAGTACATAATGTTAGTTACAAATGTGAAAGAGAAAACCAAAAAAGTAAAGAAGAGGTATAGAAATAATTGGAGTAAAAGTTACAATTTTAAAAAAGTCAGATTTTAATGAAAAGATACAATTTGAAGGTAGAGGCCTATCCACACCAATCTGTAGGGAAAAATTTATTCCAAACTGAAGGACAAGCAAATGTGAATGCCTGAATTGGGAGCATGCCTGGCAAGCGTGAGAAACAGTAAAGAGGGTTGTGAGACTGGAGTCACATGAATATGAAGGAAGAGTTGTAGGGGGTGATGACACAGAGATAGAAAATATTGGATTACATAGAACTTTGTGATTCATAGCAAATATCTTGGTTTTACTCAGTGACATGAAGAAATATGGTATGGTATTTAGAAGATATGACAGGATTGCTATGGCTCCAGTGTTGAAAATAAAGTGAAGAGTCACCTCGAATCTGGGTGATCTATTAGAAGATCATTACACAAATCCAGGTGACAGATGATGTGGCTTAGACCATGACGGTGAAGGTGTATTTTAAAGCTAAGGTTGAAAGGATTTAATGATGGGCCAGATATGGAGTGTAGGAGAAAGAGAAGAATCGAAGATGACTCCAGACTTGGAGGGCTGAACAACTGAAAGAATGGAATTAATTACTATTTCCTAAGAAAGGGATGACATCAGGACGAGTTATTTTAGAGGAAAATATGAGGAGATTGGATTTAACATATTTACATGTGGGATGTATTCTAGACATTCCAAATAGAGCTACTGAGTATATAGTTGAGTATTTCAGTCTTGAGTTCAATGCAGATTTTTGGGCTAGTGTTATAGACGTGGAGCAACCGAGAGACTGAATGATATTACTTACGGATTGAGAGTAGCAGGAAAAGAGAAGCAGTCTGAAGACTGCACTGTCATATTTAGGTATTTGGAAAAAAATGAGAAATCATAAAAATAATCTGAAAAGTGGCAGCAAGAAAAATAAAAATTAGGCAAACATGGTTTTCTGGAAGCCAAATATTGAAAGTGTTTCAAGGAGGAGCAAGTGATCCATTAACTAGGTCGAGTAAAATGAGGACTGAGAAATTCTATTTAGATTTAGCAATGTGAAGATCATTTGATGACACAGAATTTTACTAAAGTGTGGGAACAGAGGCCTGATTGGAGTGGATTCAACCGGGATGAGAAGAAAGAAACAGTTGGAGACAGTGAGTGTCAACTTTGTATTTGATAGATACAAGTGACAATGTTTTGGCCATAAATTGAGATCAATTTCACTAATTTGAAAAATATTATTCTAAAGGAGCATTCAAGGTTATATTTATTAAATCCTTATTCAATTTTCAATCAGCATGAAACTTACATTGAAAGATCAAGCTTCAATGTCATCTCTTCTATGGTCTTTTCTGCCTTCTTCATAGGGTTAATTGCTGTGTCTTCTGCGCACTCCGAACACTTCATAAATACACTTGAAATATTTGTGTTGTTATATTGTGTTGCAATATTTGCATACTTTGTGTTATAATTATTTATTTATGTTCCTAACTCTCCTATTATGTTGCAGAGCCCTCATCCTTACATAACAGCACAGTGTTTGGTAAAAGTATAGACTCAATAAATGTGTGGTGAATGAATGAATGAATAAATGAAGGAAGGAATATCACATTTTAAGTCAGTCTAAATGATAAAAGGAAATGTAAAAAAAATTTATTGAGTATCAAGGATTACAGTAAATATAGGATCCTCATTCACTTTTCTCAAGATCTAAAGGCTAGTAGGTTAGGGAAATAATGGCAGTTATTTTTCTGAATATAGTCATGAGTTGTCCCATTCATTATGAAGTAAAGGAACTATAAAATAATTAGTCATGAATCTGCCACCCAACTAATTATGCTTTTGTATTTTTTTATTTTTCTCAGATTGCTAATTTTTAACTTTTTATTATTAATATTTTCAAATTATTGATTTAGTGCTTTCACAGATAGCATAATTTAGGTAAAATTTTCTTCCCGGGATAGAAATTTGAAATTTTGTTTAAAGAATTTTTGAAAATGTCCATGTCATCAGAGTTTATCAATGGTCAAGCTAACATTATTATAACTTCAATTTAAAAGAGAGGCAGGTGAGGACTTTTCTGTCAAGATAGTGAAGGTAAATGCTGTATTTTTCTCCTCTTAAGACCACATCAAAATTACAGTTAAACTACAGAACAACCATCGTTGAGAATAGCTGAGTTAAGTCCTATGACTAAGGATATAGAAGAAGTCACATCAAGACTGGTAGAAGAGGCAAAGTTATGTGAAATGGGCTGGTTTCACACCCATGTGACTTGTGGCAGTTAAAAATTGTGAGGAATATCCTGGCTGCAGAACTTCCCCTTGAGGAGCTAGGTGTTCCAGCCTCATATCAAGCTGCCCAGCCCAGGGTTCCAGTGCTGGGAATAGAAGTACCCATAACTTCTAGCTGTGAAAACCAGTGGAGATTGTGGCTAAGTGGGATGAGGGCTGCTGGAGTCCTAGGTGTTTCTTTAAAAGGGTCTGTGAATGGACTTACCTGAAGCTGGGCTAACTTACTTTGAGTTCCAGTACTGGGGCAGCAGCTCAAAAGGTGCCAGGGAAATATGGGAAGGAAATGAGTTGTTTGGCTTTAGGGAAAGGGCTGGGATGGGGGCAGCTTTCTCCCAGACAGAAGTGCTGGCAGAAGCCATTATTGCTTTGTTGAGTGATCTCCTTTCCCTGCATGCAAAAGTGGGGGGCCACCATATCTGAGTCTTTATCAACCTGGCTAACATCATTCACCCTGCTCTGGTGTTTCTGAGACTCCATCCCACCTAACTTTGGGGCCTACCTGGGCAATGGCTTTTCCATATAAATGACCTGTCTTTAGCTCATACTGTGAACTTCCGTAAAATCTGTCGAAAGGTTCATAAACCCCAAACAAATAGCATCTGGCCTGGGCATGCCCCACACCTCTTGCTAAGCAGCCCCAAATGGCCTTAGTGGCAGCCAGCCTCAGTTTTCAGCTTAGCCTTTCCCAGGCACCTTCAAGCTCAGAGTGGGTGGAAGACATCTGGGGATTGCTTTGTGACTCATGGCAGGTGGCTCTGGGCAGGGCGTAGGCCATGATTGAACTTGGCCTGCAGCAGAGTCTCTCCTGGGAGTCCTGAAGCCAGCACAACCTATGGCCAGCTTTGGACCACTCTGAACCATTACCAAGTTGCCTCCACATCTCCTCCACGACAGTCATGACTATCCTCACAACTAGTCAGCCTGAGAGTTAATCCTTCCCATTGATGTGCAAACAGCAACCAAGGCTCAACTGCACCTGAAGGTCACACACAACCCACAGGAGGGATATACCTGCAGCACCAAGCACCAAGCTCAGGTGACCAGGGAGATTGTGCCACTTGGATCCACAGAACATCTATTACGTAAGGCAGCTCTAATAAGACTGGGAGACATAGCAGCTCTACCTAATACAGAGAAAGAAAAACAGGGAGGAAGCCAAAATGGGGAGACAAAGAAACATATCCCAAACAAACAAACAAACAACCCAGAACAAATCTCCGGAAAAAAAATGAAACAATTTGGAGACAAGCAGTGTATCAGGTGCAAAATTCAAAACACTGGTTATAAAAATGCTCAATAATGTCAGTGAGAACTTCAATAAAGAGATAGGAAACATAAAAATGGAGCTAGAAAACACCACTGGGGTACCAGAAGAAGAAGAGAGCGGGCAAAGAATTGAAAACTTGTTTGAAAAAATAACTATAGAAAACTTCTCTAACCTGATGAAGGAAATAAACATACAAGCCCAGGAATCACAGAGAGTTTCAAACAAGATGAACCCAAAGAGATCCACACCAAGACACATCATAATTAAAATGTTACAATTTAAAGAAAAAAAAAAGATCTTAAAAGCAGCAAGGGAAAACCAGTTAGTTACCTACAAGGGAGATCCCATAAGATTGTCAGCTGATGTCTCAACAGCAATTTTGCAGGCCAGAAAGGATTGACAGGAAATATTCAAAGTGAAGAAAAGCAAGGAACTACAACCAAGATTACATTAACAGCAAAACTAAGAATCAAAGGACAGCTAAAGAGTATCTAAGACAAGAAAAAATTAAAGTTCATCACTACCAAACCAGTATTGCAAGAAATGCTACAGAGACTTAAGAAGAAGAAAAAAAGATTAAAAAGTATGAATAAAATGGCAATAAATACTTATCTATCAATTGCTTTCAATGTAAAGAGATTAAATGCTCTAATAAAAAGTCATTGGGTAGCTGAATGGATAAGAAAACAAGACCCTTACACGCATTGCCTGCAAAAGACATTTTGCATCAAAAGACACACACAACTGAAAGTAAACTGAAAATAAAGGGATGGAAAAAGATTTTTCAAAAAATAGCTGGGGTGGCAATATTTACACCAGACAAAATAGACTTTAAAACAAGTAATAATAATAGACAAAGAAAGACCCAGTAGTCCTACCTCTTTGTATTTACCCAAAGAAACCCAATACACTACTTCAAAGGGACATGTGCATCCACATGTTCATTGCAGCATTATTTATAATAGCCAAGACATGGAGGCAATCTGAGTTTCCATCAAATGGATAAATGAACAGAGAAGAAGTGGTACATATATACGATGGAATATTAACCATAAAAAAGAATGAAATCTTACCATCTGTAACAACATGGATAGACCTAGGTATTGTTCTGAGTGGAGTAAGTCAGACAGAGAGAGAAAATGCTCATATGATTTCACTTACATGTGGAATTTAAGAAACAAACTAAACAAACAAAACAGAAACAAACATATAGATACAGAAAACACTTTGATGGTTGCCACATGGAAGGGAGGCTGGGGGATGAGTGAGAAAGAGGAAGGAATTAAGAAGTGCAAATTGGTAATTATAAAATAGTCACAGTGATATAAAGTATAACAAAGAATATAGTCAATAATATTATAACTATATATGGTGTCAGATAGGTACTAGGTTTATCAGGAGGATTACTTCATTAGCTATATAAATGTCTAATCACCCTGTTGTACATCTGAAACTAACATAATATTGTGTGCCAACACTAATTGAAAAATAATAATAATAAAAATAACAGATTGTAAGCTGACAAGGTGCTTGCAATCTGTGAGGTCAACCAAGGGTTCCCTTGCCTGAAACAAAACAAAACAAAACAACAAAAAAGAAAAATAAAAAAACATTAAAACAATAGAGAGAGAGAGAGAGAGAGAGAGAGAGAGAGAGAAGAGAGAGAAGAAAAAGAAAGAGAAAGAAAGAAAGAAAGAAAGAAGAGAAAGAAAGAAAAAAGGAATAGATGAGAGAGAGAAAGAAATAGAAAGAAAGAAAGAAAAAGAAAGAAAGAAAGAAAGAAGAAAAGAAAGAAAGAAAGAAAGAAGAAAGAAAGAAGAAAGAGAAAGAAAAGAAAGAAAGAAAGAAAGAAGAAAGAGAAAGAAAGAAAAAAGGCAATTGATCTGATTTGGAATTCTAGGCTGTTCTATGAAGCTGCTTTCCTAAGAGTTATTTCCTTTAATACAAAATTTTAATATGACTCTTTTACAGCTTGGTCACACACATGATTCTGTTTGAGGCACTGAGTTAGAGAACAAAAAATGCCTATTAAAACTAAAATATAAAAGTGTGTATATAAAATCTTTTATCCTTTTCTACACTTCAAACAAATTGCCATGAAATCCAAACTACTTTTAAGAAACTGCTTACTTAAATTATGTACAGAAAGAAGTGTATAGGTTCCAAATAATATGCTAATTCTATTTCAGATAACAGACAAATATTTTGAGTGAGGGAGACTTTTTTATCTATTTGTTTCGATTGCTGTTTTTAAAAAGAAAACTAAGCAAAGAAAATGTTTGCTCATTTTTCTCCTATTAGGAAATGTCCATCGTGAGGAAAGTTATGTCTCTATCTATCTATCTATCATCTATCTATCTATCTATCTATCTATCTATCTATCTATCTATCATCTATCTATCTATCTAATCTACTATCATCTAAATCTATCTCCCCAAATTGAAATTTCAATTTTTATAAAATATAAACTTTAGAATTTATATCAACTCCATTTTACTTTTCAAGACTATATCAAACTACAAAATTCTGATGAATTTCTTCAACACATTCATTTTAATGAGCACCTGAAGAATTTGGGTGTAGAAGACACATATGCAGTCATAATTGAGTCTTTTCTGAAATTATTGTTAAGATAGAGAATCTTTAACAAATTAGCATGACAGTGAATGTATAATGGTTTTTCGTGTATAATTTTTTACAAACTCACCTGCCTACAGGCATGTATAATTGACAGTTTTCATATTTCGGCTAACTAGTATCTGAATACCCTGCCTCTTGGCAAATGTCTCCTATGAACGAATCTTAGCAGAAGAAAGGACCCTACTTCTGATTCTAAAACTCAGGCCAGCTAAATATTTCCTGCATCTGGCAGCTTGAGTATATAAAGTTAGCTTTAGGCAACTACCAGGACTTTGGATCTTGGGAAAGTGAAACAGACATGAGAACAATTAGATATTACTCAGGGTAGCAGTAGTAGAGCTGAGATTTCAATGGAGATGGCAGATGTCCATGAAAGTGATGTCCTTACCTATGCTGTAATATTAGCTGTGTATTTGGCTGCCTGTTGGCTGCATTTTTGGTTGCATTTTCTTTCTTGGTGTCATCCATTCTCCAGGTTTTACATCATTGTGAGAGCTATTCAAAGTTCTTCCAATGAATTTTTCTGCTCAAGTTAGCCAACCTGTTTCTGCTGTTTGCAACCAAACTGATAAGAGTATGACATGTGAATATATTGATATCACAGATTTATGGAACACTGATATCCCTTAAAATAAAGTTTATTTTCACTTGCATTTGAAAAACATATCTCAATTTTTCTGGAAGCCTGAAATTAAAAAAGATAAATTCTCAAGGCTTTTGGGATTTTATTTTTATTTTTTACAAACATTTTAGGATGGATATTTAAAAGATAATTGGAATTACTAGACTGATATGATTTAGTAAACATACCTAGGAGTAGAAAAAGACATACCTGACAATTACAGATCTGACTCTTTATTTCACTGTGAATATTTATAAAGTGGTGACCTATGCCTCAGGTTTTATTTTCTTACTTAACAATTTCAGCAATTGCCTAGGAGAATTCACGGTTAACTATCCAAGTCACAAAACAATGGAAATTTTGTCTCTTATTATGTTGTGTGATGAAGTAGAATATTGTCATAAGTTCTTGAGAAAAGGGTACAGTGAGCTAGTGTTAAAATCTAATTTTAGATGAATAATAAACTTTTAAAGAAACAAGAGAAATTATAGCTTGGAAAATACAGAATAGCAACCTTTAGTCACATCACCATATTTACTAATCATAAATGTAGAAACTGAAGTCACGTTGCCAAGAGAGGACATTTTTTTAATGATAGATCCATGCAGCACGATGTTTCTTTCTCTCTCTCCTCTCTCTCTCTCTCTCTCTCTCTCTCTCTCTCACACACACACACACACACACACTAAGAAAGTCTTTCTTTGATAACATTTTCCTACCATTTTTCAAGGAGACGATATACACACATTATTGTCTTTCTCTCTCTCCATCCCACCCTCTCTTTCCCCCTCCCTCCCTCTTTTCCTTGCTTGCTTTCCCCTTCTTCTTCTCCCTCTCTTTTTTAGATTTAAAGTGAAGTTGCCTTCCCAGTGAAAGGATTAGAGAAACAGATACTTTTTTCTCCATTTCAGTGATAATCTTCTAAACATCCAGATTAACCGTACCAGACAATTCCTTTTAAGAAGGCTCTTCGAAGGTTGCCTAATTGTTTTTCTGTTAGAGTAATGAATGACTATTTGGATGTCACGTGACCTTTTCATTATCCAACAAAGGTTAAAGTAAATGTCTTTTTAGGCTAAACTAAATAAGATTTCCAAAATATTCAAAATCAACAGATGATAGATACTTCTTGGAATGATAGTAGCCTGAAATATACTTCAAAATAAAAATAGATATAAGTTGTGTTACTTGACCAAAAAGATACATTTATCATATATTAAACTGTAAAAGCTTTGTGGATATATTGCTAAAATTGGATATTAGAGAACAGAAATTTCTGAATACACATACTGTTTTATCTATAAATTGGAAATACACATTTCCAAGAAAAATGTTATTCCAAGTTTTTAAAAAAAGTCTTTCTCCTTGTCAACATTTAAAGTTATTAGACAGTAAGACTTTCAAAAGCATAAACTAGTGATTTATCTATCAACAGGAAAGATATATTTCCAGAAATAAATTTTATTTCATTTTTTTTTTAATTTGCTTTTCTCTATGTCAGCATTTAAAGCAGGTGACATCTTCTGATTAAACACAAGATGTTGCCTATGCAGAAAATGAAACTTAAACAGAAACTGTTGGCTGCACTGTTATCATTTCTTCTTCTCTTCTTTCTTTTTCTCCTTCTCCTTCTCTTTCTCCTTCTTCTTTTTAATTATCCAGAATACCACATGGCTGCTTTCAAGTTTATTTTCCAGATCACTGATAGCAATGCGATTCTGTGTTTGTGTGTGTATGTGCTTTGTTTTGAAAGACATCAGCTTGAAGCAGTTTAAAATCTCTAGTGACAATTTCTTAAGAAGTATGTCATAAGTGAGCTATTGATGACATTTTGCCAGATCACTTGTCAAATGCTTGGTAGGGCAATGTCAAATTTCAGGGCAACTACAGTCTACATTCATGAAACTGCTTAGGAACTGTGTAAGAGTTCTGTGGATCCTATTAAGTGCTTTAGAACTATCAAGAAAACTTGATCTTTATTATTAGCATGTTATAGTCTCCAAAAATATTATATGTTTTTTTCCTAAACTATGGTTCCTAAATTTTCTCAGGAAATTCCATGTGCTTGGAATACTTGTTTTAACATAATTCACAACTGTAGGTGGTAGAAGTCTGATGTGATTTAGTATAAAGTTAACTTTTATTTTTAATGTAAAAGGGTCAAAATTAATGAAGAAACTAGCAAATTCAAAGTTTTGCTGAGAAACATCCCAATGCTTTTAGCAATTCACTTGAAACGAAAGAAGAAAATGACCCCCTTTAACGTTTTAAAGCTTCGAAAGTCTAATGAACCATGGTACCTCCTGTAGTTTCTACCAAACCAAAATTTGTGCAATGACTGGGCTCATTAGCATTAAGTGGAAGAAGACCACTCAGCTCTAGCAATAGCTTCTTGCAATGTTTTCACCATTAGCATTATATTTGGTTGATGAAATATTGCTTTCTCAACTGTTATTTTATATTTTGTATTGTTGTTGATGTAAAATGTAAAATATTGATAAAATCCTATACATTAAATGCCTCTCTCTCTAAATGACAAAGACATTTTCCTTGTAACAAGTGTACCAAACATATTCATTTTTTCCAAAAAGGTAGGTTCTTGAAACAAGGTAGTTTTGTCATGTTTTAATTGTTTACTTCTTCTATATGCCCCCAAATATTGGGTAATGGTTTGTGAAATAGGGAAAAAAATAATAATTAGAATATATAGAATGTAAAATATTAGATATATAGATAATTTGTGGGTTTTTCTGAGTGATTACAATATAAGTTACTATATTATTAAAATATTAGCAATTCATTTAATTCAACTGCTTTTAAGATTTTTACATCTCATCATTTTAGGGAAAAATTGCTGCTGCAGTGAAAAACCCACGCATTATTTAGAGCATACCCTTCTGTGAAAAACCTGCGCATTATTTAAGCATACGATTCTGTGTTTGTGTGTGTATGTGTTTTGTTTTGAAAGACATCAGCTTGAAGCAGTTTCAAATCTCTAGTGATAATTTCTTAAGGAGTATGTCATAAGTGAGCTATTGGCCACATTTTGCCAGATCACTTGTCAAATGCTTGGTAGGGCATATTACTTGATTCTAATTCTATGACTCTGCCGTTCATCATATTTAAGCTATTTTACAAGTTGTGGACAAATAATACTAAGGCAAAATATGTCTTGTCTATAGACATGTAAATAAATTCTGTTGGTTAAAGATTCAATGGAATTCTCTTTCTTACTCCGGAAGAAGCCAATTTTGCCTCTATTAGCATATTAATTTCAATATTTTAAATCTATAAATATGTCTGTCCTTTGGATTGTCCTTTTATCTGGTTGTAACATCTTACTCTGTTCCTCATTAATGAATTAATGTGTTTATTTTATATGTATACAAAAGTCATGCTTTTCATTTTTTTAACTAAAGAGTTATGTGCACAGGATTTGTATTACATTTATATTTTGACAACAAAATACAAACGTTGTATATTCTTTAATTTCTGAAATTAGAATTTCCCTCTTATTTTACTGTTTCAACACAAGAAGATATACATATAATTAGTATTTTGATATAAATTGGCTCAAACAACATCACTCAGGATTAAAATTAGTTATTTTATTGTGACTTTAAAAAAAATGTGTATATATATCCTGATCTTCATTTCCCTAAGAATTCTGTTGATTGCAGATGCCTAGGACATAGTTTTAGTAGATTATCTAAAAGTTGGGAGGTCTTTTGCAAAATGCTATATAGAAAAGATACATATGCTTATGACAAGAGTCTTCATTTGGTGTGATGGGTCTAATATTACAAGGGCTATATGTCCAAAGGCAATTGCATTGTATGTTCCATACCCCAAAAGTTTTTAGATGAGATATATAATGTAATTTTCCTTTAATGCATATATACTCTGAACACAGAAAAATTAAAAGATGGCATTAAAGAAAAAAATGCATAGTATAAACAAAGTTACTTATGTATAAATATAAATATTTATATTTGTGAAACTAGAGATGGGATCACATTCTTTTCCTGTTCCTAAGAAAGCTAATGGAAAAAGAAACAAACTGGTAATATTTTACATTGCATATTTGGCTATCTGCCACATAGAAAAGTGTAATCTTTGGCAAGTGACTTAAAATTTCTGAATCTTGTTTTCACCATCAACATGTGACGATAGTAACATTTTAAAGTACTGCGACAGTCAAAGTAGCAATGTCTGATAAAGTGCTTTGCCACTGTAAAATGCATTGTAAATATAGTTGTGACCCGTCAGGGGTAATTCTAGCTGCTACATCTGTCTCTGGGGTAAAGCATGTTTCTAGGATTGAAGGCCGTGAGAGAGTTGTGCTAGCTTTAGTATGACTGTGGGCAGAGCTTGTATGGAGAAGACTGAAAAATATTACTCCTTTCTTTCTCTCCGGGAAGACTGGAAATTATTTATTTGATCCACTTGTCAATTTGTTTTCTTTACTCTTGAAATGTGAATTCCTAAATATTTTCAGTAAATTTGGAATTATTAAAAAAAAGTGCATGTGAATGTAAAAGCATATGCATCTAGGGAAGTTCAGGAGGGAGTACATAGACTGGAGTTTAGATCGAATTCCACTATCTCGAATAAATTATTCTTGGAAATTTTTCTCTTAAAATTCTTAAATTTATGCGTGACAGGCTTAAGTAAGTAACTATTTTCCAAATACCTAGATGTCATTTTGAAGTATCTATGACCTGTAATGTTCAGAGGGAAAATAGCTCTACTTCACATGTGAGCTTTCAGCATCTGAAACTTGATGCTTCTGTTTCCATGTGATTGAATGAAGGATAGAAATTACAGAGGGAGAAATAATGAGCCAGTGAGAAAATCAGATGTTTATTAATGTGTTTTCATTTTGTGTGTGTGTGGGGGGTGGGGGGGAGGTTAGTAGATATGGTTTTTCCAGAATAGCAATGACACCCATATTTCAAAATAATTTATTATACCAACCATGAATATTTTTCATGGTTTGTTGTTTATTTATGTATTTCATTGTTCTTTTTTATTTGGTTGTCTATCATAAATGGACAGATTTGGAGGAGAGGGCCTAAATCATATCATTTGTATATTATAGAAGATACAAACTATGGGCTCTCAGACAAATCATGTTTTGTTTGGAAAGCAAAATTTTTAAGCAAATTATATCTGAATATCTTGAAGTGAAGTATTTGCTCCCTGTTTGTGAAATTATGCTTTCTGCCTGACTTCTACTGAAATTTGAGTTTTCAGATGCTTAGCCTTTAAAACTAACAAGATTTTATCATTAGTCTCTGTTGTAACTCAGGTAAAAGTCTTTGTTGTAACAGCAGGTAAAAGTCCTAAATAATTGCTAATAAAATCTTTCCAGAAAACTTCTTCTTTAGGCTGGATGTAGTTCAGCTTGTGAAACCTTTTGGAAATCGACAACAGAGAGAAATGCTGCACTGTGGAGCCCTTTGCCACTGTGGCTCCTACAAGTTTACCCTGTATTGCTTCAGAGTAACTGAAAGATGGCGAGTGGCACAGTGGATGAAGCAGAAAATAACGGAGGGAATAGCAGAAATATGTTTAAACTATTATTTCTTCCTTTCTTCTCTTAAATCAGTAGAGTTTAAAATGAGTCAAATACATACTTTAATTGATAAACTGACTTTATATTCACCTATTGGAAACAGTACAACATATTTTACATCAGATTATGAAATATGGATGTTTTACTAAAAGACAGGAAGAGCTTTTTCCAGTCTTTAAAGTAAATACATATTCAAAAGATCTTAAGGCATACCATTTATTCATATTCATATCTATTGAAATACTGTACATCCACATACTTCAATAAATAGTTAAAAACCTGACCTCTTTTTAAATCATTTCTGAATTTCAAAAACAATTTTTATTGAAAAGATTAAATAGGTAACTTTTGGCTGTGTCACAAAGCTAAGCACAATGTATATATTAACAATTATTCAATAAATTTGATCAATATAGGTGATTGGCTTTGATAAATTTCTCAGAGTTTTCTGAGTTCACACATTGGGGTATTTATATATATATATATATTTGTCCTGAATTATCTGGGTAATTTTTTCAGTTCTCCAGTCTACTTTCTAGATATAGCTTAATGTTATGATGAAGCATTAAATTTCAGTTAAGTTTTAAACCCTCCAAAAGTAGCTTTAAGTTTGTCATTTGCTCTCTCAAATCTCTTATAGTCCCCCAAATACACAATACTATAATTTGGGCAGTACTTTTCTTTATATAATTGCTGCATAATAGGAACTTAATGGTGTAACAGGACATGTTTCAAATGGGATCATTGTAAAACATAATTACACCACTTGCAGTTAAACCAAGTATGCAAATGAACTAAGTCAACTACTCTAATATTCCAGTTCTTTCTCCTTCCTTCCCTTCTTTCTTTCTTCCTTCTTTTTTTCTCTCTTCTTACCTCCTTCCCTTTTCTGTCTTTTTCTTTTCTTTCTATTCTTTTCTCAAGTGCTCTTTATTTTCCTTTATCTTTCTTTGAAAAAAATAAAAAAAACAACAACTCAGGGGCAACAAAAGGAATCCCACAAATGTAACTTGTGGAAATATAATGCTGAAATGAACAGTCAAAAAAATTATTATAGATCAAAAGTTAAATCAATTTTACAGAACTGCTATTTTGAAATTGCAACAATCTTGTACAGTCAGGACTGATAAAATGGAGTAATCAGACGTTTCATATGTCCATAAATGTAAAATCATCTACTTGAACATTATATGCAATACATTCACACAAAAAAGCAAATACTGTAGCCTTATTTGAACAATATTGAACTCATAAATACTCATGATTTCACTCTGTCCAGGGGCCTAAGGACTAGGAATGCTGCTGTGATACAGAAAAACATAGTGAATACCTCCTCTATTTAAAAATGTCACTCAAGAAATTCTCTTCTAACATAAAGGCAAATACATATAGCTACTGAGCTATGACTGTACTTCTGTCACATTCTATGGTAATAACACCAGACTCCACAAATTCGGAATCATAACAACACTTTGAACTAATTATTTGGTTCATCCATAGTTTATATCTCGATTTATCTCACATTTACCCTACAAACCTTACAAAGAGGAGGTATTTTTAAACTCTAGGAAAGCGGTCACTGTATAATATGCATTCTTGATCTGTTTTTTTCTCCCAAGCAATGGTACTGATGGTTAACACTTTTGTGGTAGCACCACTATTTCTAGTAAGTAGATTATTATGGAGTGTGCCACTTTAAAGCTGCAATACAAAAACATATTTTGTAATACTCATCAGTTCTACAAAGAATATTTTTAAAAAGCAAATTAACAATAATAAAGTTAAAATACCATATGTATTTTAAAAATCCATTTTTAATATATCAGTCAAAGTAATATAATAAATTATTACATGAGTAAATGTGATAGCAATGTCATATTATTGTCATTTTGTGGAAAAATTATATATTTATGCCTCCAAATTTAGGATTTATTTTTCTAATTAAAATGGATTTATGCTGTACTTTGGGACTAAATTTTACTTGAAAATAATCACAATTTTCAAGTTATCTCTTTCAGGGCAAAATATTAGATATCTTAAATATGTCCAACATCTGTGAAATGTATCTGACTTTATTAGTAGGATATTTTTATTTTGTTTTTATGACTTGCAAAAAGGGTCTATTTGCAAAAATCTCTCTAGGTATAGTGAAATCGGTAACTTCATCAAATTTATAAAATGACTTTCAAGGCTATGGTCTTTCTTTAATAAAGAGTAAAACCATCAAACTATTCCTGTAATATAATACTTTTTAAAGTAGCGGCATTTTTATTCAAAAATGTACTTTTCATTCTTTATGATAGAAATAATTTAATAATTGATATATATATTAGGATATTCACATCACTGGTCTTGTCTTCATTTGATCATATCTTACATGTATCATGTAAGAAGAAATAAAGCATTGTAATCCTTTTTTGGGGGCCTTACTTGTTTGAGCTGACATGGCTATAGAGAAAGCTCTTACTATAGAATTAGTTATTTCAGGGATTGATCTGCTGCATACCAGCATGGAATATTTGTTATAATATATTCTGATTTTTTTGTGTAACATACATTCCAATCTATCAACTGAATGATGTTTTCAGATGGAAAATATGCAAAACGCTCCTGTCTACAGGAGCACCTTATCATACCGACTTACTTGCCACAGACCCAAATTAATTGTGAATGCTTACCAACTCATGTAATATTAGGTGATTGAACTCTGTGTCCTTTCTGAAAAACCATCTTAAACATTTTGGCTTGAAACAGCGAAAGGAAAAGATGCTGGATTTCTAGGCAATGACTTTGATGAACTGTGCTGTCTTTTTAAAGGGAATTATTTCCCAAAGTGGATATAACA
This sequence comes from Rousettus aegyptiacus, assembly GCF_014176215.1. Taxonomy (NCBI): domain Eukaryota; kingdom Metazoa; phylum Chordata; class Mammalia; order Chiroptera; family Pteropodidae; genus Rousettus; species Rousettus aegyptiacus. The sequence goes on from NW_023416284.1 coordinate 48,579,957, forward strand.
TTTAGCTACAACTAAAGAAACTGTATGGTGAATTTACCTGTACAATGTTAGTTAAATTCTTTTTCATCACAAAACTGAGTTACTGTGGGGTAAAATTCTCAAAACCCACTGGTAATGAAAAAAGAAGTTTTTATAGTCCAACAGCTCTTTCCTTCTTTAGAGACAGAATATAGTTTCACTTTCTCATTGTGTTTTATTTTTGCTTTCAATTGTAGGATTTGGCAAAACGTTTTGGAGACGAGAAAAATATTGTTTTATGAAGGCACACCCATGCTGAACTTACAGGAAACAGAAGCAGAGCTGCACAGCCAGTTATATTACAAGGCTCATTCCTGAAACCTGAATATCATGCGAGCAGAAAAATCTAGATATGTGTTATATTTTGAAGAAATGATCTGAAGGCAATATTATTTGCTTTTTTATCAAAAAAGAAAAAAATGCATCTTTGTAAATGTGGATTGATTCTTATTGAAACTGGGAAATGAATGCTTGTATTGCAGCCTTAAAGAATCACATATTCACTGCAATATTCGTTTTTGTAAACTACAGCCTGCAACCTAGCAGACCATGACTGAATGCTTTTGAAAAGTTGTAGATTACAAACATGAAATCACAATTAATATCCTCTAAAAGTAATTTCAGAGCCTTCACATCTTAAAAAAAGGACAATGTGTACTGCTTCACAAGGTAATGTAGCTAATCAAAAAAAGAGTAGAATTAAAGTATTTACATAATGAGCAATTCTACAGAAGGCGATCATCCCCATGTAAGCACTGCTGATTATATCCCACGCTGCTTTTAACAAACTGTACCAGATTGGATCCAGCCATCAGCACTTTCAGAGAATCCTTAAAAGCCTTTTATGGGTCTTTAAATTTATTGTAGAATGGCATTCTTCAGGTAGAATATGCTGGTGAAAGAGGACAGTGTCAACACAAGGTACCAGCAGGAGAAAAGAACGTCGGCGTTCCCGGTAATTCCATACTGGGCTGTACTTGGAGCTAGAAAGAAACAGAAAAGACTAAATCAAAATCTAATTTACGTCTTAACACTAATCAAAAGGCAGCTGGGTGTATTGGAGCGAGCATTGGCATTGGAGTCAGACTTAAGTTCACATCTGGTTCTGCTATATGACAATATGTGGCCTATTCCACTAATCTTTCTGAGCTTCATTTTTCTCAAGGGCAAAATAGATATAACATAATCCACTTGGCAGGGTTGCAGTGAGAATTAAAGATGAAGCACATATAGCACACTGCACTGGGCTGAACGCATGCCAATTACTTAATTCAGTGCAGCTAACATTACTATTCTTCCTATATGCATTGTAAATATTTGTATTAGTGAACAATATTCATTCATGCAGAATTTTTTAAAAAATTATTTTTATTGCTATATAATTGTCATACAACATTGTGTAAGTTTAAGGTGTATAACTGTGTTGATTTGATACATTTGTATATTATAATATTGTTATCTCCATAGCATTAGTTAACACCTCTATCACATCATATAATTATCATTTCTTTCCTATGGTAGAAACAATTAAGATCTAGTCTCTTAGCAACTTTGAAGATTATAATACAGTATTGTTTATAATCACTGTGCTGTGCATTTGTTCTCCAGGACTTATTTATCTACTTTCTAAATTTGTACACTTAAATAACTTAGTCCATACCACCCCTCCTCCCTGCTTCCTGCCCCAAGCCTCTGGTAACCACCATTCTCTCTGTTTTTATAAATTCAGCTTTTTTAGATTCCATATATGGCATTATACATATATACACGAACATATTTATGAATCTTTATTATTAGCTAAGTACTGTACTACATGCTGTAAAACCAAGAAATTCTCACTTCCAACATTTTTTTTTTTCTGGAGGCGAGGAAAGATATTCAAACAATATAATACAATCCTAGGAATATAAGAGTTGTATGTGCAAACTGCAATGACACAGAAAATTTTGTATTTAAATATACCTGGGCAAGAAAGGAATAATTTAACGGGGAGTTTTACCAAAGGGGACCATCATTTGGCTAGAAGAAAAAATATAATCAAAGACATGAGAAAAGGAGAGAGCACAGCATATATTCTAGGATCTAAAAGTATATTAGTTTTATTGGACCATGAAGTTTGAGACCCAAAGTGGAGGGAATTGAAACTGGAACTTTAGGCGGATAGAATGATCTCAATTCTAATAAAAAGATTTTAGCTCTAAATTTTGAAGAATGTAGAGCTGTGGAATTGTATGATTACATTTACACATTAGAAAGATCAGTTTTATGCATGAGAAGCTCCTGTGGTTCTTAACTGACAGGTATGTCAAAGTCTCACTGAGAGATTTCACCTAGAGATTCCCTAAGCTTGGGATTGTGTGGGAGTCTACTGAGCAGATTCTACTTCTTTTCACAAGAGAACAGTTGCTTCTTTGGGTGTGAATTATATTGTGTTCCAGAAATTGAATGTCACAGACATGCTCAGCCTTGCTTGAGACTGGTTCTCATTTATCACAATAATTATAATAGTAATGATAAAAAAAACTCCACCAACATACTTTTAACTACTTTTTTCTTAATGAAACCTGGATTTCAAGCACTCTTTTCTACTACAAAATGAATAACGTAATAAAAAATATATACTATTTCACCTCTAAATCCATAACTTGAATCCAGGAGCAGTTTTAGGCACTGAAATTGAATTGCCAGCAGGTAGTTAGTTGTTAATGGAACTTTCACCAATGACTATATTTTCATGTTACAAGAAAAATAAATTGCATTGTTTATACCTCTGAGAAATTAGAGGGGATGCATTGGCCCTTGCCGATGGGAAGTTTCCCTGACATGCAATTGTTTGTCCCCAGTGAGTGAGATTCAAGGGCTGAGACTACTATTCTGTAGTAAATAGAGCAAAATCAACTATTTAATTTTTTTTTTTTGCAGATGAGTCCTAAAAATGAGAAGATTATGATGAAAATAAGCTTATTGTTGAACAGATAGCTTTTCAAGTTTTGATTGATAAGAAATCTTATTTAATACCACAAAACTCCTTAATTTTTTCTCTTGTCTAAGACCTAGAAAGATATTGTATTTTTAAAAGTATAAATAAATATTTAATTGGTCTGTTGTCTTCTCAATGACAGCTATTTCAGAGTTATTTTTGTTGTTTTTTAAGAATCTTGAGTGCAATAAAACAAGTATAATAGTAAAAGACTTATAATAAAGCATATAAAATGAGTTCATATATAAGAAGTAAATCTTAAAAGCCAAACATAAAGCAAAGATAAAATTTTATTATCTTAAACTAATTAAATAGTACATTAAGTGGGTAGAGTATAAAGGACCCACAAAACTCCATATCCATACTTTAAAATGCATTATGGGGGCAATCTTTTCTGAATCCTTTCTCTTCCAATAAGCTAAACAGATTACCCTCATGTATCATTAAGCCACCATATGTATTCCTTTTTATACAAATATAATACTGCATTGAAAATATTTATATACATATCTATATATCTCATCAGTTTGTAAACTCTCCTAGATCGTATTTCATTTGTCTTGGTGATTCCAAACACGAAGTCTAGTGAAGTATGGCACTTAAAAGATGCTCAATAAATGTCTATTAAATGAGCAATTCAATTAAATAAATGAAGAGTTCAGAATTAAAAGGAGCATTTTCCCCTTATAAAACTAAGTTCTTCTGAAGCAAGCTACTTGCCTATAGGCTAAAAAATTTACAGTATACCTCTCTCATTCATTCAGCAAATATGTACTGAACTAGGTACCAGACACTATACTAAGTACAAGGAATACAATAGCTAATAAGATACATATAGTCCTTTTGTTACTTAATTCCATATATTCCCATAAATACTCCTTTTAATCACATACCTTCAATGACATCTTTTCCCCCAATGTGTCTTTATCCTATTGTCTTAGGTATAACAAAGGCATACCAATAATATATTTAAAAATTAATTTGCAGTTAACAGAGTACATATATATACACATATATTTTCCACTGATGTCTCAAATTAATGTACTATTAGTTTTATGAATGTAATACTTTTATTAATCCTAAAATAAAGTAGGGACCTGTTTCTGCATTGTTAGGTTACAATTACTATAAGGATAGGACTGCTAGAATAGCTAATGACAATTAGCAGATCAAAAAACAAAGAGTAAAATTAAGTGAATGTGTGGTCAAATCTCTAATGCCAAGTCATATATCATGACTCATACTCCTTAAGCATATATTGAATGTCTTTTATGTGCTGGGGATTGAACACCAGTAAAAATGAATAAAACTCAATCTTTTCTCTTAGGAAAGTTTCGTTCTAGTTGGAGATATCAACAAATAGAAAAATATAAAACATTAGGATATATATAATAGACATGGGAAAGCTTCCCTAGGAGTTACTGTAGGTAAATAATGGAGGCAGCAAATACAAACACAATTATTTTTTATGCAATGCAATGATGTGCATATGTTAATATAGATAGATAGATAGATAGATAGATAGATAGATGGATATAGATATAGACATTCCACATTTTTAAAATGATGGCATGATGGTCATTGACTTGGAGTATCTTATTATTATATAACCTTAGTCCCATTGACTGATATTTATTACCTGTTTTTTTTGTGTGTGTGTGTGACTTATTAATTGAGTGATTTAGAACTAATGGTACTAAAGTTAGGAGTCTCAGTACTATTTGGACTAATTATATTTGCTTGGCATATTAAATCCAAGTTAGCTACTTAAGAAATTACAGAAAATCTTAAGAAATTATAAAAATTAACTGTTAGCTATTAGAAATTAATTATTATAAATCAGTTTCAGACTCAGTTGAAGTATCTCCTTTAAAAGAAAAAACTCTATAAAATTCCACCTGTCAAATTAATTTGTCATGATATTTGTATTATATTTACATATCTATCATATAATTACATATTTATGACATCATATTTACATATCTATCTTTCCCTATTAGACCAAAAGCATCTTCAAGCCAAGATTTATTATATGTGTATCTTTATTGCTGGTACAGAACAGAGAATCTGATCCTTAGTAAATGCTCGATAATATTTGTTGAATGACTATAAGGTTCACATCCATTTTCCATACAGTCGCCATAAACACCTAAGGGAACACAACAACTTGACTTCTTTTTTCAGAAAAATATTGCCTTTTATCATTAGTATTTTACCTTTTAAAATCAATACCCAGTCAGAATACTTCCCTTAGCTTTTGAGCATAAAAGATAAATCATAAGGCAGATTATATGAGGAAAGAGCATGCTTCCAACTTGATAGTGTCATCCTCTTGCAGTAAAATGAATTTCCTAGGAGACATCCAGCTGTGCCTCTGGGATGGTCAGGTTTATTGTATAGTCTTTGCTATGTTTTTAGTTGCCTGTGAATATCATATTGCTACTCATTTTAAGTAAAATTAAGACAGATAGGATATATGATCAGAGGTGTAGCTGGACTAGAGTGAGAGTTTTGGCTTCATTCTTAGTGATATGGGAAGCCATAGGAGAATTTTAAGCAGAAGAGGTTAGCTGACATTTTTAAATGATCTCCTGGCTATTTTGTGGAAAATATATTGTACTCCCAGAGGCAAGAGTAGAAGCCTGTGTTAGCCTGAAACCTTCAGGAGTCTTCAATGACTATTGAGAAAAGCCAAAGCTCTGTAGCTCAGCATTCAGGACCTCTGTCATCTAGTTCTAGTCAATTTATCTAGATTCATACACACTCTTACCTCCAGTCATACGAGCCAATTTCTGAATATATAAAGTGTTTTCCTTACTCTCTGTCATTTGTACATCCTATATCCTTAAGCCTAAATGACCTTCCTTCCTATTCCTCTTCATCACCTATCGCAGTCTTACTCATCCTTAAAGATCTAAAATATCACCTCCTTTATGAGTCCTTCCCAAGCTCACTAATAAGACGTGCTAGTCTCCAACTTATTCCTGATTTCAAAATAGTTCCTTTTTAACTTATAATAAATTATTTATCTTTGTTTACAACTGGATGGTAAATGTAAGTCATGGAACATTCCTCCTCATAATGTGAGCATCTGTATCTTATATCAAATTTATTCAAGAGATGTTTGTTGAATTGAATGTAGAAAAATATTCCTAAGTATACATTTGTCTAACTCAAGACAACTTTGATAAAATATCCTATTTCAATAGTTGTTCCTATGATTTCTTGTTCTTAAGGCAAAGTGTGTGAAAGAGAAACTATTCTATATTTCTGTCCTACTATCTATTTGTCTTTGGTTTTGAGAAGAACGGAGAAAGAAGTCTACATTGAGAAGGAAAGGAGAAAGAAAAGGGAGAAAGAAAACGAAAGATGAAGAGTTAAAAGCGAGAGAGAGAATAACCAGCCCTCGAGCAACGCATGAGATGCTTTCATGTTCACCATTTTAAAAAAAAGGAAGAGAAAAAAGGAATGAAACCCAGTATCAGGAAGTCTACTTTAAAACAAAGAACAGAAAAGGCTGGTTGTTATTCTTCCTACTTTCTTGGTAACACTAAAGGCATTCTAGTTTTTAAATATAAAGTGCGTAACATATGACTGTAGATCCAGATGACATTGGTTCAAAGTTCAGCTCCACCTCTTTCTAACTGGACTAACCTAGGTATGTTTCCTAACTGTGCTTAATTCAGTATCTTCATCTGCCAATGAGGATTGGTAGGCTCTCAAAAGTTATCATTAAAATTAAATGTGATGATACATTTAAAGCACCCCTTACAGCAGCTAACACAGGATTAACACTCGCTCAGGTATGACCTAAACACTCCTCATCCACTCATTCATTTAACAAATTCAGTATGTGCTATGTGCTAGGCATTCTCTGAGCAAAATGAAATCACCCCTGTCCCCATAGACCTTTTTTTAAGCATAAAATTTTCCATGAAACACACATATTTTACTTCATTTTTAATCTACACTTGGTTAAATCAATGCTTCTCTGGTTGTCCTTATCTTACAAAATATTTATTCTCTCCATTACCTCAGCTTCTTTTATTTAATGCCATTTACTTCTAGATAATTGGCCTATTTCCTCTGGTGTGCAGGCTCCTTGAAGGCAAGGAGTATGACCTCTTCCTTTTTTCCTTTCCTCCTATTTTCCCAAGAAGAGTTTGGAGCATGGACTTTAGAGAGTGGTTTCGTGGCTGATCTGCTGAGTCTGGTTCTGGCAGGGCTTTCAGGTGTGGAGCAGAAGTGACTGGACTAGGCGTGGAGTCCAGGCCTTTGGGATTTCTTCCAGTTGTCAACAGGAAGATCAAATCTGGGCTTTAACACAGATCTTACATCTTGTCTAATTATGATTATCACTCCCAATTACTTACAGCTGCTGCATATTATTTTCAGTCTTGGCAGTTTTCCCTTGTATTGCTCCAGTTTTTATTTTTAGGCAAAAGCAAATGTAACTGTGAAATATTTAGTTTTGGTGTAATACCAATAACTTGCCTAGGCAATTTCCTTAAATTACTCAAGCTTTAATTAAAGTAGCTTTGAGTCATATTTTTAAGATTCTTGTAGCAATCTTAGGTAGAGTTTCTTTAGCTACATTAACTTTGTTTCCATAAGAAAAAGCTGGCCTCAAGCTTACATTTTATCAAGGAAGTGTATACCTTAATAGAAAGTGAATGATTTACACCTAAATTAGATTTCATATAAAAAAAAGTGATTAATGTGGATACAAAATAGAGTGCACATTAATTTACTGAAAGATTATGCACCATTGATTCAATCTAAAAGACAATGCAACTCTGTCTCAGCACATAATGTGGTGGAGTTTGCTCAAAAGATATTTTAGTTCTTTTAGCAATATACACAGCTTCACATTGTGAATAATTGAAGGAGATATCCAGAGACTCGGATCACCCCCAGATTTTTTGTTATCAGTTAATTCTGCCTAAACACTGGGTACAGATTCGGGGAGGAGAACACTAGAATGGGATATGCTTTACAACTGGATGTACAACTTTTGATGATGGTGCCTAGAAGAATCAGGCAAGTCTCAGCACAGATGACATCACTTCATTATCCCTTTCTGTACTATTTCTTGGTCAATCGAATAGCTCGGGCCCTAAGATGGGATGTGCTGTGTGAAAGACACAACACAGACAAACTATGTTTTCTCATGTACATCTCACAGCTGTGGCATAGAGACTTCTGGGGAAAGGGACTTTGTGTCGGTATTGCATGCTCCAGTACTTAGATCCTTAAGTACTGAAGTTCTTTCCCCCCAGGCTTTGGGTTGAGGAATTTCTGAATAGCACGGTTATCATGAGTTGAGGCTGCCAATGTATACATTTTCAGATTTTTTTACACAATACACCTTTATTGTGCTATAATATTCTTTTGTTGAATATAGAGAGAAACACAGAATGGTCTACTTTTCAAGCAGCTCTCAGTCCTATGTATAAGGCTTAATTTATGAGCCTCTACCACAGTTAGCTCTACTCATATTTAGAGAGAGAAAATAAGAATTGTATAAACAGCTTTTAATTTCTGCCAGTCATTCTTTTTAATTCCTTTGGAAGGAATCAGGCTAACAAGTGTACATTGGTGCAGTTTTCTCAAATTAGAGGACTAAGATTATAAAAAAATATGCATTTAGATACTTATTCTAATGTTTTAGATTTTTACTTTTTCATTTCGTCAAAAGCCAAATGCCTACCTTCAAGAGGTTCCAATATCTTTTATAGACGAAGCCTTTACCAGCATAAAAAAATAAAGTAATTATTTTCACAGAAAGTATCTCCATTTTCTGTAATAAATAATGAGGGAAATGGACAGAAAAATCACAGTACTTCTTTCTCTTTTTGACTCATGGAATTTTCCTGCCAGCTTGTTCTTTACAACTACTAAGCTATTTCTCTGGCAAACTACCATCCTTGAATCCTTTTCTGCTTGATGAATAGCCATTTTTCCAAAGTTCATGGTATACAATCCTATTTACTCAACATCAACTACTTTAGGAATTTTAAACATATGTTTGTCTCTGTTATTACTCATATTCAGAAATCTGCCTATTTGTAGATAAATACTTTTATCTGCAAATAGCCAGATGAAACTCTCCAAGACTATTATCTCTAATTTGAGCTAAGGAGAATAAGTATTCAATCACCCACATAGAAACAAATTCTGCTGCTTTTTTTCTGCCCTTTGCAGTTATTGAAAAATATTTCAAAGCCTGAATAGTTCATCAATATCTTACAAATGTCTTGGATTATTTTCGTTTACTCTATTTTTAGCATATCAGAAGTTGTTTACATGAATCTATAGTAGCTCTATAGAAGTGTGTTACCAATAGAGGTAATTTTGTGTAACTCTAAATGGTGCCTTGAACTTGGGCAAAGTCCAATTTTTCATTCTAGGTTGGTTTGCAAATGGGTTTCTATATACATGTCATTATATATTCTGGAGTATGTGTATGTATGTGTGTGGAAGTGAGTATATGTGTTTTAAAAGCTTGCTTCGTTGTATAAAATATACATATAAACCTACAGTACAAATCACCTTGACATAGATTTTAGTTAAGTTCGTTAAGGCTGAAGAAAAGAGGGTTTCACAGAAATAAAAATAGAAATTCAGCTGTGTTCTTTGGGTCACTAACGGCCTCTGCCACTGACTGTATCTTCCATGTCACATTGCTAGTATGGTAAAAGAAAAAAAAACTGCAAGCCGATAAACATTTTTGCAAGTTGAAGAAGTTTTGAGGATTTTATATGTGTGGCTATGTGAGTGTGAAATTATTTTTTATATTAGTGTTTGAACTTGGAGCTTTAATAATCAGGTTGTCTTGTTTATTAAATTTTATTCTTTACCTCTTTTGCATTAGGAAAGTTATCTAAAATTAGGTCCTTTTCTGTTATTCTGCAACATTGTTCTTTTAGCATTAAGAATCAAGAATTTCATAAGGTTTGATTATCTCTTCCTTTTTTTGGAATATTCCATTTACCTTTCAAATTTTTCTTAGCTTTTCAAATGCAATAAAAGCCAATGATTATCTGGCTCTGTAGTTCTGTCACTTAAATCATTCCACTTGTTATGTTCCAGATTGCTCTATAGTTATTCTCAATGATTCTCTAATTATTTCCATCATATTTTGGCTATTGAAAAAAAAAAACTTTAATAAAACCCTTGTATGGAATTCAAGACCCTCTGTAAACTATCCCAAAGCTACTTTTCCAGCCCTATCACTGACTGCTCTTTGACAGAATTTGTACTGGTCACAGGAGTCAGGAAGGCTCTCCATTCCAAGGAAATGCCTGAGTATTTGCAGCATTTGTGAGTTTGCTCACGCTTTGCCTTCTTCTGTCATGGGCTTCAATATCCCTATATGTTGCAATAGAACTTCTCTTTCAATGCCCATCTCAATTGCATACTGCTTCCTAAGTTAGAACCTGTCAGAACTCTAAGGGGTATTGAGGACATTCTAGTGCAACTCTTCACTTTTATAGATGAGGAGACGAGGTTGGTGGAGATTACATGATGCGGTTAAAAATAAGACTAGAACTCAAGTATGCTAACTCTGTGCTTCCATTTCTGTGTAGCCTCCCTGATTTGCTACCTAACTCTAGTTGGAATTGATCTGCCATTTCCTTTTTTCTCCTATAGCCGTTTCTTCTTACCTCCACTTTATCACTCTCATATTCATCTCCTTCAGTAGAGTCTATGCTTCTTGAAACCAAATATCATATTTAATTTAATTTTGTATCACTCACAGCATTTAATCAAGTGATTGGTACTGTAAAAATATTTATTACAAAGAACTGTAGATAAATTGTTTTAATTTCTACAGCTTAATGAGGTTTTACTATAAAGCTCAAAAAGAAAGAAAGAAAGAAAGAAAGAAAGAAAGAAAGAAAGAAAGAAAGAAAGAAAGAAAGAAAGAAAGAAAGAAAGAAAGAAAGAAAGAAAGAAGTACTCTAGGGAAGGTAATATCAGTCAAGAGTCTGGGGCGTGGAAATTGACTACTATTGTAGATAAAGATTGGTTCTATTTTACTGAAAAGAAGAATCCTGTATTCTCGGAAGTCTCTGAAGACATTATACTATAACCATACAGAGTTAAACACACACAGAATCACACATACACACACACACTCTCTTACTCAATTGCTAAAGAATTTCTCTTGCCTGTGGCTTCTATTTAAGTGTATCCATTATGGATGGTGACCGTATTTGTAACAAGCACATCATGTACTAATTTAGCACCTCTAAGCTTCGGTTTTCTCCATAGAACAAAGAGGATAAACGTATCTTCCTTGTAGGGTTGCTGTGATAGGTAAATGAACTAAGTAAGAATTTAGTGCAGTGCTCATTTAAGTGTTCGTTAAAAGGTAGCTTTTAAGATGTAGTAGTATGTATTTAAGAAGACATACCCAGTTGCTGTGATGAGGTCATGTATGCCTCAAAATCCTATAAGTCTGAAACATTAACAACCATACCAACAATATGCTCCTTCTAAAGCATTGCTCTAAAAATGCAGATCAGAAAATTTCATTCATTAAACATATAATGCTTCAGTACCTACAGATACTTACTAAGCACTTACTACTATGCTCAATATACTTTTCTGTGTGCTGTGATACAGTCTTCATATATAATTCCTCTAAGTGAACCACAATGCTCTGAACAAACCATACTTGTTAACCCCCTGAATTGCAATCCATGTTTCTTCTACTTGGAATCACCTTCTACTTTCAAATTTCCAGCCACTATACGGTGTACTTTTATTTCTCCTCACAAACCTAGTTCAAGGGTTACCTCTATGACAATTTACCCAGACCTTTAACTATTACTTGTTCTCTGCTTTGAGGCCCCATTGCAATTCAATCTCCTTTCTCATGGCCTTGCTTGTTGACTTGTCTCCTCGCCCTACACTGTGAGTTCTTAAAGGGCAAGGACCTTGATTTTTTCATCTTTCTTTTCTTCTCTGTTTCTCCTCCCTAGTGTCTAACATAGTGACAGCACATAATAAGGGCTTAAAAAATAAGTGTTCTTTTCATCTTCACATAAGATACATTTACAAAATATATTTATTTCACAGCCCTTTTGTATTTTGCCCTACATCTTCTTATTACCTTTTTACTTTAGCTGCTGCCATGACAACCAGCTGTTTTCAGGGCAAACAATTTTCAGATATATTCCACATGGTTCTTCAAGGGGCCCCAGGAGGATGGAGCCCAGTGACCCACAGCAGGGACCAGCTCGCTAATCGTTTTTTGTTTTTTTGTTTTTTTTTGAACTGGCTTTCCTTCTTTCTCTGTTTAATTTGTTCTAACCTCCCACCAGTGTTCCTTGGAATTCCTTTCCAAAATACTCACATATAAGGGAGCTGCTCATTTCGAGAGGACCCGTACAAAGGTAATACTCTTGTATGAAGAAGGGAGGAACAACAGGTTATAAGTATTATGTCTAGTGCAGTTTCATATCCCCCCACAGTGCACAGTGCTTGGCACATAGTAGATGTGGGATAAATTAATTTTTTAATAAATTGATTGAAAGTAAACAATTATCCTATCTTTACCTCCACTCATCTTAGCTCATCATAATTTACTTGCATTGCTTTTAGGAGGTCTGCATTAATTATAATAGCAGTCACATACCCTTAATAATGTAAAAGGAATCCTGAAATCTTAATTAAGTCTGATTTTTTTCATAGATTTTATCCCAGGAATATTACCCACTGTTTTACACTATCATCATTTTGGTTTCTGCTACACCAGCAACATTGCCTAATGAAAGTTGTCTCCTATTGTATTTCTTGAATATTTAAAAGCACTCATGGTTCTTATATTTTTATTATGATTTCAATTATAAAATACTCTTCTCTCTACAACTTTGAAATGCTCTTTTCTCAAGGCTACAGCCTGTCTTACATTTTCTGCCTAAGGTGATCCAACTTGTAAAATGGGAACATGGGAAGTACAACCATGATGAAAGGAACTTGGTCGTATGTGCACAAAAATCAGACATTATGGAATTCTAGTACAAGCATGGTCTAGCAAAGACTGAAAAGAAGAAAAATATCAATACATTTGTATAGTGATTCTAGCACTAAACACATTATGTAATCTGGATTCATATTGATTTTTAAAGATGTTTAGTAACTTTCTTGACCCACATAAACATAATAGGATGCTTATAATTTCTCTGGACACTACTCGATATATTTTAAAGAGGGGAAGAGAGTTTTCAAATCACTGCATCAGAAAATTTTAACTCTGCTTCTTTTGTATAGATATTGTAAGTTTTGTCACATTATTGTTTATTATTCATGCTTAAAGTCAGGACTTGAAAACTTGAAAAATGGAAAAGGAATTAAGGGAACCATAGACACCTAAAGAGCAGTCTAGTTTAAAACAATAGATGTGTTAATTTGGTTTTATTGCCTTAACAGTTCTTAACTTCTTGGTTCATCAATTTCTAAGTCATTGCTAATGAAATCAGAGAGCCACATTTAAATACATGTATTCTAATATACGTTTTCTATTTCACACTAAATTTAATTATAATCAGAATTAATAATAAAAATTAGTATCATTCTAATGGTCAAAAGAATTTTAAAAATTCCCTGTAAATTTATGTGTAAGAAAAGCAAGCATAAACCCATTTCCTTTATTTTGTATTCTTAGAGACATGTCTCCTTTTAAAAAAGGTTTAGGCTATAAAAGTGCAGTTGTGTGTGCTTTTTTAAATCTTAAAATTAGAAAAAAACAGATAATTATTTTCGTCCTTCACTAAAAATGGAAAAAATATTAAATTCTGATATATCACATAATTACACTTTTTTTCCCCCTGAAGACAAAGGGATATAAAAAGGATTCAATAAACATTGTACGTGTTTCTACTAATCTTACTAGAATCTCTTCTAATATTTAACTATTTCTCATTTACTCTATTTAAACTATTTTTTGTATTTTCCTCACATGTAAACAAAATGATCCTTTGCTATGTTTAAGCATCATGGCAGCTACCATATTATAAAAAGTAATAGAGCAGCTTTATCCATATGTCTGAATTAGGAACAAGAAACTCACCTATAGTATAATTAGAATTTTTCATTAAGCGGCATTCCCGTTTATTACAGAGCAACTATTATATATATATTTAGATTTCAATTTAACATTGAAAACAAATCCCAGTTTCTCCATCTCTTTGATGCAGCTGGCTCCACTATGCATAATGTCTGATATACAATAGCAGTGTCTATTGTTACTGAACTGGCTTATTTGCATATTGAAAGCGTCATTCAAATTTGTATGGTTCGGATTGTTCAATGAAATGCACAGATTGACTAGTTCAATATTCCCCAATTTGTCATAAGGGTTTTTGAGTGTTTTTCTTCCTTAAGATAGCTATATTGCCACTTTTATTTCATAAAGAACAAGGTGACGATTTTCCTGACATATCACAGTCCAGTAGTAAATGTAGGGTCTTAGGTCAAGCTCAAAGTCACTTCCAGGACTATGAAAAACACCTCAGACTAAATCTGAGCTGAGCAGTTATATAAAAATAACTCATGAAAAACTTTATTTTATTGTTTGCTGACAATGAAATGACATATAATATGGACATATAATGAAAAGAGGGTTGCAAATACATCTCTTCATGTTGGATATCTTGAGTCTTTTTCTACTCCTAGGTATGTTTACTAAATTATATCAGTCTAGTAATTCCAATTATCTTTTAAATATCCATCCTAAAATGTATTTTATACTATTGAATTGCATTTGGGTTTATTAAGTTACAGAAAAAGAATCTTGAGTCAATAAATATGGTTTTATCTCCAGATCGCTGAATCATGAAAATAGGTATTTTCAAATAGGTATTTTAAAATAAGAGAAACTACAAAACCTGGAAAGGAAAAAAATGGAATGTCACTATTTCTTAAGTGCCAAGGAGAGGCAAATTTAATTGCACGTTGTTCGTTTGAACGCATTACCTTTTTTCATCGCTTCACTGGTAGGTAGAGCTTGATCAGAGGTTCTTCCTCACTGGTATAACATAATAGTGGAAAAATTAAACTCTTCTACTTGATATAGATGACTATTTTAATTCCAGAGGAGATGTATTATATTTATCAAACATTTGGGTAAGGATGTGAAAAACTGCCCACAGTGCTATTATTTTTTTTAAGTTTTCGTTTAATTCTTTGAGTACACCATTATGATTTATAACTCCCCTCCACCCCTTTTTGACAAATTTAATTACTTTTAGAAAATTTTTAGAATTTATAGAATTTATTATAGAATTTATTTAGAATTTATAGAATTAAGATTTTTTTAAAAAAGAATTAAGACCTTGATTAAAATAGTGAAGTATTATAAGCCTCAATTTTCTATCTGTAGGATGGGGTCATTAATAACTATGGGTTATTGTGTGTACTAGAGGAGATAATGTTTGTGACCATGCTTTGTAATGCATAAATCAGTTTATAAAAGCAATTTGATTCAAGGGACTAATTCTAAAGTGCGATAATTGGGTCTTTAAATGAAAAAAATAAACCTTTTAAATTTGTTGTCATTTGTTAAACAAAGAAAGATATCTCTTCAGGCAATTAATCAACTCAGTCATGGCCATAAGGTGAAGTGTAATGACCCAAAATTAACTTATGCAGGTAAAATCAAATTCTATTCACCTAGAAGCTCAGTTTTCTCTGTTAGTAATTGTTGTGGTGAGGTATATGACTTGTAAAAGTGTCTCTTTTGTTCATTTGTTCATGCATTTGTGGATTCATTTAAGAAATATTTAGTACCTGGGTGTGATAAGTAACCCCCTATCTCCCAAGATTCCAATTTCCTGGTTGATCAATCAAACACTAATCTAGAGACTGCAGTGAAAGCGATTTCCAGATGTAATTAAAGTCCCAAGTCAGTTGGCCTGAAAATCTGGGATGATCTGTGTGAACCTATCTAGTCTCATGGGCCCTCTTAAAGTAGGCAGTTTTCTCCACTGGTAGCAGAAGAGGAAGTTGGGAACTAAAACCCAGAGGGAGATTTGACTTGCTGTTGCTGGCTTGAGGACAGAGAGGAACTTGTATTAGGGATGAAAGTGATCTTTAGAAACAGCAGCATCAGTCTGACGGCCAGCAGGGAAATGAGGACCTTAGCCCCACAACCAACCCAGTTGAGCCATATTGCATTTCAGATTTACAGAACTGTGAGCTAACCAATTTGTGTTATTTTAACCCACTACAGTCCTGATAATTGTTTCACAGAAATAGAAAACTAATGCAGTCAACGATCTTCTTTCATACTGGGACACACCACATACACTGTTGAAAGCAATGCGAGGGTTAAAGAGACAAAAGTTAGAAATGGCAAACCAAAAGACATATCAAGATGGAATGATTGAGCTTCAAACTAATGGCACATATAAAAAGTTCCCTTAGTTACAAGAAGGCTGTTTTGCAGTGGGCAGGGACTATTTTGAGGTTTTGGAGGCGGGGCACTTAAGCACAGTGACGTTTGACAAGGAAGAATTTTTCTTATAACTTCAAATAAATTCCCCTTTGAACTTATTTGTCTATCTTTAATTTAAGCTTTTGTTTAGAAGACATTCTGTAATCCTACGCTATATCTGTTCTCTGTGTTTTCTACAAACCTTCTCTCAGCTTTGGAAACAATAAAAACAAAGGCTCCAATCAGAGTCTCCAGGGGGTCAGTACTATTGTTCCACTGAGTTGAAAGAAAATAATCATGAGCCACTTATAAATCTAAGATTACTCCAATTCCACACTGAGCACTGAATGAGATAATATGTACATCTATGTGATCTCTATCCAGAATACTGCAAGAAAGCTTGACCAGAAGCTGTGTGTGTACTTCTCACACACTTTTTAAATGTAAAATGTCTACAGCTGAACACTTATCAGTGAATAACTAATCCTAGTAAGCACAAAACAGTGCTCATTTTCTAACTCTTTTGTGGTCAAATAATGAACACAGATGATACGGAAAATAGGCACCATAGCAAATTTGGATCAACAGAATGTAGAGGTAGTGACGGAAAGCTTAGTCAAGCATGATGCTAGCAAAACATAAAGCAAAAATCAGGACAAAAAACATCAAACAGTCCTCAGAAGCTTATGATTGCTAAGTGGGTCTGCCTCTGGAGTCCTTTGGTTTAGAGCAATTTCCTCTTTTTCTAGCAATCGAACTCCTATAGCTAAAAGATGTTTGGACTATAACAACTCATTATTTACAGTAGGCATTGAAGTTGCAGGAATATATAAATAAAGTCAGTAAATAAATAAGTGAATAAACAAAATGTGTGGAAGATAAAAGAGTAAACCCCTTACCTCATCTTATTTCCCCAAGGTTACAATCTAATTGTGTTTCCAGTAGGAAAAAAGGCACACACTCTCTCTCCTAGAAAACATTTTTTTTTAATATACAAAAAGTAAAGCTTACATACTTTTTTTCACTTGTGCAATTTCTCCATTTAAGCTACTATTTGCTACTTACCATGCATGAATGTAAGAATGGATGGGCTGAACAAAGCATGGATTTTTGTTGTTCCTGCCATGTAAAGTTAAAGCAAATAAATTGCACAGAGCAAAGAATAAATGTAGAAATAACCTCAATCTTTTTATGTAGATGAGGTGAAAAAGCAGTCTCCTTTAGAATTGCTTCTTTAGATTATAATAGCAATTTATGTTAAAAGTCACTATGACAAATCAGCTCGTAATTTATTTTAAGAAGTCAAACTAGCACGATCAAGTGTACTGTAGGTGGTATTTCATCTTATCATATTAAAACAGTCTTCCCAAATGTAAAAGATAATCTCAACTGCTCTGTTCTGTAAGCAAGCAGAAAATTATGTAAATCTGATTTCCTTACTATGCGTTTGCTATCTCTTTAAAGCTTACTAAATCATATCCAGATTTGTAAACACAAAAGCACTGGATCCAAGATACATTTGCTTTTCAAACACTCAAAATGAAAAAAGGTATTTTGCAGGGTGTAATTGAAAATTTCCTATCTGTTTTCAAAAGCTAACAAATCAACGATTGTGTGAAATTAAAAAAAAAAAGCAAAACAAAACATCACCTCTTAACTTATTATGGGCTTAATTGCTTCCTCATAATGGAGTGTGACAATGTGATTGCAATAAGAATAGCACCTGCTTTGAAAATCACATATCAAAGAAATGCAACAAGGAACAGGAAGCCTATACAGAGCCATGTTGAAGTTCTTCATCTATCCCTTAGTTTGTACTGTTTTTTTTTTACCCCCTCTCCTCTTGGCCTATTTAGGTTCGTTGCTTGAATAACTGGTATTTATCTTATAAGTTCGCCTAAAAATGTCTGCACCAGTATGTATGTCCAGCTTTGAGTCTTTAAAGGCATGGAGACACGTGCAAGTAGTTGAGTATTTGTTTATGTGAGCCCAAACTCAGAGATTGTCTTTCTTGTAGACAAAGAAACCCCATGTATGGCCAACTACAATCTGCTTTGCCTGTGTGAGACAAGGCAAACCCTGTAAGCATCCCAAGTCAATAGTCATGCCAATAGGATGGACAGTCCTCATTTTCCCTTTGTTCCAAAAAAGAAAATCCTTTGATAATAAGGTTAGTTAGTTCATTCCTGTCATGGATTTGCATTCATTTTAACATAGCTTAGTCTTTTTGTAACTATATGTTTAATCTTACATATACTTTCCCCAATAACTTCTTATTTTTTGTTTAGAGCAAGAGAAAAAAGCCTTTACTTTTTCTATAAAGAATTGACCAAGAAAATGAATCAATAGGTTAAAAGATATTTAAATTACTAGCTATGTTTTAGTTAATAGAAATGCATAGTACTTCATGCACCTTTAAAAATGAGAATGATAAAAATAAACACTATTTCTAGTTCCTGACATATATTAGGTTTAAGTGTTTGTTAAATAAATGAGTTGTGTTCAATAAATTTGGTAAGCAATGAAATATAAATTTGGGTTCTATATTAAAGAATTGTGTTAACTGTAACATAAGTCAATACACTCTTCCAACATTTCAGAATTTTAAGTGATAGACTGAGACAATGACATGGAGAGATAATGCTGTACTTCAATATAGTATGAGCCATATGAAAAGAATATTCAACAGAGTAGAAAAAAATAATAATGAGAGATGTGCTTAAAGGGAACTATGCAACTATTCATAAAAACACACAGACTGACAAGATACACTCCTCATACATACCAATGCTTCAGAGGCACACGTAGACACATGAAAAAGGCAAAGAAAGACCAAGAATTATAATTATAGACGGGGAGGGGAAGAGCTCCAGCATATGTGTTTATAGGATAATGCTAAGGTCCTTTTGTATTTTGACAGCTGAAAACATGAATGGTAATGCCAGCTCTTGGTGCTTGCCTTTCTGGTGTGATAACATTAAACTGAGGTGCATGTTTAGCCTGTGGGCTGGAGGTTTTCACATCTGCTGTAAAGGCAATCTATGTTAAGCCCCATCCTAAAAAGCACATGTGTAGCAACATTGTTCACACCAAAGCCTCACACACACAAAAATGACTTGTCTTATCTATCTATCTATCTATCTATCTATCTATCTATCTATCTATCTATCTATAAAACAATTATAGTGCTTGGGCACTGAGTATAAGCCCTAATAATTTCAAATGCTGGGGATAGAACATCAATGTGCTATCAGTGAAATGCACAGCTAAAAGAGAAGAAATAATTTAGATGTTTGGGGACCTCTGGGACTTAGTACAGAATAATAAAAAGAATAGCCGATTCTTACAGAGACCTACAATATTTACATATTACTCTGAAAACTTTGCATATACAAGTTGATTTACTCCTCACAACAGCCTATATGATTTTCTCCATTTTATAGATGGGAAAACTGATACATATAGTGCTAGAGATCTGTTTAACTGAGTCCATGTGGTTTTAAGATCTTTGCTCTTAACCACTTTACTGTGCTGCCCCTCAGAGATAAGCAAAACATACAAAGGTTAAAAAATGTTAGAGTAAAGGCTTCCATTAAAAAACAAACAAACAAAACTACATTTGGAGTTTCTCAAATAAAAAGGAAAGGTACTTTAAAAAAATCTTTATCACTTACAGCTCAGGTAATAAATAGAGCTTCTTTAAGACTTCTGTTTCACAAACAAACCAGTACGAAATAAGGAGAAACCTTGGCATGATCAACACATAATTTTTTGGTTCTATGATTAAGAGGTAATATCTGGGCAATTTTAGAATTTTTTTCCCCATAAACTACATTGACTAGAACTGCTGATACTGGTAAGCACAGCTGTGCCATTTTCAGTGAACAATCTATTTCTACTACCCAGTATTTAAATGAATTATTTCACAAGTCAGGACTATATAATACACTGTATCAAAGCCATTTTTATTATTTTTAAGGTAAAATTAAAACAAAAAAAGCCTGTGAGATTAAGCGAAGTATAAATTGCATTTCAATTTTAATTCAAATGCTCAACGGATCGCCCAATAAAATCCTTACTGATGAAAAACTAGCTGAGTAAAACTTCTTTCTGTTAATAGCCTGAACCAAATCACCCAGAGCCAGTGGCCTCTGAAGTAGTTTGAACAGAGAGCCATCCATCGGATCCTTTCTCCATCTGTTAGATCCACTGTACAGTGCATACCATTTTGTTTTCACCCTGGGAGCTCTCTAGCCAGTCCTAGACCTATATCCATACCTCATTATTCTGCAGCCAGACAAATGGTAGCAATTATAACACCACGGTAGGGATGACATACTATAGAATGGTTGAGAAGGCCCTTCCATTTTAAAAGCCACTGCTTTGTGATGCTTAAAACTTTTCCCAAATAGTTTTCAGATGGAAACTTAGTATTTGCCTTCGGTTCGAAGTGATTCTGTAAGAGAAATATTTAAGAGATGTATTTTGTTTTAAATGAAAATATATCTTGAGGGTTAACCATGCTAAATTTATGAAAGATTCACTGCTGGGGATGGGAGTGGGCATAATCTGGATTTAATATTCAACAAAATGTGTTGAGTGCCTACTGTATGTTGAAGGCCCTTGGAAACTCTGGTGTCTCTTCTCAGAATGCTAATTGCCTGGTAGGGCAGGTAAAGCAAATGCCAAGAAAATATTACACAAGTGTCAAGTCCCACCTACCTACCATTGCAGGGCCACCGTTCATGGTTTGGTACTGTAGTATCAAAGGAAATAATGTCTTTTTAAACCATTTTGGCAACTCATCTCTGAACTTTAGTTTTTTGGTAAATTCTGGCAAACTTTGGCTATGGCAGCTCCTGACCCCTGCTTAGAAGTTACTTTTTCTCCTTGCTATTAGCTCTTTGGTCTCCTACAAACCTCAGCTCCTTTCCTGACCTGCCTCCTTCTCCTAGGGATTTACTCTAATGCACCCTTTCTCTGAAGCTCTCTGTTCTTTTGTCTTGGAGCTCAATAAGTAATTGGAAGATATAATGTGCCTTTTTGCCTTGTTTTTATTTAAAATTAAAGTTTGTGTTTTAGATTTTTCAAAAATGAAATTGAATCTTTTTGTAGTTAAAATAGTCATACTGTATTTTCACTCTAAAACTCTTAGATTATCCAGATGTGCCAAACTCTGTATAGCACATAGTTGCTTATAAGACACTTAAATTTTAGCTTGGTAATACAGAAAGTGTAAAATTCATACATATTACTAAATTTTCAGAAGTGGTTATCTTATAGCTTTTTTATAGCTGTGACTCTCCACATATGAATAAAGATAGGAGCAATTATTTTTTGTGTTCAGGCAATAAATACATATTCCCTGGCATTATTTAGAAGTATTCAAAACCTACAAATACTGATTTGAAAGCAAAAAAAAAAAAAAATGCATCTGAAAATATGATGTAGCTTTAAATCACGAATTCAGTTTATTTAATATTAAAATACACAAAAAAGTACAGTTTGGATAAAGTAAAAAATAGTATTAAGCTTCCAATTTTTCTAGTTAAACATGCAATAATAGAAGAGATGAAAGATGTCTATGCAGGGCCCTGCTGAAGAGCATTCATGATCAGGCCTCCTCATTGTTTCTAATATTTCATGCTGTGGCTATAAAATGTCAGCTCTAAATCCAGGTTTATAGTTAGCTCATCTGATTAGAAAACTCTCTTGTCTTTTGAATTTTTTAAAGTAATCTTCAAGTCAAAATCTAATTAGGCATTCTTTTTACCTAACTGAATTTATCTAGGATTCTATTTATGTTTTCTGATATGAGAAATAATTTGGGGGCAAAAGGATAATTTGTAGCCCTAAAGGAAGAGTTAATCATTTTGATTTATACTCAGAAAAAAAAATGTATAGAAATTCCACACTTCTATATTAGAAATTGTTTATTTTTATTATTTTATTTTTATTATTTTTATTATTTCAATTTTTTTTTCTCTCACTCATTTACTCATTTGTCCAATTGTATACCCATCCATTCATCCAACAGAAATTTATTAACACCTACTATTATCCAGGTACTACTTACGCACTAGGGATACAGCAGTAAACAGACAAGTTTCTTGCTATTAGAACCCTAATATCTGTGCAAGGCAAAGGAGAAAAATTAATCAACCTATCAATCCTCAGATTGTGGGTAATAAGTATTAAGAAGACAAAATAGGATAAGGGAATAGAAAGTAAATAAAAAGAGTTGGGTGATTTTTTATGTATGGTCAGGAATTTGGAGACTTCTGACTAGACATTTAAATAAAGTAACAACATGAGCCATAAAAAATATTTGAGAGAAAATTGTATGAAGCAGAGGGACCACACTAAGACCTCAAGGCAGGAGCATGTTCTGGTGTGTTTAAAAACAGAAATTAAATAAGAATGGCTGGAATACAGTAGGAAAGTCCAGTGAGAGAGTGATTGTGAGAGAGGAGGTTATAGAACAGGGGACAAGATCACACAGGCCATGGCAGGGACTTTAGGCTTTATTTTTAGTGGAACAGAAAGCTATTATTAGATGGTTTTGAGCAAAAAAGTGACAAATTTTAAATATATCACTCAGGCTATTTGTGGTAGAGCAGATTAAGATGAGGCAATGTGGGAAGCTGGAGAGACAAATTAGTAGTCCACAGGAATAGTCCAAGTGAGACATATGTTTTATCAGTTGCTCCACACTTTCCCAAAACTTCCCTGCACAATAAATTTGTTTGAAGTATCTTTAGTGCTCATGATAAATTTCGAGCAAGGAGAACTCTTCAGGTCAGGCATCGAGAAAAAGAAGTATGATTTTCTTTAAGTCAAAGAAAGGAGAAGTATAGTGAATATGTTCTTAAAGCAACATTGCCTTTCTTAAGAATTCTCATTAATAGCAATACTTTTTGTTTAGAGAGACTTTCTCACAAGAGCTGCATGCCCTCATGGACATGGCTCTTACATCTATTGCTATTAGCAACAGCTGCCAATTCGTGGTTTAGGCCAGCAACTTACCAAATTATAATGCTCGTTGAGAGTTTCAATAGCAATAAGATCAATGCATGTAAACCGTTTGGATAGATTTGAGGCTGCATAAATATTCTTTATGAGCCCTTAGTCAAAGATTGCTGAGGTTGGTGATGTACAAATAGCAAAATAACAGGTGTTCTGATATCTGGGGTTATGCACCAAGAATTAATGAATGTTATGCAGAGGTACTAGGATCAGCTTCTAGAATATTTCCTTATTGTGAAGCATTTCTATCAGTTTATAACAATACTTCAAATCTGATAAATCTTAGCACTTGTGTGTGTGTGTGTGTGTGCGTGCGCGCGCGCAGGTGTGCTGAATAAACTCTCTAAGCAAACATAAATGCCTTCTCATCCCAGGATGAAGAACCAATTCCAGGGTAACAAAAAAGTTTTTTTTCTTGTTGTTTTTGTTTTTGTTTGTTTGTTTGTTTTGTTTGTTTGTTTTAGGTTGAAAAAGTACCTAGGCACAGTAGTATTTTGTACTGTTTTGGAGCATCAGGCAAAAGATGGCCCTGGATTAGGGTGCTGTGATGAATTGGTCTCAGTCCAAGCTCATAATTCTGGCTGTCAAAGGAACCTAGCCATCTCACACAGACTATCACAAGTGAAATGGGGCCAGGCAGTCTTGAGAGAGCACCTGGCCCCATTTGGTGCTATGGTGGCCAGAACTTGAATATGCTGATCTGGAAGATTGGCACATGTCCCTGGCCAGTGACAGAGCAGTGGAAACTTGCCTGTTCTTGGTAGCTCACAGGAAGAGCAGGCTGCAGGAGTCAGGAACACATGTGGAGAGGTACTTACTAATATGTTTGGCTGGAGTTTATTTCTTTTCATCCTGTTCTGACCAGCAAATAGATGTTCACTATCCTTAGTCTAAAATTCTCACTAAAATCAAAGTTCCCCTACAAATTTTTCCAAATGAACAAATCCCTGTATCCGATTTTTAAAAATCTTTACTCCTGATTCTATTTTCTATCACTGTTCTCATTCTTCTCTAAACTACTCCAATTAATCATGTCTTTCAAGCTCTATACAGTAAGTTCCCACTTAATGTTGTCAAGTTCTTGGAAGTGAGACTTTAACTAGATGATGTATAAGGAAAACGATTTTACCATAGGCTAATTGACATATACAGGAGTTAAGTTCCTATGGCATACTTTTGGTCACAAAAACATCACTGAACTTCTAAATAATGACCCCAAAACACTTCTACTATTAAACATTGAAATAAATGTGAGCTATATATACACTTAAGAAAGATTAATAAAAACCAGCCAGAGAATTCTTTCCCAGCCTGCTTACTTCATTTCAGGGTCTTGGCTGGCTGGAACCCGTCCCAGCAGCTCACGGTGCAAGGCGGGAGTCAACCCAGCACAGGACGCCCCTCCATCACAGGGTGCACTCACACCTACCCCCCCAAATCACTCTGACTGGGATATTTTAGACACTCTAATTATCTAGAGTGCACATTTTGGGGATGTAGGAGAAAACAACAGTACCTGGAAAAAACTTCATGCAGACATGGGAAGAACATGCAAACTTCACACAGACAGTGGCCCCGGCCAGGAACTCATTTTTTTTTTCTTATCAATGTTATAATGAAACAAAGTTGAACTAAACAATGATTATTAGAAGAACTGCTGTACAGGGCTTTAATCAGTTCTAAGTAGGGCCCTATGTATTAGAAGATCAACTCATTTTACAAGAGTAAATGCAGAGAAAGCCAAATGAAAAATGTTCAGATAGGAGCAAACGTTAAAGCCTGACTATAATTTATTGGTTGTGTTTCTAGGGTTTGAATGAAATTTTACCATATTATGTTTCCTTCAATAATTTTTAAAATATACTGAGTACTTCCACTTAACACTGATGCCATTTGCATACCTTACTATAGTTCATTAAAAGTCCTGAACAGGACTCTGGCTGAGAGATTCTTATTTTTCTTTCTATAGACTTCTTCAGCACTTCTGCTCATTTCTTAAGGAAATTAGTGCTTTCTGCAATGTTTTATTGTTCCTTATCAATTTCTGTTCCCTGGTTTGTGAGCCTATGGAGAACAGGTGTCGTGTGTCATCCATCATTGTTTTACTTACAGTACCTACCACCATGTCCTGTTCTAGCAAGCACTAAATATTTTTGAGTGAATAAAATAAGTGTCTTCATCCAAAATGCATTGCACCTTATTTTCCAAGTAAATCAATACATTTGTCAGTTCACGCACACAACAATTGATGGTTTACTATGAAGTGAGAAATACTGAATTATCAGTAAATTCTCATGCCCATTGATCTAATTTAGTTGTCCAGGTGTAATTCTGCATTCCTTGCCAATAACCAGAGCCTATGATAGAGCAATAAAGTAGTTTCTATTTGATTAATATGACTCTATTTTGATTACAGAGTTGTTTCCAAATTATAATTTCTATTCTTTTTCAGCATACGAAAGTACAGCTGGTCTCTGATATATGAAAAAAAAATCCTACAATGATACAAATGTCAAGTTCATTTTTCAATATTTTAAATGTAGTTATTACAAACTCATGGATACTTTATTCAGGAAAGGATACCAATAAATCCAAAAGACCCTTGCCATTTCCGAGTGGTTCAAACACCAATTACATTAACATCAACTAGAGCTTACTAGAAATATAGAATATTAGGCCTCACCCCAGAGTACTGAATCAGAATGTGCATTTTAACAAGAGCCCCAGGTGATTCAAATGCACACTGAAGTTTGAGAGGCACTACATTAGGTCTTTATTTCTGTCAAGAAAATTAGAAATGTCATATTTATAGAGCTGAAAGAATAGTCTTGTTGTGTCTATTTTTGATTGGTTCTGCAGTTTCAATCAGTTTAGCTGATGCAGGTGAGCAGTTCAGTAAGGTTTTGAATGTTAATGCTTCCATATGATCAGAAATCATGGAAACATGTTGGTCACCTATATTTTGAAATGGGATAAAGCAGTCAGTTAAAAGTTAGCATTTAAAGTTTGCTATGTGCAGAAATTTAGGTGAAGCTCTCTAGGTTATTACAAATGAATACATTTCTGGGAAGACATGTTTGTTTCAGGATATCTACAGTTGATATGTGATATGTATCAAAACATATCATTATACGAATTAGGCCAGAATATACTTCTCCCAGGCAAAACACATGGCCCTGTCTGGGACTGTGCTCAACCAGATGATCAATGTGCTATGTGATCAATAATCAACAGTAAAGTGAGGATACCAATGATTTTGAAGTCTGTGTGGCTGGGTACAGAAAAGAGTCAGGAATTAGAAAAACACAAAATCATATAAATTCACACATAACCTGGTGTGGTAGGTTGTGTTTTCAGCCTCAGTCCTTTATCCCTCCTTGTATTCATGCCCTTTGCCACGTACTTTTCAAGGCTTTCCTCTACAGGTATTACGTACTTCTCTGCTTCATGACTTTGGTTCAGCCAGGAGACTTGCTTTAGCCAATGATATGAGATAGAAATTACACTGGGCCAATTCTGACTCGGCATCAAAAGAACTTGGTGAACAATGATGAGCAAGAGTGCTTTAAATGAAGCTGGGGAGATGAGCAGAGGTCAGAGCATTCAGAGTCCTCTAGACGATCCTCTAGTAATAGGATTTTATTTTTAGTAATCATCAGTTTTTAAGCAATTCCATTCTGCTCTATATCCTAGCTGTCTGAATATATGTTATCACCTTTACTAGATTTTTTGCTTCTTTACTGATGGAATCTGTATTATCACTGGATACTTCTATGTAAGCAAAATCTTGATGTTTTGTATATATGTCAAAAGGTAATGGTTACAAGTGTTCATATATCACCAAGAACACCATATGGACAAGCATTTACAAAAATGACAATCCAATCAGATGAGGGAAAGCCTGCGAAATTACAAAAAAAAAAGTCTTTTATACTGCCCTTATCTTTTGTACGTTTTGGTCCTTAAAGATGGAAATCTAAATATGTTAAATGGTAACTGACATAGATACATGGCATTTTTAAGTTAATATTTTTAAAAAATTGCTGATGATTATATCATATAAAAGAAACTGAATCACAAAAACAATAGGTGTTCATTTACCATGTTAGGAAACACATTTCCATGATTTGCCTCGAATGAAATATCACCCCTATTAAAATGCATTACCAAATAGTAACTCCATATGTTACATGAACATTCAAATATGAAGGATTTGAATATACTTTAAATAATTTAAAATTACTTAAAAATGGATATTATTTGCTTTTTTATTTCCAATAAGCAACACAGAAAAAATTGCTGTTATTAAATAATTAGACATTTTAAACTCACGTGGTACAATCCTAGCAACCTTTTAAAATTGTAGAAACAGTAGGCAAGGGTAATGGAAATTAGTCATAGTTGGAAAAGCTTAAGACAGAAATTTGGGACAGTTATAAGACAACATCAGGAATCATCTACTGGGCCTTGTTTTGATAGAAACAAGTTGAGGGTTATTGTAGACAATCATCTGTATATTAAAGGGTCTTCAACAGGGAAATTCCATGTTCCTTTCCACACCTCTATTCAGCCCCCTGTGGTGTTCAGGTTAGTCTGTTATGTGGACACTCAAAAGCTCAGACAGCAGGTAGAGGAAGGTTAGAATTCATGACTTCTGCCACTGAGTAGATACATGTTTATCTTGAAACTTCTGGTGGATGGATCTAGGAACAGGGTACAGAAAGCTGACCATTTTGCTTACTTGTGTCCTTCTTCCTCTTCAGCTATGCAAATCTTAGACATTTTATATATGCATCAAATATATACTGGGTGTTTATTTACCCTTGAAATTCCTTTGTAAGTCACTCCTCTACCAGGAAGCCTTCACTGACTATACTCTAGATTTCAATGATGCATTCCTCCCCACAACTGTTCTAGCCGTTATTTCCTTGGAATGTCCTGTATCTTGAATTTATAATAAAACCTTTCATTAGTTCCACTTTTACTAGTTATATGTTATCTCCCCCCAAAAAGTATTTCTGAGGAGCAGTTTCTCATACATCTTTATGCCCCACAGCACCTAGCACAGAATAGTCATCGATACATATTTGTTGATTGGATGCATGAATTAATGCATCATTCATTAACTTTTTCATCAAATTATGCAGTGCCTGTTCTTGTAAAGTTCACATTCTAATTGGAAAAAGATCACATTCTTATATTTTTGTTAATTAGATATATTTAACTTAATGCTAACAGTTTTTAAAAATAATTTATGAAAAAACATACATTAGCTTACTTTTTTTATAATGGATTTAAGTAATGTTCATTTGATGTTTACAGTTTATAGAAGATGCCAATCCATAGCCAACTCTTGATTAACTGACGCACAGATTTTCTAGATTTTTCATTAGCACCTTCAACTATATTAGTGGATAATGATTAGAAGTTAATTTTAGTTTTTGTAGCAAAATTTGTTGTAAATTAATAGAGAGATGAGAAACCCAGCCCTACTGATTTCTGTGACTCTTTAACATCACCTGTGGACATCATTTATGCATTTAGTTCTTGAATCAATAATTATCAGTAACTAAAAATTGTGTTCTATATATTTACAGAGTCTCACCAGAAGGTGTGGGGTAATGTCTTATTCTTTCTCTTTGTATCATTACTGTTTTAATTATAGGAAGCCCAGCTCCAAAACCTAAAGTTTTGAACATTTTACATGTTTTGAAGATATGGAAATTGTTATAATCAGAGAATGTAAGGGCAAATTGACTATTATTTCCAGTACTCCTTTTTAAAGGTTTAAAAGTCTATTTAATAGTTACAACTATTCAACTCTGCCATTAGAGCACAAATGCATTCATGGACAATACAAAATCAATGGGCGTGATTAAGTTCCAATAAAATTTTATTTCTGAACACTAAAAATTTAATCTTATGTAATTTTCAAGTGTCATGGGACTTTTAATTTTTTAAAAACCATTTAAAAATCTAAAATCCATTTTTAGCTGAAAGGCCATATAAAAACAGGAGGTGGGTAGCCTAGCTGCCTGTTTATTCATTTACATGTTGTCTGTTTATGCATTTACATATTGTCTGTAACTACTTTTGTGCTACTACTATTGCAGAGTTAAGTCCTTGCAGCAGAGCTGAGTATTTGTGAGAGAGACCATAAGACCCACAAAGACAAAATTATTCACTATCTGGCCCTTCATAAAAAGTTTACCAATCCCTGGTTTAGAGAGTAATATATTTCCATCAAAAAGCAGTAAGTATTCAAATGACGTGCTGTACAAACTATAATATAAGGTTTTTTTTGGTCTGAAATCCACAAAAATCCTGACACAATAATATTCACAGACTCAAATGATATATTTTGAGTAGCTACTATGTGTCAAGCACTGTTCTAGGCATGAGTTACCACAGCTCAAGCATATAAAATGGGCGTAATCTCTGCCATCATGGAATTTACATTTTTAGGTGAGAGCTACATAATAACACATAAACATGTACATGCACAATGTGCAAATCTAATGTACAGTTAAAATGACTCCCACAAATACTTCTGGCTTCTAAACAAAATTGGAAATGACAGAAGTAATACTAATAATCTTCTTTTGGGGTGTCTAAGTTTGATGCTATAAGCTGCCTATTTAAACTCTAGTTGGGGTTAATGACTTATCATGAGGAAAAGCTTAAACCTTGCCTTCTCAGAACATATGATATATCAAGGAGAAAATACAGACTCGAGGTTAAGACAGAGCTTCAATGCATTTTTTAAAACTAACTGAGGCTAAGAAAACTGTCTTAAAACAAAGATTATAGATAACGGGACAATGTAATAAGAGAAATTTGGAATTCTCTTTGGAGCCCTAGAAATAAATATCTCTAAATATTGTTGCACTTGAAGTTAGCTGAGGATTTATGGCTATAGAAGAGAAGGTTGATGGACTATGAAAAATGAATTAGAAATAATGACTGAATAAGCTAAGAGATCTTCTTGGAGTTTGACACACTGATTCCTGAGCATTCTGATGTCAATATAGTTCTCAAAGCAAAAACTTCAATCTTAACTGTAGACAAGAGAAGAATTTGATTTATGATACTGGGAGAATAAGACTTAGGAAATAGACATGGCTTTAAATAAAAACAGAAAGCCTCAAAATGCTTATTCTTATGTTTTAGCAAGCAGTTGGCTCCCTGGTATGAATCTGCAAGGGAGAAGTCTAATGGTCAGGCCTAATGTTATAGTCATAGTTATATGACCTACTGGCTATTCCCGAGGACATTTATTAAACGCTCTATGTAATGTGATTCTGTGGTGTAAAACCTCTGTCATTAAATGTCCTAGTTTTCTGTTCTAAGAATTAAAAAGAAAGAAAAAGAAGGAAAAGAGACTATATTATATCTTTATTTTCAAATTCTCCATCATATTTTTACATTACTTATTAGATTATCCTTTTGTAAGGAATTGCAAATAGCACTAAAATGAACACTACTATTGTTTTTAAAGTCATCCAAACAACTCAGGATATAAAATTTAAATCCTATTGCTGTAAAGAGTTATAAGTACTAAGGACTTTATGTGGCCTTTAGAGCATCTATGACCACATTAGAAGATATTTTCCTTCTTACTATAAGTCAAGCTGCCTCATTTGAGATGAACTCATTGGAAATCATTTCACAGAAAACCGTGAGGAAGAGGAAATATAAGGCATTTTAAATCAGTTGTGTACCAAATAGACTTCTGTTTAGTTTGTTCTGAGACAACCATCTCAAAAAAAAAAAAAAAAAGCTGGGGAGTTTTTGTGTTGTTCTGAGGAGGAAAAAGCTGTATTTTTAAAAATGTCATCAACTAGTGAATTGTTTCATAAAATCAGGAGGCAATCCTCTGCAATGCGCTCATTATTTTGAGAAGATAAGATGAATTATTTTTGACAAGACTGATTTTTAAGAATTGTACACAATACCGTTGAGGAGAAATAATTCAAAACTGACATGTTTTACGTGGATTATATATATCCCTATGACCAATTTAAGGGACTACAGATTTAATTGGCATATTTAGATTTTAATTAAAGACGACAATATTAGGCTGTTGTACATTCACATTAGAAACTAGTTACTCATATTACTTTATTTTTCTTTTTAATGTAAACTTTTAATTGAAATAGAACAGAAGTATGCGTAAAAATTAATTGTATAGCTTGAAGAATTTTCACAAAGGAAATATATCCATGCAACCAACATTCAGATCAAAAAGCACCCCTCTGGGGGTGGAGGTGGGGGGAATGGTGAAAAGGGGCAATAGGATTAAGAGGTACAAATGGATAGATACAAAATAGTCATGGAGATATAAAGTGTAGCATAAGGAAAATAGTCAACAATGTTGTAAAAAATATGTAAGGAAGACAAGGGGTACTAGATTTAGTGGGATAACCACTTTTGAGTTATATAGATTTTTAATCACAACAGAAACTAATATATTATTGTATGTCAATTAAAACTGAAAAAAAAAAACCTCATCGAATTGTACAATGTAAATATGAACAACTAGTTGTCTCTTATATTTTAATAAAGCTGGGGGGGAAAAAGGACCCCTGAGGCCATTGTGTCCTCTTTCTGGTAACTATCCCAATTCTTAAGAGTAATCGCTATGTTGACTGCTAATTGTGGCAATGTTTCAACTTTAGATAAACAACATCAAACACTATATATTCTTTTATGTTTGGTTTATTTTCACTCAATATTATGTTTGCAAAATTCATTCATGATATTATGTATAATTGTAATTCATTTTAATTTCTGTATAAGATTCCATTGTATAAATATAATACAGAACTTGCTTATCTATTCTGTTAATAGGTATTTGGGTTCTTTATAGATTTGGACTATTATAAATAACACTAGTCTGCACATTCTTGTATATACCTTTTGGTGAACATGTGCCCTCATTTCTATAAGTACACCTAGGAATGGAATTGCTAAGTCATAGGATAGGAATATGTCCAGTTTAACTTAATAATGTCTAACAGTTTTCCTAAATGGCTGTGCCAGTTTACACTCTCACCCAAGTGTTTAAGAGTCCTGTTTGTTTAATTCCACACAATCATTGTACTTTTTGTCTTTTTCATTTTAGTCATTCTGATGGGTCCGGAGAGGTTTCAAATTGTAGTTTTATTTTATTTTATTTTATTATTATTTTTTTTATGCCTACATCACATGGTCTTCCTAGGTAGTCTCCCATCCAAGTACTAACCAAGCCCGACCCTGCTTATCTTCTGAGATCAAATGGGATTGAGCATATTCAGGGTGGCATGGCTGTAGACTTATGGTTTTAATTTTTATTGCCTGATGACTAATGACATTAAGTACCTTTTGATACATTTATTGAATATTTGGATGTGTTCTCTGTGAAGTACTATTCACATTTTTTTTTTACCCATTTTCCTTTTGTATGGTCAGTCTTAAACTCATTGTTTATAAGATTTTGAAAAACTATTTTTGAGATATGAGCACTTTGTTGATATATGTATTATAAATATCTTCTCCAAAACCACAGTTTGCCTTTTTACTTTTTAGTATGTGTTGTGTCATATTATTGAATAGACATTGTCACTTTTTAATATTATCTTCATTCATTTATTCATATTTATTTATTTTTTTGTTTGTTTTTTACCCACCCATCATAGTAAAATACACTGTGTGTCTGAGTCTTATGAAGTCTCAAGTAATAGGATCTATTTAATCAGCAACTTATTTCCAAATTCCATTTAGAAATTTTGTCCCAAGGGTATGATTTAAAAAATCAGGCTATATAACATATGTTCTACCTTTTTAACCACCAAACTAATTTGATCCTAGTGTTTCAGTTTGTAATTAATTGTTTAACCTCATGTATTTAAAATATGACCTTTTTCAATTTTGAATATAAATTAATGCTCAAAAGACTTGAAGATCATAGAAAACAAAAATAATTACATTTTACTGACTTTATGAGTATGCGTATTTCATACTCAGTATTTCTATACCACAACCTCTTCATTCACTATATATGACTCCGCGGAGACCGTTCAGTTGACTAATATCCCTGCAGGATCTGCTCCATCTCCATGTAATCTAGCTTCTTCCCTGTTACCGGAAGTATCTTCATAAATGTATATTGATGTAGATCACTTCCTGAGTCAAAACATTTCAATGCCTTAGGATAAAATTCAAGCCCCTTGGTCCAGCAGAGAAGGCCATGGATAACATGGTTGCTGCCTTTCCTCCAATCACCTGGCATTACTTGCAGTTCCTAGAACAGACAGGAGGTGGTGTTCTTCTGCATTTAGAATGAATACTCCCATTTTTTTCTGCCAGCTCAATTCTTACTCCTTCAAATCTTGGTTCATACACCTTTGAAAGGCCTTCCCTGATCTTCCTAAACACATATGTGTTTCCTAATTCCACCATATGTGCTCCCAAAATGTTTGAACAAAACACGCACTTATCTCTCTGTTTAAATATTTTTCTCCCTAATAGACTGTGAAGCTTCAGGCAGAGACTAATGTTTTTTTCATTTTTGTGTTCATACTGCTTAGGATGGGCCCAACAAAGTGTTGGTATATATTTATTGACCATGTAAATGAATAAACCATTATTTTCTGTAAGGTTTTTTCCTTTTCAAAATACTTCCAAAATATCAACAAAATTTGATTGCAGAAATTATGTCTCCTACCATAAAGTGATTACGAATAAAGAATAAAGGCATATATTTATTTGCATGGGGACTGGAAAAGAAAATTCTACAATAAATTTGCATTTTTGATACTTTCATGGGTCTGAACAAGAACCCCATGGGAAAAAATAATATGGCCCATGAGGACAGTGTAAATGTTTTTCTTTTGTCTACCTGGCCTTGTTTACTGGTCATTGAAAGGTTATTTAGAAATGTTAGTATTTGGTGCCTTTCGTCAGTGTTGAAAGAAATATTGAAAGAATAGAAGTGAGGCTTAACAGAGTTTAGAAGAAAGACGTTTTATAGTGCCTGCTGAGAAAAAAAAAGCCATTATTTTTTGCACCCTGCCAGATAAGAGAAGTCCTTGGTAAGAAGAGGCCGAGAGAGATTAGAGAAGATGATGTAACATTCCAGAAGTAGAAAACTCTGAAAGCAGGTGGTAGGGCAAGGTCTCCCAATGGATGCAGGGCAGGCTTACAACAAACACAATCTGACAAAAACACAAAGAAGGTTAAGGTGCTCTCCAACTTAGATGTAATTTATACAATTGGCTCCAACTGTATCATAGTAAACATTGTAAGTTACATCACGAAGAGCTTTCTGAAATCTTCGATTTCTGTGACAACTGTACAATAAAAGGGCATAGGATAAAAATCTCATTACTTCTCATTTTTTTTCCTTTCAAGAGGTTTATAATATGTTTTGATGCTATGTCTTTGTGAAATTTATTTGCGTTGTCAAAGAGCATCATGAGACTGTCAGAAATAGTCTGAAGGCATAATGCTCTCATATCTAGTCTGTTATGATTCACCTGGAGGCATCGTGTCATAAGCCATACTATCCATGAGATGTTGATGTTACATACTTCACTGGCTCCCCTTAACGCTAACCCTGATCATAGCAAAATTCCTACTGACTATTGCAATATCAAGGCTGGGAGAGGTATGTGAAAGAGTTAATGCAAAAATTCCATCATTGATATGGAAATTGTATTGTTTCACAATATAAGCTAGCCTGATTAGAAATTGCTAAAATCAATTAGTTTGATGCTATTTACACTGACTGAAACTATATTCCCTAGTACCTACAGTAAAAGTTTTGCAAATTTTCGACATTTTTATGGGAAAAATAAAACTGCATTTAAGGCTGTTATTGAGATAGAAGAGTCACCTTACTGATGCTCAAATCTGAGCGTCAAAATCACCTCTGAATCTTTTAAACTTAGAAGACAGACCTTGTTGGTAGTACTGATTTTAAGTTAGGTTCTGTGAACCAACATGCAATGACAGATAAATAGAACTATGATTCAATTTTAGTTATTGAGTTTAAGAGGTAAATTTTAAGTTCGACCTCCTAAATTATGTGCCAGCATCACTTGAGCAGCAACTTCAAGCTTATAACACAACGCCATGTACATTATAACCCTTAATTCTCATATGTTTTAAGGCAAGCTTTATTCTCCTACCTCAATTTTATAGTTGGTAGAACTGAGGTTCAGGGAGATACATTGATGTGCTTGGTACTAGACAGTCATTAAAGGGACTTGGGACTTAAACCCACATCTCAGAATTCCAAATCTGAAAGCACACTGTTGAATATGGTCATCTGAGTCTAGACTACCTTTTTTATTTTTATTTCTATTGATTAATGTAAGTCTGAAATATAATTTTTAAAAAACACAAAATTTAGGAACTTATTAGAATTTTATATACAATACAATTTTTTACCATCAAGACATATTTCTGTTATTAGTTCAATGCAGAAAAAAATCCATGGCATATTAAGGTAGGATGTGATGTATCATTTGAACTGTAAATGCTGTACATAACTAAAATATTAGAAACATTTTCTCAAAAGGGACTATTAGTATACAATACTAAGGGTGGATTTAGTGTCAATAATGGTTATCTTTGGGTGTTGAAAATATGGGTGACTTGTTTTCTTTTATATTTCTATGCTTTCCAGATAATCTTTAATGACTATGCAATATAGCATTGAAAAATATGTTTAAAAGAAAGTGACTTCCTCACGGTCTTCGATTTTATTTTTTTAAATATTTGATCCAGTCTAACCTCTAGTGTATTGGAATTAAAAGAGCAGTCCAATTTTTACCTTCTCTCCTCCAGGCCAGGAATAACCTTTCATTTCTAATCAATTACACCAGGTGGGCACTTAGAAGTTGCTTTTTCCAACCCGAGTACTTCAGAGCTCCCTTAAATAGGTCAGATATGCTTGTTCAAGATAGGAGCTCTAAACAGCTGAAGTTCTCAAACTGTTCTAGGACTGTTCTAACAAAACTGAGTATCCTCTCTTTATTCTATTCTACAGTGAAAGAATTGATCCCAGGAAAGAACCAGTGGAGCCGAGAGGCACCCAATAGACTCTACTGATTCCATAGTAGGTGCAATATTTGCTCAATCGACAGCCTGTCTATTGATCTTGAGGCCAATACTATGCACATAGAAATGTCCAGAACTCTGCCTTTGTTCTTGAAGAGACAGTGTGAAAAGCATGCTACTAGGTTTATATAACCAAGTATTTAAAGTTCCTTTGAAAATATATTTTAAAGTTGATTATGCCTATTAAAAATATTCGACAATCCTATCCTATATTCTAGTACATAATTCTGGGGAAAAAAAAGAGTCCTAAGTGTGATTTTATTTTTGAACATGTAATCTTCACTCAACTGAATTCTTTTAGGTCAAAGTCCATATCTTAAGTATATTTGCACCCACATCCTATCCCCTAGCATCAGTAGGACCTAAAAATTATCAGCTGAATTGAATGAATAAATTCAACTGAAACATCATGAGGCAGTCTTTCATATTACACAGAAAACAGCTGTAATTTTACTATGGGGAAAAAACTCTTTCCTGATAACTGTTAAATTGTGCCAATTTATAAACCATCCCCAATGCGCATACACACACTCACATACATATATTATTTTACTTTAGTCTTTTAAGTATCTACTCAGATGATATTCTCATACCATTATATTTTCCTAGTGCAGAGATGCAAAGATAATTCTCAATGATATCACTACACAAAATCCCATAAAATGTCTTAATTTTTTTACTTTAATAAGCTTTCTTGTTAAAATAAAATCTATATTGCTACAAGCCTTGTAAATAATTTCTGCCTTTGATAACTAAAATGTTGCAATTTCTCATTTACTGTTCCTGATTCGGCTGGGGTTTCTATGGGGGCAAGACCAAAGGGTTATTTCTAGATGTGTTCAGAATAAGAGAAGACATTTAGTGCAGACATGATGCACTGCGGGAAATGTGGACTTGAGTAGTCATTAAATCCATGTCCCTATCTCAAAGCCCAATAGGGTTCATCATATATTCTTCACTAAGTGATTTTGAAGCCTATCTTGACTGACATCCCCCTCCTCCCCAATCACCATACCTTTTTCTTGGCCATCAGGTCGTGTTCACACTCCCTACCATCTATCAAATTATGCTGTTTAAGAGAAATGAAACTAGTTATTAAGGACAGAAAGTTGGAGCCTATTCACTTAAAACAACTAAGAAAAGTGTGTAAAAAATAATTGCAAGGAATATACAGCAGATAATAGTGCTAGTACCAAAAATGTCACCTGTACTAATAACTTTTGTAAAAACACCTATAGCAGATTTATTTCAGTAGCATAAACACTAGAAGAGTCCTTTGACTTCCAAGAAGATGAAATAATTCATAGGTCATGAATACATAAGTTTCATTTCTATAACCGAAAATATTTCACCACTTCAAGAAGTATTTATGAGGCAAATTACTGGAATCGCATGGAATTAAATTTGGTTTTATATAGCACCTTTCATACCCCAAATATCTCAATAGCATTTTTAAGTACAGAAATGCAGTGACAATTGGAAACTGAAGACGCTATTATGCATTTAAGGGCAGATGATATAGGCTTGAATTCAGAAATGTGCTTTATGGATTCAGGGAACAGAATATTCTCCCACTCATCCATTACAAGTTCTGTGTCATCTTTATGTTCTACTTGCACTTCAACTAAGGACATGCAGTGGGGCCTTAGCGCAATAGCTTCCATAATCATATAGTGACCTGTCCTTGGGCTGGGGGGAGAGGGTTGCAATATTAGATAAGCTTTGGTTATAGAATTTGAAATCCTCAAATCTCTGGTCCTGTGATGAGTGCATCATCATTCTTGATATAGCATATTCAGTGTAACACGCCATTTGATACCCAGGATATAAATACACTTGCATTTAATTTCATGGGAAGACAACAGTAATTGGATCAAGTTTTATGGCAAGATGATCAAGAAATGGAAAAACTGGAGAGAAATCAACTTATCATATAGTGGAATTACAATTTGTACTAGGCTGGAGAAAGATCTGAAATAACACCAGCAGCAGCTTTTTCAATAAAATGTGGGGGGAAAAAAATACAAATAAGTGATATTGCCCTTCATGATATTTTACATGGCAGAAATGTTTGTAACTGGAAAGTATTGTTCATGTCAGAGAGAAACTCCCAGGGAAATGAAAAGCTAATAAAGATCAGCATGAAATCTGGAACGGTTCTGAGCAGATTGTTCACTGACAGGGAACAGTACTAAATGGAGAAAGCCCCACACTCAGTGGTTGAAAGGTTAGAAATCAGAATTGTACATAAAAGAAATAACTTTTGCCCTTTGCTCTAAGCTAAGCCACCATTATGCTATAAGTGTTAGTTTCACAGTGTGCACAAAAACTGGTGGTTCGCCGCCCCTACTATTTTCACTTCTTTTTTATCTCTTCGGTCTTAAATCATGAGTTCATTTTTTTAAAATTTTTAACTTATATCTCATTCTATAGGCTTGATTTCTCCATTTCCCCAAAATATCTATAGTCGTAATTTATTCTCCACCTCCTTTAGCAGCAACTCTGTGCCCATCAGCATGAAATGATGATTTACATTACTCATATTTTTCATCGACTTTAAGCATTTCCTGTGCATTTCGTGTTTAAGAAATTCTTACTAGAGTGGTTTCTTGCTTTTATTTTCTTTAGAATTTATCATACTATATGTATTGTCATTAATTCTGGATCCAACTTTATTTTTTTTTTTTTGTCTGATTCAGCTCCTTGTCCCAGTACTTGATGAGAAGAGTCTTAAACATATAACATCTTTCACACAGACACTTTTCAGATCCATTACCTTTACTCTCTGACATTTCCTATCTTTTAACATCCAATCACATTACTTCTTTGAAATACTTTTTAATTTGTTTGGGGGATGTGGGTCCTTTATAGTTTATCCAACTAACTACCCAGCTCCTTTTTATTGGGGGATTTCTTTTATTTATCTTCCACTTCTGCAATGTGGATTCCAAAACCCAGAGTTGGATAAAAATTCTCAAGCGGAAGATGGGAAAAACAGACCCAGCTTCAGATTTTGCTTCTGCCACTTACTGTGTAAGCCTGGACAAATCATTCCTTCCTATTGCCTTGTTTAGAAAATTAAGATACTTACAACATCTGCTCTACCTATACCATAGAATGAATAGGGGAATCAAATGTGATAACAAATGCAAAGATTTGTAAACTACTATAGCAGACACAGGATGTTTTATCTTACTTAGCATTCTTTCCTAGGACATCATTCTTTCCCCCTCATAACTTATGGTTTGAGTGGCATCGCCTCCTGCCTTTTTCAGCCTAGCTTAGGGGTAAGACTGCTATCCAAGCTTGGCCAGCCAGATCCCATGTCAATTGCTTAAGGATACAAGTGGATCAACAAGACTGTCTGCCAGAGACTTACATATTGAATAATAGTTGGGAGTGATTTATTGAGTCCAAGGATGATATTCTGAGGAAGCTATCCTTTATTCTATGATGTAAATGCCAAGAGCTGATTTCTGTCTTTCTGCAAAGACAAGTTTTTGATATTTTCTGCAATTCCAGGAGAAGCCCAATATTCAACTTAAAGTATCAATAGTGCTAAGGCTGAGAAATCTTGCTCTAGAAACTGGTATTATGATTAGTACATAATACATTCATTCTGTCACTCCTAATTCTCAATAAGTATTAATTGAATAATTAAATGATTGACTGAGTGAATGTAGATAATCAGATGGAAGTCTTTAGCAGAGTGGAAAATCTGACTGCTTATTCCCTTTTTGTTCACAGGTAGGTAGAGAATATATTGTCCAGTGTAATGAGCCATGCATTGGTCTCATACCATAAGGGCCCTGATTCTTTTGGAGGGCAATAAATGTGCATTAATCATTTTTTTTCATCCTTACAATGGTTGGCTTATGGCAAGATATTTGTAGAATAGTTCCTACTTATAGGGTAGTTCCTAGGCTGCTATTACACAAAACTCTGTGGAAAGTTAAGAGGCAAAGGAAATTCTGAAAATTCCGCAGATTTCTTATAAGACACACAAATAACTATAATGAACATTAGTGAATATCTCATGACAATTTTACCACACAACTCTGTAGAGATAAATCTCATTTCTTTCTTCTTATCCTACATTCATCCTATTTTTATGCCTACTTTTCCCAGTTTTCAAAATGTTTTATTTTGGCATGTCAGCAATTTGACAGCACCTCAGTAAAATGAAATGGATGATCAATTTGTCTCAATTTACCTGGGACTTTTATTAGTTTTAGCACTGAAGTTGCCTATTCTTGGAAGCTCCCCAGACCTAGGCAAACCAGGATGGTTGGTTTTCCCATCTTGTGTCCCTGATTGGTTTTTTTTTTGAAAGCACTATTACCTTCCTCTGGTTTCTAAGAGTCCTCACATCTCTTCTTTCCTCCTCTCTCTCTTCCTTTCATCTCTCTTTCCTTCAGTCATTAGGTCTTGGGATTCTTCCTTTATAAGGCCTCACATTTACCTCTTTCTCTCCTTCTACTCTAGTGATCTAAGTCCTCCTCATTTATCCCCGTAACCTGGACAGCAGAATAATATTTGTAATGTACCACCTCATCACATCACTCCTCTACTTAAGAGCTTTCAATGATGCTTCACTGCCTAAATGATAAAACTATGATCCAAAGATCAGGATCAGCTTTCTACTTTAATTTATAATATCTTCTTTCAATTCTTTCCAATATGAATTCTATAGTACAAATAGATCTTCTCATGATAGCCGAATCCATTTTTAATTTTTTCAGGCATTCACCACATGTTTACAGTTCCCTGTACAATCTAGGGATTGTGGTACATCCTAGAGAAAAGATGAAATGAGAGAGAGAAAAGATCTCTATCCTCATACATATTGTCGTCTAGAAAGTTTTCCTTATTAAAGATTTAGAGAGGAAACTAACATTGTATACATACATACTTAAACCTGATTCTACATATATTATTTCCTTTACTTCTCAAAAAAAGGTGAAACAAGACCTCTTATTATTATTATTTTATATCTTATATGAAAAATAACTAAGGCTCAAAGAAGCTACATTACTACCCCAAATCACACAGATACACGAATGTTTTATCTTAGATCTATTCGTCTGCAAAGCTTGTGTCCTTTTCCTTGTACTACATGCTACTCTGAGGAGCTTGTTTATTCATTCTTAGATCATGTGAGACTCTTGGGTAAGCTGCATGCAAATCCAACTGACCCATCAAGGTGCAGCTTAAAGAGGTGACTGCTTTACTACGTTTTCCCTTACTCTCCTCATACTCTCTTAATTCCCATAAACTCTTACTATCTGAATCAGTCCTTTGTCATTAGATTAAACATTGTCTTGTCTTACTGTATTGTGCATTTGTGTCTTGCAAACACAGATAGATTGTGAGCTCTTTGATGATGGGGATCGAGTTGTATATTTTACAATAGTCTCTATAAAGCCCACCATGGTAGTGCTTTATACATAGCAGATTCTTATTAAACATTTATTTTTGATTGTTGAATAGCACTGCCATATTCTATAAAATTTCATTCAGATTGTGTCTGTGCTGCTTAATTTTGAGATGGCCTTAACAATACCAATTGGTCATAAGTACTTGAAAGTTGGAACTATATATTTTTAACTTTTGTGAAAACAATTCCTATCAAAGGGTCTGGTGCATGAGATGCACAACACATATTCCCTAAATGAATAAATGATTGAATTAGGGACTCTGACTTTTTCATGGTAACAAGTGGTATATTTTCTAGGTCCTTCTGCAAATGTTAATCAGATATGTCTTTGACATAGGATTATGTTGGATCCA
Organism: Rousettus aegyptiacus; assembly: GCF_014176215.1. Classification (NCBI taxonomy): domain Eukaryota; kingdom Metazoa; phylum Chordata; class Mammalia; order Chiroptera; family Pteropodidae; genus Rousettus; species Rousettus aegyptiacus. The sequence goes on from NW_023416284.1 coordinate 48,622,319, forward strand.
GAACTTGGTTATTTGTTCACTAAATGACTTTAACCTTTTCTTTAACAGCTATCATGCCTCAGTATCTCCCAGTTTCCATCAGTCTCATATGTCTCTGACAAAGTTATCTCCCTTCTGCCTCTTTGATCCTGTCATCCCATTCCTCAAAACCCTCCCCTGACACACAAAACTAAACCAACTTTCAGACTGCAAGCTTCAAGTCCTTTATCAGTCCTGGCTATTTTTTTCGTTTTGTTTCATTTATCTCTTTTCATTGCTTTAAACATCTCTTTTCTTTAAATAAAAATTAAATTCTCCCACTTCTATCTTTTAGTCAATATTTTGAAAAATATCTTTCCAACTTGGGGATACCTTTTTTTTTTTTTTTTTTCAAATTACATCCATTCTTAACTTTGAAAGATCAGCTCTGAGATTTTCTCTTCCATAAGTCTTCTTCAACTCTCCTCTAAAAAACAAACAAAAAAACAAAACTAAAAACAACCCCCCCCTCCACACACACAGAGTCAGCCTGTAGGTATAAGTTTATGTCTCAAATGGTTCATTAATCTGAATTAGGGTGCTCATATCTCAATTTTCTTTTTTTTTTCTGAGGCTGAATGATTACATTTTATACCTCTAAATATGTCACTTTCCCACTCAATACCTTTTCAAAGACTTTCTGCTGCCCAACAAATTGAGCTTGTATTTAAAGCCCTAGTGATTGATTTGAAGTCCTAATTTGCTCTGTACTTTACCTACATTCCATTATCCTGACAAACTTTTCTTCATATCCCACCTAAGCTTTCTTACCTCCAATTCTTTTCCTCTTAATAAACCCTTCTGCCTAGCATACTTCCCTTACCTTCATGTCTGCATATCCAAAACCTGCCAATCCATCAACACACAGGCTAAGTGCCAATTCTTCCATGGGGCTTGTGCTAACTACCTCCAGCCAGAACCCCCACCTGGGCAGTCATAATGATTTCTTTGCACAATTGATCACATTCCACATTGTATATGAATTACTTATGGATGTTTTTTTCCCTACCTTCTCCCATGCCTAGAATTATCTTCATCTCCTTTTCATGTTGTAATTTCTTCTACTTTTGGATATCAGATCATTCATTATTTCCTCAGAATCCTTCTAAGAATTACCTGGACAGGTCAAATATCAGTATTATTGCTGTTCATAATACTATGTATTTGTTCATGGCACTTGTCACATGGCAATTTACTTTCAGTTGTATGACTATTTCAATAATTTCTACCTCTCTTCCTCTAGACCTTTTAGTACCATAATAGAAGTTACTGTGTCTCTTTTGCTCCGTCAAAGTACATATTCCTAACCAGGCACAGTATTTGAATTGTAGTAGGTACTTAATATTAGCTGAATAAGTGAATGAGTGATAGGTATATTTTACTACAGGCTGGGATGATAATTCTTAGCAAGGATCACATGTTAAAGTGATCTGTCAATCAACCAATACCAGCAATACTTCTGAGCTGGGAGTGTTGATGAATGGACCGCACATGGGCTCTGAGTTAGATTGCTTCAATTCTTCCAAATTTTTGTGTAATCCTGGGCAACAGGACCTGGCTAAAGTGGGGCAAGCAAGGTACCTAGGGTTAAGGTATAAAATTTAAGTACAGTCTTAGAGCTCAAAGGGTGAATATCACCTTAAATTTTGTGTCCTGAGTACCTTACTTCCTTGACCTTGGTCTCCAAAACCTGATGGGCATTTTCCTTAAACTCTGCCAGTCTTGGTTATCTCAATTATAAAATGAGGACAAAAAATTTTGTATCTTCCTATTGAAAGATTGTTTTAAATATTAATGAGATGATATGATAGTGTACCTGGTATATAGGACTTCTCAATAAATATTAACTTTATTTCCCACTGGCACCAAGCCTAGAGTAGGTTCTTGAGGCAATGGGCCCAAGGTACATTGGATGGCATAACAAAACCATCATCTGGAGAAAAAGTCAGAAAGTAGTCCAGATAGTTAAATATATAGCTATCGGGTATGAGAGGAAAAAAAGGGAAAGAGAAATGACAGAAAAAACTCATTTGCTTACTTTACAATTTGCCTAGGCCTGAACGATAATATATTAACAGTAAAAAAAAAAAAGGTATTGGGGTTTTCTTTTTGGCTTAATTCCAGTTGTTTAATTTTTACAATCTTACCCCATATCATTGCCAAATAATTTTTTTTGAGGCTGATTAGTATCCCAATCCTAACAAACAGTCCTGTCTTTCTCATGGATCCTGAACTTTCCACTCGGTGTTTATCTTCTTTATAACGGAAAAACTGTTACTTTATTTTCAATCAATGGGTATTCATTCAGTGTTACCTATTTACAATATCAAGTGTAAAACTCCTTGATGTATAAAGAAATAATTGCCCATTGCTGTTTTCAAAAAAGAACTCTTGTTCTAAGACTTTGGCTGAATTAACAAAAATATCATAAAAACTTTTGATATTTGACATTTCTATCATGTCATAAAGTATTTTATACCCCCTAAATCATATATTATCTTACTGTATACTTTTTAAAATAAGACAGATCACTTCTAAATGATTGTCTTTAAGATTTGCATAATTAGCTAAACTAAATTAACATCCTGAACTCGGTCATGATTGTCAAACTTGAAGGTCTTGCTTCTGTTTTTTTTTTTTTGAAGAAGTTTGAATTAATTTATTCTCTTATAAAGCTTGAATGCATAATCAGTTTCTAATTTGAATAAGCAAACTGGTCCAGAAAATTCTGCAAATTACTCTAATAAGTTCTCTTGGTATTTCCCAGAGAAGGCTGAACAAATGTTGATAGAGGAACACACTGTTTGCGTATGTCTAATCTTCCCATCTGACTTATATAAATGTCACAAATGAATCACAGACACATATCCAATGTCAAATTTCCATAAGATGGCCTGAGAAGATGCAATCTACATTTAAAGACTGATTAGAGATGATGGATTTTTAGCTTGAAAGAAATTGATTATTGAAGTATAGGTGTCAGGGAGGACATAAAAGTACGGAGAGAGCTTTGAAGGAGCGTGTGCATTCAGAAATACATTAAGTGAAGATACTGTTAAGAAAATAAAGTCAATGGCAGTTTCTCTCTGAATGTCATATGCTAGACATTGTTATAAAGGCTTAACATAACTTTTCTTATTTTATCTTTGAAAGTTAACAAAACTTTCCTTAGCCTGTGAGCAAATGGGATCTCAAAGAGGTAAAATGACCACCCAAGTTGCCAGAGAGGCAAAACAAATAGCAGAAAGGGATTCGAACCCTGGTCTGTCTCATTCCTGAGTTTATGGTTTTAACCACCAAATCATATGTGGGTTTAGTTACATTAACCTATTAACCTTTATCCTTTTAGAACCAGGTGTTATAAAACAGTTAGCATTATTGGAGTAGTAGGTAATTGCATAAAAACCTTTAAATAAAATTCACTTATCAGTAAAATCAATGATGGGATATAATGCACTATGGGAAAAAATACTCAATAGTATAGCCTGAAAGCCATAATTGTACTTCAAGTAGGAATGGCCTAAGTTTGTTAAGGATGCTTTTTATCCTTTTTTCAGGGTAGGAAAAGTCTTTAAAGATCAAGTAAAGATTTAATAGCTGGTATTTGTGATATTCAACAGATCCTTTTATAAGAAGAACCCTTTCATGACAGTTAGAGAGCAATGGAAATGCAAGAGGAAAATCAAGCACTAATAGGTGCTCTCAAGGTAGTTTCCTTTTGTAGTGCAAAGCAGGCCTTAGAAATCAGGGCCGTGCCCAGCAGGATGGCCCCCTGCCTGTCTGGAGACTGTGAGCACCAGACCAATCATAGAAGACACTTCAAATGATTTTACTGTGGGAGTGTAGCTAGAGAAGCTTTTGTATTAAAAGCCAGAGATTGCACTAGATGTGCAGTTAGAGGAGACATTTGGCTGTGATGAAAACAAAAACCCCAACAACAATTTTTTTTTTTATCAGAAAATATGAGGAGCATTTTCATTTTCTTTTTTGGGGTATAGCTTATTTAAAAACAGTCAGTGAATCAATTAATTGATAAACAAGTTGTGGTACCAAATTTCATTTAACATCGTGATGCTCAAAAGTAATAATTCATTTATACTGGCAAAATTGAGAAGACTTAGAAAGATACGTACTTTGTGTGTGTACCGCATATGTGTGTGCCTGCTTATAGTAACATTAGATAATAGGTAAGTATATGGAGATCAAGGGGAAGGCAGTGGTAAGAAAAAAAGATGGAGCTGTAGACATGCTGTAAGGACTTGTGCAGTTTACTCCTTTTTATTGGATTACTAATTTAATTAACAAATATTCATTTAGTGTCTCTTATGTCCCTGATACTTCTCTAGACCCTGGGGAGTTCATAGAGAACAAAAAAGATACAAATTTCTGTCCTCATGTAAATTACAATGCAGATTAGATGGGTATGGGAGAGAAGGATAAACATAATACCTCAGTAAATTACATACATTGCATGTAAAAAATGTGACAATGCTATGAAGCAAAATTAAGCAGTGAAAAGGAGACTGAGGAAGGCCAGGAATGGGGCATAAAATTTTAAACAGGGTGTTTTTTGAGTCATTAGGGAGGTTCTGTATGTTTTTATTTATCTCCTTTCAGGAACATGATAAGACTATATTTCTTTGCTTTGTTGAATTCTGGCATGGTCAGGTGACTCACTCTGTCCAATGGAATGTGAACAGAAATCATAAGTGTCACATTTGAATGGAAATCTTTAAGAGAAGTTCACGATTCTCCAAGTTTTCTTTCTCCTACTATGGTGATCACTGACTAGACTGTAGAGGTTCCTGAGTCCAGGGGTGAGAACGCAGGAAGCAGTGCCCTCTGCTGAATCTGATGGTCACGCAATGTGAGCAAAAAGCAGACTTGATGGTTGGTTGTTGTTACAATATTACTGCCCAACCTGAGAAATATATATGGTCAGTTGGTCAAACCAGGCTGCCTATTTATTTCTCAAACTAGTTGCTCAAATCAGGCTGCCTATTTATTTCTCAGGCTACCAGCAGACAATGTTAAACAATGGAATCCTTTATAGCAGGGGGTCAGTAAACCACAGGCCAAATTGGATCCATTACCTATTTTGTATGGCCTGTGAATTGAGAATATTTTTTTACATTTTAAGTGATTAAAATAAAATAAATCCTATTTTTCAACCAATGAAAACTATATAGAATTCAAATTTTAGTGGCCATAAATAAAATTTTGTTGGAATATAGCCACACCATTCATAACATTGTTTATGGCTGTTTTCCTGCTACCACAGCAGAATTAAGAAGGTTTGAGACTGCAAAATCTAAAATACAATCAGAAAAACTTTGCTGAACCCTGTGTCATAGCAGTCACATGGGTTATATCATTGCTCAGAAAGTGTAGAGTAACTCTTCCTGAGCATGGGATCTGTAGTGTATAAAACTTTTTCCCTCAAAGATCCTCTAACAGAAGAACCTGGGAAATGTAGTGAATAAGTTCACCAGGAGAATATCTTATCTGCATTTTTGATTGTGGCACAATAAAAGTAAATTCATAGTTTATGAAGAGCAATTATAAACTGAGACAAAATGATGCAGCTACCTGTTTTGTACAAGGCTCTGTGCTCGACTCTCAGCCTTAACCTTCAAGGAATCTAACATCTAATTAGAGAGAAAAGACCCCAAAGAATACTAAAAATAAATACATGGAACTCTTGTTAGATGAATTGTATAGCTAAGAATCCAAAGGAGAATTGATCGCTCAGAAGTGGGGCATGTCTTATGGAGGAGGTCAGAGTTAGACTCATCTCTTTCCTGAGCTGATGCTGTTGCTTTTAAACCCTAGTTGGATTTTGAGACATCTGCCAAGGCTCCATGTAGTTAATAAAGGTAGATTAGAGTCAAATTTTCATCCTCTGTCAACAGCTCACTTATCTAGTCCCTTCATTAAAGAAACAGAACAAAACAAAATAAAACAGAATTTCACATCAAAGTTGACCCCAAATTGTATCTAGTCAGGCTGTAAAATTACTACATATTACTGTTACTAGGCTACACATTATTAGTACCACACATTACTCTGCTTTTGTTTAAGTATGCCTCACAATGATTAAGGAATATAGCAAAAGGAATATGGGAAATGATTCAATGGTTTTCAGTTATCACAGGCAGTATGGTTAAGTTTACTTAACAAAATACCTCCAAATTCCTCTTGGAGCTTACATTCTAGCAGGAGCAGAAAGATTATAAAATTTAAGTCTAAAGTTTAAGCATAAGTTAAATTATAAATAGAATGTGATATATACTATAAAAATAGAGACTGGTGAGGAAGATGGAGAGTTCTGGGAAGTCCAGCCAACATATATGTGTGGTCAGAATTGACCTCATTGGAAAGGTGATAATTGAAGAAAGAGAAAAGAAAAGGGGACAGAGTCATGTGCTACCTGGGGGAAGAATGCTGCAAACAGAGGAGATATAAAGCCCTGAGGGGGTTTATTCCGCTACACACGTCTGGTGTGTAGCAACAACAGCAAGGAGGTCCACCGGAGTGAGATGAGCAAAGGGAAAAGGGTGGGAGATAAATCTAGCTGCAGGAGAGGAGAGTCTGAAACCAGTTCTGTGGAGTGGCATAAAGATTCAGATGGTGTTTTATACAGGATTGTCCAAATGCAGTACAAATTGTGGGTTGCCCTTGAGCCAGTTCTTAAATCTGGAGAACTCTTTTTCACATTTTTAATGATTTTGTTTTATGTGTCATTGCCACAAGATTTAGTCCCTGTCCATGGTCAACATCATGTCTTCATACAATATACCTTATGAAATTGATAAATGAAAGGAAAATAAGAGAAAATTGGCCAATGTCGTCTAAGAAGTCATGCATTTTGGCACAAAGCTTGAGGCTGAATTATGGTGTTAGGTTAGTCAATAGGTTAAATTTAGCACTAGAACTATATAAATGGATTCTGAGGCTGTGTTGTTGCTTAAGGTATGAGAGAAGCCTGCCTGAGGTTTGGTAGTTTGTTAAAGTAGATGTCATGTTGTAAAAATAGAAAACAAGGTAATAAATGAATGCCTGGAGAATTATATAATCTGTATTGCACTTGCTATCTGTCATTTTTGCTTGTATTGCAGAGTCAAACTTCAATAATGCTTTAGTAACAATGTGCAAAAGGACTTCGTTTTTCACTGTCATATTTTAGAAAGTAAGAGGTTTTTAATAGAGGAAATTTTAACTAGTGAACTAATTATTTTGATTTGATAGAATTTTTTAATTTGCATTTTTGGCAATTATTTATGACTACTATAGATAATTAGGGGTTGTGTGTTTTCAGAACACTATAAACAGCATTATAAACATTAGCCGAACCATTTATTTCAAGAGATGAAACACTTTATACTTTTGACCTTTTATAAAATATTCTATTTGAAAAAAATTGCTTGTCAAAATTACAGCTCTCTTGTAAACAAGCTCTTAACTTATATATAACACATTTAAATCTAAGTATTTGGTGGTACCCATTGATGATTGTCTTTATAAATCAAACTGCATTGACTTTGTATAATTTAAGTGGAATTGTATAGCACATTGCAAATAATAAATTGTTATTACTTTCTAATGAAAATATTATGCTTCTCAGCATGTTTCATTACCAGGCCTCTTAACATACCTAGGGGTGAAAACTTGTTTCTTGTCCCATAGACAATAAAACAAAATAGAGTCCACAAATACAAATATAATATTAACCACTTAAATAATCCAGCAGTATCATTTGTCTTTTCCTTATAATCAAATTGGCAATTTTGGGGAAAGAAATGGTACATGTATTTCAGATAATTATTTTAGTGTTTCATTGATTATTTCTATTTATTACATTAGTTTATACAGTGGAGCTATGAACTACGTCTAATCCTGACTATTAATGAATTTTTCTATCTATAAATGATTCCTTCGCATCTGATGAATACATCAGTGTTAAAACTCTTACTACCAAAACTGAGCAAACACATTTTCTAAGACCTTATCAACCTTGACATGAAACAGAGGAGTAAAAACCTGAGTTGAATTGATGAAAGGTATCCCAAGTCATTAACTACTAATGATGGAGCTTGTAAAGTACAGCATCTCTGGGGAAAGGAACTGGCTTGCCTTATATGCATCATATTTTTATCTACATTTCAATAGGGCTTAAATATGTACTTCATTACAGGGCACAACTAAAATAGAAGGGCACCTGCTAAGTCAGAGCCATAAAACAGATCTACAGCCTGCTGGCATGTGAAATTTCTCTAATTTATATTTTTTATGAAACTACCCTCACATTATGTGGTTGGCAGCATAAATAATAAAGCATGTAACTTAAGCAATTTTACATTTACTGTACTAGTAAGTAAATGCAATGGCCACTCTTATTCTCAAACAATAAAAACTACCCAGCCTTTTCATGAAAGATGATTGCAATTTCCATTGGCCTGTATATGCAATAAAAAACCATAACTCATCAAAATTTTAGCTATTTTCTCTTAAGATAGAAGAGCATTTTGCTTGAACATTGGACGTGATATTAAATATTCATGGAACTGAATAGAGTTTAAGTACTAAGTAAAACTCAAGTTCTTTTCAACTAGATAGAAATTCTTTTTGAACTAGGTAAAAACTGCCACTAACCTGAAAAGGTGTTCAAACACACCACAGAGTGATTGCGCAATATGTTCAAAGTGCTATGGTTATTTGGAATTGATTTTTCTGAAAAGCCTGTTCCTCTTCTGAAATTGATTCATGATAACAGTTTCCATTTGGGTCAAACAGTATTTAACCGCTTGTAAATTTTAATTAAATGATTTGTCACTTTGAACACATAGTTTGTCATCTTGCAACTAAACGATGTGTCTTTATCAGAAAATGACTCACGGGGGAGGCATTCATCTAATTTGTCACTTGGACACCCATTACGATAATTCGGTTGTTGCATAGGGATAAAGTTGAAGGTTTGTAAAATAGAGTGCACCACTCTTAGTAAGCAGGATCACATTGTAAACTATTTAAAAAACATAATTTGCTCTATAATTAAATTCTAATAAGTACTTTACTTCAGGTCATTTTTCATTAGCAGATGTTTAACTTTCTGAGAAGAGAAAATTCGCTGGTTGAATTTACTATCTACATAAAAACATGGAGCTGCAAATGAAAAACTAGAAGCTGAATTAGAATTATCTGGGTGGGAAAAAACCCATTCATCAGAACCACTTATATCACCATAGATCTAGCTGAGACCTTGTCTGCAGCCTGGCTAATATGATCGGAGATAGCTTAAGACAGAGTGGTAAACAAATGACTAATCATTGAGGAAACAGTAGAGATTATAAAACCTTTCTTTAAAGAAGGATGTAGCTGGAGAAAGGAAGGTATTAAATCTATTAATTTTAGTGCCCAAGAATTATTAAAAAGTTAGCATATGTATGTTTAAGTGCTCAAGTCAAACAGGCTAAAGCCAATGATCGCTATACATTGCAGTGTAGTTGATTCTTTTTTACATTGGTACAGCAGGGACATTACCCAACAAGGAACAGATATGTTAGCCAAAATTACAAAATATGTCCATATATAACTTTATCTTGAAACTTAAAAGTCAAGTTCTTTTAGTCCTTTTACTCTCAGGAAGTCTTGAAAGGCTTGGTGATACCACAAACACGTGTGAAATGAAGGAAATTGGATGCCTAAGTCCCTTGAAGTCAAAGACGAAGCATTGGATGTCAATATTCCCCTTGGGGGCCTATATACTCACAACGCATAAAAATCATCTGGGAGCTTTTAAAAATTTCTTATGCTTAGACTCTATTTTCATATATGTAGATTAAATTGTTCTTGAGTAGGGCTCAAACATTGGTATTTTTACATTATGATTTGTAGCCAAGGTTAAGAAGCGCTGAGTGGAGACAGGCAGAGCTCCAATAATGTGCAACAAATGGGGTAATCTTCACAAAAGATGTGAGAAAGGCCTCTTTTCGTTGGTAGGATTAGCAATCCCATAGTCATTCAGGTTTAAAATTTAGAACTATCTTGAATTTCTATTTCTTCCTAACATTTTTAATCTTCCTTCATCCTTCCACTATCACCCTATCCAACTGTTTATTCTCCTTCTTCAATTTCTTTTTTTCTCTTTCCTCATTTTGTTTCATATATTTAGGGACATTTACAACTTGCTATAGTAAAACCATTTCCCAGCGAATGCTCTTCTCTGTCCCTCACATATATTTTTATTCCATTAATAAATGCTAGAAAAATCTTTGTAAAATACAAGTCTCATTAAGTTATGCCTCTGCTTGGAAAAATCCAATGGCTTTGAGAACTGCAACCATCTATCCCTACCTAGCTTACTAGTTATAATATGACATTACTATTCTATTATCTTTATTATCAAAGGAGTTCCTTGTCCAATAAATAAATGAAATTGTTAATTATAGGGACTTTCTGAGAGACTCAGCAACTCTTTAATAAAAAACATCAATAGTTTATACCCGAAGACTTTGAACCCCTTACATCAAAATCCTAAAAGTCCTCTCCTTGCTGTGTTAACCAATTCTAAACTATTGTATTGTGATTCTTACCAAGTCCTAACCAGGTCCGGCATTGAAAAATCTACCTTAAACTAAATATTAAGTTATCAATAAATTCTAACATTGTCTTCCCTTCTGGGGGTGGGGGGGGATGACACTACCAAATTTCTCAAGGTTGTCTTCTTAGTCATCTGCATGAACAACAAACTCAGCACTGTTTTATCGACATGTGGTGTTAGTCACATTTGGGAAGCCAGGATTCTACACTTCCTCAGTACCAATGGAACAGTGTCCCAGCATATTTTCTAAGCCTGGCGTTTCAGAAGTAGAACCCCTGTGATCTTTCCTACTTTATCTCTTACTATTTTCCTTTACCTACTTACTCTATGTTACAGATCGTCTCACGAACTTCTACTCTCTGTAGACATCTTATTACATGCTTGCTGTTCCACCATGCTGAAATCCACCTTTAGTTTAGTTTCCACCTAAACAAACATTTGCAGAAAACATAATACAATTAAACACTCGCAATTAAGTGATCTTTATGGTGCCTTTGAATAGTTTTACTTTAAGATCTATTTTTGAGTCTGCGCCAGCAGAGACATAAGGAGTGAGAGATAGAAGGGGTATTAGTTAAAAGAATGTAATGGCATTAATATGTCTATAACAAAATCACCTGACTGGCTATTATATTTTCCTAATTTAGAGATTTACAAACTTGACTTTCACTTTACCTTTTTCCAGTGTTTGCTGATGTTGGCCTAAACATAGCCTTAGAGAATTCTCAACATATGAAGTTTTTGATTATTCACCTTTTGGGTTGATGATTTTGGTGCAAAAAATGAAAGTCAATTAGCTTAGTGAGATGTGTGCCTTACAACAACATACTGATTCTTTCTTAATACCCTAAGATCTTTTAGGGACTTGAAAATTGGATGTACCTTGATTTATCTTCAGCTTTATTATCTTCTCAGGCAGTAGAACCAAGCTGACTGATCTGTATAAATTCTCTGGTCTCTATTTGTTTAGAAAGAATGACACATTGGAAAAATTTCCTTAGACCATTTGAGAGTTGGTGGTGGACAAAAGTTATTTTTGTTTCATTGAGTCATGAAAACATAGTAAATTTTTATTTTCTCAGTGAGAATTGAGACATTTGGAAGTGAGAATCAGCTAGACCCCCATTAAAAAATTATAAAACAAAAATAGGTAGACATGAAATAAAAAGTGTAAATATGGAAAATATATTAGATGTTCTCAAAGCGAAGACTTAAAACAAAAGACTAAAGATATAGTAAATTTTACTTTGGGACACTGGAACAAAGAAAAAGTGAACCATAAAAGAAATTCACAGCCAAAGTGATAAAACAATTTAAGAATATGTCTACATGAATGTATGTATAGATAAGAGAAACAGAAGGTAGACTGAAGGACTCCAATAATTGTCTGAAATGAATTTCTGCAGAAGAAAACAGGGAATAATAGAGAAGCAATACTTGATAAAAAAAAAAAAAAGAAAAACAGATGAGACTTTTCCAGAATTAAATAAACATATGAGTGCTAAGATTGAAAGTGTTCATTGAATACCAGCAAGATAAATGAAATTAAATACATACTTAGATACAGTATAACATTATAATGAACTTGCAAAGGATGATAATAAGAATATTCTAAAGGTTATCAGAAATGGAAGATAGATTATCTACAAAGAAACAACAATTAGACTGACAGAACATTTCTCATTAGAGTGGATATCAGCAGATAATGAATAACAGCTTCAAAGTACTGAGAAGAAAAAAAAAACAAAAGCAAAAGTGAAAAAACACCTGTCAACCCAGAATTAGACACCTTACAAAACAATTGGGAGGCAAAGTGTTAGTATTGGGCCTGCAGCTCCATCATTCTCTACTGGGGAGCTGGTTGGGGGTTGTAGAGGGAGTGAATGACCTTTAGCTTATATCCTTATAAATGCCAATGACCTTGAACAGACCTCTTTGCAGTATGACAATGGTATTTACTACAGATAGTCTTTATCTAGAAAATATTTTTATAGAATACACTTGGTGTAACTAGATTGCTTCTTGTAAATGAACCTAGATTTTATGAATTTGTGGGGCACGGCTTGCTGGAGAATGAGTGGGGGGTAGTTAGTCATTTAAGCATTTTATTTCTGTATTTATCAGAGTATAAATGAAAGAGCTTCAAATCTCTAATGGCTTCTTTTGTGAAAAATTTAGTATATATGCTTAACACTATTCTGTTTATTTGAACTAGAAACAGATCCTAACATAGGGAAAGGAACATTTTTGGAAGCTGCGTATGTTGGTTTTGAGTTTCTGCAGGAAATGAATGTTTTGCCTGACACTATTGTTTGCCCGTACCCTTTGAATCATTAATAAAGTTTGGTGCTGGGTAAGATCTACGATGTGCAGGAATGCTCTTTGACAATTCAACCCTTTGGGTTAATATAGCTATTGTTCAAAAATCCTGAACAAATTTTCAAGCATACATAGAATAAGAAAGCTTGACACCCACAGACTTGCATTGGAAGAACAAAAAATGTACTTTAATAAAAATAAAAGTTGCCCCTGAGAGAAAGAGAATACAAAGAAAAAATGGTGAATACAGAAAGTGGTATATTTTGGTAAAGTTAATCGACTATCGAAGAAAGAAAGAAAACAAAAACCGTGAATGTATATAATTATGTGTTGCTTAACGACTGGGATACATTCTGAGAAATGCATCTTTAAGCAATTTTGTCATTGTGAGAACATAATAGAGTTAATTTATACAAATGTGGTGTACCAACATTGTACACAAGGTCCATCATTGACCAAAACATTGTATTGTGGCACATGACTGTGTATGTGTCTGTCTGTGTGTATGTATGTGTCTTGTTTTATATTATTTCTTATAAATTTTTCTCTATATCAACCTTATTTGTCTAGAGAAAATATGAGCTACTTAATTGATTTATAATTGAATGGCAGAAAATAAAAAAAATTAAGACTATACTCGTTTTTAATAACTTTAATAGATCATAGAATAAATTCTTGACTCATGTCTCTTTTCTACCATGCAACTGTCATTTTGATAATATAAATCAAAATAAAACAAAATTTAAAAATGTGGCCACTCATATTTTACCAGGTGTATAGTAAGGAATTTAATCTTGCCCAAAGAGAGGTCTATCTTTTGCTTCTGGCTTCTGAGAAGTAACCTATAAGACCTTGAATTGTTAGCTTGATAGAAAGGTCCTTTTTTTTGTCTGAGGGTCTTGGCCCAGCCAGATTGTAACAATGTGACCTGAAGGCTTTGAGCCAAATCAACATGATTTAGGACGAGGGCTTTGAGTCACATGGTATCATCTCTATTTTCCAAAGGCCTGAAAACTGAGATCCATCATGTGGGCGGTCAACTGTGTATATGTGATAGAGCCCCAATAAAGACTTTGGAAACCAAGGTTCAGGTGAGTTTCCCTGGCTGACAATACTCTGTGCATGGTTCATATATCAATGCCAAGAAAGTAAGTCTTGACTCCCTGAGAAGAGGACAATGAAAACTTCACATTTGGAACTTTTCCTGGACTCTTCCCCATGTTCTTCCCTTGGCTGATCTTAATGTTTGTCCTTTAGCTGTAATAAACAGTAATCATGAGTACAACAGCTTTCAGTAAATTTTGTAAGTCCTTCTGGTAAATTATTAAAACTGAGGGTGGTTTTGGGAGCCCACCAAATGAATACTAGGTAAATAAAAATACTTAATGCATGCTTATGTATGCCATTGTAAGTCTATTTCTTTCACCATGGCTTGTCAATAATAAGCAAGTATTGTTGAGTATCAACTTGATATGTACACGAAGAAGAATATTATTTATGAATCAATTTTAATTCTAAGCAAGGCTATTGGTAATATTCCTTATATTAAAAACTGCTTGATGAATGCCATTTTAAAGTGCTAAGAAAACAACCAAGCAGCTTTGCTTAATGATGATATGGGCTAACTAAGAGATATTTCAAAGACTGTGTGTGTGTTTTAGCAGCAAATTTTGTTGACTTTCACTGGAAACCCATCTTTAGGGCAGAAAATTTGGCAGATGCTTTTGTTCAGCAGGTTTCTTGACAACTATGTATGAAAAGCTATTTTTTGCCTTTCACAGGAACTGGACAAAGGCTGAGGTTTGCTTTGGGTGACATTGTGATAATTGTTTCCCTTGAGGCTTCCAGAGCACCGATGGCAAGTTAGCATTTCTTGACTTTTGCTTTCTCTGGAGTCCTTGCTTCTTCCCTCTAATAGCACTGTTTATGCCTGCAGCGTGTCTGGCTGCCACCCTCCCTGCTTCATTGGGGCTTCCTCTTTCACCTTTTACTTACTCCTGTCTACCGGATTTACTGGATAAAGTGTCCAGTTACTTTAGTCTAGTTAGCTGCAGTTGTTGAAAGATAGGCAGAGGGGTGGTTTTAAGGAGGATCGGGTTTTGCAGAAGGTGAAGCCCTTGCTTCGACCGTGACCCTTCTGCTTGAGGCATTTTGTTCTCTTAGTAGATTATGGTGTTTCGTTATAGTGATTTTCAGTATACATTTTGGGTTTTGATCTCAGATGCCTCACAGAGAAACTGACGAGATATTCCAATAGCCAGACAATGATATTTCATTCTGGGAAATGCATTTTATTGTTTGTTTTTGTTTGTTTTGATATACAAGGTTAAAGATCAAAACCTTAGGAAGCTTGAGGGCATGAGAAATACAAATAATCATAATGATCTTGTACTTTTCAGTATAGTTTTATCAGTGTTTTAAAATAAGCCAAAGACTGTCTATGTTGAATTAAATATTTTTCATAAGTTCCTGTCAAGACAAATATGTCTTTATCCTTTGCCCTACTCTATTTTGTTCTCCCAAAACTGACCCACTCTCATATTATTGATTTATTTTGCTATTAAAAGACACAATCACTGTGGCAAACTCAAGATGTGTGTGTGTGTATGTGTGTGTGCACACATGTGTATATGGTATAAAAATATCCTGAACATTCTAAAGAAGTTATAGGCTGAATGTGTTATTCCTCTGATTCAAAATCCTCAATAGCAAGGGGAAAATTTCAAATTTCTTGGCATAGCTTTTAAAGTGTTTTATAACCTGGTCTATAGACCCTTTTCCAGCCTCGTAAAAAACAATTTACAGTTACAATGATTATTTGTGAATACAACACTCCTCCCTCTCATATAAAACATTTATAGTTGTAAATAGGTTGAGCCTCTGAAAGTAATTTTCTTTATTGACTTTCTAGTGTCTATCTCCTTTGCCCACAGTAACTTGATATTTGGAAACTGTGTTCTTCTTCTAGTCTCAGTTTGAGTAGGATTAATCCCCCATTTGACTTAACATATCAGCATATCTTGTTCCTCTGAACATACTAAATAGTTAATGAACCAAATTAGGCCAGAGAGTGAAAACGAGTCCCCAAATACATGTAGGAGCAACCAGAAGAAATCACTTTTTCACCCATTCCCCTGACAGTATTGTGTGAAAATGAGAGGTCTGTTACTTCTGTATCATTTTGCTATTACAAAGAGAAAATTAGAGTTGTTTAATATTAGCAAAGATGCCCGAGAATGAAGCTGATGTCATGGGTGGTAAACAGACAGACAAAGGGGAAAAATAATTTCTCAGTGAAACACTAAAAGCAGCTAGATCAAACCTTACCTAAAGCCTACATTTATCTTTTTTCTTAGCTTTATTAAGATAAAATTGACATATAAGTGTTTAAATTTAAGGAGTACAATGTATGATTTGACACATTTACATGTTAAAAAAGTGTTTACCACCATAGATTAAACCTTACCTGAAGCCAGCACCTTTTATATGTTTAGTTACATGAAGTAATATATTCCTTTTATTAAGCCTTTTTAAGTTTTTACCTTACACTTTAAAATATAGCCAATAAAGTCCTACAAACTACTACTTACTTAAACCAAATGAAAATGTAATCAAAGTAAAAAAATTTATTGATAAAACCTTTTCCACATGAACTAAGCAGAAATGATCGTTTTACCTTACTGACAAAAATAATATAGATTGAGAACTTAACTGGGCTTTCTGAGTTTCCAAATCTTTGCTTTACTTATCTTAAGTTCTGATTAGTTATGCTGGTCAATTGAATCTGCTCTAATAATTTACATTGTGCTTTTTTAGTTGGCCTAGATTTACTTCCTATTGTCTTACTCTTGTTTGTTTCTTTCTTCCTCTGCTGCATATCTCTTATGCGCTTGTGCACTACAGCAGTACCCTGGTGGGATGGAAAAAAAAATAGGAAAACCAGTATCCCATTTTAGCTGGTTGGATGTAATCTAAATAAATTCACTAACCAGTAGAATCAATCAGTAGAAAAAAGTCATTATAAAATTATGTCTCACTTGCTTGTTTTTTATTCCAGACAGGCTAAATATTTAATAGGAATCCAGGTGTTACTTATTCATTTTTATTAGGTCCTTCTGACACCCAATCCTACACTGTGATGGGCAATTAGGGTAAATAGATGCTTAAGGATACAACTTGGCTTCTGGGAAACTATTTTCACACCAATCCCAGTCTAACTGAGTTATGGCTTAAATATCTCTTGCTTAAAATTTTTAGTTACAGGCAGTACTTTGAACTATTTGTATTCTCTTATTCATGAGAAAATCAGAGAGTCTGATTGATATGAAATCTTTTTTCCCCACCAATATACAATTAATATTGTCATTGATTTTGTTACTTATAAAAGTGTTGTTGCTTATTAAAGCTTCTTAGTAGCTCTGTGATCACTTGCATGTAAATAAATTACAACTACACGATTGTTCAGTATGCTTTGGATATTTGTACTTCTTTTACATGGTTTACATAAATTTTACTTGGTTATGAAATTTTCAAGGATAGCTCACTTAACATTTTCAGGCTTCTAAAGCAGAGAAAATCAGCTAATTAGAATGGCCTGAAAACAATAAAATTGATAGACCACATTTTGGTCAACCCACATAGTGGCTATATTCCCCTAACTCCTATTTAATAATAATAATAATAATAATAATAATAATAATAATAATAATAATAAAACAACCAACACTTACTATGTGGCAGGCATTATTCTAAGTTCTTTATAGGGACTAATTTGTTAAAGAATCAAAGCAATATTATTGACAATATTATTTTGGCAATATTATTTTTCCCATTTTACAGATGAAGAAACTGGGACCAGAAAAGTTAAATAACTTGCTTAAGGTTTTAGGATAATAAGTAACAAATAATTAAAATTCCAAACCTCTGTTCCCCTGACTTTGTTCTACCTACTGCCCTTTTTCCTTGTCTCCCTCTCTCTCTCTTCCCCTCTCTCTTCGCTTCCTTCTTCCTTATTTCTCTTTTAGAAAACACTTATACCCTCTAATATACTGTATAAATTACTTATTTATTATGTTTATTGTTTGTTGCCCCTTGCTAGAAGGGGAACTCCATGAGGGCATGGATCTTTGTTTATTACCATACCCCAGGCCTGGAACAGTGCTGGCACAGCGTGGGTAGGCAATGCATATTTACTGAATGGATGAATGAAGTTGTAGCACCTTGCTAAACACAAGATGTCTGGCATCACAGACCTTGCTTTTATCTACAATACTATTCTGCCTCAGAACCAACTGACGATAAGTGGAACTGTGCCTATGGAAAAATAAGATATTTAAATATCTGGCCACACCGGAACTATGCTTAGTATCATATCTCTAACCTTTAATACTCTCAAGGAGCCCTAAGGGTAGGAACACTTATTCTTAGTTTAGAATTAATGAAACAGGGCCTCAGAGAGGTCAAATAACTTACCTAAAAATTATATGACTATTAAAGTTGAAGCCTAACTCTATTTGTTCTTTTTCCATCCAAATCTGCTGTTGCTTCTATTAAACTCGAATTCCTTTATTTTCTATAATAATAATAGCTAATGCTTATTAACAGATGAGCATCATTATTACTATTTTGCATGCTTAATTCATGTAATAAATTTTATTTCATAACTCCGCGAGGCAGACATTAATATCAAGCCTTCACTATGCACGGAAATGTATGTAAGATTTGCAAGTCACATAGCTGGTTGGTGGGAAAGCACTTCAGAAAGTCAAACCCAGGCCTTCCCGCACTATCCTGTACGCCTTCTTCCAAAAGTCTCTGATACAGCCAGCACAGTGGATGCTCAATCCATGCTCACCTGCTTGGAGGAACCGAAAAAAAATATATAATTGGAACGAATAAAAAATGTTAGTTTCTATAGACAAATATTTTTGTGGACTAAGTTTTTTCTCTTTATTATAATTGTCCTTCATGCAAAGACTTTTTGTGACCTAAAACATTTAGATACCTGCAACCCTTTTCTTGGTTTTGTTCACATATAATGGGTATACATAGGTGAGTCATTTTGTTTTGTTGTGTTTCTCTTTCCAAAATGGCAAAAATGGTAAAAATGAACTGTATCTATTGAACATCAAAATAAAAAAAAAAAACTTTTGAGTTGATTGGTATTTTTTGGAGCATGGTTTTATATGCTATTTAAATAGTCTTTAGCTATTTCTACTAAAGAAGACTTTAGAAACTATTACTCACTGTATGTTCTTTTAAAATAAAATCACTGTGTAAACTTTGTTGGTAAGAGATGATATCAAATTTTAGGCGTTGATTTTCTTGATCTTCCTCTTCCTGTGTTTTTCCTTTTAAGTATTTATTTGAGAGATCTCTTTTATAAATTTGAACTTTTATTTAAATTGTCTCTTTTAGTCATTTGTTTGCCTGGTGAAGAAATATTTTTTAGTCACTTTGCATATAAAAGTTACATTTATGCCTTTTGTTTAAAATTTATTAACTTGCCTTTTTTTTTTTTTTATGAGTTTTGTTTTTCTCATTCTCCCTGTACCTTTGTTTTCTGGACGCTAGCCTAATCACGAAGATCAGAGGCCCAATTTCTATAGCAAATTACAAACCATTGAGCTTCAGGACTAATGTACCATCTCATTTCCAGCACTAGGTCTTTTGATATTGATGAAACACTGAATCAGGAGCAATGAAGATTAAACCCCTGCTTATTTTTTAAAGGACCATTAACTCTTTTTTTTTACTGATACTTCTATATACTAAATGACCAAAAGACAAAACCAAAACCCACAACACAAATAGCTGTTCATTTTCATTGTTGCCAAAGCAGAAACACATTAATATTAAACAACCAGTTTTGAAAACAGTAGCACAAAGGTATTTGGGTTGAGTCACTGAGAAACAGCTTGCATATGTAGAATTTTTTTTAACATGGGAGGAAAAGAACACCTGCCACAGCTCACCTTTCTAAACAAAATACAACAAACTTAGGTGATGGTAAACAGTGAAGAGATATATTTGTGCAATTCACAAAATTATTTCTGATTTAAAGATCTTTGTACATGTGCTTATCAAGAAAGCATTCACTATTTTAAACAAATTCCAAAATTAAATGATATGACTAAAAAATTTTTGTTCTGCCTTTCCATTTTAATTCTCATTTCTTAAGTTTTTCATAGGAATTTGTACCAGTAGAGGACTTTGTAGCTTTTTATTATAAAATAAAAATGTTTTAATATATATATTTTTAAGCCACAAATAAGAAGTCTCCAAACTAGACATGGCAAATAGAAGCTGTATTTATCAGGATTATCTCAATACTTGCTTTACAACTACTTCCCTGAGTCCTTGAAAGCATAACTTACTAATTCATTGAGACATGTAGGCATTAATTTTTTTTTATTTGTTATTATTTTTATGCGTATAGCACCTGGTCTTCCTAGGTAGTCTCCCATTCAAGTACTAACCAGGCCCGACCCTGCCTAGCTTCCGAAATCAGACATTGGGCTTGTTCAAGGCGGCATGGTCGTAGACCATGGACCCTGGCTCCACTGGGGCATGAACCCAGGACCTTCTGTGTGTAAAGCAGACATGCTAACTACTACACTATGGAACCATGTCCTGTAGGAATTAATTTAACAAATAACACAGATAACTGTACAGCACCTGCAATAGGTGCTGGGGATGAAGTCATGAATAAAAGCACTGCCCTGATGAAATTTACATTCCAGTTGAAGAGGAGAAAGATAATTTAAAAACACAAAAAAGATTTAGTATAAATGAGATAAGGTAATAAATTAATCAGGGAAGAGAAATTGAGAATGGTTGTGTGTAGTGCAATTAGAAAGAGGGTGATTAGGGTAAGGCACATTCAGAGGTGATATCTGAGTAAAGACTGGAAGAAGTCATTGAAAGGTTGTATGTATATCTGGAAGAAGTGTATTCCAAGTAGAGTAATAGCCAGTGTAATGACCAGGAGATAGAATCCATCTGGTATGGCATGTTCTACAAATAGCACAAAGATCAGTCTAATTCAACAGATTGGCTGAAGGAGAGAAAATTAGGAAATGAAATCAGTGTAATGGCAGAGTCCCAGATAATTTAGGTTTATGTAGACTGTTATAAGGTCCTGGGCTTTTACCCCAAGTGAAAAGGGAACCTACAGAGAGTTTTGAGGAAAGAAATGAGATGATACTACTTAGGTTTTAAAAGTTGGGGATAAACTGCAGGGGAGCAAGCGCAGTAGTATGGAGCCCATTTAGAATGATTTGTAATAATCCATGATAGAGATAATAGTGTCAGTATTATTTCTGAACTTCCAGAGATGACTGGGCTCTGATCTGGCATTTGTATATGTGTATATGTAGATTTATACACACAAATGTATCAAAGATTTAAGGTGGGCGTGGCTCATAGATTTTATCTTCAATGACAGCTCTCATCCATTGGTAGAAGCTGTCAGGTGTGGTATGATAAGAAAGAGTTTAAGGTCATGTTCAGTTTCAGAGGGAAAGGGTCCTGTACTTGTGAGAGCATGATGTAAAGTACCTTTAATCTCTGTTCAAATGCAACTGTCACTGGTAAATTTTAAATAGCTAAGACATTCTTTCTTTGGCTTAAAACACATAAAATAAATGAATGTTCCTAGTATTTAACAGTAATTCCTATAATAGCAGTATCTAAAAAGAATTTTAAAATGGTACTTTCACTAACAATTTTCTTTACCTAGATTTCTATTCCTTAACACTAAAAATTATAAATGTATAAGTCATTTTCTATACTCTCTGGGAAATAACTAGTGTGTTCTTACAGAATATAAACTTGAAAATTGCATAGGTTTTTTTTTAGGTAAACTCATCAACTATTACCATATTCTCTTTAATATGACTATGGACTTTGAGCCTTGACCGAGAACTAGCTGATAACAGTTTTCTATGCTATTTCAGGTTTTCAAATAGGCTTTATGTGTACCAATTTTCATGGTGATCTGAGCATTCTTAAAGTGACTCCATTTGGGCACATGGATGAAATACAAACTAGATGTTACCCTCTAGTACTATTGGGATACTTTTCCCCTTCGCATAATGTTATATTTTTTATACCCAAGGCCAATTAATTTTATTTATTGCTAGCACTTTTAACCCTTGAAGAATACATATGAAACTCTGTATACAAGTGTGTAAAATAAAGCCTTGAAATGATTTCTTCAAAATAGCAATCATTTGCATTTAGCAGGCAGTGCAAATTTATCTTTCTGTATAATGCTGCTACTTCTTAAAAAGGCAATATCATAAATGAGATTATCCCTTCAGAAAGCCATCTCAGACTAAAATAAATCAAGATATGGAAACTTTATAAATGGCCTTTAACATATTGAATATTACCAGAAAGTGTATGAAACTCAAATATTCTAAGACAACAATTTATTGTGGAATTCTCAATGTAGACTTTTCTTTAAAAATATGTTATCAGCCTGTACTCAATAGTATCAATAATCTTCTATCTTTTCATAGCTGAGAAAATAAGCATAGAATCGTACAAATCAAAGTCTTCCATCCAAATTGCTCTTTATAAGGACAGAGAAACTGAGGTTTAGAGAGTGAGCAACAAAGACAATAAACTACTTAACTCACTAAGAACTCTTTTCAAGGCCTTCTCATCAAGATGGTGTAGTAAATAACTGCTATGCTTGTCTCCTCTCATGACCACATCAAAACTACAACTAAACATCACTGAGAACTGCCTGAAGACTATCTGAACAGAAATCCTTAACAGAAAGGTATATAGAAGAAGCCACATTGAGACTGGTAGGAGGGGCACAGAGGCAGAATAGGCTGTTCTCATACCCATATGTGGTGATTAAAAATCAGAAGGGATATCTCAGCTGCAGAGGCCCCCTGGAAGAGCAAGGAGTTCCAGCCCCATACCAGGCTCCCCAGCCCAGGGTTACAGCACTGAGAAAAGAAGTTTCTATAATTTCTGTCTGTGAAGACCATCAAGAATTATGGCTGAATGGCAGCTGGAGTACCAAGCATTCCTCTACAAGGGCCTGCACATAGAATTATTTGCTAACAAAATCATTCACTCAGAGCTCCAGCACTGGGCAGCAGCTCAAAAGGAGCCAGGGATACACAGAGAGAAACTAATGTCTGGCTTTAGGATGAGTGCTAGAGGGGCAGCTTTTTTCCAGACAGAAGTGCTGGCAGAAGCCATTGTTCCTTTGTTGAGCTCTCCCGGCTCCCAGCGTGCAGAATCAGGCAGGTTCCACATCTGAGTTTCCATCAACCTAACACCATTAATCCTGCCCTGGTGATTCCCTGAAACCCAACCCCACCCAAATTGCAGGACCACCCAAGCAACTTCCAGTGGCTTTTCCATATGAATGACCTGTCTTGGTTCATGCTGTGGACTTTTTTAAATCTCTCGAACATTTACAAACTCCAAAAAGCAGCATCTGGCCTTGGTGTGCCCTGAACCTCTTGATAAGTGGTGCCAAGTGCATCACTAGTGGCAGCTGGCCACAGTTCACAGCTTAGCTTCTCTCAGGAACCTCCAAGCCCAGCACAAGTGGAGATAATCTGCAGATGATATTGTAGCTCATACCAAGTGACCACTGTTAAGGCTCAGGCAATGGCTGACCTTGGCTTGCAACAGAAGCCCTCCCAAGAGGACCCAGAAGAAACACATCTGGTGGCTAGCTTCAGATCACACCTGGGCATCACCCAAAAACCTTCAAAATGACACACATAAAGGGCAGACAGGGAAGGCACCACAGCCCTGCTAAAGCAAATCCTGTTCCACAGGGTCAGCCCCTACAAAACAGCTTCTCCACAATACTCACAATCAATCAGCTTGGGGATCAATCTGTGTCACTGATATGCAAACAGCAACCAAAGCTCAACTGCAACTGGAGGAAATACACAACCCACACAAAAGACACACCGAAGCACCTGGCTAAAACGACTAGGGAGATTGTACCACTGGGCTCTACAGGACACCTACTACATAAAGCCACTCTACTAAGACCAGGAGACCTATTAGCTCTACCTAATATACGGACACAAACACAGGGAGGCATCAAAAATGGGAAGAGACAAAGAAACAAAGAAATGTGTTTCAATGACAGAACAGAACAAAGCTCCAGAAAAATAACTAAAAAAAAATGGAGCATGCAATCTACCAAATGCAGAGTTCTAAATGCTGGTTATAAGGATGCTCAATGAACTGAGGGGAAGAGTAGATGAACTCAGTGAGAACTTTAACAAAGAAATAGAAAACACAAAAATGGAGATATGAAATAAAAAAAAGAACTAATTAGAAATGAAGAATATAATAATTGAAATGAAAAAAATAGTAGGAGGAATCAATAGTAGATTGGATGAAGCTGAGGATCGAATCAGTGGTTTTGAAGATAAAGTAGCAGAAAACACTTAATTAGAACAGCAACAAGAACAAAGAATCTCCCCCTCCCCCCAAAAAAAGAGGATAATTTAAGGGGCTTCTAGGACAACATTGTGCCAACATTTGCATCATAGGAGTACTAGGAGAAGAGAGAGAGCAAGAAATTAAAAACCTATCTGAAGAAATAATAGCAGAAAGCCTCTATAACCTGGTGAAGGAAATAGACATACAAGCTCAGGAAGCGTAGAGAGTTGCAAACATGATGAACCCAAAGAGGCTCACACCAAGACATATCATAATTAAAACACCGTAGATTAAAGACAAAGAGAGGATCTTAAAGGTAGCAAGGTAAAAGCAGTTAGTTACCTACAACGGAGATCTCATAAGACTGTTAACTGATTTCTAAACAGAAACTTTGCAGGCCAGAGGGATTGTCAGGAAATATGCAAAGTGATGAAAAGCAAGGACCTACAACTGAGATTACTCTACCCAGTAAAGCTAACATTTAAAGAGCTTCACAAACAAGAAAAAGCTTAAAAAGTTCATTACCACCAAACCAGTATTACAGGCAATATTGGAGAGACTCCTTTAAGAAGAAGAAGAAAAAAAGTAAAAATACGAATAATAAAATGGCAATAACTACTATCAATGAACAATTACTTTCAATGTAAATAGATTAAATACTCCAATAAAATGACAGGGTGACTGAATGAATACAAATATAAGACCCTTACATATGCTGTCTACGAGAGACTCACTTCACCTCAAAAGACACACAAGAAATAAATAGAAAAAGGTATTTTATAAAAATGGAAGCAAACAAACAAAAAGCTGAGGTAACAATACTTATACCAGACAAAATAGTCTTTAAAACGAAGGCTATAATGAGACAAAGAAGGACTCAGTAATCCCACTTCTGGGTATTTATCCAAAGCATTATCTATAGTAGCCAAGATATAGAGGCAATTTGGGTGGCCATCAATAGATGAATGGATAAAGGAGAGATGGTGTGTGTGTGTGTGTGTGTGTGTGTGTGTGTGTGTGTGTGTGGAATGTTACTCAGCCATAAAAAATAATGGAATCTTGCCATCTGCAACAACATGAATGGATCTAGAGGGTATTGTGCTGAGTGGAGTAAGTCATATAGAGAAAGGCAAATGCCATGTGATTCCGCTTATGTGTGGAATCTAAACAACAAAATGAAGGAATAAACAAAACAGAAACAAACTCACAGATACATAGACCATTTTGATCGTTGCCAGATGGGGTGTGGGTTTAATAGAATGGGCGAAAAAAAGGGGAAGGAATTAAGAAGTACAAACTGGTAATTACAGAATAGTGATGGGGATATAAAGTAAAACAAGGGATACAGTCAATAATACTGTAATAACTATATAGGTGTCAGATGGGTACTAGATTTATCAAGGTGATCACTTCATAAGTTATATAAATGACTAATCACTATGTTGTACACAAAATTATATAATACTATATGTAAACTGTAATTGAAACAGTTTTTGAAATTATTTAAAAAAGAACTCTTCATATTACTACACTGATGATCCAAATTTTCCTTATATGAAACTCTGTCTCCAATTTCCATGTAATCAAATTGAACATAATAAATTTTAATTATTTGGATGTGATACCTCAGCTATAAGGTTTTTTGGCTAATAAAAATATTTACAGAGTTTTTTCTAATACCAAACAAAAATTTATTAATTAAATAATTGTCACCAAGATTGAAGTTATTCCAGTGAGATGAGGAACAGGATTCTTGGTAATTTCAGTCTTTGCTTCTAATAGGTATTTGTGGGAATAAACAGAGAAAGGAAAAATGGCAAAACAAGAGGCGTGGATGGGAAAAGATGGAGAAAAGAGGAAAGGGGAATTCACTCTACTACTTATCCTCTTCTCTTCTGACCATATCCTTTACCATATAATTTTCATGATGAAAGAAAAAAAGACAAAATCCAACCTATGTCTTTAGGCTTGAATAGAATATGAAAGGATTGGGAGGGACCTTTCTAGTAATCCAGCTGATGCTTCAACCGTCTTCAGCACATTGTCAAACAAAGTGACATTCAGACTCAAACATAGCATAATATAGACTCAAAACAGGTCTTGCCCCTTTAATCTCTGGAATCTTTCTATTACTAGTTCAGCCTCCACTGTTAGAAAATTGATTTTTAATGAAATATTTTTCTAAGGGTATGTTACATGAGTCCCATACAGACATTTCAGCATCGTTTTGTTTTCTTGAATTTAAACCAAGTTTAAAAGCTCTCGATAAAAATATGTATGCTAATTTATGTAAAGTATTTAGCACAATTCCTGGCAACAGTAACAAGTCAATAAATGCTATTAATAATATTGAAAATACTTATTAAATTATAACTAATGATGTTATTATTTCTTTTTTATTATGTAAAATCATACAATCTCTAACACCTTTACTTATTTTCTCCCCACAATGCTCTGTAGAATAATCTTGAGGTGTTGGTCAGATAAAGGGCTGTGTATACCTGATTTTCCAAAACAGCAAGGTGATACATTAGAAGAGTCTTGAATGCTTTTACTTCATACAGAGAAAGAAAAAACTCAGAGGAAGAAACAGAATACACAGAAGATTTTTGCCCTTCTAAGTTGTTTAAAAATGAAAGAAGATCTATTCTAAAATCTGCCAGTTTTTCCTTTATAAGACTACACCATATTTTTAGGAAGTAATCCCTAGTAATCATTGTGAGAGCCCAGCAGAGCAGAATCAAAAATGTTCTTGATGGAACAGTCCTACCTAATAATGCTTTGTCTAATGCCACAATAACATCTGAAGTTTCATTCTCTTATCCAGCTACAGAGGGACTACTTTCTTTCCTCTTTTCCTCACTGCTGCCTCCCAGGTCTATGATTTTAGTATAATATCTGTAACTACTCAAGAGCTCTCTCTCTCTCTTGAAAGGTGCTTTGTTCTCTGAACCCTTTTTAGTTGTAGCCCCTCTGATTATTTTGGTCCCAGAGTTTCATGCCTTTCACACATTGTTTTAAATTCCGCAAGTCACTTATTTACTCATAACCTAGGTCTTTCAAACCCCTTTGAGTTTGCACACTTTGTTCCAAACTATTTGCCCTTATTTTTGCGACATTATCCAAATTGACTAATGTGAAAGCTGGATGTGAAAGCAGGATGGTTCAAAATGAAAATAATGAGCCAGGTGAGAAGTAAATAATACCGATTTATAAAAGACAAAGTTTTGCTCAAAAAAATTTGCTTATGGTGATTTATGGTTGCTACATGCTCTAGTATCTAGTAACACAAAAACAAAGTATTTTGTTAAAAATACAAAAAAGTTTTGTAAGTTTTGTAAGCAAAATTTAAGATAATTTATTTGCTCACTAATTTTCTCTACAATGTAATAAACTTTCAGCAACCAATCCTATATTCTTACTATTCGATATGCACATTTTCTAAAACATGTTAATGATGTGGTAGATAGAGCAGATTAGCTTAGTTGGCATTTTTTCCAACATCCTGCTGATGGGTTTTGTACTGCAGACGTTGGGAAGCTAAAAATGGCATTCTCTGACTCCCTTGGTGTTAGGTTTCCAGATGTGATTTTTATTTCACAGATCAGATGTATATACTCAAGGCTTCAATGTAGAGCTTAGTTTAACAGACAGGGAGGCAGTGTGTGGGTCCCTTTTGCTCCTGTGAAATTTATATGAATGGAGGGGCTCTGGAGTTCACAGTGCTATCTACTCCTTGCTGATCTCGAGGTTCTAATTAAAACAGGGTTTTTTTTCCAGAGGCAAAATTTTTGTGATGGATTTCCTAAATTCTTCAGCTTTCTGAAATTGGCAAATTTACTATTTTCCTTGGCGGGAAGGTTTGCAATGTTATTCTGAGCCAATCCTGGAGGCCGTTCTAGAGCCTATTATTGCAGCTCTCTCAAACAATTTTGTCAGCACAATTCCCTGTACAAAGGCACTTTCTGTTTAGCATTGTATAGCGGATTTTGCAACTGAACTCTCTCTGATTCAAGTTCGAGGTCCTGAAATTAGGGTTTGATGTGCTAAATCTATTTGAATCTTTTCCAAAGTTACCATTCCATTCCTGAGTATATAGTCTTTTCCCAAATAGTGCCATAACTTTCTTTCTACCTATATTGTCATTCAGTGACTCACAGAAGCAGATTCTTCACCAAATTTTTGTCTAAATTAACCAAATACCTTTGCCACATTTGACACCAGGTCTACTTGTATTCTTTTTTATACTATGAACAGTTTTCTCCTGACTTCAAACATAAACCTTCTAGATAACTCATCCCGGATTCCTGTCGTTGAGTGTCTGTTACTTGCAACCACTAATGCACCAGAGTATATCATTCAAGATTCGATAGAGTTCCTTTCATCCCCCCACAAAGATGGTGTGGTATAATGAAAAGATTGTAAAATTTAGAAACAAATAAACCTAGACTTAAAAACTGGCTCTACCATTTTACTTATCAGTATGACTTTAAAATAATTACTTAACTTTTTGAGTCTGTTTCTGGAGATTCAAATACCTTTAGATCAAATGAGAAAATATATTCACATGAATATAGCCCATGTTTTTTTTTTTTTCTATTGGAGTATTACTTCTTTCCCATTGTATGAAGAAATAGTAAAGATAAACAGGTTCTACAATACAAGCCAAGGGAGGCAAGAATTTCCTTTGTATCAGGCCACATAGGAGGCAGAAACAATGACCTAAATTCAGTGGATTAGGGCCTTTAAATTTGAAATCTTTAGGGTAGATTGAAATTTATTCACTAAAAATACCAAGGCAGCAGCATGGAGTTCTGCTTGGACACTTTCATGCCAAGTGTCCAGTTTTCAATTCTTATCTCTCAAGTGTTCCCTTACTTCTTGTCCATTCTCAGACCTGGCTCCTCAGTATCTTGTTGATGTTATCAACTCCTAACATATTTTTTCCAATAAATTACTTTTTGGGTAAGTTCTTCATAGTTGGTTCCTGTCATTTTCTATAAAGAACACAGATTGGTAGAGTATTAATTTTTCTATTCTGTAAAAGAGGAAACTAAGCCACAGAAAGATTGGGTCACTAAATCAAGGTCATATAGCTAATAAGTAGCAAAACCAAGATTTAAAGTTGAGTCTTTCAGAGGCAAAACCCCAGTAAAAGCTGTTTTTCTGCTTAAACAGAGTTGTCTCACTAAACCCAAATTTGTTTAACTGGTCTTATTTCCCTGGAGTATATTCTATTCATGCCACTTTGAGTTGCTTTCAAATAGGAAGGGCAGAAAACAAAAGCCCATGCAGTTATATAGGAGGGGGATTTGCTACACTGCTTTCAATTCATCACACCTTGGCACTAAAGGAGAAAAAACTGAAATGATAGTATTTACTGAAGAGAAAAAAGTAGCCCCTTATCACTCCCCAAATAAAGCAATAACCTATGTTAATTCATGAATTAAATTGAATCACATTATCACTTAGGTACTAATCAATATAACCCACTTGAAATTTAAATGTATGACTCATAGTTTGAATAGATTCATACTATGTATTGGTTTTTACATTATAAAATAATATTGGGACTGTCAATGAGATGTCTACAGCAGACACACATTTCTTTTTCCTAAATAAAGAAGTGTAGGTTTTTAAATTATTCTTTTGTGGACTGTGTTCTTTTTGTTTACACCAAGATTGTCCGAAATCAGCCAAAAGCAATAACTATTACATATTCGTTTCAATTTTGAAATACAAATTTAGAAGTAATATACATTTTTACCCACTTAAGTGATATGAAATTACATTATTCTTACCCAAATACTGCTTATGACAATAAAATACAATGTTCCTGGACAATGACATTACTAAAAAAAAAAGTGTAAGACATACAGTGTGACCTAAATGAACATTGTTTCTCTAACTTTTGATGGATGTTTTTTTCTCTTTTTTTCTAACACACATTTATAGATATATAATGTAGCAAATATATTCTTCCTTGTTGGCAAAGTCCAGTGACTCAGCGGTATATCCCCATTTGTCTAAACTGGTCTAAGTAGTATTATTCCCTTTGCCTGTGATTGCTTTAAGAAGAGGCATGTGACTCAGTCTTGGCAATGGTCACATCTTAGCAATACCAGGTATGTAAAGGCAACACTGCTATGGGATTCCGGAGAATGTTTCCTCACTGATGAAAAGAAATATGGAAGAAGAAATGGTTCCTTTTCTTCCTTTAGACATTGATGTGTCTGCATGGAAGGTCTGGAAGTGCAGCAGCCAACTCCTGATTTTAAGGGCCATTAGCAGAACATAGAACTGAATTAATGCAAAGAGTTGACTCTTTGAGTCACTGAATTAACTAACTCTGGAGCTGCTCTCTTGTTATGTAAAATTTTGTTTAAGCAGCTCTTACTTGGGATTTTTTGCTATATGCAGCCCAAAGCATCTTAATTGATGCATAAAGCAAGTATTTCACAGAGGATTTTATTAGCACAATGACTGGCCTATAGTGAGTGTTCAAGTAGTATTTATTAAATAAGTAATGCAAGGAGATTAACATTATCTGGGACTTACAGAATTGAGGAAACATTTAGGAATCTATATTTATTTGGGGAATGATAATAATGAAAGGTGATTACAGGGAAATAATGAATATAATGCAAGTGATATGATGAGGGAAAATGAAGGAAAAGACACATTTTAGAACCTCTAGTGACCGCCTGAGGGCTTGACCCTTTTTTCTTGAGGTGAAATCATGAACTCACAATAGAGTGTTTTTCTCGCCCTTAGCTCTAGTGTGAATGTTGTTCGACACTGCCATAGCAAAGGCTGGCCCCTCCACATTTCTAGCCTATAGGCACCACACTAGCAAACATTCACTCATTCTCAAAAGGCTATATATTCAAAATGCACAGCCACCAAATGTGTAAAATATAAAACAAAATGGAAGAACGTGCATATTGATTTTTCCATCTACCAGCATTCTAGGAGGGAGAAACATGTCTTTTAAAGGCTCATTTAATTGGGCAAGGAGAAAATACAAACTAAAATGCAAAGAAGAGTCTCAGATGAGAAAGAAAGGTAGAGACAACACTAAAAAGAATATACATATATTATATATTCTTCATGAATATATATATTCCTTTATGAATATATATGCATATATATTTATAATCACTCACAGAGAGAGAGAGCCTATCTATCTCTATAAGTGTCCCTTAGACACCGGATACATTTTCCCTCTAATAAGTTCTAAACCATTTACCATAGTACCACCTCTTGAAAATTATCAACTAAACTTTAATTGAAAAAACATAAAGGCTTTTTCTTCATCCTCATTATCAAGACCTCACAGTTAGGCAGGCCTTTAATCTTGGAACGCTAGCCTTTGAGTATCCATAAGAATGTACAACTCTGATCATTCTCCCTTATCTCTAACTACAAGGCTCCTAGTTAAGCAATTTTTACCCTTCCTTCTGTAAGCAGTTAATACCCCCTTTCCATCTTTTCTCTATGCTCACTTAGAGTTTTTACATTTATGGATTACTCTCAAAATTTTCTCTAAATAATTTAATACAAAAATATTCACTGGAAATGTACAAGATGCACCTGGTTTGTTAAAATAAAAGGATGCATAAAACTTTGACCTTACTTTCAAGAATCTCAAAATCAAGTTTAAGAGACAGATACTTAAATATTCCTAATATAAAACATATTGAGACAAATGTCATAATAAAAAAATCTTTAAGCAATGAAAAGCAAAGTAACTGGCCTCCTACTGGAGTCTAAACATAAACTGTTTCCTGTCTACCGATTATTGAGCTTGTCCCTTCATTTTAAAAACATCTTGTTTAAGAAAAAATTTATAATCTTTCCTCCAAAAGTTGTTCTCCACTGTAATGATCGTTTCTACTAGCAGTTTCAGTTAGTCTAGTCACTCATGCTAAAAAGATGTGTATTCTTTGCATCTTACTCAGATTCAGGCTCTCCATCTAGCCATTCACCAAGTTCTATTCATTTTTCTTTGTGTCTCTTTTATCCTTCTGTTCTATGGTCATTATCACCCCACTAGTCCCAAACTGGATCACTTTATACCTGTATTGCTGCAATTTCCTAACAGATGGCTATGGATCCAGGCCTTCCTTCACCTAATTCATCCTGTGTACTTCAAAGAATCAAAGAATTCTAAAATAGCAAGAGATATTGTCCTACAAAGCAAAAATATCAACATATTAATTTGGAAATGTAGGTGAATGGCCATCTACTACCTGAATACTTATTGATGGAAACCCAGTTCCTCGAAAACTTCCTCATTTAATTTATAATTGATAAAAATTCCTTATATTGCTAATCCTATGCCTTTATTTTGCTCTCTGTTTCTCCACTGAATCCTAGCTTTGCTTACTTGAAATATGTAATTCCATCAAGCCTTTGAAGAATGCTATTTGTCTCTTTAAGCCCTATTTTAAAAAAGAAAAAAAAACCTGACTAAACATACACAAATTATGTACCCATAATTGAGCCTGATATAAATTTTAGGCCTCACCATTTTGATTGCCCTCATGTTGGTACTTTACAATTATGAGCATTATTTAAAATATAGTGTCCAGAAATAGACTACTTTGGAATTTCTTGACGTAGAATTTTCATCATTCTACTCATCCCACAAAGTCAAGAATTTCAAATAGTCCCAATTTTTATTGCTATAACGCACAACTCCTGAATTAATGTTCTCTTATTTATCTCAGTTTCCTAAGGTGTCTTCTGCTTTAGCTGGACTAGGATCCTTACTTTAGCATTCCCTTTCATTCATTCACGTATCCTTCTAAGCTTTTCCTTATGTTTATCTTTTGGCCTGAAATGACTTATCTCTTATCTATCTTAACCTTCTCTTTCCTTTAAAACTCAGTTCTAGACTATATAGTAAGGAATCTGGCTTTGCCAATAGATAAGTTTAGTCTTTGTCCTGGACTTTGGGAGATCTCTAGGCTTTTGGAATGTCCTGTTTGATAGAGTATCTTTGTTTGCCTGGGAGCTTTGGCTAACTGAACAGTCTAATAATGTGGTGTATGACAAGGACTTTGAGCCATGCTAGGTCAGTTCTGACCTCTGGAAGAACTGAAGAGTAAAGGTAGCCTGACTTTTGCGAGTGACTGAAAATGAAAAGACAGCCACACAGGCAGTATGTGAGTGAGCCCTAAAAAAAAAAACAAAAGCAAAAAAAAAAAAAAAACTGAACAAAAGCAAAAAAAAAAAAAAAACTGAACACAGGCAGTATGTGAGTGAGCCCTAAAAAAAAAAACAAAAGCAAAAAAAAAAAAAAAAAAACTGAACACCAAAGGTTTAAGTGAGCTTCCCTGGTTAGTAATACTCTGTATCATCACATAATGTATCCAGAAGGAGGTAATGTCATCCATGACTCCATGGAAGAGGATGGTCAGAAGCTGTGCATGTGGGCCCCTCCCAGACTGTGTCCTGTACAGTTCTTCCTTTGGCAAAATTTGTGTCCTTTTTCTGTAATGAGTACAACAGCTTTCAATGAGTTCCTGAGTCCTTCTAGTAAATTTTCAATCATGAGGATTATTGTGGAGATACCTGAATTCATAGTTAGTGGTTTGAAGAGAAGGTGGTCCTAAATATCCACAAAATTATAGCTTGAGTTTGAAGGGAAAGTAGTCTTGTAGAGACTGTTCCTTCAAACTGTACAGTTGGTTAAACTCACTGCATAGATCCACTTCCTTCTTGAAGTGTCCTCTAAGTAACATCTCCCTCACTGATATTCTCTTCTCCTAAATATCTATAGTATTTACATTGAATATTATAAAATTTGTCACAAACATATATCATTATAGGTAGATAATTAAGTAGACATTATGATAAGTATCAACAAAGGTTTGGATTTTGGTAACCACAGCAATTTAGTACTCTGGTAACTTCTGAGATCAGGAGGAAGTAAAAAAAAAGTTGGGGGAGAGAAATTATCTATATAATGCTATGAAAGGTAGAAGAAAAAGGAGTTAGTTATAATACTGGCAGGAAGACAGTAACTATTTTCCTAAGAAACTATTGTATTAAAATAGTTCAACAATTCTATCAACATTTATTGAGCACCTATAAGGCTCAATAAATGCTACCAACTCTCCAGGAATGAATACTCGATGAAAGTACCTGATAATTTTTCCAACTTTTTTTTTTTTGACAGAAAATTATTTTAGAAGGCTTCAGGTTTTAAGAATCAATCTCTGCTTTTCCTACATCTTAAATTT
This sequence comes from Rousettus aegyptiacus, assembly GCF_014176215.1. Classification (NCBI taxonomy): domain Eukaryota; kingdom Metazoa; phylum Chordata; class Mammalia; order Chiroptera; family Pteropodidae; genus Rousettus; species Rousettus aegyptiacus. The sequence continues at coordinate 48,656,942 of NW_023416284.1, forward strand.
CAGCTGAGTAAGACTATCTACATTCTCACTACCTATGACTGGTAGTTACCTCAATTATAACTTTTTTCTATTTCCTTTTCATAAAAAAGTTGCCCAGTTTAATAGAAAAGGATAATTTTAAGTAATATAAGATATCACAAAATAGACAGGAAGAGTAATCATGAGCAGCACACAAGTAGAGCTTAAATGGAAGCAGGGCATAAGAAACTAGAAAGAATAGAGAAATTAAAGGATCAGAAGTGGGCTCACGTTCCATCTGCAACTAATTCGGGCAATATATTCAAAGAAATTTAGGAAAGTCCTGAAATTAGAAATGGTGATGGATTGATTCTTGGTTTGAGTATAGCAGCAGGTGGTGGAAGAGAGGATGGGAAGAACGAAGGCACTCATTGGCCAAAAGTTTGAAATTCTTTTATTGTATAATATATCTTGCTTTCCTGGTCTTATTTTTACTTCTCTTAGAACTGTAAGGGGACCAGGATTTATGTTTCCTTGGGCCGAGATTATGACAGACTACATTCTTTTTTCTTTCTTTCTTTTTCACCAAGTTAGTACTTTTCAGAAAGAAAACAACTCAAATAGGCATCCGGGAGGATCCTGAAGGACCCTAAATTGGGACAATTTTGTAAAAACCAGAGTGTTTGATTATCTTCGTGTTCTGTTCAAATAACATTACAGATCCTGGCCGAGCTAGGAAGATGTGCTCTAGATTGGTAAGAAGGCAAGAATTCATTATTTACCTACTAGAGTCCTATGATAACCTATCAAAGGAATAAATGTGGAAATCCTTATTTTATAAGCAGTGTCTACATTCCATTAGACCCTTTCATAGATTAGTTAAATCATTTTTTGCTAACATTCATCCTCAATACTGGAAAATTGATCAATCAAAATAATGCATTTGATTTTGATGTGCTTATTCTGGTTTCTGTTTGAAACACTAGCTTTTATGACTCAGATAAGTGAAGCATAGTGTATCCAGTTTCTGTAATGCCACCTGACTCCAATTACTAGAAATAATTGGGAGAAGAGTTTATTAACGTTGAAATGGGAAACACATGTTTAGTTGAAGTTATTTTAGCTAGTACTTTACATACCGGGCTGGGTAAGTGTGGATCGATTGACAGATGATGCTGTTGTTTAGTAAAGATAAATTTCTTTCTGATTGAAAGAGAGGCATTTGTTCAGCAAACAAGATATATCTTTATGATTTTCTGTGTTCAAATAGTCTTATAAAATAATACCATATATGTATATGTATTGTAAATACCCATGAAAATATTAGGGTTTACCCTGACACTTGTTTGAAAAAATGTTTTTTTAATAGAAACATTTACTCTTATTCCATAGTTTAAAAAATTCCAAATATGCTTTTCTCAAAATAATTTGAGAACCTTTTTGAAGCTGAGGGTTTCAATCTCCTTTATGAGATCAGATGAATAAATTACGTTCAAATAGCTGATTACCCAGGGTAGAATTGGTTTGTTGTTTCTCTAAATTGCAATGGTTTAAAACTAATTTTTTTGATATATAATCTCTATGTCTTTTAGAAGTTAAGTAGGAAGAAGAAAATATATTTAATTTCAAAACATACAGCTGTAAATACATACAGCATAATGAAAGATGAAGATATGTAAATCCAACCAAAAAAAGTCTCAGGTAAATAAAACATAACGCTAATGTTTCCTATGATTAGACATTCCTTTTCCATTTGTTAGCTTCTGTTTCATTCAAGATAAGATGTTAAATTACATAATTTTTATGTTTCAGTCAGGATAGGATGCTAAATGAAATGAGAAGTCATCTCATGTCTTTTACAGAAGCAAATGTATGTTGAATTAAAACTTGTAAGCTAATAGCTGCCATAGTTCCTAGCATAATACTAAAAACTCAAGAATTTGTTAGTATTATTAAAATATATTTAGTTTCTGTAAGTCTAGACCTAGGCCTATAAAAAAATATACAAACAGAAAAACATGGACTGTTCTAACAGCTGAGAGGTAGTGGTCATTAACATCCCCTTATCTTGGAACGGTTTAGCAGTTCTCCACGCACATTAAGATAAAGTTTGTTGCATTAAAAATCATAGCATTGTAAAACATGCCTTTATCTTTCTCAAATACTTTCTTCTGGGTTAGGAGGTATCCTGCAGTAAGATATTATGATGGACTAGTTGACTTCCCCAAGTCTATTAATCTATGAAGTGAAAATTAATATCCTTTCATCAGATGAGACTGATATCCAATTATCAGCAGAGCAGATGTGCTTTTCTGCTGGGTATAAAGAAACGGGATGTGGATATCATGCTTCAAGAGGTATACCAATATAAGTAGGACATTCTCACTCTTGCTTGCTACCACTCTAAAGATAAATTGCTCGAGTGTGCAGCAACCTCCTGCAATTCTTCCAAAAAAGCAGAAGTGAAAAGTACAGCTATGAAAGGTCCAGCTTGGCTCTCTTCATCAGTAAATTATGGGAATGCAACTCATACAGCTGTTATGGGTACCTGCTATCTGCCAGATCCCCTTGCTTCCATTTCTTCTGCCCACTGGGTATAGCCAGTCATTTCCAAAAGCTAATTTGCAGTTGATTATGCAATCTGCCAAACCCAATCAATGTGCATACTCATGACCACTCATAAGATTATTTGCCTTAATCATAGGAAACCTCTAGGTCATTACTCCACCACAGGGAACATATTCAGTGGAGATAGTTGTTGGGGTACCCATTACCCAGCTGCCTGCCAGGTCTCTTGGCTTCCATTATTTTTCATCTCTCGGATGTAGCCAGTTCTATCCAAAGTCACTTCAAAGGCAAATCCATTCCCTATCAGTGGGAAACCCTCTGCTAACTACTGACTTCTGAGGCAGCAGGATAAAGTCAGGCTTCTTTCGTTTTCTCTTTATTTTTTTTCCATTACCTTTTTTGACTTACAATAATATTTTTATAATTATAGGTGACATACAATATTGGTTTCAGGTGTACAACATAGTAGAGATCTATATAACTTACAAACTGATCACCCTTATACTGCTAGTATCCATCTGACACCATACATAGTAATCACAATATCATTGCTATATTCTCTATGCTATAATTTATATTCCCATGACTATTTTGTAACTACTATTTTGTACTTCTTAATCCCTTTCCCTCTTTCACTCAACCGCCCCTCCACCCATTTGGCAATCATCAAAATATTCTCTGTATCTATGAGTTTGTTTCTGTTTTGGTTGTTCCTTCATTTTGTTCTATAGATTTCACACGTAAGTGAAATTATATTGCATTTGTCTGTCTCTGTCTGACTAACTCCACTCACTACGATATCTTCTAGGTCCATCTATGTTGCAGATGGCAAGATTTCATTCACACACATATTATGCTAGGCCTTATTATGAGCACTTAGGATGCAACAGAAAAGAAAATTGACAATATTCCTGCCTTTATGGTGCTTATATTCTGGTAGGGATAGAAATATTAGTATCTCTATTATAGGATTATTTCTTTCTGAGCCCTGATGTAGCCATAGCATCCTTCTCACTCTTTGCTCTGGTTAGTCACTATCAATCAATAAGATTAAGCAAGTAGGATGAGACCTATTCACTATCTCTGATCTAGTGCATTCTGCCAGTGATAAAGAAATAGCTCAACCACAAAACAGAGTCCACACCACATTGTATTGAAATATCTGAATCAACATAGTTAAGCCATAACAAATGCCAGTTTAATGTATGGACCATTAACTATTTAAGCTACATCTCTTTTCTGAGTATTACCAAACTGCTAAAAAGTATAATTTTGTTTATTGAATAAAATTTCAATTTTAGAAACACATCTTTAAAGGCTTATTTGTTAACGGATTATTAACAGAGGCATTTTTATAAACCTAAAAACCAAAAAAAAAAAAAATCAATCATATAGTTTCTTTATAGTTCTGTAAATATAAATACATTTCAAGAAAATGATCTGGAGTTAGTTTTTCTTTAACTTGCTACATATGGCTGCAATTGTGTTGGATATATTATTGTCAATGACATCTTGGTTTGAGCAAGTTCTAGCTGCAGCTATCAAGATCAGGTCAGACTGAGAGTGAATAAAACCATGTATGGCCAAATGAATGACTTATAGGATGAATCTCAATGAGAAAATGACAATAATCACTTTCTTGATTTTATCCTACTCTGAACTCTCCACCAGTACCCTAGTTTTATTTTTTCTTAATCTGATTTCTAAAATGAAAACTCAATATTTGACAAGAGTGATGTCTTGCTTTTGGAATTGATCAATTTCTTCACATCTGTCACATAGAGGTTCCATCTTTGTTCCCCATACAAATTTTTTTGAATTTCCAGAGAGCAGATGATGTACCATCTTATCTTCAAAAAATTTTCCCAAATTATTTCAGCCAACTGAAATAGACTCTTCTCTAGTGTCCATCAGCATTTAATGTTTATAAAAATAATAGCATATGTAAATATGCTGATTTGAAATATTTTGTCATACCTCTCTTATGTGGTCTTTTAAAATTTTCGCAAATTTTGTTCTCCACAATAGGATAGGCATTAGTTTGCAAATGGTACCAAAAAATAAATATTAGATTTTTCCTGTATATATTATTGGCTCATATATTTTTATTATTTATTTACTCCATACACATGTGTACAAGCATATACACACAAACACTTCTGTTTGGGACCTAATAAGCTGATATCCAATAAAGACATAAGTTTTAATCACTTGACATATATACATAATTGATTTATATTCCTAAGAAAACAATAGCATATTTTCTTTAAAATTAATATATTATTTAAGACATTAATGGTGATTCAATGAATAAAATAAACTTTAAACTTACTATGAAGTAAATAATTGCAACATAATTTTTAATGTAATTTGGGGTCTAGAGGATCCCACAGTCTGTAATATTCCTGGAAGTCTCAACCATCACTTTTCTGGGTAACAAAATGGATTTGCCTTAAGTTGAAAAATTATTATACCTAGGCCTTGTTATCTGACTCTACTTCGAAGAGCTATGTGACTCTAGATTTAGCCTTGACAAATCTTAGTTTATATATTTATAAAATGAAGACTCTTTTATCTCTATGGGGTTTTTATAAATAAAAAAAACAATATTCTATGTTGGTACAAATACATGCACTCCTTGGTAACATGACAAAGTGGTAAAATATACAAGAGAGTGAAGAGATAATGCTTATAAAAAATAGTAATAAACTTCATGTAGCATAAGTACAGATGAGAAGAAAAAAGATATATAAGGGTCATTTATATATCTGCCCTCAAAAGAGTTTATTACAGCTAATGCAAATCAAACATAAAGCTCTCGTTAAAATAAAGTATACTAATTACTTATTTATGTATTCAAAAGTTAAATATTCATCAGCATCTTGTCATGTGTACAGAGTTCTATTGCTTTCTTTCTTCCACCTTCAGAAGTCAAAAGACATTGACATAAGGATGAAATAAAAGTGATTTATCTAAACTCTAGATTTATTATAAATTTGAATATATAATTTGGTATGCTCTGTGGTTATTTGGGCATAAGTGAGATCTTTTGGAAAAGAAAGATACACTCAGACCTGAAAGTTGGTACATTGAGTGTACTCATAATTCTTTCAGGCTATGAAATATCTTCTAAGGTATAATTTAGTCAGTAAAACTCTTGTGGCCTGAAACAACGTTAAAATGCTTCCCAAGTCTAGAGCCAAATTCTGGGAGTGGCTTGATGACCTTCAAGATCCAGGTTATAAAGAAGTTTTGGAGTGTGCCTTGAGAGACTGCACAAAATGAAAACAAAGCATTTTGTCTGCTTTTTAGTCATCTTAGCTGCAAGTGACAAGTTCATCATAATATGCTCTACAAAGCCTTTGGTTAAGAAAAAAGGAGTAGTATCCCATGTTTAAGTAAGTTTAAGAAATCCAGAACTAAAATTTACCAGTTTTCTTTACTGCAGGGTCTCTAAGAATCTCTAGTGTGTTTTTAATGTAGGACTTAAATCTTCAAGACAATGATGCAATATGCTGTCTCCAAATCAATTTACCAACAAAACCATTTTGTCTCAAAATATGCCACAAGACTAGTATTTGTGGTCAAGTATATAAATTCCCCTCTGTCATCAAAAGCCTTTATTTCACTATTACACATCACATGTATTACATTTAATTGTTCATTGGAGACTCAACAAAGTGGAAAGAGTTTAGCGTCCATGAACCCAGAGATTTCCACAGAAGTTCTACAGAGTAGAAGCATTATTCTTACTTATTGATTCTATGTAGATCAATGCCAGGATGTTGTAAAATAAATCATTTGATAGGAAATGCTTTTCTGGTTGTTTTCAGATAAGCTGAGTCAAAAAAAAAAAAAATTCTTCTGGCTACAAACTATCATCATCTGTATTTGCATCAGGGTGATTGGTCGAAAACACACCGAACCAATATTAAATATAACTAACATAAATAATCTCTTAGTATAAACACATAATAAAGCATGTCCTTCTTCCTTTATGTTTAAACTTAAATTGGCCAAATTCTACATCAGGATTTTAGAAAAATAAACCCTCAAGTAATGCATCTAACTTAGGGTTCATGTTATAACATCTACAGTATAATTGTTTTCTTCCACATAGGTGGATTCATTGGAAATGTGTTAAAAGTTGAATTACTAAAATTTTAGATGCAAATAAATGATAAAATATGATGCATGAGAAACTGAATAATAATTTGCTTAATTAAAATACCATTATTGTTCTTCATTCCAAAACTAAACTGATATTTTCTTCCTTTTTGTTGAATCAAGTGTTATGTTTTTAAAATAACTGTCAATTACAATGAAATAAATCTTTTTAAAGATAAAATGTTTTCTGTTGGCTTTATTAAACATAAAAATAGCTCTCCCCCTCCATGTATGTATATATTCTACCATAAGAAAGGACTAAATGTCAGTGATATACAATATTTATATTTCTGTTCACAGAAAAACTATGTATGATATTTCTAAGCTAAGTAGTATTTAGAAGAAAACAAATAGTATTAAAATTTTAAGAATTATTTAAGTAAAATGAGCTATAGGAATAAGACGTAATAGAGACTATGATTAATTTTGTTATATATGTAACATGGACAAGAAATACCACATAAACGTAGTACACTGATATATATGACAGATAAAATAATTTATCTGGATAGAAGAGTTATAGATACAATTTTACATATGATTTAGAAAGGCTGAATTCAGACAAATCTTATAGAAATCAGTTCTATTACTTTATAAATAGACTTTATATAACAGCTCAAAAAATTAAAGTCTGGGACTTTTTTTGTGTTAACTAGAAATACTTAGTTCACTAGATTGCATATATCTACCTGTTTTCTATCTGATACAGAAATCTCTCCCGACTCCCACCTCTCAAAAAAATGAGCTATGAGGAAAAGCACACGGAGTGGATTTTATCTTGGCAAATTTGCCATTATTTAGGGGTCTGGCTCTTAGTTTTGTGAGGCCAGAAATGTATTTCTTATGTTCTTTAGTTAATAAAATCAGGCGAGTGGCTCTTGCTACATACATTCAGAAGAACCTGAAGAAGATACGCCCGTTTCTAAATGTAAAATAAAAATGCTGGTTGATCATTATCCTTCTTCTAAAGGCAAGCCAACATTAGCACTGATCTCTACCTTTATGAAGTACATTAGCATTTATAAATATTTTCTTAAAATATCTCAAAGCCCTAATAGGTATGCTTTTACTTTCAATTTACAGAAGAAACTGAGGCTAAGGGAAGTTAAGTCACCTGTTTAAGATCACCCAGCCAGCAATTCACAAAGTCAGATTCAAAATTAGGTCTTGGGCAGCTTATCTTGATACAGTGTCTCCAAACTGAGATATGTATGCTTTCCTTTTAAAGTTTTGGGGACCCGAGACTATGGGCATGAACCCAGGATTTTTAAAACCTTGGATTATTATTTACTACATAGAGGAATGTCTATTTTTTATATCTGGCAAAATTATTCTTTAAGGATTATCATAAAAAATAAAAAGAAAAAAATTAAATTTTCCTAGAATCTGTGAGCCCTTAAAAGTATGGGTAAGAGTCACAGCTGAGAATCTGGCTTAATTTTTAAGATCACAAGATGTAGAGTCATATAACCTCTGATGGCAATGACTCATTCACTTATTAGCTCTCTTGGCTTTAGCTTCTTCTGTAAATTGGGATGAAAATATCCACTGAGGGTTGTCATGAAGGTTAACTGAGATAATGTATTTAAAATTATTTAACTCAGTGTCTATTATAGAATAATTGCTTAATAAATGGTAATGACTGTGATTTGGATTTCCACCCCAGTTCTGCCCACTATGACCTACTGACATCCTTCCCAGTTATTATAATGTCGCTCATTAAGCCTCGAATCAGATTGAGCCCCAAGCATCCATGGCTCTGTGCTAGGCAGATCCAGTTGCAGTTATCTGTCAGAGAAATCATTTCTGCACAGGGCATAAAGGGACAATAAATGTTTTGTCTCAATGATTCCCTTGGCCGGCTACAAATTCATACCCTACATTCTGTTAAGATTTGGAAACTGTGTATAAGGCAATCAAAAACCTAGAATCCCTTTTGTTTGTTTATTCAAAGTAATATTTAAGCCTTAGCTCTTTACTGTTGGAAAGTTGACTTATTCCCAAGTTCTTGAAGTAGCACTTCATTTTCTTTCCTGTGTACTACCTATTATGAAAAATATCTTGTGTGAAAATTATGAAAATCAACTAATCCGTAGCTTTTTTCTAGTGTCACAGGCAAGGCTGGGTCAGGAAAAGGCAATAGGAGAGAGCAGATGGAGAAAGTGGGAAGGTGATTTCAAATCTTCCTATGCAAGGTACAAGGCGCCCTACATTTATTTGTCGCCAGGGTCTTTTTGTCACTCCATCCCAGTACTGCAGACTTTGAAAGGTTCGATGATCTGTGGTTAGATGAGCCCACTGAAAATTTTTGTGTTTGCACAAGACCCATGGTTTTTGCAATTTGCCAGAGTAAGGGACAAGTCAGCTGTGATTTGCCACTCCTGGAAATTTTAATTGGTAGCCTGATGGGTATTTGTAGGGTTGTTTTCTCTCACTTGAGGTTAGTTTCAGGGCCTCTGACCTGGGGCGGGGGGGATTTGCCTGAGTTGAATCATCCTCATTCTAAACTTCTGGATTCAATGCAGATATTTCAGAATAAACTACCTTCACTAAAGTGCTCTGTACCCATCTGATGGGGATACAGTCAATTTAATTAAGCTCAGAAGGAACACCACAGCAATTTCACAGCTGATTTAGGCCCATAGACCTTTTATACCCCTTTTGTAGGAAATCCATAGAATTTAAGAGCTGGAAGCAAACTTTAAGATCATTTAGCCCAATCACTCCATTTTTATAGAGTCTATACTCCCAGGAGAATAAAAGTTCCTTGAGGACAGGCGTTACATCTTATTCATCAATGTTCATGAATAACTTACGACATGCCTGAAACCCTAAACTAGTCATTGACTTGATTTTAGGCATTTTGGACAACTATGTCCTAATCATCACTACTATATTGCCTAAGTATATTACCTTATAACACTCAGTCCCAAACAAATGAAGTATTAAAAGCAAATAGATGGTATGGAATAATGCACATCAACGACTAGGCACCAGGATAGAGTTTTTCATTTTTCAATTGGTAGTGGGTGTGAACAATTTTAATATCTTACTATTAAGTCTGTAGAAACAAGCTTTGCTCAAGGGGTTAGTGCAGATCACACTCTGATGAATATTACTGTAAGAGGAAAGATGTTACAGGATTCCAACACAAGTCAGTATATAGAAAGGACACTTATGAGCCTGCAGTAGAGAAGACAGCACAGAGGTGCCACCTAGTGACCGCATCCTTCTGGCTGTGAAAATCACAGGTTTGTTAGCATGGAGAATGAAATTTGTATACATTTCAGGTCATTTTGAAGTAATTATAATACAAAATATCTGTTCATAATTTGCTCTGCTCCATCAAATTCAAAAGATAAACTGTAATGCTCTGCAAGCCTTTGAAATCCACAAAGGCAAAACACTATAAGATGTTTATCAGAGTGCTTTGCTTCTTATGGGTGCACATTACCTCAGTTCTAAATAAATCCAATAAACAGAATTTCTAACATAAGATATGCTAAAAGGGACAGAACACATTCCTGCCTCCCCTATTATATTTTAGGACTATCTCCTAAAATTATTTTTTATTTAGCACAATCTATACCACATAATAGATACCTGATAAGGGATGCTCGGTGACTGAATACGTTTATGAATGGATAACTGCATAAATCCTCAAACCTAAGGAATTTCAAGAGAAATGACATTATTGTTATCATTGGGGGTGACTTGAACGTCGGTGTCACCCCAATGTCAGGTGGGGGATAATGGTGCAGAAGTGTAATTAGCATTTTTCCTTGATTATTTCTCATTGATGGATGCAGTGGAGAATCACAGGTCAGTGAGATTTAGAAAAGATTTATTAAAAGCATATTTTAGAAATACAAAGCACACTTCAAGGAGGAATATGGTTTTAGGGAAGATAGCTATAACAACAACCCCAGGGGAGGGAGAGGTCTGTTTTATATTAGGGCCGTGATGGGTGGTTACAAAAGCACTTTCTTAGGTGATTGGCTAGTGAGATAATTTTGACTGATAGTTGGCTTCTATATAACACTTTGCCTAGTGCGCATGTGCGTACACAGAATTCTGGCACCACTAGGGTATTTTTTGGGTGGTCTCTAGGCTGGGCCTCTATTCCTTTGTTCCCCTGTCACTCATGTCTGACTAGCTACCTAACATTACCTTGGGATGTAGACAGGTCTAATTCGTCCTCACTATACAGATGAGTGGTTAGTACGATAACCTGGGTATAATCTCATTTTGAAATCTGAGAGAAATCCTGAAATTAGAGAACTTTAGTGGTCTAAGTTGAGGAAAGTGATAGAGGAAGAGGTAAAATCAGAAATGGGCCAACAAAGTGCTATAAATGAAATATGAGGAATGGTGAGATTTAACAGCAGAAATCATTTCTAATAGGATATACTTAATCATGGCGTGAACCTGGTCAATTTGTCATTAGCAATTGTAAAATGTGTATACGAAAACAGTCCTGTCTCTCTCTCTCTCTCTCTCTCTATCTCTCTCTCTCTCTCTCTCTAACACACACACACACACACACACACACACACACACACACACACACACAACACCGCTTTTTTTAAAAAAAAATCAAGCCTAATGGTAAAAGTGCAGGCTCATATCCTTGCATGTGTGGTTTCCTAACAGTTATAATGCCCTGCTGAATTGAGTTGTGCTACTCTAATACAGTAAAAAGAAATAAGAAAATGTGATGGGCAGCTCATGAATTGCAAAAATTTTGATTGCCATGTTGCATTACAGAGCAGAAAGTCCATTTGCCCATGAACCAGTCTATGTTTTTTTTGAAAACCACTACTATAATCTCTTTCTCAGATCTTTAAGACATAAAATATTTGTATGTATATATGTTTGTCTGTTTGTTTAGATGAGCAAAAGATAGTTGGATCACTTCAAGAAGAAAACTAGTTGACGTATTATTAGGAGGTGCCTGAACAGAGACCTCTCAATCTATAATGGCTCAGATTTGTAATCATTATAAAGCAGTTGATCAGCAGATGAGTTTGGGTTATTAAATTGTTGTAACAATGGGATAAGAATATAAGTAAAATCCTTAACACAATGTAGGAAACCCCTAACACAATGTAGGAAAACCCTTGACAAAGAAAATATTTGCTGAGTTTGTCAGTCCTTCCTTGGGTAAGTTATTTAGTCTCTCTGAATTTCACATTTTTTACCTGTAAAATGTTCACACAGATAATTCATATAGCCAAATTATTTTGAGTAAATGTTTGTTGAAAAGTTTTTAAAACTACAATTCACTTTAAATATGTTATATATATGACCATCTTCAAACAAAACACAGAAGAGCTTTCTATTTGTACTTGTATAGTCTATGTTTAGTCTGCTTAAGGTAAACAATGTGAGAAAGACTCAAAGTTGGCTGCAAAAACTGACCAGGTGATCAGGTAGAGGCCTAGGATCTGGATTCCTGGATTTAGTAATTTATATGGTAACAGAAAGGCTCTTCTGCCTAATAATATTCCCTCGGTGTGCATGGTTAATGTTGAAATTTGCACCATTAGAAATAAATTATTTAGAGGTAAATAGGTAGCTTCTTTTAAAACACAAATACCCTTAGGAAGGTACATAATTGAGGTTATTTGTTATTAAGACCATCACAGCAGCATGGACTGTTCTGCTAATAATAACTTTGGACTGTAGGCATTATCTTCTATTTCTAGTTCAGTGAGAAGTGCGGGCTGGGAAGACTGAGGATACAGATGTTCTACAGGAGGCAAGGGGCGGTAAAGGGAAAACAGTGTTTTCCAAAGGTGCTTGAGAAAAGCAGAAATCAAAGAACTTACCTGCAGAGCAATTTTACCCTTTTCTCCTTAGTGCAAAATCTTCATTAAAAGAGTTCTTTTCCTTTTCAGTTTGTTTTTAGTATTTCAGAATTAAAACTAACTTAAAATAGATACATTCTAAATTAGAAGAACTACAAACAAGCATTTGTTTGCTGGCTTTTACGGAATCCTGTGTCCAAGAACAAAGGAACTGCTTCCTACATGTATTATTGAAAGACTAATCACTTAATTACACCAAAAGTCATTAACTCCAATTGTTTCAAGATTTACTAACATTTCTGAGTCTTTCCTGTATAGATTCTTTCTCTAATTGACCAGTGGGCCAGTTGGGATTTATCTCTTACATTAAAATCTTTTAGTGTGTGAGGGGGGAGGGGTGGGGGGGGGAAGGGGGATGGATGTATAACATCAACTCATTTCTTTTATAAAATATTATAATACTGTTGGCAATAATGCGCCCTGGAAAATATGATCTTTTTAATAGATATTTTTATTTCTTCTATAGTAAAATAGGTGATTATAAATATTTAACATAAAATTCAACGCTCAAATAGCCTGAATTCTCAAAAACTCATTACCTGAATATTGGAAAAATCCAAGAATGCTTAGATTTTCAGGGAAAATGTCAGATATAGAGAAAAAGGAATTATTCAATCACCTGATGTGTAGGCAGAATAATGGCCTCCCAAAAAGATGTCCACATACTAATTCCTGGAATCTGTGAATTTATTACATTACATGGCAGAGGGAAATTAAGGCAGATGGAATTATGGCTGATAACCAATTGACCTTAAAATAGTGAGATTATCCTTTATTGTCTAGGTAGGTCCAATGTAATCACAAAGGTCCTTAAATATAGAAGCAGGGGGCAGAAGAGTCAGTGTCATTAGCAATATAGTATGAGAAAGACCTGAATGGTCATTGATGGCTTTGAAGATGGAAGAACACAAACAGAGGAATGTGAGAAACTTCTAAAAATTGGAAAAGTCAAGAAAATAGATCTCCCCCTAGAGCCTTCAGAATGAATGCAGTTGCTGATAACTTGATTTTAGCCAATGAAATTTATTTCAGAATTCTCATCTCCAGAACTATAAGATAATAAATTTGTGTGGCTTTAAGCCACTATGGTTGTGATAACTTGTTACAGCAGCAATAAGAAACTCATACACCTAGGAAATCATTCATTCATTCATTCATTCATTCATCCATCCATTCGTTTTTTCCTTTGTTCAACAAATCTTTTGTATCTCCTAAATGCAAGACTGCCACATTCATCTCATCAGGGTTCAGATGATAGAGCTGCTTTTTGTTAACTTTTGTTTTATTTCTTTCCACTGATCAACCAAGACTGATTAGATAAGTAAGAAACTTTCCCTTTTTTATGAGGATTTTGAGAGGAAATTCTACTTTCCATCAGCCTTTGGTTCTCCTTCTTTTTGAGTATGCATATTATGAAAACTCCTAATGTAAACCTGGGCTCGATGTTGAATTCGGAATAATGCCTGCTTATTTCTTTTATAATATAAAATATAAAAGTATGCATTTTAATTCTTCTAATTTTTTTATCCCCCTAAAATACTCCTCACATTAATTTCTTCATTCATTTATGCATTCATGCAATGAGTTTGGATGTTCCGGTCACTCTTTCAGACACTGTAGATAGAAAAGTTTTAATTAAAATAGAAGAACAAATAATAACTTTGCCTCTGTAAAGTATTTTTCAGTCTAGAGGTTTGACAGACCACATACCTCCAAATATAATGTAAGGCATTAAGTGCTTCGATGACTGTGACATAACTCCATAATTTCTTACATAGTATAATATATTAGTTTGTACCTGGTAAGTACTTATTAGGAGTTCAAAGTATAAGTTTATGTTATTTTATGTATATAAAGTCATGGTAATCATGAGTAATCTGAATACTACTGCTATATATCAACCATTTGATTTAACATATTAAAGGCTTGTTACTAGTATGTTTGTGTTTGACTTGAAGGTATTAATCTCTATGTTTGCTTATGCTTTACTCTGAACCAGTGTGACTCAAAAGACCAAGCATAAAATAATATTTTGAGACAGAGCTGAAGATATGTCAATGAAGAAAAAATTGAATAAAAAGTGAGAATTGAGCATAGAGAACACCCCACTTACTTCATCTTAAAAAAAAAAAGAGCATCATATTCTAAATTGCATCATAGATTTTCTGCTATGCTTTTATCTAGAAATTAATCAACTAATTATGGATAATTATAATTAATATTTGAATTCATTATATTCAGGTATATTATTAGAATTTATAATATATTCTGAGCTATCTTAAATTCCTTATACTCTAACAATCAGAGAATAATGGAAGCTTGATTGTTTCAAATGAGAAGCCCACAAACCTTAAAATAAATTTTGAAATAATATCACAAGTTTGATACTTATTTTGCAGGAATTCATCACCAGCTTTTAGAGAGATGTTTGTACTCAGATAATCATGTTCCTAAGAGATGGCACCAAACATAGCGAGAGACTATGTTTTCATAGGCTTTGCTTGGTGCTTCCTCACCTTCATTCTTACTTTTCTACTTTTACAGAATTATATTTGCAAACACACAGCAATATTATTCTCCTGTTTAGAACAAAACAAAATGCCGAATCCTTTCCCAAAAACCAGTATGACATTTAAACCATCTGGCATGACATTTGGAGTATTTTCCTAATCTCAATTGGTGTGTCCATTATCTATAGAGAGGTGGGCATCATCCTTGTTTGACCATTTCTTTGTCTTCCAACTCTAATCAATAACCAAGCCCTGATAATTTTTCCTTCTAAATACTTTTTGAATGGGTACCATGTCAGGCTTTCATCATTTCTTCCCTGATATTATGTAACAACTTTTTCTGATGCCAGTCTGATTCATATAAATCAATCCTTCACCTTGACCCTCAGAGTACATTAGGAAGCCAAATAATCAGCCTATGTCTAAGGTTAAATAGACCAAGCTTCCAAGCAATGTACACAATACCTTTTATGATCTTGCCCTCTCCACTTCCTTGGTCCCACTGCACTCTCTGCTCAATTTACACCTCAGAAAGTATTTGGAATTTCTCTCACACTGTGCTGTGTTATACCTCCATTCCTTTGCTTGTGCTGAGCTTTCTGTCTAGAATGGCTTTCCCCCTATACTATATATTTAAACTAGAAAATTCAGAAATCACCTACTTCCTCTAGAAAGCCTTTTCTGATATTCTTAGGTGGGACCACAATTTCCAGAGTGCATTACATATATTTCTATTAGAATGTATACTACATTATATTATTTTCTTCTATTTCCATGTCTCTCTCATCTGTTAGAGTGAGATTCTTGAAAGATAAGCAGTAGGCCAATTACTTTTATACCTCTAATACATAATGCGGGGTCTGACACATTCAGATACTCAATAAGCTTCTTGCAGTTTTTGAGAATTCAACGAAGCTTCATGAGTTGACATAAGTTTTTAACTCTTGCCAGTTTTCTCACTTTTCTTATGCTCTAGTTCCAGGGACTACATATAAATCTTTCATCCATTCATCTACTCATTTATCCACTCATTCATTCATTCATTTATTCATTTATCATCTACCTCTCCATCCACCCACCCATCTATCTATCCATCCATTAATTCATGGGTAGTCAGGTATATGCCTTTGATTGAGGTATGAAGATATTTTATTTTTCTATTTAGTAAACAAATGGGTCAATTACCTACACTTTTCTTGCTATCATACAATTACTTGATTTCTGATGGAATATTTTCAGCTCTCTCTATTTGTGAATGATTTTTACTGAAGCACACTACTGTTACTTATGGGATTCTTCTTGTACTTTAACCCTGTGGATTACATAGGTGTTTCTAAACCATCATTCATTCGTTCATTTCCTGAGGGAAGATAAGCCCTTGAGAAGTGTTCATTTTTATTTTCTAGTGCAGAACTTGGTGATACAATTAAAACACTGGTTTAATATCTTTTCTCAAGTACCATAAGAAATGCTAGCATAAAAAATATTTTTAGAAACCTTTACTATGTAAGAGAGTGAATTTGGGTTCAGTTGGTAATAAATTTGTGTTTTTATTTTATTATCTTATTTTAGGTGACTTTTAAAAAAATGATGAAAGATATGACAATGTAAACTGAAAGGTATTATGTAGTTAGTTGTCCAGAAACCTTCTAACTTTTGTGGTTAATTTTTGATTCAAATGCTTTAAATGGTTCAGTATTGTTGTTGAAACTAACTGGCATACATGGAGGACCTGCTAAGTACCAGGCATGGTAGATAATACAAATACAGAAATAAAATCAGACTTTACCTTTAGTTTTCTGTACTTTCTACTTTGACTCTTTAAGCATTTCTTTAGCTTGTGATGGTACCCACATTCCTTGCCAACTATGCTTAATCTATGAAGATCCTGTTCATATATATGAATATTTCCTCCAGGCAAAATTGTCTGCTTCCTTCTCGAGATAGAAATTATAGAATATATTATCTTTAGTAATGGTTAGTTACACACGTCTGTCTCCTTAACAGATTATAAACTCCTTTAAGATAATAACCTTACGTTCCCAGCATTTAGTGTCTGATATAGTTGTTATTCAACAAATATTTGCTAAATGATGAACACTATCCTTCAGAGGAAGACAGAAAATGGGGCTTCCTGGGGTAAGTTGAATAAAGGAATTTTCCTTTTTTAAAAGCCTAGGAAAGCGAAAAATTATTTGCAAGTAGATGAACCAGAAATTACTCAATTTAAAGTGGAATTTCTTTACATAATGTGTCTTCTGGTTAGTTTAAATGATTCGATTTACTCACATTAGATTCTGTTTTTTCAAAAATGATTTCTGTTGTTTAAGTGAAATACATATAGTTAATGATCAAGATGTACTGGGCATTTTAATTTTGGTTTTGCCGTATATTTGCTAAATGACCTTGGGTAAAACAATAGTTTTGTCTCTTTCCTCAACTGTAAAATGAACTAACCTTGTTGCATCGACTTAAAAAAGGATCTTAAAACATTGATAAATACAATGTGCTTAACAAGAATCATTTTAAAATAATGACATTTTCAAAGTCCAGATGAAGGTTCTGCATTGACATTTTTATTTGTTTCCAAATATGGAAAATTATATTTTTAAAGCATACTTCTGTCTGTCTAAAAATTTAGAAATAAGCTATTTTTATTATATATATCAATGCCATGTAGTTAAAAATTAAATTACTTACAAAATAACAATTTTTAATTTATTAGTAAAGATTACTTCCAGGAACAAAATAAGGGCAATTGTTAGGTGAGACATCTATAATGCATTAACAAATACCAATTTTTAATCTTCTGCCTACAGACTATAAAACGTTGCAGAATTAATATTTATTAAATTTTTTTGAGTCTATATGAAGTCAAGTGCATGACGATTTGACTGGACTTTTCACTTTTTTGAATGATTATTTTGATGCTACGTAGATAGTTATAACCCAAGAATATAAAATCAGAATTAAAGCATCATTATAAACTTGATTCTAGACTGGGAATTTCAGCCTGGACTTCTTGGGTTTAAGGTCAAAATAGAGAGTACTTGTGTAACTAACTCAAAGAGAAATGCTGCTGTAGCAAACCAACAGATAGGTTTTTTTTTAAATTAAATTTATTGAGGCGACAGTGGTTAATAACATATGAGTTTCAAGTGTACAATTTTATAAGACATCATCTGTACATTGCATTGCCCTCACCACCCAAAGTCTAGTCTCCTTCTGTCACCATACACTTGACATCCCTTATCTTCTTCAATCTCCCTCCACCTCCTTCCCCTCTAGTAACCACCACACTGTTATCTGTGTCTATGAGTTTGTTTTCTTGTTTTGTTTATTTGTTTGTTACTTTCTGTTTCATATCTCATGTATGAGCGAAAGGGTTCTTGTCCTTTTCTTTCTGACTTATTTCACTTAGCATGATGCTTTTAAGATATAAGGCTGTCCTAGTCAAGGTAGACAGACTTCAGCTTTAACTTCCTTTCCATCCTTTAACAAATAAAAGGCAAATATTAATTTCAAAATATACTTTAAAAGTGATCACAAAGATGTAATTAAGAAAATTAAATGGAAATGGTTAATTTCTTAAATAAGATGCTGTTGTCATTGGCTTAACAGTAGGCATTTTAAGACCATTACCTAGAATAGCATAGGGTCTATCTAGCATGGTAATTACAATAAAAATAGTTTAAATTTTCAAATTCACTATATCTCATTCATTGTGAAAAATGCCCTGTATCTTTCAAACTTTGAGACGAAGACTGATCAAAGAAGAGTTTTCTTTTGTTCTTATTACTTACTGTATTTCATGGCCTTTTCTTGAATAATGATTTTAATAATTCAATTTTCATTCCCTTGAATTGAAACAGATTCTGACTTGTCACGAATATATAAAAATATAAGTTATGACTTCAGAACCTTCATCTTTTTTAGAACTTCATAGACATAATTGATATAAATTCATTTTCTTCAATATATTTTCAGAGTGTCCAACATTTTCATAACTATATCCACTTTATCTCTGCTTTAACTCTGGCAGTAATATAAAAATATGATCTGTTTTGAGTTATTTTACATTTTCTTTTCCCACTTATGCAAAAGCAGTAAATGGACTAGTTCAAAAATCTAATATTTCTTATACCCTGAATACTTACTTCTGTGAGAATTTTTTGGGTTTTTTTTTTTTTTTACATTTTTGTTTGGATAACATGTTTTTAAAGCTTTCTTTTAAATTACTGAGACTTTTAACAGCTTGACTCTATTTATAGGTTTATCATTTTCCCATTTACCTTTAATGATCTTTTGCTTACAGATATATATTGCCAAATTCTTCTTTTGTGTCTTGCACAGCAGACTGCACATTCTTTTAAAAGCTTTTGTTTATTATTTATACCACTCTTTAAATCTTGCTATAACCACATGCTCTTCAAATCCCTGACAAATCAAATCACTCTCTGGGGGCCTTTAACAAATTCACAATTAATGAAGGATGAGTTTCACTGAAAGTTGTGTTTGTTTTTCCATCCTTCGATTCATTTCAATTCAACATATATTTATTAATCTTTCTATAATAATATTTTTTAAAAGCTTACATTATCTTCTTCAAAGATTATAATGCTAAGGAATTCAATCTTAAACTATTTCTCATATGTTCATAGTTTTGAAAAATTGAATCCTTGCATTAAATTGATGAATTTGGACTTAATGGATGTTTGACCATTTTAATGGCTGTTGTTTTAGGTATTCTATAGACAGTGGCAATAATTATAAGGTCTCAGAGGACTTGAAAGACTATGTAGTGTCCAATAAATTTATATGTACATGCTACATATATAAATATTTTATAAACATATATTATATATTTTTTCTCAAAATTTAACCTACACTTTTGTCATACTTCCTATGCACTCCACATTTTTTATAGGAGGTGCTTTACCAACTTTGACTTATTCAATTTTCATAATAGCTCTATAAGGTAGGTACTATTATTAACCCACCTCCATTCCTTTTTACCAACGAAGAATCTGAAGCAGAGAGAGGGTAAGTAACTTGATTAAATTTACAAAGCTAAATGGCAGCAGAGATAGAATTCAAACCTAGGAAACTGGTTCCAAAGTCCATGTCCTTAACCTTTATGCTCTGTGTTGTTTGAAGAGATATGAATCTTTGTAGAAGTAGAAGCAATTTCTTTGCTTTATGACATGTGAATTTTTTTGGTAAGAGTCCCTACTATTGAAAGAAATTTTGATACAGATGGTCTACTGAAAAAGTCATTGTATAGTTATCTTCAATAAAACTTCTTCCTCTAAAACCACAATCAGCAAATACTATTACTAAGTGCCTCTGGACACCACTCCTTAAACTATTTTGCATTCCACTCTTATTTATTTGAATAAATAAGAAAGATAATCTATTCTTTTAATTGATGAGGACTTCCTCCAGTAATTAAGGCAATGGCCTAAGAAAGAAAGTACTTATCTAATTACTTAATATCTTTAAAAGTAATGGAGAAAAAGATATCAAAAATTTACTAGCAAGATTAATAACTCAAAGATCTCTTATGAACCTGAGTTTATATAATTCTGTGGAAGCCATAGATATTTGTAGCAATCAGATTTAGTGAGTTTTTTTATGCTAAAAGAAACATTAGATTCCAATGACTTATAGTTCTAGTTATATTAACATGGCACTCAAACTTGGGAAGCTATTAACACTACCTGTAAAATAAAAAAAAAAAGTTATTAAGTATATAAGGTAAACCTTGTATGCATAAACTATAAAATTTAAAATAGACTACTTGAAAATGCTTCAGTTTGAGAGGTTATGAAAATGTATTCTATAATTTGACCAGAAAGTGTTATATTATGAGATTCTTTAAATACATAATCATAGACTTGCTCAAACTTGTTTCATTTGGGGGGTAGTGGTAAGTCATAATCATCTAAAGTAATTTTAAGCATTTTTGATTGATTACAATTTGAGATAGAATTTTTTTTTTTTCATTTCTAAAACACTCAGTTTCTCAGATCAGCAAATCCTGTTTTAGACTAAAATTTAGAGCCATTTCTGGAGTGAGAGGAGAAACAACTATTTAACCAACTTATACCTCTTTATGGGTCGGCAGCATCAACAAATCCTTTAACTCAGCAGTTACAAGAAATCCCTATGAACTTTTCAAAGCTAAATAACTTTAGCAGTTCCACTTTCTTCTTTAAATAGCCAGCAGCCAACATTCAAAATGAACTGCTAAATTCCTATATAACAAGATAAAGGTTGTTTCTAATATCAATAGCTTTTATCTTGATTTCATGTCACCTAGAAATGTTCACAGTTGAAAACAACGCTTAAAAACACACTTATAGCAATGGCCTATCTTTTCAGACTCAGTATTTGTGGTTGAATTAGGAGCAATCTGAAAATAAAACACAAGTGAAATAAGTCCTTGACTTGTCAGTTTCAAGATACCAAAATCTCTCACTATAATATTCCAAGAGTGGAAGTATAGGTTTCCTCCCACCTTTTATTCCCTTTACAAGCACAAAATGCTATCCTGTTTTGTAATGATTTTATAATAATGAAATACCAAACCAAAGTAAATAGTTTTTTTTAATAGCTACTCAGGAAACCTTGTAAACTCTCTTCAGATCTGTTTGCCAAGATATTGCAGAAGCTAATCACCTTCCAACTCTTACACAATGTGACACAGATTTACTGCATAAGCCCTAAAGAATGAAGTCAAAGATATTAGCCTCACATCAGGGTCAGATCACAAAATCCAAAGGGAGGACAAATCACAGATAGACGAGGACAAGTAACAGACATTAGAGCAGAACCGCAAGCCTGCGGCTCATATTCAACTCAGTTTATTTCTATGACAATGAAGAGGTCTTATTTAATGGAGAAAGTACCCAGACATACTTTGTGAATGTATGTGGATACTGACCTGGACTTGTGACAGGACTAGAGGTAGTAGGCTCAATAATTTCTACAAAAAGGGAAAAGGAAAGAAAAGAAAAACATTTTGTGTATTAATCATACATAAAAGACAAACACTCATGAGACAATCAACAATCATGCAACATATACACAGGTAGTCTTTTAAAGATGTCCCTGAACCTGGAAACCATTGAAAAAAATCCAATCTCTGAGGTTTACACAGCACCCCATCACTGTCTTTGATGTTAAGTCATCTTTCATTCTGAGCCAACATTTAGGAGTTCATTCCACATTCTAGTCAACAGCATCACACTATGCTGTGCTAAGGTTAAGGACCAACCCTTTGAGTTCTCAAATAACAATATTCAAAGCTTCCTTTTAGAAAAATACTAAAAACTATATGTAGAATGTTTTCTTCTGAGAAAGCTGATGCCAATTCCTATAAAGTCATTCAATTGTTTCTTAATATTTACTAAAAATTTTTTTAAAAGGGTTAAATTCAAATAAATTAAAAATGTCTTTTTGAAGATGAATTTCATATTTTATAACCATACTGACAAAATTTGGTCATTTAGGGGACCAGTTATGTCTGCCTTCATGTCTCTATGTAAAAAGTAAACACACATATGCACAAACATGTACACATTTTGAATTACCTGAAATATATTTATGACTAAAAGGTACTGCTAGCTATAATCTAGACATAACTAAAGGGTAACTATATTATTGGGGTATCGACATAATTTTCCAGCAAGTATCTAATAATAATATACTATACGGCATTTTAAATCATGTATGTACTTATATGTAAGATTTCCATTTTTAATTTATCTTTTAATAGGATTGTTTCTTTTCAAGTGTTGAATGGTAGTGATCATAAAAAATAATAGTAATAAAAGATTAAATACCACCATTGGCAACCTAAAGGATATGAACAATTTTTATTGAGGGAGAATGTAAATATCAGAAAAACACGGCATTTTTGAGGCACTCCAATAATGTAGTGTCCTCAGAGACTTATATCAGGATTAATTACACACAGATAAGCTACTTCATTTTAACCTAATTAATAAGCATCTTTAATAATAATAATAAATAATAATAATAATAATAAAAAGTCCAGATTAAGTCTTCAAACCAACCATAGTGAGTGTGGCTATGAGAGGTAAAAGCAGAGACCTTCATGCAAAATCTTACCTCTGATCAAGATTTGCCTCCTTTCTCAGCTATGTTCCCATAACCTATAAGAGATGTTGTAGAGCCAAAAAAAAGTTGTTTTGTTTTAAATTTGCTAACTCATTTGGGCCTCTTGCTGTCTTTCACTGATATGGCCATGACATTTACCAATTCCATTCAACAGTGAACTCACTCACACTCTTTCCTTAAAAAGTCTAGTTCAGCTAGTGGTTTGAATAACAATACTCTAGTTTAGTAAGAGTTATAAGATGACGTTTCCAAAAAAACATTTTGGGGAGACTAAAATCCATATGTATCCCAGTCTGCAGGGCTGCTGGGTCTGGGCCAATGGATCATGCAGGATGTTCAGGTCAACCCACTAGGATTACGGCTTAGGTTACAGCAGGTGTAGGAAAGAGGCATATAACTTCTGAAGAAAGATGTTGTCAAATGGTCAAATAGTCAGATAACCAACTACAATTAAAAATTCAAGAGTCTAGTTATCTCTCTGGCAGTTTGATTTGCGATTATTGAGAAGTGACAACTTCATAAGACAACTCTGTGATTGATTACTTAAAAATGTGGGAATTTTTCTATTTTCCTTTTCTAAGGACAGTTATATATAAAGTCACAATTAATGTTTCAATTCCTTCTATGTGTTAGTAATATTCTAGGTGCTTGTATTACAGCAACTGATAAAACATTAAAAAATGCCTGGTCTCATGGAGCCTATAAATTGAGTAATACAGGGCTTTAACATATTAGAGCATTTAATTCTTGTGTCGAAATTTCATTATTTACAGAAAATTAAAAATAAAAACGTCATAGAGAAACACTGTTCTATTTTAAAAATTGTACTTTTGTCATGCTGGCATGAACCCTTAAATATTTTATTCTATTATGCTTTTAAATTAAAAAAAGTCCTTTAAATATGATTTTTAAATTATGTTAAATTTAGTTTAATGCTATATAGTAAATTTCATTAATATACACAGGGACCGTATATCCTAATGAAAGAATTTTATAATTCAAAAGAGAAATAGAAGCATAAAATAGCTTGAAAGGTAAAAGCTTAATCAATATCTGTATTCATGGGAAAACTAAATTCAGTAAGACAATGGACAGAACTTTCTACGTTCAGTAATTTGGACTTTTAACTTCAATTTCTTTAACTGTTTGATTTCCATTGTTTTGAATTTCTAATGCTGATTTGAGAGTTCATTAAAAAGATGGCATGGCATACAACAACTTCATTTCAATGCAAAACTGGTACAAACAAAAAGCTATCCCTTTGAACCAAGCTTTTCATTGTGCTTGCTTATGTAGAGCTAAATTGCCTGTGTAAAGCAACATTGTTTCATAGAGAGAGCTTTTAAAAGAATACAAAAATTTAGTGTATGAAAAATTATGTTGTACACACAGGATCCACTCCATAATTTAGTTTAGTTCTATAGTCAACACAATTTAGTTTCATACTCAATACAAGATATTTTTTTTTCCCACATAAGCCAAGATACAGTAAAAATCCTAGCGAGATATGTTATGTAAAACAAAAATTGGAGTTAGAGAAGTCGGTTGCATTGGAGAATCAAATCATAAAAAGCTAGGGGTAACACATAAGGGCTGGATGGGCCTGAAGCAGAAGAGAATCCAGAAGAATCAAGTCAAAGCACCAAGATTGGGAAAGCTGATGCTGAGGATTGTGGATAAGACGCAACTAGATTCTTGGACATGAGACAGTTTGGTGAGTTAGAAAGGACCCAGATCAAACTAAGATTAACTCTCAAACCTGCCATTATTCAGCTGCATAATGGTGAGCAAGTTAATGAACATCTCCAACACCCCAGTGTTCTCATTTATGGAATGTAGATAATAGCTCCTACTATGAGTGTTCTTTGTAAACAACCAAGTGAGAATGAATATTAGCAGTAGTTTTTGTTATTACCTATGAGATTGAATCAAAAAATTAGTATCTAAATAAATGAAGGGAAATTAAGTAAAGTGTTAGGATTACTAAGGAGAAGAGAAGATGGAAAATATCATGAGCAGCTGAAACTGTATAAATAACAAAATTTCACTTAAAATGTGGACATTGATTTTTTTCCAATTAAAAAGGTTAATATATTATGATTTGGGGTAATTATTTAGGAGTCATATTGGCTCTTGGAAGATAAAAACAGAATCAAGGCATTTAGCAGTTCCAATTTGGGTGAGAGTATAAATTTATAGATCAAGATCTTACAATTTTTGTGAGGGAGAAAATGCACTTTAAATTTAAGATGGGGCTTTTGTGCCAAATCATAGGCATATATTATTAAGATATATAGAGGTATTTTAAAAATAATTTCCCCTTTACCCCTTTATATCTCCAAATAAACTGTAATGATCCCACTAATTCAATATAGCCAAGTTCTTTTTTTTTTCTTTCTCTCTCTCTCTCTCCTTTTTTTTTTTTTTTTTTTTTTAATAAAATAATGGTATTTTATTACTTAGAAAATACGGTCTGGGTAATAGTTGAAGTTGGCTAGATCCAATAAATCTGCTATTGATTTCCTTATACTCTTCAGGTATTGATTTAATTTTTCAGGAACTACTTTCTGAACAGTTCTTATAACAACAGTAATTATTATTATTATATTAATTACAGTTAATGACATTTATTCAACTCTTACTATATGCCAGGCACAGTTGCATATATTAACACATTTTCTTCTTCCAAAGACTCTATGAGGTGCATACATACAATTATTAATTCCCCCTTTACAGGTGAGATAATGGAGCTCAGATAGGTTAAGTATCTTGCTCAGCTAATAAGGAGTAGAAATGGGAAAGACGCTATGCTAGGATGTTTTAGAATTCCACTTTCTCACCTTCCAGAAGAAAAATCGTGCTCACTTTCATTATATATGTAATTACTTAAGTGGGACATTCCTATATAAGGGATCTTACAATTCTGCACTACTACTAGTTTTCCCAATAATAGGGTTGGGCCGATGTTTCTATTACAGGTAGCTAGTAAGTGAGTGCCTTCGATCACCAAAAATGGCAGAGAGGCAAAATCAGTGTTATAGAGGCTTCTGTAATAGAGGACTTTGTATGGAGAAAAGAGTTTATAATACATGATTTTCAAATCTTGTTGTCATATTCCAAGCCAACACTAAATATAGTTGTTTGCTTCTGTATAAGCCTTGATTCTATAAACGGACAATTCTCCAAATAGCTCAGAGTACATTATATTAACTGGATTACACAATCAAATAAGAATCTTGAACTTTAGACTCCCATTCTGTTAACATAGTAGTTTGACCAGGTATTGCTTAGCTTTCAAGAACATGGGTTGTTTTTATGTGGATCAGAGTTGAGCTGTTGTTTCATCGTCTCAGTAATCAACTTGTAAGCAGTGAAATATTTTTCAGGAGGTGCCAAGTGGGCTCTGCTGATGAACAACAGTAAATGTTCTCGGTGAGCCTTTCTCGTGTGTCTCATTATGTGGAGAATCAGAGTGAGTGCTCCAGGGTTAACGGCAGAATATATCATTGTGGGCAACTGTATTACCGTAGGGAATGCCTCTGCAAAGAGATGGTTTTAATTGTACATAAAACAGAGGTGAAGAGAAGTTCACCGAGACAGACATCTTCAACAGTTATGTGAAAAAACAAGGTGTCGTAAAAAACAAGATTTTACTTTGTTAGTAAATTTGGCCAGAATAGGAGGAAATGTTATTAAAAAAAGATATTGAGGAGACAGATGTTATTATAAGAAGAAGCTATTTGTAATGACCCTTTCTATAGACTTCATTAACTATTTTAATTTTTTAACCGTATACACAATATAGGGTTAGAATTGTCCAGCATCAAACCCCTTCATTTCCATGTATTTTTGAAGTTTGTATTTGGTTTCTAGGTTGTTATTTTATCTTTATGTTATTACACGGCTGTGATGTGTGTGTTATCTTTTAGACTGTTGAGACGCGGCAGAAATTAATCCTTTTGGTTGCCATGGTTTCATCTGAAAGCTCTGACTCCTAATCATTGTGGAGTGGAAGCAATGTCATTTTCACAGTAGAATGAAGAGGATGTTGCCCTGGAATGATCAAGGTTAGTGCTGATGGAAGCCATAGAAGACAGACTGTGAGCTGGACTGGACATAAGAGGCAGAAAAGACGACCTTTCCTTTTACCTATATGGGGAGGCCCATAAAGTGTGTGTTGGGCCTCTTAGGGCACTGGGAATAGCAGAGACTTTGTGCAGTGAGGATAATTTAGACATCACATTTTTACTTAGAGAAGAAACACACAATCTGTGCACATTCATGGGCTGTAGCTGACATCAGTGACCACATGGTATTACCATCTAATACAGACAGCACTGTCCTGGCAATCAGAAGGCTTAGGTTCCAATCCATCTGCTAACCTTAGATGTGTGATTCTAACCTGAGCTCACTTTTATGATATATAAGTAAGAAGTTATAATAGTTGGCCCACATTTTTCACATGGCTGTCATTTAAAGATGTTATAGCACAGTGGTTAAATTAGTGTTTCTGGAGGAAACCTACCTAGACCAAACCACAGGTCCAGTACTTAGAAGCTACTCATTCTTTTTAAACCTCTGCATTTAATAAAATAAAAATGATAATATCTACACTCAACATTATAGTGAGGACAAAGAGATAATGCATACAAATCACTTCACTCAGTGACTGCCTGGCAAATAATTAACCATGGCTCTATAAAAGTTAACTTATTTTTTTTAATTGAAATTATGATAAGTGATATTTAAAACCATTATGGCACTATCAACACTTTATGTTATTATAAGTGACTATAATATAATTAACCTTAAAAGTAAATATTTTTTTCCTTAAGAAAACCATTGCTCTTAATGAAAAAATTGAAAAAAATATTTTCATATGTTCATAAAGAAAAGCTTACATGTCAGCATTAGCTGTACTCTACCACCACCAACTCACTGTGACTTTACGCATGCACAAGATCATTCTGCATTATTTTCAAGAAGAAGCTTTTGTGCCTAGGGGGAGGAATATGTTACATGTAGCTATTCTTTGTAGATGTTTGAATGTGTATATGTATACAATATGGTAAAAGAAGATTCACAGAGGCATAAGAATTAGAATATTGCATTAAATATCTCTATATGTGCTTATACCTCCAGTATTCATTTCAAGACAAAGTCCTCTGTCAAAAAAAAAAAAAAAGTATGTTTGTTATCATCCTGGGAAATATTCTGAGGCAATATAAATGTTGCTATAGTTTCCATAGTAACAAAGCAGTATTAATAATAAATGGTGTATCCCTATCTTAATAATATTAATAAAATAACTTTCTAGACTTAGACTTGCATTCAAAGTTGCTTCAATATATTTCTCTACTGGATGAAATTTTGAGAACAATTTTGAAAGAATTTTTGTCATGTTATGTATTACTATGGATTGAAATGTTTGTCCTAGACTTCTAAGTAAACTATCAGCTTTCAGTAAATATAACATCTACTCAAAAGGCCATTGAAGAACTTTAGATTTTAGTAAATATCTCATATGGCATTCTGATGCTAGCCTGTGTGACTTTCATCATTATATAGATAATCTCTGGAAAATATCTGATGAGAGTGTGGTGTTATTCCTGAAACATACTTCCCAATATTACAGAAGAATGAACGTCTTCATTTTTAGCTAACACACTTGCTTTCCTAATACAAAGTAGAATAAAAGTCAAAGTCAAAGGAATGTAGTTAAAAATACAACAAAGATTCAAAAGAGGAGTATTAACCACTGATATATTTATAAATGCAGGGCCTAGGCACTTGGTAATTAAGACTGTTTATTGTCGTAAACCTACAAAATCCTAATTACTTCCCAGGACTGAGTCAAAAGCTGTGAGCCCTTTCCAATTCTTCCTGGCATATGACTGTACAGAGGAATGGCTTTTAGTGACTGCTTCAGTATTTTTGTTAGCACAGGGACTCTGAAAGAGTTGGCAAATGGCCAGATGTTTTGTGATATCCATTTCACTACATTAGTACTTTACTCATCAATTTGACACATTGGATCTAAAAGGTAGTTTGATTAATTCAAATCAACACTATTACTAAGTCAGCCACCTGAGATATACTTTTAATATTGTTGGAGTCATATGAAAATGGATTACGATCTCTGTCATATACTAACTATGAGACCTTTTATAAATTCATGATCATAGGTAAGATAAGTTTTTCAAGATAAATAACCAAGATGACATACCTAACATGGTGACTGGCATATAGTAGGAAGATACTAATTTTTGTATCCTTCCTTTTTAATAGAGGTCCAAAGCTTCTGATATCATGAAAGAAAACTCTTAATCTCTAGTTATCCCTAGGCACTATTTGGGCTATATACTTGTAAAAACTGAGCAATAAAACAACCCCTAAAAACTAGTAATAAAAAGGCAGCTTGAGTTTGGTGACAAATGTCCCTTGAGTATTGGTTTCATTGAAATTATGTTAAATGAGTTCACCTGTTGGCTAGTGTGAAATTGATTGCAATGACAAACTCTTTGAGAAAGAAGGGTGCTAGAGGATATTCATGATAGACACTGAATTGAGTCATACTCACATGCAGCTTGTATGAACCAGGTAAGCACAGGTTCAACATGGAACACAAGGAACAGGTAGGCTGGCAGAATATGTGTTCCTAGAGTCATCCCAGTGCTTCGAAGCCAAGTAGCAGTGATATAGTTTTCTAGGACACCAATGCTGGCAGAAAACCAGTGACTATTGACTACACTGTTGGTTCAGCTAAGAAAAGATACCAAAGGCCCTGGGCAAAGCCTTGAGAGATGACCATGGAGTATTTCCTGGAGAGGAACTGCCTGATCATTGTCCCACTGACAAATCAGATCATTTTGGAGTTATTAATTCATTTTCAACACACCATGTGAGTGTATTTTATTCTCCTGACATAATGCTAAGTGTGTGGATACAATGGCGAATAAAACAAATTACTTTCTGTATGAAAATATTGCATGAGATTGGCAATAAATAAAATAATTACACAATTTATATTGTTGTAAGAACTATGGAAAACAAACACATACTTTAGGAGAATGTAGCAGGGGAATCTATCATGTAACTATGACACATGGTTAGAGAAATCTTTCTGAAATCTGATACATCAAACTTTTACTTCTGTATTTGAATTATGTGCTTTGTCTAAGCGGGTGACAGACGACAACAAAAAGGGATGTCAAATGAGTTTATTGCTGGTGCGAGCCTGCTAACAACAAGTTTCGTTACTTCATGGTCTGCACTGGGCAATGCTCTTGAGAATATAAGATGTCGAGGGGGTATGACATGATGTGCTCTCCAAATAGCAAGGTACCAAGTAAATAATTCCAGTTAGAAGTAGAGGATGTTACAGCCTGAAGAAATCTTAGTGGCTATTCTGATCCCACTAGCTTATTTAACAAATGAAAAAAATTAGATACAGCAATGTTCCCAAATCGTACAGCCAGAAAGTTACAGAGATGGAATTAGAAGCTCGATCTTTTCACTTATAATCCAGTGACAATGAAGAAGAGAGAAACCTTTGCAATGCTCTACTCAACAACATTAGTCTAAAAATGGAAAAATGAAGAAAGCCAAGTCTCCTTAGTAATTTGTGAGAGTGGATGGTATCCTAGTTTCACTTATGTCATAACATTTGGTCCTCACAATTCTATAAGGCAAGGAACACAAGTGACTGAAAATCAAGGACTCCACAAGCAATTTTACTTGGTGTCAAAGTCTGACCCAACCAATTCTGCAGCACATTCAACTTTGGAAAAATTTTCTACTTTGTCTTAAATTGACTTGAAAAGTGTAGATGTGTGTACGTGTATATAATAAACTGTAAGTTGAGGAATAGAGTGTAATGTATATTACATGTGTTATACGTGCATGTATATATGTAATATATGTGTTACATGATATGAACATATATATCATGATAAAATTTTTGTTTATTTATTTCTTATCTTGCTCACTAGAATATTAACATCACAAAGGCAAGGACTTCGTATTGCTATTGTATTCTTAATGCCCAGAACAGTGCCTGGCACAAAGTACTCAATAAATATTTACTAGATGAATGAAGGACCATGGGTGAAATTGCACACATATACATATGTGGGTGCATCTTCTTATGTATGAATATTCTGATGTGGACATTTGTTTATACATACATATTATGCACATGTGATAACTTCACAAAATCTGCTGAAACAGGAGGATTCAGGGAGAGTAGTGATTCACAGACTTCAACCAAACATCTTATAGTTGCAGTTTAAATAGGTTGCTAAAAGTTCTATTACTGTCTTAATGGAAGTTTCAGCTTTGCATGCCTATAAAAGCTTTCTTTACAAAAGTTTTCTTCTTAATTAGGCAGGATTGAAGCAGTTATTTTTATGCAAATTGAAATAGTAAAGTCTGAACAAGAAACTTACTGCTCTGAACATATAATGATTTTTCTATGTTTTATTTGTTATCTTGCCATTTATCCGAAATATTTTAGTATTACAAAGAAATAAAAGATAAATTATGCAGGAGGGTATAATAACTTGTACCTAAATGTTTCCTAATTCCATAATCTACTGTACATACATAAAAAAAGATACATATGATTTCAGGCAAGTTTAGCTTTAGAGAACAAACTGTTTTCAAGGTATTACTATTGAGGTATCTAGGTATTACTCTGTCTGTATCTTCTGGTAGATGTTATTAATACCAAGACTTTTACCAGACTCAGAAACATTTAAATTTATAAGCTCGAGCACAATATGCTGATTTTACCCCAAATTATATATAACAGTGAAGCAAGTTATTCTTAGATACACAGAAGTAAACTCTTAAAAAATAAGTCCAAGGTACAGCACCAGTTGGTTAAGGTGGATTGAATGTTTAGCCATTAACATCATATTAGGTTTTAGGCCTTATATGAAGTCAAAGCAATTGGTTTAGCATTATTTGTTTGTTTGACTTACTTTGTTCATTACAGCTGTGTTTAAGGAAGATGTGCTCATTAAGGCAATTGTGAGAAAATAACCTTATCTATACAGTAGTCCCCCATTACACACAGGGGATACATTTCAAGATTCCCAGTGGATCCCTGAAACCGTGGATAGTAATGAATCTTGTATATATTTTTCCTATATATACATACATACATAAATAAATACATACATATATACATACATGTATAGATACATACATTTGCATTTAAAGGAAGCACTTTAAAGCTTCTCTTTGACATATCCAAATTGCCAGCATTGCTAATCTTGTGCTTGGGGTCATTGTTAAGTAAAATAAGGGTTACTTAAACATAAGCACTGTGATGCCACAACAGTTGATCTGATAACCAAGATAGCTACTAAGTGACTAAAGTGTGGGCAGGGAGCACACACAGATGGAGACACTGGACAAAGGGATGATTCACATCCTGGGCAGGATGAAGCTGGAAGGCGTGGGATATCATCTCACGACTCAGAATGATGCACGATTTGAAATATACGGATTATTTATTTCCGGAATTTTCCATTAAATATTTTCCGACTGTGGTCGACTGCAGATAACTGAAATCACAGAAAGGGGAACCACAGAAGACTATTGTATATTGCTTTGACAACTTCAGAAACTCCTCGACCTTCCTCTCATCTGTAGGCTCTCCTTTCCTTTCCTGCTCATTAAATGTTTCTACCATTTGCCGAAATGGTATTATTCAAGTGACTTATTTATTTGACATTCATTTATCTAAATCATCTAAATAGTGTATGTTTGACAAATTAATATTAGTTTTGCATCAAAAGTGCCAGAGGTAAGAGATGAGGGGAGAAAAAAATCCGTTCTAGAAGCCAGACAACCTGAGTGTTGTTTACTAGTTTAGTAATTTCGAACTAAGTCATAAATGCTTTGAGCGCCACTTAGAGAAATGGGGAAAGTGATAGCTACTTCTTTTACCTTACAGTGGTAACATTGGGTAAATTAAGTATTTCATCTAGGCTTTAGTTCACCTAGCTGTAGAATGGGATTGTGAAAATTAAATAATTTCTGTAAATATTTTAGCATAGTGCTAAACAATGTTAAAATAGAAACTTAAAAATTAGTAGTTATTAACATAAATAGCTTACATGTTATATATTATTACAATTATTATTATCTTCTATCTAATGACAGCCCAGGATAAACGATTATTGGGGAGAATGATGGGAAGCAGTCTGAGTAACTATGACTGGTATCAATGACAGTTTGTTATTCCATTGAGATTCAATTTACTTTATAGGAACGCAGCGGGGTATAGTGGAAAGAAGGTAGACTTGGGACTTCATCCTGGCTCTGTGGTTAACTCTACAGTCCTGGGCAACTTGATTGAGGCTGTTTCCTCAATCAAAAAGTAAAGCAAAGAGAAGAGCGAGAAAATAACATATTAGTTGTCACAATGTCAACTGAGATCAGAATCAAAATCAGACTTCGAGTTTTCTGACTGCCAGGTCAGGTATTCTGCTTTAGCAGCAGATTGGCTACTGACTCCACCTGAAGCACTTCATTCATTAGTTCATGCTACAAAGATGATTAATTATTATATGCTAAGAACTATGTTAGATGCCAGAGATCTAACAGTGTGCAGGAAGAGACAGTATCTCTGCCCAATGAAGATTAGTCTAGTAGGGAGGAGTGGCGTAGGGTATGGAACCCCATGATGGATTTAGAGAATATCATTTAAGATCAAAACAGAACAGAAGTTGTTTGTCTACCACTGACCTGTCCAAAGAAGACAAAAGGGGTGCTTTATACCTATCAAGTAGAGGTGTGCTACACATGTCCCTCACTTTTTAGGAGTTTTGCTGGCTTCTTTGATAACTGCCAAATAAATTTTGTGGAAAAAGAAATCTCTCCTGAACCATCCCAGCTTGGAGGTGATTGGACACCTTTGGAAGTCAATGCCCTGTGCTGATTTCAGTGTTTCATATATCCCTTTTAAATATCAATTTTGTGGGTAGTCTACTGTTTTCTGTACTTTCTTTCCTTTTTGCTTCTGTCTATCTCTTTCAACATATTCTTGCTTTAAATTTTTCTCTTTATCTTTTACTGGTTATGTGGGCTATGGTACCTTGTACATGATTCGTTTTGTGACGAATCTCCCAATATTTTTATTTCCTATGGATCTGATGAAGAACATGGAGCAAGCGGCCCTGGCAGCTCCTTCTACAAGAAGAATTAGACTTCTTGGGGGAAACTCAGGCTGTGTGTGAAGTGCCCCAGAAGACATAACTTCAGCATTGACAAGGATGGACTCTGTCTCTACAACTTCTCCCAAGTATACGTCTGTACTTTGACCCGAATTAGCTATGTGATGTTGGCATCATTTATTTCTTTCCTCTCTATAAAATTAGCAATCTCAATATATGATATCCTAATGTAATCTAACTTGAAAACATTAGGATTTGTGAATCAAATGGTTATATCTGTGAAGAGGAATCTGGGTCTGGTAAGCATATAAGAAGTACACTACCGAAAAGAAAAATAATCTTTTATTTAAGATTAAAAAAGAAAAATTAACACAACAGCTCTTCAGTCACTAGTGTCTCTACCGAGTTGTTGAATCAAGGTTTGGTGATAGTGTAAAGATGAATTGACAAAACTTTTTAAAAATCTAAATCAATAAGGAATGCACATGGCAAACACTATTTTAAAAAATGCTCATTCTTTAAATAGATAATAAATAAAAACGGACAGTAAAAAATAAAATCATTTGATTTATCTGTTAATTAATTCATTTACTCAGAAGTTGACCAACTATCTACTATTGTGTGCCAAGGACTATAATATGTGCTGAAGATACAAAAATAAATAGGATAGACTCATTTTCAAGTGGCACAATATAATTAAAATAAAAATTTATATAACATAACATAAAACATAAATTTCTATAAAATAATAAAGGAGGCAAATATGTTTTTAAAGGTGGTGATTTGAGTAGCATATGTGTATTGAGTACCTATTGGACATTGCTCTACATGCTTTATACACTTTAACCATTTTAATCATCACAACAATCTAGAGAAATGGATACGATTATTATCTTCATTATTAAAGAGGAGAAAACTACACATAGATAAATTGAGTCACCTGTCTAAGGTGGCACAGAAAGTAAGATTTCAAATCCAGATTATCTGGACTCATTGGAACCTATGAGCTTAACACTTAAGCTTTAGAAGGTATTATGGTACTTAGAAGGTATTGGGTAAAGAGTGGCCCTCAGTATAACTGGGTAGAAAAGATAGCCTACAGCAGTTAAAGGAAGAGGCATAATATGAGTTAAGACTTGCATTACTAATGATTTGTTTTCTACATATAGAAATGATCTATTGGTTGGTACCTCTGTAAGTCATTTCTAGCTACTAGCTAATCAGGCCACAAATTTAGATAGATTAGAATAAAGTAAAAAAAAAAAAAAAAAAAAAACTAGAGGAAAGCTGGCAAGTTGGTTTGACACCCTAATCGCTGTTAATGTCATTTTCACTTTATTTTTAAAACAAAATTTCTAACTATTATGGCTAATAACTGTGTCTACCAACTTCTTTTTATTCTAAAATGTTTTGATGTTTTTGATGTTTTCATGTAGCTAAAAACATGGAAAAATCCTTTATAAATAGCTCTCTTGTTCCTCTCATCCAAGTTTCTTTTTTTGAATCCTCAGTTTATTGCCAATTCAAAGTAACAGTCCCTTCCCTTGCTGTCTAATACTGTCCATCTAATTTGTTTATTTGTCAAGAGATGGAGACAATAAACTGAAAAGTATTTATTTGGGGATAATTAATTAGAAGTGAGAGCACATGTATTTTTCAATTTAGTAAAGTCACTGGAGTGGAAAGAGGATAGGCTGTGTCTGCCACTCACAGTCTGTCCTTGTGTCTTCCCTACTTGGGAAGAGGTCTTCTAAAAACTGTACTCAGAGCTTTGCAGTTTTAATGTCTCTTGGAGAAGAATCAAAACAAGAATTGTCCACCACAGAAAAAGAATACAAAGTAAAAGATACTTAACGATGTACGAAAATTTAAAAAATAAATACGAGAGATTAAAAAAATAGGACATTCTTCTGTATCAGTGTGTTCCCGAACAGAAGCAAAGATTGCATACATGTTTAGAAAACTGACCCAGCAGAAGAAAAGGGGATCCAGGAAGAGCACAGCTTTGCCAGTTCTGTTATGTTCCCTGTTTTTGTAGCCAGCCTTCAAGATGGTTTCCAATGATCCTGATCTTCTGGAATTCACATCATTGCACCAGAGTTGGTGTGTTTGAACAGTAGCATGTGGCAGAAGTGATGGCATGTCATTTTGCTCTAGATTAAAAGACCCACTGCCCAACCTCTCTGATCAGTCACTTGGGAAAAAGCATGCTATGAGCAGCTCCGTGGAAAAGTCCACATGGAAGTGATTGAGATTGGTATTGGTCTGCGGCCTGTTAGGAACCTGGCTGCACAGCAGGAAGTGAGCAGCGGGTAAGTGAGCGAAGCTTCATCTGTATTTGCAGCCATTTCTCAGCGCTACAACATCAATGCCTCAACTCCACCTCAGATCACCAGGCATTAGATTCTCATAGGAGCACTGGTCTCTGGTGACAAAAAAGTTTGGGGACCACTGCTCTGGGCTCATCAAACCTCAGATGACCACAGCTTCAGTTGTCACTTTGACTGTAGCCTCATGAGAGACCCTAAGCTAGAACCACCTAGCTGAACCACTCCTGGAATCCTGACCCACAGACACTAAGATAATAATTGTTTATTGTTTTAAGCTAATAAGTTTGGGGTAATTTATTATGTACTCAAACAGAACCAAGACAGCCCCATCACCTCTCTTCTTGAGATGGGGCTGGTTGTGCAGTCACAGTGAGCCATTTTATAGCTGGGGGTTTTTCTGAGCAGCAACATTCCTGCTGCTTTGGGATTAACACTTCTTTGAGACACCTTCACACTAAGTGAGGTATACTCTGTGCTGCCACCAATGCAAGGAATTATAATAATGGATTTTATAGGGTTTTGGCCCTCAAGGCTGTACCCTCTAAATATCTCAATGTTCAAGAAAGAGGAGATAAGATGTTTTCAGGCATTGGGCTCCAGTCTGGAGTTGACTTCAGCTTCTCATAGCTGTTTCAAAGACATCTTACATTCTTGGATATTCTTGATGTTTGAGTCATGTGTCAAGATGTTGTTGATTCTAGTGATGGCAACATTTCATCTCATATGCATAGCAGATTGTTAAAACATGCCGAGGCTGTGGTGCTCCTTTCCATTCTGCTGTTCCCAATTTTATTGTCACTTCAGAAATAAACTACAACATATAAAGGAGCACTGAGAAGGCGGCTTTAAGAGCCCTGGGGTAGAGCTAAAAGCAGCTCCCTTGATTTTATGTTTGAGCCATCTGGTGCTTACATCAGCTACCACTTGTTTTCAAATATATATTATTTGCGACTTTGTAGAGCTGAATAACATGAGCCCCTTTGGTACAGCAAATATTGTCAATGTACAGTGATTTAAATAAAAGAAGGAGCTAGTCATTTCATATAAGTCTGTGTGGAGAGAGGTTGATAGCTTCCCTACACTGAGGATAGAAAAGTTCTCATACAAAAAAAAAAAAAAAAAAAAAAAAGGTCTAAAACTTCAACCTCCTGGACACCAGGAAAACAAACATTTTCAGAGAAACCACCTGTGTTTTAGCAAAGGCTAGCATTTATCAGACACTTACTATATATGCCAGGAATTGTGCTAAGCACTTCAAATGCTTTATATAATCAGAATAAATCAGAAAATGCTGCAGTGATAAGCAACTGTAAAGTTTCTAGGAATTAGCATAACAAATATTTATTTATTGCCTTGCTACATGCATACCCATATATCCCACAGAGATCAGGTAAGCTGTCTTGCTATTGTACCATTTGGAAAGAATAAAAGTTTTCCTTCTCCTTGGTTAACTTGAGAAGGAAAGAGACAATGTTACACACTGCCTCTTCTGTGCTTTGGTATAGTAGTCCCACATTCCATGATTGCTCAAAATGTCATTGGTTGGGAAAAGTCACATGATCTTACCTAAACTCTTCCTGTATACCTGGAAGAAGGGGTAAAGAGATCTAGGTTCTCTTACCAGATGTCTCTAAAACACTTTCTTTAAATAGACATATTGTATATGTGCAGAAACCACAACACAGGGAGGTAAAGTGATTTTTTGAGGCCATTTTTCTGATTAGCGATAGAATTGGGTAACTTTAAAGCTTGGTATGTTAAAATCCAAAGCTTATGATCTTTAGCAGTACATATGGAGGAGAGTAGTCTTAGCCTCAAGTAGCACTGATGGGAGGGAGTTGGAGTGTCATAAGATATCTAGAGATTCTTTTCATACCCCCTAAGTGAATGAGGGCGGGAATTCTGTTGTCATTTGACTACCATTGAAAGCTCAAGTTCCTAGTATACTGCTAGGCACAAAGCAGGTGTTCAGGAAATTTTGGTTGAAATCTGTTGAATGGATGCCTAATTTGTGACTACAGGTTATCTAGTGCTATATATATATATACACACACATACACACACCAGCATCTGAAGAGCACACTCAGTGCTGCTTAAGGAAAAAAAAATAGGAAAGTTTCCAATGATCCTTCCTAATTTATATAGCAAAATTAAACTATAATACAAATCGCCCACTTTTCCATGAATGTAGCAGCATTGTGGGACAATCGTTTCTGTCTAAGGCCGAATGGTGGAACACTCAGTTCACCTCTGTGTTGTTTCGGCTTCTCCTTCCTTTGCCACATATAACACATATTAACTGCTCCATCTATGATCATTTTCATTCTCCTTCTCATTATCATATTACAGATTATCACTCATGCTAATCAATAAATGGCACAACATTTTAAAGCTGAAACTGTCTGGACCTTGTCATGCTATTCCTTAAGACTTCCTCCCTCTCCTGGTTCCTGGAGTTGTCATTTCCTAGAAGCACAGCTGTTTCAAGAGATCATGCCAAGCTCCAGCTCACACTTGCTCCTGTTAGGATCCTGAAGCTGACTTTTTGCTACTGATCCAACTTTTCTGTCTAGTGCCGTGAAAATAACTTTTCCTGAACCCAGCCCTTCATGCAGGAACAGTGTGACCACAGATATAGGACATCTATACACTAGACCAAGCCTGAGACACTTAGCTCACAAATTTTTATTCTCTTTTATATAATATCCAGTATCCATGGTCAGCCTTTGCTTTAACTCTTGACACCACAGCCTAAACTAGTGTCAGAAGGCTGTACCCTACCATCCACTTTCTGTTCCTTATCAAAATCACTTGGTAGAAGAAATTGGACCATACTTTTCTATGGTGTAGAAAAATCTACTTGTAGTATTTAGGGCAACAATAAGCTGGTGGGAAAGGATTCAGAAAATTTTCCCCTCTTTCTAGTATCTTGAAATAAACCACCTAGGCAAGCTATGAAATCAGCCCTACCTACATACTCGCTGTTTTAAGTGTATAATACATCTCTCTGAGTATATCTTAGAACACTTACATCATGGGTATTATGTTGTTGCAGAGAACAGCATTATAAAAGGAATTTACTATACCATAGTGTAGTATTCTACATTTTATGCTCTTAAGAGTTTTTATAGACATTGTTTATAAGTACTTAGTTAAATTATATTACATACTCCATCAGGATTACCAACGAAATTTCTCCTACTTTAACATAAAAACACAAGCATTACTCTTTGACAATATGCAAATATTATTCTTTCACAGCGATCTTCACTTTAAAAATATAAACATGGAAAGTTCCTGAAAATAGATCACATTCCATCACAGACAATCATAAAGGAAGAATCTATCATAATTTAATTTGAGGGAATTTCAATCACAGTGTCTCCTATTTTTAAATAAATAATGAGAAAGATAAATTGAAAAATATATTGCTTGATGGACCACTCATACAGTTGAGTGTTTCAAAGGCATATTCAGATAGCCTTACACATATGTACATACATAGATGTTTATAGCATGTGAACATGTACAAAAAGAATATATTCTGTTATATTCATTATAATATACAAAAGAAAGACAAGAAATCAAGACCTAAGGTCATGTTCTTTTCTGCACTTATTCACATTTAAGATCTTAGACAAATTACTTAACTTTGTTTAGCCAGATACAGAATGAAAAATTTAAATCAGGGCAAAGAACATCTATGTTAGTTTCCCACACATTGTAGACATTGTTGATTGATCAGAGAATTCACTTCTGCTGGCCAGGGTGACAGTCTCAAACCCTTTCTTAGCACTAGACTCCAAGCGGCAACTCCAATTGATTTATTTTATACCTGATATAAAGTTCATCGGTCATCCCAGGCAGATGACTTTAAATGTTTCTTCCATAGTCTCATTAAAATATGTACCTTCCTTTATATTGAAAGTATTTGAAGGCTAGTAATAACTAATTCATAGTCATGTGGATAATAGCAAAATAAGTGCTAAAAGTGTAAAAACTTCTATATCTTTAAATATAGATAGTCTTTCTTTCTTCTTCGAATGTATTGTGTATAAATAGGCATATTTATACACAGCATATTCTCAGTAGAATTCAACAATCAAAACTCCCCAGTTCCTTGACAACACACACAAAAAATGGCATTGTCAGAAAAATGTTTCTTTACATTTGACCTAAATATAGGGACATATGCTAATATTTCCATTTTTAACTTTTTGCAAGACAGATTTTATTTATTTACATTCTACATTCTCCCACAAAAGAATTGAGTCAGCTTGTAAAAACTGCATATACTTATGATGCAATTTTTCGCTTCTTTCTTTTCTTCCTTAATATTAAAATATCTACTGAATATGTATTTTCTAGAAATACATTTTGAACTACATTCCTTCCCATAAGATTGTTTCTTAGCATCTAACATATAATCTCATATTTTATACTTACCGTCTTTTGGAGTGACCAGTCTCATATCTAAATTTTCCTCTATCTTTAAATAATGAGGCTATTTCAAGCATTTCAGAATGAGTAATTAATTGCCTAGCTTGGAATCTGTCTGGTATCAAAGTATTAATGCCTGAATTAATTTTCAACTTATAACTGTTTTCATTTACACCTACCTCCTTGGTAGTTATTTAAGGCAATTTCATCTATGCCTTATATGTTAATGCATTTCATTTCAATGAACATTCTTTAAGCAGTAGAAATAGGCCAGACGCTATCAGAAGAATGTGTCATAAATGGAGAAATCTGACTCAGAGATAAATCTTTCCAATGAAAAGGTTTAAAAGAATGGTACAATGGAGATATTTTTAAGTCATAACTGAAACATAAGTTATCCAAAATATATTGCTGTAACAGTTCCCATCCTTTTTTTAGGAACTGAACACAAGGATTCACACCAGTTTGTGCACAATTTTAAAAAAATTTACTTGAGACTATGGTTGTATACATGAGGAAATATGAAAAAAAAATTTGAATGGCTCATGGCTTTCAAAATAACTTGTTATTTGACTAGACTAAAATTTGAGTGTGTAGATATTTGAGTGTCTTTGTACCATTAAAATGCTAATAATTACATTTAATTAGGTACAAAATTCCTTTCCTTATTTAATATATTTCCTTTTGTTAGTATTGAATATCTTCATCATAGAACATTTTAAAAGTAAGATTTATAGTAAATTGGACTTGTAGAAAACAACTTTTTATTGTGATAACCAAGTCAGCATTCTAAATGAAGATTCATTGCTTTAATACTTTTGAGAATTAATAAAAATAATTTTGTTGTTTGACTTTCATCTTTATTCCTTTCAGACCTATTAGATTCCAGAGTAGGCGAATAAAAATAATTTATCCTTATGTAAATAAATTTACTTAACTTTTGAGCCCTTAAAATGTTTCTTTTTTAGAATATTGATTTTTTTCTCTATTATTGAAAAACTGAGCATTAGTCAATTTGAGACAAAAGCTTACTAGCTTTTGAGTAATGAATTGATTAGCCCTATGGATATTGCTGTCCTGCATCTTCCTCATCTTCAAATTATAGATTACATATATTTTACATCATACCTGGTTTAAATAGTGGCGATTCTCAAATATCTCTAAGAAAATGAGTATTTCTTGGATGCCAACTCTGATTGATTAGTGGATGTTTGGGGGCTACAACTGGCTAAGTAGCAAAAAGGGTTCAGGCTGATTAACAATGTCCATCAGGGGAGAGGAAAGGAAAGAAAATGCCCACATGCTGTGTTACTCTCCCTGCCTTTGAGAGAGATCATTTCCTTTTTTGACTCTTGGTTCATGATATTATTTGCTATAGAAAAATGATATTTTCTGAATATACACTACTTGCAAAAGATATGTAGGTAAAGATGACCTATTTGTATTTTCTGCCCACAAGGAAGGAGAAAATTAACTCATTACTCTAAGCAGTGTCCCGAAGTGTGTTTGCTGGATATGCACAGCGCGTAGTACTAGCCAGTTTCAATGTTCAAAGTTTAATGTTTTGTCAAACTCTACTTCTTTTGTAGGTAACAAGAAAATGAAGTCAACAAAAATCCATTAAAATGAATATTCTCTAGTAAGGCTATCTGCACTCTGTCTCTGAATGCATGAAAGTCACTTTCTGGTACTCCTATGTCAATTTCTATAACCCTAGGAGTTGAAAGTATCTTCAAATATCCTTCGCCCTCGCTGTTATTAATAATATATAGTTTTGAGGGAAAATTCCTTGAGAAATTCTTTCAGATTTTTTGTTACATTTCTATCTGACAATATTCTAACATGTCAGCTTGTAAACTTAGTAAAAGATATTTTCTATGGTGTTATGTAATCCAAGAAAATAGACCACCTCATACTTGATATGACTAGATTATAAAAGATAGTACAAAGTTCTGAACTTGACATACCTAGTTAGAGAATATTATTTAATGTACTATAAGATCATTTACTAGACCTCTTCTTTTTAAATGAAAACAAAATAGTTTTTAGATGAATTTTGATAGCCCAGATCCGTCAAACTTTAACGCACAATAGCAATTTCTGTATTGTATTGAAACCCGGGGTTTCCCTGCTAGATTTTAGCATTTGAAGCATAGAACTCGTATTTTCATGTAATATGTCTGAAATCTTTCTGCCTCATACATCTGAGGCAATCTGTTCATTACCTAGTCAAGAG
Source organism: Rousettus aegyptiacus (assembly GCF_014176215.1). NCBI lineage: Eukaryota > Metazoa > Chordata > Mammalia > Chiroptera > Pteropodidae > Rousettus > Rousettus aegyptiacus. Next base: position 48,700,352 of record NW_023416284.1, read on the forward strand.
ATTTGCCAGAAAGAAAGTCAGAAGTGTTTACTAAAGAGAGAGGTGCACACAACTTTATTAGTTAATGGGGAGAGATTTTTTGACTATCTGAGGAATTAATGCAATGTGGTCATTATGTCATATTGAATGTTATGGTTTACTTAGCAATTCCAGAAGCATTCACTACTATTATGTGTAAATCCTAGTGCACTCATTATCTTGGATGTACATAAAATTCTAAGAAAAATTATCAGTGTGAAACAATTTATCATTCTATTCTTTCAGTGACAATGTTTTAAAATGAATTTTTTCCGTTTCCTAATTATACACACAAGTGAATATATGCACAAATATTCACACAACCACACTCAGGGAAAATGAAACACAAAGAAAGAGAGAGGGAGAGTTACATTTTCAAAGTGCAAATGTGGAGGGGAGGGGTATGTGTGTTCTGTTTTGAAGATAGACATAAATGTTCAATTAACCTATTTCTCATGTCTTTTTTATGACTACATATGGTAATAAATCTTCCTAATAAGAAGGATCACAGAACAACAGATGTGTAAAATAACAAAATGAAAACACCTCATCAGATGTATAAATTTTATTTTGCATGAAATGAATAGAGATGTGGAGAGCACATTTTGCAAAGTGTGAAAAGTCCTTAAATTTGGAAGGTTATGAGTCAGAATGGTTTTAGAAACATTCTATGGATTGATTTGAAAAATTGAAGAAAGACCTTTGTCACTGTATATACCTCAATACTGTGAAGCTTGATGGTTGGTACTTATTTACTTATTTGAAGTGGATATAATTTATCTCTCATATATACATATATTATAAGTATCGTACACACACATATATATTTGAAAACATAAATTTTGTTTTGGGATAGCATATTGATAAACAACCACCTTGAGGATTGCATAAAATAACTGGGAGATATTATTAAGGGATAGCAAGGAAGATAGTCTTAAATCCTGAGTCAGTATGTGAGCGCTTGGAATTGCTGACTTTTGAATACAGTAAGGCCTGGGAAATTTGTCTCTGTTCCAGACAAGTGTTAGCTGAAAGTTGTATGGGAGAGGGAAAATGTCAAGTTCAAATATTTTGACAGTTACATCACATTTTTGGAGGAAATAAATCAAAATGAGGGAGAAGCAAATATTAATAAAATTTCTCTAGTTTTTCTAATTGTTTAATTCCATTACAATAAATTAAGCTGCTCGTCATACTAAAAATGCAAGATCTTTGGCATAATTTTTTCTCTAACTTTTTATTTTAAAGTAATTTTAGACTTATAGAGAGGAATGTCAACAGATAGGTAGAAAGGAATCTACATATAGCCTTTACCTAGCTTTCTCTAAGGTTAAAATCTTATGTAGCCATGAGATAATTACCAAATATCAGTTATCAATAATTAATATAATTATCAACACCAATAAATTAACATTGATACAACGTCATTATCTGAATTATAGATTTTACTCAGATTTCCCATTTTCTATAAATGTGTTTTTTCTATTCCAGGATCCAACCCAGGAAACCACATTATATTTAGTTCTCATGTCTCTTAGTCTCCTTCTAAAGATAGTTTATGACATTTCTTTGCTGTCTTTCATTACCTTGACACTTTGAAGAGTACTGGCTGGTATTTTACAGAATGTCCTTCAATTTGTATTTCTCTGATGCTTTCTCGTGATTAAACTAAATGGATATTTGGGGTAAGAATACCACAGAGCTGGTGATGTTAGCCTTAATTGTTTGTTTATAACAGTTTTTGTTAAGTTTTTTCACTGTAAAGTTATTAGTTTTCCTTTTTCATACTCTTTATTAGCAGTAAGTCACTAAGTCCAGTTTATAATGGAGAGAGGAATTAAACTCCACATCCAGAGAGAAGAGTATCAAAGAATTTGTGGACAGATTTAAAATCACCATAGAAATTAATACATATTTTGAGAGTAATAATTAGACAATATGCAACTATTCTGTATCTATTCTAAAAATTTCCACTTATTTTAATATACATCAGATCTTACCTGCAGCTATTAATAATATGGTGTTTCAATGGAGGCTTTTTATTTCCCTCACTACCACATTTATTAATTAGAATTCTTCAGTAAGAAAGGATTTGCTCCTCCCCTTTGTTATATATATTAAATCACTTATTTATATTAGTATGGACTCATGGCTATTTATTTTATTCTTGAATTCTAATCCAACACTAATCTAACCCAGTTTTAATAATTTCAAGCTCTTTTGAGTAGTCCCTATGTTCTTTTGACATGTCCTTCAACCATTTTTTTTTTTTTTAGCACTTTCTTGCATCTTAGCATCATAGTACATTCCAGGCACACCTTGTATTTTCCCTGCCCAGTCCTAGCAACAGCCATTTCTCTAAGGATTCTTGGTTCCTATTATTGGAAAATGGTATTAGAAACCAAGATCTGGGTTTAAGATGTGCTCATCACTACTGGGGTGTCAGTGCTTCTAGGCCTCTCGTCAGGCAGTGTTAGGGAATATATGTGTGCATATTTACTCATGAAACACATATGTCTGGTTTTATTTATATATCTATCTGTATCCATATTAAAACTGACATGAGTTCATATTGATATTTCAATCCTAAATAAGTACCACATAGTTAAATCTAGCATTTTGTCTTTGCTTATTTGTAATTTCTTTCTTAGACAATGGGAAAGCTCTCATTATCTATAAAATATTTTCTCATTTGTTCAATCCAGTATATATGTAATATAGGTTTCAGAATTGCTAACTGTAATCCTATGGGAAATGAATTTGCTAACTAGAGTACAACCCATTTTTATCTTTAGTCTTAGAGTATCAAATCAAAAGACAATTTTACAAAGTTTCTTAGATCAGCTCTGTTTTTCCTCATTAATTTCAGTGTGGTTATGTGATTCATTTGTTACACAGTTAGATTCATTTATCACAGCCTGCATTCCATCTTGGTTTCCCTGATATCCTGTTTAATTTTTTTCATCTGCATAAAATAAGGTTCTTTTTTGTGGTGTACATTTTTATGGATTTTGACAAAGGCATAGAGTTGTGTATTCACTATCACGATACCATGCATAATAGTTTCATCATCCCAAAAGCTCCCAGCAAAGTATTTTGAAACAAACAAACAAAACAAACACAACAACAGTTTAAGCTTTTAATCAATTTCTTAATATTTGTTTGCGAAGAGCCTCTCAGGTTAAACTGTGACTGGCCCTGGATAGATCCCACTATTCACAGGGCATCTAATACTCAGCAAAATGCTGTTAATTTTACACAATTTTCCACACTAATATCCCTTAAATCACAAATAATTCAGATTATCGTTATGGCAAAAAAAAAAAAATCTTCAGGGGTTCCAAATGCTGACCATATTTCTTGGTCTTTAAAAGACTCCCCACATTTTAGCTTGGACCTGCTTTTTCAACCTTATATTCTACCATTCCCCTTTGCCTACTTTATTCTACCCAATGGTTCTCAAACTATTATCTGTAGACTAGCTGCATCACCTCGACTTGAAGTCCAGTTGTTCACGGTTATCACTTGCACAGATATCGCCCTAGTCACAAAGAGGCTATTGTGATGACGATGATAAAGATAATGATGATGATAATAATTATGATTATTATGATAATAATTATATTTAAAATCATTTATAAAGAACTTTCATATGTACCTTTATAACAAACTTTTATGAAAAACTTTCATATGCAACTTACAATGATCCTGAGAGGTACTAAATAAAGCTATTATTACAATATCCACTTAAAGATGAGGAAATTGAGTCTCAGAGATTATATTCAGGCTATAAAGCTAATAAGCAGCAGAAGTAGGACTTAAAACTAGATCTTCTTTTTCAAGTTTCTTATACTTCTCATTATCTATGTTGAATCCATACACTGCTAACAAAGTAGGGGAAGCAATAAAATCAGCATTCATTATATATGGTATTAATAAACATTAGGCACTGCAAACTTTTCCATCATATATGTTATCTAATTTACTGTAAATTTTTCAATTCTGTAAGGGAAACACTACCTGATGAGGACACTAGGACTTAGAGGCACAATGGTGTCCTCAAAGTCACCCACTAATTTTCAATACCAAATTATTTGAGCATAAATTCCATCTTCTTTTCACCTGATCACACTGGAGTTTTGTTAAGGTGATTAGAATTACCCTTAGCTCAAATCCCAACATTTTATGTCTCACAAAAGTGAACATTTTGGGTCTCATGAAGGACTAGCCAAAATTCTAAAAGCCACTAAATGAGAAAGGATTTGATGCTATGTGAAAGAGTGAGTTTGATATCCATTCTCTTTTCTGATGTAGAAAAGATTCACCTGACTTTTGCCTCCTAGCCTTCTGAAGGCTGGACCTAAGCAAACAATTTTCAAGAGCTTTAAGAAACAATGTAGCTTTTACTAGCTAAGTAGAACAGGTTTTTAATCAGGTTCCAGTACGCACTAGCTATATGGAGTTGGACAAGTTATTTAATGTCTTTGAGACTTTGTAAAATTGGGAAACTATGGCACAATGTTGAAGTAAGGACTAAATAATATGTTATATATATATATATAAGGCCCTTAGCACAACCTGTCAATGATCATGAGATCAGGTCTTAGGGCAGGAAACTCTCAATCTCACTAAACCATTTCTACAGCTCCATCTTCCTTTTAGCCAATAAGGTGATTGAGAAAGTTTAAAGAGTTTACCAGGAACATAATTAAAGCAAGCCTCTAAAAAAGATCAATGGTACTATAAATTTTGATTTGTCATTTATATTTCAAATGTTCCCATAGCCAGTGTGATTATTTATTCTGGTTTAACTGAGACAATCCTTTTATAATTTTTAATAGGGCCTTCTTTTACTCTCAAAAGTTTTTCAATTTGGATGATAAAATATATATTCACACTACTTAAAAGGGTTTTTTTTCTTCTGCACAAACTAGTTCCATTGTCTTTTACTTCTTAGAAATAAACAGAAGAGAATTACCGAACTGAATAAAATCATGTTCTCACTTGAATTTATAAAATACCAACCTCAAACCCATTTGGAAATAGTAATCCTAAATGTTATATACAATAAAAATAAAGCAGCTATTAAAATAGTCATATGAAACAGAAGGATTTAGGGTCCCACATTTTCAGTACCGTTGCTTCTCCTTACATTGTCCAAATAGCTAATGGTGACTGTGAATCCTGAATATGGACATTCAGAGTCCTGTGTGGCCAATCATGTTGAGTTCTAGAATTTCCAGAGTTGAACAGATGGCTTAGGTGTCATTTTATATCAGTTCTGTCTATATCAAAAAAAAGTGACAAAGTATTCTTTTTAGGTCTTTCTTTCATGAATATGCATAAATATAGCATTCATGAATCACTGTGATGTAGGAGACTGTTAAATTGCACTTTTGCTAGAGTTTAAAAAAACATATGATTAACCATACTTTTGACTTGGAGTAATTACACTTCTTTATTTAGAGGTCATTTTTTGAATCTGCTCCACTGCTGATTTGTGGGCTGAAGTGAAATGGAGGCACAAAGATACACTAATGATGAATTCTTAGAGTTCTTTTTAATCCCTTGCGGTTTAAAAGCTTTCTTGTTTCAATATAAGTGCCAAAGGTTTGATTCAGTTTATAATGAATAAATGACATAGATTTTCCAAAATGATAATTTAAAAGTAATGCTGATAATGAGTGAAAAGAGTAAACTTTCTCAACAAAATTTACCCTGCTTTGTTACCTTTTCTGTTGTTAGCTGGACACCCATTCGAAAGCATGAGATTTTCCTTCTTTAAAATATTGCACAAAAACTTTCAGGATTACTTTAATATTTTTTCTGGTTCTAGAATAAGGTGAAAAAATATATTGATGTGCTTACTATTACTCCTACAATACACTTGCAAATATTAAAAATTATTTTTCCCCCACAGAACCCAGTCATTTTCATACTAGTATTCAAGACAGACATTTCCAAGTAAGCAGCACTAGAATCCAGCTAAAATCTATATACCTCCCCTAGTATGTATTTACTAGCGCACAAGGCATAATGTGACCTTCAAATTCTCACTTATCTTTAAAAAGTGCTGTAGAAAATAACTTGGATATTTAGCTAATTTTTAAATCTATAACTGAGGGGTTTTATTCTTTCCTTTAAATCATTTGTATGGGTACAACAGCACTGACTTGGTCTTTTTTTTTGCTAGGTTTTTCTGTGGTAATGGTCTTAAAAATTCACTGACTCCAACAACAAAATAGATTTTTTTGCCTAAGTAACTTCTTGATTGTAGGTGAACTGCAACTCTGCTCCTTTTCCATGTGTCTTCCTACTTTTAGGGCCAGGTTCAAGGCTTGCCTCTTACCTGGCTCACACTCTTGTCATGACAGAGGGAATGTCTGAGACAGAACTAGTAGTTTTTGGGCTTTCTGTTCAGATGTGGCATACACCACTTCCTCTATTTCATTGGCCAATGCAAGTCACGTGGCCACTAATGTCCGTGGGAGGGAGGTTTTGCAGGTGATTTAGAAATTGGTAGATATGTATAATCTTCTTATAGGGAGGGAAGTGAGTATTTGTGAAAAATTATAGACTCTTACAGGGATATATTTCCTTGTTTGTTTTTTAGAGAAATATTGCTTCATGCAACACATTGGAACAGAAAGAAAGAAAGCTACCTTCTATTTAAGTGTAGCAAAAGAAGATTTTAGGTTTCCTGCTGACTCTGGGAGATACTTAGTCTTTTGGAAAGACAAATCTATGGCTTCTTCCTGGGAGCTGGTAGTTAAATGTTCAGTGCATGAACTCAAAATATGGTTAATTTTTGCCTCTTTGTTTTTACTCTGCTTTGCATCTGGACTCTACAAGCTAGATCGGAGCAAGTCCACAGAACATTTTTGTGAATAATGTCCTAAATGCCCACGTAATATTAATTATAGACCATGCTTAAATGGATAATTTAAAACATGTTTCAAGATAGAGTAAATTATCGTCTATTATTTATGGTTAGAACTAGAAAGACGAGTAAATTGTTGCTAGGCCTTTTGATATCACTGGGAGAAATAAATGAGTATTAAAATGGTAAAACCATGAAGCTGGAGGTATGTAGGTGCAAGATTTATGTATTTTGTGTTACATTTTCTTAGCAGAGGTAAGTCTGAAACAAGGAAAGGAATAGAATTTTACTGGAAACACTGCCTTTCCAGCATAAAGGAGGTTGACAACTTTAATCAATAATTTTTAGCATTCGAGAACTGGCAGTGTGGCTTTAAAGAAAGAATCACAGTTCTGAGTGAAAGTTTGGGGGACTTGTTCCAGCAGGTTGAGATAAGATGATTTGAAAATGATACACGGTTGGTGTCCTTTGTCCTCACTATAGGTGATAGATGACTTTGATATAGGAGAGGCCTACTGATCAGAAAAAACAAACAAACAAAAAACCCTAACTTTTCAGTCTATCATTTCAAAGTAAATATGTATTTATGCTTGGCAGAGGAATCATGAAAAGCACAGACACTGCGTTTATTAAATACCTGTTCCCTTGCTACTCAAAGCTTTGGTATTACCTAGGAGCATGTGAGAAATGCAGAATCCTAGGCTCCAGCCCTGACCTACTGAATCATAATCTGCATTTTAACAAGATTCGCAGGTGCTCTGCATAAACTTTAAAGTTTGAGAAATGCTGCTCTAGGATGGCCAGCTCCTTGCTTAGATGTATGTATATCATCTTACATAATCGTCACCACAGTCATAAATGTTCTTTCCACCATTTAAGAATTAGAGAACTTGTTTCATGTTTCAAAAATTAGGCAAGATCAAATACATGGTAACCAGTGAATCTACTAGTTTTTATTTCTCACCCTCTGCCATACTCTCTTACTTTTATATTTTTTAATCTGAATACAGAAAAGAATCAAAGCTCTCTTCCTTTAACACTTTGATTTTCTATAATTTAAAATCCAGTGTCCCCTCTACTCATATTTTCTCTTTTATCTCCCTCAGTGCTCACAAGCACAAAGATGTACTGTAGGCGCACGTGCATGCACACACACACGCGCGCACACACACACACACACACACACCCCTCAAAAATCAAAATTCTCTTGTGTAGTTCAAAGAAATAAGAAAAAAATTATTAATATCTGCATTTTGTCATTTCTGGATACCAATTATTTTCATAAAATTGCCAAGGCAACACGTAACATATGGCTATGGTAGACTATTTATAACTATGTCCCACAAGGGTAAAACTGGAACTCAGAGATCATGTAATTATTGACTCAGAGCTAGAGAGGGATTTAGAGATAATCTTATCCCATGTCCCAAGACATGAGGTGACTTTCCAAGCTCATCTACTGCAGTGCTGTGTTTAAAATCCAGGTGTTGTGATTCTCAGTTTGGGGTCCATCTATTTCTACTACATATCACATCTGCTCTAAGGGAAGCTAAGATCACTTGTCAATGATAAATCATTAGGGAAGCAAACAAATTGTGCATGGTATTTTCCGGTAAAGAACAAGTACTGAGATCCCCTCTTTATACCAGCCAATGATCCATTTATTGAGAGGTAACCAAGTAGAATAAAATTGTAATAAAGAAAACACTCTCTAAAGGTATCTGGGTGGAAGCCATGCTCCCACTGCTTCTAGCCTTTCTATGAATTCCATCCAGAAAACAAGATTGGATCAGATTTCCACAGAGATCCTACTTGACTTAATCTTTGGCTTGGGGTTACTGGAAAATTAAGGCATATTCAAAAGAAAAGAAAAGGAAAAAAATAAACAGCTGGAGTTTGTGTGCTTATGCATGCTTCTATGTATATATACACAATAGTTTAAGCCTGACTAAGATTTTTATGATTCATGTCATTTTTTATACACAGATTTCATCTCAGTTTTTACTGGTTTTCCGTAATAAGCTATTTGCTTAGCAGGGAAAATAAGTGTCTCTCCCTATGATTGCCAACATTGTACTGGTCTCTGTGAAGAGCATATTTCCTCATCAAGAACTCAGGCCCTGTAAATAGGACAGAGCAACAAGTGCTGGCATGTAGACGGGAACATGCTGAGAGTGCCAGCTGACTGTTCAGTTTCTTCACTAGGTATGTAGAGACACAGAAAAAAAGAAACAGCACATAAGCGTAAGAGGACCACATAGGCTAAATATGATAAATGAAGTAGAAATCGGAGATACTGAAAAGAACATAATGGGGGCAGCGAGGCAGTAGATAAGTTGGAGAAGATGATGTTCTTAGGAATAGTATGGGTAGAAGTGTCCTCTATACCAGGCTCATGTAATTCCTTTTTAATTCTGCATATTTTGATAATATCTTCCTGCTGATCTATGTCTATATTGAAGAAAAGTCATAAAAATATATGCCAGGATTTAACACAATGTCTGGCACACAGAGATGAAGGCCACTGAATATAGAGGCAGAGATAGAAGTTATGCTGCCACCAGCCAAAGGACATTAAGGATTGTTGGCAGTCACTTAAACCTAGGAGCGAGGCATAGAACATATTCTTCGCTGGAGCCTCTAGAAAGAATCAACCCTACTGACATCTTGATTTTGGAATTTTCACCTCAAAGTTTACTTTGAGAAAGTAAATTTCTGTTGTTTTAAGTCAACCAGTTTTTGGTAATTTGTTAAGACAGTCCTAGAAAACTAATATAGAGATTGCGGCAAATGGTTTTCGAATAACACTTTTAACTTTTCAAGGTATTTGAATTTTTAATATGTTATTTTGTCAATAGAAAAATGTATCAACAAGATATGACAAAATATTTTATAGTATTTATTTTTGTATTTTATAGATAAACTGAGGCACAGAGAAGGCAGCAATTAGTAATAAAATTCTAAGGCAACTTGTTAAAAAAGCATTTATTTAACATTATTTTCCATAAGGTAATTTGCTGTGGTGGTCTTTTAGCTTCCTCTCCTTTATTTCCAGAAACAGTATTCTCTGTAAGATGGGTAATATATCCTCCAGATTATGTAACATGTTAGTAAGTAACAGAGTTGGGTTTGAACACAGGTCTCTCTAGTCTAAGTCCAAGCTTTGAAACATAGGTCAGCAAACTTGGTCTGTAAAGGGTCAGATAGTAAATATATTTGGCTAAGCAGGCCAAACAACCTCCTCAGAAACTTCTTGACTCTGATTGTAAGTAACCGCAGACAATATATAAGAGAATGAGCAAGGTTGTGTGCCAACAAAATTTATTTGTTGACATTAAAATCTGAATTTCATATGATTTTCACTTGTCATAATTTATTATTTTGTTGACTTCTCAAATCATCTAGAAAGGCAAAAATCATTTTTAGTTGATGGGCCAAACAAGAACGGATAGTGGCCGAATTTGTTCTGTGGGCAGTATTTTGCAGACTACTGCTTTAACTATAATAAGACAAAAGAAGTCAGCCATGAAAAAGTCCTGGGAGGAAAGGCTACAATATACTCTAGTAGGGTACAAGGATTTTACTTATTTGAATTCAGAAACAAATATTTGGTTTCAATTTTTTCTCTTTGCTGCATTTTAAGAATTCAAAAAAATTAAAGTAGGGCGTCTCTCTTATAGCACAGAAAGGGCACAGAATGCAAAAGAGTCCCCTCTTCTCCACACTAATGCTAGAGTTAGGTTTAATTGACTAGCGAGGTCTTCCATGAAAGAAAAGTGAATAAAGTTTTTGCATAGAAGCATAAAGCAGGGGTGGTGGAGGCCAGAATGAGGAAGGATTTGCTCCTATTGAGGAGAAACAAGGGAGAATGTTACAGTTAAAACATGTGTTACCTGGGCTCTGATCCAAAGGGAGGTGTCAAAGAATGGCATGAGGGATGAAGAGGAAGTGGTTTAGAAAATATCTTGTGAGTGGACCCTGGGGAGACAGCAGTAAAGGACAATTTTAGAGGGACAAGGAGCCAACTTGGAGCTGCCTTCGGCCAGTGGAGAGCCTTGCCTTCAAAATACCTGTAACTCAGGCATAAGCTAGTTGACTCCCAGTTCTGCCTGCAGGAGGGAACTCCACAATTGTCTTTCCTAAGACTCATCAGTGGACTACATTGATGACTGATCCTAGATGGAGCAAGAGATGTCTATGTCCTTTCTTGACTCCTTTCACCTATGTGGATATCACATAACCAACTGACAGACCATATGGTAAGATCATAGAGGGCCATGGCCTCGACCTCCTACAGCTGATGTTACAGGAGGCAGAATGCACAAACCTGACACCCCTGAGCTGAGGAAATGATGTGAGGCCCCTTGTTAATATTCTAAATAGATGCTTTAGTGTGTGCTCTCTCTCTCATCACATTTTAAATTTTAAATTTAAGATAATCATCTACTATCTTTTAAAACCTTTTAAATTGCTACTGATGCAGAAATGGAAATATAGTAAAGTATGGAATCCAAAGATTGAGCATTGGAGTCTAGAAGAAACATTCTGATCCCGTAAGGACAATTTGAGACTAAACAGAGAAAAGGGAGGTCTTAATTTTATTTCAAGAAATGCAGACCCACCAAAATCATTTCTTTGTTTTTTTGTTGTGTTTTTCCCCCTTTCATCCTCATTTCCATAATATTCCAAAATTATCTACTTGAGATAAAATTTATTAAATATTGCAGAGTTCAGTGCAATTTCAAAAGAATATATATATATATATTTTTATATATATAGATTCTGTTATGGATGTAGTATCTGAGTATTAGAACAATGACTTAAGGGAAGATTGTTCTAAAAACAATATTTTCAGCAAAAAGCAGAAATGATATAGAATTGATAAGCATTGCTATTACCTATATTTTACTTGTCTGTGCTTTTTTGAATACTACTTATATATTCTAGTAATGATTGTTTACATGAAGCTGCTTTTCTGCTTTCTTGATAACTTAGAATAAAACTCAGGAAAACAGTTCAATTGCTCTACTATTGCTTGATTTTCACATAATAGAGACAGGTAAGAATTCAGTTTCCTGTGCTATTCATTCTAGATTTCACATTGTAATTGTTTTGTCATTATTCAGCTCACAGTAAAGTATATTAGCATATTCAATGATAAGTTCAAAGATTCATAAAATGATAGCATTTCCAACCCACCCGTTCAAGCACACTGTGTATCAAGAGAAAGGCACTTCTGTTTGTTGTCAGTTAAATTATTGATTACCTTGATTGTTTTAGGGAAGTCATTTTACTAACCTGTTTATGAAGTGGGTAGAGGTCCTTTCAAGGTTCTTTGACAGATAATATGCATTCTACGTGCAACAGTCCTACAATCTCAAAGTATAATGAGCTCTCGTAAAGAATCATTTCTGCTAAATGTATAGTACTCATAACACTGATTCTACTTTTAACCCTGAGAGATAATCTAGAGACCTAGAAAGAAAACTTGGAAGACCAGGAACAGGGCTAGACTTCTAGGAGCCTCTGAGGAACTTAGAGGTTGTATTCCAGATGAGAAAATTCAGAAATAACTGATTTGTTAATTATTTATTGAAGTTACTATGTGATTAGTTTTGTGCTGGGAATTGGTTTTCCAACGGCAAATAAAAAACATGTAAGTGAGGATGTGAATAAACGCCCCAAAATAAAAGTGTAAGAACCTGTTTATCTATATATTTATCTATATATATATAGTATGTATATATTATGTGCTATATGTCTATACATGTATATATGTATATGTGTGTATATATAGTATATAAAATAAAATTGTAAGAATTATGTATTAGGTATGAATTATGTATTCATATGTGTATATGTGTACATATGTGTGTATGTGTGCATATTTATACTTATACATGTATATATATGTGTGTATACAAAGTTTCTTGGGGGCAAGAGCCTTTTGTTATCTGTTGTTAAGGAGTAATGTATGAAGTTTAAAATTTTAGATTAATATGTACATCATTTCATATAGAAAAGGAACTATGAAAAAATTAATCTGGTGGTGGAAGGTGGAGTTGAGAGTAAGGGAAGGAGAAAAAAAGAAGGTGTGCAGGCACAGCTAGAATTTGGAAAAGGGACAGAAAAAAAACTATATTTAGGCAGTTAAGATAAAGTCTAGTGCATTTTGGAGAGAAATAAAGAGATCTATTATTATTGCTGTTAGAATATTTGGTGGCTCACTCACATCTTTAAGAAAATTTTCAGTAATGATCTAGATTAATGTTTTAAGGTTTTTAAAGTCACAATTATTTAGTTATTTTTAAAACAAGATAATCCAGTTTTATTGAAGTTACACATGGTTCTTGTCATTGCTAAGTGCAGAGTCGAGCTACTGAATATCTGCTGCTTAAATTTTATTTGGGTTACTTCAAGGGAGAGCTGCAGTGTGTCTTCATGGCACAAGGTGACAGAAAGCATCATTATTTGTGAAATCATTGAGGGATTCTCTTCACCACTGAGCCATAAACTGGTGACTTGAACTGTGTTTCAGATGACCCTTAAAGCAGTTGAGACATGTGTGGCTCACCAATGGGATCATTCTGTCTTCCCAGTTCTTGCTTAAGCACGGTCTACTTCTTTTCCAGTGGTGGTGATTATAGTGTACCAAGTACTAAATTTTACAAAACAAGGCTCTAGCTTCCTAATGGCCACTAACTGTTTCTGTGACTTTGGATTACTTACCCAATCTCTTGATGACTCAGTTTCCTGAAAAATGGGGGGTGGGGGGGCGGTTTGTATGCAACATCATTTGGAGGACCAGATAAAGTGTTTGTAAGTATTTAGGGTAATTTGGACAATGTTACCTGATTTTGTTTTTCACAATCCATTGATACACATAGGAGTTTTCTAAGGAACCCATGCTTTAAAAGGATTCTAAGTGAGAATAGCTGAGTAATTTTTATTTCTTTTACAACAAAGAAGTTGTTTCTAAGTTGTTATTATTATACATTTGGGTTTTTTTTTATACATGGTCTTTTCTTTGACAAGTTATATTTGTATCTCAATGCCATAGGTACCCTCACAGAACTTTATATTTACCCTCTGTTCCTAAGACTATATAGCTCATTGGGGGTCTGAATACACATATCTATTTTCCACTAGCTCTTAGTAATATACTGGGTCTGTATGGCTTTACAAGTTATAAAATTTATAAATTGGAAAGTGACATATGACCACTACCCAATAGTCAAATGTACTTTTTAGGTAAGAGATACAATATGAAATCCTTGTACTATAAATACTTTTCTTACTTGTAAATGCATACCTCCAGTGGTCAAATTATTTTGTGCTGTATAGTAACTTTTTTCCTTAGTAGTATTTATTATTATTATTATTATTATAAAGTACCCAATCTAAACAATAATAATAATTATTATTATAATTATTATTATAATAACTATTATTATTACTTTTAAAAGAAAAATATTCTGAAATATTATTGTATGACTGTAGCCACTTCTTTCTATTTAAGGCATGACAGCATAACAATCAAATTTTATGGAACAAATCATTGTAGTCCCCAGAGGAAAACTAGCTGAAGTGTTTATAAGCTTTATCCAAATTGAAAGGCTAAAGAGTTAAATAATTTTGTTTGTAGCTGATACTTTAGTCCAAAGCCTTTGTAATCGATTGTTGTTGCTATGTTAGTGTGGCCTTGGTTGTTTGGTTGGTTGGTTGGTTGGTTGGTTGATTGGTTGGTTGGTTTTACATTTATGAAAAAAGACAGTTTCTTATGTCTATCTTTGGTTCTAGCTATGTTAGCTCATTGTCAAATTAAGTTGATGATTTGTCAAGAAGTAAAAAGTTTTTGGAAAACTAACAATACATTCATGAGTGAAAAGCTCATATATAATGTAGAAATTCATATTACTAATTGGGACAGATTTTAGCCCCAAATAGCATTTTATTATTACTTCCTTCTTAGTCATGAATATATTTTTGGACAGATTTATCTAAAGTTTTCTGAGAGTCAAAATGGAGGAATCTCACATGTTTAGTTGTTCCACAAGCATATTTCAGAAAGATGTCATCATGTTATTTAATCCATACAGGACTATACTCTTAATTCCCTGGAGTACAAAAATGTCTAATTATAGTCTGAGTCAGCACCATGAATTTAAAATTTTAAAAATAAATAGTAATTTTCTCTATGATTGCCCAAATCAAGTTTGCCATGATCTGGGTCAAATAAAACAGTTGGCCAAAAGTTGCAAAACTAGCAGTAATAAAAACAATAAAAATATTTCAAAATCTGAAATGTGAAATGATTATACACACAGCTGATAACTTCAAAGTAGTTTTGGGAACATGCTTTTGTCAAGTTTTGAGGGTGTAAAACTGGCGCAAACTAATATGCTTTGCCTACATCACAGCTAATTTTCATACAATACCCAGCATCAGTCTGAGGTGGGGCAGGGGTGACAGACCATTCCTTTACTGTAAATATATACCTTGCTTAGGCCATATTTTTGAGCTTTAATTTTAAATTAACTCTGAGAACCAGCCTTTCTTGTACTAGAACACTGATAATTTCTGGGTTTAAATAGGTTTTATCTAGCACTGTTGCAAATTGTTCATTAGAGTTTAAAATTCTAACAAACCATCTAAACGTTTGTGACCTCTCTGATCTCTTCCATTCCTTATTCTTAATCACAACTACAGAAAGTGCCCATTAGGCTTGTGCCTTACAGCAAAGTAAACAAAGGAAGAGAGCAGACTGTTGAAATTCTGGGAAATCCTAGTTGTTCCTAGGGAAGAGGACCAGTAAACAACTGAAATGCAGGGCTCTGTTCAGACCAAAACCACTTTGTCATCATCCTTTGTCATCATCCCTGTTTCAAAGGGCTGCTTTGTGTGAGATGAGTGCATGGTCATCAACATACTTGTTTTCAGTATTTTGAACAGACGATGCTACGCTCACTACCAGTACTTGGGTACATTAACACCTTTCCTGCTATAGAGAAAATCAAAACATCTGGTGCTGTTAATTGCCAGACATTTGATACCACTGCAAACTCTGCTTAAGCACCAATTTCCAGTGATAGGGGCCAGACATGTTTGCTTGAGGTCCAGAGTCTTTAAATAGCAGACTTATGATTATATATGTTTATTTAAATGTATTTCTATATATTCAAGTTTATTTTGCAAAGATATAATGTATTAACCTAATTTAGGTTGGAATCATTGCTATGGAAACAACATGAGTTAATAAGTGCCTGACTGCACATATCATTGTGCTAGACACTAATAAATGAATATACATGGCATCTTGGCTTCTGGTTTGTTACATCCTCAAAGGGACCCCTAGAGGAGTAATCAATGAACACTTGAAAAAGGATGGCCATTTAGATTGGTTTGCTAATATCATCTTAAATGCAATTTTCAGTTCCTGAGATGACTGGCAAAGAAGTGTCCCTAGAGGAGCTCAGGGCTAACAAAAACCTCTGGAGGCTGAGTTCTTGAAGCAGATAAGGATTTTGAAGAAAATCATTTGCTGGAGCCTCCCCTCTCAAGTATGAAGTCACACAGTGACACTGCCCCTGGCTTAAGAACACTGCGGGTTTATTTAATATGGGTATGGATTATTGTATGCTAAGAATATAAATAGTTTGAGACTGAAATTAGGAAGTTTGTTAAACTAGACAGATGTATAAGAAATAAAATGTGAATTTACCTTTGTATGCCACCTAAAAGAACTGTAAAGAGAGCTTATCTAGAAATAAACAATGACTTCTATTAAAATGAGACCCAAATAGAACAGATAGAACTGCAGCGTGGAGGGAAAAGATCTCGGACATTGGGGTATTCATGCTTCACATCTTCCTGATAGCAATTTGAAAGGTTAAAAGATTTAGTTGAGGCCTCTGTAACTATCTGTTCACCAGCCAATGACACCCAGAGCTGTGAGATGTATTGTGCAAACTCATAAACTTGCCAGACCAATCTGTTTTTATTTGTCTCTGTGTCCCTGCCTTATGTCTCACTGTCTCTCCTGGATAAAGGTATGAATTACAGGAGAGAGCAAAATATCCACTTATGAGCCCGAGCCTATTTTTACTTTTTATTTCTTCTTGACCAACCTCTAGGTAAAATGGTCAGTTACTATAAAGATCAGAGGAGTCAACTTAGTTTATTGAAATTATTTTTGTTATTTTTTATTCAATAAATACATTTACTTAATTCAACTAATTTCATGAAAGAAAAAAAAAAACAAATTTCACAGACATGGAGTCACCTGCTCAAAGTCACAGATCAAGGAAATGGCTAAACTAGAAAAAGAGGCAACCTCTTCTTTGTCCCAGGCCACATTTCTGAGTTATACTTTAAAAGCTGATTCTGTTGGGGCAGCAACGGACCCAGCTAAAAAACATATACTTTCTAGCCTTCTTTACAAATACGGTGGTTATGTGACACATTTAAAGCAAAGAAGTAGTCGCTGGATGGAGCTTCTGGGAAAGTTCCTAAAAAGATAGCAGGTTCAGTGATCCTATGCCCTTCCTTTCTTCTTACTTGAAACATAGTTGTGATGTTGGAGCACTATCTGCTATCTTGTGCAAAAGAGACAAGAACATGCCAAGGCGAGCCAAAGGAATAGATTGTTTGGTCCCTGTTATCACTGTGGTGCCAATATGATGGGCCAGTTTACCTATTTCTAGACCTTTGGTTGCACAAGGCAAACAAAACCACTAATTTTTTAAGCACACTCTTTATCAGACATCTTTTACTTGCAATGGAACTTAATCCCTAACTGATATGCATAAAGATATATAAACATACATGTGTTGATATAAGAACATACTAATTAAAGTCTCTGAGTCTAATGTATAATACTATGAATGCATGTTATCTTAAATTGGAACTCTGAAAACAATTATACAAATTATGCCTAACAGAATTGGCATATTCTATTGCATAATTGATTCTATCCTTGAAGCTGTGTTTGTAGGGAGAATCTGGTATATGACTTCTGGTCTAGACTCTGCCAATAACTCTCAGAGGTATGTTGGACTGCTTATTGGGCTTCAGTTTCTTTGCCCAAAATATTAAGGGTTAAAAAAGATGACCATCTGAAGACACATACCCTTTAGACCCAGGATTTAACAACTATATCTTTTCCCTTCTCCTTATCTCAAACAATTTGTGATTCCTCCCTAAGTATATTATAGATCTTTGTGAACCAGTCTGGGAAAGTCTCTTTTACCATGGGGGTTTAAACATATTATTTTATTTAACTAAAGTCCTCTAGCCTCACCTTTTTGCCTGGCTAACCTTCACTTATTTTTCAGGTCTCAGACTAGATATTAACTTCTTGAGAAAGTCATGCCTGACCCTTGAGTATTACATTTGTCTGATAACATGTTTATATCTACCACAGATTACACATTTCTGGAGGATTATGACTATGTCTGCCTTATTGCCATTGCATTCCCAGCAATGGATACAGACCTGGCACAAAGTTCAGATACAGTAATAAAAAGGTGACTGTATGCATAAAGTAATATTTTTTTCTGTAGAGAAAAGATATTTCAATTTTCAAATAGTGGGCTGATAAACCAATAATTTTCAGTGGAACATGGTTTATTTATACGTAAAGGTAGTTTGGCTATAGTTTCTATGTATGTTTTATGTATTAATGTATGTATGTATGTATGTTATATAAAATTTAAGTGTTTTTATAATATTAGGTTTTAGATAAATTTGCCAAGTACATACAGGTTCTAACTAGATTAGTCATAGAAATTAATAGAAATATTGCACAATATTTGATGTGGTTTGAACAGTGATAGTATAATTCATAAATATGGCCTTCAATGGCAACTTTCCTAAAAGTATTTCAAGGAAAATAAAAAGCTAATGTTAAAATTTTTATTCGAGAGTATTTTTTTCTACAGGGCATCCGAATAATCAGTTGAAGAAATATGCAATGAGATAATTAACTGTTCTTTGATTGGATTGCCTTTTGAATGGGCTATGCCCCACCTCACCTGCAGAATTGAAAATGATGAAAATGAGCTTGCCCTCTGAGAGTTAAATTATGAAAGCAACAGATCAGAACAAATATCTGCAAAATTATCTTTTAAAGACAAAATGATTATAAGGCGAATAGAACTTGACAGAAACCTGATTGAATATATTAACACATCTAAACAAAGAATATGTTACTTCTAAGGGGAAGGAAACAGAGATCTAGGATCTGGTTAGCTGCATGTTTAGATAAAGGAAAGTCACAGAGGCAAATCTAAAGGAGGAGCGATTTAAAGATGAATGTGATGTAGGTACCACTCAGAGAAAAGAGTGCTGAATTATTAAACTTTATGTATATTTTACTCCACTGGTAAAATTGCCACTTTTTGAGAAGAATGAAATAATATTGATTTTACATCGATGCCATTAAATCTTTGATTTATTTATCTCCCTTGTTCTGATTCTGTGCTCACCAAGCAACCTGTTGATTATGATTTGGTGTCTTATGTAGATCTGGCTTTAGAGAGTGAGTGGCTAATCCTACAGACTTCAAGTATTGTCTGGCCTCATATAATGATTTCTCATGATGAATTAATAAAAAGACTTCTGATTATGACGTGGGTCCTTTTACAGCTTCATTTTTGTAACAGAATGAGCTGATCATGCTAATATGGGCATTATGGTTCAAGTCACTTTCTTATTGTAATTGATAAAGCAGAATTCTGGGGTCTACCCACATATATGTTGTGGACTCATATATTCTTTAGTCAGTGTCGGTTTCTCATAATCTGCTAAGTCCTAAGCAGTGGCCCAGAAGGACTCTCTGGGCCTTGGAAATATAGGTCCAGAATCTAAAATATGGCACACCAAAATGAACTCAAATGGATTAAGGATCTGAATATAAGACCTGAAACAATAATCACATAGGAGGAAACATAAGGCTTAAACTCATAGATCTTAGAATTAAAGAGAATTTTATGAATTTGACTTCAAAGGCAAGAGAAGTAAAAACAAAAGTAAATGAATGGGACTACATCAAACTAAAAAGGTTCTGCTCAGCAAAAGAAACTGTCAACAAGGTAAAGAGAAAACCATCCGAATGGGAAAATGTATTTGCAACCAGTGCCTCCAATAAGGGCCTAACATCCAAAATATACAAAGAGCTTATTCAACTCAATAACAACAAAAAACCAACAATCCAATCAAAAAGTAGGAAGAGAACCTTAACAGACACTTCTCAAAAAGACATACAAATGGCCAATAAACATATGAAAGATGCTCAACATCACCAGCTATTAGGGAAATGCAAATAAAAGCCACAATGAGATACCATCTCATACCAGTTAGAATAGCTGTTATCAACAGGAAAGTAATAACAAGCGTTGGAGAGGATGCAGAGAAAAGGAAACTCTTATACACTGCTAAAGGGACTGCAAATTGATACAGCCACTATAGAAAACAGTATGGAGGTTCCTCAAAAAACTAAGAATTGATCTACCATATAATCCAGCAATCCCTCCACTGGGTATTTACTCCAAAGACTTGAAAATATATATCTGAAAAGATATTTGCACATCAATGTTCATAGCAGCATTATTTTCGGTGGCCAGGACATGGAAGCAACAAAAGTGTCCTGCAATAGATGATCGGCTAAAGAAGCTATGGTACATATCTACAATGGAATATTACTCAGCCGTAAGAAGAGATGAAATATTGCCATTTGCGACAACATGGATGGACCTCGAGATAATCATACTAAGCAAAATAAGCCAGACAGAAAAAGTTGAAAACCACATAATATCACTTATATGTGGGATATAAACCTAAAACAAACAGAAACTTATGGACATAGACAATAGACCAGTGGTTATCAGAGGGTGGAGGGGAGGAGGGCAGATTGAAGTATATGGGGTAAGAGGGGTCAAATACGCGGTGACAGAAAGAAATCTATCTATGGGCAGTGAACACACAATGCAATATATATATATATATTGCATTGTGTGTTCACTGCCCATAGTTAGATTATATATCTATATAATATATATATTATATATATACATATTGCATTTCATTAACTAATGCCATAATAAAAATAAATAAATTTTAAAAAATAATAAAAATAAAATATAGTGACCTAAATAAGTCATTCTCTGACCTAACTGGACTTTCCTTAGAGCCTTCTTATTTAATAAAGTATAGTACTTGGACTCCCAGAGCTAGCATCCCTGGGAACTTGAAGGAATTTAGAACCTCAGTCTCTGTGCCAGTATCTCTGAATCCGTGTTTGTTTACCAGGGTCTTCAGTATATTTGCATGCATAATACAAATTGGGAAGCCCTGCTTTGGAGGATATATCCACCCTGTTTATCTCTCCATCTCTACAGGTTGATGGGAGACACTCCTTTGTCGGTCTTTCACACCGCTATGTTTTTTAAAGAATGTCAAAAATGCAAAGCCTCAGTAAAGGAAAAAAAGTAAATGCTCTTTATTCAGGCCACTCCTCATAGAATGAGGTAATGTTTCCCTCTGAGCAGGCTTGATTACTAGTTGCTATAAGGCACTGGTTCCCAAAGCTCAGTGTTCTTCTCCTTTAACAGAACCCATGGCAGCTACAAGCATCCATCTAAGCCACTCATGGTGCTCCTGTGGGAGTTTGGGGCTCAGAGAAAGGTGCAACATAGTGATTCTCCCACCATTGTTTTTGCTGTAACAAAATCTTAAATCTCTCACGCAGTTTTGCATCCATGAGACTGTGGCAAAATAGTACTAGCTTTTAAGTAGGGTAAAATCTCAGAGACTTTATAGTTATTGGCACAGATGTCTTTAGCCTTTTTTGGCACAGTTGCAAAAAGCAAAGTGTTAGGAGAACCGAGTTCTTATCTAGGTTTACCCATTAACTAGTTATGCCAAAAAACAGTTATTACCTCTTGTCTCTGGAATGATTTCTTCATGCATAAAATGAGGGTAGTGGAGAGAGGAATGAGTAGTTGATGAGAGTTTGTGGGCTGTTAGTTCCTCAAGAACAGGAATGTTTTATGAATCCTTTGTTACTGTTCTTTCCTCTAAGTTTCAGCACATTTTTTAAATGTTGGTAAGATCAATCAATATATACTCTATTTTAGCCTAAGACACTTGAGAATCTCTTAGAAAAAAATCCTATTATGTTATTCATCTTACCCACCATAATCGAGAAAGAAATAGGAAGGTGTTGGTCAAAATTGCAGTTATGTAAGATAATTAAGTCTAGAGATTCAATGTATAGCTTGATGACTATAGTTAATAACAATGTATTGATACTGGAAATTTGCTAAGAGAGCAGATTTTAGAAACTCTCATTATGCACAAAAAAGATTGTAACTGTGAGAAGATACGTTAATTAGCTTGACTGTAGTAATCATTTCACTGTGTGTATGCATATATATATACATATATAATTATATTGTACACCTTAAATATATACAATTTTTTACTAAAAATTATTTTTAAAGCCCACACTGTTTTACACACACACACACACACACACACACACACACACACAGCCTAAGTGATGTATAGATTTGGGAAAGTATTTATAAAAGTAGACCTTCTCCCTCCCTCCATTCTTCCTACAGCCTGAAGTATAGATATAATGCTTTGAACTGGAAAGGATGCCTTGGACTATGAAAGAACTTGGAAACAAGTAACAACAAAATCATTCAAGGTGGCTATTTCCTTGATATTATGATGTCATTCCAGTCCTGAACTTTATTGGAGGCTTCCACTGTGAGAAAGAAATAAATTTGTATTTTGTTTTAAATCATTTTGGGTTTTGTAACCCACAATAATTCTTATTCCTAACTAATACAGATGCTTTAGAAAAATTATCCAGAAAGTTATTCATAGATTTGAAAATTTCATGTCAGTTCTTTACAAGTCTTATAGGATTTTAATATTAATGAATAAAAATTGATAAATTAATTTTTGGAATACTGCCTTCCTTCTGATGGAGAGTCTCTAACCACTTGGTTCAATAAAATTTTTATGGTAAAGTAGAATATAGATAAAATAACTTGCTTTTGTTTCTAGATCTTTGTTTTAGACAGTTTCAAATATCATTTTAAATAAGACAAATGTTGTAATTTTATAATTAAAGTATCACTTATGAAGAACTTTATGACATGGTTGAAATCATCAATAAGCTATCAACAATGTTCGAGAAACAATCAAGCTCCTATAAAGTGACAAACATAAATATGTCCTTGATTGACCATGTATCTGATGGTCTTTCAGAACTGATTATAAAAATTATAACAAATATATATGATGATCACAAAGAACTGAAATTAGTATTAGGTGATTTTAAATCTAACTTTACACATACACATATACACACACGTTTTCCATCTATGTGGTAATCAGCCTCATTTCCAATCTGAAATTATCCTCTGTCTAAACTTGGCACTTTGCTGCACTTTCCCCTGTAAAAACAATAACAACAACAAAACATAGTATTTTTCAAAACTGTTAAAAGTTAGGCCTAACTCACACTGAACTTAACTATTATAAATCATGAAGGATAATATTGTTGTTCTTTGTATTTGAAAAGAATGATACTGACTCACTATCAGCAGAATACTTGCTTGGAGCTTTTTTTCCCCCAGTACCAAAACTCACTCTCTCTAAAGCCCTGAAGCCATGATTATCTTATCTAGATAGAGCACTACACTGTATTTTGCCTTTTTTCATTCTCTAAAGGAGCCTACAAACTAAGTCTGATCTCACAATCAGTCATACTAAACAGAGGCTACTACATTTTCCTCCCCATATTTCTCTTTCCCCACATATTTACCCTCCAGTCATTAGTAGACTATGATATGCAGAAACATTTGTATTTACTCGATGATTAACAGTGGGGCTGGATTTGTGTTAAACCATCTTGGTTCTCTTACCTGAGGAAAACATATATTGTGCCAGATACTTCACTGGAAAAGAGAGACTATAACTAACTAAATTAGAAAAACTATCTTTATGGGCTGTTTTCCAGGACATGAAAATAATTTTTAATTTTAGCTATAAGCTGTTACTGTGACATTAATAATCAGGTGATTCCCTAATCAGAAGACAGTGTGTTATAAATCTATGTAGGGGAGTTCCTTTGGGTTCATTCAGGAACTAGAGTGTTTCATTTTATTACAGTACTTAGAGATAAAAGATTTTGCTCCAAAATATCTTTGGAGAGCTTCTTGCAATATCCTGCATAATTTGAAGGAAAAAGAGATTAGACCAAACAATTATAGTGAGCATTAGTGAATAGATTAGCACTGTACTGGAGAAAAAAATAGAGAAAGATATATTTTTAAAAGGTTAAAAATCTCATTAAATAGTTCAGTAGTAATTATTTTACTATTTGATCAGTACATAGATCAACAAAGTAAAGTAATTGCTCTTCCTTTCAATAAAAATTGGCCCAAGCATTTATGATGTTCTAGAAACATATAAGGAGGTGATAAATAGGCATATGTGTCTGAGGAGAGCCAAAAGTGGCAGAGGAATTAAGGAGCAGAACAAAAGTAGCCTTTATCTTAGTAACTGAGATTTGTTTCACATGCATCACGAGCATCTTAAGAACCAAAGTCTTACAATACTCCAGTAATAATTATTTGGTTCTTTTGTCACTAACATTTTAAAAACTATCAATAGTATGTAAAAAATGCTTTTGGCTGATGATTTTTCTATAACATGTTAAAGAAGGTATCATTTGCTTATGAGGCCATTCATGAGGTCGCGCCCATCCTTATATCTTTCCCATCCTTATGTCTTTCCACTTTTCGTTTAGTCGTCCTCTGTGTTCCAGCCATACGGAATTTCTTTTATTCATTCATAATTTATCATTCTCTCTCTCACCTCTAGAAATTGTCCATTGACCTAAATTTCGTGATAACTGCTTGTGTCCCCAACCTCCCCTTCAAAAACAGCAGCCTCCAATATGTTAGAAATCAAGCCTTTAGCTCACCTTTGTATTCCCAACATAGAGCAAGGCTAGGCATGTAGATGGTCAATAAATATGTGAATAAATACTAAAGTTTTAAAATTATGACATTACTGGTTAATCTTATGTCCCAAGATATGCAGCCTGTAAATTATGGTTTTCTTACTTTAACAAGTAAGAAGAATGTGAAAACAAAACAATTTAAAGTTTTTTTGGGGGGGGGGAGTGATGTGAAAGGAAACTGATTTTACTTATTTCAAAGCAATTTAAAAATGTGTTCCTCCTCCCCTGACTCTGGCCAGATTAGAGGGAAGATATCATTTGATCTGGCATTTATTGTGATGTTCGTTTGAGACTGAACACTTTTTATGACCAGGTGATATATTTTTCCCTCTGGTTTTACAGAATTAAACATTACAAGATAAGCATCCTGTGAGCCCTCACAACTTTGGTCTAAAATGTTGCTTCAAAACAAGTGTGGAGTGGGGATTAGGCATAGTGATGAGTCAGTTTTAAAAGGACAATCTTTTGCATTATAGCAAATGTAAATAAGAAATGCTGTGCGCATGTGTGAACACTCAGGTATACGTAAGCTTATCATAAAGACAATAAAATCCCAATTGTATCAATGTCATTATATGAATTTAGAGGGACTGAATCAAATCATCCCTACTTCACAATAATGTTAAAGAAAGTATAAATATGAGAGGCAGTGAAGTTATAGAAGAGAGAAAAGAAAGATGACTAATTAATGAATTCCTGTCATGTTTTATTGATTTATGTATATCCTATTTAATATATTTCCATCTCTAGATGAGCAAAGTAAAAACATGTAATAACTACTCAAAATGCCCTTATAATTATATAATCTTGTAATCTTATAATTATGTACATAAAGATAGTAAAGTTCGTGTGAAAATAAAATTAGTTTTGTGAGGCGGGTAGACAATATACAATTAATATATAGTACGAGTGGGTAAACATAAAAAATAGAAGTATGTAACTAAAGCCTATTATGTCCTGGAAGAGTACTTGTAATGTTGCTTTGTGCCACATTGGAAAGGAAGGGAGGGAGGTGTTGTCATAGCTACAATTTTATGGAGAGCTTTAGAAGGTTCTTTTGCTTCCATTAAACATATTCTTTTTCTTTAAATTTTTGCTCTTAGAACTATAAAATACAACGTGTTTCTAAAGTTTTTATCTATCTAATAGCATAAAACCATGTTGCCTTATTTTTCCCTCATTAATCTTCATTTGTCCTAAATTTTAGTACACATATTGAAGGATTACAACTCATCTTTTCAAAGTCAGAGGAGATTCTTTGGAGAAACAATGTTTTCTCAAATACAAACATAAAAATAAACAAACAAAATATCTTTTGGGCAACCAATTCTGCGACTAAGAGAATAATTTTTAAAAGTAAGCCTAATTTTTCCCCAGGAATGTATGAGAAAATCTTTCTGCAAATTTCAGACACAACCAAGTTGCTTCCAAGATCGGCCATTTGCACTCCAGGGCTAAAGCTGAAAGTGCACAGAATTGCCTGAGTAATTCAATTGTAGGAAGAATCAATGCAAGTATGAAGGCTGCCCTGGTCAAAGGTTGGCCCTTGGGCTGCAACTTAAATCAATTTGGGGTGAGCTAAGTTTGATTACATTTTCAGTGATGAAGCTTTCAAAAGCAATTTTGAGCTTGCCTATTCAGAAACTGTTTAGTTCTATCCTAAATCTATTCTCTTGGTTAGACAAGCATCTAACGATTTGTTTTTATGATGATTAAGTCCTGGAGTTGAGTAAAAATGAGAGAAATAAAAAAAAATGGGAATAATCCAGAAAGCAAAACAAAAAATAGCAGATGAGAACCTATTACTAATAATATGTGAGTTAGTAACAGTTTTTATCTTTTAAAAAGAAATTATAATGATGACAAGATTAAGAGGGAAATAAAGAATCAGGGAGTATGCTAACAAGGAAGAGTAAATAATCGATGGAAGATTCTTACGATGGTAATAAGTGGCAGTCCAAGAATATTTTGGCATATGAGACCTATTTTTTCAGGTGCTGCTGGCAGGGGGGATGTTGGGGAAATACAGGTGGTTCTGAAGTATGAAGCAAAATGGGTGTAAGAAAGGATGTCAGATATGGACTCCAACAGGCAATATGCTAGCTTGAGAGAAATAAACCTTTTCAATTTATCTTTTTCCAGCAGAGCCAAGCCTGCAGATTTGTTCTGCAACTATAGCTTATGAAAGACCCTTTAAAAATGTGTTTACTCAGTTAAATAGTTTGATTATAGATATTATCTATATTTGGGTAAGCATATTATTAGATCACAAACTATAATGCTCCCAAGATGTTATGATTTTTTTCTTTTGAGAAAACATAAATTTCCCTACAGGTACGACCACTAATTCTCAAAACACAGGCTATTATCTCACCAGTTTTAGGAAAATATTTTGCTATATATTGTATTATGAAGCATTTTAGAAAACCTGTGATTCTTTATAAATGGACTGAATAGTACTCTAATGGTTCTTTGACAAGAAATATGATCCGCCTCACTACTTAGACTGCTCCATGTATCCACTAATTGGATTGATTTAAAAATTAAAGATAAAACTTAAGAGCATGTGACTATCTAATACCACATTTTAGAGCTGGGTAACCCAAGTTACCATTTTGCCTTAAAAATGTTGAAAAAGAAAGCTTGTAAAAAAAGTATAAAACTGAAAAAATCCAACCAACTAAAAACGTCTGGTCATTCCACAGTTGAAATAACATTTCTATGCAAGCAAATCTTGCTTGATTTATTTAAAACTTGCTTAAGTGTATATTGGGCAAATATCTAATTTGTTTCTCTGGAGAGAAATCTTAAATGAATTATATTTTTAAGTAAGTACATCCAATCTATGCTGAATGGACACATTCAATAACGTGGAATTTTCAGTCCCTTCCGCAGAAGTTTTATGGCTACAAAAATGGAATTTACAGCATTTTGAAGAAAGCATGGCCCATTGAAATATCATTGCTTTTGCAATTAATTCTTTCTCTTCTTCCTTTAATCTGGAACATCAAAACAGAAAAAAAAAAGCCGATTTCACTTTACTTTCTATTTTGGTGATATTCTCTATTAATTATGCTTCACATTGCCTGAGGATAAATAGGAAGTTTTATAATAATGTCACTTACCACTTTATAATAATCATTTTATTCACACATACCCCTGGATCTTTTATTAGGGGCTGCAATTTCCATTTTTCACAGCACAGAAGTGGAAGTGGGAGAGTAGCTCAACTGATACCTTATATGCTCAAATCATTAGATAATGTTACAAATCTAGTCACAGATACAGTGCATGGTGGGTAAAATTCTCTATGAGACTTCTTAGAAATAATCGGAGGGGAATCTCTCACAGGACCTCTAATACGCTTTGTAAGAAAAAGACTAGGCAAGGCGCTATTGAAGGAGAGGCTGGCAATACGTTTTCTTTAGGCTGGAAATGTTGGCATGTTTTCATTTTTTCAGAGTCTTAATAGCCACAACTCCCCTATATACAGGGTCACTTTTTGGCTTAGTTTGTTATAGGGTTAGAGCTTCGTGAAATAAAACAGCAAGCAAAAAGGTCTATTCTAGTGCCTTTTCATAGGTTATTGGCCAACAGAATTGAAACTGTGAACATAAAGAAAATTTCCCTAGAGAGTAAAATTCTTTGTAGAGATGACAACATGATTAGGAAAGTAGCGCTATTGAGCTAAACTTTATGGAAACTCACCACAGAGCAGAACACATTAAAATACAATTTTTTTCTGTCAATAAAAAATAATTTTGAGTTCAATGACAAAACTGTACAGAAGAGAAAAATATTGGCAGCATTTTTACTTTGTTAAGGAGTACGTGTAACTGGTTTTAATGCCAATCAATACATAAATAGTATTTTTTAAAACATATATAGATTTCTTAGAATCTTAAAGCATTACAGCTGAAAGAGAACTTGGAGATTAGTTACTTTATTCTCCTCATTTTACAGATGTGGAAATTGAGGCCAGAGAGTTAAGTGCTTTGCCTAGGAATCTTTACAAGTAAAGGCCAAAACTTAAATTGTGTGATTCTTAAAATAGGGCTCCCAATATATTTCATGTTTATATTTGAAACTCTTTTTGATTTTTCTATATCTTTTTGGCACCGAATTCCCACAAGCTTGCTACATTTCAAGGCTGATCAATGGCAACAGCAGCTATCAAAGCTCCCTTCTCCCTTTGGCATTTACTAACCTTTTTTCACCTATAGGTATGGATATTCAGTCTCAGTAGCTTGAGGATGCAGCTGTCAAAATGCCTCTTAACCTTAGAGAAACACATTAGTGGAGTAATTAATCTTGTACAACCCTCTCTATCAACCTGACCACTTTTTTTCATTATTGTAAGTGAATGCTTATTTGTGTGGCTGATTTAATTAATAATTCTAATAAAAAAAAACAACATCATAGTGATCTACATAAGTGCGTTAATAAATGAATCAAAGAACCAATACTATTCCTGGATATTCAGTGACATAAAGTTACAAAGTTATTGAGGTAATATAGATCTGAGCTCCTTTTGGTTCATCCTTCAACATTTAGATTATACATGACAGAGCAAAAGAGAAAACTAACATTAATGAGCACTTGCTTTGGATCGGGCACTATATATCAGCCACTTTACATAACCTATCTCATTTAATCTCTGCAAAAACCCTATAAAAGTAAGTTATTTTCCTTATTTTATAGATGAAATGGCTGAGACATAAAGATTGGAATGTGGCATTGTGGCTTCAACTCGGATCTGTGTGATTCCAAAGCTTTTGGTGGTTGGCCTGTTCAGTGGAAAGAGCACTGGGAGAAGGAAGAACTAAGTTAAGTTCTAGCCCTAGATGTGCTCTGACAATGTACAGTGTTGAGTTCTGACTTATCTTCTCTGAGCCTCAGCTTCCTCATTTAAAAGGTAAAAAGATCATTCCGGACCATACATTTTAAAACCTAATTTTC
Organism: Rousettus aegyptiacus; assembly: GCF_014176215.1. Lineage (NCBI taxonomy): Eukaryota > Metazoa > Chordata > Mammalia > Chiroptera > Pteropodidae > Rousettus > Rousettus aegyptiacus. The sequence goes on from NW_023416284.1 coordinate 48,730,252, forward strand.
TGGAACGTTATGACTTTTTATTTTCGAGTCAAAGGGAAGTTTATTAGAAAAGCAGTAACACTCCACAGAGTATGGTCTCCTCTCAAGAGGCAGAGAGTGAGAGAGACAGTGGGAGGGACTTCCATGACTTTTTGACAGCCTTTGGGGTTACTGTGTCATTGGATGTAGAAGCAAAAGGAGATTTACTTCCAAATCAACCACACTAACTTCAATTTTATATTTGTTATCTAATAAGATTTGTATAAAGTTTTATTTGATAAAAGAATGGAATCCATTACTTTAAAAAGTGTGAAAGAAATTGACTAGATAATATCTGAGATCTGTCTACACTAGCTCTAAAGTTCTGTCAGTTGACATAGTTAACTAAAGCTCTGTTAGTGTTTGTACTTGGTTCTTACTAGTAGCAATTTGATGAGCCAGGGCACCAGAGGTTTCAAGAGTTATTCTGAGTCCATCCTGTTGGGTATTATTTCTCACGAATGGCATCAAATGACCATTTTTTGTCCAGCTTTTTGAGAATACACACAGGTTCTAGGTTTAAGGTTGGGGAGGAAAAACATCCTCTCGCTTTATTCATACTATTTCAGCAAATCTGTGTGCATCTGTTATCTGTGTGATGATTATGTTGGTGCCTATGTATTTATGTTTAGTAGAGTATCATTCAATAGCCCATTTTAGCTATGTCAAAATATACCTACTACTGAAGACCTAATTTTTTTAAAGTATTTATTACTAGAGCATCCACAAAAGGCATCCTATTAACATCGTAAAGCTGTAAGGATAAAGCAAGTTCCCTCGCACAGCACGCTGTCTTCAACAATCATCAAGTCTAAATTTATTACTGCCTCTTTCAACCAAATGAAAACTCCATCCCTTTTAAGTTGCAGGAGGGGAGATCAATTTCAATCTAAAATATGAATCATTCAAATTTGTGGTATCACCTTTCACATGGAATCAAGCTTCATTATAATAGTCAAAAATAACAGAAAACCCATACAGTTGCTTACTGGCATGTGGGGACATTTGAAACAAGCAGAGAAATGAAATATTACTTGCAAGGGCACAGCTGGTTCCATATTCAACAAATCAGTCAAAAAATAACGTTCTCCTGCATCCGTCAGATCTAAACAGGGAAAAACTGTCATGTTACCCACATTCTTACTTTCTCCAATAGCCTCTTCCATGTTTCTTTTGAATATAAGTTACTGACATTTTCTTTTCACTCTTAAAGAGGAGGTGTCCATCAAATTAAGTAGACTGGGAATAAATATTCTTTAACATGAGAGGAGATTTTCCAGAAAGTTAAATAGCACTGATTGTATAAAGCATTTAAAATCGGAACTTCATTATTGTCTCCACAGGGTTGCAAAGGCAGGGAAAAGGCAGTTATGGTGGGTCCTTTGAATATTTTATGTGTTATATTTCCGAGGCAAATGCTTTGTTATTTGAATAAATAGATGAACGGGAGTGCACTCACACGCACGCGCACACACACACACACACACACACACACTCACTCAAGAAAAGGTGAGGTCTCTACAGCAATAGCAAAAGATTCTACACCTCACTTTTGGGAACACATTAAAAAAGGGGTTGGCATCCACACATTGTAGCAATATTATTGTTATCTATTTGGGATGGTAAGCAAAGACTGTTAATATTAAAGCTTGAGTTGTCCCAGATATTTTCATATATAAGTCTCAGAAGAAGGTTGTTAAATTAAAGCATTGTGAATTTTAAGCACTTGGTTTACATAGCTAAGATTTCTTCTTAACTAATTCTCTTTCCTTATTTCCCTTTAGATTATGAGTCTTTTAATAAGTGTTATATAGTAAATATCTGTTCATTTGTGAAAGTGGGAAACAAAACATATACAACATGTTCTACTTATAGCAATGACTTTTTTTTGGTTACTAAATTACTGATCAAATGATGATGTACATTTGATGAACTGGACCCATAGATGGCAGGATGGGACCATTCAGTTCACATTCTTTAAGGAGAAGACTTAGAGGAATCATCTCTTTTAGTTGCTCATGTTCAGGAAGCAAAAAACACAGTTCAAAATAATAATCAAATTCAAAATAATTATGAATCCCAATTTTCTTTTACTTAAAGAATATTTTTTCCTGAGTAGTTGGCACACTGTCATCTATTATTAATTTTGCTAAAGTACTTGTACCCTGAGGCTGATCTACAGTGACTGCAAAATACTCTCTCTCTCTCTCTCTCACACACACACACACACTTTTTGAATGCAGACATATTTCATAAGTTTCTGTACAGAAAACCTAGAGGACAAGGGATTCATGTAGACCAGGCTTTCCGTAGTTTTTCCACCATACAGTTTGCTTTACTCTTACTTGAGAAAGTATACAGTCTACCTCAGTAATTATATTGATGAAATCACTAACTTCCATACTTACAACTACAGTTTCTCTTATAATTATAGTTTAAGGGCTACAATGCCATGGTGGGAGGCAAAGGCAGTTAAGGTGATAATTCAAAGTCCTTTCTTGTTTCTCTGGGATCTAAGAAAGATGTGAGAAAAGAGGTAAACAGAGGCAAACAGAATGAGGGAGGCTTGCAGAAAAGCAAGAAGTATGGCAAGTGTAGTTCACCAACGACTCGGGTTGCTGCATCTTCGTAGTCAAGGACTTGTTAATAAACACATAGCCAATGGGCCTACTAATCAGAAATGAACCCCAAATGAGATAAGCAGCTGAGACATCAAGGCAGGTCATCAGTCTGTGCTCTTCCTTTCACAGCACAGCCTATCGAAAGAAAAGTTTACTGCCCATGTCTCTGCTTCCTCATCTACTTATTTAACCTGAATCCCTCGCAACATGCCTTCTAATCCCAGTTTTCTACAGAATCTGGTCTGGCAAAGATCACCAATAACTGCCATTGTCAGAGACAGTGGTTGATTTTCAGACTTCTTCTACCTGAGGTAGCATCGGACACTCCTGACCCTCTCTCTTAATCTAGTCTCCTTCTGTGGCATGCATAGCACTGGTCCTCCTCTGGCATCTCCATCCGCACGGAATCAGCATGCTTCTATAGATACTTCTCTTCCTCTGCTCACTCCTCAATGCTGATTTTATTTGGATTCTGGTGATTTTTTCTTGCTCATCTTTTCACTCTACAAGGCCTTTATGAGAAATATTATTCATTCTCATGACTGAAACTACCACCTTTATTGTTATGACTTTCAAATCATATCTCCATTCTGGACTTAATATCCAGGTACTTACTAGACATTGCTTCCAACTGAATATGTCTAAAATTGAACTTATTTCTCTTCATTCAATCTCTACCTTCTCCACAAATCTGTAAGTGCTAATCTTCCTTACGTGTTCCGTCCTGGTTAATGTCATCCAAACTAAACATTGGAACTGATCCATAGATTCCTATAATTCCCTTCCTAGTCTCTATTCATTAGCCCCTTTCTTCTAATTATCTATCATCTCTCATCTCTACTACTCTTTTTGTACAATTATCTTCTTTTGCCTTTATTATTATAAGTCTAATAAGCTGAGGTTAGCCCTCTACATTGGTTAAGAACATCTTTCAGAAACTAAAACTGTTTATAACCTTCTTTTTGGCTTCTGAAAACCAGGACAAAGTTCAAATTCATTTGCACATTTTTCTGTCCTAATTCTACCAACCTGTCCACTCTCATCTCTCAGCATTCTCTTCTCCTGCTTTTTACTCTAATCACATTAAAGTACTGTCATGTCTTTAAATGTATTGGATTGCTTTATACTCTCATGTCAGACCCATTCCAAGCTAGAGTCTCTCTCTCTTTCTCTCTCTCATCACCATTCTATACCCAGACACAACCTAATTACATCCGTAGTTCAAGGCTGTCTCCTCTATAGCTTGTCCTGAGTCATTGAGACTGACTTGATCATTTTCTCATTTGTGCCACTATACATTGTGCTTATGATTATTGTTGAATAAATTCTGCAGAGTTCTGCTTTTAAAAATGAGACGGCGATGACTAAAGTGGTATTTGAGTTGTATATTAGTTATAATTTATGTAGGGATATGACTTCTTTTCATGCCACTTGAAACTAAATTAACAGCCTCGACTCTGCCCTAGTATGTTACCATTGATAATACTGCATTTACAATTGCTTTTTTTCTTGTCCCCCTCCTCTATTCATCTGACAGCTCTTTGAGGATGGGGTTCCAGTTCTATTAATACTTTTCTTTCCAATATCTAGCGCAATGCTTTGAAAATTGTAGGCAATCAATATAAATATTTAGAGAAAAAAATGTTGCTACTGAATGAATTATATGAGCTTCAGAATAGAACAATTGTTTTAGTTCTGCCTTTACTCTTTGAATCCCCTAGATGTTCGAACTTCTATTTAATCTGAAATTAGTGCCACAAATTCTGGTTCATGCACTGAACAAGGGAAGAGTTTAAGTTATGAGCTAGATTTGGAGCATTATTTCAAATTTGCATACCTTCTCTCTGGCTTGTTGATCTGGAAATTGAAGTTATACAAATTGCAAGTAGATTGGAATAGTCTCAGGATTTATCCTAAGTAATTATGGATGGGGAGCTAATGCCCAGTGGCTAAAGATCTGTTGAAATGCTATTATGAACAAGTTTGAGTGTTTGCCACAGAAAGGCACTGTACTAGGTAGCTCATGTATTTGATTATCCTGTCTTTGAGCATATTAATCATTCAGGAAAACAAATCATAAAAGCATGGAAATTTGTTTATTCATGGCACATTCTATATATCATCATGTATACAGGGGCAAACTCTGGACCCTACTTCCTTTCTCCTGGATAAGAATATGGGTAAGTTAAGTTTACACATTCCCCTAAATATAGGAAGGGCTGATCTTCAGTGACAGATTTTTAAAAGTCTTTAGCAGGTCACAGACTAGAACTGGAATGTTATTAGATCAGCTTGGAATTGACTTCTAGTCTTGGATGGGTTTAGGGATTGAAGATTCTCCCATTCATAGACCTTGTGAGGATATGACAGGAGTTCTTATGAAGGGACACATTGCTTTCTTGCCAGCTAGCATTGTATAAACTTTAGGAAAGCTGCCTTTCCATGTACACAGTTTGCAGATTCACAAGGCCCATGTTGGATAATTGTACCATTCCAAAGAGATTTGAAATTCATTAAAATGTGTTTAAATGTTTCTGAGTCTCATTTTTTAATAAATTTTCAGTCAAACATTGACCCCATTCATCTTTTATGTACTTAAACTTAATATCCGATACATGTTTATATCTAAACATTTATTTAAAAAGTTTTTATATATTAAAAATAGCACTCTAAGTTATTTAAAAAAAGTTGATTAAAACCACAAGAAGGACAAACACATTTTATGTAGAGGTTTATCTTTCAAAGAGTATGTTGAAATGATATAGCTTATGTCTACTCCACTGATGGTCTTATGCTGACAGTGAGAGAGTGAAATGTAGGAAATAAAATGAGTTCTGAAGCCAGACTGTCAGGACTCACTTTTTTTGCTTTGTTACTTATTAACTTATTAACCATTTGACTTTGGCCAAGCTTTTAATCTCTCTTTATCTTAGTTTCCTCATCTGTAAGAGGGGAATTATATATTTTATCTTTTTGGATTGCATGAGAATTAAATGAACAAATTTATATGAAGAGATTAGAGTAGGATTTGGTACATAGTAAGCTAACAATAAGTGTTATTTGTGGGATAACCTCATATATCTAGAAATTACAAATGCACATTATATTGCTAAAACCCAGTTCATTCATTCATTCAGTCATTCACTAACTTTTCAATCATTTATTCAATGTTTAAAGTGATCAGATGTGATCCTGTCTTCTCAACAAATATAATTTGGTGAAGAGATGAAAAATATATACAAATAATTATTGTACACAATAGAAATGCTTAGTGCAATAGGATCTTAAGATAAGGCCATCCAAGAGTTCTGAATACACAGATATTTCTTCAAATTGCTAGGGCTATGTTTATAATTACAGATAATATTTGCATATTATCTCTTTATGAAAAAATAAATTGAACTGCACTAGTATTTCATAGCACCTCTACGTACAGGAATCCAGTGGCAGAGAGAGATCACTGAAGTCCATTATAGAGATACCATGTTTAGAAGCCTTTTGAGCAGTGCCTTATTTCAAGATGATTATGTTAATGTTGTCAGAGTAAAACAAACATTTAAATGAGTGGCATTTGTTCCTAATTTGTTACATTCATTAATACTTCAGTTTTGAACGTTAGAATGTGACTTAAAAATTTAAATAGCAAAAACTTAATGTGTTATTAAGTCCTAAATGTTTCTTTACTTTGCCTTTTTAATTTAGTTATTTTTTCAGTTTCTTGAATATTTAAACCATTTAAAATATTAACAACATACTAAAGAAGTATCAATATTTACATTAAACTAGAATTTATACTGCTCTATAATATTTTAATGGTTTATATTAGTCATAATTACACTAAATAAATGATGAAAGAAACTGAAGCAAGTATATTATACTATGCCTATTGCATGATGAGCAATGTTTTCCTTTCGGTGGAGATACTAAGAAATATTATGCAACATTAAGCTGGAATAACAAATAAGGTGATGTTTCAAAAGTGTAGATAGAACAATCATTTACAAATGATTATTTTCTATTAACAAAAAACTGATATATTTTATTTAACATCAGAATTTCCTAAATTGTGGTAATTCAAAGTTTACAGATCATAAAAGTTATTATAGTATATTTTTAACTAGAAGGAATTTTATATATTGCATCCCCATTTCTGCAACATGGAAATGACCATGTCTGTGATTACACAATATTTGCATTTTTCAGAGACAGCTTATGATTACTGGATAACGTAAATATACATGTCATGTTACTATAAAAATATTAACTGTAAGAGATAAGGATGATTCAGATAACTCTGGAATTGAAAAGAGTGCATTCTCTATAGTCTTCTTTAAATATTTTGAGAAACGCTCCATTTCAAAATTAGGACTATTTAATGGTTATAACAGTTTGTTGGTTATTCAGCCTCTGAAAACCACTAAAATGAATTTCAGGAGAAAACATTACAATAGAATGTTCTTCCATCAACTCATCTTTGTGTTTTCTTTTTCATTTCTAGACCTTAGGAACTAAAGTACATCAGAAATACAGTATTTATTTTAGTAAAACATTAAATTGTATTTTAAAACACAGTTTTGAGTAAAACTATTCTCTATGTGGGTAAAATATTTTGTACATGATCACTTATTTACCATTTAATTTTATTTATGGCACGTAAAATTCTTGTTATTCCAAGATGAGTGTCTAAATAAAACCAACCAAGAGTAAACTCAATGCAAACTAATTTTCAAGATAACACATTTTAAAAAATAAAACAAACAGAACCTCACCAGACCAACTGTCTTAGTCAAAAGACATTTTTCAGTGGATCCTATTATTTCTGCATTTTTTTTCCTTTTTCTCAACTCTAAGATATTTTTATAAGCACATGTAGGTTTCTACAGAGATTATAAAATTTTCGAATACCCATACTCTTTTAAGGCCAAGTTCCCCTCTGTAAAAAATGTGTCATAATATCAGGTCGAGTCCTAAAATGAACATATTCCATTCTCTCTTGATGGATAGGAGCCAAGAGGCCCATGGGAGTATTTTGGCAACACTGTTACTTACGGTTGAGAGGCAGACTCGCATTGGTTGTGCCTAGCTTGTTGGCAGCCACACAAGTATAGTTGCCGAAGTGCTCCTGTGTCACATTGGTAACAGTGAGAATGGATCTTGTGCTAAAATTTTGAATAATAATTCCTTGTTGGCCATTGAAGAGCCTGGAAGACAAAATAAACTCTAGGTAAATACGTATTGTGGATATCATTAGATTTTTATCTTAGATGGGGTTGTAATGGTAACCACAGTTTTGACCACACTTGTCTTAAAGCGTGATAATGGTGCAGTTATACTTTCCTTACATTAGTAGAGGAAAAAAGAGGTTGTACAACAGCTGTAGACTGTTCCTGTGGGATTATTTGCACTATATAACAAACTGAGCTCAGATATCTATGTGTCTTATTCATACATTGTTTTGTGTTTTAGAAAATTAAACATACCAGAGCAATGACATCTCATCTGTTAAAGTCAAGAATGAGTAAATGATTAATTCCCTTAGAAAGATTCCCTTAAAAGTATCAACTGATGGTTTCTAGGTAAGCTGGCTGGGATATGACTAGGCCACTTCAAATGATATTACTGGATAACTTCCATGAAAGTTAACCCTACAATTGTGATAAGATGGTTTTGAGTGAGTCCAGGGTTAACACCACTTTACTGCTGCCACATACAACCCAGACAGATAATATGCTGTTTGATGATTCATCTAGAAAAAGGCAGCTATATATTATTAAGGATAGTATTTAAAGCTGGGTCTCATTTCTGCCACATTTTAGGAATGTGCCTGGGAAAGTCTTTTAAACTTTCTGGGCCTTAATATGGGATTCAGTTTTGCCTGATTACGCCCAGATGATCCAATAACCTCCTTACAGACATACCAACAGAGGCCCTCACTCCCACGTAGACTGGTATAACTTTACTGTTCTCAGTGCTCCCCATAACCACACCTCCTTCACTCTTCCTGAATCTACATCTAGTGGTCATGATCTCCTTTTCTCTCTGCCATCGGATCCTTCCTTCCTCATTTAGGGCTGACCTATGTCCTATCTGTCTTTCTCTAATGTGCCTTAAATGATTCTCCTCTCTTCCTCTCTGCGTGTTTCTCTCCAAATTGTTGTGGGATTTATGAAACCAACACCACATTCTTCAATCATTCTCTCTAGCAGTTTCTATGCACACAAATCTTTTAAACTCAAATAAATTAAATTATCTTAAATTTCTCAAAAGGCAGAGCCATATGGATGTACTTTATTTTATATTTGAATCCTACATAGCACTTAATAGTGGTATCCTAGGTACATAATAAATATTTCACAGGTTAGTGGACTCTGGGTGATGTCCCCACAACACAGGAGGGGATGTCTGTCCTTTTCAGTGGCTCCTTCAAGAAATTCACTCTCTCATTATGAATTCTGCTATAATGAGGATGCCAACCAAATAACTTTTCCTTAATTATCCCCTATGTTTATTGTGAAAAAAATGCGCTGATCACAATATGGGCTATGTAAACTCATAGCTTAAATGGTATGTTAGTGTTACCTCTTTAATGTGTTCGAGTTTAGTACTAAATATGTACTTAATTACAAAGATGCTAATAAATTGCATTCCCTGAGAATTTAGGTTGAAATCCTTTGCATTATGTTATATGACTTCTATCTGAATTTAGATAAAATATACTAGTGTTAAATGCAGATTAAAATAAGCAGTCATGCTTGATTATTCTGGGAATCACTTATATTTCATGTAATAGCTGAAAATGGCTTATTTAAAACTCAAGTTTTAATCATATTAATAAAACTTTGAGTTGAATAAATATTGAAAAATTTCAACCTGAGCAATAAATCTGATGATTTCCAATTCTGACAAAAGAAAATAGGGTATGAAATTACAAGGCTATGGCAGCTTTTAGTCCTCTGTTTTATATTGCGAATCTATCAAAATTTATGCTAAATTCTCACCATGATTATCACACATTTTTCTGCATCACACTAATAAATTTATTTTTAACCAATTAATATTTGTTGTATATTTAAAAAATCAATTTGATTGCCCTGAGAGCATAAGCATTATAGCTCAAATCACTCTTCATTCTATGCTATGGACATATTCTCTGGAGGTCTCAGCAACTCCGTAAACTACTAAATCCCCATTGTGCCCCATCTACCAAACCAAGATTTATTTGGGTGCTACAGAATTGAGAAAAAAATAGTCAAGATCTTTATTTAGCTAGGCTCTGGGGAGAAAATCTTAAGAGAATATATTCAGTTACTAAATGGAACTGTTTGCTTATGTTCCTTATGGGTGTCTTCTAAGTTGGCTTCCAATTCTCTGTCCTTTAATGCATCTAAAGGCAAAGCCACAGATGTTGCTAAATCACATATCTTATCCATGCTCTGTATGTGTAGGTACATTTTTGGTTTCTGGCCAGCAGTGCTATGTGCATCCTCACCAGAGAGGCACTTTAATGCTCCAACCAACCCATGCTGCTCTGATCAGCCTGGTAGGTGACTATGCCGCCCCCCCACCCCCACACACACACACACAAAAGAAATAAAGAAAAAAAAGAAGAAGAAGAAAAGAAAGAAAGAAAGAAAAAGAAAAAGGAAAATATATTCCCTGGGGCTATTTTTTCCCCCTCTCTTAGATTACGGAAGAACCCAAAGCTTCCTTTCTCATATAATTGGGAGTTTCAGAAGTGCTGACTCCTCAAACACCATTTCAGAACCTATCTTTGCCTGATAGATGTCTGGGACAGCCTTTGCAAAGCTGACCTTTGAGGGAGAGTGACTTCTGAGATGGAGTATATCTTTTAAGGGTGTACTTCTGTGATTTTCCTTCAGGTATCCTGGGGGAATGAGAGACTTTCTCAGCTGTACCAATTGAGCAAAGAGTCATTAAATTGATTCAAAGATGAGTTCTGCACTATGTGATTAGGGACTAGGCTAGGCAACACATGATTTATGAAGAGCTTTGAATGCCCTTGAAAGGTCAAAGCCAAAGATAAGAATCAGACATATAAACAAGAGTTTATAACAGAGGGTGCTTTAGTCACAACAAGGACCAGTTAACATGAACACATCTACTATTAGTTATTGGATATAGAAATCTGAGCCATACCTACAAGTCCTGTCAGTATGGCCCTAACATAATTTCACTCTTTGATTAAAAACGAATAATAAAAGAGTTCTTAACTGATGGTACATTTTTCTTTATGAAATAGATTTATTCTAATATGGTTGGATATAATTTTATTTTCTGTAAAGGGAATTATTCCTTTTTATAAGTAAAAATATATATTTGGCAAAGTGAATTGTTATTCTGTATTAAAGAAAATCCTTGATTAGTTTCAACCATGGACATATGAGCGTATTTACAGAGGATCCTGGCCTTATAGATTTTTCATATCATTTCAGACTTGAATGAAACCAGATTTCCTTCCATCAGTGATGTGAAATCTAAAAGTGACAACTCAAGCAATAGTTTACAATACACCTTTCAATAAAACCAGAGAACTAAATTTAGAATACTATCTTAGTTGAAGTTCTTTCTTTCTTTTTCCTAACACTTAACTCTTTCGAATTCTAAGGGAATCATTCTTGTATTGACTTAGATTATAGAATGGGAGGTGTTTTCTTATAGTCCTTCCCCCTAAAGACAGGAACTAATTTTGTTGAGCTAGGGGTTAAGTATGGTTCCTTTCCTCAGCAGCAGATCAGCAGCATACAGTACCTTCTTAGAAATGTGTGGTCATTTTAATTTTTTTACATTTTTACCATTCAGTGGACCTCGTGGTTATAAGATTCTTCTATTGCTATTGTCCTCTACTCTCTGCCACCAACAGGAGTTTGTTCCCATACCACTATGATATGAATGTTTGTGTCCTCCCAGATTCATATGTTGAAATCTCAACCACCAAAGGTGATGGGATTAGTTGTTGGAGTCTTTGGGAGGTGCTTAAACTCATGAAGGTAGAACCCTCACGAATGGGATTTGTGCCTTACCAGAGGCTTTAGAGGGATCTCTCACTCCTTCAGCAATGTAAAGATAAAATGAGAAGTCTGTGACCTTGAAGAGGACCCTCAGCAGACTATGCTGACACTTTGGCCTCAGACATCCAGCTTCCAGAGCTAGGTGATAAATATCTGCTGTTTCTAAGTTACCCAGTTTGTGGTTTTTGTTATAGCGGCCCAAACGGACTAAACCACATAGTGAGGACCATTGCCGTCACTCTTCTTTCTGTCTTTTGCTAGTGTCACATATCTGTAAACTGCAGGCTGTTTGCTTTGCTAGCAGATGTAGCCAACTCATAAGTAACACAGCCTAACTAACCAGTTCTGAGTTAGAATAATCTCTTATATTTTCAAGTGCCAGTCAGAAGTAGCACATGGAAAATGTACTAACTAGTAATACTTATTTTTCTGACTCACGAAATGTTTACAAACTTTACAATCATAACCTCTCTCAGGCAATACCTATCTAAGACAGCCAGGAGAGCCCACAGCAACATCACAACTGCAACACTAACCACACAGCCATTGGCACTGATTAAGATTGCAAAAATAAATGGAGCAGCTACACTAGACCACATTCATTGTATATTTATAAATCCTGCCTCACTACACATTTTGGGACTTTTTTTTCATTATTTGCCTTTTCTTGTCAAGAGTAATAATAAATATTTCTAGAGAAACAAACTCTTAGGTGAAAATAGTTACAGAAAGACTTCATTACTGATAGAGAAAACATATATGAGACTATCAGACAACATTTACAATGTTAAAATAATTTGGAATAGGAGTCAGAGAGGTGCTCTCAAATGATGATAGACCCTTCATCAGAGTAGAGTTACAAGGAAATAAAATAACAACATATCATGTTATATAATTGGATAAGATTAATATGGTCTTATTAATTGATCTTTGGGTGTTAGCATAGCAGAGATAAAAGAGTAGGGGAAGGAAGAAAGTTCTTCAATCATAAGAATTATTTGTACACAAAGAAAAGAAATGTAACTTCTAGCAATGGACTACAGGCTTGTAGAGTTCCAAGAAGTGGTATGAGCTAAAACATCTAACAACAACAAAAAAGATATAGAAAAAGTCATGAGTGATGGCAGAACTCTGACATAGTTAATGGAAATGAATTTTATTTGGTCATCAAATGTTAATCATATGCTTCCTATGCTTAAGGCACTGATTTAGAACTCTGCTCCTCCCTCGCCGAAAAAGCAGAAATATGACATAGCTACTATCTAAAGGAACTTATCTCCACCTCAAACCTGAAGACAACAATGAGATGGCATATAGGTCATAATGCTTTTCTCAATGATAGAGTTCTAGCTTACGTAAATTTTGGTTCTGAATCAAAGCTATATTTCTAATCTTTTCAATGTGAGTAGGAATGTTCTTTGTATGTAGAAAGATGAGCTATTCTCAACATATTCGTGACTGAAGTAATCTAATTTTAAATCATTTCGATGTTGTACAAAAAATTGTTGGTGTTAAGAGTGTACGAAACTGATATTCAGAAAACATTTAAGCATTTCGAATGTATATTAATTAATCTTTATAACAACTATAGGAGGTAAGCATTATTATTCCCATTTTACAGATGAGAAAAAAAACTTTAGAAAGATTAATTTATCTTCCATCATCTGATAAACAGCAAAACCAAAATTCAAAACCAGGTCTTCTGACTATTAATATCCTACCAAAATAGCTATTAGTATTTACAACACCAAGCAGAAACCAGAATATTGTATTTGAGTTTGGAGAGACAAGTAAGAAATCATTGATGGTTCAAGCCAGTGAATAAAACAAACAGAGCTAAATTAAGTGGTATGTGGCATCCATGCTACGGAAAGCCAAGTCCATCCACGGGGCAAATCTAATGAGGTAAAAAAGTCAAAGAAAAATGTACAGTTCAGTTCAGCTAGCTATCTTAAGATTTCTCTGGACTCAATTATCTATTTGGGTCTAGTTATGCCCATCAGTGCAGTCTCTTACAGCACCTATCTTCAGCCTCAAAGGAGTCACCCTTTCAGTCTACTCACAGAGCTCAAATGACAAGCATGAAGTGAATTTTCATCTCCCTCCCTCCTCAAACTGCCACCTCAACACGCAAATTTTAGCATCAATTATTTGTTTTCTTCCCCTAAGTTCACTAAATATTTGGGCGGTAATAAATCTCTTCACATAGTGTATACACATAATGTGACAAGAATGGAAGAAAAATGCAGTCTAGACAAGTGGCAAGAATGCATTATTTTTAAGTAAGTCCAAAATTGCTTCAAAACGTCAAGTGTTGGTGATGCTACAGAGTTGTGTTATCTTTAATTTGGCAAAATTGTCATCATAACATCAAATACTTCTCTTCGTCACACTACTCTGGTTGTTAAATTTTCACATATTAGTGTGATTTTTGATTACTGTCTACATTCACCATGAGAGTGTAATTGTTAGTCCCTCCTGGTTATGCAGGCATGTGGCATAGTGCCAGGTACTTAATAATTGATACACAGTAAGTAATTGTTGTGTGTTTGACTAAATTACATATTTTTATAATTTTTAGTTTTTTTTTTATCTGTGAAATGGGAAAAATAAAGTCTATCTCAAAGTATCGATGTAAGAAGTTTTTTAAAAAATAAAATATAATATCTATGCACATATATATCAAATAAAATAGGCACTAGATATATGATAGATGTTATTATTATTGTTCAATGATAGGGTCTGTTTCTTAGAACAGATACATTTCCTCTCAGATGGCAGCAAAATATTAAATATTGAGCATACAGGAAATTATTTTTAAAGAAAAGATGTAGAAGAGTGACTGAAAAGATCATGCCATCATGATTTTAAGATGTGCCAAACTCAGTATCAATTACATGTGCATTATCAACCTCAGCTAAGCTTTTCACAGATGTGCAGAGTAGATTAAAAAAAAAGTTAAAAGGAGTAAGAAACTAGAGAGAAATGAAAATTTATGTGAACATGCTGCTATAGCAACCTAGTGGTTTACCATGTTGCTTGGTACTCAAGGCTCAAAAACAATATGATATCATTTATTCTTAGGAACAGACTGAAGAATCTCATGCATCACTGTCTTAGCCCCAAGGGGTATCTATCTTTAGCTGCACATTTGAATAAATTAATGTTATTATAATATATTAGGACACTTTCATGATTTAGACTATATTAGGTTATTTAAAATGTATGTCTTGTTTACTTGATCAATTTTAATGATATTAATAATTTTAGATTAGAGACCTCTGGGCTGCCTTACTTGTGACAGTTTGATTCATATGAGGAAGATATTGCCTTTTAACCCTACATCAAATAAACAAAGGCTACAGTGCAGGTGTCAATCCTCTCCTGACTGCATGAGTCTTGTATCCCTGACAACCTGGCCTATGACTAGATTTCTCCCCTCTGCTTGAACTGCTTTTCTAATATCAATGTGCTCATGATTTTAATGTCAAATTTCATCCCACAGTATACCAACACAACCGTTTTGCAGAGACCACATTCACGAAAAAGAAATCCTGGGAAGGTCGAATTGAGTAACAGAAACCAGCTTCATTTCTGCAATCATATATAGGGTTTACAGTGTCCCACAACCTAAAGTGACAGTATGCATTTGTAATAATATTCTTTATTAATTTGAAAGTATGTTAAAATAAGAGTGGCTCTACTTTATCATTATTAAAAGGCTATATGACTCATTCTTACAACAGAATGTGTTCCGAATACCATGTTAGAAGCTGGGAACACAATGGTGAACAGGGCAGGATCGTTGCTCTTAGGGAGATTATAGTCTAGTAGGAATAAAAGGCAAGTAGGAAAGTTGAGTATAGTTTAATAAGTGCTTTGATAGAGGTGGGTTCATGTGAATACATCTGGAGATCTCCCTCTAATAGTAAAAAAGGCTCAGGCTAGTTTTGCTGGAAAGGCAACATCTCAATTGAGACTTAAGGGTGAGTAGAAGGCAACCAGCCAAAGATCACCAGGCATAGGGGTGTGTGCATGTGTGTGTGGGAGGGGCTTATAAGCAAATGACTCAATATATGAAGAGGTCTGAACGACAAAGATTGTGTCACAGTTTAGAATTGCAATATTTCAGGATGGTGTCGGTCTCTATTGCAGGAGGGTAGAATGGCAAGATTCACAGCCACACAGGTAAACAGAAGCCAGAATATGAAGGTCTACCATTTCACACTGTGGTATTAGGGACTGAATTCTATGGACACTGAAGAACCACTAAAAGGATTCAATTATAAAGTGGCAAGATCAGATATTTAATTTTTAAATACAACTAAAAATTTAAGAACACAAACACATTCCAGCTGTACTGGTGGGACTGTGTATGCAGTGTGAACATCTCAATTTTAGTGTATCCCAATCCAAAGTTAGCCCGGTCCTTTCCAAATCTCTTTTCTTGTGTCCCCATCCTCAGTTAATGGCTTTATCATTTACCTGTCACTGAGGTAAAAACTCAAATTACCTTCACATTATCCTTTTAATATCTAATCAGCCACTGAAATGCCACCTTTTCTCTCTTGTTTTATAACTGTGCAGTCAATATTTCAGTTTAAGCCATATTACATCTTTCCCTTCCATTCCTCCCAACTGCTCCAAGAAACACTTTCATCGGACAGCGAGTAGATCATTTTACTACTCTTGAAAAGCTCTTCAGTGGTTTCCCAGTGCCTATGAAATCAAGTCCAAATGTCTTATCGTTACATTTAAGACATTCCAATTCTTGCCCTAAGGTGCCTTTCTAACCTCACTTCTTATAACACCGGATTTCACATTCCTGTAGCACAAGGCATAAAAAACTCTCCACATAATGCTTACATGACATTGCCCATGTTTTTGACCCCTTGCAATATTTAGAAATGCTATTCATCATTTGGTGTCCAGCACAAAAGCCACCTTTCCTTGAAGCAACTGTTAATGTTCTTATTGGAGTTCAGTGGACTCTTGCTGTGCATTTTCCATGGACTCTATTTAAGATTCCCTTAGGATTTTCTTACTTAGTACTGAGTTCGTTGTGGTAATTTTTAAGACAAATCATAAACTCTCAGTCATGGTTTGCAAACTGGAGATGGCCTACTTTCAACTTTGTTTAACTGGTTCCAATTTTTAAATATAATAATATGCATTTATGTCTTACACGAACATGTGTTCACAAGTTCTCAGTAGGTGAAATGCTCCCAGTTGTTTGACATATTTTCCCTTTACCTTCCCGGCCTCAGATGACAAAATCATCAGAAAGGTGATGGAGTTATAATGGTAAGATTTTGGGTATTAAAAGTAAAATATCATTAGAATGTAATTAATAAAATAACAAATAAATTAATACAATACCATAATAGAGAGATAACATTAGAAATTCAAGTTCCTTTGATGCAGAAGCTTACTTCCTTTTCAAATTTTTCAAATTATCTCACAGATAGTGCCCGATGAATATCGTTGAATGTAGAAGTAAAATCTGAAGTCAGCAAGGAAGGTCATCTTTAACATGGGGGGAATAATGACACTATTTCCAGTGCCCTGGAAAATCAAAACATGTAACTGCTCACTCTTGTAAAAATGGCCTTGAGAATAAGAGAATGAAAATGAGAGAGAGAGAGAGAGAGAGAGAGAGAGAGAGAGAGAGAGAGAGAAAAGGGACTTATTCTGAGTAATCAAAATTATCGTGTAAAATCTGAAAGAGAACTACCCTTACACAGAAAATTAGGGGCTTGTTTTTGCTTTTTATTTAAAAAAATCACTTTGTTGAGGTATAATTTGACATATACAAGTATGTACATATTTATATTGTACATATGGCATATACTAAATTGTATATATTTTGGGGATAAGTATGTACCTGTGAAACCATCACTACCAAAGCCATAAACATATTTATCACCTCCCATTGTTTCTTCAGAATTAGATTTTACTTCTTTCAACCAGTCGCTTCACCTTTATGAGATACAACTATTTTCCTCAGATTTCATCTAGTTAAAATGATACTAGGAATGGGTATAATTGTATAGCATGAGTTATATAATATGCACTGCAAGACTGCACAGTCAGCATGTAGGGTAAAGTGCTATGTCATAAAAATTGGCTCTGAAAATTTCTTAAATTTCTTTGCTTTAAACTACCATACTTTATAAGAGTTTTAAAAGTGGAGTACAAGTATCCCAAGGTAGGTACAAAGTGACCTGTTGGAGTGTGGGAAGAAGATAATAGAATGTTAATTTAAGAATGTCCATTTATGTCCATTTGAATCTCATCTTTTAAATTGTATCTGTTGTATGTCATTTAATGTACGCACTATAATAGTTCATAAATTCACATACATTAGTTATAAATCAGCACACATATATTGGTTGTTTTTGTTAATGTTTAAATTTTATTCATAGGGGTATATGTTTCAAAAGTGTTGTGGACCATTGTTTTATATCACTTTTTATGGTTGAGCGCCAGATCAAGTAGTCGGCTTTTGTTTTAGAACCATGTCATATTAAGTATCATCTTCAATATGTGCATTTAATATTCTAAGTGATATTAGAATGGAGAGTTACAGTGTCAGAAGGATATGGGAATAAAGACCAGTTGACAGAGCAGTGATGTATGTCTCTCATTGTATATCTTTCCGAAACAGAAACATGTTGAACATTGTAGCAAGTCTACACTGTTTAAATGGTTACTATTATATGTTTACCTCTTTCTTTTTTCCTATCTCTCTCATGTAGCACTACAGGCTTGAAGAGTTGACTCCGTGTAAGTGAAATGTAAAAATGTGCACATTTTGTAAAACTATCATATATGAAAATGCCTTGAAAATCACAATGTGTTATACAAATGTAATGTAGTCATATCTTTGACATAAATAAATTACATGAAGAAAAACAGCAAAGAAAGAGGATCACTGAAGATACAGAGAAAGATTTTAATTCATTTTCTAGTTTCCTTGAAAATATTCCTTTATCAAAGTGAACACTCAGATGAAATTTATGGCCTGTCTAGATGACCAGGTAGTAAATATCTACAATAGGAAAAAGGAGAGGAAAGGTGATTTCACTTCATTATGATTTCTCAAGTTCATCTCACCTCTGTAAAGCCAACAATGAAAAATCATCATTTCCTAAAGTGAAAACCTAGCCTGACTGATAAAGGTCATCATATCTCTGTGCGAAGTGAACTTGGCGTACTCTATATGGTTGATTTTAGGTATTTTCCTTTCTACTCAATGATATCTGTATATGTTTTGTACATATATGTGCATATAAATTTCATGCACAAAGATTACTAATCTTTTACAACAAAGCGAAATGGTAATGCTTATCACATTTCCTCTAAAGCAGTGGTATAGACTGAATAATTAACAGGATTCTGAAACGAGAGATGTGTTGACATCATATTTCTTGTAAAGAATGACTTGAAGTGCACAGATTAAATGTAAAACTTACTGCTTAAAAAGTCAAAATATTATAGGTTCTCATCATCAAATACAAAAATTCCGTATTTTAGGTACACATTTGTTTTTTAACTGATATATTGATAATTTCTAATGTTTTACCATATGCTTTTCATTCATGGAGGTAATTTGTACCTCATTTGTAACTTTTGTATTCCTATCTTAAATTATGATAAAGGGCTAAGAAAAAATCTTGTCACAATGAAAGAATTCCAGAAAAACATTGCTATTATTGGTCATTTGCCTGGAAACAGCCAAAACAAATAAAATATTATTTAAAAAGCCTGGAGTAGTTAAATGTCCTGAGAAATCAGTAGACATGTCTTTCTAGGTCTCATGCTGGGATTTGAGGAAATCTAAAAAAAAGAAAAAAAGAAAAAAAGAAAAAAAAAAAAAAAAAGGAGAAGGGAATTCAACCAAGCAGGCAAATAGCAAAATTCTGATCTAAGAAAAGGTGGTAATGACAGCTTCACAAAGTGATACAAATCCCATATTTTTTGCAATACCTTAGTCCATTAAAATTTAATTGATGTTTTTAGCCTTAATTGTAAATGAACATACTTTTCTTAAGCCATAGATTAACTTAATTTCACTTCATCAAAGACATGATTTGATTAATAGTACTTTGCTGTTCCAAAAATGTCCTTTTAATGCATATAAGGAGTATATTTCTTCTTATCAATCTTCTTTATTATTAACAAAAAAAGTTTAAATTTGTGGTTTTCTCTATAGTTTACCTCAAAACTCTGAATTTCCCAATATTTAAATGTATATGGAGTAAAATTAATTGTATTGACCCTGACAGGTATGTTGAGACTATACTATTAAAAAATGACCATTTATACCAAGGGATAATATTTGAATAATAAATATATAACTTTGGTCATTCTCATGATACTCATCTAAGCAATGCAATAAGCTAAAGGTCAAGTAGCTAATATTCCCAGTAAAAATAATTATGTCATCTATGAGGGAGACCATTTAGCAACCATCTCTGAAGATGGCATCTGACGATTCTCACCTCAATATTCACATCCCTGTGTTTACCCGCCCCCCCCCCATACACATTGAACAGGGTCACTCTGTGTGACTAATATGGTATTGCAGAAATGACAGAGCATGACATCTGAGATTTTCTCAGAAAAGATATGGAAGATTCTATCTTGCTTTCTCTTATCACTAGTTCTGAGGAAAGTCAAGTGCCATGTCATAGGGACAGTCAAACAGTCCTGATAGTAGGTCCACACAGTGATTAACTAATGACTTCTGTTATTAGCCAGCACAGGTTTGACAAGCATGTGAGTGAGCTAACTTGGAAGAAGATCCTACAGCCCTCATCAAGCCTTCAGATGACCAGCACCAGAGACATCCTGACTGTAGCCTGATGAGAGAATCTGTGCCATAACCATTCAGCTAAGCTGGTCCTGGATTCCTAATTCAAAAAACTGTTGGAGATAATAAATGCTTACTCTTTAAAACTGCCAAGCTTTGGGTTAATTTGTAACTTAGCAATAGATAACTAATAATGAAATGGCAGTGTATAGCGGGGAAGAACATGGGTAAGAGGTTGACAGATCTGAAATGTACCCCGATGGCAACTTAAAGTTGCTCTTGGACAGGTTATGTTAAGTTTCTTGTGTCTTAATTTTGTCATAAGTAAATTGAGAATAATAAATCATATCCCATAGAGGTCTGAGGAATAAATGACATAAAAGTATTAGAGGACATAGAAAGTGATTTTCCCTCACTAAATATTTGCTTTTTTCTTTTCTTAAGTTTTGCTTAATTTTACAACTTTTTCTTAGAGGTTTCAAGTAGATCATTATTAGTATGTAGTGATAGATTTTACAGGATGCAGAAGAACTGCATGTAGAGATAGACTAGGAATGTTTGGGTACTGTCCTTGTTTTTTAATTTATTTTTTATGTATTTGTTTAGAATTTATTGTAATAAAGATTGGGCTTTGAAGATCTTGATTTAAAAGAAATGAATTTTTATAAACATTCCTTTAAGTAGAAGTGAAGAAAGACTATAAGTTACTTTTAAATATTTTTTGTATGCCCCAAGTACAAAGGATCTCTAGGCAATAAAACTCTAGATCTTACAAAAAATGCTCTACTTTGACAGGGTCTCTGACAGCTTCATGCTCTGGTTGGACACCTTGAGGTCAAGAAAACAACTTGGAAACATGCTTTATCTGTTTCTTCTCTTTGTGTCTATCTTGATTCCACTATTTTTGTGTCTTTGACTAAATGAATTGGGAAATTATATGAGTGTTTTTATGTGTGGTCTTTAATTTGCTAATTCATAATTGACCTGCAATGCCTTTATCCTTGGCATTTAACTGCCATTTCAAATGTCTTTTGATAGATTCCTAGGGGCCATGACCTAATATGATGGATTTACCATTGTATGGAGATAAATCCATGGACTCTGCATGAAGATTTGCAAGACTTCTTGCATTCAAATCTAAGCTCTGACACTAACTGCATGGACTTGTGCAAATCATTGAAAACACTCTGTGTTTTGATTTTCCCCAAGCATGGTGAGAAAAATAATAGTATTTATTTTAATATAGGAAAGAGGCATGAGAACTACAGAGATTGACTAAATCAAGTGGAATTCGGAGCCTGCTATATGCTGTTAGACTCAGAACCTGGCCGATCAGCCAGACTGCAAGGAATCTAAAGAATAAAAGAAGATTTCTACTGAGATTACTAACAACTATTTACCCATACCTTTAACACCGTATACTCATACCATGAAAGGAAAACAATGACTTTAAGCTGTACCTTGAACAAGTTAAAAATAACTCCAACCATTTGTTCCATTATTTACTTCTTATAATCAGTAATTTTTCATAGAAACTAAGAAACAGATATAAACCCAATTTCTCAAACACTTAGTCTCATTCTCTGACTTAGAGATGAGACTATGTCTAGGTCTATGAAATGTTCTTCTTTCTCTAATAAATGTTCCTCTATCTTTAACTCTGGTTTGCTCTTGAATTCTTTCCTATGTAGAGTCAAGGACCATCTTTTGGCAGGCGTAGGACTTGAGTCCTCACTCGGGGGGATCACTTGGTCCTGCATCAATTTTAGAGGTTAATTATAAAAATAAACTGTGTTAATGTTTATTTAACAATTGAGAACACTACTCATCAAATAGAAGGTGCTTTTGTTAATTTTTCATTTTGATGAAGTAAATATTTGAATGCCCTGGGCCCTGAAACTAGTATGGTAGATCTACTTACTGAGTGTAAAAAAAACTCAACAACCAGAATCCATCTCTCTCTTATTCTCTGCATATACTCAACTTTGTTTTACTATAATTTTGAGAAGAATTTGTATATTCCAATGGTGTATGATAATTTGAATACTTCCCCAAACATAATCCTAGCAAATGATAAATGTATACCTTTCTCTGTAATATAATTATGTTTTCCTTCTACAAAGACATTTGACTTTCACATCTAGATTTTCTCTAGGTGTGTAAGTGTGTCGGAAGAGAGACATTGATTAGGGAGAATCAATCTACCTTTTTTGGTGTGGTTTCAAACTTCTTTGAAATTCCAATAAAAGCAATAGTTCATCTCCTCAGTAGAAAAAAAAAATCACTGAAGTTAAGACTATGAGCACCAATTGGCCTTTTGCTATATCTGCTCTATGCCAAGAAAGTCGACTAAGTATTATTGTAGCTTTTATTGACAATGGTTGCTGTATTTAGGAAAGAAAAAGAGAACAAGATAGAGCAAAAAAGATTAGGACATTGCTTCACAAAATATTAAAAGTAAAATGGACTTTAACAAATGAGTTCTCACTTGTACTACTGGAAATAATTGTTTGTTAGCTCTTAAGAAGGGAATGGCACAGACTCAAAAGTGACTTTAAAAGATACATAAAATAGTTTAAATCATCATGTAAACTCTTGTTTTTTTTATTTTTATTTTATTTTTTTTGGTAGAGAACCAGGGATTTGGGGACAGGTGCTTCAAGAATGTCCTATGGAAGGGTAGATTCTGAACAGGTAGAATTGTGGCTCTCTTTACCGCATATCTACCAGAGAAGTGTTACTTTCGTAGATATTACTTTTGGGGCTTCCAAATAAGACTGCATTTAAGTAAAGGGTTTCATAATGTTAGGTAGTCAGACATGAGTGACCGGGGAACAAAGAAATAGGAGCACAACCCAGAGACTGCCCAAAGAACACTCCAATAGTAGCAGAATTCTGGGTATGCTCATGTGCACTAAGCAGAGAGTTATATAGCAGCCAAATGTCAATAAAAATGACCTCACTTACCAATCACCTAGGAATGCCTTTGGAACCACTCACCATGACCTAAACATAATGCAGACATTCCCACTTCTGGGGCCTTTTGCCTTTTTTCGTTGTTGATTATTATAGTTACAGTGTTCTGTTACAGCTATTTACTAAAACCACGTGCCTCCTTGGGACATTCTTTGTCTTTCTAAAATATACTTTTAATAAATCTTTTCTAAATCTCACTGACCTGTGATTCTTCATTGCATCAATGAGGATGAACCAAGGAAAAATGCTAACTACACTTCTTGCAATCGTTATCCCGCCCCTTCCTCCCTGCCATTGGGGTGACACTTCTATTGGCCATAATGCTGACAATAACTTTCAAAGGATTGAGACCCACTCTTCCAGATAATTGTCCATAAAGATAATCACAAATTGAAAAACATCTCAACTTGGATAATCAGAATATGAAAAAGGTTATTTTGGCAGATATACAAACGTACAGTGTGACAAGGATGACTCCAGAGAGATTTATCTTATTCTAAATACATAAAAATATGGGGGCTTCCATGAAACCACAAGGAGGTAGATTTAGTATCAGCAAAAACATTAATTAGTAAAAAGAATTAAAAATTGGATATCTCAAATTATAGAAGAGATTGCATATAAAATAGTTCCAAAAAATTTTAGGTAAAACCATAGTCAGTTCTTTAGGACAAATGAGGTAGTTTTAGGGATATGCTTGTTAAGGCCGATATTGAAGAAGAAAAGTATTTTCCACAAATCCTCTTTTGATTACAGTTTTAGAAACAAAGTACCTACTTATGTTACATCCACGTCACCAGTTCTTATGTAATTTCACTAGTTTTCTGTTAAGATTTTTAGCTGTAATTAGATATAAGCCGTGACAGAAGTAAACCCCATATGTATATGTTGAACAGTATGAAATTTCCAATATTAGCACTTTTGACTGAAAATGGCCATTTCATATGATTCAACCTAACATTTTCTTGAATATCTCCTTCCCTAGTTTTGAAGTAAATATATATATATATTTGTTATAAATATATATTTGATATATATATATATATTTATATAGTATAGAAAATACCCCTCCCTCTGCATTATACTTTCCAGTTAATCCACAGGGATCCCATGTTTCTGTGACAACTGATAAGACCAGCTAAAGAGGTTTGAATGAGCCTATGAAATGAAAATAAAGAGAAAGTAGCAGATTCCTGACTTCTCTCATTCAACAGCTCTTGCCAAGGCTTTCTGAGGCTTCTCAAGGGCACACTCTTATAGAGCTGTAGTATAGCCTTAAAAACACATTGCTTAGTCCTTTAACCATGGATTTTATCTCCTCTACAGCCCCTTCAGTGACAGAATATCTGAAATACAGTGCCTTTTGGAAAAAAAAGTTAGAATATTTTGTAAGAGAGTGAGACAGGTGAAAGGGTTGAGGTTTACCAAGGAAGCCAGGCAGACACAGCAGTTCCGATTGCTTTTGGAGTGCTCTCATGGAGGCTGTGTAAGTCCTTGAAGAGTGGATTTACTTGGTTATTATACATGGTTGCCAGCAAGAACAATGGTGTGCTGGTTCAGAGGGGAGGAGAAGGAGTAAAACACATCAGCTACGAGGGCTCTGCAGGCATTTCTGAGATGGTATAAACCAAAGTGGACATTTCTTCTGGATGCTATTAGCTACTCTCCCTTCCCATGTGGGTGCCTACCGTTTGCCTGCCTGCGAGAATACTGTTGAGAATCATGCAAGCCAGTTAAAGAAATTGCTTAAAGTAAGTATCTGAAACACAAACACATTAGCTCAAAGTGCTTGAAACACAGTAACAATCACAAAGTTCTTACTTCTTTTCTCCTTTGTACCATTCAAAGGCTGGAGGCGGCACACCTGCACCTTCACATCTTATCAATCCACTGCGCCCAGGGGCCACGGTACCAGATTTAATTTCCTGAATAGTAGGAGCAACTGAAAAAGAAACAAACAAAAAAAACTGGTGGGTAAGTAAAAATAATCTTCACAGAAATATAACACACACATCCATATATTCCTATTCCTTCTATATTCAAAGCAATGTTATACCTGATAGGCCAATGCATCACATTTTCAGTGTTTTATGCTTCTAATACTAGACTAGTCACTTTTAGCTTCATTTTTCAAGTTGGACAATAGATGAATGTTCCCAGGGAGTGTAGAGTAAATGCAATATATTTTGGTCTTGCTTCCTATTGGAAAAATGGCATTGGTGAGGGAAATACTTCATTTGTCCTCCAGTCAAGCTATACTACAAAAATAGCTCTCATTTATTGAGTGACCATTGGGAATCACTAGGCTAGGTGCTTTATGTTCATGATATCCTCATAGCAATACTCTATGCTAGATGGCATTACCTCAATTTTATAAATGTGAAAACCAAAGCTCAGAGAGGTTAAGTAATTCATCTAAGGTCACACAGCTGCTTAGTTGTAGAATTTGGATTTGAAGTCAGACATGTTAACTTAAAGCTTAAGCTCTTTCAATATTCTGTGTTTTTTTTCTTGTGTACTCCCATGCTATAGCTCTTTAGTCACTTTTTCAATTGTGGTTTCTTCTACCTGGAATGCTATTCTTCCCCATTTCCACAGATTCAGGAGTTAATTTAGGTGACACCATCTCTAAACTCTTCCCTGTTGCTCTGGCTAAAAAAAGCTTTCTCTTCTCTGAGTAGTTTTCTAAATCTCTCATACCAACATTTTTTATTTTGCATTGTAATTATTTATGAGTATCCCAGGCTTTCTTGTTGTCTATCTGAGGCAGAGGAAATATCTGATTCGGTTTGCATATTTAAAGATTAGAGCACAATTCTTGGCACAAAATGTTTAAAAAGCTTCTTTGTAGAACAGCCATTTATTTATTTATCAAATAATTAATGAGCCATCAATACATGTCAGGTATTTCTCAATGCGCAAAGCAGTTCAACTCCTTGACATGATAAAGCTTATATTCTAGATGGGGTAGAGGGGTGGGAAAACAGACTATAAGTGGTAAATGTTATAAATAAGTAATTTAAATAAAATGTTAGAAAATGACAAGAAATATGATTTAAAGCAAGGTAAAAGAAATCAGAACAAAGAATGGATTTCAATTTTATGTAGAGTAATTTGATTAGGGCTTATTGAGAAGGTGAGATAGAAGCAAAAACTTATAAATGAGTGAGTTTGCTATATGGATATTGGAGAAAGTTTTCTAGGAAGAGGGAACAGCTTCCATAAAGACCTAAAACTGAAGCAAGTCTGATTTGTTTGAGAACTACCAAGATGATCAGTGTAGCTGAAGCAGAGAGAAAGCGAGAAACTAGTAGGAGATGGAGTGTGATATTTAATTTTGTGTCAACTTGACTGGGTCATATAGCATCCAGATATTTTCTAAATATTATTTATTGGTGTATCCATAAAACGTTAGCATTTGAATCAGTGAACTCAGTGAAGCATATTGCCCTCTCCAAAGTGGGTGCCCATCATATAACCCATTAAAGGCCTGAATAGAACAAAAGGCAGAAGAATTTACCCCTTTGCTGCCTGACTGCTAGAGCTAAGACATCAGTCTTTCTCTTCCCTAGGAATGAGAATTATACCATTGGCTCCTCTGGTTCTCAGGCCTTCAGAGTGGGACTGAACTATACCACTGGCTTTCCTGGTCTACACCTTACAGACTGTAGATCGTGGGACTTCTCAGCCTGCATAGTCACATGAGTCAATTCCTCATACATAATCTCTTTATCCATAACTATATCTATATCTAATCTATGCCTATATCTATATGCACATATATAATATGTATGTATATATACATATATGTGTATATATAGATATGTGTGTGTGTGTATATGTGTGTGTGTGTGTGTGTGTCTGTATATATATATGTTTGTGTATATACAGTTGACCCTTGATGAGCATAGGTTTGAATTGTGTGGATCCACTTATATGCTGGTTTTTTTTCAATGAATATATTGGAAAAGTTTTAGAGATGTCCTTGCTACTGTGAAGCAATCATATCAATTATACTAGGCTACCATAAAGTAATCCTAATGCTGGTTCCTCAGTATCAAGGCATAAATCATTATACCTGTAAATAAACATGAATTTCTTTTTCACATTATCTTTTCATTTTTTTTATCTAGTGTTAATAATGTGTAAAACATCTACAGTATTGTGTCATGTAAGACAATATTGATGTAGGTACTGACAGCAGGTTTATCTTGTACATGGATGATGTAAACATCCATTTAAAATGTCCATTAAACTATATCAATGAATATAGTACAAGACTGTAAATTTATTTCCTCTTCTTTATGATTTTCTTAGTAACATTTTCTTTTCTCTAGCTTACTTTGCTATAAGAATATAGCATATAATACATATAACATACAAAATATGTGTTCATCGACTATTTACATCATCAGTAAGGCTTTTGGTCAACAGTAGGCTATTAGTAGTTAAGTTTTTAGAAAGTGAAAAGTCGAATGTGGATTTTCAACTATGTCGGAGGTCAGCACACCTAACCCCAACATCGATCGATGGTCAAATGTATACAGAGACACATACTCATACATTATTGGTCCCATTTCTCTGGAAAACCCTGACTTATACATGGGGCCAAATGAAGAAAATCAGGTAGGACCTTGAGGGTAATTTTAAAGACTTAGCTTTTACTCTCAGTGAAATGGTGAACCTCTACAGAGGAGGGATATAATCTGACTTTTGTTTTAAAGGTATCACTGGCTATCATGTTGAGAAAAGACCATAGGACTAGTAGAATGCTATTGCAGTGAGTCAGGCAAGAGATATTGGCAGCTTTGACTAGGGCGGTAGCACTGGATGTAGTGGAAAGTGATTGACTTTGGAGTCTGATGTAAAGTTGGAGCCAGTCTTGACAGATGTAAAATAAAGACAGTGATCCAGGATGATTTCATTTGGCTTAACTGGGAGTTAAGTAGAAGAGTTCTGAGGGACACATTTGGAGTTGTAATTTTTTAAATAAAATTTTTAATAGAAGTTTTAAGTTTACACAAAACTGAGCAGAAGTACAGTGTTTTCCACATATTCTGTGCCCCAACACATGCATAGCCTCTCCATTATTCACATCTTCTAACAGAGTGGTTCATTTGTAAATACTGATAAACCTACATTGACACATTATTATAACTTAAGGTCCATAGTTTACATTAGGGTTTACTCTTGGTGTTGTACATTCTTTTTGAATTTGAACAAAAGCGTAAGGACAAGTATCCTTCATTATAATATCATACAAAATATTTTACTGCCCTACAATTCCTCTGTATTCTACCTAGCCATGTCTACCACCTACTTCTCCACTGCTGGCAACCATTGATCTTTTTATTGTCTCATAGTTTTGCCTTTTCCAGGATGTTATATAGGTAAAATCATATAGCCTTTTAGATTAACTTCTTTTACTTAGTAATAAACATTTAAGGTTCCTCCATGTCTTTTCGTGGCTTGATAGTTCATTTTGTTTTAGCACTTAATAATATTTCATTGTTTGGATGTACCACAGTTTATTTATCCATTCCCCTACTAAATAACTTTTTGGTCACTTCCAAGTGTTGGCAATTATAAATAAAACTGCCTAAACATCCGTGTGAAGATTTTCATGTAGACATAAGTTTTCAAGTCCTTTGGATAAATACCAAGAAATGTAATTGCTGGATTATATGCTAAGAGTATGTTTAGTTTTGTAAGAAACTGACAAATTGTCTTCCTAAGTGATTGTACGATTATGCATCCCCACCATTCATATGTGAGAGTTCCTGTTGTTCCACATTCTCCCCATCATTTGAAGTTATCAGGATTCCAAATTTTAGTCATCCTAATAGGTATAGAATGGTATCTCATTGTTTTAATGGTATTTCACTGATGATATATGATGTGAAGCATCATCTTATATGCTTATTTGCCATCAGTGTACCTTCTTTGGTAAGATATCTGTTAAGGTCTTTGGTCTACTTTTTAATTGGGTTGTTTATGTTCTTATTGTTGGGTTTTAAGAGTTCTTTGTATATTTTGGATAACAGTTCTTTATCAATTGTATCTTTTGCAAATATTTCTCCCAGCCTGTGGCTTGTTTTTCATTCTCTTGATAGTGTGTTAACACAGAGCCAAATTTCTCATTTTAATGAATCCCAGCTTATCAATTATTTCTTCTATGGATCATGCCTTTTGATGTATCTAAAAAATCATTACCAATATCAAGGTTATCTAGGTTTTCTCCTATGTGACCTTATAGAAGTTTTATATGCATGTCCCTTTTCATAAATAATTTCTTTTCTATCAATCTTTTTAACATAGTTCATATTTTAAATAACACTATTGGAAAAAGTTTAATACAGTAGGAACCTTGACTATGGAAATATGAATTCATTCAGACAAATGATGAACAAATGTGTACTTTGGATATATTTTATATTTCTTTAGAAAGCAATAAAAACTACAGAGTTTAATAGTTTTTAATATATGGTGAATATAAAAACTGTAAACACAATAGAACATTGCCTTTCCTTTTAAAAATACACTTGCAAATTCACTATTTTCTGTTAATGGTGATACTTCACTTTGAAATTATACCACCTCTATATATCTGTGGTATATTTATTTTTAATAGTAAAGGTTCCACTTATAGTTCTGAAAAAAAGTTTAAAGAAATATTTTTATTGATTAAAATGCTTGCTAATAATGATTAAAAATAATGAAAAATGTTTACCTAAAAAGTTTCAATAAGAAAATGTTATGAGATAAAATACATACTCATACTTTATATATCTATATATAAATATATACTGCATATATATTTACATACATACATTCATACCATATAGTTATTTAATAAATATCAACTTTATTTGTTAAGCAAAGATTCACATTTTCCTATAAAATAAAATATACAAAAGACATGTCCAAATAAAAACTTATTTATTTGTCAATTATGACACTGTTTTAGGTATAGATAAGATTATACTTTCATTCTTGTTTGCATAGTCTTTTATCTCCCTGTCACACTAAGAGATATCATAATCTTTTATGATATCCAACTATTATTGAAAATGAAATATCCATATGCAACAGGAGATCCATCATGAGTTTCTATTGATAACCTGGTTAGTTTGATTACTCTCTTATTTGTCAAGGAGGCCACAACTCATAACAATCAAAACCATGAAATCCAGAAACTGCCTGAAAAACTAGGCATAATGAACTGAAATAAAAATCTAATTCATCATTAAAAGGCTTTTATGTAGTACACTGTGCATATGGGTTAGAGCTAGGTACTTTACCTCACAATGAAGGGGACATGATCCTGTTGTCCAAGGGTTCATAGGTTGCTATGATGGACGCTTAAAATGGAAAGCTATCTAAAATGTCATATGGAAGCATAGATGAAAAACCAATCAAGAATTAAAACTGAGCATAACAAAAAGTCCTAAGAGTATTTTTTGCATTACAGAATTAAAAAGTTATGAGCTGTGAGTAATTAATAGAGAAAGGGAAGTCTTATATAGGTTTCATTTTGAGGCTAAAATTCTAAACTTGAACTTGAAGTCTTTATTGACTTGTCTGAGGAACATGAATAAACCCTTATATCGTATTGTTCTGCCTCTTTTGAAAATGATTATTCAAGAGCAAGAGGATTAATCCATTTATTTATTCTTAATTCCTTCAATAACTCCACAAATATTTTTATCAAGGACCACATTAATGAAAAAAATTATATTCCTGCTTCAAAGGGTTAATATTGAGGTGTGTGTGTGTGTGTGTGAGAGAGAGAGAGAGAGAGAGAGAGAGAGAGAGAGAGAGAGAGAGAGACATTGTGCATGTACAAATAGTATATAAAAATATTTTTTTTAATTTAAATAAATAGTAAGAGATTAATATGAACTGAGATAGAAACTGAGCAGGGTAAAAGAAAACCCTTTCCTGATAAGGTAAAAATTAACAGAGAATTTAATAATGTGAGAAAAGGAGTCACGTAATTGGTTATCTGTAGGAAATTATCAAAATAAGAGGAAACAGAAAAGTCAAATGTCCTGAGTTGGGAGCATGCTCGAGGTGGAAACATGCTTAACAGAATTAAGGAAGAACGATATGGTCATCTTGGCTTAAGTAGATAAGAGAGAAGAAAAATCTAGAAGAGAAGATTGGGGGTTGGGGGTAGCTGAGGTTCAGATTCTATGATGTCTGGTTGTCCTTGGTAAAAGCCTTTGAACTGTATTCTAAGGAGATGAGGTTTTTGAGATTTGTAGTAGAAGAGCACCATGGTTTGATTAACAGTTTACAAAGATTCTTTAGCTGCTGTGTGGAACATGGTCTGCAGAAAAACAGGTGAGGAAATAGGCAGAACAGCTAGCTAGAAGGTTATTGTAGTAATCTTTAGAATGATGAAAAAGTCATTGGCCAATCTATAGAAAAGGCAGAAAGTGAGAGAAAATTTAATTAAATACATCATTGGTCACATTGGACCTGAGTCAACTCATTTTTAAGTGACTAGCAGTGACAGAACATTTCTAGTGAAATTTCCAAGTTTATACCATTCTGAACTGTATTGCTTTGCATAAATAAAAGAGTTCTGTGGGCTCAGAAATGTTTTATTACATTCAGCAAGTTTCTTTTCTACAGTACATCTCAGAAACTGTGATGCCTGCATATGCCCTATGGATTTCTTACCATATGAAGCTTTGTTTAAATTTATGAGACCATAGAATTGTAGAAGTTTTTGTATTTGAGTTCTTGTAGGCCTACAGTTTTGGGAACATTGTCTGGGTACAGTGGATAATTGCACAGTAGATGTCTAAGGTCCATTCCACATGCTATGCTACGTGCTCCATGATATTTCAGGTCAGTAATTATCACTGGCCCAACAGGCTCATGAGCTATAATGTACTTATGAATTTTACATGAAAAGAAGGCCTCAATTCTTTGCATCATAAAGATATGGTTACTTATTTGCGTGAAATATATACTCACAACAGTTATGACTAATTAATTCTCCAACTGGAGCAATAATAGTGAATTATAAGCATGCTTGGCAAAGTTGTACAAAGCGCTCATTTTCTACTCAAATGTTCCATGTTTTAAGAAATTGAATTGAGTCCTTCCTAGAAAAGACAAATAGTACAACCTG
Organism: Rousettus aegyptiacus; assembly: GCF_014176215.1. Taxonomy (NCBI): domain Eukaryota; kingdom Metazoa; phylum Chordata; class Mammalia; order Chiroptera; family Pteropodidae; genus Rousettus; species Rousettus aegyptiacus. Next base: position 48,762,856 of record NW_023416284.1, read on the forward strand.
AATTATTGCTCCCAGAGCCTATTTCTTTTACATCACACTCCATTGCTCTGTGAATTTTTGCCCTGGACCAGCAATATAAGCTATTTTTAAAAAACTGGGAGTGTAAATGTGCGCATCTACATGTGTGTGTGTTTCCAGAACTGTCTTTCTTTCCACGGAGATAATTTTTTGTTTTGCTCAGATACAATTCTTTTAGTTACACCAAAGTAGCAAAGAAGGTGATTACCTGGGATCTTCAAATTCATAAATACAATGTCATCCTTTGGAATAGGATGATTTATGTACACTACTAAAATTTAGGGATACTGTCCCCTTATGTGAAATTGCATATGGCTGTGAGCTGAAGCAATTGCACAATGAAAAAATCAGACCAGAAGAATGTTATTAGACAGATGTGGGAACAGCAAAAAACAGATGTTGGGAAAAGCCAGCAGCGAAAGGGTCAAGAAGGGATGTCTGACACCTGTGTGATTAGATGTTGGTAAAAGAGGAGACTTTCCTTTTCATTTACTCAGTGGGATTATTTCCTTTCATTGTTTAGCCAGTCATTTCAGGATGAAGATAATTAAAGATTCTTCATCCAAAACTCCAGGCTCTGCAGGTGCAAGCAACAGAACCTTAGCACTTGGCACTCAACAAGTCTAATCAAGATTCAAGTTCTCTTAGTTACATGATAATAGGCACAAAGACTTTCTTCCTCTCTCACCATCCCTCATGGGAGCTTTGTTTGTTGTACAAAGTCTTATCACTATAAAAAAAAAAAAAAAAAAAAAAAGAGAGTGAATCCAAGAATTACTTCAACAGCCTTAGTGAACTGAGGTAGTTAAAATAAAATTTTAGAGTTCCGATGGCAAAAGAATTTGACCACCATCCGTCCCTCTTAAAATGATGGACATAGACAATGACTAAAGTGTCATGTTAAATAATTACCACAATAAATAAAAGTAAGAAATAGTAAAGAGAGATAAATCAAGAAGAAAGTCAGAAAGTCATCCTACAGAAGCTACATAGAAAAATGTTGTGGTAAATAAGCATGTTGACCTTGGTATGGCTTCTAGAATTTGTAAGCTACACTAAGGCACCCGTGGTCAAATGTACAGACTTTGGAAAAAAATTAAGGTTTCCAGTACCTACTAGAGAACACATCATATAGGATGAGGTTAATACGCTATTGTTATGGATGAGATTGATGATAATTGACAAATTTGACAGTCTTTCAAAGGTTGTCATAGATCTCACAGAAATGGATCATATATAAGGTCAATAAACCCTTTCAATGAAGCAAATCCATCTTCGCATTATGGCCTAATTTAGTCTTAAAGAAAATTAAGAACTCCATGATATTGCTAAGAGAAAAATTTTAAAACAGATTTTTTTACTAGTCAGATTTTTTTAAACGCAAACTGCCGAAATACAGTTGAATTTTAATCTTCATGGCATAAAAGATTTTCATATTGAATTACACCTCTGGTCTACTTTCACAGGGGATGAAAGTAATCCAGTTTATAATGCACCTCCAGCCTCCCCAAGACCTTAAACATTTACACAGTGGCAAAATAGTGTAGTAAAAAGGCTTCGCTTTGCAGTCAAACAAAAGTGGTTCTAACATTCACTGAATTTACTTAACCCTTCTAAACCTTAGTTTTTTCACCTGTAAAATAAATAATGCCTACTTCACAGGATTGCTGTATAGGGAACATAAAACAGTTCACGGAAGTGCTTACCCCAGTGTTTTTCACTGTTAGAAATAAACATTAGCTATTATGAAACAAGAATTATTACAAGGGAGTAGCGTATCAGAGCTATGATCCCTTTAAAAGCATGGAATCATAAGATTTTTAAATGAATTGTCTAGGTACTGCAAGCATGTCATTAAATTTATTAAAAGCTAGACTAGTATATCACTTTTACGCTCCCTGAATTCTATACAAATCCTGCTTTTTCAGTGTAGTTACCCAAGAAAATTTTCTTGGAAGACATTTGTGATAGACCTTGTCTTATTTCTTACTGACCAAGAAGTAAAAAGCTTGGCTTTAACAATGTGATAGAACATCAAAGGTATATGGAATACAAAGATGTCCTTCAATTGTGGATGTACATTATGTGTTAGGGTATGTAGAAGATCAATGTATTGATTCAGTTAAGCATATGATGAAATCATTTTCTCTCTCACAGGAAAGATAATGATAAGTGGAATTTCACATGTAAACTTGACTTTAATGGTTTTATCAAACATTCAGTATCCTGTATGACAGACCGTATATTAAGCTGTGATCTCTGATTATCTTATATTTGCACAGGTGTGTAAAAGGAAAAATATTTTGTAAAACATTTCGGAGCTAAGATATATAACTGCATATTAAATCTGATTGGTGAAAGCTCTTGTACCGGTCCCCTAAATCCTCAAAGAAAATTCCGTGCTTTTTAAAAAACTACAACATAAGGGATTCTTTTCCTAAATTCATGGTTTAATGCTAGTATAGTAATTAACTCTTTCAAAAAGGTTAAAAATAGTTCAGCTTTCATCAGTTATTTATGTCGTGATGTGAATGGATCTGATATTGTGTTGCTTATAAGTGTCTATCTGCTAGAAGCTGTTGAAGGATGGATGGTTGTGTTATCTCTGACTCATGAAGAGGTAGGTAAAAGAACAGTAAGGAGAGAAAGAATTATGCAGCGAGGAATTTGTTGGTGCCTAGGCAGAATTCATTCATATCATGCTTTTGGCAAGGGTCAGCACTACCGAAATTGCAGCTTGAAGTAACTGTCCCGTTATAGTCAGCAATGTTCAGTCCACTGATGCATCTACTGTAAAATGTCTGAAATTTATTGGGCCACCAGTTTTATCAATAGGAATTAAATGGTTCACTGTTTTCCTAGCTTTTCACCAAAATTTCTTTCTTTAGACTTTACTCATGATTTGATCTCTTCTCTGTTGTCAGTCATGCTGAAATTATAGCCTGTATGTGATTGATTTGGATACACTGGACACCTCAGCAAGAATTGTGTAGTTGGGATTCTCCAAAGGCATCTCTATTCTCAACATGAACAATCTTGTAACAAAAGTTGCCCATCAGTACAAACCTGAATCCTTAGCCATGTGAATGTATTTTTTTCATAATACAGCTATTATAAATTCCCTGACATAAAAAAGTTATTTTTAGTGAATCCTCCCAAAATAACGATTCAAGTTTAGATTACCTATAAAATGAAAATGTCGTCGGAAATTTTTTTTCTCATGGGGAAAATTTTCTAGTTGTATTAATCAGTCAAGATAAGTTGTTTAAGCTTCTGTTCTGTTTATTGATATGTTTTAAGTCAAGGCACACTTAAAAATTAATATTGATCTCTCAGAATGTGAATGAATTAGACATATATAAATTCAATATTTTTATAATCAATGAAAAAATGATAGCAATAAAGATGTACTTGGTAATAGATGGAGATAACACTGGTGGAATCTTTCTTTAGGCTAATTTCTCACCAGATCCATGTTTCCCTCTGGCCTCAAGGCCAACTTCTCCAAGGACCTACTGGTGGATTCGAAGGCACCAGGGAACCTTGAGCTGGTGTGATTTCTGCCCTATGCAGAATAATCACTGGATCTGATTTCTTAGTTGAATGAATGGTTTATCATTTCTTCTTGTTTCTGTGGCCTTCAATAATCTTAAAATAGCACATTTAAAAAGTTGATTAAAATTCAGTTATTAAAATTATTTAATTCTGAAAAATGAATAATTCATATTGCTAAAATATTCTAAAGAATTACATTCCAAACACAGTCTTGGAGAAAAGAAAGCCTTCATGCAGCTAGAAAAAAAAAAGTAAAATTAAAGAAAAAATAAAATTTATATTATAGAAATACAGTGGTAAACTACCCTTTTCTTCTTGCTCACCACCCTCCAGGCTTGAAGGAGAATATTAGAAAATCTAGCAAGGCTATAGGAAATGTGTTAAATGAATGACATTTTCCAAAACTATAGGCACAGATTCCCTAGTAAGAAAATGAACATTAAGCAGAACCACTTCTACCTCTCCATTTATTTTGAGGTGGCAATCATCTGGGTCCTTAACCCACATCATAGAAGTTGTAATGTTATAGTACTTATATATGATTTAAAGAGTAAAGCAACAAAGGTCATGACAATTAAACAGATACGCTTTATCTATAGACTAAATGAGGAGAAAAACAACATAGCAGAAAGCAATACTAGATGTAGAAGTCAGAGGTAATTTTTCTTTGCATTTGAAAAAAAAACAGTTTTGAACACTTCTATTTATAGAGAAAGCTAAATTTAAGCAAGCACAGTATGTAGTAACTAAGCAAAAGAATAAGAAACATAAAGTAGGAGAGACATTTTACCTACATATCTTAAAGAAATCAAAAGATGTAGGAGGAAAGGTGGTTAAGAAAAACTGTAATTTCAGAAACGATAGTATAGATTTATTTGGGACTAAGAATGTTTTACAAGGAAAAAATGTCATCCTTCCTAAAATTCTTAAATAAAACATGGTATGAGAAAACTCTGCTTAACAGCCAAAGTAATTTGACAACTAAAGGGTTTGTCAAGAAAGGAAAAGTCTGACTGACAAATAAATCCCGTCAGCAACAGCACCAAATGAATAAATTATTAAAGAAAATGTTTGGGCTCTTTCCTTTTCTGCTCAGAAATGGGGTGCGCGCGCGTACACACACACACACACACACACACACACACACACGCACACACACGCACGCACCTAAAATTCAGCTGATACTCTCATTGTAATTTCAATCTTATTTAGTGCCCCTTAAGTCAAAATCATTGAGATTCCTCTGTATTTACTGTGTTCATCCTGCAAAGCTTATCTGTGCATTTAATGAACAGTTGCTATTACCAGTTTATAAATGTCATTAGGAAACATTTCCGTCTCAAGAGACTATAATGTTGTAGGTTCTGCCTTTAAAATGCACCTTATCACTCCTTGCCACCCCATAACTGTCATGCTGGTGCAAGCCAATATGATCTCTTGCTTGGAATATTCAAGTGTCCTCACTGGTCCCCACTGGTACTGCCTTTGCTCCCTCTACAGGCCATTCTCAATATAGCAGCCGTGCCACTTCTGTTAAAATGAATCAAATCCTCCATGCTGTATCTAGCTTCCCCTTTCATTTAGAATGCAAGTCAAATTCATTACAGTGGTCCAGGTACCGTTAAATGATTGACTTCCCTGCGCTCTCTCTGATCATATTCTCTCCTGGCCCAATAAACTCTGGCCACAGTGGACTACTAGATATTTGTGGAACATATAATAAGAATGTTTCTACTTCAGATCCTTTTACTTGGTAATTAATTCCTCAGTCCAAAATACTTACTCCTCAGACGTATTTATGTCTTGATCTAATTCCACCTTACTGAAATAGACTTCCCTGACCCTCTATATAAAATAACAATCCTATTCCTTTTCTAGAACCCCTTCCTTTTTAACTTTCCTTATTGTTTGCCATACCAATGATCTCTATCTGACAGAGTATATATTTACTTCTTTATTTGAGGAAAGTCTCTTTTACCTCATTGGAAGGTATTCCCTATAGGAATACCTGTATGTGTGTCTGTGAAATGAATAATGCAATGTCTGCAAATATATGACCTTCATGTTTTTGATGTTTTACTATATAATACCTTATGTTTTTTGCCCCTTTCTACATAGACAATATATATGTGTATGTATCTATCTATATATCTATATTATCAATATACAATGAATAATAAATATGTTTTATATATTTATTCTATATTCTATATAATATATTATACATATTTATTTTTACACATAATTAAATTTAACATATTCCTTAGAGTAATTAGATATTATTTGGAACAAAGCATCTGAAACTGAATAGTTAACATTAACATTTTATTTTCATATATTATACAATATCAAATGTAACAGTATATAACTTGGCATTAAAATACTAGATATCTGGGCAGCAAAAGTCTAGAAAAAATTCAAGCAGCGTTTGTCTATGGTTCCCACCAATATATTATGACTTAGAAAGCAATCTCAGATAACCTTTGGGTTTATGCATGTTTTAGTCAACTATTGCCACAGTAATACTGTGTAACAAATAACTACCACATCTTAGTGACTTATGACAGTCAACATATATTTCTCACTCATGTGTCTACTCTCTGTCAGATATGTAATACTCATTAGCCAAAGCAGTTGCACAGTCAAGTCTGCCATCAATGAAGCTGGGAAATATTATTCCATCTACATGTGGAGTAGAATGGAAGTTAATATTGCCAAAGAATTATTAAGACTATTACTTGTAGGTAGAATTTTCCAATGTCGTTCAGGCTGAAAGTCTCTTCCATACCAAAGCCAAAGAGAGTTCTATGGGTCTACCTTGAAACATAAAGTTTGTTTTACCTTCTGCTAAGGAAATAGGGTGTCTGAAATGAATTGTGAATTTCAGAGTAATCTAATGTGAAGAATATCTGCCTGAAGATATACCATAGGGAACAGAGAGGCTATGGAAACCAAAAAGATAGCAAGTGTTATGCAAACCAAGTACCGTGGAAAGCTAGCATGTCACGAAGGTGTTATTAGAGCACTCAGGAAAAGCTGATGGTGGCCCATTTAGGAAGACTCCCACTTCTGCATCTACCACAAATGAGATGTATTTGAAAACTGGGAGATATTCCATGTTCATAGGTCATCTACTGACTCAGGATTTATTCTGAGTTATTGTATGTTCTCTTATTTAGTTACTCATTGCTATTGGTCAAGGATAGATTAGAATGGTTTTTGCCTTAGAGAAGCTCAGGGCTCTAGAGGACTTAGAAACTGGCCAATAATATCACAATTTTTTGTGTTTCTCTAGGGAGTAGTCCAGTGTGAGAAACATAGTAGACACTTTAAAAATGTTGGTTGAATAAATGAATGATCTCTATAAAGTACTGTAATTCTAAGATATTTCTATAATTTACCCTCCAAGCTTTTTCAATTTAAAACAGTTAGATTTCAATCAGTTAGAATCAATAATGATGGGTTTATTATTTTCATGTAATCCATTAGTGATACTTAAATACATTTATATTGTATGGCCAAATATTGATATCAATGCTATTTCTTAATAATATATGTTTCTTAAAGAATATTTAAATGAAATTTTACTGAGTAAAAATGTTGAAATAACAGAATTCCTGGGTACATTTTACCTAATATTTAACCTAAAGTTAAAATTTTCTCTAAAAAAGTTATACATTCTAGACATAGGGCTGTATTTTGATCAATAAATGAACGTGCTTGTTAAGGAAATATTTATTTTGACTATAAATCTTTGTTATTAGTTGCGAGTAAAACATATTTATGAGTCCAGATAATTGAGTCACTTTATGTGTAAACTGCAAGATACAGTTAAGAACTAGAAAGTTGAACTGTGTATCAGAAGCAGCTTCTGTGTATGTTTGTTAGAGACATAGGATGAACAATCCCAGGATGATGTTAGCAGCAATACGTCCTGCTTCTGTTATTTGGGTTAAATGCTCAGTTTAGGATTTTCGTCTAAATTTGAGTTCACTACTTTTTTTAATGGAAATTTATAGTAGGAGGTGAGTATGACTGCAGTGTAAAATATGTAAAGACTGGTCAAGATAATGCTCCCCATCGTGTCTATTATTCTCAGGCTCTTTCCAATGTGTTTCACTGTGTGCCTCATGAAATAATGGCATAGTATGGTTTTATGTTCTTACTGAAGTAATTGTATGAGGTGGCCTAGTAAAAGCATCAAAATAGACTGTTTTGATGTGTGTGTGTGTGTGTGTGTGTGTGTGTGTGTGTTTTATAGCTTTGTTTCTTCCAAAAGGGAAATAAACTTTTCGCTGGTAACCAAACCAAATGTTTGCAGGGCATTTTAAATGCATAATTCATAAAAACCAAAAATGGTAAAACAATGCACAGACTCCACTGGTATTCATTTAGCTTTTGAAAATATGCAAAAACACTAGGTAGAACAGGTTTTGTCTTTTAACATTTTAATGAGCTTTGGGACTTTCATGCATATTAGTTATGTTGCCCTAATTACTCATTATAATTCTAATATGCATTTTATATTTAATTACAATGCTTATAAAGATTTAGTATGGACAGTAAATTATTATAACTAGCATGGGCATAGTGATTATGAACTGAATTTATTAACTTTTATACCAGCATTCAGTTTTTGTAATTTTCAGTTTTACCTTGGTGATTATCCACGTTGTCTAATTAAACAAATATTTGTGTCAATTAATGGTAAATGTCAAAAAAGCAGTATCTTCTTTTTTGCTTTTTGCCAATTTTCATTGAATTTTATATTTTAGTTTTCTTAGCCTGTTTCATTACTAGACAAGCTCATTTCAAAACATTAAAGTATTATTATTTTTTCTTAATTATGTAAAATATTATATAGGCTTGTTAAGACATTTCGACAGGGAGCCCAAAATCAAATGATTAGAAGCTTTCTGCTAGGGTAGTTAATTGCTGAGTAGTTTGCTGAGAAGTCAACTTATTTACATTTCAAACACAGATGTATGTGATTGAAAAAAATATTTTCACATTTTATAAACAATAAGAATAGTTGGCTTCTATCAACAAGAATTTTTCTTCCTTTTTGACATAATACTTTTCCACTAGTCTTAGATATTAATTTTTTGCCAAATTTTTTATCTTAAAAAATACAAAATGCTATAGATTCATTTTCCATCCTTGAAATTTAATTCAGTGTTCTGCATCAAGTGGGCAATCAATACACGTTAATCGATTATTAGAATGATAATAAAATTTCCTTGTAAAAATTCACATTAACTTAGAGAGAAATAAAAATAACTGGAACTTGAATGTTAATGAAACCATAACTTTGTCAGATGAGGTCTGTATTTTTAGATTCCAGATAATCTTATTCTTGACCTGGGTAATATTTACCTTCAGTCAACATGGAAGGCTATGAAAGACAAAGATCATACAAGAATTAGCAAGGAAGTTTTTATCTGAGAAATTCTTAAATATAAACACCTATATAGTGTAGCAGTTAAGAATTCAATTAGGATCTTAGTTTATAACCAGTTACTAATTGGGGGATGATGGGCTAATATGGTAACATCTTAAAAACTAATTCTTGCATCTCTAATACAGAGACGATACACTTTACCTCAAAGACTTGTGGCAATTCACTGAGGCTCTATATAAAGAAGGAATACAAGGAAGGCCTGACATATAATGAACACTTGAAAATGTGACATGCTTTCACACAAATACTACTGCTACCCTGATTCAAAGTGAATATTTGTTTATTTGGCAGAGCAATGTAGGTAGTTAACATTTATCTTCTTCAAATTCTCCAGTATCATCTAGCCATTGATAAATGTGGTATGTGTATATGGACATATGTAATTATGTATGCATATATGTATTATATCTTCATTCACATGTATATGTTTATGTTTATATTTGCATAATTTTTAAACCGCTAATTGACATTAGTTGACCACTTAGGATATAGCTATAATAATCTCATATACCATTCCATTGTTTACTACTTCACTTTTTATATTACTCTTATGGAAACAATAATTATAGACTCATATGCTATTTATATATGATATTAATGACCTTTGAATTTCTATGATAGCAGTATTATTAGTAATAAATCCATATATAAATCCATATATATAACCTTTTATTATTTTATGTGAATTTATCATATTTAACTATATGTAGGAAGTACATATAGCTATACATTAGTATACCACATTATTATTATCACATCATTATTCCTAATAATGCTATTATCTCCTTTAGTCCATTGTAGTCTCTAAAGTAAGATTTAGTCCATAGTTATCTTTTTTTTTTTTTTCTGTAAATAACAAGCATTTATTGGATATTTATTTCTGGTCAATTGCTGTTGTGGCCTTAGTAGCTAGACCTATGCATTGCACATAATAACTCTTTATGCTATGAGTAAATGAATAAACGATTTATAATTTTTCTAATGTATAGTCTGTTGACTTATGTGAAAGCTTTTTCAAAATTATTTTTTGTTTAATAGTCTGTCTCTAAGGGTGAGGAAAAAATAACAAAGTGATAGACAAAATTTCTTATCAATCCAGTAAGTGTTTTCATGTCAAGATTCCCTGAATATTTAAATTCATGAATTAATTAATAAGGTATTTTGTTAAGAAATAAACATAACTGAATAAGCCTTCTAAAGTATTTCTAATAAGATTTAATTCTAAAATCTTAAATTACTTTGAAATTGAGTTTTTGCCAAATTGTATGTTGTTCCTGGTAATTTCATATACAATAAAACTAGAATAAATTCAACTATTTACTGTTTTTCTACCCATTTCTTTGTCATCCATGCATTTGATTCAACATGCCTAGTCTTACTACTTTCATAACTAAACAGTCTGTACTTTTTCTACACCTGGAGCTCTTGCCATCAGGAATTCTTTGTCTTTCCTTCAGTAATTATATATTACAATCCCTTGGCAGTCACATTCTAATGTTTACACTTCTTAACTTTCCCTGAGTGATTTCAAAGGCCCATTACTTATACTGTTGGCATTTTTCCGTGGTGCAAAGTAGAATTTTGTATAATTAAATTGTGGGGGTAGGGTGGATAAGAGGAGTTTGAGTCTAAAGGTGTGAAAATTGGCTCAGTTCAGTTCAGCATCAGGGGCCGAATTATGAAAGTTTCAATAGGAATGGAAAGTTCTGGGAGGAAAGGATTTTAACTGAATGCAGGAGCTGCAGAGAAATTTTCATTCTCATGAAACTCAAGGATAGAGGAGGGATTTTAATTTAATATATTTGGCTTTTCTCTAACTACTTGCTCACTCTCACCCAAAGAAGAACAATTGATATTTACAAGTGGGGGGGAATGGTCATTTACAGATTGACCCATCTCTCCCTTTAATCTTAAGTAGAGGGCTCTCAGCAGGACATAAACATTCTGCTCAGCACTCTTTTACAGAAGCAGGCAGCCCATGTAGGGAGGCCTGTGGTTTTCTAGTTGTTCTGTGACTAGAAGATAAACTCACTTCTCATGAATGTTACACTATCTGGTGCACTGAGACAAAAAAAAACTTTAAGAGGGATTTAAGGTATGAAATAAGCATTCAGAGATAGAGCTTTTTGGAGGAATAAGGTTGTTTTAGACTTGGAGTTACTGGTATGCTATGAGTAATTTTCATCATTGTGAAGCTGCCTTTGAACTACTCTGACCAAGAATGCAGCTTTAGGTCTTTGGTGTGGGCCTTATGAGATTTTCACACTAACTCATGGATCTTTGTCTTGAGAGAATGACTTTTATGATACAGGTGAACAAACTATTAAATAGAAACAGTCTTTTTTAACAGGAGTGGTCTGACCAAGTAGGTGGGCCAGGCCTGACCTTAAGCAAAGAGCAGTTGGGCCCAGTGGGTGGCCTCAGCAAAATGCTAGAATAATAAACCAGGCCAACCCTGGCAAACAGGCAGCACCAGGGGGCCTTGTCAGGCACCAGCAAAGCTAACTTTAAAGTGTAGACTGCTGCAGTTTAACTTTAAACTCTGCTGTTACATGTAGCCTGGTAATGTAGATGAGACAGAAATCTTACATACTTGCATCGTGTTTTTCAGCCAGGTCTGAAGGATGAAGTCCAGATCTTTTTAACTGCAGAGATCCTGAGTTCCCAAATAGGTAGAAATTGCTATTTCAGCTGCCACAAATTCTGTTTCTCTTTTTTGTCTTGAATTTATAGCAGGACTGAAACAGTCAACTCCGAAGGGACTAGCCTTAGAAACATGAGGCTTGTCCACAGGCTCTTCAGAGTCATTCCTCATTATTGTCTCAAGTTGGGTCTGGACTTATTAATTCCAAAGGCTTAGGCACTGGTTCTTGATTGTTCAGATCTAAATTATGGCTTTATTCATAGAAGAGTCTTAGAATTTATTAATAAGTAAAAAGGAATGAAGACCCTTACTCTCTTATAATAAAAGAAAATTCCATCTTCTTGGATGGAGGTAGAGAAATAATTCAATAATATTGCTGCAGATCCAAATAATAAAAAGGCAGTTTTTAAAAGGCCTGGGCAGAAATAAGGAATCAGGTTTTTCAAGAAGTTAAGGAAGAGATGGAGGGATTCAAACACTTGTTCCAGTCATAATTAAGGAGCAATAGATGAATGAAAACAGAAAGAAAAAAAAAAAAGGAATCCAGACTAATTAAATGCTAGAAGAGGAATTCTTAGCAAAATAGTTGAAATCATAGTTGCCAATCCAAATACATATTAAGGGGAACATGGCATATGAAAAACACAAAGATACTGCTACACAGGAGAAAAGAAAATGCAATTTCAACTGCTCTTAATTAGGGTATCAGGAAAGAGAGATATGTATTAGTTATTACTAGCTAAAAACAAAATAAATACCCCATCAAAATAAACAAAATAAAAACAAACTACCAGCAAGGATAAAAGAAAACAGTCAGGATCATATTGCAGCTGTCAAAGTCGAGGTACAGAAGTAGAGTTATAGTAGTAGAGATGGAAGATGAGAAAGGATTTGAGAGAACTATTGAAGAGGTAAAATGGATCAGTTTGGTTACAGATTGGATGTGAGTGAAGAGGAAGATGGAGATGTTAAAAATTACTCCTGGGATTTTAGTTAGCACAGTTAGGTGGATGGTCATGACAGTGGAGAATAATAGAAGTGGTTAATAATAGACAGCTGTTGGGAATTCCAAGTTCAATTTGGGAACACACTGAATTTGAGATGTTCCTTAGACATTCAAGAGTCAATATCAGATGAAGGGATTGGTAGAAAGCTCTCTGGCCCAGAGGAAAAGGCTGGTTTGCATTATGAATATTTGAGTCACCTGTGTAAAGTGTTCATTTATGTAATGGGTAGGCATGAGATTGCAGGATTGAGAGAGAGCTTTTAAAAAAATGATGTCTCTATTTTGTTACTATGCACTTTAAAAATTTTTCATATTGTCTAAGTCATTCTACTCGTAAAGTATCTTGTTACCAACAAATTTTGGGGTTCTTGTTCCAGGAGAAATAACATTGCATAAAAGCAGAAAATGTTAAAACCAAAATAAAATAAAACAAATGCTAAAAGACAAACTAAATGAAAGATAAAAATAATCTGTAGTCTTAAAAGTGCTCATAATCTTATGTACATATAATGATCTGTATTATACAAATATAGATGATTTTTTATATCTTTTAAATATTTTCTGAATAGAACTTCTTAGAATGGCAGTGTTATAGTAAACCCAGAAATAACTAAATATTTTGTTTAAAATTGTATAATTGTAAGTTTGAGAAAGAAAGAATATTGTTGGCCTTGTCAAAAGAGAAAGTAAACATAGAAAGAATAATAAAAATCAAGAGACATGAAGAAAATCATTTCTATTTCCAATAGACTTCAGGAAAATTAATAATCTTGAAGTTTTATGTATATTCCAAACCTTCCTAGTCTTTATTTAACCATTTCATGTTTATGTCTTTTAGTTATTTTTTTTTAATAAAAATGGTGGAAATGTTTTTCTAAAAGGCAAAAGTAAATAGACTTCCATATGATGAGTAGAACTATAAAAGATTAGAATTATGATCAGGGTAAGGTTTATCATGGAATGATGGATTGACGGGAAATAGCACTGAATCATCGCCATCAAAAAGCAAGCTTCTTCATTTTGAGAGAGGCCGTAAACTTCTCTCAGATTCTAATGTTTTCTAAGAGATATCATCAAATAATATTTTCTAGACATTCATGGCATATTTGTATTTGATGTTATAGAATGTCTATACTATTTTGAGTTAGCTATCATATCGTTTGTCATTTAAATAATGCTAAAACTATTTTCATAACAGAATGTTATTCAATGGAAAATTTAGTTACAAACATAAAACATATGTGTTCTATTCAGCAACACTCTAGACAGTGTTTATAAACATGCCTGGAATTCTTCAGAGGAATCTTTTACCAAATACTCAAGGTCCTGTTTTTATAATTTTAGCTGAGGTCTTTGAAATCAGGGAAAGAACTAGAGTAAACATGGATGCAGATCCTCACAAGTGTTTATTTGGGGAACAGGTGTAGGATATACAAGAAGAAATTTATCCCATGATGTATGGTATGAAGACTACCAACAGAGATTTACTCTGTCTCCTTTTTTATATAAAGAGGGAAAAAATTGGGTTTAACATTCCTCAGAGTCATGAATCTCAAAATATATCGTCGATTTGAACTACTTTGATATGCCCTTCCTTCATATGCCTAATTCTAAACAAACCAAATGAGCCAGGACATCATTACATATTGTTAAATTCCAAGATTTTTAGAAACAAATACCCATTAAGTAACTTATATGTCCTACAACTTTAGGGCATTTACAGATGAATAAAATAAATTCTCAGTTTAAAGATTTAAGCTTTTCCATATTATTGTTTGATTATATGTTCAATAATATATGATCATACAAAAGTAAAATATCTTAATAAAACTAAAGAAGAAATTAATACTGCTTAGTTTAATCGAAATGGGCTTTAGAGAGATGATTATCTTTAGGTAAATAATTTGGCGTTATGCACTCCGATTTCTATAGATAGCAAGGTAGTAATGATAGAAGAAAAGTCTAAATGTCCACTGCTTATAGACATTACATAAAAATCTATATAAAACTTTCATATGCCATGTAATTATAATCAAAATGAAAGTAGAATAGGAAAGTACTCATACTGACGTCAGTATGGTTAATCAATATTTACTAAGTGTGTATCTAGGAGGAAAAGGAAGAGGAGAAAAGGAAGAAGAGGAACAATCATCTGAGTAATAGGGTTAGTAGACACTTACAGAGGTCACTTAACCCATGTTACTGTTTCTAGGCATCATAAATCAAATCTGTCCTCACTCATAAAGTTCCTACCCAAATACTTATAATGATAATTAATCTAAATGAAGCATGTACTATGTGTCAGAAACAGCAACATTCTTTAAATTCATTATCTTATTTAAGAACCACATGTGTCCAGTGCTATCTTATTTTTGTCTTAAAGATGTAAAAGCTGAAATTACAGAGGTTGAGAAATCTCCCTAAGTTCACTAGCTGACAAATTAGATTCAAATTCAGATCTTTCTTACTCAGGAATTCTCATTATACAGACAAACATAGGTTATTCCACATGCAGTTTGGACATGGCTGTCTCTGCTCAATTAATTTCATCATGAGAGGATAGTCTTTTCATCTCAATTAAGATACCACTATTCCGTGAAGCCCAGATAAACTCTTCCAGAGAGACATCATCTTGCCCCCCAGTTCTCATCTTGTGGATCATTTGTGGCCTATTAGCACAGCAACACAGTACAACTTTAGAGTGGATTTAAATTCTGTATGAGTCTTTGAGCAAGTTCTCTAACTAACCTTCATAATCCTGTCTACTCTTTGGCAAAATGGGAATGCACGCCTTCATTGTAGGATTGTTCTAAAAATTAGATTATGAAAGAAAAAGCATTTAGCAAGTGTCTGGTTCAAGCAAGGGACTCAAAAACAAGAATTTGTGTTTGATGTTTGAGTCTACAAATAAGATGTGAGTTATGCAGTTACAAGAGCATAGCCATTCTTCATATCCTCAAAATTAACTAAAGAACACAGCACATGTGAGTACAGAAAATTAAAATTTGCCAATTATATCCCATCTCATTGAAGGACAAGGTACATGACAAAAACTAGCATAGATTGAGCATTTGTTTTATGCCGAGAACTGCTCTAAGCACTTTTTATGAGCCAACTCATTTAACTTTCACAATTTTATTCATACTATTATGATTTCCATTTCACAACTGAGGCAAAGAGAAGTAAAGTGTCTGAGACCACACTTTAACCACTACTGTCTTATGGATGGTAAACCTTTGTATTTAATAACCCTTCATATTCTCAGAGAGGATCGTTATTAATATACTGTGGCATTTCCCATAATGTTTCCACATATGACCATAATGAAAGCTGTTAGTATTTTCTAGATCCTTTAAAAATCCCTTTGCTCTCTATATTAGAATCTATTTAAAAATATTTTTAAAATTTTCAATTACAATTGACATACAATATTGAGTTAATTTGTACTTCTTAATCCATATCCTGTTTTAGAATCTTTCGCTGCATAATATCACAGTGTCTAAATACTGAGGGAAATAATGACTTGTAGCTTTTAACAGCTATACTCATATTCATTTCACCTGTTACAGAGGGAAGTCATAAAGTAAAGACATAATGAGTGAGAATAAATTTATATTTCAAATTCACAGCCTCACAGGAGATCTGAAGCTTCTTGTGTGCAGGTACCACTCTGTCAAAGGGAAGGCACATTCATTTAATCTGCCACATGAGTCAGTACTCAGAGTACTTTGAGTAAACAGAAAAATAGACCATCTTTGCATGGAATGCTTCTGCATATTTGAGGATAAATATATGTGCAGTGGCAAAATCAAAGCAAAACAAAATAAACAAACAAAAAACACAGGGCACAAAGCAAGTTCCCTATGTCCAATCAGGCTTTGTCAACTAGGTGAGTTTATATTTTATGATTTTCATCATCAGCAGAAAAAACACATTGCAATTACTGAGCATTTTCACAATTCTTCACTGTACAGCTACAAAGAGCTGGTTCAACAAAGCCCCTTTCATCACAAAGGTTCATGCTCCTATTTCTTTTGTTGCTCTTGCTGAAGACATTTTGTCAATATTTTCTCAGTCTCTGTGTTTCAGTGTGTATGAAATTTAGTGTGTATGATGGTCTAGCAGCATGGTAGAAGAATGTGCGTGTGTGTGTGTGTGTGTGCGCGCGCGCGCGTGCGTGTGTGTTTAGTAAGTTAGAAGGTGAAGTATAGTCCTTGGACACTATTATATTAAAACCTTGTCTCAGAGCAAATACTGTGCTTCTGGTGAAGAGGGAAATCAGAGTCACCAACCATTACTCACTTGTGTTTGGGCTCCAGGCATTTGTGACCTGCCAAGTAATGTGGTGTGGGCCCAACAAGCATGTGTCATTAATGCACCTGAGTACCAAGGGCTGCATAAATAGAGATGCACATTTCATTTGCAGTGTCTTCATGATATATTAGTAGAGGGGTGGAGGAAAGAGATGAGAGAACACAAAACCAATCAGGACGATCCAAGGAGAAAAATCAGGTCACTCAGTACACGTTTCCTCATTTCAATCTTAAGGATGATTGCTACCCTTTTTGCAAGCAAACATCAATGGATCAAGGCAGAACTGCTCTACTTCTTTTCAGAAATGCTCAATTCCAACTCTATGCATTGCCTGCTCTCACAAGTCATATTTTCATTTACACAATTATGTGCCAACTATGTGGCCTCTATTATTATTCTCTAAGAGCAAGTAATGTTCGTAATGTTAACAAACTGTTGTCTAGTCAACAGTTTCCAGTATAGGTTACCTCATGCAGGAACAGATTATGTGTTAAATGCAATTCAATTTGGGATTCTGTCTTAGCTGATTTGTGGCCATGGTACTATCACTATGGGAGCAGAAACCTTGGCTGTAGAGAGAGCTGCATATATGCCAAATTTGGCTCTGTAGAGACTCGGAGTGCAGGCCTCTAATCTGCCTAGAACATGGATCTTTCTTGAAACTGACAAGATGTTCTTGGCTTCAAAAGATACATTGCAGAGGAGAAGATGTCTCAAAGTGTCAAAGTGAATTACTTCTCTACACACCCTTGTCTAGTCTCCACTAATGATTCAAGTCAGGAAACAACATAAATGGAATATCCTGGCTCCTATTAACAATAGAAAGTTCCCGTCTTAACTAAAGTGATAGAATATGATAAGCAATTGATAAACTTTAATTCTTTGTTATTGACTATTCCCACCCATCTAAATCTCTCCCAAGGAGACAATTGCTTGAAAAATAAAAATAAAGTTCTTTATTAATAATTCAGTATCAACTAGAGGAAGTTATTTTAAAAGCTAAATATATGAGCTTAAATATTCAACCTCAGTGTGGAAAATTAAGAAGTCATTTATTGTTTACTGAAAATTGAGAACTTCTGAATAGATCACAAAGTCTAACCATTCAAACTTGGCCATGACCAAATATTTGCTTTATTAATAGATTTAAATGAATGGGTTAAAAAATAGACATGTTTATATTTTTTTGCATTCTAAGTACTTAAGAGTGCTGGGCACATAGCAAAAACTCAATAGATACTTATGGGATGGATGATGGATAACTCCTCTCCATTGAACAATTAACTGAAACTTCTGAAACAATGAAGCTCTTCCAAAAGTTTTGTAGAAAACCGGTTGCTAATTCTGTTGGTGTTGATTTTGCAGAACTCACACAACAAAGTATGTAAATCCAATAACTCAGATTGTGTTTCTGAGGACACTGCTCATTACGACTGTATAATAAATGGAAGTGCACAAGTCACCATTAGCACGGAACAGATTGTTTGGGTAGCGAAGACAGCAGCTGTCACAGCTTGACAGCTTTCTTGTTAGTGAATCAGCTTTACTGACAGCCTATTTGATTGAAAACCACTGTTCACTGACAGTGTGCTATAGCTGATATACATATGTATCTCATGAAAAATGAGACAGTTGCTGAATATCCAGGAAAGGTTGAAAAGCTACAGCTCTATGAACTACATTAAAAAAAGAATAACGTTCTAATAAAGCAGGTCTATTAGTGTATAGAACATTTTGCTTACCGAAAAACACTAACAAAAGTGCACATGAAAGCAATGACAGGTGATCCAGTGGTAGCATTTTTGTGCATTGTTTAAATTAGTCTTCCTGTCACAGGAATTTTATTTGCAACCAAATGAGGCCAATGTGGGAAGAGAATCTCTTAAGATTGTCACAGGATGGATGTCGGGGAGCGAGGATCCCTTCTCAAATTTGAACTTGGGGTAGAAGTACCATGAGCAGAGTGGGGATGACATCAATGAGTAGAATCCGTCATATATAATGCAGGTGAGTGTGGTGTACACTACCTAACACAGACTTGACAATGTACTTCAATGCGGAAAAGCTTCTGTTTCAACAGCCCAGTGCCTCTGCCTGAGTAGAGATGTAGGGATAAGAACAATTCAGATGTTCTGGGGTTACTTGTAAAGTGGCAAGGGTGACATCTCACTGGAATGGGAAGCACTGGACTCACTCATTTAGACTTCTCTGTGAGATTTATTAATTTACATCCCTAAACTCTTCCTTAGAATGATCCATATGCTTGGGGCCTTAGAAAGTACAATGAGGAGTTAATGCATTTACCTGATAACTTTGTCCAAGTTCCCATTTGTCATCATCACATAATTTGGCAGAGTTTCTGGCCTCTATACAAATGAGAGACAGGATCAGAATAACCAACGTGCCTGCAGGTCAGGAGAGCAGAGCAGCTACACTCAGACATTGATTTGGGTAGGTTGGCAGTGCTGTGCGTCTCACTAGTGGCAAATCCAACTGTTCTTGGTGCAGGTGCCAATAATAATGAGTGGCAACATGGCCAGAAAATAAGTGTTTGAACCAGTTATGAAATGTTTAATCCATGGAATAAAAATAAATTATAAAGCTGATCATGTTAAAATAAGAGAGAAAGATGGAGACATTGAGTATAATTGGTTGTGGAGAAGGAAGGAAGGAAGGAAGGAAGGAAGGAAGGAAGGAAGGAAGGAAGGAAGGAAGGAAGGAAGGAAGGAAGGAAGGAAGGAAGGAAGGAAAGAGAAAGGAAGGAGAAAGAAGGAGAGAGAAGGAAGAGAAGGTGGGAGAAAAAAGGGGAGGAAAGAAAAATAAGAAAGAGATCAAAACTGCTACAACTGCCCTCATCCTCCAATATTTTGACCCTTGCAACTCTGTCTCTTCTATTCTTTGTCTGATTTTATTCCTTTCCAGCTGCATTAGTCTCACCTTCAAGCCTCAGCACTAGGTTTTCCCTGGGGCTGGAATGCTCTTCCCTAGATAGCCACCTGGCCACCTTCCTCATTTCCTTCCAGTCGCTGATCAAATATTAATTCTCAAAGAAGCCTACAGGGAGAACTCCATTAATCATATAATTCCCAGTCCTCAATCTTTCTTTATCTTCTCTACTTTTTTCTTTTCTTCCATAGTGCTATCACATTCTAATATAGTGTCTATATTGCTTATTGTCTGTTTTCTTTTGCTAAAGCAAAATCTCCATGAAGCCAGGTTCTATTTTATTTACTTGTGTATCCCAAGGCTCTAAGATGGTGTCTGGCATGTGATAAGTATTCAATAAATAGTTGTTGAATGAATATAACAGGTATGAGATCTTGGAAAAGGTACTTAAAACACATACCTCTATTTTTACATCTTTTAAATGGAAATATTTAGAGTAGTGAGAATGAAGTAGGAGAGGTATCGAAGAGGTATCTAGCCTTGCGTGACACCTATAACATCCTTATTATCAACATTTAAAGGATCTTCTACATCCTCTTGTATTACTCTAGTACCAGAGTGATCTTTATCTAGAGGCTTATTCTTATAATTTTCCCCAGACTAGTGTCTGTTCACATATTAATAATGAATGATACTAAAGTCTACTAGAAAGAACTATTTTTCCCTAGTCCACAATTTCACTCTTTAGTCATTTTCCTACTGGCTTTTCCTACAGGCTGTTCTCATACCATCTATAAATTTATACAGGTCTATATTTTATGCAGTTTTGCTACCTTGACAAGCTATATTGATACATTCTCTTATGCATGCCATCTCTCAAACCCAAATTACGAACTAACTCATGTAATAAGTCAGGTTTGCATCGTACCCTTTCAGTTTTGCTTTTTTCAATTGTAGCAAAGATCTTAGATTGCGTTCCAGTATGGAGTTATTTTTAGAAACATTAACACATTTTCTGACTTTTGAAAAGCTCTGCACATAGTATGCATGGAATACACATTTGTTGAATGTTTGGTAAATCAAACTTTGTGATATATTTTGATCATAACAGCTCAATATACTGAACATTCAGGACAGCAGTGTCCCCACAAACCATTTAATACTTGAATACAGAAAGAAATATGAGCACTCGATAATAGTGTTATTTATCACATAGTAAGTTTTATTCGCATAATATATTTTTAGGACTATAACATATTCCTGACCTAGGAATATGTTTTTCTCATTCCCACAGCAGCAAACAATAATAGTTTTTAATTATCTTTACAGTGAAGTAACAAATGAGTGAAATAAATTATTACTTTAAGACTTTTTAGGCTTGATAAATATTCAGAAAAAACAGTTTTGAAGCCCATGGTAAAATTTAATTTCTTTTAAATCACAGAAAATGACCAAGCTTGAAGTTTCTGGACATTTGAAGAATATACCTGAAATAAGAGGCTAACATTTATCTCATATCATCTGTAGTTCTTTGATAGATTAAATAGAATAGGAAAAATGGGCATTAAATTTCAATCAGGGTTAATCTGTGGACACATATTGGGCTGGTGAGAAGTTGAGTAATGATTGGGAAATTCCATATTTAATCATTGGTTGGCTGCCTTGCCCTGCATAGGTCATGAACTCTAGACAGGTCTTTTTGGCTTGTAACATTCTTAGAAAAGAAAATTATTTCTTGGAATGTTATCCTGTTCTTGCACTATTCTCATTACCTATCAGAAGTGGAAATAGTATTAGCGCTTTGCCCCAAAATGTGAAAATTTACCATTACAATATTTTGGTCTTTGCAGACATTGATTCTTTGCCATTACCAACAATGTGTGTGTGTTTACACATATGCGTTCATATATGTCAATCTATGAATCATGTAAACTAATATTTTAAGCAACATTTCACTTTGTTCTCTGAGGTTTCTCAAGAGGTAGTAAATTTGAATTGGTGAATTGCCTTGAACTGGCAAAGTATCCCTTCTAGAAAAGGAGCTATCCTAGGAATTTAAGTAATATAATTGACCTGATCCTCATTACGCAGGAAAATCTGCCAGAGATATCCAGAAATTAACTGATTTTTTTTTCCCCTGAGAGCTATAGCACACGATAATTAAGAGAAAGGCTGATCTTATGGCAGGTTGGTTCATCCTTGCTCTCTGAAGTTAGAATGTGTAGCAGAGAGCAAGATAATCTCTTTGTGGTAGGGGAGAATAATTAATGAACACCATGCATTTGAAAAATGTCTTCTATCATTATGTTTAAAAATACATATATTATTTCAAAGGAAGGCATAATGGAGCCTGTTTATCTCTGACCGGAAGTGATATCTAAGTCTCAGAGAGAAAACTGATCTGCTATGCTACCGCATTACGGTGAGGGAGTTTCAGTGACTTTCCAACAGAAGGGTTGTGGATGAGACCAAATCGGAACAACATATACTATTGAATTATGTTTCCAAATATATTTTCATTTCTTAAAATGTCATCCTTCCATATATTAATTGTTCTACAAATTATTGTTATAATATAGACTATGAGTGAATATGTTAAGAAACTAGTTAGCTATGGATATGGTATTTCACTTTAAAATAAAAGAATCTTCATATTTAGAATGTGTTGACTCTATCATATTATGTCAACTTTATTTAAAAGATATGCCAAAAGAATAACTTCTTTATCCAATTAAAGCAAAACCAACATAATTCTTTATATTGTACCAAATGTGTTCAGGACTCTTAATTTCCCTCTAGTCATTTTTCGAATGTGCTCTACCCAGTACCAAGTCTAAGTCATAGGAATTTCATTTCTCACTATTTTCTGTCTTTGGGGACCAACCAGGGATCCTTATTCATTTGATAAAGTTTCTAAATGCTTGCATGCAGTAATGATTCTTTTCTAACCCAGGGGTCCATTAACCTAGAGTTACAAACAACTTTCAGAAATTTGACCAACCAAAATTCAATTGAATCCACAGAATTTGCATTGGCCTTATGCTTGGTGCCTGGTATGGAAGGAGATGCTATATCATTTTCACAATCCTATTTACATCATTATTGGTGAAGAAATAGTCATTTGCTCACAGTAAACATTTGAGGACACACACAAATATTTTGGTTCTGTGCTAGTAGATGAACTACTTATATGTCATTGTTCTTTCCCCCTGCTTCCTGACAAACTCCAATGACCATTCAATGATTCATATGTGAGTTTTTGTTCTTTTGCTATTTTTCCCTGCAGTAGCAACAGATTTACAGTGAGTCTTCTACACTTTCCCCTTTATTCACCTTTACAGCTAATGTTACTTCTTGAAGCCAGGGGTGAAAGAGAACCAAAGAACAGGAACTGAATGTGATGGTGACACTAATATATTTCTATGAAAATCAAATTATGATGTCATGACTACTTTAAATATTATTCATAAAAGCATAGGCAGTAAGGAGAAAGCAATGGAGGACGCCTTCGATTCTAATACAAATAATATTTAATATCTTCTACTAGCTTTTCTTGAGCTAGAAAAATATGTAGGCAACTGGCACTGTCCCCATTCACAGTTGTTTATAACTTTCTTAAAATAATGCTTTGGGGCTAAAATACCTTATAAATCATCTTGGCCAAGAAACAATTTTGTTCAGAAAATTCGATTCAATTTAAAACAAAAACCAGAACAGTTTCTGAATTACCTGATCACAGAGAAGAAGCAGTTCAGCCATCTGAAAGTATATGCAAGGAAACACACTTTTTAAAAAAAAAAAAAAAAAAAGATTAGCATGGCCCATAAAACAAAGAACTTGAGTGTCAGCTATAAGCAGATGAAATTCAATAATTTTGATAAAAGCAAAAAATGTTCATGTCTGCTTGGCCCTGTCTTTTCATTTTAAAGATGAGGAAACTGAGTTTCAGAGAAGTTAAATGATTTGTTTAAGGCCTACACATAACATTACAGCTCCGTTTGCTTGAAGATGTTTTAGTCCTGTAAAATTGTGCAGAGAGCATTCAACTGGGAATTACAAGGCCTGACTTCTATTTCTGGCTCTTTTAACAAGATGAGACCCCTGGCAAAGAACTTAACTGTTCAGTTGCCACATGTGTTAACTGTACAGTTGAGCCAGAACATCTCCAGAGGTCCCCTCCAGGTTGGGAGAGCAATGATTTGGTAATAGAAATTGCTAGATTGTTTCTTTTTCTTTTAGTTTGCTTTTCCCTGAGCCTTTAATGGTGCCTTGACCGCAAACCCTATCTGTCAATTACTCAGAGGATTGAATATGGAAACTTTTACTTGTCCTTCTCTGACTTGTTTATTTATATATCACCACCATTCCATTTTCGCCATTACCTTTCCCTAAGGACACCTAAATCTTCTTTCACTTACTTCCATTTACTGTATCTGTTCAGTTCCACACCTCAAATTATTTTCCAATGACTCTAGACTTTAGTGAATGCTTTCTCTGATCCTCTCAGTTGAAGTCGACTATTCCTTTCCTTGTCCACAATTTCTTAATTCTACTACTCTCTAGTTATTTAGATATATGTAGAAAGGTCTGAGAAGCTTGTGAAGAGTGTACAATTTAACTTTTCATCAATGTTAGTTGAATATTAGTTTACCTATCAAACATGAAATTGTTAGGAAATAATAATATTCAGTGTTGGTCGTGTGTGCAGGAAAACATAACTTTCATATTCTGAAAGTATAATTTTAAGCTGGCACAGCCTTTTCAGAAGGATAATTTGGCAACACATATCAGAAGGCTTAAAATGCATATCATATGATCCAAGAATTCCAATTCAAAGAATTTATCCTAAGGATATGAACAAAGATGTGCAAAAGAGCAAGTACAGGGATTATCATCACAGTATTATTATACAACCAAATTGAAAAGGACAAAATACTGTTTTAAATTGGATACCTTAATATACCATTCAGCCATTAAAAAGCATGTCTATAAATTGATTAATTACCTGGGGACAGGATAAAATATACTAAAATAGAAAGGACACAAAACTATGTACAAAATATATGGAAACAGAATCCAAAATTTTACAGTGATTGTTTTGGGATGAATATCCTTTTTCTCTTTCTTTGATTTGTAAAACCTGTGATGAACTGGTATTACTTAATAAGAAGAAGCTAAATTGTAACTGTGAAAACATGTTATGTTTTCTTTGGCAGGTTTTCCTGGTTCAGTAAGTTTGAATGCTGAGGCGAAGGCCCACTGGGAAGTCAGAAGTTTGTGGTTTACTCTTATGTCTCCTAAATGTGAACTGAGGACAAGTCAGACAACTTTTTTGATCTTCGGTCTCTGCATTTCTAAAATGATGTAATTGGAAAAAGCTCTCTTTTATACTTCTAATATTTGTGTATTCTATAGATCTATTAAATACTTAATTTATGAAAAAAAGAAAACGTGTAAGGAATGTTATACTCTTGCATATGAAACATGAAGCAAAAATGAGATCGTGAAAGTATACAACAAGGCGTTGTTGATAATAGAGAATATTTTACATCAGACACTTCCGATTTTTAAGTACTCACAAATAAATATAAATGAATAGACGCGCAAGAAAAAATA
This sequence comes from Rousettus aegyptiacus, assembly GCF_014176215.1. NCBI lineage: Eukaryota > Metazoa > Chordata > Mammalia > Chiroptera > Pteropodidae > Rousettus > Rousettus aegyptiacus. Next base: position 48,788,356 of record NW_023416284.1, read on the forward strand.
CTTATTTCTCCCTTATTCATTTATTGGTGGAAAAGTTCTAAATGATTGAGTCAGCCTACATCGAAATGCTGTGATGTTAAACAGAAATTTCAGTGACCCTTGCATAACAGGAGCTGTGATTGCCAGTTCCTTTCTGGTTTGAACTGGAAGTTACAGCTTACACTATTTCTGGTGTAATGACTCCATACAGATGGGGAAATCAGATCAAGTGGAATCAGAACTTTGGGTTCTAATTAGATCCAGCTGTTCCATGGAAGCTGAATCTTTATCTGTAGGCCTTAAAACTAGTAAGCAAAAGTTTCACATTTTAAAGAGCATTTTGGACCTGTGAAGATATAAATGCAGAAATAGCAAATTTTGAAATGTGGATTTGTGTCCGTCTTATCACAAATGAATCCAGTGTTTTTATGTTGTTACTGGAAAAAGGATATACAGGCTTTCTACCTGCTGTTTCCTTTCGAAAGTACTTGTTTTCTTTCCCTTGTGGCCTTGATATTTTTCCAAAAAGGAAACTTTCTACCAATAAAGCTTTACTCTTTCAGTTGTATTTTCCTAAATTTTGATTTAAATATGTCATCACCATGTTCATTAAGAGTTGTGATTTTTAATGTAAAAAAAATACATTTAAAAGTAAATATTAGCTAATATCAACCATATGGAGATATTATTTGCTTTCTAATGACTGAAACATCAGCTTTTTAATAACTTTATTTAGAAAAATAGAATGATAATTAGATAATAATTTCATGCTTTTCTCTGAGGAAAATATTAATAGCATTTTAATAACATATTCTTACCTCAGTCTTAAAAATAATTTCCAAAAAGCAAAAAAAAAAAAAAAAAAAAAAAAAAACACAACCAACAAAAACCCATAACTATGGGGTAAATATTTTTATCTCTTTACTGACATCTGTCATCCCCTAGAATTGTGCCTGAAACATGGTACACCTGAAACTAATATAAAATAATATTGAATGTCAACTATAATTGAAAATAAAGTATTGTTGAATGAATATAGAAATGAAATTCGAGGATATAAATATTTTTGACTAATGAATGAAATGTGAGACATAAAATTTTTGCAGCATCAAAGAATAACAATTGACCTACATGAGGAGGATTAAGTTTCCACTAAGCTCTACTAGCTTTTAGAGTGTATAGCAGACTGGTAATAACGCCAATATTGTAGAGGGGAGGGAGAATATGAATTAATTTCCAGGATGAGCATATTATTTGTATGACCTTAGAAAAGTCATTAAATCTTTTGGATCTAGATTGCTTTTCTACAAAAGTATGTATAATAATGTCCAGCACATGGGGTTGCTTTGAGGTTTGAATAATAAATGTGTAGCTTCTGTAAACAGTGTCATATAAAGTTTCTGCTCACTGAACATACCTATTAAAGCCCTGCTTCTCTTTTTTGGTCTCATCTTTTGTTTTATCTTTAACATCATTCAACTCCACTAATTGAAATACAATTCAGTATACCCAGTCGGTTCAAATGTCATTTCTCTACGAATCTCTTTCTGATTCCCCAATCAGATTTGATTTCTATAGCACTGTCATAGCATTTATCACATTCTATCGTGCACATTTTGAATTCACTTTTGAATGTATATTTCTTATACATTACTGTATTTAGTAATGCTAATAATAGCAGTGGCAGCTAATATCAAGTGAATACTTACAAGGCGCCCAGCACAGTGCTGTGTTTAAGTGTTTTTCACACTTTATCTTATTAATTCTAACAATTTTATATAAGGTACTATTATTACTTTTTTTTAACTTTCTACTTTGAAGTTACCCAATAAGTAAATAATTAATTGTAAATTCCTTCAATGCATCTACTACATTCCAGGAATTAAATTAAGTGCTTTATATAAGCTCTTTTGCTTATCATATAAAACAATCTTGTGATGTAGGATTTATCCGTATTTTACAAATAGGGAAACTAGGACACAAAAAATTTGTTAAGTAAAATAATCAAAATCATATAATCTGTAAATTATAAGATTAAAAATCAGGTACCCACAATTCCAAATCTAAAATCTGCATTCTTCCATTGTCAAACAAACAATAGTATAATCCCTCTACCAGATGCTCAAGAAATACTTCTTTAAAAACTATATTTCTTCTCACAGATATAATCATTCATTATTTGCACTGTGTCACAATATGAATCTGTATCATTTTTTACACACCATGTCTTTAGTAAAACAGTTTGATTAGTGATTTTAGCACATAATCTGAATAAAGTATTTTCAGGTTAATTGCACTCTTTTTTTGAATTTTCTAACCCAGAAATGAGAAAATGGGTCAAATCCAGCCATCTGACTATGTTTATAAAGCTTTATTGGAACATAGCATACTCATCTGTTTACATATTGTCTGTGGCTATTTATACATCACAATATGGAGTTGAATAGCTGCAACAGAGACCACAGGGCCCACAAAGCCTAACACATTTACTATTGGGCCCTTTGTGGAAAAAGTATGCCCACACCCGTTCTAAATTATCAATGGTTCTATCTTATGATCTTATCTTTGCTAAATTATCTCCTTCACTTTAAACTCAATAGTTTTAATCACCCTGGCAGATGTAGGAATTCATTGAGTCATTGACCTCAAGACCATCCTCCCCAAAGGAAATTCACTGATACCAGGTTAAGGCTCTGTCTTAGGCACTTCAAATACAAAGTATAACCAATAGCAATGCTAAAAATAATTTCCCTCTTTAAATTTTTTTCTATTTTAAAATCTCAAAAATTTTCAGGTTCATAATTTATTATAATCTTAAAAGGCTGAAGGAATAAAAAGTGGCAATGGTGACTATAAACACAGTCTGTGGAATCTGTAACTCTTGACTCTCCTTTTAATCTACTGTCTTGGACCTAAGTAAAACATTCCTTGGAGTGTTTATGAGGACATCTTATATACATATGCTTAGTAAATATGAGGTAACTTTAAAATATTTCAGAAGAGCATAATATGGTATTCTCTAACTTTACTCTCCTCAAACTGGAAATTACAGACAATTCAAAAAGTTTTACATTTCAGAAATTCATACCCAACTAGGTGTAGTAAATAGGGATCCTTTCCCCACATCATTCACTATATTGCTTGCCCATTTCTTTGTATTAATTAGCTTAAAGCCTTTTATTTATTTTATATATTGCATTTTTGGTCAATTGACTGTAGAGCATTATCTGATTGTTAATTATTATGGTACTTTTCTATCTGTATTTATGAAATAAGTGATGTTTATTAAAAGCAGACATTTATCACTGAAAAGACAACGTCCTGGTATGCCAAGCACGTTACTACTATTTCTATGGCAATTCACAGCTGCTGCCTCTGTTGTTGTCAGCATGACCAGGTACTATGTTAAGGCTTTACATGTTATTTTTTTATCATGACCCTTCCAAGATGGATAATGTTTTCATTTGAGAGATGACAAAACTACAGCACTACAATTTTAAGTAAATTTCCCAAGCTCACAGCTAAAACATGATAAAGCTACTTTTAAAATCCATGGCTGTATAGCTTCGGAGTTCTATTCTTTCTACTGCATGATGCTTCCGATAACCTTCTTTGTTTCTGAAAAACAATCATTATATAAATGTCTGTGTATTATTTAGTACTTAAACGAGATAAGCTGTCAAGACATGATGTGGAGGAAACATAAACACATATTGCTAAGTGAAAGAAGTCAGTTTGAAAAGACTACATACATTATTATTTTAACTCTAAAACATTCTTGAAAAGGCAAAACTATGGAGACAGTAAAAGATTAGTAGCTGCCAGAGGTTCAGGGAAAAGGAATAAGGAAACAATGAATAGGTGGAACATAAGTCATTTTCAGGGCAGTGAAACTATTCTGAATTACACTATAATGGTAGATAAATGACATTATGCATTTGTCAAAACCATAGTATGTACAATATCAAGAGTAAACTGTAATGTTAACTATGGACTTAGTGAATATTAATATTGGTTCATCAATGATAACAAATATATCACACTAATGCTAGATGTTAGTATTAGAGGACACCGGTGGTAGGAAATGTAGAGGGGATAGATGGGAATTCTAAACCCAATGCTGGGCCTAAAAAATAAAGTCCAGGACTTCCTGTTTCCAGTTCTGCATTGTAAGGAGTTTGAAAGTCACCACTCATTTCTAAAAGTGAGACAAAAATCTGAACAGACTGAAAAATCAAACACTTTTCTTGGATCCTAAGAGAGGGGAGGACATAGGGCAAACAGCTGCACCAAAAATTGGAGAGTCAGATAGATAAATAGAGGAAATCACAGCCTACAGGAGCAGAGACGCATGAGAAGAAACCACCTGGGGAAGCCGTGCCAGTGTAGGAAAACCTGAACTGTAATTGATGAATTGCTGGAGGTTCAGTGATGACAAATCTGAAGGTTAAAATCTCAAGAGGAACCCAGTTATGGGGGGAAGGCATGAAATGTGAGATTTATCTTCAGGAGCTTGACCAGATTCACACAGTAAATATCTGAGAAAAATCTCCTTGGGCTTCCAGCACTGAAAGGGGACCATTCCCAAACATACCAGACCACTTTGTTCTTCTCAACAAGTCCTACCTTCAGGGGAAACAAGTTAACCAGAGCATAACCTGCTGGGGTATTATCACAGCCTAACTGACCCAACTCCAGGCCACTCTAGCCATCCTGTCCTACCAAAAGGGAGAAAAACTTATGAAGTTCACAACGCTGAGACATGGGCACATTAAAAGACTGAGACCTTCCCCCTACACTTCCCCCCACACTTCACCAACATATTACTAAAGGCCTACTTATATCAGTTCTTTTTATCTAGTACATCACAGTAAGCTATCAAGAAAAGTTAATACAAAGTATACCAAAAGGCAAAAAACACAATTGGAAGGGACAGAACAAGCATCAGAACCAGACATAGCGGGGAGGTTGGAATTATCAGGCCAGGTTAAAACTATGATTAATATGACAAGAGCTCTAAAGGATAAAAAAGACAGCATGCAAGAACAGATGGGCCATGTAATCAGAGATAAAAATCCTAAGAAAAAAACTAAAAAGAAATACTAAAGGCAAAAATTTGAAACAGAAATAAAGATTGTCTGCAATAGGCTTATTAGTAGACTTTGCAATGCTGAGGACAACATCTTTGAGCTAGAGGATATAAGCACAGAATTCTTGGGAAAAAAAGCAAAGATAATGGGAAAAAAACAAAAAACAAAAAAGAATATCCAGGGTGTGAGACAACTACAAAAGGTAATATATACATACCAGAAATATCAGAAGAATGATAAAAAGGAACAGAAAAAATATTTGAAATAATAACAATAATAGAATTTTCCAAATTAATGTCAGACACAAAACCACAGATCCAGGAAGCTCAGATTAGAGAACACCAAACATGGTAAATGCCAAAAAAAAAAAAAAAAAGGCATTTTTAAATTACAGAAATTCAAAAGTAAAGAAAATATCCCGAAAAGAGCCAGAGGAAAAAAATACATTACTTACAGAGGAACAAAGGCAAGAATCATGTCTCACTTATCCTTATAAATACCATGCAAGCAAGAAAAGAACAGAGTACAATATTAAAGTGTTAAGAGAAAAAAGAATCCTAGAATTCTGTATTCTGTGAAATTATCCTTAAGCACTGAAGGAGAAATAAAGACTTTCTAAGACAAACAAAATGGAGAGAATTTTTTTTGTGTGAAAAAATGTTAAATTCCTTAGAGAGAGAGAAATAAAATAATTCAGGTCAGAAACTTGGATCTACATAAAAAAAAAAAAAAAAGAATACCAAAGAAGGAATAGTGAAAGTAAAATAAAAACCTTTTCTTTTTTTAAATTTTTAACTGATCTAACAGATAAGTGTGTTCAAAATAATATCAACAATATATTTGATTAGTTGAGCTATGTATTATATATATACATATGCTTATATATACATTTTGCTTATATGTATTTATGTTTAGGTGAAATGAATGGAAGCAATGATACAAGGGGTGAGAGAAAGGAATTAGGGTTATTTTGTTATTATAAGATTTTCATGCTACCTAGGAAGTGGCACAGTGTTATTTGAAAGTCGGCTAGAATTATCTGAAAATGTATACTGCTCTAGAGCAATCATTAAACAAAAAGTAACAAAGAAAGAGAAGTATAACTATATGCTCAGAAAGAAAAGCAAATGGAATCATATGAAATGTTCAGTTAAGGCAGAAAAAGAATAGAAGACAAAAATAAAAACAAAAAAGGCAATAAATAAAAAAAAAACAGTAACAAACATGATATATATTAATCCAACTAAATCAAAAACCAATTTGAATATTAATGATCTAAATGAAGACGTTAAAAGACAGAAATTGTAACAGTGGGTCACAAAACACAACTCTCTATTATAAGAATCCCACTTTAAATATAAAAAAAAACATAGATATTAAAAGTAAATCAATGTAGAATAATATATCATGTTAACACTAATCAAAGAAAGGAGTGGTGGGTATATTAATTTCAGACAGAATAAACTTTAAAGTAAAGTTATCAATGATAAAGGAGAATAATGATAAAGGAGTCAATTTTCCAAGAAGACGTATAATCCCTAACGTGCATGCACCTAACAGAGCATCAAACTATATGATGCAAACACTGATAGGACTGCAAGGAGAAATATATAAATCCACTATCATAGTTGGAGACTTCAACTCCTCTCTCACAAAATAATAGACAGATCCAGCAGGCAGAAAATCGGTAAGTATATAGTTGAATTCAACAACACCATCAATCAATTTCATATAATTGAAATCTATAGACTACTTTATTTAACAACAGCAAAAACTACATTTTTCTCAAGCTCATGTTGAACATTCACCAAGATATACCAAATTCTGGGCCACAAAATACAACTTAACGAATTTAAAATAATAGAAATCATACAATGTCTGCTCTCAGATAACAGTGGAATTAAACTAAGACTCAATAACAGAAAAACAAAAGAAAAGCCCCAAAGTACATAGAGATTAAAAAACAATTCTAAATAACATATTGGTGAAAAAGAAATCTCAAGTGTCGCTTTAAAATATTTTGAATTGAATGAAAATGAAAACACAACTTATCGAAATCTGTTGGAGGCAGCAGAAGCAGTTTTAGAAGGAAATTTATGACATTGAGTGCATCTATTAAAAAAGAAGAAAGATTTAGTAGCGATATTCTAAGTTTCCAACTCAGGAAACTAGAAAAAGAAGAGCAAATTGAATCCAAAATCAGTAGGAGAAAAGAAATAAGAATTACAGCAGAAATCAATAAAATTCAAAATGGGAAAATAGAGAAAATCAATAAAACCAAAAGCTGGTCCTTTAAAAGATCAATAAAATCAATAAGCCTCTAGTCGGATGAACAAATAAAAAAGAGAGAAGACACAACTTACTAGTATCAGAAATGGAAAAGGGTATATCACTACAGATCCCATAAAAATTTAAAGGATGATAAAAGAATATTATGAACAACTCTATACCCACACATTTGATAACCTATATGAAATGGAAATGGACCAATTCCTTAAAAAATGAAACCTGACAAAACTCACACAAAAAGAAATAGACAATCTGAAGAGATCTATATTTATTAAAGCAATTTAATTAATAATTAATTACCTTCCAAAACAGAATGCACCAGGTCTGGATGGGTTCAGCAGTGAATTTCACCAAACGTTTTAAGAAAAATTTATACCAATTATCTGTAATCTCTTTCAGAAGATAGAAGCAGAGAGAATACTTCCTAACTCATTTTATGTGGCCCTAATACCAAAACCAGACTAAAACGTTATAAGGAAAAACATTACAGACTAATATTGATGAAAAAATATTCAACAAAATAGTAACAAATTGCATCCAAAAATGTATAAAAAGAATTATACACTGTGACCAGTGGCATTAATCCCAGGTGTGCAAGGCCGGTTCACCATTGAAAAAATCAATGTAATCTATTGATTTTCAACAGAATAAAAAAGAAAAATCCCAGATCTTATCAATAAATGCAGAAAAAAGCATTTGATAAAAACTAATACCTACTTAAAAAGCTTTCCTAGTAAAATCAGGTACAAGACAAAGATATTCTCTCACAACACTCCTTTTAACAGTGTACTGAAAGTCCTTGCTAATGCAATAAATCAAAAACAGGGAAAGGAAAAATTATACAGATTGAGGAGGGAGACATAAAACCGTCTTTATTCACAGATGACAATTATCTATGTAGAAAATTAAAAAGAATTGATTTTAAAAACTCCCAGAACTCATATGTGGTTATAGTAAGGTTTTAGGATACAAGGTTAATATAGAAAAGTCAATTGCTTTCCTATATACCAAAAATGAGCAAATAAAATCTGAAATTAAAAACACAATATTATTTACAAAAATAAAATATTTCATTCTAATTTTAAACATATACATATATAAGATCTATATATGGAAAACTATAAAACTCTCATGAATAAAATAAAAAAACTCAATATATAAATAAATATTCCATATTCGTGAATAGAAAGACTAAATGATGTCAAGATGTCAGTTCTTCCTGAATTGATCTATAAATTTAATGCAATCCCAATAAATCCAAGCAGGTTATTTTATGGATATAAAAAAAATGATTCTGAAGTTTATATGGAAAGGCAAAATACTCAGAAAAGCCAATATGATATTCAAGGAGAAGAATAAAGTTGGAGGACTAACACTACCTGACTTCAAGACTTACTATAAAATGACAGTTAATCAAGGCAGTGTGGCATTGGGGAAAGAATAAACGATTAGATCAATGGAAAAGATAGAGAGCCCAGAAACAGAATGCATAAATGTAGTTTACTGAACTTCAACAAAGAAGCAAAGGCAGTGCAATGGAGCGAGAGTAGTCTTTTCAACCAACGGTACAGGAACAACTGGACATGCACATGCAAAAAAATGACACAGACTTTACACCCTTCACAAAAATTAACTCAAAGTAGATAATAAACCTAAATGTAAAGTGCAAAACTATGAAACTCTTAGGAGATAACACAGGAGAAAATATAAATAATCTTAACTATGGTAATGACTTTTTTTTTGTATGAAAGTTTTTTATTTTATTTTATTTTATTATTTTATTTTAATTTTTTTAAGTTTATTGGGGTAACATTGGTTAATATGATTATGTAATTTGAGGGTGTACATTATAATTTGATATCTATATATTCTATTGTGTGATTACCACCGAGAGTCCAGTTTCTTTCAGCTACCATATATTTGATCCTCTTTACCCACTTCACCCTTCCCCTCTATATTTGACACCCTTTACCCTATCTTTTTAGATACAACACAAAGGACACAATCTATGCAACAAAGAATGGGTAAACTGGATTTAATTAAATAAAAAATTAAGCTCTGTGAAAGATAATGTCAAGAGAAGAAAAGCGACAGACTGGGGGAAGATAGAAAAGACATAGCTGATAAAGGATTATTATCCAAATACCCCAAACTCTTAACGCTCAAGAATAAGAAAAAGACCCAATTAAAAAATGGGCCAAAGATCTTAATAGATACCTCACCAAAGAAGATATACAGATGGCAAATATGAAAGTATGCTCCACATCATATGCCAAGAAATGCAAATCTATCCAAGGCAATAGAACTATAGTGACATTTCTATTAGGAGGGCCAAAATTCAGCATATTGACAACATCAAATACTGGTGAGGATGTAGAGCAACAGGAACTTGGTACAGGAACTCCTTTAGTCTCCCTAACCTTTCCCCATGGGTGGTTGAATCCAAGGATGACAAACTGGGAATATAGAGAGCTGACTGTTTATATTTACTTTAAAAAATCCTTGTATATGTGGACCAATGAAGTTCAAAGCTGTATTATTCAAAGTTCAGCTACATGTGTCATTCAGGAAAAGTCAAAACTATGGAGACAATAAAAAGATCGATAGTTTTTTGGGGTGAGGGTAAAGGTGTAATGGCAAAGCACAGAAGATTTTTAGGGCAGCAAAAATACTCTGTATAGTATGATAATGATGGACATATGTCCTCATATTTTTGCCTAAATCCATAGAATGTACAACAGCAAAGTGAACCCTAAGGTAAACAGTATAGTTTGGTTAATTATGATGTGTACATGTAAGATTTGTCCTTGGAAAAAAAAAAAAAAAAAAAAAAAAAAAAAAAAAAAAAAAATACCATGCTGGTAAGTGATGTTGATAATGGGGAATGATACACATGTGTTAGGGGAGGAGGTATACAGAAATCTCTACATTCCTCTCAATTATGTTGTGAATCTAAAACTGTTCTAAAAAAGTTTTTAAAAATTAAAGTTAATTAAAAAATAAAATAAGTTATAAATAAGATTGTGACTTCACTCATAATTAGCTCCTTTTCTTTGTCCATTATCTGTTCTTGAAAGTGCATATTTGGTACTATGAACATATTCAATGGGGTGTAGAAGGCAATGCCAGCTATGAGATATGATGCAAGATTCATTTTAGGTTAAGATAGAATAGGTCAAGCAATAGACAATTTCTGAACTCATTTGACAGAAATGACAAGTGATAATTTTAATGCAAGCGAATGCATTCTATACATTATGGAGTGCTGGTTTTCAATGAATACAGATATTTGAAAGATGTTTTCTAACAAATGAATTCAGTGATGGAATACTAAGTGTTTTCCCACTGAAAAAAAAAATTCCCCAGGTAAATGGTGATGAAGAAATATAACATTTTCTATTGTGAGGTTCAGTTATGATGTAGTAAGATCTCCCATTGCAGTCCATCCATACACATTTGAATTTGTATGTTTGTCAATTGAATTTTCAATTCTGTCCTTGCTACCTTCAATTGAAACTCCTCTTCTGGAGTGAAAACTACACATTTTAAATTCTACTCAGAAGAGAATTTATTATGAGTGCTTGTACTCATTTATTCAAGAAGCTTTTATTAAGTATCTTCACTTTGGCAGATATGGAAAGTTTAAAAGAAATTATAGTGATGTTCTGAACCATTATGGATCTTACAAAAAGTTTAAGAAAAAGCTTAAGCAAAGGAAATTATAACATATATTGGGAAGGTGTACTTTAGGGCCCTGCATATTGACATGTCTGAAGAAGAGAAGCAATCAGAGCAAATGTACTAAAAAGGCAGAAATAAATACGGAAATGATATGGTGTATATAGCCTAAAGCCTTAGGATAGACTTAACAATAATGGATTGCTTAAATGAAAATTGCACAAAAACATTTATACAAAATATTTGCATCCAAGTTTAAGGAATTTGTGGACTCCCATTTTTCCTATGGTGAATGATTCTTCAGTATTGGGAATCTCCTAGCATTAAGACATGTGAATATAGAACATATATTTTGCAGAGATACCAGGCAGAATACCTGCATCACAAAAGTCTTGTTTTACAGCCCTTAAGGACAGGGGTATCTGGTGAAGTAGGAATTCTTGCTTTTTCAGGTGTTTAGGAAGGTCTCACAAAATCAGATTGTTTCCTCTCCTCTACTTGCCATGGGAATAGGACACAGCTTTGCAGTTGTGAGCCAGAGCATGGACTTCCAAACACCCACATCCCTTCATCATCCTTCCCCACTCCACTCTTCCTCTGCTATTTCAGAGTTTGAAAAAGGGGTAGCGATAACAATATGTATTGTCTGTTTGACAGGTGCTGTGCTAGTTACTTCAGGAGAAGAAGGATAAAGAAGAAAAGCCTTCGTCCTTCTATAGGTTCAGAAGACATTGCGGAAATTATTACACAAATGACTGTTTAATTAGAGTTGTAAAAAGGACCACCGAAGGAAAAGGAAAAACTGCCATAATGGTCTATTAGAAAGCACTGCGACTTAATTCTTATCCCAGGGTATCCAGAGCCAGCTACTCCGGCAAGCTTCAGCTTACTAACATTTGTATCATATTATTATACATATTAACATTCTTATATTTTTGAAATGTATATTCTATGCAGAATTCCAAACTAGAGGCGATATGTATAATATCTCACTTAACTGCTCACAGCCCCATGGAATTTCCCTCCAAAATGAAGAAAGTGAATAAAGCTTGCCCAACTTCAGAGTATTTAAGAACCAGAAATGAACTCTCATTCGAGCCTGATTAGCCCCATAGTCGATCCCAGTGTCCGCTCCCAATCAGGTGTATTGTCTGTTTTAAACAGCTAGTGCATTGACATAAAAATGAAGTCATTATCATTAAACTCATATTTTGTGGTGAAAAGGTGTAATTTCTCATTAGAAGGCAAAAGGGAATCTCAAAATCTCTTAGTCTTCATTTATCTATAAAATGAGGGGTTGGACTAGGTATCTCTTAGGCTTTTTCTACCACTGAAATTATGAAAGCTTTTATTAATTGGTTTCTACCACCCTGAAATAAGGGGAACTCTCCTCATAAGGGAGAGAATTTGGTGATTTATCTCTATTGCTAATTTAAGTAAAACCTTCTGAGTCTTAATTATCTATATATATCTGGCAGGTTCTTGGAGAAGGGTTTGACCTGGATTTTCCGAATAGTTGCAACGTGTCTCTAATTCATTTATTAACACACAAAATGGGTGTCCCCAAATTGGCCCCAAGGTCATAATATTGCAACATAGACATCTAATAATACTGTTCACTTCAAAACTAATAGCTAGAATTTGTCACATGGAGTATAGAAAGATGCAAGAGTATTGAGCAAGAAACCCCATGGGCCACTGTAGTTTGATAAAGAAGATCTAAAACAGCAGTCCACAAAGAATGTCTTGAAATAGCTTTACACTCAGACAGGGAATCACAATAGTATAAAGAACTAGTGAATTCTTTAAAAGGCAAACAAAACCTCATGTTTCTTCACAGGAATCGTCCCTGGGAATGGGCTCTAACAATGGTTCAAAGGGATTCTGTCTCGACCTTTACAAAAACTGTGATAAGTGTTGGGAAAAAGTCTGACGATCAAGAATAACATAAAAATTTCTGCCAAACATCTGTTCTTAGTGAATTAAATGTTCATATTGCTGTAAATATCACACAGTAAATATCATATGTACACTGATTTATTTATTGCTTTATGTTACTCTAAAACCAAATCATGTGTCACCAAAGATGCTGCAAAGTTTTATTATATTTAGAAAGAAACATTCAGTTTTGTTCTCATGAGAAATGGCCAACATGAAGAACTCATTTAGAAACAGAAGATCTTTCAAGGAAAAGGATTTTAATAATGGCAAGGATATAAAAGAAATGCAACATTAGGGTCTGGCAGGATAAGGGAGCAGATGCCAGCAACTAAGAAAACAAGCTTACAAAGAGCAGGCTGGGGACACTGGGCGTGAACTTTACACAAGACAGCTTTGATGGTTCGATCATCCCTGGTGGCTTGTCTCCTTTGGTAATTAATAATCAGGAGGAAGTTTCTTACAAAAAACTATTTGGAATGTTTACCAAGTTCTTTGACAATAGAGAAAAGAAATGTCATTTTCAATATCTGCAGCTAGATGTAGAACTAAATTAATAACTACAACGGCATGACCAAAAACCATATACTGTTGCACTCTTGTGTAGTAACAGTAACCCAAACAGGTTCAGTGGCTTGTCCAAAGCTCCATCACTAGACATTCTTTTTCTACCAAATGACTAAAATTTTCAGTCACAATTCAAATACCATTTCCTCTGTGGGCTTGCATAGCTCCATACAAACCATAATTAATTGCTCTATGCATCCATAATATCATACGTACACTCATATTGAAAGTTCTTTTTATGTGTTTTAATTTGTATTAGACAATGAGCACCATAGGGACAGGAATTATTCATTTATCACTAGATCCACAATATTTAGCAAATGCTTGATGCAGAGGTGGCCATGTTGAGTTTTTTTTTTTTTTTTAGGGATAAATGGATATTAATTAAATTCTTAATTAAATGAACGTATTTTTGTTGCCTACATGCTTTATTATTTATTCATTAATTTGGCAGTAATTACATTTTTATGTGGGTGGAAATAAGCTACATTTTTTTTTTTTCTGCACCAAAGAATTCAGAAACCTGCATTTCAAGTCTGTGCCAAATACCTTGTAAATGTGCCAAACTTCTCAATCACTTAATATTGGCCATGTGTTAAAGAGCTGCTGAATTGTTTATTATAGCAAATGGTGGCTACTGCGGCTCCTTCTCATGCATGTCATCTCTTTTCCTTCCAGGCAAAGCGGTTTTAATATGAGGACTCTGATTATAATAAATAATATAATAATAAATACTTAGGAAAGAATAAAATAAAATTAACCAGTAATTCCACAAAAATATACATTTATTTTAGCCATTTTAAAATAACTTTGGAATACTAAAATCTTTAGAGAACTACAGCCTTCTGGATATACTCTGGTAAATTTATACTTGACAGTTAAACATTGTAGGCCACAAAATTATTACTCAAAACAACTGTTCAGCACAATCAAAATGTGAAGTAACAAGTTTTACTTAATAGGGAGAGATTTAAAGGTTTAGATAATTGTTTTTGCATCACAATTGTACTAACTATTAACTCTTCAATTTTCTGTAGCAGATTTGACCCGATCTGATGAATTGGAGGTGGCCTTTGACATTTGACTTTCTTACTTACTAGCCATTTGACTCTGTTCAAATACTTAACTTCTCTGAATTCAGTTTATACGCAGTCAAAGAAGATTTCTAATCCTCAGAGTGATCTGAGCAGAGCAACCACAAACAATAGGGTAGTTTGTGTGTTGCACAAAGGTACCCATACAGGAGACAAGGGGGCTTAATATCCAGTCTGTTCCTCAATGACCAAATTTTGAATCCTGGAGTTGGGCTCTATCTATCGGCAGGAAAGAGCAGGTTTCCCTTTCAAAATTCCTTCTGCTTCCCTGACCTTATACCCTCAAGGTTGCATCTGCCCAGAAAAGGTGCTTTTTTTCTAGTTCACTCAATGTTACCATACAGACTAGCTGAGGCCATGATAATAAAAAAACAAACAAACAAACAAACAAACCAGAAACAATAACTGTAGATTTCTACACATATGGAAACTAAAAATAGTACATTATAACTTAAAATAGTACATTATTTATAACTTAAAAAATAGTACAATATAACTTAAAATAGTACATTATTTCCACTGATCATATTTATTCACTCCTGGGCATGAAAGATGAATATATTAGAAATTAATTCTTCTTTCTTCTTTTCACTGTCCTACATCTTAACTCTTGTCGTGTTATTTTATATCTTCAATGTTTGCAACATACTTATTCTTTTATCATCTATAATTGTCTTCTTTGCTTGCATGTTGAGGCTAGCAATTAAATTCAACAAAATCCATCTTCGCAATTACTAATAAATATTCTTAATTACAAAAGGTAATTGTCTTTTGTTATGTCATTAAATTCTTACTTTTGGAAGAAGAAATTCTAAAATGCCAAAATCTACTGGAATCACATTTAATTAATTTTGCATTTCTTTGCTTCTGCTAGTTCAGTCAGTTGTCACTTTTTAAATTGTCTCATGCCATCTTATTTATTTTAGTCTTTTAACATTTTATGGTAGTACCTCATTGAGAAATTGAGCTAAACTAGGTCTTTGCCTATTTAAAAATGTCTCTATTATGCCTTCCCACATGATTTTTTTAAATTTAATTTTATTATTAGTTTCAAGTATACAGTACATTGTTAGACATTTATATATAGTTTATAAAATGACCCCTTAATTGCTCTTTCTCTCCTCTGGGCTCCAACTAGCCATTACATTAATGCTAACTGCATTTCCTATGCTGTGCTCCCCATCCCCATGACCAGCTATCAGCTATTAATGTGTACCTCTTTAATCCCTCACCTCATTCTCCCAGTTCTCCCAAAACCCCTTCCTTCTGGTTGATACCAGATTGTCCTCTATATTTGTGAGTCCGTTTTTGATTAGTTTGTTCTTTTTGTTCCTTAGATTCTGCATATAAAGGAAACGATTAATAATTTGGCTTGCATGGAATTCTAGGACCAAAAGTATTACTTTTAGTTGTATATGCATATTATTAAAGTAATGGGTTTATTTACCTAGGTAGCAGTCACAGGTTTCCTCCAAAGGTGTGTAAGTAAGTCATCTGTCTCCCTATCAGACTCTTGGGTTGAAAAGGTAAGTACCTCCCTTGAGAGGTAATTATGGTGTCTATAAAGTGGGCAGACTGACTGTATACAAACTGGCCACTTCCATTTTAGGATGCATAAGGGTAAAGCTATCATACATACTGAGACCTTTAACTGTTAAAACAAGAGTTTATTTAGTTCAGCCTTGGAGAACTCCAGTGCATTCCCCTTCCCTCTCCCTTTATTTTTAAATTTTAAATCTTTAGTTTGTTTTCACATTTTTCCTTCATTTTGCTTTCAAGCATTTCCCTCTTAAGTACCTTTTTTTTTTTTCTTTTTTAACTTGTGTTCTCCATGTCTTTGGTTAATATCTAGCATTTTCAAAAACGATTCCTGCTTTACTTAGATCCCCACATAAACATCATAAGTTCATACTATGCAGAAAACTCTCTTCTGAGAATACAATACTTGGCTATTATTCACATGGTGAGTGAGAACCTAATGGGATGAAAAAATGGAACCCAACTACCCCTGCGGTTCTAGAAGTAGTTCTTTCATTAATTAACTTGATTGCCAGTGATCTGTGATGATTTCAGACTCACTTTTGAAATTGGCACACAATATTTCTGAACTTGGGAAAGATGGCGCCTATCCTAGCATTTTATTTTCTACTTAAATCTCATCCTACTTCATATTTTACCTCCTAAGATTTCCTCATAATTTTTAACTTGTTATTTTCTCAAGTTTTACTTAAATGCATATGTATATTTTATAATTTCAGTAGAAATTTAGAAGAGAAAGGGGTAGATGTATGCGTGAAGTCTTATTTTGTGCTAAAATAAATAATATTAAATCTATTAATTTTGCTTTAAAATTAAACTTTGTGAGACTTCAACAACTTTCTTTTTCTCACTATCAATCAAAACCTTGCCTCGTGTTATTTGGCCTCTTACGGGGAGAAAAAAAGATCACATCTTCCTGGCAAGTTTAGAGTATATTGTACAAAATATCTTTTTGTGTTTCTGACACTCTTTTTCCCTTGATCTGTTAAAGTTGATCCTATTATTGCAGCAGAATAGCAGCAGAATAGTAGCCTGCCATTTGGACTTACTTTATCTAGAAAAATGTGAGTTTCTAGGGTAGATAACCTTTAATAAGAAGGTATAAACATACATTTTCTATCAAATCTTTCTTTGGGATGATTATCAAAATGTGGGAACGACTTAAATCCGACAAGATCAAGCCAAAGTAAAATAACTGTCAAAAGGTTAGGTCGGCAAAAGAAAATTTAATAACAGCATATCAAATATTTACCAAAGCTATTTGCAAAGTTAAATCATTCATGAAAATATATTAAACATTTTAAAATAGGCTAACTTTCATGTGGCAAATAAGAACTACTTAGGAAGTAAAAGGACACTATTCTGCAATAATTGCAACTAATTTTTCTAAAACTATAGTTTTCTTTAGATACAATTTTCATCTATCTTGGCTGTCTGTGGTCAAAAATACATATCGTTTCAGTTAAATTCCTAAGTTCAATGTACTTCCTATGACTTTAAGTTATAGGGAGCAAGTGGGGCTTCTGCAAACAAAACACATGTGTAGGTTAAATAGGGGAAGTGAGCAGGGTTACAATATCTCTGAGAGATGTCTACCAAGCCTGTGCTACATCACTTTCATAAACATGTATTGAATCTTACCATGTGATAGACACAGTTACAGATGCAAGGGATAAGAACTCATATTCAGCTTTGCTTGAATACTTGTAGCACCCACTTACAATATGCAGTTTGTTCCAACGTTGGAGAGAGCTCTAATGTAAAATATTTGTTTCCCTTAAATTGAACTCCAGTGTTCTTCATTACATTCTCATCTACTAGCTCTGATTCTTTTCTTCGGAACTACACAGATGTTTATTCCTCTTTTCACTGAATAAAACTTCAGATATTTAGAGACTTATTATAGCTTCCTAAATCTTTGATTTTCTGGAAAAAAAATACTCCCATTTATTTCAATTGTCTTACAGAACATGTGTTCTACACCTCTCAACAATCTGGTTATTCTCCTTTAAGGTATGCATTTTATTTTATAACATATAACAGAGTTCAAGTTCTAATACGGAACTTGTTAATTCCTTCAAATATTAAACATGTTTATTTGACAGATTCTGTGCTAAACACTTGGGATGCAGTGGTAAACTAGAGATAGCTCCTGCCTTCAAGAAGTTAATAGTTCAGTTATCAGTCTTATTTCATTTTACTTTCCATGCACATTAAATATTGACACTGCTCTTCAATGTGAATGCACTAATGAACCCAAATACTTCAGAGAATCTGGTTATTGAAACCTCTTAGTCACTCAAGTACATTATTTACAATCAATAATCTTACCTTTTATACCATTTTCCTGTTCCAAAAATAGTTTAAAAACTTGGGATTTTTAACACCACTCTTGACAATACTCATTTGCATTAAAAGCATGGGTCTCACCCTTGAAGGGTTTTCATTTGTCTACCTTTGATTGCAAAGTGTGGAAAAAAGACCCACCATGGAATAGAATATTTCGTTATTTTAGAAACCAAAGCATGAACACTCAATCAGCATTAAAAATGAAACATACTAACATCTACTCTGGATCTGTTACTACAGAACTTTTATTTCAATTTGGGGCATAGAATAGGCAATGTTTATCTTTGGAAATGCTATTCACGCCTTTTACAGGAAAAGCACCACATCCATGGTGAATATTTCAAGCCCAAACTGCAATTACATTGGGATTTACTACAAATCCTCCACCCAGCATTATACCTACTCAATAGTAAAAGCTCGCTCTCCTTTTGTTCTGTAAATTTATGCTGAAGTATAGTTCTGTTATTACTTCAAAGGTTTAACATATCAGAGAAAGTTCTGTAGAACAGGGCTGAATAACTTCTGCATTTCATCATTCTTTAAAGTGTAATTTTGAATAACTTTTTAAAGTTGCATTGTAAACTGCATTCCATGTCAAGATTTATTTTGCTACTGAAGCAATTCTATTATTTCTGAACTACAAGCGTCTATAGAAAAATGTCTCATGACCTCATATTTAACAAACCAATTTCCAGTATTTTGAAAGCATGTGTCTGTAGGCATTAACAAATATTTGGTCAGGTATTAACATTTCTAAAATTATTAATGTGTACCTTTCTATAGAAAAATATTAATTATTATGTCTGGTCATAAATTGAAGTTCATAAAGCAAAGAAACTAGAGCAGGCTGAACGCAGAAGGCAGTGTACTTCACCAATGTTTTGTTCCCTAACAGATAAGGTGGGAACTATATATCGGATAATAGAATCTTACCAAATGCCAAAATAAAACAATTTATTTCTTGGTAGGTATAAGGCTAGAATTACAAAGGTTTAGTTTTTAGCGTGACTGTTATAAGTCACTTGAAAAATAGATTCAGAATGTTTTGAGTAATTCAATGCGAACTGCCATAGTGACAGTAAAATCTAGTTTCTAAGACATGGTAATGAATTAAGCTCTCTGTGTAGCTATGCAATAAAACCAAAGTCTGTGAAAAACATACAAGTGAGAATGTGAATAATAATTCTAGAAATATGGTGCCAGATGGAAAAATTAGTGCTGCAATCTGGTGAAATGGTGGACAGAGGCCCAGATGGGGTCAGGAGATTTGGGTTCTAGCTCCAATTTTGTGTCTTAGTGTCTGGTGGAGTGAGCTATCTAAATGGGAAGGAATATTATATAAAAGAATTTTGGGAAGGTTTTAAAGAAAATCTTTTATTTCACAATTTTGTTGAGAGCAAAGAAAAAAACAGAATAAGGTGTCTCAACAATGAAGATTTTACTAAAATTAAACCTTTACCTTTGGATTTAGAATAGCAAAATGATTAAGGGAAACTCCCAAACCAGATTGTCTGGGTTCGAATTCCTCATTTTCACTAGCTTGGTGACTCTGGGTAAACTATTTAAACTTGGTGACTCTGGGTAAACTATTTAAACCTCTTCTAATGTCAGTTTTTGAACCTGTAAAATAAGCATTATAGTAAGTTGCAAAGAAGTAATATTTGTTCATTACTTAGAACAACGCATGGCATGGTTTGGGCACTATATAAATTTTAGCTATTATTATTATCATCGTAGATATCATTAATCTATATAAAAGTAGCAATGGATTTTACTGAATCCATCAGTTTACCATTTTCTTCTCTTTTTTTGTTGAAATACACAATTTTTTTAAAAAAATGTTTTCTTTTTGTTTCTATACATGTATACACATGTACACACATGTACATATTTACACACACATACATGCTAGATACTAACAGTTATAATCATTATTTTAGTTGGATTTAGTCAAATATGTCTTCCTGATAGGAGAATCTTTTTGTGCGTGTGTCATCTGCACATGTTTGAACAGCTCTCAGAGTATCACATAGAGAGAGGCTCTCATTCACAGAGGTAGATTGCCCATTACTCTTGCTCTTCTTTCTCATGGGGGAAGAGTGCATCCTTATTTGACCAGAGGAACTGAAACTCCTTCTACTCTCCTTTTATTAGAGGAAAACCTGGGTAACTAATGCCTGCGCCGTTCCCAGGGTAACAGTGGAAGCAGCCAATGAGAGCTAGCATGTCATATTTTGTGACTGCCAGGATGATAGGGGAGGAAAGAACGCAGCGCTTTTTAGCACAGTAAAGAGGGTAGAGGATTACTAAAAGAGTTATACTCATTCTTGGATAACTATTTTTTCAATTAACAAAATATTTGTCTTTGAGAGATAAACATCACTAAAGATGTCATCAGTGTTGGAAATAGAAGTTCCATGGTTCTCACTAATGGGAAAATAGAACTAGACTAAGGGGATCTCTATTCACTTTTTCTTGGGACCTAGAATCTATCCTTTCCTTAGAGCCTGAAAACATAAGGGACACCTGGATGACCCCTGATATTTCTTGGAAACTTAGGAAAGAAACAACAATAACAACAACAACAACAAAATGCCTTGTTTAGAAGAGTTGGTGTTTTCTCAAGGAAGCAGAAAAAAGTCTTGCAGAAAGAGATCCCTGTGGTTACAAGTTAGAATGTGAGGATAGAGAGCCAGGCCAGGAGTCAAAGGGAAGTCCCCAAGAGCAGACTGCTTTGTGTGAGACAACATTTTAAGTCACATGTACTGTCTATGTTGTTCTCATCTACTGTATTGTTACTAATTTTGCCTTTCCTTATTCTGTTAGCTATTCATTAAGAGGGGTTTGGTAAAGTCTCCCATGTGATTGTAGAAGTGCCTATGTCTTTTTAATTATATCAATTTCTTAACATATTTTGATGCTGTGTTGAGTGCATATAGAGTTAGAATTTTAACATATTTCTAGTAGTAGACCTCCTTATCATTATAAAATGTCCCTTTTTATCTCCAAAAAAGTTTTTTTATCTTAAAATCTATTTTATGTAATACTAGCAAAATTATATCAATTTTCTTTTGGTTCATGTTTCATGGTATATCTCTATCTACCTTTTTATATTCAATGCTGTATCTTTATATTTGTTTCTTAACAACCTTAGTCTTTTAACTATAGTATACATTCTGCTTACTTCTAATGTAACTAAAAGTATTTGGGTATATATCTATCATCTTTCTATTAGTTTTCTTTAATCTTCTTATGTTCTATTTAATCTTCTTTTCTTTTTAACTTCTTTAAAGTAATTAAACATTTTTTTTTAATTTTTACTTTTATTTTATCACTTTTTTAGTTTAGAATATTTTACAATCCTTTTGGTGCTTTTCCTAGATATTAAAGCATGCAGCCTGAATTTAGATATCACTTTTACAATTTTACCTACAATTCTAGGCTCTTAGGACACTTTAGCTTTATTACCCTCCTTCCATCTTTTGCGTTGTTGCCATCATACATTTTAATTCTAGGTATAATTTTAATATCCTAAGATAGTATTTGTTTTGTAGAGTAAATATTCATTTATATGTATTTCATTTTTACTCCTTCTATTGATCTTCATTCCTTTCTGCATTTCTTTTATTTTTTAATTAAGTTTATGAGAGTAACATTGGTTAATACAATACAATTATATAATTTTTAGGTGTACATCATAATTTGACATCTGTATGTTCTATTGTGTTTACCACTCAAAGTCCAGTTTTCTTCAGCTACCATATATTCAATCCTTCCCCAATCCCCTATATTTGACCCCCTTTACCCAGTCTAACTTCCCCCTTCTCCCTCACCTTCTTGCATTTCTGTATTACCACTTTTGATCATTTTTCTTCTGCTTGAGAAAACATTTTTTAGGTTTCCTTTAGAGCTCATTTACCAGTGGAATTATCTGAGCTTTAATTTCTCTGAAAACATTCTTATTTGCCTTTATTTTTTAATAATCTTTTATTGGCCATACAATTCTAGTTTGGTGTTAGTTTCTTTCAGCAATTTAATGTTATCTGTTCATAATCATAATTTTATTTTTATATTGATAAATTAGCTGTCTTTTGGATGTTCTTTTGAACATACTATTTTTTGTTGAATCCTCTTAAGATTTTTCTCACTGTCTTTGGTTTTTGGAAGTTGGCCTGTGATATACTCAGCATAGACTTCTTTATATTATACTTCTTATGACTCATACATTTTTAACATTTTGACTTTATATCCTCCATCAGTTTTGGAAAAATCTTAGCTATTGGAGCAAAATATTTTTCAAATATTTCTTCTCGTCCATTATTTTTCTCTTCTTCTCTTGGAATTCCAATTATCCATATGCACTTAGTGTAGTGTCCTATTATGACTCATTATTTTCTGTATTTTTTTTTGTTTTTCTCTTTGGGTTTTACTTTGAATATTTGCTATTGACCTGTCTTTCAATTCATCATTCCTCTCTTCTGCTCTGTTGGACATGCTGTTAAACCCATCCGTTCATTTCTTAATTTCAGTTATATTTTTTAGTTTCAAAATTCCACTTGATTATTTTTATAGAGTCCAGTACACTGATGAGATGCTCCATCATCTCACCTATTTTTTTTGAAACCGTTCATCATATTTAGCTTACAGTCTTGTCTGTTACTCCAGTTTCTGGGTTGTACGTGTGTCTGTTTTTTTGCATGCTATTTTTTAAATTGGATGCCCTACATTGTGTATTAAAAATTATAATTTCTAGATGATGCTATCTTCTTCCAGAAAAATCTACTTTTCTTCTGTAAAAAATAGTGTGGGGAACTGATTGTTTTAATTGAAAGTAATTATCTCCATTAGATCTGGGTTGATATTTTTTAAAGCCTCCATATATCTCTGGTTGGCGCTCACTCAAGGTCATTGACTTCTATGAGTTCCCAGTGCAAGTCTGAGTGGTTACTAGGACTTTCTCCTTGGCTATTCCAGAATACTAAATATTTTCTCATTATGAAAAGATTAGTAGAAACTGTACTTTGTTTTCTTAATTCCTTCCATTTAGTTTCTAAAATTCTTCTGTTGTCATCTTAAGAATTGACATATTTTCAGAAAAACTGGCTATGTGTTAGGTTTAATTCTTTACCTTTCTTTTCTCACCTGGGTCTTAAACTTGTAACCTCCCATTTTGTCTCCTCAGCATTGTTAGATCTCAAAAAAATATCCCTCTGCTCAATAAAAACTTAGAAACTCAGTCTCTGGCCTTGATCCTTAAATTAGCAGAATAAAAAAAAGGCTCAAAATGTTAACTCACAATTTCCCCCCTCACAAATATTTGCCTCAACAACTCTTTGATGGCTTTAAATAACATTGATCACAAGTCTACCTCAAAGTATTTCATACTAGTTGGAAGCAGAACTCCAATTAGCTAAATTTTTAATATGCCAAATATCAATCTTATTCTGTTACATTTTGTTACTTTAAATTTGCAGTAAAAAACTTTATATATTAATCATTATTAGGTTCGTTGGTCTAATTGAGGTTAATGGGACAATATGCTGGAGTGAGGTAAGAACAATTCCACTTCATTTTGGGGAGTTTCCAGAGCATAAAAGACTGTTGTCTTGTGATGTGATTTATATACTTGCTCCAAGCAAAATCCAAGAGACATTGGAGGGAAATACAGAAACAGAACCTTTAAATTGCCCCACAGTTAGAAAGGTCATCTTTGAGAGGGAAGTGCAGAAACATAACAAAACCCAGGTAATACTTATTATGATAATTGGAAGGGAAACGATAAAGATTATAAATTGTAGAGTTTGAGAAATAAAGATTTAAATAAGGAAGAGATAAATTTATTTAAGAGAAAATTATTTTATAAGTAAAAAAAAAAAAAAATTTAAGGTATTACTCTCAAGCAAAGATTTCTAAGGTATTCTTTATAAGCCTGCCATCTTGCCAAGTTCATCACAAACTCAATTCTATCTTGATCTCCCATCTTTTTTCCTTTACCTAGCCTCAGCTTTCATTATAGTATGTTATCACTTATGGTTGGATTATTACCATGGCCAGGATCTTTCTCCTTATTCTCTACTCTAATTAATTCTTCTTTGACCACATTCTTAATCTGTAGATTACAGGTTCTTGATAGTACTGAATTAATCATACTTGTCAAATTCCATTTTATATTATTACCTCACTAGATTTGTTTTATTCTTGTTTCACATTTCTAAGTCATATTTTGTTTCTGTCCTCTACATATTTATACCATCCCATGTGTTATTTTATTGAAAGTTATATTAATAATATGAAGCATCTCAAATATCTGTTATGAATGACTAAGTATATTCAAGGATTAAAGACTTACCAGTAATACTGGTCCCTAAAGTTAATATCTTGCTGCTGAGAAAACTTGGGGTAACAAACCATAGTCACATTATGATCATCATTTGCTTGATTAAATTAAGAATGCTTGAGGTGGAGAACAAATGAGATTAAAAAAATTATTATAGTCATTAAAAATTAAACAAATGCCACCTCTGTAACTTTCAGAGAAAGATAAAAATATCCTGAATAGTATTTTTAAAAATGTATTTCAAAGAATATGTATTTCATGCTAGATTGTATGTTTTATTAAGGCAGAGACCATGTCAGTCTTCTTCACCACTCTGTATCCAGATTCTTGCGTAATAGTATACTGTAGGTGCTTAATAAATATTTGTTGAATCAATGAATATATAAAAGGAAATATTGATGTCAATAGTGTCAATCAGTGTTCTTTTCTTCATAATCTCTCAGAGTCTTTCATTGAGGAATTGTTCTGTGATTACCCAATAGAGTGATAGAGTGTAGTGTTTTCCCAATGGAGCTTTCGAAACAACACTCTGTGGCAAACACTTCAACAGAAACTTATTATTATTATTTTTTTAACACAAAGCCTATTCTTTGAGACAAAGCTAAACTGATACTAGAAAAAAAAGGTGTCAATAAATTACAAAATAATAAAACTAAAGATCATTAGTGAGTTTAAATGATGAAATGTTAAATCTGAATTTTTTCATTGCTTATCACACCACAGTTAACTGCATGGCAAGACATTGTGAAGGTTGAACCCAACAAATGCCACTTAGTACCTGTATCCATATACTATGTCCAGGTCATCAGCCTATTATCATACTAGTAAGTATCTTTGTAAAAAGTTAATCAGGCATTGGGGTGTAGACAAGGGAGCTCAAATGTATGATCTTTTGTTCACATTTTAACATTCAACAGGAATGGTTTGAGTGCCTTTATTGTGACAGATAATGAAGATAGAGAGACAAATACAATTTTGTTCCTGCCTTTATGGAGCTTATGATCTAATATGGAAGACAGCTATAAAAACGATTATTCTAATAAAATATCATAAGGTCTAGGAAAGTTTGTTCATAAACTAGTTCCTTGTAAATTAGAAACATAATTTTCCTTAAGAGGTAACATTATTTCCCTTAAACATTGAAGGTGGAGTACATAAAAAATGTGGAAACCTCAATGCATTTTTAGCCCTAAATATGTCTATTTTAGGTCACTAGTAGGCATGTTTAATTTGACTTCTGACAATGTGTAAAGCAACCATATCAATACGGTAATTGTACAGAGCTGATGTCCACATACATTTATTTCCATTAATAATGTTTGTTTGTTTGTTTTCTCCATTCAGTAAATATTTGTCAAGCACTTACCATGCTCGAGACACAGTTCTATAGAGCTCATTCTTTATGGAGAACAAAGACATGCAAACCATTGACAGTAACATTTAGGGAGGCTACTAAGTGTTAGAAACACACTTTTTTGTACATTACTACTTGGAATTTAGAGAATAAAATTTTAGTACTACTATTTTGTGAATTGAAGAATGCCATAATTGTCGGTACTTAATGTAAAAAAAAAATCTCTTAATATTTTCTTTCTTAACATTAAAAAGGAAGTGTTGGAAAATGTATTTATTTCTTAAAAAGCACATACTTTTAAGAAATAGCTTCATTTGTTTCTTCTAGACATATTCAGCTTCTCTATGTTTTTAATAGAAAATATTTTCAGGAATAAACTAGAGTCTAAATTTTCCACCTAAATGAAAGCACCCACATAAAATCAATACTTACTACTACCTTAAGTAGATCAAAATAATGAAGTAACCACACTATATTTTTTCTCCTGCCTGAAGACCTTGAAAATTGCAAAACGAACATTAAATTAACAAATAAAATATGTAGTATAATCCCAAACCAGGACATGTTAGCACTTGCTATGCATTTATTATAACATTCAATTGAAGGTATCTTTCTACCTATTCTACTCAACTGTTTCTTACTTAGAAAAAATGGTAAGTATTTTGTTGCCTATACTATTTTTATTTTACATTGCATTACGTATCTAACACTTTCTATGAAGTGAATCTTTCCATAATCCCATTGGTCCAATTGATCAACAGATCCTGGAGGTTTGCACAGACAGGGCACATACCCACACAAATACACACTCACACTCCCACACACATATGCTCTACTTAGTACTATACATTAAAAATGTATGGTATTTAGCTAGCCTCATCAATCAGTTCAAGAGTATGTATTATAATAATAACCGTATTGAAGACTGACAGTGTATAGATAAAATTGCCTCAAATGAATCAGATATACACATGGCTCTTTCCAATATGTTCTTCAATAAAACTCTAGTATAATCTTACTAAAAATCTTTTTCTGACCATGCTACATGGAATTTCTCTGTCACTTTTCATCTAATTTTCACTTTTTTTTCTTCATAACGCTAAATAACACCTGCTATACTATGCATTTGCTCATTGTATGTTTTCACTCAACAGAACATAAGTACTTTGAAACTTTGAAACTTGTCTGTTTTGTATCCTTAGTGACACCAGCAGTGCTTGTAGTATTCCAGCACTGAGTATCAGCTGAAAAACTGAATATAAACCAGATATATATATATATATATATATATATATAAATACCTACTTTGAATATCGCTTCTAAAAATTCTATGTAATATATATATATATTACATATATATTAGAAGCGATATTCAAAGTAGGTATTAGTATGCACAGTTAACAAATAGGAAACTTGAGTTGGTTAAGTAACTCTTTAAGTACAGAGTTAAGTATGTTTTAATTCAGGTCTGGTTTGACATCAGACCTACCACCTCTTCTGCATATGAGTCTTCTAGAATGTACAGGTGACAAGAGTCCTTTTACAGAAATATCCATGGTATCTGGGCCATCCATGGCATTGGAGCAGGCCATCAAGGAGAGGGAGGAAGGTATTTTGTTTTAGAGGGTGCAGAAAGAACTATTATTGGCATCTGAGGTTATGAGTTTTCAAAGGGATAGTGAGAAAGTAATATTTACTACCAGATATATAGTTCAGATGAGTAGTACAAGCAATACAGATTTTTTGTACAAAATAACAACATTTCAATCTCGATATTGATACTAAAGAATGATTTGACTTTTAGCACATTACTAAACTTTTATAAAAATCAGGTATTCTATCTGTAAAACAGGAAAAAAATATCTGCAACATAGAATAGTTGTGAGCGTTCAAATTAGATAATTTATTTGAAAGTGTTTTGTAACATCTAAATTTTAATTAATCTTACTTTTTATTTGAGATAAATGTTCCAGACCACTAAAGATTCTTTTTTTGTTGTTTTTTGTTTGTTTGTTTGTTTTTGCGGGAGTGGGGTGTGCATTGTAAATTGGGAACCATTATTTTTCTAGAAGTTACTGTTAATAATAATTTTCTTACACTATGCTTTAAAGGTTTTGTGATTTAATAAGAAAAATGAGAGGTCATGTCTTCTAAATTTTCTCTCTCAACTAAGGACTATCAGCATTTGGTAAGATAAAAGGTTATCTGTGGCCCCCATCATATTTTCTCCTAGCCCCAAGCTCCAATGAGCTGCAATTATTGCAGACATAGTGACTATACAATGCAATGATTGTTAGAAGACAAGATAAAACAATAATAACAACCTTTGAGTAATCTCACAGAGAGTAAGGTATGTCTTCTTTATCAGGACTTTCTTCAATGTTTGCTGGGTGCCTTGCTTGGTACAAATTACAAATATCCCAGCCAATGGTATTCGCTGTCTCTAACTACTATCTCTTTTAAATGTAACTCAAAGGATCCATCATAGGACCTTCTTCGTTTTTTTTTTTTTTTCTTATAAGATAGAGCTATCTTATAAAATAGATGGAAAAGTAAAATATTCTACTCACCAAGTCCCCCTTATAAATCATGAAGGGAAGAAAAAGAAAGTAGAAACTGAAAGAATTCTGAGGGAAGAAGATGTCTAGCAAACAGCTATTAGAATGTAAATTATAAATGTCATGACTGGCAGGGACTGAGCATCTTAAGACGGCAGGTAGCTCATATTGCTGATATTCACTGTAGGGAGTGTAAGTAGCAGTTCAAAGCTTGAGCTTTCCAACCAGATAGATAACATGCCCCGTCGTGCAGTATATGACTATGTGTGGGTTACTTAAACTCTCAGAACTTTGTTTCCTTCATTTGTAAAGTGGAGATAACATTATCTATCCCCTGGACTGTTGTAAAGATTAAACTAGATAATGTATGTAGAGTGTTTAGCTATGGGTTGGTACATTATTAGCCCTCTGTAATGGTGGTCATTATTCTGCCCCACATGTTCACGGGCAGCCCCTCTGTTTCAGTTTTCATCCTCTATGATTCATTGATGGTGACAGGAGCCATTTGTTCCCACAATCTGGTCCTTAGATAGGATAAACTCGTAACTCACCACCACCCAGGCAGCATTATCTTTACTGCATGCTTTTTAATGATTAACAATCAATTACAATATCATCCTTTAAATCCAATCCGCAGCACTGTCAAATAATTATGTACTATAATTAAATTAATGATATTGAACTTTAATTTTAGTTGCATGGCTGCTTTTATTTGATGACTGCTGTACTCTTACTGAGTGAACATTGGGTTCTGGTGTGAAGTTATCACATTTATTTTATAGCCACAAAAGAGCAAACCCTTAATACGATTTAAAAAGATAACCACAAATAGAAATATTTCCACATGAGCCCATTTGGAGGTTTACATTTGCTACTCATTAATTTAGAATTTGCAAATTTAACATAAATTAAAATAAAAGCCTGTTTCACAGAGCTTGTGTTTTTTTCTTCACTGTCTCAGCATGACCACACCAATTCTGGTGTTTGGTAATGTCCTTAAACATAATTTACAAAAGAGAAAGTTAGTGGGGCTGGAGTAATGCATGTGTAGCTTGCAGTCTAGCTTCCTAATACATTAAAATCTTGTTAATCTGCGACTCAAATTGTGAAGAAAGAATCAAGATAAACATAAATCAGCGTTTGCCTTATAAAATGTAATGGAAAATGCTAATAAGATATACTGGTAACAGAACATTGGATTATAACTTATCTATTTTAAGTGAATTTGAAAAGTGGCTTCAAAAATTGTGTCCTGATATGGCCTGAGCCTTAGATTCTATTACAGGCAGATACACAGTGATAGATTTGTAAAGCACTATAATAAAAGGAAAAAGAATGCACACACCTCCAAAACAATTTATGTAAACAAGTAATAAAATTGTATGCATTGTTATATTTATACTAAGAAGAAAGATACAGACCTGGTTGTTTATATCTTGCCGGAAGTAATCAAAAGAGAATAAACCAGATACTTTTCTTATGTGTATTTGGAACACTAGGTACTGATGATATATGGTAAAATAAATATTCATATTAAAAGCTTTTCTCCTTACTATATTACATTGAAGTTTAGCATCTATTTTATCAATCAATTACATGGCATGGTAAGAATGTGATTTATTCTATAACAAAATTGGTATAATGCAGGAACTAATAAAATGTTTATTCAAAATTTATCTTAAATGAACAGATTCTGAGTAACTGACCATCAACAGATGTAATAATATCTCCTTACAAACTGATTGTCAAGTCTGCCTAGATCAAAACTAATGTAATCGCCACACCAAAGAATACTCAGCAAGCAGGCAGAGAGAGGCCAGATCCGGAAGAGGCTAGTATGCCACGTCAAAGGACTGACACAATTCTGAAGGAATGGAAAGTTGCAGAAGATTTTTAAGCACGGCAGTGACAGTATCAGGTTTGTATTTTGTAAAGATTACTTTGTAAATTACGTGGAGGAGCTTGAAATCAAATAAACCTGATTTAAATTTTAGCTGTAATATTTGCCCATTACTTTGTTTCGGGTCTCTTTATTCTATTTAGTGCTTTATTTTTCATTTTCTCCACCAATACCACCCTACATAATGATAGTATCCTTCCAATTTTTTCTTTTTTAGGATTGTCTTGAGTTTTCATGGCATCTTTATCTTCCATATCAATTTTAGAATCAATTTATCAAGTTCGACTAAAATATCTGTTGACATCTCATTTGAAATCATATTTAATTTATAGATTAAGTTGGAAACAATTAACATGTTCACTACATTTACAGTATTGAGTTTTCAAATCCAAAAATACAGAATATCTCTCTATTCACTTAAATTTTCATAAATTCCACCCCATAAATTTTGCAATTCTTCCCTAAAAGGTTTACACATTTTCTCTAAGACAAAATTTTCTATATATTTACAATTGTAAATGCATAGTAAAAATAATTACAGTTTCTGATTGTTTATGTATTATTCAGCATCACTTCTAAAATACTAATTTTAATAATTTTTGTACAGATTCTTTTGACTTTACATTATTGTATCCACAAATGAAAATGATATGGTAGTTTTTTCTTTTAAGTTTTTTCGTTTATTATTTATTTGTCATTTTGTACTACAATGGTAAGGACCTCTGCTTAAATGTTAAGTATGAGTGTTGATGGTCCAATATTTTTCCTGATCTTAAAGGAAAAACACAATTTTTTAATGTTAATTAAGACGTTTGATGTAAAGGTTTTGTACATACCTCTTATCAGGTTAACTAAATCTTCTCTTTATAGTTTATTGAGTTTGTATAATAAATATATGTTATATTTTATTGCAGTCTTAAATCTATTAAAATGTCTTTATGATTTTTACATATTTTTCAATAATTCTGAAAAAATTCTTCACCATTTTTTTTTTTGAATACTGTTTATGGTCTATTTCCCAATTCTCTATAGCATGTTATTATGGAATTATAGTTTATAGATTTTAGACATTTGCACTTTATTCTGCATATCTCTTTCTTAAATTCTGTCTCTTGGTAACTGAATATTATTCAAATAATTTCTCAGGATCTTTCTTCCAATTCAGTAGTTCTCTCTTTAATTATATCTATCCCATTTTTCTGGTTGTGATGTTTTCAAATGTAGTTATTCTAAATTTCATATCTGGAAGTTCTATGAAATTTTTATTCAAAGTTGCTTATTCCTTACTCATATTCAAACTACTCTTACTTATTTAAGCTTATATTTTTGAAATTCAGTATCTGAAGCTTTTGGAAGTTTGTTTTTCCTATTGTTTTTTGCTGATTTTCATTTATGTATTATTGTTTCATTGTAAGTTATGTAATTTTTGCTTCTGAGATTTTTATTTTCCTTGTCACTTTACCTATATTTTGAGGCCTTGAAGAAAGCTGCATTTCTCCAGATAACTTTTTTTTTGGTAGTTTTCTTTGGGCTCCACTTATTTTGGACCAGAATAAATTCAATGAAGTTTCTTTCTTCCTCTCTTCTCCTCTCCTCTCCTGTCATTTTTCCTTTTTCTTTCCCTTCCCTTCCCTTCCCTTCCCTTCCCTTCCCTTCCCTTCCCTTCCCTTCCCTTCCCTTCCCTTCCCTTCCCTTCCCTTCCCTTCCCTTTCCTTCTCTTCCCTTCCCTTCCTTTCCACTTAAACTGATATGTAGCTACAAACTTATTTGTGGATTAGTTATGGTTATATATTCCCAGAGGAAAATTTTCTTCCATGACATTAGAACCAGGTTTGTGACAGGAAAGATTCCTTGAGTCTCCTTCTGAGACAATAGTATAATTTTCATTCATCCTTATGTTATGGATCTAGCCCTGTGTGCAATAGCTTTATGCAGGAGGGGTTGTCTATAATTGTAATAAGCCCTTAACTTAATCTCCTGCTCTGTAAATCTGATTAAGTCATCAAAATGGGCATTCAAAATCTCAGCAGTTCAGAAGATACTCAGGGAAAATAAAACCTTTATACTTATCTCTTAGTGGTGCACATTTCAATTAACTTTAACATATTTATTGAATATCATTAATATTTTCATGTTAATCCAACAGCATCAATATTATTAATAAAATTAGTTATTTTCTTATTCACTTCTACTCAATCCAGTAAAGGATGGAGGCTTTTCAATAAAACTTTTTCTAAGAATTTGTAAATTTGTAAATATTTCCTGTCTTTTTTTTCTATGAAGACTTTATATAGATGATCTCCAATTTACAATGGTTCGATAACTTACAATTTTTTAATCTTATGATGGTACAAAAGCAATATGAATCATACTTTGAATTTTAAATTTTGATCTTTTCGTGGGCCAGTGATATGCAGTACAATACTCTCTTGTGATACTTACCAGCAGAAGCAAGATGATTTCGTGCAACTGTAGACTAATATAAGTGATTTAAGCACATTTAAGGTAGTCTATGTTATGTATACTAAATGCATTTTTGACTCATGATATTTTTAATTGATGATGGGTTTATCAGGATGTAACCACATTATAAGTCAAGGAGCACATATATACATACTTATTCATACATAAGTATGCACACACATTTATATATACTTACACACACACATACACACTTATATTAACCTGTTCTTTACTGGTATAGATTGTTAAGGGAAGAACTTCCATTTCTCTGACCTCTATTCTATGTGAAAAGTCTTTTGCTACCATGGCCTGGCTCATCATTCCAATGGGAAGAGCAAGTTAACCAAATGTTGAATTGAAAGAAGAAATTAGGCATGCTCCATTTGGCACCTTCATTGTTTAAAGAGGTCCTTTCTGAAGGACTCTTGCATTGATTGTTGTCCATGCTCTACTAGGTGACAACATTTATTTCCATTTATCTAGCTCCTGGATCTACCTCTCACTTGATCGCAAGCTCATGAAGAAAGCTTATTAGACTATGCATTGTGCTCCCTTAAAATAAATATTTTAAGATTATTTTTACTCTTCATTTTCTTTGTATTGCTTTAACAAATCTCTATCCATTTAAGTTAAACTTTTATGTCATTTCATTTTAGATTTGCCTTATGTAAACTATATATCATTGCTTATTATATTAGCATATAATAAAAAGAAGTGTTTTAAAATAAAAAAATATTATTTTCCTTTTAATAGAACAATTGTTCATATTAATTATTATAACTCATGCTTTCATTTGCTTTTTTCTTTTTTGTGTATGAATTCAAATTTTCATGTCATGAGTTCCCTTTTATCTTTCTATATGTGGAAGATATTTGCCTTCATGTTCCCTGCATGTATTTTTTAAATTTTATTTATTTAAATTAATTTCAACTATACAGTCCATTGGTTAGACATCTTTATAGTTCATAAAATGATCCCCTTCATGTATTTTATTGGGGTTTGCTTTTAGCCTTTAACTGTATTATTTTTCTTAGATTATCAAAATTCAATAATTAAATGACATTTTCACTGAAAAAATGAAAAATAACATTTAGCATGATTTCATTGCTTCTCTGTGTTCTTTTTCCTCTCCAAACATTCTGCTCTTTATCCTTATAGTCATCTCAATGTTTCTGCCAATTCTTGCTGTTTAGAGAAGATTTTGAGCTTTTATACCCAGACTTTTCATATTTAATTCCTATACTTATATAGATTTGAATGAAAATGTTTTTGAAGAAATTTATGAAATCTCATTTATAGTAATTTTTAAAATTACATCTGAACTTAGTTGGTTTCAAAGACTATTGTCAGTTCTTTATTTTATTGTTTTTCTATTATTAATCTACAAATACCAATGTATCAGCAGCAAATGTATTTGCTGAGATCTTGCATAGCAATAATGTCTTCCTGTTATTACACATTAATGATTGTTTTTTTATATCACGATATATGTCTCCCCAAAGTCTACAAGCATGATTCTATTGCCAGTTGTAATTCAGTACCGTAGAGGAGAAATCTGAGGTTAGTGTGAATTTTTTTTAACTTCTCTATAGAAATGACTTTTCTTAGAAGACTAAATTATCTTATATTTCAGTCATATATATAACTGAAAAAAATTAACAAGGTATATCTAGGTTTGAGGGCTATATCAATATGTATACTTAGGGCTTTTTCAGTTCTTAAAAGTTTTCTTCAACTATTCTTTGAATACTGCTTCTTTAAAGTTCTTGTTTCTTTCTAGAAATAAATATAATTAAGTTAGATGTTAGTTCAGTGTCTGCCAAATCATGTGACTTCTTTTTCAAAGTTTGCGTTTCTTTGACATTTTCATCTATATCCTGAAAGCATTTTTTCTTAGTTTTACCACCTATGCAGTCATCCCTAAACAGTATATTGTTTTTGTTTAGCTTATTTTTGAACTGTATATAAAAATCTCATATGTATTTTACTCTTCCCTCTTTAGCTTAATATTGTTTAATATTAAATTTTTGATTTTCAACCAGATTGATTCATGTAAGATATTATATATTTATTTTCATTCCTGTATAGAAGCTATTATATACCCAATTTAGTATTGATGAACATTTTAGTTTTGTTGATACTATAAAGAATGTCTCTACAAATATTTGTGTATGTGCTCTCTGATTCATATGTATACATATGCAGGGAATATACCTCAGAGAGAATGGCCAGGTTTTATTATATACACATGTTCAATTTTACTGGGTGATGTAATTGCTTTCTTATGTTATTGTTCCAATTTACATTTTCCTCAACAGTGTGTGAGTTCTTTTTGCATTACACTCTCACAAAAGTGAGATTAAGATTCATTGTTAAGCTGTTCACATAAAATGATATGTAATTATGGTTCTAATTTGTATTTCCATTATAACAAAAATAAGATTAGACCTCTTCATATATGATCCACTAGACTTTCCTTTGCTGTGAAATGTCTGTCAGATATCTCTCCATATATTATGGAATTTTTTGGCTTTTTTAAATAAATGTTTTTTTATATTTTTTATATATTTAAATTTGTTGGCTTTATATATTAAAATACCTTTCCTAATATGTGTTTTTTCTTTTTGCTCTTCTTTATAAAAGAAGTTATAAATTTTAATGTGGTATAATGTATGTCATTGTCTTAATAGTTTTCATTTTCCTGTTTAGTTTAAGGAAACTTTCCCTACCAAGGGCTGGAAAGATAGTCTCTTGGATGGTCTTTTTGAGGTTTTTAATGATTTGCCTTCCACAATATCATCCTCAATTTATCTGGAATTGATTTTGCTTATGTTGTGAGGTAGAGTTTCATTTCCTTTTGTTTTTTTTTATTTATGGAAACTAATTACTCCCAAACTATTTGTTTAATGGTTTATTTTTTCCCTACTGATCTACAATATCTTCTCACTCGCATATCAGAATTCCATATATGCATGGATCTGTTTAGGACCTCTCTGCTCTGTACTCGTGTATTTATCTATTGTACTGCTATCACATTTTTAAATTACCATAGCGTTATAATACATTTTGATATTTGGTAGGGAATCTTTCTCATCTAATTTTTTTTTCTTTAGATGTTTCTTGCACTATCAATATAAATTTTAGAAGTAACATGTCATTTTATGAAAAAAACAAGTTTGAGT
Organism: Rousettus aegyptiacus; assembly: GCF_014176215.1. NCBI lineage: Eukaryota > Metazoa > Chordata > Mammalia > Chiroptera > Pteropodidae > Rousettus > Rousettus aegyptiacus. The sequence goes on from NW_023416284.1 coordinate 48,824,673, forward strand.
TTTTATTTGAATTCTAATGAATCTGTATTTTGTTTGGAGGATAATGACATTTCTAAAACATCTCTGAGTATGTTATACTACTCTTCTTAATTAGGTCTTCTTTAATATATTTAAATAATCATATATACATATGTGTGTATGTATATATAGAAAGACATTTAGAGTTACCCTCAAGACATTTATATTTTGTTTATATTCTAAATATTGTTATTTTTTCAATTGGATTTACTCTTTTTGTTGGTTTACAGAAATGTAATTTAACCTGGTATATTAATTTTACATTTATTAACCATAATGACCTCATTTACTCTATTATTTTATCAGCACATCCTTCTGGGTTTTATATATAGAAAATTACATCATCTTTGAATAATGTCAGTTTTAATTCTTATTTCCAAATACTTTTACCTCTATTTTTTTTCCTGTTCTTATTGTCCTAGTCTGGCTAGAAAAAGTAATGAAAGGGGTCATCCTTGTCTTAGCTAATCTTAAGGAAAATACATTTACATGTCATTCATGTGTAGCTTTTTACTGATGTCCTTTGTCAGGTAACCGTATTTCTAGTTTGCAAAAAGATTTTTGTAAAAAGTTTTTTGATAAATTTGAATAGCATTATATCCTTTCATAATACTTTGATTCCTTTTTTATTTCTTTAAGCATATTAATATCCAGTTAATATTTTATTTGGAGTATTTCCAATAATTATGTTATTGCTATCTTAGTTTGGATTTAATTTTTCTGCTGATGGCTTGCTTTCTCTTTTGTGCACTGTATTTTTGATTGAGAATTCATATTTTTCGAACACCATTTAGGAAAAATTGAGGCTTGGGTTTAAAATGTTTTCCATAGAGAATATTGCTTATTCTTTTCTCAGCATTTAAGTCATCAGTGATCTAGCACCACTGTAAACTAAATTTCCTACTTGGCATGTATTAGGATCTACAGAGTGTGAATCTAGCCCCAAATCTCCATGAGTGAATCTCATGATTGGAAATTCTCAGAAAATAATATTTTTTTCTATAACCCCCTTCCCTTGCCTCACCACCCTGCATCAAGATAGGCATAAGCAAGGCTGAACTTTTTGCTTGTTTGTGTCCTGTTTCACCCTTATTCTCTCTTCATGGTTTTGTGATACCAATTTTTGTGTGTGTGTGTGTGGCAGAAATGTCTTCTTGTTTTATATCAGGTATTTTAATAACATTTCTAACACTTTCTCCCTTTTGCTATAGTCAATCATTTAAATAATACATTTATCTTCAAGTTTTTTTAAGTGTGCTCTTTTGTTTTTCTTGTTCTAGTGCATATTTTCATATTTGTGTAGGGTGCTCCCCACACCCATCTCTTACTGTGTGGAGTTCCTCCTAGGACACAGGTATGTAACTTATGTAATTTGAAAATACACTGCTTACTGCCTTCCTGATTTCTGGTTGGATGAATCTCTCAGGCCATGGTAGAGAGCATGTCTATGGTCACAACTATCCTCCTCTGGAAACGGAGGGTCCTAATGACTTTGATTATATTTAGTTTTAAATACTAACTCTAGAAAACATGTCCCTCTCTTTCTCTCTCTCTATACACCCCTCAGAGACCTAGCCTTTTCCTGGATAATCACCAATCCCGCAGGCAGCAGAAGACTGTAGCCAGGACTTGTCTAATGGTCAGATGGTTTGAACTTCTGACAGGCTAAAGATAGGGAGTTTTTCACTGGAGTTCTCTTCCCAACTTTCTATATCCTATCCCCATGCTGTCCTTAGTGATGTCAAGTCCCTGTTAAGGCCTGTTGGGGAAAAGCTAGTGACAAAGCCCCGAAGAGTTTCCAGGGAAACACATCCAGAGAATCTCTAAAAGATGGGCTGTCTGGCATCTTGTCAAAACCAAATGGCTCTAAGAGGTTTTATACCTGGTGTTGTGTGACTTTCCAGGTTGAGGAAGCCTGATTGCCTTCTCAGAGGAGACAGCGCCCCCTGTTGACTCCTCCCTCTCCCTGCACCAGGCGGATCTGTGCAGCTTGGCTCAGATGAGAGGGAGGAGGATGAGAAGGGAGCTATGTAGAGGAAAGTTAAGACCACCAAGACTAGAGATTTGGTTTTCAGCCAAAAAATAAAAAAATAAAAAAAAATAACATCTTGACCTAAGTTATTTTTCAGTTCCTGATCCCTAAGGTGGAACAACCCTCTAGCTACTTTCCTTGAAACCGGATAAAGGGACTCTGGAAAAGATCTCAGAGCTGTCCATGAGACCTAAATGATTCATTACCCTCACTTCACCTTATGACCAATCAGCTCCCAGCACAACCCTGAACTCCAAACCACTTGTAATTTTGATCTACACACAATCAGGAAGTTAGAGCTTTTGATCATCATCCCATTTTTCTGGATGGCATCATTCATCAATAAAATGGCCAATAGTCCTTCATTGCAATTTCCAGTGTTTAGTGTTTGGCTCTGCTAATGGCAGGTGGATGAAATCTTTCTGTTCTATAACACCCTTTGCTGGTCTAGCAGGATGATTCAAATACAATTTGCAGAATCAACCTGAGTTGTTTTTCTACCTGTAGCCCCTGATACTGTAATACTTGGAGCCAATGGAAAGCTATAATCCCCGACATGGTCTGGTTCTAGTATCCTTATCTTTTTCTTCCCCATATAAAGTTTTAAATTGTGAAAACATACCCACTGAAATGCAATGACAATGAATAGAAAGATGAGGGAGGGTAGCATGAAATCAAGGAAATAATATTCTGACTGTCTATGAAAGCTGCAACCAGTGGGGAGATTGTCCGGTTTTGTCTTTGGTATAGTTTGGAAGTTTCTAAGCCAAGAAACAGGAAGGTAGACCTATTCTTCCATGAGGTTAAGCTAGGTATATCATTGTTTTTCTTTTTTTGTATTATAACTCTGAGACTTTTAGTTTGTTAAAATTCCTGCTGAATACTACTGATCAGTTTTAGGTTTTAAAGATTTTGTGACCACTGTTCCTTTTTCTTTGTCTTCAAATCATATTTTGTCAAGAAAGTTCATTTAGAGGTTGATGGCCAGATGTTATTTGAATCCTATTGTATTTTTGAGCCAAATCATATGAAGTCTCAAAGGCATGATATTCACAGATTATTTCTTCACCATGAATGACAAATATGCAAATATAAATTCGGTTGGCTATGTTTCACCTTGGAGGCAAAAGAGATCCATTATCTCCTTATTCTTCTCAGGAAGCTTTTAATCATTGTCTCTTAGGTAGATTTTTTTTTTTTAAAGAAAGCTTTGAAACAAGAATTTATACTCTATAGAGAAGATTTGAGTCTATATCACTGATTTTATTAATTAGGAGAGGCTAAGCTGTGGTAACAAATAGACCCAAATATGCAATGAGTCAACAAAAAAGGTTAATTCTCACTAACCTGATAGTCCATAATGTTCATATCAATGAAAGATTAGGAGTGAATGAGGTAAGGTAGAGGCATTCTTTTTTATACAATCACTGAGGAGTTCAAGGTAACAGTAGCTTTGTTCTTTTCAACATGTAGCTTTCAAGGTCACCCTGGGGCTTACTCTGTGTTAGCTAGGAAGGGAAACAAGCATGCAAGTGTGCATGGGACATTTTTGCAAGCCATACTTGGAAGTGGCCCCATCATTTCTGCTTACATTTTATTGGCTGGAACCCAGTCACAGTGCACAAACTAATTCTTAGACTATACACACTGTGGTCTAAGCAGTGGGTGCAATAAGAAGATAAAAATAGATTTTGGTAAACAATTTGAAATCTCTACCACTTTAGGCAGTTCTAGCAGGACACTGGACTCTTAGATTTATGCACCCTGACTCTTAAAGAATTCACAAGTCATAAGATTTATCTATTTCCTGTTGTGCAGAACAGCTCATGAGAGGCTTTAGCAAAGAATACATCTGCACATAAATTGCATTGAGTTTCAAAGTCCTTTTGACATCCACGGAGAAAAATTGGAGGGTTTGCATAACCAATATGCTCACAAATATGAAACAGCATTAACAAAGGTGGCGTTTATGAACTTCAGCTAATTATTGATATACTTACTTTATTTAATAATGCAAATGTTTATGAGCTAGTTGCACTAAATGCAGAAACATTCTCAAAATCTGTTCTAGGCTACAAAATGCTGATTTGTTTAGATTAGGTAAAATTATAATTGATTGCAGAAAAAATTAATATGCATTAAGCTAACATGTCTCATTATTAAAAATTAAAAATTATATACAAATTCTTAATTTTAACTCTGAAATAACTGGGGAGTTGCTATAAAGTATAAATTGCCACCAAATTATAAGTTTTTGATAAACTGAATGGACTATGATCTCATGGCAATAAGAGTAGAGTAGTGAATCTTTTTGTTTTGTTTTGTTTTTGTTTTTATTTTTCCCCAGTTAAAAACAAGCTTAATTGGATATTGTTTTTAGGAGATAATTTCATTTTATGTGGTAAGTTTTATCAATATCAATATTAATATTAGTATATGGTTTTATTATCAATATTTCAGAGATAATTTATACTTTTTTTCTCAATTGAATTTTCAAACCACACACACACACATTTATTTGGAGTTTAGGGGTATTAACATATGGTTTTATAAAAAATGAGATTATATCACAGAAGTAAGTTAAATTTAAAAGAAATTGTCAAATAAATTCTTCTAGCATGTAAACTCTTATTAATTAGACAGAACTAAGGATGTCATTTCCAGATGCCTAATTATTTATTATTTTATATCCCAATTATTATTGGACACAGAAACATTTTTTGGAAAAAAATCTTAGTGATCCTATAGTAGCAACATCTTTTTTTCCTATGTAATTATCATCATCTCTAGATAAATACCATTCGAATGAATGTTATTTGGTAAAATTGTTATGTACAGGAAAAAATGGATTCTGAATGCAGATTAATTTGTCTCTGAACTCCATTTTATCTTATAACTAAACTTACCTTAGACAAATGGCTTTTACCTCATTAAGGCTCAATTGTCTGTATGTTAAATTAAAATATTTTTTTCTAAACTATCGAAAGTCTAATGAGGACAATATCAGTAGATTATAGCATATCCTGATATATAGCGAGCTCTCAATAAATGCCATTTATTTAGTGAATACTATATCAGTTCTAAAAGTTTTGTATGAGGATGCCTCATGGTTTTTGACATCCTTTCAGAGAGCTATTTATTTATAAAACTATTTTCATACTAGGTTGTCATTTGAATTTTCACTCACACACATGTACAGTCACTTAGACGCTATGAGATGTGTGAAGACCTCATTGCTCTGACTGACAATTGTAATCTACTTTTGTGTTTATTTTATACATATTTTTTAGTTTTAATTTCAAATATCAGAAATATGTAATCTATCTTTGTGTTTTTAATTTTAATGTTTAATTTTAAGTATAGAAAACATGTAGAGAGATAATCTATACAATCAAAAGCTCTTTGGAGATCTCAATAATTTTTAGGATCGCAAAAGGGTTGTGAGGCCAATAATTTGAGAATAACTATGCTATAGTCTGAAATACAAGGTCCTACAGGAACAGGGATGCACCCCATAGTGAACACTGAGTGCGAGTGGATGTTTCATTAGCCTGGAGTGTGACCTGATGTCTATAAGAGCAGGGTAGTGAATCTTAAACACAAAACAAACACAGTGTTCTATATAAAACTTTACCATCTTTTATTTTACCTACAAAACCCATAACTGTTTAATGTCCCCAGAACAGTGGGATTTTTTGGGGGGGGGAGGAGGGAAGGGAGGGATTTGTTTGTATTTATTTATTTTTTCCTCTGTGGTTAACTTTACTATGCAGCAGCAAGCAGTCAGGCTGCACGACGCTGCCACTTCAGTATGTTCACTATGAAACAAAAGCTCTTATTTTAGACAATATGTGAACAAAACCCATTTTGAGTGCAGCATCATTTCCAAGGATTATTATTGTGATTGTTTTATCTATTCACTTAGAATTCTAATTTTCTCAGTCCTCCACTTGATTTCAGTGTCAGCAATTCTGATAGCTAGCACCTGGTTATTCTGGTTATGCAAATCTTTCCTTCATTACACACAGCGATCTTGTCCCGATACTCTTCAGACTATTCTATCTTTCTGTAAGTCTCTGAAGTTTATACAGTTTACTGAAAATAATTAAATTCCATTTCTGATTTTCATCGAGGCCAGCTGGTATAATGAAATAGCCTCAGACCCAGAATCTGTATTTCAGGATTCCATTCTGAGTACTTCTGTAAACTCTGCAATCTAATTGCCAAAGCTATCAAAACTCAAATGTAAATGCCCATAAGATAAAGGAATTTTACAATCATTATTAACTGTAGAAATCCATACGTGTTTTTTATTCAATCATTCATTCATTCAACAGACATTTATCAGCAGGCACTGTGCTAGGTATTGGGAGTAATAATAATATACTCTAAGCTTTTTCATTTATTAAGTTATTGAATCCTCATACTCCTCATTTAAAAGTTGGAAAAAAAAACTGACCACACAAAACTTAATAATTTGACCAAGCTCTTATAGTATTAAGTGGCAGAGCTAGGATTCGAAGCCAGAGTAGCCACCTCCAGAGCTTGTCTTTGTAACCATTGTGCTACACTGCCTGAAGCACAAAGGTACCAGGAGTCTCCCTTCTGAAAGAGCTCACAGACCACAGAGGAAGGCAGACATGTAAACAAATAGGACAATGTGATGAATGCCACATACTTATGTTTATATTATAGAAAGTCATTTGCCTTGTGCTAGTTTGTTGTCTTACATATATTATGATGCTTAACCCTCTGAATAAATTTTCAAAGTGGACAGAATTATCTCCATTTTTTATGTAAGAAACCTAGCCCCTGAGAAGGTCACTAATTTTCTGGATACTCCACAGCTAAATAAGTGACTGAGCTGGGAACAGAAATTATGTTTGTCAGGTTCCAAATTCTGTTTTGTTATCCTGTGTCACACTCCATTGCATAAATGGCATTCTTACTTTGAAATTCTCTGAAATGTATTTCTCTGTTGTTGTACTTATTTTTTTCCATGAAATAAAAAGTTTAAAGTAAAATAAAAAATTTGCCCAAATTTGCCAACAATGCACAAGAGAACAAAATTATCATCCTTAACGATGTCTCGTAGAATTCACAAAGCAGAAAAATTAGATTACCTAGAATCACTGGACACTAAAGTCAAACAATTGCTTAAACCTTTGCTTCTTGCCTCCTGGGAACTGAATGCATGCAATTTCTGAAAACTCAGAACTTTTCATCAGAGGACCACATCAGCTCAGAATTATAGGACACCATGGAGATGCTTTTCTCACTTAGCAAATAGTTGAATTAATATCTAGATGTTTACGTCTAATGTTGTAAAAATAGTTAAGTAACTGAGTTAAAAATAGAATTCTGCCTTTCTGTCTCATACTCATTATCCAGTAATCTCCAAACATAAATGCTTATTATTGTCACCTAGTAAATTTTCATAAAAAGTTTTACCCATTTGTTCATAAGTAAAGATAGTATACACTGAGTAATTCAGCATAAGAAGTGGTTATATCTGTGTATTTAAAATTTTTCCAAGATGACTAAATAAAATTTATTGCTAATTCTCATTACATACAGGTCTTTCAAAAATTGGCATAGTATTAACATATATGTGGGTAGACATAAGGGGAAGAGAAAGGAAGAAAAAATATAATGAGAAAGAGTACTACTACTGGGCAAGAAAGAGAGAATGAATACAAAAATGATGGAAGGAATGAGTGAGGACAGGCAAAGCAAGCTTGGATGTGCAAAAGAAGTTGGTTCACAGTTGGTTCCCTTTTGTTCCCTTTTACCTACCACAGCTCTTTTGCATACTGCCTTTGTTTATTCCATTTCTATCATACCTTCCCCTAATCACTCTACCTTCACTCCCTTCACACACATGCATATATGCACACAAAACATACAAAAATGTTCACCATTAGACATAAGAATGCTTAAAAATTCCTGCGAAGTTTAATCTTAATAATATGGAAAAGACCCACAAAGATTAATTCAGTGTTGCTCTCATCCTATGAATAGCCTTTAAGTGTTCAGTTAAAAAGAATTCAATTCCATAAATTACCTTCTTGATATACATGCTCACTGAGGAAATATGCTGATAAAGTTGGACTAAGATAAATATAGGTTTGTAAACTGTGTGTGTAAGGTTTGAACTTTCAAGATCAGTTTGAAGAATATATTCATAAGGAGCCACCTTCAAGTTTTCAGTTTCACATTTTGACATCTTACTTGAGCATGAATCTACATGAGTACGCCATCATTGAAGTGCACATGTAAGTGTGAGTCTATATATTTGTTATTTATTCCCTAATTTCACTCCTTTTCTTTAGTTTGTCATGGAATGATTTTCAACCTAGAGCATTTCACCCTGTTGAAGATTGCTTTCTTACTGTTCACTGATGGTCACACTCTATTATATCTATCTATCTATCTATCTATCTATCTATCTATCTACATACCTACCTACCTACCTACCTACCTACCTACCTATCATCTATATCTATCTATCATTTATCTATCTAAATTTAAATTTATAGATAATATATCAAAATACAGTTGAAATAGCTATAGATATAGATGATATAGATATAGATATACAGAGATAAATGACAACCTAGAAAGAACTATAAACAAAACACAATGAACAGACTCAACCAGCCAAAAGTTTTGCTTATATGTTAAAGCAAGGGAATTGTTTCAACTTCCACTTTAAAAAAATAAAAAAAGAAACAATAAAAAATATGTACATATGGTTAGTACAGAAGCATTTTGATTTTCCATGAACAAAAGGGTTAAAATTACTCATAGACCTTTAACACCAAAACACCTTTTAAACCTAAATGAAAGTATGGGAGCATACATTTAAGTTAAATTAGGTATCAGACTCATTAAGTAAAAATAGCCTTGGCACACTAGTCATTAATTGAAGTATATGTCTAAGATTTAAACAAAGGGCCAATTATGTCTCCCTCATAGAAGAAATCATGTATTCCTTAACTGCATGTTTAATAACAGTTTTACTTCAACTCAGGGATTATACAAATCATAGAGTTAAGTCTGAACATTTTATACCATGAAAGTCCCTAGGTGAAAAGAAAAAGTTTAATTCTTAGATTTTTGTGTTGTTCTATTGAGGAGAAATGTTTTATTTTAAAATATATTTTCTTGGTAATTATCCATATGTTTCTAATATTCATTGTTCAATACCTGTAGGGATTTTCCTTCAAGTTTCTGAGCTCCTCATATCTGTTAGCTGGAGTTGTTCTCAGTATTATTATTTTTTTCCTTTCCTTTGCCTTTGCATGACAAAACAGAAATTTTCCAGGTGTATTCCATGAAGGGAGAAAATAAACATATTTAAATACATCTCTTTAATTTTCAGATGCATCTCTGAATAGTTCTAACATCTCAAAATTATTATTCTTTGTTTGAGAGTGCTTATGTCTGCTTATGAAAATTTGTGAACTCCCATCTAATCTGACCTCCCTTTCTCTAAAGCACCTCTCTTCCTTTCTGTTTTAATTTTTGGTCTCTCCATACTCACTGAAACCTGAAAGATCAAGGAGTGTCTTGTCCCCTGAGTTCTATGGGGCTAAGCAAATGCTGCTGCTTCTGTTTGGGAGACCACTCTTCCCCCTTTTTTTCCTTTTTTAAACAAAAATGTCTGTCAAATTCAATTTCATCCTTCAGATACCATTAGAGTCAAGAACTCTTAGAAGATTTATATGATACCCCAAGGCTGTGTTTGGTGTCTTTCTGACAGCCTTGCATAGCCTCTTATGATTGGTTTCTCAAAGCACTCGTCACATTGCATTATAACTATGTGTTTCTTTTCTCTTTTTCCTTCCCCAAATGGTGAATTTGAAGACCAGTATCCCAGACTCTCAGACCTTGAAAGTCTCATGGTAAACAATAGGTTAAGTAGGTAAATAAATACATATACAAATATAGATTTACTGAAGTGCTTCATTATTACTCTAGAAATGGCATATGAAGTAGTACTTTATTTCAAAGACAAGGATATGCATTTATGTCCTAATTTCTGTTAACTAGCTTATAAAGAAATATAAAATACAGAAGAGTAGCCTAAATTAAAAACATATTGAAAAAAAAAAAGGTAAATGGAAAGTAAAGGTAGGGGAATAAAATGGAGCTAGAAATAAAACCTAAGGAGATAATTATGAATTCACAAAACACCATTTTTCTTCTGGTCCCGTGACAGTATCTTTGCCCCATTTCAAATCTGAGTGTGGAGATTTTCTCTTTAAGAGATATTTATTTGTAATCTGCAACTTCTAGTCTTAAGTCTGATGTGCATTGTATAACTTGCCCAAGGTTTTAGAGAAAACTTTATGAATAGCCTAAGAAAACTGGTCATTTCCCTAGAAGTCTCCTCCTCTTCCCTCTCCCCAGAGGGAAGACTCTCATTTCAGGCTTTCATACAATTGTACTAAGTTATACTAATTGGTACATTCTATTCCACATGTTCGGAGCTAGTTATACTGAAAGATAAAGTGCACATTTGCATAAATAAATATGTATCAGATGCAAAATAATGCACAAATATGAGCCTGTAATTTATTGTATAAAAACTTAGTTCACAGTGCACCCGAAAATATCTTTATTGTTTGACCATAGGAAGAATTACTCAATTCTATTTTACTGGAAATTGTGTGAACAAAAGAATTTCTCACATCAAATAAAATAATCAATATATAAATATGACTATCATGAGCGAAAATTGAAATAATTTCTTGATTTCTTTTTACCTTAATCTGGTTACTATATATTTTTTATGATTAATTAATACCTTCTGTTATTCATGTCTGTTTTGTTCTTGAAAATCAGAGAAGTAATTAAGTGTTTTAATCTCCCTAAACCTCAATTTTCTTATCTATAAAAAATAGAATTAGTGCTTTCCTTCTGAGAGCAAAAGCACTAACTAAATGTTAGGTCATCTTTAATGAATCCACAATAAATCAATGAAAAATTTGGTTAAAAAATCATTTCAGAAGTAAATTAATCAACATATTATTTACTTATTGTCCTGAGAAAATAAAAAATATAATTGTGGAGCAAACCTAATATCTCCTTCCTGTTCTGTCTAGTAGAATAATTCACTTAACAAATGCTAATCTTTTTAATAATTCATTCAATGACTTTTTGGGGGGTGCCTCCTATAGACCAGGTGCCTTCTCTATGATGGGGACACATTACTGTACAAAGAAAAGGAAAATCTATTACTGAATATAGCTTACATTTTAGAGTAAACACACACACATGCACACACACACACAGGTGAAGGGGGAGGAGGGATGAAGAGAGAGAGAGAGAGAGAGAGAGAGAGAGAGAGAGAGAGAGAGAGAGAGAGAGAGAGAGAGAGAGAGAGAGAGAGAGACTGAGAGAGACTGAGAGATTTTCTTCAATTGCCTACAGTGAACCAGACACTATGATAGGTGTATATACATCATCTCATTTAATCCTTACTAGAATCTTGAAAATTACATATTAATGCCCAAATGTACAGAATTGGAGATTGAGACTCAGAAAGGTAAAGTGGTTTCCCAAGGTTTCAAAGCCCAGTAAATTTTAGAATGGGAGTTTAAATAAATTATTTCTGACTATAAGGTCCACGTTTCCAAAACAATTACCCTTACTGGAAGAATAGATATCAATAGGGTAGAAAACAGTTTCTGTCACAGTAGAGATCAGAGCACTCTACCGCTTTTATTACTAGCATTCATTTTGAAGGGTCAGGTCTTGAAGGCTTTCCTGATTTCTAATATTTGGGATTCTGCTTCCCTAGAGAGGTCTTCATTTGTGGATTAGTCTAAATTACTTAACATTTTCTAAATTTTCTAGATTTTAGATTTAGCTTCCAGTGCGTCAACTTTGCTGATCTTCTAGACTCTGATCTCTCTTTTCCTAAACAGACCTTCAAAGATTCTGTTATTCCCAGTTCAATCGAACCTGTGGGCTTTCTGAAAATCATTCATTTTCTATTTTTTAAAATTAACAACAATAATTATGGAACTAGTATTCTCTAGGCTGCTTCTAGAGACGAAATACAAATGCAGATAAAACAAAGAACCTGTCCAACTCTAATCCACTAGCTCCCTCTGGCTTACCTAATCAACTGGTCCACTTTTTTTTCCTCTTGTTATATAAGTGTATGTGTATTAATCTCTCAAGATCTGATTAAAACTGTCATGATTCCTTGTATTACTTTAGTTTGCCTTTCAAGTTGACAAGACGTATATATACCTACTTACATATATATGTGTTAGGTATGTGTATAAACATGTACATATAATAAAGAAGTTTATATATATAAAGCAATTTATATATAATTTTATACATAAAAAATGAAAGAAAATAGAAAGACAAAGAGAATAATCACAGATTATTTACAAAATCTGTAAATAACTCAAAATGGACTGATTTATTAAATTAACTTACTAGCCCAATCTATATAAAGTATATTACGCTAAATCATTTTACTAAACTGTTGTTTAATTAAGTTGAATAGAAATCCGCATAAAAGTGCTATAAGTACGAAGTATGTGGCGAATATGATGTTATTTATTTATTGTATGCATGTGTTTTATATATAGTGAATGCGGTAGACATTAGATGAAGAGCAAAATGTTAAGCATTTCTAACTTGCAGGAAACCTAAATCTCTTTCTCAAATTGACTTACCACATAACTAAATCTACCAGAGCTTATGAAAATTTATTACACTTCATCTTGAACCTCATTTGGGAAAAAGGACAGAGTTTCTCTTCAAATTATAATTCACAAAGCTATTGCAATTTTATAAGCACAATCAATATTGATTAATAACGATGAAAAGGAAGACTGCCTTGGACCTGGCAGGAGTCTATCTTCAGGGAATCTTCAGGTTATCAGGGGATGCTCAGTTCTGTGCTGGTAACTTAGACCACTGTGCTCAATTTTTGGCTTTGACAAACTAAAGTTTGTTCAGGAGGCTTTAGCTAATTTCCTTGGGGAAATCAGCTCAGCAAAATCTATAGATAGAACTAAATTTTTGAATTTTAAAGACTAAAATTCACAAAATTAACTTTTTAAGCTTCCTCTTAACCAGGAACACACACACACGCACACACACACACACACACACACATACACACTTGCACACCTATCCAACTTAGATATCATTGATATAAGTGTGACATAACTATACCAAACAAAGGCAAAATTCAGCTCTTGACCAGCAGTCCCACCAGATATCATCTTACACAAAATACTGATTCAAGAGATGTGAATATAATTGATCGATCGGTATTAAATGCCATTCCTCATGAAACATTTCGGAAAAGATGAGTTATCTATCACAGGTATAACTTGGGAAGGAGCAGAAGACAAAATTGGTTGTTTAAAACCATTAAAAATTCTGTTGGGTCCATTTTTTAGTATGAGCTATGTTAATATTATGTCTGTGTGCCATAACTTAAACTTAGGACTGTACTTTAAATGAAATTAATTCCTAAAAAGTTTTTCTTTGTGCTGATTTAAAAAGAACCTCTTTAACTACTTTTGAAATTTTTCCCTTTTCCTTTCTATTTTCTTAAATTAAATTTGGTTAATAAAGTCTTCTTTCTTCCCTATCCTTAGGTGTCTGAGACCCTATAAAAGCCACCGAAGGACACTTTTCAGCTGATGAAATGTCTTTAGGCTCTGATTTAGACTTTTCTCCTCCCATCCTGTGTTGGAAAACAATTCCCCCTGGGTCTCTTCTGTTTCTGCACGTCTTGTGAGCAGAGGCACTGACAGCTTTTGTTCCTGACTATCTTTTCAAGGATACTTGTATAGTCTTGGAAGACAGTAGAAGTAGTTCTCCCTATGGAGCAAAGGGCACGTTTGTTTACAGTCCACTATAATAAAGATAATTTCTCCCTCTGCGGCTAAGGGCAGGTTTGCTTGCTGCCATTAGGAAAAAAAAAAAAATCAAGTTTCCAAAGCTCAGGGAGCCTCAGCTATGACATAAACCCACTGTGTGTGTAAGCGTCACCTAGCCCTCATCATATTGTCCAGTAGTAATTAGGGCTGGGGGAACTGATGCAAAAAATGACAATACTCTGGCTATTGTTATTGGTATGGTAATAAACTGCCTTTGTCTCTGTCTTCTGCCAGGATCCATGAAACTGTGGCATATCCTTTACAGTTCTTGACATCTTGTTTCCCCAATTTCTGTCATTCTGTTTTATATAAGAATTCTCTTCTCCACTCAGATACTACAGTTGTGACTCATTCGCTGGTCATCTAAATCTTTAATTTCTCTGTTTCTCCAAATTTCTGCCTCCTTAGTTGACTTTTCTCAGTCTAAGGTGTCCATTTGTCCAGAAAAAAACTGAATTAGATTAAATGATAAGTGCCAATGAATTAAAGTCAGAGGAACAAGAAGGATACAAAAGAAAGTGTGAATATAAAGAGAAGAGTGAATTATACATGGAGTATAGGCCCACGAGAATCCTTACAGCAGCAATATTTTCAATTCCATCCTTAGTGGTAACAGTATTTTAGAGACCTACTTGATCTGAGGGTTTGGGAGTAGGTTGCCTTGCTGGGCTAGCTGCCTTCCTAATTTGACATTTGACTCTCCATTTTCACTTATTCTTGCTCACTGGTAAAAATACAATTTCCTTAGCATTTCTATTTCTTACCTCCCTTCTTGACACATTAACCAATAAAATCAGTAGTCTCATATTCAGATAAATATTGTCCGAGATAAAATGATCAGGAATTTTTACTTGTTTATTACCTCTAATTTCAGAGAGCTCCAGAAGAATAAGAATAGTCTCCTGCAACACTAGTTCTGAGAATCAACAGCAACTTATTATAAATGCAGGTTTCCAGGCCATATACCCCAAGGATTTTGATTCAGTGGGGTTGATGTGGGACACAGAAATTTTCTGTTTTTAACAAGCCTCTTGGGTGAATCTGCTAAAGTTCATCCTCTGAACATTATATGAGAAACTGTGCCCCAGAAACTGCCTCTTGATCTGGTATTATGCACATTTTCTCAGTCTCACAGAGATAATTCAACCCCAAATATATAGATTAGTCACTGACAAATGTTAGTTGATGGCAGTGATTTGCTCTGGCAGACACTTGCCAGGAGTATTTCAATAGTTATTTTTGACCCATGGAACTGAAAGATTCATATTAATATATTAAAAAAAAAACTGCTTTGTTTTAGAATTTTGGGATATATTTGGAATATTTTTTTCCTGATCTATCATATAATATTATATATGCATTTTTAGCAATGCTTATCTATAGGAAGATGTATAAATGCAATGTAAACACTCTTGATAAAATACTATTATCCCAAAAGTGCTTTATTAAAATAAGTTAAACAATCTGAAAAGTTTTGAGAGGAAGACTAAGGGGATATTTTGGAAAAGTAAATGCTATCTCAGTCATTGCTGTTGAGATCATAAGATATAAAGTAGGATGTTAATGAGCAAATGCCCTACATCAGTGTTTTGGGATGTATTTTAAAAAGGGTGTAACATAGTAGCATTGATAGTTTGCAGGTATCTCTTACTATTCTAACTTCCTAGTAATGAAATTTATGGGGAAATTCTTTATTTTCTCAAGATTTTTCAGAACAGCATTAAATAACCTAAATAAGAGGAACATCACAGTAACAGCCCTTCTCTTAGAGTACAGACCAGCACACCTTATTTCCGTAAGTTTTGATTGTGAGTTTCTCACTTAAATTAATCAAAATATACTCCCAGTAAACTTATGAGAATGAAGAAAACACCATATGTCTACAGGGCTTTAGAGATAAGGATGCCAAAGTTTACAATGCCAGGGGCTAGGACAATATTTAAAATATTTCCATCTGCACATTAAACTGAATTTTTGTGGGGTTGTTTGGGACAATTGATGTCACATAAAGCAATTTGACATATGCACATCTAACACATGTACATTTTCACTGTCAATAAGTGGCCTTTATCAATAGACCTCTAAAAAAAACCAGCCAAATAAATTTCAGACAGCATTTTTCAGATGGATTATCTTCTCTGAGGTTATATTCATAAAAGGTGATGAGACTTACAGTTTACGACAATTTTTACTTTTTTCACATCTGGGAATGACACATCATTTTCTGCACTGCATTCATATTCTCCAGCCTGGTCCCTGGTAATTCCATAAATGTCCAAATATTGTCCATTTTCAAATGGTTTTGCTACAAGAAAAAAAGTACAGCACGTTTAATTGTAGCTGCCTGAGGCTTCATTCAAGTAAAACAACAATCTCATGTTTTCCGATTAGATATTGCTGGCAAAACAATTCCAAATGAAACTGAGGAATTATTAAACCCTTTGTTCTCCTATGTTCA
Source organism: Rousettus aegyptiacus (assembly GCF_014176215.1). NCBI lineage: Eukaryota > Metazoa > Chordata > Mammalia > Chiroptera > Pteropodidae > Rousettus > Rousettus aegyptiacus. Next base: position 48,841,105 of record NW_023416284.1, read on the forward strand.
GAGGAAAAGTCAGAGAAAAAAACAGAAACTGAACAAGGAATACCATAACAACTATTTCTCCAGAACAGGATATACATGTGTTCTTTTTAATTGATTGTGGTCTCCTAACCTCATCACAGATCAAATAGAGTTCTGCACATTTCTGTAATTGAGTTCAACAACCTCCTACCAATGTAGATGAAATTCAGTAATATGACTTGGTATATATTGACTTTTCTACACTGTACGCTAGCAACTTGACACTTAACCTAACTAAATGTTACTTTTCTTTTGGGGAAATCTCATACTCATTATCAAGGTTTCAAGCCAGATGGCTTGATAAGAGTATGGAGACATATTGAACTATTGCAATATTTCAGTTTCCAAAATTATTAATGTTTCCAAAAGAGATACATGATATATACTATATATAATGCACCCAATAAACCTTGAAGAAAAAATTTTATGACTCTCAAACTAAAAGAAAGTGGTTGTAAAAGCTAACTAAATTATCTTTATTTTTTAATTTCCAGAAAAAATATTCTCTTTGGTTAAAAAATAGAAGTAGATTATAAATATAAATATATAATCACAGATAAAAGAATATTTCCTGATGAGTGAGATTTGAAAAAATAAAGGCTCCTGAAACAATGGAATTTTCATTTATTTGAAAGCAAATATTCATCGAACAGAAAAGATCCAGATTATCAGAGGTATGGCAAAGGAAAAAGGGGCCTATGTGAATTTCTAGAGTGGGGAATCCTTCTCCTTCCTTGAACAGGTCTTGAAGAATCACACTTTAAGGCACACCAAAGGTAACTGAAAAATAAAACAATGCTTCTATTAACTTGTTTTCAAAATCAACCTTATTTTTGTTTTTTATCTTACTCTTTCACCTAAACAATTATGATAATGTAGAAGTTATAAAACTAGAAGATTTAACTTTACTTGAATAAAACTAAATGAAATTTAATTATAGTTCTCTAAATCTAAAATTCATGTCAATTAATTTTTTTTCTCTTTCCTATGGGATCTGTTAGCTAGGCCTATATCAGTTGTCACACTGCCTGTCTTCCATATAACTATGACTTTGTTAATTGTGACCTAGAGTTTTTATGATATCTATCTATTATCTATCTATCTATCTATCTATCTATTATCTATCTATATGATTAAGTCATTTCTTCATTTTCTGGATGATCCCAAGTTGTAGACAGAGGATAGCTATCTACAGATGGTGGTTAGCTGATAAACTATTTCAGGTATAAGAAGTAAACCTACAAAAGCAGTAGTTGTCTTCAAAGTCGATATTATTAAAATCTGATTTTCTAATCATTTTCTTAGTTCAACCTAGTGCACTTATCTGACTCAATACACACGTATTATACCTATTCAAATAATCAATTATATTCTAATTCTTAAACAAAGCATTGATTATGATGTGTATGAGTTATGTGTTATTTTAAAAATAAAATTTTTAACTTAAATTAGTTTCAAGTATACAGTACATTGATTAGACATCTATATAGTTCATAAAATGATCCCCCCAATTGCTCCCTCTCTCCCCCCGGCCCTCCACTTAACCATCATATTAATGATAATGAGTTATGTGTTATTATTTTTGCTGTTTTAACATTGCAAACATATGAACAATAGCTCTTAAAGTATTGAAGGATAGGAAGAAACATTAGATTTGTGTGTCTACCAGGAACGAAAAGTATAATGAAAAGAGAGAAATGATACATTTCAGAACTTAAAGAAAAAGAAACATTTTTTTCTCTTAAATGGTTAAATGGCAGGCTCTGAAATATTGAGAACCACTACAAGAAGGCGTATGACAATAGTGTCACCAACATTAGGACCACTATATCGCTCAACTCCAGAGAGCACCATTTATGCATACTGAACATTTGTCGCTGCACAATCTACCTAACCATATTTAGGGATCTACCTTGACACTTCCATAGAACAGTGCTCCTATTTACAACTACTAGAATTACCAGTAAATACTTATCCATTGCATAACTCAATAGCTATAGAACTAGTGAATGGATGGCATGACCAACACTATCAATAATATAACACAAATATAAAGACACTTAGGAAAAAAGCATAAATTCATGGTTAACATCTTAATTTTTCCCACCAGGTACTAGGTATTCAAGCCATCCTATTATTTCCATTCACTATGGATCAGCTCTTTCAAAAACTGTGCTCCAAATATTCTCTTATTTTTATTCAAATAGTTCTGTTTCTATCTTAAACTCACCCTTGCTCTGTGCTCAGACTGATCTTACCAGGTTTAAATTTCAAATTTGAAACTTGGAGTTCTCCAGGATTTAAACCCTCAAGTTTACTAGTTGTCTACAATTTGCTTGGCTGCCTCTTTGGTTTTTGTCGTCTTGTTTTCCCCAATTGTTAATTCTTTATCTTAGTTTTGGACCCAAGGAAATCAATCCTGTCTTTTATACTTGGCTAGATTGCCCTCTTTTCCCATCACTCCCCTTACAAGTAGAGAAGATCTGGGTATAGCACATTAAAATGCAAAGAACACTTCAGTTCATTCAGTGTAGCTCAATTAATCTCCTAAAATGGAGAGGAAAGACTAAGGCCAAAGGGAGCTAAAGATATGAAGACCATCACCAAAGCTAAGATTTCGCAATGCTTATGAGAATATGTACTGCATTAGGGTACTCCTTATAAATCTTATAAGAACATTGGGTGATATTTTTATGTCTTAGGGTGCCAATTATAAATGCTAATAAGATATAAACACATTGTGATATGGCAGCCCTCTTTTGGTCACAGTTTTTACCATTTTCTATAAGTGCAGTGACAGTTTCTATTGTGTTCATCTCTGTGCCCCTAGCACCAACATAATGCCTGAAACATCATACTCTTTGTAAATATTGATCGAATGGCTAATAATTACATTTATGAATGAATTAATAAACTCCTGTAAGGACAGAACACAGAGAACCTAAACATTTAGTTTAGTTTAAACAAAGAAGTTACCACTTCTCTTTCAGAATCTTAAAAAGGGGAAATAGCTTTAAAAAAATAGTCATCTTTGCTAACATCCTGAAGTGATAGGTGAGGTGATGGCAGTGATGAGAACGGATTGTACAGGTATCATAGATCCTTTATAAAGCTATAAAGACTAACAAAAACCTTAAATACAATTTGAAGAAAAAGGATAAGTACTGCCTATCACCCAAGTAATAGTTTTCTTTTGTGCATAGTCTCTTCTAGGCATGGACTTTTCTCAAAAAATAAGAACTGAAGAGATTCTGCAAGCCTTCAATAATGCCACTATTATCACCATCTTCAAAGAGAAAGCTGAAAAGTGGACACCGCTTTGCTTTACAATATCTCTTATACAGATTTCTGATAAAAACCTGACCAGAAAGAGTTCTATATGGGCCACTAAAATGATATCTAGATTTGACTTTATGGTTTGGTAAGGCATATCACCATTCTTTATATCACATATACAAAATCTTTAGCAACAACATCATATTTCTATGAAGTATTAATATATTTCAGAAAAAATATTTGACAAAATAAACCTTGCTTCCCTTAATTTCTAGGACATCACCCTTCACTAGATTTCCTCTCATTTCTCTGGCTATTTCTTTACACTTTTTCAAAACCCTTCACATTTCACAACCCTCAAATGTTGTTTCTATCCTATGACCTCTTTTTTTTTTTTTCCTTACTGAGGACACTATTTCAGGGAATCTTGCTTATTCATTTGCATTTTATTACTATTTATTTATTGACTGATTGACTTAGTCCATATCTATATCTTGACACTTAGACACATGTATTGAACTGGACATCTCCTCTTACATGATTCATAGGCATCTCAAAGTCAACACTCAAAAAACAAACTTACCTTCTCTGCCATATCTGCAACCACTCCTGTGTTCCAAGACTCAGTGAGTCCTTTAATCATCATTCAGTTGGTTCAAGTCAGAAACTTTAATGTTAATTTTGACAAGACCTTTGATCTCAGTGCATACAACCATTACTCACTGTGTCCTATCAATTTTGTCTCCTAGGTAATTCCCAAATTTCTTCTAGGAGTCCCCTTGTCTCAGTTGCCGATCTCTGAATGCACATACTCAGATGATATGCTAATGATTGCATACTGCTTTGCAGAGTCATTTCAATCATTATCTAAGAAAGTCATCCTACTTTTCAAGGCTTTCCTGTAGGAATATATTTTATTAGGGTCTCATAGCCATTTATTACTAGATAGTACTTTGGAACTGACCTTCCAAAATATTCTTAGATGGTTCATTTATAGTTACAATTATAATTATTCTCTGTCAGCTTGTTATTCAACAACATACTTGCTGCCTTGCAAGCATATCTTCTGTGGACTCCACTGTACTGAGTGGTTAAGGATGGGGGTTCTAGAACTAGTCTATCTGGCTTTAAATCCCAGCTCTGCCATTTACTAGCAATGTGACCGTATACAAGGTATTTAACCTTTACTCATCTGTGATATTTGAGCATAACAGAACCTGCCTCATATGAATGTTGTGAGGGTTAAGTGGGTTGATGCAAGTAAAACATTTAGAGCACATCATAGGAATTAAAAAAAAACACATTAGCTGTTATTACAAAACACAGGTTTAGGCATGCCAGGGAGGGTGAATTAGATAAATATTGTTTCCATGGTGAGAGGTTATCATATTCAAGGATTAGTGTTTCTTTCTTAACATGATATTCAAATGGAACCAGAAGTGAAAATAAGAAAGTTGCTCAAGAGGCATGAAGAGCAATGAATAGTTTCATTCTCAGCTCAAGAGGCATTAGTACTCTTTGTAAATGATGATAATAAGAACTAAAGTAAGCCATGTTATTCTTAGAACTACAAAGCACTATGTAGATGTTAATTTAATCTCTGAAAGATGTTACTGGTTCTTATATTAGTTTTATATAGCTGTTGAAAGAACCACACACTCAACAGGTTTTAAACCATACAAACTCATTATCATATAGCTCTGTAAGCCAAAGTCCAGCAGAAGGCTATGATAACTGGAATAATGGGTGCCCCAAAGGTATTCATAGCCTAATCATTGGGGTCTGACACTCTATTAACTTCCATGGAAAAAAAGACTACACATGTGATTAATATTAAGTACCTTGAGACAAGGCGATTATTTATATTGAAGGGCCCAACCAATCACATGAGTCCTCAAGAGTAGAAGAGGAAGAAGAAGAGTGTGTCAGAGAGATGTGGCATGACAAATCACCATTGCTGACTCTGAAAATGGAGAAAGTAAGACACAAGCCAAGGAAAGCTGTGGCTTCTAGAAACTGGGAATGGCCCTTGGCTGACAGCAAGAAAATGATTCTCCTCTAGAGCTTACAAAAAAGAACGCAGGCTGTCGACACCTTGTTTTTGATCTGGTGAGACCAATGCCAGACTTCTGACCTATGGAAGTGTAAAATGATAAATGTGTGCTGTTTTAATCATTAACTTTGTGGTAATTTGTAACAGCAACAACATAAAACATTCAGGTATCGATGAACTAAAACAAAGATGTCAGCAGTACAAAGTTCCTTTCTGAAGGCTTGTTTTGCTTATTCAGGTTGTTGGGAGATTTTTCTTGCCGTTATAACATCGAGATTCTTGTTTCCTCAGGAGAGGGTCATTTTTACCTTCTTGATGCCACCTTCATTCCTTGAGTCATGACCTCTTCCTTCATCTTCAGAGGCTGCAAATGGTGGGTCAAGTCTGTCTCCTACTTTGAATCTCTAGTGCTTCATCTCCCATCTCATCTCTCTGAACCACTCTTTTGTCTTTCTCTTCCACTTTTAAGGAATCATGTGATTGAGTCCACTGCCTGACCCAAAATAATCTCCTTAATGATATCTTCAAAGCTCTTTACCATGAAAGGTAACATAGTCACATTTTCCAGGGATTGAGGTATGGGCATCTTTGGAAGTCATTATTCTGCCTACGACAGTTCTGCATTAGAATTGGCAGTTCTACTTGCATATGCAAACTGTAATCTGTCTATAATTTTCAAAGACAGCAGAAAAATAAGTGGTTGAAATTGTGAAGTTGCTGAGTTCATTAATATCTCTGAAAAATATGAGTGAAGTTAAGAAAAAAATAATAAGACATTCTTTTGGAAGCACATAATTTTCATGAGACTGTACTACAAATTTAACAGGTAATACGATTCTGGGAAGTTTGGTCAGAGTACAGAAATAGTGGGGTTTGAAGGATCAATAAGAGGAGGGTGCATGGTCAGAGGAAATTATGGAAGTCATCTACTGAAATGATTGCAAGAGTTTTTCAGAAGCAAACAAAAGCAACCAAGAAATAAAAAGCTCAAGATTTTGATTTGTTTTGTTACACTTTATCATATTATACCAAATAGCACTGAAAGAAACTTCTTAATTCAGCTCACCATCGATTGTTTCTTTCCTTTCTGCCTGCATTCTTTCCTTCCATTGAACAGATTTTAGTTGTGCAAGGACTCTGACCAGTGATCAAGACTACTCCCATTTCAAAAAGCTTATGGTTTACTGGGGAAACAAAAGTATAAGCAGGCAATTTCAAAAAAGTGTAATAAGTATTATCTTCGAAGTAAATAAAGGATGCTATGCCATCATGATTGTGCTGTCATAATTTCAAGGAAAATTCTAAAGGTCTATTAGGCTAGAGCTTTAATTTAGCAATAATGAGTAGAGGTGAGGCTGGAGTTTGAAGCAGAGATCAAAGCCTAGAAGGCCTTGTATGCTTTCTGAGGAATTTGTTTGAATTTTAACTTAAGAAATAATTGCAGTACTATAAGTAGAAGAGTATGACAAATTTGATATTTTAAAATATTATATTTTTAAAAAGATAACTGGAATTCTGCTCCTCATTATTAGGAACAAAAACCAGACTTACCTTCTTGCCTTAAATCACTAGAGAAATGGATAAATAATATGAAATGACTTTTTTCAGACATTGTATAACAGGCAGCTCATGGCTGTGATTCCTGAAGCAAACAAGGTGAGCCCCCAAATGGATCTCCATGAATATCTATCTGAAGGCAATTTTCTAATCCTAGGCTCAGAGAGTTGGAAACTTAAGCCCAGTGATGCTACTGAATTGAACAAAGAGAGATTAGAATTCCAGCAGGCCAAGGGACTGGCAGTAGTGGTATACAGTTTTAATGAGAAGCAATCCACACAAAGAACTACAGAAATCTCATGTTGTCTTTACTAAGGAATAGGCTGTACAGGCATAGAGAGAAACCCCCAAAAGTTGCAGAAAGAACAAGCAGGGAGTTTGTAAGTCGAACAATTCCTAGAGTTCAAACGAGGAAAAGAGACATTTGATCTCTGACCATCAAGAATGGAGAGGCTCCTATAAATATCAAAATATTCAATGGAGGCTACGGAGGGCTTATATCTTAGTAGAAAGGCTGGGAAAAAGCTGGAGTGAAGACTCTTCTAGACCTCTTTTTAAAGTTTAAAAACAGGGTTCAATGGATCAAAACTCTCTGTAAGTAATATAGCTTTCTGTAAGAAAAAATCCAACACTTTAAAAATAAAACAAAACAATATCTAGACATTCAACAATGTAACAGGTTCTGGTATCCAATAAAAAATCATTATGTATCCAAAGAGCCGGAAACTGAACAATAACTAAGAGAAAATCAATGGAATGAGATATAGAAATGGTAGAGATGATGGAATTATTAGACAAAGATTCTGAAATAGCCAACTATTATAATTGTGTTTAAGTATTGAAAGAAAAACATGAATAAAATGAGATAATTAAAAAATAAGAAAAAAATAATCCAATGAAAATTCTTAACATAGGAACATAAAATATTTTACATTAAATAAAGGTTGAATAATTTCTGTTTGATAAATACAATAAAATGTCAAATCCAAGAATCCAATAATCTCCAAGCAGTATAAACCACAAATAAAATCACTCAAAAGCACATTATAATCAAGTTGCTAAAAAACAGAGAGGAAGATAAAAATATAAAAAGGAGCCAGAGATAAAATACACACTACACACAATAGAAAAAAAAAATTCAGACTTTTTACCTGAAACTATGCAAGCCGCAATACAATGACATGACAACAAAAAAGAATAAGATCAATCCTATAAGCTTCGACCTTAAGAAGTTAGAAAAAGAATAAATAAAACATAAAGTAAATAGAATTATGGCAATAATAAAGAGTAGAAATCAGTAAAAATAAAAATGGGCAATACTAAAATTAATAAAACCAAAAGCCGTTTTTTTTTAAAAGCTGCTGAAATGAGTAAAACTTAGCCAGATTATGATAAAGAATACGAAGAATGATAATACAAATTACCAATAGCAGAGGTGAAAGAGAGGATGTTGTTATGGTTATAGAAAAAACTGAATGGCGACTAAGCAAATATTAAGAAAAAACAAGTATTAAGAAAAAGACCTACCGTTTAATTCAAGAATTTAGACTAGATAAACAAATTCCTTAAAATATATCTTCAAACTGACTTAGGAAAAAATTTTTTTAAAAATTGAATATTCTCTCTCTATGTATATACGTGTGTGTCTGTGTGAGTATATTGAATTTGTAATTACCCACACAGAAAGCCCCAGGATCGTGCTTATTAAGATTTTAAGGAAGAAATAATACCAAACCTATCCAAATTCTTTCTAAAATGGAGGAGGAAAACGTCTCGATTCATTTTATGAGGCTAGCACTGTCTTAATATCAAAACTAAATGTATCAAAGGAAAAAAAATACATGAATATACACAAAAATACATGAATATGCAAAATTTTTTAAAAATTATAGTAAAAATACAGTAATATTTAAAAATAATAACACATCATACCAGCTATAGTTTATTCCAGGATTGAAAGATTGGTTACACAACTAAAAAAATGAATATAATTCACTATATTAAGAAAAACAACAACGAAAATATACAAGTATCTCTAGATGCCAAAAAATCATTGGAAAAATTTAATATTCATTCGAAATAATATAAAGTTTTAGATAACTGAGAATTAAAGAGAACTTTCTCAACCTGACAAAAACTTCTATTAAAGTCATATTTCTGACCTCATACTTAATAATGATGTAAGAATAAATACTTTCCCCCTAAGATGTGGGTCAGTGCAAGGTTGTCCACTTTGATCATTATCTCACATCTCCTACATAAAGTAACTCAACAATTATCATTGAACTAAAGAAGAATCATAAAACTACAAATATTATAAATCAAAAGAGAAAATCTTTTTGATCTTGACTTGGTCGAAGAGGTTTTATAGATGACACCAAAAGTACAAGCCATACAAGAAGATATTGATAAAATGGATTTCATCAAAATTAAACAAATGTTTGCTTTGTAAAAGACATCATTAATTAAAAAGGTAAGCCACATAATAGGAGAAAAGTTTATAACATATATTAGACAAAAGACTTATATCCAGAATATATGAGGAACTCTCAAATCTCAGTAAAAACATACAACCAAATAAAGAAATGGGCAAAACGATTTAACAGAAACATTATTTTTAAAAAACTGCTCAGATGGTAAATAGACATATCAAAAAAACAAAAACAAAAACAAAACGATGAACCTGATTAGTAATTTAAAAAGTTAGGTAAAGCAAACGCCAAACAAGATTCCACTATATTTGCATGAAAATGGAAAAACAAATCAAAACAAAACGGAGCACTGAGTGGTCTTGGTAAGAAGCAGAACACATGGAGCTCCCTTTGGAAAAATGTTTATCAGTTTCTCATAAAATTGAACATTAATTTACCATATAATCTAGCAATCTCACTCCTAGAGAAACAGAAAATTAAGTTTATATAAAAATCTGTATATAAATATTTATGTAAGCTTTACTGACAATTACTAAAACTGGAAGCAATCCAAATGTCTTTCAATTAGTGATTGAGTAAACAGATTGTGGTATATCCTTAAAATGTAATAACATTTACCAATAAAATTATTCACATATGCATAATACGATGACTCTCAAATACACTTTACTGAATGAAAGTCAACCCCAAAGGCTATATGTATGACTTTATTTACTTGACATTTTAGAAAGAGCAAAACTATAAAGAATAGATTTGTTTTTGTTAGGAGTTGAGATGGGAAAGCTGGTTGACTACAGAAGGGCAGCATAAGGAAATTTCTTAGAGTGATGAAACTATTTTGTATCTTGATTGCAGTGGTAGATACATGAAGAGGTATTTGTCAAAATCCATAGTACTTTACATTACAAAGAGTGATTATTACTTTATATGAATTTAAAGATAAAATATATTGCTACACTACTACACATCCACTAAAATGGCCAAAATTAAAAAGATTTACAATATCAAGTGTAAGTGAAGAGATAGAATAACTCGTAAAGAGCTCTCTCCTAAGATCTCACATCAAAATCCCTCTTTCTCAGTTCTTTTAATTCTATAGGGAAGGAGTTTGAGGAGTATTCTAATTGGTTCTTGGTTAATCATATTTTAGAAGTTCCATAGAGGTAATGTAAATTATAACTCACCCTGCTATATGTTACCTTAGGATTTCAGCTGAAGATTCCATTTTAGCATCCCATTATATTAGCTTTGTGACCCAGAAATCTCTGAGAATAATATACTCTGCACTCCAAGGTTTGGCTAGAGAATAGAACTTTGACTTCTCTGGTGTTTAATTATTATCACAAATTAATGTAGAGAAATAGTCTACGTAATGGAATACATGAAGAAAATTCATTCATTTCTTCAGTCATTTAATTTTTTTCTTTTCAGAATAAGCCAGAAAGGTATACCCTTTCACTACCTTATTTTAGTTTCTATTACAATTTCCTTTACCAAACTTTGCTTTAGTGTTATCATACCAGTCTATTGAGAGACATAATAAGAAAGGCCACATGAAATTTCTTATTACATTTTTATCAGAAAAGTTATTGAAGTCCTACTGCTATAATCAACATATCTATTTACTGAGGAGGACCCATGGGAGAAATTCTTTGTGCATTTTACTACCAGGAAAAGCTCTAATTCTGACATCCTAATTTGCTTTGATAGTATGATCCATGATCTTATAAACTGGTCATTTCTCTTTTTTTTTTTTTTTTTTTAGGGCACTAGGAAATTTAAAGCAGAGATAAAGAAAAATATACTTTTGATGTTTTTATGTCTAGTGGTGTTTTGAGAATCATTAAGTGATATGTAGATAGATCAGGATATCATAAATAAGAATAGAAACCAAAGATGTTTGTAAAGAGCTATGTGACGAAAATGGATCAGAACTGTGTTAAAATTGAATAAATAGGTGATTTCCTATTGGTTATTATCAAAGAGGTTTTGGATCTTTATTTACAAGCCGAAATATTTACTGAGCAGACAGAAAACAAAGAAGCATAGTGTCTAATAGGAATGCTAATAATAATTATAACACTACTTTGAGATCATCAAATAACATTCAAAAAACTAACAATGGTGAAGCTTCTAAAAGTTATTTAGCATTCTGAGGGAGTAGACAGATATTAATGGTTAACTCAAAATCTGTTCACGTGATTGCCTTTATAAAAAGGAAAATAAAAGATTATTTTGTAACAGTAATAAAGAAAGAATTAAGAATGCGGGCTTCAGATTTGAGGCACTGCTTTTCATGAGATCTGGGGGCAACATTTTTACTCTCTGGGGGTCAGTTTTCTTATGAACAAAGAGAACAATACCTCCTTCATAGGGGTATTATGAGCATTAAATGTGAAAATACATGTAAAGTCTAAAATCCCAATAAAATGAAAAGGAAATTTTATATTGATAAAAATTTATTAATAAAAATAAAATTTAAATTATGACATGTTTGTTGTTCAGTGTCTATAGTATTTGTACTTAACAAGTAAGAACTGTGTCGTCAGATCTCATAACATAATTTGATTTTGTTAAGTAAAGCCTACAGAGTCAGAAAAGCAGTTTGATAATTTAAAGTGGAAGAAAACAACACATATGCTTATTTTTATCAGGTAGGGATCATATTCACGCAATTTGGCACTAACAGATCCTTTATAAGTGCCATCACTCATTTTGGATTTCATGACTGTTTTTCTGGCCTCTCTACATTTGGTGGTCTGAGACGCATTTTCTCTGGAAAAATAAGTCATTCAATCTGCAATGGCAAGTTCAGTCATTGGTTTTCCTTTCATAATTTAATTTCAAAAAGAGAAAAGTTAGATAACATATTGTACATTACATCGGGGAAGAATTTCCCCCTCCTCCTCCACCCCTAACACACACACCTTGCTCAGGAGGGATAAATTATGAAAAGAAAGTGCCTGCAGAGGAACCGGCTGTTACTGTTTATATGGTTGTTTGTAGCTAAATTCTGTTCAGACCAGGTTGAATCCATTACTAGCAATGTAATATTTACTGTCTCTCTGAGCGAAGCCATATGTTATTGGTCTGTACTATGTGAAACCTCTATTGTGTTCTATTTGAAAGTATTGTAACTTATCTGAATGCACTAGTCTAATAAAGCTATCTTCTCCGAGTAACAATAATTGCAGTTAAAGAAAGTTCAACTGGGTATCAGAAAATATCGTTTACACTTCCGCTACACCTGTAACTCACTCTGTGGCTTTATATGTCTCTCAGCATATTTGTTCCTTACTTTTGTATCTGCAAAATAGAAATCGTTTTGTTCCTAGTATTACTTTTGTTGAGTAAATCCCAGTCATAACACTTCTCTGTCATATGAAACAGCCCAGTACCTACACAGATCTGTAGAGCTAATCTTTATTATGTGCTGTATCTCTTCTATGCATCTGTATATTTTTTTCATAATTTTCATCAAGGTCAAAGACTTAATCTACCAAGTTTTTTAAGCTGCACTTAATATCTACTAGAGCTTTGATTCAAGAAGTAAATATAATTTTTCAGTAAGTGCTTTTTGACTAACATTGCTGAATGTTATGGGTTAAATTGTACAACTCCTAAAATTTATATGGGTAAGTCATAACCCCTGGTGTTATAGAATGTAACCATATTTGCAGGTAGGGTCTTTAAAGCATATCTTTAAGTTAAAATGAGGTCATCAGGGTGGTCTTTAATCCAATATGACTGGTGTCCTTATAAAGAGAGGAAATTTGGACACAAATATGCACAGAGGAAAGACTACGTGAAGACACAAGGAAGAGATGGTTATTTACAAGTAAAGGAGAGAGATTTAGAAAAGATCCCTCCCTCATGGCCCTAGGAAGGAACCAACTTTGTAAACATCTTGACCTTGACTCTAGAACTTTCAGAATATACATTTCTGTTATTTAAGCCACCCAGTCTGAGGTATTTTGTTATGGAAGCCCTAATAAACTATTCAGATGCCATATGAAAGCAGCAAAGGCAAATCTTTTCTATTAGGATACATGGCTTTTATTTAAAATGCTTGAAATTTTACATATTGCTTTTTATTATCTGTTGATTTTTATCCTATGTAATTTCTACAAACTTCAAATGTTTGTTTCTATAATTTATCCTGAAACAGCATATAAAGTATCACAGGATGTATAAGAACCCATTGTTTTTTAAAATGCATTCAGTTTTTCTATAAAAAAAAACAAAACACTTGCAACATATAAAAAGAAGTCAAAGCAGTAATCCTTTCATTATTCCATTTCAATCTTTTCTATATTCTCTATCTCTTCTCTTATACTCCATGCTATACCTAGTAAAGTAAGTATCCATGTCTGTATGCTTAAGAGTTTTCCTATTTGTAGCAATACCTGATCCATCTTATAGAACTTCAGCCAAATCTAAAAAAAAATCCATATTTCTGTTATGAGCAAAAAATTATTGCTTATATCATACTTGAGGCTGGTTCTGGGAAAGTAGATAAACCAAGATTTTGAGTTTTAAGGTATTATGGAAAAGAATTTGAGGAAATAAAATTATGCCATTCTTTGGGGGAAAGAGTTCTAAAATCTGTCATGTTTTTGCCCTAACTACATTAAGGCTTTGGCTTCTGCCAAAGGATCATTCACATTAGCCCTTCTTGAATGTGAACCAACAAGATAACATTTGAGGATAAATGAGAAGGATCTGTTCTTAACTACCTAATCTCCCTATAGCCAGTGACTTAGAAACTTAGGGAGCTCCAAAATTTCAGCTTATTAATACATAGAAAATGTTCATAAAGAGTGAAAAGTAATTAAATGAAAAAATAAAAGGAAGCAAGAATGAATTTACAAAGTAATGAATTGCCTGATCTTTTTGTAGTTTCACTATCAATGCACCTGCATCCCCCAATATATTCAATATATTGTGCCCTCCTCTTGGTGGATCTGGAATTTACATTCAATATGAAGACAACATAATTGTTATCATCATCTTCTGGGGACCTCATACTAGCAGTGATGAAATAATCTTCCATCATCATTGCATTCACAAATCTTTCAAATGTTTCTGAAAGACTAGATAGAACCCACTGTTTTTGAAATGTCAAGGCCAAAGTAAAAAAGTCAGAAACTTTATAGTACTTAGGAGTTTAAAAAATCTAGTTTTATAAAATATAATTTCATGAACCCATAAAGAAGCATGTACTCAATATGATGGTTATATCTCATAGTGCCCATTAAGAAACAGAAAGTAAAGTAAAAAGGCAGTTGTGATATAGATATATAATAGAATATAGTTATTCTCTTTTTGATTATTAGATATTACTATATGATTACAAGGTGAAATCAGAAGAAAATTACAACTATCCTGAAGAAAAGTGAATGCAGAGATGATAGACATCCAATAGCAATTAAATTTTTTAAACAAAGTGTTTCCATTTTATAATATTGTGACAATGTGTGAAGGAATATATTGCCATATAAAATAAGTAATAGGAATATGCTGGTTGAATAAAAGTGACAAAATCTATTGACTTTATCAATGCCACCTCTATTCAATGGGAAGAAATAGAAACTCCTTTGAAGCCACAATTGCTTTTGTCTATATAGCTAAATCCATACATATACATTGCTGATTTGGCAGAACAGGCATCAAGAGCTTTACCAACTATCAGAAAGCTTCGTTTGTTTCCCTTGTGCCCAAAATTCCTGTCATTATTAATTATTCTTTTAGTTAAAGACATTTTGCCCTAGAAACTCTTCCTTAAAATATAAATGCATTAATAATAAGTAAAACATATGAACCTATTGGTACCTATTTTCTTAATAGACCTAAAGTCAAGTTCTAGCTTCACAACTCTGTGAGCCTAAGCAAATTACTTGATCTCATTTCAACAACTATGATTTTTATCTTTGATAAATTTGTTATATTAAGGTATCTACTAAGAAGTGAAGGAAATATTGGACAAATTGGTAGAACTAGGTTTTTTATGAGGGTTATTAGAGAGATGTTTTGATGACTTCCAAACATCCAGTTTCATCATAATCTCCAAAAGATTATTCACAATATTTGCTTCCTCTGGATTCTTTCCCTGCAGGAAATCAACAGTTAGAACTATTACTTTTACTTGGAACAAGGAGGTCAATGGTTATTTCTCCAGAGAAAACATCAGCTAGCACTGAATATTCTTTCAAATATAACAGGTAGATGCAAGTCAGATTAGATAAAAGTGTTAATTTATTTATAGCATGGTAGAGGAAAAATCAGAGGTGCAATGAGTTTGCACATTTAAACATAAATCATTGACCCTGCCAGAGATTTAGGAAAGTCGATTTATTTCACAAGCTATGAAAATAATTTAACTCAAAAATAGTGTGCGCTTAGCAATCTTCCCTCCCTGAAGATTTCTGGTATTCACATCATATTTTTTTTTTTTCCTTTTTCAAACATGTAGAAAGTTGATTCCCTTGTCCTTTAGTCTCAAATCATACTCTGGGGAAAACATGTCTTCAGTTGATGATGGAAGTCAGCTGCAGAAATACTCTACAAGTATTTATATTAAAAATACATACTGCTTTTAAAGGAAAATGTGGGTGGCATTCAGTCATTCAGTAAATACTTTTTGACAGAACATTCTGTGCCAGACATCACTTTAAGAGCCTAGAATATAGGAGTGAACAACACACTTCAGGCCCCTTTTCCTATTGGATGTTTAGTCTGTCAAGAAATAAAAAATGAAAGAAAAAAGTAAACACAAAAGAGAATATCAGATAATTATACATGATGGGCAGGGAATTAAAACAGAGCAAGTGTTCTGAAATTTGGCAATACTGATATTTTGACCCATATAATTCTTTGTGTGGGTGCTATCCTGCACATTGTAGGATGTTTAGTCTCCCAGGCCTCTGCGCACTAGATGCTAATAGCAGTTACCTACTATCTCAAAAATTTTCTCACACATTTCAAAGGCCCCTTGAGGGACCACATTGTCTCCAGTTGGGAACTGCTGAAGTAAAGTGGTATAATAAAGAATGACTGCCTCATCACTGGATGAGTGTGAGTCGATGATCACAAAAGGCCATTTAATATGAGCCTTTCACGATTATCATGTAAAAATTTTGGAAAGAATGATACAGGCAAAGGGGACGGTTAGTGCCACAGCTCCAAGGCAGGAACAAGAATGTCAAGTTTGAGGAACAGAAGGAAGGACAGTAAGGGGAAGAGAAGTGTGAGATGAGAATGTAGAGTAGAAGTCAGTTTACATATGGTTTTCTACGAGGTAAGGAGTTTTTAATTTCATTCTAAGTATAATGAGATACCATGGGAGGGTTTTCATTAATAAAATAATATTACTTGGCTTATGCTTTAAAACAGTCACTGTGGCTTCTGTCTGGAGAAGGAATTGCAGAGGTATGAGTAGAAGACGAAAGACTCAGAGGCAATAACTGTAGAAACTGAGCTGATGATGATCTCAGTGATCTGCAAATGTACGTTCTCCCTGAGGAAGCATGATTGCCATTTACACGTTGCACATGTTTGTTTTTTTTCCCATACTCTTCTCTTGCGCATAGTCCCCTTCCTGTCTTTTTTATCCTCAGACATACAATAAATGTTCATATTTCATCAATACAAGACTATTAATTTTTTTCATTAATTCATTTATTTATACAATATTTATCTAATAAATTCATTCAGAAGTTGTGGTGGCCTCAGACTTCTGATTGGCACCTGAGGTGAGGGGTAGTCTTGTCAGATTGTGCCCTTAACTTGTGGGTTCTGATGGTAACTTCGAGTGGATAATATCAGGATTGAATTGAATTGTTGGGCATTCTTGTTTCGTGTTAGGAGGAAAAAATAAAAACTTTTCATTGGGTTTATAGTTTTCGCCAAATTTGGAAAAAAATTACATCATAAGATAATCAATCTCTTAAAACTTATCCCTCTGTCATCTCATTTAGGGTCTTCAGTTACATAAAAATTAGATTGTCTGAAGTTGTCCCACTGCTTACTCATCTTATGTTTATTTTTAAAACTTTCTTTTCCTTGTTTCATCTTGGATAGTTTCCATAGCTATATATTAAAGTTTATTAATATTTCCTTGTGAACTCTAATTACCTTTAATTTTATCTAGTGAATTTTTCACATTGTACATTGTAATTTTCATCTTTAGAAGGTTATTTAGGATCTTTTAGCGAGAGAGCGAGAGAGAAAGAGAATTCCATGTCTCAGTTTTCTACACATATGGAATACAGGTATGAAAACTGTTTTAATGCCTTATCTAGCAATTCTAACATCTATGTCAGATTCGGGTCAGTTATACTTTCATAAAACTAATAATTTCATTATGGGTCATATTTTGCTGCTTATTTGCATGCCTGATAATTTTTTATTGGATAGCATACTTTGTTAATTTTACTTGATTGATTGTTAGATACTTTTGTATGCCTATAAATATTCTTGAACTTTGTTCTTAGATGCATTTATTTGAGAACTATTCATCTTTTTCAATCTTGCTTGTCATATTTTTAAAGTGGGACCAGCACAGTGCTCCGTCTAGGATTAATTGTTTTCTACTACTCCAGGAACTGTTACCTTTAATTTTTTTAAGTGATTCTTTTCCCAGCCTGCAATTTCTTCACTTGTATGCACTAAATCTAACATTCAGGGAGAGACTGTCTGCAGATCTTTAGTGTTCTCATCCTCTGCCCCTTCTTCCTCCCTTCCTCCGTTCCCTTTCATCTTTCTACTTTATAGTACTCTGACCTGTGAATTTAAACATTTTTGCTCCCCTCTGACTCTCAGCTTCATCTTATCATCTCAGGGAGTCAACCAAGCTCTGCTTGGGTTTTACCTTCCTGGACTACCACCTAATTATTCTGTCAAAGCAGTAAGCAGGGGCAACTGTACAGCTTTCCTTCTTTATTTTCTGTCTCTGAGAGATCATTATTCTTCATTGCTCAATGTTCATTATCTTCCAAACTATTGCTTCATATATTTTGTCAAACTTTTGGAATGTCACTGGAAGAGGAAGTCTGGTCTCTATTACTCCTTGGATGGAAATAGAAATCAAGATGTTTTCAAAATATCTGGCCCACAAAATTTTTTTAACATAATAATAGCTAAAATTTAACTGGTGTCATAATTTTATACTTGGCTAGGTATGCAAGAACCTATACTGGATCCTTTATGTACATGGCATTTTTCTCCCCATGATCCCCTCTGAACCATTCATTCTATCTATTTCTATTTTATGAGAAGTTACACATCCCTCACCTTGATACTTCTTTTGAGATTTAAACCTGATCCATGCTAATGAATGTTAATGAAATGGGTTAACTACATTATCATCAGTTAATTCTGTGGTTCTTTTAGTTTTCTATGTAATCTTTGCTTAGCATGTAGTTGTATCACAAGTGAAGGGAAAATGCTGAACTTTAAGAAAAGAACATTTTCTATTTTAAGTAGCTGTACCTTCCAATTAAATAAACATAAACAAACAAAAAAGAGATTGTTCAAAACACGATGCTAATGTTCTCAGTATTTCCAGAGAATTTATTTCCAGAATCCATTCTCAGGAAACCTCCATAGGCTAAGTTGTTTGTGTTTGTTATTATTCTCCTTGAGAATACTCTGAGGGATTTAAACATGCTTTCCTTTCCCCCTATTTTATCTTGGATACACTTCTTAATTTATCTTAGATTCTGGCACAACTGCTAGTATTTATTTTAAAGCTTGATTATGATAATATCCTATATCAAATGAGGTGTAACTGCTGCTCTCAGAGATGGAAGAGTTGACTTTATCTGCACCATGTCTCTCTACTTTCGTATAAGTGGCATTTGCCCTTGTGTCTGTCACAAGTTGGTTAAAAAAAATTAACAAATATGCTATCTTCAGGAAGTGGACATGTGTTGAAAAACTGATCAAAGATAGCTTCATAATACTGATGCTTGTAATGGATATTGAATGACAAATGGTTGTTGTGAGCTAATCGAAGTTAGTATTTTGAAAACTTTTAAAGTATTTACATGATCCTTATTGAGGTAAAGCTGTTACTGTCAAGGATTAGCTGGAATCTTTTTTATCTCTGAAATCCAGACTCTGAATGGTTCTTTTATATTTTCTTTTCATCTAAAGATAAGGTGTGAATTTTTATCCCCATCCAGTTTGGAAGTGAGCAGAAGAGAAATTGTGAGGTTTTTCTGATTTTGCTCTTCAGGGTATCACATAATAATTTTATTAGCCATGATTCTTTTCTTTCAAAGTGACAGAAATTCAGTTTAAATTAATTAAACAGAAAAATAGAATTTACTGTCTCAGGTAATTGAAGAGTTAAAGCTATTGCAGGAATTTAAAGGTTTGTCATCATCAGAATTCACAAGATCTGCATTTCTTGGTAATGCTTCCTTTTCTGTTGTTTTTACTCACCGGTACATTTTTCTATGAGACTGTAAAGATAAGTCCCATCTCCACAGGTTTATATTGTTTTAATGTCCTTAACATCAGAAAGATTGAGGCCCTTTCTTTATAATATCCAATCAATTTGTCCCCAAAAGCTCTGATAAGCTCTGATGTGGTCATGTGCCCATATCTAGAACAATCAGTGTAGTAAAGGAAATGATCTAATAGGACTTTTGAAGCTTCTAATTCATGATCATCCTGGGAGAGATATAGTGAAACGAGGATATCGTACCACCTAGAATAATTCCCCTCAAGAAATAATTGACTTTCAAGACCATAGGACAAAGAATAAATGCTGGGTACACAAATGTAATGAATATCTACTACTAATGACTTGGGTATGCTTCCGTGACATGTCTAACTCTATGCCATCCAAACTTATAGTGCATAGCCTGAGTCTTCTTAGATTCAGAAAATATAAAACCTTAAGTATTGTCAGGACATGACTAGAACTATGGCATCAGTATGGCACTGGACCTCCTTTCCCTTATAAATTATCAATGTTCCAGCTAGGCACCATTTGTGAGCTGAAGCTAGATCTCAATTTCCATATTACTACAATATATTCTTCTATTTCATATAACTCATTTTTGATTTTCTGTTAAAAGTTCAAGGCAGTTTCTAAGTGTATGTAAGTTTAATGTGCCATATAGAGATATAGAGAGATAAATAAATAATAATAATTTTGAATAAACATCAGTAAAATAAATTCAGGATATGCCAAAAGACCCATGAAAGTGGTGAGGTGAATGGCTAATACTTAGATAAAGGATTTTGTTAGCAGTAACACTTCAGACACTAATAATTTACTAGGGTCTTACTATATTGTTAGGCAATAAAGAAAAAAATCAAGAAAAGTAAATATCGCTCATCTAGCTCTCAAAACTTCATAATCTGGTTTAGAAGATGCAGAATATAAGAAAGAAATATTATATTTTTGTGCTGTAGTATAAGCATACATGTAATAAAAATTCATAAAATGGACAACATTCTCAGAGCAGAGCACTCAGTGAAGACTTTGAGGGAAAAGCAAGACTTGTACAAACTAAATGAGTTGCATTCATGGAAGGCATTTCCAGTTTATGACAAAAAGAAAAAAAAAAGGTTCATAGGCAAGAATAATCTTATTCCACATGTGGTAGGAACAGCCCTACGTCTGCTTGAGCAGAATGTTGGATTTAAGTTAAAAGACAGTGAGAAATGCCCTGAGAACTGCTGGTTGGGTATCAGAGTTTATCAGTATGGAAATAATCCTGCACAGGCCAGGATTATTTGTTAGAAATAGGCAACAAAGTTTGGTTCAGCATAGTGAAGTAGAGAGTCATAAACCCTTGACATTCACTATGAGGAAAGGTATATGAAAATCATGCAGTCGTGCAGCATACAGACTCATGGTTTGAATCCAAAGAGCATATGAAAAGTTCCTAGGTTTATACAAGAAGATCATGACTAGAAGTATCCAGTCAAAGGAGGGCATTGACTGAACTGGGTTGTTTATGTAGGCGAGGATCCAAGGAGCCAGAGGAGGGTTAATTTCAATTTGATTCAACAAATATACAACTAAATTCTGGAAGTAAGAGACATATAAAAATCTGGAGACAAAGAAAATTAAGACAACAGAATGAGGTCCTGGCTGAATGAGTTAGAAAGAGAAACAAATAAGAAGCAGAACTGACCTTTTCACTGAAAAATAAACTATTGGTGAGATTTATGTTTTTTATTTACTACCCTCTTAGATGAGGACTACAGATATAACACATTAGAACAGTTCTATATTATCTTTTCCATCTTTTCTTACTTTATTTTTTTTTAACATAGCTTTTATTGATATTCTTGTGAAATAATATTTCACCAACAATTTCTTTCTCCCCTTGATTTTAGAGTAGGCTTTACTGGCTGTGTGATTTTAGGCAACTTACTTAATCTCTCTGAACTTCATTCTACTCTTTTAGAAAAATGAAAACAATAATGACTTTCTCTTAGAAATGTCAAGATTAAATGATATAAAATATATCCTAGGAAACAGCACAGATGTTTTCCAAATACATGTTTGTTAATGCACATTTTCTTGAGCTCCTCACTACTTCCTTTCTTTTTCTTTGTTTCTCTTTCTCATTTCCATGTACTGAATGATGTGGGAGCTAAGAAAAGCAATGGACAGCCAAATTAAGTTATTCTTTCCATAGTGATGTTCTATCCTGAGAAAAATCTGATAGGAAAAGGAGGATTAAGGAGCCAGGGGCCAGGCATTTTCTGTGGCTTTGATGTAACAGTCAGTGAAGAACCACTACCCAACTCTGCAGGAGAACCTAATATAAAAAGGGATGTAAAATCTTTACAATGGCCTAAAAGCTTTTAGTGATCTGACATGCTCTGTGATCTCTCACATTTGATTTCTTCACCTCTTTCCTTTGTTCTCTCTGCTTTAGCCACACTAGCCTCTTCACCTCTCTTCAAAAATGAGATTCTCCTACATCAGGGACTTAGCACTGGCTGCTGCCTTGCTGTGCATGCTCTTTCCACCAATGGTTGTGAAAATAACTTCCTTTCTTCCTTCACATCTTTGTTCAAATGTCATCTCAGTGAGGCTACTCTCTCAACCATATTTAAATTGCAACACCTTCCTCTCTGCTCCAGCATTCCCAATCCACCTTACCAGGCTTTATATTTTTTCCCCCATCTACTCTAATCATCTTCTAACATACCATGTGATTCATTATTTATTATTTATTGTCCATCTTCCTTACTAGAATAAAAGCTCTACCAAGAAAGAAGCTTTTGTTTGTTCACTACTCTCTCTTAAGTTCTGGCACATAGTAGAATTTTAATAAATACTTGTTAAATTAATAAAGGTTGTATTTTACAAGATAAATTTGAGAGATTTACATTAGTAACTTAACAAAACTTGTTAAGAGATATGGCTGAATATTTTTAATGAGAAAAGAATTAATCAAGATTTTTTTCTTTGATTGGGAGACAATAATTATGAGAGAGAGTCCAAAACTAACTTTGAAATAAAATCAGATAAAAGTCAACCAAAGTAATTTCAAAACAGGAAAATCTCCATTCAATCTGGTAATTGGAATGCAGATCAGGAAGATGAGTTTGGGACAGACACAAACTCTAATGGCAAGGGATATGAAAGGCTTCCTAAAAAAATTTGTGTGTGTGTGTGTGTGTGTGTGTGTGTGTGTGTGTTCACAATAAGAAGATACAGACAACCAGACGCCCAGAGTAACTGATAGGAAAAACAACTAGCATGTGTAAAGGTTTCTAAGAACAAATATTATTTGGTCCAGTAAAAGGGGACGGCAAGAATCAGAGAATCAGAGGGAGCTGCTGAAGTGCTAATTTTTCACTCTGATCAAGAAGAGTGTTGATAACAGCAATAGTGAAGAACCAGAGAATGATTTACAGAGATAGATAAAATTCAGAGAGTCTAGAAATAGGTCTACATGTCTAACCTGCAATTTATGCTGAGATAATAATAATGACCATGACTTAATAAATATATATATATATATATATATATATATATTTCGGTAAAACTTATAGGCCTTGCTTAACAAAGGTTTGTGAAAGACAGTTTTCAAAGGAAAGTCACGTGTGATGTACTTATCACACTATCCTATAATTTCCTTGCATATATATATAACTTTTATCCAAAAAGTTCATATGAATTTCCAAACTCTGAAAACACATTTCTGAAAAGCATTTTACTACCACATTCTCCAAAATATTATGAAATAGATCATTAACATCTGTAATTATTGTAAAAAGTCACAAAATGTAAATAAAAAATTCTTTCCAATATTCACAAACATTTGTTTTAATTTAGCTTTAGTAACCAAATTATTTGATATTTAAATCTGAGTTTTTTTAATACATCCTACCAATAGATTTCATAGACACATCTACTGCTGCTGTAGAGAAGCATTAATATCTCTTTCTCTTTCTCCCTCTGTGTGTGCATTTGCTTTTATAGAGAAATGACCATGATAAAAAGTGAAAGAACAATAACAAGAAAGAAACGATTTAATTTTGTTATTATTAGGCTTTTTACTTTTTTCCTGCGAATAAGCATTGAGGCTCAGAATGCAAAAAAAGAAAGTTGTCAGATTTCGTTCTTACATGGATTAGTGATTTCAGCAATTTAATGAAGATAAGACCAAGGAGACCATTCTTATTAGCAAGACAATATAAGTCAGGAAGGTAATTTTTTAATGATGAATTTTATGCAGTACGTATTCTACAGCCTCTCTCCTCATTTTTAAAACCAACATATGACACATTTTGTAGAAAAAAAACATGTAAAACTCAGCTCTCAGCATTGCCCTTTGAGCTCCCTCTACTCAGAATGGCACTATTGCCGAAAGCAGTCACTACATGGTTATGTGATGGTGAAAATCATCTCGTGATTAACCCTTAGAGTGAGGAGCACTAACCCTGATACCTGAAATCATACTTTGCAATCTTTTTTGTTTTAAGCAGAGAGAATGTAGTGAGATATATATTACACACACACACACACACACACACACACATATATGTTAAATACATATATATATACACATACATATGTATATATGTATGTATGTGTGTGTGTGTGTGTGTGTGTGTGTGTATAACAGAAGTATTGCTAATTAGAGGTCATTATTTTGGTAAAGGCAATAGTACAAGCGGAAGGGGACAATTTCTTCAGTGTAGACTACAGAGACAAGAGTTCCCTTTCCCATTGTACAAAATCTATTTAAAAAGCACATTGCTTCTTTCTTGGCTCCCCATCAGTGGAGCAGACAAAATTGGACTTGCCTAAAATGATGGTTACTGTTATATTCCTCTGCAGGAGAAGACACAAAACTGACATATTGTTTTCATATATTGCATCTTCTGACAACTAGTGTTTTACTGGCACATAACCATTATACAAAACTGGTATAAAACTGTTGGGATTTAATTTAAAGTGGTTTGAAGTTTTGGAATATTACTTCTATGAAAACTTGATGATATCTGTCCCCTTTCAAAAATGAACAAAGGAAGGAAGATGGGAAGAATCAATAAGCATGATTACTCAGGTTTTTATTTATACTTTTGTTGTAAAGATATTGATTTAAAATGTAAGTCTCCAGTTTTTGTGAGAGAGACATTGATGTTTATTAGCAATAAATGATAAAGTTTTTACATTTCATAATATATATGAATTGAAGATACCTTGTTTTATATCAGGAATCCAGGCTCAGCCAATGTGTTCAATTTTATACTCATCAATTACTGCTTTTAATTCATTAGTGACGTATTCAACACACATTACAGATTGCCTTTTATTTTCTTATTTTACTTTTTTTGTCAGCTTCCATGTTTTACACTGAAAATATAAAGCATGGTAAAAATGCTTACTTAATATGTTTGTTCTTCTATGTTATAAATATTGTTTTGTCTTTAGCCTAATCCTGGGATTTTGGAGAGACATCCGGAGCGGGGGGCATTTAATACAATATTCCTCCATCAAAAAGTAAAAACTTGGGTATCAATTGCCTAAGATTGCATTTCATAGTTCTTTTTAAGAGTACTTTCTTTGGAATTGGTAAAATCACTGTCTCCTGCTGGTTAGCTTTAAAGCTCTATGAAGACGCAGTGCCTTTAGAAGACATAAAGTTTACTTTTCTAATACGTTCCAGAGATCTGCCAATTTTATCTTACTCAAAATATCAGTTTACATGATTAATACATAAATACTCAAGGATGCTGAATTTTCTCTTTATCCCTATGGTCTCAGAAAGCACAGGACAAATCAAAGACTGCAGCATTGCACAAAATATGTTTTTGGGATGGGTAGGACACAACAAACAAACCATCTTCAATAAAAACCCATTTCATAGGATATTATCTTGATAAAATTACAGAGAAAATGTTTCTCCATTTTCAAATAAGCTTGGGAAATACTTGATTAGACAGAAAAAAACATATTTCCATATTTCTGGAGACTTTAATATGCTAATGTGCACTATAACTCTTCAAGACAAGTGTGTTCAGCTTTTCTCAAGTCGATTTGGTCACAGGACTTTTTCCCTCTATAGATCATCTACTGGAATTATTGTTTCAAAGACAACACTTTGGTAAGATGCACGTGTGCTGATTAGCTTCAGAGGTTAGACTGAGATTTAAAAGGCAAGTGTATCCACATTTTAATACTCAAACATCTGATGTATCTGCTGCTTTTCAGAAGAAAACACATCATCTTCGTAGAAAATGAAAAGAACAAGTGAGTGTTTTAAGGATGAGAATCACTCAGATGTGTATTTTAGCATCTGAGAGACAACATTCTATCAGTGAATTTGAATTATATATATTAGCCAAATTAATAGAAAAACTTTCTTAGACATTTTAGTCTATTTTCTAACTTCATGTTACCCTGTTTAAATATTGTTATTCACCACCATTCCTCCAATTTGTTAAAATTGTAAATGTCACTTGCCTAGATTGAGTGGAAGTTAGTAAAGTAGATCTGATACATTATTTATGTTTCAGCTTCATATCACACTTTTGTCTGAAGAGCCCAAGGCTCTAAGAACTTTTCAATAAAGTGAAAATAATAGAAGTTAGCAGGAGAGTGGAAAAGGTAGGATAAAGAATAAGAATGAAGTAGCTAGGAAATGTTAGAGTAAATACTGGCAAGTGATTCAAAGCTCATTTGTTAAAATAGCATGGTATAAAACAATAGTAATATAATAATATAACAAAATAAAATGCACAGAATTAGACCTATCATCCAGTTGTATGTACAGTATCAATTCCAAAAGGACAGCCTCCTCCCAATAAGAAACAATGCGTCATATGTTCCACACCTCCACCATGGACAACTTATCCATTCAATTTCACCACTATGTTGAAATATCCTAAATCAAGAGGTATTAAACCTTTCAACACTATTAATATCTACACAATCTAGTTAATTTTCATATTTTTCATACTTTTATGAGATTCTCATAAAAAATCCTAGGCTTCTCATTTATTAAGAGCCGCTGGTTCACTTATTACAGAGTGGGAAGAGTGGGAGTGACACATTCCAAACACTACCTAAGATCCTAAGGAAGAAACAGAATACAGAATAAACAAAGAAAAGAAGTCGACATTCGTCTTAGGTTCAAGATTTCATCACTTCACACACACACACACACACACACACACACACACACACTCCCCCCCCCCCAAAAAAAAGAAACAAAAACAAAAACAGAATTAGCAATTATTAGCTAAAGAGGTAAGAGATGCAGAATGGTTTATTTATAGAGCTGAGCTCTTAATCCAGATGGCCTCAGTTAAAGTTATATCTCTACTCTTTCTAACAGGATGACTTTGGGTAAGTTAGTCAACTTCTCTTAACCAAGCTTCAACGTCCTTATCTGTACAAATGGGTATAGTAGTACCCACATCTCCTAGAATTATTGGGGGGTATACTGATTTATTTTACATAAAGTTCTTTGAATATTGCCTAGAATTAGTGTTAGCTCAAGAAATAATTATTTTCTTTATTCCTTTGCTTATTACAAGAAACTTTTCTCAATTAATTACTCCTTTTTTTCCTTCTATGTCAATCTCTCTTCTGCACTGGTTGCTCCCTTTTAGTCTGATTTTCCCAAAGTAAAAATAAATGTTCCTTGAAGTATGCTTCTAACTTAATCTACCATCCCATCTTTCTTCTTTCCTTCCTGCCACACTTCATTAAAATTTCATTCCTCCAAAATGGAATCTGTTCTTAGACCTCTGTCATCTTACCACTAGTGTATCACTGAAACAGTTTTCAAGAAATTCACCAATGATCTCTTAGTTCTAAATGCATTAAGCCCATGCCGAGTTTCACCATCATTGTCTTTGATGAGCTTTTTTTCTTCCTCATCCTCTTTATGGAAACCTACTCCTCCTCAGTCACTTAAGTGGTTTGTTCCTCCAGTTGTTGCTCAATTATAGTCATTCCCTTAAGCCTCTACCCTCAGCATCTTTAAATTCAACCTACATACTTTCTACCTCGGAATATCTTTTACTCAGTTATATGGTGCTAACTTTCAAATTTTCTCAGCTAGATGTGGCCTATTTCTTGCTTTTCAGTTGCCAGTTACATTGACATTTTCACGTGGATGCCCCATCGGCACCTCTGTCTCAGCATGAGCTTTCTCATTTCTTGATTTTCTGATTCATCCCTTATAATGCTGGCAGATTTAGTATTCATCTTTTAATACACACCTCAAATAGAACCTCCTTTACAGAACCTTCTAAGAGCTTCAAGTTAAACTTTATTAGTACTTTACTCTTTGAATCTGTCTCTTATTTATAGTTATTTTTTATCTATATGTCAATTTTTAACTCACTAATGACTGCAAATTGTTGAGAGCTCAAAACATCATTATAATTTTTAATATACTTCAAAAATGACATGATGAAAAAAAACCTGATCTGGTTTAATGGATGATTGCTGAATTGGATCGCTGAATGTAAAGGAAGACATTCTCTCTTAAAATGAGATCATAGGGTGATGACATGATTTGTACAAAAACATATAGAAGCATGGTACAGTTAAAGACCCTGGCGTAAAAAATAAACAAGATTTAATGACTATGATAAAAACAGACAAGATGAATATTTACATGTACATTTGTATCTAAAATGTGCATACATATAATTAAATATATAAAATCTTAAAAGTATGTAATTATGCACATATATGTGTGCAATATATAAAATATATTTTTTCACAGTATTTCAGCTATGCCATTACCTGTGCTATTTTTGTGATGATAGATCCTGGAAGGCAACAACTAAAGATGATTCATCCTAGAATAATATTATGTGCTCAAGGGCATTTGAGAAAAATTATTTTTAAATTGTTACATATGAATCAAAAGGCTAAGAAGGACTGAGAAAGTCATCTACTTTATAGCCCTGCCTCAGGGTCTAAAATTTTTACATTCTATTGAAATGATCAATTAATATTCAGAGAAAGAGAATATTCATAGAGTTCCTGACAATGTGCTTCATGATCTTCCTAGATTGTTATTTTTTCAAAATTTCCTACATTCTCAGTGTAAAGAGTTCAAAATTATCTGGTATGTTGACCAAAGCCACATTGGCTAACTAGATAAATATCTGTTTTCATTTTTTAAAAAGAAAATACTATCTTCTAACTTTGGAACTATGTTAAAATTTTTCTTATTAGACATTTTATGTTATTACATATAATACTTTGTGTTACAGAATTAGATTTTTTTCACTTTTAATATATCTGTTGAAAACATTTTGATGAACTTTATGTCCAAAACAGAATCTGAGTTTTGACATTTAAAGAACTTGTCAAATAATATACATATACATGCATCTTTACAAAAACTATTTTTCTTCTGTATGTATTCAGAGATTATGAAAACATAAGCAATATATTTGATTTTAAGTATCTATTTTACCGTTTACCACTGTTACCATTCAAAATGTACACTTTCCTTTTAAGGTTGAGCAGCAACATTGGAGAAAGTCATAATGCCTTAAAATAATCAATAATTGGTAAATGGCTTCATAATTGGCACAAAATACAGTTTCTAGAAAAGGTACATTTCTTGTCTAAGCCTCTCAGAGTTATTCAAATTGAGAAGCCATGTGATGGTTGCCTCTAGGACATAGCTTGAATGGAATCTTGAAGTCGTCCTCCTAGACCAATTTCCACAAGAGATTATTTTACAACCGGAGACCTCCACTGGAATCAATCCTTTGGGTTAATGCCTTCTAGTATCTGTAATAATAGGAGAACTAAATACTTGTTGAAGAATTGAATGCATTTTTAGACATGCAGAAGAAAAAGTGCGCATAACTATCTGCTTCTTTTACAATTAAGAAAAGCAAAATTCTGCAATTTTATTCCAACCAAACTTAAAATGCCAAGTGGTATTTAAACATCATGAAGGCACATTTTAGATGGGCTCTGTAAGAGGAGATGAGCAGGAACACATAAAAATGCAATGCAATAAAGTTGGGTCCTTCCTAAAATTGTTCTCTAATATCTGGATGAGAAGAAATCAGAAACTATTCATGCATGTTTTAAGCAAAAAAAAAAAAAAAAAAAAAAAAATTTAAAAAAAATGGTCTTTCAGCTATAATAAACTCCAAGCAAAAGTAGAAATGTAACCTGAATTTTAAAGTAATTTTTTTTTGATTTTCTAACTTATGAAAAAGGAAATGAAACAGGCTCAATCATATTATATCCAAAAAGTCTGCTAAAATGTGACCTTTTATCAACTAGTTTTTCAATAGTTCTGTAATTACAAATTCTGGTCTTGATTTTTCTACATATTTCCCATTCAATCACCTCTGGGATGGAGGTAAGCAAATAACCTTTTTGCTTGTAGAGTAATGCTAACGCTGGCTGAAAGCCTAGGCCTTAGTGTGTTCCATCCCTCAAAATGGGGAAAAAGGTGTAGAAATGTTACTGTTACAGTAACAAATAAAGATTAAAAAAAAAAAGTAATAAAGTGGATAGGAGAACCCTCTCACTAAACCATTAGTTTTAAGAATTTTTGAGTATAAACTTGACAAAAAATGGAGTATAAAACATACTTTGTAGTTTCTCATTCTTCCTACAGGCAAAGAAAGGTAATTCAAAGTATTACCTCTCTGTTTATCATTAGGGATTAAAGAGAGCCCCGGACAATTTAACAAAAAACAAAATATATATATATATTTTCACATCATAAAGATATTTTCCCGCAGTGCCATTCACTAAAGTTAAATTTGGATCCAATAGCAAACTCTTTCTGGACAGGTAATACCCTCTCCTTCTCCCTGGCCTATTCTTGGCATCTCTCAGCTCAGGTTTACAGCCCACGTGGCTGGCAGAGGTTACAATTCCTTTAGGCAACTGTGCTTCTGCCTGGAGTTAATGCTTGCTACTTAAATCAGATGACTTTTCCATCCATCTGCTACAGAGGGAGAAGGCTACACTGGAGCAATGGCGTTTTATAATCCCTCTTTGCTCTCCCTTCTGGGTTACTATTATCTATTATTCCATCTATTTCCCCTAAAGTGGAACTCTAAGACACCTGCATACTTTCTTCGTCCTCTATGAAAAACCTTTTATGAACCTCATGATCTTTTTTTCAGTTACTGAGGATACATAGAATTACATATGAACTCCCTGCTTTACTTATTTAATTCAAAGTATTACTTCTCTGTTTATCATTAGGGATTAAAGAGACCCCAGGGCAATTTAACAAAAAACAAACAGATCAAAACAAACAAAAAAACAAAAATCAAAATTAAAAGCCCCTTCAAATCATCCTTAAAAAAAAAAAAAAAGGTTATTTTCTTCATATTCTACCTTTGTGCAATTTCACCTTTGTTCCAATGATTTCTAGGAGTATCTCAAATCAAAGTTTATTTTTCTTTCATCACCTTCATAAAATCAGGAAATCTTCTATTCATTCAATAAAAAAACAAATATTTAGCACATATTAAGATCTAGGTGACAGGAGTATAATAGGGAACTAAAAAGATAAAAATTACTACCTTCATGAGGTCAATAGATTTTTGTCTTCCTGTTTCCATGTCTCTATCAATTACATCTTTATAAAGCATGATTCAACTATGCTATTTCATTGCTCAAAAATATTTAATGGCTTTCAATTTTTACCAAATAAGAAACAAAGTCTAAGATCCCTACCATTTTCCTAAGCAATCTCATGCTGTTCTTCAAACACTCCTTATATGTTACCACTTCAACACCCTCCTCTAGATATTCCCTTCTCTCCCATGATCTCTACTAATAGGTAATTACCAAGTTCAAATACTTTATGATGTCAGAATTAAATTTGTCCTATCTAGATTTCATCTATCTCATCTGTGCCTTACCTAGAATTTTATTCTTAATTTCTCTTAAGAAGTTTACATTATTCGTATCTATAACTATTTATATATTTATCTCCCTAGTACACTGGAACCTTTTGAAGAGAGTCAATATGGTTTATTCACTTTTTCAACCTTCTTCACCATTCGGACCTCTACTAAAGCATGGCATATAGATAGTTCTCATAGAATTGTGAATGAATTACTCCATTATTGCTATGTAATATTTGCATAATTCTTTAGGTTTCCTAGTCTGTACTATATATGGATTTCAGATACAGAGATTAAAATAAGTATGATTTAAGAGAGGAACATATAAAATAATGGAACTAAATATCTAGTCCACCTAGAAAATATGAAGCTTAATTTTCCTTATGAATAACCTGCATCCTATAGGAACAAGTTGGGACTCTAAAGAAATGAGCTTATTCATTCTACAAAGATGCTTTCTGGGACAAAAATGAAAGAGTTTGTCTGCTGTACATAGAAAAAAGAGATAAAATAAATGCTTGAATGATTCAGATTTAGATTTAGTGAAAATTTAATTAATAAGATATACCACCTAACATTACCCCTGACAAATCTTAGGGGACCACATCTTTGGTGTCTTTTGGAACCAGGAGGCAGATATACCTTATTATGATCCTTGCATTAAGTTCATTATCAAGTGATGGGGCTATTTTAAATTATAATTCTAAATTATAAGTCTATAGCCAAGTTAGGCCACTAAAATTTCAGAGCTGAAAAATGGAAAATTATTTTGAGAAATTACTTTGTAAGGCTACTTTACTGTGACTCAGTGTACTGAAAAGACACCCTGCTGAGGTTTTCTCAAGTGCCCATTAACCTTCAGAAAATTGGGAACTAAATTACTCATGAAAAAAATCTGACCTAATGATTTCTTCCATTTTCTGTGTCCTAGTTAGGCTCTCAACCACTTGATTTCATTTTATACTAAATCTCAATACATGCATTATTGCTCAAAGGAGGAGACACATGGAATTTTGGGTTAATCTGTTAATTGTCTATGAGGGTCTCTTTTGGGCAAGAGGTTCAACAAATTTAATTGCAGAACATGGTACAAAGTTGTACTAAAATGAAAGTTCAGAAAATATCTCAAAACATTTATAATAATATGATGCTCCTTCTATCAATGAACATTGCAAAAATAAGAGCAATGACAGTGAATATTACATTTGTGTTCATCATCTTTTGCCACTACCGATCAATCTATTTTTATGTCATGCGATAGCTGCTTTCTCGTGTAATTCTACCTCTTTCATTCCTTTTTTTTTTTTTTTTTTCAAAAGTAGATCATCTAGACTTTAGTTCCTCTAGACTGGTTTTCCTGGGAAAACTCATGAATCTCCAAATTTCCATTTATCCTTACTATAAGTATTTTCCAAATATCTACTATATGCATTGCTTCTTAAGTTAGGAACCATGGAGGATAAAATATGTAATACAAAATATTCTTTCTAATGAAAATGTAAAATGTGATTGAATATACATACAAAATGACTTTTATGGAGGTTCAGATAGTACATGTAATCTGGGCAATTGTATTACCTGGGTTTGTCAGAAAGATTTTGATTTGAATAGTTTCTAATTCAGCTGTCATTGGTTTCTACAGCCTGAGAACAATTTCAACTAAAATTTTCATAACTAGATCAGCCTCTTTGTTAACAACAACAAAAAAAATCTTAATTTTAATGAATGCTTAATACATTGAGTAGGAAAATGTTTTTCAGTATGGTATTATTAAAAATAATCTCATTTGTGTTCAAAATGGAACCTTATTTACAGATTCCTTTTAAAGGTTATTGGTTTCTCAGTCTCCCAGCTTGGGCCCTAATAACCTGTAAAATCATCTTCAGTGGGGTGTTGGTGTGGTTGAAGATCAGCTTGCAGCTGCAGAGCTCTGTGGTCTTTCTGAGTGTCTTTTTGCCCTGAAGCTGGGTATCATGCTTACATTTCTCATTTAGCTAATTGGCACTTAGGTCTTATGAATTGAATTGCCCTTTCTTAGTCAGATAATTGAAGCAGTAGAGTCTACTCTTAGCTCCTCTTCATTCAAGCATCATTTCCACACTGAAAATTACATGTAAAATAACTATCTCCTCTGTCAAGAATTGGAAATATGATCTGTCTTGTAATTATTTATCTCTCTCCTCTGGGTAATTCTGCAATATTCTTCCACTGGTGGCTTAGATGACTTTAGGATTAACTATCAAAAAGTGATGTTGATGCAGTTCTATATCTGGGGAGGTAAAGTTGTCAACTAAGCCTGAGCAGATGACAGTGGGTCTTATTATTATCTTAAGCCTCAGACTATAACATAAAGAAAAAGAACGTGGATTTTATAGTTATAAACCTCAAGTTCCAAGTTCTAACTCTGCTCTTCAGTCTTAACTTGTCCTCTGTAATAGAAAGATGACAATAGAATATCTATGACAATTCGATAAGGATATGAAGTGCTTGGCAAATGTAATGTAGTAAGTGCTCCACAAATAGTAGCAATAATGATAATAGGCCAGGTAGGTTTAAAAACACATAAGTCAACATCAACACCATGTATACATATCCATGGCACACACACAGTTTTAATTTGTACCATAAATACTCATCTATTGTATGCATTGATAAAAATAGGAGTCAGAAAACTTTTTCTATAAAAATTGACATAGAAATTATTTTAGGTTTTGTGGGACATAATGTGTCTATTGCAACTTCTCAACTGTGCTGTTGTAGCATCAAGGCATCCATAAATAGTATGTAAATAATATGCGTGGCTATGTTCCAATAAAATTGTATTTATAAAAAGAGTCTGTTGGATTGGCCACTGAACTAAATGTAGATTGTTGACTGCTATGGATTGAATGTTTGTATCCTCCAAAAAAGTTCAAATGTTGAAGCTTAATTTCCAAGGTGATGGGTTTTGGAAGTGGGGCCTTTGGAAGGTGATTAGATCATTAGGGTGTACCTTTCATAAATTAGATTAGTGCCCTTGTAAAAGACACTCCCATACAACACTAAAATCAATTCCTGAAACAAATAGTTGATCAACTAGACTTAATTAAATTTAAAACCCCTTCTCTGTAAAGACAATGTCAAGGCAATGAGAAGATAAGCTGCAGACTAGGAGAAAATATTTGCAAAAGACACATCTGATAAAGGACTATTACCAAAATATACAAAGAGCCATTAAAACTCAACAATAAGGAAACAATCCGATTAAAAATGGGCCAATTGCCCAAATATATACCAAAGAATATATACAGATGACAAACAAATGATGCTCCACATCATATGTTATCAGGGAAATGAAAATTAATACAGCAATGAAATACTATTACACACCTATTCAAAGGGCCCATTGTATGCATAGATCGACATCATTTTATATCAGGGACTTAAGCATTTGCAAATTTTGGTGTTTATAGTGGGGCCTGGAACCAATACCCATCAGGTACCCAGGGACAACTTAAGTTCTCAGGGAGTCAAAAGTTATAAGCAGATACAGAGCATAGAGGAACTCTCGTACACCGACGATGGGACTGCAAAATGGTATAACTTCTTAGAAGGTAGTTTGCTGTTTTGTGGTTTTTTTTTCTTTTTCTGTTTGTTTTTTTGGGTTTGTTTGTTTGTTTGTTTGTTTGTTTTACAAAACTAAAAATACTCTTACCATATGATTCAGTTATCATGCTCCTTGGCATTGACCCAAAGGAGTTCAAAATGTATGTCCACAAAAACCTTGAACACAAATGTTTATTGTAGCTTTATTTATAATTGCCAAAAACTTGGAAGCAACCAAGATAGTCTTTAGTAGATGAACAGGTGAATTAACTGTTGTAGTTCCAGATGATAGAATACTATTCAGTGCTAGGAAGAAATGAGTTGTCAAGCCATAAGAAATAAATGGAAGAAGTTTAGATAAACATTTAGATAAGTGAAAAAAGCAAATCTGAAAAAGCTACATATTATATGATCCCACCTATATGTATTCTAGAAAACCAAAAATACAGAGACAATAAAAAGACAGTAAACAATTTGTCAGGGGCCAGGGGGTAGAAAGAGGGATGAATAGGCAGAGTATAGGAAATTTTTAAGGGCAGTGAAAATACTCTGTATGATATAATAATGATGGATATATGTCATTATATATATCTTCCAGACCCATGAAACATAAAACATTAAGAGTGAACCCAAAGGTAAACTATGGAGTTTGAGTGATTATGATGTGTCAATGTTGGTTCATCCAATGTTGGACAGGTAAAAAATGTACCACTCTGGTGAGTGATACTGATGATGGGGGAGGTTATGCATGTGTGGGGTTAAAAAGTATATGGGGAATCTTTGCTTTTCGCTCTCCATTTTGTTGTGAAACTAATACTGATGTTAAATGAATGAATGAATGAATGAATGAATGAATAAAATTTTAAAAAAGGAGCTCCCAGACAGCTCTTTCACTCTCTTTCTGCCAAATTAGCAGGAAATTGGCTCTCACCAGACACAGAATCTGACAATGCCTTGATCTTGGACTTCATACCTTCCAAAACTGTGAAAGATAAGTTTGTTGTTTAAGCAACCCAGTGTATGGAATTTTTATTATAGCAGCCTGAGCAGACTAAGACACTATCCTTGTCCTAAATCACTTACAAATTGTCACAAAAATCTTCAGTAGAGATATCTCTAAGAAAATGTCTCTAGATCCAACTAGTAAAATGACTAATGCCTGTCCATAATAAAGTTTTATTTAATAAATTAGAGTACATAATGATTTTTTAAAATAAAAAACAAGCAAAGATTAAGTTAAAAGCAATTTTCTTTATCCTGACTGTCTTACTTTCTTCTTTTGTGTTAAAATAATTGAGGAATTGATAGTGACAGATGATGTCATTATTTTTTAATGATTTTATTTAATCACATAAAAAGCTGGCTCTATCCACTAATATAATTAGTGTTGGTCAAACAACAGAAATTACATGGCCAACACAGGTAGTGAAAAATTAGTACTTTAACTTCTGAATGAAAATACTTTATTATTAGAGTGTAAAATTATATTTCAAAATTGATGAGGGACTTTAAAGACTTTTAGTCTAACCCTTAACCTATGTATGAATTGTCTATCATACTTCATATATTCCATATGTGAAACACCCTCTTGGACACTTCTAATCTCATTATCTCAACAAAAGCTTGTTTTATTTTTACAGTTCTACTGGAGAATATTCTCTTTTACATAAAAATAAAAATCTATGTTCCTGTAACTTTTAGAATGTAAGTGGTCTTTTGTCCACCTTCCAGGATCACACATAAACAACTAAATTCTTATCATATTACACTCTTTTGATATTGGAAAACAGTTCTCATCCGCAAAGTAAAATAGAACAAAACCAAAAACTTCTCCTCTACTTACTAATATAAAATACTCCCATTCTTTCCATTTTTTCTTAATTTCCATTAATTAATTAATTAATTAAGATTGCTATAAAAGAAGAAATTATAGATCGATGACTTATTATTGAAAACATGTCAGTTCTCCCTATTTGATCCTTATCTCTGTGGGTTTCTTGTTGTTTTGTCAAGGAACTTTTCATAAGTTTCACATGTATTTACATGGAAGAATAATAATCCAAAGGAGCTACGTCAACTTGAAAAAAACTGCAGGGGATGGTCATCATGCAACAGTGAAGGTATGCTATAAAGTCATTTCAGTAAAAAGTAGGGCAAAGTGCAGAGACAATTATATTAATGGAAGAGAATAATTCACTTAAGACAGTATACCTTAGTTTAATAAAGAAGGAATAAACTGTTACATGATGTTGGGGAAGCTGTTCCACCACATAGAAAAAATTACTGTGGAATCTTTTACCTTATGCTATATATAAAGATCTTGACAGATTAAATAAATAAATTTGATATATAAAAATATGAAGGTAATAGAAAAAAGTATAGCAGATTATATTCGTGATCTAAGAATGAAAAATGAAGAGTGTAAAGTAAAAAAAAATAATTGCTCAACCACATCACAGTTAAAGACTTTTGTTTAGTAAAAGAAAATATAAGCAAAATTATACAGGTGACAGACTGAGAGGATCATTTTAAGTTTCTAAGAAAAACAAGGGGGTTTTAAACAAAAGAAAGTTCAAGCAAAATTAACAGAAACTAGGAGAAATCATTTAAAGTATCTGAGACAAACAAGGATTAATATTGTTAATATACAAAGTGTCATTAATTAATTAAAAACACTAAAATTAAAAACAGAAAAACAGTCAAATGTATTAAAAGAAAATACTCAAAATATGAAATCTGCATAATTTATACTATGTATGACTAGATGCTCAAATTCACTGGCAACCAGAATATTCAAATTTAAAAGTGAGATATCACCTTATAAGATTGGCAAAACCCACAAAGTTGTACAACAATAAATTTTGGCAAAGATGCTGAGGAATGGAAACATTTAAACACTAACATTAATATAAATTTAGAACCCCCAAATAGTTCTATATGTATTATGAAAATACATTCGCATTCATGAATCTATAGTGAGCACAGAAGATGTGGGATAAAGCAGGAGAGGGAAGGAGATTGAGAATAAAGGATGAAGAGTAAACATAAACTAAAAAAGGTTATATGTGCGCCAATGACAGTGTGTTTGAACTGAAGAACAGTATTATCTGGTTGTGCATTGGTGTTCTAAAAATTAGATAATAATAATAGCAACAATGACAATACCAAGTGGAAGTGTAGCAGATTTGAATTAAATTTTAAATATTCCAAGATTATTTAATTATAAGACAGATGTGAAATTACATTTTGAAAAGAAAATATATGCCAACAATTTGCAGTAAAAACGTCTAAACTACTTCCTAACCAGTAAGAAAAAGAGTTACCTAGAATTCTAGAAGGACATTCTACAGGACCAATGCATTCCATTAAAAACTTAATGTCAAGACTAACTTGAGAAAGAAAGAAAACTACTTTCAATATATTTTGGTTTTCTAGTTGATTTAGTCATTTGTGAGCCCAGCCCCAGTCATTTGAAAGTAAATATTGCTGGTAGAATACTTGCAAGAGATGTTGTGATATACTCAAACCCAGGTTTCAGGGGCAATGAGGTACTTAATTTCAAGGAATAAATGATTTTACAGACAAGGTAGGAAATGGAACAGAGAATTAATAAAGAAGCTAAGAATAGAAAGATATGAACAGATTTGACTAAAAGGAGCAAAAAATGAACAAGTCTAGCTTCTAAGATTCAAGATATGTAATGTAATTATTAACAGAAAATGATGTCTATGAGTAATAAAAAGAAATTAGTACACTAAAAACATGTTACATTACCTTATAGAGGTCCATGTGTGGACCAAGAGGAAAAGAAACAAAATAACAAATTACTGCACATGATTTGCTGTCGGTCATGTTTTTGCCTATAATTTAGCATAGAACTTTGTGTCAGGCCTTATATAAATATTTACTTAATGAATACATAAAGTAATTAAATTCATTGTTTAGGACCATACGAATAAAGAGTTTAAGGTTACCTGGAGGAAGTAGTGGGATTTCTGATAGAGAATAGCAAACTTGGCAGGCTGTTTGAGTAAATATTTTTTTTTTGTCTAGATTATCTGGTTATACCTGAAAGACATTAAATACCTTAAAATCCATAATTTTTATGCAAGTATCAGGTATCTCCAATTTCTCTACCTAAATTCTTAAGTGACTACCATTGAAACATTTTTTTTTTCCTATTAACTCTCCCTGAAGTTAACTACCAAATTCACAGGTAAATCAATCGTCCTCAGTGTATGTTCTCTATTCTGCCACTTCTGTCACAATATTCACACACTAGCACCTTACCTAAAAATATACATATATTCACAAATACATATATACATACATATATGTTTACAAATTTCTAAATTTTTAAAAATAAATTCATAGATATTTTCTGCAGTTCCATTCCTCTTTTAATTACATGGCAGATTCCCTCTCTAAAAGGCCTTACAGTCTGCCTTGGTATCAGCCATTAAAAATGGAATATTGGTTGTCTCAATTATGTAAAAAGCTTATCTGATTCTCAGGTCACTCAAGTTTCCAACCCTCTTCCGAAAATAAAGGATATAGCTAGTGTAAATGATTCCGATGCATTACTGGCTTTCAAATGACAATTAAATTGAGTGTAGGAGGGAGGCTATCTTCCTTAAGACTATTTCCTCTAGTGAGTAGTAAAATACGTCAGCTATTTATCATATAAAGGGGCAATTGACTTAGTGACAAATAGACATACTTGTGGAGAGCTATTCTGAAGTCAAGAATATAAATCTCATTTAAAAAAAAAAAAAGTGAAGTATTTCCTGTATAGATATTTACCAGAAGGGATCAGATACCTTAGATAGGCAGATCGGTCAGTTAACCTTCTCCCACTAAATCCAGCTCAATATAGCAAATAGAACCATTATTAAAGCATATAAATATAAATGTTGAAATCCCTTAGTGTCACCTCTGAGTGAAAATAGAAGCCTAGGGAAATTTTCTTTCATTATCTTTATGTAATAATTGAAACCATTTAACAGAGGTGTTGGGATGGGTTGATTCCTCATTTTTATAACATTATTTTTACTTCTACCCCACACATACTACACCCTTCACCCTGGATTTTCGCATATAAGTTTGTCAGAGATATCTAGGTTACAAAATTTTAGAGAAAAAAAAAGTTGGAAAGACTGAAACTACTTCTAGTTTTCAGGTCTTTTCATATCCAATTTTGTAGGGTACATTAAGTCTGCTAATATCTTATGTTCATTTAAGATTTGTAATTTTGGAAATGCTTTCATGTTATTTCATCTTGTCCTCAGACAAATGTAACTTTCTCTATTCTGGTACAATAAGATTAAATTCCAATAAGATTAATTCCAAAGCACAAGAGTGGACCCCTGAGAGAAAACAATTCTCCTGTCTCCAAGTCCAGTGCGCTTTTCATCTTCCTTACTTCCTTCCTTTGTCCTACAGAATCCATGACCGCACACGATTATCATTTCAAGGAGAGTCGTTCTCTCCGATGTCCATGTTACAAGATTCTTTCTTGAGAATCAATTACTTTGGTTTACAATATAGTCCGTATGGGCAAATGTGAAGCTAATTCCTGATGGAAAATAAAAGCAGATCTGCACTTACTCACTGAGGTAATATAAGTATCTTCGTTCTTATACTTTTTAAAAATAGAGATTTAATAAGTATTATTGATAAAAATGGTGTAATGTTGAGAAATCAAACTTTCAACTACATAGCTGCATCATACCACATAGAAATATTTTGGAAGTGTACTGCAATGTTAACTTGGAAAAAGTTCTTCTCTCCAGGCAATGGAATCATGTATGGTGTTCTTTTTCTTAATTTTTCACTCTTAACTATAATTCTCATATTTTTCAAAACTAGCATATATTTCTTTGAGAATCAAAGAAAAAAATCACATTATGATAATTCTTTCCTCAAGAATGCATCAGTGATGTGGGTCGTAAACTCTGTGACATATGATGCTCCTTCACTCTTGTACTTTTAATTAAAAGGTAGACTGCTATCTTTTGGTATGTTTTAAACAAATGTCAGTCTTAGATGAAGGAAGAGATATGATGATATACTGAGACCTTGTCAATGACTTATGATATCTATATCCTGGAAAAAGTAGATGAAAAGTTCAAAGGCTATGTCCTTTGATTTTGTATGTTTATGTATTTGAGTGGGTTTATTAGTTATTATTTGACTAAGTTCAATGAAATGCATTTTCTGCCTTTAAAATGTTTTATTACTATTTTCAGAAAATAATATCAAGGGGCCATTTCATTCTTACACGATGGCATAACTTAAAACAAATGAAATGAAACAAAAATATTTTTACTTTGGTATGAAAAGAGGAAACTGTCTCTAAAGCTCTAGTACGTGGAAGATGATAACATACTTCTTATGATTCACACAAGAGAAGGAAAAAAGCCATTCAGAGACTGATCAAAGAAAATTATTAGAAGAAAACAGAATCAAAGATTGCACAAGGAAAATGGAAGCAAACTAGACAAAAGGCTCACCATAAACATTATAACAGGATCATAATACTATTGTTTTTCTGGAAACCAATAAAAGTCTAACTTAAAATAAGAAGGATACTTTCACTATGTGCTACCAAAATATACTTATATGACCCAAAAGTAACAAAAGACATTTGTAATAGCATCTGGAATGAAATATTCTGATTCAATATGGAGAAGGATATTTAATTAAAGAAAGAGTCTTCCTTTTTATCACTATCATCAAGATAACATAATTGTTCACTGAATCACCATTTGGCAAATTTCATTTTGTACAGAACACTAAATACAATATTATCTCAATATAAATATACTAATAACGGATGCCGGTAAACTACATAGCAACAGTGTCTCTTAATTTATTATTTTTCATTTAATTGCTTAAACTTCAGTTTCTTTAAAAATAAAATGGACATGATAATAATAGCATATTTTCTTCATATTGCTA
Source organism: Rousettus aegyptiacus (assembly GCF_014176215.1). Lineage (NCBI taxonomy): Eukaryota > Metazoa > Chordata > Mammalia > Chiroptera > Pteropodidae > Rousettus > Rousettus aegyptiacus. The sequence goes on from NW_023416284.1 coordinate 48,883,339, forward strand.
CTAGAATATATAATATAGCATACTGAAAGCACTGACTGTAGTATCTACCATGAAATAAATACTAAGGAAAGATCTGGTCTCTGACATCCTGTCTTTGACTGCTACTTGGGGCCTCAGATTTGCATTCATATTTCCTGTCCCTGGAATAGGCTATCCTCTCCATCCTGCTGCATCTCCTGTGAAGAAATTTTCTGCCTCAGCTATAGCTCCATTTCATGGAATCTGATCAGATAGTTCCAACCTCACTTTTACAGTTTCTGGAGAGCGGTTCCTTTTACAAATTTACAACTGACAAATTGTTGTGTTGACCATTTTCTCCACCAGCATGTCAATACCGTATCTATTTATTAAATCAGAATACTGTAAAATAACAAATTTAAAACTATACCACTCCTCCCTCCTCAAATAGTTGCTCACCTTTAACATTCACCAAGGATTAATATAGAAACAGCCGTCAGAGCCCTGTTGACCATTTAGTGTCTCATAATTACAGACACAACATCTGCATATAAAAATTCCTCTCAAAGCTCACAGAAAAATTTAGTCTCTCTTGATAAAATGTTCTGCTCCCTACTTTTGGGCAACAAGCTTTACGTAAGCCATTGCATTAATCTCTTTGCTCTGTTTGTTAATAAACTCAGATTTAAGTTATTTTCTGTGCTATTTGTTTTCCCAGAAAGCTTGTCTATTGCTTAATTTTTGTCTTTCATACTTCGATAAGCTTTGGTTTGATTGTATCTCAAAGTGTTTTTTTTTTTTCTTTTTTAATAGTCAGATCATGGCTGTGTCTGTGTGTGCACATGTATGTAAATTTCATGTATCTGTATTTTAGGACAATGTAATAAGGCAGAATGTTATATTTCCTATCTATAGAACTTAGCTTAGAAGTAAATTCACAGAATTAAATGACTTTGGAGGAGGTAATACCTTATAGAGTCTCATACACCTTCATTTTAAAGATAAGAAAGTTGTACTTTTAAGAAATTAAGGGGCTTGCCCAAGATTCCATAGTGAGATGTCAGGGCTTACATATATGACTATTTCTCTTTTCATTAACCATGTTACCTTGCTTTAGAAAGGATATCTTATCAAATAAGAATATAGTAAAATGCTTGATGTAAATCATTCTTGTTTTGTTGTTTTAGTTTTCTCTTTTAGCCTGCAACCTCCAACACAGAGTAATATTCGATGTTTTTAAGAAATTAAAGTGGTATCAGGTTTTATCTCATCGATAAGATATAAATAAACTCAGCTAAGGTCAGTAAGGAACATCCTTAGATCTGTTCATTTAATCTGCCATTTCAAATTTATTTATAGAGTTACTTATTTCACTTCTAAAGTATATATATAGTGCTTATTATAGTTTAGATGACAATATAACTTAAACACATCAAGACATGTATTTGACTCCTGGAACAGTGAGTGATCAACATTAACACAACAAATCCCCGTTAAGGGCATAAGAGACTCTGCTGAGTATGTCTCTAAAGATCAATATTATTAAATCACACATTTTCCCATTGTTTGACTTCCCAAATCTCAGACAGAGGCCTTATTGATTTTACTTGAGAACTTTTTCCCCCACCATTTGTTTCTTGTGCTTTCTCTACCCCCTGGATGTTGACCAAACAGTGACTTTTACCTTTCTAGGTGGGAGCTATTTGGCTTAGAGCTGATTCTATGGCTGTCACTCAGTGAAGGTCCATAGGCCTCCTGGGCAAATGTGCCAGCTCCCAGCTTCTTTTCCAAGAAAAAATCCTGCCTTGCTCAAAAGTAGCCAAATAAATTGGTTCAGAACAACATTCTTCCTGGAGAGAAGTCCAGAGATACATTTTCTCTATCAATAGAATAATGATATCAAGGATGTATTCCTTCTGAATTCTGTGATAAAAATTATCCTTGGTATAGATATGGAGAGAATTATGTGAAAGTACTAAAACCATGAGAATTTGATATTTTAAACTAAGAATTTGAAGGAAATTTAGTGGTCATTTGTTTCACTGGTTGACTGAAACTTAGCAAAATAAAGGGGAAAAAAAGAATGCATTTTAAAAAATTACTTGAAGAAGAAATGGAGAAACAATTCTCTATTGGAATTATGTAACAACTAGAAAGTACTAACCATAATATTAAATCCTGGACCTCTAAAGATCCTGCAGACCATATTCAGTATACTACCAAGGAGAAACTATATACCAAAAATAGGAGATGAAATTCTTTTATAATCTACAACAGGGGTCAATAAACTTTTTCTGTGAAGGACCAGATAGCAAATATTTTCACATTTGCAGACCAAAGGGTTTCTGTTGCAACAACTCAACTTTGCTGTTTCAGCATTAAAGAAACCATGGACATTACAAAAACAAGTGGCTATGATCCAATAAAACATTAATTACAAAAATAGACAAAATAAGGAATTTGTTCCACAGGTTTTATTTTATTGACTCCTTAGCTACAGGAAATAAACAATTTTGGTCTTATTGACTAGATAGATAACCAGGTAAAAAGGTATCGAATGTAAGATTATAAATTATCCATTTTTACAGAGCGTTGTGTTTTATTTTAAATGTATGTCCCGAGATCAAATAGCAGAATTTTGTTTAATGTGATACACACACACACACACACACACACACACACACTAATTATACACTAAACAAATTTTATAAATTTTATGTTTACAATTTATGACTTTAATATGTAATGTGTATTATAATACCATATATACATTAAATAAAATGTTGCCATTTTGTCTCACTTATATTTTTAAAAATATATGTTAATGCAATAAAAGATGACAAGACATAGATTTAGAATAAAAAACAGTGCTATGTAAAAATGGTTAGTTGATTATAGATCTATATACTGCATTGGTTCTGTCTCTCTGGAGAACCCTAACTAATACACCGATCTATAAATAAAACCCTATGGTATCAATCATTAGTGCATCCTCTTACTTTCATAAGTGCCAGAATTCACTTAGGCAGCATTCCTGATAAGAGATTATGTAGTCTTTATTACTATTCCAGTAATAGGGAGTTTGCTACCTAATAGGGTCTCAATTCTATTTTACAATAGCTCTCATTGTTTAAAATGGTTCCAGAAAATTTTGGCCATTTTGAGATTAACATCATTCTATAACAGTAAGCCCATGGATTAGAAATTCTAATTATATTGGCAGCTCCATGTAGTCAGTACTTCACAGCCTACATGCTCCTTTTAGTGATAGTTAATAGTTTGGGCTTTGGGGTTTATTGAAACTGATTGCAAATTCTAACTCTGAAACATACTAGTTGTAGTCCTTGGGAAAGTTCTGAGTCCCAATTTCTTTAGCTTATACATGCAAATAATACCACCTACAATATAAGTACTTTTTTGAGGTTTGATTATGAAAATGAATAGAAGTTACCTGGCAGATAATACATGCTCTCCCCAAAATATTGCTGATGCCATTATTGTTGCCAGGGGTAATAGAATAAGAGATCAAATCATTACCCAAAGTCACCAGAAACATATTTTAGATTTTATCATTCATTCAATAATATTTTTAGGCACCTACCATATCCATATTACAAGCACAATGATAATAGGGATAGAAGTGGACTCAGCTTTTGTGGCTCTTAAACCCTAGCAGAGATAAAAAAAAAAACAACAACAACAAAAAACAGTATCTATATCCACATGAATCCTCAAAAGTAAGTCATAGTCAATGGGTTTGTTAAATCTCAGAAATCTGAATACTTCTGTAATAATAATAATAATAATATTATGCATCCCTATTAAAAATCACAGAGCTACGCACTGCACCTTTCATCATTCATGATAGAGAATCACTAGTCCTAATACTGTCTTCTGCCTGTGGACTCAACAAGATTCCTCCTTTGGTTTTCTAGTGATTATATGTATACCCTCCCTTATATTATGAGAACGGGTTGCTACTGTATATTTAGTGGGCCCATATCACCTTTCATGGATAGATTTCAAATTGTGGATACAAATAAAAAAATAATTTTAAAATAATAAAATTGAAAAGTAGTGTATAAAAAAAAAACTGATGCTGAAAGACAATCTGAATTGCATATCTTAATCTAGGCATGTGTGATGTTTAGTCTAGACACCATGATTAAAGATGATTATGTCAGGGCCTTAACAAGCTCAACATGTGTCCTTCTTCGCTTTAGTGGGGTTTGGAGAAATCATATTCTATTCAACCCCCTTACATCTGATTACCCTACCATCTGTAGGAAGAAATCCTAGAGAGGACAAATTTGCATGCTGAAGCTTAGCAGAGGTTGAGCTCCAATTCCATTACCAAACTACCTAAGTCAGAATTTAATTCCACCTTAACCCTTTCAGATTATAGTCTCAGACTGTGTATGGACTCACTGTATCACAAGTGATATTTTGAGAGATTCCACACACATTTAAGAATCTAACAAATTCATCAAGCACACCATATAAAAAAGATTATGTTTTGGCTTACAGGCTCAAATAGTATTTGACTGATTATTTTCCTCATTCAGAGTAAGCCAGTATACCTATTTCTGTACAAATCATTATACTTACTACTGTACAAGTGAGCCAGTATTCTCATTACTATCAACAGGTGTACAGATAGAAACATTTTTTTTTTCTATCTGGAAACCACACCAAATCACTTTGTTCCTTCTCTCTGATTTAACTCTGTGAATTCAACATATGCTCTGTAACATTTCAGAATGGTGATAGGAACAATTGGCAATATGTGATGGCTGCAGAGCAAAAGAACACCTGAGAAGAGAAAGGCTGATGTTTTTGAAGACTGCACCTCCTGTTACAGAAAACAAGGAAAGAAAAAGGATAGTGATTCCTTTGAGCAATAAACTGCCAGGTGACATTTCCAGGCTGGTGCCAGTCAGAGCGGCAGATGCCTGGGGTGATGAATTGGGCATAAAGCACACACAATTTCAGGGCAAAGCAATGGAACCAAACTAAGAGAGAGCATGTTATCAAAAAGAGGAGAATAGCAGCTTTTCTGAAAGAGCTGAAAGTGAGAAACCTCATGTTCCTCATAAATGACAGGAATGTTCCAATGACAGAGCTGAGAAAAGGGAGCTTGTGAGCAGCACACAATATACACCTGAGAGTTTCTAGCTCCTTATACACTCCGTGTTGGTCAAACAGAAGACTGCATCTTGGGCTGAAGAACAAAACATAAAAGAGACGGGGTATCGGTTTTATAATTGTTACTATTCTGGTTTGTTTTATGATCTATTGGAGTTTAAACGTTCTGCAATTACAAATGCTAATGATCCTTTTAACATAAACATTTTTGTGGAAAAAAATCATCCTTTAAGTTGGCAGAGGCAGCAAAGATGAACAAAATTAGCCATGTATTGATAATTGTTGAAGCCAGATGACAGGAACGTTGTTTGTTATATTATCCTCTTTCTCTTAGAAAACATCCCTCTCTTAAACCTTACACAACAGTTGAGAAAACATCCCATTTCTCTTCTCCCTGTCACCACAAAATTTCTTGGAAGAGACAAGCTTTCTCCACTTGTTCTCCACCCTGCCGCATACATTCTGTATTTAATACACCCATCTGGCCCCTTTTTGCACAGTTACCACAGTTTTCATTAATATCAAAAATGGTCTCTATAGCCAAACACAATAGATACCTTTCTGTCTATATCTTATCCTACCTCTAATTTCAATTCATTAAATCTCTTTCTAATTATTAAAGCGATCTCTTCTCTGAGCTTTACTCTTCTAGGTCACCTCTCATACTAGCAACTCTTCCTAAGCCTCTTTTCTTCTCATTTTCCAAATCTGCAGACATTGATCATGGACCTTCTTAGTTCTCTCTACTTTGCTTCCATAGTACATACAGACCTACAGTCATGACGAGCCTCATTTCTTGTCCTGGCCATTTCCTTGAGTTCGAGGCTCATATATCCAATTATTCACCGACATTTCATTTGGCTGTCTAATATGCTTTGTTACTTAACATGGTCAAAATAGAAATCTTGATATTTTTTCCATAATATATTTCTCTCCTGGTTTGCCTCATCTCAGTTAGCAACATGCCCATTTTCTGAGTTGATAAAGTCAGAAAACTAAAAGATATTCTTCATTTCCTATCTCTTAGGTCTTTTAGGTTTACCTGTATAACAAGAGATTTACCCTTTTTTCTTCATCTCCACCGCCATCACCCCTGTTAAAGTCAACATCATCTCTCACTCATCTACTACTACAGTGGTTTCGTAAATGATCTCCCTGCTTCTGCTTCAGGCTCTTTGTAGCTAATTTTCTAGACAGCACTAAAAACATCTTCTACACTTTAAAATGAAATCACATCACTCCTATGCACAAAAACTTCCCTGGCTTCCTTTTGCTTTTAGGGAAAAAAAAATCTGATCTCCTTACCATGGACTGCAATCCTTAGTTGATCTGATCACCTTCAGCTAATCTCCTACCTCATTTTAAGCCACTGTCTTCCCCTTTTATCAGCTTATTCCAGGCTCTCTAACTTCCGTTTTAGAGCATGACAACTTCTTTGCTGCCTTCAAGCACTGACAAATGCCGTGCTCTCCACTTAAAATGCAGTGCTGCCTGACACAGCGGCCTCCTTTCCGTCAGCTTCATGGCTCAGTTTAAAAGATAACTTTTCAGAGATGCCTTATTGTTGTAGTTTCGTTCTTTCATGTGTAATTGTTTCCTTCTTCACCTTAGTCTTTTCCAACAAGATTGTAAATCCCTTGAAGGTAGTAGCTGTATTTTTTAACTCTTACATCTGTATATTCAATGTTTAGCACACTGTCTGACATACAAGTGTTCAAAAGATGATTTTTAAAGAAAATCACTGTAAAATAAATATTTGTAAATAGCCATCATATAATGAGTTACAGATTTTTTACTTAAGCAATCTAGTTTTGCAAAACATGTAAGCCAGGCCAAACACTTTAAATCCCAGATGTGTTTGTATTATGATGAAATTAAGAGTTTGTCTGCTTTTTTAACATATGAGAGATATCCAAGAAAAATTTACTCTAGCAATAAGACTTATTAATCACTCAAGACAGCCCAATCTAGTGGAAATAGTTAGGAATTGACTAAGAAAATCTGTTGATTTCCTCATTTTTTGCATGCTGATCACTTTTCAGTCAGCTACTATCTTTACTTGTGTCTGAAAATTTAAAAAGTTTCAACTAAGGCTTTATTTGAAAGGTAAATATTCCTTTATACTTATCACATTTTAATAAACCAATCCAGAAGTTAACTGTAGACTTTTGGTTTATAGATTAAATAAATAGCAATGCTTATACAACTTTCCCCCAAATCAATTAAATGCCTCCTCTAAAACCAGCAGTATTCTACTGAGTCAAACACAGGGCTGAGAAGCCATTTTATCTCTACAGATACATGTTCAAAATCTGTAATTATTCCTTGTCATGTCGCAAATGGAAAAATAGAATATACTTCCATGAAATACCCTGTTGTAATCAACTCCACTGAGAGTCTTGCTCTGAGAGTTTGCTCCTTCTCTTCGGCTGGTTCCTTTGTCCTGTAATTGAATTGAATTTGCTCCTCGCCCCATTCCTTCTAGACAGCTTCTCATTTGAGGGCTCTGAAGATGTATTACACTAATATATCGTCAGAATGACAATGCTATGATGATGCATGGGTATAATACATCTTCAGAGCTCCAGCACTGTCCAGAAACAATACAGCTGGTACTGGATTAAATTCAAACCTAATATACAAGGAAACATTAAAAAAAAAAAAAAAAAACTGGCGAACAGGGAAGGTGAAAAAACTAAATAAAAAAGATATTTGAATGAACTTCATAATCCGGTATACTTCAAAGATAAGTTTTCAAGACTTTAGCATGGATTATTATTAATTTGTAAATTTATGCAAAACGATTCTCTATAAATTTCTGAAGATTACAATAAAACAGACTTAGACAAAAATACATAATAAATCTAGTTTTTTAAGTCTCAATCTCTCCAGCAAAGTGTACATTCAGAGTTTACATGTAATAAATGTTGCATTTTGACCTTTTTGTCCGTTTGGCAAAATTAGTCTCAATGTTTCAGGAGATAATTTCATTATGCATTATATTATGATACATTTCATAAATGTTGAATCTCTTCCCTCAGGACAAAATTCCTTCTGCAACATTTTCATAGAGGGTAGAAGTACTGCCTGTTGATAAAAAATATTCCATAATTTTTTTTTTAGAAACTTTAACAGGCTGAAATTGGGTTGCATAGTAAACTAGGATTAGAGAATTTATAGACAACAATGGCGATAATAATAGTAGACAGAAAAATAGGGTACCATTTATTCATGATCTCCTGGTCACAGTGTCCTTTATATCCTTTACCTTGGCTTTGTTTGTGTTAATAATCATACCAAAGTCTAGAGAGACTTGCTCCTTTATTATGAGGGCAATCCCTTAGTAATATATAGTTATTTAAAAGACTCTTTTCTTTCATTCTTTATTTTTATAGATTTTTTTTTCTACAGCACAGAATAAATCTAAAAATAAAAAAGCACCCCTTCCCTAATATAGCGTGTTTCTTTTCATTCCCCTCTCATCAATTACTCTTTATTAAAATTTGACTAAATAATTCAAACTTTTGTTTTTAGAAGTCATTCCAGTAGTTGCCCTAGTAAACAAGCCCTCTTCTACTTCCTATGTTATCTTGTACAAAATAACATCACCCCAGTTTAGAAATGCAATCACTACACTCTATTTATCTGATTTCAATCACATAAGAACACAGTATTTATCGTTGCTATCTTTTATTAACTGTCCTCAAGCAACTTTTATGTAAAGGTAAACTATAAAATAAATTTTAATAATAGCTAAAAACTTGGAGCTCTTAACTTTGGCTGGGTATTCTTTTAAATTATTTATCCGTAATATCTCCTTTATATAACAGCCCTGTAATATTATTATTATCATCTTGATTTTGCAGATAAAGAAACTGAGGCACAGAGAGCTTAAGAAATTTGTTCTGGTTAACACACGCAGTGAATGGCAGAGCAGGAATTTGAAACCAAATAGTCCAAGTACTAACCATGTCTTTTTAAACACTGTGCTACATTGCCTTGATGAATAAGAGCTGAATAATTATAAAAATGTTATTAGCTTTTTCTATAATGTCTTTGGTAAATAATCTATTCACAAAGATTATTAATAAAAATATTTATTGGTAATATTGATTTTTAAATATTAATCAGTTAATGTTTACTGATCACATAAAAATTTATAGTATTCTAAAATAGTATGTCATCTAACAGTTATTTATTGAGCACATACTATGTAGTTATATTTGCCTCAATTATGGATCTTAAAGAGATAACATACAAAAAGTGAGAGGAATAATTGTTTATCATAGTTTTATTGATCTGTAAACCAAGATTACTAAAATTATTCTAATTTCCCATTAGACAATTATTCCATTATGATCAAGTTAGTCATAAATATATAATTTTAAAACAAACTGGATTATAATTAAAATTCGGTAGCAATATATCTATTTCGAGTAAAGAAAATAGCTATAATATTCCTTTACACTAGACATCATAACTTCTCTATTAATAATTTATTGTAAACCAAACATATGCTCATGTCTATAATTGTCAAGGACACTTTGAGTCCTGGTTAAAAAAAAAATCATCATTAATATATTTTCTTTTTCTTACTTATACATTTTAGTAATAATCCATCCAATAACAGCACCTAAATTCTGGTAGGCCTTGTTTGTGTACAAATGTAGCCTTGATGGACATGATCTTACATTTATGGGGAAGTAAAACCATGTTGTTCCTTCACCGACTGCCCAGGTTCAAATGATTAGTACACCTGGTTTCAAATGAACGGCATGCTCTTTTTCTCATAAATGTTATACATGAAGTTATAATACTTTACATGTAAACTAGTGAATATATGTTAACCTAACATAATGTTAGAACAATGTCTGAGAAATACTAAGTGTTTAATAAGTAATATGATACATGTTATTTTGGGTTAATTTTATACATACACAGTACCTAATGGTATTCTTTCTGGATCCTTTTGGGATCTATTTCAATATTATGAATGAAAATTTACTAATGTAGTTTAACTTCATGAATTAGCATAAAATTTACAACCAAAGTAAAAGCTGCATTTTCTAATGATAATTTTTAAACACGCCCCTAAGTTGTTTAGACATAACCTTTTATGTAAAGCTTTCCTAATTCACGTAACATGACATTGAAATCACTCAGGGAAACGACTCTACAAAAACATAATCCCTAATATATAAACACCCTAATGCCAACTTTTAACCCCAAATTTAGTCCACTAAGGAGAGACAAAGTCTAGAGTGTCATTTGTTTATTTTGCTAATGTTCCATCTCTCTCAGAAAATCAAGTTCCATAGGGGGAGAAAAAAAGATCTATTATGAAATGCTTTGAGATGCTTAATGGGTTCTTTTTTTCCTTTTTTATATGGATATTATTTCCTCTGAGAATAATAGATTATTTCTTATAGTGATTCATCCTATCATCAGGCTCATTGTTTAGCCTTAGCTGTGTCTTAAAATACTGCATATTTCCTTGCTTTCTATAGTCAAATAGCAGGCATAAACAGTTCTGAATGCAAACAATTTCACATAGTCCACCAGTAACTGGATAGAAGTAGAAGGGCTTTGGAAACAGACAAATGAAAGTTAAAATTACTATAAAGAAAACTCTCAGAACAAAGAGGCAATTTTAACTGCATATATAAATTATTGGCATGCAATTTTATGGTAAAAGTTTAACTTGCCAACATTAAGTAGATACATTTATTATATAATTATCCATTATGTAAAGCCATTATGGAAATTCACAAAAGCTCTTCATAGAGTACAACTCTACAATGGAAGCAGAACCATAGCTTGTAATCTAAAGATCTGGTATTGTTGAAATGTCATCAGCATAAATTGCTGGTTTTACTGAATTTTTTCTTCCTAACATTAAAGAGAAAAGTATAGTGTCAGGATTGCAAAACTGAAAAAAAAAAAAGACTCAAAGAATTACAGCGTTAGGGCGACAGGCTGCCAGCTTTCAAGGAGCACACCTATAGCCTCTTACATATCACCCTTGGTGTTGGCCTACCACTCAGGTACTTCAAAGAAGACTTTCTTTCAAAAAAGAGGAATGATAATTCAGACACTAATGGAAAGTAATATTTTTCATTTTGTACCTGTGATGATTTGAACTATTATCAGAATTATTTTAAATAATAGATTTCGCAGTTCACGTAGTTTTTAGATAATTATTTTCATTTTTTGCAGTCTTCTATTTTTTCTAATAATTAGTAATTAAAATTTTCTGTCTTAAGGTTGTATTTAATTCTCTTTAAAGGTTATAGAAGCTTTAATGTGCTAACATTAAACCTACATGTCTTGCAACTGGAAAACAAAATTTGAAACCAAACCCTCTATAAAAATATCTAATGCAGGGGTCAGCGAACTTCTTCTTAAAGGACAAGATAGTAAATAGTTTAGGTTTTGTGGGTTATATGATTTCCACTGTAACTACTCAACTCTACCACTATAATATGAAAACAGCCATAGACAATATGAACAAGGTACTATGCAACCATGGAAGAAAAACCAACTGACTGTCCAGATGCTTAAGAATGGTTTCAAAAAATGTTGAAGGATGAGTAGAAGTTTGTTGATTAAATAAAGAGTAAAATGATGTTCCTAATAGCAGAAACAATATGTGTGAAAGTAGAAAAATCAAGTTTCCACCAAGGTTAACTAGATGTATAGTTTTGCCTCCACATCTAGTTATTCACTGTTTATTTGCTTTTAATCCTCCACAGTTAGATTTCTGGTCCATTTTGTCACTGAATTGTCACAATGATCACCAAACAAACTAACTCAAAGGTAATTATATTTGATTCTTGCTTGACCTGATTTACATCATTCGCCACTCACTGCTCTAGGAAACTTTTAGCTCTTTTGATTTCTTAAAATCATGACTTTCTGTGTGTATTTCTACATCTCCGGCCACTTATTTGTATTCATCTTTGTAAGTACTCAATAATTGTTTATTAAACTAAAGTGATCAGTGTCAAAGGCCTAATTTCAGAAAAAAAGTGACAAGCCTGTTTAAATGCGGACATTATGAAATCAATAAAGGGAAAGAGGTTAAAGAAGATATTAAATGGAATAAGGATCTAAAAAAATGGGAGAGGATGGAGTCCAGAGTATAGCAGAAGAAAGATGCCTTCACGGAACAGGCTTTATCTTGAGTTAAATAATAGTATTAACTACTATGGATAATCAGGGTGAGAATATGTGCCGAAAGGTAGTAGGCATATGAAAATTAGACAGCAAAGAGTTTAAGACATACAGCCATTATTTATGCTCACATTCTAGCTTCAGAGCCAAAAGAATATTTTTGTCAGATAATAAACAACAACAAAATAGAGTGAGAACATTTCTCGAGATTCCAGATATCTAAGAATAGGAATAAACTAGGAAACAGGGATTAAAACAAAAAGCAATGACTAATAAGTAAAAATTTGAAAGAGGCTTTCAAAATGCCTCCATATTTATTATATATAATCTATTATTTTAAAATATATCTCTTAACTTTTCCTATTTTTTTTCTGACTGAATCTGGATTTATTAAATGATAAGCGATTAAAATTTTTATTTTGTCTTTATATGCAAAATCAGGTGGCTTGTCAATGTTCTCCAAAAGTTCAAAGTAATTTTTAGCTTCATAATATCCTCATTTGAGAGTAGCTATGTGAACTGTATTCAAGAGCTATAAATAGGCCCCTCAATTTCAGAAACAGGCCTGGAGATTCTACCTGGCCCCAAATCCAAACACATTCTTATAGTACATTAACGATTAATATTATGAAACATTTACTATAACTCATGAACTCTGTTAAATATTCTATGCTGTTCTATTAAATCCCCTATAATACTTCTGTGAATTGGGTGTATTTATTATCACCATTTTATACCTGAAGTTTAAAGAAACTAACAACTTTGATTAAGATATTACAGTTGGTAAAAGGAAGACCTGGATCTCACATCAAATTCTGATTGACATCAAAGTTCATGATTTTAATCACTGTGCTATTCTGGTATCATCTGATTCATAAAAAATTACTGCTAGGAATGAAAAGGAATCATACATCTTATATTACGGATTTTGAGAAACCTTGAAAAATTTTTAAGTCGATAAGGAAACAGGCAGAGATTAGTCAAAACAATAGTTGCTCTTGTAAATAAAGATATATGAACCTATCTAAATTTCTAGTGATAGAACAATTTCCCTCTTATCTATTCCTTGATGTAAATATTTTTCCTAATAGTTCTATAAGCATTTTTGTATATACACTATGTTCCCGACTCTGTTCCACACTGGCTGTTACAAAAAATAAAATAAAATATAGTCCATCCTTTGTGCTGAGGTTATTTAAGTTCTTGTAATTAACAGAAAAATCACAGGATATAGCCTAGACCTCTGAGTCTCTGAGATCATCTATTTTAAACCAATATATAATGATACTAACCCCACGTGTATGATGTCTAATCATTTTCAGTAAGATGAGATGGTGGATTCTAGAGCTGGGTCAGGAAAGACACAAGATGAGCCTGGCATATTTAGTCATGCAAGAAAGTATGAAAGTGTTATAAAAACAACAACAACAACAACAACAATGGGGGTATAACATAGGAATCAGAATAAAGTGACCCCTATTGGCTAAATTAGAGGTAATTTGAACATCAAAATAATTAAAAACAATAATGAATTATAACAATTTTTAAAAGTTAGGAACCCGTGAGTCTACATCATAATAAGCAGATAAACAAATAACAAATAGGGGAAAGTGTAGTTCTCGATTATAGCAGAATGCCACGTGATTGGTAAAAGTAGGATTGCTTAAACTAAAAAAATCACCTTTTGTAATTATGGTAAAGATTGGTTCACAGAAGAATCACTGATAATGCTAAATGTAAGGGTAAGGTTGACAAATAGCAGATATTTATAGGTTATGTTTTTAAAATCTTCCCCTACTGCTTATTGGTAGCATGGGGAAGAAAAACAGTAACTGTACAAAAATCAGAAAATACCTTGATTGGGTAATCAAAATTAACATCACAAATGAGAAATAGAAAGATATCCTATGCCTCTGGATATCATTCACTGAGAAGGCTACAACTTCATTTATTTATTTCCAGATGGGCATAACTAGAATCTAATCATGAAGAAAAATGAGTCAAATCAAAATTGAGAAATATTCTATTTTTAAAAAGGGATATGTGTATTGTTTAAAAATGTCGATGTTCAGTAATGACAAAGAAAGACTAAGGAATTAGTTCCTAGACTAAAGAGGACTAATGTGATATGACAACTAAATACAATACTTAAATTCTGTACTAGAGGAAAAAAAATCTATCAAGGACACTATTTGATCAGTGACAGAATTGAAATATGGATAGTCATGGAATAAAAGTATGATAACAATGTTAAATGCATGAAAGTTGAAAACTGCACTGTGACTATGTTAGAGAATGTCCTAATTTTCAGAAATGAACACTGAAATAATTAAGGAGAAAATGGTATGATGTATCTACAGATTACTCTCAAATGACTTAAAGAAAAAACATATACATGTATATTTCTACATACTCTACACATATCAAATGATGAAGAAAATGGGGGAAATGATCATGCATGAAATTGAGTAAAGGATATAGTATGTTTTTTGTATAATTTCTTCAATAATTTTAAAATATAAATTTGAAATTAATTCCTAAATACAAAAGATAAAAGTTAGAAAGGAATCATTGGTATAAGCAAACTCAAATGAACTCATATACTCAGAAACATCTTAGGAGACATGTTTTGGGGGAGCATACACTGAGTAGTTTGAACAAGTGGAACGGCAACTCCAACTGGCTCAGGGGATGTCTACGATGTGGTTGAACCCACAGTATAATTTTTCTGTAGATTACGGAGAAACTCTGCAGAGCTATCATTCTGTGACCTGACAGTTCTTATAGATTTTTAAAACTAGAATACACTATAAATAAGTTGGCAAGAATTACCAAAGTTACCGGTAAAAAGATCTAAACAAATCACGCAAGTACAAAAATTAGCCATTGCTTCTAATGTTAACAGGGATTACAGTTGACCCTTGAAAACACGCATTTGAACTGCCAGGGTCCACTTATATTTGATTTTTTTACAAAAAAAAATCTGTACTAATTTCGATTTGCAGTTGAGATTACACAGATGCTGAGGTCTCACTGTATGCATAGATCAACACCATTTTATATATGGGACTTGAGCATCTGCAAAATTTGGTGTCTAATCCCCATCAGATACCCAGGGGCAACTTTTCTTGAGGAGTTAAAAAGTTATAAGCAGATTTTGTTCAAGAGTCAACTGTATATCCATATCTGTTTTAATACTAAACTTTGTTCATATGGTGACTGCTGTTTTGAGTCACATTCCTTATGTGATATAGCAAAAGAAAAGAGAATATACAAAATATTGATATTTCTTAGGTAAAATGTAAACAGATCACTGGATTTTACAATTTTGCATCCAAATATAAATATAGAAGTTGCAAAAAGCTGATAGAATTATCAGGCATGTTACTTAACTCAGAAACTCCACAATGCTATGCATTTGAATACAGATCATTAACAAATTATAATTTGAAAATATTGGAAGCATTTATAAAAATATCAGCCATGTCTAGCTATTCATTGGATAATAGTTAATATTTATGCTAATTTTACTAATTTGCTCTGTTTGGCAGGATAAGAAAAACAAATCTCTACACAGTTTAACTTATAAACCCAATCTGTCTTCTTTCAGCTTCATGATGTTATCAATTATCATTATTCTAATAACTTCACTAACTAACATTCATGCTATTTAATTAAACTAAAATGTATCCAAGCACTCAAAAAGAAGAATATGCATAATAACAAGCATTGAAATTCAGGAGAGTTAAGTCAAAAATATTAATCTTAAATTATATAAAGATGGAGATTATGGGCTTCATTCTTACAAAAATTATATTACCATATCCGATTTAAATCCCTGGAAAGATGATTAAGAATCAGTCACACATTTGCATATCATCTTATACTTTTTAAAGCACATTTATGCCTATTACCTTTTGCTGAGTTTCACAATAGCCAGGGATTGTTATCATTTGATTTTTGGAAAGTAGGAAACTAGCTCAGAATGAGGCTAACAGATTTGCTCTAGTATTGGCTAATCAATAGGGAAGTTGAGATAGGAGCACATATATTCTAATGGCTAGTCCTGGGTTTGTCTCATACCACACAGAGATTCCTGTCACTAATTCAATGATCACATACCAGTTTTATGATTCTGTAGCCACTCTAGGGAGTGAGGTATTGGCAGTCAAGAACACACTTATGCTTCAGAAATATTATAGGGGCCATAATGCATATTATATAAGTGTATACTGCTGTTATATTGATTTTTTTCCTCACATTAATACTAATACTAAGCATATGATGTGAGTAAGTCTCATTAGACCTACTGCATAAATGAGGAAACTGAAAGACACTTAAGGATAAGTGATACTAAAGAAAGCATTAGCAGATAAAATAGATGTTCCAATTGTACTCTTTCTACGCTTGCATAAAATGTGCCTGATTTCTTTAAAAGCAATTTCATCACACTAGCTTTGTTGGAGTTATTTCCACTACAAGTGTAAGACAAATAAAATAAAATTTCATTATCTGAATTGTGTGTCATCCTATTCATTAAAAGCACCATGGTATACTCAAAGCTGTACAGATTAATATTTAAATTTTACACAAATTGATGATTCTGTTAGAGTAGTGGCAGTGAAAACAGAAGTGTTTCTATGACAGTTATCCTCAACTTCCCAAAGTAGACAGTCTGTTTCAGAAGACATGCACTATAGCAGAGGCACCAGAAACCCATAAACATATTACATCCCTTAATTTCACCTAGCTTATGTGATCTTGTACGAGTTACTTAAATTCTTGGGCTTTTAGATCCCTCATCAGTTACAATTTAATTCTAACTTCCAGATCCTTGATTCTGAACTGCGTTTTCAAATTAGACCCAGCAATCTCATAATTTGTATAATTTCATTCTCTTCTGATTACTTTAGCAGTTCATGAGGGCCTATTAACATGTGAATGCCGATTGAATAAAAGCCTTACACATTAAAATGAAGATATTTCTCTTGTGATACTTCCACCATTTGAGTTTTTTGTCTATTGATTTGTGATTATCCAGTATACTAAAATAAAAATAACCTTACTAAGAATCAAGAGACATAGGTTCTAGTCCGGGCTGTGACAGAAAATTTTCATTTAACCATCTTTAGGTATAAAGGATAAGTACAAAAATATTCATCCTGCCTACTTCATGAGGAAGATGTAAAAAATAAGCTGACTCTTAAATTCTGAGTGAGGTTAAAGGACAATATCGAACAGCACAAACAACACTGATATACTTCTGCTTTACCTGACGGGGAGATGTGCCGCCAAGAAATGGAAGGCTCTGGTTTCCCAGTGGCCAAACAAGTAAGAGTGACATTGGTTCCTTCATTGATGGTCATATCACTTGAGATGTCATATATCTTCGGAGGAACTGAAATGGTAAAACATGCAGTGGTCAGAAAAAAATATAAAAAATTTTGTTGAACTATATATGATAACGCCATGACACCATGAAATAAAACTGTAGTGGTGAAATGTATTTATGGCCTATAATCATCACCCAAAGGTAAATTCTCTAGCTCCTTATGACTTTCCTAGAGTTTTTTTTTTTTTTAATTTGTTGGTTAGTTTTATTTTTCTCTAATTTTTAAATATTAAACATTTCAGAATCAATGGAATATTTAATAATAAAAAATTTTAAATATTGCTTAAATCGCATTTATATTGTGGATACTTTGAATTAAGTAAACTAGGATATAGCCAATCTGTTTTTTTCTATCCATGTATCTTCGCTATCATGATGATTTTTTGTTGAAATGATTAAATGAAAATGGAAATTTGGAATTAACTTAAAATAGCAGAGCAATTATGCCCACATGCTGATTTAAGAGTCCAATGAGATTAACAGGTATAGGATTGGGAGGTAAGATTTCAGTGTCCCAAAGGTATACTGGGCCTCAATTTTTTGTATGCCAAATAGTAAGTCTGAAGATTCTCAGCATTTATGTTCTAAGGAATACTGTATCTAAGGGCTACGAAAGTGTGTTTAGTAAGTTTTCTTGTCCTTATGTCTGGAAATCACTGGTTGAAACAGCTCTCTTCATTTAGAGATGTCTTAGAAACTCTGTTATACCCATTGTAAATCTCCAAGAGCGAAAAGGAAAATATTACATTTTGTTTGTTTATTTGTTGTTTGTTTTTCCTGTTGTATTAGACTGTGGAAAATTTTATCCCAAAGCATTTGGTGAAACTAGTGATCATGGAATACACTTTGGGAATGTTGGATAGGAAAATCCCTAAATTAATTTCCAGGATTAAAGTGTCCACATTCTCTCAAATACTAAATGGTCTCATTTAATCCTCAAATAACATGGATATGAATCCTGGGTGCTCTACTGGCTATTGTGTTATCTAGGACAAATTACTTAATATAGCTGAGTCTCAGTGTCATCATCTGAAAGCTGGAGATAATAGTAATTTTGACCACATAAAGCTGTCACGAGGATTAAATAAGTCAGTATATGCAAAATAACTTAGAACAGCACGTAGCATCAGTGTTAGATATTATTATTAGATGACTTAAAAGACACACGGCTCTTGCATTTAATTTTGGTACTGCTCTTCTCTCAGGCCTTTAAACTGTCCTTAGAACTTCATCACTTTGGTAGTGTATAGGATCAACCTGTGCCATAAGTTCTGGTTTATTACAAAAATATTATGGTATGCTGAAGTTGCGGGTCAAAGCTAAATACATGGAAATTAGATACCTCGATAATTAATAGAAAAAATATTTTACTGAAATCTTTTAAATTGTTAGATTCTCAGGGTTTCTTTATGCAAGAGATATTTTCACAGTTAAAAAAAAACACTAAAATCTGTCATAAGGATGAATTAAATTACCCATACTTTGAATATCATCTTTGATTTTATAACAGAATCATAACTCTGCTACAAGAAAATCTAGGATGATAATTACAAATACAAAGTATTTGATTATATGTAACTGTTGCTATGATTGAGGAAAAGGCTTATTCCTAAGTAATATACCATTGTAACTGTTTCTAAATGACATATTTTAATTGGCATTCAAAACATATTATCATTAAACTCTTCAGTGAGCTCTTCTCAGCCAAATAATAAAAAAAAAAATAAGAAATGAAAAACATTCCAAACAGAAGACTCTTTTTAGCTTAAATGAAACAGAACAGAAATATAGACATTAAAATATCAGAGAAAGATAATAGGGAAAAATGAATGACTTACTATTAGTGAATAGGAGAGTTAATGAAAATAGACTTATAGCATTAAACAAGAATCAGTTGGCCATGTGGATGTAGAATTGGTTTGATGTAGTAAACTATGAAATTTATGTGAGCATATGTGTGAATATACACACACAAACACATCCACACACAAATACGTTCATATCAATGACTGCTATTAAGAAAACAAAAGAAAAATTTGCATATTACTTTCCTTCTTTATGTAGAAGATAGCACACAGAGATTAGTCTAGCCTGGCTAGTTTATTTATATATTTCAAACATATAACAGGTTCAACTTTAGACAGAGAAATGATGGATAAGACTATGCAATTTTATACTCTCAATTACATTATTTTGTCAGTTCTATCTGATCTTAAAATAGTTTAGTTTAAGCAGTAAACATAAGTAGTAAATTAATATTAAGCACAATATTTGACTTCTCAGAGGAACAACCAAGTTTCCTAGCAATCACCTTAGGTTTGACATTTAACTATGGGAAAGTGTGTGGTGGAGGAAGAGTGTTGAATTTCAGGTGTGATATGTCATCTCAGTGATTGCGATTACCTCCTGGGGCCTCATATTTCAAGATCTGCTTCAAGGAAGCAACATCTGGAAAGAGGATGTTAGTAAGGGAACATCCCTTTGGCAAGGCTCTTCTCCGTAGAATGCATCACCTGTTGGCTGCAGGTACTGTGTGTAAAGAGAGCCAATGAAATCCTTTACGGGCACTGTAGCTTGTGAAGGCAAAAACAGGTGTTGCTTCGCTGAATATTCAAAGTCATTTCATATTCAGTTGAAGACTTCAAATTTTTACTGAGTATTATGAAAGAAATAATTCTGGACTCATAGGAAATACAAAAATTTCAAAGCATAATCCTTTTCCTCAAGGAACTTAAAATTAAAAGGAGACAGAGAGGTAACTAAGAGAACATATTTTCCACATCTCCCTTTACCATCTCACACAAGTAACAACACCTAGTAGGTATGCTTTCTAGTTTCAAATCAGCAAAGATTATTTTCATGTTGGTTTCTTTTAATGTGAACCATGTAGAACAGTTCACGCACTAAGCTATTTTGAGTGATGCTATTTATAATGAAGAAAAACTATTAAAACCCTCAATGTAGGACAACATAAATAAAGGTATTGTCAGCTCTGCCTTCAGAATAAGGTATGGTACTGGAAAAGGGTTTGGGATGATTCCAGGGAGCATTAGGCTAAGGGAAAATTGAAGAGAAAAGAGATGCTTCTATTCTGGGTGGCAGGAACATGGAAGAATGATCATGGCTCAGGAGTCTTAAGATCATCCAGTTCTGATAGCTGTTCCTGGGTTACTGTTTGTGTATGAATGATGCATGCATACAGGTGGGAAAGACTCTATTGAACACTTTGAATGACAAAGCAGTATGTCTTATGATATGTCCAATATTCTGTGCCCTTACATAGAAAAAAAGAAAAATGAGAGTTAAAATAATTTACTATTCCAGATATATATTCCTTTTTAATATACCTTATTTCAAACTTTCTCAAACTCATTTAGAAATTTAACTTAAATGATTTGTTTAAAAAAGGAGAAAATGTTTAATCAATTCAATAATTTTAAGTTACTAAATAACTATGGATTTTAATAAGTTTCATATTTCTGTGCATGTTATTTAAGTATTTATGACCTAGAGTAGGGTAATAAAGAAATAAGTTATTCATCTAAATGTAAACTTGTTTAATGTACAGGAAATAATTATTATAACATTATGATCACTGCCATCATCATCATCAAGATACCATAAAATAAAACAGTAAAGAAGTTCTAGATTTCACGCTAAATCACAGAATATCTCTCTCCTAATGGGGCTCTAATTGGGGATGTACAAGACTTTACAGCTGTGTTCATAATTACTTGTTGTATATCACCAGTTAAATAAATCGTAAACCACTGAGAGCTTTCTAAACAACTGAGGTCTGAAGTAGATTTAAAAGTTGTATTGGATGAAATGTTTGTTTGTTTTTCTAATTCCCCTATACATTTGAAGGAATCACTCTCAGTCACTCAAATTAATAACCTGCTTTGACTTTAATTATTCACAGGTCTCAAGTTCAAATGCTATTTAGTATCTCGTCCTTATCTTCTATTCGGTTGATTCCAATATGAAATGATGGTACATATTTAAATGTATCTATAGATTTTGATTCACTAAAGGTAATATGAATCTCTTGTTGGTTTCACTTTCACCAAAAAATGGTGCAGTCTGATTTGCCCCAGCTGCCTTCCCCCATGTGAGTCATCTATCTCAGCATCCTCAGGCAGAGTATGAAGCAGTATTAGCAAGGAAAATCTTAGAATATGTATCCAAAACAAATACTAATGATTTCCATGCAACCAACCATTTGATATTATCCCCTTCCATTTGCATTATAATGAACAATTGAGTTTTTGAAAGGATGCATGGTTTGCTTTTTTTGTTTGTTAAAATATATATGTCTTCTGAGTTATATAAATAAGGTTTTGTTTGTTTGTTTGTTTGTTTAATGAGTAGCATTCACATATTTAACTTAAATTTCTTTCAAGAACTTATCAAAACCATTAAAATTTGAGAAGTCAACACAACAGTTACTAATCTATACATCACAGGAATCATACAAGCGTAATCTTTTATTATATGAAGAATTTGTACAGATGATTCTCAGAAACAATAAAGAAAATAGAATTTATACCTAAACTTAGCTGCATGAGATGTGAGGTTAAGTCGCATATTACTGAGAACTCTTAAAGGATGAATTTGATGGGTATCTTAACTATTTGGATCTGTAAATTTATGCCGATTCACTAAAATCAATTAAATGCCCCATCAAGTTCTTAACTTGTAATAGTCCAAGAGACACTACAGATATCAAACCATTTGGAGGCCTTCTTTAGGCTGCCAGGGCTAAAAGTTGGATGGAGTATTTATTTCCTCTAAAATACATAACAATTATTTAATCATACACTCACAAGTTACAGAAAAATATCAGTTCAGCATTTATTGTAAACACAGTATTCTAGGCACAAAACCGACTGCTTCCTTAGGGTGTAAGAGCAGAGTTTTATAGGGAAGTACACTGAGTGTCCTGCCACTCGTTCTCTGAAGTTATAGGCTCGTTAACAAAAACTTTCAAAGGTTTTATCATATCTATTTGAATTATGCACGTAATCACTAGATCTGTTTCAAATATGTTCTCCAGACAAAGAAGAAATAAAAATAAAAGCAATTTTGTCTCTTTGGTGTCCTGCTTGACCAACCTCTCTCCACAGTGAATTCCTCCACCCTAAAATCTTGCCACAAAGAAGAAATACTAAAATGTGAATTGCAGAGTGAATGCTAAAAGGTTAAAATTTTATTTTAAAACTTGTCACTCATGGCACTGATCACTGTAAACTTGTCACTGTAAAACAAGATCGATTTTCCTGGGTGTGTGTCTTATTGAACTAACCACTTGAATCCACAACCCTCTGTCTCTTCTCACTCCTCTTATAGTTTCTTTGTTGTAGATAGTATTCTTTACAATGTCATTGTTATTGGTTTTTTTATTTCTTTACTTGTTTATTGCTTGTCCTTTCTTCATAGAACATAGGTGAAGTCCTTGGGTAGAAATACCGTTTGCTTTATTCAATAGCATATATATCATCAGAACCTAGAAATGAGCCTGACATATATGGGATATTCAACAAACATTTGTTTTATTTTTCTTTCATGTGCCAAACTAATATTTATTTGACTGCTTAAAGAAGATTTCTCATAGAATTTCATACCACTGTGAGGATGATACAATAAAAATTCTGTGAATTTGTAATATACTGAAAATGTAATTATAATGCCCTAGATCTCATGTGACTTTTTTTGAATAATTCTCTGAGTTTGGGGATTCAGTATTCCTTTTAACTCATTTAAAATAATGGTATTTTTCTATTCTATTGCCTACTAAAGTTTCTGCTGTGCAGGCTCAGTGAAATAATTGGACAATAATCATATAAATTTATTTTCAACAGAAGAGGCTGTCACATTATAGGCAGCAATGTGTGCAATGGTTATTTATTTATTTTATTCGAGAAGCTATGTAAATTTAGGGTCAAAAGAATTTGTACATATCCTCTAAGAGTAGGTACATATTATCTCTGCTTTTTTTCTATCTCTCCAAAGACTTGGAGTCTGGTTTAGTTTGAACAAACTATATCTCTGAAGATTTTTCTAACTGCTTGAGTCAACAAGCTAGACAAAACTATAAATCTTGGAAGAATTGGCTTTTTTTATACTCCCACATCTGGAAATGGCTGGCAATATCAAAAGAACAGTCTTTCTTTCCTTAGGCTGGCTCTTCCCTTTTCAGTCTTGGGCAGCCCTCAGAAAGTGAAAGCAGATCCACGTCACATGACAAATCTCCTGGAAAAGGTGCTGTTCTCAAACTGAGAGAAGAAATTGTTTCGTGATTTTTTTTTCTTTTCTAAATTGGCTTGCTTGTGGGTGCTTGATGGTTTCCTGGCCTGCATCTAACTAGCAATGTTGTTTTCTCCAGCTCATAGACTATAACTGACTTTTTATAGTTTATGACATTTCAGAGATTTCTATGGCTTCTCTCATTCCATCACTCAGATAGTGATAGGTGGAAAAAAATACCAAGCATGACTTATAAATGCAAACTTGCCTGATTTGTGAATTACCTACTGATGGAATATGCCAGAATCACTTTTGAGGGCAAAGAACATATTTAAGAAAAATGTATCTTTCAGATTTTGTTTCAAACTTTGAATCATGATGCTTAGTGGTTTTCCATTTTTAGAAAACCTATATACACATATTTCTCAATCCACTGTGTCCTCCAGGGTGTTAGCGATATCAAGGAAAAAACAGACAATGACCTATTTTAATTCATCCATCCGTCCGTCCATGCATCCATGCATCCATGCATCCATCCATCCATGCATCCATCCATCCATCCATCCATCCATCCATCCATCCATCCAAATATTTACTGAGCACCAACTTGATTAGGCAGACTAATCTTAAGGAGTCTATGTCTAACGAGTTAATTATAATATGAAGTTATAAGTCCTACAAAGTGGATTTTGTAACTATAAGGTGTTTTGGGAACACAGAGTAGTAAATCTAACTCTGTCAATGGAGTCAGAATTGGAGAGAATATTGATATGAGATAAGGCTTTATAAAACAGATGGCATTTGAGTGAAATTTGATCATTAAAAACATAGTCCTCTGTACCTAGATAATCATCAGGATAATCTGATGACGTTTTTTGTTTGTTTGTTTTTTGTTTTTGTTTTTGTTTTTGCTTTATCCTAGAAGAGGGCTAACTCACGACAGTTTAGACAAATAGGTGTGGAAGGAACTCCAAAATCTACTACACATTTGGAAACTGATTACAAGACACCAGAAAGACCTCTGCATAAACTTCTCTTTTCCATTTATTTAAAATCTCCACTCTAATTAAAAAATCCTCCCTACCATCCTTAGAGTGGTTATTTGCCTTCAATGGCTTAATATTAAAATGTAACTACTCCTAGAAGAGTTGATGTTTAATAGTTTGCATGTATTTCATACTTCCTGACAGCAGCATAGTGGGTGTGAAGAGGGCTCTATACTGAAGGTAAAAAGGTATCGTGGAAAACTTTTCCTCACCTTGTTATTTTCCCATGGGAAAATCCAGAATTGGTTTTGTGTAACAGTGAGCAAGACAATAAGCAATTGAGAGAATAAAGTAAGCATCTAAGAGGGATAAACCCCAGAGGATATAGAGTTATAGAAACAATCAAAGTGGAAATAGCTTCCCTCTCTCTTTCCCTTCTCTCCATTTTAGCTCGACTATCTGACACATCAAGTGGCGTGAGAGAAAGTAATTCCTAAATTTTAATAGAGATTTTCTCATTGAAAGAAGGCACAGTCTAGGTAGATTTTCAGTGACAAATACACACACATACACGTGTATATATATATATTAAATGTAATGAGGATACTGGTTTAGAAAGGCCAGGTTTTGGCAGTTTAACATTTATTGATTTTAAAAATTTTGATTGAAGGCAACTTTTCACCTACTATATAACTATTTTGAAGGCAAAATGTAATATTGTTATACAAGAGTTTCAATATTTGACTGCAATTTTTTTTTTTATTTTTGCTTTATTTTGGCTAGAGGATCAATAGCTAGCCTCTACACATGAGTGTTTATACACCAGAGTTCAAATCCCTGCTGTACCTCAGGCTAGTTTCAGTTCCACTTACTTGGATGGTTCAAAGATATAAAATACTGCTGAAAATCAAGACCATAATAGCAGCTACCCCCTCAGGCAGCAGCAGCAGCAGCAGCAGCAGGAAGGCTAGAGCACACTTAGCCTGTTGTATATCACAGGGAATCTGCAATGCCTGCTTAATTCACACTTTTCTCTAGTAGAAAATAGTTACAAAATACATAGGAAGACTACCATGACTTAAATACCTTAGAGCACACAAATACAGGTGTCCATACCTGGCAAGGCAGAATTCTTAAGGAACTAACTCGATATTTTTAAAACCTACATTGATGGTAATATTTTATTAAGAATTAATAATGAGCTGTTTTTCCTGGAAACGATTTGGCAGTATACTTAAAAAAAAAAAAAATCCAACCAAATAAGTCAATGATTTCTCCTTACAGGAATTTATCTTGAGGAAAGCAAGAACCTTCTTTCAGCATAGACACTATTCCCATAAACCTGGGAGCCAGCTCCACTGTTCTGTTTAGAAATGTGCCAGAAAGCATCCTCTGGAATGGCCTGGGTGAACTTTTCTTGCCTCATCCTTGGCAGTGAACTATTCTCCACATAAACCAGAGGAAACAGCCCAGCTGTGTCATGCCAGAATCCAGCTACCTTCTTTGCAAAACATTTCCTATAGTTAAAAGTTTGCTTTAGCATTTTTTAAAAAGCATGGGACAGTCCAATGTCTGCCCTTGGACTCATAGAATTATAATGTAACACCTGGATCCTGCGTTCGTGAGGTAAGTTTGTTTCAGTTCAATGTGAGTTCTCCTTGATAGTCTCAGGTTCCTATAAATGTGTTTTAGCAGATTTTTATATTTAAAGGCTGCCACACTGCCTTTTGTACTTGCAGAGATAATGCATCATCA
The DNA here is from genome assembly GCF_014176215.1 of Rousettus aegyptiacus. Lineage (NCBI taxonomy): Eukaryota > Metazoa > Chordata > Mammalia > Chiroptera > Pteropodidae > Rousettus > Rousettus aegyptiacus. The sequence continues at coordinate 48,909,994 of NW_023416284.1, forward strand.
CAGCATATTCAGAAAAATAATGCCTTCTCTAAAGTACTCTGTTTTCTTTATTGTTTAAATATAATATTTATTTTCCTAATTATGAAGGTGGTACACACCTATTGAAAAGAACTTGGAAAAATATGCAAAGAATGAGGAAGGAAACTCAAAAGCAGGTTGAAACATCTAAAAAGGTCTTTTGTCAGGTTAAAAACAAATGGGTACTGGTAATTTCATGTGATTTAAGTTAATATAATTCCACCTTTCACAGAGAATAACTATTAATGATTTTATACATTTATTTTCAATATTTTGAAGTATGTATTTTTCCATAGATCCCAGAGATTTCTGTGCAGCCCAACAAGTTCATGAAAGAATGATGCTTAATCCTTGGCTAAAAATAAAGTGTCCCTTTAAGAGATATACCCTCTAGAAACTGAGCTAGTAGGTAGTAAGAGAAGGTTTCAAAATAGGGCACTGTAGTTTTCTTTGTTTTCTCAGTGGAAACATGTTTAACAAAAGGATACCTGCAGCAAAGGTTAATATTTGTTAGATATTGCTATATATAATATAGTAAGAGCTTAATGAATTTTATTTTGTTGGCAGGGCTGGGGTCTATCATGGGGCAGAATTCTATATACATAGTCCTCAAGTTCTTCCACTCACACACTTGTTTCTTTGTTAGCTGGCTTATATGGCAGTTTTATAGCATGGCCCCACATTCTTTAAGACTTCCCCCATAGTGAATGATGTCTTTTTACTCTTCCTGCCCCATCCTCAGCTGGATTTGAGTAGGTTCCTGGATGCTTCAAATAATAGTGTTGACAAGTAAAGCTATGTGAGTTCCAAGACTGAATCAAAATGTCACTTGTCATCTGTCTTGTTTTCTGAGAACGCTGACTCTTGGAGACCTGAGTTGCCATGTAATTAGCCTATCCACCACGGAGCCACCATGCTGGAGAGAACATTTGGAGGCACCATTTGTGTACTCCAAGTTTTTTATTTACATGAAGAAGTTCTGAGACAACAGGAGCTAAAAGAAAACCTAGGAAGCACCCCAACTCTTCTAGGGCCTGACATTTCAAATAATCCCCGTGAAACTCCAAATACTGTCTATATTACAGTCTTCTGAGTAAAACACATAATTACACTTCTTTAAAATCACCAATTTGGGGCCTAGTCTGCAAAAGAATAATGAAAGTGGAGGACTTATACTAACTGACTTTAAGACTTATTATTATAAAGGTACGAAAGGGAGAGTGTAGCATTGGCATCGAGCTAGAAAATGGAACAAAACAGAAACTCCAAACCTAGATGAGGAAACTTCCATTGGGGATCAAAGCCCTGATTACTTAGGTTAAAACTAAGATATCTAATGTAATGTATAGGTAACACAAATGAGTAATATAGGTGAAGGGAAAATATGTATATATTCCTTATGAGTGATAGGGCCTGGTGAAGAGCACCAGTCTAAAGAGGGCAGATACCACTGATAATTTCCACTTAGGAAATAAATGTCAAGGTGGACCATTCTTTAAGATGTAAATCTTCCCTTTTTTTTTTGTACCATATAAACTCATCTAGATATCTGTGATTTGCCCAGGCACCAACCCAAATGGTACCATTATGGGAATTAGAAAAATTTGAAGACACTTGATCACTGTACTGGGAAATTGTCAAAATATGGAAATCTACATGGTCTGTGAAAGTAAACGGTACTCATAGATTTATGTGTTTACAAAATCCTCACCATATGCTGCAACTCTCCACGGTCTGGATTCAGTCATGAAGTCAAAATCTTGCCATGTCTGCCTTACATCTTGGCAAGCCCTCAGTCTGTTCACTTGCCTTGGAAAACCCAAGGAATCCATTTTTCATATACATTGCTTTGTTTCTCATCAAAGCTATACATTTTTACACTAATGTGTGCTTGTTCACTTATCACGAAATAACCATGATTAGAACACCAGAGTGACTGGAGTCCTGCCTTAGGAAATATTCTGCGAATGGCTTTATTTAGAAATTCGGATAGCAAAACCATAATTCACATTAATATTCTACTCCCTCCAAAATAATTATCATCTACTTTTCTTAAATCATTATGTTCTTTTATCTACTTTTCTCAAAGAGAATGCTTTATTTATGTTTTCTGAATGTTACAACCAAATATTATCGTTCAACTACATGCCAGATCTCAGTAGAATCCTCTGGTTACATGCACAGATCTCTCTAAAATTGGGTTAAAAAGGAATTGACCATGTTGCTGGCCCTAGGTTATTAGTCACAGTGGCCTAAGTGCATTCTCTTATAATTTAATATCAAAGAAATTGCTTTTATGGTATTAACTATATTATATTCAAAATTATATAAATTATTGAACTACTATTCCTACTGCCAAGATGTAAGATGGTTCACGTGGAAAAAGTTGCATTTTAAATTATTCATTGGAAAAAAGAGCCAGTCTCTTGCCAGAAATTGTTTTATATGAGGGCTAGCTTCTGGGACTCACATTTAATTATGAATCACAAAAACTCTGAAAATTTCAGATACTCATAATTTTTTTGGATTTGAATAAGAGGTTTATCTTTTTAACTCATTGATTTCGATCAAGTAGGTTCAATATCATAAATTGTCTTGTATCTAAGTGTTATTCTAATGAGCATTTTCATTAATAGGAGAAATATTCATTGGTAATTCCTTGTAAATCATGATAAAATGATATAGAAGATTCATATAAACCTACTGAAATTTGGTGACTTACATGTATTTGCACATACATAAATTATGCATGTACATATGTATGAACATATACATATATGCATATTTGTTACATAGTTGACATATATTGGATATGTGTGTATTGTGTGTGTGTATCTTGTAACATCATTGTATTCCTTTGTTAATATTGGAATGTGGTAATAAAGGGGCAAATGTAATTATAGGAAGGTTAATCTCAAAAGATGTCTCTATACAAATTTATATATTTATCACTTGCTATGTACCAGGGGCAATGATAGGTGTTAGTGATTTGAAACTAATAAAATAGGATCACTTCTTTCCAGTAGCATATATACTATGGGAGGAAACAAACACTGAAATGAATTTAAAATATTATTATACAAAGTTATATAAGAGATAAATACATAAAATACTATGTAAATCTAAAGGGAAATCAACCCATATGAAGATGAAAGGATGGTGAAGAAGATACAAAGATAATTTCTGGAATAAGATGTAACTATCTAAATGGAGAAGTGCATTTCAAATAGAGTGACATGTGTTAAGGAATAGAGTTGAGAAAGAAACATCAGGACCCATTTGTAGACCGTCTATTCATCCCTGTGGTTGCAATGGTTGATTGAACTACTTTGGATGATCACAGCTAAAATTATTTCTTCTGTTCTCTTTTAAGTAATGAACAAATTTATTTTTTTCCACCTATATCTGGAAAACATATAAATGCAGAAACTATTTTATATAAATCCCTAAGTAATTTGGGGGATCATACTTAGTATGCAATAAGTGCTCAGACTGTGTTGAAGAAATTGTTCATCAGTTCTTAATTTTCCTAATTTGGAGAGTTAGTCTTTAACACAGTCATTAAAAAGTCATTCTTCCTCATATCAATTACTACATTCTGAGTAACAAAAATATTTTGCCATTCCTCCCTTTTGAATTAAAAAAGAAAAAAAAACATTGTAAGTAAACTACTTTCTAGAGCATCATTAAGAGACATTAGTTTAACCCCACCCCACCCCCTCACCAATCACCGCCTAGCAATTTAACTGTTATCAGCTGAGCAGCCACTAAATGCCCTGCACAGGCTGGAGGCAGGGGTATACAAAATGAGTATGACACCTTACTGCTCTTAAGAAGGTGCTATCTTAAGAATTGCAAGTCCGGTACACACCCACTCATCAATACATACACACACTAATAGCACTCAAAACAGAAACATTACTCTTCTCTCTGCTATGGAAAAGACAGTTTTCACCTCTGTCAAGAAAACGAACTTTCCTACATCTGTGGGGTTTGCATACAGATTGCATTTTGTAATCAAGAAGAGAATGTTACCTTTTTAGAATTAGAACAGTTGTATTCGCCAGTTGCAAATACAGTTGACTCTTAAACAACACTAGTTTGAACTGCACGGTCCACTTATGCTCAGATTTTTTTTTTTCCTTCAATAAATGAGTGGGACCTTTGTATCCATGGGTTTCGCATCCACAGATTCAACCAACTGCAGATCGAAAACATTATTTTCACAACTGCGGATGAAAGCACTGTTTTCTATCTGTGGGTGGTTGAATGCCCAGATGCAAAGTGCCAAATGTATAGTAGGAACTTAAATGAGGTTTTGGACCATATGGGTCCATTCATGGGTCAACTGCACATACAAAGCCACTTGGTAGGTCTGACTCTGAACAATACAGGTACCAAATTCCAACCAAATGTCAAAATTATAATCTGTTCTTTAAATTTACCCCATCTGAGGTCTACTCTTTTCTTGACTGAAAGTGACTCATCAACATTCCACTCTGTGCTCTTTACTTTTGTGGTATCTTTTTGGTACCAGAGGACTTCACATAAACTGACTCCAAGCAGTGATTCCTTCAGGGACAGTTTGTAAACTTAGAAACATAAGAATACTGTTACTTAGCTCACCAACTACATAAAAGAGGTGATTAGGCATTTCAAGCAGGGAAGAGAAGCACTCCTAACCACTGTCAGCCCAAAGGTAGACCTAGACCAGCTGTTCCCACATGGGACTTCTCAGGGTCAATGATGGGTGGGTCAATGAAAGAGATTCCAAGTGGCTGCCTGTGGATGAGGCAGCTCACGCTGAATAAAATGATGATAATAGTAACTTGCATTTAAAAAAAACTAGTTTATTATAACTTCTTCAAGGTACTAGGTGTAGAGCATATTCTCATATCCCAATTGAAAAGTATCATGTATTTTTATTTTTGCTTTCTAGATAATATCATATTATATTTCTAAGAACTTGAAAATGCAGTCAAGACTGAAAAATATATTCCCTTGAGCACGTGTGTTCTCTAACTACCTGTCCTACCTGTGGAACTTTCTTGTTTTGAATACTCCAATCTCACCATTTGGCAAAAACCTCAAAAAATAAGCCAAATCCTCTCTTCTTTCTGAAAGTTAGAACACTCATGTAATCTACCTGATAAACATTAGTTCTTTATTGTTCTATATTTTTGCCTATACCTAATTATTCATTCTCTTATCACATGTACTAATGTACTGAAAGGGTAGAAGGCATATCTAATATTTGGTTTAAGAGTTGAGAGAAATAAAGGGCAAGGCTTAGTAATGTCAAAATAACAAAATATACCTTTTGGGGAAGTTAACTAGTTTAGTAGATAAAAAGAATTCTACGAACGTACTGAGTGTATAAAAATTTTAGGAGTCATTGACAGTTGTTAATGGTAGTTTAAGCAACAAAATAGAGAAGTGTGGACAAGGAACTCACACAGCCAGGAAAAATCCTGTATAGTTAAGCTACTACAACCTGTGTTGGTGGGTGGATTCATGTCAGTATGAAGAGACAATGTTAGAGATGTGACAGAGGAATCTGTGTTTGGCCCTATCTTTTCCTCAGTATTAAACAATATGACTGGAGCCATGTTTATTGGTAAAATCATATCAGGGATCATGCATTACATTATGGTCATTATAATGTAAGAGTGAAATACTGATATGTTATTTTACAATTAGAGGTCAAAACAGTCAACTGCCAAGACACAATACCATGTAAAGACACAACCAGAGGAGCTAGGGATGTTTACATAAAGATAAGAAATATAAGAAATGATTTTTGGATTGATTTATGGATTTATTCTAGGTTGTTCTAACGAACAGAATTGTAGATTCCAGGTTATTATAATGAAGTACTCTAATAAGAAGTGTCCTCACAATGAAAAAATTATTTTATAAGAATGTAAGCTCCCTGTCATCAAAGGATTCTCAGAATATGGAAAACCAGTAGAATTAGAGGGAGAAATTACTACACTGAGTGGATGCTTCGGTCAGATATGCTCTTAGGATTTTTCAAGCGTTGTGTCCTTTGACTTTTTGCTGCACTATATACTGGTATGTGAGGAAGGAAATCTGAGTAAAACACCATAAAAACATTACAGGGTCTGGGTAAATGGTTATTTACTAAGTCCTCTCTGGGTGATTAAAGCATAATATTCCCCAAAAAGTTCTTGTTGATTCTTGGAATGGAAAAGATGTTTAATTAATATCTTTGGGGGCTGGGGGTGGGGGGGGGACTATTCTTTGATGTCTGAAAACTCTATTGGCCAATTTTATATTTGACTTTCCCAACATAATATAAATATGATATCAAATGTTTATACCTATGCAAATTTTTATGAGTTTGTGTGCATTATAGTAGTCACAGTGTATGCATTCAGATCAATGTGTTAGTATAAGCAAATGGAAATGTGTTTCTCAGTTGATGAGTAACATAAGAGCCCTTCTCATCCTATTTCACCAAACACCTAAACCCACACACTTTCTGCCCTGGTTTTCCTTTTGTTCCACACTTATCTCTGAATTGCTTTTAATCTTTAGAAATGGATGACCACCTGCCTTTCAAACATATTGCAAAAACAGCAGTGACTATGGTTCATTTTTGCTAGCCAGTTATTTTATTGAAAAAAACATGTACCAAATGACAGCAGAATCACCAGCTGATGAGAAGATTTATTATGTATATAACATTGCTCTTTTGGTAGGGAGTCAGCAGAACCGTGCTAGGATTGTAACATCAAACTGTTTTTATCAGGCTGGGAGCTGAAACACACAAATGGTACCTTAAGGAACTGAGCTGTGTGCTTGCTACTGAATGGTACTTTTTTTTTAAGAGGGAATAAACAGAATTCATAGGGAAAAAATAATTTTTTATGGTAGAGAAATATAATCTGTTCCTTTTTGGGTACAGTAAGAATGTTAATTGATCACCAAATTTATTTCCTATTTATGACTAGCTAGATTCTGTTTCCCGGAATATCTTGCAGTTACTTATGACTAAATTTTAAACAATGGAATCAGAGCAGATATAATGTATGCAACTTCTAGTTTTGCCCACAAAAACCTTTCCTTTCATGATCCTTTCTGTTATTTCCCCCTACACGGCTATGCATGTAGCCTTAGAAATTAAAAATCATATGTTAAAGATGACAAAAATATAAAATAGAGAACTGGTTTCTAGACAATGTAGCCTGCCTATAAGGTACAGCTGATTTAGATGTCCTATTAGCAAAAAGGAAATAATATGCCCAGTTTTATAGAAGAGGTCTACCAATATTTAAGGAAGCAATCTCTATGTTTTATAACACACTCAAAAGATTAAATAAGCAAAATATTAAGAAATAGTTGTTAGAACCCATTCTTGAAAATAAAAAAAGGAAAACATCACCAATTCATTTTATAAAATTAGTATTATATGATATTAAATATGGACAAGGACTGTCTAAGAAAAGTAATTTCACTTAAGCACAAAGAAAAATTTTAATTATAATATTGAATCCATCAAGTGAATCTAGCAATGTATATAAAAAAAAAATTCTAATTCCAGGACTGAGGATATTAACAATTCATAAACTTAATACTCCACAGAAACAGATTCAAGGAGAAATGTATTTCATATCTATATGTATGATCATGCCAATAGATTTAGAGAAAGTATTACATAAGAAAAAAAACACTATAATTTATAACAGAAAAGTTGCAAACTAGGAAAAGAAAGTCTCTTTCATAATGTCACTAAGAGATCCTACCAAATATTCCCAATTGTTATTATCTTTAATTGTGAAGATAATGATCTATTTTATTAAAACTAAAACAAGGTTAGGAAGCCCATTTTCACTGCTTCTGTTTTACATTTTATTGGAGTTCTGACCAGTTCAGTAAAAAAAAAAAAAAAAAGATAAAGAAAGAAGTTAGAAGTGTAAGTATTGGGGGAGGGGGGTGAGGATCCAAAAGAGCCATCAATCATACATAATATAATTACCTTTATAGAATATTCATGAAAAGTTATATACTTTTGAAATTAATAAAATTGATAAGAATTTAGCTGGACTACAAAAAAGTTGTTGATTTTTCCCACAAATCTACAAATTTGTTAGTTACATTAAAACTTTCATTTTCATTCACAGAATTCAGCAAGATTAACCTAGTATTGATATTGAACAGTAAAGGACAAAGATTAGCCAAGACAACCTTGATTAAGAGAAAGAAATAGAAGAATTTATCCTATCATACTCAAGAAAAATTAGAAAACTCTAATGGAAAAATAGAAACCAGACTGGAACTGATAGGCACAAAACACATACCATGCCCAGAACAAACACACACAGCTTTTGATGGTGAAATATTACAAATAAGAAGAATATACAATTCAATTAATGATGATAGGAAAATTGGCTACCTTAGAAAAAATATAAAAGTGGATTCTGACCTCACATCAGACACAGAAATAACTTGTATGTATTTTAAAAGGCTAAATATTAAAATAAAAATATTTAAATATATAAAATATATAAAATAACTTTATTATATTGAAGTAGGAAAGGAGTAAGACATAAAACATACACCATAATGAACAAAATCAATAAATGTGATGATATACAATTTAAAACATATATACGTATACCTGTGAGATATCACAAAGTGAAGCAGCAGATTTATAGGAGGTATTTATAATACATGTAAATAAACAAAAAAGATTAATATATTGAATATATAAAGAATCTCAACAAGTTGATAAGTTAAAAAAAAGAACAGGCTAATAAAAATAGATAAAGGATAAGAATAGGAATTCACAAAAGAGGAAACTTTAATGACTGATTATTTGACAAGAAGTGGAACTTCATCAATAGTTAAGAAAATTAAATTAAAGCAACACAATTTCAAATCCATAATATTTATAAAACTTTAAAATTTAGATAATATTAAAGTGAAGAGGATGTCAGGAAATGAAATGTCATGCAATAATAAAAACTGTATAAATCTGCAATCACTTTGAAAACATTTAATAAAACAAGGTACACATATATCTCTACAATTTTGTTTCTAAGGATTTTCATGCCCCAGAGCCTTACTTTAAAGTGTGGTCCTCTATCACCCGGGGGCCTGTTACAAATGCAAGGTGCACCCAGATCTACTAAATCAAAAGCTGCAATTTAACTCACTTTCTAGGTAATTTATATGCATATTAAACTTTGAGAAGCACTGCTATAGACAAGAGTAGCCATTCTTAAAATTGGATGCATAGTAAGAAAACCTGAGTTATTCATAAAATATTCCAATGTATGAACCTTAATCTAGTCAAATTGCATTCCAATTGTATATTCTATTCGAAAACTTCCCAGATGATCTCATTGTGCATCCATGGTTGAGAATCCCTGTCCTAGAGGAGATCTCACATATGCACAAGAATTTTTATCAAAGATTATACACTTTGAAAAAGCAAAAATCCTGAATCTTAAATGTCCATGGATTAGAAATTGTTAGGTTATACAATAGTATCCTGAACTGCAGACAAAATGTTTTAACTGGATCTACGTGCATGTGTACCAATTATTCTAAAAAATAAAATGTTGAGTGCAAAAAAACAATTGGTGGCAAATAGATCAATGGAACAAAACAGGGACTCAGAAATATATCCACATAAATGTACTCAGCTGACCTTTGACAAAAGAGCAAAGGCAGTAGAAGAGAGCAAAGATTATCTTTTCAATGAATGATGCTGGAACAACGGGACAGCCACAAGCACAAAATGAATCTAGGCAGACCTCACACCCTTCATAAAAGTTAACTCAAAATGAATCATAGAGCTAAATATGAAATACAAAACTATACAACTCCTTGAAGATAACAATAAAAGAAAACTTAAATGACCTTGGGTATAAACATGACTTTTTAGATACAACACCAAAGGCACAATTCATAAAAGAAATAATGAAAAATCTGGTCTGTATTAAAATCAAAAACTTCTCTGTGAAAGACAATGCCTAAAGAACCAGAACACAAGCCACAGACTAGAAGAAATATTTGCTAATGACCCATTTGATAAATGACTGTTATCTAAAACATACAAAGAATTCTTAAAACTCAACAATAAGAAAACAAAAAACCTGATTTAAAAAAATGGGCCAAACACCTGAACACACACCTCACCAAAGAAGATATACAGATGGCAAATAAGCATATAAAAGATGCTCAAAATCATGTCATCAGAGAAATGCAAATTAAAACAACAGTGAAATATTACTATATACCTTTTTAAATGGTCAAAATCTGTAACACTGATAACACCAAATGCTGGAGGGGATATGGAACATAGAGAATTCTCATACATTGCTGGTGGGAATACAAAAATAGTGTAACTTCTTGGAAGTAGTTTGTCGTTTTTTATTTTTATTTGTTCCTACAAAACTAAATATACTCTTACCATATGATCCAGCAATTATTGCCCTTGGCATTTACAAAAAGAAGTTGAAAATTTGTGCACACACACACACACTTGCATTCAAATGTTTATAGTAACTTTTTTCATAATTGCTGAAACTTAGAAGCAACCAAGATATTTTTCAGCAGGTGATAGGTGAATTCACTGTGCACTTCCACATGACGGAATACTACCCAGTACTAAAAGGAATGAGTTATTAAGCCATAAAAATAAATGGAAGAACTTGAATAAACATTACTAAGTAAAAGATGCAAATCTGAAAGGGCTATATACTGTAAAATTCTACCTATATGGCATTCTAGAAAAGGCAAAAATATGAAGATAATAGAAAGATAAGTGATTCTCAGGGGTTAGGGGATGGAAAGAGGGATGAATAGGCAGGGCACAGAGGGATTTTAGGGTAGTAATAATATTCTGTAGGATATTATAATGACGAATACATGTCAGTATACATTTTTTCAATCCCATGCACAACACCAAGAGTGAATCACAATGTAAACTATAAACTTTGGGTGATTATGATGTGTGACTGTTAGGATTGTCAATTTTAACAATATATCATTCTGATGAAATCTGTTGAGCATAGAGAAGTTATGCATATGTAGGGACAAGGAGTATATGGATAATCTCTGTACCTAACCTTCAATTTTTCTGTGACCCTAAAACTGCTCTAAAAAATAGTCTTAATATAAAAATTATTGATTGCTCTTATATTATTTATTGCTCTCATAAAATTTTGAAAGTAATAAATGCTCAATGGAAAAAAGCACCAATTGGGAAAACATATATAGTATAAATATGATACTACTTATAAAAATACTTAAAATACATGAACATATTCTGTAAGTTATTATGATAACATATATAATAAAAATGTAAAAACTGTATATATAAAGGATACTCAGTTACTTAGAGTGGATACAACTAGAGATCATGGAAGGAAAATAGAGTAATTGTTTAGCTTTATATATTATTTTCGTTTTTAAGTGGAGTGAATCAATATTATCAAATGTTTGAATCTGTGTATTGGTAGATTGATGTTGCTATTAGTTTTGGTTATTTGTATTTTTAAAAAATTTTTAAAATTTACAGATTTAAATAAAATGCAGATTGAAAGGGTCTTTATTTTATGAGGTTGTGAACCAAGAAATGGGACCTTATACTTCAAATGAAGGAATAGCTTTGTAAAGTGAATACTACATAGGTACTAGCTGTCAGTTACAATAAAAACTGTTTTAATAGAAACTGAAACAAAAATTACAAGGATTAACTGTTATTACTAATAAAAATGAAATCCATATAAAATAAGCCAAAAGCAATCATCATTTTTCAGCCTCTTTCTCTCTTCTTTCTGTTCTTTCTTTTATAATTACTTGCTTATTGCTTTTGCATATGATTTATTTATTTCCTGCTTCCTCTCTTCTCTTTTACATTTTTCCTATTTCTCTCAACCCATTATGAGTATGACATGCAGCAATTATACCAGTAAATTCTCACATAGTGTTAATAAAAAATTCTGTATATCAAACATTAAATGTATTTGATGCAACAGAATAATTGAGGTTATGATAAAATTTAATTATTTAAAACCAAAACAATTGAACAAAATGAATAGAAGAAAAAAATACTACATCAATGAAAAAAAACAGTATTTTTTTATTGGCTTCATTTCTGGTGAGGAATACCTGATGTGTGTCACCAAATATCAGACTAACGGATTAAAGCAAAGGGGGCATTTAAAGATATACTCTACTTGAACTATTTGGAAACTGGAGGTTCACATCCTTCAGGAAGGAAGCAGTGTTTGGATTTATGGTATACTGTGGAAGAAAGAGCAGCTATAATTTGGACCGCACTAGCCTTTGGGGATCATTTAAAAAGTTTCTGTCAGTCCCAAAGAACTGGTGAATTTCTGTGTGCACACATAGGTCTCAGATAAACCAACTTTGGTCATAGAAATCTAGCTTTTGCAGCAATGCTCATGCTAAGTTTGCTCTCCTTACTGCATATCAATATAGTTCTAAATTATAATTTCTAAGCATTTGGTTAACTTGAATTCAAGTCTCCTGCCCCCGGCCTACAGACACTTCTGGAATTTTTCTTCCAAGTATATGGACACTTTTCTGTGTGTACTCCCTATCCCCATTTCATGAGGCATTGCAGAACCTGGGCCACATTTCAGACAGTGCTGAATGAGTCCTTTCATTTACACATCTCCTTGCTTGCAGGTGCTTTTGAGAAGAAGATGTTCTACCACTGTATGCCATTATCAACTACTTTTTCTTCCTTATTTTGGAGGCAAGAGTAAATATAGTTATTGCTCTTTTTCAACCCATTTAAAAACAATATTTATTTTGTGCTTTTTTTGTCATGTTTAAATAATCTAGAAAATAAAATGAGATTAAAAGTCAGAAGAGAGGTTCGAGTGGTATGGATATAGTATAACCTAGCTTGACTATGTTGCTTGTTTTAATACAATGAAGAACGGCGTGTGACTATTTGAAAAAAATTTTCAAAATGAATTCCAGAGTAGAAAATATTTTGTCAATTTTATCCATCAGAAAGTCAGTAAATACCTATCATGCACAAGGCACCATTCTCTCTTAGACAAGGCAAATGTCACACTCCCCAAAAATCTCCTAATGAGCCAGGAGCCACACAAGTACAGAGACATCATAAAGGTAGGAAGTAAATCCCCAAATAAAAGGATTCCAATTAAGTTCAAAAAGTTAAGGAGCACTTCTTCCTGGAGTGCAGGGAGCACTTTTTAAAGGCTATAGTTTTTACAAAGGGACCTGATATAGATCATTACGGGTGAAGGGTAAGGATCATGGGCTAGAGATTCTTTATAAAAGACACATATCATTGGAGCTTATTAAATAATTGTTGGGTGGTGGGAGAAATGATTTGTATCACTCAAGAAGAGTCTTTAGACAAGCCAGCACTATCTTTGGAAAGATGGATGCGAACACTGAAAGAGAAAGGAAATAATTCTAGAATATACACTTAAAATATGTGAAATGCTGTGCTAGGTACTTCATATCTGTTGCCTCATTTATTTCTTACACTCACATTTTAAATTAGGAATTACTAACCTAATTATTATTAAATCTGAGAATAATTATAAATTATAAAAATTGTAGAACGAAGAGATATTAAGTGGAAAGACTGGGTCTCATCCAGTGTTGGGTACACTAAAATATGCTGCTTGCAACATAAGAATCTAAGCTAGTGAGTCATGTTGATAAAATTCAAATTTAAAATGTCCTGTATGCAGGCCACAGACTCTGAATTTAGGCTGACTAAACTTCACCGCTTACTATTCCTTTGACATTAGACAAATAACTTAAATTTTATGATCCTTGGTTTCTTCTTGTAAAATTAGGATAATTATAGAACCTATGCAAGAGTGTTTTTTTTGTTGTTGTTGTTAATAATTTATGTGACAATATATGTACAGGACTAGAACAATACCTGGCATTAATTGTATACCTGATAAATGTTAGCTTTATAGAACAGTAAATACTCTTGCACTGAATAGCTTCAGCAGTTGTGTTCTGATTATATTTTGTTTAATTTAAAAATGATTCTGAATAATGTATACATTTCTCTTAATTTATTTAGTTGTATTTATTTCCTCCAATAACAGTCTCTGGGTGCTGACTCCTCTTCTATGATTAGGTCCTGCAGCATAAACTTGGTCTTAAATTTTCTATTGTGCTCATCAACTTTACAAAATACCTTTAGAAAAAATAAATAGGGCTTACTTTGTTTAACTTGAAATGCTATAGTATCTAATTATAGAATGTGCTCAGGCGTAAAATCTCCATGCCATTTTTCATTAGGTATTATTTCTTGTCATTGGAAAAAAGTACATGTGTCTTTAACATTGGCCACTTCTTGATGGCTATTATTAAAGGACACAAGAGTCAGAAGAAGAGTCTCCTTTCAGACCCACGTGCTCCCTCTTCATAAAAAGCAAACAGAGCACAGCTGGGTGGGAGCAAGAAATGCAGAGAAGCCACCCACCCCTAATGCTATGACTGTCTTCTCAATATTGACACAGACTCCAGCTCATTTAGAGGGTAGAATCAAACTTGGTGAAGCAGAGAGAGCCCACTGCTAGCTCAAAGATAAATAGCAACTGAAAAAAAATGCAGAAACAGTTTTAAAGAGAAAGTTCAATGAGAACTAAAAGATGCAAAGCATAAATGTATATATGATACAGGAGACAGCAGGAGAATTAATATAATAATATGTAATATTTATATATTTATAATATATATATAATTCTCTTGAATCAACTATATTTAATTTATAATATAAATATAATATATATTTATATTATATAAATATATAATATATAAATTTATATTATATTTATATAATATAAATATAAATATATTATAACATATTATATATTATATATAATTTTATATATATAATTCCTACTAAAGAGTAAGAAAAAAATTATGAAAAGAAAGGTGATAAAGCTAAGACACTGGGCAGAAAATATGAAATAAAATAGCATACAATGAAATAATAGGATATATAATAACTAAGTTGACTGCACATTTACTATGTGTCAGGTACTTTTCTAAGCATTATTGTACGTTATAGAATTCCATCTTCACAATATTTATGTGAGACATCATTATTTCCATTATGATATTGCAGCAAGTTCATTTACTTATTCAGATCACTTAGCTATTAACTGGGAATCTAGGATTCAAACTGAGCTCTTCTATAGGAAGGCTATACAGCAGAAAAGAAAAACATTAGAAATTTATAAAACCAACCCTGAAGGGAAGAGAGCATGTTGTTTAGAGAAATCTGAAAAGCTCACATAGCTAAGGAAGAGTATTAGTGCCCTGCCCTTATAATACCTCTGAGCCAATATTTTGTGAGTGTGGCCATTAATGTATTCACAACAGGGATATAGACCCACTTTATGTAAGTAGCTGAATTTACTCTATTAAGATATTTAATACTCTGCATTATGAAATCTATGTCTTCACTTGTCTGCCTTACTAGACCATGGGCATCTTGAGGGTAGAGAAAATTATCTTGTATTATTTTTGTTCTTAATCATTGGGATAATGTCTGATATATTGTAGGTGCTCAAAAGTCCTAGTTTTCTCTATACCCCTGTTCCTTATCTCCATAATACACTATTTATATTCCCACTTCCACTTTCAAAAGCATTTGCTTTCTTTCCACATGTAATGCTCTGTGCTCTTACACACTGCCTTTCTCCCAGAGATATTCCTCTGTTTTTCTATAGGCCTAGGCCCCCATTGATCACAGAGTCCAGTCCCTTCAACTAATCACGGGATTCATTATATTAATTCTCTTGCTGTCTCCTGTATCATACAATGTTGCACCTTTCTTGGGTCATTCCCAAACATGTGTTGCAATTTCTAAAATATTAAAAAAAAAAAAAAAAGACAAAACCTCTTGCACCTTCTTCCCCCTCTTTGGAGTGTATCGCTTTCATAGTAAGATTCCTCAAATGAGTGTCTGTACTCGCAGATCCAATTATCTAATTATCCTTCTCTCCTGACTTCACTCTAATTGGACTTTCAGCACCACTACTCCTCTGTATTACCTTCTCTCTCATTATTCCATAATGATATGTGTTGTTTTATCCTGTGGCCAGTTCTCATTTCTCATCTTGCTTGATCAATTACCCAACATATGACATAGTTGATCATTTATTCTCTTTGAAACACTTTCTTCACTTTGCTTCTTGGATATCATACTCCCCTGTTTTTCTCCTTCAGTGGCCTTTCCTCTCAGTCTGCTCCTTCCTATCCCACTGGCCTCCTGATGTTAGAGCATCTCTAAGATAGATCTTTGGTCATCTTCTTGATCTACATTAGTCCTTTGGTGATCCCATCAAATTTCATGGTTTTGACAACCAAGTCAATAGCAGAAAACTCCTTAATTATAAACACAGATCTTTCTGCCGAATTGTAGACACAAAAATACAACTGCCTTCTCAGCGTCTCTATTTAGGTGTCTAAAATAGACCTCAACCTTAATATGTCTAGTGAGGAATCACATTATTCCCACTCAAATATTCTATGCTGTCAGCCTTCCTTATCTCAATTAATGATAATTGATGCTTCCAGTTTGCTCAAACCAAGATCCCTGAAGTCACCCTTAGATTCTCTCTTCTTCTCACATTTCACATCTAATATCGGCAAATCTTTTTGCCTTTGTCTTCAGAGCCTCCTAACTGTTCTTCCTGTTGCATTCTTGTCCTCTGTAATGAATTCTCAACATATAAGCCACAGTAATCTTAATAAAACAAATTATATCACATCGCAACTCTGGTCAAAACATTCCAATAGTGTTTCATCTATTGGCGACTGCATGTGTTTTTGGTCACAATATGGATGCTAAAGATGATTCTGGTGAGAGCTCAGAAAAAAAAGAGGAGAGCTATACAGAAAGCTTCTAGCATTTCAGAGAATACATGTATCATCATGAGTAGATACTAGTAGAAATATGAACATTAAGAGGGGTCTGGTGAGGTATCAGATGGAAATTAGGAACATGTTATTAAAAACTGGAGAAGAGGCTATCCTTGTGCAAAGAAAGTGACTGAATTGTGATTTATTGATTTGTGGAAGGAAGAATTTATTAGCTATAAAGTTGGATATTTAGCGAGAGGTTTCTAAGTAAAGTATTGAAGGTGCACCTAGGTTCTCCTTGCTAGTTATACTAAAATGTAAAAGGAAAAGGATGAAATGAAGAAGAAAGTATTAAGTAAAAAGGAACCAGACTTAAAAATTTGAAAAATTCTCAGGCTACCTGTATTGTGAAAAAAAGAGAGAAAATGTGTTCCGGAAAGAACACCAAGGATGTGGCTGGATAGTCACTTCATAAAGTGATTTCCCAGGGGTTTAATCAGCCATCTCAGAAGAAGTCAGGATGGGACAATAAAGCTAATCAGCTACCAATCTGCCTTATCCCAAAGAAAAGGGAACTTAAAGCTTGGGAGATCTTCATGGCTGTCACACTCTCCACAGGCCCAGAGCATACATACCCAGAGGGCAATGCTGTTTCCTCCTATTTCAGTGGAAAGGTCCCCTCCTGGGTTTTAGAGGACTAGGGTAACACTGAAAAGAACCAGGGGGTAGGGCCCTCTCAAAGAGCTGAGGGGATGAAACAGAAGCCTAGGGTTATGGGGGTGACATTGCAACGCCAGATGGCAGAGCATACAGTCAGCAAGGATCATTCTCAAGCGTTAAGATCTAATAAATTTTATTAGATCTTAGGACTTGCTTGAGACCTGTTACCCTTTTCTTTTTCCCAATTTCTTCCTTTTGGAATGGGAATGCCTATGCTTGTCTCACTGCTGTTTTTTGTAAACACATTATTTATCTGGTTTCACAAATTCACAGCTAGAGAAATTTTGCCTCAGGATGAACCATACCTGGAGTTTCACCAACACCTGATTAGATTATATTTAGATGAGACTTTTAGACTTGGAATTGATGCTGAAATGGATTAAGATTTTTAGGCAGTTGGGATAGGGTGGATGTATTTTGCATGTGTGAAGGACATAAACATTTCTACGTAATATTTGAAAATTATTAGTAAGAGTAGGACACTTATTTTAGACTGTGTTTGTTTATTCATCTGTTATAAACTTGCTAATAAACAGCAATCACATGCCTTGTTGCCAATCTTCCCAACCACCGTGAATGCTGCTAGGTGGATTAATTAGTAAGAACAGATGTAATGCAATTCTAAGAGACCTGCTGGCCATGGTCCAGGGGCCTCACAGTACCATATAAGCAAAGTACATATTCATATGTAGATACCATCCAATTTATGTTCACATGTGGAATCACAGAGATGGCTTTATACTCTTTTTGAATATCACTTTCAATGATAATAACACACTAGCACAGTTTTAGAGATAATTGGAATGTTGTGTTTAGCTAGAGTTTTCATTGCAAGCTCATTACAGTTTGCAAACAATATTTACAATTCTCATGTTTCTTTTTGTAAAATGCTTAACTACTTGCCTGCTGTAATGTATAATAGGAGAACTGAAATCTGTGTGCACCTGGTTATTTAAATGACAAATTTTATTCATGTTCTCAGTAATAGGCATTGGAAAGGCAAACAGAAATTAAGTGGTTAATGAAAAAATAATGACTATAGAAAATTTGCTTTTGCAAACCTCTCAAGCTCTCATTATCGAAATAAAAATGATTTCTAAACAATAAACGGATTATAGTTTCCTATCTTTTTTTTTTCAGTAATTTTGTGTATAAAATATCTGCCACCCATTTACCATGAAATTTCCATTACTATTTTTTAAATTAAGAAAGCTCTGATTCAAGAATCTCAATTTGGGGATGGACAATAAATAATTATAAAATGTCACTAAAAATCATGGCACCAAATCTTGGCTATCCCCATTTATTCCTGGCCTAATCTTTTTAATTGAGTTTTGCGTGTGTGTGTGTGTGTGTGTGTGTGTGTGTGTCTGGCCAAGAAAATATAAAAAAGATGGTATTGAAATTTTTAAGGAATGCATTATAAAATATTCACAAATCTAACTCGAAGCTAAGCACCAATGAAATAAAAAAAAAAAATTATCTTAAAGTTCTCTCTTTCATACTGCAATTGGAAAAATCTATGATTTGGGGCTTAAAAGGGTCAGAGTAAAGCCCCATAGTAATAAAGATTTTTAATACCATAATATAAGAAGTACCAGATGAATATGTAGCTCTATGTAATGTGAAAAAAAAAAAAGTACAACACAAAATCCTTTTGGAAATACCTTTTCTCTCCCTCTCACAAAAAAATTCAGCAGGTATGTTTTTCACCTAAGCTATAGCTTCATTGTGTCAGAGGTATAAACTGACTTTAAAAACTGTTTTAATATAAACAATGGTTTATATTTATAAAGAACTTATTTTCCCAGAACTATGGTAAGCAATTTCTATATATTATCTCATTTAGTCCTCACAATGATCCTACTTAAGTGGTATTCCTGTTACCCCTATTGAATAGATTTTTTAAAGATGAGTAGTTAAGTAATCTGCCAAAGTTATGAAACAGGTACATATCAGAGCTGGGCTTATATTTAGATGTCTTTCGGCACTAAAATCTTTACAATTGATCACCATTGAATAATTGCAGTATACCACACAAATTTAAAAATACCACACAGATATCCCCATCTATTTTTGAAATAAAAACTCTATGAGATATTTGAAGAGTTGCTAGAAAGCATATAACATTGAATTTTGTGTAATTTGGCACCAAAATATGGCTAGTAAATACTTTCAATTTAAAATGCAAACTTTGAACATTTGTGGACAGAAAAATTGAACATTTTCTGTAATAAGTAACAAAATATAAATCAGTCAAAAAATAATAACAATGAAAAGTCCTGTAAAAAGACAGACCAGTAGTAGATATAAACAGAAATAACAATGGACAAAAATAAAAATAAGGACAGTGATACTACACTACAAATCTAATGATTTAATCAATTCCATGTGAAAAGGAACTTAATAGAAATCTTTCATGTTTAACTGCATATGATGCTTTAATGTGATTCCTATGCTATGCTATAGATCTAGGCCAAGTTTATGCTTTCTCTTAGAATTACAAAATATAAGGTAACAAACAATTTCAAAATTTCCTAAATTATTTCAACCAAAAAGATCTAGCTGAGTATTGAAAATACATTTCTGAAATTTAGATGGGGATAAATCAGGTATGCCGTTTGTCTTTATAAGGTTTATTCTTACTCCCCACCTGAGTAATTTTCACAGTGTAGAAGCTCATCTGTAACTAAGAAGAAAACAGTGGGTACTATTAGGGAGCCCTGAGATTTACGAGGAGGTTTTATTTTTCTATTTTCACAAATATAAAAAATATAAAGAAATGAGATTGGTTATATATCATAATTTGTTATGCTCTATCCAAACATTTTACACACACACACACACACACACACACACAATCCTTTAAAAGATTTTTAAAATGTCATTTATCTGTACCAGAAAACATCTATAAGATCTTGATTCCTCATATACAAAATTTCAAATAACATCATACAACTTTTTACCAGGAAAAGTAAACCTTGCCCCCATGAACACCAGTTCCAAACCCCTAAAAGTTAAAACTCTAGAAAAAAAAAAGAACTGTGAAGAAATCTAAAACAGAGACTTGAATCTAATCAAAGGAGAAGAAATATATGTGTCATGATTTTTCAAACTTTGTAACATTTCTTACTTTAAATTCTTACTTTTTACTTTAGATTTTTCAAGTTCTGTTTTGAAGACTGCTTTAGGCCTCTTATCATCAGGCACTTATGGTGGAGATAAAAACAAATATTTTTTTAGTTTTTAGTACTAAAGGGTGAGAATTATTTGATTTAAATATATTACTTACTTCCCATAATTATTGTTCCAGGTAAATTTTTTTTTTTCCTATTTTACAGGTCAGGAAACTACGCCTGAGAAGAAAGTTTAGGGAGTCAGTCAACCACAAAAGGTTTATATTTGCAGGTATATTCCACATATATGCATCAAGACTCTTGATTATAATTTCTATTGTAGCGGCATAATTTTTGTATAAACAAGAGAATGTACTTCATTTGCTTTGAATCCAAGGTCATACTAGTTCTTAACTTCTAAAAGCGTTAAAGTGAAAATTGAATAGATCTTTTGCATAATTACTTTCCCCAACTCCTAGTTACATAATTTTATTTCAGAAAAAGAGAACAATAGGGGGAAATGAAAGATTTTTCAGAGTGGTAGACATCCAAAAAGGATGCATGATTTTTTTTGCCCCCAGAGAGTAAATTACCTAAAGCTTTTAAATCAATGGGTATCAAATTGGCTCAGGCAAAAATGACAACAACAATACCCATCTATCTGTAGTTTGTTTTCTATATATGGCAATTTGTCACTGGCTAGCAAAACCTAATAAGATTGTGTGTATGTGGTTTTTGCCATTTATATGATTAGATCCTTAACAGCATTGTGATTGAAGAGCATCCCTTTAAAGATCTCCACCTACTGCTTATTAAACATACATCTCCATGTGTGCGAAAGCAGCAGCAGCAGGAGGAGTGACAAGATAAGTGATGGCTACACAGCAAAGAAAAATGGCTATGCCTCCATTCATTGTTTGTTTCCAATTTATTGGTGTTGCAGAAGCGTGTGGGCCCTTGTGGCAAGTTGTGCTTTTCTGAGGTTTTGATTAACCTGTATCATCACACTTCCCCCCATCATCACTGCAGTTAAGCAAATATATATAATAGGCGTTGTCTTGTCTCTAGAAATTTATTGCCATTGATATTCAGCTAGCTATCTTATTTACCTTACTTTTCCAAGAGTGATTTAGGTGTCACCCCATGGTGCAACAAAAATAAACTAAGTTGCCATAATCATTCATTTATTTGCAACATATTTCTTGTGCATCATCTAGTTCTCAGGCTCTGTCCTAAGCATTGGAGTTAGGAAGATAAATGAAATATAATTTCCACTCCCTTGCAATGTTATTAATCCAGATAATAAAAAAATACTACTTAAACATCCAAAAATCTAAAAAAACTATTCTCTTTATTAAAAATATACATAGCAATAATTGATAAAAATAAATTTTTCTATTAACTATTCTCTGAGTTTATAGTTACATCATTGTTATATATGGCCTATAGCTTTCTACTGACAGAAAGCTAATATGTCCAATTTGGTACTGAGAAGTTGTGTGTGTGTGTGTGTGTGTGTGTGTGTGTGTGTGTGTGTGTGTGTGTAGATGCTCAACTCTCTAAAACAACTCCAATGTGGCTTGGGTTATAGATACAAATGTACCACATATGACTTTTCAAAGTTTTTATTCTCTTGTGATCCTAAGACATTTGTAGTTTAGGAAGAATTGCTTTGAGCAAGTCAAGGGGAAATACACAATACAAAAGAAAATATGGTTCTATATGAAGGGAAACTAAAACCATCTCAGACAAAAGCAAGTGTCTATAAAAAAAAATTCCAAAAGGTTTTATTGTCAGTGAACTGTGATAATTGATCCAAATGAAGTTGATTTTAAGTCATGAGCTGCTTTATGTTAGAGGAAATAATATGTTTTCATTTATTCAGGCTAGCAATCTGCATCATTAATGGTTACTAAAACTCTGACTTAATTGGCAATGGCAGACAGAGAAGCAAATTTTGGAGAAGGAAAAAGGCTCCTACAATGAGCTTCAGCTTTCCTTTGTTTTCTAGGGTCTAATAGTGGCTGTCTTATTCATTTTAAATTAAAAAGAAACCATTTCTGATGATACTGCAATGATATTTTTAAAATTGTAGTTTTTCTTCTTCACAGAGAATGGAATTAATGGCATGGTGTGCTTCCTCTCCACAATCTCTGGTATACGCTGGAGCCACTCACCTTATAGTTTCACAATTTTCCAGTCAGGTAATCTAATCACCCCCATGAATAGAAGTCGATCAGTATTAAAACTGTATCCAAAGTATAATATTTAATGCATTAAAAGCTTTTTAATAAGTTTACTGAAATAGCAATATTGTACAAGACTTGTAAAATTGTTAAGCTTTGTTTGTGAAGGTATGTATTTCTCAAATTTACTTTTCTATAAAAATGACATTCTTAGGCCTAAATGGTGGTTTTTAACAAGAGGTACAATAGCACAAATTTCTACTGTAGGCTCTGAGAAACACTTTTATAGGGACTCCAGTTGTGAATTGAAGGAGTCGGCACAAGAAATAGATCATAGTTACTCCCTTAAATCTTTCAGAGAACTGTACCATCTGTGAAGAAATACTGAAGGCAAATTCCATTTTAATAATTACTTATTATCTCTTAGGCACTGTGCCATGTATTATTTATTTTCATAGCAACCTTTAAGAGAATATTATCACCATTTATTAATGAAGAAATTAAAGTTCAGAAAATTCAAGTTCTTTATCTCAGATGGCAGAGCTAGTTGATTTCTTCATAATTAGAATACTTTTGTGTGAGCGGCTTTTTTTGTCATTCAGATCCGAGCACCAATGTCACCTCCTTAGAGAGGCCTTCCCTGACCATTTTATTAAATAGTAGCTGTGGACCCTCTGCCCAAGTCAGTGGCTATCTCATTGTTTCATTTTATTTTTTTATAGTACTTAAAATTTGAAATGATCTTTGTATGTATGTATGTATGTATGTATGTATGTATGTATGTATCTATGATCTTTTATCCATCATCCATCATCATTCTATTTATTTGTGTATAATCTTTCTCCCTTCTAAATCCTGATGCTAGAATATAAACTTGTATAAAGAGAACTTTTCAGTTTGTTTATTGTCATTTCTCAGCCTTTTGAAAAGTGTCTGACACTTAGTAGTTGCTAAATTAATATTCGTTGAATAAATATATGAATGAACAACTAAACGATTACAAATGATAGAGCCAACATTCAAATCCAGGTCATTTGATTCGATATCCAATATTCTTTTTACTATGTCATGTTGCTTGAAGATAATCTAAATCAGAGAATTTCAGTCAATGTCTCTGTTCCTTGCAAAAACAAAGGAAACAACTCCCCAGACCATTGTGCTATGGTAGAATCTGTCCTAAATACTGGCCTCCTCCTCTTTTCCTACTTATTGGTTTCTCTTTCTGTTTGTTAGTCAGTGATTTCTGATAAACTGGATTATACTTAGAGGTTGTAAAAGGCTTAACCTATTCCTCTTTCTTGGAATTCAGCTCCTTTTCCACTGTTGGTCCACACTACCCCTCTGTCCTTAATTTGCTTTTTACTCAAATTGAATTGAATTTCAAAGTGCATCAATAGGTCAATTCTTTCCAAATACTCTAATTCCCTCACCCCAATTATCCTTTACAATACTCATCTAGGAAACTCAGAAAACACATAAAATCAAGTATCTGCCAACCTATCTGCTAGCTAGTCTGAATTCAAATTCATGACCACAAAACTCAAATGAGAACTCAATAACATGTGCAATCCAAATCACTTCCTTAGCATGCTGGCTTTCCTATGCTCAACAATTTCATTTCTTCTCTTCCCTTATATCTACTTTATGATTCCCTTTTCTTTCCTCCCTCTCCTCGCCATTTCACTCTCTTAGTGGAAAACTCGTAGGAAATCTATTCTATTTTTTAGCGCCGAATGTATCAATTAATTTGCATCTGTAACCACACTCCATGCCTTCCTGACTTTTACCATGCATAAATATTCTTAACTCTATCAAAGGCCCTTCAAATTGTGTCCTCATTGCATCCATTATGGCTTCTCGAAAGCTTTGCTTTTCAAATTATTCCTTTTTCATCAACAGTATCATTTTTTATGTTCTGGAGAGTCATCTTTTGTTATCTCCTATAATGACAAAAACTGTCTGGAACCCCTTCATTTAGCCTCCATCCTTTTATATAAGCCTCCATCCTTTTATATATGCCTCCACAGAAAACCAACAACGCTCTCCTTAATCTACTCCAATTAGATTTTTAATTCCACCACTCAAGTAGAGACTCTACATCAAAAGGTTATCAACGGGCTCCAGGCAGATATGGAGTGTGCTGCCCCACTCGTCTTAGAGAAAGCACCTGCTGTGCAGCTGCCGGGGGTTGCGGTGAGCAGCTTCAGCTCCTTCATAGTTGGCATCGGCTACAGAGACGTGCCTGTTCCAAACAGCAGACACTCAATGACTGGGAAAGTTAGGAATATAAAGTCCCAGTCATTTACCAATATGTGATGATTCTGGTGTATGTTTTAGCTCTAGAACTTCCTTACCAGGTTAGCCAAAGTGCTGTTAGACATTTATTTTTTCTTTTTCTTTTTTGCAGTTTGACATCTTCCTCTGCTAAGTCCTGTTTCTCTTCTCCTTCCTTTCACAGGTGTTATTCCCTAATAAACACCTCACACTCCAAACTCAGTATCTGCTCTCGGAGAACCCAACCTGTGACAGTCAGTACCAAAATGGATTCGAGAAGGCAGGTTTTAAGATTGGGGTTTGGTTTTGGGGGCTGAATCACATGTCAACAGGCAGGCAATGACAACTCATTACTGGTAGCAGGGAACACAGAAGGTACCTTGGACAAAGTGGCCATCCAACTAAAATTTTACCTTTATAATTTTGTAGAGTAGGAGGGTATGTGGAGAGAAGAGCATATATTAGTAGCTAATGTTACTGCTATTGTTGAAATGCATGTAGAAAATACGCAGTGTAAGAATAACAGGATTAGATGACTATGGCTAAACACCACAGGTGCTCTATAGCCATGTAGCCTAATACAGTAATCACTAGCATGTGTAACTATTATGTACTTAAAATCTAGCTAGTCCAATCTGAGATGTATTTTATGTATAAAAATCATACCAGATTATAAAGACCACCAAAAAGGAAAATATCTCATTAAATTTTTAAATTTTTATGCTGATTACATGTTGGAAATATATCTTAGATATAGTGTATTAAATAAAATATATTGTAGTTTCACCTGCTTTATTTTGTTTTGTTTAGTTTTACTTTTTGAAATATAACTACCAGAAGTATTTTAAAGTGTGTATGCTTGCATTATATTTCTATGGTACAATACTGCTCTATTGGGGCGGGGGGGGGGCAGTTGAGATTGAATAATAGGCAATTAAAAGCTAGATGTGGGACTTTTTGTTTTTATACAAAGAAACTAGCATCTTCTCCAGAGGATGGTTAGAGAAAACTGAAGGCCCAATTCTGGATTCAATTGTCAATTTGTACAAATATGAAAGAAGTTTCAACACCAACTAGGGTCAAGGTCAGGATAGAGACATCTGGGTACATGCTCCTAAAAATTATAATTCCCTAAACTTTCTGAATTTTGTGAGTTTGTATTAGGTTCTACCCACCATACTGAGAGCTTGCACCTGCTTCCAGCCCTGTTAGAAGACAGTGTAAATTCCTCTCTCATTCAAGGCAATATGTACTCATCTCAGGACCTGCCTTCCCCTCATCACCAGGTATTAGGCCTAAAACCATAACAAAGTCACAGTATACCCCAGGTGGAAGGGGGTGATATGTGCCCAAAAGAGCTGCCAGCCCCAGCAAACATGTACTAATTAGGGTTGGGTAAGTGCATGTGGGACTGGATTCTAAGGGTGGTTATTCAAGGGGTTGGAATGTAAAATTGAATAGGGAAAGTGGTGTTGACTTGGGTGTATCTTCTCAAGTTAGAGACTAGCAAGGACCCTCTCCAGAAAATGTTGTGAACTCCCTACTAGGGTGATTCCTAGAAACATGGGAAAAGGGATAGCACACACTGAACAAAATTGAAAGGCCAGAATTGCCATGGCAGACTCTGAAGGAAGTGGGCAGAAGTCTCAGGCAAATGCTAAAATGAATATTCAGGGTAGAGCTGGAAGACTCAGTAGATGATTATGCTCCACATAAGGCCACAGGATATACCATTTTATTAAGGCCATAATAAATGCGTTAAGGGATAACACCAGCATCAGTTAAAAGTTCAGTAGAGACTCTCTGGACAGAATCAGAAGGTGAAGAGTGTTAACAAATTTTCACCCACTGATATCAACGCAGATAATAGGAACCCAAAACGAGAGAGGCTAAGTGGCAGTACTTAACAACTATTACCCAAGAGGGTTGCATTTTTGTAATGAATGAAATATCAGAGTGGCAGCCAAGGAAGTCTGACCCACAGATAATTATAAAGATGCTAACAGAACACGGCATCCTTAGGAGTGAAGAAGATAAGCTGCCAATAGTAGTACTACTCAGTTTGCAAAAAACTCAAGGTTGGATGGCCAGGAAGATGAAGGCAGCCATACTGATAAAAATTCATGAACCCTTGGCTAGTTTCAAGAGCTGAGGTACTTTTAAAACAGATGACTCGTTCATTGAAGATGTAATGAGGTCCCTAGGAAGAAGATTCTCACAATTATATGATAAATATACATTGTAATGACTCCTCCAGTCCTTCTCCCAAAAGAGTATGGCCATTCACGTGGGGAAAGAAAATACCCACGTATTTTAACAACTGTTGGACACATGGTCGGAGTTGATGTTTATATCCAGAAACTATCATATTGGTCTTCTTATTAGAGTGAGGATACATAAGGGTCAGATGATAAATGAATAAATGCAGTCATGGGGGTAATGTTTATATATATCCATTAATGGTATAACCACTAATTATCATTTTCTTGTCCTTGAATGGCACTTAGAAGTGATAAAACACTTCTGTTGGATCTTTGGTCACTTGGATAATAGCTATAATACTGAGTAAGGCCAAGTGAAAGCCCTAGAATACATTCCTTTCACCTCCTAGTCAAGAGGAAATCAAAAACATCGTTGAATCCTGAAAGTGGAGAAGAGGTTAGAGATTAGTGCTGCCTTTATGGATCTGAAGGATACAAGGGTCTTCTCATAACAACACTATTTAATTCACTAGTCTGAATCTGAGAGAAACAAGATAGATCCTAAAAGATAACTCCAAGTTTAATCCAATAATAGTCTCTTTGCAGCTGCCATGCTAGATGTGATAAATTTACTAGAGCAGATCAACATGGCCTCAGAAACTTGGTGTGAAGCCATTATTCTGGAACACACATTCTTTTCTGTCTCAATCAGAAAAGAAGAACAGAAACAGTTCACATTCACATAGATTGAACAACAACATTAATTTTCAGTTTTGCCCCTCGAGCTATGTTAATTCTTCTACCCTCTGCTATAATATAGTCTGAAGAGATCTGGACCATCTGGACAACTCATGATATTTTGCATTAATCCATTACGTAGATGACATTATATTGATCATGCCAGCTAAACAAGAGGTAAGCTGGTAATCTGGAAGCCTTGCTAGAACACATGCATTCCAGAGAGTGAGAGATAAATTTGTGAAGGTAAAGAGGCCTGCCATGTCCAAAACAATTTAAGAGATTCTAAGTAAAGGGCAAATTATTGTATCTTGCACTAAGTAGCACAAAGAAGGAAGCACAATGTCCTAGTGGATCTTTCAGGTTCTAAAATGGAACATATTCTATACCTAGAAATGGCTGACACACACAAAAATATGACACAAATTTGAGTAAAGCCCGGGACAGAAGAGGGCTCTGCAGTGGGTCTAGGCTAAGGTATTAAAGTTCCACCACTTGGATCATACAACCTGGTGGACCCTGTGGTGTTAGAGCCACCAGTGGTCGGAAAGAAAATACTGTATGGAAAGTGTGACAACCTCCAGTGAGAGAATCATAACACATGGCCCTGGAATTCTGAAGGTATACCATGCCATTTGCAGAGGAAGAACTATATGCATTTTGGAAAAACAAACGAACAAAAAACAAAAAAAACAAAAACAAAAAAAAAACAAAAAACATCTCTCGGTGTGCTGCCTGGATCCTGGTAGAGCCACAGGAGCTGATTGTGGGACACCATGTGATGACTGTCAGAAATTACATGATCATGAGTTTGGTCTCTTAAGATCCACCAAGTCCTAGGGATTGTTGCTGGATCCCTCCCTGCAACCAACAAAAGATGAAAGTAGTACATTTGGGATGGAGCACGAGCAGAACAAGAAGAAACAAGCAAGATACATAGGTGGATAGTTCAGAACCCCATGGAACCCAACACTAGTATAACAGCATCCCTTCCCCATCCCAATTCTAGGGCACATGAGATGAGATATGACCAATTTATAGAGGGGAAAATAGTTCTAATTTGGTTTACAGAAGTTTTGTCTTTGTATGTAAGTCAAAAATATACAACAGATACACTATAGACTTAGTGTACTCAGGGTACCCATAAAAAACAGTAGTGAGGGAAAATTCTCTCACTGAGTAGGGGCCTCAAGCAGGGCAACAGGTTATCTACTTTGTGTGGAAAGAGAAGTGTCCCAAAAGGTGGTTAAGAGGTGGCCTATGCAAATGGCCTGAAAGTAAAAGATTGAGATACTACAGATGAGGACTAATGAGGCAGAGGCATGTAGATGGCCCTATAGGAGTGGGCA
Source organism: Rousettus aegyptiacus (assembly GCF_014176215.1). NCBI lineage: Eukaryota > Metazoa > Chordata > Mammalia > Chiroptera > Pteropodidae > Rousettus > Rousettus aegyptiacus. The sequence continues at coordinate 48,939,477 of NW_023416284.1, forward strand.
CAACGTGATATCTTTGTTATCACCTATTAAAATCCCCTAGAGAACACTCATAATGGAAGAAGTACTACACAACCAAATGGATAAAATGACTCCTGTGTCATTAGCTGCATAAGTGCTGGCACAATGGACATATAAATAAAGCAGCCATAATGGCAAACATAAATATTACGCAAGGATCCAACAGCATCAGCTCTCACTTATCATGACTGATCTAGCAGCAGCTGCTGCCAAGGGTCCAGTTACCCACACTAGAAACCAGTGCTGAGCCCTGGACGTGGCATCCACCACTTCTTGAGGATACTAGCCACTTAATAACAAGTTGATTGTATTGTTTCCCATGCATCCTGGAAAGATCACTGCTTTGTTCTCATAGGAAAAGGCATCCATTTCTTATATTGGTTTGCCTTTCTTGCCATTAGAGCCTTAGCTAGCCCCACTATCAACAGCTCACAGTGTGTTTGAGCCAGCAGCATGGAACCCTTCTGAACAGAGTTCCCCTTTCATAGTAAAGAAAGTGCATGAGTGGACCCATGACCACTGAATGTGTGCTTGTATCACATACTTCACTCAGACTGCTGATCTTATGTGTTAGAATAGCCTGCTGAAGGCACAGCTGAAGTGCCAAGGTGAAGGCACTATTCTGAGAGGAGGGGGTGCCATCATATAGTACCCAGAATATGCATTGAATCAAAGACCTTTATATGTACTGTGGCACTGACTGGAAGAATACACAAGTCCAGGAATCAAGGAGTGGAATCACTTTGATCCTATTCTAGCTCTATGTAGACATGCCAGTGCTCCTTGACTACTGGGTCAGAATCCTCAGATTTTAGGCTCAAGTATCCCAGTAATGGAGATGCTTCTCTCCAAAATCCAGATTTCTGCATCATTTCTTACCCCAAATTCAACAGTTTTTAACAGGATGATGGATAGTGAGTACATACATTCTCTTCTGAAGAAAACCAAATTCCCACTCAATAGGGTCAATCTTGTTCCCAAATCTGAACAAGATGACCACATATTATTCCTAAATTGAGTATACTTCGAGATGGTGATGGTAACCTTATTATATCCTTTCTATCATTTTGAGTAGAAGCAATTGTGACAGGAAACAAAAGTTAGTAGTAAAAAAACTTTAAGTTTAGGGAATATTCAGTTTTCTATGTAAAGAAGATTACATACTTTTCATTTCCAGGATGATCCTTGCAGCCAAAACTTAGGAAAAAAACTTGAGGGCTTTTATATATTTCATCCTCCATCCTCTGCACACTTTTTTCTATTTCCCAGTATCTCAGACCTGAGCTTATACTCTATAAAAAGGTTTCCTACATTTTGAGAAGCTTACAGCTTCACACCAGAGCTTCCAGTCAGTGTTTTGTTTCTCCTTCCATATTTTCAGAATTTTTATTTCCTTAGGAAAATTCTGTACAGATAAAGTGTTGGGAAACACTAGCAATGATAGCAGATTTACCACCTGCCCATTTACTGCCTGCAGATTTATGGCCAATGCAGCCTATTTTGCCATCTGGGTCAAAGTCATATTTTCACTGGAAATATTTTGGAAAGTTATTGCTGGCATTTTTTACATGCAGGTGGTGATTATACAGGTTTTATGGCACTTTCATAACTGTGCATCTGACTGAAGTGCACAGAAGCTGATCTTTTGTGAATGTCTACAGAATCGGTTTGATGAAATGGAAAGCACTCTATTCATTACATTTAACAGCATAGGAGGGGCTCCTTTAACATATAATGTAATCCCAAGAAAGGGGCCTTGCTATCTTCCCTGGTTGTTTCAGAGGTATAGATTATGACTACTCTGGGATATCAGGGCCAGTGTCATCTGTACAAAGAGAGTTTCAGAGCTGGTGGAGGTTATCTGTCCAGAAAAGCACTGAAACTAGTTAATTTTGACATTTTGGCCTTTGCCATTTTCTCACCTTCACTTTTTTATTATTGAAAAAAAAATTGTTGCAATCTGTTTGGCATATACTCTATAGTTGTCTGAATTGTAAATGGAAGAAGAGGGTGATAATGGAAACTACATAATTTTTAAAATTAAAGTATAATTTACATGTATAAATCTTAAGTGTTTCAAGCAATGAATTTTGGCATCTGTACACTTTTGTACAACAGTCATCTAAAAGAAGATATAAAATATTTCTATGACCCCAGAAAATTTTATCATGCCCTTTTCCAATCCCCTTTTCGAGCGGATAGCCCTGGCCCCCTTCACATACAGAAAAAGCAATAACTTACTAGCTTCTGTTATCAGAAATTAGTTCTGTCTGTTCTTGTACTTCATAAAAATAAAAATATCTAGTTTCTTTTGCTCACTACAATGACTAAGGTTTGCCCACGTTGCATTTAGCATTAATTTGTCTTTTTTATTATTCCTCAGTAGTATTCCAATACATAAATATACAACACTCTATCATCTATTCTCCTGTTTAAGAATATTTTGGTTATTTTTACTTTTCACTTATATAAGCTAGGTTGTTATGAATATTTATGTAAAAGTCTTTTGTGAACATATATTTTCATTTCTCTTGGGTACATGTCTAGGTATGGAATTTCTGAAACATAGAGTAGGTGCATTTTTAACTTTATAAGAAACTGCCAAACAGTTCTTCAAAATGGTGGTACCATTTTATACTCCCACCGGAAGTTCTAGTTGCTCCAAATCTTTATCAACACTTGGTCTTATCAGTGTTTTTATCTTAGTCATTCTAGTGAATATGAAATAGTATTTCATTATTATTTTAATTTGCATTTCCTAGATTTCCTTGTTTTCCTTTTATAACTCACCTATGTAGCTTTTAAAAACAACACAAGTTGTAATCCCACTTGTATACATTTTAATTCAGAAGATCTGGCATAAATCTTAGAAATATAAGACCAGTTTGAAAATGAACCACTGGATTATGTTTCAGACATCTGACAAAAATTTTTTTTTTATATCACTAATCTGTTTATTAGATCATAAAAAAGAATATATAGCAAAAATTAAGAGCATAAACTTTAAAATAAAATAAAGAAGACTAGATATCGGATCCTAGTTTCCACTTAATGGCTATGTAATTTGAGGCAAGTTACATAATCTCTCTAAATCTCAAATTCTTCATCTACGAATTGAGGGTAATTATAATACTTACCTCGGAGGGTTGTGAAAAGGATCAAATGTGATGATGCATGTAAAATGGTTACCATTTTGGCAAACTCATAGTAAACACCCAATATACATTAGAAGAAAAGAGAAAAAATGTGAAAATATTTTGAAGAAGTTAAACAAATCAGAGAACCTAATGTCAGTCTCTTGATATACCCCTTTTACTATTCCTGTTTAACCTAACCATAAACATCAGATAATATTCCAGAAAACTTTTTTTTACTTCACTTTTCTTTCACCTATAGCATTTTTATAGATTAAAATGCACCAGATTTTGGCATTCTCTATTTCTCTAAGCTTCATATGTAATGAGTGGTAAAAGATGTGCTTCTGTCGAGCTTTTTACATTACCAGTACAAGGTTTTGTCGATGACCTCTGTTTTCCTCCTGCATCTCCCTATTTACATCTGATGTGCCAAACTAAAATTATTTGGTTCTTGTTTCTGGATTCTCAGCTCTCTTTCCCTTCCTTTTATACATTAAATGAAAATATATAATCAAGCATGCTCTCTCTCTTTTTTAAATCTATGTATCTGCATATATCCATTCAATTAACACTCCCATGATGATATTTTTAATTATCAGCAAACAGTGTTCTTTTCTTACCACAACAACCATGATTCTACCTACAAATCACTTCATTCACTAAATCTATTCTCTCTTTTTTAATGAAAACATCTGTTTTATACATTTGAGATTCCGCTTCTGGCTTTTTGTTTGTTTGCTTTGCTTTGTTTTGGTTTGTAAATCAGCTGTAGCTTCTGTGAAAAATAGATGAAGAAAATCTCATCAAAATGGAGTCAGGAAACCACGAAGGGAGAGCTCTCATGCACTATCACTTGTCCCAGGTTACATAACCAGCCAGAGGAAGGAAGATTCTTTCCCTGCTTGCCTCAGCAACAGCTGCCACCTTCTGCTCACTGCCCGGTAAGAAACCACCAAAACTCCAAACTTTTGTTCCCCACCAATAAGCCCCTGTTCAATACAATCCTTCCCAATTTCCTCCTGGATTCCAATAAAAGCTGAGTTCTCTTTTGTCTCTTTGGACTTGCCTATGGTTTGACATAGTTTGCATGCCCCAAATTGTAATATCTCTGCTATTCCCAAATAAATGTACTTGCTACTCAAATAACCTTTTGTTGTTTAATTTTTAAGGCTGACACTTCCTATTTAAATGGGGTCTTCCACCCATTATCTGAATAATTTGTAATCAAAATGACATACATTTTCTAAAAGTAGGCATAAATACATTTTCATTTCCTTACGATTATATGTGAGCCTATGGAAGTAAGAAAGAATTTTATTTTATTTTTCACTTTTCTCTGTGAACAGGAATATGTAATGTCTTGGTTTTAACCTCATAAGGGAGATGTCTGTTACTCATTTTCATTAATAATACACAGTGTCCCCCCCTTAGAGTTATAAAAATTAGAGTTATAAAAGTTTCCTTCTTATTGATGAGGGTGGGGTTACCTACAGAGCTATATTTCTACAATATAAAAATAAAATAACTTTATTATGTAATAATTTTTAATGAATTAGTGAGACGTAGGGACAATAACAAAGGTAAAAAGAACATCCATTAAACTAAATGGAGATTTGGTTATAGATAACATTTTGTTAATAATGACACTCAACATTCCTTTAGTGAAGAAAGGTGAAAACAACTAATTTTTATTTGTAGATTCTTTAACATTTTACTGCTTTTAAGCTTACACTTTTTCTCAGAGCAGTTTTTACTACTCACTTGCCTCCTTTGACAGTGGGTTCCAAAAATATGAGACTAATGGTGAAATCCAGTTTGGTAAGACTGCTCAGTAAATATCCAGTAATTATATTAAAAAAATAAGGAAGGTTTTATTTTTGTTTTCTATTTTATTTATTCAAAAAATGTAGCAAAGAGTAAAAGGAAAAGTTTTTCTGTGAGAAATACATAAAGCTTTTTACTACTAAGAGAAACAATTCCAACTTTACCTTTGATGGGTAAAGTTTGATAGGCTGCTGAAAATTCTCACAAAAATGCCTAGCTTTCCATTTTCCAAGTAAATTGAAGGGTCTACATCTCTTACCAACAGTTATTTTGTCATATAACCCTGTTCAATCAATGGAAAGGCTGAAAGACTCTGTAGATAATCACCCTTCAGTTTTTTATGCCATCGATTTTTTCCTACAGTTTGTGACTCAGTGTTTTCATGGTAAATGCCAACAGAGAGAGAGAAAGAAGGAGAGAGAAAGGGAGGGAGAGATAGAGAGAGGGAGCGAGAGGCAGGAGAGGAAGGAGGAAGGGGGGTGGAGAGAGAGAAAGAGAGAAATGGTTAGCACCAGTACTTGCTGAAGTCTCATATTTAAATATTTTTCATTACTATTCTCAATATATCATCCAGAACATACAGAAAGTAAAAACAAACAAATGGCAACACAGAGCTCTTCTCGTAAACATTTTTTTCCCTTAGAGTTAACTATCTAAAGATAAAATGAGCAACACAGCATTCTTGTTTTTCTAAAACTATGTCCCTTCTTAAATCAGAATTGTTATGTTACTATACGAAGAGATAAATATGCATTAAAAATAAACACACACCAGCATAGCATCCTCAAGATTTTTCTCTGTATCTAAGTTGACTCAGATAATACAAATTCCATATCATCTATAAATAAGTAAAAATAATAATGATAATAATAACAAAATGTGAAACCAAAAAGGTCACATCAAAAGTTCAGCAAATAAATACTCCATTTTGGACAATTTCTATAAGAATTCAATAAATCCTACCTATCACATCTTTAGTCTCAGAATCAGATAAAGGGCAGTGATTGCTTTTTAAAGAAGGAGGAATATTCAAATTACAGAATTATGCCATTATAATACCATGTAATAAGCACTAAAATAAAGATATGGACTAAATATTTTGAAGTAATTGGAATGGAATAAACGATTAGTTGTTACTACTCAGTATTATAAATCTTTACCTCTCTTACTCTCTAACTAGACTAAATTTCAGAGTAAGATTGCATGTGCACGCCTGTGTATGTGAAACTAAATTTCAAAGCAAGATCGTGTGTGTGTGAGACAAATGTGTTTTATTCACTTCTCTGCTTATTGTTTGTACTCAATAAATATATTTTTAAAAATTCTTTAGCCATGAATTAGTTCTATTTTTCACCCCTTCCTATGGAAAACAGGGATAGGTATAGGAAACAAAGCAAAAGAAAATCATAAAGAGAAAAGAGCAGTTGTATTTTGGATCCCCAAGGGAACAACTCAGAAACACACCCTGTTGCTGTTACATAGGCTTTTGACCTTTTCTTTTTCTCTCACTACAAAACATGGGTTTCCTTTCCTTTCTTTTTTTTTCATTTTCTTTTCTTTTTTCTTTTTTTTCCCCCAAATATTCACCTAGACAATCCACACAGCTTCCACAATTCCACTCTGTCTTTTTACCCTTCTAATGAGTATGTCGGTCATGTCTGTGGGATACAAGTCCACATTGCTTCGTTTTCCCCAGTAACCTAGGCCTATTGCCATCAGAGACCAAATTCTTGAGTTTCTAACTTTCTAGCAAAGTCTACCTGCTGTCCAGTACTCCACAGGAGCTACTGTTTGTTCTGATTCTGTGTCATTATTTATTGCCTGCAGTGTGAGTTGTGCTCCTTCAAGGAAAAAAAAAAAATATTTGGCTCATGTTTGCTTCCCAATCAATGCACAATAAATACTACTGACGGCTGACTGATATGAGGAGGCTGAAGCCTCAGAGACAAGGGGTTACGTGTGTGTTTCAGGGAGGGTTCCATTTGCAGAGAGAAAGGATGCGAACACAGTTATATTTAGAAATTGAATAACATAAGTATAGTTTAGCCCTCCTCTCTCATCTCACAGTCTATTGCTATAATCTGAAGTCGGAATTCAAATTAAGTTGGAAACAAGCCTTCAATGTACTTCTTGATTGAAAAATTTAAAAAAAAAGATTCTGCACTTTGGAAGAAACAGTTTGTCTGGATTTGGCTATTATATAAAATCAAACTGAAATCAATCAGAATTAAATTCTCAAAGGTTTTGTTGTTGTTGTTGTATCATAAGTTTCTTTTAGTTTCTTTTCTAAGAAAAAATTAAACTAAAATCATCATTTCTACTGTGGTTGAACAGATATTGAATCCAGCATATCTCTGGCATCTCCAACCAGTAAGTAAGACTCTGTTACATTTCCAGCAATACTCCAAATCTCAATGCAATAAGCTCCTATCAACTTGATGAGGCAGACAGCTTGTCTTTTTCAGAGATACCATACTCCAATTATTTCTGGCAGGGAGTTCTGATATATAATCAGAGCTTCTGCTAACAACTCTGCAATACCTCAGCTCTGGATTCTAAGGTTCCAGACACCTTTTTGGTCTCGTGATCACTGTAGTCTGACTCAAAATTATGTGTTCATCTTCACCAAAGAGTAATAACCAATGTATTATGGCCCAAATGTTCTCCCAAAAGTCTTATGTTAAAATCCTAACCCTTGATGTGATGATATTAAAAGGTGGGGCCTTTGGAAGATAAAATTAAGTCCTCACAAATGGAATTAGTACCTTTATATGAAGAATCAGAAAAGACCTTGCATCCTCTCTCTCATTCTCTTTTATATGGGAAAGTTTGAAATACCATTTTATTAGATTAGTTCTCTACTTTATCCCATATTGCTACTCCCTCTTTGAGACACTACAAAGTTTACCTCTTAGTTGTTATAATCCAGCCATTCACTCACCAAGTATTCCCTTAGTATTCACTGTGTGGAGAACACCATGTGTTATGGAAAACATAATTATATAAGCCAAATTTTCTGCCTTTAAGATTACACCATAGCTTCAGGGGAAAATTGTGTACCATTAGCATCCTCTGGATCTAAGAAGTTTTAGAGATATCTTAATCTTTAACAGGTTACATTTAACATTAGGAAGCATTTCCAAAGACTGACTCCATATTTCTCAAAGTAGCCTTAAGCCTGAGCTCATTACACAGACTAATGAAAAAAAGACATACCGTAGCCTTTTTTGATTTGATAGGTCTATACGTAAAAATGTAAACAGAAAATCAGTATTCTGTAATTTAGGACAATGTTTTAGCTCAGTTAGTTGTTAGCGTGATCGAGAATCCTGTCCTCTAGAAGTTTAAACATTCAAATCATCCAGTTCTCAGTTACTGGCACCATGTAGACACTACCAAAGAGTCAAAGGACTAATAATATATGGTTTCTGTCCCTGAGGACCTTTTGGGAAAAAATAAAACAGATTGTTTGAGATCATGAAAGCATCTTCATCCTGGGATATGTGTGTTAGTTATTACATTCCTCATCTTTAGATACCTGGAAGATTGCTAAACTTCTCTTCTGATTTAGAGTTAAGCATTTAGAGAAGAGAGGGATTTATTAAATGCTCTGACAAGTTTTCAACAAGAACCTACTATGAGTCAAATGCTTCTGGGCACATGGGGCTACAGAGCTGAACAAAAAGACTGCTTTCTATCATCAGAGGGCTCATTATTGAGTGTGAGACACAATCATGGGAGTAGGCGATTATAGCACATTGTGATAGGTGCTGCTCCAGGGTATTGATGGGTGCTCTGGAAGCACAGAGGATGTGAGTATAGGCTGAAACTGTTAGAGAAGACATTGGGAGAAATTAATTTGTGTTGGACACTAAAGACATTAGTAGGATTTTTATAAGAAAGGAGATACTGAAGAAACTTGGGTTTGGAAGAAAAACACAAAAGGCAATGAGTCAGGAATAAGCATGACTAATTGTGTGGTGCCTGTGAGGTATGGTAGGACAAGTGGGAGCCCTGGTTTGAAGGGAGTAAGATGTGTCAGTTGGAATGTGTTTATAAAATGCTAAGAGGGAACCACTCTAGGGTATTGAACTGGAATGACAGAAGGAAAGTAAGGCTTTCAGAACATTGGATTGATATAAATAAACATGATGAATTACAGATGGTAGAGACTAGAATGAAAAAAATCAACTGGGCATCCTTGCAATAATCACCAGCCTAGGTTACTATGGTGGTAATGGGAAAGGAGAAGAGGGCAAAAGCTGAAAGACAGTTCAAAGAAAGAAATGACGGGATGCCGTGACAGACGAAATACTAGGTTCGAATGAGAGGAAAGAGTAAAAGATCATCTGAAAGAGGGTGATACCAGTGCCAGAATCAACATAGCACTACAAACTGACAACCAGATGATCAAAGTGACATAGCGCTTGTGCCATATGTCTGAAAGCTCTTTATTAGAGATACAAAGCTGAAAGGAAAGTTGTCTCTAGATTTTCTTGCTCAGGAGTATATGGATAAATGATAAATTTTACCAAAAAAAAATATTAAAAATGTCCTCTAAGGCACTACCTGATGTGACCTCATGTGTCAAACCAAATTAAAGGCCCACAGAGTGAGAGTCAGTTCTGGTGTCTACACAATTTAAAACTGCAAATAGACATCACATTCTCTTTGTGAAGTTTCATTCAGGTCACCTATAAACTATAATAAAACATCAAATAACAATACTTGGTAGGCCTTGAATGAAGATTTGTTGAACTGGACCGAGGATAAGGGTGTTAACAACAAGCCAGCGGGGAGCAGGTCTAACTCTTTAACACTGCACACCATGCAAGCAGAGTGGAGAAATAATAGCTTTAATAAATCATAAAGCCACCACCCATTAGGCAAAATGGGATGGCCACTTCTAAAACTCAGGTGCTACATGCATTGCAATGACAACATGGAGAATTTCTGTCAGGGAAGGCTATCATAACTGGAATTTGTTTCTTCCTCCATTCTACTTAAATGGCTGGCTTAGACTGAGTTACCTTGACTACAAACAACATGTTAAAAACATATAGTGTTATTAAATAACTGGGTATCTAAATATTTGTGAACTAAAAGTAGAAAGAATCAATTATTCCTTGAGCTCTGCGATCACACTGATCCATGGAGATAAAAGCATCACAAAACACAGATCCAGACATGTGATACAGAGGAATGTATTTTCATTATTTCAACTAATAAGGAAAAAATATTTGTTTTCCTTGACATAGGCTACTATTTTTGAGATCATCAGAAAACATAATTCTTTTTTTTATTATGTACTCATTCACAATATATAAATATAAGTCAAGTAGAGTAGAAATATTTTTTCACCTGAAAAAAATACTCCTTGCACTTAGCAATGATAAGGTGTTGGGACTTTTCTTTGTAATAAGAAAATAAAAAAGATCTTGTTAAAATACTGAGTCAGATCCTATTGTCTTCTAAGGGCAAATACCATTAACTCCTATCAGCTGTTCCTTCTAAGGAGTTAGAAAGATAAAATTATACAGTGCGAGATATAAGAAAATATATTTCTCAATGGTTGGCCAAGCCTAGAATTTGTTACAGAGAGAATATTTCTGGTAGAAACTGGTGTTTTTATGAGCTGGAGGAAATGGAGAAGAAAACAAAGCTGTATACAAAATAAATGGCAAATGTCATTTTGAGTTGGTGACTGTAGTATGCTGGTACTTGATGTGATTCTGTATTCTGTCTCTGACAATATATAAAGCTGAGTCAATCATTTAGTGTTTGATTTGGGTTTATAGCTATATAAATTTGATGTGATAAACCAGTTGTGCCAAATTTATACTGTGTTTTCTAGAGTGGGTTGAAAAAATTTGGTTCCAAGTCTCATTCTTAATACACTTAATTATTTTGACAAACTGTCTTAGAACTTTATGTGTGTTTCCTTTAGCTCCATAGAATTCTTGCTATAGTAAAAGACTAGGGTATTTCCAGTGAGTCTGCATCCTTATGAATAACTCTCCCTGTTCTACCTAAATTATTCAGCTTAGAGTTCTTTCTGAAATCATAGATTCTTTTTAAATTAATGGCATAATAATGCCAAGCTCGGGGCCTAGCATATGGCAAGCCCTTAATAAATATTTGTTGAATAAATAAACGAGTCTTGGATTTTGGCCTATCTTTTCATAGTGTTAACCAAATAATCGGGCTTGTGTTGGAATGTGAAACCAACTCTATGGATTTTGGAATTTGCTTCATAAAACTTGCCTTGATTAATGGTTTAAAATTTTGGATTGAGAGTAAGGAGAAATTCATATCTAGATTTCATTAAAACTGTCTATTATATATAACTTGTTTCCTTCTGAGCAGGATAAGACCTGGGCATAAGTCATACACCTCGAGAGTAAAAATTGGATCTCATCACTACTATGTTACCATAACAGAGCTTGGTTATCTCCAAAATGTTAATGATATCTACAAAACAGGGCTGTTTTTTAAGATTTTAGGAGATAACATATATCTAGCACTTATCGACTGCTACATAAAAAATACACAAAACTTTGTGACATTTATTTTTACTCATAAGTTTACAAAACATCTGGGCAGTTCTGCTGATTTCGGACAGGCTTGGCTGGTTTCAGTGAGGCTTTATTAGGTCTTTGCCTGGTAGTTGGTTAGCTGTCAGCTAGGGCAATGAGGGTAACTGGGCCATGTATTTCCATCAACATTTTCTCAGGATATGGCAGAGGTTCAAGAGAGAGGACAAATAAATTCCCTCAGTCTTTTTGAAACCAAAACTCAGAACTAGCATAATGTTGCTTCTGCCACATTCTATTGGTCCAAACAAGTCACTAGGGCAGCCAAGATTCAAGGAATAGGAAAATTGATTCTATCTTTTAATGGGAAGAGTTGCAAAGGGACATTGCGAAGGTCAAAGACAGACAGACTAGACAGTTGAGAATTGTGATTATTTTTGCAGTCAGCCATATCATAAAAAATTGTTACCACAGTACCTACATGTATGTGTTAAATAAATAGCATTTATTAGTATTTTTAACTTATAACTTTGCTTCCTTGTTAGCTTTTTTCTTTCACTCTCAACTGATTCCTTTTTTGTGTGCTATTCCATGTTTCTGACAACAGGATGATTAACCATTAGTCTCCCAACTTAACGACTTCAAGAAGTAATTACAGAATAACCTATAGCCACAAGGGATGGCTCTTTTAATTTTCTTTAATACTCCAGTTTCTGAATCTTTTAATTCACTGTTAAAGTCAAGAGAGGCATTAATGGCATTATGGTTAGGCAATAATCTTAGAATTAGACTACTTTGTTTTGCATCATGACTGTCAATTTGTACCTATGTGATCCTGTACTAGTTAATCTCTTTGTATTTCAATTTTCTTATCTCTAAAATGGAGTTATTGAGTTATTGAGAAATTTAAAAATATATCTGTGTAAATATATATATAAAATTTGTGTGTGGTATATAGTGACCTTGATGTGTGTGTGTCTGTGTGTCTGTGTATTACATTTAATTAATTAATATAGTCTAGCAAGCTATATAATCAAAAGTTTGGCTTCTCAGATAATTAGCAGATAGCATGGCAAAACTAGTGCTGGGTGGCTGACGAGGCCCGTTCATTTTCTCACATTGCCCCCACCTCCTAATCTCTGTTTAGGGACTACATGTTACAGATGTTTGAGCTCAAACCAAATAGATAAAATCCATTAATGTTAAATCTACATGTGCTATTTTGAAGGAAATTCTAGGAATGTAATTAGAGTTTATTTTTCCTCTTTTAAACTATGTTATTTTTCTTATTTTGTTGTTCACAAAGCTCTTTTTTCTACTTTAATTTTCTTGAAAACTCTACTTTATGAGGCCATAGATAAAGATGAACTCTATGCAATTATATAGTAATTATGTATATATGTATATATCTGCATTAATAACATATGAAACTTTGAGAAATTAATCTTCCTCAAGAGGTGTAAAATATGACATTAACCAAAATAATTTTAAATCAATACTTTTAGCACAGGCAGAGTTTGAGAAAAAAATGCAAGCTGATGAAGCATCATTTCTTCTGGTGTATATTAAGACTATCTAAGAAAAAATTGTGACTACAGAGATACAATTTAAAAAAAGAAAGAAAATTCCTATTTGAAAAGTTTAATCTAAACAATGTTACATCTATATTTTGCCAACATTTTAATATACTTTAATATTAGTATTTTAATATATAGTATCCCTTGCTATTTTTAAACAAAGAACAAGAAATAAAATCTAACAAATGCCTGATTCCATCTGTCATACATTATTACCCTCCGCCATACTTCTGAGAAAAGAAATATGGACAAATCGGACCTGATAAATTTCCTGCAGAGGTATATAGCTGTATATAGCAACAAATTTAAGAAAGAAAGAAAAGAAGGAAGAGGGGCAGAGAGTGAGAAATACAGGACCAAAAATCGTACCTCATTATATTCATGAGGTAAAATTTGAATCATGCCAAATTCATCTGTGTTTTAGTATGTTAAATAAAAAGCTGATTGATCTAGTGTTTTCTATGGTCAAGCAGACTCTTCCTCTAGTTTCCCATCCTCCACCAATACTAACCTACCCACAAGTAACTCTATGACCACCAATTCAAAAGGGCCTCAGTGACAGGAATTTGGAATTGCTTATGGGGTATACCTGATAAAAATAATAGAAATAATATCAACAGTTATTTATAGAAAGGCTTCGGTAGATATATATCTGACACTCACTATTCTAGGCATCTTATTAATATCATCCTTATTCCTCACAATAGTCTAGCAAAGTAGATATTATTCCAAATTTACATAGAAGAGAGATTCAAAGTAGGCCAGCTAATAAGAGTAGGACCTGGATTCAAATACAGGTTTCTTTTATTCCAGACCTTATGTTCTTACATGTAAACATACTTGAATAGGAACATTATATTTCTTTTCATCCTTTTTTTTATTTGAAATGCATTCATTCTTTATCTTTCCTAGAACATCCACTCATGTTTATTTGTCCTCTTGTTAACACTCGCCTCTGTCTCTTTATCTCTTTTAATAATGAACCCCTGATTAAACAGAACACACTACTTACCCTATAGTAAATAAAAAGTTCATAACTTTATGTTTTTTAACTGAAGTGTTCTTTTAATATTCCTGAATATAAAGCTGTAATCACCCCTCCATTGGCACAGTCTTAATTAACATCCTGTTAAAGCAGTAGAGCAAGGTTTATGAAATTGATATGAAGTTATTGTTAATCATTCACAATTAGGTAATTATCTAATTAGAAAAATACAAAAAAAAATCTAGTTCTCTTATTCTTTTTCAAGATAAATCAATAAGAAGCACATTTTACAAGTAAAATTAGTTTGGATTTTTCTTGATGTTCTAAATATATTAATGTCAGAAAAGACTGTTAAATAAGACTGAAAGGGTTTAATTTTCTACATGTTTATAATCCTTAGATAATATTCTACTTGTTCACATTATATGAAGTACATTTATGAAATAAATTATTTTATTTTTTCCAGTCTATGGTCTAGTTTTTTTTTTTCATCCAAAATAGATGTATGCAATATATATACTTTGTATGTTATACAGGAAAATCATAAGTATGACTTTTGAGAAAAAATGGTTATTTTACACGAAAATGAATATGCATGACACAAATAAGACAGAGGTTAGACACCAAGGAGGAAATAGTAATGTTCCATTTACCACATTGGAAAAGTGCATTATAAATTATTTTTTAAATATAACCATATAAGAAAATACAACATTCTATGTACTTTGGGGACTATGTACTCTTTTGGAAATTAGTTATATTATGAATGGAATCCTTTCTACAGAAAAATGCATTTAGGTATATATACAAAATCATTAAGGAAAAATTATTTTTCATGCCAAATAAAGAACTACTAGTTTTGGTGAAAGTAAAATCACTGATATGTTAGGGTACTCAGAATACTGTTGGGAAATATTAAAGTCATATTGGAAGGCTATATCTAGCTTATTAATGGGCTAAATGGGAAAAATAAAGGCATATCGTGAGTCTTTGACAGTGAGTGTGAAGAATTTTGTTTCATTCAGAGTAGTCTTGAACTCTAGTCTGTTAAACATCTTCATAAACGATCTGTAGTTGGTTGTTAATGACATTAATTAAATTCTCAGTTGGAAGAGGATATTAAGAATGAGCTATCATATAATAGTACAAAAAGCCTAGAAAAAATGGCCTGAAATTAATCAAATGAGATTTAATCTTAAATTGCAAAGGCCAGTATTTGATTAAAAAATAGATCCAATAAAAGTTGAAGTAAAATTAAAAATTGGTTTCAATAAAGAGATATTTCCAATAGTTAATATAAAGTTGATTTGATATTCTGTAATGGGCTTTGACAAAATGCAAGCTATTTTTTAAAAAGAAATGAATATGCAATCTTCACTAATCATTGCCTAAAAAATTCCAATGGCTGGCTGATCACATTGGAAAAGTTGAAATGTTAAGGATAATTTGGACTATAACAGGACCTTTATGATCATCAGACAACTACTTAGCAGAAGGAATTCAGGGTCCCACAAAGAATTTTTGGAAAAAAAAGATTGAAAAAGATGAAAAGGCATCAATCATATTTGTTAAAATTTTCCATGAGCTCTTCAAAGAAACCAAACTTTTCTTAAGAAACAATAAAAGGTAAAATCGTGGAAAACAGAATCAAGATAGACAAAAAGTATAGCTTAGATAAAGAGATACAATTTTTACTGTGGTAAAATAGACTACTCCTTCATGAAGAGAACTGGACATATCATTTGCAAATATTCCAGAAGATTTTATTTTACTGAGGACATTTAAACTCTTCTCCATAATAAAACCTTCACCCTTATTTATGCAACGATTCAAATATGTTTTTGGAGAAAACATATTCACAAAGGTTCTTCAAAGTGCTTCTTTTTCAATAGTCTTAGAGTCTTCACATTGTTATTCTTTGAAGAAGATGCTGAAACTCTAGTTACATAATTACAGCTTTACAAAATGAGTCCTCTATTTTGAGGTTCTTAGGGGCGATTTCTTCTTACTAGTATTAAAATAATGGCAACAGAACATAGCTGCAGGTGACGATGTAAAACAGATACCAAACAAGAATGTAATAAGGCTTTTCTATTTTTAGCAAATGTGATTATATGCATTATCTCCAGAGCAGATTTCTCCTTTTCTGTAAATATAATTCCAGGAAAAGCTTGCTTTATGGGAGGACTATATAAGTGGGGTCATTTGAGCTTCTCTTTCATACCTGATATAAGTGAATCAGGAAACATTATGCATCAACATCTGTAGGATTATGCACAGTGAGTAAAAAGATCAATCAATTGCTGCAAACATGTTTAAAATTTTGCTATCACAAATACATTCAGAATTATCATGTCACTAGACTATGTTAAACATCAGTATTTTTATATGTTCCAAAGTAAATATTTTATGATTTTCAGAATTTAAAGAACATTGAAAAAAAATTCTAATGAGTACATTCACTCTTTTATTGGAGTCTACTCAAGAGACTGGGTCCTTTTTCAATGACATTAGTATGTTTCTGTGGCTTTTCAGGTATGAAAACAAAACTCTAACAATTCTTTCTCCATTGTTAGATTTAAAAATAATCTAGTATGTTTCATTTAATTTTTATGTTAAAAATGTAAACCTCACTCTTACAAATAGGTTATGATACTCACAATAATCATAACCTGAAAAATTCCAGTTACTGAATGACCACATTAGGGCATTTGGAATGCTGTAGATAGAATTGTGCCACAATGAAATCTCTCTGATGGTTAATTTTATGTGTCAACTTGGCTGGGTCGTAGAGTCCAGCTATTTGGTCAAACATTGTTCTGCATGTTTCACTGAGGGTCTTTTGGAATGAGATTAACATTTCAATTGGTGAACTCTGAGTAAAGCAGATTGCTCTTCACAATGTGGATGAACTCCATCTAATCAGTCAATGGTCTGAATACAACAAAAGACTGATGGCCTTCGGCAAGAGGAATTCTGCCAGCAGATGGCCTTCAGACTTAAACTGCAACATAAACTTTTATCTGACTCTCCAGACTGCTGACCAATCACATGGATCTGAAATTTGCCAGCACATTTCTTAAAATAAATTTCTGTATAAATAGTACAGTTGAATAATACAGGAGTGGAGGATGTTGGGGCACTGACCATCCATGCAGCTAGAAATCCATATATAATTTAAGTTGGCTCTCTGTATATGGAGATTCCTGATGCAGGTTTGAACTGCAAGGGTCCACTCATACTTAGAAAAAATTCCCATATGAGTGGACCCACACAGTTTAAACCTGTGTTGTTCAAGGGTCAACTATGTATACATCCTTCTGGTTCTGTTTATCTAAACATTGGATAATACAACATGCATGACTATCAGGTACCCACTTAACAGAATAGGAAGTGGTTACATGAAAAAGCCTTAGCAAAGATCATGTAAAATATAAATGTTTCCAAAGTGTGCACGAAAACGTAAACTTCAAGTATGAATTTAAATTTAAAACTTTGTTTTCACAAAAAAATGGGGCCCTTATGGGAAAAAAAAAGTATAAACACTTTCTATAATTCCAGTATTCAAGAATTAGCTCTTTAAACAGATACTAGATTTAAAAGACTGAGATAGACAAGCAGTTACCTGTGTCTAGCAACAATGATCCCGCCCATTTACTCTCTTGTACAGACATGTCTGTACATATCTTTGCCCCCTAGGACAATATACTATCATGTGACTCAATATAATGGGTACCCATCCTGTCGTCACAATGCTGGAAGGTTAGGTAACTTCACAAACTCTCAGGTTCCTCATCCCTAGAATAATAATAAAAATATCTACTCCACAGATTAATATGAGGATCACATATGCAGTGCTCTTCACTTAGAACATTGTAGGATTTGATTCTTGCTTTTAGCCTCCTTAAGGAGCAACAATGGTATCTCATATACATTGCAACCCGCCCCAAAGATCACCTGGTTCAGTGCTTTTTTATCTGTTCAACTAATAACTAAAGATAATAGCTACCAATCGTTGTGTGTTTATGATATACTAGGATTATTTTTTAAGAATTCTCACAAAACTCCTTCAAAGCAGTTACTATTTTTCTCCATTTTCAGATGAGAAAGCCGAGGCCCTGGGAGTAGTAGCTCTGGCGATCACACACAGCTACTTGACAGTGGAGTCGGCGTTTAATTCAGATCTGAATCAAAACTCTGCTCACTGTGCTTTGCAACTTGCTGTCACTGCCTATTAGATGATTGGTAATAGGCATTTGTTAGTTCCAGAATCACATGGGAAGTTGCCATTGATCACAATATTCTGTCCTTTTATTTTCTTTTTATGCTGCTTGATGATCTGGCTCTGTCACACTTTGGGAGCTAGAAGTCTGACTGTTATGGCTTGTTAGACAGTGGAACAGAGGGAAAAAAGGTTATGAAAGCATCTTCCCTGGTGATTCTTTTGAAAGGAAAATACACTATATATTGAGGTTAATTTTTAGATTCATCATGCTTGGACAAGATACAAACTCATCAAAAACAGCATCTATCTTTCAATGCTTCTTTCCAGGAGGCTACAGTTAAGTATTTTCTGAAGATTCTTCCAGAGCCCTAGGTGTCTGATTTTAACAAAATAAAAAAACTCTTAAGAAATTTCTCTAAAATTTTTGAAAATGTTTTCCATTATAGATAATAAATACTATACTGATACACATGGGAGAGATGTTTTCAGCTATGTTGTTAAACATGTCTTTCACCTTTCCATGGAGCACTTTCCTGCATGCATTTTTATTGCAGTGGTATCGGTGGTTTCATGTAAAAAGAAATCTTGAAAATATTAGTCTAGTTCTAAATATTAGTTGTAGTATAGAGAGTAAAGCATTTAATTTCTAAGATGTGCCTAACAAATTTATCATTAAATTGCCATCGTTAACCTATATCTTAAATCAGGAAACTGTTATGAAGTTTATAGATTAATTTTTTTGTAACCAATAGACTCATTATTCTCAAATACAAAATTTTGTTACCAAGTTAACTATAAAATGACACTATTATCATTTGTGAGATAGATGATTACAGCACTTTCCCAAATCCATGGTAATATTGCTATTTTTTAAACTGAACTTCTTTAGGCAATATTTCTGCCTTTTTGATTTTGTAAAATTATTTTACATTTTTAAGGGAAAGTAATCATGGCATTGCCTCAAGTGTCACATCAGGTACATCCAAATGGCAAATGAATGTCATTATAGTACCCATTAGGGAACTCACTTTGATTAAAGAGGACATCCATGCCCAAGGACAGCTGCTGTCATCAGCTTCCAGACTAAAGCACCAACTTGTGTGTGGCACGGGAGCAGGGAAGAGCTTTTACTATTGCTTAGAAATCCAGACTCTCTAATTTTTGGAGGGAAATATACAAAAATATAGAAATAGAGCATTAAATGAAAAAGCAAATCAATAAAAACAATACAAAAACTTGCAATTTATTTGGGGAGATTTAAATAAATCCATTTCCCATTAGGTTGTAAGAAAATAGAAATTGAGGGTACTAACCCCTAAACCCTGAAATGGAAGCCAACAGGGTGATTTTAGTAGTTACATACTGACAGAGGCAAGTCTACAAGCCAAGGGTTTGTCAAAAGCCAGTTTTGTATCCTCTAATTGTTCCTCGTGTTAAAAATGCTTTCTCTCAGGATGAAACTAAAGTCACATCCTG
Organism: Rousettus aegyptiacus; assembly: GCF_014176215.1. Taxonomy (NCBI): domain Eukaryota; kingdom Metazoa; phylum Chordata; class Mammalia; order Chiroptera; family Pteropodidae; genus Rousettus; species Rousettus aegyptiacus. The sequence continues at coordinate 48,959,252 of NW_023416284.1, forward strand.
TTATTACAAGAAAACAGTTGGTAACAATCAGGACTAGATAAACAATTGTAATAATTCTAAAGACCAGAAGAGAAGAAAGTAGTCTTATCAGTGAAACCCAAAGCCAAGTCTAAAGCAGACTTTTGAATATAAGTTTTAGTTCAGCATTTGAAAAAATTGAAATTGGTCTATTTTTATACCACATTGTTTTTCTAATTGAAAAGACAAGCAAGGCACATGAGATGCATTATCTATTAGGAACAAAATCCCTCCATTAATTCAACATTCTAGTGAAACCTTAACATGTCTAATTGACAGGAAATGTAAAATTTAAAATTTGTGGACATGATAGCCTGCACTTACTGCGCTGGGGATATTTAACAGCTTTCTCCCTACATTTGCTTCAGTTTCCACAGAAAGCCAAGCTATCATTCTTTTAATTGAACTGGGGAGGGAAAAAATGAGAAGATGTCAGAACTTTCTCACTGATGAGTGTCACATCCAATTGCCACCCTTACCAGAGGGAATGAAACTAGGTTAAGGGGACAGGTTTCGCATTTTTAAAAATTACCTGCCATATATTTTTTTTCCCAAATGTCAGGTGGCGGCCTCTATTAGAGGTATACCATTAATCAAACTAATGAGAACTATAGATGTAACCATTCCTTAACAAAGACATAATGCCTCAATGGAGAAAGGAGAAGAATGGAAGAGTTTTATAAAGTAGGCCTTTCCTCATGAACACTTGGGTTTGAGTTACACCATATTGTGCAAATCAGGGCCTCCTGATCCCTACAACAGTTTAATGTTCTTTAAAAGAGAGTATTATATGATTGAGTCAAAATCAGTTTTACCTATGGTTAAGAAAAATAAAATCACACTTGCTTTGCAATGATAAGGCATTTCAAAATCCTTAATGATCTCTGTCTTATTGGTGATCCTTCATGTTTTGAAGAGAGTGCTAAAGAGAGAAGAAGTATTTTTAGGGAAATATGATCCTATAATCAATGGTAACATAGGGGTTATTCTTGATTCTTTTTACTTCTCTAAACTACGGTGAGTTATTCTGCCTACTGTTAAATCTAGACTTGCAGGAAAGGCATGCAAATCAAGATTTTATGCCTTCAGTCTTGATAAGAAATAAAATGCTTCTCATAACTTTCCAACAGTTCAGCCTAATAGGAGAAAGCAGCAAACAGTTGGGAAATAAAAGCAGTGAGGAAAGTCGGAACACCAACAGGTTGGGACTGGCCTTGGCCAACCCGTGGACAGAGACTGTCTTGACCAACTAGATGTTTTGATGAATATCTTTGAACAGGTAGTCTTGCCAAAGGTGGGAACCCATGATATACCCAAGAAACTGCATTTCTATCTACAAGAGTTCCCATTTTCAGAGATGATTTTTCAGTTTTTGAGGTTTTAGAAATGTTTATTAAAAAGTTCACTTAAAATTTTACTCGAATTAAACTAAAGTTGATCATGTCAATTGGTTTTTAGTAAAGTTAGGAACAATATAAATGATTCTTCTCAAACCAATTACTGAAATTACTAAATTTTCATGGAAATTATTCTTAATAAATAATAATTTACATCATTTTAATTGCAGAGTATGCAGTTGTGACAGATTTCCTGTGTTAATGCCTATATAACTGTATGGTCAGAGAAAGTAGCTTATTATTGTCTAACATTTCTCATAATGAATTATATAGATTTGTATGTCTGTACAAAACATATTTCATGTTATGGAAAATCATATTGTGCACAAATAAAGAAGCAGAAATAATAATCAGTTTAGTAAATAATTAAAATGGAAAATATTATACTTAGAAACCCAGAATGAAGGGTAAAAAAAAAATAAGAGTAAAGATAAAGAAGTCCTACCTAATAGACTCCATGAAGAATTTGTTCTCTAACCTAAGAGAAACAAGCCCTATCACTTTCTTCACAATACCACTAAAATTGAGTAATAACAAAACAAAGCGATAATAAATAATAATATCAGGGACATGGACAATGGACTAGTGGTTACCAGAGGGTAAGGAGTTGAGGAAGAGGGAAGAGGTAGAGAGGATAAAGAGAGTCAAATATAGGGGGGTTAAGGGAGAGTGAAGAGGGTAAAGGGGAACAAATATATGGTAGCTGAAGGAAATAGAACTCTGGGTGGTAATCACACAATTAAATATATAGTTGTCAAATTATAATGTACACCTAAAAATTATATAATTCTATTAACGAGTTACCCCAATAAATTTAAAAAATAAATAAATAAATAAATAATATCTATTGATTACTTACTTTGTTATGCCTTATTCTAAACATTTAACATTCAACTCAACTTTCACAATAATCCTCTAAATAGGTAATGTTATTTTCCCCATTTTTAAATAAATGAGGAAACTGAAGCAGAAAGTGATTCAGCTGACCCAATTCACACAGCCAGATTCAAACAATGTAGTTTGATCCTAGGCCTTTGCTCTTATTCTCTCTGCTATAGATCTGGTACTCGGAAGTGTTCCCATCTTCTCTGCTCTAAGGTTGTCCTTAGAATTTAGGTGAATAAAGGGCAAGCTTCCCATCTCAGCTAAACAAAATTCTTCTCATAGTGAAGTGTGTAAATCTGATTGCTTTTCTTAACATCAAGTACAAAGAAGTCACATCTATCTAATGTAACAAGAAGGCTTAACTACTTGTATATGATTATTTCCATTGGTTTTCAGTGGACACAAAGCACACACCCACCCTAGTTGGGTTATGGAAATAAAGGATTGCTGATCTGTTTTCTAGAGTATGTTTTCTGAGACAAGGAAGGTGAGCAAAGAGTCAAGTTAAGTTATTGACCACTTCCTACTTCTTCTGCCACTTACATCCCACAACGAAGAGGAATTTAGCAATTCTATACATAATACTCTCTAATAGCACAAACATTCAAATATCTCATCCAACATTTTCTCATTAGACTATACTCTCAAAAAAGAATTCCACTTTATTCATCTTTCCATTTTACTATATTTCTTTTCACCAGTACTGGTGAAGAGAAACCTCTCATTCCTCAGTATATAAACTGTTTGATCTAAGTCTACAGCAGATTCCAAATCAATAACACTGATGTTAAAAATATCTTACTACACTGGGGAATGAGGCTCATTATGTCTCCTCTGGTATCCTGAGATTGACTATTTGGACTGTTACTGAGAATTTCTTAATTGTAGTGCAAAATAAACTCCTACACAACCCTATTACAAACATCCTCTGCCATACAAATCAGAATTTTTGTTAAATGAATTTGTATATATTAGTGCCTATAAGTTATTTTTAACATAATTTATTTGGAAGCAGAGTAATGTGAAATTATTTCTAAATATTTATGCTTCTGATTTCATAATTATTTCTTCATGTTAACATGGTAAAGAGAGCAACGAAGTGGGAAAAAATTTGGCATCATGTCATGCATTCATTCAGATGTTCTAATTAAACTATAGTATATCTAGAGAATGTATTCTAGTTATTATCTTGGAGTGGCATAGTTACCTATAAAGACTTCAACACTGGTCTTAGTAAATTTCATCAGTAAACTATACTTAAAAATAAGCTCATATCTGAAGAACTCCAGGATGAGATCTCCCTGAGTGCTAAGGATCTAGTTTAAAGTCACTTTTGATTCACAGTTTAGGAGAGGGTGGTCTCTTGGACTATATGACACCAGCCTATCTGTATTTATCTTAACCATTCTTGCATTTCAAGATGAGTGTGTTTCCTGTGGGCCTTTGAAAGTGCTGAGTTAGGCTATTTGAGTAGAGAAGGGAGTTTTCCTAACAGATAGCTTTGGCTATCTACATGACAGCAAAGGGATATTTTGGCAGGAAATTACCCAACACAGCAGGATACTCTGGTTTGAACAAAATGTTTTTATGCAATGTGTTACCGAGGGAATTGGTTTACATGTTGACACTACCGCCCACATATAAGCCCTGGTTTATTTCCTGACCAAATGAGGTTTTCCAACAAATATTTTGGAAATACACCCTAGATCTATTTTTAAATAATTTAATAAAAGGTTTTGATGTCTTATACTGAACCAAGATTTTTAAGCACTGTCAGCAAGAGGTGTGATGAAAAATACAGATAAATTTTCTTTTAAACAGAATATTTTTTAATTATAATTTTTACCACATTCAGACATAGTATACTCTCTATAAGAATATGAACAAAACCTAGTAATTTATATATTTCTAATTTCATTCAACACAATTTTATAAAGTTCCAAGTCTAAGCAAGGGGCTGTGCATGATCACTACATGTTGCCCTTGTTTAGTAAAAGTGTTAAGATCTGTATGCACATTTTAACACATGGTAGGTAGATGAGAGAAATACAGTTAAAATAATATGGGAGTTCAGTGGAGAATGAGATTACTGCTGGTGAAGGAGAACAAGGAAATCAGTATAGGAAAAATGGCATTTGAGCTAGCTTTTAAAATAAGCTTTCTTTCATAAATAAATAAATAAGTGTTCTTTCCTCATTTATTCAATTTTCTATTTATTCAGTATAGAATAAAGTTTAATAAGACAGGAGCCTCTAGATTTAAATTGTGTAGATTCATATTTTGGCTCTATTAACAATTTTGTGACTCTACACAAGTCATAGGACTCATTTCCCTCATTTGTAAAATGAAGATAAAATTAGTTACTTTCCCACAGGGTTCTTGGGAGGACATGTATCCTTATTCTGCTTGTATCTGGGAAACAGCACAGCAAAGTGTAAAGAGCATAGACTTTGGAATCAGATGATGCTGTATTTTAATTATGAAATTAATAATTACTAACTATGTAGCTACTACTAAACTTTTTAGCTACTCTGTAACAACTTTTTAATCTTTTAAATGGGTATAGTAATGCGTACTTCATTGAGATGTTGTAGGGAGTCAATACCAGGCATAGTATCCATAAAACATAGGCAAATGTCAATGCTAGATAATAATAATAAGAGATGACATTGGAAAGTGAAACCAGGGCTCAATTTTGAAGGGTCTTGTAATGCAAACAACATTATCTGGTTTAATGCTATATAGATCAGATTTCACAAGGCAGCATCTTGCCTTCCATATTCAACAAGAGGTGTGTACGAAAACTACACATACAGATCATTTATATATATGTGTATATATGTATGTGTGTGTGTATTTGAAAAAAAATAATAATAACTTTGTATTCCAATAGAAAACTATCAGCCAGAAGTAAGTTCTTTTTGTTCTTATTTGGAGCCTATGCATGCCATCATCTCTATTATTCCCTATTATTTTACTTCTACCCACTTCATTCATTTTGTTACCTACCTGGTCCCTTTAAGCACTTGAGTTTGTGACTTTTATGTACAATGGGCCACTACTGGTTGTATTTTAACAGAGAGTGGTTTGTACAGGTATTTTTGGGAATATTATATCTCCACAATTTCAAGATGTGATTGGAGAAGAAACAAGATTGAAGGAAAACAAGCAGAATGTTTTCAGTAATATAGATGAGAGATAAATGTCAGGTTAATGCAGAAATAGTCAGAAAAGAGTCGCTGTGAAAGTTATTCCAAAGAGTTGGTGTATTTACTAGAAATGAGACTAACTGGAGTATGACTAGAGATCACAAAGATTTCAATTGGGGTGTAGTACTGATTTAGATATTTAAGGAAATATTCAGTTATCATGAGTCATAGTAAAGATTTACACTGATTTTCAGAAATATTTTCATATCCTAAACAATGACAATAACTGCGAACTTTTAGGGCAAAGCTGGAATTGCATCTATTCATATAATCTCAGAGTTTGGCCAAGAGTATAAACTAAGTAAATGTTTATTGAACTAAATTATAGGGAATATGTATAGATTTTTATTAATCTTTAGAATATGGAAATAGTTTCACAGATCTTAATCGTAATTTTTCTACAATGAAAAGATAATTTGCCATTTTTAAATCTACAGCATAATAAATTCTTAGATACAACTGTGATTTTGTTAATTATTCCATGTGAAGTGATGACATATAGGAATTTAATGTAACTTTGCCAAACCAATAATAATTATACAAATTCTGAGCTATGTTTAGGAGTCCATTAAAACATGTGTTGTCAAAATTTTCATAGAGACAATTATGTCATGTATAATAGAGTAGAATTCCGCCAAACTGTTTCTTTGTCTTGAGAATTCCTTGAGCTATGTAGCACACTAGAGATTTAATTCATTCAGAGTAGCTGAAACGAAGCAGAAATGAGAAGTTCTCACTAGAGAAAATTGAGGGCTAACTGGACAGACATATCTTGATTCTCTTTGGTTCATTCCTCTGTGCCTCTGAATTTACAGGCTTTCTATTAATAGCCAGATCCAAAAAAGGTTCAAGAGACAGAGGAGGAAAGGAGACAGAAAAATAAAGGAGCCTTCTGTTGCCATAAACTAACATCTTTTTTTTTTTTTTTTTACAAAAAATACCAAAAATTGTCTGTACTGTCTTTGGGAGAAGATTAAATTTGTGAAGCAGTCCCCGTGTGATTGTTAGCATTGTTGGATATCTCATATAAATATGTTTAGTTCACAGAAAAATGGAGCAGTCATAAAATGTACAAAATGAATTGCTAAATTTGAGAGGAGATTGGTGGTTTTTAGACCTCAGTATAAAGGGCATAAATTGTTTCCAATTGATGCTGTTGATTTTGTGTTCTGGTCTGTTGAGGATGCTTTCTCTGAAAAGTTAATCTAATATTATATCTCTTGCTCTTTGTATGTTTTGCTCATTCTGCTTTGTCTCATTTCTTATCAATCTGAAAAATTCCTATTAATCCATTAAAACCCATTTTAGGACCTACATCCTCTTTGAAATTTCCCTTAATCCATTCCTTCAAAATTAATGGGTAGTTTTCACATACCTCTATTTCTACATTTAAAATCATGCTGACTAAAACTTAATTTCTCTGTGAGCTCCATAAGTGCTTCCTTTAACAATGAGCTCTCATATTTCAGACACTGGTTATATTTATCTCCATATCTCTAAAATCTAGAATACAGTAAGTTCTCAATAAATGTATGCTGAGTAAAAATTAGTTAATAAATAAAAGTGTATTTTCTATACCCCAAATATCTAACACAGAAGCTGATATTTAGAAGAGATTTAATAAAAATGGATTCATCCTAATGCCATAAATCAACAGGTCAGTCAGGAGATAATGAGAATTATAATCTCAAGTATCAAAAGAAGAGTTGTAACAGCCAATGTCCCTTGGAACTAAGACCAAAGCAATTGTGGGATAGTACAACAGTACAAGGTCAATTATAAAAGTCTTCGAATTTACCCTTTTCTTGACCTATGAGTTTTGGTTCCTGAATTTAAGTTCTTCCACACTTCTTATTGTTAACTACTCCCCAGTGAATATCACATTTAGGCATGTAGAGGTTCTATAAATCACTTTCATTGCCCAAAGTCCCTTTCTAAAAATGTAACTCTGTTGTATATTTCCCCACATGCAGTCTGTCAGGTCAAACTGCAACTCGTTTCATTTTCTTTCAATAAACTCAAATCCCTGACCTGCCAAGTTTCTTGTAAGGAAACGTGGCAATTAGAAGGCAAAACAACTTTTATTCAATCGATATCTATTTGCTGACAAATAACGTTTGTATAATCTCTGGTTTTCCCTGATGGACCTTGAGGAAACTTTATTTTTTTTTCTCCACTAGTGAGGTTATTTGGAAGACCCTTAATAATATATATATTTTCTTTTAAAAAAGAATAAATGAATCTAGGGGCTCTCTCAGTCCTAGGAGAAAAACAGTAGATTTATGAAGCAGAAATAGCCAACTCAACTCTGGAAGGGTCTGCCATAGTCATTTAACCTCTAGAAGAAATATAAAAAGTACTTTATAAGATATATATATATATATGTATATTTAAGATATATAGTTAAGATATATATGTATTTAAGATACATATATATATACACGCACACAAATATATACACACACATAAATGTTGACATTTAGAAGATGTTGAGAAGCAATTTTTTAAAAAAGTTTAATATGATACTTAGAATGTATTAAGGACAATAAGCTTATTATTTTGATTGTGCTTTATATCTTCATGGCACAGTAAACATAGCTTTGAATTATGCATTGTAACAGTCTTAAAATTAATAATGTTCAATTAAGTTTGCATACTTAAGTAGGTATACTCTTCTTTAAGGTACTCAAAGTATTTTAGAGGACATAGGTAATATTTATGATATCATGAAAAAAATCATTGTTTTAAAAGATAATCAGTGTGACAATAGGTAAAATTAATTTTATTAGAAAAATGGCTGAATTTACAAAAATACATTTCATATGTCTCCTGTTGGAAGTTTCATTCCTAAAGATATAATTATGGACCATGATTCCAGTAGAAAAATATCATCATAGTCTCCAGCCATATGACACAACCCTTATACCTGCCCCCAAAGATGTCTTTTTACAATTCTGTGTCTTGACATGCTGCATTTGCTACACTTCTATACTTCTTATGGTAGTCCATACAAATGCTTCTGGCTGAGAGTAGAGATGGGACAGAAAAAGGCAGATATTTACAAAGTGTCTGTCTGTATTCACTATACTAAGGTAAAAATAATGAGTAAGAAACATGCATATTTTTAGGGAGGACTTGGTCTAGTGAAAAGACAGTTATTTACCCAATCGGGTGCCTTACCAGGTAATATATATATATGAAGAGACACAAGTTCAAGAGAACCATCCATACGGTATTGAGGGATCACAAGGGAAAAACTCTGTTTGAGGAGGTGACATCAGTGAAAACTTCGTGAAAGAGGGAGTTGTTCTATGAGGAAGCTCATGATTCCAGATAGAACTGTTGCACTATTAACAAACATGCATTCTCTACACTATGCTGGATACAGTGACTAGTAAAATTTAGTTCTTTGTTTAAAGGAACTCGCGGTCTAATGTATCTCACAATATGGAAGCAGAAAGGTTATACATTTAACAGTGTTTGGCTTAGGCAGGAGAATGCAAAGAAAGGCTTCTAATAGAAAGTATAGTTATAGTGAGAGAAACAGAATTCCAGACTTTTTACAAAAATCATCTGTCATCCATTTATCCTTTTGTCCATTCTCATATTTATTATCTACCAGCTTGCTTTGGAGTCAAAAAAAGCTAGATTTCCTTTATCACTCCTATATTGCACTTAGGCAAGTATCTCAGACTTAAGTTTCTTCATCTGAAAATTGGAAAGAGCATATGAGCTTAGTACAGGGATGGCTTGTAAACAGGAAAGTGTAGTAAAGCGGTAATGGTTAGTAATTTTTTCCCTCCAACTTCTGGATAATGATGAAAGTCCAATGTTGTTTTGAAAACTATATAGAATTCATTGATGTGGCAAAAGTCACTTGAAAATATCACTTGTTAGAACAACAGCAACAAAAAAACTAGGTTGAAATCTTGGTTCCAAAACTCTTTGTCACTTAATTTTCCTGAGCCGTATTTTCTCACCTGAAAATATTCTGAACTACAAACCTTCCTGGTTTTGTGAGAGGATGTATACAAAAATTCTTTATGAACTATTAAGCTCTGTAGAAATATACAGTGTTGTTATTTATGTTGTTATTTATCTCTTGTGATAAATTAATTCTATCTAGCTTGGTTTCAACAAAATATACATTTTCTTTTAATTTTGAAAATTCTATAAATTCTATGCAGCCCTATAATTTCTAGAGATTCTAATTAATGGGATGATTTTTTTCTTAAAGTCTTGCTGCAGAAAGTCTTTCTTCTTTCTTTCCTTGTAAAGCTAAAGAATCTTATAAGACTTCCTTTCCCTCAGAATATTCTCTAGGGCATTGAATTTGGCAGGCTTAACTTCTGCCTTCAATTCTATAACACCAAGTATTGTAATTTGGCTTTCACTTTCTTCTACCCTAATTTCCATTTTTCTAAACATATTTTTCCTAGTGTTCTGCTGAAGTGGTGATCATCAATGGTCATCCTGCAGCAACACAAACACATTTCTAACAAGTTGATCCTTCAGGTCAAGATCAACAGCCTATAGAGCTACTATTCAAATGTCCTTCTCAAACACTTATCCAAGGCTTGCAATGGAGAATGCTCTTTTTTTTAATTTTTAATATTTCTTTCTAAAACTCAGGACTCTATTGCTCAGACTACAGTTTCCAGCTTTTCTTGCAGGTAAATTTTAAAAGCCATGATGACTTTTACATTAGATTAAACAGGCCACCTCCAAAGCAATGCATTTGTGTAACCATCTCTGAACTCATGGTGTAAAACATGAACTTCATGGATTTTAATGGGAAATTATTACAGTGAAACCTTGCTAATTTATGTTAGTGATGAAGAGTCTTATTTTAAATTGCCAAATTTCTCAGTGATAATAAAAAAAAATTAAAGGAAAGAGAATCTAAAGTAACTTAGCTGATATTTTTCTCCTATTTCAGACTGTCTGCGTGTTCACATGGGACATTCAAATCACAGTCTCCTTATGGAAAACAAATGAACAACAAAAAACATTTTAAAATCTTAATTAGTAAACACCTTATGGCTAGCCTAGCAGATGTATATGGAGGAATAGTTATATAACACACATATACTTTTATGAAAGAAATTATATTATATTCCATTTTAAAATGACATCATTTTATTTCCCTCATCTAAATAAATGTGACACTTAATTGTAAATAGGGTCTCTATTATTATCATTGTTATTTTTTTTACCACTTCCACTCATTTTCCAAGCCAACCTCTTCTCATGCTTGGTTCCTTACAATATTTACTAGAAGTTCTCCCTGTTGTGACTTTGTTTCCCATCAATGTGCTCTCAATTCAGCAGCCAGAGAAAATCCTGTTAAAATGTAAGTCAGATGTCACTTGGTCAAAACTCTCCAAAGGCTTCCCAATTCACTCAGAATATTAACTGAAGGACTTGTGATAGCCCATAGAGCCTTACATAATTACCTTCTGCCCTAGTATTTGATCTCCTACCTCTCTTTCCTTCATTCACTCCACTTCAGCAATGTTGGCCTTTCTGCTATTCCTAGAATATTCCAAGCACTCTCCTATCTCAGAGCCTGCGAATTTGGCGATTGTCCCAAACTAGTATTTTTTTTTTTCCTTAAAAGCTACAAGACTTTCTCTCTCACCTCTTCAGTGCTTTACACAGAGGTTACCTTCCTAGTAACTCGTGTTCTGACCACTCTGTCTAAAACACATCCTGTTCTTCTTCCCCTTTCTGGATTTACTTTTATCCATACTACTTACTAGAATCTAATTCAGGAGTCCATAGACATCTTCTGTAAAAGGACAGATGTAGGTCATAAAGTCTTTGTTGTAACTACTTTATGCTGGTATTGCAGCACAAAAAATAGCTATAGATAATAGGTAACTGAAAGAGCACGACTGTGTTCTAATAAAACTTCATTTACAAAAGTAGGAGGGGAGCAGATTTGACTCACAGGTCCAAATTTGCTAACCCTCAATATAACATATATTTTACTTATTTTATCTATCACATGTTTCTTGCCACAATTTGAATATAAACTCCACTAGGACAAGGGGTTAGTTCACTGCTCCACCACCACTGTCACAATAGTACTTGGAACATAGGTAACACTTAATAAATTGATTGTTCAGCAGATATTTTTCATTTATCCATCTAAATCTCGAGGTAACAACTCAATGTTTTAAATGAGGACAGTAGAAGAGAGGGCTTCTCTCTCTATACCCCTGCTCCTACTTCTCCTGGAAAATAATCCAAGGACCATCTGCCATACTCACAATGATTAATAAAGGAGGGAGAGTTGCCAACAGTCTGTTTCCAGATCCCTACTGCTCTGCAAATTCTTGCAATATGCTTGGGCATTCCCTTCCAAATTCTGTCAATCCAGGTCAAATATGACCCTGTTATCCTTATGGCTCCACCAGGAAGCCCACAGCCTTAGGATACCCCATGTGTGGCTGGGGTAGAGTGATAGAATTTCAATTCACTCATAAACTACCCAGGAATGGGGAATTAGAGAAAGACAATAGACTTTTGCTTTCTTTCCTTTTAACCCTCACTTCTGAAAACATGACTTTTTAAGTCTCTTAGAAGGTAGATCATTGCCCTGCACAACCATTCTTTTGATTACTATGTCTTTATAGTGATTTCTTCTGCAGCCCATTCACAACCTTCTCCCGGTAGATCTCGTGGACCATCTGATATTATTTAAGCATGGCAGCAGGTGGTTTTAGAACGCTTTATGTTTCAAGAAATTACAATTCAAATCTACTGTATGGCTATGTTAGAGTAACTCTTTAACATCAGTGTTTACTTAAAATAGTTTTTTAAAATCACAGTTTAGAATGTAGATTATCACAAAATACAATGAAGGACAGTAAGACTTACTAGAATTGTGTGCAAAACAGTGACCATGATTTGCAGGAATAGAAAAGTACCAAAACCAAAACAATTTAAATCTTCAATCCCATTCTTATGTAACTTTGGGAGTATAACCTTTTAGAGTTATATTTTTAGACATTTAAATTTCACATGTCTCTTATGCACAGATGAAGAAAGTGAGTACCAGAAAAGATAAGCAATCTCATAAGTCATAAAGAATTCTGTGGTTGGGAATGGGGAATATATGGGCATGAAAAACTGGAGAATATTTTTATGGAATAGCATATCTGCACAATCAAATTAAAGGAGAGTAATTGGGCACCCAATGAAACCAACAAGAAGATGCCACAGAGAGGACAGTTACTAGTTTACTAACTATTAAAAATGAAGAAGTTACTCTCTTTAACATTGGTATTTTTTCATCTTACCATAGGGAAACATGATTGGGGGATCGGTGTATTGAGAAACCACATAGCATAGTTCTTCAGATCACAGACTCTGGAGCCAGTAGTCTGGCTTTGAATCATAGTTTCAATAGCTGTATGATCTTGGACAAGTTCCTTAATCTCTTTGTGGTTCAGCTTTTCCAACTATAAGATGAGGATAATAATAGAACTACTTCCTAGAGCTACAGTGAGAATTAAATGTAAAACACTTAGAAGAGTGCCTGACATACAATAAAGGTGATACAGCATTATTATAATCCAAGGTGGGGGGAGGGGTCAGGGAGGAAGGTAGGGGAGAAACTGCACGGTTTCTTGGGAGTGTTCAGAGTGCTTATGTATTTTATTCCCTAGTGGCAGTTTTGGTTCCCTCCATTGAAGATGCTGGGAGATACTGAAGTGCCCACATACAGTGAAAATAGTTGAGACAGGAATCAAATTTCTGGGCCCCAAATTCAGGTATCTGTAGACATATTTCCTTCTGATGCTGCTCCTTCAACACCAGCAAGAGCAGGAAAAATAGATCAGTCTGCATCTTTAGCCATGGCTTCATTCTCCCAATATAGTAAATAATGAGAAAGAGATAACTTTGCTAAGAAAGATGGCTAACCTTTATAAATAGACTGGTTATTTACAAGCATAAAATGAAATTAATTTTGGATTATTACAGGGGAGACATGAGTAAACTACAGTTATTAGGGCATAATGTAGTCACATTAATTCAAGTTAGTGAGTAATTATCACCGCATTTTTCTCTTTAACCATTTAAGAGGTCTGACTCAGCAGAGTTGAACTGAATGAAATAAATTTCACTCCATGAAAAGTGAAAGCATGTATTTAGATAAGTAGTCTCTGCCAGGACATCATTTATAAAAATCATACCAGATTTTCTAGGGCATGATATAGGTTTTACACACACAGCGGTAACAACCTGAAAAAGTAATTTAGTTACTTAAGGCAAAAGACAGAACATATTTTAATACTTTAGAGATTTTTTTTGCATTCACATTTATATTTTCCCTGAGTTATGTGCAATTCATAATATTAGCTTAATTTTTTCAACATGAATAACAATAAGCTCGTTTGAATCTTTATTATATTCAGATCCTCTACCAATCGTTTAAAAAAATCACTTTCTTTAATCTTCACAATACCCCTGCCAAATGTATTAGATAAGGAACAAAAAAAAAAAAAAAAAAGATTAAAGACACAGCTAGAAAAGGGCAAAACAGGGAATTAAATCTAGAGGTGCTGATTTTATACTTCACTCTCCTAGCTCTTCACATTACAAAGCTATGCTTAAGTTCCTATTTTATTTCTCATTTCTCACGTGCCATAATTTGCCCATTTAAAAAAAATTAGCATGTGATAACTTCTTTCCTCACTCTCTTCTCCTAGATGTCTCATACCCAAAAGTTCTGGCCCAGTGATTTCACAAAAACATCTCAATCTGCTTCTTGAGGTAAATCTTGGCATTTACCTCATAGATTCCTCTGCTCTGTACTTCTATTAAAAGTGCAGTAGCTTTCCATCCACTCTATTCTGTGTACCTTCCTTTATATTTTAGATTATATTGCACTGAAAATAATCTATTGACATATCTGGGTGCTTCTCAAAACAGGGGTATGCCTTTATTCATCTCTAGGGACTCAGTAGCTAGCACAATGCTGGGAACATAATATACCCTGAAAAGATGTGTTTAAATACATAGGTAATTGAATGAGAGATTACTGGTTATACTTCTTTGTTTGTTCACTTTTCAATTAGAGTTCCTACACATGTTTATTAAGTTCCCAAAACAGATGGCTCCTCTTCAATAAGAAACTGAAAGTGCGGTTCTTCCAGAGTACCCTTAGGGAGTCTAACTGACTGGTCTGGCACCTAACCAAAGTGATGATTATACATAATGAACAGGAAGACTGTCCATTATTAATAGGACATTAAAATATCATTTCTTAATAATTACTACTAATCACTTTATAAATGTTAGCTTACTCAATTCTCCCCACATTTTGAGATATCTATTTTCATGCTTTTACAGATGAGAAAACTGATACTCAGCAAAATAAGTAAATCAAAGTCACGCAGTAGAGCTCAGACACCACTTTATATCTCTCTGACAAGAAAGTTTGTTCATGTGACACTAAATTATATTTTGGTTTCTTCCTCAGTTTTGGTGGACAGTATTCACTGGTGGACTGTGCCCGCACTATTGCCAGGGAGCTATAGTAGCAAAAGGTCAGCTGGGTGCATGGGTTCCAGAGTATAATTTGCAATTATTTAGACTGTACAGCTTATGCCTCTTGGAGGACACAAGCACGTAAGTCTTGGTTACAGATGCACCTTGAAAGGGAGATTTTTGTACCGTTCCCCACTTTATCCCTATAGCTGTTGTGTCATGGCCTGAATTTTCTAGCAGTGGTTACAGTTTAAACTTAAGAATAATATCTGTATAATTTACTGGCTTTCACTACAATTTGATTACACCTAAAAATTAGAAGGTCATCAGAGAAAAACAAGAAAATAAATTTCTCTGCGAGGGAATTGTGACTAAAGTAATTTTTCCTGATACATTGATTAATGTTGTATAGTAGGTGAAAAAGTGGCAGATGGCATTTTTTATATCCTTAATTTATTGACACAAGTGCCCTCCAGCCTCCAAAGAACCTTCATCTGACAGAAATTAAACAAAATTTCAAAGAAAAGGGCAACACAAGACAGGAGTTATTTCCAGTGCTGAAATAGAACAGGAACCACAACAATAAACAGAAAAATACCTCCTACAAAGCACACAATAAATAAAACATCAAAAGGACAAACAGAAGAACTCAATTAAAGTAGAAAAGTTTCAGTCTTCCCCTGAAGGAAATAAATATTATTATTTATTATTTATATCCTGCTCTAGGAGCACATGGCTTTATATCCTAGGTTGAATATCATACAAGAAAAAAAAAAAAGTGTCCTGTAGGACTTTTGATTTAGGGACACATTAAGAACAGGAGGAACACATAGGCTATTCCAATGAAGAAAAACAATATACTAAAAAACAGTTCAAGATCAGATATGATTTGAATGATCGCATTAACAAGCATAACATGGGGAATGAAAAATGAAATGCGGTAGTACAGATAAAATGGTCGAAACTTTCCAGTGGTCACTTCCTGATTCCCTATCTTCCTTATTTTCAGCCTTGGTCCCCTAGGAGGTCAGATCTAAAATGTTTTTTTATAGCCATGCCTGGAAGTTCAATATATGGAGTGCCTCCAACAGTTTTATAAGGATCTAATCCTCTGTATAAAAATCTTAGGTTTAAAATATCTTAAGTGGTTTCTGTTTTCTCTACTGAATAAAGACATATACATCTTAAAGATGTCTTAGAAATAATACCATTACATTCTACTGTTCTTTTGTGTTGAAAGTGTTATTTTTTAAATGCCAGCATTTAAAACATAACACCATTTTCCTAAGTCAGATTCGAAATACTTTCATTTCTATCATGTGAGCACATGCACAAAAAAAGGCTGCAAACAGAAGCCTTTCCTCTTACTTAAAGAAAAGGATGATGAGGAGAGAAAAGAGGCAAGTTAAGTAGTAATGGTAGTCTTTCCTGAGTTAAAAGAAATCTATTTGAATAATTTAAAAAATCTCTAATTGAATAATTAAAAAAATGAGGAGAACAGTAAAATATCTCCTAACTAGACTATTAGTGGTTATTAGACAAAGAAATTTTGGCTTCAGAGATAGTGTTGGAATTGTTTTTGACATGCTGTTCCACAACATATCATATTCATCCATTATAATGTCAGTAAGAATAGGCTAATCAAATAATAATGAAGAGCAGACACTTTCCCAACCATTTAATTCCTTTAATATTTCAATATTCAAAAAAATGATAAAAGGCCATAGCTATTGTGAGTAATGTAAGCTATACTTTAAATAATGACACAAACATCTGACCCTACCGAGTTTTGCACACTTTAATTAAAATGACTAAAATATTAAATCGGTTTATCCAAATTTTCTTCCAATATGTTGACCCTTTAATATACTGTGCTGTTTAGTAACACACACCAATGTTACGGTAGTTTATAGATTTATCTTAAGAGGACAGAGCTACTTTTATTTTAGCATGTGGCTTATTTTATGGTCAGGAAATAATATTTATGAGGGAAAATTTAGTATTTTGTAACAAATATAGTATATTTTATAAATAAATTTGGTGAGATGCTCTTCGGATGCAGTGTCAGGAGATCAGTAAACATTCTATACTTAAAATTATGAATTTGGTAAATCACTTAATCTTTCTGAACTGCAGTTTCCATCTCTGAAAAATGAAAATACACCTTATTCCTTTTTATTGTTATGATTAAATGAGTCTGTGTAAATGAATGTTATTCGTGAGGCATAAAGATCATACAAATGATAAGTACCAGTTTTATTGCGCTTTGGAAAGAGAAAATACTAAAATGATAGGTACATTATTGTTATCCTAAAAAGATTTAAATCTACTGAAATTTAAGATGGAATTAACCTAAATTGTTTGACTATTATGTCATATAAATCATGATGAAGAAAGTAAGGTTGTTTAAATTAGACAAAGAAATACTAAAGAGGTACTTAATAGCTATTTTTAAATATTTAAAAATTGACAAAAATAGAATAAAAGGTAGTCTTCTCTTTTGGTTTTTCATATGGTTAAATTAAATAATTCAGTTGTCAGAGTTCTGTATAGATATTAAAATGAAATGATAGTGTTGGTTCCTGTAAGTTTTCTTTTAGAAAGATGATTTCTATCTGAAACTCAGGCTCAAGGATAAAGACACAACTATAGCAATACTGAAAAAGATTGATAAGGATCAAATAACCAAAAGTATGGGGCAAGGATGAGAAGGGAATTTAGAAATAATTAAAGTGCTTAGACTCCCTTCTAAAAGCAATGATGGTTAAGTCCAATCTGAAATAGAATTTTAAGCAGAGAAGTGTCGATTTAGGAAGCAGTAGTGAGGAAAGCAAAGTTTTGAGTTATAAAAAGAATTTTGCTTGATTTGGAGAATCCAGATTTGTGTTTATGAGTTTATTATTGCCAATAAATAATTTAGTAAGTGTAAAGTACATATGGGCCACATTATCTTACAATGAGAAATTGGTAGAGGTAAGTGGCAAAATTAGTGACACCAAAGACAAATACCGTAGAAATTCAGTAAGGAGAGAACATTGAAGCTGAAAAACTGAGGAAAGAATTCATGGATTTGGTGAATTAACTTGGTCTTCAAATTATAAAAGCTATCAGTGTTTGAGCACAACTATTTGCCAGAGAGGGGGAGATCTAAAATTTTGAAGGGCTTTGTCCAATTTGGGGGCCTCTCTGTAAGAAAAAATATAATACAAAATTAGAATAAAATTCAGACAAAAATGAATTACAAATTTTTAAAACCTGGCAAATGTTTGACATATCCAAAATCCAGAAAAAAATATAGTATTTTTATTAGTTGATATCTGACTCAGCTCTAAAAAATTTTTTATATAAAGCGACTAGATATTTTTTCTTCTTAAAGACAATGACTTTGTAATGCCATTTTCTACAGAAAGAAGGGAAAAATTATTTCAAATTTTCCCTTAGCAATAGGTTTGACTTTATTACTATCTGTATAAGTTTGATTTTATTACTATCAGTTTAAGAAAATGTCTTTTAGACTACAACTTTAATGGTTTTGCACTAAAATATTTTAGAATATATGGAAAAATCTATATTGATTTTATATCAGATATGATCTATTTGATATCAAGTCCTTGCTCCTTGAATTGAGGACATAATTAAACAAATTGTGATCAATGTTCTCTTTTTGTTGGTACATATAAGTTTACATTATCTTTGTCGATGTCATCTCATGTTTAATCAGCAAAAAATTTAAACCTTTTCCCAATATATATTTTTTAATCCATTGCTCCTCCTACTTAGTAAGAGTATTCTGGAAGATATTCTCATGGGAGTAACTAAAAATAAGTAGTAAACACATAAGATATGTCTTATTTTACCTCAATCAAATGAATCTCCAAATCAATGTTCATTTGGGTGGCTACTCCACTGTCTCCTGACACAAGGAAAAACGTAGAAATATGCAGTGGTCATAACCAATTTAGGTAAAATATCTTATCTTTACAAGTTGTGCGTGTGTGTGTGTGTGTGTGTGTGTGTGTGTACACATACACGCAGTCCCTTCCAGGGCCTCGGAAGCTGCTCGTGCAAAAGAGGGCTTTCGAAGCTCAATTTTTACTAGTTTCATGGAATATCCACTTTTGTTGCCAAGCAATGTTGTAGGTACTTTCTAATATTATCTGAGTCATATCAAACCATTACTAGTTCAGTAAAAGCTGTATCCTGTTTCTGAAACACATTTCTACTCTTTCCTCCCACTTTTGCCTTCACTTTGCACTTCATTTCTCTACCAATACCTCAATACCTTTACATGCATATACATGCACTCTCTCTCTTACACACACACACCACACACCACACACACACACACACACACACACACACACACACACACACACACACACTGGAAGGCAGTTCTTTTGCCTGGTTTATTCTTCCTCATCCTTCGTGTTTTAGCACAGACATCAATTTTTCTTATAATTTATATCCTTGGTCAGTTTTTCCTTTCTATGAAGGCAAGATCCTTTTGTGTGTTGTTTATAGATTAATATTTAGTATCAAGTGGAATTCTTAGATTAAAATAGTGGTTAAGTAAATATCTGCTGAATGAGTAAATAGATGAAAGAATTCTAGATGAAATTAGGTAAACTAGTTATTCAAAACAATTGATACAAGTCCTCAAAATCTTGATTATATGTAAAAATATAGATAAATAGGTGTAGAGAGAAAGGGAAACTGATGTAGATATTATGAGAAGAAATGAATAATTGTAATTGAAAAAAAATTGAGGAAAAAGTCCTAGAGTATAGCACCATAGTTTAAAATAAATTTTACTGGAAAATGTAGCAGGCAAAATTGATTACCTTACCAAAATTCTGGAAGACAGACAGTCCATACGGGTAACGCAATTAGCCTTACATTTATTTGGTGTGATGTATATAGATTGCTAAATAATGATGACAGTGCTATACAAGGCTATGATTTTCAGGTAGTAGGGTAGCACGGTGGCTAAAAGGGTAGGTAGAGTATAGGCTGGGACTTTTCCCAGATAACATTTGTATAGATGAAGATTAAAACATGAAAAAAAAGGAATATCCATTCAGGTTATAAGAATATAATAGCTCTAAAAATATTTTTGGTTTCCTCTTTCCTCCCTTTCACTTAATAATGCAAGGACTATTGGCATTTTTCCAACAACCTATGATATATAACAGTAGTCTTATATATATGAATGGATTCCCCAAACATGTTTGGATAGTTTTTGTGAAGTATTTGTCATAAACTGAGTATTCTCAATGTATCAGTATTGCAATACAACACTTGCTTTAAACATTTTCAGACATAGGAATGAAATATCTATAGACCTACTACAAAAGGTTACAATGTAAAATATTAGTTTAAGTATGAGGAATTCAAATAGTTCATGGATAATTATATTAGAGTGTTATGTAATTAACAACTAAAAGAAGGTTCAACGGGGTCTTCCCTGGACATTGGTAAGGAGCAGATATTAGTTTTAATAAATCATCTATCAGTGGTCAAAGAAAAACATCTTAAAATTCTGAAATTGGATGAAGATTGTATTTTAAATGGCCTAAATTAAATGCATATCTTATTTGTATTATTATTAAAGCTTTGTTGGGGGAGATAGAAATGAAGTGTAGCTGCCTGATACTTTTAATACCAGATTTTGTATTGTATCATTGTAAAGATTAGGTAATAGTTTTACTATTCTTCATTCTGCTATACTTGTGAAATTATGTTGGCTTAGAGCTAGGTTGAAAGACTACGGGCCTATGAATGTGACTATTATCTGGCTCTGTAAGTGCCTTTTTACTCATTCGAATCTGTATGCACAAATTTGAGTTCATATCACACTCATGTGATGTTTTTTAATGAATGTGCTAACCTGAAGGGGTGAATGTTCAAAACACTGCGGAGGCAACATTCACGCAAAATGCAATAAACTGACAGATTTTGTATGTGCCTCACCTAAGCAGGGTCTTGAAAATTCACCCTGAAGCCTGGAATACTTTGTTTGTAAGAATCTCAGCTTTCATATGAACACCTGGGGATAAGAGCTGTGAGAAGCAAGTCTAAAAGAAGTTAAACTCTATTGCAGAACTGCATTAAGCAGAAGAGCTGTACAGTTCTCCTGTCTTAGAGCTTTTTCTCCATTGTGTGTCAAGAATATCAAGTACTCTACTATTTATCATCAATGTTTCAGTGACTTAGGATTGTGGAGTACATCTTATAAAGTACCACTTATATAGGCTTATGAAAGTAGTGACATATTATACTGAGACATGAGAAAACACGGCTCTAGGAATAGACTCAGAAATGAGTGATCTAGTCATTTTTGGAGGTCTTATCTAACTCCTAGACTTCTAAAATTCCAGTAGTTCTTCAGACTCTAAGCTGATATAACAACAGTATTTCTAGTGAACTACAATGGTTTGAGGGTGCCTCTAATGGAACCATTTTAAATATCATAAGAAAAGTACAAATAAGAATGACTGATAGGACCATACACTTTTTAATGTGGTATTTTGGTTGTTGTGGCTGCTTAATGTTTATTCTAAGCCAGAAATACATATTAAGAAGCTCTGTCTGTTAGACACACCTTTCATATCTTGTAGTCAGCCATATAACAGTACGCTGGCATGTTAACATGTGACTAGTTAAATTGATTTGTACTAGAAAAATAAGAACCTAACAGACTTTGAAACCTTTAATGAAAGCTTTAAATCACATTACATTCTTTCCTGGCAATAAAAGAGTTTTCATTCAGATTCAGATGTATGGTTTTTTATTTGTTTTATAAAACTTTATTTTATATACTACCCACAGAGGGTTCTTGTTTTTATTAGGTTTCATTCATGAATTGAATTTTCCATTAACTTGAGCTCTAATGATCTATTTACTTTTGAGAATAGAAAGATACCAATTTATCCTTTTCTGAAAAGAATTGTGTGAAGTATTAATCACAGCAGATCCTTTTAATATTGCTTGCTTCAGATCAAACATTTTCCACAGCACCAAACTTGGACCTTCGGTATATGAAATCTTTACACTTAGTACTCTGGCCAACTAAATAATATAATGGAAATAAAAAATAAATTGTGGCAATCATGGAAGATGTCACAACACTGATGAAAAATTATAGCATATTCAACTGTTAAAAAGTTTCTGAATCAATCTTATGATAATTATACAACTAAATATTGCCTAAAAGTTGCTTTGAGGAAGTGTGACATATAGAAAGACAATGATGTTTCCTACTGGGTACACTTAAGGGGTAGATTGCAATTTTCTGAGATATTTTTAATACATTCTGCTAAATTAACTACTTGCATTTTTAAGCTCTATGGTTCTCCAAGACATGTTTTTATGGATTATCCTAACAGCTAAACTAGTACTGTTGTGCGATAGACATTAGAGCTGTTCACCAGATATTTCTGTAACAAGGTAGTTGCAAGGGAACCCAGGTAGTATATTGAGCAGAGGGCGGTATTTTTAGCAGAAGTGATATGTATCACTTCCTGGTTGGTTGGAGACCCTCTAAAACATTCTTTCTTTTCCCTTCAGCATAGTAAAACATTCATGATGGTGGGTGCTGTTTCCTTGGATCTCTCAGTGTCTATGATGACCAAAGCACCTCTCTTTACAATAACAGATATAGAATATAACCAAAAGTATAAAACTTGGTCAATTTAAGCGGCTGAATGTTAGAGGTATTAACATATTGCACTGTAATTTATTTAGCCCATTCTGACAGATATAGGTTGTATCCCATTTAAATTTCAGTAACATATTTCTGGCTACATTGCTGAGAAAGGCAGTTTGTGTGGAACCTGGAATAAATGTAGGCAACAATTAATAGTATCTAAGATTTTAATAGTGCAATAAACCAACACTATATTTAGCACTAACTTTTGTGTTTTTCTAATGTAGACATTGTTGCCTCTTTTTTTCTATTTCATTTCTTCTTTATCTTTCTTTCTGAAAATGCTATAAGAGGTAAGTGAAAGCTGGTTATCGCTGATCTTCACCAACGTTTCACTCTCAAAGACAAAATGACCTGCATTTTATGACTCAAGCATACTTTTTCTTGCTATGCCTCTCAATTCTTATGTATTACTAAAGATATAGAAAAAAACAATAGTGTATTTTGAGGGTTTTGTTTAATTTTAAAAACGAGTTCATTTTTCTACTTCTATAGAATGATATCTGTGTTTGTAAAGTAATTTGAGCTTCAGATGTGAAAAAAACATTAAATATAGAAATAAATATAGGAAATATGTAAAACCCATAGCAAAACATTTCTAAGATTTGTTTTGCAGTGTGGAGTAGCTAAAATATCCGTTGACAAAAGAAATAACTAAAAATTTTAAAAGGAGAAATTTTATTATAGCATGGGTTAGTGGAAATGTTTTGGAATAAAAACATTAAGTCCCTGATACACAACTCTCTTACTATATAACCCTGCATCAATTAATTAACACATCTGAAATTTTTTCCTTCTTTTTAAAATACAGAAAAATGACAATTATCTTACTAACTCGTATGATAGTTATGTGAAATTAAGATAATGTATTTAAAGATACTGTGTATATTCCAAATAATCTATATATATGTGTGCAAATATTTTCATATTTTATTTTCTTAATAACTTTTTTTAGTTTTTCCCTTAATCTTCTCATGCTCCTGCCCCTAACCAATGGAAAAACATAAGTAGAATATGATGGGTAGTGCCACCAGTGAGTCAAGCTGTAGTGGGTGTTACCATACTAGTTCATATTCATCTTTGCTAAGGTTGAAAATGTGCATTTAGTGTGGTTGAATAGTTCACATCAAAACAAAATCTCATCTGTATGACAGAAACTCTGTTGTGTTGGGCTTTGAACATAATCCAAGATACTCAAGACAGTAGCAAAATTAGGCAATTGGAAAAATCAGAGTAAAAAAGGCATTTTTCATGCTTATTTGCTTCAAAGGATGCTCTGATTTTGTTAATTGCCTCAAAGAGTGCTTCGATTTGCTATTTTCTGCAAACAGTATTCTAATCTAGTTTATCCTCTGAGTTGCAGCTGTGTTCAAGTATCCTAATAGATTTGGCAAATGCTGAACTATTCTTCTGCAATTAATTCACTTCGTTCTTCATGTGAAATGATTTACACCTATTTAGAACTAAATTGGAAGCCATTCCACTATTGCTTATGAAGTCATTAAGATAGATTTTAGATGACATTAATTTTCACTTAGTACCTTTCATCTAAGGATCTCAAAGCACGCTATGAAAAGACATTTTTTAATGGAGGAACATAAAACAATTGAACACAGAATTCAAGAATGATTGTGAAGGTAGAGAGTAAAAGTTTATCCTTATTTTTTAGTATAAAACAGTTATGGTGCTTGTTATCTTTATGTTCTATAATTGTAAATTTCTCATATTCTCTCCCTGTCTGCTTGGTTTGTGGGTCTCCATTTTCTTTAACTATAATTTTGATGGCCAATCTCATATTTACAAGTCAACATTATCTGATTCGTCTGCCTTAGAGTGTATCTTCTCCATTATTACATCCTGCCTTTCAAATATGCCAACCTAATATTATAATTAATATGCTCCGAAAAATATTGAAAGGATGTGAATTGTTTATATTGGAATAGGTTGAAGCTGCTGGGTCTGCTTCTTATGAGTGCTAGTTTCCTAGATGCCCAAGTATCTTCAGTTAAAAGGTGGCCAACACTATAAAACAGGTCTTCATTCATTATCATAACATCACAAATTAATTTTCTGCACATTATCGAGGAAACTTCAGTTTCCACAGCATTTATTTTCTATATAAAATATACTTTTATTAAATCACAAATATGAATAAATTGGTATGCCTTAAATATTTCTTAAAAAGCACAATATAATAGATAACATTTTGTAATGTTTGAGAAAAATAAATCCTAGACCCAATTTTTCATCCTCCTCTCTGTTGTGTTTACTTGCTTTAATTGTGCTAGAAAGCAGGTCTCCAATAAAAAATCTCCTTAAAGTAAAACTCATAGCTTGGTTACAGAATAACCGTGTTTCTCTCTGTAAAAGCAGATTTCTGGTTATTCTGAGTCTTTGGAATTTAACCAATTCATGCTACAGTTGAGAAGAATGTCAATTGATTTTAACAAGGCTGCTGAAGATCAATAAAAACTTTTCATATGAATAGAAAAGGTGCAGCCCAGTGCTAGGGATTACAGGTTGGTGAGCAGATGTAGGATAGATTTAAGTCCCTACTTTGCTCTTGTAAGCAGGCGTCACTGTGCAGGTTGTAGTCCTGGTTTTACATCCTTGAGACTTAGAGACATCTGTATTTTGGAGCATTCAGTTTACCTACTGGAAACACTAAGAACCAAGATTTTAAAGGAGGACCTATCCAAACAGCTAATTAGGGCTCTTCTCTGGAAAATAACTTTCTCTATATATATCTATATATTTTTAGGTACAATAAAAAGGTAGAAAGACTCGATATTAGAACATTTCTGTATTATCTTTATGAACTTGTCCTGACTCAGAAGTGTTACCCACCAAATAGAGATAATTATCTCGACAAATCATATATTTTTTTCTTATTTACTGTTAACCTCTTCTCAACTTGGCTTCTATATTCTGCTTCTCCCCTGAAGTTGTTACTCTCTGTGGTTCTCTTTTTTTTTAAAAAAAAAAAAAAAAAAAAAAAAACACCTACAGCACCTGGTATTCTAGGTGGTCTCCCATCCAAGTACTAACCAGGCTCAGCTCTGATTAGCTTCTGAGATCAGATGAAATTGGGCATGTTCAGGGTGGCATGGCTGTATACTCTCAATTTTTTTAAGCTAATGAAAGTAACAAGAAGTTCTCGCTTCTTTTGGGGGGCATCCTTAAGCATTTTTTAACATACTGACCCTAAAAAAAAATTCTTGCATATAATATAGGTTTTTTTCTTTTTATAAGTGCCATTCTGTTCTATACTGTTATGAGTCTATGACTCTAAGGTAGCAATGTGAGAAACATAAATCAGTTCCCTATCCACTGCTGAGTTATGATAAATATTGAAGTTATTTCAGAAGACGGAGCATAGGCAACAGTGGTTAAGGAAGATCTTAGGAGAAAGTGGAACTCGAATTAGAACTTAAAAGGCATTTCTCTATTATTTTATTTTTTATATTTTGTAGAGATAACTCATTCATTAATATCTAGCAATCTGAGGATCCTAGATGTGCCTGAAAATTATGTGGAAAAACAATAGGAATGAGGACTTTATTCTAGTTAGAAGGGGAAGCTCATAAATTTGAATTGCCTGAGCATAAGTAGTATGTGAAGGATTGAAAAATAAAAAATAAAAATGTTATAGGTCATAGTTTCATATTAGAACATTTTGGGCTTATCATGTAATCAATAAGAAATAAAGCATTGCTTTTAAACTAAACTACTGTAATAGAGGAAGGATGAGTGATTAAATGAAATCGATCACACCTCTACTTTAGAATACTCGTGCTATTTGTATTTTGGATGTCAGGCTAGAATAAGAAGAGACTCAGAGAAAGTTTTCCCTGTAGGGAGATTCTTGCAATAGTCCAAAAAAAGAGATAAGGGACTATAGCAGTAATATTAAGAATGAAAATATATAAAACTCTAGTAACAATGACTGTGCAGATTAAAGGATAGAATGTGAGGGTGGCAAGTTATAAAAGGATCAAAATACTTTTAAAACAGTGCTAAGCATGAATAGCAAGAGACAAACAAAGATTTCTGAGAGTATGCAAGAGAGGCAGCTCCAGCAGGAGAAAAATCCTTCAGGGAGCCAGAAAGAGCCACATATGACCTTAGAAGGAGTAACTATAATAAACAATGGTGACTATATTAGTTTGATAGGGCTGCTAAACCAAGTTCCACAAAGTGGGTAACAAGAGAAATTAACTTTCTCACAGTTCTGGAGGGTAGAATTTAGAGATCAAGGTTTGTTTTCTTTTGAGGCTTCTTTTCTTGGCTTGTAGATGAGCATCTTCTATCTCTGTTCTTCACATGGACTTTCCTCTGTGCTTGTGCCTGTCCTAATCATCTTCTCTAAGGACACAAGGCATATGAGATTAGGGTCCACCCTCATGATGTCATTTAACCTGAATTATCTTTTCAAAGATCCTATCTCCAAATATAGACCATACCTCATTTTATTGCACTAAACTTGTCTGCAACAAGTGTTACAACAGGTGTTGCATTTTTTACAAATAGAAGGCAAGTCCCTCCACTAGCAAAAATGAATTCCTTAATTGAGATATTCGCTTTTTCACTGTGGTCTGAAACTAAACCTGCAATATCTCTGAAGTATGCCTGTTACTCGCTTTTTTGCAGTGGTCTGGAACAGAATCCACAATATCTCACAACTGCACAGTTACATTCTGATGTACTGGAAATTAGGACTTCAATACTCAAATTTTGTTGGAGTGGGGGGGGACACAATTTCTTGTTAATAGCCAAGAAAGTACAATAGATAAAAGTGAAATTTTCTGTGGTGCTGGTTTAATATTTATAATAATATATATTACTTTTTTAAAAAGAAAACAAAAAATGGGAATTATTTGCCACTGCAGATGGTCCATATATAAAGTGAAGGTTCTAATGAGCTGCCGCAGCTATAAAAACTGATTTGTTAGTCCTTGATGAAGGTAGTCTTATGTTTTACATTATAACTTAAGGAAAAGAACAAAATATACCATGGCCTGTCAATCTTTACTTTAGACTTCATAAAGTGATGTCAGGGTAACAATTTACTGTTTTGGTCTTCCTGACTCATATTAGAAATGACTCCCAAATCATCTTCTGATAATAATTTCAAATAATAGAATAAGTCTACTTTTACTATTTTGTTTTTGTTTGGCAGGTGGAGAGTAAAGAAATAGTTGAGTGATTTTGAAATTAATAAATAATCTTAAATCTATTCTAGTCAATTTCAGTAGTCAATGTATTTTTTAATATTTTAAAATTATTAGAACATATAAATTTATATTTGCTTCCCAGATAAAATTGTTTAGCAAAGATTATCCATCTCTAAATAAAGTGCTTTCATTATGCTTCCCAGCAGTGGTTCTCACACTTTGGCATAAATTAGAATCACCTGGAGTGCTTGTTAAAACACAGATTTCTGGGCCCCACCC
Source organism: Rousettus aegyptiacus (assembly GCF_014176215.1). Classification (NCBI taxonomy): domain Eukaryota; kingdom Metazoa; phylum Chordata; class Mammalia; order Chiroptera; family Pteropodidae; genus Rousettus; species Rousettus aegyptiacus. The sequence continues at coordinate 48,987,420 of NW_023416284.1, forward strand.
TGAGATTCTTATTCTTAGTTTAGGGTAGAGACTGAAAATTTACATTTTTAATAAGTTCTGAGTATCGCTGATACTGCTGGTCCAGGGACCATTCTGTGAAAACCTCTGCTCTACAGCAATGTTTTTAATTATAAAATCAAACTATGCCATTTTACTTTGAGTAAGTACATTCCATTATAAAAATATATAGTTTTAATTAAATAAATTTTATTTAAGTAACCATTACGAATGATGAGAAATTGGTGGAAATAATTAAATGCGTGGTATCTAAGAGAATGTGAAATTAATTGCTGCTACCGTCACCAAGAACCGTTTCAAGAGATTAATAACTCTAAGAAGGGAGGCAGTGTGTATTTAAACTATTTCTTGCTTGACCATGTGTCACCTTGGTTTTAGCTACATTAGTGTAAGGACAATAAAAAAAATATAGATCAATATCATGACTATCAGTGTAATAATCCTCTATTAAGAGAGATAACTGGGTCAATGAAATTAATGTCTCAATTACCAGATAGCAATGTATGAGATTTAGAACACAATGCTGAAAGCTTAAAAACAGCAAAAAGTATAACATATGCACATCCTATATATTAGCCATCAAATAAACAGTAAAAAATGTAACGGATGATGAGTGGTGAGAGGCACCTTTTTTTTTTCTTGTTGCCCTGAAATTGAGGCTAAGGATCATCTTGAGGATAAAAAGGATGCTCCTTCCCACCCCTATTCATCAACATAATAAGAGGACTGAAAGGAAATAGGTTGTTAGTCGTTAGGGAGTTAGTAACTAAAAAAATTTTTTGTAAAAACTATGCTTTCCTCTAAGAAGACAAGATTTATCAGCAAGTTGGCTCAAGTCCAGCTATTTTTAGGGAGGCCAATCAACCACAAGAGACATTTATGAAAATGAGTACTTTTCTGATGCCTCTTATAATGACACTATGGGTGGAGAGATAATTAAATGCATCATAATAATTACACAGCCCCCCCCTTGTTTAAGAGTTTATTAAGATCCCTAAACATACAAAAAGTTCTACTTTACAAAGTTTCGAAGAATTTCTTCTTTCTCTGTTAAAAATATCTTAGCATAACTTTTTTGCTCTTTCTTATACATTTCACAAAAACTTTAGAATGCCAAGTTTTAACATGAAATTCATAACATTTTGGGGGACAATGTAATTTTTCCTGTCTTCAGATGGAGTATAAAATGAACTTTCAAATATTTTTTACAATTAAAAATATTTTATTGAAAGACAAAGTATAAAAAGATTAAAATTCTATTTTCTTTTCTGATGGTTTAATTTAGAAACATTAAACCAACTAATGTAAACCTCAGTGAAAAATTACTTCCAGATTGTCCTCTATATTTGTGTCTGTTTTTGATTAGTTCGTTCTTTTCATTTCCTAGATTCTGCATATAAGTAAATCATATGATATTTATCTTTGTCTGACTTATTTCACTCAGCATAATAACCTCGAGGTCCACCTATGTTGTTGCAAATGGTAGGATTTCATTTTTTTTTTTAATGGCCGGGTAATATTCCATTGTCTATATGAACCATAACTCTTTAACAATCTGGTGATGGCCAGAGGGGAGGAGGGCTGGGGAGCTGGGAGAGAGCAGTGATGGGTTAAAGAAGTGCAAATTAGTAGTTGATAGATGGTCATGGGGATGGGGAGCACAGCATAAAGAATGTGGCTAGCATTAATGTAATGATGAAGTGTAGAGCCAGAGGAGATAAAGAGCAATCAGGGAAATTGTTTTATAAATTAACCAATTTCTGACCAGTATCTAGCCAATCAATGTATTGTATACTTGAAACTAATAATAAAATAAAATTTAAAAAGAAAGTTACTTCCGACACTTGCTTTAGAAATTGAAACTTTCATATGAGTTCTACAGGAAGATATATCTTCATAGCGGCCGAAGATGTTAACTTTAGCACATCTCGTCTTGAAATATTTCAAGATTATCAAGATAGTTAATAATATAAAATCTACTTCCTCTCCAGTAGTTATTTTAGAAGTATATAATTTTAACTTTAAACTTTAGAGTTTCATAATGGAGATATATTTAAGGTCTTGTGTTTCAAAACATCCTCAGGTATCAAGGTGGAAATCTTTGAGAATATATGTTCATAATAAAAAATTAATTTTATATACAGACTCATAATCCTTCATCTTTTTACCAATATTTTTCCTAACAAAGAATGGCTGCATTTTGAAGTGCATTTTGTACCATCCCCTAAGGTTAATAAAATTATAACTTTAATTCATTTAAAAATATATTTCTAGAGATAAAAATATCACCAATTGCCCCAACACAGCCTTTAAAAACATAAGCAGAACAAAGATTCTTGCTGATTTTTTTTATGTTTGTTTGTGTCCTCTTATCAGATTTAAGACCTTTTGTTTTAGATGAATTATTACTTTTTGCAAACATTTATTTTTTTAAACTCCTGTGAAATGAGCTTCAAGCACTTTCATACAGATAGAAAACCTTATGGTTTCAATGAAGCTTTTAAAAATATTCTTCTTCCCTCTGGTAAAATATTATTTTGCAGCTTCCTACCAAGATAACCTACTGCCTTCAATTCTGGCTGTATGCATAAATATTTTTCTTCTTCCTACCCATAAATGCATCACCTCAAGAAAAAAAAGTTAAGGGCATTGGACAAAGCTCTATGCTTATTGCTGCTAGCATTTTCCATAACACCTCACATCTTCTTACAACAATAAAGAATAAATAGGGAATGGGATTGATGTTTAATTATTAATATTGATGGATATTTAGATTAGATTTCCAGCTGAAATTAAACTTCTTATAGTTCTGTGAGAATGATAGGCAATATGTCCAGTAAATATAATAATGGAAAATACTCAGAATAGCAAAAGATGAGTGGTATTCTTATATATAAACAATTTATTTTATGGACTCACCTTCCCTTGGTATCTCACTCATACTTTTCAACTATAAGGGTTTCTCAGGAGAGTTTTGGTCAGTTAGAATTCTCCTTATGGTGCAGCATATTTCAAGCTTCAAGGAAATTTCTACTTTAAAAATTATATAGATAATAAATATTCAGATGTTTTATAAAAGGCTTTTTTTGGGGACAATAAAGTTCTGATGCAGAAAGGCATCAGGAAAAAAAGGAGAATAATAAAGAAGATAATTAGAAAAGTAAACTATCTGCTTTACAGAAAATTCAGCTTTTAATAAGAATACTATTGAATTTCTTTCTTACGTTCTGATGACATCACCAAGGCTTCTGGCACGTGCATTCAAGTTCCCTGAAGAGTCTTAAATCTCACTCTAAGATATATCATAACTTAATTTTTTGGCAAGGTTCATCTCAATTAAGACTTTGCACAGATTTCTACATTTACATATTTCTAACTTGTTATTATGCATGTGAATTTTTAAATGTACAGACTGAGTATAAAGCTATAAACAAATCATTTTAAACAAAGATTGTGCAAAGTACATGTATTTTCTCAATTCATTTTCATTTGATTATTGGCTATTAAATTTGAAGAGATAAGTTTTTACTATAAAAAATGTATGTGAGAAAGAAGATTGGTTCACATGTTTCTTGACTGTAATGAGTATCATGTGACATCCCACCATGGAAAAATGTGGCAGACTACAAGCAAGTTCCCAACTAAATTATTTTAGTACTAATATGTTCTTTTTGAAAGTCCTTCCCCTTCACTCAACTGTTTTTCACTTGTAGTTTTAAAGGTATGCACTTAATCTTGCTGTTTCAGCTATATCTGTGTACTGTCTGTCGAAAAGCAGCCAGTTCTTAGAATGGCTGATAAACTAGTTGACCTCTGTAATCTACATTTGAGAGAATTACAATTCGGCTGCAGATATTTCCAAATGTAGAAAATTAATCTGTAGCTGACAGATGTTTTCATATTAATATAGCTTGGGAATATTCCCTTCCAAACATGTGGCCTTCCTGCGGAATTCAAGAGCGCTGTTATCTCACTCTCTTCGGCTCTTGGATTCTAAAGCATGACACCAAGACAGACTGTCATCTAAATAAAAAGATTCAAACCCTGCTGCATAGTTAAAGGATGCAATTTAAATCTGTTGACTTTCATATTTGTTCCTTTCCATTTAATCCGTTAGTCGCATAACTACTGATAAAATTTTCCTAAGTCCTATGGAAGGCACTGTGAGTTGCTTATATCAAAACTCAGAGTCAGTATAAACCTTGGCAGAAGATTTCATACTATTTGGGCATTTTATAGCATCTTAGGGAATTATTTTTCCCCTAAGGGCTTTATTATTAACGGGAGCTGTCCACGTGCTTTGAGAGAAGAATGGACTTCCTCAATTAGAAGACCTTTCAAGAGAGTTAACAGAGAATTTATTTTTTCATTTAGGGAAGAGAATGTTTCCCATAAGAACACTGAATCTTTCATGGCTGACTTACTTGCAAACACAATGTGTAAAATTTTTAGCTCCTTTAAAATTAAACAAACACTGTGAAAATTAATAAGGCTAAAAAGAGACCTATGTTTAGTATCTCTGTTTTCTCACCACCCCCCCAGCATTGGTGAAGACACATTATCAGCTCCACACACTAAAAACAGCAGCAGCAACAACAACAACAACAACAACAACAACAGCAACAACAACAATGACAAAAATCTTCTTTAGGAAAAAGAAAAAAATGTTGAGCACTTACCAAGGATTCACGTTCAATGATTCACAATCTAGATCTGAAGGAAGTTACAGGAACACTTTTGGCTACCATTTACTAATGATATGATTATGAATATTTTTTTTGCCTTCCTTTTGCAGTTCTTTTATTTCATTTGAAAGCCATATTACCTACTTTGCAACGCTATAACTATTGCAGAAATTTTATCTAAAATATTTAGCATATGGTAGGTACTTAAATGGATGCTATGTAACTGTTAAATGCCAAAATATTAACTCAATTCAATATATGTGAAGTCAAAAAGTATATAATTTCAGCTTTGTTGCTTTTGGGCCCTTGAACATCAATCCTTCTAGAGCTTAGTGTCTTCTATGTATAAAGTGGTACTTCAAGAAATGTAAATCACACCCATTAACTTATCTCATCAATGCCTCTACTGTAAGATTTATCCATTAAAAAATATATATTCTTTAATTATACTCTATTCAGAACATAAAACCGCCACTCTGATTTTATAATGTTATATATTACATACAATAATGAGATGACTATGATAACTTACTCTTAATTAAAATATCTGATTAACTAAATAATCATTATATACATTAAACTTCTACTGTCATTTGATATGATGTCGTGTTGCCTAATTTTGGAATTTTTGTTAAATAAATAGAAAAATCAAAAGGCTGATCTTTTCATTCAACTAGAAGTAATATATGGATAATCAACACAGAAATCTGACCATTTGATAAACTCTCCAGAAAAGAAACAGTTTGTCTAGCATAGTGATAATTACAGGTTATTACACCGAAATATAGTTTCAGTGAAACTAAGGAGATATTTTCCGAAAGTTAAAATTGACTCAACTTGACATCCACACATGACACAAATCACTTGTTATTATTGTTAGAAACAACAATGATGTAAATCAGATAAAGTTTCTGAAAAGAGTAAACAGAAGAGTTAACAACAGTGTAACTAAAATTATTTTCTTAACTCTCTTTACATTATGACTCTTCGGTGTTCTTAACCATGTCTTTATACTTTACTCAAATTAACGAAGTCAAATGGTTCAGTTTCTCCATGGGACCCCTTAAAGTCTACTGAAAGTAATTCCATTCTTTTCCCCTTCACTCTATATCTTTTTGATATAGTCTTTAATTGACTATTGTTTCCTTCACCTTGAGTGAAGAGCAGCTTATTTCTTGCTTTTCATTATGTTGGTTCTTTCTTTTGTTTCAAGAGTGATATTTTGCCTCATTTCATGAGGGGGGCGGGTATAAAAATTGTTCATAGAATCTTTTATTCTACAAGTCATTTACTATTCACTCACACTCACACATAAAGATTCACCTACACTCTAAATTCATACTGTACTTTATCACTATACATGTGAATCATTTGAATATGAGCACATTTGATCAATTAGTTTATAAAATATTTTTATTTGATAAATCAACCAAACTATATCAACAAATGATTGAAATCACAGAATTTGAAAATTGAAAGCTATCTAAAAACTTATCTAGATCTAACTCAAATTTTATGTTTCTCTCCCCTATAAGAGGCTTGGATTTCTAACTCTTCATCTATGGTGTACAAAAACTTGTACTTAGCCTGTGAAAAAATTGAGAACTAGAAAACATGTTCACTCCTTTCATAAAACAAGTACGACAAATAAAAATTATATTTAAAAAAGTAATGGTTGATCAGAATGAAACTGGAAGACATATCAGCAGGCAATCATATACAATGACTCAAAGCAATTGACTGGTTGTTCATTTAAATTCATATGGAGAAAGGCTGGGACTGTCCTTGATCTTATTTCTTGTAAACATTTTTTTTTTCTATGCATTTGAGCTAGGAATGTGAAAGAATCTGAACAATTTACTGAGGGTTCCACTTTGACAAGCTAAGAGCAATGTCAAGGGCTTTCTTAATCTTATTCATAAACCTCAATGGCTCTTGAATCCTTCTGACTTGGCCAGAATGGAGTTAAACTGTAAAGAGTGAGTTTATCTTAGTACAGATACTGGTAGTTTTGGTCTAACATCTCTCTGCCTGGGTTATTCTAAGGATGTCACAGAATAATGAGCACAGTAAACAATTAGTATCATCTAAGAAACAGCCCTCAAATAGTCAGTGGCATCTGTTTTAGCTCTAGCTCTAAAGCTAATAATAGGGCTCTCGAAGGTACTTTCCTTTTCAGCTTCAAGTCTAATTACACTTCCTGCATTTCAAACCAGCGAGGTACTTACGGAGAGGGAGAACACTCACATTATTTTATAGTAGAACAAATTAAGAAACCCTGTGTAAGTGGGCAGGATGCCAGCTTGCAGTTCTCCCAGAAGACCTAATTCACGTAGCAATGCTACTTGCAGGATTTCTACTTGTTTAAAATATTTTTTAGATTTTTTTTTATTATGAGGAAAAAAATTTCACAATAGCTCTTTTTTTAAAATTGCTGTATTAAAACACAAAATTATCAATGCAATTATAAGTAAGATGGTCTGGATAAATAAAAAAACAAAATTTACATATAAAAGCTAAAATATGCAATAAAATCTCCAAACTTCCTAGAAAATGGTTCATGAGCAATTAATTAATCACACTGAACATAATTTCTTAATATGCACAGAAAAACTAGTGAATAGAGACGTATTCAATATTGCAGAGAATTATTTTTTCTTAATTATATACAGCATTATTATGATTTATTCAACTATGTGGTAAATATTATGTTTCTCTTTAAACTTTTATCTGTTCTAGGTTCACCTAAGTAGCTTTTATAGCAAAATAAATGACTATATCCAGCATGAAAATTTATACGTTTTTCACAGAAATATCTTTATATCATAAAATGAGTAAGATATAGACATGGTTTTAATAAACAGGCAGAGAGTTAGTTAAAAAGATTTATACATAAAATGCTAATTGAATCTTGAAATGAAGTTTCTATATCAAAAGATGACAGCTTTTTCACTTATGCACTTCTGGGAAAAGACTATCAACCATTAATAGTCCTTATGACAAGCTTAAACTCTAATGTTTGCAAGCTTTCAAAGAAGTTGCTAATAATACACAAAGGAACAAGAGGTGTTGAAAAATTGTACTAAAGGGCTTACACTCGTCCGAGGAAGTTAACTGAAGTTGCAACCTGCTAAACATGTTCTCCCTTGAGAATTATAATTTTTAGCTACGACCTAATTAAAAATAGTAAAGGGAAATGTTAGTATATAACAGCAATAACTTAAGAACAGTAAGATCTAAAATTTATATTGCATTTTTCTTTCATGGTATTAACTCATGGTTATCATATATTATAATATGTGTCTTCTTGGCCTTGGATTATACTATAATTGTCTGTGTAGACTATGTACTTGGTCAAGGCTTATGGAATAAATAAAGGAAGGAAGGGACAGATAGAAGCAGAAATTGGAGGTGGGATATAAAAATTAGGTGTTAGTTTTTTGCATCTAAGTTATTTGTTTTAGGTGGAAGACACCCTCACTTTTTAACATCAGTCAGCTTCTGTAATAGTAATATAGGTGGTATGAGGCACGCTTAAGTTTATTTCTTTATCAATCGCCCACTCCTCAACTTGCGTTAAACAGAGAAAAATATTTTCAGTGAGGATAAATCAGACATAACACTATTTGAGAGGTATTTATTACATTTATTGTTTTTAACAGTTTTCTAAAATAGGGAAGAAAGAAATACTAAAAAGTAAGGAGCAAAGAGTAGTGCCTATTAATGTTGTCACTTAGTTATTTTGTATTGACCAGTGCTAAGAACAAGATTCCATTTGGAATAAAAAATTTTGACTGATTTATTTAACTAATAACTTAACAACTTTGAAAAATTTAAGTCTGCTTTTTTCTTTTTCTTTCTTTCTTCCTTCCTTCCTTCCTTCCTTCCTTCCTTCCTTCCTTCCTTCCTTCCTTCCTTCCTTCCTTCCCTCCTTCTTTAATTCCTCCCTCCCTCTCCCTCTCTCTCTCTCTCTCTCTCTCTCTCTCTCTCTCTCTCTCTCTTTCTTTCTTTCTTCTTCTCCTTACTCTCAACCAACTCACAAGGTCAGAGACAATATCTAGTTCTGTCTCTTGTATTAGGTTTTATTTTTTTTAATTACCCTCCTTTTTTTTTTTAATCCCATGGGTTTTTGCTTCCCAATATTCTTTATTGCATAGCGATAAGAAATATAAGTTCTCTTGAAAAGTCAGGTGGAAACAAATTTTCACGTGAAATTCTTAGAGTCTAATTTCTCTCAATCCACACCCCAAGCCCTATTCACATGTCCTTTGTTGCTGTAATCTGGCTGCAATGGCTACTATCAGAGACCACCAGGGGGGATCAAATTTGGGAAAGGCCACACAATTACACTCCATGAAAATGACAAGCACATATCTAAATAGTCTGACAGTCCCATAATTTTTCATTTTGCCACTATCCCAGAGGTTAGCCTACATACTCTATTGTTTTTCATTCTAAATTGTCTCTGAATAGAAATAGAAACTAATTTAGAATAGGGGAAGCACACAAGACCTTTTGGTATTTTCTTGAGTACTACAATAAGTTCAAACCAAAACATCCTCGATAGTCAAGAATAAGAGGAGGTATATTCAAACAGTAATGGGGGCTCCTTGAAGCATCCTTCTAGAATTAGTGACAATGACAATATTTTCCATCTATCGAGCCATTGCCATGTACTAAGCACTATACTAAGTCCTTTGAACGCATAATATCATTTCCCTTTAAAACAACACTACAATGTATGAAGTACTATCCCTAGTTTATAATAATGAAAATAAGACCAAACCAGTTAAGTAACTGTTGCAATACTTCTTGACATTCAACCAGCACTAGAGGACCCTTATTACTAAAATTAGCTAACTTGTTAAATATAAATACCTTTTACCTAATAACATCTGAAGTCCTTTACTGTGTTTTATTTTTAAAAAAAAAGAAAAGAAAAAGAAAAAGAAATAAAAAAAAAAAAGCTACACTAGAAGAAAATCATATGATTTACTAAAATATACAAGAAATGTCTATAAATAGTCTCCAGGCACACCCATGGCATGATTTTGGAGTTAACTGCCATTGTACTCAGCAGGACATTTTGGAAGCCTTTGGATAGGAATGACCTGGGTAACAAGTATGTTAGGTTTTACTTTAGTTCTAATATTTCCTACTTATATGCCCCAATTTTTCCAAGTTTTGTCATTATTGTTATCATTATCATCTTACCTTAATGACTGCTTACTAGGTACAGTGCTTCCCTTTTCGTATATTATTTCATTTTATTCTCGCAATAATCTTTTTAAGTAGGTTATTATTATTTTTTGTTGTTTTTATTAGGAGATATCTAAATGCTACAAATGTCACACTTGTGTGTACAATTTAATAGCTTTTGGTATATTCACAAAATGATGCAACCATCACCATATTTTTATCACTCCCTGCAAAGAAATGTCAGACTCATTAGCATTCACTCCCCATTTCACCCTCCTTCCAGCTTCTGGAACTACTAATTTATCTTTTTTAACTTTATATATTTGCTTTTCTAAACATTTCATATAAATGGAATCATAAATTATGTGGTCTTTCTTGTCTGGCTTCTGTCACTTAGTATAATGTTTTAAGACTCAACCGTATTATAGCATAACAGTACATTATTCCTTTCTCCGGCTGAATAATGTTCCATTCTATGCATATATCATATTTTTTATCTTTTTATCACTTAATGGTCATTTGGGTCATTTTCTCTTTTTGGTCGCTTTCTCTATTCTGTTATCAATAATATCGTTAAGAACAATTTTTTTTAATGTGGCCATGTTTTTGTTTCTATTGCATATATACCTGGGAGTAGAATCGATGGGTCAATGATGACTACTTAATTTTTTGAGAAATGGCCACACATTTTTTCACAACAGCTACTCCATTTTACAGTACTACTAGCAGTATATAAGTGTTTCATTTTCTCTACAATCTTGCCAATATTTTTATTGATAATCATTTTGGTTATAACTATTTTAGTGTGTCAAGTGTTATTGTGATTTTCTTTGCATTTCCTTATTGAGGAATAATGTTAAACATATTTTCATGTGCTTATTGTCTATTTGTATATTTTCTTTGAAGAAATATCTATTCAAATTCTTTGACCACTTCCCAGTTGGGTTCTAATTTTCTTGTTGATTTGTAAGTTTTTATATAGTTTAGATACTAGTGTCACATGTGATACATAATTTGCAAATATTTTCTCCCATTCTGTGGTTGTTTCACTTTCTCGAGGGGATCCTTTGAAACATAAACATTTTAAATCTTGATTAAGTCCAATTTATTTTTTGTCCTTTGAAGGTCTGTTTTTGGTGCCATATCTAAGAAACCATTGCCTACCTTAAGGTCCTGAAAATTTATGTTTTCTTGTAATAATTTTGTATCTCTTACCTTAAAGTTTTAAACTCATTTTGAAATAATTTTTTGTATATCCCTTGAGTAGCAGTCCAACTTCATTTTTTTGCATGTGGATATTCAGTTATTTAACTACCTTTTGTTGAAAAGACTATTATTTCCCCATTGCATTCTTATCAAAAAATCAATTCGACTTTTAACATAAGGGTTTATTTCTGTATTCTTAATTTAAATTATTATCTCCATTTGAGAAATGAGAAAATTGAGGTATAAAGAGGTTAAATACCTAGCCAAAGATGACAACCAAATTGGTCAAACTGACTCCAAATGCTGTCTTTAAACACTGTATTCTGAGAACATGTTACAGGTATAATCTGTACTGATTTGTACTTGACTGATTCTCTTTTTAATCTCTTAATTGATAAAAGAATTTCTGAGTATTTTTTTTCTGATCAGATTTAAGGTATTGACATCACTGTAGATTGACATCGCTCAAAGAATTACCTCCCCTGTTTTCCATTTCAAAACATTTGTAAATGCAAGAACATCAATCCCAACCCCCCATACACATCGCAGCATGAATATCTAGTAAGGACTGACCTCAACACTTCAACATAGCACAGAAGTCAGATAAACCAGGACAAGAGGCAATGTTCTACATTGGATTTAAAATTAAAGGATACCTTTCAGATCCCAGCTGTGTAGTTAGTTAATTGCCTGTCCCTTGATAAATTCCTCAACTGCTTTTTGTAAACTTTTTCCCTGCAAAAGGAGAAGTCTGAAATATCTAAAATCCTTTGTATATTCATAACCCTAGATTGAGAGGTGTTGCTCAGGGTTGGTTACAAACAAAGCTTGTAAATTTACTTTTAGCATTTATGCAAAAAGAAGAGAAAAGCATAGGAGCCCTATAATCTTAAAGGCATTAACTCATACTTTAAAACACTGAGTGGATTTACCAACTACTGTGAAAACTTGTCAGTGGTATAAAACTCAATGTAATTCTATACTAAAGGTCATTAAAAAAACACAAAACTTTAGAGTTTAATTTTTTTTAGCTCAAATTTTGTCAATCTTCATGGTACTAGATCCTTGTAAAAGTTTCGAAGAGATCTAATCTACAATTATAGGTTTCACTGTATATTCATCTAATAATTTTGATCAATACTGAATTTTAAAGAAGATACACAGCATATTTATAAACCCGGGGAAGAGAATCATTTCCAATTTAAAAATTTTAAGATGATAGTTTTGGCTTCTTCAAAAAGTCAATAGAAGGTTTTGGCTTAAGGATAGTATTTTTTTTTTTTTTTAAGTTTGTAACTGTCAAAGTTACTAGTGTTACATGGTTAACAACAGAAGAAGAGTTATTAACTACAAGTCTGTAAACAGTACATAATTTATCTTTCTTCTCAAATTTGGCTAAAGGCACTCAATAGCATTTCGAAGTCAGTCTGGTTGGTGTTTATCTCAGTCATTAGGGAAACTAATATGTTCTTTTTCATTGGTATGGCTGTGTTTTTTTATTTTCTCTTTTTAATATACTTTAATCCTATCTAAGAAAAATTTACCCTATAAAATGTTTACAGACACCAAAATCCACAGGATTTTAATTTTAAAAAATCTGCTATACAGTTTGCTTGCTTTATTTCATGTTTAAATAAAAATTGGAAGTTTAAAACATATCTTGCTATAATTGAGATCTAAAGATTTTACTAAGGTAAAAAGAGCAATCTTTTAGATATATGCCTAGGATGGCCATGAAAAAGTTGTCTGTAAAGGTAAAAGTCCATGAGAAAGTTTATTTTTAAAACCTCTTTTAAAAAACTGAAACTAAACCATTTTCTCCTGCATTGATGCCTGCTAAACAGTTGAATAAACGGATTTGTCATTGATTTCTGAACGATGTAATAGGTACATGAGAGTTCTGAATATAGACTGAGACCCTGAGAAGGGTTTAGTTTTGGGTTACTATTGACTTCTGAATTTCAGAGTATGAAAAATGATCCAAGACAAAGTGAACAGGAAGATAGTACAAGCAAGGCAATCTATGGGGTCTGGTCTGAAAACAGAATGAACAAAGATTCTTGAATACTAGACCAGTACAATAATGTTGGAAAAAGAAGGTGGGAATTTGAGCCTGAGATTCCTTGAGCTGGAGTATTATTATTATGGAAAAGAAGAAATACCGAGGAAAAAACCATTAAGAGAACATATACTAAGACCTCTGATTCCATGAATTGGTTAAAGAATTATACAATTGCATTTTGGTTTTGCAGTATCTACATATACCCTCATTTACTGAAATTAAAATCAATATTTATGATTATAATTAAATATGATATAATTTTATTTGTAGAAACATTTTTGATTGGTGTTGAAATGTCTTTAATGCAAGGTCATGTTACTCATAGTTAGAACCACTCTACTCCTATGAAATCATTTTATTCCTTTTTACAGCAGGTTTGTCTGAAATTTCTATATTTTTTCCTTTTTTGTTTCCTCAGATTTCTTCAAACATATATTGTTTTCTATCATTACCATTGGCCAACAGTCCTCTCTCACTGGTGCTAATTCTTCTCTGGCCTTGAAGCTCTCCTTATGTCCTTCCAATAGGATATTTATTGTAGTATTTACCTGAGGTCTCTCCAAAGGACTAGAGAGAAAACACGGCTAGTGAAGGAAAAAAACCTTACCAGTATATTCAATGCTTAAGTAGTTTTTCAGTTCTCCGCTGACAGCTAAGTAATACAGTATGATCTTGAGTGTGAACTCTTGCTTAAGGAAAGTCCTATGTAGTTTCTTTTAACTGAAATATGGGGATTTCTTCATAGGGTAAATGGGAGGGGATCGAGAACTCTTATGAGATGCTACAGTGGAGTTAAACCAAATTTAATCACAGTGAAGTATTATACCTTATGAACTAGAGGTTTAGAAGTATAATAACCTATGTTTCTCCTTATTAGCCTCTGTTTAGTATTTGCACAAGTCATTTCTTATCCTAGTCATGCAAATAAGCACATTACTTGTTGTTATGAATTAAAATTATTTATTACATTCACTTTATTATATTGAATTGTCCAATTATTTTTGAGGCAATTTAACAATGTAAAAATTCATAAGCATATTTATCTAGTTTTTTGAAACAGAAATAGTTCATTTTCATTTAATAATATTCAAATCATCTTAATTGCCTTCACTGATACATGTAATGTTTTGAATCTTAATAATTAGAGTTATTTAACTTGCAGAGTAGCCAACTATGTACTGGAAAATGAGGGCAGGGCTCCAATTAATGTGAGAAAAGAATATTTGCATGTTTTAATAACTTTTAAGAGGAAACATAAGATTTAAGCGGTAACCACAATTATAGAAGCTAAAGATGGAAAGCACATTTATTTGTTTAACTTATTTCTCAATATGTACAGAATTATTCCACATAAATTGTAGGTGTTTTGTTTAATTAATATTGATTTGTACTAGGAAAGTACACTGAAGTGAAGAGACTCTGAAACAGAGGAACAAGATCTGTTACCAGGCTATAATTGTGTTTAGGGATAAAACAGAGAATAGGGAAAGAAAATATATAATCACCATCATAATCATTATTGCTATGCAGTATTAATGTGTTTAAAATATTTCCTAATTAATCTTCATAAGATATATAAATGAATGATTCAAACACTGATCCATCTGATCTTTTCTTTAATTTTTTTAATTTAAATTTATTGGGGTGACATTGGTTAATAAAATTATGTATGTTTCAAGAGCATAGTTCAATAATACATCATATGGATAATGCATTGTGTGTTCACCACTCAAAATTAAGTTTCCTTCCATCACCTTATAGTTGATTCCCCCTATCCTTACCTGCCTACTCCCTCCCCCCTGTTGTTCTGGTAACCACTAAACTATTGTCTGTGTCCATGAGTCTCTGTTTGCTTTATTCATTTGTTGATTTCAGTTTATATCCTACATATGAGTAAAATCATATGGTTCTCAAATTTTTCTGTCTGACTTATTTCATTTAGCATGATTATCTCAAGATCCATCCATGTTATCGCAAATAGTAGTATTTCATCTTTTCTTATGATTGAGTAATATTCCATTGTATGTATGTACCACATGTTTATTCAATCAAGTATCAAAGGGCATTTAACTATTTGCCCTTTGCTCAGAAAATTGGAAAGAAAATATAAAAAACGTGGTGTTTATTTTTCTTTAAAAATTATAAATATTTATATTGTTAATTGCATGCCCAGGAAAATTAAGGAAGTAAAGGTCTTCTTACTCCTATCTCACAGAATTAGAAATTGAAAGAGACAGGCATGAAGGCACACAAAAGTTTAAGTATCTAATGATAATGACAAGACTGGATATCATTGCCTGAGAACCCATTGTCCTAGTACTCATTTACTAGATGATAAAATATGAGTGCAGTATATGATCGGTGCACTTTTAAATTTAATAAATTCTGAAGAATCCAAAGACATGCAATCATCAAGCCTTGTTTAATAGAAGATCATTTTTAAGCTTGTGAATTTTGTCTCCCTCAATCAAAAAAAAAAAAAAAGGCTAGAAATTAAGAACACTTGAAAAATTTTCCCATAACAATTATTTTAAAAATATATTTTAGTTCATTTTAATTCACAAGATATTCAAAGTCACTTATTCTTATGAGAAACCGAAACCTTAGTTATTATATTGGTACCAACTGTGCTCTATGTGATATTTGTTTGCTCAGAAAATGTCAATTTTTTCTGTTTAGAAATTCAGTGTCATTTAGGATCCACCCAATTTTTTAATTCACATTTAAAATAAACACCATATTGCCTGTTTTTTTCACCTTATACATAAATCTATTATCTCAGAACTTAAATTTTTCCTTTTCATACTCAAACGCAATATTTGTAAGGTCATCACCATTATTGTGATAATTTTAAAAATATGTATTGATAACTATTCTACTGGAAAATATATAATTTGTAAATTATTTTAACAAATAAATGTCTGTTACATATGTAAAATATGAGCAGAAGATGTTATTGCCAATTCTAAAATATACTTTCAAGTATATATTAAATTATAAAAGTTATTTTGAGAGTGATTTTCATTTGTAGATTTTCATTTGTTCTTGTGATAATAACTTAGCTATGTTATTGGAATAGGAAAATAATTTGAAGCTAGAATATACTAATGAATTATTGAAATAGCATGATTAATCCTCTTTTATTAATTTCCCATTTTTAGTTTTTATCTATCTATGAAATTTACTTCTGTGAAGCATAGGGATTTTTAGATCAAATAAAAATAAAGAAACATCATCCAAAATATGCAAGCCTCCAGAGACCTTCACTGAAAGATCAGAAAACTGTCTTCACATTACTATCACTTAAGACCACATTCACCTTTGTACATTAGTAGAAGCATTGTTGACATTGGATAAGACTGTGATTATATCTAAACTTTTTTTTATGTCTGCTCATATCTTTAGTATGTTTACTAAATAAGAAATAAATTTTGTTTAGCTTAAAATGAAACCTAAATAAAATTAAAGCAGAAATTAAAGCAGGAATTTTATATGTAATGTGATTTTTATACACTTCACTTTATAAAATATTAACCAAATTTGACAAAAGATTTTTATGTGATGATAGCATTTCAACTAAGATATTTAATTTGTCAGATATTATTAGTTTTAAATCAGTCAAAGAGCAGCATTGTGACCTCAATCTTTCATCTAGAGATGTCTTGAATGTTCCATGACTTAGGTGATATATTTAATCATATGACAAGAGTGATCATCTATGGATTTTGGTATGTATCCAAATACATTACTGTTAGATGTTTTCTCTCTTTCATTAAGAGATTATATAAATATATATGTATATATAAAATACATATAATTATAATCATTTTCCTTTCCTGTAAGCAGGCAGATATATAATATACATACTATTATTTATTGACTTTAATGTTAGTGTGCAGAAACAAATTTCTGGCTTTAAAATTTGTATCAGTCTTATTTGTTCATTTAATAACAATTGATTTATTACTTTGCTTCCCTATTTATATGGTATAAGAGCTTATAGTGATGACTTCATGTCATCATTCTGTTATGTATTATATTAAAATCCTTTAGTCTATCTTTTATCTATCCAAAATGAAATCCAGTATGAAGCAGTACTTTAGGGATCAAAAGCAATTGTGATGCCATTGCTAAGGACAGAAACTGTATTTATGAGCATTATATGAAGAGAAAAGAGGGCTTGGGCATGTGCATTAATAATGTGATTTCAAATAGATACAACTTACTAAAATTTGCATTATTTTTGAAGAAATTATATTACAAATTATAAAATAGCATAATTAATAACTTTTATTTGCCAATCCTGCAAAATCAGACAGAATTGCTTGATAATTGTGGTATAGTCTCCAAAAAATAATCAATTTTGTTTTATGGTACTACATAACACTATCATTCTTAGATGAAAGATAGCACAATTGCCACGGTAGACATGTAAAGTCTAATAAAGTAATATAAACTTAATGTACTAGCAATGTTCCTTAAACTTTGAACACTGGCATTCAAGATTTATCTCTACATTTCTTTTAATATAGGACTTGGCAAGACTGGCAGTCTCTTCTTAAAAAGAGAAGTAATGTCTGTCTCTATAAAGGTGGCTGGGAACAAATTTAACTTTAGAATTTGTCTAAGCAATCCTTATACAATTGCCTGTTTCTGCAAGCAAACTCTCTAAAGAATGGTCACATTTAATAGAACTCCTACTCATTTGGCATCCACCCACTCAATCTGGTGTCCAGAAAGAACTCAAAATGCAGACGACAGTGACATCTGGCAATTTTAATATTAATATTAATATACATATTTGCACAGAAGAACAAAGTTGTGTGATCCCACAATCTTGGGTATGACATGGATTCTAGTACATGTCATACATAAGATGGCAACTTGTGTGTGAGTCCTTGCCACATACAAAGCTTCCAATACAGATACAGTAATTCAATCTGTCCCTAATACAGCTTTTGAATGAATACTATAACAGCCACCTTAATTATCTGCATAATTAGAATGCTCTCAAAAAACTGTGAAATATTTTCTTCTTTAATCAGGGCATTTTTGTATAATCTTACCCCCCCCCCCCATTTTGTAACTCGGTCTCAATAAAGATATTTGATTCATCTTGGCTCATGGCTCAAAAAAAAAAAAAAAAAAAGATATTTGATCCAATATTTTGGATGAAATATTTGAAAAAGTACTCAAAGTGTCCTTTATAATGCTATTCTTTGATTCAGTTTTTCAATTTGGTTTTAAATGCTTACTTGTATGCAAACACAAAAAAAGAGCTTAATTTTTTTCATTCTTTAAAACCTATGTTTAGATATAGCTCATTTATTTTAAAATTATGTTTTGAAGAAGTAAATGTTTTTGAAAAAATAAAAATGCAAAATTCTCATTGAATTTTTTAAACAAATGCTTTTATTTTCATTTATATATTATTCATACCAAAGAAATTGACTATGTAGTTAAAATTTCCCTCTTATTCAGAATCTAATTCTTGGACCAATATGAATATAATCAATAAAAATCAAAATCATGATGATGATTTATTAAAATTAAACAATATGAGGCCCACTGGTCACTAATCAGTCCTTCGGGCTCTTGATAGGGCAAATAGAGTAAAACTTAGCTTCTGAATTTAACAATAGTTTGAGATAGTCTCTCCAATGTATGAAGAATTAGAAAGTTAACAAAAAAAGAATATGTTAAAACAGGATCCACTGGTAATTGCTTTCCAAAGAAATGAAACCACATATAAGAGCTTCAACACATAATCCTCATGGGCAAATAGGAGAGGAACATTAAAATACACTTATAATTTACTAAAATGACACTTTGGGGGCTCTCTAGAAATATATGGCCAATTAAATCTTTAGCTCTGCCAAAATAAAACCAACAAATTAAACACCAAAATACAGTATAAGGTGAAGTGTACATTTGGCATCCTGATAACTTGAATTTTGGAAGACATTTGTAGAGCTAAATCTAGCCTCTGTCTCTTAGCTATACCTAACTGCATCTCTTATATAGAACATACCTTGGAGTATTCTCTATCACAGCTTTCATCCTAATTTAATGCAAACATTTCCAAAAGTTTAAATACAATTACAAGTCTGAAGTATGACAAGGTTTAATCCAAACATGTACCAATTCTAGCAAATGCACTACAGTTGAAGAACTTCAGAGAAAGAGAAGAGCAGCAGGGAAAGAAACTAACATGAATGCAACATACTTCATGTGTGACAAAACCCAGTCAGTTATTTAAGAGTTTTAAAGACTTCAGAACCCATATAACATCCTCAGAAAGATGACAACTCACCTCAAAAGTTTAAAGAAAGGAGGCTCTGAGAGGTCCTCCAACTAGTAATAAAACAGATTTTAAACTTAGGTCTACCTAACTCCTTGTTACTCTATAAGCTACCAAAAACATTCAACTCCAATGGGTCTTAGCACCTTTATCTGTAAATTGAGACAGCTAATTTCTAAAATTTCCATATATAAAATATATTATTTTAAGTCTGTGTAATCAATTGTCACAGTTATTAATCACTTCAAACAGAATTTTTGGATTATTTCTATTTTCTTCCTTTTCTAAAACCTAAAAAAAAAAATGAGCAACTTATCTTCCCTTATTTCTGAAATACATATATATATATATATATATATATATATATATATGTTTTAAAATAGTATAATGTTTAACACCATTGACAAAGGGTAAATCATTTGGAACAGTCAGGTTTTTAAACATGCAACTCTCGATAGTATTATTTGAAGTTTAAGGTCTGTTGCTGTTATGATACTTGGAGAATTCTCTTCCCATTGCTTGTGAGGCTTTCAAAACAATTAAGTCTATGCTACAGTGTCCTGTGGGCATAATCCTAAAGATGACAGATATAGTGATCAATTTACAGAGAGTAGGCTTTAAAGAAGGCATTGCTTCATGCTGCCATGTACAGGGCACATCAATAGAAGTCCATTTGAAATGACTGGTGGTTTTCTTTCATAAAATATTCCAAAAATTGGGGCAAAATAAGACTGGAAATGAAAGAATATGAAGAAACTGGGCATTATTCTGAAAATCCAATTTTATATTTCTTCAAAGGTGTTTTAATATTTCTGCTAGATTTTACCCATGATTACTTTGCTATTGTTTGATATCATCAAACCACTTCTGAATTCAAAAACAAAAATCAAAAAAAAAAAAAAAACAAAGAAAAAACATATCTTGCTCTTTTTGTTCTGAGCTAGGACAAGATGAGAACAGTGGCTGACACTAGTGAGTTAATTCTTTAAACAAAACTGACATTCCACTCAAGTACCCACAATTTAAAAGAATAATGAATTGTCAGTTTTAAGTGGAAAGGGGTTTTCATGTGATTTTAGAAGTCTTTTGAATATTTATTTTGTTCTACTTTATATAAATCTGTATAAAATTTATCTTGTTAGTTCCAAATGTACATCTCTCTTGGCTAGATTTGGAAAATTGTGAAAATAGACTTCACAAACATTATGAATACTGAATCAATATATTAACATTAAGGAGGCGTTTGAAAGATTTATCAACCAGAAACAGAGCAAATATTAAACGTGTTTAATCAAAGTCATCAATTGTAGTTATGCATTGACTTTGTAAATATTATACAGATTTACTTAAGTATGTTACAGATTCAGTCAAGTCTATCATATGACTAGATTCGTACAGAAAAAAATAAAATAAATAATAAAAGCGACAGATGGAGTAGGACAGTGCATCTGGGATTTTTTTTTTTTTGAGTTTTTTCTTTATTACTGATTTTTAAAAGTAATGCCATAAAATCAGACATTATAATTCATCCAAGTGATATTCAGTGATGATTACCATTCATTCAAAAATATTTAACAAGTATCTATTGGAGGCCAGACCACATGCTAAATGCTGATGACAAAGTTTAAATAAGATATCATCTCAACTTTTAAGACTGAGAATAGAGTGGATAAATAGGCAAACAAACAACTAAAATCAAAGTGTAAACATTTAAATACTATCATGATTTAGAAAGGCTCTTAGTCCAAGCAAGTTTTAGACGTGTGTGGGTAGTGAAATTAAATACCTGGATACCTATTAGGTACCACAAACCCTCAAAGAAAAGCGTGATTTTCCTCATTTTACAGATGATTAAGCTGACCCTGATTGATTATATAACTTAAAATCATTTGCTAAAGGTAACAATGTTAACAGTGGTAGAGTGAGAATAGAAGTCAGGGTAATTTGACTTGAAAATCCATTCTTTTTCTGTTTTACAGGTCTGTGCACCATTCTAGTCAATTAATAAGTGAAATTGCACTCGAAGTCACATTCGGTTTATTTGACAAAATCCTAAACTTCTGGAGTAGGTTAAGTGACCATGTCTAAGGCTAGTCTAGAGCCTTGGCTTTAAGCCAACATTTCCTGTAGAGCTTTAAAAAAATATATCCAAGTATCAGTACCACTCTAGTAAGAGAAATATCATCATATTGGTTTTCTTTTATTGAAATCCTTCTCTAGATGTAAATATAGCACACATTTTACAAAGAAAAACTAAGATAATATGTTAGTCAATGACATTTGTATAATATTTTTTTAAATTGTACATTGGAAATATATTAATTTTATCAATTTTCAGATTCATATAAAAATAAAGCATTTTATAAGAATTTTGTATTGCATTTTTTTTTTAATATGACTAGTCAGGAGGTAGGCGACATCCTTGAAAGACATGGCTCTGTTATTTACTATTTCTTTGATCCATAGAGAGAAACTCGACTTCCCAGCATTTCAAGTTTCAAATTCACGAAATGGGAATAAAGATACCTATTCATTGATACATAGGGAATTTTTGTAAATAATGCAAAGATAATGAATGCAAAGCACTTTTACCTATAGCATGAATAAAGCTAAGGAATGGACTCTAAGCTCCATGAGAACAGGATTGTTTTGGGGAAATAAACACCCGAAGAAATCAAAGCTAAGAAGTACAAGATTACTTAGCCAAAATGATATGAGAATTTGGTAGCAAATATGGAGTTAGGATCTTTGTCTCTTAAGTATAGTCTCTTTCTAAGACACTACTATTTTTAAAAATAAAAAAAAAGTATATTTGAAGTGAAATGAAAAGGTTTATTGAAAAAAAGCTAAATTGAAAAAAATAAAGTATAAATTCTGTAATCAGTCTTTAATTTGAGCCTGGCTCTGATATTTCCTATTTGTGTTATTTTGTATAATTTGCTAAAACTACATGTGTTCCTCCCCTAATTTCCTTATTCATAAAATAAAGGTAATTAAAATATTTACATTGTACTGCCATTTGGATTTATTAAATATAAGCTAATGGATATTAAGCAATTAGCATGGTGTCTGGCATATATTTATTACTCAAAAAGACACAACCGATGCATTACTTGTTTGCAGCCACTGCAACGAATTAACAGGAACTCTGTGGCTTAAGACAGCAAGAAACTTAGCTTATAGTTCTGTAGGTTAGAAGTCCAAAACTGGTCTTATAGAGCTGAAATCAAGGCTTGCATTCCTTTCTGGAAGCTCTAGGAATAAATGCATTTCTCTGCCTTTTCCAACTTTTGGAGGCTGCTCGCATTCATAAGAACATGGCCCCTTTCTCCATCTTCAAAGCTTGATCAGTCCTTCTCACATCACGTCATTTTGTATCACTGTCTTCTACTCACATGGACCCTTGTAAGTACGTGGAGCCTACCAGATAATCTAGGACACTCTATTTTAAGTTTGGCTAATAAGCAATCTTAATTACATCTGCAAAGTTAATTCACAGTATCCAGGGATTAGAAGATGGACATCTTTGGAGGCCATTATTTTGACTACCACAGATGCCCTAATTAAAAAAATATTGCTTTTAAAGAATCCTGTATACATTTATCATGTGTATATTTCTGAGGGTAGTATTCAGTTTCTAAGCTTATTTGAGACTCATTTATTGCAAATCATTTTTTGAAACTACTGCTCCAAAGAATACACTAAGGAAATGATGTAGTCGACCACACTCCATCCAATTATCTGTTAATAATAAACTTCTTTTTTGTATATGAATGTGTGTATACATTTCATTTACACACATAAATTTACTATTAGAGGGAATATTTTCATGTATTGTGTAATATTTCTCAATTTCACTCTTTAAAATATTTTTCTCTTTTTTTCTGATATATCTTTAGCAGTAATTATAATTGATACATGTGATTCAGGGCATTTCCCTAGAGGAAATCTTTATCAGTTTGAATAGGTTTAAAAGTACACACTAGACCTTAATTTCATACATTTCTAACCTCATATATTTACTAAAAGCTGGAAACAATCTATTTCTACATTACATTTTCTATACTTGTTTAGAATGGACCAAAAAAAAAAAAAAAAAAAACACAAGAAAGAATCCTGCATGATGTCACTTGTGAATTCACAAAATTTTCTGCAATATTCCCATGTTGTTCTTATTTTTAGAATTCTCAGTCTTAGAGATTAGATTTTGAAAGATGGGACATTTTGTTAAAACTGAAAGAAGACCTAATGCCAAATGACATCCCTTCATCAACTGATTAGAATTTTTTTCTATTCATTTTACCCTGATTTCATTTCTAATTATTTTCTTTCTAGTTGTTCAGCACTTTTTAATCTTTTATAACAAAGGAGTGGATGTTACATACACACAAAAGAAAAAAATAGAGCTGCGATTTCTGAATTTCATTATTTTACAGTCATTAACACATGGTTGTAAACTCTAGCAACACAAAGTGTTTCTGTTGAAGAAAAGGGAAAAAAGAAAAAAAAAAAACCCGATAACTAAGTATACCCTTTGGTGTATGAAAGACAAACAATATTTTTCCCTGCATGTCTCTAATCCCACAGTGGTATAAGCTTCTCTGAGAAGAATAGATCACAGTATCAACATCCTCTGCCATTAACATAACAAATGCTAAATCTGAAACAAAGACATTCTAATTTCAACAATGTGAGAAGATTGTGAGATATTTCTGGCCCATGAGACCACAGCTCATGGTCAACCTAAGATACAATACTGAAAACCAAACCTGAGTGAGAATTAACTCTTTTTGAACCAATCCCTAATGCTATTTGTATCCTATAAGAAGACACTGGCAGGTTACTCATGAATGGACATTGGGGCCAGTCTCACCACAGACAGACTTCATCTATGCTTTACTTCAGTGATCAAAATTGAGGTGACTATCACATTAATGCATGATCAACTTTATTCTTTTTGTTTTTTTTTTCTTCCACCCATATTCACAGAAAAGATAAATGAGGTACAACATTCTTTTTCTGTAAATGGATAAATGAACTGAAAGTACAACTTGCTCCTAGATTTCTAAAGGCAAGACAAACAAGTTATAACATTTCTGTAGGTCACCTCTCAGGAGACATGAGAACATAAAGAACAATATTTATAAAGAAATCTGACAATTTAAAAATAGTGACAAAAAAGAAACTAAGCCAAACATATAAAATAGGCATATAGTTTTTCTCCATTAATCGGAATTTTTGAAACTCATGAAAACAAATCTATGCAGGTGCAGGATCTTTATATATTAAGTAAGCATGTATTTGTAAAATACTATGCTGTGGTTCTGTGCTCCCTTTCCTCCTTTATCGTCTCAAGAGTATGGGACATTTGATGATATAGGTACAAGTCCAGGTAATGAAAATCAGATGTTTTAAAGTATTATCATTCATCTAATCATCCCACTTTTCATATGATTTTTAAGTTTAATGCTATCACTAGATGCTGTCGCTCTCATTTACCATTAAATATAAAACCACTCTGTCCTTCTTATAGAAATATAGGGGTGTTAGTTTATTCTTTCCATAATTTTATGTAAACATCCAAGTACTACAGCACTACAGTACTCAATCTTATGGAAGATAAGGTTCTTCCTTGAAAATAATTTTTGCATAGTCTCCCGATGAGAAGTAAAAGTTGGGAACTATCACAGTTAATGTATTGTCCCTCTCTCTATTTCTTCTTTATGTCACAATATCAAAAAAGTAAGGAAGCAATTTTGCTTCCATTTGAGTATTTCCATATAGAGACCCATGCTGCCATCATTTTACTATAAATAAATCAGTGCCTATTATTACCTATTTATCAAGGGGATTTATTTGCTCTTGTGTTCTTATTTTGTCTATCGGTAATGACTACCAGTTTGTATTACTATTAAGTATTTTCTCTTCCTTTAGTTGACATCAAAAGTTTCCGCAACAATATGTTCTATAATCAGTGTGTCATTACAAAAGCTAAAGGCACAAAGTAAAATCTATTTTTTTAATTGCTTTGTTTGTTATGATGAGAGATAATTTGTCTAAAACAAAAAGGTTGGCAAAAATCTCATCACTTCAAATAAACGAAGTGGCTGGGTGGCATTTAAAAATATTTGGGTTTGACAAGAAGCCTTTTTGTTACTACAAAGTTGAAAATTGGCTTGGCATATGTATTTTTTTTAAATGTTGTACTATTATCTTCTGTCCAAAAAAGAAAAGAAAAAAAAGGAATAGTAAGTTAGGAACGGGCAGCTAATATTTATACTAATGCTGTTTAATACATTTATTAAATAAAATGTGACAAAGAGAAGAAACTGAAGAGTTGAAATGAATCGCTAATCTATTCAATTACTATAAACACATACAAAGTCTTTTAAAAGACTTCTATTACAGATAGTAATAATAGCATCATTTATTGAGTACTGACTCTGTGTCCAGTACTTAACATCTTTTAATTCTTAAAGTAATTTCATACCATTGCCCTGACAGGAAATGCCAACAACCTTGTATTCTCTTGATCGAGCAAGGAAGTGGGATCTGCATGGTTTCTTAAAAAGTTTACCCGCTGGCTGCCCTTTCTCTCTCCATATTGTGTTGGCCACAGGACTTTGCCTTACCTCAGAAGTAGGCTGCCTGTGTGATTTTCCTACCACCACATATGTCCCCAGAAGGTGCAAACCCAGCCTGCTCGCTGGCACCTGAGATGGCTCTGACGCAGTTTAGGAAGAATTGCATCCTGACTGTCCTCCTGCTTTGCAGGATGATGGGGAGAAACCCGAGGTGGGGGGGTTGGTGGGTGGAGGTGGAGCAAAGGTGGGTGGGGCTGGCTCAGGCCCTGTGCTGGCATTTCTCTTTCTTTTGTCCTATTCTAATGTTAAGTCATTTGGCAAAGATTGTATTTGAATAATTGTTGCCTAACCTTTCTCTGTGTTTAGTTTTAGAGTAACACTTTAGCCCTTTCCACTATATAAACCCATGTAATGGAATCATAATTCTGGAGACTCCATTTTCTCTCCAAAGTATGGTTTTATTATATGACTCATACCAGTTATGACAGAGTAAGTAAATTAATTATGCAAATATTTATTAAGTATAAATAAAAGCATATTGCCTATCCGTATGCGGTTTATATTTTAGCCTGAACACAGATATATTAACCAATAATAGACTGTGATAGAAGGGTGGGAAGGGTCAAAGATGACTCAGAGAAGGGTCAGAAGAAAAAAGGTTCAAGGAAAAACAAAAATATAGAGAAGTGAAAAACCAGAATTCTTTAGGGAGACAGCAAAATGTTCAGTACACCCATAGAGTAAGGATGGACAAAGAATAGAAAAGAGAGGCAGTTCTGTGGCATTGGGGGAGGCAAGCAGTGAGGGGTTCATTTGCCATATTATAATTTTAAAAATCATATAAAGTACAAAGTGAAAAGCATAATGGGTCTTATTCAAAACAAAGTGTCTTCTACTCTTCCTTACTAACCACTAAGATAGTGAAACCCAAATTGGTGGCGAAGCTCCAGATGGTATGGAGATCTCTAAAAACAATACCCATTCAGCATGACACATTGAAAATGTAAAGAAGACATGTAGAACAATCAGGTCAAAAATACCAAAACCTAGAGATTTTTTGACCCAAATACACTGTATTCTTTCCATTAGATAGACTTTTCCAGATGATAGGCTTAGTGTTTTATTCAGCTATGTGCAAAACTTTTGGTCTGGGGTCAAGCAAAGGGGTTCCATGGGACTGTATGTAATGGGCCATTTTTTTTTTTTTTTTTTTTATTTGATGGACGATAGGAGTCTGGGAAAGAGAGAGAGGTAGAAGTTGATGTAACATTTTCTTCTCAGTATTTCATGTGTATTCATATGACCCCTACATCTCAAGCCATGTCAATGTTCTTGATGTTATGTGGTAGAGAGGACAGAAGCCACACTTGGCAGAGTGCACTATGTGGCACGTGGTGCCTATGGCTACTCATAAATATCACTGTGGTGATGATATGGAATGTTAAGAACTATAGTGGGACAAGGGACAAGGAAAGAACTAAAAATTTATGGAGCATATTAAATCAAACTGGTATATTTAGTTATCTTCAAACAGTAATATAACATTTTAATAATAAGTAGAACAAATAACTCCTATTCTTTCAGAGACGATGAACCAAAAGACTGACTCTTTCACTTATCTTATAGGAACAAAACAGGAGATAATGGCTCTTCCTATTTGATTAACTCCATCTTTTATGCCTATGAATTCAAAGGGTTCAGGGACTCATACATTCCTTCCCTTTGATCTCAATAAGGCCACACCAATTTTTTAACTACATTGAAATGCAGAAAGTATTCCTACCATATTTTGGCTGCAGCCAAAGTGGATAACAAACCGCACTTCAGAAAGCACGGATTGAGTTAGGTTGCCTTTAAGGGAGACCTCACTGCTGTGCACTGCGAAGTTAAAAGAGGAACATATCATACTGTCAAAGATAAGTGGGCTGTGTGAACTGCAAGCTCAAAAGCCTCACAGTAATCCCAACCACATGCCAACTCTCAGAAAGTGGGGCAGTGTCTCCTTTGGAGATGGGAAGAAAAAAAACACTTCAAGTATGCAAAGCCGACAATTCCGCATGAGATAGATGAACCATGGAATGTTTTCTGCCTTCAAATAATTGTTCAAATGTTCTGCAAGGTGTTTTTATTAGCTAAATAAATACCTTTGAGAGCAATTTTTATTTGTCTAGAGCAGACTTAAAGTAACCATTTTCAGGAGACTTCGGGAGGTCAGAAACTTCAAGAGTAAATTTATGCTACTTTGAAAAATACAAAAAGCCTTTTCTGTTAAAAATACTCATTTTTAAAGAAAGTATGGTATGCTACACCTAAACAAATGAACAAACAACAACAACAACAATAAAACAAGTATGCCAAACCTAAAAATTTGAATTTTCTCTTTTGTGCTGCTATTCTGACATTTCACTCTTGGTCACTCAAACCCCAATTCACTAATACACTCAAAACCTGATTCACTTCACTTCTTTTCGTTGTTTGCTTGGAACAGATTATATAACAGGCAAAGATTGAAGGTCAATTTTATCAATTAAAACCCACAGCAATGAACTATCTCTTAAACCAGGGTAACTGACTCCCTTGTGGATTAATCCAGATGGAATTCTTCCAGATGGAGTGATTTTAAGAGAAATCAGTAATATTATAAGATTTCAAAGAAACAAAAATTCTATTTAGATATCTTATCATTTATAAATTAAAGTGCTCATATTCACACACAAAAAATCTCTACATTCACAAAAAACCTCTACTTTCACACAGTTCCTTCCATTTCTACAGTATGCAAACTAGTTCTCAGGACTTCACTCAAGTGTGGGCTATCACAATACTTTTCCAACTGGATTTTCTTTCTCAAGTATCTACATCAAAATTTTAAAGACATGTTATTCTACTTCTACTCCCTTCATTTAACTGAGCCTTTGCTAGTTCAAAAAGATACAAATTGAATCACTAATTCATGAAGGTCTATTATCTCACACACTATTTCAAGGGGATAGCCTCACAACAATGCTAGATAGTGTTCAATATAGTTATTACAAAATTCATCAGTTAAACAACAAAGCCTTTTGTGGGTAAGCTGTTGACAGATGTTACCAAGTTCTCCATTTGTTGACCTTCTTTTCAGGGCTTCTTAACAAAAATGTCTTAACCTGTTTTAGTGTCAGGGACTTCAAGAATAGGATAAAAATGATAATCACTATTCCTAGGGGAAAATATCTAAAATGTACCAAATATACCAAAAATGTACCAAATTTTACATATACTCCTGAATTTTATTTATTGTTAAAGAATCTCTCAATTTCGTCATGTTACCTTGTTTCATCTATTGTAACAGCTTTTCTTTAGAGTAAAAATGTTCCTTAACAAGGAAAGAAATGAGTCATACCACATCGGCCAAGGAAGGCTGTGTCAGAATTTGTGGAAATTTGTTATTTAAAAATCTCAAACATATTATGTCAATCTTGTCAGTCGTTCTTTTTTTTATATATATATATATATGTAAGACTATGTTTCCACCATTGCCAACTGCCAAGAGGAGGGAACTGGATGAATAACTCTAAAGTTTCCGTATGATGACACTCATAACTGCTGCTTGGCTTCCTGTGGCAGCTTCTTAATCTGAGGAAGCTCCCAACCAAGGCTCCCCGGGGCTTCCTGCTTAAACTCTCTGCAGCTGCTCCTTTCGGCAATGAATGACTCCAGTCAGCAGTGGAGCCCAGCAATTACAGCCTCCCACAGCTGCTCCCCAAGAGTCCCATTGCTTCTCACATGCTCAAACAACCTCCAATAGCATCTTGACGTCTCAGAAGCTGCACATTTGAGCATTTCTTTGTCAGCACCACTTCAAAAGGACATCATATGGTAACATTCTAATGGAGCCATTCCCCTAATCTGAAGAGCTGGTCCCATTCCAAAACTTCCAATCCCCCAACCCTCGTTAGATTTTATGGAACAAGACCATGTGACGTCACACTTCTAACTGCTGCTTCAGCACCTTCTGGGTCTTGAAGTGGCTTCTCATTCATCCATGAATGATTTATATTATGCGTATTAAGAGTAACCTCTAAGCAGTTTCCTATGGCAAACCATCAGTCCCTGCCTTGTAATCAAGCCTCAAGCCCCTCTCCTTACCAACTACTTCACTCCAAAGGTTGAGTATGATCCTTCATAAAAGGAGGACAATTTCCTTTTTATGTACCCTGTATGTATATGTATATGTATATATATATATATATATATCTGTCCTAGCCTCTAACTAACTTTTGGTCACTCATTTACCTTATGTTCGCATTGCCCCTACTAGTATGTCGGCTCATGGAAGGAAAAAGAGAATCCTTATTTGTGAATCTTTGTTTTCCTAATACCAACAACAGTGCTTAGCACAAGACAAATGCTTAAAGAATGTGCCTAGGTTGCATCCAAGTTAGTCTTCAAAGTCAGGTAACTGGTTTACTGGAGAAGAGTTCCAAATTGCTTTTCATTTGTTTCCCCACAAGGCACAGGTGCAGCATTAAAAATCAAGGCCCAGAATATTACCGGACAGCTACTAGTTCCCAGGGTAAATATATTACCACACTTCACAGCCTCTCTGTATGTTATTTTTCTTAAAGTTACCATCTATATGGATAACAAAAGACTGCCATTTCCGCTCATGCCATTGCGTATGTGGAGCTCTAATATTCATTAAAGATACAACTGAAATGTTAATGGTAATTGCACCCAAAAAGATAATAGAGAGGCCCAAGGCCCATATAAATTTTAGCATTTAATGGTTATGCATACTTTTATATTTTCTCCCTAATTTATTTTACTTTCTGATAATTAGGAAAATCTGAGATCCCAATATGTGTTATTAATTTCAAAGTTTGTTTTTAAAATTTTTTTATACTCAGGAATATGATATATACTTTTCCAGAATGTAAAGAGGTAATTACCATTATATGAAATGGTTACCTATCCAGAAGATAGACCTAAAACATACATTTTGTAGGTATTTACAAGTAGGAAACACTTAATAATTTTAGAGGGAAAAAAAATCTGTATCTGTCAGGATTGAATCAGAAAAATAAAAACCAATCTAAGTATTTCAAAATAAAAAGGGGGGTGGGGATAATACAGGGAGTAATTAATATAAGCAATGAAGGGCTAGGAAGCAAAAGCATGTGAAAATGAAGAAATTCAGATATTTGTAACAAGTAGCCACTAATACTCTTACAAATAGGTATCTTTACCAGAGCCCAGAGGCTGGGACTGTTCATCAGGAACTAGACTCACAGCATGAATCTGCCCTATGTCATTGGGATAATGGGCTGGTCAGCAGAAGCTAGAGTCAAGGAAGAAAAAGGCAAGAGACATTGCCTTTAACAAAGAAGTTGAAAATTGCCTGACTTCCCCATTCCTCCTGTCCATCCTCTCCTATTGGGAGAATCCTGCCAAAAAAAAAAAAAAAAAACAGAAAATATAGCAGCCTGGGAACACAACCACGGGAATCAACCAGCCCCATGTTAAAAAGCACAGCAAAAGAGGTACAAAGAATGGCTCTGAGATCAAATAGGCAAAAATAATTTCCACTATACTTTTTCCTTAATTGTAGGTAGTAATTAGTTTTCAAAAAGAAATGTAGGATTCTTTCCAATTATTGTAGCTGAAAACCTTAACACTGGTATAAATTTATTATATCTTTTCACAGGGAATTTTTCCACAGGAAGAACGAGTAATTAACTTTATTAATATTTTACAATTAACTTTATTATTTATATTCTTAAATAGAAATCACTTGGAATCAACGAAATAAATGTCAATTATATCCTAATTCAAACAGAGAAAGAGGAAAGGATCTATCTGTACATTATTAGCTCACTGGAAAAGGAATGATGATAACATCAATTGAATACCTACTCTGAATCAGACACTTGGAGAAATTTCTCATATACCTAATTGTTTTTTTCT
Organism: Rousettus aegyptiacus; assembly: GCF_014176215.1. Lineage (NCBI taxonomy): Eukaryota > Metazoa > Chordata > Mammalia > Chiroptera > Pteropodidae > Rousettus > Rousettus aegyptiacus. Next base: position 49,019,421 of record NW_023416284.1, read on the forward strand.
TTTTTTAAATTTTCACAGCAATCCAGAGAGTTGGGTATTATTTTTCACTTCTCAGAGAATGAAAATGAGTGTTAAAGAGATGAAGACACTTAGAACTAAGTTCATATATTTTATAAATATCAGAGCTGGAAGTCACCTGAGGCCAATCTGATGTCCATGTCACACTAAACTACTTAGGATAACATTAGTTTCAAAGAAAGAAATAGTCCACACCATTATTAAATGAGAAAAAAAAATCAGAATCTTTCTGGTCATTGGTTAGCTTGTACTCCTAAGGGACTTCATTCATATATTAAATATTTATCTATTAGTTATTAAATATTTATTTTATCCCCAATTATATGTTGACCCTTGTTCTAGTCACTGAGCAGCAGGGCAGTAAGATAGATAAGATCCATATTTATGTAGAACTTGTCACAACCTGCCATGCACTGGAGGATTAAAGCATGTGCCTATCTTTTCTACTAGTTCAATGGTTCTCATTCTGGTGTGATTTTTACCCCAGGAAACATTGAAAAATGTCTAGAGGTATTTTGGGATGCCATAATCAGGGAACGTTACTAGTGTCTTCAGTATCGAGGGCAGTGTTTTAAATCTGTCAGGTGATCACAAAATATAAACTGGGTGATTTATAAACAATGAACGTTAATTTCTTGCAATTCTGGAACCTGGGAAGACCAAGATCATTGTACATGCAGATTCTGCGTCTGGTGAAAACCCACTTCCTAGATCACCATTTTTCACTCTTACAACCTCACATGGAGAGAGGGAAGAGGGATTTCTGTGGGGTCTTTTGTATAAGAGCAGTAATTCCATGGATGAAGCCTCCACCCTCATGTCCTAAGCACCTCCCAAAGGCCCTACCTTCTAATACCATTACATTGGGCATTAGGTTTCTACATAGGTATTTTGGGGGCAAGCGTCCACAAACATTCAACCTATAGTAGCCATAGATGTTCCTAAACATTCTACAATATACAGGACATTTCCTCCTCTCCTACCACACGTATACATAATAATTATATGGTTCAAAATGTCAGTTGTGCCAAGATTGAGAAAAACACTGCCCAAAGTGTATATAAAGATATTTTTATTTGTGAGTGTGTGTGTGTTAGTTTTCTATTTGCACCCATAAATTACTTTAAAATTAGTTGCTTAAAACAACACAAATTTATCCTATGGTTTTATAGGTTAGATGTCCAATATAAGATCTCAGTGAAAATTGAGCTATTACCAGGGCTGTGTTCCCTTCTGGAGTTTCTAGTAGAGCATACATTTCCTTACCATTTTCATCTTTTAGAGGGTACCCATATTTCTTGGCTCATGATCCTCTTTCTCTGTATTTAAAGCCAGCAATGGTGGACTGAGTCCTTTTTACATCACATCACTCTGACCTACTTCCATAGTCATATCTTCCTGTCATCTTCTACCTCTCTCTTCCACTGTTAATCACGCTTGTGATTTCATTGGGCCCATCTCGATAATCCAAGATGATATCCCAATGTTAAGATTGGATGATTTCCAATCTTAATTTTCCTTTACTATGTAACCTAACATACAGACATGTTCTAGAGGTTACAATGTGGTCATCTTTAAGGGACGATTATTGCGCTTATCACAAGGAGGAATACATGTACAACTTTTAGCAAAGTTATTTGCACAGATAGTTATTGAATTAAGTAAGACTACACAAGAATTGTTTGAATTAAACTGAATTGTCTTAGATATCTTTTTAAATTGGATTACCTTTAAATGGAAGGTTCATAAGTACAGCAAAAGCAATATTCATACCTTGCCTAATTCTATACTAAAAAAGAGTTCTAAAATCTATCCCTCCTTATGTCTTCAATGTGACATTTTAACATGTATCCATTCACAGACTTGCTGAAATTAAAACCTGAAAGAATGAGTGAAATATGTGCAAGGAATTTCTAATAGTGTTATTTTTGACCTTTTAAAATATTAACCTCTCACTTAGGTTTGGCATTAGGAACTCTTGCTTATAATCTTTGTCCCCTATAAAGCATTTGTTGTTGTTGTTGTTCTTGTTGTTTTCCCTCAAAATTACATTGCTAGAAAAATATTTCTTTGGTAAAATGTTGGTATCCCATTTATTATTTTTTCACTACAGCATGCAATCACTATTCTGCATTTCTGAAAACATGGGGATTAGCAGAAGATAAGGATGCTATGACCTGAAATGAAAATAAGCAACTTAAGTCATGAATGCCTAACTAATCCTTTTAATTTAAAATTTTTCCTGTTTATGTCAGCATCCCTGGTGTTATATCCTAAAGATAGCATCAATACATTAAGTCACAGCTTAAGCAAAGTGGATGGCATGAAGCCAGGGAAGAAAAAGTACAGAAATATGTATAGCCAATAAATCTCTATAGAATGTCTAATATTTTAGGTCACTTTCCTGAATTTCTGGGAGTCAACAAGCATTAAGACCCAGTCCTTAACCTCAAGGAGTTCACTGGAATTTTTACTTGGACTCCATGCACAGATTTAGGGGGTACGACCATTCTACTCACATAATGAAATTTGTAAAATGTTAAGGGTATGTATATTTTTCTATAGACCAGGTCTACAAGTTTCATCATATTTTCAAATGGGTTCATGACCACTAAATGTTTAAGAACCACTGGTCTAGATGCAAACTAATAATCAGGGTTAGAAAGCCCTGACAGCTAAGCGCAGGTACATGGTCTTCCTTTTCTGAGTCTCTCTACTACTCTCTCTAGACATCTAGAAGATGCCAAAGGAGTGAGAAGTGAAGTGGTGTGGGGCAGATAGACGTTGGGACATAAAGTCACTCTGATTCTGCAAATTAAACTTTGCCACCAATCTTAATCATGTCCATTTTCCTCTTGGCACTACACATAATTAATTTTTATTATTCTGCTATAAATCATAAGATAAACAATTATCATTAGCAGATTCAAATTTTCTCTTTTGCTAAATTTTATCTCTGTCCTACATAAAGATTACAAGGGGCATGTGATTAAGAATTTAGTTAATGAAAACACAAAATCTTAATTGCCTTGGTAGTAATTTCTTAACTATAATCATAATTTGGAGAAAAAACAGTAAAATAATTTTATAGTTCAAATCTTATTGCAATGACTTCCAAAGAGAAGTCACATTATTTCACCAGACTTAGATTTTACTTACAAGGTTTCTCAAAATAAGTGGACCAGCTAAAGCTTGGTAATCTTTTATTTATAGAGAGATTTTCATACTGATAGTGTGCATTGCTTTGGGATTTGACACTTATTACTCACAAAGTTATTTTCCTTGTTTTCTGGAAAAAAATAAAGATACCCTAAGATAGGCAACAAATATTACTATTTGGAAATGGCAATACACAAAATAAAACTCAGAATCACTGCCAAGAAAATAAAATTGTGACCAGTCTAAGCTTTGAGATACTTATCAAACTGTGCTTCGAGAACTACAATAAATATTCATTAGTCATTGAAGGGATTTTTAAAGGGCAGCAAATTTTGCTTAAAGAGTAATTACTTCAAAATATTTTTAAACTATACTTAAAATATTGTTACCAACACCAGAAATATTGCTATACTCAGTCTCAAAATGAGTGACAAATATTGTTCTTCCTCAGATATCATTTTATTTAACATTTGCCAACATGATTCAAAACTTAAAACCTGAAGAGAAGGACAAGGTAGGGCAGTTTCTCCTCAGCACTACTGCCCACAAACTATACACCTCTTTGATCTCACTGTCCCTCTTCAGTCACCCCTTAAAAAATAATATAACTCATGAACAGATCAGAGGAACTAAAGTAGAACCTTCCTTGCTGGCACAGTTCACTAGTTAGCAAAGATGCTTATTCAAATTTTAATATTGTTCCCCTCCCTGTTACCAACTCATCAGGGTCAGCAAAAGTTTCCACAAAAGTTCCTCCTAGAGGACAAAGGGATGACTCACATGAAAGCCAATAGCGTGCAATATCTGTCAATAGTATTTTTCTTGCTCTTTCCTACCTCTATTTCATTTGTAAGTAATAGCATATTGGAAGTTTATAAGAAAATAACAACTTATTCAGTCCTTCTGTATATAGTAGGCAGTACATTATAGGTTTTTGCATAGTTTTGGTGTATAGTACTATTCTAATATAAGATCTTATATTAGACTGTACATGAAACTTTATGTACAGATTTCTGGTTAGAAAATTAGGATTACTGCACTTACAGAAAAAATCTTTTTCAATAAAAATACTATTCATTACATTTTACTTTCTCTTTCTGCTACTGCTTTTATCTCAATTGCAGAAAAATAATGGTCTACAACCTTCTAAAACTATATTTCGAAAAGGCAACAGTATCTAGAAGTGAAGAAAAATGTCTATTCTGAAAAAGTGCCAATATTAAAATAAAAATTTCACTAAAAATTAGCTCAATTAACTTTATTTCTTATGGATCCTAGTAGCTAAACCAATAATTTAATTGATGTCAATGCTCTCAGATAAAAGTGAGGTAATAGTTTCCTAGAGGCTGTCCTGACACACATTGCTACATAATCATAGAATTCTAGCCAGACAGGAATGTCTGAAAACAACGGCAACAACAAAAACCTAAATAGCCTCCTGAAATATGCATTAATTCTGAAAATTATTCTAAAATTCTTCACTGGTTAAAAAAGCCTATCCCATGTAAGTGCAGGTGAGTGGACCAGTATTTCTCTGTGAAAGTAAGCCTGGGGGGAATAACTTCACTGAAGTCTAGATCACAAATGATACACAATTTTTCCTAGGTTTCACAATTTGCCATAATTGTTCCAAACCGTTTAGATACCAGGCAGTTATTTTTCAGGATTTTAATAACATTACCTCATATATTTCAACAGATTTAAATGTTTCCCATTGGATAAAGCACCTGGGGAATACAATGACAGTCCTATTACCTAATGAGGCATATACTCTAAAATGTTTATATATTCTTTTCTCCCTAAATTACAAATTTGGATATTTCAGAATAGAAGAAATAGAAAAATAGAGTAGGTAGGTATAGTTCCAATGTTACTACTACATCATTATGGGGAAAATCTGTAAGGATTAATACAATCTTATTTATATCATATAAACTACTGAATTGGGTTTTGACCCACTGATCGGCATTTGGGTATTGATTAGTCTGTGTGAGCTTGGTATATTTTAGTTCTCATTAAAGTAGAGTAAGCAAAGAATTATTTATAGTAGTATAGATAAGAAATTCCTGCAGAGGGAATGAGAATGAGTTTGTACACCCTTATCCATGCAATTTTTATCTCAATTATTTGATATCACTTATAACCTAATTTTAGAAAGTAAATTATGTTTTCTTATAAGCAAATAATATATACTTTTCATCACATATAAGGTGATCTCTGTTATCTAGTTAATGCAATGCAGATATAAATCATACAAAAAACGAAGTCACTTTTGGGAAATATTCTTAATTTTTTCCTGACATAAAAACAAAAACTGCATTTGTGGATACAGAGAATGGATTGGTGGTTGTCAGAGGTGAAGGGAGGAGAGATGGATGAAAGGGGTTAAAAGGTACAAACTTCCAGCTATAAAATGAACAAGTAATGAGAGTATAAACTATAGCATCATGACTGTTGAGGGAGATCATCTAGAGAACATGATGACAGGTTGACCTTTGAGCTGGACCCAGGCAATCTGAGGGTTCTTACCTCTCCTTCATCCTTGGAAAGTAGGTTGTGCCCACTTTTCTTATACTAGGAGCTGTTAAAAGAACTCAGACTAGAGAGTAAGGAGTTGTTGAGACTATCTGGACTGAATATATTACTAAACCCCATCAAGTGCTCTACATAAACATTTAAGATTCTAGGACGTAGGCGTGGAAACTTACTCATTTTGTAGTTGCCCAAGACAAGTCTTATGTGTGAATTGTCTTACTTCTTAAGCCTGCCTACCATTCTGGAGTGGTCTGTTTCTTTCTTGGGTCTCTCCTTTCCCCCCATGTACCAAGGCCAGTTTCAGATTCTACCAGGGGATCTCTCATGGTTTGGAGCCAACAGTGACTATAGTTAATAATGTTCTATATATTTGATAGCTGGTAAAAGAGCAAATAAAAGTTCTCCTCACAAGAAAAAAAGCTATAATTATGTATGGTGATAGATGTTAATTAGACTTATTATGGTGATCATTTATAACTTATAACCTAATTTTACATACACACATATATATATATATACACACATATACATATATATACATACACATACACACACACACATACATATAAAATCATTATATTGTATACCTGAAACTAATACAATGCTATATGTCAATTATATCTCAATAAAAAATAAATATTTAAGAGACAATACACTTTATAACTTATTCTACCTTATAGGTATATTATAAAAGCAAAAGGTTATTTGGTTGACACAATGAAATAGCATATGTTAAAGAACCATTTTTGTTTTAGGTAGCTTAGTATTTGTTTCCATGTTAAAAATATTAAAGATATATGTTTTGTGTCTCTATTATTTTTTGTGTGTTTTAAAGCATGTCCAAAACTCCCCACAGGTATAAATAGAGATTGAAGAAAACAGAATGGGAGCCAGTCTGAGGGTCCTGTCCTGAGCCATCATCGCTTTTAGGCAACACCTATTTTGACATCTATGAGCTCTGTAAAACTTTTCCTAGTGCAGATAATTTTTCTTTGGTTTCATTTTATAGCTCATTGAAAAGTTTAAAATATTTACAGTTGCAGAACAATGACTTGACTTTTATAAAGTATGTGGTATTTGACATGTTTTTTTGACCATTAGAGCTTTTTTTCCCCTTTTAGATCTTTAGAGGAAGGCAGGCCTATGCCTTATGATGTTGTTATTGCCCTTCAACTTGACTTGGAACAGAAGCATAGTGTCTTTCTCTTCCAGTATGTACCTTGTCAAGGTTTTAGTGTTCATAAAAAGGATGTTAACATTAGATTAAGATGTACTGGTCTTTAAAGAATATGGCTCTATACTTGTAGCCACAGAGAATAATTGCTCTCCAGATATTCATTGATAAGTATAATTTTGAAACATCTGTACCTAAGTTCCTATTCAAAGACTCATTGAGAAAAATAATATTTGTGAAGATTTGATACAGGAAGGGTAGGCTCTAAAATTTACTCATAGATTAAGCAATAATCGAAAATCTATCTCCTCGTTATTGAACTAGCATCTTGTTGAATTTATTTTTAGATGTTTAATTATTTTTTTAAAATTTTCCTGCACTTCAAGTTATATTGAAAGGAGTTATAAGGAACAATCCTATGAATGAGTGCTGCGAGTACTATATGCTTACTGTTAAGATGTTTCTTTCAGCTCACTGTGATATTCTGAGATGATTCAGTAGGAATGCTTCTCCATTCTGAGTATCAGGATCAGGGCAGTAAGAAATATGTTTTAATCTTATGGACCATGAAATGAATAACTGATCCTTTTTCTCTTTCTGTGTTGGCTGCTAGAATACTTAGAACTAAAGTTTTTACCAAGCCTTCAAAATATAAAGAAATCATGTCATGGATTTTATGATCTAACCTCACCTCTCATTGTATCCCACTCCTTACCATATAGTTTGTTTGCTTTGGATTTCTTCTGTTTACCTTGGTTCACTAAGTACTTCTTTATAAACCACTTTAAATCCTTTCCGATATAAAACAAAATGCCGAAAATAAATGGTGTTCGAATGTGTTGTCTTTACACTTTACAAAGCCTTCCTCAAAACAATGAGTCAACCAGAGGCAAGATCAAACCTTGTCAAAGTCGAGGATCTTTGAGAAACAAACAAAATGGAGTTTACAGTGCAAAATATTTATCAAGGAATATCCTTGTGATAAATCTCCGGAGAAGGAAGAAGAATAATTCAGGGATGAACAAAGTGAGAAGTTAAGTTGCAGTACACACTGACCAAAAGCCTCAGCTACTCTGGAGCCAAATGGCCCATTAGAGTTATCCTACTTTGGGCTGTAAGGGAGGAGCCTTAAATTCCTTGCATCAATCAGTCATCAGATGTTGGTTGTTCTAGGTGACCCCTGACTTTGGGCAAGGTGGCTCTCTAAAGCTAAGGCTGTCTTTGAAAGGGCTGACCACCCAACGCTGTCTGCTGATGACCTTCACAAACTCATCCTTGGAAAAGGAAGTATAGCACCCAATCTACTACAAATATTCTAGGTAAGTCCATACCCTAAGGAAATTAGAATATCCTAGGAAAATTAAATACCTTTAAGAAGTTATTTTGGTTATAGAGTTGTGTGCTAGTCAAATCTCCTTCTACTTTATCTAGGAAAACCTAGAGCATATCTCCCTGACAGGGTACAAGTTGAGTGATAAACATTCCACATAATTCTATATATTGTGTGGGTGTGTGTTTCTTAAAATGACATATATTTATTATTTCACTTTCTGTCCAGGCAAATTTTAGCTGGGTCCTATGTTCATAGTCTCACAAGACTGAAAACAAGGTGTTGGCTGAGGTTTTTGTGTATATGTTTAGTTATTGTACAACATCAGTATCTGTACACAACCTAAACTTTAAACATGGGCTCAAAGTAGAATCTAGCCTTGACATATATTTAAATGAACATCATTTACATTTCATGTTTCCTGTCATTACACTATTATAATAAGAATCTCTGGTTTCATAAGAAGTATTCTTGCCTAGTACATTTCTATACTCATGAACAGGAAAGATTGTTCTTAGTAAATCTTACACCACATAATTTGAAACTGAAAAATTAGGTAACTTGATTTATCAGCATGATATTATACATAGGTAATATTCTCACCAAGTCTATTAGCCAGTTTCCACCCCCTTGAAGCAAAACTCCAACTTACGAAATTCTTTAAATTCCACGACTACATACACTGACTGTTCTGCTCATTTGGTGAAAGAAAAACATGGAAATAAAGCATCCTTGCAGAGTAGATACTAGGTTCTACTATGCAAAACATTAGTTTGCTTGGTACTCAATATAAGTATTACACAAGTATTATGGAATATTTTTCATTCTTTATCTTAAATAGCATTTTTTTCCTTTCCAATCAAATGCAAATAATCACAGTAGATTTTGTTTCATCTGTCTTTTTGGTTTTGACTGGCATAGACCTTAGGTTCTCAACCGAATCCTCATTTTTTAAGTGAGAAAACTAGAATTTAGAGATGCTTGATAATTATTCATTTCATGAAGAAAATATCAAGATTGGAATCCAGGTTTTCAACTCCTACTCCAGTGTTTTTTTCTCCCTAATTACTCCATTCATTGATATTAATAGCTCTAAGAAAGCAAAAGCACCAACAAATTTCTCATGCATTGGCAAGATATCCCTTTTATTATCCACTTTCTAAAATAATTTTATTTTTAAGTAGCTCTTTTGAGTACATAGTTGCAACAATTAGAGATGAGCTTTGTTTTTGCCAGCCAATGTTTGTTTGACATCAGGGATTAATAGTCTCCTTTCGCCTGCTAAGTTTCTTTATCTTGGTGAATGAAGGCTTAACAAATTGTTAAGCAAACAACATACACTTCAAAATTATCCAGACACACCTAAGCATCGGACAACCTAACGAATTTAGAGATTGAAAAGATGAGCACATCAGTTTATTTTCGTTCATTGAGAGGAAATGTAGCTTAAGTGGGGTTGACTTTTTATGACATTTATTTAGTTCTTGAATTGACTGACAAGCCTATTAATGTATTCCTTGAACTTTATTAATGTAATTGGAAAACTGCTCACATGTCAATCAACTTCTAATAAGTAATTATGTTCATAAATACTGTAAAATTATTAGCTTTTAATTTGACCTAACTGCATACTTTCAAAACAGTAATAGACATTTTCTTTTTCTAGAGGAACGAAACATTATACTGATAAAACATTCAGTAAGTTCATTCCTAAAATGCATTTCCTGAAACTGTGCTCAAAAGTTTACCATCATCAGATGGCCAGCAAAAAAAGAGTGCCAGACTAAGGCATGTAAGAGCTTTAAAAATGTGTACAGTATTAACCAATTTATGTCATATAAAGTTATAAAGAGATCCTATTAAAAATAAACATGTGCCTGGACAAGGATTATATATCTATAGTCTGGTTTAAAAATATGGGTTTAACATGGAACACGAGAGAATGAAAAAAAAAAAGAATGAGGATATAGATAGTGTCTAGAAATATACCATTGAAACCTACAAGAAACAAAAAGATTGTATCTCAAGTCACTCAGCTATATTATATTGTCCTAGTGTACTTTTACTCATGTAATAAAAATCTTGTGTAGTTTCTGAGCTAGAAACTCATATCAAAGGGCACTGAAACAGGAGCATAGGATTAGGCTTGGATAACAGAAGAAACGTGTTCCTGATTCGTAATCTCATGTCAGTTCTAAAGCTGGACAAACTCCTGACCTTTGGAATCTCTGGATAATCTCTGAATAAAGATGGAATTTGATAAAAAACTACTATATTGTCATATGCTTTTAAATAAGGGATATTATATAGTCTGAAATGATCTGCAATAAGAACCACTGAGGAAATTCACTGATTTATTCTTTAATTTCTACTTTCCTCCTTAAAGTTAGTTGTTTAAGTAATAAGTTCAATCTTTATCACGAAGTTAAAATATTTACTAATAATTAAAGCTGTGTTTCAATTCAGGTTTATTTCATATAAGGAAATAAAGCTCAGCTAATAAAATTATAGATTAACAATGTTTTCCAGATGTAAGCCATGTACCTAAATTAATACTTAGTGTTAAGCATTGGAAGGGTAAACTCAGAGATAATACAAATAACTCGCTTACTCAGCATTCATGTTAAGAATAAAACATGCATTCACTGGTACCACATTATCATATAATTTGTTATTAATTTTACTTAGAAATGCTGCAATGTCATTTTGAGCTCTACAGCATAATATTCCTACACAACCAATACATTATTAATCTAAAAAGCATGAGGAAATAATGTAGAAGGGCAAAAATACACATTTTCCATTCCATTTGCATTATAACTGCATTTTTCTTGAAAAGTATTTGTATTTTGGATAAATATGCTCTTACATTTTTTAGTGTGCAAGAAAAATAACATAATTTGATGATTCTGTTTGTGTCTGGAGACTATAATTTAGCTAGTATGATTTATGACTACCAAAAGAACATCAAAGTATAAAGCATTGTGTAACATATTTTTCAATTACTCTACATTTAAATAAAGTATTTCTAGAAGGCTGCTTCTTTTCATTGTGATTTGAATCTAAGTAAACAGAAGTTAAATTGAAACAGAGTTTTACAAAAGTGGAGAGCAACTTCTAAAGAGTTACTGTCCATATTTCAAGTTCTAATATTTTAATGTAGTCATGATTGGTTATCAAATATTTATTTTAATGTATCAATCATGGGTTCTTGAAGATTTATTGAGGGTGACTCAAAGGAAGATACAAAGTGTAACATACATGAAAAATCATAATACGGTATTAATGGATAATTTTTGATTTTGATAAGTGGAGATTTAGAAAAAACATCTTGGGAGATTATATGACTATAATAGCCATTACATTTAATGGATTCTAGGAACATAAATCTCTGAAAACAATGACAACATATCTTTCAACATTGTCAGTTATTTCTGAGTCATTTCAATATCTAAATAGTGAACATTTCTAAGCATAGTACTTCACAATATAGCACTTATATGGAAATGCATACATACCTTGCACAGTTAGATGCACCTGCATTGTTCTCGGTGTATGTTGAGTCTGAACAGAACACGTGTATGGGCCATCATCTGTTACATCTACATTCTGTATCTGGAGGCTGTAGTCCCTTTTATTCAATGTTGAAATTGAAACTCGAGGATCCACTGACCACTTATCACCTCCCGCAAAAATAATACTTGACCGGTTCAGCCAGGCACCCTTTGAAGCTCCATCTTCCAAATAACACCTACAAATTACCAGAGACAGAACACTATTAATCAAAATGAAAATGAGAGACATTATCTTTGTTCTGACTGTATTTCCATATGCTGAATTATAGCACTTCATCAAATGCAAATATCAGACATAAATGCAGGAGACATGAACACACTGGTACCTTCATTCCCAGTACAAATGTGAAACAACATCTGCATACAGTTTTGTTTTGTTTTGTTGTTTCCAGGAAGCATTCATTTGTGTTATTTTGTCTTTTAGGAGTGTGTGTGTATATGTGTGTTTTCATTCTATCAGAATGAAAAGTAAATTTAAATAAGGTTAAATTAGTTCAAATAATTTTCAACATTAAAACACATTTCTCTTTGAAAGTATAAGAAATAAGAAAGGTCTGAGTCATCCTCGTTCTACCCAATCCAATTCTGAATATAATGTACCAGATGCAGAAAGCATAAAATAGTACCACACACATGTTTATTTTTAAATTACCTGCATTGGCAGAATGGTAAACCTGTACACTGAAGCCATAAACTTCATTTTACTGATAATATTGCTGTTTTAATTAGATGTAGCAATTTTTATATAATATCTTTAGTAGAAAATTCTCATTGCCTTTTCAATAAACTCACCAACAGTATTTCCAGGAAGCATTCATTTATCCAATAAACGTTTATAAAGCATGTAGTATTTATGAATTCAAAATGGTATTGTCCTTGCTCTCCAAAATTATGGCTAGTAGAGTTGAGTAAAGAAGACAACCAAGCAATTCAGTTAATACTTTAAAAAAAATTATTAAATCAGGCTACAGGTTCATGAGAGACAAAAGAGAGATACTTGACTCCAAAAGGGTGTTGGGTGTAGAAAAAGGCTTTTTGGAATAGGAAATACCTGAAACAAAGTGGTGGGGAGTAGAAGACTTTGCATTCTGGACAGAGGTGCTATATGTGGGCAGCACTGGGGAAAGGTGAGAGAGAGAGAATCAAGGATTTCAAGGAAGTACAAATAAGTAAGAGATATAGAGGAAGGATGAGAGATGAAACTGGAAAGATACACTGGAGACAGATGACGATGGCAAGCATGATGACAGTAGATTTTAAGGTCGGATTTGAAGCCATTTACTCTAAGTTGTATTCTATTCACAAGATTAAAAATATAGCTTTGTATCTAATAGAAGTTAGGCACATCCAGGTTTAGAACAGAAGGCTCTGGTCATATGTCAATGATTTTGCTGAGGTCTGAAATTCTATGTTTCATCTTGAAAATGTTCTGATACAAATTAAAGACTGGTTCTTTCAAATGAGTACAAAGCACAGCCACAGAATGAAAATACACATACATCGAAATAGTTTGACAGCATTTCCAAAGAACACCTTGGGGGATTGAACACAGTGTTTGAGATTGCTACAAAATTGCAAGCTGAATGCAAGAGGGTAGGCTGCTGTCAACTGTATGAAACTAATCAGTGAGTGAAAAAATAAGGAACAAGGTACATTGCAGAATCTAATTTGCAGTCAGTTTCACCATCTACAGAATTCAAACTAGTAGAAGTCATAAAGGTCATTGTTAATTGAAATCTTTTCCTAAGGTACTTAATGAAGAAAATAAAACCCACTTTGATGACATAATTAAATAATTATAGTATATTGTCATTTTCAATAATATGCAAAAAGAAGATAGATTGAGGAGGCATATTTCCAATTTCACAAGATCACATATTTACTGGTATAGGATAGAACACTGAAATACCACTGCTAGGATTGTGACAATTCCAATATTTGTATTTACTATCTGGCTTCAGCAAGTATTTACTGTGTGATCTCTGCATTTATGGCCTTCACGTGTTATCCTATCTGGTGCTTATAACAACCCCATGAAGTATGGATTGCTATGCCCAATTCATCACTAGAAAGTAACTGGAATGTTTAGGTTATATGACTTGCCCAAGCCACACTATGAGTGGGTAACAAAGTTGAATTTATAATCAAGTCTTATATTTCTACGTTTCAATGTCCTTTCCACCATAATGCTGATCAAAGACTTTTAAAATAGGTTTCAGAAATGAGAAGATGATTAGAATGTTGCAGAAATTATTGCAAGTAATTTCTTATTTACTGAATGTGACCAACTACTTAACCTATCTTACTCCAAAGGGAGCAGAAAATTAATTATGAATGGATATTTTACCATGAAAGTCTGATTGTGAACCCTCTGCCTTGCATTTCCCTTTCCCTAGAGGCAGGAGCAGTTTTAACCTTATGGTGGTGGGGGTGGGGGGCAGTTAGAGGACCACAGAGATTAACTAGCTTTTAGACACCAGAGCTTTCATAAACCTGATCTGGGTTATAACTCCTAGTCTTAATATAAGCACCATTCCTCTATTCTGGTATGTCAGGGACCATCCTAGAAGAATAGAAGTTAACTTCTACACTGTGAAAATGAAGAAAAGAGCCCTTTATGTCTCCTTGGCTTAGATAACTATATTTTATAATTGTTATTGGTCCCAACACAAAGCTTTTAGAGACATGCATTAGAAAGATCCTTCCTTGAATGAGATTCGGAAAAACAAGCAAATGAAATGTTTTCTTTTTTTCTTTTTTTTTTTTTTTGTATGACTCCCTTGGATTGCTGTAGAATTATTCTCAGATTACGCTACTGATTAGAACTTAAATAACTAGAATTACCACATATAGAATTTTACAATTTGGGAATGGCAAAGCTGAGGCATGGCTTTCTATTTTATAAAAATCCTAAGATACTTATACAGAGTACATATAGTTGTAATGCCAACTATGAGACAATTACATAAAATATATGAAATAGGCCAAACGCACACATATGATTTCTTAAGAATGAGGACTGTTTTCTACCTCTCTACCTGCACATTCACCTTATTATTAATTTGTTTGTTTGTTTATTTGTTTTGATTACAAAGAAATACTGCCTGACATGTGTAAGCAATTTGAGTCAGTAGGTGTGGAACTGAGCTCAGCCAGCAAAGTGGTAGGTGTGGGGCAGAGAAGGGCTGGGCTCATAACTCTTTGAAATAAGAAAGAACTACAACGTTTAACTCTATACTTCAGGAACAAAGTGGTTAGGTACTTTACATTGACCCTCCTCTAACCCTATGAGACAGATCCTATTATCTTCATTTTATCAATGAAGAAATGAGGGGACTGGGAGATTGTATCTTGAATAAAGCCAGATGGTCTGAACTCTTAACCATGGTGACAGATTATGCTATGCATTCTTAGAGTCAGAAAGCAGCTAGGGTAAGGTGTACTTCCTGCTCAGGATGGAGGAATTTGTGTGTGAGGGAGAGGTTAGTAAAGTAAGGACAGAGAGGTCATTAATGGGGCCAAGATGAAGCAACAATTCCAGGGTTGCAAATGCATATATATATTTTTTTCTGGATTTCAAAATTGAACATTTTTAGAGCTTGTGTGCTATAGACAATAGAATAATCTGAATTAAAATGTTCAGTAATGAATATATCTTTTAATTGAGTACAGCATGAATTTTCTTGAAAGTTTTTTTTTTTTTAATCTGCTAGACTATCTACTTTATAGGGAGTTGAGTGAAGCAATTCCAAAAATACACTTTTCAGCATAAGTTGTGTTAACACTGACAAATATCATGACAAATACTTAAATTTTCAGTCAGTCATCTGGATGTTTTGTATACCTAGTTTCAAACATCTGGTTGTTGAAAATATATAGAAAATAGACTATTTCATTTTGTTTTACCCAAACTTAAGATAGTTAATATTTAAGGTAGTTAATGTTTTACCCAGGCTTAAGATAGTATTTTTCTAGTAAAAATTGCATTTACTTCTGAACTCTTTTAAGGAGATCTTTTATAAATGACATTACCACACATTAGGCAGATCCCTATTTAGTAAGTGATAAGTCCTGTTCCGTGATCTGCTAGTTGATCGAACTGATGTTGGAATAATTCTAACTGATTCTGTGATACTCTCTCCTGTGGTGATTAAATATGAAAGTTGAATATCAGAGAGTTAAGTGAAAATTAGCACATTTTGGTATTCATTATTTTTTTAAAGCTCTATTAGAGAAAAAAAGCCTATGTTTGCTGAGGAATTATTTTTTCCCTTTCATATCTCTAATTCCCTGTAACACTTTCCAAAAAAACATAAGCCTAGCACCATTACAAGTACCCCACATGGCAGGATTTACTCAGCTTTATAAAAAGAGACCAGCTTTTCTCAAGATATGTTGATTAATGAAAGTTTCTATTAAAGGTACTGATTAATAAAACAAGAAAAGTACAGTTTCCCTTGGATTCAAAACAAAATCATGTGAAAATGATATATTCCTATGAAGGAATTGGCTAGCTACCTTCGCAGCTGTCTTTTCGTTATACCACAAAGTTCTAAATTTGACAGAAGAACTTTCAAAAGAATATGGAAAAAAAAAAATGTAGAACGCCATACAACCTCCGTGTTAATTCTGCAGAGAAAGAGAGTTTTGATATCCTGGATTCCAGGCCAAACTGAAGTAAGAGAATTAAAGCGGAGAATAAATGAAACAGAATTCTATCCCTACTGTCATTTGTCTTTGTTTTCAGGATATTCTCTTCTTAATGTCTTTCATGCCAGTTATTCACTAGATATAGAGATAGACATATGTATACACACATATACATTTATATGTAAATTTTATTATGTAATACATATAATATTTGAAAGATAGTAATATCATTATATGATATTATGCTTTATTTGAAAATTTAAGTTCTATTTTACTACTATCATAGCAAAAACTACTCTGGGGCAGAAACTGTTCTTTTCTTTCTTTCTTTCTTTTTTCTTTTTTTTTTTTTTTTAGGCAAGGCAACCCTTGGTTGACCTCACGGATTGCAAGAATTTTGTCATCTTACAATCCCTTATCTTTTCAAAAAAACTTTTTATGCCTACAGCACCTGGTCCTCCTAAGTGGTCTCCAATCCAAGTACTAACCAGGTCTGACCCTGCTTAGCTTCTGAGATCAGACAGGACTGGGCTTGTTCAGGGTGGCATGGCCGTAGACAGAAACTATTCTTATGATCTTTCTATTTTGGCAAGTGTAGGAGGTACAAGGTTTTGTTAAGAGAAATCCACACAATTAACAATTTGTCCAAAAAGCCTCAGTTATTTAATGAAGTACTCATGCCTAATAGATAAGAGGAATTATATTTTTAAAATATATTTATGTAAAAATTCACTTCTCCAGGTAACAGTTGAATACTATTGTGTAGATAATAATATACTAACATTATTATCTGCCAGATACTATTGTAAGTACATTACATCTATTTCTCATTTAATCTTCACAACAACACTTTGAGATACGTACTGACAAGTACTATCATCATACCCATTGTACAGAGAAGAAAGTGAGGTATAGAGAGGTTAGGTAACTTACAGATGACTTTCTTATTGAAATTTGTAATGAGTGCGAATGACTTCATTACAGAATAATTGCATTAAACATCCAGGCATAAGTACGTAAGTAATATTCATACCTTTTAATCTTTAATGCACAATTTAAATTCTTTTTAAGTCTGCTTTATTTCCCAAAACTTTTATAATCCAAAATTTTCTTTCTTTTTTTTTTTTTTATTAAGTTTATTGGGGTAACATAGGTTAATACAATTATATAAGTTTCAGGTGTACATTATAATCCAATATTTTCAATGCCTAGAAAATCATTAAAATTCATTTTTGGATTAATCACTAAGTTTCAAACATTAAAATCATTTATTTGTACTCGTAATTGAACCATGTTTTTTCATAATAAAACAAATTGCTTTATCTTCTTTTTTTTTATTGACTCATTTAAGTCAAACATCCATGTAAGCATAAACATTTGTGTTTAGAAAGGTCAATGCCGAGGAATTTTTACATTTTTAGGGTGCTTTAATACATTATTTGTAAATCACTCAACATATGAACTAACATTTATTAAGTAAAATAAGCATAGATTGAGTGAAAGAGAGAGCCTGAACTTTATAACTTAGGAAAGTCTGAATGGCAAAATAACTTTATTTTCAGCCTGTTCCTGCAATCTAATTAATTATCATCACATTGTCCTGATTATAATAATAAATTCCACTTGCCGAATGATGACCATAGGTTAGGAGGTATAGAAAATACTTTACTATATGAAACATATGATCTAATTTAACACTCACAAAAGTATTTTGAGAGGTAGGTAGGTCTTATCTTCACATTAATAATGGCACATGCATGAATAAAGGCTCGGTAAATGAGACAGAGAATGTAAAAAGGAAGAGGTGTTGTATATTTAAGAAGTTAGTTTAGGATTAGCTTTGTTGAAATGACTTTAATCATGAATCAAATTGTAAATTTGTCACTTCTACTTTTAAGTTTTTGAATTCAACTAAACCAGCTTGCTTTCTCCCACATGGATTCGAATGTGAGAGATCTGGAAGGGCTTCAAGATTTCTGTTAACTAGCAGGTGCTCTGAACCGCTGTGGGGAGAATTCTGTCTGTAGTGCTGTCTCCCTGGCAGATGCTTCCTAAAGACGTTGGACTTTCACCTCAGGAGCTATAAAGGGAATGAACACTACATTCAAAATGCATGCAGGCGATGTTTAAAATAACCGTATCACAGAGGGAGAATGCAGTCAGACCCAGAGAAGTGACTGAAATAAAGCTCTAAGCTCCAGGTAAACATCTCTATTCTGTCCTCTTGGGGAGAGAGCCAGGTACAGATACCTTATTCTCAAAACGAGAGGGGAAAAAACAATATGGAATTCTGTACTAAAAACATCAGCAACTCTACTCTCTTACATCAACCATCTTTGTGTTTAAGTAATTTAGAAAGTATTCTATTTACATATAAATACAGACCATAAAATAAAAAAGCATAAATGGATATACAGAAAAGTTCTAAACTCATTTGTTTTGGCAAACTAATTAAGTGCATGCTTCTTTACAGCATCAGTGAATACAGATATTTAAAAAAACAACAAAAAAAAACTATAAGAATTATTCTCTATCTCTCATCTCTGTCTCTATATGCTTATGCTGATCTTTAAACTTTATGTTGGTCGCTGCTGAATTTCTCTTCTTTCATTTTTTTCTAATAAAAAGTATTCTGAGCACAAGTTTTATTTTACGAAAAAATGGCTATATAGCACAATTAAAGCCAGACTTGCAATCATTAACTAAAGTAGCCATTAATCCATATTTATCTGTTCTCTCATGAGAAAGTTGACTAAACCATATTTCATATATGAGCTATGCTTGAAAATATAAATTAGGGAATGTACCCCAGAGGGAAATAAAAAGAAAAAGATGTAGTTTTTTATTTTTATTTTTTTGCATGTGATTCCTGCAAACAAATTCAAACTGATTATATTTTCTCTAAAGATGTTAAAAGTAAAAAACAGTCTCAAATTTAAGTCTTTGCTAGATTACATGGACAATTTATTTGCCTTTAAGAGGTGGCATAGTGTAGTGATTACAGTTAATATTGGAGTTTAAATATTAGCTTTCTTATACACTATCCCTGACACAAGGATCATTAATTTACCATAGTTTTCTCCCCTCTAAAAAGGGATTAATAAAACTATTGATCTGACAAGATTGGTACAAAATTAAATTAGTTTAACATGTGCAGGATGCCATCAGGTATTCCATAAGTGTGTAATTAAAGGTAACTATCACTGACCTACCTTCCTATGATCGACTGTGCTTAAAAACAAAACAAAACAACCACCACCACCAATTACAAAAACAAAAAAAAAAAGTTGTGCTATAAAATATAATTGAAAGAAGAAAAAAGAGGCTCTTTTTGTTTCTCTACATTGTCATAGCACAGGGCTGGTTCACAGAAAGAAGTTTGCAGATAAATGAGTCATTCCTTAAAGTAGTTCTCTTATTTTACTCTCTTTGAACTTCCAGAAAAGCATTTTTCTTTATAAGTTGCATAAATGTCTAATCATTATGTCATACTCATGAAACTAATATTGTAGTCACATTTAATTACAAAAATTAAAAAATAAAAAAATTACCTCTAACTTAAATCAAAAAAATTATATTGAGACTCAAGCTTAAGTTAAGAAACCAACTCTTTGGTTTACTTACAATTTTTGAGAACAGGTAACTCGAGGTCTATTAAAGTTTTAGTTACTTATTTGCAAAATGGAGATAGCACCACCTGTACTAAGTAAATCCTATTTCGGTATAAGATCAAACGAGACTGTGCATGGGAGCTGAATTTATAAAATTATGAGGAAAAATATGTGTAATATTTTATAATTAATATAAGGTTTTATGAGTTAATTTTTTTCATAACTCTAGGACATGGTTATGAATCTCTATTTGGAGATTACATGAGCAAAGTGATCTTCCCAAGCTCAGTGTGATGAAATAAAAGGTTAGTAATTATTTTCTTTTTGCTTTTATGGTTCATATAATTACTTTCTATATTATATAAACTCTTACTTTTTAAAATCACTATCTAAAATTATCATCATAAGCGAAGTTTTTTGTAAAACTTATAATTTCTGATTATTGTAAATATGGCTCTTTAAAAATAAATCCATTAATTTTCACTTTTATAAATGTGTCCAAGGAAATCTAAATAATATAGTGCTTTGATATTTATTATCATCCACTTAAAACAAATGAACAAATTTTACTTTCAAAGAAATGGTACGTTGCTTTCTCTTTTCTCCCCAAACTCATATTTCCATTCTACTTATGCCATACAATTTTCTCATTTTAATTTAAAAAAAAATTTTAAGTCTTTTATTGATAATTTATTTTCTCTGCAATAAGACTAAATATATCAATTGGCTATAAAAAATTCTTGTGATTGTAAAAATTTAAGTATAAACAATATTCTAAGTTATTTTTATAATTATTAATAGTATATAATTGATCAAATTATATATATCATATATTTTGATATTTTTAAGCATATTTTTATCTAATGTAGTTAATACTGAATTATCTTAATGAGGTGATTTTATCTAGATACATGGACAAACTTTCCTCTTCAAGTAAGTATATTATTTGCTTACATTTCAAGGTCTAGAGTCAATTCTGAGAAACCTAATTTACTTAAATTAAGCTATGGGAATGGAAGGAGTCCTGTTATAGGGTTGCCTCTCAAATCTTTAACTCCATTAGAACGATGTAAGTGCAGTTATCTATCACCAAAAATCATTCCTAATGCCCTATCAGTTTATTACTTTATTATATCTTTCTATAGATGGGTTGAAAGCAAGTTTGAAACATTTATTGTCTCAATATCGACACTAATACTGCAAATTTTTTCATTAACTGAAAGTTTTGCATCTTAAGTTATGCTCCATAACATGATTCTACATTTTCCAGAGATTTTGTGAATGACAATTGTGAAAGGAGGTACAAACTGAAACCAATCCAACCAGGCAGATCACTTTTAGAAAAGAATACATATTTAAAATTTAGACATATAATAAAATTTATACATATAAAATTTTAATATAATTAAAATTTAAGAAAAACTTTAAAAACTATCTGCTCCTGAACAAGCCTTGGAAAGTCATCATATACCTTATAGGTATTTATATAACAGTTTAAAACTTTTTGATACCTGGAATACTATATATTTTGTATGCTTTTCTATTGTTCATCTATATAACTTTTTACTTAAAGCTATCAGCATATCTGCCTGTAATTTTTCTCCTTTTTAACCTTCATCTTCAATCTACCTAGAGGTAAGGAAAACAGAAGATTAAATTTATGTGAGAATTACTGGAACATTAGTTTACAGATTAATGGTAGTGCCTCAAAGACATAATTTATTTAAAAATATGTACTTTAAAAAATATAGTTGCTTTTAGAAGTATTTTCATTTCCTTCTGTATTAAGTCTATATTTAAAGTTTCTGGAAACCTGTTTAAAAAAAAATCTTGGATGAGACAGTTTGTATTACAATTGTCCATAAGTCAGTAAATTAAAAAATATTTATCTTATCTCTTAAAACTAATATTAGCATTTTAATTTTGCTTAAGCCCATGCTCTTGATTATTTCTTCATGTTTACTCAATATGTAAACACACTTGAAATTTTAAGCCAATACCCATGTACTTTAAATGTTTATTTTTTAACATATGTCTTGGTAGTCTTTTATTTTCCTCTTGAGAAATCTAAAATATACTTATTTTTTCTCAATGATCAACAGTAGCAATTTTGTTATTGTTAAATCTTTGTTACTTCAAGAGCTGTGTATGTGTGTAAGTGATAGAGAGAGGGAGAGAGACATCTGATGCAAAACTGGACAAGACATGAAAATGAATATAATTACAAGAATAGTAAAGGATGGAAAATTTGAATATGTAACCAACACTTAATTTATATTAATTATATCTGAGTTCTTTCCTACAGAAAGTACCGATATCTCCCCCAATATTAATGCATCTTTTGTTAGAGGATCCATCCAGCAGTAGTCTCTAGTGGACAGCTGGACCTGTCATATCTCAGTGCCTGACTGGCTGAGGAAAGAAATTACCTCCAAGGGATGTAAAATTCCACTGTGATTTATGAAAAACGGAAATTTCAGCCATGAATTTCTGGCTGGACATCCGCTTACTAGGTTGATGCTTATTTTTCTATCTCCATGCCTGAATTCTCAAGGTCAGAATTCTGTGATTAGTCAATACTTACATGAGTCACTCTAAAAAGTTAACCAGAAGAGTAAAGAAGAAAGTCATCACTAGAACATTCTCTAAGAACTGTGAACTGAAATCTGGGGAAATGTTGATGTGGTTCTCCAAGGATAATTGAATCCTGAATTCAGAAAAATATGGCATTGAATCAGAATTTTTCCTGACACTAGTCTTAGACATTTGTGGACTATTTAATTTTTCTGTCTTCACATTTGATTTTTTAAAATAAAGATAACAATATATCCTTGGGAGGGCTATTTTGAGGATTAACTGAAATGTCCTGGGTGACAAGACCTAAGTGCCAAAACTTAGATATCATTATTTTGGAAAACTCTCCCTGACATCTCTATTACATGACCCTGCTTTAATAAACCTCACATAAAGCCTGCATTCCCCTTAGCACATTAACTATTTTGCTCCATTACTCCATACTGTAAAATTGCTTGTTTAATCATTTATCGATAGCGCTAAACTGTAAAGGACCCTAGTTGCTGGCATATTTATTATGATGCCCAGAAACAACTGCAATATCTGTCATGTAATTAGTGCTTTAAAAATTGTGTGTGTGTGTGTGTGTGTGTGTGTGTGCGTGCCTTTCAAATACTACGAGAACTATAAAGTACTGTGACAATGTTGTATAAAATTACAAACTGCTAGAAAGAAGAATAGGATGGTAATAGGTCAAGGTAAGTTTAGTACAGAGGTAGCATTGACATTCACCTTACTCCTATTGTACTTTAAATTTTTGCTCCTGGTTATCCTTAACTAAAGTACACATAAAAAGTTCTGGGTTTCCTCTGTTGATCAAAATGAAATACATTATTTGGAAAAAATAGGTATAACCACTATAAAATAATTTACTATAAAACTAATTTAGTGAAAGTCTAGCTTTGATGCACTGAAAGTAGAACAAACCACAATTTGTCTCAGAAAAACAAATGAAAGCCACTCATAGTGGTATTTTCTCTCCTAAATTTCCAAAACACATGAGAAAACTCAGGGGCTAGTTTAAATAGATAAAGAATGGGTGAGGAAGAGTCATAAAGAAAACTTCCTTAGTAAATGAACAAATATATTTATTATGGTAAAACCTTACTTGTTTGGTTTTAATTAGATTGGAAAATAATATTTTTAGGTTTTTGAAATTTTATTCATGGTTAAATATTATCAATATTTATATCATTTAGTTCAAATTTCCTACTTTATGACAGCATCATTCATTTTCTAGCAAAAGCTATATTTTTCATTAACTGTCCTCAAATTTATCTGCATTTTTTGCTGAATACACTAGTAAGTACTTTTAGCATAATTTGTAGTTAACAGTACATACTTGGGGAACATAATTAAACATATAAATTTATGGTAATAATAAATTAGAGAGGAAAAAGAGGAAGAATGGAAATTAAATGCTATTATTAAAATAAAAAATATAAAATAGAGTGATCCTAGTATTTTAAGCATTATTACAATTGAATTTATTTTTTTAACTTGAAATATTTTCTTTCTAAAGACTGTTTTACTCTTGAGTTGATTTCCAATATAAGGAACTCCTTACCATTTACTCCATAATTCTCTATTTTAGCCATTAATCTCCCACGTGAAGCTGTCAAAATCTTTTATGAAAATCGAAGTGTACTATATCCACTTTTCTTATCTTTCACAGTGCATTATTTTCAAGCAGTCCAGCAAGTTAGTTAAGCACAAACTGCCTTGTAAAAATCATGTTAGAAATATAGCCATGCTTTCCTCAGCTTTTATTCTGTTACCAGTATTTCACAATTGTCTTTGCAATCAATACCAAACACATGGGGCTATTGTTTCCTGGCTTGCTTCTATCCTGAGCTCCTTAATTCATGACTCACTTCTGATTCAAAAGGATTTCATGGATGCTGTACTATATATACCCAAGCATCTTTTTCTCTTTCTGTAATTGGCCTCTCTAATTATGTGCCCTTGAAAGAAGGTATCATATTGTTTCTTTGTTTTCTCTAAAGCATTAGTTCATCATATATATTTTTTCAGGATTTCAAATCAAAACTGTATAGTTCTCTTAGAGTATGCCATATTTTTCATGTACTTAGTACAATAGAAAAAAAGATGAATCATAAAATAAATATAGAACTTTACAGAGAGCTGATAGACTTTAAAGTGGCATTTTATAGAGTTACAAGTAAATGAATGGATTAAATTTCCTTTCGAATACACACTGGTCCAATAATTAAAGGAAATCGTTTTTGGCAAAGTATACTTTTGACTTTGCCAAACTCCAAATTGTCTTACAAATAATGAGAAACATTTGTCTTTCATCTTTAATAATGGCTGAAAGTCATCATTACCTAACGAATGCACAGCAACTCTTGTAAAATGAGCTGGTCATCACAATCAACTATTAATGGACAGGCAACTATAGCAAGCAAATCACCAATAGTACCATGAATTAAACTCCACTATGTATTTAAGCACAGAAAACCAGGTGAAACTGAGATATACCTGTCTCATCACAATGAGAAATAACTATACTTCGAAATGAATTCAACACTGTTATTTTGACATAGAGTTTGAGTTAATTCTCATTTCAATTCCCTTAACAAAATTTCTTTTGAATTCTGATTATGCAAGAATACTAGAAAATTAAGACAAAATTAAAAAAAAAAACATTTTTCTTACTTTAAGCTTACAATCAAGAATGAAGGATATGCAAAATATTTACACCATGATAGATATGATAGAAATGTCATGAGACATAATTGTTTATAAAACTCCAAGAAGATAGAGAACCTATCTCATTGCCTTAGAAGAATCAGGAAAACTACCTAGAAAACTTGATAGGAATCAATTAGAAAGTTAGAAAGAAGGGATGAGTAAGAGCTGTCAACAAAACAGTTCTCAGGAAGGGAGAAGAGAATCAAAGGTAAAGAGGTACCAAAGAGGGAGTAGGATAGCATGCAATCTGATATATTAAACAGGCACGTATGAGAGAAGTGAGGAATAAGTTTCCAAAATTCATCTGGAGGTGAAAGAGAGATGATTTCAAATGTGAACTTGTGGATTTGGGAACAATTTCAGTAGGCAATAAAGATGTTTTTGAGTAGATAAAGAACATTCTTGAAAAAGTTTGGGAAGAGTGCTCTTTTGAGCATATCTTATGAACTAAATAATAAATTGATTTCACATATAGTATGTGATGTCATTTTCATAATAACTGTCTGAAATATATATTATTATTTATTTTATATACTGAAAAAAATCTTCAGAGCTATTAATAATTTTCCAAAGATAGGAGAATCAAAAAGCAGCAGTACTTGTATTTATTCATTAAATCATTCATTTATTCACTAAATCATTCATTTATCCAATCATTATTTTCACCAAGAAGCTATTGAGCTCCCTAATTCTTTCAGCACTGCCTTATTAGCTAGAGATGTTGAGTTAGAAACATACGGTCTCATAAATTCTAGAAATTTCCAGAACAGTCAGAAGACATATGGGTAAATAAATCATAAAGATATGCTGTGATAGGTAGTATAATGTAGAAAGCTAAAAAGCCCAAAAAGAGAATAAAAGAGGGAAAGCATAAGTCCTCCCTGTGTAGTCTGAATTGAAGAGAGGATACTTAAAACAAGCAGACTATTCAATTAGAAGCTTTTATGTTAGCCATAGGTCATGACTATCCTGTCAACAGAGAAAATTCAAAGACAATAGTTGGAAGAGTCATGGTCAGGGTAGGACTGTTAGTCTTGAAAGAGATGAAGGTACAAAACAGGTGTGAACAGATGGCATTTCCAATTGTTTGAACTTAGATATCTGAAAAAATCCAAGTACTATCTAAATCTGAAGAAATTAGAGGATTTGGTTTGAGGGTAGAAATAAGAATTACTTTCTTTTAGTACATTGTATTCGAGGCATGAATAACATTACCAGAAGGAGATGGTCAACAAGTGATCATAAATGCAGTCATCAGTAAAGAGACATATATGGAAATTATTGACAATAGATGTTCATGCTATAGAATATTAGGAATAAAAAGGAATTTGAAGAACAGAAACCTAATGATCTCACATATTTTGGTATTGATAACAGTAGGAACAACATTTAAACATGAAAAACAAGAAAAGTTCTAACAAGAAAGGGTGTCCTTAAGTGTCTAACACTATACAGAAGTCAAAAAGAAACTGAAAACATGCCATTAATTAGAGGATTATTTCTCAGTTATATTACTGAGAATAGTTTCAGTAAAGTGACGATGACGTAAGGATGCAAGCATTTTAAAAGGTTTCATTAGAGAGAAGGAAGATCAACAGAAAACTAATTTTATTGGTGCTCAATTAAACTCTTATAAGAACTAGATTCATGTAAAATTAAAACTTTTGATAGCTTTCCTAATCTTCCTCCCTTTTAATTTCATTGCATTTTAATATCTCTAAGTACTCTTCCTTTAACTTACTATTTATATACAGCAAACTTTAATTAGAGATAAAACTGATAAATTAGATGATCATGAGCATCCTAGACCTGTAGCCTTTGAAATTGTAAATCACAATCTCCTTACTTAGCCATTGTTGAGTTAACAAGCACCATTCACTGGCCAACAATTTTTTTTTTAATTTATTCAAAATTTTTCTTTAGCCAACTAACACTTTTCTACTAAAGTTTATTTAGACTGTAATCAATATTTCTGTCCTTAAAATAATATAATCACTGGATCTTTTATTTCCATTTCATTTAACTTATTTGGATAATTATAAATGTGTAGATGCAGGACATCATCTGACATCATTTATTACTCACTTAAGACCTTATAAAAGAATATGTTTAGATCATTTATTTCCTGCTTATCATTACATTTTCAATTAGTGTGTATGGAGGGATATTTTGAGCCCTTAACTTGCATGGGCCCAATGACCCAGTAACAGAATAGCAAATAGTATTGTGCAGTAATTCTTTTATGCAATAACGGATGAATTCTCAATTGTTGATATTGTTCTTTTCCTAACTTACAGATATATGGTAGTAAACTCAGGGCTTCGGGATCCTCTGAAATGACAGATTTCAAATGCCCTGAAGGCAGTCTTGAAAAGCAAAGGTCAAGCAGGCCACCCTTGTAGAACAAAGAAAGAAAAAGTAGAATTCCTCTATTCCTTATATACTTATCTTTATTAACCTTCAAATTGTTTGTTTGCTTATGTGTTGGTACTGCAGGATAGAGTCCAACTCCTTACTCTTCCCAATGCACCACTATTGGCTTTTTGTGATTTGCTCTAGAACAGTCTTCTGCTTTAATATTAAATAAAGACATTTTATTAGTTTTGTTTGTACTTTTGAATTCACTTTTTCCGAGAGTTTAGCATTGAGAATTATTAGAGTAATGCTTGCTAAAATATTCAAACCTCAGTTGTAGGTTGCCAGTGGCACAGATTATGATATACATCTTTGAAGCCAGTTTCTTTCATACTTTTATGGATAAGACAATGAAACTTAGTTTCCTCAAAACTTTCAGTCTGGTTTAGTTAAATATGCTGTTGCTGAGGAAAGACCGAGCTTATAAACAAATCATACTTCTGTGTGGAGACTTATGTTCACACGTTGTCTATACAGAACATTTGCTCTGTTTTAAAAATGAAGATGTGCTGAAGACAGTGTTAAAATAGATATATTCAATTTCCTTTCATTTGATTGTTCTAGTAAACCAGGTATGTCTCAAGAATATAAGTAAATATTTTAAGAAGATAGAGAAAATAGTTTGGGCAACCAACAGATACTCAAACAAATTGATATTTTTTCTGGTATATTTCAACACGAAACACAGCTTCAATACGTAAACTTGATTACTAACTTCTTGAGTTCAAGGATTTTCTTGCTGCCAATAGATTCAGAGCCCTGCACAGTGTCTGACATCTAACAGCTGCTCAACAATTACTGATGAGATAAATTATTAATCGAATAAACAATCTTTCAGCTTAATTATTAATAACAAAATACAAATATATCATATCAATGTTTATTAAGAGGTAGCAACAAAATCATTGACCCAAAGAAAAAATGGTGATATAGCATTCCCTTACAAAACTAAATTCTCACCTTTCAATTTACTCTTTTAAATATTATTGCTAAAGCTGCAGGTGGTATGGTGGAGTGAGAACTTTTCCCATACATGATATAAAAAAATGAGAAATAAAAAACTTAAGATTGATTAATAAAAATTTATTATTAAAGTCAAAATAAGAAATGGAAATGATGTTTTTAACACTGATACTTTAAAAGCTATATAACGTTTGTGAGCTTTTTTGTCAATACATGCCAGTCATATCAGCAGGAGATATTTCTATTTTACTTTCTGTGAATTTTAATGGGCATGTAAATACGATTGGTCTAAATCCTAAATGTGGAGTATGTAGGATTCCTGGTAATATAACCTCGTATAAAGGGCTCAAAGGTAGAAGAATCTGAAGACCTAGACTTTAGTTTTTATCCCACTGCCAACTATTTGTTATTCGGGACTTAGTCTGTGTAGACTCAGGTTGCCTTATCTATGAAGTGAGATTCGTATTTTCCAAAGTGGGTGCCATAGACTAGTTTTTTGAGAGGCTAACAGGCATCTTTCCAAAATGCAGTTCTGTATGCATATAAATGAATTAAAATACTCACACTTTCTTACTGCAGACATCCTCAGAGCATATAGTATATTATTGACCATGAGGGTTCTCCAAGAGAGAGAGAATACATAGGTATTTCCAAACTGATTTATCTCTGAACACCATGTCCAAGATTAATCTTGAAGAATTAGTGTTTCACAGAGGGAAAAAGGAAGACAAACTGAAAACCATGCCTATATCACAGTGCATACTTCAGTAAGTTCCACTTTGTCCACTCTGGCTCATTTAGAGACTTAAGTCTATAGAGCAGATGACTACATCCCAGTAGCTATATTACCAGAATTAAATCCAAGAGTAAGTATGATATCATCTGGTATTTTCTCTATTTAGGTTATCAGAAGCTCTAAATTCCAGTTTATAAGCACCAAAATTACATCAAACCAATTCTAGACAGAAAATTAGTTAACTCTTTATGAAAATGAATTAAACAAAATAAATATATAATTGGTATTTTTATGGACAAATACAAATTAATATAATGACTCATGATCTTTAAATATAAAATTTTTGAAGATTTATAGCAAGAGAATGCTTATGTCTCTGCTGTTGAGAAGAATAAAGCATATACTAATTAAATTCTTTTGTAAAACACTGTCTTACTATGTGACCAAAATATTACTCAATAATGACTCAAATAATAATCACATTAATGTGTCAATCAAATTTTGGAACCAGTTAAACATATCTATTTCATTGGTAAAATTGTTTAACATAATCCAGATTTCTATATGAATAAACACTTATTGCTGGCAAGTCGATAAAAATAAAAATAAATTATAATTAACTCTACTAAGTACAAGGGGAGACCCAGTGAACAAGACAAAAGTTCCTGCTGGCAGAAAACTTATGGAATAACCTCAGCAAATTTACCACCATGCTACCCACTTTTATTTGATTAATTGTCCTTAAATTCTATTTTGATTATGCAAGTTTAATTTAATTTAATATATTTAATACCATCAAATAACTCTTCATTGCTCACAGAATCAAGACCAAAGACATTATCCTGGAATCAAAGATACTTTACGTCAATGCACCCCTATATTCATGGCAGCACAATTTTCAACAGCCAAGATATAGAAACAAACTAAATGTCCATCAACAGATGACTGAATAAAAAAGTTATGGTTCATTTATACTCAGTCATTAAAAAAAATGAAATCCTACCATTTGCAATGACATACATGTACCTAGAGGTTATTACGCTGAATGAAATAAGACAGAGGAAGATAAATACCATATGATTTTACTTATATGCAGAATCTAAGGAACAAAAAGAACAAACTAATCAAAAACAGACTCACAATTACAGAGGCCAGTCTGGGGAGAGCCAGAAGGGAGAGGTGTAGTGGGGCTGAGAGAATGTGGTGAAGGTTAAAGAAGTACAAATTAGTAGTCGATAGATGGTCACAGGGATGGGGAGCATGGCATAGAGAATGAAGTTAGCATTAATGTAATGGCTAGGTAGAGAGCCAGAGGAGAGAAAGAGCAATTAGGGAGATCATTTTATAAACTATATAAATGTCCAATTAATGTACTATACTTGAAACTAATAAAATGAAATTAAAAAAAAAAATCATTGTACAAAAACTGCCAACTTAATAACACTATGATTTCCAATCAGACAATTAGAAACTAGAGATGGATTTCCTTGCACACTTACTGCACATTGATTAGATTCCTTATCCTCCCAAATCTAAGATCTTCCTAATAGAAAGTGAATAAAGTCACACTTGGAAACAAACAAACAAACAAACATACAAAAATTTCTTTCTACTTCCCAGACATTTCTCCTTCAATCTTCAACATAACCATTGTGTCACAGTCGACATGGTCCTTTTCTCTTTCACAAATAATTTTATTACAGAGCCATTAATGATAAATTTGTCAGAAATGTCCTCTATCTCATTTTAGAACCTCATCTATCCTTTAATGTCAATTATAAATTTCCTCCTTAAAGGTCTTTCTTATCATTCCACATAAACAGTTCTCACTAAAGTGTGTGCAATTAGCATAGGTCATGAAGGACCTTTTTTAAAAATTTTCCTATTTGCCCATATCTCCTGAGTATTTCCATCACACACACAAAAAAAGGTGTGATGAAATTCAATGCCTCTAGCCTTCTCTTTCTCCTGCATTTGCCCTGTTAGTACATCACTTCCCTTAGTATCTACATCTTCCCATTATCTAACCCCTTTCACTAAAACAAATGAGAACAGATTTTAAAATGTATGCTTATACACATCAGTACATTAACTAGACTTTTGCATGTTTAAAATCAATTTTTAACTAGCATTTAGAAATTTTGTCTCATCATAAAAGAATCCAGGTAAAAACTATGAACTAAAGGAGATAAAAGAACTAAAAAGAAGCTTTCTCATAGTCCAGGAAATCACACTACTCCCAAAACTGACTCTGAATATAATACCAATTCATTATTTTCAAAATTTTGATGATTACTGAACTTACAAAAATTTCAGGGGCATCAACTCAGGGAATATCTCTCTCCCTTTACTTTTAATCTATAGCTAATTACAATTAATGAGATCTAATTAAATTTTTAAGACCGACTGCAATTGAAAAATAAATTTTAAAAAATTTTTAAAAAGACAAAGTCCTCAGTCTTAATGTTGTCATCTTCCTTAGCTCCACCCAGGTAGGTTATAGTAATTCTTTATTGATATTGTCTTAGTACTTTTTATTTCTACCATTATAATCTCATTCATTATGTCAATGCAAAGGACAAATGACAGCTTATTTCCCCTCTCTGGGTGATCTAATTCACTTTCACTATCCATTATCAGTTTTATAACATGATGATTCCGAGATCTAAATAACTAGCCAACATCTCTCCCTTGAATCTCATATCTTTGAAGACAAGTATCCACATCTCAAACTGAGTTTGTTTAAAATCAAACTAGTCATTGTTCCATATCCTATATCTCTTCCTATTTTTTATTATTTTTTCAAACTGGTACCATTACCCACCCTACCAAACGATATTTTCTTTCTTTTTTTTTTCTTCTGGTACATATCAAAATAAATAAGAAACTGCAATCAATTTCAACTTTATAAATATCTTTGTTTCCCAACACATCTTTGACAGTATTTCTTACTAGTTGGAGAAATATGTTAGGGAAGTTCTTTTATGAACACTCATACAAAGTGTTTTAAATACTAATGTATTTTTCTGGTTGTCACAGTACTTCTAAATCTCATACTTATTTCTCCATATATAATTCTTATTTTAATTATTTTCATGGCAAAAGTCCTTTAAGTCACTAATACTTATTATTTTCAACTGACACTTTGCGATTTGAAAATCTTTACACTTATTAAAACATTTTTCCCAATATATTCCACAGGCAGTTTTAATAAATAAGAACTCTAAACACTAGCATCACCAAGAGATGAAAATTCAGTCCAGATTATATTACATTATATACTTTCTATACCAGCTGTGACAAAAAAAATGTACATCATAGAAATGATAACAATGTAAATTCACATAGACATTTCTCTATCTTCCAACTCTCAAATTAAGAACTTTCATAGGCAAGCAGTAAGGCAAGTATGTATTCATGCTGAGAGGTATTAGAAAATGACATTAGCCTTCATGTATGATAGGTACGCCCTTTTAGATTAACAAAATGGAATTTACAACATTTTCCAAACATACGCTGTAGAATATTTTTGTTTATATAAATATTGAAGACATTTCATACCTCTCCTTCAAATTAACTTAGTGACATTTGCTTACCATCTCCTATATAGAAGACATTGTGCTTGCCCTATGAAACATCTTTTGAACCTGCCCTTCTAATTCTCTTATTATAAATAATGTTGCTACTTTGTGTTTTGTCTTATAGTCTATGGTCTAAGTTATAAGACAGCATTTGTTAATAAACTAGATCCTTTAAAGAAATGTTTACTGCCACATGAATTTGAATCTGATAAAAAGCCACTACATATAATTTTATAAGGGTTTTATACTGACTAGAAAATTATCATGGCATAAAATGGAAATGTAAGTTTCCTTTATTTCCTATTAAAGTTGAATTTTTAATGGCCAGAACAGATTCTCAAATTAATTATTTTACTGTTATTAGGCTTTCATTTCTTGCATCTATCCCAAACTCTGTCCAGTATTCCCATGAACATTAGTGGCTCATTAGGAGGCTCAGAGCTAATCTACAGGGCTAAACATTTGTTCCATCATTAAGGTCTGCTTTTCCCAGACTGAGAAATAAGCAGAAATCTAATTTTGGTTAATTTTATTGCTTAGGTCATAGTAGTAAATTCAACTCATTCTGGAAACAGCTCATAAAATTACCTTTTATTAAAATGAACTATATGTTTTGTTGAAATGCAAAAATGTTCCCATGGAGATGAAATTTCTTAAATGCCAGAATACAAAATAAAATGATGCTTATTTTCCTTAGATATCATTTAGTATAATATTAAATCCATGGTTTATATAGTTTGATGACTCCTAACTCTTCCATAAACAAATTATAATAATGCCCATATATCAGACTTTTGTCAAAGGCACACAGGGGAAAATTTGATCATATTCTCATTTTGCCTAGGCAATTCCCTAGTAATATTTTAGGCTGAGAAGCATCACTCACTTATAGCTATAGACTGAATTTTTATGTCTCCCTAAAATTCATATATTGAAATCTAATTCTCCTGTAATGTTATTAGAAGGTGGGGGCTTTGGGATATGGGGTTAGTGCCTTATAATAGAGGGCTTAAAGAGCTTACTCATCCCTTCTGCCATGTGAGGACACAGCAAAAATATGACTGTCTATGAACCAGGAAGTAGACCCTCAGCAGACACAAAATATGCCAATGCCTTGAACTTGGACTTCCCAGTCTCCAGAATTGTGAGAAGAAAATTTCTGGGGTTTCTTTTGTTGCCATTGTTTTGTTTTGTTCTGTTTTGTTTTTATAAGGAACCTAGTCTATGGTATTATTGTTATAATATCCCAAAGGAAATAAGTCTCTAATGAAGTCCACAAATTTGAACTAACCATTAGCAGAAGGCTATGCTTAAATGAAGCAAATGTCCATTATTTATGACTTTCATCCCCAAAGTTTGTATCTGATATCAAGTTAGGCATTTCCTCTTCTTATCTCTTGAGGCAAAATGATAAAATCAACTCTAATACATGTTCTATTGAAGATTATTTGTCCCTGGATTGCAAAGAGAGCTACAAAGTGAAATTCTATGTTCATAGATGACATTAATTTTGTTCACTGTGTAAAATGTCAAGAAAATAAGGCTAAAAAATCAGAGGTATTCTTGTGAGAAGTGACTTTAGAGTCAGTAGATATGAGATCCAAACCCTAGACTTGCCACTTACAATTTCTAGTCGCTAATCTCCCAGAACATCAGGTTTCTCATCTGTAATAGCAAGATAACAAATTCACTGACCACACAGGTGGTAGTGAGGATTAAATTAGATAATGTGATGGGTGTAAAAATCATTAAGCCCTATGAGTCACAATGGCAATCATGGAAATTGAAAGTCCAGAGTTCAAATTTTAGATCTGTCACGTATTAATTATGTCATCTTGTGTACTCAGTTCATTTCTCAATTCTTCCATTTATACTCGTGCAATATTTCAATATTAACAATAAGCTTTGGAGCTGTATGATCAAATGAAGTGATACTTTTAAAAATACTGGGTAAACTATAAAGAACTTTGCAAAGGTATTATCCTTATAAATATAACATGGATAACAGCAGAGATTCGGAGTCAGACATTCCTAGGTTAGAACCCCTATCTATTAGTTATGTTAGTTGAGAAAGTGTGTGCTCCAATTTTTTTCACTTGTTAAATTGGAATAATAACTCTGACATGTTTTTAAAATAATTAATGAAATAATCGCAAATTTGGGGGCAATATCTAAATATGCTATTTTATTAATATTAACCTCGTAAGAAGTTCTTGGGAATAGGGAAAAATGACAGACAAACTCAATTGTTGACAAGTACAAACTAATGCTTTCATGAAAAGAAAAAAAGCAGTCTTAAAAAATGATGAATGTCAAAATGTCAGATAAGACAAAAAGAAAAGGATGTATTATTGCAACCTATTTCCTGAAGACAACAGTCCATGTGCTCTTGTCAACACTAAAGGTCAATACATTTGTGAGCATCATTTAAAAGGTTATTGGAAACAAATCAGAAAACATGATTTCTTTTGGGTTTTATACAGATATGTCAGAAATGATGATAAAGGGAAGTGTATAATTATTGTGACAAAAATCCACAGCATTTGCTTTTGCATATTCTTCCTTTAAAAATGGTTTCTTCCCTTATTTAGCTACCATTTTACTTGTTCTCAAGTAAAATGAGCATAAACGAACATTTACAAAGGAAAATTAAACCCTCTTGATCTAGCATGGTTAGTGGTCAGATTGTATGAGTGGGGAATTAGCCTGCAATCATTGGTATAATAATATCACTTAATAATGAAAATTTGTCCTGGTTGGATCTATCCTTTAGAAATTAAGAAGCACGTATCTCTTGGATAATGGTATGTTAAAATATATCCTATTATTGCATTAACAAATGCTAATTTAGAAGAATAAAACGTGTCTCCCATTAATTTCCCTCAAAGAATACACTGTTAAAAAATCCTTGTCTTTTACTCTATTCCTTCTATATTTCCAAGTATTTTTCTTTAATTATACAGTTTCTTCTCCTTATTCTCACTTAGAAAATAAGTCATATTAATGACAATTGTTCTTAACCTTTGATGGATATCAAAATCACCTTTGTAACATTTTAAACAAAAATATTCTAGGTATTTGCTTTAAAAATCATGAATGCCCATAATTTTTTTAAAAATCATAAAAGTAACCACTTCTTATTTTAAAACCCCCAGTATCACTCCTTCAAGGAATTGTTAACTATGTCTTACACGCCTCTACAGAAATTATATAAATAAGAATGTTTTTCTATACCTATATCTATTTAAAATTTGCAACATAAATATCCTATACATAAAATACTATAATTTGCTTATATTTATAATATATCTAAAATATCTTTTTATAATTCATACATATAGACACATTCTCTAAGTTCTTGAAGGTTCATCCACAAACAGTTTATAGGAGAGGTCCTAGATGATTGATTAATCATCGTGAGGGATGAGAAAGCAGTCTACTAGCTCTGAGAGGTCATGAACAGTCCTTCTGTTTTACAGAGAAAATGCAGAGCATTGTTAACTTTCATGTCTTTTATGTAGAGTTTGGTTGGTTACTTCTGAGAAGATGTTTTGCTAATTCAATGCTGTAATAAACAGACTTTGAATGTTAACAGCGTAAGAGTAGCTAAAGCATAAATTCATAGAAGTGCAATTACTGGGTCAGAAGCTTTGTGAATCTTCAAGTCTGCCAGTGTTATGTTAGTTAATACTCCTCCCATCCCTGTGTTGGTGAGAATATTTTATATATTTTTATGAATGTTTATAGTAAATATATATATATGTATATATATGTCTATATATACACACACACGCATATATATATATGAAGAGAGAAAGAGAGGGAAGGAGAGAAGGAGAAAGGGAGGGAGGGAGAAAAGGAGAGTGAGAGAATGCACTGGAAACCAACAAAATTAGAACTTCTATGACTGAGTCTGAAGATTTGTACAAGTCATCCCTTGGTATTCACAGGGCATCACTTCCAGGCCCTTCATGGATATCAATATCAAGTCTTTTATATAAAATAGCATAGATTTTGTATATGACCCACATACATCCTCTCGTATACTTTAAATCATCTCTACATTACCTATAGACCTACTATAATGTAAATGCTATGTAAATAGATGTTATTCTGTATTGTTTAGGGAATATGAAAAAAAAAATAAAAATCTGTGCACTTTCAGTATAGATGCAACCATCGCACAGGCCTAACTAAATAGAACATGTCAGCATAACATTTTATTTTTTACCCTGAACATTTTTGATCCACAGTTAGTTGAATTTGTGATTTCAAAAAACTAAGATTTTTGTCTTAAGAGCTCTTAAAGATAATACTACTGATTAATTGTATTTAGTAATCACTTACTCTTTTTTTTGACCCATACTAGATTTGTTACATAAACACTACTTGTGAAAATTTAACACCAGAATTTGTAATACAGTAAATAGAAATTGAGATCCACAAAATAACATTTTATATACCTCTCTGGTGACATATACAGCCATGTTCCTCAGAAATTATGGTTACACATTGTGTCAGCCTCCATTCTAAAATCAGATTATTAGAACATCAACAATTTGAAAGGTGGTATTCCCTTCTCTCCTCAAAATATATCTTGAATTGAAAGTTTAAGTTGTACAAAGGTTACACTTAAAAAGTTTAAAATAAGACCAATAATAGTGCTTTACCAATTCTGTTTAAATTTTCTTCACCTTCCTCATACTACTTGTGGCAGATTGTATTTTCCAAAGATGGCAACAACAATATCTTACATTCCACATACTGTATTAAATCCTTGACACTCCCTGATCATATGGTGGAGCCTAAGTTCCCTTGTCTTGAATCTTGGGTAGCCTTAGTAATTAGCTTTTAACCAACAGAATGTGATGATAATGATGAGCAAAAAAATTTGAGGCTACATCAAAGAAAGCCATATGGTTTCTACTCTGTTCTTTTGTAATGTTCACTTATTCCTCTTGGTATGTTTTGTCCCCTGAAACCCATTTGCCAGAGAAAAGCCATGTATGGATGACCTGGTCATGAGTCCTAACTGTGCCCAGCTTTTGATTCTTACCAACAGAGTTGCCAGACATATGAAGGAAGATGCCTCCATATAATGCAAGCCTCCAGTCATTCAAGTCACCCTCAGCTATTTGGTTCTTCTCAGCTAAGGCCCCAGACATTTCCAAGCAGACATAAACCAATAGATAACATAATTCTCAGAATTTGTTGGCAAATTAAAATGGTTGCTATTTTATGTCACTACATTTGGGGTGATTTGTTATATAGTAATAAATAACCACATCACCAAAAGACTATTTTACATTTGTCAATGTTAGAAAATATATTTACCTATTGCATATACATATAATCGCATGAAAACCAAATAAAGTGTGTTTAATGATTAGGAGTTTGTGTAAAAGAGTTCCATGTTCAGCCTGAAGAAACACTGGATATAATGGACAGTTCGGACACTATTGTCTACTCAGTTGCCCTAGATGGTTATAAATATTTGGCCTAAATCGAACATGGTAATTCTATTCCCTAGGTTAGTTATTGGTTTAGCAGTAGGCTTGTATCCAAGTTCTGGCTAATGAAACCAGACTCAGACCCAATGGAAGGATTCTGGAAAATACTTTCTTTCCTGATAAAAGAATCAAGGGGACACACAAAAGTTATTTGCAGATGTTCTCATCATTACATCACTGTGTAGTCACTCCCTTTGTGGTTTTAAAATTTGGCAGATAAACTATTTCACGGTTTCCAAAACTAATTTATTTGTAGAACTGCTCCAATCCCAATATTTTTCTTTTGGAGAGACTTGTGGTATGAAAAATATTTTTGAGGGAAAGTGCTTTGGAGTCTCTTTCTTAGCTCATCTTAGACCTAGGATCTCTGCTTTGAATGAAAGTTTGATGAGGATCACAGTGATGTGCTTTATTTGTTCATGGAAAAGGGTTAAAGAAAACCTAGGTGTCCATTTATCCATTCTCTCTTATAATTTTGGATTTTACATATTATTTCCTATCTTAGAATGTTATAGTTCATTTTGATTAAGAAAATATTAAACTTTCTAGTAGAATCCAATAGGATAAATTAGAATTTAGAAAGTTACATTTGGGAAATAAATATTGAGCGCATATCTAAATCATCTGGAAAATATTTTGGGAGGTTAATGTTTCTTTCCCTCTTAGACACCTTCATTTGATCCTGGTAATAAAAATAATAAGAAACTAATTTTCATTTAGCACGTTTAGAGAGTACGAGGTTATAACTATGTCAATGTTTTCCTAGGTTTGTGTAGTATGCATGCCATGTCATCAAAATGGCCAATCTAGAAATAATTACGTTATTGCAACTGTTGATTCATTCATTAATTTAATAACCATGTGCAAAATATTGATGTAGAATGCTAATAACTATGCCATTAAAAGTTCAATAATTCCTCTCATTAATTCAACTGATATTTGCTATTAGTAATAATGTTCCAGACACAAAATTTAAAACTATATCTCTGATTTTATTTAGTTTAAAAATAATTTCACCTCATGATTCTTAGCACTTCATCAAATATAGACAGCTCTCGTTTCATTACGGTATAGATAACTCTTCAAATGACAGCTCGTTGATCTGACAAATTCATTCATATTAAGGTTTTAAACATTAACTAATTAACACATGTCTTTTGTCCAAAGCAACTCTTTTCTTTTGACATGAACGTGGATCAAAAATGTCCGAAGTATTAAAACTTCACATACCATAGCAAAAAAGTGGAATAAGCCCTAGGATTCCTTCAGAGTATATGGCTGCTTATGTTGCCCATACATATTTGACCTATATTCTCATTTTCTTTTGTCTACTGATGTTTGTCCTCTACAGAATTCCTCAAAAGCGGGTTTTAAAATATTTTCTATACTTGGTTTTAGAAGTATTTTTGCAAATGATAAACTTCTAATTGTTACTCACTTATATAAAAGATTCAAATGGCATTTTCGAGAGTTAAAGAGTATACAATATCTCACATACTGAGTTTTCAGTGAAACAAAAACATCATTTGTAGTATGTTGATAATCAACCATGCCTCAATCACATCAGCAGGCAAGTCAAAAATTCCTGCAGGTGATGACAGCCAATGCAGATGGTAACTTCTCCCCTCTGATTTTCTGCTCTGTGGCAGAGAAACGATAGTAAAGGAGTTAAAAAGCAACATACGGTTTGAGACCATAGAAAAGTGGTTGATCATGCCTAAAGAACAAGAAAATAATCAGCTTTTAAAATGCTTCATAATACTTAACATGCTCACAAGTTGGAAGAAGGGTGCAACTCGATTTTATTATAATTTCACATTCAGGATTCTAAATCTGGGCTCCACCAGCTGGGTTGTTAATACAGGTCAAGGAATAATTAGCTGCATTTGTTTCAGTTTTAGAAAACCTAAATGAGCTCTGAATATGTTCAAGACTAAGAAAGAAAGAAAGATTTCTTCACTGATGTAATAGGTTCTGACAAAAACATGAGAGCAGAGAGCAGAGGATTATTACACTAAGATGCACTTATGAAAAAATAATGAATGGAGAACTGATATTATACTTGCAAAATTCAAATAAATGCCACAAATCTGTAATAAATAGATTATGACAGTGGGAAAAGTTCATGCTGGGTGTTCCTACTCATAGTAAGCAGGCAGGAAAAAAATAGAGCAATTCAATCCGACCATCATCGAGAGGCACTAATAATTTTTCTTTGGTGGTATTCCCAGACAATGGTACATTTAAATTTTATATCATCACAGGCCTTTGTAGGAAAGGAGAAATTGTAAGCTTGAATTTTAAAGAAATATTATCCTGTCATACTTGGAAATCTTTTAACAACATGGACAGGTTGACTAGCTAAAGATTATACATTATTATAATTTTTAAATGTAGAGTTTCATCTCAAAGCAAATTCATCTGCCATTGTAACTATACATGTAATAGATGAAGAATACTTCCGTGTAATCAACAACTCTGGCTTGGTAAATTCTAAGAGAGACAGAAAATAAAAGTAAATTAAAATAAAATAAATGATTGTGTTTAGGGGATGGTATTAGTCATTATTTCTTCTCCATTTCCATGTTTTACTTCAAAATAATCCATAGGTACTACATTTGTTCATAAAGTAGATGAAACAAATATCTGATGGTACAGTATATTATTTTCTTAAAAAACAAATGATGGAGAAGTAGTTGCACAGGCTTATGCCCAAAGCTTAGATGCAATGTTCTTCATATTAAACAGTAATTTTTGTTTTTTACTCATAGATTCATGTGAAGTGGGAAACCATTTTGTAGTAATGTATAGTGATTAGTCACATAGAAAACTTAAAAAATAGCCTGACTACACTTCACTGTAACTACTGAGAACTGCATCCAGAAAGCCAAGAGAATTTCTCAGATTGTCATGTTCTAAACAAGTATGCTTTAAAGAATATCACTTTCACTCTTCAGCCTACTAACAAATCACTTCAACTATCTGTTCTTTCTAACAACTCTGAAACTTTATTAATTTTCCCTGTAGAAATTCAATTTTTATAAGAAAATGTACAAATCGTACTAGAAAGAGAAAAAAAGGGAAGTGTAACTTAAGTCTTTCATGCTAATCCTCTACTACAGCAAACACTTCCAAAGGGATGCATTCATCAGTCAGTGAGACTCACCCAATGACATACACAATGGCGAATTTAAGTGGCAAACAATAGATTCTAAATTTGATATGAAAAATGAAGAAATAATAAAAGGATTTTGTGGTATCAGATTTGTTGTAGTCAGTGAATGAGTTAAAGGCATTGTACATTTCTTCTCAATATGGGTATTTATTTAATAGTTATTGAATATCTATTGTGGACTAGATACTGGATATACATTATGTTTATGTGAACAGAACACATAAAAATCTTACAAAACTGACATTCAGCTTGCAAATTCCTAATTTTCATTAGAGGAGGAATAATCACTACTGTGCTTAACAATGCTATTAGGAAGATTTATCAATTTTTTTTTGCATAGAAAAACTTGTACAAATCGAACTGGTAAATAAAGATGAATGATCTAAAGGTTTCTTTTTTCAGAAAGGCAGATTTTCCCTCTATAAATCTGATCTGTTATTGTCTAATTGGAAACATCTAGGTTGCATTATGCATAAATTTGCATTTTAGATCTATAGATGTTTGACATAATGGCAAACATTTTGGAGGAGGTAAGAAATTGATCAGAGGCCCTGTTTTGGGTGGTAATGTTTTTCTCATGAAAAACTGCTTTCTGAACTGCATATATCATGAGATTTCAAAATGGTGCACTCTGCCATAGCAGGAGGGGAAAGTGGCTTCCTGGTAAATGTTTTGAATGAATTCCAAATGACAATTATTATGCAGGGTGGACTCTAGCTCAGATATCACACATCTAATAGTGCAGGTGGTATATATGTACCATCATGTTCTAGCAACCTATATTCCTCCGGTGAAATACTATCATATAGCATTTCACTGCCTCTGTTGTCATGTGGCTGGAAAACTTTAGAAGAAGCATATAGTCAAAGTTAGGTTTTGTAGAAATGCAGGATATAGTCTGGCCATGGCCAAGCAACTAACTCAGTCATCGTTTCAGTCATGACTGTTCTATTATGAAAATCATTACTTGCTTTCATACTTTTCTCTGTATTTCAACACTTGCCATTGAAGTGGGGGGTAAATGGAATAAAATAAGTGAATATCCAGTCTGAATTCTTAGAGGATGATTAAGAAGTTCTAGACTCATGAAGAAAGAGCAGAAATAAATGAAACTACAGACACATTGTTTGACAGTCAGCTGCTTGTTGGAAGCCCAGATGTGCTTCTTTCTTGAGGAAGAGTGCACCAAAAAGTCAGCATAAGCCTTTTTGGAACAAGATGAAGTCACTGAGTCATAAACTGCTAGGCAGTTTTCTGCTTCTGCTTTATCCCATGCATAAAGATATTCTTCCTTCAATTTTTCATGAATTGCATTCATTTATTCTTTCAACATACATTTAAGTGTCAGTCAGTATATTGAAGATGCAGCTGAGAATATATATACAACTGTGGGGCTTGTTATCACGAACCCATAGACCATTAAACGAGCAATCATAGCAGGCTTAGTGGGTTAGGGTAAGTTCTGTTTAGATGATTATGGGAGCTCATAGCAGATTCACCAAACCTACCTTAGGTTGTCAGCTGATCAGAAGTGTCAAAGTGAGACCAGAAAAATAGGCAGGAAAAAAAAGGAAGAGTGGCAGAAAGTGTTGTAGGTAAAGGGGATAACATGGAAAAAAGCTTGAAGGATAGGATGGGTAGTGCGTGAATATTAGAAGGGGAGGAATAAACATGAGCTGAAAGAGAAAGTAGGGGCCAGATCCTGACGGAATCTAAATATTACTTCAAAGAATCTAGTCTTTATTCTAAAATTAATAGGAATGAAGAAATAAAGTTTTAAACAGAGTAATGGCATAATTTGGGTTTTAGAAATATCACTCTAAATTTAAGTGATGCTGCTCTGTGCCACATGACCTTGGACATTCTTACATGTAAAAGAAAGAGAACATCTGCCCAGAGGATTAGAATGGTTATTAAATAAATGTGTATCAAGCACAGTCTCTGGCACAATCACACATATTTAAGGGAACAGACTCTGGAATATGTTTATGTTTAAACGGAGCCTCCAGCTCCAACACTAGAGTACAGCGATCGTCTCCTCTTCTCAGCTCAATTCCACTCAGAACTCAGAATATAATCTTATTTGGAAATATTTTTTGCAGATGTAATTACTTAAGAATATTAGAGATAAAATCCTCTGGAACTTGGTGCTTTGGCGGTGGTGGTGGTGGGGGGTGTTGGGTGGGGGAGGTTGAAGAGTAGGGAGGGCTCAATCCAATAACTGGTGTCCTCATTAGGAAAGAAGAGAACAAAAAGAGACACACAGGAAAGTGCCTGTAAAAGAGGAGGCAGAGGTTGGAGTTACTCCCAGAGGCTTCAGAGGTAATTTGGCCCTGTCAGCACTTAGATTTTGGACTTTTAGCCTCCAGAACTTTGCCAGAATAATTTTTTTTTCAAGAAATTCGGTTTGTAGTACTTTGTTACAGCACCATTAAGAAACAAATATAACCATGCACTCATGATATGCTCTTGAGTAAGCAACACAACTGTCTCATTTCCTTCTTTGTAAAGCTGAGGTGTTAATACCTAATTTACAGGGTTGTTATGTGAATTATATAAGATTATACATGTGGAATATTTAGAGCAGTACTTTGTTTGACACAGACTAAATAATTACTGTTCTTATACTATTATGAAAATACTAGGTAGATAATAAAACAAAAATATTTAAAATATTTTGATTTGTAAAACATCACATCCAAATTGATAATTACTTTATAATTTTGTTCAATTATCCATGTCACTCTACGTGTTATTTAATATTAAACTATTTCTACTATTGTTAAATGCTATATAAATTTTTCAGTCTTTAATCATAATATAGTTGTGAATATAGAAAAATTCAAACTCTATCCTTAAAGTTGCATATTTCTTGTTTATCAGAATATTTTCAAAAGCAGCTGTTAACACTTAGTCTGCTTCTTCCCTGAATGTAGTTTTCCCCTCTTCATGTAGGAACAACATTGACCCAACATTCTTTCTTTAAGAAGGTACTCACAATCCAATATAATTCTCTCAAGATTGTTTGAAGGAAAATAATAATGCTAGAAATGAACTATCCATT
This sequence comes from Rousettus aegyptiacus, assembly GCF_014176215.1. NCBI lineage: Eukaryota > Metazoa > Chordata > Mammalia > Chiroptera > Pteropodidae > Rousettus > Rousettus aegyptiacus. The sequence goes on from NW_023416284.1 coordinate 49,064,206, forward strand.
GCAGTATAATTTATCGTGAAGTGTTGCCTACCATTATCTGAAAAACATGCACTGTAGTAATCATTTGGAGTAGTGATAACACATAATTGTATGCTAGTCATAAATTATAGGTGAATGGCAGTTTCAACTAATGAGTGCCAAATAGCAGTGCAGGCACTGTAGTGATTAGAGAAGATGTGGTTATGAATTCATTTATTACTGGTATATTATAAAGCTTTTCATATTAGAAATGGCAGTTACATAAAAAGACACTATGCTGAAATGCATATCTACAACAAAAAGTATCTAAAGGTGTGTACGTGTACGTGTGTGTGTGTGTGTGTGTGTGTGTGTGTGTGGAGAGAGAGAGAGAGAGAGAGAGAGAGAGAGAGAGAGAGAGGTTAAGAAGAGATGAATGAAAAGCAGAAAGAAACTAAGAACAAAATAAATCCTTCTGCTTATCTAACCTTTCTTCAAAAATACTTTTGTCAAATTAAATTCATTTTATATCACTTTAGGAAAAACTTGAGCATACCCAACTTCAATTATATTTTTTCTCTCCTTTTACATCTTAAATTATATTTGTGTTGTTTATCTGATATGTGAAAAAGGTCTCTCTCCCTAGCTGATAGTATTAGTATTGGTCTCTCTAGAGAAGATTTCAAAACCATACAAAACAGCTACAGTTTTATTCCCTGCCCCATAGATACTGTATATTCAACTAGACCCTATTTATGCTTGAGATGTTATGAAATTTCTATCCATTTTGATACAGCAGAACTCAAAGTTAATTTATGAGATAGAAATGATATAACTGATTTCAGTAATAATATTTCTTCCTCCCCAGTTGATTATTTTAAAATATGTTGTATACTATATTTTTACTTTTTGGTTGGAAATAGAAACATAATAAACACATTTTTAAATTGTAAGACTAAATAATGGTGTTTTCCCTAAAGTCTCATCTGTAGTTATTATAAGATTCGCTGGCAGAGGTGAGTGAACGGATACATATACACTGAAAAATATAGTAAAGCGGAAGTTTTTAAAATATAAATCATAATTTTCTCTCAAGTTATAATAGAATGAGAAAATGAACAAAGTTACCATTTTAATTATTCTTCTTTGCCTACTTTTGCCTATAGTCCTTACACTGTTTCTTATAAACTGCCTTTCTATTAGATTTCTCTGAATAGGTTTCATTATTATTTGGACAAAAATAAATAGGTACATGCCAAAATTAAAATGCCATTTTTTCTGGGAAAGCTTCTATCTGTAAAAATTAACTTTAATATTTCTTTTCAATAAATCAATTATTGGCACAAAAGCTATCATATTGTTAAAGTTTTTTCTTGAAAGTACTTCTTAAAATCCTTCTTTTTAATTAAAATAAAATTTAAGTGTATTCTCTTTTGGTTAATTTAATATGACCTTGCTCAAAAATATAAAAAGTACTATAGTAGAACTTCCAGTCTCCAGTGCTGCATTTAAGGAGTTTAGAAGTCATCACGCCATTATAACAATGAGTAAAAAGCTAAACAGATAAAAAATCAACAACTCATAGCTGGGAGAAGTGAGGACACAGGGAAAACCACTGCCCCAAAGAGTATAGACAGAAATACCAAGAGTCATGGTTTATCAGAGCAGAAACTTGTGAGTGAAAACCACTGTTGAAGTGGGAAAACCTGACCTGCAATTGATGATGTGCTAGAAGCTCAGCGTGGACAAGCCTGAGAGTCAAAAATTTCAGGAGCATCCAGTCACAGAGAGATCCCCATACCTTTTTGAGCTTTATCTTCAGGACCCCAACCATATTCTCATAGAAAATTGGAGGGGGAAAAATGTGCTTCTGTTAGGGGGAGAAGGAAAGGAACAATTCTGAAATTCACTAGAGCACTCTGTTCTTCATAACAGCATCTGCCTTCAGAAGAAATGATTTAATCAGAGCCCAACTGGCTGGGGTTTTATTAGAGGCTAACTGACCTAGGGGGAGGGAAACATCAAACTCCACCAGCCCCAGGCTTCCACAGAGGAGAGGGGAAATACCCATATTGCACCTGCTCTAGCCTTCCATGTGGAAGAAGGTAAATACCCAACTCCTTTCTCAACTTTAGATATTCAGTTCCACCTAATTGGAGGGGCGGGGTCAGTGAGATACTGGGAAGCACTTGAGAAATTCAAAGTCCAGAGGCGTAGGCTCACTAAAATCTGAGGCCTAATCATAGGACTATAAAACACTCCCCTGTCCCATATGTCACCTCCATATTACTAAAAGCCTACTTAGAGCAGTTTCTTTTCCCTAGTTTATGATGTCTGTCTACCAAGAAAAAAAAAAAAAAACTGTAAAAAACACTAAAAGGAAAAAAAACACACACACTTTGAAGAGAAAGAGCAAGCATCAGACCTAGATATGACACGAATATAGGAACTATCGAAAAGGGAATTTAAAACAATGATTAATATGATTAATATGCTCAGGGCTCTAATGGATAGAGAATATTCTGGAACAGATGGGCAATATAAGCAAAGAGATGAACATCCTAAAGAAGAACCAAAAAAAATACTACAGATCAAAAAAAAAAAAAAAATGACAGAAATTAAAAAAATGCCTTTGATGAGTTCATTAATAGACTAAATACAGCTGAGGAAACAATCTCTGAAGCAATCTCTTGAAAGTATTTAGATTGAACTTGCCAAAATTGAAAAACAAAAAGCATAAAACTGACAAAAATAAAATATAGGTTATGTATATCCGGGGAAAGGAGTATATAGGAAATCTCTGGACATTTCTCTCAATTTTTCTGGGAATCTATAACTTATGGCCAGAGGAGAGGGGTGTTGGGGGCTGAGATAAACGGTTAAAGAAGTAAAAATTAGTAGTTGATAGATGGTCACTGGGATGGGGAGCATAGGGAATGCAATTAGCATTTATGTAATGGTTAAGTGGAGAGCCAGAGGAGAGAAAGAGCAATCAGGGGGATCATTTGATAAACTACATACATGTCTAACCAATGTACTGTATACTTGAAACTAATAATAAAATTAAATTGAAAAAATAATAAAAAATAAAAATAATAAAAGTCTTGAGTGAGGGTTTTGGAACTAGCACTGGAATTAGTTTATCACTATATTTTTCTTGAAAAAAATTCAGTATTCTGTCTAATGGATTTATTTTAAGGTCAGATGTTTATAACTTTTATGACAAAGTAACATTTGTTTTTATCTACTTAATTTTTAAAGAGGAATAAAAATAAACTAACCTAAATAACACTAATAAAAATAACTTCTAAAAGTCAAAAATACTATAGTACTTTAATTTGTTTTTAAAAATTTTCCTATATATAAACTGATTGAATATAGTTTCCTTTGTAATTTTTTTGTGTAGTAGTTCCATGTCACTAGCTTTACTCTGTCTATGTTAATGCATCTTGTCTCTTATAAGGCACAGTTTTAATACAGTATCCTGAATAGATGTTCTATAAATATTTATAAAACAAACCATTTAATATATAATTAACACAGAACAAATAGAGCTTTGACAAAATTCAGCATTTCAAGGATAGAAACCAGTATCTTCTCTACACTGTCCAACTTATCGGGTTGATGATCTTAAAATTTTAAACATGTTTATCTAATTACAAAATAAAAGTATGGGAGAATATAAATATTTATGACATACCATGACATATACTAAAAATTAGGAATTAAGTTATTTTAAATGGCTCAATATAAATTCAAATATTAAAAACATGTCTTAAGCACTATAATATTGCTATAAGTATATTTCCTGACCACTTTTAGTGTCTAGACATGGTAACAAGAACTTTACATTATCTTATTTAATTTTAAACACAATTTCATGAGATAGAAACTAGAACCATCCAATCAAAGGCCTATTTATAGGCAAGTCACTTGAGATAAACAGGGAAGATTTGACAGACAGAAGAGGAGGCAAGCGATAATGGAGACAGAAATTGGCAAGACGCTTCCACAAGCCAAGGAATACCTGGAGACACCAAGAGCTGGGAGAGGCAAGTGACAAAATCTGCCTTACACCCTTGGGACAAAGCATGGCCCACTGCACCTTCATTTTGGACTTTTGGCCTCCAGGCTATGAGCAAATAAATTTGTTGTTTTAAGCTACCAAGTTTAAATACTAATACAGATTTTAATTTTAGTGCAGAAACCAGCAGGATTTTTAATCTACCATGCAGAACAGATAGGACAAAGCATATTATTTCAAACATTTATCTTAAGCAATGTTTGAAAATTACTTGCGGAAAAAGGTACGATCTTTATCTTTTTTTTCCCCATTACACAGAAAATTAAATATCATCGGAGATGATAAAATGCCAAATTTGTGCTAAAATATAGATGAAACAGTTTACATCTTTATTTGGAAGGATATGCACAGAACATAAAAACAGGGTATTAGAAACTAAAAAGATGCTCCAAATGGACTGCCGGGCTCCAGGGCTGATGCACTGCCAATTGTTTCCGGTGCCTACACAGTTGATAGGATTTCTTTTTCTCTCCTTTCTTTCTTTTTCTTTTCTTCCTCCCTTTTTTTTCTTTCCCTTTCCTCCTTCTCTCCCTTCTTTCCTTCACTCCTTTCCTTTTCTTCTTGTTTTGAGCAACCTGGCAACCCATTCCCATGTTCACGCTGTATTTTCATCAGTTCATTCATTGTGCAAAATAAATTTTAACAGCGGCATTTAGATTTTTACAGAATGCAGTCAAGGAAGTAGATTACTTAGCAAAGCTGTCATCTCCACTCACCTAGAGTTCTTTATCTTCTTACTGTAGATACTCACATCGCTGCCTCAGTAATCCACAAACATTAACCACATGACCTCAGGATATTCAGCACTATTGATTCTGACATGCTGATTTTCTCTATAAAATTGCTCACTATCTGTTTTGACATAAATAATAGGTCAGCCAGATTAGATTAGGCCCTGATTAATAACATGTATTCTTATCTGAGTAAATAAAATGAATAAAATAATCATGCTTCTATACTTTGAGGATATTAAATGAAGTTCTATACAGTTTTTAAACTGTATTATTAGTTTTTTTCTTTGAACTTTTTACAGATTATTAGATTAAACTATTTTAACAATTGACTTATTCAATATAAAATATTCCACAATTATGATGTATAAAATTATACTTATTAGTTTTGAACTGAGCACTAATAAAATAATCATTCAAAATTAATAAAAGTAATAATCATATTTCTTGATTTGCTAGTAATATTTTAAAATTAAGGACAAGATGTTTTTGAAACTTATACACTTAATAACTCTTTCATTTTAAATTAGCCTGTTTTATATCTGATGTTTTAATTATTTTTGCAACTGTCTACATCTGAATTTAGCTGTTCAACATCAGTGATTAGAATCTTTTGCTTATTCTATAAATAAAACAGAATAATACAGGTGATCTATCAAAATGTGTATATCTTAATCATGACGTTCCACCACCTTTCTTCAAGTCCCACTAAAATTAATGGAAGCTTTAATTAGCTCAAGAATAACACAAGACTGGGAATGGGTATTTTCCCCTTATGTCAACGTTTCTTTTCTTGACATACTTAAATGTTCAGTTTGGTGCTCACAGAAACCTTCATGCTAATAGGAGTCTAGTGGAAAAGCCTAACTTTAAGAGAAGACATATCAACTCTTTTTTTCAATCACTGTTCTCAATTCCAGAAAGAATAATTTTCTACTACATAGATGTAGAATCGCTCATTGAACAAGCATTACAAATTTCAAAGAGGAATTCATATTTTGCTTAAGAATCACATAAAGAAGGATTTCAAATGTATTCCTATGACAAGTCAGAATATAGTCAACATAATTTTAGAAGTAGAAAAAGCAATGTAAGTTTACTTTTTGGGAGCTGTGGGGGCATTATAGTGTTATGTTCTTTCTGGCACATTCCTTCTTATTACTTTTCCCTTCTTATATTTATTTTTCCATTCTTCACAGTCCTCTGAAAGTGTGCCTAATATACTAAGGCTATGTCTTAGGACCTTAAAAACATTGCAGTTTAAAGAAGTACAGATAATTAAAATACAAGTATGTGAGATAAGAGCATTATGGAATTAACCTGAACCTCTGTCACTTCTGTCAACTGTTCTTTTGTCCCATTTCTCATGCAAAATTTAGAAGAAATCAGTAGTATTTTTCAAGTGAGGTCTGACACTACTTTTGCAGTAGTTCCTAAATCTGTACAATGAAATCAACACAGGCATGATGTAATATTAAATAAGTGTCAGCCATCTTCATTAAAATATATTCTATGCAGAAGAAAATATGCCTGTCTCTGAAACTAATTTTTTTTCACTCTACTGGGATGAATCCTAATTAAAGATGCCTATTAGTCATGTGACTGAAGGCAAGTTCCTTCAGTCTTCTGTGGCTCCATTTCTTCTGTATAAAACTAAAACTTTAGTTGGAATAGATAATCTCCAAGACACCTTCCAGTTAAAACTTAATTATTAGATTTATTTTACCATACAGCTGAATTCACGTATCATTTTAGGAAAAGAATACCAATAAATTTAATCATCTGATATTCAGAAAGAGAGAACTAGTTATTTCTAGTTTCTTCTACCTAAATGCATTGCTTCTGACTACCTTGTATGGTCATCATCCTGCACAAAGCTTGACATACAATAGGTACTCAATAAATATGTCCTTAACAAATAGAGTTACTGTAAGTGTTCCAAAATGGGGCTCCATAATCACATTTGCTCATGAAAATAAACAGCTTACATATAGGAGTCATACATAAGCACAAAACCTAGAATGAATTAATCTAAAACTCCCCAAAGGAAAGTATATATTTTCGTGCACTTTGTTTTCATTTTTGTTTCTTCTTCACTTCAAGAACTCATATTACTACATCATAACTTTGAAACATAGCTATGAGATTCCATCCAAATGTAGATCATTGATGCAAAGCGGATCCCATCAGCTTATGTAATATGTGCATGAACCAAGAGATAAAAGAGTAATGAGGCGGGTGCCTTTGACAGTACTCTGAAATTTAGTGCTATTGCCTTATTTTATGTTTTACTGGAAGATTTCTTGTGAATATACATACTTGGAAGACATCGGATTCAGCCAGAGAGTTTCCATTTCATTACATTTTAACACCTGATAAGTGAATTTGATCGAGGGAAACTGGCTGGGGGCTATAAGATCTGGAAAATTTTTTCGAATGATCTCAAGTGTAGACAATTATCTCTCAGTTTTGGGGAGTTAGTACAGTTATTTTTTTTAAAGTTACTTTGAAAACAAAATGCTTTCTGAGTTTGTAAGTAAAACAAAAAAATTTATTGTGCAAATTTATTTTTACAACTTGCTTTTTGTCTTGCACTAAGGCTTTTTGAGCAGAAATCTTTCCAAACATTTTAATCTCACTGCCTTCACCAGATACATTTTGCGTAAAATGTCAGCAAGAAAAAAATATTTTCTGTATATTTTTGAATGGATTTAATTGCAGAGATCACATAAATCATTTAAAATAGTGAGACATTTGATCCAGATAGTTTTGTTCCTTATTGACTATTTCACCTTTTTGAAGATTTTTAAAAAGACAAATTAAATCTGTAAAATTTATATAATTGTAATAGAATATAGGTACTAAGCAGTATAAAGATAAAAGTAGAAAGTGCTTGCTTATCCCTGGATTTCAAATATTAAAGATTTATTTGCTATTGTTGAGATGCATTCAATGCCTTAAGGGAATCTAGGTACCTTAAATATAGTCAAAGAGTATATCTCAAAATTAATTTTGTAACCTCTTAAGAGACTTCATAAGATCTGAATGTAGACAATCTTTATTTTTTAGCTATCTCTATTAGATATTATTTACATTATATATATATATATATATATATATATATCTCCAAAAATAGCTCCATCCTTAAAAGGTACTGTTCAATATTTAATTTCACTATCAGAATAAATCTCTTTGCAAGCAGTACCTCCTCACTTGCTGATGCTCTTGTTTCAAGTAAGAGAGCACAGTTTTGAAGAATGAGTTACCAATAGCATAGTCCAAGCAAGCTGTCCGTACTAAATTTACTGGTGATGAGCATTTCTCAAATTACTAACTCTCCATTTCAAAGGTGTTTTTAAGAGAGAATGAAATCTCTCTTATATAATCTCTACAATTTAAGAAAATAGAACCCTTTTATTCCACGTTCAAGGTTTTTTTTGTTTGTTCGTTTTTTATAATGGTGAGAGAAATGCAGGGTGTACTGAACCCTGTCAACTATGTGATGTCTGAAAAAATATCTGTGATTCAGCAACAACCATCACTTAGTTTAAATAGGGAAAACATTTTGTCCTCTTTGAGTAAGCAAGAGTTAAATGTAAAAATTAAATAGCATGGACTGCTCTCTTGATATATAAAAAGACTTTTCTTGTGCCATGATGCTAAAGTTTATTTCTCTATTTTCTATATTTATTTCTGAGGTTCCAGTGATGTATCCACATTTCTACTCTTTGTGACAATATAAAAGCACTGAAGATAAAACTAAATTATAGTCCAAAAATTATTACATAACAACTACCAAACCCAACCCAGGAAACTATTTCTACAACTTACAAAACTGAGTTGATACCTACTCCATCTGTGAAACATTCCAGATGTTGTGAGAATCAAATCAGATGATCAATGTGAAAGCAATCTAAAAATTTCAAATGTTCCAGGTTGAATTACTCCCACAGTAATACTAAAGTGTCAATAAAGAATAACGCATAAGGACATCACAAATAAAAAGCAGACATGACAATAGATGGGACGAGATTTTTTAGCTAGTGAATGACTAGTTACATAGAGATGGAGATGGCTGCAAACTAAGTTCCTTATGAGCTTATGATCAAAAAAATGCAAGCGAATTTGAGCTATCAAACCTTAGAAGCATTAGAAAACCAGAGGCATCAGCTCATTTAGGGGGATGAAGCTGATTTAAAAGTAATAATAATAATAATGTTGGTTTAATTTGGTATAACTTAGATACTTCTCCAGCTTACACAGCCAGGGTAATTATACCGGAGACTCCAAAGTCAGACACCATGTCCAAAAGTGGATGATGACACAGTAAAAGCGGAGGTGAAAACTAGTTTAAACAATAAAATGCACAACTCTTCTCCCTGTACATCTACCAGAAAGATGGTAAACAGGTTCTCATTCTACTCCACAAAGAAGATAGAAAGTTTTTCTTTGAAGAAAACTTTGGGTCATGTCCCAAAGGTATGAAGGAGATTTTGATATTGAAGCTTCCCCTCCAAAAATGAATGGATTACACTTAATTCTTTCAAATCGAAGCCAAACTTGTGCTAAACACAGCTCTACCAGTTAGTCAGTTCCCTTGCAAGACATTTGGTCCTATTTAAAATGTTTACAGAGAAATTCGGTTGATGCCAAGAGGTCTTTGAAATTTGATCCTGTCTAAAATGTCCATAGAGATGGCTGGTCCATAGTTAATAGAAATCCTGCTCTTCTGCAAGATTCAAACCCTGAGCCACCTGTCCAATTACATGTGCCATTACCAGATAGGCTACCAGGTCAAGAAGGTTTATTTCTGGCAATACAGCCACAACACAAGTATTGGACCAATAAAACATGATACTATTTTTTATGTATTTTTATTAATTCTATAAATTCCAAGTAGTAATAAACACTGTAGGCTATTTGAACTCAGAGATGTCTTCTAAGTATGCATGGATGTTTTGGACAGGACCAAATATCAAAGACTATTAAGCGTGAATCAGATATGCTCATGGATGAAATGCCCAGTGAGGGATATGAGGTCTTAACTAATGCCAGCAGAAAAAATAAGTCTCCTTCAAGAAAGAGTCATTCAGTTTTATGAATGTGTAGGATGGAAGGTTTAATTCCAGAACTTGGAAGAGCCTGAAAATCATTAACAGAGCTTGATATTAGGAGAATTATTTGATATCCATATAGTGAATGGAAATGAAGCAGGGGATGTAATTGAGACTGTTAAAAAGGTATTTATGAAAATATCATAACAGACCAGTGAAGAAAAACCAAGAAAAATTATGTAAGACATATAGGTGACAAACTTTACAAGGGTTAGTGGGAAATACAATGTGAGTGATGCAGAAATGTCACTGTGGATCCAAACTTTTGATTCTTGGTGTCCACAGAATATAGCACTATAAGAAGATTGTGGTTTTTGTCTAACGTTCTCAGCATCCCCAATCAGTAGAAAGTGAGATCAATCATCTGCTGAGATGTGGGAGAGTTCGAGAAGACAGGGGCTTCATGGGCTACAGTGAAAAAAAAATGAAACTTGCCCTACACTTTATATTCGTGATGTAAATTGTTTAAGGATTTTAAATATATACCTAGATTAGAATCATTTGACTCTCATTGGAAATAATAAATCATGTATGGTAGCACTGCATGAATTGTGGAGGTAACAATGTTTAATGACTTTTATTTTTTTGCATCTAATGATCAATGTCCCCAAAACAATTTGTTTCATTATTAGTATCTGTTTTTTTTTCAATTTATAGAAAAAATAAGAATTTCAATATATGTGAGTAAAAAAATACAATAGTGAATAACAACCTAATTTTCATAAATGAAATCTTTTTTTAAGCTATACGAATTCAAACTAAAGCACACCCATAAATATAGGCTTATTTTGAACCCTCAGACATACATGTTCAATATTAAACCATGTGCATTTACGTGACTCTTTTTCACCTAAGCAACTTTCAGCATCACACACAAAAAATCTTTCATTATCAGAGAAATGCAAATTAAAACCACAATGAGATATCACCTCATACATGTCAGAATGGCTATCATCAATAAATCAGAGAAAAAGTATTGACAAGGATGTGGAGAAAAGGGAACCCTCATACACTGTTGGTGGGATTATAAATTGGTATAGCTGCTATGGAAAACATTCTGGAGGTTTCTCAAAAAATTAAAAATGGATATGCCTTTTGACCTAGCAATTGCACTTCTGAGTATTAAAGAAAAGCAAAACAATAATTCAAAAAGATGTATGCACCCCTATGCTCATGGCAGCACAATTTACAATATCCAAGATATAGCAGCAATCTAATTGCCCATCAACAGATGATTGGATAAAGACGTTATGGCTCATATATACAATAAAATATTACTCAACCATTAAAAAAATGAAATTCTACCATTTGCAATGACATGAATGAACCTAGAGGTTATTATGCTGAATGAAATAAGTCAGAGAAAGATAAATATCATATGATTTCACTTATACGTGAAATCTAAGTAATAAAAAGAACAAACTAATCAAAGACTGACTCACAAATATAGAGGACAACCTGGTGATAGCCAGAGAGGAGGGGACTTAGGGGATGAGAAAAAGGAGTGAAGGATTAAAGAAATACAAATTAGTAGTTAATACATGGTCACGGGGATGGGGAGCATGACATAAAAAATACAGTCAGTATTAATGTAATGGCTAGGTAGAGAGCCAGAGGAAAGAAAACACAATTAGGAGGATCGTTTTATAAACTATATAAGTTTCTAAGCAACGTACTGTATACTTCAAACTAATAACAAAATACAATTTTTAAAAAATATTTCATTAATTCTTACCAACTCCTGGCTCAAAAAGGGTAAGATTCCTTTACCATGATATTTGGCATAGCACAGAAAACAAAACACCTTGAGGCTCACTCAGTTCAGCGAGCCTAGAGTCCAGCTGCCTTAATTTTAGTTCTGCTCTTTCTTCGAAAAAGAAACAAGATTTCAAAACATCCTAGTCCTGTTCTCTTGTTGGTTTCCCAGTTTGATGGAGTTAACAACTGTATTATTTCCTTCAAACAATTCCACAATGCTTACTTCTTGGCAATGCATACAGCAGGGGTTCAATAAATGTTGACTAGTTAACTTAGATCAGGCTGCAGTGTTTGGATATATTTAAAACTCAAGTGAATTCAGATATTCAGATAGAGGGACAAGCAAAGCAAAATTATTTCATTAAACTGAGTTCAATTAGATAGTGCTTGCCACAAAAATTAAGAAGGATATCAACAAGTACAAATGAATTCTAATTCACAAAAGTCTGTTTCTAAGAAGAGAAATCCTTGAAGGGATTAATACCCAAGATCAAGAAAATGGTGAGCTTCCTCATATCATCGCAGATGGTTTTACACCACCTGTGCACAGTTCACGGGGAATATTTATCCTTCAGGAACAATCTTTAGTGTTTCTGTGATTTTGCATCATTGTAGTTCTTATAAATTCTGTACATAAAGCAAAACTCCTGCACATGCCAGCTGGATTTAATAAGTTTAAAATAATATTTCCTTTAACCATTGCTAATAGTTTAGTTATAGAAAAAACAGCATGGATCATGAATATTTGTTAACCATTAAGATCACTTTGCAATTGAAACTATCTTGCCTATTGGAGGCAATATCCGAAAGAGCTATGAAAAAATACTGAGTCAAAGTTAGACTTCAAATTATTAAAACTATTAATCATTATAAAAATAAACATAGCAATTTCACTTATACACGCTATGAAGATATGTAATTATACATAATGATAGCTGGAAAATGTATTTCTTTTCCCAGAGAAAATTTAGATTAAGTTGTTATTTTTTTAATCTAGTGGCAAAAACAAATAAAATGTGATTTTTTAACTGACATAGTTTACTCTTTTGGACCTTGTATTAGAGGTCCATTTGAAGAGCAGAGCATAATTCATCATCTTCCAAAAATTTCTACACTCTCCACAAGGGCTATACTTCCATCAGTCTTACTTTAAGTACGTAGAATCAAATTAAATATACTTTATGCCTCTCCGACTATGCTCTTGCTAAGCCCTCAGAAGTTCAGACAGCTTTGCGGACAACTAGAGCCTCAGAAAGAAAAGACCTATAAAGAACAAATGGTTGATTCTCATAACTGGAGGCGAGACAAAGGGATAGGTACATGTGCAAGTGGTTCACATCTCTTCACAAATATGGAGCCAGTTGATTCCAATCGTAAGTATGAATACGGATGAGGCGCATTGGACTAACTCTGCTTTCATTATAATTGATTAGTTTCATCTTCTTATCCATAACTTTAAAATGTACTCAACATATTTTTTCCACCAGAAATAACCAACTGTTCTTTAAGTAATTGTGATTTAAAACATTCATGAAATTCTGAGTCATAGAATCACAATGTCAAAGGAGTGTCGATGCTTTCATTAATCCAAGTATGATAAAATGTGTCTTTGAAATATTTTGTGCCATTGTATTCTATGATATAAATTTAGCCTGAATAAAACTTTGAGAATTTAAAGTCTGTCCTTTCAGTTATCTCCCTGCCACATTTTGGTTCTTCTCTGTCTCCCTTTCTTTTCTTTTTATGCCCACCCAGGCCCATGTGATCCTAACTCCCACTGGTTCCACAAGTTAGTCATTCCCTATTGCTACAAATCCCTTAGGGTTCTTCTGCGTAACAGAATAATTATTCTGTCGAAATGACTTTTAACATTCATTTTTTAAATTTTCATTTCTAAAACTAACTAATGTGGAATATTTGGAAACTATAGAGAAACATAACAAAATTAAAATGTGTATAACATTTTGCAGGCTCTGGAGTTAGACGATTTTTGTTGGACTTCTTGGAGCCTTAGACAAATAATTTAACCTCTCTTATTCTCAGTTGGATTGTCATATCTCAGAGTTGTGGTGAGAAATAATTAAAAAATGGATCCATGTAAAGTGAATATAAGAACATCTGCATATAGTAAATGTCCCATTATTATTTTTTCAGAGAAATCCCTGATGTTCTAATAGCAACATCAATATTTTTCAATCACAAAATCATAATTTTAGGTCAGTCTTTACTGCTTTCTAGTTGTGTAAACTTAAGCTTTTTAATAATAATAATAATATAAAAATAATAGGTAATTCATACAGAGTACTTACTATGAGCCAAGCATTTTTATATGCCTTTTACATGTATTATATGCAATTAATTAATCCTCACAACAACCACAGGTGATATCTCCATTTTTCAGATGAGGAATCTGAGGCAGAGAGAGGTTAATCACCCAAGATCACCCAGCTTGTAAGTGGCACCATATGCTAGAATTTGAACCAGGCAGTCTGTCTTCAGGATCTGGCTTCTGAACCTCTGCGTCACTCTGCATTAGTCCCTGTGAACCTCAGATGCCTCTTTAATATTATAAGAAAAAATAATCTCTTCCTCACAGGCAAAATCATAAATACAAAGCAACATACATCATAATAATCATAATAATTTGTGATATTAAAGTATTTAGAATACTGTAAACATATGAAGATGGTCTGTATTTCCCTTGATCCTCTCCCTTCATCGTACCTTTCAAGTCATGAAAACATTTCCCTGCAATTCTTTCTATATAATAAAAACATCCAAAGTATCATAGTATGTACTTTATGTGTTATACTTCATTTAATCTTCATAGGGTTGCTGTATATGAGGAAACTGGATTGTAGAGAGATTAAATTACTTGCCTAAGGTTATACTATAAGTAAATCTCCAAATTGAGATTTAAGGTGGGAAACCTAGCACTAGGGCCCACATAACCACATGTATTTTACACAGTTTCCAGAAGAAATGGGAAGAGTATATTCATGCCCTAAGATTTTTGTGAAATAGCTTGAAAATGTATGGACAAATATATTAAATTACATATATATATATATATATATATATATATATAGTTTTATGGTTTCTAGAAATGGTAACCATAGAGTAATGCATAGAAAAGAAGCAAAAGTACTTTATCTATTTGAATTCATTAAGAATTCCATTTTCTTTATATCAGTGGCTCCCCAAACTCTCTACAAGATTAGGATATTTGATAGACTTGTTCATTCACTCTCTAATTGGTAGACAACCTGCATTGCTTCACCATACTTGGAAGTGTATTATACATGATGCAATCATTTTCTTCAAACACTAGGGTTTCTCATCTTTGAAACGAGGATAACTTCACTCATGAGAAGAAAATTGGAAAAGAGAGCACTTGAAATACATTAGCTGAGAAAATATATATGAAAACACTATAAAAAGGAAAGGAAAGCAAAATCTTTAGTATACATGAAACTGAAAATGCTCATATATATTTATATTTATTTGTTTTCCAATCTTGTCTGGAAAGACATAGTTAACTAAGTTTGATTTTGGTGTGTGAGAATTCTATATGTAGTAGAGTAATTGTTTTTATCATTTCATAAAATAATTCTAAGCTACTAAAATTATTTAAACCTCTGAATCCAAGATATTTATTGTTAGCTTAAAATTGGGCTCCAGGCCTTCATTAAAGCTGGTCATTCATCTACCAGATATATTCAAAACAATAGTGCATTATGAGATTTTCAAAAGAACATTTGTCCTGGCTGAGTGAATGTTTAAAAGCTTTCTTTTCAAGTTTTTTGTACCGTACAACTCAGTAACACTAAGATGCCCTGCCATCAATAGCCTAGCCATATGGACTGGCCTTCATCCTCTGCTTTTTCCCTAGTCCTTTTTGCAACTTTCTTGCTTTCCCATTTGGTCCTGCTCACACCCTCCACACCCCTTTTACTCTTTCCTCCAGAACATATTCCTTAAAGGGATTCCAAATTCCAGAAATACAGAGACTCATAATATTGATCAATAGAATAAAATTCGTCTGGGAGGAAGATTGATGTCTCAAAATAGTTCTAAGTGTCTGGTCTTCCCGGGCTACCTATTATATGACGGACTCTCTCTCCCTTGACATCATGACCTACTATAGGTGGGTTTATTGGGCTGGACACATTTGAGATTATCAGAGCCCGCTCTCATCAGTGTTTGAAGTGCTGTTTTCTGGCAATTTCCCTGTCACAGATTACTCAGAGTCCTCCTGCCCTTTGACATTTCCCCAGTGCAAAGTTCTTGAGAGCAGAAAAGGCAATTTCATAGCAGGAAACTATAGAAACTAAAGATCATTGTAATTATCTATGAAAGTCCAAAATTTTAATGTCTACCTTGATATTGATATTTTGAGACAGAAACATTTAACTCAAGGGTTCAGTGCTTTAAAAGCAGAATTTTAAGTGTTTTGTGAGCAAGAGACTTCCTGAAAGGGATATTTCTTTGCTGTCTCCAGAATCAAGCTGCTTAGAAAGTAACTCCATTGCTTTTTCAATAGGATGCCCTCATCAGCTACACTACAATTCCTAAAGAGTTAATGTCCAGTTATCTCTCAGACCTACTTAATCCTGTATGTTCTATAACCTTCATTTACTGAATCCAGATAAGAGAAACAAGATGTAGGAATAGCAAGTGATGAAAGAGCTACTTGAGTGTTTAAATCAAGGCCTGGTGTCAGCTTCATGTCTGTCACACAACAAAGAGATAAAGTGACAGGCAGGAGAGAGAGTGGAAAGCAACAGCTACTAGGAAGAAATATAAACCACTCACATGATAGTGATCTATGGAAAGGGTAGGCAAAGGGGGAGACGGTGCAGAAATAAGACTAAATAATGTCGACCAGATAGTACACTGCTGAGTAAAGAAAGAAAGGGGCAAAAACAGAATACAGGACATTGACCTTCTCACTCTCTACTGCTGGAACATGAATGCACCTAGTGATGTTCAATGATCCAATTTATTTGACTGCATGGCATAGAGTACTACAGAAGCACATTCCACACAGCATTTCAGCTACCAATAAGCAGCAGGAAAATAAACACCTCCATTTGGGGCACAAAGAGGAAAATTACATCTATTCATGCCTAAGGGAAAATCTCTAGAATATTATTATGAATTGAAGAAATCAAGAAATTTTTTTTATAAAATCTCCTTTATTAAAACCATTTATTTGAGTCTCTTCTTAGTTCATTTTCTATACAATTAACTCACTGCAAGGATGTGAATGTGTGTAAAATAAAATTGCCACATGGAATTTGAAAAAGTAGCCCTTTATAAAGGAGGCTTTGGGGGCTATTATAAACCTCATTTGGAAATTCTTCCCCAGCTCTAAGTCTCTAATGAAGAAAAATACTGTTTCTTGTTCCCTAAGACCACTCAAGGGCTGCAGATGAGTGTGCAGAGAAGGGGCATCTAACTCTTGTGTCCACTGCTCTGTTCATACCAAGAAGAGTTCATAGTACTGCTGACACCCCATGGCAGTCTACCATGCACTAGTGTCGTTTTGGTCACTAAATTCCCTGAGAGAAGAGTCCTCCTCTCTGAACAGGATGAAGGCCAGAGACATAGAATAAAGGAGGGGGTGGGTAGTAAATTAGGTGTCATGGGGATGATATGAAGAGTGAGAGAAGAAAACATCAGAGGGAAAGAATAAAAACATGCTATGGTTTTACATGGCTTAATAAAGAGTAAAATGATGATAATGTAGGTGAACATACATGATTTGGAATGCAAGGAAAATCTACATATTTTGTCTCATTCTGAAATTATCAGTGATATCTGAAATGGCATCTGTCATTTCTTTGTCTTAAGCATTCTGCTCTTTGGAGGTCCTCTTGACTATTTCTGAGTCTTGTCACATATATCAAGTAACTAATAGCCCAGTGTAAATTTATTTTGGAAACAGAATATTGGGGTTGAGAAGGTAAATGAAATAGAAGTGGCTGGTGTAGCATTAATAAAATGCTCCGTAAGGGAGTTTGAGTCCCTAAAATACACAGAACTGTGATTCTTTGTCCTATGACTCTCATCGAGGAAGGATTGAACATGTGGGATGGAGATTCATGATATCAAGGCATTGGGCTCCATCATGCTAAGTGGAAAAAATCTTTATGTGCACCAGGGAAGATTTGAGGATGTATGCAAGACTAATAAGACAAAAGATTGTTATCACAAAATTTGTTCATCTCAAGCATCCAAATTACGTTGTTTCTCTGGGACTATCAAGTAGCAAGCAGAGTAAAAACTAAATGCCTGGGGGGCGGGGGCGGGATCTGAAAGAGAAGAGTAAAAGGAAAAGATGTGAAATGATGAAGACCTGTTTGCATCTACACAAATTTGCCTAGCCGATCCTGCAGTAATATACACAGAGGTGGTATGAGTCCCAAAGTACATGTAAACCTAAACACATGTTTACCAGCTGTCCTCTCCCACAGATGTTCAATGAACAAAATAAATTAGATCAACATTTTAAAAATGCATCCAGTAACTATTTGCCCAGGGAAAGAAGACAAGTGGCTATTTCAAAAGTTGATGTACCAGGTCAGAATACTCAATATATGATAAAAATTAATGAGCCAGTAAGTGATCCAGCTGCAGATCTAATCAATCCAGCAACTGCATTTTCTGTTGCCTAAGTAGAACAAATGAGTAATGGTGTTTACGGCATCAGCTTACATAACTACAAATAGTATTAATGATTTTAATCTATCTTTAAAAATGACCCAAGTCCGTTAAAAAAAAATCCTTCCAGTTTGCTTGTTCTGTAAACTTTGGTAAGATAAAACCTATGGTTCACCATAAATTGCACCATAAATACATTACTGAAATTGCTACTAATTATTTCTACTAAATTGTATTGGTCAGTATATTCCCCCAAAATTTAACAACCAAAAGCCTCTATTTTTTCATTTATAAAATATAAAGTGGAATATAGAAAACACTGGGATAATTTTCTATCATAGTTTTTTTCATTTATGATTCTCTCAACCAAAACTTATCTAGATTTTCTCGTTTACATACTATTGCAATTGTTTTCCACTCACTCATCATATGTAAATCGTAATGTACTTCTAACTATCCTGGCTGTTTCCACTGAAACTTTTTATCTCTAATGTCTTAAAATGAAATATGTTGGACCATGTGCAAAAATGATTGTTATTTGGTATAGAATTGTTATGTTGTTTTACTATTAAAGGTTTTCCTTTTCTTTGTGTGCAAAGCACTTTTGTTATTAACTATTGAAGTGCAGTAGAAAACTGTCTTCATTATCTGCAGTACTGCTTTCTTCACAGAATCCAAATGGTTGCCATATATTAGTTTCAATAGTTTTATCTACAATGAGCAGGTTAGATTTATAAAAGTTGTTAATCTTACATAGAAAAGTTGAATTCCATCTGTCACAGCCACCTCATTCGTCAGAATGTTTCAAATTTGTTGAAACATATCAATAGTTTTGGTTTCTTCGACAACATTATTTAATATTGGTAAACAAAAACACTGCTCTTTTCTATGGTATACATACCGTTTTTATTCAGATTTTTGTAAAGGATAATTAAAATTGAGGGTAATATATTTCGATGCCCTTTCCATGATCTCATCCTCTCTTCACAACCAGCTTTAAGAAGCAACTTAATATCTGATGTTAATATCAATTACAGTGTGCTGGAGAAATTGTGGGTCCTAGACATAAAATGCATGACAAGATATATATATATATATTTTATATTTCATTTACATAATTTAGAATAACAGTGTGGGTTCCATCATTTATCACTGGAAATATGATGAAAATTTAATGAAATTATAAACCATTTGTCTTTTAGGACAGTCCTGGCCTATTAAAGTCATAGATTATATTACCAGTTTTGAGAAACACATAATTTTAATTCTCTTAATTCTCTAGTATTATCTCTAATATCTCCTAATTTTCATCAAAAGACTTAACTAATCCCTCGGTCTCTGTTCTTGTCATTTTGTATTTTCTTTCTGAGAAAGCTTAACCCACAAACACATTAAAAGAAATATTTCTTAAATAACAACTCTTATCATCTGTATATCCAGGCACATATGTATAATTAATGACTAGAGATTCACAGACACACCAAATTCAATGTGTTCAAAATGAACAATTTTTCCCTGTACCAATCCTTCTAGTTTCCTTGTAATCCCTCTCTTTGAAAATGATATCCTATAATCCAATACTGAAACCTGAGTGCTGTCCTAGATATCTATATCTTATTTATTCCCTGCCCTGCCTTTTACAAAATACAAATGCTTTGGCTGAGGTGGTCATAAATTCTTGTCTTGCTATTTTTAATCACCTCCTAGTTGACTTCCTCCCCCGCATTCTCCCCACCCAGAAGTCTACCTTCTGATCTTCCATCAGAGTTATCTCACAAGTTAAAAATTTCTCCTCCTTCATACCCATTATTACATAAAGAATCCTATTTTTAGAATCACATATTTTAGCATCATCTGTGCCAATATAAGCTCTTGTTACTATTCTTCCCTTTCAGCCCCTCCCACCAATAACAAGCACACCCTTTGTTTAAGCCATAGAAAATACATTTATTTCCTAAGAAGGTCACATTTCATGCCTCTGTACCTTGGCTAAATGCTGCTTCTGGGAAGTTCTTACTTCTTCTTCATCTAAAGAACATTAATTGGTCCACAGAGCTTCTACAACTTAGCTGTCACCCCACCGGGAACACCTTCTTGCTGTCTGCACTCTCATAGCAACTTATGTTTACTTCTATGGAAATGTATTTCTTTACACTGTCACTGATATTTATATTTCTATTTAATCTGTTAGATTGTAAGTTACTTGAGAACAAGAACCAAATACTACCAAACTTTATATCCCAAACCTAACATATATATAGGTCTTCATGGGATGTCAGTGAATGAACAAAGGAGTATAAGACTTTATTAAATAAATAACATCATAGTCTATCTATTACTAATATAGATGACATGTGTCATTTTTGAAGAGTGCTATTAATGTCATATTATCATTTAGAATACATTTATACACATAGATGTATATTTACTGTAAAAACGGAATTACTAGAAATATTTTAGGAATAAATAAATAAATAAATAAATAATTGGAATTTAAATACAAATTACTATGACTCCAAATCTCACACCAATAAAAATTTCTTAACTATTTGAAAGAATCACTGATACATTTTATTTTTTAAGATATCCATAATTACATGTCTAGAATAGCACTGCCCAATAGAAGTATAATAGGGCCACTGTTTATTTCCTGGATGGCTTCCTAGACTAAGCACTCTGAAGTCAATGAAGTCCCCACATCCTGCAGACTTAAACTGGGTGCTTATTTCAGTGCTTAGTACCTAGAATCATGTTACTGCTCTGCAAATTTCCTTTTATGATAGTGTCGAAGTCTTACAGAGACAGAAGTCATCACAACTCATTTCTTTCACCTTTATCTTGAATTCCATAATAGCATCAGCAACTAACCCTTAACTTAACCTTTCCTGCTAGGCATCAATATGACAAAAGTTATAGCAGAATAGTACAGGCAGTGAGAAGTTCTTACATCCTAAAATTATAAAAAGAAATAGCTTTCCCGCTTAAGGAATCCTCCAAAATAGCTTTCATAAAAAAAAAAAAAAAAAAAAAAAAAAAAAAGACTACCTAAAGTCAAACATAATTCATGAGCTCAATGTATAAGTAACAAATCACAGAACTGTCTTTATCTTCAGAGAAAACCTTCAATGGTAGTAGCTGAGTCACATCTGAATCAGAAAATTTAAGAGCTGGTATCCATCCTTGGATGGATATATATTAGAAAGTTCAATTGAATAACCTTCTTTGTGTTGTCAAGTTTAACTCTATTAGTGGAAAATTTGATGGTGTAAAACCTTTGTACAGTGTCCTGAAGGAAGAGCCTACAAAGGATATGTGGAGACACAATCCTGTGCCTTTTGATTACTCCTTGAATAACATAGCTATTGTACACACGCTTAGGGAGCCACTGTTAGAGAGAAAAAAAAAAAAAAACTTCTGGAAAAAATCAGGGTATAGGCAAATATATCAGAAAAATACTAACAGGTTAAATACATATAGATCTAAAGAATAGTGGAAAATCTTATATTTTTAATCCTTGCTCATTATCATTTTCACTGTACTTAAGGACCAATTGGAATTAGTCCACTTAGAGTGTGTCAATACAGACCTTAAATACATCTCGATTCCTTTCCTCTGTCCTACTTTATCGTTCAGGTCTCAATCATTGTGAAAGAACTGCTGAAAAGCTACAATCAGTGTTTTCTATGTGTGCATAATTATGGCAAGACAGCAAACTCATTTTTTAATGCAACGGGCAAGCAATATTGTCTTTCTTGGATCATTCCATCAGTCACCGCTGATAACTCAAAATTATTTTCTAGAATGTTTATAAATAAAAATAATCGAACTTTTGTTTTTAATGGTGTTCACAAAATTCAGAAAAATCTCCTTTACTATTTCTAGTATCCAGTTTGGTTCAAGATGTTAAATGATATGAAATTTTTTAGAGAATTAATTTATTTAAGCATTGGCGATACCTATGTATCTGTAAACTTTGCAATTGCATGATAATTAAGAATAACAATTAACTTGATAGGAAAAAAGTAATAATGCATATCACATTGGAAACTTCCTGGAGAATAAAAAACCCTAGTTTCTATATAGTCCCTTATAGATATTTTCTACAATATCTATATAGTGGGTGTATTATAAAAGTTCAGTAGTAATGACAACCTTATAAAAATATGGGTGTATTTAAAAATCAAGCCAACTTTCTCAGACCTTATAAAACAAAATATACAATACTTAGTATCTCTTTATGTAATTAATACATATAGTTGATTTTAATGATTAAAGGGACTCTTTAATCAATTCCCCATGAATAGCGAGGGACAACTAAGTTTTTGGGGAGTAAAAATTTATATACTGAGGAATACAGTGAAGAAATAAAATGGAGTCACTATAGTCAAACTGCTGTGTTACTAGATTCAAGTAGGTCGAGGCATGAGGAAACGATTCTATTGTTTTAAATAGCCTGGAAACTTAAATTTTTGAACTTTCCAGTTGTGTCAATGCTTAGATATAAATCAAGGCTCTAGATAACCCTCTTATTACCCTCTAAAGGATTAAGGAAAGGATGTTCAGGTATCTAGACCACCTGAAACCCATTCTCCAGACCATCGGTCATCTAGAGACTTACCATCTCGAACCAATCTGGAGGCTAAGAATGCAGAACTGTTCTTCTCAAGAATATCATTTTTACTATAAGAACTCAGCCTTTTTTTTTTTTTTTTGAGCACTCTGGATATTGCCTAGTTGTGTTTGTAGTTTGAAAACAATAAGACCTTTGAATAAATCTTCAGCATTAATTTCTAGCCGAAACCTCCAGATTCTTTTTGAGTTCCATTGACCAAGCAAATTTTCAACTGGTTGGGTGTTGGGGGTTAACCCTAGCATTGTTCAGGGGTCAACTGTATATATATTCACCCACTTGCAACCAAATATAGCTGTAAGAGTCACAAAATTATTTTTATTGAGACAAGTTAGAATCATGCTATCCTCATGAATTTCTTCTGCTTACTCATTTGTGCCTATTATTTCCTTGTTGTCATGTTTCAACCCTTTTCTAAAATCTCCAAAGATGTAATCAATCTCTTCATGTTTAGTAGGTGACTTCTCTTTGTATGCCACAGAAAAGATAAAAGTCATTAAGACGAATACTCTCATAATCTGTCTTTTTAATCATCTCAAAAATATTTCTAATTTTTTACTCAACTTTTCTTCCAGAGGTACGAGCCTCAACTTCAGTGCTACTTTCTCAATGTATAATCTTGATCATATTCCTTCTCACCGCTTAGAAATTTGTAATCTTTCATTCATAACGAGTTCCAAGTACTATGAAAGGATTGTGAGATGTAAAAATAAATAAGATGACCTTTGCTTTTCAAAGAGCTCATTTTCATTGTCATAAGCACCTCTCATTTTTGACTTTTGACTCTTGCATTCTGAGTAAAGTGCCGTTAAACTTACTAATGATCTCTGAATTTACTTCTTCCCAGGTTTTATTTTCTAGACCCTCTTTGAAACATGTTCCTTCTTTTATCTCCTTAATATTGTATTTTCAAAAATTCTTTCTCTTTGCTCTCTTCACCTGTTTACTATAACCCATCAAAGGGAAGCGTGCCTATTTTCTCTTTTTTTCAATTTATTTCTAGACGATGTGATGGCAAAGCATTAATGTCACATCTACTTGATGTCTCTTAAAACTAAATATCCAGCCCTTATTTCTGTTCTCAGCTTTAGTTTTATAACTCAAACTACCTGTTGAATAATCTTCCATTATCTAAATTTGACATGGCTAAAATCGATATTCTCATTTTGTCCCTAAAATTCTTTGGTCGTGAAGGGAAACAAAATTTGTATTCCCAAAATATACCTCTTTGGCACAAGAATTATTTTTGAGTAATTATTTTCTAAGAAATAGTATATACAGGAGAAGCTCAAAAACTGAGAAGTTACCCTTTTGTAAGGAACATTTACATTTATAGGGGAAATCTGTTGGCATGGGTATCTTCCTCTGTGACAAGAAGAGGAAAATGACTAAATCTTTAGCAACTTATCAGTGAAGATGGCAAGGACTTAAATCTGCAGACAAACTTTCCCTAGTTTACCATGCTCTTCTTCAGCACCCCACAGCCCCAGCCTCCCATAACTTGCTCTCCAACCCTCAACATCTTTTGCCTTCATCTGGAGACGCTATTTAAGATGGTGGCTTGGGCCAATTTGAAGAGTTACTCAGTTTTCCTGGGTATCTCCCATGTATACAGGAAGTATATATGTTAATAAACTTCTATGTTTTTCTCCTGTTAATCTGTATTTTATACAGGGTGTCTCAACCAAGACCTTAAAATGCTAGAAGGACAATTATTTTTCCTCTCCTACAGGTTTTTCTGGGTCTCTAAATACCAACAAAATTATACTAGTCACCCAGGCTCAAAACCTTGAAGTTATCCTGATTTCTATTCTACAAACCAGCTAGACAACAAATTTTGTTTTATTTTCCCATTATCTTTTGTATTTCAGGATTTCATCACTTTGTGCCTAGATTAATGTAAAATTCTTCCAACTGATTTTTTTTTTACCTCTATTATCTTTTCCCATATTATGAATCATCTAGCTATTGACAGATTAATTTTGGAAGCCATCAATCAGGTGACTGAATTTAATAACCTTTTATGAATCCATGCAGCCAAACTATTTAATAGAATAAAATCCAAACTCCTTAGGTTGATATTCTAGATCAACTCCAGTTCACCTTTCCAAGTCTAAATTCCACTGCTACCTCCCCATTATTCTTCCTAATTATAGACACAATTGACCACTTTCTGCATTTCAAACTATAAACATTTTGTTTAAGGTCACGTCTCCAATTACGATGTAATGATACCCTTTCCCCCAAGTGTTCAAGTACAAATTTTATCCATTATTTAAACTTAAATGTCTTTTCCCAAAAAATTATCATTGAATGTATCTAATAATGCTGTTTGTAATTCCTAAATAGTGCTTATCACTTTATAGCCTATAATTTAGATCTTTGATATAAGTCCAGTGTTCTCTCCTGTGAAATTCCTGAGGACAGAAGCTGCGTGATTTTTGTTTCTCCCTGGAAATCCATTAAGAAACCAATCACGTCTTTAAATTTACTTAGTTGAATTTTGTTCTTTGATAGAGGTATAGTTAACTGTTTTAGGTTTTGCATAACATAAATTTATCTTTGGTTAGTAAAAATTAACAATTTTGAAATGAATTCTTAATTTTCCCTAACCAAAAAGAAAATTCTCAGAAACTGTAGTTGTGAATGGTAAGGATAAGAGGCTCTACATAAAGGATAAAACACTAGGACTTTTATTTTACTTACTTATTTACCTATTTAACTTCTCAATTACAGTTGGTATGCAAAAGTGATGTTTCAGGTGTAGAGCATGGCGATTACATGCTTATATAATCTCTCTGACCCTATTGCACTATTGGTGGAATTACAAATTGGTGCAGCCAGTAAGAAAAACACTATGGAGGATTCTCGAAAAATTAAAAATAAAACTAAGTTATGACCAAGAAAAACACTAGGACCTTTACATAGACAAACTGTGTTCACATTTTAAATTTCCTAAATATCTGAGAACTCATCTATTAAGTAGGGCTAATTTTCACACCTATCTCAAAGGTTTTATGAAAATTAAATAAGATAATATATAGTTTTCCATCATTCTTGGCATGCAATTTAATAACTGATTTTTATTAATTTTATTTTTATTTATTAATTTTATACTACTCCCTATCTTCTAGGCAGGATGCTATTTCAGTGAAAATAATTTTATGATATACCTGTATGATAGGCCAGTTCATAGAAATCTAATCTCAAAGATTACTCCAGAATTATTTCTTTCTAGTTTCTTCTGGCTTTGTCATTTAAGTAAAGTCCCCACTTATATAGTATATAAAGATTGAAATAAGCTAGAGCCATCAGAATAACTATGTGTGTCCAAAACTTTGTGAATTCTTACAATTAACAAAGGTCAGTTGTTAAAAGAGAAGAGATCTGTATGGAAATTCATGAGATCTTCCATGACCGAGTTCTTAGTTTCCCATTCCTATCTCCAGTAACCCAGTATAGGTTCCTATCATCTCTAACCTAGACTATTGAAATAACTTTCTCAAATAATTCAATCTGACTTCTTCTCATTGTTGCCATATTTCTTACATGCACAGTCCTGATCATGACTCTCCACTGCTTAGAAAATTCACATCAATTCCTACTGCTCAGAAAGTAAAATCCAAAAGCCCTGGAAGAGAATTCAATATCTCCCATAAGAGAAGTCTAATTTATCATTCCAGCCTTAAAATGCTATTGTTTGTCTCACACATAGTACACTAAGGCCAAATAAAATGTATTTTATACACTTTTAAGTCTCATGTTTTTTTTTTTCCATACCATGCCCTTCTAGGCCCCTACTCCTTCTTTATCCTATAAAGATTCTTACTTACACCTAAACACACCACCCAAAGGAAGATGGTATCCTTCACAACATTTTTATAAGCTATACTCCCATAGATTTGTGTGTGTGTATGTGTGCATATATGTACTACACATTTTAAATATTCCATAAATATACATACAAAATGGTACATAAATATATGTATAAGTTTATATACATTACAATCCAAAGTATGTGTGTATACATATTACATATAAATAAATTTCTATAACACACACATTTGAGATTATAATAATTCTGGTACATATTAGGTCATAAGCTCTGTGAGACATGATTTTAGCATAGTGTCTGATACATACTTAATGATTAGTATAGTTTTCTTAAATGTGCAAGTATGTGATTAAATAGGTTGCCTTCTGTTTTATCATCTATGAAACACACAAATGCCAGGTCTTAACATTAGTTTTTAGTATTGCCTTATTAATAGCTACCAATTTCTAAAATGTACTTTCTGAGTTATAATTATTTTGACATTACAAAACTATAGGACTGAAAAGGAATATAAGAATGCCTACTCTAGGCTTCAACGAGGCTATCATTACTCAGGAAGATATATTCTATTTTAAAACAGTTCAACTTTCAGCAAGATTTATAGCCTGCCCCTTTCACTCAACCCTTTAGTGTTTAATAATGTCCACTAGTAATTCCTGCAGATAGTCTTGAGATTATTTTTCAAGGTAATTGAAGCATTACTGTTTTTTTTTTCTCCCCCTCCATTTTTTTCCCCCTGTCTGGGAAGATGACACAACACCAGAAGATATGGAGAAAAGTTAAATGTATCAGAATAAGCAAGGAGTATGACAGATGGGTCTTGGCTTCAGAAATAAAGCTCCTCATCTATTTACAAGTATCTATTTTTATTTGGGTTTGTTGATTCTGTCTTCTGAATATTTCGAAGATACACTCTTTCTCATTTCCAAGATTCTAGAGTATTTACGTAACTTGACATGGAGAATTTTTTTTCCCTTTAGTCTCAGACTTGGCTTTCCATGCAATTTTAATAACTGAAAACACGTAGCTTTCACTTTGTTTATAACTGTCAATGACCTTTTTTGAGTTTTGAGGGCATGAATCTTAAAACCTAGTCCTTGCTAGATGTAGTATTTTGCTTACTTTGTCATCAATTAATCTGCTTTCATTTTCTTTTCATTCCAGCGGTCCTGTTTTCTCAGAAAAGACTTGGTATACAAAAGTAGTATCTATAATTGAGGCTCTATTTTATGTCGGTCACTGTATTGTGAGTTAAATATACATTATCTTGTTTAGTTCTATAATAACATATTTAGGGAGGTCATAAGAAAACATGACCTCCAGTTGATCTGATTGCTAGACACAGGCCATTGGAGGCTCCTCATCCTCTCCTCTGTCTTTGGAATGTATATTCCACTAGCCTTTCCCAGAAGCTGCACCAAGGACACGGCCTTGCCATAGTAACGTGGTGATTGGATTATCGGGACTTGGTATGTGACTGAACCCAGTGAAGGCCACCAGTGTACATGACTGAACCCAGTTAATGACTTCATATAAACTTTCTAGGTACTGGTGGGTGGATGAGGAAAACTACTTGTCTTGTGATCACCCGAGATAAATCTCCTAAGTAAATCCCCTTGATTATTAAACTTGCAACCTACCAATCTGTAGTGGTCTTGCCCTTCGGTAAGGGGTCAGTGTTGACTTACACCTGAAAAGCTTTCTGCCAGGTTTGCAAAGCTATATAACACCATGAGATTGACGCTACAAACAAGGCTCATGAAGGTTAAGCAACATAATCAAGGTTCTATACTCAAATCTGACTGCAAAAACTACACTGTTAAATTTCCATGTTGCTATGAAAACTGGAATAGTGATGACTGTTCTTGGATAATCACGTATTATTTTTTTTATAAGCTTCCTTTAATTTCTTCCTAATTTTGAACTTTGGACCAAGGGTAATAATTATGGATATAATTAAAGTAAATACTACTTATTAAATACTTATTATACATTAAGTATATTACTCATATAATCACTTTTTATACTCACAATAACACTGTCTCCATTTTACAGATGAGGAAATAGAGTTGGAGAGAAATGTCCAAAAACAATTCAGTGCAGCTTTAATAACTTCAGAAGTATACCTGTTATAAAATTATAATTTGGAAGTTTATTTAAATTTTTAAAAATGTAATTTTATAAATTTAATAATACATTTATTTTATTTTTTGTTTCAGTTAATGTTCATAGTTTTATATCTGAGAAAATGAATGCTTTTATCTTCATCATATATCATGTTCTTCTTAAAAGCAGCGTATTAATTTTTTGTGACATGTCACAAAATAATTCTTCTTTTTAAATAGTATCTAATCATGAACCGATGAGCAATTTACCAATCTATGCCAAGGCAAGAGTGCTTTGTAGCACCTGTGGTTTATTTTATTGTATCCTATATCCTTTTATTTATTTTTTATCTTTAGGGTCTAGCTACTCAAAATATACATCACTTGGGACCTTATTTAAAATGTGGAATCTCAAGCTTTCCACTAGAACCACTGAGTCAGAATCTACATGTTAGCAAGCTCACTGGGTGGTATGTATGCACATTAATATTTAGAAGCACTCATTTAGCCATCAAATTTGATCTATAATCATAAGATCATGGCAAGTAAATGCTCTGGACTTCCCATAAAGAAAAAATGCTGAATATGAAAATATAAGTATTAACAGCAAACACTATCCAAGAAAGGCAGAGGGAATAAATGATAGGCAACTAAACATTAATCAAGTCTTTTGAAGTTAAGAAGGGCATTATAAATACTGCATACAATCCTACGGGTAGTAGCTAGAACAAACTAGCCCAGTGGGGGATCAGAATTTGAGAGGACTGAAGAGAATGGAAAAGTAATTGCCAATAAAACATATCAGGATTTCATCTCCATAGGGGTAACCTAAGAGCAACATATTCTTGATTCATTTACAAGTTTCATCCCAAGGAAACTATCCTTTTGTGCTACATAGACTATAGACATATGTTTTTGTTCCTGAGTGCCTCTCCAAAAACTGACTTGACAATTCATTCTAGAGTTTTTCCAGGGGTTGAAACTTATTTGTAGCTTTTTAAATCAGTTTTTTCTTTTCTGTTCTTTTTTTGAAATTGAGGTATTAATCAGATTCTAGTCTTCCGGTGTTTCTTTTTCATACTGCTTCTCAAAGTTTAATATAAGCAGTTCTTTGATAATAGGTGAAAATTCTTACAATACTTTGGACAAAAAATTAATTTGGGCCTGGACTAAAATTAAGTTCTTTCCTGCCTTTAAAATGTGCTTCGATGCAATAGGGGGAGAAAACAAGTTGGGAGTCTGGAAATGAAGTCACTTTTACCTTTTATCATTATTCTTATTTTAATAAAGTTTTATATTAAGAATTTCTACAAAATAAGAATACAAAATATAAAATTTAAAGTATAGCAATGTGATTATAATTATCTTTTTCCCAATTACATATTTTTCTTTAGTTCCCTCCATCAAATTCCTAATATATCCCCATAGCGCGCGCGCGCGCGCACACACACACGCACGCACACACACACACACACTGTAAAGAATGAGTAAAACACAACTTAGCAGTGCCACCTTGGAAAATAAAATGACGACTCTAATGACAATTGGCAGGAACTACTCAATAACTGGCCTGTGTTAGCAACGTTGTAGAATCCATGGACTCTAGGAGCCTATGGTCCAATGAAGCAATAGACAGGACCATTAGAAAGCAATAAAAGAGAGCAAGCTATTGTTGGGTAGAATTTTATATAGGCTGTAGACTATATTCAAGAGGAGTTTCAAGAACCAGGAGAAGAGTATGGAAATAATGAAACCCTATGACCTGAGGAAATTATATTTTAAAAGTCTTAACATTCATATTGCTAATCAATAACGTCATATGGATTGTCTACTTTCAAATGTAAATCAATACTAACTTTTAAAAATGCAATTCAGCAATTCATTAATTATTCTTTACAAATTGCACCAAAGAGTTGACCACAGACCTTTCCTGGTTTCCTTAAATCAATGCAAAGGACACATCAACTGTAAAATGCTCCATGGTTCTAAACTTACTAAAAATAATTGCTGCTAATGGGCTACAATTTATATAGCATATGAATAAAAATGTTTGGAGAGGTTACACCTGTTATTAACCTGTAAAATGGCTTGAAAGTAGCACTTAAAACTCAACAGTCAGATGGACATTTTTTTAAATTAAAATTATTGGGGTGACATTGGTTAATAAAATGAAATGTTTCAAATGTACAATTCAACGATATGTCACATACATTGCATTGTGTGTTTGCCACCCAAAGTTTAGTTTCTTTCGGTCACCAAATATTTGACACTTTCAAGGTTAGCAAATGACAACTAAAAAACAGAGATTTAGAGAAAAGCTAGAAAGAAATTCAATTCTACGCTCAGGTATTTGGTTCCTTGAAAACTTTTTTGATTCGGGAATATATAAATACTTCTTCAGGTACTTAAGGTATTCTTATAGCCTTGATGTCTTTAAACCCTACCTTAAGTGGTGAGCCTGCAGGTTAGGCTTTACAACCCTGCTGTTGTTCTGCCCTGCTTGGTAAAATATTGACTTTTATAGGATGCTTTGTAAATATCAACATTTTTTGTACCTTAACTCAAGCTGAAGTAGCACAGCAAAAATGCAGCCTGCTAGCAAACACGCCATGTCACTTTAAAGAAATCTTGGCATAATTTAATTAGAAAGTTAAATAAGCATGGAGGAAATGTTGTTGGAAAAGGAAAACACAAAAAAAGAAGAATGGCATCGTAAAAGTAAAGACTCTAAAAAATTAAAAAAGCTAATATTTGGATACTTTAAGTGGGTAAAATATGAGGAACTTGAAAAAGAAAAAAAAAACCATGAGATAAGCCATGAAGTTATTGGAAGATAAGATTAAATTTTGTTTTTAGACCACATGAACTGAACTTGATTCTACTGATGACTTTTCTTATCATATTGGGCTTATGTAAATAAACATGGTACAAAAAAACGATATAAAATCTTACACAGAAACATCAAGTTAAAGGAATATGTACTGCATTTTTTTTCTAGAACCAATATGGGTAAAATCACAGAACTAAAATGTTTTATTCCAATTCAGAATCTTTATACAGCACATCTTATTTTTGTTATAGATTATACAATCTATAATCAACCTAGTACCATGGATTTATAGTTTATTTACATGGGCCATTTTCATGTAGTAAGGGAGAAATTAATGGACAGAGATATGATTAATAGATTAATGGGTGGAAAAATAAAGGTACACTTTCTGGCCATTTCTTTAATTTTGTGTGATCAGCATGCTTTATTGGTTGAAGAGGAAAGAAGTTTAGAAAAAATAGGTGTCTTTGGTTGCTATAATGACTACCACAGATGGGGGGCAGGGGCTTACACAACAGAAATTTATATCTCACAGTTTTGGATGTTACAAAGTCTGAGACCAGGGTGCCAACAGGTTCTGAGAGCTCTCCTCCTGGTTCACAAACATGCATCTTGCTGTGCTCTTACATGAGAGAAATAAAAAACAAGCCCTCTCCTATCTCTTCTTATAAAGGCACTAAACATTCATAAGGGCTCCACTTTCATGACTTAATTATCTCCCAAAGGTCCCATTTTCAATACCTTCATGAGTTTGGGTGAAGCACAACTTTAGTCCAGAGCAATAAGGGTAAATAAACTTCCCATAACCAACATCCACTTTAAGCCACAATTTTATTCTTCCTTTTCCCTTTGCCCAATTTGTATTTGTGTCTGTATATAATAAAGAAAATCAGGAAGTAAATCACCAATATATATGCATGACTTTAAGCTATAAAATACAAATCCTAACTCATTTGATAACAAGAGCAACATTCATGTATATATTTTTCTCCTTATAAAACATAATTATTAAAGTATCAAAACTTATTTCTTAATTAAGCATTCACATTTTATAATTAAACATATCTAGATGTGTGTTTATTTGAAATTCATAAAAGATTATTTTAAAAACTGGAATCCAAATTGCTAGAGTCTTAGCTGAGTTATAGTAAGTACATGGTCATAATAAATACTTTTGTTTTTAGTAAATCCATCTTCTATATTTCTTTTATTTAAGTAGTAAGTTGATCATCTTTAAAATATTTCCATTGACTTCAATATTTCAAATTACAGCAACAGATAACCATGCACGGATTCAGGAAAAATTATTTAGAAAAATAAACCACTTAGGAAAAACAACTATATAATCACCTATATTTTGATTCAATTCATCTTTTAATTTTTCTTATGTATTAGTAATATAAATAGAAATTATCAAGTATGTTTTTCAATGGTTAATCTTTTGCAATAAAATTTTACTCATTTTTTTTTACAAGACAGATACTCTTTTTACCAAAAAGTAACAAAAGCTTAAATTCCTATGAAAAGAAAAGTTTATGATAGGTAACCAGGTTTGCCATTGCTATGTCTGTCATTTAATTGTGGCATTTATTTAATTTCAAAACTTCTTCAGTGTAGCTCACATATATTTGAAATAAAATATGCAAATAAATTCAGTCTCTAGAGAAGGGTAAATTCAACCATGAAGCAGAATAGATTTTCATTTACCTAATGCACTTTGGCACTTCTGTGTGTCCACTTACATTAGCCTATGAAAGTATCTCCAGTTCTGTCAGCCTCCAAGAATGTGTTAAAATGACACGGTAAATTTAGAGTTCTAAGAATAAATAAGCCTTATGTAAAAAAGGCCTTCCAGACCACATAGGTATAGCAGAAACATTCCATGCATTTTGAATGCCTATAATCATAATTCTCCACCACAAAATGTAATATATGTTCTATCAGAATAATTATTTTCCTCTATAAGTATCAGCGCCACCAAATCAACTGCTCTGCTCACATTCTCCCCCGGCTAGTACACAGTGCGATGTTGCTGAGAGTGTTAGGAAGGGAAGAGAGGGCTCCATTCAGGTACATTATACATTTTGACATTAAGCACCCAGTAATTAGCCAAGTATCTAACTGCATAATGTGATGAGGGAGAACATGACAATTAGATCAGAAGAAAAGTGTTTCAAAAAAAGTTCCACTAAAAATAATACAGCAACCAAAGTCATGTGGGGGTGAATCTCCCTTTCTAAAGTATTGCCATAATTTACCGCAGTAAAAACTGTGTAAAAACAAAGTGGTTCACAAAGACAAGGTTAGACTGCCTTTAACAAGTCCCTTTGACCCAGTGTCAATAGTTTCTGTGGCATCCTTACCTCTCTTACAGAGCACAGTGGGAATAAGTACATTGTTAACTACTTTTCAATGAGAATGTAAAGAGAGAGAGATCAAGGTCAAAGTCAATGGTGTAAAGTTTTTGTTTTTGTATATTTTAATACATCTGCGTTTCTCACACATATCTACTGTTCATGAGGTCTAATTCTTTTCCTTTCAAAGATCAAAACTCTCTAAAAAAAGTATTGCTTCTATTCATGAGAAAGGAGAGTAAACATAAACATTAGGGCAATCAAAAAAAAAAAAAAGACAGGGTGTCGATTAATTATTTGTGTTTACCCTAGAAGTAAGCATGCTGATAAGAATTGACTTGCAATCATAAATGTCTTTAGGTTCATTTATAAGACTGGCCTTCTTTTTTTTTTTTTCCCTCGTAACTGCTCATATATTTCTCCCACCCTGGAGTTTTTTATTTTTTATTTAAAAATTAACATCCCAGAATGAATTCAGACATTAAATTCTTACAAAACTTTTTTTTTTCTCCTTCTAAGTCAAAGGGCTAAAAAAAAGTTAAAAAGGAAGAAGACATTTTCTCCTTTCTTATCTAACCTGACCAATTTTCTGGGTCAATCTCACTGTGAGCTCAGTTGATTATCAGAAGGGGAAGCCCCAGTGCTCCTGAAGAAGGTCACTTCTCTCCACCGGCTGAGACTCTTTTTCTGCCTTGATATACTAAGTTACCAATTGTCCTACAGCTATCAGTGGGGAAAAAAATGAGCATAATAAATCAAGCATTGAGGCCACTATAAAAAGAGTAGAGAGCCAAAACTATAGCTTCTTATATAAAAGTGAACTAGTTAAAAACAACATTTACTCTTATTTTCTTCTGTTCAAAGCTACATGTTTTAAATTTAGAAGCTTAAAGAAAACCTAATTTAATTCTACAAAATATACTCTGAGGATAAATGCCATTTACTATCATATCATAATAATTTTAGCTATTTCTTCGTTAAGTACATTAATACTTTGCCCAAGGCCCAACTCATATTTTTCTTGTTTCTCAAACAAAATATGTCAAGTGAGTCATCATATGTTTGGGTAATAATTAGGCATAGGATGACAGAAGAACTGGTTCTGGACTATGAAGAATTAGGAAATATATGATAAAATTCTAAATTTTTAAAAAGTCTGTATGCGTCTACATTACATTTTGTTTCAATAAATATTTGGGTATTATTTCCTCTGCTATTTTACTTTAAAAAACACAAACATTACTTTTCGAAAGATGAACAATGGTAGTGTGGATATACAAATTCACCGGTGTTTTTTTATTGGTTTTAATGGTTATTATTCATATCTTATAAAATACAAAATTGAGTTTAGTAGACATGATGCACACAAGGTCATATAGTTAATAAATAGATTAATTAAAGAAGGGTTAGATATTCCCTTCCAGTAGTCCCAATCTAAATGTCTACTGCTATGGAGTCTCTATTTTTGTTCTACCAAAAAAAAAAAACCTTTTTATTTTTTTTTACTCTGATAAAATGGTCTGTTTGTAATCTACTAGCTTGCATCATTATATTTCCCCCATACATAAATCTAGGATATAGGGCAAGTCGTATCCCTGTACCAAGCTAAAATTTCTCATCTGCAAAGGAGAATAGAACCGGTAACTACCTCATCGAGCTGTTTTAAGAATTAAGAGATAGTTTATGTGACGCACTTATTGTAGGGCCTGACATACAGTAAAAGCTCATAAACTTTATATATTATTATTCTGAAATTCCAAAATCTCACCTGAGAGTAAACTCACTGAAAGTTGAGCCTTAGCCTATATAATTCTCTTTGTACAATGCTCTGTACAATCCTAAGATTGATACTTTGTCCAGAATGATATGTGATGATATTACAGATACAAGTCAAAGCTTGTAAATGCAGTATTTCACCTTTATACTGTCTTCAGAGAGCTAGTATAAAGTCAGTTAAATGCACATTCCTGAGCTATATCATTGATGTTTCAGAAAACCTCTTCAGGAATCACTTTAGTAAAGATTGAAATCAGACGTATTTATATTAAAACCTGGTCCTAGTACATACCAACACTAAAAAACATTAGATCAATCTGCAAAAGTTTTTATCTAAAAAAAAAAAAATTCCAGTCAAGATGGTGGAGTAGGTAAATGCTATGCTTGCCTCCTCTCATGACCACATCAAAATTACAGTAAACCACAGAACCACCATTATTAGGAATCACATGAAGTCCAGCTGAGCAGAAGTCCTACAACTAAGGACATACAGAAAACGCCACCTCAAGACTAGTAGGAGGGGTGAAGACGTGGAATGGGTTGGTTTCACACCTATGTGCAGTGGTTAAAAATTGGGAGAGATATCTTGAATATAGTGGAACCCTGGAGGAGTGAGTGGCCCCGGCCCCACATCAGGCTCTTAGCCCAGGCTTCCGTGCTGGGAAGATAAATCTCTATAACTTCTGGCCATGAAAACCAATAAAGATTGCAGCTGAGTGAGATGGAGGGCTGCTGGAGTACCAGGTGCTCCTCTTAAAGGGCCCACGCATAAACTTACCACTGATGAACTGACTTACTCTGAGTTCCAGCATTGGTGCAGTAGCTTAAAAGGTTCCAGGGACATACAAAGAGGGACTGAATTGTTTGGCTTCAAGGAGAGGGCTTGAGGGGCAGCTTTTCCCAGTAAAAAGTGCTGGCAGAATCCATCATTTCTTTCTTAAGCCCTCCCACTCTCTCTACATGCAGAAGCAGGTGACTGCCATATCTGAGTTTCCATCAGCCTTATTAACAGCATTTACTCCACGCTTGTGACTCCCTGAGATCCTGCCTCACCCAACTAGTGGGACCACCCAAGCTGCTTCCAGTGGCTTTTCCATACAAAGGCACTAGATTCATTGGGATGATCGCTTTGTAAGTTATATAAATGTCTAATCAATATGTTGTACATCTGAAATTAATATAATATTTTATGCCAACAATAACCGAAAAAATTAAAAATATGTAAAAAATAAAATGAAAAGAAAAAAGAAAATGAGGCAAGTAATGTCAATATCAACTTCAGTATTATAATATGGATTAAATGATATTTTCACACAGTATTTCATGTGACAACATCATTAAGTAGCAGATGGCCAATAAATCAAATATTTCTTTCCTGAATCTTTCTCTTTAGTCTCCATAACAGAAATAATCAGAGGTCAAATATAAAGAGATTTCTTCCTTGTTAACTACAGAAACTTGCCTGGATCTCCCCAAACCATCCCATTTCCCTCTAAATTTCAGGGACAGTTCCTCTTTAAAGTTTTCCCAATCTTTGTGAAGGTTAACATATGGATCCTTATGTAATATTCTAATTTTGATTTCATTTAAATCCAAAATTAACATGGTTTTCCCTACTTGCATTTTTCTTTTTTCTTAAACATTCTACTTTTAAATAAAGGGGTTTTTGTTTCTTTATAAAGAGCATAATCAAGATAAAAATACTCTTTAAAATAGTCCTCAAAGACCCTACTACCAACTACTAGTGTGCAAGTAGCATCATAACTATTAGGGCAGGAAATGTTCTGTGACAGTTTACGTGTAACCTAAGGGGGTTAACAATTTAGGACTTTTAGGTTTCTCTCCTTGCACCTCCACAGTGTAGTCACCTGTTTTGTACCTAACTGGCCACTACAAGGAATCGTGTATTATTCAAATCTTTGGCCCCAACACCTGGCAGTACTGGCATATCATAGATATTTATATTCTAAAAGAATGAATAACATCCAGGGTAGATATTTATAACTTTGGGGACATAGCTCAATATGGGTCAGACAATCATTCTATGCTAGTTAAATTCAGGAAGTGAAAATAAAATTCAGAAAGTGGAAAAAAAAATGACAGAGAATACACTGGTAAAAAGAGACAAAAATAATTTGACTGAAAACTAAGTACCCTCTGCCACTGTCCAGCCAACTTGTCAGTTTAATTCGCAACTGGAGAAAAGGAGGGAGATGAGTCAAAGGAGGTGTTTGTTTTTTCTTCCTCTTTTTAATGGGGGAAAATCAAGTGAAAACACAGTTCTACCAGCTGTGAAGAGCTGCTGACACCTGTAGTTGCCACATCCCATGCTTGTGAGATAGGTCAGAAGCAGTTAAAGACAGCCGCTAAAATGAGGTGAGGATACAGGTAGGGGAAGAAGGCAGAAGAAAAACAATGCTGGATAAAAATAGAAGAGGAGAGAACAAATGGTGTCTATAAAATGTTCAATTTCAAAATGTCCGTTTTTATCTTTGTTTTTCTAATTAGTACGAAGTCATACTCTTTCTTTTTCCTCCTTCTGTTCACTAAGGAAAATATGATGAAGATGGTTAAAAATGAAAAATTTGCCTTATGTGCAGTATATAACTCTATATACCTGCCAGACTCAGCTAAAGCATTGCAATATTCTCCCCTGCATTATTCCTTCCCTCTATTCTCCCCCACCCATTTCCCCACTTTCCCACTCATACCAGTAGAGTGGAAAGAAAAGATTTATTCTCTGTAAGCAGAATTATGTGGAACTTAAAGGAATCGACTTTGGCTACAACTCTGAAGGGTCATGTTGGCACAAGTGTAGGAAGATGTAGGTATATACATTTGCTGATGGAAACCTGAAAGATGACTGGGTGGATGAGAGAGGTTTCTTTGAACACGGGAAGTTATTATGACCATACTTAGATTTTTAAATTTGAAATAAATATACATGACAACCATGACAGTATGTATCCTAACAATTGCTATTTTTATCCGAGACTTCTTATTCTAAAGGAGACCCTAGAAATAGTATTTTGGTGCAACCGACAGTCAGTGGAAAATGGAAAGATAACTTCATGAGAATAATTGATTTAGGCTAAAGAATAAAGTAAAAGAAAAAAATTTAAATACATATTTAAATTTAATACTCCTTTCAAGTTCTTTTTTAAAAAAAAATTATCTAATATAATACCACTGCATGACTTTGGCCATGTCAATGAAGACCAATTTGGGCACTGTGGGGGCTGATGAACACTCTGAGACTCTACTTGGAAAGGGGGCTGAGAGAGAATTTAAGAATTCAAAGGATATTACTAGGATCAGCATGTCTGAGAAGTTCATTACCAGCAAGTGCCTGAATAAGATGCAGTTGGTATTAGAATAATTCAGAAAATCAGTGGGTGAGCTGATATCTTTGGAAAAGAGATGTTTAGGGTTTGAAAGGACAATCTTTCAATGTTCTACAATAAATAGCATTCACATAAGAATATTGGCTTAGCAAATCAAACACTAAGTGGAATCTTAAACAATGAGCTTGAGTTAGCTACCAGCAAGAAAGAACAATATATACAAAGGCAGAGAAGCAAACAAACAAAATCTGTAGTGTGCAGGGACCTATAAAAACAAAAGGAGCGAGAGAGCATAAAGTGTTGAAGTGAAGGTAGGAGTTTTGGTGGTGGGGATAAAGAGTGGGCACGGGAAAGGCTGGAGAGTCTTGTGTTGTCTTGTGTCAAAGAACTAGGAGTTATTCTGAAAACAAAGGGAAGTCAGCTTTTTGTTAATGTATATCCCTCTGATACAATGTGGAAGGTGTATTTTCCAAACTGTAGGCAAGAAGGCCAATTAGAATAACTATAACACAAAGTGCAGACAGTACTTGAAATTCTAAGGCTTAAATTTCAAGTTTATATATAACTAATGAGACTTTGAACTGCGCTGTTTTTAATCTACTATATACGCAACCTCTGCATATTTTAAAGGCAAGATAACAGTCTCCCTACTTTGTTTTATTATTATTTTTTATAAAAATGCAAACTGTTGAAATCTACATAGAATTTTGACAACAAATAATCTTAAGCACTATAATGTAATGTTTTTCCTAACATAAAGTAACTATAAATAAATTGGTCAGCTTTATTAATAAATAACAATTATTAATAATGGAAGGTAATTGAATATTATGTTCTGGTGATTATGGGCATTTCTAAAATAGAAAACTAAATTTGGTGCAGTTGAAAACTTTATTTCTAAAATTCTGGTTATCAGACTCACGTTCATGGAAAACTTTTTTAAACATTCACTATTCTGACATTTGACATTTAGTATTTAAAATTTTTTAATTCAAGCTGTTGAAAACCTAAGCAACATGAATTTTACATGAATTATGATTAATAGGTAGGTGTTTACTTAAGGTATCATTTAGGAAAGTGTGTGGGAAGAACACTAATCCCAAGAGATACTTTGTGGGGAAAAAAAAGTGGCTTCATAGTTAATTAAACTTGGATGTTGTAGAATTTTAAGAGATTCACAATACACATTAGCATCTTAAAAGCTTTGAGAAATACTGAAGAAAATAAAAGCTGTTCATCTTTGTCATATGCATTTTCAAATTTTCTTTAACCACATAACTTCTTTTATTTTAAAGTGGACTTATTAACATTATCATCATAGTACTATTATTTATTAAATTCTTGCTCTTTGACAAGAATTTTGCACTACAAATGTCACTTAGGGGTTATTATACTTCTAATATGAGGAATCCAAGGCTTATATTATGTAAGGAACTAGATTGAAGTACAATGTGTACTTCATAGCAGAAAAGGGACTGAACCTAGGACTGTTGAGTTCTACAGGCTCACTTGAACAATGCTTTCTGAGATATTTGATGTAATAGTCCCAGTGACATTATTATTATTGCTACTACTAACCTCACTTTAAAATTCAGGTTATTTAATTCTTTTTTAAGTTATATTAGCCAACATATACATACATCGATGTACACAGCATACTATGTAAAGGTTAAATATTTATAAAACCTTCAAAGTAGTAAATTTCCGTAAGGTATATTAGCAATATTATATTTAGATATCGAGATTTAGTTCAATAGCATGTTCAAATAATTATTGACACCTTGTAAATGCAATATTGACAGAGTATATTCTCAGTAAGCCAATGTAGATGTTGAGTTTTCAGGTCTTCATTTACTTATGATGTCCCCATCAAGCCAGATATACTTAGTATTTATTTAACCATCAAAATCAGGCAGATATTTGATAAAAAAAAAAATTACAGTTCTTAGTGTGAGCAGAAAGGCAACAATTATTAGATCTCTCAAATACCCCAAGAGAAAATATTCTTTCATAGAATAATACACATAAAGTTCAGGCATTTGGCTGTCATTAAAATCATATTACAGGGTATTTTTCACAGTGTTGTTTTCTAAGGATCTATTTTATGAAACTGAAGTAAATAAGATTGGGTTCCACATAATGTTATAGCTACTACCTTATTTGTTCTTAATTAGTTAACATCCGGGAAGCATATTTTAGAGAGCACTCTAATATGAATGAAATTATAAAACAGAATTCAAAAAATGAATAAACACATTAGGGTAGGAAAAAAACTTGTATTTGACATGTATTTGTGACACTTTTATAAATATAAATGAAATTGGTTCCTCATTTTTGTCTTATATTTTTTAAAATTTATTATAAGTACTTAGTTTGGCATTTTATCTTATAAAGCAAACACATTGATGTACTGCAATTTCACAATCACAAAAATACATATTTTATTGTTCTACATGTTTGAACATGCACCTACACTATTCTACTAAAGCAGATATGAATAGTTAACTTATAGTTAACAAATAGTTAACTTATAAGTAATTTGCAACCTTCCCCTTTATATTTTTACCATGGAAAAAATGAACATTAATATTTTTTAGATAATTTGTTAGTAACTCTAGCGTCCATGGCTAAAATAATATCAAAGAATATCAGAGTTAAAACAGGCCTCCGAAGTTATCTGGTCAGTTCTGAACATGAATACAAATCTAGGTCGACATTTGTTTGCTCCAAAGATAAATGAGAAGAGCAATGATAGTGCAGTAACTTTTATAAAGCACCAAATTTTCTCAATTAAAAAAATTGTCTTTCATTCTGAGATCATGTCATCTTACATTTTTGTACTTCGATGACCTTTGAAAAAAATTAAATAAATTTCTTGTTGTATCACTGATAAGTTTGAATCCAATCTTAGAGGAGTAATAACAGAGATTGGCCCAAGTGAGAACAGGAGATTAAACTCAAAGTAATTGATGTAATGTTCAAGAAAGAGAGGTGTAAGAACAAATTAAAATTTGTTACCTACCATCCTTTACAAAGAACTTCTAATGTAATCATTCAAAGGAGATTTGTGAAATATAAATCGTGTTCTTATTTGACAGACAGAGAAACTGAGAATTAGAGAAGTCGATTCTTCCAAGGTAGGGCAATTGTGAACCAATTTTGAAATTCAGGCCTGTACAACTCTGGAGACCCACATTCTGTCTCCTACACTCCCTGCTTCACAAAATAAAAAAGACCAAAAAGCCATCCAAGAGTTGCAAGGGTAGGCAATAAGATGAAAACTTTTAAAGTTCCTGAATTTCCCCCAATTACTTCCATGATGAAGGTAATAGAATTGAACCCAAGATGCTTTTCTCTTAAATACTGAGAGCTTACTTTCATGCACAGGGCAATTACTAATCTGCACACCTGGAAAATGTACATCAATTTGTAAAAGCCCACATTCCCAGACATCAGGTATTTGAGTTCACTCTAAGAGCCATTGTTCTGCCCTTAAGTCAGAGAGAAGGCACATGGCACACCAAGTTATGTTTAATACGCAGTCGTTATAATGCTGTAAATATTTTAACCTTTCTAGAAATTCCCCTTTTGCATCTAGTTAATTACAACCTCAGGTTCTTTTTGTCTTACACCTGAGCACAGTTATTTAACTTCTTTGAAAGGCTTTGAGCATTATATGCATTCGGTTTTAGTGGACTTTGTTCTAGATTTTTATCATTATAACTCAGTTATTTTAATTTAGTCTATATAATTTGATAAAATATATGTATTGAGTGAATGTGGCATACAGTGTAATGTGAATACATATCTATGTGAGTGTAATATGCATATAATATATAATACACATGTATAAGCCAAAGGGAGTTAAATGAGTAGATAACATGAGTAGATAAATAACTAGAATAAAAGCCGACTACGTCAGTTGACATAAAACAAGCTGAATACTATAAAACATTAAGAGAAGGAGAGATTTTGCAAGTTCATCAAAGGCAAGGTCTAAGTTCAATTTTATATGCTTCCTTTCTGTATTTGTAGTACTTTTGACATGATATTTGCTATTATTTCTTTATAAAATGATAAAGTGAGCTTCTTAAGAGCAGAAAACATGTATTAGAATGTATTAGAACCTTGACTTGGCAAACACTTAGCACCTGAAGATGTTTGTTGAATAGATAGATAAACAATAAATGAATGATAAGTTTGTGCAAAACTCAAACTTTTAAATGGATCCAACACTTTTGCCATCCAGGATATCCCAGAGCAATTGCTCCAGCTGGCTTTATTCTGCAAATTATGAGCTTTTCTTAAGACAGATGTACTGAGTCTTGTAAATCTGTTACAATCCAATTATTTTCTTTTGCAAAAAATTGTTTTTCTTTTAATTAGTCATAATTTAAAAAAGAATCTTCTGAAATTATTTTGGGAGGTTGTTTTAAACAGCAGCACAAAAATAACAGTCCCAATTACACTGAATTAAAGAAGAATTCTTTAAAATAATTGTATTACTAGTCCAAAAGAGGTTAAGTGAGTTTTTCTGAGGAAGCACATTGAATGATGATGAATTCTTTAAAGAAT
This sequence comes from Rousettus aegyptiacus, assembly GCF_014176215.1. Classification (NCBI taxonomy): domain Eukaryota; kingdom Metazoa; phylum Chordata; class Mammalia; order Chiroptera; family Pteropodidae; genus Rousettus; species Rousettus aegyptiacus. The sequence continues at coordinate 49,107,966 of NW_023416284.1, forward strand.
ATTTCTCTAAAGCTACAATTATCTACAGAATGTACCACCTGGATGAGAATGGAAGCTCTACAAGGGCAGAGATATTTACTTATTCAACTGGTTTATTAAATGCACTGATTAAGTATTTCTTAAATGAGTGAACAAACTAATGAAGAAATGAGAGATATAGACATTACTGAATTATATAAAGCCAGTGGTAGGTATTTCTTTGTATATTCTAAATTTTTGAAATTGTGAATAAATATTTCCTGAAAGCTTACTATATGCCAGTTATTATTCTGAAAGCTAGGAAGAGAGCAGTAGAAAAAGAAAATAATATCTCTGCCTTTAGTGAGCCTATAGTCTATTGAGAAGAGAAAAAAAGTATGTATGTATACACACATACATATACATATATACACATATACATATATATATACATACACACACACACACACACACACACACACACACATACTGGTTCTCAACTCTGGCTATAGAATTTTTATAAGTTACCGATGGCTAGTATGTCTTCCTTTTTCCACCCAACCAAGATATTTATACACACACACACACACACACACACACACACACACACACATTATGTACATAAATTACATATGTATATATATTCCCAGGTAATTCTTGTGTGTGTATATTTGTAATTTTTGATAACTTTTCAGATAACTCTGATATGGAGCTAGGTTAAAGAACATCCACAATAAACAAACAAACAAATAGACATAAAATATTGTGTCAGGTAACAATAAGTGCTATGAAGTGAGATAATGCAGGTCAAGAGAAAAGAAACTGGCAGAGATTGCTAGAAAACTATGTGCATATATAGGGGATAACATTTCAGGAACCAAAAGAAGGCCAGTCTGTCTGGAATGAAGCAAAGAGAAGTATGGTAAATTTTTTTCAAGAGAATAATCATGGGCCATACAAGAATTTTATGCTTTCATTTAAGTGCGATGGAAGGACTCTGGAGGAATCTTAGTGAAATGTAGCAATCTGGCATAGGTTTCAAAGACATCCTTCAGACCGCTCTGCAGAGAATATGCTATAGAAAAGTGAGAATAGAAGGAAAAAAAGTAAGAAAATGCAAGAAATGACAGTAGCTTTGGAGTGTATGGTAGCACAAGGAATCATGAAATATAATTCAATACGTATTTGATGTTAGAAATGAAAATATATCTTCCTGGTTTGGATATGATGTGAAGGAAAATGGGAAAAGTCAGGGAGAATTCCAGGGTTTTTAGCACGAGCAAAGAAGTGAACAGTAGTTTTGTGCTCACAAGTCTTAGAGTTTCATGTTTATGTATTTCCATCTAACTAAAAAGATAAAGAAGATGGGCCTTGGTGTCTTAAAATAGGATGGTGAAATAATCTACCCACAGTTCTTTTTCTCTTCCACAAGTATATATAGTCTTAATCATATGGACATTGGACACAACATATATACATATTTTCATAAGCACATGCACATCTAAAAATGCTCTTAAGTTTAAAGAGCCTTTTCTTGTTCCACACTAGAAAACAGTGACAGAAAAAAGAAAATAGAAGATGATATTGTATTATAATGCAGCTGTACCATATCCTGGATCCATCAGTATGAACCTAAAATTTTTTTAAAGAATAAACTAATACAACCAAAAATGCCATCAAAGACATACATTAAACCATGATCACATCAATAAGTAAATTTCAAAGAAGTAAAAGCCTTGAAACAGTAAAAGAATTTTAAAATTGGTTTTGTCTTAATTTTGAAGTTGCCATTACTATTTGATAGAAGCTGAATAATGGTTGTGCTTCATTACTGTGCTTAATTTGCCATACAATATCATATTTTCTCATTTTGTTCCATGCATCACTATAAATTTGAAGCTATACATTTTAACCTCAAATGACTCAGAGTGTCATAAGCAAGTAATGTTGTATTACCTCCAGTTCCTTTTTAAAGGCATTCTTCACACAAAACTCTTTTTAACCTAAATTTTTATGACTCTTAACAATATTAATTACCATTTACTGAGTACGTGGTTATCAACGAGCCAAAGGTTTCACATACTGCAATTATAATTAAGAAAAAAAAAAAAACTAATGTTGCAAAACAAGTATTAGAATTTCTCTTTTTTAGTTGAGGAAACTAAGGGACCTAATAAATGAAAAGTTGGTAGGTCACTTCCTTTGGGGTCTAAGATTTTGAGTCTATATACATTAATTTTATTTATTTTTTTAAATTCCTTTTCATTTCTGGCAATAAAACATAATAGATTTTGATGGAAAAAGTCTCAATATAAATCTCCTAAAAGCATTAGATGTATAGTTTGATGGCAGGAAATTCAAGGTAAGGAAATCCTCAAGAGGCTGAAAATAGAAGTATGTCTTTAAAAAAAAAGTAAATCATAAAAACTCTCTTATTTGGGGTGGCTTGGTTTGGATATCCTAAGTCACTCTTGACGGAAATAGACAAAATCTGGAGCCACAAAAGTCCCAAATAGTCAAAGCAATTTTGAGAAAAGAACAAAGTTGAAGATATCATGGTCCCTGATCTCAAACTATACTACAAGTCTACAATAACCAAACGGTATGGTGCTGGCACGAAACAGACACCTAGGTCAACAGAATAGAATAGAGAGCCCCAAAATAAACCCTCATTTATATGGTCAACTAATCTATAACAATGGAATATTACTTAGCCATAAGAAGAATGAAATACTGCCATTTGCGACAACATGGATGGACCTCGAGATAATTATGTTAAGCAAAATAAGCCAGACAAAAAAAGTTGAAAATCATATGACATCACTTATAAGTGGGATATAAACCTAAAAGCAACAAATGAGCAGGGCAAACAAACAAAGACTCATGGACATAGATTATAGACCAATGGTTACCAGAGGCGAGAGGGAGGGGTGTAGGGGGAGGAAGATGGGATAAAGGGGGTAAAATATAGTGGGACTGGAGAAGGGTGAAGTGGGTAAAGGGGATCAAATACATGGTACCTGAAGGAAACAGGACTTTGGGTGGTAAACATACAATAGAATATACAGATGTCAAATGATAATGTACACTTGAAAATTATATAATTGTATTAACCAATGTTACCCCCAATAAACTTAATTTAAAAAAATAAAAATAAATAAAAATTTAAAAAATTAAAAAAAGAAACAGAAACCAAAGAGATGGTTGCAAGATGGGAGGAGATGGGAGGACAGATGAAAGAGGAAGGGAATATAGTCAATATTATGATAAATTTGCATGGTGACAAACGATTACTGGAATTAGTGAGGTGATAACACTGTAAGATACAAAACTATATATTGAATCATTATATTCCCTCTCTGAAACTTATATAACCAATGTAATATTGGATACTAACTATACTTTAAAAATATAATAATTAAAAAAATATATACCTGAGGCCTAGAAAAGAGGAAAGTTTGAAAGAATTAGCTCTCATAATAACAAAGTTCTGAAAAGTAACACTATTGGTAATTAAAACAGGAAAAACACTACTGCCAGAAAAAAGTATATATCATAAAGACATTTGCTAGTTTGGGCATTATAAACCAGACAAAACATGTTAGACTAGATAGAAAATACAGCCTAGCTTTATGCTATATACAAGAAAAATGTATACACATAAATGTTCGGTTGCTCATGGGCACCATTACGCCAGGGGGAAGGTGGCTCAATACCTAAGATGGCCTACGGCTCATGACCAAAGTTACAGCAGAGACTTCCCAGGCGGCGAGATCAGCCAAACAGAGAAGTCCCCGCCCTGTAACCCCACCGACATCCTGGGCCAAAACCTTTAAAAACCTTGCCTATACCCCAGACATGTGCAACTTCTCTGACCCCTTTCCTCAGGACCAGAGAACCTCGCCTGCAGACCCTAATAAAGCCTGTTTTATACTTCTCTTTGACTCAATTTCACCCTCATTCTCGTCTCCTCATGCCAATCAATAAATACACTGGAAATAGAAATTCAAGGGACAGAAAAAGATAAATCAGGCAAATTCTAAATGAAAAAATTATGGTACAGTTATGTTAATATCAAAGTAAATCGTAAGATAAAATAGTAAAACAAATCAACAAGAAAAAAACAATAACGGTTATGAGAGTCACTACAAATTGATATAAGGTTTAATTCAGCATAAATAAATAAAATAATTTTAGATGGACTTATAAGAGAAATACAAAATATTTAAACAAAACAAAATTGACATAGTTACTAGAAGAAAATGATAAATATTATTGTAGCAGGCGTGAACACAATCTTTTGATAACTGTTAAATAATGTAGACTTAAAAAAATTAGAAAGGGATACAGATGATGTGAACAAGTTAATTAATCACAGTGATATACTGGTCATAAAGGAACCATTTACATGCCAAAAAAGAGATTGATAAAATTTGTATCTGTTTATAAAGAATCTTTAAATACCTAAAAAGGATACACACACACACACAAACACACACACATAATACCCTTATATTTATAAAGAACATATACTCAAGACAGCAATGGATATTGTCCCTAGTGAAAAACTAAATGCTTTTCCTTTGAATTTGACACGTTTACTACCATAATTTTATTTTTTAAATCTAAGAAATATTGTAGCCAGTACAATAAGACAGAAAAAAAAAAAGAAAAGAAAAGAAATAAGAGGCATGGCTTGTTAAAGAAGCATCCTAATGCTTAGTATTCACAAGTGATATAATATCTATGAGGAGGCACCAAAAGAATTTACTACTTCATAATTTAATTTAATAATTGCTTGGCAAGATTGCTGTATATAAAATCAATAGTAGAACACAATTGCATTTTTGTATAGTAGTAGTAGTTGAACAGTTAATTTTAAAAAGACACCTTATTAAAAAATATAAAAAGGATACCTTATATAACAAAGAAAAAAGATATCTAAGAAGAAATTTGACAAGATACTATTTAAAACTTATAATAAAACAAAAATAATAAATTCATTGAATTTGTATTGTTATTAAGTACCAGTGACAATTTTTAAGGTGTTTTTTTTTTTTACTGTATTTTTTAAAGGTGTCAAAGACTCAAACAGAACAATGGAAAAACTCAAATTGGTTAAGAAAAAAATCTTTACTATCTTACTCTTTTCGTTTAAAGTTATTTTATTTCCACAAACCATTGCATTTCAATGCAATGAAATGCCCTGAAGAAATAAAAACACCTGAAGAAGAATAAAATCTGTGCATATCAAACTCCTTTCATTAAAGAATATTTTATTTCCTCAATTCATTGCATTTCAGTGTCATTGTCATTGTCATTTCGTGGTGGAAGTTTTTGAAAAGAAAGCTAAGGACGTAACTCCTATTCCTTCTCTGTGTTTGCCCATGCAAAGTTTATTGGGTTTTTATTGTTATTGTGGTAGTGGTGGCAGTGGTGGTATTGGAACCTGAGCAGAGTCCCTGACACTAGGCTGATTCAAATTAAGCTCAAACCCTTTACACAAATAAAATTACCTCATTTTAATTGCTTATGTATTTGTAACCACTTTGCTAAGTGTTTACAGTTTCTTCCCACACCTATTTGCTGGATGAATCCTAAAAGCTGATTTGTCAGGGGGATATTAAAAAGGCTTAGTGCTTTAAAATGCATATGCAAATTCCCCCCCATAGTGAGGCCATCAGCCTGTTTTTGTGTAAATGAGAGTTATACTGCTAAATCCCCCATAATGAGATTAGAAAATATCTTGTAAATTAAAGCAAGGGATTTTTAAAGTTAATATAATGCTTCCCTGATAGATTACATCCCATGTTTAAAACATTTTAATAAAAAAATCTTAACAAATAATGCCAGAACAATAATTACTCAAATAACAAATTAAAGAGCTGAGCTATGTAAAGGCTTTCATATTCACTGGGGATCAATAAACATTAAAGTGAAAGAGAAAACTGTTTAATGAACTAACAAAATAACATAGTAGAATTATTAGGGGCTAGTAAAAGTCATTATATTTTATTATATTCTCCTATCAAATTATGACATGCTTTCCTGTCTTTGTACCCTGTATTGTTTAAACAAAAGAATAATTATAGTCTTAGACAAAAACAGTGCATTCAATAGGTTGTTTACAACACTTACCCTCATCACATTAATGATAACTTTAAAAAGCACTGTCATACATCAAATGTATACAATGTAAAAGTTCTAATGTAAAAGTTATTAATTCTCTTTAATTCTTGGAATCCCCCTTGATAAAATTTAGAATAAAACATTTGACTTATAGAGGTCATTTCTCATGTACAGCCATCTAGTTACACGAGTTGTAACTAAAGAACTTATCAGAAAATGTTTGAGAAAAAAATTTATGTGCTAAAGATTTTTCTCTCCATCTAAAATAAAAATTAAAAAATCTCTATGCGTAATACATATCTTCTCACATTTCTGCTTTAGATGAAGCAAGAAATGCAGCACTCAATTTTAAAAAGTTCTTCCTGTTAAAACTACAGATGAGCTATAAAATAAATCAAAATTAATGGTGAATGATGTCACAAAAGCACAACAACATTTTCAACCATAAACTACATGCCCTAGAAAATTTATGCATCCACTGGTCCATTTTATTAGGCAATGCAAACAAAATGGTTTTTTGCCAAGCTCTTAATCAGCAAATTTCTAAATAATTTTCCTCAGGTTGTTATGAATTTCACATAAAGATGCAAAAAGCCTTTTCCAGAATGTTTGCACAGTCATGTTATACTTAATCAAGGTTATCACAATGTTCAGCTTTGTATTTACTGTCAAAGGAAAGATTCAATCATTATGAAATGTAAGAATGCTTCAAGCTCTTGAACCTATCACTTGCTAATCTTTAAAACTTCTACACAAAACTTGACAGCTATAAGCGTCCTTCTTTAAAAAGACAATATACATTGATGTGTTAGAATGGTGAATTCATATTTCTGAACATAATATGCACATTAACATAATATAATTGCTTCTGCCTTTATGCAAGCCAATCAGATTGTTCAAATGCACCTATTTATAGAGCTCCTGAAATGATTTGCCACTTGGGAGTTATAGTGAAACAATCCAATTTCACTTTTCTACAAATAAATTATGGTTCAAAAATCAAGAAAGTCTGTTAAACTTTTAGGGAGCACTTTTCAGTTTAGACATCAAAACATAACTCATAAAATATGCTGTTTTTACATCTCCTAAGGTATAACCTTCGCATTGACGCCACCAAAAAAAAAAAAAAAAAAATCCAGAAGATGCTTAAATTCTATGTATTTACAAAGTTTTAAAAATAAGGCCTTTATAGATACTAAACTTTAGACTGAGCAAAATTATCTCATAATATTTTTGCCATATTGGAAACTAGGTATTTCTAAAATACCTATGACTATAAAAACTTGAAATTAAAATGACTTTTAACCAGCTTAACATTATTTTGTCATGGTTTTTAAAGACTTTGTTAAGTAATAAAATATACTATTGATGGATTTGATAAATATCTAGGGAATACCTTTCGAGTTTCTGTGTTAATCCCTGAGAATCAAAAGTTAAGATATCATCAAAATTCTTTGAGTTCAGGATCAATCCCAAACCAGTCAGTACCACCAAGATAGATAAGGTAACTGAAGAAGATAAGCCACCTCAGGGTTAAACTGAGAAAATAAAGCTAAATTTAAAATCTGTGATCTACCTGGAATCATGTACTGAATTCTGATTTTCAGTTAGCAGCATTTAAATATATTGCTGACAAGAGGCAGGATAATTTTTATTTTTCTTTGTATTCACTGCCAAAAATTAAGTTGCAGTTCTGGAGAAAAGAGACCCAACTTACCAGAAATGACATAATTAAAGCAGATGGTTCATTGGATCAAATGACGTATTATCCCTGCTACATTGTGAAATAGTGCTCATTTCAACTGATTCACAATTAAGAATTGAAAAATGGTGTAGAGATGGGAATATAGCATTGGGACTGGTTGATTTAAGCTGTCACTTTCCAGTTCTATTCAATGGATTAATGGCAGACTGCAGCTAGGACCCTTGTCTCTACTTCCAATCTATTTCTTTTCCCATGGTACTAGAGTTTTCTGCACCGAAAAGGAGTAAAACTAATTGACAGCAAAGTAGAATATTGAAATTAAAATGTAACATTAAATATGATTTTTTATGGACTATTCTTTTATCTTTTATACTGTTCACAATGAAATTGCTTAACCGAAAAAAGAAAAAACTATTTTCTTTTTTTCATTCTAATTCCTTACCCCCCAATCCAATCTTCAAACTGCAGCTATTTGGCTTTATCTGACCTCTGCCTCTACTAGAATTGCCTGGAAATGGCCGCCAACTACAAAACTACAAAAACTCTAAGTACAATGAATATTATTTGTAATCCATCTTATTTTCATTAACTGTGGCTTTTGATATTGTTGACCTATTCCTCCTGGAAGGGTTCTTTTCTTTTGATTGCAGAAACTTAAAGAATTCCTGACCTTATTTCTTCTCCAGCAATCCTCCATTTGTTTCTCTGGCTTCTTCTCTTCCTTTACTCTCCTCTCAAATGTTCTTGCTCCACAGAGATCAGTCTAGGCTTTATTTTTCTTCTCATTTTATGTATTCTTCCTAGATGTAAGTACCTTTAGTCTGGAAGTTTAGGTTTCCTCACTTGTCAATTTATTTTTATCATATTTTAATAAAGTTTTCATCTGTCTTTAGCTCGAAACTTGTGAATCTATATCTCTGTCTCATATCTCTTAACTATCTTAACTAGTAAATCCAATTACCTCTTAGATTCTTGCTATGCAAAGTGTGGCCTGTAGAGACAGCAAAGCCATCTCTCTGGTGCTTGTCAGAAGTGTAGAATGTCAGGCCCTTCAACAGACCTAATGAACCAGAAACTGCACGTGAAGAGGACTCCCCCAGTGAGTGTGTGTACATATTAAGCTATGAGGAGCACTGTACTAGATTTTTCAGTCTGGATTTTTTATTAACACTTCACAGTTGTAAAACTCTCTTTCCAACATATTCAACATTTCCCTCTCTTCTTGTCTTTGACAGACAAATCCACAAATCAGTCAATCAAAGCAGTTATCTCAGAGATCTTCTTATCCTGTGTCCAATCTCTAAATCTACCTAATCTATAGTTAGTCCTCAAACTCTTTCTTCCTCTTTTTTTTTTTAACCATAGCATAATCCAAGACTTCAACATCTCTTAACTTTACTATCTCAGCAATTTTCAAATGGACTCTGTGTCATCCTATTCTAATCTGTTTTTCTTCTTATATTGTAGTTGTTTTTCAAAAGCATGAATCTTATTTATATTCCTCTGATTAAAGGCTTTTACACAAAAATATCTATTTCCACATAGGCATAAATAGAATCCACACGAGATATATTATTGATGAAGAGATCTGATAAATTTAAATAAATATAATTATCCCTCTCTGTCTAGAGGATAAAGACAAACAACCCTCTATCTTCTGGTACTTACCTACTTTTGACTACTTTATCCACAAATTGCAGTTTTCTGAGCACCTGACACTGGGTTTGAAGTATTAAGTCATTTCATGTCACTGTCTTTGTATATACTGATACCTTTATCTAAAATGCTTTCTCCCTACTCTTTTAAATCTGTAATATATCTATTCAACTTTCAAGAGTCTGCTCAAATATTTCTGCCTTTGTCAAATATTCTGACTTTCTCCAGATATACTTTATCATGTTCTGTTTTATATCCCCACTATATCCTACATATGTCTTTATTATAGTGGTTTAAAAACTGCAAGAGTTTTAATGTTTATTCCCCTTATTAAACCATGAATCCTTTTGAGGCAAGAACCATGCCTCATGTTCCAAACTTAGAGCCTGACGCTCAATAAACTGTTCAATAAGAGATGAAATAAAACAAAATGTGTGAAAGAAATGAGCAATCATAAAAATGAAATTTAAAAATATCGAATACCATGAATATCTCTAAAATATTCAAGGACAAGGAAAACTGACTCAAATGAAGAAGATATCCGGTCAACCAAGTATTTAGATTGATATGCAAAGTATGATCCCATAAACATAATTTGAAAATATAGAAAATAGACTGGTGTAAAAAAGAAAGGGACTCAATGAAAAAGACATTTACTTAGAGAAGGAAGAAAAGGAAAGGGAGCAGAGGCAACTTCAATATTGTTTTGTATGTTGATGAAAATATAAGAAAAAGGAAGCAAAGGGCATGGCTAGTTAACAACTGGAATGGCTGTATGAGCTGGCAGATCTGGATCATTAAGTCGGTGGTGCTCATAGAATGGATCATTAACAGTCTATCAAGCATCATGTGCCTATAACAGAGTCATTTTGATGTGTTTATTGACAAATAATGCTGTCTCCTATGGAATGAAGCATATTTTATTGAAAAATATGAACTTTTAAATAGAAAACAATGCTCCCAGATTAAAAATACATATATATAGCAAATTTTATACTCTGTTCTTCAGTAGTTAAATGCAACAAAATAGAAAATAAAGTATTTGAATAGTATCAAATAATTTTAAGAATAAAAGCATATTTCGAGAAATCCTAAACAACATGCAGAAAAATTATTTATGCATGATTAATGAATTAATAGTATCTAAAAGATAAGTAAGAAAGTCAAAATACAGTAACACTATTCAGTCTTTATGCCCTAATTTGCAAATTGAACTAGATATATGGATTAAAAATATGTGAATAAAATTATATTCATACTGAGAAAACACAAACCTGCTGTAAAAAATTGTTGCTTATTTCTTTCTCACTTCCAAGAATTCTAAGTGTTAAATGTTAAAAAGGAGCTAAAATGTGGAGAAATGCTTATAGCTTTGCAAATAGCAAAAAAGTATATAAAGCTAGTCCTTATATAGCTGAAAAATATGTCAAATCCACATTTCCTAGTGTTCCCTTGGCACAAGTGAAAATCTAGATTGTAAAATTCTCACATGTAAGGTCACAACTAGGGATATTACTGATGTTTAAGGATTAAGAAATATAGACAGTAGTCTTTGTGGAGGTGTATTTAAGATAGAATACCATGCACTCGATGTATAAGAATCTCATTAAAAGAAACAATTTTATCCTTTAAAAGGTATAATGGTATATGATGTGTACTTATCTTTATTCACAGAATTATAGAGTAATCCTATCAAATATGTAAGTAAGAAAAACAACTTGGGATCTTTTCAAATATAATCATCACATTGATAAATACATAAAAGATTTTCTTTTTAAAAGAGAATAGGAAAAATTATACCATATATAATTGAAACAATATGGGAACAGTAACTAAAGCAAATGTTTTTCTAGTCATTAAAATTTCCAAGGGTTTGGGATTATATCCTTGGAAAAAAATTCCATACCCTTGGAAAGAATTACAGATATAGTTTAATGTGAACGCAAGAATCATACAAAATTAGTGACTGAAAATTCTACACATTTTCTCAGAGAGAAGACATTGAACTTAATAGACAAAGGAAGTAAACCAAACGATGAAGAGAAACTCTTCACACAGTATCCTTAAAACAATCATGTTTTGTACACTGTTTCTTAAAATTGAGTCTTCAATACATGTTCTATTTTCTCTGTTGTTTACATGGAGCAATTAGACTATCCTAAAAGGCTTTCCTATTAGTTATTAGGATATCCAGTCTTTGAAGAAATAAGAGAGAGGAAAAAAGAACAGCCTGAGGATTCTTGAAAATTAAACCTTTCCTGGGCCTTAAGTCTCAGAAGAATAGATAGCTTACATGAGTTTCCCAGCGTGGTTGAAAGACCCACCATAAAAACCCAACTTGACTTAAAAGGAGCGATTTTAAAATTTTGTTTTATAAAATCCAAATTCTTACCTCAGTCGAACTACTTCAAAAGAAGTTGATGATGGGAAAGAGGTGACTGTAGGATAAATTTGAGGTTTAGCAGGTGAGTCTTTTCTATATTTAACCCTACTTTATTCAGGAACTATTCTACTTGTAATTGTATTGGATATAAAATTAAGCTTAAGATTTTACTTGAAAATAAAATGTATCTCTTACCTTAAACTTTATCATTACGATTACCTCCTTAAAATCAATGCCCCAAAATGACAAATTTGGGGAAGAAAAAATGTTTTCCCCTTGTCACTAGCTTCATAATCATTTAGTAGCAAAATGGGAAACCTTAAATCTCAGAGTATATTCAAGTATTGCCAAATTATATATATGGGAAGAGGTTAAATGTCTTGTATGAAATCCTTCCATTTTCAGGTAAGAAAACTGAGGCCCAGAGCGATTCTGGGATTGAACTAGGTCACATGAGTCAGAGGCCTTGCAGGATCCAGAAGCAAAGCAAGAAAGGGCAGATACGGTCTGAAGGGAGGAGGGCTGAAGCCCAACTCAAGGATGTTCTGTGGAATGAATTGCCTTATAGTATCGTATGTTCTCTATCACTGGGTATATTCAAGAAGAGGATGGGTTTTATAGAGTACCTGACGTATGGTAAACACTTTACGTGCATTAAAGAAATCAATCCTCATCGTCTAATGACATAGATATTATTTTTTCCAACTTTAAAGGTAAGAAAACAGATTTGGATTGATAAGTGAACTTATCCAAACTCACATTGCTAAAAAATAGCAGACTAGAAAATAAACTCAGATTTGTCTGACCTCTAAAAACGTTTTGATCTATATTAACAACAAGCACCCAGCATGCAGAAGACTACTTATTTCTTACATATGATTTTATAACTAAATAAAGCATATTAAGATAGCTGAGTTTGATAACTCTATAACCATAATATCCAGATTCTGTAGGTATGGGGTAATTCATAAGAATTCCAGATAACTGAGATGCAACTGGAGAAAATTAGAAGCTTGAGAATAGACGGAGGAGGAACCGAAAAGAACTTAACGCTCAGAACAAAAACTGGAAGCTGAGAGGGACATTTGCCAGCTTCAAAATTATACTTCATCTGTCCTTGCTTATAGTTTTTCTAACCTTAGAACGGCAGAGAGAAAGCTAGCAATAAAAGACTTCAGGTTAATTCTTCAGCTTTTCTGTACTCTACTCAACATTAATGAGTCATTTCTAGATTATATGGTACATGTTCTAAAATAGGACACCGGGACTCATATTCATAGTTGACTTTCATCAGTTTCTTTTACTTTATTCATGTTTAAAATGGAGCAGCTGTTTCATACTCATAAAATATTTTCAACAATATTGTAATTCACACAGCAATGTTTCACATTTGTGTATTTTATTTTTTAAAAGAATCTTGCTTATTTAATATTCATCTTCATTAAATACATTTTAGCAAATAAGAGCATAGGCTATGAAATTTGATCACATTGACAGGAATCACTTCCTAGCTGTGTGGCCATAGGCATTTTACTTAAAGACTCTCAGACTCAATTTCCTCATTTACAAAATGTGAATACACAAATAAATAGGTGATAGATAGATGTAGATAGATGGATAGATAGATAGATAGATAGATAGATTTATTACAAGGATTAAAAAGTTTAATAACCCAAAGTATTTAGAACAGAGCCTAGCATCTAATAATTAATATATGTGTTAGTTATTATTATTATTTAAAAAGATATTCTTAAAATATATCAGAGATATATGGCAGAGATAAAAACATAGTACAAGTTTCAATAATTACAGAATTAAAATTTTATTGCAATGAACTAAATAATTTCAAATATAATGGGAAGAGCATTTTTAAAGGCAAAAAAATTAAACTTCAGGCTTTCCCATTATTATAAATTAATATATTTATTTAACTTAAGCAACTATGAAATCTGCTAATATATGTATGAAATATGCTGGCATGATAAAAGGGACTGAACTATTTCAGTAATCACATATTTTATTGAAGAGCCTTTGGGCTATTTTAATATTCAAATCAGTTGAATATTTAGCAGTAATAATGTAAGATTAATATTTGTACAGGAACTTGCTCCTTTAACAGCAGATATTACAGTCAAGCTATTAGCCTGCAATAACAGAAAGATTTTTTTAAAACACTGTCAAATGGAGGCTTTTACAGGTTTGAATTTTATTCTGATACCATGTATTTCCATAAATGATGCCATTTCTTAAAGTATGAAACATTTATCATCAACTTTCACACTATTTCACTTTCAAGTAAATTCATACACCTTAAATTTTAACCATATTAACATAGGCAATAGTGATCAATTGTCTATAATTTTAATAATTTAAATGGCTTTAAAGAAATACACCAGATTTTTGAGATATCGACAGTATGAGGCATGTAACTGGGTTTATGAACACACAGCATTTTAGAACTTGCATTTTTAAACTCTTAATGTTTTATCCTCTATATTTTGCCTCGTAAAAGCACAGCTTTACATCACTTTCTTTTTGTATGTAAATTATATTTCATAATATTAGTACAATACTCTAGACAGTGCTCTTAGGGGATTATTACATGTCCCAGAACAGGACAAAGCTACTTGGACTCACACTTTAAAATACCCTCTAAAGTGTGCTATAATGACCCAGAAACATCGGGCTGCTATAATTTATTGCTTAATATTCACGTTTTTACTTTACACAAGAAAAGCAACAAAATACTTTCCTTTTGTAAAAGAATGCAAATCTCAACTACTGCATGTGTTTCAGAATAGCAGAACAAACCTGAGCAATATTATTTTCTTGTATCCTTTTTTTAAAATGAAAATAACACAGCAGCCATGCAGCAGAGGCACCCTCGAACACATACAGAATGAAATGAAATTTTTTTTGGATATGAAATTAGCTTCAAAATACTCTTATTTGAAAACATTTGGCCAGTTACAATATATAGTGGCCCTGGCCAAAAGCACACAGGTGTGCTACTTCCTTTTAGTATTGTTTTATTTCTTTAGCCCTTGGAAAACACCAGAAGGGGTTCTATTGTGCATGCAGGTGTGATTACCTACTGTGAAGTATACACTGTATCTTCCTTTAGATGAGCAGGAAAGGAAAGGGAAAAGTATTTACTTCCTGGCTTGCCACTAATTAACTTGGTTTGTCCAATTTAAAAAAAAAAAAAAAAAAAAACACAGCCTCTACAAATCTCAATTTCTCTCTTCTGGTAAATGTATTCTACTTCTTTCACATCCACTAAACTTTATTTTGTGACACATATAAAAATGAATGTTAAAGAACAGAGCAGATAAGAAATATTTTTTGTTCATAAAATACTAGAATATTGGTGAAGAATTGTTGCTACTTCCTTGACTCAAAAGTCCTCTTAACAGGTATTTACCTTACCTGGTCCTTATCGTGGAATGACAGTAAGAATAGTTGATGGTAGTTTACAAATAATTTCATTTACAAATTACCAGGATTGAAATGTATATCTCCTCCATGATCTTGCTGGACTACATATCATTTCTTCTTATTTGTAAATATTGATAGGGCTCAGTAAGTCTGAAAGTTTTGCTTAAATTAAAACAGCTAATAAATCATGAAGTTTAGACTCCAAAATCTGTTTTTTAGAATTCATGTCTATAGTTATGTCTATCCGACTGTCAGTGGAAGTAGCAGGGATCTCAGTGGCACCATTAGTAAAGGGTACTCAAGAAGAAACTATTTAAAGCTTTGAAGTATTCTATAAAAATAAAAAAAATTATTACCATAAGTTGACAAGATCTTAGAGTCAGATCCTGTGCCTGGTGTTTTATTATTACATTAAACCTCCACGAAAACTCTATATGAGCTTAGGTCCTTGGACAACCCTCATTTTACGCATAGGGAAACAGAAACTAGGAAGTTAAAATAATATGAGAAAGCTCACATGGCTCTTGAGTGGTAGAATTAGGATAGCTTCACATCTTTCCTGTCTCTCAGAAGAGTTCTTCCCATGGCCCTGCTCACTGTTTTGCAATAGTTTCACAAATGGCAGATGGACACATTTAGGAATAACGTTAAATGTAAGGAATTGCATCATAGTTGAAAAATTTTTAAGGTACATGATTCAAAAGTTGTTCTCCCAGATACTTACTATAAATGTTTGATTCCTTCATATTCCATGTCGACGATTCACAAATTCTAAAAAGGCACTCTGATTTAGTATCAGCACATTTTAGTGATACCTGATCTAATGCTGTTAGCACTGTTTACAGCAATCTATCTGCTTAGACTGACTACTTATTCCTATGTTATTTATTTATATAGAAATAAATTCAGTCTTGAAATGTAAAACCTCCAAAGAAAAGTGTAAAGTATTCCCGATAAGAATTTAATATTTCTGATTGTTGCAAATGTTTATACGATTCTGTGTCCTCCTATGCTACGGTAGAAAAAAAAATCTACATCAATGGAGTCACAATTAAAAGCTATATTAAATTACACAAATGGAAAATTAAATATTTATGACTATTTAAAATTGTGTTCTATTATGCTATATTAAGATGTTCTAAAGGAAACATATATTTTTAAACTGTTTCTCCTGGGTACAGATCTAGGTATAAGAAGATGAAAATTAAGGATACCGTAAACAGGCCAAATAACTGCAAATAAACAACACAGGTAATTTTTTGTTTGTTTTTTTAAGAGCTAGAGTATAATTAAGCATACATGAATTTAAAGTGTGTAGCAACAAAGTAAAGAAAAATACAATAAAACAAGAGGTTTTAAATATTGATGATATAAATCTTATATTTTTTACTTACCAAGAAAATCATTACTTTCTCAGACACACATCAGATCTATTTGGTAGAATGCAGGTGATGGTGGTGCTTGGATTTTAGGTTCTTGCCTGTGGCAACTTCCTGCCATTTTAACATCTAAATCTGTTGTAAATATATTCATATCTGAATATTTACATTAAATATATGTTTTTTATCCCCTCTGATATGTTAAGCATATCATCCAGGAAACGAACACTGAGAATGACTTCAGAACAACAGGTTTACTAAGAATAGAGATAAATATTTAACAGAAAAACAAAACAAAACAAAACAAAATACAGTTTACAACTATATTTAGAAAACATAACTGCTATTTTTTATTGGGCAGTTACTATATTCCTAGCACTATTATTTTATAATGATCTCATTGAATTCTTATAACATGATGACGTCTGTATTATTTTTATTCCTACTTCATAATGAGGAAACACCCATGTACCCAAGTTGCTTGTCTAATAACTAATAGAGCCAGGAAATAAACCTAGGCAACTTGATATCAGAGTCAAGATTCTTTTGACCCTTTGTTAAACAATTATGTTGTAACAATTCTTTGGAAAGCATTCTGCTTTTCAAACTTGAACTTCAATTGCCTCTTGTTCTTTGTAATTTAAAACTAACTTTATATACCTATAAAGAGGAAACAATGAAATTAAATAGTTTTATTTTTAGAATCAAGATATAAACTATTTCATGATTACCTGTCTAAAAGACTGATTCAATCCAGATAATGGCAAACACCTAAACATTTCATCATGTGTGTGAAAGACATGAATTTATTTTTATATAATACTATGCAATATATATATAAAATATAATACAATACTAATAAGTGTACTTTCATAATGTAATATTTGCCAGGTCATTAATTTTTATTTGCTCCCTGAACCATCCATAATTAATAAAGCACTATTTTTGATGTGTTATGAGTACCACTCAAAGTTGCTGCTATCTGCCAGTTATATTCCCTTATTATAAAAGAGATAAAGTTTCTTTTGCTAGCATATTTTCTAGTATTAACAATTCTGAGCCATTTTCTAAATACTATGTCCTCACACATGAGACTTTAGGAAAGATGTCACATAACTGATAGGAAGTATAGCAAGATTTAAAAAGTTTAGAGTATAAATCTAATGGAAGCTGTTCACTACTATACTACAAAGTCTTCCTCATTAGAAAAATTTTTAAATAAGTCTGTTCCATCCACAGTATTGAATGTTCTACAGTGGTAAATAAGGGTAAGCTAGTTCTACACACACTGGCAAGGATATATATCTATGACGTAGTGTTAAGAAAATAAAATTTAAAAAATGTTGTAAACATTATATGCATATAGTATGGTTACATTTATTTAAATAATAAATTATAGCTTCATAGGTTTAAACTGAGAATGGAGCTGGATCTTTTCCCACAAAAGTTCACATTCTTTCCAATAAGCTATGATGGTTCAATAAAAAATAGTTTTCAAGGTCAAGGAAACTATTCAATAAGGCAGGAGCCTTTGCTAAGATATTGTGCTCTGCCACTGAGTATACAAGATCAGGCATATTGTTTAATCTCTCTTATATTATATTATATCTGCAAATAATTTCTGCTAAAAAAGAATGTGGAGATACAAAGATGAAAGAGGTCATTTCTGTCTTCAAAAAGCTTGAAATCTTTTACAACGGTCGTTTTATTAATGAGCATTGATAATTGAAGTAAAGCTTGAAAAAATCTTTGTATTCCAAGAACCAATATTTAAAAAATATATGGCTGCTCCATGAGTCAACATATTCAAACAAAATAAAGAGAACCAATCTAATACTGAATATGAGGCACTGAATACAAGACACTTCTAGGCTTTTGAGGGCTCCGATTTTCAGGTCATCGAGAATTTCACTAATGAGTAGAAAACAAGAAACTCACATTTAACAATCATATGAGTCATATGATGATACATTCTGTAATATGAATAAAATAAAATAAATTGCAAGTACATGAAAGGAAAATGTTCCCAAAGAATGAAGGCAGTAGAATCTGACATAGACTTTGAAAAATTAAGACATTATCAGAACAGAATGAATTAAGGTATGGGGGTGGAATAGACTGTGAAAAGTTCAGAAAATATCAAAGTATGAATTAAATTATAGTTCAGTTATTTTAAAATGATAATAGATGATAACAGTAATTGTCTGATGTTGATGAAATGGGAATATTATGCTATGGAGGATAACTTCTTTCCTGTAAGTATAAATGAGCCATTGAGATTCCTAATCAGGGAAGTGACTTGGGCATTTCTTCATGTCAAAAAGAACACCATATAAGCAAGAAAAAGGAATGATTAATGGATTAGCTATTGCAGAGGCCCAGACACCAGATAATGTTAACAATGGTGGTAAAGTGAGAGAAATTATGAGATTTTTCACAGGTAGGCTCTTGTTAAAACTATAAAAAGAAGATTATATTTCTTCTGGCATCTAATTTTCCAAAATTAATCTAGTTTGCATTTTACAGTCATAACTCTCAGAGTGTTGAAGAGAAAACAACAAAATCCTTTTTGTTCCTGGATACCAGCTTAATATTGTGATCAGAGGACAAAGAGGATTTTGGATTTCCTACTGTGCAGAATCCCTGAAGGACATAAAGCAAAATAGATAAAGTCTCAGCAACTTGGTAAGTAGAATGAATATGATATCTCTCCCCAAAATATATAAATAAGTACTCATGGACTATATTATTGAATTAAGTGCAAACACAAAGAGCATGCCAAAAATGTAGAGAGGAGATCTTCAGATTCACAGAAATATGGAATTCTTTTAAGATCAGAGGGATCTAAAGACTTATTCAGTTTTTACTTACACTAATAATTGTTAGAAATTCTGGCAATGTATTTAAGAAGTTTACAATGAGATAAAATGCTGGTTGTAGGCATTTAACTCAGAAATATATTCCCTACATACCATGAAATAAAAGAAAAGAGAAGTATTCATTATGCACAGCTATGAAATGCAATTGCTAGACACATGCAGCTGAAAAGAAATGATATTAAGATATATACAAAAACCTTCAATAATTTCATTTCCTGAAAAGCTAACAGCTTATACCACATATTTTTACACTTAACTATTTATCTAATGATTTGCTTTTACATATTATAATTGTTAAGCCCAAAATATATTTGGAACTCCTCGATGACAAAGACTTTGTCAAAGTCTTCCCCTGAATCTCACATAGAGGCTGACAAAATAGTAGAGATAATACCAGCCAGATAAACACTTGTTACTTTAAAGGGAAGAGATTCTCATGTGAATCTGCAATAGACAAGAGCATCACGGTAGCCTAGAAGCACATAGAATGAACCATTCTATAGAAGCATTCCCTATGAGGACTGCATTCACAGGGCACAGAAGCCAGCACTTAAGCACCACTTAAATAAAAACACCTTCTTGAATGAATTGACAATAGACCTTGAGTATAAAATGGAAATGGAATAGATGCTGATTATGATGAACTTGTCAGCCTGCTAACCCTTGGCAGTTAAATTGGCAAGTGCAATAAGAGCACTGACAAAAAATCCAAGAACAAGTCCATCAACTCTGAACCTTACTGAAAGAAAAGAAATTGGGTGAGGGGTATGTCTGTGTGTGTGTGTGTGTGTGTGTGTGAGAGAGAGAGAGAGAGAGAGAGAGAGAGAGAGAGAGAGAGAGAGAGAGAGAGAGAATATACATGCAAGAAAGAATATCTAATGATTATTACAAGGTTCTTGTACTGAGTAAAATATGTGACTAAGTACATGCAGATTATAATGAATATAAAAGAAATCTCCAATTGAAGTTGTCAAAAACAGTACTTTAAATTTGGTTAAATATTAAATCCAACCCAAATACCATCTTACAACTGTTTCCAAGATATCATTTTCATAATCATCAGTGTTCATCTCTCCACTAAAGACCATGAGTTAAGGTAGACCCAATTAAAGCACCCTATCCTCTCTCTGGCTATCAGTCTAATAACCTGGTTTCTGTTTAGGTTCATCCATATGTCAGTATGTTTCAAGTAGCCAGTGTCACTTTAGAGTTCTAGTTGGAATTTGTTACAAAGGCGCATTTGTCTGAGAATTTCAATTTCCCTACTGACAAAATAGAGCTTGTTTAAATTAAATTAAATTAAATTAAATTAAATTAAATTAAATTAAATTAAATTAAGTTAAATTAAGAACGCCATAATTTAAAATATATTCTAGGTATATAAATTTAGCTTTAGCCATCAATTCTTTTTTAAACTTTTTTTTTTATATAATAGATTGAATCCCAATCCTATTGTCTCAATCACTTGTCCTTTATTTCCTTCTTCTGTCCCTTTAGGTACTCTTTCAGCATGTTTTCCAAGAATTTAGATTTCCTCTTCATGTGTTGAATGACCCGTTAATATACACCTGTAGTACTTTTTTGTCTTGATTACAAATATTCAGGACTTTATACTTCGTATTATTTTAATATTATTTCTAACTCATACCTTCCCTTTTCTTCTATAGCTCTCCTTTTGTCTCCTAAAATTGCACATTCGATTAAATGGGATATTTTCCTTCTTGAATTGTTTGTATATTCAAAGATGGAGGACTAAAAATTAAATAGCAAGGCACCCCAATGTTCTAAGGTAAGATATAAGTCAACTTTATACAATTTCTTTTAAGAGAGAAATCAAATACTGATTCTGTACCCCAGACCAATTCCCACTTGAGGGTATAATATGATAAGGATTGAAGAGCCTGGGAGAGGAAATTATTTTGAAAAATGCTTGCAGCTTTCCGGGGTATATCTCTTCAGCTCACATCAGATGAAAGGGCCTTCAACACTCATAGTGCATAGGGTCTTTGAGCCATAGACACAAAGACAAGATATTACATCTCCCTTGTTCTTCAAACAGCAGGGGAAGATGAGATGGCCATGCAAGAAATTCCCACACTTCCTGGGGTTGTCAAAGCAAAAGGGCATGAGTATTTGGACAATTTTTAGACCATAATAGAGAGAAAATAAGCCTGGGATGACTTAGAGGCATTCCATCTAAGGAAACTGCTTCTTGGGTCATGGTGAACCTACAGACATTGTAGAACAAGGGAAGAAGTCAAAAGAAGTTGGCCAGAGAATGTATACCCTGCATAAGAGGAAGTGCAGTTGAATATTTCCATTGCATATATGTCCAAAGAAAACATTTGAGAAGGAATTAATTTTGAACATCTGTCAAGAGCAAAGAACACTGATGTCAAATCACAATGGCATTAATCAAAAAATAACTCTCTTGCTTCTTATCTCTACTCTCTCTCATCAACTCTGGAAAGTTCAGAAATCACAAAAGACAAGGAGATAAAGAAATCAGTCACCTGCCAATCAGTACATTCACCTTCCCGCAACAGACTACAAGTCCAAAACACATCAAAGATGGAGGAATAAAATTCAGAATTTTGTCTATTACACTTGTTTAGTAGTAGTAGACACATTAACTCCTAACATACACATAATTTCTGACTAAATGTAACCAGGACACTTTTATTATTTTACACCACCCAGAAAATTCAAAATCCAAAGGATCTATTTAAGCTGTCACCAAACATGCCTATTCCTTATAGCACTTTCAGACCAGCAAGAGGGATAATGCCGAGGATAAAACCATTTTGTGCTGTTCTTTGTAGAGTTTAATTTTTTCAAAGCATACTTAGTCATGTACACATGAATCTACATTCGCTACTCTTTTGGGGGAAAACCTACCAGGCTATATATCTCTGAGAATAAATATCAGTTGTCCAGTCCACTACGTTACCTAACCTGGCTGAGACCACAAAGGCTCCTCCTTCTTCTGCAGTCTGCAGGTGAGCACATCTACCCTGAATTCACTCCTGAGGGTTCTTCACAATTTTTTCCCACAGAATTAGTAATCTCTGGATTACCTCATACCCTCACTACCACTTTTGCTCTTCCAGTCTTTCCTTTATTAAATCTCCCTTTGAAATAATTCATTGCTTTCAGTATCCTGACTGCACCCTGACTGACACACTCAGTAACTTTGGGTTACATACCATAGATGAATAAATTAATATTAATATAAATATAAATGTTGGAGAAGAAAGCTGAAATAATTATACAAAATGTCCTTGTTCATTATTCTCAAATATTTTTTAAATAACTTTATAATGAGTATCAAAGGTAAATTTACCTGAAGTAAAAAAAAAAAAAGTTAAACGGAATACAGAATTCTCCTAAAATGAACTGTATATTCCATAGCAAAAAGCTAGTATAACTGTGTTGGAGCACTGCTAAGAACCATACTAGTACATGTTTGCAATCACATGTGAGTTGAGGATTGTTTTTTTTTTTTTTACCTTCTCAACATAATTCTGACCTCGTTCATCATAATATAACTGCATTTGAATTCTGTAAGACTGAAATCTCCTTTTTATAATTGGTACAAGAACTTCAAAATCCCACTAGTGGTTTCAAAGTAAAATATGTTAATGCCAATGTAGAAGTGCATCCTAGTTGCAGGAAAATGAAATATTATTATAAGAAAGTTTTTAACATTACATCAAAGAATCTATTTAAAACTAGAAATAAGTTTGATAAGTCAGCATCCCTCTTCATGTCTATTCGTAGGGCATCCAAATATAACACATCTCAATAGTTTCTCTATTACCAGTAACAGATCAAATTCATATTCGACATGAAAGATAATGAAGAAAACAGTATTTAAAAAGGTTAAGAGGAAATTATATACTTTTATAGAATCTATCTACAAAGGTTTTGAAATAATATCTTTAAATGACAACATAAGTCCAGGTGTATTTTGTGAGACTGCAAAGAAATATAATTTTGTCAAATGTTGTGAATTCCTTTGGTAAATAATGAAACCTGTTTAATTCTGGAATAAGAAGCCCTAGTTTTAAGAAATATAAATGTCCTGTAATTGAAGAAGGGGCAAAGTTTGAGAGAAAGGAAAGATTGAAACTCTAGGAAAATAAAATTGATAAATGATGAAATAATGAACATTAAATATTTTGAAAATAAATCAAAAGAAATTAAGCCAAGAGAAGTAAGATAAAATTGAGGAAAGTTAAATGTTTATATTTATAAATGTAAGATATTTTTCTTAAGGAAAAATATGCAAGATAAAATGAATTGACCTCAGAAAGAGATGGTTCTTCAGTTCCATGACATTGAGTTTAGATCACTGCAATCCTTCAAAATACTAAATAAATTACAGGTTCTAGATTACAGCCAGAAAAATGACCTGAAGCAATAAACATTTATTTTCAAATAGATTAAAGCAAGTAAATGATTCGATTTAATCAACAGTAAATAAAATAATCTTCAATCATTTAAAACTTTTGACCATTTAAAAAAATCAAGAGTAAGATGTAAATCTTTTCCCTTTGTTGAAAAATAAGTACTTTTACGGAACTTTCATAGACATCTATGTGTAGTATGCTTTATTTTACCAGAATAAAAGCAGTTCAAATATGCCAGACATTAGCACATGAAAATATTAATTCAAAATAAAAGCATTTGACAGAAAGAAACTAAATGTATAATAAATGAATCTTAATAAAACTGTTATAAGGCCGACAATAAGAAATAAAGAAAAATATTGCAGGCAAAAATATTGGAATGTTATATTACAGATTAGCTGGGATGCAGTCTGTGACCTATAAATATCCAACCACTTTTAATATCCATCATTTTTAAACAGACAGAATGGTACACAGGTTGTAAGAAAAGATCAGCTATCCTCCCACACTTACCATTAAAAAAAGCTTAGATTACTTTAAATTGAGCATTCTTGTATTCTTGGCCTCTGCCCAAGTTCATTTTAAAGATTAGTTTTTTACTGTTTTCTCTTTTTCCTCCCCTATACCTGCAAGCTGTTCTTAGCCTTTTTAATATCTACTCAACCATTTCAGCAAGCATTTCAAACACAGAGGAAGAATGAGGTTTAATATTATAGAATATTCAAAGTTACATCTTTAAAAAACAATGTCAATATTTATCTCTGAATACCCTATAACCCAGAATGTAAGTAAATAAAAAAGTGAAGTAGAAATAGAGTTAAAATCTAAAAGTCAAGCAGAAATAGAATCACTTGATTCTAATGAGTAATTATACTGTGATCCTATTTCCTAAAATTGAACCCAACCTATGATTTTTTAAATAACATATATTAATAAATACTGAAATAAATATGCACATTTAATATAAAATAATTAATGTGTCAACTTGATATCATGCATCATTCAGATACCTGTAAATATAAATTTAACAAATTATCAGTAACCTAATAGAACTCAAAAAAAAAAAAACCCTTTCCTGTCTTTCATAATAATAAATGATGTTAAGATAGATTTCAGAATTATTTTTGATAGGTTGAGTTTGATCAATATTTATTTTAAATTTATAGGGAGTATTTCTCTTAGGAGAAATTATTTAATCCTTATGTATTAAAGACATAAGAAAAAGAAAATTTTCAACTTGAGAATTCTTTTAACAAGGATTATTATTAGCATCCTAATAAGCATTTTATTTATCAATTGACACACAATACTTTTAACTTTTATTACATACTGGTGATCATTAGGTCTTTATTTCTCTCCTTGGGCAGATGAAATATTCTGTATAGAAGAATATAACACTAAGTGCATAAGCACTTTTCATTTGCAGTGAAAAGAAAAGAAAATCTATTCAGCCAGTCACGAGGCCCTCCAGATTCTGGCCTTACATGCGAAATATGAGGCAGTCAAAATGGACCAGCTACTTATTATTCCTTTGGCTCACTTCTGCTTTTCCTGGCTGGGTGCTTCCATCTACCTTCAATGTCCTTCCCTATCTTTCATTTTCCACTTCTTCCTCTAAGTATTCAAAATCTAGCCATCCTATGCATCCTTGAGAATACCACTCAAACACAAAATTTATTTCTTAAATTTTTTTTTATCCCCTGCCAGCCAGAAGTGGTATGAACAGCACTAAATTGCCATGAAAATTTTCTTTGTTATAACTCATAATATAGTATGTTGCTAAACTTGAAGCAATTTTATGGGTCATTTCACCCATGACACTTTGTTTTCCACACATCAGAAAACTGAAGTCTCTATTTAATGAATTGCTTAAGAGCACAACATTAGAAGCAAAAAAAGACTGCATTCCTTCTACTTGCTCCCTTTCTATCTACTTTGAATAGATCTGCATGTAGTTACTTCATTACCCCTTTAAATATATAAGCTCCTTCAATATAAGCTCCTTCATATTTTATTAACATATATTTACACAGCATTTTTTTTTATAGAGAGAGTAATCATTAAATAATTGATCAATGGAGTGGGTGGTGGAGGACAGGCATGAACAAATCTTGATATACTAGGGAATAAAAAATGCTCTAGGGACCTGACAATAAATACTACTACTTTTAAGATGTTTTTCTAGTCTTTCCTCCAAACTGCGGTGGTTAATCCTTAAGACATCTTCAAAGTGACAGCATATTCAGAAGGCTAGTTCTTTTCTGCCTTTAACATATTCTTGAGACATTCTGAAAAGTTAAATCAAGCAATTGAATAACCTTAAATAAAAAATAACATCTCAGAGTAGGGATTCTCCCAGAATGATCCTGTACCACCTGTTCAAAATCATACATGCTAATCTTTCAGTCAAATGATGGAGCTAGCAAAGTAATAAGAAATAAGAAAATTATAGATGTACAATTTTATTAATAAAATATATAGAATAAAGAAATAGAAAATAATCTGGGGGCCTACTTAGATTGGTCATTAAGATTTATCTTAGAAGGTGACATTTAAACTGCAAATGGGATATGAAAGTGAACCAGCCCCAGGAAGAATCTGAGAAAGTTTATTCAAAGCTGAGGAAATAATAAGTGCAAAGATATATTTACAATAAAAAGTGCAAGGATTAAAGTTGATTCAAGACTGAGGAAAAAATAAATGCAAAGATGTATTTATATGACCTCAGGTAGTAGCAAGGTTTATTGATCAGAAACTACATTTTTTTTTCCATGGTTTCAAATAAAACAAAATAACCATGTAAAGTTGTAAAACAGAAAAATTTTTGCACGCATTCTTGATATGGAGCACAACAGCACAGAGAATTTAGTTTCAAGTTCATTCTTCTGTGTTTTTGCCATCCCAGGTACATAACTAATACACACAGCTTTAACCAGGTAGTAGGTTAAATTTGAACAAGTTAGTGTCCTCTACTAACAGTGAATTTTTTTGTGGGTAAAAACCATCTTTTAGTTTTCTATGTATTCAATTCTTGGCATATTGTAGGGAATTAATAAACATTGAATTGTTGATACATTACATTTTATTGTACTCCATAAATTAGGCTATAGTCCAGAATGGTTGAAACTTTCTAACACCAAATTTAAATGGCTAAGGCAAACGTGTATATATATATATATATATATATATATATGTATTTTTTTTCAGTCTCAGACTGATGTGGAAGAAGGTACATATTTTGCTACTACATTTGGCAGAAAAACTTTTTGCTGATTTATAGATATTTTTACATTTTTGCAGAGAAAGTGGCTGTTAATATAGGATAAAAGTAAATTTTAATTACATTATAATATTTGAGTGTTAAAGTCCACTGCTTTTCTAGACAAAGTAATAGTTTTCTATTCTTAAAAGAGAAAGGTAAAAAAAATAAGAAAATCATAAATATTTGAAAATCAATTAATATAATTATAAAATAAAATTTAAATATAATGAATGTTAACATTAAATATAATAATTAATGTTAAAATTAATTAATGTTGATGTTAATATTAGAAAATAAATTTAAATTCTTAATAAATGTTAAATAAATTAGTTAATATACATAACGACTCACTGATATTAAAAGGTATTTATTTCTATTATAAAAATAATATTTCATTTAAATCAATTTTAAATCTCCAGTTGGAACAACATCATAAAATTGTGCAATTCTTACAAGTTTAAATAAAGAGATGAATAATTATTTTTGTTCTGACTGTGCAAATTTCACAAAAAGTTAAGTTGCTAGATCTAGTTGACTTACTCTGATCCTTTCAGGAACTGCATTATTCTCTAAAAAGTTTTATCCACTTCAGTTCTAACATGGAAAAGCAAATGATATTTTTATTCTTATCCATGGGTGACTATTCCAGATGTTCCATTTGTGTGATGACAGTGATTGTCTATTATTGGATGTAGTAGTCAGCCTCCAAAATAGCTCTCAATAATCTGCCTCCTGGTATATGCCTTTTCCTCTCTCACTGAATAAAGCTGACTGTGCTACCAACAGGCTATTAGGGTAAGGACTACATGTGACTTCTGAGGCTGAGTCATAAAAGACATACTGGCTTCTAGAGTGTGCTCTCTTGAATTGCTTACTCTGAGGGGGGCTCTTGTCATAAGGACACTCCAGTAACAATACGAAGAAGTTCACAAAAAGAACTGATGTCTCTTTCCAAGAGAGCCAGCACCAATTTGCCACCCATCTGCATGAGCCATCTTGCAATCATATCTTTCAGTCCTAATCAAGCCTTCAAATGTGACCTTAAATAATGACAACCTATGATATTATAAATTTGTTCAGAGTGAAACAATAACTTTTCTTCATTTGATATAAAACTATTTTGCCAATTAAAATAAAAAAGTATAAGAAATTTACTTTTTAAAATATTTGGTTCATGGATTTCAAGAGCTTGTTCACTGACCCTGAAGTCTCATATTCTGGAACTCTTCTTGCCCTATTGCCTGGATAGGATAAGCTTGTACTCCATTAAAATACCCACTAACCTTAATATTTCACAAGCACTTTTCACTCTTTACCTTTTATGTGACATTCCTGAAGCATTTTAAACCCAAACCTTTTCTGAATGGCTAATTCCTACACATTTGTCATTAAATTTCATAGAACCTATAATTAATGTTTAATATACAAGATAATAGTGAAAGGAAGTGTGAGGCCAACAATTTTGACAAAGCATTTTATATTTATCCATCATGAAAATACACAGAATAATCAAAATTACTGTCATGAGAAGACAATTTGATATGAAAGCAATGCATTTGTCCTTAATCTGGATTTTTTTAATATAAGAAATTTTGCTTTAAGCATCGCATTTCTAAACAAAATAGGAAATGCTTTTTTTAGACTAACCATGATGATGTTATGAACCCTGGAAATAATCCAGAGCTCATTTGTGGTTTGGAGCAAAACAAAATATTTCACCATACCTACAAAAGTGTTGGCATTTCTATTATGATGTATTATTTTTATAGTATTGAAGAAGATTGCCTATTTTCTGGGTCCCCTTTAAAAATTACAAGGGCTACTGGCATTCTATAATGTGTGAAAAGTTTCTGTGCCAATGAAAACTTAGCTTGGAAGAAAAAAGGCTTAGTAACCTGTACACAGACTGAGCACCTTGCCAACATCCAGGGCTTTGCTGCCTTTGTTAAGAAAGCTCCATACAAGACTGTGAGTCACTGCTTTCTAAGTTGGCATATGCCGGCAATAAAAACACTGCCAGAAATCCTGAGAGGATTTTTGTCTACTGGCCTAAATTTGTCAGCTTTATCAGAGCCAGGGTCTTGAATTACTACCTTTTTAAGAAATATGTCAAAAATATGAAAAGAGAATCTGAAGTTCATCTCTAATAGAAGTTTGCCAACTTTCCAGGGCACAAGTTTTAAAGCCCTTGACTGAACTTTGAGTAAAGAGTTCAAGGAAAGATGGCTCAAATATGTGGTGACAGAAAGAATCTAACTATGGGCAGTGAACACACAATGCAACATATATATGCCTTACTGTTGAAAAAATAAAAAATCTTACTTATGAAAAAAAGAGAGAAAGATGGCTCATCCTTAGAACAATTTTGCAGAGCTTCTTGGTGACTTGACTTACTTGGGGGGTATTTATGGCCATAAGAATGAACAAACGTTTTCATATAGGGCCTTGTGACATCATTTTTGATAGTGATGATAAACTATATGTTATTTTGTTCAACTTCTTAATTGGGGAGAGAAGTTTGAGGTAGACAACTACATGAATTTTCAAATGCTATAAAAAAGTGCTTCTTCCAACTTAAGTTGATAGTCACAAAACCTTGTCAGCTGCTTCTAGGAAAATATCTTTAGACTTCTGGAATCACAATAGAACTCTTTATTATTGGATCTGGTGGAATGCTTTTAAAATTGAGCACAGACCAAATAATTCTGATATTGACTTAAAAAAGTTCGAGAAGCATACCCGGTCAAATCTTACCTCCAAGACTTTTTTATATGAATTCAAATAAAGAATATTGGAGAACTCATGTTATAAAAATAGCTTACTTCTAATGGTTAGAGCTAATAGTAGGAGCCTCGATTCCTTTTGTACCATTGGCAATGTTCGCAAAAGAGCAACCTCAATTGATGTTAAAGATAATGTGCGTAACTGTGTTTCACAAAAAATATTTTTTTAAATATACATTCAAATTCTTATCCAAGTAGCTTCCTTATCAAGGAAATTAATTTTGAACAGTATTAAAGTTTAATTCATTTTTAATTTGCACAATTTCTATTTCTCCTTTTTCTTATTTGTAGAATTGGGTCATTAACTTTTATATAAAACTGATGAAACATTTTGTAAAAAGATTAACTCAATATATGAATAAAGTGCATGAGAATAAATACATAGATTTCATGAATAATTTTGCAGTTAGGTTATATCTGCATTTTTCCAGCGTGGAGCCTCCACTGATTTTTACAGATTCCCAATGGATTTGTTGACTGCAATAATTAAGAGTCATGCATCCTATCTATTAGGCAGAGCTTGCTTTGACTTTCCTAGCTGAGTCAGTATTTCCATTCTTTGTATTCCCACCACACTCATGTTCCTACTTTGTGCTAATCAGATTGTACACATTTTTTTTTATGTTACTAGATTGCGATATTATTCAGGACAGGAAGTATATATTCATGTTTGCATTCAGTACACATATTAATTAGTATGGCATTGACAATGATAAGTGCTCATAAAATGTTTCGTGAGTGAATAAACGCAAATGAGCACACTTTTTTTTGTTTTTATTATTTTTTTCTGATAACTGGATAAAACCAAACATATGAACAAATTATGTAACAGTTTAATTTTTTAACTTAATATCATCACCTTTAAATACAAAAAAACTTTATACAATATTTAAATTAGAATCAGTAACCTATACACACAGAAAAACAGTAATTGCACTCTTGCTAGTTAAATTAAAAATCTATATAGCATAAAGATTTTTTAAAAGCACCTTTTAATTTTTCACATCATGTAAGTTGTACTTAGTTCTAGATACAATTCACTTGATCTATTCTTTAAAATTAATTGCCAGAAACCATAGTAAATTAATTAACATTAATCTCAAAGGCTACATATTTTCAGTCAAATTCTACTTGTAATTAGCTAAATTATTCATATAACTTAAGGAAAAATGTTTGTGTTCTTTAGTGACCCTTCAGTCACAGAACACAGATTCTTTGAAATAGTTTATTATTCAACTTACATAGCTCAATTCTACAAGCTCAGGTACATGATTTCAAACAACTTATTTCTGAAAATAAATTTTACTTTAAAATGAAAGTGTCACCCCAAACACATCTAATTTATATCTAAAAATACTGTGGTACCCTATTTAGCAATAAATATCTATTTAATTGTTTTGATGATAGACTTATTTTTTTAAATTAGTCTTTCAACCTTTTCCATGTCAGTCTAGTATTCATCATAAGCACTAGGTATCTGATTATTAATTGCTGTGAGATTTCACCCTATATTTAACTTTCCATATATGCTACCTGTACAATTAAAATATCACCCTTGACTACATTATCTTTTCCTTATCCATGCTTAAAACAAAACTTTCTACTTAATATTCATATTTTTAGAAAGTTCTCTCTGTATATTAGTATTTGGAATTTAAATACACATTTTGAGAGGTTGTAATTTATAAAATTACAAGAGGGCAGAAACCACTAATTATCTCTTGCGATTAAAGAAATGGCATTCCATTTGCAAATGCATTTAACTTATTGAAGCTATAATACTCAATAATATTAATACATATGGCACTTCTCAACTTCAAATCTTTTTTCCAAAAATTAAGTAATGAGCAAGATTACACATTTCATAGGTGACATGTGGACCACATTTATTTTTAAATATGACTTGTTTTTGATAAATTGTGTACATATATTTTCTTTGTTGATATAAAGTACTACTACTCATTGTGAATATTTGCTCCAGTTCACTAGTATAAGAATATTTAACAAAGATTAAAGGCTTATTAAAGATGAAGTTTACATTATCTTTGTCCTTAATGATATAGACCAGACCTTCTGAATAAGGAATTTACAGTTTTAGTTTCCATTAATGCAATGGAACAAAATCCTTAACTCTGCACTGAGTAAATAACTACCTTCTTTTACTGTTCCTTCTGTCTTCCCCACTGGGATTCTCAGTGCTGATTGACTTGGCCCATTTCAGAACTCTCTGTGATTTTAATGTCTATTTTCCCTGATTATTTAAAGATAAAAAAATATTTTTTTTAACCTCACCGACAAAATTGTGGAAAATAAAATACCTAAATATACAGGCACAAAGATTATGCATTGATTTCAACATGTGGAAACATTAAACAATATTTATTGACAAATTCATATTATACATGTTATCTGTACAACCCACTCATTTGACCCTTTGAAAATATAAAGCACAAGAAAACAAAAAAGGAGACTATATACTTAGAAATTGGCTTCTAATACTAGTTCTGAAAATCACTAGCTGTGTTACCTTAAGTAAGCTATTCAATTTTTCTGCCTTCCAGTTTCATCATTACTAAAATTCTGGAGTTAATTCTATGATTTGAATGTATATATTTTTCTCAATTTATTTCTTATTTATTATTCTTATCACATCGGTAGGTGTAAGCTCATTTGAGATATACTAGTATGTATTATGTGGGATTTGAATACCTTGCGGCTCCAAAAAAAATAATTATATATAATGACTCAAAAATGCTTCTTGATATTCTTATGTTAGCTAATAAGCTATTACTCTTCATGAGTTAATCAAATATTTATCATTTTCTTTATGTAGGTCTTATTTGGTTCAAGGATGTGATTGGGTGAAAAGAGAGACCTTAATTTTATATGTGACCAAAATAGAATAAGTAATTTATTTACTATTAATTTATTCATTTATTATTTTTTTTTTCTGGCTGTTCAAGGCGGGTTACTTTGTTAATGATGACAGAAGATCGAAGGGCTGGGCCTGGATAAGAATATAAGAGAACATCATTTTCTTAAAAACTTCTCAGAGTTAGTATTGTCATTGTCCTTCCAGATTTTATGGTTGAAATTGAAATCAGAATAAATCTATCTAGTTAGTGAAGTTTTTGCTGTAATTTTAGTGATTTATTTTAGAAGCTCATCAAAGTGATAAGAGCATCATTAGATTCTCACTGTTACTATTTTAAAAAAACAAATGTCCCCTATTGCTCATTAATAATATTATTTTCATTGATCTATGTCCTTTGATTACATATAAAATGTAGAACAGAAGCCAGTAATTTGTTTGTTTGTTTGTTTGTTTGTTTATCGAATTAGCTCTCTTTTATTAGATGTAACAGTGTTTTAAGTAAGGACTAATAGGATGTAAAGGTTAACTCGTTTTAAAGTCTATTTGAACCATATTCCCTTCCCTCTACTCGCCCACTAATATGTCTAGATAGTCACCAGTTTCTGTTTACTTGCCTCTGGACTATTTTTTTCTGATTCCACACAAGTAAATTATACACAAGTTCTTCCATGTCTCTGACTATTGATCATGCAGTTACACTTTGTCAAGCTTCCCTGTGCGGAGGAAGAGCCAGTCCTCTCTGCTTTGTGCTCCCATACCTAGTTTCTACCTCAGCAGTTTTCATTCTTTTCCAAAGCCGCTGCCCTCTCCCTGAACCCCGACACACCCCAACACCACCCCCACTGCTGAGAGTTCCTGAAAGTGGTCACAGTGCCTTAATGGTTCTCTAAGTACCTGGTACATAGTGTTATTATTTATTGGATGGAAAAATGAATCGATAGATAAAATAACGAATTACGGAAGTTGTTTACAGTCTAAACTTTAGGAAGAAGGAATTCCTTATGAAATTCTTGGCTACAAAATTCAGATTGTGCATTATAGGGATTCAATAAAATTCAACTTCAGTTTTTTAAAGCATTTATTTAGTTTTCTATACCTTAGATTGGCATGAATAATACTATGTACTAGTTCAGGTAGCTGGATTCCAAAGAAACATTCAAATGCTCATACCGATTATAGTTTCACATTTTTCTTGGGTCATGATTTCAAATAAGAAATATTTTCCCAATTTACTTAGCTTAGGATTTTGCAAAAAAAGAGAAAGTCTCCATTATTCACTTCCTAGCTAATAGGTATGGCTGAAAGTCTGCTGGGCCTAAGAAGTACGAGGTATCCTCCTCAGTTCTACATGAGCCTAGAGTAGGAATCCCTTGACACCACATACACACTGTATTAGTCAGCTTGCATTGGTGAGCCATAATAAAATATCACAGACCGAGGGTTAAATGACAGAAATTTATTTCCTCAAGTTTTATAGACTGGATGTCCAAGGTCAAGGTATCAGCAGGGTCAGTGTATAGTGAAGGCTCTCTCCTTTAGGTCACGAATGGCAGCCTTCTTACTGTGTTTTCACATAGCAGAGAGAGAGAGAACTCAGATTATCTCTGCCTCGTCTAATAAGGGCACCAGCTTTATCTAATTAGGGCCTCAGCCTTATGACTTCATTTAACCTCAATTACCTCCTAAAGATTCTCTCTCCAAATACAGTCACATTGGCGGGGGTCTATCGTTTGGGGTTTGGGTTTGGGCTTCAACATATGAATTTTATGGGACACAATTTGGTCTATAAACATACTCATACTCTGATTTTCTGTTTCTTTTCTTGATATTTATTGTCTTAACTGGACACATCTGAACACAGTCAGCTTACCCGTACACACAACCAAGTTTTACAAAATATATTTGCCTTTGGGGTTCAGGATATGGGCATTCCCTTCATATGAAACCTCACAATCCCCAATATAAGATGAATTCTTGCTTGTACAGAGAGTATAGTGAATAATATTATGATACCATTGTCTGGTGTCAGATGTTTGCTGGACTTATGGTGGTCACTTTTTTAGATATATAAATGTTGAATAATTATGGTGTACACCTGAAACTAATATAGCATTGTATGTAAGCTATACTTTAATTAAAACTTTTAAAAAGAGCATAAAAATAAAATTAAGATGGATTATTTATGTAATAACTTGCTCTGGAAATTTGGAAAAAAAATGAAGAAATCATACAAATAGAGTTCACATACCTTTTTGCTTTTGAAAGTGCCAAAAGTCAAAGACCTTGGCAAAGAGTATGAAGAGAAAGGCTTTCTTTCTAATCTCCAGTATTAGGACTTAAAACATGCTCTGATTAGATTCTATCATATCTGACAGCTATCTGGTTAACAGTAAGTTCAAAAGTTTGGGACCGTTGATTCTTTCAAAGGTTTCTCACAATTCAAACTGTCTCTAAATAAATATAGTAGTAAATATTGTAATATAGTAGGATGTTAGAAGGAAAATTTAAACAGTAGTTTGTCTCTGTCTAGTTTGTTTCATGTGTTCCTTTTAAATGACAATGAGTAGGATTCACGTTATTATACCAATATTACCTTGGTGAGCTAGGCATCTACTATAGCTATCCTTCTATGTGTGTTATGTGTTATTAGGTAAGCAAATGTTTCATTTATGAAAAGTAAGCATTACAATTAGTGTCATTGCTTATCTATTGCTCGAAAAAAAAATCAGTTTCTTTTTTAAATTACACATATAATTGTTTTGTGTTTTGGTGCCTAATTCCTCTCCTTGAAATGCGTGGAAAGAATTAAAACGTTCAAATTGTTTCCTTTAATTTCTTTCATGCACTTTTGTGGAGGGAATTAACCTCCACACTAAAATGATTGTATGTATAATATTAAAAATGGAACATCTCATTTCCTTTTTATTTCTATTGTGGGGATTGTAAATACCAGAGGTATCTAATGAAGACCTTACTTTTACAACATCACAAAATGAAAAAGGCACATTGGAAATACAACTGGAAACTTGTCTTTTAGATAGGTCCCCAGATCTACTGCAACACACTGATTTTTTTTTTTTCATTTTTCTTGTTGCCTTTGTCTTACTTCAAATTTCTAGGTAATTTAATATGATAAGGTGTCAACAAAGCAGCTACATAGAGGCCAGCAACTAGTTACAACTTGAGCCTTCTTTATTAGGGTTCTTGATTTTCTAATTTTAAGCCTGGGGGTAAGGATTAAATGCATCTAAAGCCACAAAGTTCTGTGTACAGTGAAAGTCCACAAGAAATGGTGTAATCATCACTAACATCACAGACCCTCAATCTCTTTTAAAACCCTCTCCTATAGACACATACACTATTCATTCTTTATGTGAGGCAACTTGCCTTGACAGGTCAAGTTGTTGCTTATCAGATACAGATATTCTTTCAACTGAAACATGATTTACTCATTCCACTTTATAAATAATAACTGTTTAAAGTTTAAAATTATTTCTTTTTTAGTATTGTTGAATTTATCTATACAATATACAATTATAAGCAAATGGACAACCTTGCAAACAATTTTGTTTAATAGTACACAGATTTTAAAAGACAGTTTGAATGATAACATATACAAGTAACAGTGAAATATAGTAATTCCCTGCCTTGTGGTTGGTTTTGTTAATATATTAGGCAGAATTCTCAGCTTTAATTTACTGCAGGTTGAACTATCCACGATTATTCTTTCAACAAGCATGCCTTAATACTTATGAAATTAAGTACTTCTGATGAATTTATGTACAATTCATGTTAAACCTTAAATCATATTTTTACTAATGGCAATTTTACACACATAAAACAAACAGCAAAAATCACATTTGGAAAGAAAATGTTCTTCCTTGTCTTGCAGTCTTTGTTTCACACATAAGACCAGTGTTCCTTCCATGACAATGCCTGAAGCATTTGAGATTTCAAATAATTTAGATGGAAACTCGGGCTTTAAAGAATCCATCTTGCAAACCTCTGACAAAGTAATTGGCTGGAAAAATTATAATAAAATTTTCATAAAGTTCATATTCATGAAGTGACAAAAATTGCTTTTAGGAAATTACGATATTAATAATTTACACTCATGTCAATAGCATTTCCAAAATAACTCAACCTCTCTACCTTGAAAATTATTAATCTACTTTGATTTTTCACCCACACATGGTTAAATACACTAAGACACATTGAGATCTAGATACAGATTATTCATTTAAGAAGATAGCTCCTTGTTTAATTAGAGATTTATCATCTTAACTAGCCGTACTATTGCTCTGAATTAGTTTTCCAGGGTTTGCAGAATTAAAGATTGTAAAAATTGATGAACCTTAGCTGTATTTCCCCCTGAAGGGTACAAATTTTTATTACATTTCAGATGCAAAACACAATTAGCCTCTAACCTAACCATGTTAATCTTCTTGAGTTAAGCTTATATGTTTCTGCTTGTCTAGAAACTTTTAATGAAAGATCTATGTCTTTTACAGTTGATTTTAATAACCTCTTTATTTGCATCTCTGCCCTTGTTTAGAGGAGGAGTTAATACAATAAGCTCCTGGATTACAGAACACTCTCATAAAATTGAGCATAAATAAAATTATGCGACATTCAATTGAAACAGCACTCGGCAGGAGATGGACATCAACAATAAATATTATTCAAGTTCCAAAAGTTTCCATGTAATTAACTAAGATGGATACATTAGTGTCAACCATTATGTCCCATTCTGTAAACACCAGTCTCCTGGCCATTAAGCAGGGCCATTTTGACAAGATTAGATTTAAAAAAATGGATTTAAATTATGGATAAATAGTTCTGTAAAGGTAGAATTTTTTTTTCATCTGTTGCAGCTTATCTTAACCATATGTGTTTTCCATAGTATAATCTCAAACACTCACCTGTTCCCAAACTATATTTTTTGCCTATCAAACGTTTTGGTGAGTAAATGTGTCCTATCTCAATATGAAGAATAAGTGGTCACTTGTTAATTTCCTTGGCTAGAATCGATGACATAGCTACTTCTGTATCTCAAATGAAATGTTTGATAACTATTGTGTGAACTCTAGTGTTATCTTTTAGAAAGGATTTATGTCTAAAAAAAAAAAAGGGGAACATCAACATCTTCCATTTCCATACTGAACTATTACAGAGGAAAAAAATTATTTTCTGTGGTTCAGAACTGTCTAAAATATAGAAAGAAACAGTAATCTGGTTAACCACTCATTATAACGATGGTTTAGCACATCATCTGTTTCATGACCAGCAGTGTACAATGACTTCCACAACATGTAATGGAGAAGTAGTGTCCTAAAATAGATTTATTTTGGACTTTTCATAGAAATTTTTCCAGAAATACTATACTACAGATAGAATTTCAAAGCATAGAGTCATTATGATATCTTCTGACAAATGTCATCATTTCTTTCTAGTCATTCAACAGTGAGATACCCATAGGCAGAAGTTGTGCTCAACTCAACATCTCACACTTAGCACGGTATCTAACACATGAGGACAATTCATAAAGATTTATTGAATAAGGCTGAATACATGATTGAATATATACCCAGAATAAGAAGGGAGAATAACTTTTAAATACATAATTTTCATAAAAAATGTCAACAGATCCAAATAACTTATCTAAAATTATTTCTATTATTGATGCAAATTTGTTTCCTCATGGAAATTCTTAAATTAATATTCTATAGTCAATAGAACCACATTTTATGAAGCAGGAGCTGCAACATTCTGCTAGTGAATTGTTAGCTATGCCTAACCTATTGTGTTCCTTTCTTAGATTATTTCATAATTCTATAATGGATTCCTTGCCTTCTGTATCCTCCTAGCCCAGTCCCTAACCCCTGGCTATTACCCACATTGCTACTGAAGATAATTTTCAGTGACATGGTTTTACCCTTTCCTTTCTCTAATGACAGTTTTCCAATAGCATTTCATTCCTTCAATAAAGTCCAAGCTACATAGCACATCATTCAAAAAGCTTCCCACTAAGTCCCAACTTTACCTTCTTGAACTACAACTACTCTAAACAATATATACTTACTGTCTGCTATAATGGTACTCCAAAGAATTGTGAATTTATCTTTCTCTCAGCCTTTATTTACTTTGTTTCATCTACCTACAAAATGTTTCCTAGTTTCCAATCCTCTGTATTCAATTGGCAAACCCAGTTCCAATATCATCCATTCTTTAAAAACTTCTAGAGTCTTCCAGGCAGAATTAAGCACTCCCTATTCTGTCAAACCATAATATTTGCTATGTATTTTTATGATAGCATCAAGCACATTCAATATAAATACTATTTATTAAGTGTTATATCTTGTACTATACGCATTTATGTCTCTCCCTCTTCTGAAAGGGGGAAAAAAAAAAAACACTTCTTACTCATCTTTAAATGCCTAGCTTCTAGGCTAGTGTGAAGATCTGGAATGAGTTCAATAAATATAAATAGAGCATGAAATAAAGTGGTTACAAAGGACTTTGGAGACACACATATTTTGCCTAGTGACTAGACTAATAAACTCCCAACAGACATGTGTAGCTTCTTGCAGTTTTTCACACCTAGTTTCAGAGAAGGAAGACTCTTCATGTATCAGTACCCTTTTTCTGACAAATAGCTTCCTGATCTAAAGTAAATGCAGATTAACTGCTTCTCCAACACCTGGGGCAGGAACTAACTTGTCAATTTAGCTGACCACGTGTTCTCTGCCTATCATACCTCAAGTGGGTGTGTTTTCCCAAGATAACTTGCACTGAAGAGGAAACCTGGGCCTATCCACAAAGTCTTATCAACAGATTAAAAAATGGATAGCCACTTCAGAGAGAATTTATTTCCAATTCCATTCTTCTTTCTCTGCTCATAAATATACACAATACTATACAAACTGAGTGGGACACAATTAATTGGTGGTACTAAAAAGTTGGAAGAAAAGCAAAGAAGAAAATTCTATATGTTGTACTTTTAAATGTGTAATAGATCAAGGTATAATTTTTATTTTGAAACAAATAAGCTCTGTTCAGTTCCAAATTATTCATGAATCTGGATCAGTAAAAATTATTTTGTGTGATAACTTTATAAGTTTTCAAACTAAATATTCTTTTTCGGAACTCTGTTATCTCAATGAGCTAATAGCCACTGTATTTTACATATATAATCTCTAATCCTTTAATATTCTTTATAAGGTAAAATAAGAACTCTGGGACTCACTTAATTTAATTGACTCCTCCTAGGTCACATTTGGGAAATGACAGAACCAGAATCTGAACCTGAGTCTCACATATTCTAAAACTACTTTTATTTCCAGCACACAATAAAATGTAGAGTGTAGTTTCTAAGTGTAACTATGTAGATTTAAATATGTAGATTAAACATTTCAGCAGGTCATAAAACCATCTCACATGCCATCCTAAAAGTATCATCTAGGGAGTAATTCACTATGTACCTATGTGCACACTTTGAATTATGACTATCCATCTTCAATGTAGTAACCAGCAACAAAGCCAAGATTTCAGTGTTGATTACACTGGCTACATGCTCCTCCTAAGATTTATGCTACCAGAATCCCCCGCTAGGGTAGATTCTGCCATGTGTTAAGTTTAATGTAGTTTTTGAAAGCCACCATCCTGCAAAA
This sequence comes from Rousettus aegyptiacus, assembly GCF_014176215.1. Taxonomy (NCBI): domain Eukaryota; kingdom Metazoa; phylum Chordata; class Mammalia; order Chiroptera; family Pteropodidae; genus Rousettus; species Rousettus aegyptiacus. The sequence continues at coordinate 49,148,495 of NW_023416284.1, forward strand.
TAATGCCCAGTGATGAGATGGCTTTACAGACTCAATTTCAGCTTAAAGAACAATTCTGGAGGTACATTTTATTCCTATATTGAAGCAAAAAGAAATATCTAAAAGTTTTTTAAAAATCTTTCCTACTTGCATTTGTTTTACTCAAAATTGCGCTAGCCAAGAGAACAAGGCTTTAAGTTGGATGCAGAGAAATGATGGATAATTAAGTCTATGTCATTTATTTTGTTGAAAGAAGACTTTATCACAAATCGTATTGCCTTTCCAGTCTCTCAGAAAGAACATTTCACTTCGCCTTTTTCTCTTCAGTTATTAAAAATAAGCCCTCCAAATACAGAAACCAGACACAGTTACCTAAAGAAAAGAAACCCTCTAATCCTCTCTCCAGGCATGTAGGGGAGCTGAGGCTCCTTTAACTCCATGGCTTTGTTAGTGCCCCCATAACTGAAGTAAGATAAACTCTGACTGAACAAGCAATATGTTGATAGTGTCTGTGCAAAAGCTCCTGTGGTTCAGCCAGCTAAGATCAAACCAAAGCACAGTGGTCCTAAGCGCCACAGCTGCCATTATGCTGGCCCCATTCTTTCATCAGTGGTGCCCAAATACAGTCATTCTCAACAATTTGTGATGTGTTTTGTTTAAATTTCTGCCCGGAATGGACTTTTAATGGGATCTGTGTTTTCAAGGAATATTTTCTAAAAATAAATAAATAAATAAATAGAAATGTACACTATATTCCTTAATCATCTGAGATGAGAATCACCATTATTTTATTATTGCCACTAACCCTAATACCTAACATTAAAATTGTTCGTTCAACATTGCAAAGCATTTTGATATTTTTCATCTTGAATTATTCCTATAGAAACCTTATGAGACAGAGAAGGTCTGTTTTCTTATTTCCCTTAAAAAAATGAGGGAACTAAGAAATAGAAAGTATATATAACTTCTTCTAGACTCATAACATTTACCTGCAGCATATGAATTACAAATTATTGCTAACTCCAGGTTCTGTTTTATATTATTATTATTATTATTATTAAATTACATATATAACTGTGTATCAAATAACAAATATCAAACATCCTGAGTAAAAGAAATTCCAAGCATCCCTAGACAACTGCTGTTATGTTGGCATATATAGATATAGATATATCCATATATATTTTTTTTCATACACATACACAGTGAAACAGAGCATACAAATAACTATAATAATAAGCGGTTATAAATGACTTTGTCAATTTTTTATGGAACATCTTCATACTTACATTTTGCACTCTCGTCCTATTACTTTCTAAGGATAAATTACAGAATGTATAACTTCTGGGTCAAAGAAGGAGCACAGTTGTAAGGATTCTAATAAATTTGTCAACCTGCCACTAAATCACTTAGTTCTTCCTAAAATTTTTCTATTTTCTTGGAGACTTTTCCTGTACTGCACCCATTTAGCGAATGGCCTTGAATGGGGTGCCCTGGATTTGTTTTATCAGAATATGGTAGCTACTTACACATTTCTTTTCCACGGATTTAGACATTAAAGATTGGCATTGCTTATTATCTACCCAAATCTCAAAGAGACAAACAAACAAAACAAAATAAATCTGTAGAGACTGCTTTGGAAGCTGAACACCTTCTTCATTTGCTTATTTAGAAATGTCCAAAAAATTAGAAAGAAAGATTTGAATTGCAGTAATGGCAGCTGGAGAAAAAAACTGGCTATTGTTCAGTTTTGGCTGAATTAAAAAACAAAACAAAATATGAAGCACACATTTGGTAAACAAGGGATGTTCATCTTTCTATTAAAATTTATATAAATAAAAAAACTTACATAAGTTTATATAAGTAATAGTAATAATTTCTATTTTGTGACAAGCAACACCCTATTTTATCTATATTACTGCATTTAATGCTCACAACACTCCCACGAAGTGCTATTTTTAATTGTCATTTACCCATAGGCAAAATTAGGCTTAGAGGGGTTAAATGACTTTTCAGAGCATATTTAGTTATGAAGTGATTGAGCCAGGGTACAAATTGAGGTAACCTGATACCAGAGTCCATACACATCACCAACTTGCAGTTAAAATCTTTTTTTTAATTCTTCTTCACTTTAAAAATAATTTAAGTATTTCTTTAAATATCAGAATATATAGAAAAATAGCCTCAATAATAAAAAAATAGATAACATTTAGAAGGCATTTACTACTTGCCAAAAGTTTTTCTAATATTTTGTGAATAACTTTTAAAACATTATTAATATCCATTTGACATGTAAAAAGACTTAGGCACTGGGGAGATAGATAACTCTCCCCAAGGTCTCGGCCATTAAGGGGTAGAGCTGGGATCCAAATCCAGGGAGCCTGACCCAGATCTGTGGGCTTAACCACTGAACTATACTGCTTCTCGTTAAGCTTTATTTCAATTTCCATGAGCAAAATAATTGTGCAAAATAAGGTCTAAATATACAGAAGTAGTCTACTACCCACAGACTCCTGCAACTGAGACCAAATCTTAACTTTTAGAGTAACAGAGAAAGAGTAAAAAATGATTGACCATTATTGACCAAATTGTGACCCTCCACAATTCATAAAGTCCTAATCCCCTTTGTGATCATAATCAAACACGAGGTACTTTAAAGAGGTAAATAAGGTTAAATGAGGTCAGAAAGGTGGGGTCTTAATTCAATAGGACTGGTGGCCTTATAAAGAGAGAGAGAGAGAGAGAGAGAGAGAGAGAGAGAGAGAGAGAGAGAGAAGGAGAGAGAAAGAGAGGCAGACAGAAAGACAGACAGATAGACAACAGGGGTGTGCATTCACCAAAGAAAAGCCATGTAAGGTCACAGTGAGAAGGTGTCTGTCTGCAAGCTGAGGAGAGGACTCAGGAGAAACCAACCCTGCTGGATCCTTGATCTTGGACTTCTAACCTTCAGAATGGTAGAAGACAAGTTATAGTTATTTAGCTACCCAGCCTGTGGCATTTTGTTATGGCAGCGCTAAGTGACTAAGAAATCAAACAATCCCTAGTATAAATTCAATAACTAAAGTTCAGTGTGAGAGAGAAGTCTGATAAAGAATTTTAAAAACTAGATAGTATGTTAGTGATATATTTACAGAGAGAGAAAAAAAAATACATTTTAGGCTCTCCCAGCACCCATTTAATTTTTTTTCCGTAAGTTCCCAGTATGACCACGTATGAGTTCATTTCCCTTATATTTGTTTCATACCAGCTGTATCGGGCTTGATCAAAGAAGTAAAAAACTACCTTTCTAGTTGTAGCAACATTTGGTGACAAAATAACAAGTTCTGCAAACACGGGGAAGATCGATTTGATTTGTAAACCAAATTATATACCTTTTAATTTTAAGATCTCAACTCATGAATCTTTCATGCTTGGTAATATCCTGTACATTAGAGATTTAAATTTTGTTGTGGTGTAACAGTGTCTGTATATGTTCAATTTCCATTACTCTTAATGAGTGTTCTGCTCAAACTGGTTTGTAAAAAGTTTGCAGTGTGAAATGCATTTTGATTTTATGTAAAGTTGAGATTCATCTTGTCATACCTCAAGCACCAAACAGAAGATAAAATGCATATTTTAACACCATAACCATTTCTTACTATAGAAAAAAAATTGACTAGATGTCTACTCTAATTTTAGGAAGTACAACTTATTCAATTTATAAAACTTTGAAGATAAGGCACTATAATTTACAGACAACTTACGTGCTCCAAATCTAGCTTGAACTGTAGTTTTACACTGAGTGATTTTCCTAATCTATGTTCTAGCTTGTCAATTTTGTTGTCCACTCTAAATAGAAACATAGTCAGTGATGCATAATAACATCAGGATTGTGGATTTGAATAGACATGACATTCTGAAAAAAAACAAAAAACAAAAAACTGTTCTTTAAATATACTATTGGAATTGAAGTGTTTAACATTTATTATCCTACCTAAGACATGGGAAGAAATAGCTGTCATCTGTTTTTAAATTAGATTGAACTGGGTATAATATCTATTGTATTAAAGGTTGTATTCATTACAAAATATGTGAAGCACAAGAGCCAATTGGAATGAATCAAAGTATTGTTCCTTTTTATCTTACATATGGGCTTTGGCATTGAGTGGTGAAATGCTTATTGACAAATTTTGTTTGTTTGTTTGTTTTCTTTTAGCACCATAATGCATAGGAAAATGAGCACTGCAAGAGAGGAGCATCTCTTTTAAGTAACTTCACAAAATACTGATTATTGTTTAATACACAGTATTATGTGGATAGATAGATGAATGAATGAGAGAATGAAAGGATGGGTAGTTATGAATTTTAGCATGTGTACTTCTACCCCAGTGTTTTTAAGGTTGTGTAAGGCAACACGACTTCATAAATAAGGACAACCTTACAAAATCAGAAAATATGTAAATAGAAAACAATACCAATGTAAGTAGACTGCAAATATTTTACCTGAATTAATAACTACTTTTAGTTATTGTTAGCAATTGTAAAATAATTTTATTAAATGACTCATCTTCAAAAACCAGCTTGGAATTATTTTAGAAGAATTTGTTATAGATGAACATATATTGGTATCGAAATATTTAATTATTTAAATTTAACAAAGCACATTTATTGTCAATAATATATATATTTAATAGAAAAAATGAAAAACATATTAAACCAGTAATACGTTGTTCATTTAACAGTTGGAAAATTATTTTTTATAGAAATCATCATATTTTCTGATTAAAATCTTAGCTAATAAAGACACCTTCAGTTTTTAATTAATAAATAAATAATGAACTTAAAATAGTTTCCTTATATATTTTTGAGTCAATTAAAGTGTCTAAATTATTTATGTTTATCATAAGAAGGAATCTTGATTAAGAGTTTATATCACATTATGTGTACATGTCATATATCTACCTATTATCGACCAAATAAATATACTCCTCTTTCTATCCCTTCCTTACACACACACACACACACACACACACACACAATCTTTCTGACTTTTTTTTGTTTGTTTTTTTATCTCTCTGTTCACTACTCCTTCCAAGTATTTCTCTCTGAAATAACACTCTACAAGGCAAGGCGATTGGTAAACTATTAAAATGAATTCCCTTTGTATCTGTAACCGAGTCCTTTTGTCTGAACACTGCAGCTGCTCTAGAAGGACTTTTAAATACTCCATTGATCATACACGCAAAAATACCTGTGGCACATACACTAATGATGTAGTCTTTTCAGAATTGCATGGTATGTAACTTGGTAGTTTTGACAATATAATCCTCTAAGGGGTTCTAAAACCATGAAGATAATCTTAAAATTTTGGTCTTTATATTTTGGTCCTACTAAAATAAGGTGCATTATTTTTTCACATAGCTGCTTATGACCTTTGTTGTTGTGATGATATATTCATTTCATAATCTATAACCCCAGATAAATAACAGTGGACCTCACATTATAGGTATAATTTTAAGATTATTTTAATTTCGTGGAGAAAAAATATTTATTTAGCTTTAAACATATATATTGAAAAATTCCATAAACTTTGAAAAGCTGATTCTCAGATTACTTATGTTTTTATGGTATACCAAAAAAAAAAAAAAATTAGATTGCTTGCATTAATTAAATTGGCTTCAAGCTTTCTAGAGGTCGCCATAACTTTTTTTCTTTTTTAATTATGACAATGCTTCTTTCTTCCACTTGCAAATAGAAATTTTTCTCCTAATGGCTATGATTCTTATCCTTCTCTCTTTTCTCAAAAAAGTCATAGGATTCTCATTAGAAGTTATGTCAATATTAGATATCAGTGGTGGCTTGGTCAAGAAAATTTTCATGTTTAATATTACAATTTGAATGTTTCAATTCAAATTTTATTAGTTCACATAGCAGAAGTTTTAGCTATAATAAAAAAGAGAGCTATATTTATTAAATAATAAAAATGTACAGATTCTAGAATTAATATCTAAATATTTAGATATAAATATTAAAATGTGAGGCATTTTATATTAGGTTCTACAGAAACAGAACGCTGAAGTTCAGACCAATGCCATGGGTCTAACATTGGCATTAGTATTCCCTGACTCCACCAAAAAATCAAGGGCAATATATACATCATATGAGCCCATCCAACTATATTTGGATAGCTTAACTTGTCATCTACTAAGAATATTAAAAAAAAATCTAGTTAATTTTATAGCATAAATGGCAGCATATATAAATTCACGATCTCTCAAAAAGGAAGTATACTAGTTTATAATGAAAGTATTTGATGTAAAAGTTTACACCACCTCCACTTTGTAAGGTACCTCTTTACATTTTATATAAATTTGTGCTTTCCAACAATTGTTAAGAACCATAACCTCAAAACCCAACCAATTATTGTTTTACATTCTATTTATGTAACCCCACAAGAGTAAGCAGAACATTATTTTTGTTAAAAACTAGAAAGCAGAACCCAAACTTTAAATCTCATTAAATAAGAGAGAAATGATACTCTTGTAATGCTGCAAATTTTCTTTCAAAATTTCTTAGTCAAAATTAAATACATAGGTTACTGTATACATGTACAGCCCAATAACATACTCATTTTAATGGCAATGTGACCAAAAACAACTGGTCCAAAAATATGTATACATACTTTTTTGTTTCAATAATTATATGTTAGATGTCAAAAATCTAAGACTGAAAATCAATGATGTCCAGGGAAAAAACTGCATTAGCTATTGTTTTGGTTTCCATCTCAGCATCCCCATTTGAGTTTATGCGTATGCACATGCTGCCTAGGATGATCCTTGATAAAGTGTTCTTCATCAACTCAAGTCAAACCTTAGTGCCGCTCTTTATACTCTTTTTTCTCTCATCCAACTTTTGCACTATGCCTGGTTACTCTCCTATTCCTTTTGAATGTACCATCGAAATATCCTTCAAAGGGGTCTTTTCTTAATTCCACAATCATTTAATCTTCTCTCTACAATCAGTATTATAAATGGTCTCCTTGACACCAATGTCTTCACTCTTTAATCTTCTTCTCCCAAGCTTTCTGAAACAAATTTAAATATCATGCTCTCTTGCTTACAGATCTTTTGATGGTTCCTATGGATTTTAGTGTAAATTCCAAACCCCTCAGTGTGTCTTATTATTCTTGTCAGTATCTTCCAAGAACCTTTAGAGTAAACCCCTTCATATGAATATAGTCTGTTTGCTAACCTCAGTTACATGGTATTGAAATAGACTTTTGTCATCAATTTTTCATGTTTCATTATGTCCTCATAATGACCTTCTTTTCTTTCCTTTTATCTTTTATGGAGAAATTGCCTTACATCCTATCAGTACATCTCTTTTTTTTCTAGTTCTATTGAGATAAAAGTGACAGGTTCTAGGTATTTTCACCATAAGCATCCTTGTCATAAACATGTTTGCCACAAACATTTTCACCACAAACATTTCCCATGCATAGAACACTGAGAAAACATAACTGGTTTGATCTAGGCTCTAAAAAAAAACTGAATTTAGACTCTGTGTAAAAAAAAGGTCTAAGTCTACTTGATATTTTTCACTTTCTGTATCCAATTGGTTCTCAAGTTCATTGATCTGACCTTATTTTTCAGTACTATCTGTTCCCTAGTTTTAGAAAATAATTCATTTTGAGTTATAAATGACTTCCAGGACAGTCTCATTCAAGTATTGCTAAATAATTGATGGAGAAACATGCCTGGATTCTTTCTCCACATACAGCCAATAATAACAAAATATGACCACTTGGTGTTTTATACCCATGGATAAAGAGAAATGTTTACATACTTTATTTGTAAATTTTAGAACAGCTTGCTGTATAGGTAAAGCTTCCCAAGGAGCAGACTCCTGGACAGATATTTGATAATATGACATGTATCAGGAAATGATCCTGAGATTAAACACCTAAGGGTGGAATCAGTTTTGAGCAGTGATACAATCCAAATAAAGACCTCAGCCAACCCCAAGGGAAGCGCTGAAGATACAACAGGCCTTTATAGTTATTCTTGTTTGACTCAAGGCCACAAGGCCTTTATGTGCCAATGACCACTCATTGGTTTCAGATTTCAATGGAAAGATGTCTAAACTTGAACAAGGCAGTTTTCTTCCTGAGCCACCTTTTAACGGCATTCCCAGGAGTTAGGGAAGTAACTTTCATTCCTAAAAATGATCTGAGTGATCCATAAACTAAATTTTGATTTGCTTTCATGCAGTGCCTGTTCCTCCCATTACCTATGTATCTATGTTTCTATCTATATATCCATCTTAAAGTATTAACACAAAATAAGGAGAAACTTATAGCTGAAAATCTTAACAACATTATAAAGACTTTGTAAAAGAGATATATTATTTGATACATCAATTTAAATGACATTTAATTCTATAACTAAACAGCATAATTATTTTGTGTTCAATGAGACATATATACATTCTTGAACTACTAAGAAATAAACTGGTTCATAGTCAAAGTTATACCTCAGAAAGAGATATCTTTAAGTCATCAACAGGCTGGGTTATAAAATAAAAATATTTTTTCATTTTGCAAAATAAGAACTGACATGAAAAAGCAAACTTAAAAATTATGGCATACATCTCTGTAGAATTTCATAAGATATTGAACATGAAAGATACAAATGATTACCACAGAATGACAAATAATATTCAATGATGGCATATAGAAGTTTAAAAGATTTGAGGTCGACATATGGAAAAGTGAATGCGATAGGCAGCATATTAAGATCATAACATATATCGTTAATACTAAAATGTATTCACTTTTCATCATGCTTAAAATTAAGATTGAATTTAGAATTTATAGAGGGTAATGTAATTGGATTTCTTTTGTTCATAGAGATACATAAAATATCTTATAATAGAGGATATCTTAGATTTGATGAACTATGGTATTATCTCCAAAAGTGATAAAAATAAAAATAATAGTTTAAATGGATCTGATAAATTTATGAATGACCAAGCTTATACCCCTAAAGTTTATTTGTTAGTCAGTTGATTGTAATTTAAGGTAGTTTTTTCTATAAAAATTAGTATAAAATAATTGTTAGTTTTCCACGCACCCCGTATAAATTTATATAGTTTAACTATACTACTATTAATTTAATTACTTATCATTTTTACATGCAGATGTATCACAGATATTGTTGGGAAAAAATCGTATCTTCATCTACTTCTTTTTCAAGTTCTAGAGGATATTCTCTGTCATTCTTCCCTTTGGATTTTGCCAGTGAAAATGAATTTCTATGCTCCTACGCCCATGATATTGAAAAAGCACCAGCTTTGTGATGTAAGAGAAGGTCTAAATTTGATTTTTCTTATTTGAGATTGGTAAGGTAAACTCTTATAATACCTATTTCATTTTACTTCATTCTATATTTTCAAATGTTTTTGTTACAATGTGACATTTATAAAAGATACATTGTCATTCTCATATTGTAAAACTCAAAATTTTTTTTTCCATTTTTTGGCCATCTTGTAATAGTTTATTGCAAACTTCTGATTTTATGATTTCAAAAATTTTTTCCCTTAATGTTTCTAATTTAAATAAGTGGAAATTCCTTCCACAGTCAGGTATGTATATATTTTACCAGGGATTTTCTAAATTTAACTTTAAGGACATAAATATGTGTAATATCGAGCTTAAAATATTGTAGCTTTATAATTAATTTTATCCCCAACAGATATGACACTTGGACCATGGAATAAAATTAGTTAACATTTTTCTCTGTAAATTACTTTTATTTTTTTAAGAAATTGTTGGAAATATTACAATATTCTGGGTTACTAGATAGCTTTAGCGAAACCTAGCAATTTTTTTTTAATTACAGATAAAAACCCATCATGTTGTAATTAAAGTGGAAAATTATCTAGGTAGCAAATAAGTGGTACAGGTTTGGTGAATTCTTCAAGGATGTTTGCTTTCTCTCTTTTATGTTGAGAAGCATGCTTACCTATAGTGTTACAGAAAATAAGCAAGTCAATCTGACGAAGTTAGATTACATTTAGTCTAAATATTGAGTTACAAAAGATGTTTAAAACAATAGCCCTCTAAACGTCACATATATGATTATTAAGATTATATACTGGAATTAAAACAATATATAAATTGTGGCTTCTCTGTTTCAAAATAAGAAAAACTGAGCTTACAAGCACATTTTTAAAAAAATAATTTCAGCAATGTCAAGCTGTGAAGCATGTACAGCTCATCTGCATATAGTAATTTTCATCCAAATTTTTATGGTGCTGACCATCTGGATGAATGAATGCTACAGATGACTACCCAGGTCCTTTCAACAGAAGCTAAAGTTATGCCTGCTGCTATGGAAAAAATATTTTTTTGTTTGATCCTTAGGAAGTCCATTTGTCAACATACTGAAAAGTGAAACTGTGCCTGGGTTTGTCCGTATAGAATTTCTCTTCTACATATTAATTCATATTCCTATAAACTCTATGAACAAGAGTGTTAGTTCCTGATGACTGGTAAAGAGGTTAAAGAACTTAGATTGGAGTCAGAATACTTAGGTCTGATTTCGTGTTTAATACTTTTTTGTTGCCTGTTTATTTGTTTTTGTGTGCAGCAAATCTCAGACTCTCCAAACTCCAGGGTCGTCATCTTTTAATAGAATGATAATACATAGTGAACAAAGTTGACAAATTGTTATAAAAATTGAATTGGACAACATAAGTAAAAAAAGCAGAAGCTGTTTGCCCATACAGAATTTTGTAATACAGATCAAGAAAACAGAGAATGCCAATCTAAAACAGTTAAACTCCTACAAAAAAATAGTGAAAAAGCTCCCAGATATTGGTCTTGGCAATCATTATTTTGGATACAACATGAAAAGCACAAGTAACAGAAGCAAAAATCAACAAGTGGAACTACATCAAAGAAAAAATCTTCTGCTCATCAAAAGAAATAATTAACAAAATGAAGTGGCAACCTATTAAATGGGAGAAATATTTGCAAACCATAAACCAGATAAGGGGTTAATATCCAAGTATATAAATAACTATACAACTCAAATAACAAAAATAAAACAAACCAAAATAATTTAATTAAAAAATGGGCAGAGGGCCTGAATAGGCATTTTTCCAAAGAAGACATACAGATGGCCAGCAAGTATATGAAATCAGTGCTCAGCATCACTAATAATCAGGGAAATGCAATCGAAACCACATTGAGATATCACTTCACACCTGTTAGAATGGCTAACATCAAAAAGTCAAAGATGATAAATGGTGCTGAGAATGTGGAGGAAAAGGAATCCTTGTGCAATGTTGGTGGAAATGTAAATTGTTGCAGCCACTGTGGAAAACAGACTGGAGTTTCCTCAAGAAGTTAAAAATAGGACTATCATATGATACAGCAATCTCACTTCTAAGTATATATCTAAAGAAAATGAAATCACTATTTCAAAGAGATAAATGTACCTCCAAGTTCACTGAAGCATTAACTACAATAGCAAAGACTGGAAAACTGAGGTATCCACTGATGGATAAATAAATAAACAAAATGTCAATGGATAAAGAAAAAAGCCAAACTCACACAAATAGAGTATAATGGTGGTTGTCAGGGGGCTGGAGAATGGGAGAAACAGTGAGACGTTGGCCCAAGGGTACAAACTTCCAGTTAGAAAATGAATGTGTTCTGAGGATCTAATATTCAGCATAGCAAGAATGGTTAACTATACTGTATAATATACTTAAAAGTTGCTAATAGAGTAGATCTTAAATATTTCCATCGTACACACATACACACACACACTATGTGAAGCAATGGATATGTTAACTAACTTTATTGTGGTAATCATTTCGCAATGCATATGTTTATCAAATCATCACCTTGTACACCTTAAAATGTTGTACACAAGGTTATATATCAATTATTGTGTCTGGTATCTTTGCCGTGAGCATCTTTGCTGCAAATATTTTTGCGGTAAGCATTTTTACAGCAAACATTTTTGCTGCATAACTAATTGGATATAAGGCAATTTTGCCACAAAAAAATAAAATAACTGGTTGACAGTTTGGTTTTCATTGGACAACCTTAATGTATTTAAGCTAGTAGTCAGTTTGATGGTTCCATTTCTCCACTGACAAAGTTCTTTCAGTACTCCCATTTTTATATTATATAAATATTAGCCCCTATAATGGTCTATACAATGATGAGTAAACGCGGTGGTCTTAAAATAGTGGGTGATAACTACGTATAATGCAAGATGGTAAAGTTTCATGTAAAACCAGATTGCGTACTATGCTAGAAAATGTTAACATACCAGTCTGCAAATCTTGCAGTGAGCATAGTCTTCCCTCCCACCTGTCAAAACCAAAAGTTAACCAAGCTATGGCAAATATAAAAGAAGTGGCTACTAATTCACAACAGTCTTCGAGAGCACTAATTATTGATTCTTTAGAGACTGATCCCTCTCTTAATGAAGAGAAGAAACTGATACCTCTCTTAATGAAGGAAGAAACTGTAGCAAAAAGAAAAAATACAATGCTGAACAAGAGTATGAATCGACAAACAAAAAAATTTGTAATACTATGCATGAAAGACTTTGAAGACAATGTATTTTCATTTTTTGCAATAGTCTTTTAATTTTGTTATTAATTTTATTAATTTTTATGATTCATTATGTCCTTTTTAATATTCATTTTTTATTTCTCATTATTTTATCTTTCATGGGCAAATTGTCCTAACAGTGAATTAGTTATGCTCTGAAAATGTTTGTGGTGAAAATCCTTGTGGTGAAAATACCTACAACCATGAATTATATTTCAATAAAGTTGGAAAAAAAATAAAATAGAAAAATTAAAGTGTCCACTGAAAGGCAGACTATAAGTACAACAATCATATTTAAAATCATAGACAACTTGTGGAACTAATTTATGCAAGTAAGTCTGAAAGTTTAGAGGAATTAGACAATACTCTAAAAAAATAAGTTATTAAAATTGACTTATGATGAAAAAGAAAGCTTGACTAGACCTATAACTGTAATATATGTAATATAAGTTAAATAATATGATGAAAAAAACAAATAGACTTCTGAAAAACTGCAGAATTTTACTGGTAATCAGGAAAATATAAATGAAAAAGTTATTATTCCACAGATATTAATGTCTTAGCATTCCAAATATTAATAAGGACTTCAACTAATAGAAACATTTATACTGGTAAGAATGTAAATTTGTGCAACCAATTTAAAGAGGAAATTCATTAATATTGAGTAACATTGAACATGTATATATCTTCCAAGGCAGAATGTCCCCTTGTAGATATCTTCCCCAGAGGAAATCTTGAGTATAAGGGGAGATAAGACAGAATGTTCTGTTATAGTATCATAAATAAGGTTCAACCGTGTCTCTCAGTAGGATAATAAATAATTAACCTGATGTTTATTCATTCAATGTAATACTATACATAAATCTTCATATTAACATGGGGAAATCTCAAAAATAGCATAGTGACTAAAAAAGCAAGATGAAAAAAACGTGTACATTTCATCATGCTATTTCTCTACATTTTAAATATAAAGCACACCCACACACATATTCCATTATGTATGATTCGCATCAACTTCCAAATTGTTACTTTTGTACATCTTTATCTATAGGATATAAACAGAAAAGACAAATATTGAGTTATGTGTCTGCCATATTACAGCTACTCTTTTGTTTGTTTAAATGGTTACATAATTTAAAAGCAAAACAATTTGTATAAATATATATATATGAATATATCTAAGAAGCCTTCATTTATGAATACTTAAACCGATCTAGGATAAAATAAGTCAAAAAATGAAATACATTCCTAGTATCCAGTTGTAATCTCTAAATTTAATTCCTTACTAAGAGAAATTAGGGTTCTTTGAACATAATGGTTTATTCCAGGATCTAGATCAAAAACTGTGTAAGGTGAGCCTACCATGCCACATTGTATGAGAAAGCAAGGTAAATCAGAGTATTGGGGCCATGAGAAAAGAAGGCAATACCTGACCCTTCTGATTATAAAGACAGAATAATTTAATTGTTTGCCAACTGCCGCTGGTACATGTTTTTACACATTTTTTTGATTATGTGTATCTTATTTACTAAAGCTTCTGAGAATGGATGATTTCATCTTTAACCCTTCCCTCTCAATCCATATTCCTCAATAATGTTCCAAGAAGGTAAGGAGTTAGCAAGTTTATTTTAACTCACACTAAACTATATCTTTCAACCTAGATCATGTTAGTAATTTTGAACTCCATTTACCTTGGTTTTTGGTTCATTTTCAATTGGCTAAAAGCATATTTATTGGACCCCTTCATATACTCTATCAGTATATTTTGACTTAGCCCCATGAATAAAATATTCTCAAGAAAGGCAGCTAATTATTCACCCATAATCCACCATATCAACAATAATGCAAAGCAGAGATATCTTTCAGTTGGGAGAGGCCACTTGACATCATGGCCCAAATTCTTTTCAAACTACTAGAACTGTCACCGTGGAGCCTCTTTCGTATATTAGCAACAGCTTAAATTTCAGAAACTGATTTGTGTATTTTAAAAGTTTTACTGTATTTAGTAGTAACAACAACAACAATAAAAATACACACATAAAGCAATTGTCAGTGGATAATTTAATTTCAAAACAAGCTCACTCAAGCATTCTTGGCCTGACCCCCTTCTTGCCTTCAGTCAGAGACTACCTCTAAATTTTACAGAAGGTGAAAGTCTAAACTGAATGTCCAGACTCAAAAGAGTGAGTAAAAATGAGAGAAAACAGTTTCCACTCATGCCCAAGTTCTACCTTTCAAGAAACAGCTTACTTGTCTGAGGACTGGCCTCTCACCTTCATGAATAACAACTCTTCCCTCTTCAGAGGACAATCCAGTGTACCTCAGAAGAATCAACTGAACCAGTGGCTTTCAGTAAGATAGGTTTAACTGAAAGCATCATTGGGCTTTGCATTGCCACTGAAAAGAAGATTCTTTCTATTCTAAGTCAGTAAACTTAGAAATTAAACCTACACTTGCTCTCATTCTAGTGGCAATGTTGACTTTCTGATCCTGGTAAACAGGGAAGATTAAAGAAATCCTACTCCTCTCTACCTGCCTCCCATTCTTTTGTGTTACAGAAAAAGGCTTAGGGCAAAGAAACATCTTTCCCCATATGACTTAGAGGAGGCTCAGTGATGCTCCACTTGTTTACCTATGGCAAGGCCAGATACAGATTCTGAAGAATTCTCATTCTTTGCCTCATAAATGATTATATGAACTATTTTGTGTCTACTAATCTATAGATAAACAACACAATTCTTATAAACCAAACCTTCCCCAGACTATTGGATTGGCCTGCCCTCACTCCAAGCCAGCATAAAACTCCAGAAAATAGGCTGATCTCAGGGCAAAATATTCTCTGATTTAGTGTTCTGCATTATCAACCTTTTTCACTCCACTTCCCCACACCCAGTTTTTTCTAGCTTTTGTTGACTCCCTATTAAAGAAAAGCCCTTTCCTACCTAACTTACAAGATGTAGAAATCCCCATATTGCAGAAATCCCCATACCCCTATTGCAATAGTCCCTTTCACCCTTCTTGCAATAATCCTTTTGAATAAAGTCTCTCCTTACCTAAATTTTAATTTGTTTTTTTATTTGACATCAGTAATAATATCTTATGCAAGAAACTTTTATTTTCCTTCCAGTATCCATTCTCCTCTTTTTCTATAGTAAAAGAACTTCTGATTTTCAACTGTGAAATATAATCCACATTTCCCAGATCCCTTACAACTAAATGTAGTCATAGAACAAAGTCTAGAAAATGAAATGTAAACAGAACTGGTATTCATCTTCGAGAAACTATGCATTAAAGGAAGTGTGTGTTTTTTTCATAACCTTTACTTCGTTCTGTTAATGGAACATGAACGTGATGTCTGCAAGTGAAGCAGCCATATTAGATAAGAGATCAGCCATGTGTTGAGGATGGTGAAACCAGACAGAATAAACCACCATTTTGGGGGGAGTTTTATCACTTGCAGTCAGATCTAATGCTAATTGAACTGTATCACTTAAAGTCTTCTTTTCTCCTCATAAATCTGCTACTAAAAAAGTTAAAAAAATAAAATTCAGACCCTTGCCACCTCAGGGTAAATCTCACTTATGAATAATTATTTTTATAACTACTCTTTTTCAAATCAAGCACAAACAATTGGAAGTAAAATTACTAGAAATAAACAGCGGACAGTCCCTAGAAATTAGTATAAATTATCTATTGATTTAAGTCTTTCTCTACAGACTTTCTTTATTACAGTGTAGTAAATAATTATAAATAATCAGAACACAGTGGAAACATGGCACAGCTAATGACTACCCTTTTGAAAAGATGCATATTCCTTGTTTATTAGCTTGGAACTAACAATGTCTTGGTTCAAAAGAGTATAATTCTGACACCCCCATCCATTAGGCAGCCTGCCTTTTCATCCATGATCAACTATGAGTACTAATTTATTACTCCCTAATTTAACCCAAGAAGTTATCCAAGTCACAGCAAAAATCAGGCGCAGCTGAGATGTCAAATGTAGTTTGTCGGAATGCAAACGTTAAAACCAGAAAAAGCTGCTGTAGCATTACATCTCAGTGAGTTCACTTTATTATAAGGCCACAAAAAATGACTGAAAGGAATCTGAACACCATTGATATCTTTCAACCTTTTATCTTGGAGCCAAAAGGCTCACTAAAATTCATGCATGGCTCTTTGGAAGGTACGTGCACTCAAACATACACACACATACATTTAAAAACCATTACCTTGAAAACTAGACAGTCTACGGATCTAGTTTTGCCTTTGGATATGTGTTCACAAATTCCACTGATATCAGAAGAAAGAATATGTAATTATTTTAGTGTGGAAATTCATCAACTGTCACAGTAAAATAAAAAGTATATAAATATTTCTATGCATGTACTATTATCAAATATACTCATATTTATTTAATGATATTAATTTTAATTCTATTTCCCTTTCAATCTAAAACTCTTATTTCTGAATTTAACATTAGTTCAAATTATAAATAAGGTTATGGCAATGTATATGAAATTAGAATAAGTTCATGATACTAATTATTTAGATAAAAACATATGAGTACATTTAATAATGTATGTCGTATATGTTGCTACATATCTTTAAGATATATATCTATTCCCAAGTTGAATGAGTGTCATATGTACTATTCATATGTCTATGACTAAAATAATATAAATTCAAGTTAAACTGTGATAGTAATTTCAGCATTCCTGATACGCATTGGTTCATTTAAAAATATATATCCCTAAGTGATTTTTGAGTGACATATAGTTGCTTGATAATTAGATTTTACTTTTTTTACTTTCATAAACAACTCTTCAACATCACATCAATTCTAATTTACAGTAAATCTCACCTAATTAGTACACCAGTGTGAACAGAAATATACCAATTAAGCCATTGTCCCAGTTATAAAAGTCCCATAAGAAAATATTAAACTAGGTGGTAAACATTTTTTCCTGCATTTTTAAAATTAAAAGCAGTATCATATTTAAGAATAAATCTGTCCTATTTTAATTCTTAGTACAAGAATAACAGAAGAATTAACTACAGAGAAATCCATATTTTAAAAAATGATAACTAAAATGCCAGTCATATAATAAATATGTGTTTATATGTATTTTGTAATTAGTACTCAGTCACCACAGATATAGATAAGATGAGCCATGTATGAATTATTTCAAAATAATTAAAATTTGGACCAATATTTGCATACAGAACAAATTAAGGAACAAAATAAAAACCTAAGTACACCTCAGCAATCTTCCATCTATGAAAAAGAGAATCCCAAACTCTGATTTGAATAAGAAAATATATGTCTATGTACTCAAAAATGATCTTTAATAGTTTCAGAATAAAACTGATTTATTCATTTTAATTATTTTCTGTATATTTATATCTACCTATCATCTATTATCTATCATCTATCTATTACCTATCACTTGTCTAAAATAAGTTTGACTTATTTAAAAAAAATTGGACATCATTGAATAAGAAACTTAGGCTTTTGAATTCCATTTCACATCAGATGTCTTAATAGGATCCAAGTTGTATTTGTCTATTTCAAAAAAAAAATATATATATATATACATATATATATACACACACATATATATATCCTCAAAACTATTTTGGCTTTTTTTTTAAACCAGGTTTACAGTAGTTAACTTGTTTGAGTCAGTTATCTTCTAACTACTTTATTTAGCAGTCTATCAGTAAGAGACCTTTTTTTTTTTGACACTGTGTAAACTCTATAATATTTACATGTTGTGCCGTTAGTCTTGATCTTTGCAATTGAGATTCGATGCTACAAACACATCTTGTTGCTTCTCTTCTAGGGTCTAACATAGGTGTTTTTGAAATTTAAATACACTATCTAATATCATTCTACATTGAAAGTATGATCTTTATAAACATATATCTTTATAAACTTTTGATGTTTTGAATATATTAACTATTTAAGTACAAACATCCAGATAGTTTCTTTTTGAGATACTCATTCTATAATTATGTTTTCAAAATTTCTTGCATTAATTAAATTTTTTTTCGGGTTCTTATAGAACATACAGGATTCATTAATTTAGACATTCAAAAAACATCCCGGCTTTGGTACTGTGGATAACAAACAAAAACACATAATATGTGGCCTGCTGTAAAATATTTCATATTCAAATATGGAGCCTAGATACCTCAATCTAAAAAAATTATAATGAATTAAGCCCTAAGAACTACACTGAAATAACGAATCAATTGTTATAAATGAAGAAAGAGAATGTGGTGATTAAGAGTTGAGATTCTAGAATTATACACCTAGAGTTTCATTCTGCTCTGCCTTGTACTAGTTATAGGATATAGTTTTCTCATTTGTGGAATAAGAATCACCTCACAAGGCTGTTTACCTTATAGCATTGTTGCAAAGTTTCAATAAATAAAAGAATGAATAATGCTTAGCACAGAGGCCTGTACATAAAAAAAAGCAGTCAATAATTTCCTTGGTGAAATCAAGAAAGGCTTCCTGGAAGTTTTAGTAGATAATCTTGGCTCTAGCACTTAGTACTATGCCTCAAATAAATTAATTAATGCATGCATGAAAGAATAAATAAATCTCCAATTGGGAGAGTAGTACTTCAGACTAAGACACTAGTTAAATCAAAAAAGATAGAGACATGAGAGAGTAGGTTCAAAGAAACAATTAGTCATTTCATGAGGCTGTACTACAACATAGGTGAAAAGATACATGTTCTAGGTATTCAGATACTTCCAGCTGTACTGTTCAGAAGAATATTGGCAGGATTTGGGCTCAATTTAGAAGACACCTGCAAGTCTTAAAGGAATAAGTTTATACATGAGTCCTAAGTCCAGGACATTCTGGATAAACCAAATAAAGCTACAGAATAATTGAGACAACATGGCTTCCTCAAATTTTGCCCTACCTTAATGCAGAAAACAAGGCTGACTGTAGACTGGAATAAGCTTCCTCACCTCCACACATCACTCAAATATCTCTCCCACTGAATACAGTATTCTATAATTATTAATCCATAAAAACTTAAACCTGAAATATGCCTCAGAAGTTATATAGTCCCAAACTACATTGCACAAAACTTTCAGTTATGGCTCCCTGTAATTTCTCTTCACTGTACTTACCACATTTTAAAGTTATATATCTGTATAATTACCTGATTAATCTTTGTTTCTCCCTTCTAGACTACAAGCATTATGAAAGTAACATGTTCTTTTTGCTCGCCATTATATCCCAGGAAACCAACATAGTACCAGGCACGCAGAAAGTGAATACTAATTGAATGATTGAATAAATGAATGAGTGTATTACAGGTCAGGAAACTGAGGTTAAATGAGTATCGGTATTTACTCAAGTTAACATAGTTAGAATTTGTACCTAGAAGCAGCTCTCTTTCTATTCTAGTGCTTTCTCCTACTTCTCATACATTAACACCTTTTAATCATATCCTCTCCCTGACAACTCTTTAGCAATGACAAGGACCAATTCAAAAGACATTATTATGTCTCTGAATAAGTGTGAATGAGTAGATCAACATGTTTTATCTATCTTAAAATGGACTCAGAAATTTAGAATTTGGGAATTTTCATAAAGGGAGATAGAAGATAAATGGTGAAAGGCAGTTTTAAACACCAGTTTGGCCCATTTCACAGTTTTTCCTATAACTATATCCAGGCTCTCTGACTTGTGATCATGAAAATAAAATATGTGAGCACTTTTCGCAAATAAAAATTAGAGCATGAGACTTCACATTTCTTCTTGATTCTTCCAGGGCAGGAGTTCTCTAAACATTAAAATGGAAAGATGTAAAGGGGAACAGAAAAGAGGAAGGGAAAGAGATCCTCGATAGTCTTCCTCTTGAAAATTGACAGATGTTATCATTTACACTATTCAGTAGCTGTGTGATATTTCTTGAGAAGATGACAATAAAGTATGAAATTAAAATGAGATGGGATAATAATGTTATTGTAATTCAAATGTCACTTTTATGAATATATTAACTTATGTACAAGAAGTTACTTATTATCCTTGTGTCCAAATAAGAATTCATATTTCATCTAAAGTTATTTGTTATTCTCTTCAACCACGATTCCATCTTGCAGATAGAAAACATTGTATTTTCTGAGGACACACAAAAGGAAAAACTGTCAAAAAAGGGAAAACTTCAATATGTTATGCTGGTATTTCTACCACAATATAAAAGCAGGTATTTTGTTTTTTTCAGCAATACTTCTCCCTAGATTATTCACTGAAATGAATGGACATTGATGCTATACATGACAAATGTTTATGCTTTCATAACAATGAAAGTTAAAACAAAACAAAACAAAATGGCTCATACTAAGGAAGACTTTAATCTTATTTAGTGTCTTGTTGCTATGTTGCATATAAAATATTGCTTAAATATTTTCTCAACTAATTTTTTGCATCAATTTAAAGCCTAATTTTCTTCATTTGAAGTCAATAGAAATGGCATTCAAAATCAAGCTACAGGCTGAAGACTGAAATGTATGTTTAGATATTGGAATATGGCATTATGGACTATATGTCTTACTATTTGTATAAGGAGTCATTCACTTCATTATAAAAATCAATGTATCCAAACACAAAATGTGCTTTAAATTTCTTTATAACAAGTTAATTAATATCAATTAAAATATCAATAGCCTATAATTTTAAAATATTGAATCAATATTTCTGTATTATACAAATTAACTATGATAACTTTCCCAATGATACCTACTTATAATTAAAATATTTAGTATAAATTTATAATCAATGAAGAAAACTTTAGAAAGTAATGTAGTCTATGTCTTTAAAAATAAATTAAAAATTAGATATAAATTTGGAAAAAAATCTCTAATATTATTTTAGTAATAGTAGGCATTTGTTAATTGTTTTCCAGCAAATTGTCCTTTCCTTTTCATTAGCATTATTTTTTGGGGGGGAAGAGGTTTTCTTTTATGCTTTAATTTTTTTAAAAAAATAGGCTTTATTTTTAGAACAATTTTCAATTCACAGCAAAACTGAGTGAAAAGTACGGTTTCCATATATTCTCCTTTCCCACATATTCTTAGCCCCCCACCCCTCTCAATTCAACACTGAACCTACACTAACACTTTATTATCACCCAAAGTTCATGGTTTACCCTGGGGTTCACTCTTGGTCTTGTACGGTCTAAGAGTTTTGACGAATGTGTAATGATATATCTACTATTTTAATAGCAAAATAGTTTCATTTTCCTAAAAATTCTGTTTGGCCTATTCATGCCTCCCTTCCCCAAACCCCTTATCTTTTTATTATCTCTATAACTTTGCCTTTTTAAAAATATAATATAGTTGGAATCATAAGATTTGTAGCTTTTTCAATAATATTTTTACTTTCCTTTGTGAAATTCACCTATCTTCATTTTCAGTCATTTGGTATAGAAAAAAGTTGACTTTTACCTCCTGCTCTAAAGCTCTCTCCTGATGACTTTTTTTTTTTTTTTTTTTTTTTTTTTTATGTTTTAAGTCAATGTGTCCTGGGCACAGTTTCACGCTATGACAGCATGGCTGCCTTCTCAGGGCTTTACTTAAATCATATCTTATTATTGAGGCTTCTCTGGACATTTCATCTAAAATTGTAAGTCATTCCTTATAACTCTTAGCTTTCCTTCTTCATCATTTTAAACTATAATTATCATTAACCAAAATATTACCTGTTTTACTTATTTTTATTTATTTATGTATGTATGTATTTATTTATTTACTGTTTTTAGTCTACATTCCTATATTAGAAAGTGAGTTCTATAGGATTTTTGTCTAGTTTACATATAACTATATCCCAAAGCCTATATTATTGCCTGGAACATAATATTTCCTTAGTAATAATGTATTGATTAAAGGGAAAGGAGAGAGAATGAGAGATGAGAAAGAAGAAAAAGAAAGCTCAATTCTTTCTTAGTCCTCTTCCTGTTGTCTAGAATATTGAGTGCCCAACTTTATTCATAACATGGCCATTTTATTTATGACATGTATTCAAATAACCTGTCAGATTTATTACTATCACTACTTGTGCTGCAATTTCTTTTTTTTCTTCCTGAGTTGGTAGTGTAGTTAACTTCAAACTGTATGGTTTCCTTTATAATCTGGGTTGTTCAGGTCAATTTCATAATTGCTTGAATCTTGAATATGTTGCCAGGACTATTTAAAGTTATGTGATCCATTTCCAGTGTGGGATAATGTTATATTTATCATGAGTACATTTTTATTTATTACATTTTCATTTGTTTCTAATCATTATCAATCATCCAATCTATAATAGCACTATAACTTTTTTCTATGCATATATAATAACTTTTAAACTAAAGATAGTTAAAAAACTTTTGTGATTCAGTACAAGTTGTGATTTAGCACAGTAAATTATAGCACGATAAAAAAACACATGGTTAGGGTTTATGAAATCTAGGTTTTATTATTTCATTATATTTCAATACTCTGATGAGCTGTGTCATTGTTGGTAATAGCTTCTGGATCTTATTCATCTTTAAAATGAACAGGCAGGATGAATAAATTCTAAGGGTCTCAAAATTCTATGATTCTACTAATACTTAGAATATTTGGCTTAGCCTCAGGATAACAAAAGTTGTGTGCATGAATAGCAGTTATATTCAAAACATTCTAATCACAACCATATTTGCAGAAACAACAAATACAACCTTATAAGAACATTTTGCTTAATATGGAAGAGATGTCCTCTTTGACAGAATAAACAAAATGACAGACTGAAGAGAAAAAGTAAGTATGTCAAAAATAATAGGTATTCCTCAAGTTTCTAAGAAATTTTCACCAGGTGGGTTATAAATCCACTCAGTTTGGAAGAATCATTTTTTTACTAGTTTCTAGACTCAGAGCTGTTTTGTGTAGAATGAGATTAGTATAACCCTAGAGCAGTAGTTCCCAACCCCAGGGTTGCAGACCGATATGATTTGTGGCCTGTTAGGAACCAGGCCACATAGCAGGAGGTGAGAAGCTGGTCAGCCAGCAAAGCTTCATCTGTATTTGCAGCCATTCCCCAGCTCTGCCATCATCGCCTCAGCTCTACCTCAGATCTTCAGGCATTAGATTCTCATAAGAGCACCAGTCCCTGGGTCCAAAGAGGTTGGCGACCGCTGTTCTAGAGCCTTCCCTAATGGCTAATTAATTTGGGAACCATTGTTGATAATCAATGCAGATACAATCAGAGAGAAGAAAAGTGACTTGTCAGTATGGTCTCTAGACCAGTAGTAAGAGCATCCTCTGTAAATTTATTAAAAATGCAGATTCTCAGATCTCATCTCAAACCTACTGAAATAAAAACTTTGTGGTAATGAAACAATACTCTAGAGTTCAACAACACAGTGATTCTAACATTAAACTTGAATTACAGACAGGCTATCACAGTGCACTGCATTAAGAAGATGAAGACGGAAGCTGCTTCATTGGTGTATTTCATATATATTTAGCCTAATTTATCTCAAATTTTATAGATTAGAAAACAAAATTTAGGTGATCTGTCAATCAGCAGGCAAGAAGTGAAATCTGCCTTAAAACAATTCAAATGTTGAACTACAATTCATTCCACTAAAAAAGCAAGATCACATGCACCCCGATGTTCATTCCAGCATTATTCATGGTGTTCAAGACATAAAAATGACCAAAATGTCCTTCCATAGATGATTGGATAAAGAAGATGTGGTATATATGTACAATGGAATATTGTAATTTCTCAGCTATGAGAAAAGATGAAATTGCCATTTGCGAAAACAGGAATGGATCTTGAGATAATTATGTTAAGCAAAATAAGTCAGACAGAAAAAGTTGAGAATCATATGATTTCACTCATATGTGAGATATAAAATCAAAAGCAACAAATTAACAAGATAAACAAACAAAAACTCATAGACACAGACAACAGTTTTGTGGTTACCAGAGGGAAAGGGGGAAGGAGAATGGGGTAAAGGGGGTCAAATATATGGTGATGGCAGGAAATTTGGCTTTGGGTGGTGACCACACAGTTCAATATACAGATGATGTATTATTGAATTCTACACTTGAAACCTATGTAATTTTATAAACCAATGTCACCCTAATAAATTTAATTTAAAAAAAATCAAGAATATTAAAATAATTCTTGGTTCAATAGCCTAAATCTTAGCTTTAAATGATGCATAGTTTTAAAGATGCTGACCCCAAGGAGATTTTAGAAAGAACAAAATGTACAATTATCCGTTAAAACCATAAAACAATATATAACATAGTTCTAAATGAAGTACTTTACTTCATTGAAAGGCTATAGTTACAAAGACATGTTTGGCAAATTTAATGAACCACCTGGGAAATCTTTTAAGACACATATATATATTGGATCATTAGGACTGGGATGGGGCCTAGGTTTTACATTTCTAACAAGCTCTCAAAGGATGGCCCTGAAGTAGTTCCATGGATCTTTGTGGAGAAAGGGTGTGGGGGTGGGATCTGAACCAGCAGCTACCTTTTATGTGAGTCTGAGAAATTCAGTAAATCTTTCTGGGCCCCATCTGTAAAATGGGGATGGAAAAAAAATGCTTATCCTACAATGACTGGAAGATTAAATAAGTTAATATGTGATATAATAAGTGCTTAGAACAGCAGCTGACACATAATAAGCATATAAGTTTTAGCTTTTAAAGCAGCGAATCCTAAAGAAAAAATAATTTTTTAATTAATAGACAGATGCTTTATTTTTTTATGGAATATAGTTCAACTCCTAGATCAAATTACATATTCTTAGTGCTTATATCTGCCTCCATCAAAGATAATATCAATAATTTCTACTGAAACATTTTTTTTTACCTGATAGTCTTTTTTCTTTTCTTTAATTCTATCTCATTAGTTACAGCCTGTCCACTTGGGGGTACTTTAAATAATTTCCTAAAGACAGAAGATTAAATTATGGACTATTAAATATATATACTAATTAGTCCAGTGATTAATTTCAAATTTAGTTGAGATAAGAAACCCTGAATCATAGTTAACTTCAGGGATTTGTGGTTGGAGATTCTCCTAATTTCTTAAATAGAAAAATGATTACTATTATACTTTACGAGCCTTTTAATCATGTAAATGGTTAAATTGGAAATTAAAGTTGGAAATTAGGGATTTGCCAGAATGACCAATAGCTTACCATTAGATTTGAACCTCTATCAAAAAATATTGGATAAAAATGTAAAATCATTTCTGACTGCTCCAAATATTAGGAGGATAGTTGTATATTTCTTTCTGTAAAAATACATAGGAGTCTCTAGAGATTTACTCACCCTCCTAAGATGTTGTCACTTAGAGTCCTTTAGGTATAGAATCATTACATTAATGAAATAACCTAAGGGAAAAAGTTCATCAAAGAGTAATTATATATCTGTGTATGTGGAGCCAGAGAGGATCAAAAGAGAAAGAGATCTAAACTATTCCAACTTCAGTTCATAGAATTATCTTTTTCCTTAAAAAATAAGAGCATCTACCATGGAAATGAAAAATAATGTAGTGAGGGTTTATTTTCTAATTAATATGCATGGGATTTACACAGTTAATTTACGTTCACATTTATAGGAATTACCTCTAACCTACATATTGACAGAAGAGGCTCTTTAATTTTATGAGTCTAAGAAACCTATCTAAGTGCCTAATTTTTTTCTCCATTGCCTTTAATTAAAATAACTCCAGGATCATCTACCTGATAATTTGGATAAATTTTTTTTTTTAACAGGAAGCAAGTTTGCTCACTGAACATATTTGCTAAGCTTGCCTAACGACAACTTTAGATTCATGAAAATTAAAATGAGCACATTCTCAGTGGGCAACAAGCCCACTCATAGGCAGTCAGAACACCTGCCTGCTTGCCTTCTCCCTGGTCAAACCAGAGAGCTGTGGGACTTTGGGTAAATCATCTAATGCCCTAGCCTTAGTTTTCACACCTAAAAAATAAGGAAGTAAGCTAATCTCCAAGATGCTGCCAAGCAGATATTTCATGAAACATCATAGCAACCCTGAAAAAATTTTAGGGATTCTCCTGGAGATCATTTTAATAGCTTTCAGTGTCTATAAAGATGTAACTCCCAACTATGGAGCTTTTGGGAAAAAAAAAAAAAAAAAAAAACGTATATCATTACCTGCCTCTGATACTTTAAAATATTTAAGAATAATTGGACAATCCTCCTCCCCCAAAATAAGATGGTTTCAATCAACTTTTTTCCCCATCTTTCTAGAAATCTAGAGACGTTTCACTAGATACAAGCTCAAAGTTACAGCCTGCCCCAGTAAGAGAATATGCCACACTTACATGTTTAAAATTATATTTTCTCAGATATACTAAATTATCCATTGTAATGTTTATTATATATTTATGGTGACAGTGATAATGATGATTTTATATAAACATTCTATTTGCCAGATTCTGCCTCTTATTTTTCCTCTTTCTTTGCCTCCTTCCCGCACTTCTCTCTTTTCTTCTTTCCTTTCTTTCTTCATTTGTGCAGGACTAAGCTCGGCACAGTCAAGGACATAGGCAAGGCAGAAATAAGTAAATAATTGCAACAATCGATAATGTATTTTCATTTAACAACTTTATGCAAGTCTCATAAGAGTACAAAACAGGTAGGAACTCACTTCACTTAGGTGAGGTAGGGAGGACTCCGAAAACTTTACCAAGGAAGTTTAACTGTCTTAGCCTTAAAGAATAACCGAACCAGTCATATTAGTCAGCTGGGGCTGCCTTTAAAAAATACCATAGACTGGTAGGCCTAAACAGGAATTTATTTTCTCACAGTTCTAGAGGCTGGGGAATTGTAAGATCATGGTGCCGACAAGGTGTTTCATTTTGAAGTCTTTTCTCTTGGCTTTTAGGCAACTGCCATCTTACTGTGAGTTCCCAGGACTTTTTATGTGTCACAGATAAGAGTGAGCTGTTATCTTCTTATAAGGACACTAATCCTATCAATCAGGACCTTATCCTTATGACCTCATTTAACCTTAATTAGCTCCTTGTAGGCCTCATCTCCAAATACAGACCTACTGGTACTTAGAACTTCAAAATACAAATTTTGGGAGGATGCTAACATCCAGTCCTTAACAACAATGAAGAAGAAGATAAACTCTGAATTAGTCCAAGTGTGCGGTGGAGGGGGAAAGGCTCTATGTTATAAGTAATATGTATGCAAATGTCAGGAAAAAGGAAAGTAGCGACTAGCCTGAAAGACCCTCCACAGAAGGGTGGAGGGCTTCCTCAAATAGTGAGGCATGAAACAGGACTGTTAGGATCCTTGGCAAATTCCAACAAATTTCTGTCTGGTCCATGTTTTCTCTCTACCAACTGGCAAAAAGTCTTTCTGACTCAATGTGCTCTACTTCTTATTAACAACACATTGTGAGAAGGAACTGCATTTGAAGATTTCTGGCTAAACCAGATATTATCTATTTATTACATATACTTTTTTTCTAAAAGAAATATATCTACAAAACTATGCTGCCATATAACTTTAATTTATCTAGCAAAGTTTTATTTAATATAGAAAACATAATTGTCAAGTGAAATGCAATTATGGTCTTTCCTCAAGTCCAATCCATAATGAACACATTAGTGATGAGTTCTTTTTCTTTGCTGGATTCAGTGTACAGTTTCCTCAAATTCTTATTACTGGTGAGTCCTTAATTTTATGTTAGATATTTAGAAGCCTTATACCTACAACAAAAGTTCCTTAAAAATTAGAGACTCAAATGTTAAACAGTTATGAAGTGTAACTATTTCACATTATATACTTTCTCTTAGTAAACTTTTTAATTTGACTTTTCCTAGGTTTATAGAAGAAAATATTTGCAAGTCCTATTAACACTTATCAATAGTTTACAATTGTGTAAAGGCAAGATTATCTTGTGACCATTGTATTTTCATGATGTCAGAGATTCATTATTTTAAATGCAAGCTATATTTACATATAAAAACCTAATGAAATATGAGAACATTCCAACACTCCATTATATTGGTAATGTACTTTTCTACCTAGAAAGATGCTTGTAAAACAGTGAAGCTTATTTAGACCATTACTTATAAATCTGCATTTTTGTAAAACCACAGCTTGATTAGATCACATTTATAAACCTTTTCAGTAAATATTCTCAACTTAATGCTCTGGTTTCTTAATGAGCTTCTTAGAATAGAAACGGTTAGATAATTAGCATGCTGTTGTTCAACCAACACAGGTTCTAGTGTTTCTGGGAAGATGAACATGTAGCTTCGAAACAGAAAGAAAATCACAGAAGCAATTCATTCATCTTTTTTCAAGATGAACAATATAATAAATTTTGAACAACATAATAAGTTTAACTATATAATGAATTTTGCAGAATTTGTTGCTGAAAAGATAGTAACAAGTAACAAGGCATCCAGGTATAAAATTTATGACTTCTTTCTTCCCATTTTCTTACTATTTAATAATTAATAGTGTCACTTCTCGCTTAAATAAAAGATCAGACATGGTTTCATATAATTTAAAATAGTATGATGCCTTAGTCTTATACTCTGCTAGTGCTTAAAAATAGGGAAAACTGACTTAAAACATAAGCACACAAATTCAGTATTACAAATTACATAACACTTATGAAAGAAAATATCAGAGAGTTATGTTACAGAAGAAAATAGCAAGAGAGAACTCTTTTATAGGTGACTGTGAAGACAAAGTCTAAGATTTCGGAATTTAATAGGTACATCCAGGGAAAAAATGGGAAACAGCAGGCCAGGCACAGGGAGCAACTTGTGCAAAGGCCCTGAGATGAGTCACAAATGAGGTTCCTGATCTTTCTCTCTCAATGAAACATTTAATGAGCACAGATGCTTTACATACACCTATGTTTTCATAATGTGAATTGGCAGTAACTGGACTGATTAATTATGAACTCGATTTTCATTATGAAAGTATGTTGTGACCCTCATCTACAACAACTGAAAGCCTGAGACAGAATTTATTAGGCTGGCATCACAGTTATTTTGTCTGGGTGGTTTGTTGTTTGTTTATCGGTGACATGAATTTTAAGAAAAGAGGGGCTGATATAATGCTGCCGCAGTTGTGAGAAGAAAAGAAAAGCCATTACACTTGAGCAAAAGCTAAATCTAATCAAAGGCTGTATTTTCTCTGTGGTAATTAAATTGTCTGGCTCTACATTTTAGCTACAGAACACCTTTATTTCTAAAATTCCTCCAGAAAATAGTTTGCCATTGAAAGTCTGAAATTTATTGGCTGTTTTCTAATACTATTTTCCCCATTAAAACCATTACTTCTGGAAGTAATTTTTAATAACGCAAGGTTTCTCAGAAAGACAAATATATGTATTTAGTATTGGGACTCAATATTGGAGCTATTCTCTCTGACAAAAAACTCAGCAGAATAGTACAGGAAACAAGATGCCTCCCTAACAAACTGTTTCCTCCTAGCTGGATATTCAGACTTCTTCCAAAATATCTATACTATAAGCATTTAATTATCAGATTTTAGTTAAGTGCCTATCACTCACTCCATGTACATAATCATCCATTTAGCTTAGGATCTGTTTCTTGAATGGCTATCTGTGCTTCCCTTTCCTATATTTTATTCCTGTCCTATCAAAACTGAAGAAAGTTTTCCCTCAGCCTTTACACACTTATAATACATATCCACCTGTAAGTTCAAGTGATTGTACTGTATAACTCCAGGAATTATTCTTTCCTCATACTCAGAATTCTATATTTCTCATCTAGGTTTTTTCCCCCCTACTTTTTACCACAAAACTCTATAAATGACTCAACAACTGTTCAGATTCACTTTATTCAAGTTAATGTTTTCAGTACTTTTACATTTTTAAAAACCACAATGACCTTCTTTCAAAAAGGATTTGGAAAGTTTATTTTTCTTCTGACTATGCCTAAACATTTAAAAATTAATGAAAGCAAACAAACTATAGAACACAATTATTAAACAGTAATGTCTCCATGGGAATTACTATTTCATCCATTGTAACTTTTGTTAAAATCAAAAACAGAGACAAACCTTGAAAATTCCCCGAGTGGACAAAACCAGTTTAGTCATACAAACAATGCTTAAGTTAGCTTATTTTGTAGGACTGGCTTGAGCTAGGTCATTTCTTGGTCATGCTTCTGGAAATCACAAACAAAACTTGAACCGTTTTCCAAGGTTGATATGTAGTAACCACTGAAAATTCTAATATTTATAACCAATCATTATGAAGAATAAACAGTCAGTCACTGTTTTCTCTCTATATAAGCTGCTTTATAATAATATACCCCTGAGCCTCATTGCATGTCTTGGTTTGTTTGCTCCTGGTTTGCAAACTGTTTTTTCGGTATATGCACAATAAACATTTATTAATTACTACCTTGGTGATTCATTAGTTTTAATTCCATTTTTCCTGAGCTTTTGATATTTTGAAAAGTATCATTTAAAGAAAACTAATGTTAGGAATGGTATCAATGTTGGCAAGAAATATGTGTTTAGAATCACATATAGTGTACCCAAAGTAACATGACTAAATTGATAAAAACAAGCAAAGTGTTGGATTTATATGCCTTAAAAATATCATAATTCACAAAGGTAAATAGTTAATGCAGCATAACTCCCAAAATGAGTTGAATGAATGAATGAATGGCTGTAAATGAATGTCAAAACTTCACCTCATGATTTTTTTATATACAGCAAATTCCAGCATTCTCCCAACTACCTTGATATGCAAAAGAAATTATTCTGTGCAGGTGCCTGAATTGTAAAATGTACAGTTTTAAATTAATGAAATTGCATTATCTAAATGTGAATATTAAATGCAATAACACATCTAATTTTTTAAGCTTTCCTATTTATATTATTTATATAAATCTCCATTAACATTTATATTTTAGGACATATACATAGATTAATGGTGACTTTGGATTAAAATACTTTGTTTCAAATAGTATTTTAATAATTCATTTGTTTATTTGTGCTTAAATGTGAAAATTTAAACAAAAATCTTTTATCTGCTGCCTGAAAGAATACAGTCATATTTTCTATATCTTATCAAGGATTTCTTGTTTGGCATTTATTCAAGTAAAATTATACTACTTGTAAGAGTGTAAATCTTTTACTGCAGGAATCAAGTGAAGATTTAGGAATACTTCTGTTAATTGATTAGTGTGTAAATTTTCCTTGAATACTTTATATTAATTAATGAATCCCCAGCCACCTTCTTACTCCTTGTAATAAAAATTTCTGTTTAGATAAAGTTGTGTTCTTTTCTGAATGCCAACTTTAGCTCAGTGGCTACATTTCTCAAAGTCAGAATTTCTCCTTCTCAATGTCTTCCATTATGTTTTTTTTCCTTAGAATTTGAAAAGAAATTATTAAATTTTTAAATATAATTATTACTCGAAACTTTCTTACACAAGTATTTAATATATTGTAAAATTGTGGAATCCACAAACTTCAAAACTGCTACCATTTTGATAGCAAGCTTTAACCCAAGCCAATCTTAAGTTTAAACGACTATTGCTGTTTATTTGTAAAAAAAAATAGAACTGTTCTCCTTTCTTTCTAATAGCCATGAAAGTATTTTCAGTTATCCCTTCCACCTATTATCTCTGTTTCCCTCACTCTCACATTTGCTTTTAATAACCAAAATAATGAATTAGAATTTTTTCCTTTAAGTTCTGATTCAAAGTATATTGTTCTTTATGTATGACTAAATATCTTGCTAATACTTTCGCAAGGCCTAAAGTCCAGTTTATAGTACTTTTCTTTTCTCTGTGGAACACATTTCTTTACACTTCAAATACAAGTCTTATATGATCAATTTTCCAATTAAGGTTGAAAAAAACACCAAATAATTAGAAATGATGTTTGATGTTTCAAGGTGAACTTGAACTTCATTTCATTTTAAATGTTCTTAAAAATGCTTTAGTTTATGAAAACCTTGGGTAAATGGAAATATGAGCAGATCAGATAATAAAGCAAAGACTCACTTTATGTCACTTCACTATATGAAAATCCTCAATATAGAATCTAGGTATATGAATAGCTAATTGAATTACTTAGAAAATTCAGTGAAATTTGGGTTGACTCGTTTAATAGTTAGCTTTCTAGTTTTGTCCAGCTTTATTTCCACATTAAATTGAATAAAAATAAATGTAACCTAATATAAAATCTCATATTAAAATGTGTATTTATATAGAGCAGAAACTTGTAAAGATGATCACTAAATTACTTAATTATACTTCCTGATGTTATTATATTTTTCTCATTTAGAAAAATAATACATTTGTGTATAAAAGTAAAATTCAGATTTCCTTTTAAACATCTCAAAAAAGTCCATAATACTAGGTAAATATTTTAAGATTTTTAATATAAACATAATTTTAAGGCAAAATAAAATTTTATAAAGTCTTGCAAAGGTTGTTTAGTTTTAATTTTTCTTTTCTCCTAAAGTACTACTTATTTTGGGGGAGGGGTGGTATTTTTTTAATTTAATTTAATTTAATTATTTAATTTTCTAACTTTATAACTGCAAAGTTGTAATAAATTTAAAGTGTACAATGTGATAATTTGATACACAGATATATTGCAAAAGATTCCTAAATTGAGTTGACACATTCATTAACTGAGAGGTGGTATTTTATAATGGTTACAAGTAAAAACTCTTAAGATTAGATCTGAAACCCACTACCTCCATTAGCACTACCACCATTATCTACTAGCTAACAGATATCTGGAAGTTATTTAATCTCAGTCTGTTTTGGTAAAGTGGGGATTATGACAGTATCTTTCTCTTGGTGGTGTGAGAATTGAGTAATGTAAGAATAACAGCTATATGTCTGACACACTAAGTGTAAGTATTTATTATTATCAAACTATCCAGATTATTTGATCATATAGGTTGTGAAGGAAAGACCATCAGACTTACTCTGCTCTGACTTATTATTTTCCTCTATGACACAAGCCTCTGATGCTTCCAGAGTCCAGTTTAACCCACCAGTTCCCCTTTTCAGATAAAGAGATCTTAAATGCTTTTATAAAAAAAAGGGGAAACTGGGTCCTTGTTTGAGTTCAGAAAGTTTAACCAGTGAAGGGGAATTTTGGACTGTTTCTTCTGCTCCAAAACTTTCCCAATTCATGTTTTAAAAAAGGACTAAGGAGTGAGAAAAATTTTAAAAGCTTTGGTTCAGAGAATAAACAATATCACTAAGTCCAGAGAATGCTTTGTCTGAGAAATCCATTAATAGATATTACTTTGCATATAATATAGGCCTCATGAGTTGATTTATTCTTAGTGGAGGGATGCCATACTCACATGCTTAGAGATGTCTGAGATCTTTAGGTGACCTTGAAAATGATCAAAGGAAAAAAAATGTAACTAATTTTGCTAATACCTCCATATTTATCCCTGTTTATTCTTTGAGTTGGAAGTGTGATCTGTTCTCTTGGTTCGACTTGGGGCAAATTCTGGCTCTTGGCTTAAAAACTTTTATTCTAATCCTTCTTTTGGTATTTGTCTGTGTTGCAGGATCAAATGTGACCTCCAGAGTTTTAAGTGCTGCTGCACAGCAAGTGTCCTGTAAAATGGTTGAATAATCAATCTTTTCACAAAAAGAACAGGAATGTAGAACATTCACCCTCAGAAAATCTATCTATGACCATGACAAATCAAACAACTAGGTAGACCTGGATTGATCATATCCCTGGATAATAATGGTTTATCATCAGCCAGTTTAGGCTGAAGAATGAGCAACAAGAGGGATGAAGAACTGAAACAACATAATTTCCTGTGCTGGTGGAAAACACTTCTAAAACTAGCCATCCTCTCCTGGTTCTACGTAAAACAATACAGAGGCTAGGTCTACTTTTTTGTCCTTCTACTAAATACTGGAATCAATTTAACTCATTGTAGAGGCTGGCTCCATAAATACTTATTCCTTGGTAATAAAACAGATTGCTCATCAAGAATTACTTCAAGACCTTTACCATTTTGTGCCTACCAATCCTAAACTATTAATGTCACAATTCTGCCCAATCTTAACTAATTATTCATTTTGCAAAACCTACCTTAAAATCACCCAGCCCAGACACTAAAGCTTCAAAATATTCTTTCTGATTTTTCTATTTGGAGTACGTCCTGAGAATCTATGAAAGTAATGTTCTCCCTTATTAAACTAAATTTAATCACCTTGGCTTTGCTTAATCAGCAAATTTCTTAGTAATTTTTAGAAAATCTACAATAAGTAATATCTATTAATAACAGGTAACTGCAAGTAAAAAGAGGTCTATCAGAAATTTTATCCTAATTATGGCTCATTATAACCAAAAAAAAGTCAAGCCACAGGAAAACTCAGTTCTTTTTTCTCTCTGAACTTAGCATGTAACCTATTTTTAGCTTTATAAATTTGTGTCGAAATTTTACATCTGTGTTAAAGTTCAGTTTCTGTGTGTGAAGTAGCCTTTTTTCTTAAGAGCACACAATAAAACCAAATAATGACAACAACAACAAAACTAAGAAAAATGAGAAACTTCTAACTTTGCTTAAACTTACTAAAGGATCTCATTTTGAAATTAGCAGTAATCCAAAATTGGGATTTCAAATCTTACATTCGTTCTCAATTCTTTCAAGTCTTATAATTTATTTTGGTAATAGTATCTTTATTTATGTAATATATTATTTTATTAGAATTTACTCTGGACTAGAAAATTCATAATTATTAGGGTATCTAATTTTATTTTAAATTTTATGTTTTAAAGTTTCATAGAATAACATTCAGGAATTTAGGGCTATTTTGAATAATAAATTTTCATAGTATTTTTATGGTCCTTATCATTTCTTACTCTGTTTTAATTCCTCAATTATTCATAAGATTGAAGATTATTTTATTTCAAATAATAATTGTTTTTTCTTACTTAGTATAAATTCATTGTATTTTAGTGTATTTCATTCCTTAAATGTAGTGAAACACGGAAAAGAATGTGTCCTTTTCACAACTTAGGAAATGCAAAATTTTTGAGATTATGATTTGTTTCTTCTTAAATGAAAAATGGAAAAAAGGAAATTGTTTTAAGGAATTGAAATCATACATCTTTAACAGATGGATGATATAAAAATATAAAATAAAACTCTTTACACTGTGAATTTTCTTCTTTAATAGTACACATTAAATAACTTACCATTCACACTGGTTCTGGTAAGTAAACTTTGTGGAAAACTCTCTCCTCACAGATCTAATATATTGCTTATTTTGTGCAATGATTTGGCCATTCATATACATTATAAATTTGATTTTCTCAACAAATTAATTCTTGCTGATGTAGTTAGCATCTTAACTGTTTTACAGAAAACTAAAACTTAGATGTCATTTTTAAATATGATATATGCAAATTTATTTTTGTCTTCTACCCAAGAGATCATTAAATACCTTTAGTTGATGTAATTGTTATAATTTTAAATTTAAAAGATGTTTATCTTTCTATAGGTATAACACTCTATAGAATTGAATCTTAAATGGCAAATGTTCTTATATTTAAATATAAATACTGAGTGACCCCTAAAGTGTAAAGACAGCATGAATAGTGTTCTTGGCATTGCCAATGTAGATGACTGAAATTTAAATACTACGATGCCAAAAATAAAATAATTTGATTTTTTCTAGGGGCTAAAATAACTTTTTAAAATACAGTTATATGTTATTTCTGATTGATTCTCTATTTCTGAAAAAATAAATAAATAAAAAGAGAAATGTGGAACTATAGTAATCACCAAAAGCCCAAGAGTGTAACTTGAAACCAAATCAATACTTAATTTTAAAACATTGACAAGGAAAGTTTTAGAAATATAACATAAATTTGTTATACTAGTCCCTGCAAAAAAAACATACATAGATGTTCTTTTATTCGCTTAGGATTGATTTTATCTGATTTTAGTACTTCTTCCTTTTATATAATTAAAATCACCACAAACCATTAACTCATTATATCTTCACTCGTATAAAACACCAGCACAAGATCTTGTGAGCCATGTATATATTAAATGTATTGCAGGGTTCAACATTTTGGTACCTTTCTAGAACTGGGTCACTTTAGTATATTGTTAAACTTGACTTACTGTAAACAATTAATTGTAAGTGCAATTTACTGATATGCTCAAGTTGTAGAAGTAGTATGGCCTGGCTTCCATCATATACACATATAAACAGTTCTAAATTATCTGTTTATTATTTAGAATTACTTGGTGTTTCATATGATACGGAACTTCATCTATAGAAGACAGAAATGAGCTAAGACTTAAATACCAAGTTTTTGCACTTATAATCATACTGTATGCTTTTATTAGACTGTCGGAGCTGTCATAACAAAATACTACAGACTGGATGACTCAAACAACAGAATTCATTTTTCTCACAGTTCTAGAGGCTAGAAGTTCATGATCAAAGTGCCAGAAAATTCTGTTTCTGGTAAAGGCTCTCTTCCTGGCCTACAGATGGTCACTTACTGTGTCCTCACATGGCCTTTCCTCTGTATGCCTGTGGAGAGAGCTTCAGCGTCTCTCCCTCTTTTATAAGGACACTGATATCATTAGACCAGAGCCCCATTCTCATGCCCTTATCCAATCCATTGCCTCCCAAAGGTCCCAACTCCAAATATGATCACAGTAGGGGGTCAGGGCTTTAACATATGAATCTGGGTTGGACACAATTCATTCCATTACAGTGCTTAAGTACAACTTAGGCACTTGGCTGTACCTTTGTCCTCTCCCATAAAACATTCTAAAGAATGAAAATCAGTAGAAGGCATCTTTGTAGCTGAGTTTCAGCAAAAATAACAATAAACAAAATTAAAACTCAGGATTCATCAAAATGAAAAACGGCCACACAATAAACATATACTGAAGAATTCTCCAGCAGGAAAACAATTTCAAGTCGCAAAAATTCTCTCAACATATACCATAAAATACCAAACATGAAGAAAACAAAAAACACTTTAGCAATAATTGTTAAATGGCAAATTTTAAATGTAATAACTGTATCAAACTAAATTTGGTACTTTAAAAATCCAAATTAGTAATCCCTTATTTCTACTTCAGGGTGAAAGTTGGAACTAAAAAAAAAAATAAACTTAAGTAGACTTAATTCACCAGAATTCCAGGACAGGTTTGAGGAATATTTTTCATGTTCAAGAACTAATAAGAAAAATATAGATTACAAAGAAATCTTAAAGAGAAAGATATATATTTAATCCAGAATGATAAACAACATAGTCAAAAGCTTTGTTTCAGATTGTTCCAGAAACAGCAAAATGCTTACTTCAAACATGGCAAAGAACTGGCAGTATTAAGTAAATAGTCATAGGAAGTAGAGATTGAAGGCACTGTTAATATGGGGTCCCATTAAACTAAATGATAGATGGAAATTAGAAATGACTACAGTTTTACAGTCAGTTTTCATTCTGTTTTTGTGTTAATTGATTCATTGAGGGTTAACAATATTATATTGCTATCATAAATATAGGTTAGATCTTTATATGTGTTTCAATAGCCATCAATCCAACCATCCATCCATTTCTCTATCTTTTATCTATTCCTAAGAGTCACACCTAAAATGCCATGCTGACTCTGCAACTCTGATAAGCCCCATTGATCACAATAGGACAACAATCAGCAGAAATGAGTTACTCTAAAGGAAACTAAAGACACACTTGGGCTACTCAACAATTCTCAATAAAGTGTGCTTACAAAAACTATACAGCTAAATCAAGAAAGAAGAACACTTATCAAAAATTTTATTAGTTTGATGAAAAAATTTTGTGTAATATGATGAATTAAATGACATAGCTGCTATTTTAATCCCCCCCCCCACCCTCTATCCAGACAATTCAATTACACTCTAAAAAATTCAGAAGCTGTACGGTAAGAATCCTCCACGGTCTTTATGAGTGTGACCTTCAAAATTAAAATGCTAAATTGGAAAAAATGCTATTTGCATAAATATTGCATTCTTGCTATTTTATAAGAAACTCAGCTATAGGCAATATCTTATGCTATAACAGTAACCTGACAACTATAAAATAGAAGAAAATAGCATTTAAGTTCCATGAACTACTCACATTTGGAAGATACTAAAAACAGCCTAGGTCTGTGAACATGGCAGCTATATAACTTTCTGCTAATGAGGCTATAACTGAAAAGCTTTTAATGTGAGATTTTTGCTAGCTGAATCTTTACCAAGGCAAACTAAAGTGTCACATCTTATTATTCAATAAAGTAGTAAAATATTATGTACTAATATATATGCACACATATATTTTTACATCTATATTATAATATTATGAATATATTTATATTTACTTACATAGTAATTTTACCTAATTATTACTCATTTTATTGGTGAAGCAATAATACATAAAGTCAAATGAATCCACATCTCGATAAATACTAGAAATATTTAAGAGGCAAGCCACTTCAGCAGCAGACCCACTATATAAAATATTTTTAAAAGAAAATTTTGCTATGTCTGCTGAATGGCAATTGCTTTCAATCAAAACAAAGTGAATAGATGAGGGGGAAAAGGTACATAAGCAACCACTCTTTCATCCTTTCTTGTTTTTTTGTGCCGTGCATACCATTGCTTGTACCTCTTTTTTTATTTTTTGTCATTTTGTTAAAACAATTCACTATACAATCAAAATATAGCTTTTATGTTCTGTTTTCACAAATCTTTATGCTTTATTAATGGAGAAACTCTTTCCTCATGAATGAAATAACCAGCATGTTTCATGACTTTTCTGTTAAATCACAGATAACAAACAGTCATTGGGTCACCATCTCAATTTGCTAAGAATGTCATGTTCAAAATATTAATCAAAATTGTGAACTTGATGCAGTGTTAAGTCATCTGCTCCCTTAATTCAGTTCTGCTTCAAGGTGGCATTTCTGTAATGGGACATGAGAGAATGGTTAGTTTTCTCTATTTTTCTGGTTTCTGTTCTTCCTCTTACCCCCACTCCTTGAAAATCTTTGTCTGACTGAGCCCTCTGGTAGAGAGGCGGGGTGTGGAGAGGAGCACAATGAAATAGAAAAAAGTAAAAGAAAAAAAAAAAAAACTCTTACGGGACTATTTTTTTGTTAGTTTACCCTCTCTAGATTCAGCATATGATTGTAAGTCAACAGAGAATGGTGCTATATGAATAAAAATTGTAAGTTAATTTTAAAAACCAGAAATGTTTTTTTTTTTAATGATAAATTTTATTTTAAGTTACAACATATACGTGTTTAATGACTTTGAGATTTGTGACCATGCTCCCAGAATTGATGTTTGGGTCCTTCCTGCCTTTCTCCCTGCCTTTCTTCTTTGCTTCCATTGTTCCTTTCTATAAACCATATTCATATGCTTCTATTTTTGTCTTGGGAGTTTAGTCTCTTCCAGGGAGAATTTACAAAAAGCAGAATATTTGTGCTTTTTGTTTTTATTCCATGCTAGGCTGAATATCACCTCCCTCAATGATATCCATATCCTAATCTCCAGAACCTAAGAATGTTGTCTTACATGGCAAAGATGATTTTGCAGCTGTGACTAAATTAAGGATCTTGAGATTGAGAGATAATCTCGGTTTATCTGACTGGGCCCAATATAATTACAAGGCAGGAAGTTCAGAATCAGAGAAGGAGATGTGGCGATCAAAGCAGAAGTGGAAGAGGTGAAGATGGAAGAGGACCATAAGCCACAGATTATGGTAACCTTTAAATCTTGGAAAGGGCAAGTAGATTCTACCCTTGAGCCTTTTGAAGGAACCTGACCCTGCTGACAATTTGATTTTAACCCACCGTGACTGATTAGGAACTTCTGACCTCCAGAAATGTAAAATAATAAATTTATGTTGTTTAAAGCTACTACTTTTTGTAATATAGTACAACAACAGTAGTAAATTAAAACCTTCCTCTCCTCCAATCTCTTTTACTAGTATTACATCCACAACTAATTTTATAGAACTTTTTAGGAGCTTTGAATTTCTATTTCTCATATTATTCCATTTAATTTTGCAAAAGCATGAATACTTCTTTTTGCCCTTGTATCTAATTGTTTAACATACTATTAAATTAAATGCCCTACTAACAAAAATAATTAAATTGTCATTTGTAAACAAATACATCTACCTTTTGTAAGCATAATTAGTAGACAGAAAAAGTTCTGGGCAGAGTTATTTGGGGGCAGCATCACTCAGTATGTTTTTTAAAAGATATGGAGTTGAGATATTCTTCATTCATACAAAGGATAGTTTAAATAGAGGTTTGTTATAAGACTTTTTGCTATAAACACATAATAAGAGAAATTCAAAGTTGTTTATTTATATTTTTTCTTACTTTTCTTCTTAATGTCCAAAGACAATAAATTCAATCTGTACCATATCCAATCTATTCTCCACACTACAGCCAAAACTATATTTGGTTTTATGTAATTCCTATCTTTAAATTCAATTAGTCTGTTTGCAGATAAGGACTGGATTTCTTGGCATAGGCATACACAATTTTTTAAGATGTGGTTCTTCCCTTACAATTAGCCTATCTCCAGTGTACCAAACCCCACCCCTTTGCCACCACCATATGATTCAGCCTTAGTGAATTTCTTGAGCTTCCAAGAATGCCTTGGCTTATCTTAAAGCCTTTTTAATCTATACATTCCTATGGTTAAGGTCCCACACTTTAAAATTCAACATAGAAATCACATTCAGGGAACGTTTCTCATTACCTCTCTAGAACTGTTAACAAGTCTAGACTTTATATTCGTCTCCATCATTGTCTATTAACTTAGTATTCCTGAACTTCCTCTCATGTTCAAGGAAGCAGAGATTTTCTGAGGCTGGGAGTTGTGTTTTGTTTATATTTTCCCTCAGAGGCTATCCAAGTGCCTACCACGCAACATTCTTCAGGAAATTTGTGACTATAAATATGTTTAGATGTATTTAACCTATATATTTGACAAAATTCATTCAAATATGTTAACCTAAGTAATTATGCACACGTTTAAGAAGGTTTTTTGATTAAAATAAACATTATAGCTATGGAAATTATAAAAATATATAGCTTTTCAATACAAGTTTATTTGATTTTTA
The DNA here is from genome assembly GCF_014176215.1 of Rousettus aegyptiacus. Lineage (NCBI taxonomy): Eukaryota > Metazoa > Chordata > Mammalia > Chiroptera > Pteropodidae > Rousettus > Rousettus aegyptiacus. The sequence continues at coordinate 49,190,270 of NW_023416284.1, forward strand.
CCATCTCACATTTTTTCCATATAAAGAAAATTATTTTTTTAAATTGATTCCTCCTGAATCAATATTTAATTAATTTGTATTACCTGTACAAGTAAATGCTCACTTTTTATCTGTAGTTATACAGAACTTAATATATAGATCATTGGACAATTTTTAAAAATTAGAGGTAGTAATTTCTTTGCCTAAAAAATAATTACTTGTCAAAATATGTTATATACTCAATGCAGGTAAGCATTACAGACAAAGCATTCCCAATCCTGGGTTTTCAAAGCTCTTTTTGTCCAGATTAGATTTATTTCATCTTATGACATAATTAGCCAAATTCAAAGTTCTCAGGGCATAAGATAGCAAATTGTTAAAAAAGCAATGACAAAAATAACTTATCTTGATCTTGAGAACTCTATGTGTACATGCCCTGCTCCTGAGATAGGTATATTAACTATGTGAACAAATAGTCTTTCCATAATGCAAATATAACTACTGGATCCAAAAATATTTTTTATCAATTTGAATTCCCATTGTGGCCTTATGAATTAGTATTGTCAACTGTACCTTTTTTTAGTTTTTGTCTAGTATTTTTTTTTGTTTTGTTTATTGATTTCTTTGTTTGATTTATAGCTGGTACACAACAACTGGAATATGGAACTGCACCAAGGGTTAACTGGATTGATACAACCAAATCTCTCACTTTCAATTAAGCAATTAACTTAGAAGCATATATCCTAGAATGAGAATATTCACTGATGTCACTTTATAACACTCTTTAAATTTATTTTTTCTCCAGATAGCTTAAAATTGGACTTTCTAATTCAACGTAGGCAGCACAGAATTATACATATATTTTAGAACAATTGAGATGGCATTGCCTTATAAGACAAAACAGTGTCAGAAAAGATTTTTAAGCAATGAAAATAGATTTAGGGTTATTTAGTAGTTCAAAAAAGTAGTAATAATGCCTTGAATTATATTGGGTACAGCAGAAATCAAAAAGTAAACAAAGTGCACATGTATTGCAGATGATAAAGCAACAAGAAAGGAGTGAAATGCAAGTTCTTATTTTGTACTTAAATAGTGGTGTCTAGGATAAGAGTAGTTCGATTAATCACAACTTACTAAAGTTGAGGAGAGTTGTATACATCCAACAGATAAATGAGAAAGTTGCAAACGATATTGGAGAGGGAGGTAAAATTGATATAAATAGATGGACATCTACTCCACAGAAATGATAATTAAATTATTAGATTATGAATAAAAGTCAAGGGGACTACCTGGGAGAAGACTTATATTTAAAGAGTAGTTAAAGGAAACGTAACCACAGGAAATGGAATTAAGTACCACTAGCATTGCAGAAACAGAGGAGCTCATCTAACATTCCTTTCATCTCCCCATACTTCTGTCTTCTGGTAGATAGGTAAGATCACATAGTTAGTTCTGAATAACAAGGTAGCAGTCAACCTGAAGCAACAATGATATCTGTGTGTTCCAGGTGGGGTGGCTATATGATTATGAAGTCTCTGCCACCTGGATAGCTTAGTGACTATGGATAGCAGAATCTTGCCAACTTGAGTATACAGTGAGTAAAAATTAAACATTCATTTTTGTAAACTAATGGGATTTGATGATATCTGTTACTGTATCAAACTTTTCCCGAAGAGTAGTATATTACAAAGGTGTCACAAAAGTAAATGATGAAGAGTTTTCAGCAGAAGAAAATGACAATCAATGTTGAATGCTTTGAAGATGATGGTTGGGCGTATGTGGTGATTATGGAGTCACCACTTATGAGACCAATGTCAAAGCAAAGCAGGAGTCTGACTACAAGGAGTGAGTAAGGAGAAAACTTTGGCAGAAGACATTGATTATTTAATCAAGGATGTTTTGAAGTGAAGGAAACATTGACAGAAAAATAAAAAACAACTTTAGAGATTAGTAGTGCTTGCTGGAGTCTTCCTTAGGATGTGAAAATCTTGAAATTGTTCCTAAGCATGGGGAGAGAGATAGATAATTATGTAGGTAGTAACAGCTGAAAGTATAGATAGAAAAAAAGGAGAAAGGATGGAGGTGAAACGTAGTCAAGAAAGGGAAAAGTTGAGCAAGTTCAGTTGAAAGATCTTTACCTTAGTAGAGAAAGTTGCTTTCATAACTGAGAAGAAAGGACAGTGTGTTAAGCTTACCAAAAAAAAGATTTTTTGAAATGTTTAATAGAAAATAAATGGAAAAGTCATAAGCAATGCCAGGTGACAGTGAAAAACCAGAAATAACTGAGATAAACGTGAATTTACCTTTGAAAAAGTAGAATCTAAATTTTTTTTTGAGTAGGAAAAAAACTAGATCATAATTATTCTAAGATTATTGCATTAGATTGAAGATATTATAAAGAAATGTAAAGATAAGTACTAGCTGATACATTGAGTTTAAACTATAAGAAACAGTAATGGTAAAGTTAAAGAACATTTAAGAAAGGTAACAATTGCATAGAGTCAAAAAGGCTGATTACTTATAAACAATATCAAAAACTTACTAGACAAAAGAAATGAGTTTGATCTCAGTGGTAGATTTAAAATTTCAGTTAACTTTTCCTGGTACACTATTCTGTAGCATGAAACTCTGAGATGCTTTGGAGCACTCAAATTCAATTTGCAGAAGCAGTGACCCAGGAACATGCAATGTGAACATTTCACTGTAGACTTCCCTGAAGTTCTTTGCTCACTGGCATGCCTCATTATGTAGAAAAAGTTCAGTAGATATTGCTAACTATGTTAGTTTAAGTTACTCATATTAAATTTCTGATGTCAGTTCTCAATCTCATTTATGAAATGGGGATGTTAGGACGAAAAAAAAAAATGTGGACTTGACTAGTAACGTTTTGATTTCTAGGATGATTGGATTTAGCCTCTAAAATGACAGGTTATAAATTCTCCCCATTGCCTAGAATGGAAAAGTAAAATAAAAATATGACTAAGGAAGAAAGCAATAAATTTAGAATAGAAACTCACTACACTATTCAACAAAGAAGAATCGAATGACAGAGAGCAATAGTGGTTTAGAGATTAATTTACTACCTTGAGATTCTAAATTTTGAATAAATCTTTAGACACAATTGTGAATGAAGTATCATTAGGAGTCAGTATTTTCAATGTTCCCTCTCTAGAAAAATCAAAAGTGCCATTAAAATAAAGATACAAAAATGAATTTAGATATATGAAATTTTCTTTTCATGGCCTCAGGAAGAGATATTCAGGTACTTTGTATAAAAACCCAAGAAAACTCACATTACAAAAGGCTCAAGTTTGATTAATACAGTTTCTTTAAGAAAGCATTTTTTTCAGATAAGAAAATTTCTCTTAAGTCTATGTATAATGATTTGAATAAAATATCGTTAAGGTGGGAAATAATCACACATCTTAGAAGTAGGTTACAATGAATCAACTGATTGCAGAACCGCTTTGCAGTGATAACCCAGGAAGGAAATTAACTTATATTAAAATATTATAAATTTCATTATGTAAAATTACCACACTAAAGATTTGCAAAACCATACTTATAAATAGCATGATCTAGCCCAGACACTTTATAAGTCCTAGATATATTTCAGCATATCTAACTGCTAAGGAACAAGGCCTCTCTTTGTGAAAAATTTATATTGAAAAATATGAAAAAAAATCAGCCTGGGAAAAGTATGATAGATGCATAAATGTAATTTTTCAGAACTTTTTACATTAAATTTTAAAATATGCTAAACACTTTTACCTACTTAAACCCAAGTTTAATATATTTCCTTTGGCTGAATTTCTAGTCTCATTTTAAAGAAGAGCTAAATTTAGCATTTTTTAGGCAAAAACATGTCATATCCATTGTGCTTTGGACCTAAAACATGTTTACTTATTCATAACATTCTCTCAAACTAGTCTTTCTACTTTGAAGCTATTTTACTTTATTTAAATACATAATTATATCAGCAGGATTTTCAATCTCTCTCTCTCACTCTCTCTCTCTCTCTCTCTCTCTCTCTCTTTCTCTCTCTTACACACACACACATACATACCTAATAAATCGGTTTCATTCTACATAGCCCATTTTTCTACGTTCTTATACTATTTCATCCCTTCTCTGAAATCAGTGGTTTAGTCTACTAAAAATGTCTAATATTATGTCTCAAATTTTTAAGGGCAGCAAGGATTTCTAGAAAAGAGAAATATTTTCAGTAAAGACCAAGATTTTGAAGAAAAAGACATGAATTTTACGGCCGAACAATTGTTAAGAGATCGTAATAGTTAAGTAAAATAAGTGAAAAAATAATTACAAATAATATTTTTAAAAATTGCATTGAATTTCCCTCATGTGCTCCTATACCCAAAAGATCAGATCATATGATACAGAGGTTCAAAAGGTTTTCTCATTTTTACAATTAATCATTGTGTTAATTGTTTATTTAAGTATTATTTCAATACTGTGACCTATTAACATTCTCTCCTAAGTTCTTTAGAGGCACCCTCAGTGAGATCTTCCTTCTAGTTTTAATTGTCCACATTTCATCTCATAATTGTTTGAGTACATTCCGAGTATACTATCACACGGGAAAATATGACATATTTGCAATATGATTAACCATTCTCGAACTAGATAAATAATACACTGCTTAGAGCTTATAACTTAAGACTAGAGTCTGAGGATATATCAAAACAATTCAGTATGATTGATTTTTACATATAAAGTTTTAGCAAAAAGAATATTTCATATCATTGCAATGATAAGCCTTGTTTACAAGAAGAAATAGATGATAATTTAGAGAAAATGATTGATAAAATACAGAATATATGAAGAGTTATTTGCCAAAGAAAGCATAATTATGAGAGATTAGAGCTAGAACAGACTTTAGAAAATACATATTGGAACATCCTTAGAAATTCAGAGAGTTGTCCAAAGCCCCAGAGGTGGATAGTGGCAAAACTGAGACCATAAACCTCCTAATTCTCAGAGAATTTTTCTTTTCTATACCACCTTCTGGCCTGCTATGTTGGGTATTAATTTTAATTCAATGCATGCCATAGTTAAGCAGCCATCTCTATCTTTTTTTAAGACCATATTTTTCTCTCCCAGTTAAAACAACTATAATTAACAGATTTTAATATTAAAGTCTTTTTCTCTTGGTTATATTGAATCAATAACTTCCCAGGTAACCAAGTGACATTATCAGACAAGGTTATCATGGTGTTGAAAACAGGTGGTATTCTATTACTTTAATCTCATTTTCACATAAGCACATTTTCAACTAAACAAAATATAAAATAATTTAATAATCTGATTGAACAAATTCCTTAATATCACAGCAGTAAGCCTGAATAACAAGCTTAAAGAAAAGTAGTAATAATATTAAATATTTAAAATTGTGTTAAATATTAAAACACAATTTCAAGGAGATAAAGAAAAAATTTATAATCTGTGCTATTATTTCACTCTATTTTATCTGAATATTTTCTTTTATTCCAAAGGAGATTGAGGTTAATGATTCAGAGAAAAAGGAGGAAGAATAATAAATAAAATACTGCATCTAATTTTCAACATGTGACAAGTACAATGGACTCATACCTTATTCTTTCTCTTTTAACACCCACAGAGATGGGTATTGTTATTAAAAACTTTTCTTGATAAGTGGCTATGAAAACTTATTAACCTTCAATTGATATGATGGAGTCATTTTGAGACAAATATAATCACTGTTTCTCTTGCAGATTCTTTTTATCTTCCCAAATTATAAATGCTTATTATTATTTCTTCATCTTTCTATTTGCTTCAGAAATATCAGTGTTCTTGGTGTGAAGGCAGCAAGTTGAGAACTGTCTTTAATGCTTCCCTAAGATCAGGACTAAAAGAAAATTAAAATTCACTAACTTAAGTGGTCAGCTCTTAGAGCTTTAACAACCCACTCAAAATTTGCATTGCAAAAGTTTTTTATTTTCACGGTTTTAAAACAAGGAAATGTGATGATTAGGACAAGTGGGAATTTTTGGACTGATTTATGCCTGTATGTAAAATCTGTGTATGTTATTACAAATTCTCAAAATGTTTTTTCTATCAAGTTTATATATAACAGAATGAAAATACTGGTTATTGCTTAGAAATTTATAATATAAAATTTTTATTATTTAAAATGATAGAAATACAAAGTTTTAACAAATGAATACTTCTAGAACTTGTCCATTCCTTTATTGGGGAAACAAGTGAGATAATGTAGTAAACTCTAGGAGATTAATTTTCAGTTTGGCATGAGGATAAAAAGGAGATATTTTACACGCATAATTTCCACCAGCACTTTCAAAATCCATCTGTATAAAACTGATATACAAAGCACACGAACTTCATCTCCTGCGATAAAAAAGATTCCACATATCTACCTTGTGATACTCAGGAACAAATCTTTTAATTACAGTAGTGTAGTTGCAATGTGAATGCACTGATAAACTTATATGTCTAAAGTCCAAGCAACATATTAAAGGATTTTTTAAAACCTTTCTCATTTTTGTTTAACTTTTTTTTTTTTTTAAATGATAGTCATGGTAATTAACTGCTCTTTTTGGGAAGAAATTATTTTCCAGCATTAGCCATGTCTTGATGCTGAATTATTTTTTAAAATTCAGTTTATGTACAACTTAAAAATACTATAAACCAGAAACAGCTTTTTTCTCCAATCAAAAGCTATATAATCAACTCTTAATTACTTTAAAGAAAATTTCTATAAAATTAGAAACTTAAGAGTATTGTTCAATTTACAAATAAATGATCTTAAAAATAGGACACTCTTGCAAAATGTAAAGAACCTTACATATCTGATTTTCACAACTTTCCTGTTTTTATTTTATATTGAAAATATTAGACCCATGATTTTTCAATACATATGTTAATTGCAATAATTTATTACTTGTGGATAGAAAGCTTTTTCATAATCAAGATATAGCCAGTAAAAATATAGGTATTATTTTTGAGAATCTGAAAATATTAGAAACAATGTTTGAATTAGTTATTTTATCATGTTGCATACGTTATATGTTTATGTATATAGTTTTGACTTATTAGGTGGAGTCAATGGTAGTTATACAAATTTAATAACCATATAGAGCATCATGCACATTGCTCAGGTTCCGGTGTATACTGAACATGAGTTGCATGGCCTTGAGCTGATTATTTAACTTTTCTAGGCTTTAGTTTTCTCATCTCTGCATTAGGTAGCAATAGTGCCTATTTTGTTGAGTTGCTGTGAGGATTAAGTCAGATAACCAGGAAAAGCAGGTGGCACGGTGTCAGGCATGTAGCTGGAGCTAAAGAATATCAGCAATTATAATGATAATGACTGCATTTATTTTGGCTTCTCATACTAGCTTTTATAGAAATTAACCATTTGGCTCCATTTCTTTTCTTGTTTCTCAAAGAATAGTAAAATACGAACCTAATATTATGAGGAAAAAAATGTTTCATTAATATAATTATACCTACATGTATAAAGTACAGCTATGAAGTCAATTTATTTTAATAAGTATTAGGCACAGCATTAGACATAATACGGTATGAAAAGATGAGTAAGATATAATGGGTGTGCAAAGACTTTAGAGTTTCATGGTGATAACAGATAAAGAACACTCATAACAAATGAGTAATGATAAATATTAAAAAACTCATTTTCTTTTGTATTCTAAATTATGAAAGTTCTCATAGTTTGCAGTCATGAATACATTTATTTCATAAAAACCCATTATTGATATGAATAAGAGAATAACTGATTTTGCAATGGAGCTTCTGAGAGTCATGCAAAGAATTACAAAGAATGGTTAAAATTATTGTCCAAGTTCCTGGAATGTTTGCAGCAGAAATTTGCACATACCTACATCCCTGTGCTTTCCATGAGAGATAAGTAACAAGAAGGTAATTGATTTTTCCTGAACACCTATCATGTGCTAAGATGTTTGTTTTGGTGATTATCATTAAGTCCTCAGAGTAATTCTGAAGTAATAATTTTATCAGACAATGAAATGAGATTCATAGTTGTTAATATGAAGAAGACCACAGAGTGGCTAAATAGCAAAGTGAAATTAAAATTAATTTGTTTTATTCCAAATTCTTGGGCTATCCATGAAAAGAAGTCTATTTCATTTCTCCATTTTCATTCTACCTACTTGAGCATTAACAAAATAGACCAAATTCTTCACAGTCTTTATTTATGGTTAGAATGTTAATGCCTCTGAGTCTTGTTATTTTCACCTTTTATCTACATCTTTGGCTTATTTTCTGTCATATAATTATCTGAAAATTGTAAGTAATAATCAGAATCTTCAGTAAATCTTCATTAGGGTTTATATCTGCAGTGTCTTTTCCATAATTCACCACTTTTTCCATAATATAGTCACTGTTTTCATGTTTTATTTTCTAATATCCTATTTTAATTTTCAAAGTCCCACCAAATTTTCTAATTATTAACTAATTCTGAGTTTACATATTATTTACAGCTTGGCTAATATTAAGATATATTAATAACTATTTGGTTTCTTTCTCCTTGTATTAAAGCAAAGAACCAAGTGTATGCCCATTGATTTAAATGAAGATGGATTTTGGTCACAAACATTAAGGAAAACAATTTTTCTGAACTAGAAAATAATTTCCCCAAAATTTCTAGCTATAAAATTAACAAGTTCTGGGGGGTTAATGTACAGGAGGGTTAACAGTGCCACATTATACACCTGAAAGTTCTCAAGAGAGATGTTAAATGTTATCACCACACACACACACACACACACACACACACACACACACACACACAAACTATGTGAGGGGATGTCAACTAACCTTATTGTGATAATCATTTATAATACATGCATATATCAAATCATCACATTGTACCCACTAAACTTACATATGTTATATGTCAATAATATCTCAATAAAGCTGGAGAAAGAAGGCACTATCATAATTTATTTTTTAAAAAAAGACACTATTGAATTAAATAACTTTAAACTTTAACTAGGATGATGGCACAGGAAATGTAAAAACTGTTGTAGATATAAAAGACAGTAACAACAACACATCTATACATGAATATGGAATAACAAGGATATATCGCCTCAGTTACACTGGCTGGAATTCAATTTGGTTCTTTCTCTTACTAATGTCTAATTCTGTCATTTAAATGAGCAAAAAGCAGCAGTAAACAGACTAGCATCCAAAAAACTTTGGTTTCGTAAACCCTAATTTATTTCTGGACAGCTAATTAGTAAAAATTTCGAGGCCAGCCTAGTTAGGAATTCAGTAGGAATGACCTGTATACATGAAGTGACATACATAGATGAAGTGGTATGTTGAAAGATGAAAACAGAAAAAAGTAAAGAATTTCCCTAGATTGGAAGGTGTCAGGAAGAGAAGATGGAATAGTCTGTAGGGTACTAAAGAGAATGGATCTATTCCATCTTCCCGGAATAAGAAATGGCAGCAGCATTCAATGTTTAAACTGAGAAAAATAAAATTATATATATATATATATATATATATATATATATATATATATATATATATATATATATCATCTCACCTGGGACCTTTTGCCTTTTCTCTTCCTCTCCCCTTCTTCCTCTGTCTTCCATATAAAAAGTCTTCCAACTAAGAGTGGTTTATTGAAAAAGATGTAAAGGTTTTGTATCTCAGCTTTTGAGAATACTTCTAGTTGATATGGGTGATTTATCTGTACTCCTGGTTTCTTTAAGACTTAAATGATGTCTCTATCGAAAATTAATATCTTTTTCCTACTTCCTCACTTACTACCATCCTTGGCAAAAGTATAGTGTGTAATCCCCTCAGCTTCCATTTAAATAGGATTTTGGTGAGTAATTTGGGATTCCTCTAAAACTATTTCCCTACTTTTTCTAGTGTTGCTTTTTTGCTTTTTCTTCTCAAGTCTCTTCTTTTAGCATCACTTATATGCCACTCACCATTTTATTTAATATTCCCTTCTTTTTGGCAAGAAGACATCTGAGGTAATGTCTTAAAATAAGTTTCTGATCTACTTCATTTAGCGATTTGGATTTTAATGTATGTATTACCTTGTCTCATGATGAATCTAGGAAGATTGGACCCCAGGGAAGTGTGGAGTCAAGTGCGCCAACCTGGCATACAAGAGTCGCAGAGACTCACAGGTTTCATGATGACTAGAATTATGGATTTACTGTTACTGGCAAACTGAGTGAACCAATGGCCTAAGTCATGATGCTACATGAAACTCTAAAACTGTGATTCAGTTTCGAAGTTGGAGAAAGTCAAAAGAAAAACTGGGTTTTCAGCCAACCCAAGTGATTTGCTGACTCAAAATCAGAAATTCAAATAAAGTGGAGAAAGTAAACAAAACTTTCTTGTCGCAAATCTGACTTGGTGGAGTAAGATTTATAGCTGCTATCATTAGTGAGTGGAGTTGCGAGTGGGAGCAGACTTTTACAGGAAAAAAAATATGTGTTTGTGTGTGTGTGTGTGTGTGTTTAGAAAAGGAAGAATGGGAGAAGCAATGTCAGAGAAAAGGAAAATAATAAGTAGGAAAGTAGTTAAGAGCATGGGGCAAGCATAGTGAAGGATAAGCAAGCTGAAGAATTGTACATACTTTAGTGCAGTATTTCAAATTACTTTTTCTAAGCAGATTCAGACTGTGATCTTCCTCTCCTTAATCCTAGATTTCCTGTAGAATTTGTCCTCTCAAAGTTAGGTGGCTTTCATTTTCTTTAAATAGCTAAGACTGTCATTTTTGCAGTCATTATGACCTCTCGCACTACTTAAAACTGAATTTAACTTTTATGTGAGGTAGCACCACATAGTCTTCTTTATCAATCAGGGCACTATTATTGTTATGTTATGTTTATACTTTTACATTTTGCCCATTGATCTACCTTCTCTATTTTTGCTATGTGCAAACATTTGTATAATGTCATGTTATCATTTGCTAATCATAAAACAATGTAAGTTTCAGAATTGATCAACTTAATGATTGCGGTGGTTAATTTTATGTATTGATTTGGCCGGGCCATGAAACACAGATACTTGTTTGATGATTATTCTAGAATTTTCTGTAAAGGCAGTTTTTTTGAAGAGATTAACATTTAAAGCAGTAGACTTTGAATAAAGCAAATTATCCTCCATAATGCGGGCTCCATCCAAAGAGTTGAAAGCCTTAATAGAACAAAGAATAAGAAGGAATTGTGCCAGTAAACTGTCTTTGGACTCGAACTGCAACTTTACCCTGGGCCTACCCTGTGGATTTGAAACTCGACAAACCTTCACACTCATGTGAGCCAGTTCCTTAAAATCTCTCTCTCTCTCTCTCTCTCTCTCTCTCTCTCTCTCTCTCTCTCTCTCTCTCCCCTTCTCTCTCTCTCTCTCTCTCTCTCACACACACACACACACCAACACCACCACCACCACCACCACCACCACCACCACCACCACCACCACCATTACCACCTCTACCACCACAATAACAAAAAAGGATTTATTTGCATGTGGTCCAGACTCCATCACTTAAATACAGCATAGAAGTAGAAAAGAGTCATTTGGGCCAAAGCAGAGCTCCATGTTCCCAAGATAGCAAGCACTTCTTCCTCAGAGACCTGTGCCCATAACTAAACTGAACACGCAAACATCAAGCCCAAACTGATGTCCACCCCAGGCCTCAGCATGTTTCACCCTTCACTCACAGCCCTTCAAACCTCCTAAATGCAGCCTTCTACCCTCTATGCCCCAATTCAGGCCAGAAGAATATATATCTCCAGATGTAGCTCCAGATACCTTGTATTGGTTTTTTTCCTCTCAATAGCCCTAATACACTGAACAGTAGAACTAAGACTTTGAATGATTACGTAAAACAAAAATTTATCCTTCTTTAGAAGGAAGCTTTCCACTTCCTTGTAATATTTCAAACTAAGAAAATATTCTAGAAGATCTTGCTGTTTTGTTTTTAAAGAGAGAAAACAAGAAAGGTTGGAAAACATCCTGTTTTCTATTTATTTTATTTCCCACCATCTTCAGGTACAGAAATACGTGTTCCTTTAGAGCAAACTGATCACACAAGAGAGTCATGTTTGTAATTCACTGAACCTGCAGTTCATTAGTAAAGAGAAGTTGATGTACTCCTGAAAAGTTTGAGTTTTTTGACCAAGTTAAGTCTTGTAAGAAGATGTGGCATCATGTATGTCATTATTGTTTTCGATGCCAAAAATGGGATCATGAATCTTGAAAAAGCTGACTTTCCAAACTTGGAAGTTGTTTTTTTTTTTTTTTCATTTTGTAAAAGATAGAGACTGTTCAGATTTTTTGCTTTGGTTAATTTCTTGGAGTGAGCTTTGTAGTTATGCCAGTGAAAGGCCAAGAACTTCCTTAGAAATAGAAGTCCTTGAGAAGCTGTGAACATCGCTTTGACTTTGACCTTTTATATTTTTATGTGATTTTTTTTTTTCATTGAGCATATAAAACAATGTCACACTGCTCTGGGTTGAGATGACTATTTCTCTGAAAAGAATAGGAATTTCCACCATAAATCATTGATCGAAAATTAGGCAGGGAAACATCCTTAATGGACCAAAAGAAATGTGACTGGTAATAAGTTTCATTATAATACCTAATAGCAAGTTAAGTTTATTTAAATTATATCTCTCTTCTATTCCTTCAATTGTGTGGGAAGTTTTGTTCAGAGTTTCAGCCTGGGCTCAATAGTGTAGGTTTACAATCCTGATAAGGCCAATGGGACATTAGTATCATTGACTGAAGGGATATTACTTAGGCCAGACAATCTGGGAACAGCAATGGCTTCTGGACAGAGCAAACATGAGCAGATTGCAGCCTGACAAAGTAGGTTAAGCACAGAGTGATACCTGGAATGTTTGTATGTGGGAATAAGGGAAGGGTGGTGGTTTTGATTGACAGCTGGAGAGAACTCCAGGCATTTAATTATTGTGCCAGGGATAGTTAATACTCCTATCATATGCAGGAAGTATTCCAGATGACAACACACTGACTAATCTAAAATCAAGTAAAGGACACCTGTTAAAGAAAAAGAATCTTTAAATTTTGATTATGAGTGTTAAAGGTATTGGTCCTACCTACTGCCTTTTCTGCCATGTCATCCTGATTATGGAATAGGTGTCAAAGCAGTTCTGATAACACAAATGTGTACCCATGAAATTGAGAGAGCACTTAGGGTTCAACCAGTAATAGAACTTCACTTAAGAAGATCTAGGTTACATTAAAACTTTAAATGGTCTTTTATGTGTAGCCTAAATTTAAAATTAAGCAGAAGTTTATCAGCCTTTTTAAAACATAAAGACCATATTAAGTCAGTGAAGAAACCGTCCTGGAGAATATTATAATTTGGTTCTTGGTTTGGAGGGTCAGTAAAAGGATAATAGAGATATTCATTTTCAAAACATATAGTAAATAAATAAAAGTCCCATTCTGGGAATGCATTTGAGAAGGGATGTTGGTGTATGACTTTTATTTTTTACATAATAACATTCTGTACATTTGGATTTTATAACTTTGTGCACATTAAAAAAATATTCGGAAAGTAAAGCCATAAACTTTAAGTTTAAATGTATCTATCTATCCATCAAATCTCTTTGAAAAGTAGCTATGATCTGTAAAGCAGTAAATGCATTAGAGATGGTATTTTAAAAGAATTGCTTTGTAAAGCATAGATCCTTTTGAATTGTGAATAATAACTTCCCCTTTAAAACCTCAGATTTAGCAATTCGGATTTTCTTAAAGTTATATGCAGCTTTAATGATTTAGCTAAATAATCATTAGCAGATTGTTGCATGTATAGAAGATAATCAATACATATTTGTTGAATAAAAATAGTCAGAAGTGGTTTTAATTACAGTTAATTCAATCCCTACCACTTGAAAACAAAATATCCCAATATGATTTCCACTTTCCTGGCATGAGCATACACACGTGAGAGTACACACACACACACACACACACACACACACACACACACACAATTTATTTGATAATGATGTGTATTAACAATAAAAAGTATATTTTAGTTTGCATTACGTAGCATACTGACTTTCAAAATAACACATTAATACTTTAAAACACCTTCAAATTTTATAAATAGATAACGATTAACATTTAAATCAACTGATTAGTCTTTGAATGTTTATATTAGCTATTTCCACTTACTTCTTTAGTAAAAATTTGCTCCAATATCTACATTCATAAAAATTTTTAATAAAACTTTTTCTTCAATTTTGATATTAATTGAAATGTTTTAATAAATAACATATTTATTCACTCGCAGCTTAGTTCCATATGTCTCTGACAATGTATTTATTTTATCTGAGCTTGTTGCTGCTGGTGTGAAAGCTCAAGTGGAAGTTAATGCAGCTTTCTGTGAACTCTGACTTGAAAAACAATTGATGGTATTGCAAACTATGTTGAAATTAATCTTTCTTCTCTCTATCTTCTTACCTTCATGTCTACTTGATGAGTTTTACTAACAAATATTAAAATACGGTGGAACAATAAATAATAAATAAAATAATAAAAAAATAAAATACACTGGAACAATGAAGTCCTACTTTTTTCACATGCTATAATGGACATTCTTGGAAGATTTTATGTATGATTAGAGATGTGTCTAATGAAATTGGCTACTTTTATTAGACCTAGAGATGTTTTGCATGGCTTCTTTTTGTCCTCAGTGATCTCTAAAAAAGACTTAGTGACTACTTTTGTTACTCTATTACTCATACTACAAGCACTCTGAAACAGCAGTGAATTATTTGAGAAGACAGCTTTAATGTAACCTAGAATTTAGCAACATGGCACTGATTTCTGTGCTTTAATCTGCCAGCATTCTAGACACAAAGAAAACATCTATGAAGTGATTTCTGACTTTGTTCTCTGGGAGGAAAAAACTCCCTTGGTACCTAGACAGATATTGTCTCTTCAGTAAGACAGTGGAATTTGAAATAGCCTCTCCACTTGCACACACTGTCTCTGATGCTGCTAATATTTCAGGAACTTTCTTCTGTTCCTCAATTCTGTAAAGCCTGAAATATATTCCCCAATGAAAAATAAATATCTCTTTTTGGTTTGTGGGCAGAATGCTTCTGGGGGTGGACACCTGCTAGTTTAACATTCTTTATATAGGCCAGACTGTAAGCAGAGGGATGTTCACTTGCCTCAGGGTATTTTTGATTCTCAAGTGCCACCTGCTCTAGAAACTGCAGCCAAATGTTATCTAAGAGAAGCGGCATAAAGTATGGCAAAGAAATCCTGTAACTACAGAGGGCTATATAAACACTATAGCTACTAACGCTAGAAAGGCACCTGAATCATTTTGCTGGAGATAAGATGGACAGAAGCTGTGGGGTGCTACTGAGAATTCTCTTCAGCAACAAACAATTTTCCTCCTATTTCTCAAAGCTAGGTACAATTTTTGAGGGCATGGAATAATTCCTATGTGTGCCCCAAGACCTATGTCCTTATAACACTAAACTCAGTCATTGGTGCTTAATAGTGCATGGAATTTATTAAGAAGACTAGAACGTAGACTTTTAAATCCCCTTAATAGGTGGAGTCATAAAACACTGGTCCTGGAATTATACTATTTGTAATCGAATCCTGACTCTGCTACTTACACACTACGGTGGATCCAGAAGGGGTTCCTCAATCTTCCTTCTGATCTCTTTTTTACACAGAGGATGCTGAGTTAAAAACAGTACTTTCCAGCAGTGCTTATGCAACCTGTACATATTTGCATGTTCTGGTGATGGGAGTTGGATGCTTGCTTCCACTTAGCCTGGTTGCAGGCTCCTTAAAGGTGTAGTATGTCAAGTTTTCTATCATCGTAATGTTTCTTTTTTAAGATCATTTTGGTATGCCTTTTCACAAATAGTGGTCTTATCTTTAAATATGGCATTTTTTCTAATAAAAATAAATCACCTCTATTTTCTAAATAAAAAAAAAAAAAAAGGAAGTGGAAGTGGAAAGAGAGGTGGTGGCCAGACTGTACTCATTTTGGTAGTGAGGACTGAGCAGATATTTTGTGGCTCAGTAGACAGTAATTCTGGCAGTTGTCTATGGTAGTGTTTTCCTGGAGTAGGTAGTCAGAAAAGCTGTATCCTGAGTTCACAACTTTCTCATTGTGGTAAAGTAGCAGTTTTACAATGTTGCACTAGGAGTCATTACTGAAGGCCCAGCCTAAGCTTGAATCTCCAGTCCTTCTAGCAATTTTAAGTACTCTATTTCCTAAATTAAATCCTTTTCTATTTAAAATGACGATAGTGGCTTCTGTAACCTTAGCTTCTATTAATATTTAATATCTAAATTATAATTTGTGTAAATATATCATATATAATCTGTATATTATAGATTATATATACTTATACATGTATATATTCTATATTTCCATTTTTATGTCGAGAACTATTTTTGAGCAAATTTAAAATAAATGTAGTTGTGATGATGAAACGTTTTATTTCTCAAGTAAATTTTGCAGAATTGGAGCCTACATAATAAACACAAGGATATAGAATTTTTCTGGATCTTGGTGAAAAGTTTTAGTTCAGAGAGTATATTCTGGGGTCTTATTGTTTTTATTATAGCTAATCTATTTAGATTTTCAACTAGTCCTCAGGCCAAAAAAAGAAAAAGATTATTTTATTTTTGTCTAATTACCTTGTCCATCAGGTTTCATACTTCAGCTATGATACTGACATCAACATTTCTTACATGACCAGTGCATAAAGCACTACACTAGATATTTGCTGTTTGAAAATATTTATTCTCAGTTGTAAAATGAACAATAATATATAAATTAAAAGATTATTAAATGCAAAACCAATAAATCGATTAGGATTTACTTTATTCTAAAATGCGATATGTTACAGTCACTTAGCAGTAAGCAATAAATTACAATGGGATGTGATAAATGCAATTATAAATGTTTGGACAAATTGCTGTTGGAAGCATAGATGAGGAGAATATCTTTATCTCTAAAATGGGTTGTGGAAAGTTTCATCAGAATGAACAGCAATGGGGCCTTAAAGAATGAATAGGGGTTTGACACATGAAGAATGAAGTTATGCGCATAAATGCCCATTAAAATAAAAAGAATAACATTACATACTATAACTTCACAGTGCAATGAATGCAGAACAAATAGAAGTAAATATCAAGTAAATTTAATGTTCTCAGTAAGTACTAGGTGTTTTGAAATGCAAATTGTACATGCAATTATTATTTATTGTTTTTGTAAGAACAAAAAGAATCTAAATTTGTTAAATAGGCAAAATGACAAAAGCTTATTAGTAAAAGGATTTAGATTACAATTTAGGAATATCTTCCAAGATTGTCCTTTAAGAAGTGACGAGGCTCACCCCACCCTGATATGTGAAATATATGGAAAGATTGTGAAATTTGAACATCTTAGTATTAAAAAGAAGGAGTAGGATTTATAAGGATACAAAAGCAACCTAAGGCAAGAGAAAATGTTTTTGTGTCATATAAAAAAAGCTCAGGTTATTTTATTGGGATAAATAGGTCAAAAGGTAGAATTTGTATTCTTGTATCAAAATATCTCAGTGGTTTTTAATGGAGGGTGCTTTTTACCCTCTTCATGCCCTCATAGCAGATAATTGGCAATGTCTGGAGATATTTTGCGTTATCACAACTGAGGGAAATGGTCTTGGCATGAAGTGGGTAGAGGACTTCGATACTGCTAAATATACCATGCTGAGGACAGTCTCCTTGACAAAATTGACATTTTGGGTATCCAACTCAAAATGTCAATAGAGCTGAGAAACCCTAGAATATCTTCAGAGGGCTTTCAAAGAGAATATGCAGAAAAATGTCTCAGTTGGTCATCATCTAAAATGACTGGATATCCTGGAGGAAAATAGCTTAGCTTAACTGGGTCATATGTTGAGTTTAAAATAAATCATGTATAAATGATTAATAAGAATGACTTGAATGAATATGAAACCTTGATCCATAAACAGACAAAGTAAGAATCTTTTGGGTTACATATAATTTTAATAAAATAGACCTTTAGGTTATTTCATAGCTAACCTATTTCCAGAGTAATATTAATGACAAGCACACACAGTCTAGGCTGGTGACTCTAGGTATGAGACTTTGAAATATTGTAACTGTATTATATATTTAAAAGTTGCTAAGAGAATAGATCTTAAAAGTTCTCATCATGAGGAACTATGTGAGATGATGGATGTTAGATAAACTTATCATGGTATCGCTCTGCAATATATACATATATTGAATCATGTATATCTTACACTAATATATTGCTATATATCAATTAGATCTCAATTAAAATGGGTGTGGAAGATATCTACAAAACTGAAACACTATAGCTGATATATCTAATGGTGAAATACTAAATATTTCCTTCTGAGGTGACAATGCAATGCCGTGGAAGAAATTACGTTTTTTCAAAATATGAGTCTATAACTAATATACATATGTAGGGGGAATCCCATAAAATTGACTTTTACTTATACTATATGCAAAAATCAAAGATGGCTCATAAATGTAAATGTCAAATTAATATAATCAAACTTCTGGAAATTAACGTAGAAGAATATTTTCATGACTTTGGATTTCTCAAACAGGGCACTGAAGACAATAACTATAAAAAAATAAAAACATAATTGAGCTTTACTGAAATTAAGAACTTTCATTTATTGACAATATCAGTAGGAGAGTGAAGAGTCACAGACTAAGATATTTTCATTTATCTATATCTATCTATCTATCTATCTATCTATCTGTCTATCATCTCTCTATCTAGCCATCCATACATTCTTCTATTTATCTAACAAAAGGTTACATCCAGAATGAATAAAAAACTCATACCGATTAAATAAGATGGGAGGGGGAATTTTACAGTGAAAGGCTTGAATAATTACCACATAAAAGAGACTATCCAAATGGGCAATAAGCATATGAAATATGGTTTTATCATTATTCACTGGGAGGATACAAATTAAAAACACAAGATACTATTATACATACACCAGAACTCTAAAAATGTAAAAGACTGAAAATTCTGAGTATTGCGAAAGATGTAGAAAACCTGGAACCCCTGTGAAATTGCTGGTGGAAGTGTAACTTCGGAAAACTATTAAGAAGTATCTACTGAAGTTAAATATAACATCTACTCTATAACTCAGCAATTATACTTCAGGTATATGGTCAAGAGAAATGAGTATATATGTACAACGAAGGACATGTACAAGAATGTTCTAGCAGCTTTATTCATTATAGTCAAAAAGTAGAAATAACTTGAATCATCATCGACAGGAGAATGAAGTACTAATCTATCATGTATTTCTATAATGGAATACAAAACAGTAATTTTAAAAAAATGAGCTGCTGATACAACAACATTGATGAATCCCACAATATTACACTGAGCAAAGGAAGACATCATAAAACTGTTTTACTTCATTTATATTAAATTCGAGAACAGGCAAAATGAATTGATGCTGACAGAGTCAGAAGAGTGATTACCCTGGATAGGTGGGTGAAGTGTCAAGAGAGAACTTTCTGAGGTGATGGAAATGTTTTATATCTTCATCTGGATGTTGGTTACTCATATGTAAAAATCAGAGAGCTGTACACTTCAGATTTGTACACTTTCCAACCTCATATCTATTTTAGACATAATTTAAAAGACGTTAAACCTCAAAAAAGGTAATATTGTGGACAAATATATTATAGTAAAAAAATATTAGAAAAGAGGAGTTAAACATGTTTTATTTATATTCAGAAGTATTTTGACTGCACTATAAAAAAGAAAAGGTCAATTTGCACAATGTATTTTATGCACAGAAATAAAAATTTGCTTATGAAGTTAATTCCTTTAGAAAAAAAAAATGTGTAAGTAATTCAAGAGTAGAACTGAAAAGATAGGAAACTGGAAAGGTACCATGTATCCTGTAAATAAACTCAACAATTAAGGATGAAATTAGCCACCCAATGCAAATGTCCTATTAATGTTTAATATATGTGTGCATAATTTAACGCTTCTTAAGATGTTCGTTTAACAAACCCTATTTTTTAAAAGATGAAATTAAGGTCTATTAAAAATTAATTCCATTTTCCCTTATCCTTTGCAATTTACAGTGACTCGTGTATCATTCTGAAGCTGTATGATTGAAAATGGTTTTATAGTTCACTTTAACACATAATGTTACATAAACCTGCTTTAAAAAATATCAGTAATGGCAGTAACTACACTTAATAAAACACAATTCACTGGGGAAGAATAGAAAAATTTTTGGACATCTATATATCCAAAATTATATATATAGATATCAAATATAAGTAGGTAGATACCGGTATCATATTTAAACTTTAAATTTTAGAGTAAACAAAGAAATAATTTTTCTTTCTTCCATATCACAGTCATTTTTTTACATGTTCACACTTTGTATATAAACAACTTTTATTACATGCTACTATAGTTTATGATAAATCAACTCTGTCCCATTTAAAACTGCATAAATTTAGGCTTGTGCTGACATATCCAAAATTTTACTATTGTATTATAACATACCTCTTACATTGACATTTGCAAATACACACACACACACGCACTCACATTGCATCCACATCTACACCCCACACACCAAAGGTGAATTTTATAAAATATCAACTATCAAAACATCCCATTTTTTAATTGTTAAAAATTTAAAAATGATAATAATTACATAGAACGCTGAGCCCAAATTTTAAAGAATGAAATAGTACAAGTATGCCATAACAAGTGTCTACTTCATATATGTACTAAAACTATAATAAATATCATATCTAAGTATCTAGATTATATCTATATCTATGAGAAAAGGAACACTAAAGTTCTAATTCAAGTTTTCCTTCAAAATATTAGTAAATTTCTCTTAAGCAGTGAAAGTCTAGGTTAGGATTATGAAATAGGCAAAATGTAAAGGTGCAGAAAGCAAAATATGTTGGCAGGCAAAGTAGGGTGAATTTCATTTTTAAAATTTATTTTTCAATTGTAGTTGACATACATCCTCCCCCGTAGGGCTAATATTTTCTATAATTAAAGAGCTCATTGTACAAGCCCTAAGAACCGCTGTTAAATCATGTATAATACATTTGATTCATATATATGCAAAACAATATGTTATCATTATGCATATATATACTTACATATATGTGTGTATATATAATTTTTTCATAAACATGCCCAAGGTCATAAGTTTGTATATATTTGTGTATGTGAAAAAGCATAAAGCTACTAAATGGACTGGGAATAAAATTCACAAGGTTTCTGCCAAATATGAAACTGCACGTTTGTGCATGTTCTTGCAAAGGCCATTTCTTTACAAATAGGGTCCTGAGGGATTGTTAACACTAGATGAAGCTTCCTGTTTATTCACCTGCTCTGGGATTTCCCATTTGCCAACATTACAAATGCATTGTATTATAAATGAGAACAGCTTGTTGAGAGCAGTGGTTTAATGTTTTCTGGAAATAGATGAAGACAACACGTTCTGATATATTTGTAGCAAAATTCAGTTAGAAGCTTATTGAGTATCAGGAGTTCTTTTTTTTTTTTTTTTTTTGAACAGGCATAGGAAATATGTTTTTGTGGTGATATTATAGATAATTACAAATTATTTCTAAAAAAGGTAATTATGCCTGCTTTAGATAAACCTCCTTTTAGAAAAACAATTAGTATTCAATTTAGTATCTAGGTAAACAATATTTACATTAAAAAAAAGTTATTTGCACATAACCCTTTAAAATCCTCTGCATTATGCCACAAAAAGAAGCTAAAACAGTTGTAATATTTTAATGATTATAGATCAGTTGGTAAACTCTCCTTATTACCATTAACTTACCTTAATGATCTTTTAGTAAATATCTAGATAATAATAATTTTTCTGAAAAAAAAGAGGGAAGATGTATGTTAACTACAAATGACAACTTGATGATTCTAGACATATTCTGAATATGTCTAAATAATGTGAGACATACTTTGTAAACATATAGCACCTCTTAGAATACTCTTTTAAAAGACTTGATAGTTGTACATGATATGAAATGTTTTTTGTCAAAAGTTTATTTGGGGGCATTATTTAATCTCCATGCAAAGTTCTTTGAACTGTTAAGAATTTCTTTTATGGAGCTGTGCAAATAATCAAAGTTTGGGTCTCAAACCTGTGGGAGCAATTATAAGCAAAGATGAATTCACTAGAAAGCTAATGAAGCTTAATCATCAGGATTCCTCACTTTGCAAGGCCCTTTAAAAAAGGTCTTGGGAATAGCCTTAGCAATGTGTATGCATGGTCATAATACAGGAAAGAGGCACGAGAACTACACAGATTGACTAAATATTAAACCAAGTGGAATTCAGAGCCTGCTGCATGCTTTTAGACTCAGAGTCTGCTTGATCACCCAGACCACAAGAACCTACAGAATAAAGGAAGATTACTTGCACAGATTACTTACAACTATTTACCCATACCTTTAACATTTATTCATACCATGAAAGGAAAACAGGAACACGAAGACTTTAAGTTGTACTTTTCACAAGTTAAAGATCCCAACCATTCATTTCATTCTTTATTTCCTATAATCACTAATTTTTCAAAGAAACTATATATATATATATATATATATATATATATATATATATATATATAGCCAGCTGGAAACGGTCAGGCTCTCATTCTCTGACTTGGAGAGGAGCTTACATCTATCCACAAAGCATTATTCCTTCTCTAATAAATTTTTCTTTGTCTTGGCTCTGGCTTGCTCTTGAATTCTTTCATGCATAAAGCCAAGGACCCTCATCAGAGTACAGTTTGAGTTCCCACTGAGGAGGAAGACAGTTGATGTTACATAAGCTTCACTATCCACAGAATCTGGGCTTGTCCTGATTCTAAGATTATTTATGTTGAAGTTTTGTTATTTCCAAGCCAAAATCAAGTTGTTAAATATTGCAAAAAAAAAAAAAAATCTCTTTAATTGGAATCATAAACCTTAAGTTCTTCTGTTTTAATTGCTTCTATCTTTGCCTATTCATTTCCATGCATCTTCAGTTATAATGAAAGAGTGTTTTATTTTACAAGCCAATTTTGGCCATATAAGCAAAACATTTATTTATGAATAAAATTATTCCTACAATATTTTAAATTTATATTATATAATCCTGAGGTTATGTTGTATAATTCATGTAGGCATATGTAATGAGTAGTAAGACCAAATTCCCCTAGAAGCATTGACGCATGCCCAGAAACACTTTTTGCTTAATATCACATAACGTGAAGTGCTTTAAATTGCCATATGATCACAACAATGATAAATTTTCACTATAGGTGGACATTAATGTGGAGATAAAGGCAAAAGTTTGGGACATAGATGAAGAATTCAACATTGGACAACATATTAAGTTTCTTAAAGTTTATGATGAAAGGTAAAATTCAGAAAATACAAAGAGCTTCTCACATCTTTCAAGTAACAGAAAAAGTCCTGCAGAGGGACATGATGAAGGAAAGATTTGTTTCCATTTGTATTCTCAGCCTAATAAATAGTCTTAAATATGATCAAATCATTATCTAAAAAGAGGAGGTAACATATTCTTTTATATAGAATATATGATTTAAGGTTTTTAGTATTTGAATACCTATAACAGCAGAAGAAAAAGATTTATATAGTATTATCTGCACATGTAAAATTATAGAAGTGAAAGACAAACATTGCTCCAGAGGAATGATTTGGCCTTGGTTAGTGTTGTTGCTGCTTCAGCCACTTTAAAAAATATATGCTCTTTTTAAAGTTGAGTATAAATTATTTCTTTTTGAAACTAGAAATTTATGATTTATATAGTTTATATAATCTGAGATGTAATGTTTGAGGAATTGGAAAGGAAATGAAAACATATTTTTCCCTTCAACCGCAGAAGCTCCTGGCTTGCAAATCTCTTGCCTTGAGTTTTATTGATGATTAACAGTAAGAAATAAAGGAAGAAAATAAGAGTATTTCTAAGTCATTAATAAGGAGGTTTTAGCTCCCCCATAAGCTCCATGGCCCTGCCCAGTCCTAAATAAGTCTACCTTAATTGAAAACAGTGTGCCTTCTATGCTACCTGAAATGAAGTTGGTTGCCTGTACGGGTAGAAAAAATTACCAGAAACTTAATTCTACTGTCCTTACTATGTTATATTAATGACTGCCTTTTTGTATGCTAATGATAGAAGTTATAGATGTTAGCTCATTCTTGGCATTGGCTATTTTCATTTGCATAATTACGTTGAATTTTACAAAACAGTTACTAATAAATGTATGAGGTTTGATATAGAATTAATTTCAAACTAGCATTTTCACTGATAAAAATATTGACACTAATAATTTAATTTGAAAATATAGTCACTTACATGGTTATGGGATTATAATTTCCTCATTTGATAACATATAAGTTAAATTTAGAATGAGTACTATGTTATTCCTTATCAAAAATATTTACTAATAATGATACAATATTTAAGGTTTATAATAATGTCAGTAGTTACTCTAACTTACTTAGTTCTTACGTGTCACTTAACATTTCACTGAGTAACAACTTCTGTAAACTGTTAGGTTGAAAGGATGGGAGTCTTTATAAACATGCTAAAGGAATGCCTGTGATCATACGTCATTCAAATTTCGCATTATATTTACCTAACAAAACCAATAAATTGTATTATTGTGTAAGAAATATAAAAAGCCTTCATCCTTACAAGGAACAACAAGATGTCCCAAATAAAAGTCTATATGAGCACATAAGCAGGCACATGTGTATTTTAGCTACCTTCACTTTTTTAAGATTAAAAAATATATATTTTACATTGTATTTATGGCCTTTAAAATGGCAATAATAGTAAAAACAACATGATTTTCTCAGCACTATCATTACTATAGTATGTCAAAAGAAGTAATAAAGTATAAATTCCAATACAAAAGTTTAACCAACTAAAAATTTAAATTTAGTTCATAAACTATATATTGAATTACATAAACATAATATTTATATTATTTATAAATCTAATTATTATGAAATTTCAGAATTAAAATACAATGGTATTCTTATATTTTTATGAAAATAGCAAAGAAATATTTTACTATAATGGATATACGAAGAGCACAGATAGTATATTAAATAGACTAAATATAGCAACAAATGCTTAGTGTATTCAAAATATGCATGAAGTAATGTACTAGGATAATAGACATCTGTTACTTTTGAAAGCTTTTATATTTCTCACACAGAATAAAAAAAATTAGCTGTCAGAATTGGACAGTCCCTGTAAAATTATTGAAAGTAATCAACATTTTTTCCTCAGCACAACAAAGTAAGAAGCATCAAAGTTAAGTGATACAACTACAAGACTAGTGCTCAGTGGCCAGACTTTTGTTCCAGAATTTTAATTACATTTGGTGTTCTTCAAAGACAAGTTTCCCAACAAGGAAATAATTCTAGTTTATGATTTTAAGATTGCTAAATCCTTAACAGAAATGACTAGAAGTATAGGGATAGTCTACTATAGGATGTGATGCCCTCCTGTAAGCCATCAGAAAATGCAATTGTGCTTGTGTGTGTGTATGCGTGTGTGTGCGGAGGGTGGGGACCATTTTGCAAGAATAAGGCAGTGGTGAAAATTAGTTTTTATTACTATCTCCATAGTTTCTGATCTTCACAAATTCCAGGAACATCTTTTTAAAAATCAAACTACAATTTTAAAGCCAAAGCTACAAAAATTCAAAACAATAATCACAATATTTTTTAAATAATCATTCTATGTTAGCTTTATTTAAGATGTAACTGAATCTTAATGAATACATATTATTTTGTTTATGTTTGATTAAGTTTTCACTATTAAAATGAGCTGCCAGAATAAATTCAAACTGTGTAACTTTAGTTACTTCCTGGGAGATTATAAACTTAACACTGTAGCCTGAAAGTCTACTCCCTACAAGCAACATTATATAATGACAGAAGCCTAGGATAGGAGGTCAAGTTTTACTTCTGTCAATAATGCCTTCTAAGGCCTTGGGCCAGTTTTCCCCCTCCCTGAAACTTTTTTTATTTTCTTATTTTTATTTTTGTAAAATAATGGCAGTGTCAACAACTGTCAAGGGTCAAAGATTTTATCCTACTTGAAAGCTAATCATGTCAGCCCACTACAATTTAATAAAGGCTGGCAATAGACCTGCCACTTGGGTCAGAGACAAAGAACTTATTAGTCAATTCATGAGCTTCATATTATCAGTTCCTCTTTTATCTCAAGAACCAAGGGGCAATGCTGAATGGAGGATGCTGAAAAATAGACTTATATCACAGTAGAGGTTCCCTGAATTTAGGAAACCCCTAATCTTATAAAGTAGTTTTCAGCAAACTCTCCCAACATTTGCCCCCGAGGGAGATCTTATCTTAATTATACTGTACTCAAATCTGCCTTTTGCCCTGGAGGGAGATACCAGCTCTCTCCTCTAAGTGTTTTTGCTTCAGAAACATCCTTGAAAAGATAGCCATGGAAGGGAGTTGTCACAAGATGTGTACAAACAGAGAATTGGCCTCCACAAGGTAATAACATCAAGTTTATGTCTATGGACAGCTGTAATGTATAAATAATAGCACTCAAAAAAAATGTAAAAATTGAAATTTGTTGTATAATATTAGCTTTCACCACTAAAAGTTTTCCTAAAAAAAAAAAAAAAAAGCGTTTGTGTAGTGAAACGCTGAAAATTAAAGCTTCTAAAGGTTATACAATAGTCCAGAACTAGTTGGAGGACTAAAACAAAACAAAAAACAAAATAATTAACAAAAAGGCATTAGCGAGATATTCTAGTAAGAAAGCATATGGTATAAGAACACACATTTCTATCAGTCAAATGAATAAAATATTAGGTTGGCCGGGGGGCCTGCCTGGAGGCTTCCCAGCTTGACATCGGAATCCGGACAAAGGCCCACCCTAAAGCCCTGGCACCATCGCCCTTATCCACCACCACCTAATCCAGATGCTTAACTGACATTCTCCATTCTATACCCTACCTCCACATAATCCTATAAAAACTATGTCCTCCCATCCCAGTGCCTGACTTCTCTGGCTCCTCTCCTCTCTGGACCAGAGAACCTCGCCCAGGAGCACTCTCCCAATAAAGGCTTGCTTTTAAAACTTTTTGGCTTGACACATGTTTACCTTACAATAAATAATTGCCAAGAATACTAATCTTACACAGGCTTAGGAGAATCTTAAAAAATATTTAATATGACCTAAAGAGATCTAGATAGAAATTGTATCTTCCTTTGATAACTGCACTAAGTAAAGCATGAAATAGTTCTCATTTCAAGCAGGATATAGGTTGTTAAAAGTTCAAGGAGTATAAAAATATAATAGGCTAAGATTGCATGACACAGTATAATCACACTGGATCATGAGAAAGCATTACATTAAGGGTTTGCAATGGTGTTAAACCCCTTTAAGAATAACACATATTCACAAAGAACAAGTGTGGAACATTGAGTAATCAGGACAGAAAGTATTAAAGTGCAGCAATAAATTATAAAACTTATACATCAAAAAAATGAATTGCTGCCCCTGAAGTATTAAGTTTAATAAACATAGGTGCCACCAAGTAAACATAAATAACAGTAATAATTTAAAATCGAAACAATAATAATTTTCATAAGTTGTGTGAAATAAGATTTTCAGAGATATGAATACATATTGGAAGTCATATAAAAGTGAGACCACTCATGCTAAATAGTTTTGAAAATTCTATATATTTTTAAGTAAAATTATTTTACAAAGGTGATAAAGCTTTTCTGTTTGCTCTAATCTCAGGATGCTCAATCCTTTAAAATTCTATTGTTAAACTTACTGAATAAGGCTAAAAATTTCAAAGTCACATTTATATTTTTTGATTAGTATATAATTTAGTCCCTTGACCTGGATGTATTTAATTTTCAATATGTAATTATGCTGATGACGATATACATCTTAGAGAAAATAAACCACTTCCAATAAATATTTAAGTTATAATATTTTCTTATTTACTAATAGGTATATACTTTTTGCATGCAAAAATTAGTGGAAGTGGGGTCACGAATAGGGTATGAGAAAGAAACGTAGAACAAAGACTTTTAGCCAAAGGAGGATAACAACACATGGTTTGGAAGTTAAAAATAAAAAAGACTTTACTAAGAGATAAAAGTAATAAAATGTTGCAGTATAGGCGAACAGAAAGACATTTGGAGGTCCAATTTATTTTTAGTGTTCGGAGTAGAATCAAATTGCGAGGTCTAAGAGAATGAAGGAAAAGCAATGGAAGTAAATAGTATTGACTATTCTCAGTTAATGACAGTTCTATTTCACTTAAAGTTGCTCAGAAAAAATAGCTTGCAGTCACCCTTCACCCCTTCTTTTGCTCTCACACTCCATATCCAATTTATTAGAAAATAATGCTACCTTTGCCTTCAAAACATATTTAGAATATAACCCCTTTTCACTATCTTAACTGCTAATACTGTGGACCAATTCACCATTACCTCTTGCCTGGATTACAGCAATTGCCTGAAATTTGGTACCTTGCTTTGATACTTTCACCTTTAGAGCCTCTTCTTAATCCAGTCACTGGAGTGATTCTGTTAAAAACTAACTCGGATGTTGTAAATTTTCTGCTCAAACTGTCCAATACTTCTTATCTCGTACTGAGTTAAAGCCATCTCTTCACAGAGGTGGATAGATAGCCTGTGCTCCTCATTATTTTCTATCAACCTCTTGCTTATTCCAGCAATTCGGATCTCTTTAGTGATGGCTAAATACCCCAAATCCCTGCCTCACACCCTTAACAGAGTATAAGCTCTATAAGAACAAAAACGTTTTTCTCTCTAGCACATAAAATGGTTCTTAACAACAAGGACATTCTTAATAAAAATTTCTGGCTGGCCATCTAGCTGGGGGATAGGAGAAAGAAAGAAAAGGAAAAAATATTGAGAAATTATTGATACGTTTTTATCTATAAGGATCTAATTTTTATAAAACAAGTTTTCTATTGCTCCATTTGTTAGGTCATGTTCATATCCATATAACTGGCAAACAATTTTACATGATAAATTCTCCTCCCAAGTCTACCAAATAACTTACTGAAATATTTTCTCCTAACTTTGATCAAGCTCTTTGATATAATTAATTCTGTAACCTTTAATGTCTAGAATTCATACTTATTTTTAAATATATTCAATAACGCACATACAACAATAACATGCATTATATATTTATTATGTTGTGTTAGACATTCTGATGTTATAGAAATAAATCAAAAAGAAAGAAAATTTTTGTCTTTGGGATCCTATAGTATATTTGAGGACCAAGACATACACACATAATTAAAGGCTGACAGAATACAAGATAAAAATATAAAAAAATTAAGACAAAGAAGAACTAAATTCCAACTGGGAGGAATTAGAAGTTTCTAAACAAAGATGTTTCTAAACAAAATTTTCTCATGAAAATTTCATTCTCAAATCAAATGCTTTTAGACTTGAACACAAAGAGTGACTGTAGAAATAGCACAATTTCAAAAAGTCAAAAATAGATATTGTGGGGATTTTTAGTGTTCCATCTTCCTCAGAGAAAAGTATATAAATCATATAAAAAACACACATCTGATAAATTGATTTTTAAAACATCATAATATTAATGGAATTAGGTGATAAACTTAGAAATTAATCACGTATGCTTTATATTGCTTATGTCTACGTTAATAAACCCCCCCTTTTAAGAGATTGAGTAACCTTTATATTTATTCAACCTCCATTGTACAGGAATATAAATTTGATACAAATGGAATGGTGAACTAATGAGATCTCCTCAATTTTTTGATAATAAAATAATTATGGAGTTAGAAATTCATATTTATTTACTCTCTTCATAGATAATTAATATGATTTTACATGTCACTTTGTATGAAAAGAGGCCCAGTGTATGTATGTATGTATGTATGTATGTATGTATGTATGTATGTGTTTTGAGATAACTATTTTCATATGTTTATTAGTCAATTGATTTTATTGCTTGTAAATTTTCAGTTCCATCTTTGTTTATTTTTTTATTACTCAGGTTTTTGAAAACATAATGCCCAGTTTAGAAGAGAGCAAACCTGAGATCAGGAAAAAGAAAAAAGGACAGAGGAAACAAGGATATATTATTATAAGACAGGAGCGTGAGCCTTGGGGGGAAAAAAAATCTTAAGGTAAGAATGTTAACGGTAGAATCTGTATTGAGATGTTGCAACTAAGTCTGGAAACCATTCAGAGAATAACCATGGTTTGGACAGAGAATTCGAAGGTGAAGATGTTGGAATAATTTTTTGAAATGTGTCTTCTTTAGTTAATATGATACCATTAGTCATGTACTTTACTATTATCATAGGGCAACTTGTAACTCCAATAAGTGAGCGGAAGAGAAATCATCTACTCTCAACTGATTTTATAATAATCAAGAACAAAACTAAGATATGTATTATGTTCCCAAAGATAATTGTGTCTTTCTATACAAGTAATTTATAGTGAATATAAAATTAAAAGATGATTATTTTAAAATTGGAAATAGAATCTAAAGTGCATAATGCAAGGGCCAAAGATCAATTAGTGAAATAAAAACTAGTTGACAGTAGTGCAGAGCTGACAAATTATTTTTTTTTCTCATCAAACAGTCGTGGAGTATTTTTAAAACTGTTTTTGAGATTTTATTTATTAGAAGGAATGAGATTAGTCCAGCTAATTTTTTCTCAGATTTTTCCCCTTAGATTTTTTTCTTAAAAAATTACAAGGCATTTTTTTTTTTTTGGCACAGCCTTACTATACCATTCTTTTAAAATTCAACAATTATTTTGTCATGACTATTCATTTATGAATAAAGTCTCATAACCAGTTACTAATCAACCCATACCTTTAAATTATCTGGTTTGGATGTGTAGGGAAAAATCTACCATATATTTAATTAGCTTTAAATACAGGACCCCTGTGGTTTAAATTACTGCTTGGAAGCTAAATCTTCTGATATTCATCGATAAATACAAAATTTCTTTCATAAGTAGAAAATATTAAAATTTAACTTTTTGATGTTAAATTGTACATTTAACAGGGAATATAATAATGCAATGGGAAATGTTTCTTTTTCTATAGATATTCTTTTATAGAAGTAAGCAAAAGGAAGGAAACAATGTAGAATTTTTTGTGTTATATAGTACCATAGCAGTTTTCCAGCAATACTGTGCTATAATTGACAAATAACACTATACAAGTTAAAGGTGTACAATGTGTTAATTTGATATTTACATATCGCGAAATAATTATCACCAGAGTATTAGCTAACATCTCTATCACATAACATAATTATCATTTTTTTTTGTTGTAAGAACATTTAAGATGTCCTCTCTTCGCAAATTTGAAGTATCTAATACAGCACTGTTAACTATAATCACAATGTTACACATTAGATTTCCAGAACTTATTTATCTTATAACTGAACTTTTATAACATTTGACCAACATTTCCCCATTTCCCCTCCCCTCGGCCCCTGGTAACCACCATTCTACTGTTTGTTTCTATGAGTTTGATGTTTTTAGGTTCCACATAGAAGTGAGAGCATTCAGTATTTTCCTTTCTCTCTCTGGTTTCTTCACAAAGCATAATGTCTTCAAGGGCCATCCATGTTGTCCCAAATAGCAGGATTTCCCACTTTTTTTATAGATGAATAAAATTCTCATATATCTTCAATATATCTCTATATTTAAACATTAATTTATATCTCACATCTTTTTTATGCATTCATCTGTTGACAGACACGTAGGTTGTTTCCATACACTGTCAAATGTGACTAAAACAACAATTAACATGGGAATGCAGATATCTCTTTGAGATGCTGTTTTCATTTCCTTTGGATGTATACCCAGAAGACATACAAATGGTGAAAAGGTACATGGAAAGGTGCCCAGCATCACTAATTATTATGGAAATGCAAAGCAAAACCATAATGAAACATCACCTTATACCTTTTAGAATGATTATTATTAGAAAGACAAGAGATAACAAGTACTGGCAAGGATTTGGAGAAAAGCAAACACTTCTGCCCTGCTGGTGGGAACATAAAATGGTTCATGGAAAACAGTAAAGATGTTTCTCAAAAAAGTCATTTTAATTTGCATCAAGCAGTAGAGCCTCTCTTCCACTCAGATCTATGTTTTCCAAGTTGTACCAGATGTATTATATATATATTTTAATAATAGTATTCTGTTACTAAAAAATGTAAGTGATATATAATTAAGATTTCACTTATATTTGTAACTAAACTCAGGGTTCAAATAAGTAAATATTTTGAAAGCAAAGAAATATGATACAAACATTTTTAGGCAAGAGCTGAAAATATTTTAACAGAGATTCACTAACATGTAAGTAGTAGAACAAGAAATATGTTCTGTTTTGATTTTTGTGGTTAATACTTAGAAGGGCATTAACTATGTTATGTTTTAGTCATAGTATATTTAAATCATTTGAGTAAAATAAGTTTTGAAAGTAAATTTCATATCAATATTGCAATAATTTTTAAATTTTTAAAAATGATTAAATAATATTTATATATTTCCAATTCAGTAGAAAGAATGCTGTAATGATTTGCCTTAATAAAAAGATCACATGTTTTGTAAAACAGATTCCTTTGTTAAAATATTTATTGAAATGTCATCTAGAAAATAAAAATAAAATGATATAGCATTATATTTATGAAATGATTATTACCATAAAAATTTATACATTGCTTTTAAAAGGTTTTTAATTCATCACTTGTTTTTCTTCATCAAAGTTATATAGAAGTACTACCGAAAACCATGAAAATAATGATTATTTTTGGATGAAATTACTTATGAAAAATATCAGGATCTATATATGAAATTTTATGATTAAGCCATAGTTTACATTAGTTATTCTTATTATATTTATGGTACATTATTCATTTGTTTCACTATCCAAAACAATAAATAGGATTTACACTTTAGACCAAGACAAAGTAAGAGGACTAGATTTATGCAGTAACCAAAAAACTAGATAGAATATAAGAAACAACTGTCTTTGAGACATGAGATTTAGGCACTAAAGGACAGTGATTCCTGGGAGATGGCAAATAGTGAACTATGCCACTATATTAACTTGCAGCCTTAGACAATTTCTAGGCTGTGGTATAAGGAGTGTAAACCAAGGCAGATCTCAGCAAACTCCCTGAGCTGAGGAGACAAGAGCTCTGAGACTGAGGTTTCTAAGGCAGTTAGAGTTTGCAAGATAGCATCAGAGAGGAGACAACTTCACAGAGAAAGAAATGCATATAAATTTAGAGGGTCCTCCTTAAGTATTCAGCAAAATACCGATCAGCATGGACATCTGAGGAAGCTAACTACCAAAGCAAAGGAAAGAACCATCTAAAAAAATGGAAGGGAAATACTACTTGTCACTCCTATAAATCACACAGAAAGGTAACAGTTTTCACTAAGTAAATGTGAAATCTCAAAATTCACAGGGTTTTGTCAAACACCTTCTTTGCCTGAGGCTGAACACCTCAGGTTTGCCAAACAGACTTTAATAGTAAAACCCTAAAGGATACAATTGTTTCCAAATAATGAAAGTGCCTCCAAAAAAAAAAAAGCACAAGGATATTTGTAGAATTAAAATATGAAGCAAACAACATAAAATTCATAATGTCTAGCATTCAATCAAAAAATACGTGTCATGCTAAAAAGAGAAATAAGAACCTTAATTACGAAAACAATTATAACAATCAAAACTTACCCAGAATAAGACATTGGGGTTACCAGACAAATACATTCAACCATAACTGTATTTCCTATGTTCAATAAGTTAAGTAGACAATATAAAATATAAAAATATTATACTATATTATCTGAGGTGAAAAATACACTAGACGAAGTTGGTAGTAAACTAGGCTTTGCAGAAGAAAAGACATGGCAATAGAACTTATTCAAAATAAAACACACAGAGAAGAAAGAATTTAAAATAATAAAAAAAGATATGTGAGCTGGGAAACAAAACAATATGAATAATATAACTCTAGACTATTTGCAGAAATAATAAGTGAAAAATTTCCAAATATTATAGAACTCATGGATCCAAGAAGATCAATGAAATGGAAACAAAAGAAACATGAAAAACATTTCACTAAGGCACATCACCAAATTGCTTAAAATCAGTGATAAAGAAAATTTCAAAAGAAGCCAGAGAATTCAGAGGAAGATGGTAGACTAGGTAAAAGCAGGGTTCTCCTACTCCCAGGTCAGCATTCAAATTACAACCAAATTATAAAATAATCAACGTGGAGAATCATCTGAAGTCCAGCTGATCTTAACACCTACCTCTGATAATATAAAAGAGCCGCATCGAAGCCGGTAAGAGAGACAAAGTCGCAAATCGGGCTGGACCCGTACCTGCAGGTAGCAGAGAATCACCAGGAGGGAGAACGAAGCTGCAGAGGCTACCTTGAGGGGGGGGGGTCTTGGCCTCGTTTGGGGGCTCCTCAGCCCAGGGTCCCAGCCCAGGGAAGAGGAGATTCCAGTAACTCTGACCGTATAAACCAGAGGGAATTACGCCCATCTGGGAGAGATGGAAATAGACTGAAACTCTAGACATCCCTTTGAAGGGCTCACAGACTTTCTGACCTTTGGACACTCACCTGGGACATCGGCAGTGGGTCAGAGTCTCACGTAGGATTCATACTGAGAAAGTCTGCGTTATCTGGCACCTGAACAAGTGCTGGAAGGTCAGACATCCCTGTACCTTAGTCCAGACCCCCTACAGGGCAATCTACAGATGGCATCAGCTTGACTGTACAGACCCCTTCCATAGGGCCATTAAGAAGTATTGGCCTGAGGGGATCAGTCTGCCCCACACAACTTGCAGATTGCCCAGGGCTTTCATTGCTGGATGGCTGCCACGCCCTATGCCAATTCAGGACCAAGCATGCACAGTTGGTGGCCAGCTCTTTGAGCATACATTTTCAAGATAGTTTTAGGAAGATTAATGCTGCCAACACGAATTTGGGCAGATATTGGGGATCTGTGGGCTAGTTCCAGACAGCAGCTGGTCTTACTGCGATCCGCAACTTCTGCTGGAACATGCAAATCGTTCCAGAAGTTGCAGCAAGACTGAGGCTGTATTGATGTGATTGCCATTGTCTCCCTGAGACCCCGCCCCACCTTACCCACAAATTGCCCCAGAAGGCTCATTAACAGCTAACCACCACAGCCCTGCCGCCTCCTCCCTAGGTCTCCCAATTCACATCTGCAACAAACTTTGGCTAGCACAGGCCAGGCATTGCACAGAAATCGGTGGCAGGCAGACCTCTGCTGCTTGCAAGAGTTGCAATATTGGGTTTGGGGAGTGCAGAGGTCTATGGGACCACCTCAGAGGGCAGCTGGTCTCACTGTGATCTGTGACTACAGTGGGAATGCCCAGGCACAGAAGATGCAGTAAAACTGAGGCTGTATTGGTCAGATGGCCCTTGTCTCCCTGAGAACCCACTTAATCCAAGCCATAAAGTGCCTGCAGCCCATTGACAGGCAACCATTATAACATAATGTTATAAATCCTAACACAGAAGAATGAACAAAGAGCATATTAAATTAATAATGGTATATTAGAAAAGCATAAGGAGAAGGGTATTCTAGGGAAAGAGATTCAAGTATGTAATCTATATGTAATCCATTTGGTAGATTCAGGAGGCCACAGAGTAGTTCAGTGTTACAGAAACATGGGTCACAAATACCAAAGATACAACTGGACACACATGGACCATTCCTTTGGAGATTTAAGAACACTTTGTGAGATAAGCAAATTTCTGTATATTTAATTTCTAAGGAATTGTGGAAATATAAATGATACATTTTATCCAGATTTTCTGGTATTGATATGATATGAATTATGCCAGGGAATTTAATTATTATTTTTTTAATCACACACACAATAAACAGAATTATCCATTTAACCTTATAATATGTATTATCTTAAACTTTTTTGGAAGTCGGTTACCAAAATTTGAATATGTCACTTTTTTTCTTAAAATAGTCTATAATCAATGGGATTACCACTAAATTTATTGGGACCTTTTATTATAATGTATTTTAGCAAATAGATGACAATAATAATGATCAAAGGATAACTTGTTTATAGCAAGATAATTTTTAAAGATTTGATTAGTGAAAGTCTTTATTTAAATGACGATAATTACATCTCTTTGACAAAATCTATTGACTCTCAACAGTTTCCTTATAAACCTGGTCATTTTTTTAATGCACTGTCTCTTGGTTTATGTACAGTTAAGAGGTTTTAACAAAAGTATGTCTCCATAACTGCTAGTGAAACGATGACAATTAATAGAAGTTTTACCTAGTGCTATACAGGTATTAATTAACAATTTATAGTGAAAAGGAAAAGCATGATAATTAAAAAGTCAGAAGCTAATAAAGAGAGTGAATGAAGTAACTGCTCGAAAGCTGTATCTGTGCAATCATCATAAATAAACCAACAGAGTAACCATCCCTTTAACAAAGCAACTCTGTATCAGAGAATCAAACAGGAGGGGAAACTGGAGGGGATTTGTAGTTCATCATTCATTCTACTTCACCAGACTTCATCTAGATGCCCTCCCTATCAAGGAGGTAATTGATACTTAGGTTTTATAATTTAATGCTTCATTAGGAAGGTTTCACTCTGTCAGAGTGTGATTTTTTTTTTATTTCCTAGTAAACAAAAGGTAATTCTGAATTATTATCAAAGACACATGGAAACAGAGACATGTAAATATGAAAAATGTAAGCTCGATCTCAATATAAGTGACCCAATTTTCATCTACTGAATATAATTTTAGTTCACAATGAACTTTGTGCTGCCAAAACATTTGGTTCACAACCTGCTGTTATGTTAATGATTCGTCATAAAAGAGTGATTTTCTCACTACCAGAGTCACTTTAGTTAGGCAACAAGAAAAGCTAATTACTAATCACAATAACCTAATAGATGATGATGATAGATAGATGATAGATAAATAGGAAGGATACAGATAGAGATATGGAGAGAGATAGAGATAGAGATGATACACATCAGTGTATGTTTCAAAAACACTTTCATGTATTTTGTCTCATTTAAAAATCATTTTCCAAGGAAACTTACATACTCATTTAATCTTAACAACATCAGTGACTCAAATACTCAATCAGGCTTATACTTGGTGTTTTTGTTTCCTGGTCCAATTATCTTCTCGTGAAACCATATTCTGTTAGTTAAAATGCATGATATCTAGAAAAGAGAGGATCCAAGATCCAAGACCATTTCTCACTAGCACATTCTAGTTAATTACATTATCTGATTATTATTATATATTTTTTTTAAGGTAAATTTTGCCCTACCATCAAGGGATATGTAGAGTGGTTCCTAAACTCTGAATGTGTGTGTGTGTGTGTGTGTGTGTGTGTGTGTGTGTGTGTTTGGGTATCTGTGTGTGTGTGTGTGTGTGTGAGTGTGTGTGTGTGGTAACTGTATGTGTGTTGAGAGTGAGCATGAATAATAGTTGATGAATGTCAGAGAGAGCACCAGAGAGTGGAGAATGAATGGGTGACAGGTGATGGAGATAACCAGTGGTTAATGGTGCTGGGGATATGTCTACCTTTTTTGTCATTTTATTTCCATACCTGGTAGAGTGACTGGAGAGTAGGTGCTCCACAAATATTTGTTTAATGATTTATACAAATGATTCATCATTCCTACATCCCAACAGGATCCCATGATCAGATGGCTTCACTGGTGAACTCTATCAAACATTTAAAGAATGATTCCTATATAGGGAATCAGAATGAAAATCACCACAATGGACAAATTTCACAAATTTTGCTATTTCTGCACCATATCAGATAAGACTCCACACATAACATTTTGTTTTGTTTTAATTTTGCTTACCCTTTAATAATAAATAAGTATCTATAACACAATGAGAACATATACTGTCATGTAGTTATTCTTATGGTAAAGGGGTAGTGACTTGGTGAGGTGTAGAAACAGATGGTTGTATAAAATTTAACTTCATACAAGAGTAAACTTAATTGTGATGAGCATTCAGACAGCTAGATAGAATACACACACACACACACACACACACACAATATTGTGCGAGTATTTTTCCTTGAAATTGAAGAAATTTTTATGAAGGTTTGATAAAAATATGAAAGTCTAAACAAATTCTTAGAAAGTCAATTTGATAAAAATTGTAGGGAATAGTGTCCTAACTAAAATACTGAAATAGGAGCTTCCTTCTCTCTCTCTCTCTCATCATTCCTACATCCCAACAGGATCCCATGATCAGATGGCTTCACTGGTGAACTCTATCAAACATTTAAAGAACAATTCATGCTAATCCTCAAACTCTTCCAAAAAATTGAAAAGCAGGTGATACTTCCTAAGTCATTTTATGAGGCAAGCGTTCATTATCCTGATACCAAATTTCATGATTAAATATTCATTTTTTCTGATTCACACAAAAAAATGTCATTTTAAAGCAGCCAATTTTTTCTCAATAGTGCATATACATTTAAATAATTGTGAAAAGCAATCAAAAAATCTTTTCCTAGGTACACATCTTACTCAATATTGACAATATTTTAATATCTCATTATGCTGTAAGTTGAAGTCATTCTGGTTTTATTCCAAGAAAATGTACTAACAACAAAGAAAATGGTTTTAAATATACATATTCATCAATTCAGTGCTTTTCAATTGGGGAAGGGCTTCAGAATGATTTGGGATTTTCTCTATTCCTTTCTCCTTTTGTATGAATTCCACTTTTGATGAAGAACTGTTATATCCTTCAGGTAGACTTTTGGAATAGATTTTTTTTCTTTTAAGGAAAATCATTGTTTAAGTGAATAGGATTCTGAAAAAATAAGCACATAATTCTGAGTTGACTATTCCAAAAATTCAGAGTGATCTTTCCACTCATTCTAAATTATGCAAACCTTGTATGATTTATATGCATTCTAAATTATATCTCAATCATTCATTCATTTTTATTAACATGTATTATTGAATAGCCAGTCATGTACTAGGATATAGTAATGCATATTGGGGCACATGGTGAGTGAAAAGACATACTCATTTAATAATATCTTATATTTTTCAATAATATTTGTATTTGAGATAGGTCTTATTAACATAAAGAGGATGTAATCACAAAACTATAAGAAACACTTAAAAATGGATGAGTAATGAACTATATATATGCACATAAACTATAATTGCTATAGGATATAAACTGGAAATTCAGGACATAGAGAGTATATGTTCATGGAGCACACACTTTCATAATCAGATATTCACATATTTCATGTGTGAAAGAAGCAAAGTAATATATTTTAGAATTTTATCAAAGTTGGTACTCCTTAATAGTCCACTATTTACAGACAAACTGCATATTTTTGAACACTATTCCCATACAGCCTCACATTGCTCTGATAAGAGTATACAAATTTCAGAGTTGTGAAGATCATTGAACATGCATCTATCGGTTTATATTCTTTTGAAAAAGTAATCTGCCTTCTTTTGAAATATATTCCTGCTTCTCCAAATGCTCCACCACACCCTCGGTACCAATGCCATTTTTTTTTCTGACTCATCTACAATTTCTCTTACCTTAGAAAATAATAAGGGAAAATGTGACATTAGTCTTTCTTTCAAGTTTAGACATGCAGCTCAACTCCCAGGGTTTGGATTGTCCTCCTATAATCTGTACATATGACCTATGTATCTTCATAATGAATTCTTGACAAAACCATGTCAGAGTCATGCAGTTGTCAGTTTTAACCAAAAACTACATGGAATTCATAATGCCAAATTCAGGTT
This sequence comes from Rousettus aegyptiacus, assembly GCF_014176215.1. Classification (NCBI taxonomy): domain Eukaryota; kingdom Metazoa; phylum Chordata; class Mammalia; order Chiroptera; family Pteropodidae; genus Rousettus; species Rousettus aegyptiacus. Next base: position 49,230,281 of record NW_023416284.1, read on the forward strand.
TTTATAAAGAGCGAGTTAAAAAATAAATGTTTCCTTCAAAAGAAGGAAAAAAAATTTCCTGAGAACTTATCCTAACAATCTCTTTAAATTTCTGGGGTAAGATAACACTAACACATCTCAAGTATTCTGAATAGTAAATAGGAAGACATCCTCTGTAAAAGGCATCATCAAAGTCAACTACTTAAAATTTATACTGAGTGCATTCTTATGACTTTTACTCAGGTATAACTGCAAGTTTCATTTTTATTCCAGGAACATTCATCATTGAGAGTTCATTTCAAGTGAATTGAATTGTTGAACAAAATTTTTATTAGCTGAGAACACTAAATGTGAAAGCAGAAAATAGTTTGCAAGGTGGCGTGAAACGGAGTTTTGTACAGGGCACTGAAGCAGCCATGTGTAAACTTTAAGTTGACAGGTGAGCATGCATGCATCATGGTTTTCTAAAATATATGTTGTTTTTGCCTGCTTTATGAAGTGAGATGTTTTGGTGTTATGTTTTAAAGGGATAGATTGATAAAAATTGTTTTTTGCCTCTCCATATGTAAGTGAGCATTTGGTGGTACAAAACACATTTCACAAAACATTGGTATCCTAGGAATCTTTTGTTTTGACTTTGTGTTTTTTTGTGTGATCCCGTTCCAATCTTTATTCTCCACCTTCATTATTTTCCTTTTTTCTTTATTCAAAATTATAAAACAACACTGCTAAAATATCACTCTATTTTTTCTTTTAAAGAATTTTCTCCTTGGTAATTGCTACTTCTCTTAAGGCTTATTTTTACTAATTCCTCTCATTTTTCATATCTAATTTTATTTTCTACTCAAATACAAAGAATTTCATTTTCTCTGACTTATCACTCAGGATTGAATTACTTTCATCTTTCTTTAAAAGTTAAAGAACATTATTGTTCAGATTCTGAGTTTCTTTTTCTTTTCTTTTTTTTCATTTCCTTTTTTTTTAGATGCTGTGTGAGTCCCATCATTTCTTTTTTCTATTGGCTGTGGTGGTGGGGAGTGGAGTAAGATAGTGTCACAAATCTGTGTTTTAATTCATGGCAGAGCAAGTTCTTTCACTGTGTCAAGAGCAATACTATATCTGTAAAGCTGTTTTAATTAGCCATTTAACACTAGTGTGCAGGTGGCATTAAGTGCACATAGCACATGTCACTTTTGTGCATTCAAGCAAGTCAAAGACAACATTTATAAGTTGAACCTATAGTGAAATTTTGGGAAAAGTGAAATTTTCTACAACATGACTTATTATACTCTCTTCATTTACCTGTACTTCTAATTAAGCATTTTATTTACAGCTGACTTGACTAATCTCTCTTACTATTAGAAACAACAAATGTGTATTTATGTATATGTGTGCATGTGTATGTTTTGTGTATGTTTGTGTTTGTATGCATAATGTGTAAGTCATATTTAATGACAAAAATATTCTTTTAAAAGTGCACATTTAGACATATATAAGTTTAATAAAAGAATCTTCATTGACACAATATTTCATAAAGGACTTATGAAAAGTGATAAAGCAAATACATAAAATTTTTTAAATCTTCAATTCTATCCCATAAGCTATTTACATACTAATTTTGAAATAGACATTGAGAAATAATATATTTTAAAATATATCTTTGTTTAGAAAAAAGAAAACGCAAATTAATTAACCCTACCTGCAAAGTTCGTATTTTAAATCTACCAAGTATTAATACACTTATATATAACAATTAGACCAGTTTATAATTTGAATATCAGACTTAAATTCAGAAAGCTTATCATATATATCTTTGTATTACTCTCTTAACATATCACTACACTAAATCCTCTCATAATTAGCCTAATGCAATTATTTCTATGGACATTAAAGTCCCAAAGCTGAATGCATTAGAGAAGACTTTGCAGATTTCCTTTGCCATTTACTTATTTTTCCTTAATATTAATTCGAATCACCATCAGCCTTGACATCTGTCATGAAGCACAATCCTTTCAAGCTACAAAGGTACTATGAATATGTGACTGACATGCGTTGACTTGAGAAGAAAAGTCATTCATTGTTTCTTTAAAAAAAAAAGTATAATAAAGGAGGAAACTTAGCTCTGATTTATTCTTAAGTGTGTGAAATTTAAGAGAGTGATAGGAATTGTTGCTTCTACAATGCCTAAATGTAACCACTGCAAATTAGAGCCAAAATAAATTTGAAGAGGATAATATTTCTAATAATTATTTGATAATCAATAAACAAAACTAAACTAAATGAGTTTAGCAATATCAAAGTCAATGTATCAAATTTCACTATGTCTACCATAAATATTAAATGTACTGAGGTATTTTTTGATGGTATTTGGCTAGCAGCCACTTTGTAAAATGAAAGATTCTATAATATGGTTGATTAGAGTTTGTCAACAAAACTTGGATTCTATAGCCACAAACTGGCCACGGAATTGTAACAAGTTTAGATTTGATGATGCTTTTTATATTTTTTAAACAGGCACATTCATTTTAATGTCTATAATATAAAATGATATTCTAAAAGTTGTATAAAGCCCAAAATGTTAATTTTAATTCTTTGCATAATGTTTGCAATGCTACTCTATAACCTGAACAACAAAAATATAATAACAAGACAAAGCTTACACAGTTATCATCTTCCTGACTCATGTACCTTTGTGTTGCTTGGTTTATATCTTAGTCCATCAAAAACTTCTCTGACTCTTTAGCAAATGTTATTTTAAAAATATTTTTTTAAGAAAAATGAAACAAAACAACAAAACCCAAACAACAGATAAGTATCTCCCTCATAAAATACTTATTTTAACAAATTCAGAGAAATGATTTGTTAAAATAAAAACAATAAACAATAAACAACAAATAATAATGATCAAAAGATTTGTGCAATGGTTCACTCATTATTTATTTTTTAGTACATAAAAGTTTGCTTCTGATTACATATATTTACTCATTTGCTCATTTTTATTTAATAAGTACTGAATATCTACCACATGTTAGGTATAATGCTAGCCAATGGAAATATGATAGTCAAAAAAATTTAAAAAGGAAGATTCCCCCTGAAGGAATGTACAGCAGATAAATAGGAAATGGTAATACAGCGGTATATAAAGCTATATGTACATATATATGCATGTACATACATACATACATACATATGTACTCACGTCTATACATATTCACATTTGTATGATACTTCATGGTAAAATAGTAAGAAAAAATATTGTAATTAATGTTAAACACATTTTTTAGAGAGAAGAGACACTCTCATTAATACTATATAAAGTGCACTTGATAGCTCAGTCAATTCAATAAGACTAAAGAAACAAATGGGAGGTACTAATAATGACAAATAAAAAATGAAAACTATTTCCACAATCTCAGATATCAAAGAAAATATGTTTATTATCCCAGAATTAAAGTTGATTTATTTCAGAAGAAAAAATTCAGCCACATCATAAAAATTTCATGACTTTATTATATCACAAGAGTGTCACTATATAATGAAAAAAAGGGTCAATTCATTCAGAAAATATAATAATTTCAAATACGCATACAAATAATAAAATAGCCAAAATTTTCCATATAAAAATTTTCCATATAAAAATTCATAGAACCAAAGTAGGAGATGTCAATGTGGTTTTCTCAATATTGATAGGTCATATGGAAAAAAATGTACAAGTATAGAATATTTAAAGAACATAATAACATAGGCTTAATGGACATATATTGAACATATGGAGAATATATCATATGTATTCTCAAGCTTGTTTAAGGTAATTTTTAAAATGTCCATATACTTGGAAGTAAGCATAGAACTAACCTAAAGAAATGACAAAGAATTATGTTTTGTGACCGTAATCTAATTTATTAAACATAAATAATAAAATAAATTAAAATTATACATTTTAATGTAACATATAAGCAATGTATAATTAAAGAATACATCATAATGGGATTTTTTAAATATTTGGAATTGAATAACAAAAATAGTACATGTCAAATGTAGAAGGATGTAGTGAAAGCAGTACTTAAAGGGACATTCATAGCTTCGGTAAATTTGGAAAAGAATCGCAGACATAATTAAACTAGCATCCAAATTAAGAAGTGAGAAAACATAATAGAATCTACCTAAGGAAATTAGAAGGATAGAAAAAGTGAAACTATGAAGGAAAAATTAATGAAATTGGTAATAAAGACACAGTAGAGCAGATCAAAGATGTCAGCAGATGATCTAGAGAAGTGTAAACACCTTTTAGATGTGTAGACAGAGATAATGCAGTAAGTAGCTAGATAGATTTGAGCCGAAAGGAAATTAGTGGGTAAATTTTCCTTTTTTTAAATTTGTTGGCAAGAGGTAAGCATGTGAATATAAAGCAATAAAGAGGTAGAGGTTTAAGACAAAAGAGTGAACATTTTAAGAAATGAAGTCCCTGTGAAGCTAGGAATTTTTTCAGCCAAGATTCACTGACACCCAAATCAGAGCCCAAATAATTTTTGTCTGATCTTTTGTCCATGATTGGCTCATTGCTATTGAAGCCAGCCTTCCCAGAGCCTCTTACAAAGTTCATTCCTGTCATTAACGTAGCTCAGAAAGTTTTGTTTGCCTTAATTCACATCGGGGCTATTCAAATTTCTAGAGCAGAAGCATGACAAATGTCCTCTTACTGGAAAAGATTACAAGAATGTCCAACTCAAGTAGAAACTCACTAAATCTGAAATATTTTTGAGCTGGTTTAAACATCAACAAAATGTTAGAGACTGTGAACTTCATGAAAAATTTATTTCACTCAGAATATAAATGTGAATATGTAACTTTATAATGACATCTCAGAGTCAATCTTAAGATTATACATAACTTTAGGTTAGTATATTTTTCACATGGCTCACAGGGCAAATCTAAGCCCTGATGTTTTGGCAGTTATTAGATGTCCACAGGTCACTGGTTACATTAATACATTAATAAATTATCCTTCAAAATGAATGTCAGCACGCCATATATCAGGAGAATAGATGAATCATGAGACTATTATTAGAGGAATGACTATGAATAACTTTATTGTTTGAATATGATAATAAATTTAAAACATAAAATATACGATGATAAATATTAGAGAATAATTCTGCAAATTTTTCCCCTAGAGAAAAGTATATAGTAGAAAATAACAATCAAGTAAACTTTGTTCTTTTATTATTTTAATTTTCTTTTTTTATTTGATCATCTAAAACAGTTTCATAATGTATTAGAAATTCATACATCTCAATTATGCCAGGAGTACTTTCTAATTGTTCTAACCTTTTCATCATTGCTGAAACAACTACTATGACTCTTATCTCAGTAGTGGTTCCAAGAGCATCTCTCTTTAGTTATAAAAACGCTCATTTCAAATGTTAGCACTTAAAGGACACTGAAAAATTAACTATCAAGTTCAGTGAAAGAAGACCATCCTTCATAACATTTCCAAATCACAATTTAAGGAAAGAAATGTCATGAGCAGCCAAATCACATAACCTAGTGGCCTAGACAATTATCCAAAGAACAATCAAATTTTCATTTTGAAATAATTAACATTTTAGCAAAAGTAATTTCTCTATAGCTAGTCATTTTACCATAACTCAGAATCTTCAAAAATAATACATTAACTACATTGTGATTCATAAGAGATTTAGATGTTTTTACCCGCTAAGATTGTTAATTAAAAATAAAATATTTATCTTCACTGTTGTACTATATAAAATATTTTTAATATATTTTCTAAGCCAGGAATAATCTATTCCCATATTTGTAGAGCCATTTTAGGCTTTTAAGTTCTTTATGAGCAGAATGATATGTCGAATTAAGCACACAGAACTTGGATAAATTATCGAATCTGAGCCTCAGTTTCCTTATCTGCAAAATGGGGATGATAACAAGTATTTTACAGACACTATTGAGATAATGAAGATAAGGGGTAACATTGGTGCTTGACAGAATACGTTCAATAGTTGGTAGTTATTAACATAAATCATCGAACATTATATTCCTTTTGATAGTTCTCCATTTTATATTTTAGGTCTTTTAGATATTTCTGGACATTTTGATATCCTTTAGACTCTTAAGAATTCTCATGCCTCCTCCCTCCCCTCCAAAAATATAATAGGAATACAGATGCTGACACTCTTTACAAACACATTCCAAATACCTGCTTTGTACTAAGCCCGCAGTGCTAGTTGTCACCAACACATACACAGTCCTTGCCTCTATGGCTCTTACAACTTTAAGTGATAATTGTTTTGTTAGGGGTAAGTGATTTTCACATTTTCTCCAAACCAAACCAAGAGAACCTAATAAAGCCAAGCTAAACTAAGAAAATCAAAGTAAAGCAAAAGCAACGAACAAAAAGCCTTGTCAGGGTGGATACTAGGTATTAGTATGGTTCTGTTTATGAAGAATCATCTGTAAGAAAATTACTTGAACAAGACATGGAAAAGATCTGTTATCCCTTATAGGGAGTTAATGTGTATCTTCTAGGAGAAAGGTATGATGTTATAAATGTATTTATTAATATAGAAGTTAAAACTTTTAAAGCTTTCACAGATGTTACATATTCTGACTCCACTTATTTTGGTCATATTTTTATACGTTATATGTTATATGATGGATAATATTACAGATCCTGTAGTGACTCTCCAATTTTTATATATATATATATATATCTTTCAGCACTTAGCACTATTTTGAAGTTTAGGAGTTAATAAGGTAATAGATATCTAGCACCTTTTCTCAAGGTTTCAAAGGAATTACTCCACATGGATCTTGAACAAAAATCATATTTTTTAAGCAGTGAAAAAAGTCACCTCACTTCTATATAAATTGTGTTACCTTTCAAATGGACTTTGCTATTAAGCAAAATATTATTCCTTTTTACAGTGAGAGACTTACTGTTCTTGATAGGATTTTACTGTCCATGACAGATATACATACAAACTATTTCTTCAATAAATACAAAAAATTACATTTTTATTGCCATTTTTGTCATTATTGTTATTACCACAGTCATTGTATGAACCAGTTGGCAGCATCAACAGACTAGAATAAATGAAAGAGAATAAAATTTCACAAAAGTGAATAAACACAATGACAAATGTCTTCCTTTTTTATTCTGAGCATAAAAATTTTACTTAGTATTGTTGCCTGCTTTTTAAAAATTTGATGATAACAAATAAATTATCTATATCTTCTTCGATGTAAAAATTTTTGACCTTTTAGATTATTTTACTCCAAATAAAGTAGAGCCAACTTTTTTTTTAATGTATTAGAGATGAACAGAAATATCTCACACTCCCAAAGATATTTTTATTCATACCTCAGTGATAAATTTTATGATAAAAAATGTTTAATCTAAATATTAATTCAATCCCTGATTTAAACATTTTGATCACTTTCAGGCCAGTGAGGTCCAGCTTCTGCACGTTCTGACTCTCACGTACACTTCTTACACTCAGGTATGTACATAAGGTTAACCGTGGTGTTCTTTGCTCTAGCTGGTACACAATTATAAAAGCACTGTTCTTAGTCCAAAATGGGTATTTGTTAAATTTGGGCAAGACTAGATTAAACATTCTATCTGATGTGACCTTGTCAGCTAGGCTACCATGATGAAGACATTGACAAAAGGAACTTAGTGGAGCTGTAATCGTAGCCACTGCTTGCTATGACTCCAAGGCAGCACCACCTCATCATGTGAAACTAACTGCAAGGACAGCCTGCCATTCATCAACACTGACATGCGTGCTATTTGGTTCCCTTTGAAGACTTTCTCAACCCCTTGTACAGTCAAAGAATAGAAACCAACTTGATAGACAAAGTTATCACTGCCATATTCCTAAGAATAAAGCCACACACATATGACACTCTATCTGAGAGGACAGAAAGTAGCCTTTGTTAGAGCAAATACCTGGCATTATTTGTGTGAGCAAATCTGCCACATTTTCACCATATGATCCACAGAAGTACTGGAAGATAGAGCAAGGGCTCCCCATAGCTAGAGTGCAGACCTATACAGGAAAAAGCATGTGAAGATTATGGAAAGAAATAGGAATTCTGTAATATTTATCCAGGAGCACATTCGAAAAGCTTTACACTAGGGCCAGGCATTCTTTGCCACCCGAGTGAATAGATTCTATGGTGTCATCAGCAAAAAAATGGGCACTTAATGTCTTTGAGGTATTGGCGCAGGGTCCAAAGACATCCTGAGGAAATATTTTATGAATATAATATTCTATAATATTGGCAGGATATAAAGTCTCTTAGATGATGCAGTTCAGGGAAAAGGATGTTCTGTGGAAACTGTTGCCTTTAGCGCTGCTCTCAAATTCTGGTGTAGTTCTTGCCTAATCATGCTTTAGGAAGACCCAGGTAATAAGGCCCACTGTGACGCTGATGAAGTTGAAGGAGCTAGAGCCAGTGGATAGTTTTATACTTTTTATGTGGCATAGTGGCCCAGCTAGTCCCACTAGCTTATAGAAATCACATTCAATGATCCCTGCCATCTTCTGTCCTCCCTTCCCTCTTCTCTGTCTCTGCCTAATGCATTTTTACTTCTAACATTTTAGACATCATTTTAAATCAGGTTGAACTGAAATAGAGCTGTCTCTACAGAAATGGAAAGGAAGCCCTTTTTCTAGGTCATCACATTCCAGATTGGAGACCTGTTGTGCAATAAACTGAGCTATCACATAAAAATGAATAATAAAAACTTATTATCTATAGTACACATTATTTGATCAAGTTTCCCAAGGTTATTACCTTGGTTGAGTTTAAAAATATGATGACCAGAATTGAAATGAAGACATAGCTTTTTTTTTTTTTTTTTAATCACAAATACTCTGTGGCATAAATTGTCTAAGAATTCAGTTGATAAAGATGAGACCTAAGAGGATCTAATTCAACATGTTAAACTTAACCTGAAATGAAATCAAACACAGGTGGAAAGCCCTTATGAAGCTGAATAATACATCTGCTGAGGCTGCAGGTGGTGAATACTTTGCCTGGATAATGTAAAATTAGTATAATAGATCCTAAATGTCTACTAAAGGTTAGACATGAGCATTTTCTTCTGTGCTTTTAGATGTCTATTGCCATCCCAATTTTGATACTTTGGTTTAAAAATCCACATAGGTTATATTTTCAGCTGTAAACTTTTATTTCTGGCAGAGAATCAGAGTATTTAGGAAGAATCTTTCTAATAGTCTCTTTACTTTTCTGTAATTCTTATCCTTCATAAGTGAGAAGAAACTCTTATCCCTAAGAAAATGATAGGCCAAACTATATAGGTCTTGGTTGATTAAACACAACACCTTGAATATCACTCAGAGGTAAAACAGGCCCTGCAGAGCACAGGTGCAATATTAGGTTCCCATTCGTAAAGTAAATGGGTCACTGAATTCTGCAGAACACAAAGCCTCCCCATGGTATTCAAGGACAACTTCAAATATAAAGTATTGCGGGACTTTAGTAAGATGGACAATTACTGACTAACTTCAAACATTAAATACTGTGAGCAGTGTCACAGACCCATTCTCCACAAGTTAAATTTGGTCTCAATAAATTTGAAGAACATAGAGAATGTAGACCTTTGCTTAGGTATTATGTTTCAATTTTCTTTGTGTCTAATAACAAACATTCTATTTGAATATGATTTGATATTAGGTGGTTATTTTGTAAGAATTTTTAAATATTTTGGAAGGTCAAAATTATTCACATTTAAATGAGATAGTGTAAGAAAGATACAAATGGGCAAACACACGAATCTTACGGATGAAAGAACATTTTAAACTTTACATTTTATATATTTGAGTTGATTTAGCTTTTGAAAAAAAAAAACAAATTCACAAATTATACATATTACCAACCAACCTAACATTAAGGTGTAGCGTAACTTCCAAAAAAGTTACCCATCTCTTTGACATTAAAATAATGTGTTACCATAGTTAAATTAAACAGACTTTATATAATTCGTGCATTAAATATATATTTCTGGAAACTTGTCTTTATACTTTTTATAGTTATTCATTTTTGAATGAATAACCAAAGATTCTGCAAGCAATGTCTCACTTTCCTGAAAAAGATAAGTTTGATTTTCAGAAGCTGGCTTAGCTCATTATACAGTAGTACTGAGTGTGAAACTATCAAGGTTTCATTCCTTTTTTCCAACTCAAACAGCTGCTACCATCTCCGAAGAAGCAGGTGTTGATGCGTGCACAGTATTAGCACTAAAAAGAACAGACCGTTTGGTGATGACTTTTCTCACTGGAATATTATATCAAAATACTTTTAAATTCCCCAAAGTGCCCAGGTGGGAAGGCAAATTAAACTTTAAAAAGTCTAAAAATATCTCAATAGTTTCATTAGTTCTCCTTTTCCTTATAAATCCAATAAGCAATTCTAAGCATTACAACTTTAAAAAAATTACATTTCAAATATTTTATTGTTTATATCAATCTATATAAAATGTTTTTAATAAGTAAGACTATTTCAATAGTAGAAATGCCCAAGAAGCATCAGATATTAAGTCAAATAGTCCAAGCGTTAAAATCTAAATTTGGAATTTTAAAATAAACCCGATTTCCAATAATATATACATTGATTTTATCATGACACTATCATGACACTGAAAATGTTAACAAAGGAGATTTAACTTGTGTTGTCTTTCTGGGAAGGTCATTAGAAAGTCTTTAATGTAAATGGAGCTTTTTCAGAATGTTAAAAAGTGCCATTTTATGTAACAATGCATTACTTTTAAAGCTGGAATTTAGGACTGTACGTAGAAGAATGCCAAATAAAGATGTACACGCAGGTTCTGCCCTCTAAGTCTAAGACTTGGATTTTATTTTGGTTGTCAGTCCTCTGGTCCTTAGGGAAAAACGAACAAACAAAAACACCTAGTTGAAACTATTATTTTAAGTAACTCCATAGCAAGAACCTATCCATGTTTCATGGCAGATTGAATTCTGTGAAAGAAACAGAGAACTGCTGTGTTTAGTAACACCAACTAAGTGAAAACTTTTATTACATGTTTACTGAGTTATAAATTGTTACTTTAGTGGTTGTTTCAGGAACTACGAAGTTTGGAAGACAATAATTACTGGCAAAGGGACCTGCAGCCCTGAAAACTCCTTTCTAATATTCTGGGGCAGATTTTGAAAAAGATTGACTTAGAGAGCACAAAGATCCATGCTTTTCAAAGAGGTCATTCCTGGGGCCACAAAGATGATAAGCCCTTAGGTTGATTTGGGGAAGAAGCTCTCTAACATCCTTTGTGGAAGTCTGAGTCTGGATTCTTAGGCACGTGATGGCTTGGTGTACTTCTAGGGTTAGTGGTAAACTGGTTCACATCCCCTAGATTAGTGGATCTCAACAAATGCCTCCAGAGGGTATTTGGCAATATCTGGAGACATTTTTCATTTTCATGATTTGGAAGGGTACTACTGGCATCTAAGCCAGAGATGCTACTAAATGTCCTACAATGCACAAGGCAAGCCACCTATTAAAAGGATAGCCAGTCTACAATGTCAGTATTATAGCTGTGTGAGACCTAGCCCTAGATGCAGGCCAGATATTATGTCGCTCTGTGTTTTGTACTTTCCCTTAAATGATGTTTAACTACTGTTAAAAGTTAGAGTTGAGTCTTAGTTGTGCTGTCAGAAATTATAGAAAAGGTAATAACCATAACAAGCTTCAGAAAATTTAACTCAGTTAAACTAAACTATGCATTAATTGAGTACGCAAGGAAATAATAAACAAAAGAAAGGCTTTGCCCCACTGTCCTAAGTCTAGAGTGACAGGCATCAATGAAAATTGCTGTGCCCAGCAGAGCAATGACATCTTGTGTGACAGCAAACACAGCAGTATAGCCAAGAAAATGGGAGTACAGGGCAGAACAACATGAAAATTTTGTTTTTAGAAATACATGAAACACTCCATAAATCACCAGGAGATAATTTGAAGCATTAGACCAAAGGAGCCTTGGATACTAACAATTTAGCCACTAAGGGCTATCATGGTCTCATTGCATGACCTCATACAGACTCCAAAGGCTAGAAGCATTTAAATAATGCTTCATTCAATAACAAATATTTATAAATCTGTATCTATAATATAATAAGCAATGCCTGAGCCCTAAGAATACAGCAATTTAAAAACAGAAAAGTTCCTACTTTCCTGAAAGTACCATTAAAAAGTAATTGCAATAATGAACAGTCAAGTACATTATAATTAATTAGTATATAATTAGTGAATATTTCACATTTTTGAAAGAGATATAGTTTTCTAATAAGATAGAAATGCAATGTCTTAGACAAGTTTCCAGAAATGTTACAGATTGTTGATGTTTAGAAAATATAGATTTATATAATCTCTCATTTACTTTGTATTCATGAAATAGAACCACATAATAGAATCTTATAAAAACACCACTTTTTCTTGGGAACAGTACTAGAACAATATTATGAGATTCATCAAAAATATTGCAATGTACTTATTCATCAGTATTTTATCATGGTGTCATCCTGAATTTAAGCATGCTATTCAGTTTTCTGGATATTTCTTTTACAATAAGTATATGAGGATGACTACATATATTGAGCAATTGCTACATTGTCACTTAATCTTTGTTACAGATACTATTATTTCTGCTTTACACATAAAGAAACATGTATAACTTACCTAAGGGCATCCTTTTCAGTAATTTTGGCAGCACAGATCCTACCCTAGCCTCCAGTTTATACTGCTAACCTGTGACATGAAGTTAAGCATTAGCAATAAAGCTTTTGATTAATAGTTATGTGCTTTAAAAACATTCTCGGTATTATTTTATGCTCATTTTTCTTTGACTTGCTTTCTTTCTACCATACCCTACACCATAAACACACAAATATGATTTAGAAAGAGTTAGCTACTAAAAGTAGTCGAGCTAGAAGTTTGAAGACCATGCAAATCAAATGGAGACACAAGGATGTCATTTTAGAACAATTCCGTTTCTAAGCTGGGCTCAGCATAAACCACTATATCTGATTTATAAATTATCTGAAGGTGCTGCTTTATAAAAGCCAGCTCAAAACTTCTAAACATGAATTTTGTTCTTCTCTTCAACAATGTCAAGGCAAATAATACACTTTACCTCTTGAGCCAAATTTGTACCTTCCCCCACTCCCCCAATTCTTAACATAAGAAAGGAGAAATATAGTGTGTTATTTGGCTATTGAACCATGGGTCATATTTTCTACTAGAAAATGAAACATAAACAATTAAATAAACAATTACAAAAACAAACAACAGCACCACAGTTCCTTGTAAGTACTGGTTTATGCTTGACATTCAGAGATAGCACAGGCGTAGATAATCCCAGGACACAAAGAGTATGAAGTAATTCTAATTTACATAATTCTTCAGGCAAATATTATTTTTTAAAATTTTAAATAAAAATAAAATCATTTAAAATTAGAAACCAAAGGGATAGATGTGAAAGTAGGTTTCCTTCAGGTTCAGTAAACGCACAGGCCACTGAAATGTATCCCTTGAGCCTTCCACGGAGCTTATGATTTCTTTAAAGCTACAGCTACTTTGTGTCAAGCTGCTGCCCTGAGATACTAAATGACCATGTAAAGGAACTAATGCATTTCTGTAAGAATATAGCTTATGTTCAGAATGTAACCCACTGACTTGAAAACTGTTTATTTATTTATTTATTTATTTATGGATGTAACAGAGGCAGGAAGATCCTTGAGTGGTCTAAGGCCAGATACTGCTGCCTGTATATCATCCCTACTCATTGTCTCCACCTGCTGTCTCCACTCTTCAGATCGACTTATCTCAAGTGCTGTCTCCCAAGCTTTCGAAACCAGCTCTGACAGTTTCCCAATATTACACTTTGTACTCTATGTCCCTGCTTCAAATGACATCCAATCCTTTTCCGGCTTTCAAATGTCTATCATTTTACTCATACAAATACTTTAAGGTCCAACTGAAAATCTCATGAAATTTGTGCAATTTAAATATTTTCTTTACTTTTAGAACTTATACCTTTTCTGTAGAGTACCTGATGCTCATCATCTTCTATCATCGATGTCTTGAATATTTATATTTACGGCTCACTATTTCTGTTTTGCTATTATTATTTATTTATTTATTTACTTACTTATTTATTTATTTATTTATTTATTTATTTATTTATTTATTTTACTGTTTTAACTACTAGATAGAACATGGAAGTAGGGGGAACCAAGGGAAGTACATCTATCTGGGATTTTCAAACTAATGTAGTGGTTAAACTAATAATGGGCATAGCAATGAAAATTCTAATAGAGAAGAGGAAGGTTTTAAAATGCTATCTGCTTATGGTAAGAATCACTATGAATAACTTCTTAAAAGTAAATCAAATGTTTTTTTTTTGTGTTCTTACAAATATCCTTTAAAATCAGACTCTTAATAATTTCTTTTACGTTAACTAACATGATCATTTCTTCATTTATAGGATTGTTGGAGCAGAAGGTATAAGCCTTGATATAGTTTGTGATATTAGATTTATCATCATTTGGTATTATAGTAAATAATTATAATTTATGAGAACAATGTCTTCTGGAAAATTATCATCAACAAATAAAAATACTGACAAGAGGAATAGCAAAACATCAACAGTTGTTTCCAACTATTATATAGAACATAAGATTAGAAATTCTAATTAGGAAAGTCACTCGTGTTGAGAAAATAGTTTTGTGATGAGACATATTTTAATATACAGAAGATATATTGTTTAGTTAGAGGCCGATAGTGGGTCAAAACACCATATTAAATAAATATGTTAATACTAATTAATAACATAAAAGTTCATAAACACAAGCAAGGAAGTGAGGATACACACAGATTGCCATCAGTAGTTTAGAACCAAAGATTCTGCTAAATCTATGATATCAGGTTTCCAAGATTGTTTATTCAATACCCAGGGAATTCTGGAGAGGATGAAGCATTGAAAATTTCCTTTTGGTGTTCTGTATCTTTAGCTGCATCAGGAGAAGAAGCATATTCTACTGTTTTCTTTAATTGCTATACTCTTCTCTGGTCAATTCTCTTTCCTTCTACCAATTTCATGCTCTTTAAGTAATTGAGTTTTTTTTTTTTTTTTTTTTTTTTTTACTAAGTCTGGCTTCCTAAAAGCTTGAAATAGATTTTGCAACAAAGCATGACATTTATCCTCAGTATCTAAATATCTATAAAACTACAATAGTACTGTGGTTGTTAAATAAAATATCTTCCTGGATTTGGGTTGTATCTTCCCCACCATTCTCAAAATTTAGGTGCTGCTATTTTGACAGCTAGTTTAGCAAGAAGGAAAGGAGGACTATGGATAATTTCTAAATGTAAATCTCCCTTTCCAATTGTCACATTGGTTTTTGATTAGGTATGAGTGAATAAGTGATATTTTTGTTTGGTTAACTTCTTATTAAAGACTTTTTTTGAACTCCAGTGTAAAGAATTCAACTTGAAATACCTTAGACAAAAAAATTTATGTAACTAGAAAGGGTAATGGTACATGTAGAATTCACTAAGGGGCACTTATTTCTTTATTTTCTCTCTTTTTCTCTGTGTGCCTTGTTCTCTTAAACAAGTAATCTCAAAATAGAGATTTCTCCTCACATTGGGAGCCAGGTAAGCTTTGGGCTCACATCTTTAGTTTTATCACTTAAAAGAAAAGTGAGTTTTACTGCCACATGTCAAGTTAAAAAGATTAAAACAACAACAACAAACAAACAAGATAAGAATTAAATAATTTGGTTCCCATGACCTTCTCCTGAATTAATCTTTCTGGTTAGAAATGGTTAAGTGCTACCACTGACTTAGGACCCTGTGTTGACCAATCCCTGGGGATAGAGAGAGGAGACAATATTGCTAGCTTGAGGTGGGAAACAATTACTTGAAACAAGAAGATGCTATTTGAAGAATAAGAAATGAATTCTATCTGGCTAAGCTACAATGCTTCATCGTATTACCTGTATCACAAATAAAAGACTCTTTCTAGTCTTTTCTTTTTTAAAATTAAATTTAGTGGGGTGACATTAGTTAATAAAATTATATAGATTTCAAGTGTACTTTACTTTGACTATGATTTCTTTAGGCTTTACTCTTTACAATAGAAAGGATGATTAAAATCTCAAAGAATGAAGTTTTTTTAAAAAAAGAACTTTTGTGATTTATAATGTAGAGAAGTTAAAGGAAAAAACAAAAAAAAACCCAGAAAGCATAGTTTAAAAATTATTGAATTATGAGTAAATAAGCAATTAATAATTAATGTTATATAATATTCTATAATTTCTAAGTAAATCAAATAAAATAAATAATTGTTAAAAGCAACATATATAATGATATACAATATATGAGAATTAGTACAAATTCAATGATTAAATTAACATATCTAAAGCAAAAGGGGAAAAGTTCAATGATATTTTTTCTTTCTAGTGCATCTTATAATCATGGTACAACTGCCCTCTAATTTGAGGTTACTTGCACATTCTCAACAAAAACTTTTTTTGCCAAAGACATAGTTTATTTTAATTGAGCTTTATAAAATGAAATTTAAATAAAACTTGAGAGTTTTGCTTAATATCTTTCTATGAAATTTTAAGGATAACATGTTTCTGTCACTTTTGAATCAATTGCTTTCCTTCAAACTAATGTGACTCTACATTTATTAGTTTATATAAATTCATCTCTAATGTATTAATTATTCCAAATTTATAAGTGAGGACTTAAAAAATTCGCAGCAACTTTTATACAAGACATAGGGAAACAAGGCCATTATTTAGAAGGTGTTTACATGAAATCTTGAAAAAAAACTGGTGAAATGAAAGAAAAGTCAATCTCTTCTTTTCTCTCTTCCTCTCCTCTATCCCTCTTCTCTCTGTCTAAACACACACATAACTATACCTATACAAGCAATTTTTAAGAGAGGAAAATTAAGATATTTTCTTTGGAGGGCAGATCTGAACAGTGGGGCTGCCCAAAAAGTTAGCGCTGATATTAGTAGAATTATAGAGATGTTCTTTTTAAGTCAAGGGAGAAAGGCACCCTGCTCTTCTAGTTAGTAGCCATCAAGGTGACCTCAGTCTACAGGAACTGTGATGTAGGAAAAATAACTATAAATTTGGTGAAAGCTTGGACACTTTATCAAATGCGTAGTAGCTGAAATAATTAGAGTGGCACTGAAAATGATGGGAGCTGAAAAAGAGGAAAAGATGACAACACTGGTTTTGAAAAAAAATATCTATTATAAGAAAAATATACCAAAGTTATTCCCTACAATAAAAAAATCAAGATAATTAGTAGGAAGTTGCAAAGATTCATATATTTGTACATATTCAACACTTATGAAAAAATATATTAACTGTTATTGAACAAAATTCTTATGCTGTCTATATGAAGAAGTGTTAAATGTATATCAGATCTTTAAAAATCATATTCATATTTTTGAATCACCTTTAGATAATTCCCCCCTCCCCCTCAAATCAGCAAGGTACAACTTTCAGGACATTCTATTAAATATTGCCCTAGTGGACCTTAAAAGGGCTTTGAATGTCCTCAATAAACAACTTACTACTTCATATATTAATAATGGATAAACTGCTATATGGCACTTTAATTTTGATTTTTAAGTTAATTATCTATTCTAAGATGGTTCGTCTCAAGGCTGGACTTAGTGTGTAATCTTATCATTTATGAATTAAGTAACTGTCTCTACTGAATTCTTCTTTATCATTTTTAATATTTTTCTGCTTTTGACCTTTCACAAGATTCAACAGGTTAATGAAGTATAAACCCTCAAATGCTTATTCTTATGCAAATAATATTTTTGTTTCTGCAAGGGTTTTTAAATGATTCAGAATTTATGCCGAACTCTTCATTAAGTGGTTCTATACTAATGAGGCTTCCTCCTAACCCACTGTTTTAATGTAGAATTATGTCTGACACTTCCTAATCCTTGAGAATCTTTTCCAAATTTAGTGAACTTTAAAAATGTCAGCTAAAGGTTCACTGACAAATTAGAGGTGAGTAGAAAAACAAATGAAAGACTGAACACACAAATGTTCAGAAGAAGAAGTGTAAGAGATATCTCTTGAGACTACCATATTAAAAACAATTTAAGTGTGGGACCGTTAATACTGATTTTAGGAGTTTATAGTTAATCAGATAATTCAAATTTACATTTCCTTTTACTCTATATAATATAAATTATTTTATTTAGACACACACAAAATCTCTTTGTCTGTACCTCTTTTAAACCCTATATTGTGGTATTGTATGTGTATGTCCTGATAGGTTACGAGCCCTCCAGAGTTTAGAAATCTTTCTCCTGCCTTAGGTAATTTCGTGCTCCTCCAAAGCCTCCAAAGTACTCAGAGTCTCATGTATCCTAGGCACTCAAAATTTCTTTGAATTAAGGGATAAATATTTCATCTACACCTTCGTAGCTTTTAAATAGATAAGACTCTATATTCCAGACCCGTCCTCAAATATCACCTTTTCAAGACCTTTCTTGGCCATCCTATTTGAAATTGCAAACTCATTTTTATTTCGTATTCCCAAATCTATTTTATAAAACTTATTACCATCTAACACACTGTTTTATTTATTCATTTATCTATTATCTGTCTCCTCAGCTAAAATGCAAATTCCACGAGGACAGGGAATTGAACTGTTGTGATCTCTACAGCAATACCAGTGTTTAGCCAATGGTAAGTGTTCAAAATGAAATGTAGAATGAGCCAATAAATGCAAATTTTATCATTCTTGGAATTCAGAAAGTTTTTGGAGTTGCTAAACCAGGAAAATACTTAATCTTTTGTATACGATTTCTTGAAGCCTTATGTTTATTTCCATTGAACAAATGGGGAAAAAGGTCATTTGTTTATAATTTTACACTTAAATACTCAAGTTTGATAATTTGTGATATTTACTGTTTGCTGTAGCTGTAGGTATGGGAGGCTAACATTTCTTCTGTTGTCCTTGTTTATGTATCAGTTGTTATTTTTGGGTTTCTGTATAGAATTCTTGAATAAGATCTGAGATACAAACTTCTTTCAGTTCTATTTAGCTGTTATACAGGAGCCCTTTGGATGTGGTTGTGAGTTTCACTGGGAAAGGAAGCACTCAATATTCCTATGATTAGGTCTCAGTCTTTTAATGAGCCCACGCCCCTGGGCTGTGCCCTTAACGAGTGCTTCTCATTCCTCTGCTTCCCCTGTCCCACTCTCAGATGAGACAGGAAGGCTACAGGGGACTAGAGGTGGGTATTTCCACTTCCTTAGGTCTGTTAGGCTCTGGTAAAAACCTCACCCAGTTAGATTCTGGTAAAATCATTTCCGTGAGGAAAGGCCTTGTTAAGTGCTCTGGGTGTGTTTCAAAATGATTACTTTTCTCCTTCCCCTTCCAGAACATAAGGAGATTTTTTTCTCGAAGCTAATTTTATGTGGAATAAAAACTAAAAGAATAAGTGTCCATTCCAGAAGCAGCCTCTAATAGTTGTTATAAATATTACTTATAAGAATTTCAGTATAAAGATATTAAACTGTTGTATCTCTCTAAATCTGGGTGTATAGATTGAGCATCAAAAATCTATAGTGGTTCATGAGTATAAAGACACAAAAGTATCCTTTGCCCTTTTTGGCATCTATTGGGGATTATTCTATTAAAAAAAAAAAAACATTGAGTAAGGTCAAGTTTGAAAGTGCTAACAAGTAGAAATAGCATTGGTAGTTAAATGTTTGCTTATAAGAAACATAGGCTGAGACTCTAGGTTCTTCTAAAGTTTAGTGAAGTTAATGTTTGCTGCCACTTCTTTATCTGCTATTATTTTAAATGATTTCTTTCCATGAATTGTATTTATTTTTGGGGGGGGGAGGCTACTTATATAAAGGATAAAATAAGTTATTTATGAAAACATCAACACTTGAATGTTGCCAAACTTTTATTTAAAATCAACTTCAGCACACCTAATGAAGAAAAGAAACAACATATTTTCAATATATTGTTATAGGGATATTAATATTTTTGTGAAGTTTTATGGGAAAATATAAAAATATATGAGAAATGTGTATTAAGGTGAATCCAATATTTCTTGTAGATAAACTTTGTAATGTCAATGAACTCTTCTAAAAAGACACTGGCCACATTTTAAAGTAAGTTGTCTTAGGAAACTGAAGAGAAAAGTTGATGGATTGAAACAAAGTGTTTAGATATTAAAAGATCATCAGCAGTGAGTGGCAAAGAAGAGCAGTCACTGGAGTGATGGAATGTTCTTTACTGAACCAATATGATTCTTTTTTTCAGTAACATAATTCTAAGTAGAATTTCTTCCACATAAATCCACTTTGTAAAGGTATACGAAATAAATGTATTAGTTCTTTTTAATGTTTTTGTCACTGTAACCAAATACTATCATTGCGCCTACTTCCATTTGCCAAAATTTACTTTTATTTTTTTTTGAAGGAAATGAGATATGGCACTAGCATACCAACATGAAACTTTTAGAGACACTTTACACAATTTCATATCCAAACTATATATAACTATAATTCCATATTCAAATATAAATCTATTAATCATAATGAGGATAGAATCACCTTCTCCAAAATAAAAGCACCAGCATCAAATACAGTCTGCTCAAATAGGTTTCTACTCTGCATTGGGCTTGAAAATCAGTTTTCTTCACAAAAATTACAATGAAAATAAATTCATCATTACAAAACCTGAATTTCCAAAATGATGTTATATTCTTTCCTTCTCATGCTAAACATATTGTATTAGTTTTCAGTTGCTACTGTAGCAATTTAAAACAAACTCAGTTGTTTCACACAACACAAACTTATATTCAGTTATGGAGGTAAGAAATCTGAAATGGGTCTCAGTGGGCTAAAATCAAGGTGTCAGCAGAGCTGGATTTCTTCTGGAGGCTCTAAGAGGGAACCTATTTCCTTATCTTTTCTATTATATACAGAAAATCCTAAACTCATAGCCCCTTCTTCCATCTTCAAAGCCAGCTTTAGGTTAAGTCCTTCCATGTTGTCATCATTCTGTTTCTCTCTTCCACCTTCATCTTCCCCTTCGAAGGACCCTTATATTAGGACCACCTGGATAATCCAGGATAATCTCCCCCATTGCGAAATCAATCTTAATTCCATCTGACATTTAAACTCCCTTTTTGCCAAATAAACCAACATATTAACATATTCTTGGTATTCAATTATTTTAATGTAATGTATGTTAATGTAGTATTAACAGCCTTTATGGGAATGTAAACATGTTCCTTAAAATATGGTGTTGAAAGGTTAATTTAAAAAATTCTACAATCATTAATTCATATTCTTTTCTTCTTCATTTTTTGGGCTGCCTAATTTCTAATGGTTTCAACTGCAGTTCAAATCTTGGCTAAAAATCACATTACATCTTTTTGATTGTTATTCCTATTCTACAAAATAATAAGATGAGAAAATAATATGGATAATAATGTAACTTTCTGGAGCTTTTTATAATTATCAAAGCACTTTCTCATTCTCTCATTCAATTTCACAACACTCTTTTGACACAGGCACAATAAGTATTATTTTTTAAAGAAAACTTTCAATTTTATTTATATTTTTACATTTACTGGTATAAAGTTGTACAATTTCTTATCCTGATTTTTTTTTAACATAGATTTTTTTTAGAGCAGTTTTAAGATCACAAAAAAATTATCTGACAATACAAAGATGCTCTATATATTCCCTGCCCCTTCATACATATTACATCCCCACTCCGAAAATCTTGTACCAAAGTGCTACATTTGTTATAATCAATGAACCTATATTGACCTGGCATTATCACCCAAAGTCCATAGTTCACATGACAATTTTCTCTTGGTGTTGCACATCTGATGAATTTTGACAAATGTATAATGACATGTATTCATCATTACGGTATCATTCAGAATAGTTTCACTGCTCTAAATATTCTCTGTTCTCTATCTATTCATCCTTCCATCCATCCTTACCCCTGTCAACCACTGACCTTTTTACTGTCTCTATAGTTTTGCTCCTCTGGGCAATTTTAAAATCTTATATTAGAGATGAATTAACTGAGACCTGGGAGGTTCACTGCCATTCCACAAACCACCTAGCCAGTCTAGTGTCTGGAATTAAATTAGAACAAAGATCTTTTGAACCTGCTAAGTTAAGTGCAATTATTTTAAACCATTATTCTTTCCAAATGATGTTATAAGTTCATAACCCAATGTCGATGGATCAAAAGGCCAGGAAGTTATTTTATGTGAAACTTTAAAAAATAGAAAAGAAAACCTTTATACATCTTTAAACCTCTTATTGCATTACCGTGATGCAGGGGGGGCAGTCTAGGATATCGAGGGGAAAGTACAGGATTAGAAAGCAAGAATTAAGTCAGCTTTGGCAAATTGTTTTAACTTTCTGAGAATTTATCTACACTGTGTGGGTAGTATTTTTCAATCACTAAGAACTGTGTAGACTAGGTCCAGTTTGGTGTATTTAAATTACTTTTTAAATTATGAAGTTATTTAAAATATAATGAATCATTGTAATTATTAGATGTGCTTACCCAATTACCCATCAACAAAAGATGAAGACAGTCTATGAGATGATTCGGGCAATGCTCGAAAATTGACCAGAAGCTAGTCATTATACAAAAATAACCTACAGAAAAGAGAAATTACCACTGGTCTCCTAATTCTAATCAATGCTTTGCTTATCCTGTCCTTTCCTTTGTTTATGTTAGTGACTAGTGTTATCAGGCTTTCAGATGTGGTTCCCAAAAGTCACCTAAATAGCAAAATGTTTACTTTTCCTCTTTGTAAATGTCTAAAATTGCTACCAATGTGATAGCATCATGATCGGTTGGAATTCTTGGGAAATAGTCCCATTACCCAAAGTCCTGAGATAAAATATATCGGAAAATAAAACTAGGATTTTGTTACAAGTGTTTAAACTAAGGGTAAACTTAGTTTTGTAAATTCAAATGTTGATATTCTCTATCTATAAGAACAATTATTGAATATGATTTTTAGAAATACTACAGAACCAAGGTATTAAAATTTGGGACTATAGTTGTTTTCCTGCAAATTAATTTTTTATCTTTATTAATGGAAAGATTCCATATAATTCGCATCTTAAAGCAGCCTTGCACTGAGGCATGGGAACTGTGAATATAACTATTATATGTCATTGTGTGGTTTAAATGTACCTTGGTAATTCTTATGTATATATAACAGCAGGAAAATTAAGATTTATGAACACTATAAAATGCACTGTGGGCCTTAGAAGACAGTTAAAAATTAGGAGAGGGCAACATGGATAGATCTTGAGATTATCATGCTAAGTGAAATAAGTCAGACAGAAAAAGTTGAGCATCATATGATTTCACTTACTATGTGGGATATAAAACTAAAAGCAACAAATGAGCAAGACAAACAAACAAAAACTCATAGACACAGGCAACAGTTTACTGGTTACCAGAGGGAAAAGGAGAAGGTGGAGGAAGGTAAGGGTAAAGTGGATCAAATATATGGTGATGGAAGGAAAATTAACTTTGAGTGGTGAACACGTAACGTAACGTACATGACGTATTATTAAATTGTACATTCAAAACTTACATCATTTTATTAACCAATGTCACACCAATAAATTTAATTTAAAAAATCAGGAAAGAACTAAATCTTTTTAGATTTTCTAAGAAATTTACATATATTGCGCTAGTATTGAAAAATATGTTAAATGTTCAAGTATTTTTTCTTAGAAATTGGAAAATCAGTATTAAAGATATCCATAAGCCAACAATCTTTTTCTGTTTTTTACACAGTTCTAACAGTGGTATATAGAATTCTATATAGAATTTTTTCCCTTGCTTTTTTATCTCACAGAATATTACACATTTCCCTTTGATTATAGAGCTTTTCACAAATATATTTACAGTGTTCAGAACAATTATATCATTTTAATATTCATGTGGTAAAAGCATTTATAGAGCAGTTACTATGCTTTAAGCATTGTACCAGGCACTAGGGATAAATACGCCTGATAATTTGTCATCAATGTTCTCGAACTCTACTGAGAAGATGGACACCAGATAACAAAATACAAGGTAGTAAATATGATAATATACCTGTACACACTGGATCGTGAGAAGCCAGAGAAGGGACACCTAAATAAGCTTAGCTCCAGAAGAATATCAAACTCACTGAGCTAATAATTATTGGATGAGTAGAAGCTAACCAACCAATATTAGGTATGAATGCATATTCCCCGGTAAAGGAGACATGGATAAAAGCATTGGCTTAAGTAGAACAGCTAAGCATTCTCTAAGGAAAAGAATAAACACTTTATGACACTAGAATATGGGATAGGAGGCAGAGTGGTAATAAATGAGTCTGCAGTTATAAATAGGGACAATCATGGGAGGCCTACTTGCCTTGACACATATGACAAGGAAGACCACTGCAAGCAAGCATTTACGCAGGGAAATGAATTGGCTAAACTTACTTAGATAGATGATATTCGTGGCTACATAACTGAGCAGGATTTCAGTGAGAAAAGAAAGTTAGGGAATAGTTAAAAGTCAATTTCAAAGTTTTAATGAACATTCTGCATATAAAATGGAATGACTAAGCAATGATTATACCATTATCTTCACAATAGTAAAAAATAATATTCAGTGAAGATCTATTATCTGACAGACACTGATTGAAGTGCTGTAGTTATATAATCTTGGTTAACCTAACAAGCAAAGATATCACTTTTATTTTTTATTTCACAGAAGAAGAAACTGAGGTATGGAGAAAGTGTGGAAATTTACTCACTGTACATAGTTAGCAAGTGGCAGAGCCAAGATTTAAACCCAGATATATATGATGTGACATGATGAGAAAGAAATTAGTAGTAGACAAAGGTAATGCCTAGTTTCTAGCTAAATTTACTAGAATGCAGTGTCTCCAAATGAGGTTGAGAAGCAGTGAAGGAAGCTCGTTTCAGTCTTTTAATGTATACCACAGTTCAACCATTTTCCTACTATTGGATATGTATTTCATTTATTTCCAGCATTTACTATTATAAATAGTACTACATTGAATATCATTGTGCATACCTAATTCTGTGTTTTGAATTATTTTCTCTTTATAGGAATTAGTACATGTAATTTTAATCATTATACCAATAGTATATGAAAGTAATTTTTTTTCATAAAGCTTACTAATATCAGCTAATTTTTTCCTTCCTAAAACATCAATATTCTGATATTATGGATAAAATTCACCTCTCCCTGCATCCCCTTCCCCCACAAAAACCCTACTATTTTAATGTAATTGTAGAACATCTTTCTTTCTTCTTGTTCTTTCTTTTTCGGGAGGGAGGGGGAGGGGGGAGGGAGGGAGGGAGGAAAAGGAAGGAAGGAAGGAAGGAAGGAAGGAAGGAAGGAAGAAGGAAGGAAGAAGGAAGGAGGAAGGAAGGCAAGTAAGCGAAGGAGGAGGAAGGAGGACGGAAGGAAGGAAGGCAGGAAGGACGAAGGCTTCCTCAGTCCGGATCATTTAGCTTCCTTCTCTCTCTCTATCTCTATCTATTCTGCTTTTTCTCTCTTTCTCTCCTCCCTCCCTCCCTCCCTCCCTCCCTCCCTCCCTCCCTCCCTTCCTTCCTTCCTTCCTTCCTTCCTTCCTTCCTTCCTTCCTTCCTTCCTTCCTTCCTTCCTTCCTTTTTGTCCAAGCCTTCTAAAAATGTCAGTACATCTTCAGGCTATTTTTATAATTACTAGGGAACACCTACAACACAATAGCACAATAGCACAAGGACTCTGTTGAGAAGCGTACAATGAATTTAATAAAAAAAAAAAGAAAGAAAGAAAGAAAGAAAGAAAAAAAAGAAGGGCACAATGGCACTAAGATGAAGCAAAGTTTGCTACTTTTCAGATCCTAACTATAACCTTTGAGAAAGACATAACTTTCTAAAAACTCAGGATCTTAAAAATTAAAAAGGACAGTATTAATCTAGTTCTCAGAAGTCTTTTAAAGGAGAGGTTGTTTTTTTTTTTTTTAATGACATACAAAGAATTCATTTAAAACAGTAAAACTGGCAGTCAAGACCATTGCAGAAATATTTTCTTTTTCCTATTTTGTTTTTGTTCGTTTTTTAGGGGGTGTGTAAAGGGAATGATTTAATAAGTTTAATTCAAATAATGTCGACTCTTTTCTTTATTCTTTTATCCTCAAAAGTTAATTTTATTTTTTTAAAAAATCACAGATGTCGAATCTGTGATCAATAGCCAATTGTATTTTGTGATTTTTATAGTGAGTCCCTAAAGATAGAGTATCGCATTAGCTAGTCCACTTCTCTGAACCTCTCACATCCTTTAGCTTGCAGAATCCCAATTAGTTCTCCTCTCAGTGGCACCTTGTCACAGCACTTCCCTTGCCCTCTACCAATTCTGCTTGACAGCTCGCATGAACAAGCAGGCTAAATTAGGACACCAATGACTCACAGAGGCTTGAGGCCTCTCACA
This sequence comes from Rousettus aegyptiacus, assembly GCF_014176215.1. NCBI lineage: Eukaryota > Metazoa > Chordata > Mammalia > Chiroptera > Pteropodidae > Rousettus > Rousettus aegyptiacus. The sequence goes on from NW_023416284.1 coordinate 49,256,870, forward strand.
GCTCTTGCTTAGATTGTGTCTAGCAACATTGTAACACTTCTTTTTCTCCTGCATGTTAGGAGACTCCCTAGCTCTAAAAATTATCTGCTTATTAGATGTGTTGGTTGCATATTTTATTATCCTGCCAGATACGAGATATACTGAGATTTCGCATAGGATTTACTCAGCCACCTAATGAAATAGACCAAAGAATGTTGTCAAAATGCATTAGATACAGAATTTTCTGAAATGATGTAGCATTGTATTTTTATCATTATCATCACCACCACCATCATCATCATCATGTCAAACATTAAAAAATAGAAAGTATACACATTAATAATTCATGAGCTGAGTTAAAAGCACTTAGCGTTTGAAATGGTGGCCTTTCTATTCAAAATATATCAAGAATGAAATGAAAAATGTGCACATGAGAATTGAAAGGTACAATTTCTGTAAGTACTTAATCTGCTTCAAAAATATTCATTATAAGTGTATGTATTCAATGAAATAGTGAGCAGATAATTCAATGACTTAGATTAGCGGTCCCCATTTTTTTGGGCACCATGGACTGGTGCTCCTATGAGAATCTAAATCCTGATGATCTGAGGTAGAGCCAAGGTGGCGATGTTAGCACTAGGGAGCAGCTGCAAATACCCATGAAGCTTTGCTTGTTTACTGCCACTTACCTCCTGCTGTGACTCCCTGTTCCTAACTGGCCACAGACCAGTACCTGTCAGTGGCCTGAGAGTTGGGGACCCCTGACTTAGATTATAAGCATTATTAATTAAATAAAGTAATACATCACTTGCATATCTATTCGTATCTGTGTTTGTGTGCGTATAAAACATATATTTCACATATATAATAATTATGGGAAAATGCTAGTTTGTATCATTTTATTTTCAGCACCTATATGAGACTTGAAATATTTATTAATTTAATTATGTAAAGAATAATAGAAAGGTAAACTAATAGAGATTGCAGAATGTTTACATGCTTTATTTCTAGTCATTATAGTTTACATAATCTTGGTTATTACATCTCATAATATTTAATTATTTAATTATTAAGTGATTATTTTCTGTAGTATACTTGAAGTTGTTGATAGGATAACCAACACAATATAAACTACAATCTAATAAAATTTGAAAATCCATTCTCTGTCATCACTACGATGATATGTATTGTTTCAAGGTAGCTAGGTAAAAAAAGAAATTAAACTTCAACCTTTATTAGTCTGTTTTCCACTCATTCTGTTTTCTTCCCCATCCAATCCAAGTGACTTTTATTGGGGAATCCGTATCCTTAAGAATGGCTCATCTTAGATATTGCATGAATTTCTGACTAAGGTCATGTATATCTTAAGCCATGCAAGAGGGACAGCAACAGAGGAAAAGGAGCTGACATTCTACCAATGTTAAAGTATCGATTTAACTACATACTAGACATAAAACTGACACAAGCCAAGGTACGTTTATCATTATTATGAGCCTTAAGATACTATTGAGACTATTTAACTTCATTTGTATAAACTAAAGAAACTAGAAAAGCTAATTAGTGATAAAATCTGGTCTTAATCTGAGACTTCTCTCAATATTTCACTCTTGGAATTGCATTCTGTTCTGCCTTAATAATCTGCTTCTTCAACTTTAAAGTAGGAATGATAAAACCTCACAGGGTTCTTTGAAAATTCAATGAGATAAAACATCATGAAGAACTTTAAAAACTATAAAATTGTCTGCAAAAAGACACATCAGTCTTCCGGTAGTGTACTCCTTGGTGTGTGCTTTGTGGAATATTCACTCGCCACTAGAGGGAAGTAATACCCATATTGTTTTCTTCCTTTCTCTACTGCAAGTGAAGGGCTTGACAAGTATTCAATAGGAAAAAATAAATAAGTTTGGGTCAATTTTATTTTCTTTTGCTGCTTTAAAGGCAACCGCTATAGTGGCTTGGTACTCTGGACTTAGGATGTTGCCATTTTAAGTAGCCAATCTCAAGGTAATAAATATATTTTTTTTCTCCTTTTACCAGAGAGGTAGTTTTCTGATTTCCAGTGTTTTTCTCTTTAGCTGGAGAGGGCTTTCTTTATTTGGGGTTTATCTTCACCCTTAGCAATTTACCAATTGAGATTTTCCCCCTTTCTAGTGTTCATCATTCAATAGTAAAGTTTCTTAACTATCATAAATTTATCAGGAAGCTCTACAGTTTTGTCTTCAAAGAGACACTAATTTTTGTTTAATTTATACTTGATTTTCTTCTAGAAAATACTTATGGAAATAATATAGGAAACATCTTAGCCCAGTACTCAAAACAGCTCAAATATTCAAGATTTATTTATTGAATTAATTCTCAATTTATTTCATTTGACCAATTAAACCAAAGACTCAGTCTCAGAATGTCCTTGAATGTTATATATACACCTTAACAACTGATAATACAAACTATTTTCGGTTTTATGTTTTCCTAGGTTCAGGCTATAAGATTTTGAGCTTCTTCTACTTTTTATTCTTCTTTATTAAATGACCAGGACAAAAAAACAAAACTAACAAAAACATATGTATCACTTTTTTAAAAAAAAACATGACATGTAACACATAATCCAAAGTTAGTATATTTTAAAGCAATAATAACAGCAACTAACATTTACTGAACCGCAGGCCTGGTAGAGTGTTAAGAGCTTTCTATGAATGATCTCATTTAATCTTCTCCACAACTCTGTTAGGTTAGGCAGTATTTTTAACTTCTATTTTAAAGAATAGGTAATTGACGCTCAAAGAAATTGAGTAATATAGATCCATTATTCAAATTCAGGCATGTCTGGCTGTAGTAAAATGTCTTAATTACTATTATACATTTTCTTATTTACATATGAGCTTCATGTAATGTTCCTCTGACCACTCCACTCTGGTCAATTTAATGAATGCATAAAGAAAAGTTTAATACTATCAATCATATTAAAATCCTTCTACGCCTTAGTACAATTTTGGATCCTTAAGCCAAAGGAATGTTAAATTGGTATTAAATGCTGATATCTTTACTCCTAGGAATGAACATGAAAGGCTTCACCCTAGCTACCCTATGCCATTTTCTAGCTGTATCTTTATCTGTGCTTGAAAATGACATAAGTTTCCAAGCCAAACTTCTTGAGAAAGATGAACCTTTCAAAAGGTTTGGTTTATTCAGTAAATTATGAATTTATAGAGATCAAGAAGGTTGGGATTTTTCTTAATAACTGTAGACATAAATTTCTCTTTCAGCGTGACCACCAACGGCACATCTTTGTTTAAATCTTCACATTCTTTATATTTAATATTTTAACTTCCTGCGTGTTAATTCTCTTGTGTAATTGGCAGTTTAATTCTTGGCAATAGTTCATTAATTGGAGTAAAACAGTCATATTATTCTTCTTAGTGCCTGTGCTTTTTAAAATGATTTTCTAGTGACTTTTATTTAAAGTTAAATGAATTGATTACTACTGATTTATATCTGAGACAGTGCTTGTACCTTTCTGCTTAAATAAGAGAAGAATACTATACAATTATTATTACTTAGTCCAGAAAATATTTGTAAATTGTACATTATTTGCACATGAGAGAAAAATCTCAAAAAACAACTGTCGGCATATTAAACTTAGCTATCACCCTTCTGCTTCACAGTGACATTAAATTTGGACTTACAAACAATTTTCTGAACTCTATATTCCTACTATTCTAACCAGAATTAAAAGATTATTTAGATTTTATTTAAACTATAGTCAGGCCATCAAGTCAAGAGTGGCATTTCAATTTTGAATAGTTTTGTGCCAGCCCCTGGACAGCAGTTAAAAATAAAACTAGAAAGGAATTCATTCTTAACAGAGATTTTTGTCTTCAAAATCTGCTCTTAGATCCATAAATATAGTTCATTAGGCATAATCTAACATAAAAATACATTTTATAAGTGTAACTTATTTTCAAATTTACTCTGACTAGTTTGCCAATAGTCAGCTTAATGCCCACCATGTCATTTTTATCAGTTCCAGACAACAATATCTATGTTCAAATGACAAATTGTACTTTTTGTAACATTATAAAATTCTGTTAGTGTATCTTCCCTTCAAATATATAATTATGTTTTTGAGATATATAGTCATTCTTGGAATGTTCTCTCCTGAAAGCAGTGCAGTGTAGCAATTCTTCCCTTACCTCTCCTTTACACTGCATTTACTATAAAAAACAACTGACATGCTTGAAATATTGAACTATTTCTCACCTCTTTAGGTTTACTTATAATAACCTCACACTCTTTCTCTCAGCTTCTGGAAAATTCCAATTTATCTTTTAAAGCTCAGCTTAGGAATCAGATTTGAAGTCTTCTTGACTTCCCAATGCTGTTATAAACTCCCCAAATAGTGTCCTCTTACACTTCCCTCACTCTTGACAATGAACTCTTAAATGTTTAGATGCATTTTATTCATCTCTATATCTTGAGTGACTAGTATTACAGAGGTCCAAAGCAGGCCCTGGAGAAATGGTGCATGTTCAATGATTGGATTAGTGAAACCATAAATTATAACCTGCAGAAGAAGGACAAGATTACATTGCTTGAGAGATATTTATTTTTATGCTTTATAAATCATAATTGGCATCATGCTGTTGATGACACAGACTGCACTTCTCAAGTCATTTTCTGAAAAGCATATAGTTTTTAAGAGGTAGAGAAAAGATTCAAAGTCAGGTCTGTCTGATTTAAAGACCTTAGCTTGATCTTTACTGTCAGATGGTGAAATGTACAATATGTGTCTTTTCATTTCTTCTCTCTTTTCTCTCAACCTTTATTTTTTGTTTCTTTAATTCACATCATCAAGAAGTCATTGCCCTAGAATTTTCGTCTCAACATAATAAAAAAGTTTAAACTTGCTATTAATAAAGAAAAATATTGGCACATTAGCCAATATAAATTATATATGAGTGGGAAATTTTTATTTCATTGTCAAATATAGCAATATTAAGTATAAATTCAGAAGAAGTAGAGACAATATATGGCTACATGTTGTAACTATGCTAAATATCATGCATGTTTTTGGCGGGAAGTTAATTTAATCCCTTTAATTTCAGCTATGTATACATATGAGTGTGTGTGTGTGTGTGTGTGTGTGTTTACTTCTATAGAATTACTAAATATAATAACTGTACATAGGTTTTTGTGAGTCTTGGATATAATTTACATGATGTGACTTAATAAATGTTAAATATAAAAAAATGCTTGCTCATAATTATTAATGAATTATCTTTAACTGAGCAACTTAAATAGAAACATGGCTTTAGATATCTGAATATTAATTTAGATATTTTTATTTCATTGAAATCAGAATAATAGTTTTGTTAATTCATAATGCAGATAGATAATCACAGTTTTTACTTATTGCCAACAAAAAACGGTGTTCTTAAAAATTCATTTCTATTTAATTTTGTTTTCTCCAACTGCTCTTTGGAATAAATTACCTGCCACTCCCATTAGGTACAAAATAACTACTTAATCATTTTTTGTATTTTTATAAAAATTTATTTTAAATATTCATATATGACAGTACATATGATAGACAATGATTAAAGCACTTCAACCCATAATTTTGTATTTACTAGTTAGATTTTATGTGATATAGATTCTGCTACCTATTTTCTTTGTCACTTTGATGGTTTTTGATACTCTCTACTATGTTTAACAGTGGCTCAATGAATTTTATAAATTTTTTTCATGTTAGTAAAAGGTTTACTTACATAAAGGTTAACATGATAACTCAGAAACTATGAATTCCACAGATAATTTGATGTGATTCCCTAAAATTCCTAAAACATATACTTGGTCCTATCTACATAATATTCTTATAACATACTCCTAATAATTAGAGATCACACTGTCTCTCCAATTGAACTTAAGAATTGTAAATTAGTAAATGCGCACACACATCATCAGAATGTGGACTGATTCTTTCTCCTTAAAATTTCAGCTTCACTTGATCCCGTTATTGTTTCTATATGGTCAAAAGGCCCATGGATAGTTCCTATAGTAAAGTTAATTTTTATCATTATGAGGCATCATCCAATGGATTGAGACCAGAAAACACGTGCACACGCGCGCACACACACACACACACACACACACACACAGAAGCAAAACTTGTAGCATCATATACTTATTTCAATTGGTTTGTTTTAATAAGCACATAAAAGTCTAAAATGCTTCCTTGGACTTCAGGGTATTTCTTATAATAAAAACTATCCATATGGTATGTGAATATATCAAGATAAATAACTCCCAGGTAGGGACTGTTTTATACATTCTCAAGTTCCTTTTTTATTTACCCTAACCAAACTTACACATATATAATTTTATAGATAAATTTTATCAAAATGCATATCAAAACCACTGTTAAACTGTGTTTATAAATGGAGCAGCATACAGCTTAAATAGAACACTGCAGGAAAGGTTAACATTTTGCTAAGCCATTCATGTCAACTTTATTTCTGTTATTTTGGCCATGGAGATAGAGAAACAGGGTATGTGGATCCAGCACTTACAGTGACTTGCAGCAGCAGCTGGAAGTGCAACTTTTCTCTTCCACAAATCAATATTCAGAAACAAATGTCTAGTCTCTAAAGTAACTCAGGTAGTCCTCCCTGAAGATCTTTCTGCTTTCTATTCAGTACAGATATTTTATCTCATTTGAAATTATAGTCTTTGCTTGTTTTATTTTTAAAAGGTGCATTTATAAAACAGTTTTGGAATATTATAAACATTTTATTTAAATGGGTAATTCAAGCATGTTGGTTTAAATTAAACCACATGCTTGGGATATTCATGGAGCTATGTAAGAACTATATTTTATGAAGATGCAGGATGCTGAGCAGCAAAATTTAATCTGGAGGGCACTTGTCTTCAGTCATGCAAGACAAGATGTATTAGCCATAAATGAATTGCAGCAGTGCTACTTGAGTTTCTTTAATTTTCTAAACCAAGATTGTAAAAAGAATCAGTGGTATTGAATCCCACTGGCTATGGTGAAAAGGCAGTGCTCAGAGATAAAGAACAATTTATCTTCTGCTGTAAAAGAGAGCAGTTCTGGCAGATAGTATTATACATCACAGTATAATATACTCTAAGAAGAACATTACAAAATATGGATTTTTTTTCTTAAAATTTTAAGTATACTGATTCAGTATATGTTCTCAAATAAAAGGCAAATGAGAGTGTTAATTGCAAATTACAAATATTAAAAATGTAAATTACAGTCTAGGAGGGAATTTGCATATGTCTTCATGAGACATATTCTTAGCAATGATTCGGTTAGAAGAATATATTTCACATATGTAACTAAAATACTAATTAAGCTTTATATATTCCACATAATACTATTATTAAATCAAGTATTGATAAATTAGAATTACAAGTTTTTTGGATGTTACTTTGACTTACCAGGTCATAGTTTATAGATTGTGGGGTTTATTGCACAGAGTTTTATAAATGCTTGTTGACTGGCACTGAATGGCAGGATAGTTTTCTCTCTACTTGAGAGCCTGCTTTTTATAGTGTTTTTCCATGTATAAGGTTACTGATAACCTGATTATATCTATTCTGTTTCTATTCAGTACACCAACAACATTTAACACATTTTTAAAGGAAAAGAACATTGATTTCTAGGCACTAGCTTTTGAACTCTATGAGAGAGTTGACAGTTTTTTTTCTTTCTAAAGTCACAGAGCCACTCACTAACTTTGAGATTTAGGTATATACTTAACCTTTCTGTGCCTGAGATAAAAGAAGTAAGTTCCTTTGTAAAACAACAGAAATATTAATCTTTGATTTTTAGATCACTAAATGTGACTAGTTTTAATTTTCTCTGTGTCACCAAGGCAACATTGATATTAAGATAACTTATAATTGAAAAGCAAAACAAGTTTTTCCTTGTCTATCTTTACAATAATTTCATACAGAAGTCACAAAAGTTTCAGTACATAAAAATCTGATAATCGATACAAACATAATAAAACAAAATGTCAATAAAACATGCATACAATCTGTAATAGCTCTTTAGTATTGGTACCTTTGTGACTCAAAATGAAAAATTTATGAACTATATTATTCTGTTGCTCCTCTTAAACACCCATATTGCTGAGGTTATCGACAGAAAAGAATTACACACACAGGATCCTTAAAAGATAAAAATACATATATATTTTAAGGCTAGCAATGTCATTTAATTCTCTTTCTAATTCAGTATAAGGATGTAATTTCTTCATGTCATATATTCCTTTATTCTTAGATTATATGGTATTCTTTTATCTTAGGAAATTATACATAAGTATATAGTTAAAATAGTTAATTTTTGATCACATACAGATAGATATATTCTAAGTCAAATTATAACCCTGAAAACATGTCTACCATACACCATTTTAATTCTTTGAGGCTTAGCCTTAATACACCCATTCCAGGGGTTAACTATCATAATATGAAGTTATACTTAGGAAATACAAAACCTAAGGATGATATCAAATTTATTAATAATATTGACCTAAGGTATTATTCCATTACATTAATTCAGTAAGCATCATCTCTATACAACATAAAGAAAATAATACACAAAGTATACATTTTAATATTATTATGAAAAATTGAAAAGAATGCAGAACTGGTAAGTCCATTAAATTCACTAGGATTGCAATCCTTCACTTGAAATTACAGAAGAGGGCATCTGAGCACAATAAATGGAATTTACATTTGTCTAAATATTTGTCTTACAATTCTTTGTATGTATTAAAATGGGGGCCTATTTGTTTACTAGATGAAAATAAATATTGTAGCGGTACAAAGTCTTGCTCTTTACACACATAACAGAATGATAAAGAAAAAGGAGCTAATGTTTTTGCAAGCTTATTTTGTATAAAGTACTACTCAACAGGAAGAAATAAATGAGAAATTTTTATTCTTAATAAAAAATAAAAAAAAAACATTTTATTTGCCATCTAACTTTGAGTCTCAAAAATAGAGAAAGTAATTATCAGGAAGTAATCCCTTTGAGAGTCAAAGTCTGGTGCAAACATGTTCAGGGCGTCACCAAGATTTCCTAGCTGGTTCTCCAAAAAACATGAAAACAATTATATGTCTCAGAACTAGACTACAAGCAGGCTTACACATTTGGTCATCCAGGGGATAGCAAATGGTGAAGTTGATCGTGAATCTCATTAGCCTCACAGAAAAGACTTTTTCAGCACACAGAAGGGTATGGTATCATAAAAGCATCTGATAAACATGAAAATCTGATCATGTTTTGAGGAAGTTCAATTTGCCTTTCACACTTTTTGTTTTTGTTTTTGTTTTTTAAATTTCTCTTGCTTCTCTCTCTTTTACTAAAGATTCTGATTTCACGTGAATGGCTGAAAGAGCTCCAAGTTTCTAACTGGATCATCATATTTTATCATGTTGTCATTTTATCATGTTTCAGCTCTTTCTCATGTAGTGGAAGGCCATGTAGATGGGTCCTTAATGGGGAAAATGCCTGCCATGTCATCTGCTATATGGAGTCATATAAGTGTTTAACATAGGTATAGTGCTTCACAGTATGATGTATCTTGACTATTAAAGGGACTTCTCTCTCATGCACACATTTGATGATATCTTTCTGTTAATTATATTACTGTCCCATCATGACAATGCAACACAGGGATTTATCAAGGACAGTCATATAACACTGCATTCAATATTCAAGTTTAACTATAGTAATAGGCTAATGGCCTAACTGAAGGATTCTTATTATTATGACATTGTTTAACAGCCACCACTGAAGTACTTTAGGAAAGTGAGTATATTGCTTTTGAGCATGAAGAGTTACTGCTCTTAGTGTTGCTTATTCAATATTTTCTAATAATTTAAAATTTTTCCACTAGTGACTCTAGCAATCCATTCCTAATTTCCAGTTTGCAGTTCAGAAAAAAAAAATTTTTTTCCAGGGAACAGTAGGCTTAAGCTGCTTCTACATTTTTAGTTGCCAAGCATAAAATCCTTTATAAATATATGTTAATTTTAGTTAACATTATTCTTCTAAGATGTAAGAACTCAGGTTTTTTTTCTTACTAAATAATGTAATATGTTACTTTAAAAACTAGCAACCTGACAAAGAGAAACCAATATTTAAATTTTGGAGAAAATTATTATGTATTTTTATAGAAATAGAAACAGAAACCCACAGAATATTTGATTACTTGAGTGTATATTTCTGAGAAGTCATACAAGATAGAGTCAGAGAATTTGTTTTCTTTTTGGTGTTTTTGTTGTTGTTGTTTGTTTTTCGTTTTTGTTTTTTGAATTTTTTTTTTTTTTTGGTGGGAGGAGGAAGGTTTAACACATACAGTTTTATAACACATATGTATTATAATTTCCAGGGACGATATACAATATGAAGTTCTTGAAAATACAAATTAAATTACAAATGACTGATACCTTTCATCTATAAATTGTAAATACTGCATATCTTATGTAGGCATTAAATTTTAAAGTGTTATATACTGTACCCTAAAAATACTAAGCTGCGGTTTTTCTTATTGTTGTTGTGATGGTGCTAACTTAAGTTTGAGGAAAACGGGGAGCATAACCCAAACATATTTCATCATTAACTTTCAGTAAATTAGTGCCTTCTCCCTCCTTTCAAGTTCACCTACTCCTTCCCTTTTCCTTCCTCCAATGATTTAAGTTGGGTGACAATATAAAATCTAAAAAATTTCTGTTATGCAATAAGGGAAGCATTTGGGAAGGGATGGTTAAATGTACTACAGGAAATTCTTAATAATGCTATATGTGTTTTAAGTTTGAACTTTATTTTAACATTTATTTATTTTTGTCTTAATGCATGCTGAAACACTGACTAACGTATACACCTATGTGGAAATTACAGAGAAAATAAAATTTTTTACTTAGATAAATAATTATTGAAGGGGAGAAAATGACATACATATAACTTATTGAAAGGCTTTCTGGCAAATTGAGATAATAAGACATAGTTACCCAATAAGTCATTTTAATAATTGAAATTAAAATTAAAATTTTAATAACCATTTTTATCATTTCAATGTATTCTATATAGCAGTGGCAAGTAGATTTGAGATAACATATAATTTGGGACAATTTATCACAGAACTTAGCTAGCGTCAAATGTCGGTCTCAGTAGACTATTACAAGACATTGCTTAGGTTGTGTAGTTAAATTTGTTTGAAAATTTTAGTGATATTACTTGGGTCATAGGAAATTGAAGAAAGTACAGAGCTATATGATATGGGTCTTTCATGTTTCACTGTCAATGTTTTATTGTGCCTTCTTTCAATACAATGGCAAAATATAATAAGTAATAAAATAATTTTAATCATTATAGAGATAAAAATACTAACCAAGGATTAGAAAATTTTATTCTTCAGGACTTAAGAAACAATACTGGAAAACTACATATAACACCTTGATTTATTCAGTCTTATTTGCAAAGTGGGATGGTTAAAATAAAACCTTAATCAACAGAAGTACTACTTACACTATTTTGCTTTTAAACTTTAAAATAGTATATTTTAAATACTGAAATTTAAAATAATAGCTGTTTTAACCACTCATTTAACTCAGCTATCTTTCTAAGAATAATCGATTATTATAGACTAAAGATTAAATATTTAAATTGAGATTTTTTAAAGTAGTTATTCATAAACTGATTAACAATATATAGTTTTAAAGCTTCTACTTAACTCGCTAGGACAGTGTCAGGCCCCAGTCCAACACTTGGCAATGTATAAATGCTGAAACTTTCTCTGCTTTCATCTATAAGAAAAATTATCTCCTATATAATATCCTAACAAGGAAAAAAACATTTGGATTCCCAACCTATAGATGTAAGAATAAAAGACCACGGCAAAGGAGTAAATTAAAATAAATGCCCAAAAGTGGAGCAAGACACTTCTCTACCTTTGGTAAGAGTCTATGATCTAAAAACAAAATAAGACTTTTCCATAGCTAAAGATTGAGTCAATTTAGTTTATTTATATCAAAAGCAGATTTTGATGAAACCAGTTAAAATTCAGTTCAGTATTTACACTTCCATTTTTTGTTTTAAAGTGCCAAGGTCACTGCATGTACAACTCTACGAGGACCATTCACATTATATTCAATTTGAATGGTAATACTGAAACTGTTTAAAAAGTGGTATTTAGGTACCAAACACAAAATTCATAACTAATAAATATCTATTAAATGAACCAAACATAAAGACATGTAAGAAATAACTATGCCCTGTTGGTAAATTAATATTATATTTGCCTCAAATATTTTAAGCCAAAAAGGTCATCTCTTTGGAGAGTTAAATGTGCCAATGCTCTCCTGGTTCCCTCACGATCCCCCATAATTAAATGGGAAGATGAAGTAGGGACTGCTGGCATTTCTCTAGCCAGATCTGTCCTTCTTTAGCTGAAAAAGTACCTCCACTTTTTAGATGGCTGCTCAAAATAAAGGCCACAATCTTCAGCCTCCTTCATAGCTTGGGGCATACATCTTACTGACTTCTGACCTAAGAATAAGAGGTGGAGGAAAAAGAAATGATGATTATCTGGCAAATGGGGAAAGCATATGACTTTCTCCTTTCTTATTCTCTTTCCAATTGGCTGGAATGAGATATGAAACTGAAACTAGAAAGACCTTAAGGCATGAGGTGACCTTGGGAATAGAGAAGATGCCAATCCTACCAATAGACGGAACGACCCTGGTTCTGTGATAAGAATTCCACACTAGCCCTGAACTACTTACCTCTGGAAATTAATATGTGACAAAAATCAGTCTTTATCTTGTTTAACAATTGTTATATAGCAGTTTTTTTTAATTTTTATTAATGGTAGCCAAACTTACTCCTGATATAGAAGTGAATACTCAATTTGATTGTTCTTAAAGATACTATGTTTTGTTGTTTATCATTTTCTTCTTTTATCTTTTTCTATTTTATGCTGTCGTTGACTAGAAGAACAACTAGAAAAGATTAAATAGATAATACCAGTTGAGAAAAAAATTTGACAAATTTAGAGACATTGTACCCTTTATATACTATCAGTGATAAAAATTCTCCCTATGTACTATGATAAAATGACTTGGCAATAGTTATAATTGATATATAAGTGGTTAACACCAGCTCTGTAAAGGATCTGCCAGTGTCTATTGCCTTCATTCACATTGTGTGGAAATTACAGACAATTATATTTCAATAACAAACAACACATCTTCCATGAATTGTATCTTCCTTTGTTAGGTATTATGAAATAATTGGTTTAGCTTTGAAAGAAAGCATTTTATTTCCTCCAATATTGAACACTGGTTCTACTAATATCAAATTGATACCTTTTGTTCTTTTTCTGTGTCATCAGAGAACATAATACTCATAATTTCACTTTAAATTACAGATTAGTATAATAATTGAAGGCATTTTACATGGCAACTAGACTCTATCCCTGCACTCTTAACAATACACATAAGTGAGAAAAATGTGAATAGCTTGTAAGACGTTTGTACATACACATGCAAAGAAACTATGTCATTACTACCACCTGACTGACCATAAGTGTAAGACCATGGATTGTAAGATATATCGTGATTTCAACAATGTTGAAATGTAGAAGAGGTGAAGGTATTAGAATCAGTGAAATGCAGGGTATGTATATTTCCTAAAGAGTTATTTTATGCTTAAACACTGATTAATTCATCTTAATAAAATATCTAATTTTAATAGAAAATTATGGTAAATTAAAATTGGATAATCATAGTCCAATCTTCCAAAACTTCCAACTGTAAAATGACTCTGGCTTAATTCTCTAAAATATCCATTTGGTAAAATGTTAGGGTATGAAAAAAAAATGCTAGAAGGCTAAGACTTTGTGACAACTTAAATTATATAAATGAATATGTAATGTTTTCTTAACTATAATCACAAAGATCATTCCTTGGAAAGGTCTTTTTAAATCATCTAAACTCCCATTTAATAAGAAAAAAATCATTATTTCTTCCTTCCTCACCATATTTCTTTTTTCATCCCTAGTATACGAGTTCCAAATAAGAATCATCTAAACTGCCCATTTACTAAGAAAGATCATCATTTCCTTCTTCCTCACTATTTTTCCTTTTCCCTCCCCAGTACACAAGCTCCAAATAAGATCAAAATTGATTCTAAGAATAAAAGTATCTTTAGAGAGGTAAACCATAAGCCAACGCATGCTAACCAACCCAGTCATTACAGTCAATAGACATTATATCAGTAGAACCTATGTATTTTTTGGTTCCTTGAGCAGCGATATGAAAAAGACAAGAATTTTGAGATTTATGCAGGGGAAAAACTGTTGATGCTTGCTATCTTTTAGAGCTTGGTAGTTCACTCATAGTTCATAGCATGTGAGACAATGCAATCTGTTTTTCATATATCCAAACTAATTACATGCTGACTTCTTTCCAATATTGTTCTAGTTGGGGTTTCTAGTGCATGCACACACACACACACACACACACACAAACACACACACACACACACACATCTGTATAAAAATGAGCCATATACTTATACATACATATATGCATTAATTCTCACTTCTACTTATAAGCCATTGTACAGAATAATTTAGACTTTTATGTTTAATTTCAATATGAGAACAAAGTGTTATATAATTAAAGATGTCAATAGGTTGTAGCCTCTAATTCTGATTTGTGAGAAACACTAAAAATATTTCTGGCCTCCCTTCTACAACTGTCATGGAAAATTTAGATCAAATTGTCAGATCTGCAGGGACATATGACGATGCTTAAAAATAAAATTATATCTTTTTATGGAATAGAATATAAGACAATAAGCAAATATGAGACTATTGATGATAATCATGGCTAAGTGCATGGGGTATGGAGAAACTCTATTATTCTAAAAATGTAGAATTTTCCTCTCATAGCATCATAAATGGGAAGAAAACAAAAAGATAATTTTATTGATGAGAAGAAAATCACCAAATTACATTGCTAATATGTAATTTAAAAGTGATTTTGGGTTAAAATGCCAAGGCTCAATTTCCAGTGACCAGGTGCTTTGACTTCCTATTACTTCTCCATTTTCATCCAATCCACATACTAATATCAGGTCTTCTCACCCCATAGTCACTACTTACTTGAATTTCCAGATATGGGGAAACCAGATTAGGCTGACACTCACAGCAGGCCTCTATGAGCCGGAAAAATTAAGGACTGCCTACCTGGCCTTCATCTACTTCAAGATTCCTTTGAAGATAATACTGGACCAAGCAAATGCTAAAACTGCATGTTCAAGCCTATTTATATTTCTATTAAATTGGAATTAGAACTTAAATCATGTTAATCTTCTAATATTTTTTGCATTTACAATCTTTTGCTACTTTTTAACAGTTTAAGTTTCATAGTCAAGGCTGCTATACAGGTGATTTTTGTTAATTAAAAAATACTTCCATTCATTTACCTGATTGCTTTTCAAAACAATGCAGATACTTCCTGTTGAATATCTAGTATGTTTCAGATGTGATGCCAGATGCTGGAGATACAGAGACAAATGAGATATTTCTACTCTTGCAGGGATGGGGTTTGGTAAAAAAGACAGAGATATACAACTAACTTTAATATAATATGTGATAAATGTCATATTAGAAGTATGATTAAATGCAATTCAAGCACAGATGGCATGATTAATTCTGTGTAGGAGGAAGGTCAGACAATTTTGTGAGTATGTATGGGAAATGCTATTTTTAAAAGCATTAAGTACACATTATTACCAGATGATTATAATTGAATCTTGGCACAAATCTATTTCTGAAAAATGTGGCATACTATAAGAAGCAAACACAAATAACTTCAACATTTATAAAAATATCTGAACCAATAGCAACACTGAATATTTAAGAAATATCAGTGTCTTAAAGTTCATTTCACAAAAAGACCCAGTGAAAGTAATTTTGTATAGGGTGTCAAAGTGCCTCATAATTTGATGCTGCTATTTACACAACTTTCTATCTTCCTACATTTACAATCTTGATTTTATTTAATGGCCACAACCTAACCTCAACAATTTACTTTGTTCTCACTCTACGACTTGATTTTTTTCAGTACACAGGGATGAGAAATATGTTAGAGACAAAAGAGGCTGAGTCCTCATCGTTGAGACAACCATAAAAGAGAAGAGAAAGAAGTAATGTTATATTTTTTATGACATCAAATCTCATTTTCATTCATGAGGGCATAATATTTCATAGTTAGTGTTTCAAAGTGATTTATATTTTGTTTTTGGTGCAACAAACTTAAAAAAATTGCTTCTGAATGTATTTCCTTTTTAATTGCATGAAGGCCTCAGGATATATCCTATTAGCCCTGATTGTGCACAGTGTCCTCACCTACTTTATAGTACTTTAGGAAGTATATATTGGATCAGGTGTAAAAAGGGACATATAAGTTATAAAGTGAAGTGAAAGTCACACGAGTTAAAATTAATAGCTAAAAAGTAAAACCATGAAATGTACATTATATTTATATGGTATTTATGTTCATTATTCCAAAATTGATAACTATATGAGAAAAATAAGGTTTTTAAAGATAATAATGTTTCAAGAACAATATATAAGTAAAAATAATTTTAATAATAACAAAAAATAACAACTAAATAGATTCCTTTCTTTACTAACCAGAAGTTGTAAGGCCAAGATAAAGAATTAAAAAGGTATATTGCTATATATTTCTAAACAAATGTGTCTATGAAATCTATTAGAAGGTGTTTAAGTGTCATGCCAGTGTTAAGTTTGTACATATGTTCTACAAGTATTAATGCAAAATTTGCACTTGCATTCATTTTCTTATATGAAATGTTAAAAAGTTTTATATTAGCCTTAATATAAATCATTAGTAAGCAATTAAATACTTGTATAAATAAATCAAGACCTCTTTTTGACTAATAGCAAATATTAACTTATCATTTTTAATCACTTGTGGACACTTTAACTGATTGCACTGCCAACATGATTTAAAGCCCCACGCATCATCTTTCTTTATACACATAACTTTATCCATTTCTTTAAATTCCTCCTATACTGTGTCTATGAGCCAGAATGGGAAGATATAATATATAACATGTAGAAGAAAATAATTCGGGATTGAGCAAGTTCGTAGTGATGGCTTATTTCAGCATTTGCATTTAAGATAATAGGATCTCATTCACTTGGAATTGAGCATCTGTATCCCAGAAAGGTATAGCTAGACATGGAGATTTGTTAAACTTCTATATAAAAGTGAACTTTAAAGTAGCTAAAATTCCCGTGAGGCCAAAAGATGACTAAGAATGAGAATCTCGAAATGTATCTAGTTTTATAATAGGGTAGAAACAGAAAAACAACAAACAAAAACATCAAAAAAAAATTAAAAATCAACAAAAACAACAAAAAAATTGGAGTCATATGAAAAATAGGAAAATCAATAAAATAAATTGTAAAGACTAACAAAAGACGAGTGGAGATATATTTTTTAAAAAACTTAGGTATAGATATTATTGATATATATATTAGTGTAAGGTCCATGAAGAATTGAAGACATGAGTTATTAAAAAGTATTTAGGACAAAAATATGAAGCAAAGGCAATGGATAAAAAATAATATCATGATATAACCAGCTGTAAACAGAAAAAGAAAGATGTAAATTTTGGAGAAGAGAAAGACTAAACTAAACTAAAAGCCAATGTATGGACTCCTCAAGCATGTTTATAGTGAAGTAGATAAGGAAACTGAATGATTTCAAGAAGCAAATATTAGATAACAAAAGAATATACTCATAGAGTATAATCCCAGAAGATAGAAGAAAAGGGCTAAGACAGAGATAGAATATATAGTAAACAGGCTAGTGGTACTGTATGTACTCTCACAGGGAGGTTTCTTATCTTCTAATTAAAATAACAATTGAGTCATTTTTTGAGACAGAAGAAATGGAAAAAAGTTCAGAATGTGCTGAGGAATTATGATTTAGAAGAGCTTTTATAGATAAAACAACCAGAAATAGCAAACGCATTTTCATAAAACCAAAACATAAACTGTATTTATTAAGAATTGATTTATATTAAGTTAATATTTGTTAAAATATATAGTACTTTAACAAATATTTTACAATCATTCTACAAATATTAGAAATATGTGAATTCCAAGTTTAACAAAATGTTAATCTTTGAACAGGAAAGTTGGCTGTTGGGAAAATTTTGTGATATTACGGATTTGATATAAATCCTTCTAACATCTTGCTATGGTCATTTCTTTAAAAATATTGAACGACTCAATTAAAATATATGGGATTTAAAAGTACCTCATTTGTTGAAAAATATAGCTAATTACTTTCTAACCAATCATTTACATGTGCATATAATTTAGATAAATGTTTATTCTACTAGTTTAATGTAATAAAGAGAGCAACTGAACAAAACAGTCCCTTTAAAAAATACTTTTTCCTTATCTACCTCCAAGGGTAAAAGGGATCAAATACATAGTGACAGAAGGAGATTTGACTTTGGGTAGTGAACACATAATACAATATACATATGACATGTACACTTTATAAACCTATATAATTTTATTAACCAACATCACCCCAATAAATTTAATATAAATAAATAAAAATAAAAAATACTTTTCATTAATTGTATTGATTATACTGTTGGACCAAATGTGGAGATTGAATAAGACAGTCAAAGGAAAAAAACTACAAGTAACAAGATAATTTCATTTGATTGTAAGAATAATTCTGTGTGATCTGGAAGAAAGTTGATATCTCTTTTCCTCTTCATCTGTGAAAGAGAGAGCCTAACTGTCACCTGGGCATAAATTCCACATAAAATAATGTAGTATCTAGCAATAAAAGGATCCATTAAATATATGTATTTATAAAATTATATATATTATACATATAATACATATATCCATATACAGAAAAAACTTGGCAAACTATAAAATGCTGATATGAATTTCAAATATTAGTTTACATAATTTCAAAGGTCAAAGTACAGATAAACTAGAGAAAGTATAACTACTTTTATGTCAACATATTTCTGTTATATTGTGATAAGATTTTATTATTAATTTTCTGACTAGAACTGGGATTTTGTTTTATTTTACACTTGGTTTATTCACTCAAATAATGAACTAGAGCTACATATTTTTAGCTCTCCACAGAAATTTGCAGATTTTTCATCCCATATATTTTTTATGTAAGTCTTGAATATCTAGAATAGCATCTTTAATAAGGCTTCTTTTGAAAGATAAAAAAATGGTAGTTTTAAAATTATAGTCATACTAAAAAGAAGTAGATTATAATTAGTTAAAGAGCATTACCTATAAAAACATAACTTAATTCAGTAATGAGAAAACAATTTTTGCTTTACAGTCTACACCAGCCTGTGAGCCAACCTTATTTCAACTAGAAATGTATCATATTTTATTATTTTCTTTTGACAATTATGCAGCAATTTAGATTTTTCTTTTTTGGTTAGGCTATTTTAATTGTTTACATATTCTATCAAAGTGCTAGCTATTTTATATTCAATACTACTAGAAAATAATTTGATATGTATGATTACAAGACACATAATTTAGCATTTCAAGTTCTGTCTTACTTTATATATTGCCAGAATTTTAAAAACAATGGGTGATTCATCAGTTAAAAATAGTCATTAGCAAAATAAAAAAAAGAAAATGTGTAAGTTGTTTGTCTGCTCTCCCTCACAACACAATTTATATAGTCATTTCTAATTTTTTTTGAAAATTCGCCTTTGCATTTATCTTGTGAAAATACATTATCAAATAAAAAATAGATGCACTTATTTTAAAGTAATTGGGCACTTATATTTTCAGGCAAGTTTTTGGAGATATACCTTTTCAATGCCAAGGGAGATTTAGAAATATATTTTTTCTTATTTAGCAACTTTTCTTTATTCTATTAGTTTCCTAAGTAAGTATTGAAAGCTCTAGAATTAAAGACAAATTTATTAACCTCTCTGCCTCAGTTTTATTTTCTATAAAAGAAAAATAATGGTAGTACTAAGATGAAAGATTATTTTAAGAAATTAATGTACTTTATGGCACCTATATCTATGTGTCAGACACACAAGTACTCAGTAAATTGTAGTTACAATTAAAAGAGTAACAATTACTATTTCATGACATTCTTTGTACTGATCAAATGACAGAAATTTAGTATGTACTAAATTGCATTTAATCTTTTAGGTCCATTATTTATCTTTATATAATAAAGTTTAGGTGATGGAGGGATGAACTAGACTTTGGAAAACATTTTCAATTTACAATAACAAGAAAGTTTACTTTTTAGTCTTTAGTGTAGCAGTTCTCAAACTATGACCCACAAACACCTGGGAGTCCCTGAGTTTCGTTTATTCCATCAGTAAAAACTATTTTTATAATAATTATGAGGCATTGTTTGCCTTTTTCACTATGTTGACATATGCAATGATATTGAAAAAACAATGTTGGGTAAAATGCCTAGAACTTTAGTAATAATTATTGCAGTGATAAGGTGTGTGCCAGAATTGAAAAGAATCTGAAAACCTCGAGTACACTTTTTAAATATTCTAGGTGATGAAATGGAATGTACACATAAAGGACTTCTGTTTCATTTTGAATTACAGTGGTTGTCTTGAAAAATTATGCACCCCAGTGTTCACAGCAGCATTATTCATGGTGGCCAAGACATGGAAACAACCAAACTGTCGCTTGATAGATGATTGGAAAAGATGTGGTATATATACACAATGGAATATTACTCAGCCATTAAAAAAAGATGAAATGCTGCCATTGGAAAAAACATGGATGGATCTTGAGATTATCACGCTAAGCAAAATAAGTCAGACAGAAAAAGCCAAGGACCATATGATTTCACTCATATGTGGAATATAAAACTGAAAGTAACAAACATGACAGAGATTCATGGGAACAGACAGTGTATTAGTGGTTACCAGAGGAAAGGAGGTGGCGTGAGGTATATAGGAGTTAAAGGTCAAATATTTGGTGACTGAAGGAAATTTAACTTTGGGTGGTTAACACACAATGTAATATACATATGACATATTATTGAATTATATATACACTCAAAACCAATTTGATTTTATTAACCAATGTTACCCCCAATAAATTTAATTTTTTAAAAAAAGCACTTGGGTGATTGAAATACAAATTAAATTAGTTGCATTTTTCATGGAACACCATTTTTACTTGAAGGAATAAGTGATGAACAAAATTGAAATTTTCAGAGTCACTTTTTTGACAGAAATTTGGAAATAAAGCACTGTCTTTCATGACAGTTTATTTTACTAGTTGTAAACCAGCACAAATTAAAATATCTGACATCTCGATTCTTCCACCAAGAGCTTGAGAGCTTTCCAGTCCTCATACTATTGTTTAAATGATATTAGTGGTGATGTTAGCAAATGTGATTCTTTTTCTGATATTATTTAATGTAATCTGGGAATATGTGCATAACTCAGTGAACCAACATTTTCTAATTGGCCAATGTATGATCTTAAAAATTCAAACATGAGTGAAGACGTATTGAACATGCAGGATAAACCAATGGCTTTTAATGTAACAGAGCACAAAAAGTTCATTGATATGGTTTGTGATTCCACATTGTAATAAATCATTTTGAAAATGCCACTTGCTGAGTTTTGGTGTAGTATAAAGAAGAATATCACAATTTTTTGAAAAAGCTATTAATATGCTCATCCTCTTTCAACTCCATATTTGGTGATGCTAATTTTCTTTCTACTCTCAATCAAAAATCATATTGTCACAGATTAAATGAAGAATCAGAATGAGGAGAACCCAGCTGTCTTGTATTAAGGCAGACATTAAAGAGACATGTGAGAAATGTAAGACAATGCCATTCATTTCTTTTTAATATAAATACATATGTAATTTTATAATACTATGTTATTATATTAACATGTAATAGGTTTGGTTATTTACAAATGAATTGATAATAAATAGTTTTATACTTCTCAATTTTAATTTCTAATAAGACAAATATTGATAGTCATAACCCACATAAACAGAATCTCTTTGGTGTCCTACTTTCTTTATAAGGAAGTTTTGTTTTACTTTATATTTAATCGAATTTAGGTTATAATAAAAACTCCAAGCTAATTTTAAAAATTAACAAATTTTTGAAAAATAAAAAGTATACCACAAACAATAACTTCATGTTTAACTTTTTCATCAAGGCCATAAAGAGAATCTTTTTTTAAAACATATTTTTAACTTCATTAAATGATCATTTTTGGTCCAAATAATACTACAAAAGCTAATTTGCTTTTCTGTAATGTTATGCTTTGAAATAATTTTTCTCAGTAATTCTTATATCCAGGGTGGCAGATGGCTCATAGGTTAGGTGCCTGAAATGGACAGGACCAAATTAAAACATTTGGCTGGAACTTATCTCAGGAAGCCAAGCTTGATGGTTGGCAGCTGGACACCAAATTTATCAAAAACCCAACAACAATAGAAGCCAAAATTAACCTCTAAAGACACAAATGTTCAATTTCTGAAGAGATTCTTATAATCCATATCATTATTTAACATTCATCCTTAATTATCACTTACATTCCGAGCTTTAATTGTTTATAAACTTTTCTATCTATGCAGGCAGAACAAAAATAAGGAGTTGATAATCAAAATAGTCAATGTCCACATGAAAACTGTGGAAGGTATTAAATATGATATTAGAAAGATCAAATAAGAATTTTAAAATCCTTTCATTAATACAACAAAACAATGAATATAAGGTATAAAACAGAACTGGCAATAGGCTCCATAAAAAGAAATATAACATATCCTGACTACCTGATACTTACATTTTAAAGTGAATAAGACTTACAAAGCTGTCATTAACAAAATACAGAAGAAATAGTCTTTAAAAGAGAGAACATACTATGTTCCAGGAGTAAGGTAGGGACTAAGTATTAATATGAAACAGAAAACACTGTGTAAGACAAGACGACTAAAGTAGGCAACCAGGAAGGCAATGAAATTGTGGCTAGATGAAAGAGTGCAAAGGATTAGAGGTGAGCAGACATTGGCCAAAGTCATGGAAATAAGAATTCTAATGGAGAGCAAGAAATCTTGCATCTTTCCAATCACACTGTTCAAGAAGTCAATGATGCATAAAATTCTAAAGCTACTAATTGCAGGCAAATATCCATACTCTTTTCTGGTCATTTAATGGAGGAGCAGAAGACAAGGTAGGCATACTATGGAAGCAAAGTGTAATTCTCAAGAATGAATTCTCAAGGCGAATTCAGTATTTATGGAGCCAGCTATAATTTTATACTGTTGATTTTTGTAAAACATTTGCAAAATTGACTTGGTCCTTCCATGTGCTTCAAAGATCATTTTGGTGTTGTTTTTGTTCTTCCCAACAACAACAACACAAAAATACACATGGATCTGACACGGTGATAAATTATGCAGTTAATAAAAATCCTTATAATAAGAATATTTATTAATTATGAAGACATTCATGCACGTAATTCAGAAAGGAAATATTTCTACTTATAATCATATCTAGTTAATATTAACTATTAAATCACCTTCCTATGAGTAAGCATCTAGCTATATTGAAAATGAAATATTCCAAATACCAATAAGCATGATTATCCAGAAATTTTAACATTGCTCATATAATATCATATTTTGTTTAATTAAAATAAAAATGTTTTCATGTTATAATGTAAATGTTTATTTTCCAAGAGACAATTATTTCCTAATTCCTAAATTAGTTCCTAAATTCACAAATGCACATGAGCACAAATGTCAGGACTGAATATGGCAGTCTCTTGAGTGAAGCCTTTTCTTCTTCACACATGATGTCCTCCTTCCTCCCACTCACATAGCACCTGGCTTACCTCTAATACAGAATCCATCATGTTAGTTTGAAATTGCACAAGTACATGTTTTCTGATGCTGAGATGTCCTTGAAGGTAGCATTCAGATCTGTGTTTGGCAGTAGATATTCAACAACTTTTTATTGAGTGAATGAATAGTAAATGTTACCAAGGCCATGAAATAATTCCAAAAAAAGAAAAAAACTCCAAACAAATAGAAATGTCCAGCTTGTATTTCTTGCCATAGATAATAAACAATTATGATCAATTTTAATATTTTCCTGTTTTCACAGTGTTAATTAAAATGGATATTTATTATAATTGCCATATTATACAATGTTATATATCTAATTCCTTATAGATAACAATAATTGTATATATGCTGAAGTATTTACTTTATAGTACCAAGGCAATCTTGTTATTTTCAAATAGTTACTTTTTAAATTGAAATTAATTTAAGCAATCTTATTTTGGGTTATATCTATGGATTTCACAGGAAGAAAATAGTGGCTGATAATTTATATTTAAGTAAATTAAACTACTTAGAGAATTCTCTACTTATACATAATACAGTATTTTTATATCTCAGTCTTACCTGAACACTATAGATACATAATCAACAGGCATTTTACATACGGTGATAATATAATCAACTCCCAACTTGACTTTTGTTATATTAATATTGACAAATAGTACATGAATATAGTAAGCGATCTTCAGTTTTAAAGTTTAAAAACCATTTGAACAATCATTTTTGAGACAGTGAAGAATTTATCATTAGTCTACCATGTATATAATTTGAAACAAATGATTTCTTTTGGTTGTACAAACAAAATTATATTGATGGTAGCTACCTACATTTCCTTAGCTATAAAGTAAAACTGTTTTTATGATTTCTTCATGTAATTTCTATCTACCTATTGCTGTAGGTCTCAAACTCTATTGAAGAATTCCATTCTTACTGAAGCCCTTCTGTGTACGTACTTAGTATACTGAGTATTATTCCCATGTTAATATTGATAGTCACTTTAACTATGTGCAGTTTGATTTTTCTAATAAGTTAACATTGTTTTAAAACATGTAATGGCTCTCTATAGTTACTTGTAATTCCCTATTAAATCTCAGAAAAAGTAAATTAAATAATTTTACATTTGGCAAAAATAGTAAATTCACTACCCTACCCTGTTTCATGAAGTAGGATTCAAATAACAGAAAAATTTATGCACAGATAGGCTTTTTCAGGTAACAAGGGCAGTATAATAGAATTATGAGATTTTAGAAACTGAAAAAACTCAATCCACCATTTTCCAAACTTTCCTTCTCTGGAACTTTAACATTACCAAATGTGAATAAATGTTAATTTAATAAAATATGCTTTGGTAAAATACAGTTGTTAAACATGGATGCAATGCTGCCTTGGAAATTAACTTTGTACATTAGCATACAAAAATTATAAAACTCCCTAAGTACTAAATTTTATTTAAACAAAGTCTTCTTTATTTGATCATGGAGCCTTTTCCCGGTATATTTATAAATATCTAGTTTTCCAAATCACTCAGTGATACAAAGATTTAGTCTTTTATTTAGCCTCAGAATCTTTGACATTCCTTCCATTGACAGGTAGGGTCTATATCCTTATACCTTGAATCTAGTGGGCTTGTTACTGGTGGGCTGCTTGTTAGTCCTGTACAGTAAGGTCTGATGAAACATGTGACTTATGAAACTAAATCCTAAAAGGCCATGCCACTTCAGCCTGGTTCAAATGCACGCACTTGAGAATTCTCTCAGAATTCATCTGCCATACTGTTAAGAATCTCAAAGGGAAATAACACATCTACATACTTTAGTCAACAATCACAACTGTTCCTGACACTTGAGTGATCCAAAGGCAGGTGTTAGAAATGAGTGAAGATGGTTCTAGATTAGTACTGTCCAAGAGAACATTCTCTAATGATAGAAACATTCTCTATATTTATACTGTCCAAAAGGATAATCACTAGTCATATGTTCACAGGTGGCTATTGAGCATTTAAAATTTGGCTTGCATGACTGAAGAACTGAATAATTAATTATATTTAACTTTAGTGTAAATGTAACTATAGTAGCTACTCTACTGGACAGTGTGCATATCATTCTAGCCCCTAGCCATTTAGATCATTCGCTGCTGACTCCTCAGAGATCATAAGGCAAAGATAAATCATCCTGTTTTATCTTGTCCAAAGTCATGACCTATGGATCTCATGAACATTTCTGCATTATTCCACAAAGTTTGGAGTAATTTGTCATGCAGCAATAAATTACTGAAACTGAATTCCAACCTCTTAAGTATTATAGATAAACAAATTGAGGTCCAAAAATTGTGTTTTGCGCAAAATTACATGACGAGTTTGCTGAAAAACTTAGAATGTAATGCAAAAAAGAGAGTTTTGAAAATCCTATCACAAATGGATTCTTTTAATAAAGTTATTAAACTTGATAATCTAAAATCTTGTGGTGAATGACAGATATTTCTTTTTTACATAATGCATTCCTGAAACAAGCTATATAAGTAGCCATAAGAATGACTGTAATTCCATTAGTCAAATAAAAGCCCTGCCTGCTTCATACTATTGTCTTCACTCAAAATGCAAAATATGAAATAAAATTACCTGCATGCAAGTTATAACACTAATCAGCAAATGATGCAGATATGGTAAACATTGACCAAAAAGATAACATTACAATAATTCTGAAACTCCTTCCACTCCTCAAAAACTGGCATGATTAGTTTACTCATTAAAGCTTTAATACAGTTTATTAAGTGAAATATATTTTTTCATTTCTGATGTATTCAGTATATAAGTTAAAAAGTATCAGAATAAATTAGCAACACAAATCAGCAACATCCCCATCTCCCAGCAGCTTGACAGCTTTGTTATGGTTTAGATTCCCCAAGGACAGCATCAGGACCAAGATATTGATTTGCACCACTGCACTTTTCTGACTAATTATTACCAGTGCAGACCCTCCAGTTAATCAGTTTATTCTCACAGGAAGAGCAGCCTTCAGTTTAAATTCATTACGCTGATAAATGACAACCTTACGGTTGCATGACAACAGCTTTAGTTAAAAATATTTTGACCAAGATTAGAAGACCCGTGCATGCTTAAGTACACCAAATTGACTACCAAATTGAAGAACTCGGTCAGGCTTTCACTGATATATGCGTTCAACATTCTAAGTTTTGAAAAGATGTTTCCTCTTTAATAATATTTATCTTGAGAACTATGTCAGTAGGATAACCCTGTAAAGAAAAGTGGTTAGAAAAATCGTCAAATTCATTGCCTTTTTTCCCCAAATATATGGCCAGGTTATTTGAGATGTAATAAAGGGGGGTGGGAAAGTAGAGGATGCTACTTAAAATGGTTTAGGAAAATTCTCTCTGTTGAAGCACCTTGAGTATTTGCAAGAAGAATTCCATGCAGGGGATAGAGAAATGTGTTCTGAAGTATGTGTTCTTTACATGTAATATTTTATGCATTTCTCCTAGGGTCCCTATGAGGTAGGTCCTATTATTATTATTCTTATACAGTGAATTAATAAGTCCAAACTTATACGATTAAGTAACTTACAACTTGTGTGAGGTTCTATAGGTAGTCTATTGCAATATGAATAGATTTTCTTTTTAAAGCAGTTATGCTATTAACCACAATGCTATTAACCACAATTAACCGCATTCTCTCTAAAACTGAGAGAGAGAGAGAGAGAGAGATACAGAGAAAGACAGTCAACAACTCAAGAGTACATTCAAAATATACCTGACAATTTATTTTCATTTGGTCTGGTCTAAAGACAGTTTGTTCCTATGTTGAAGATAATATCTCCAAGATTAATTAAGTAAACAGCATTATGCAAAGACATAAATGATTATTATACTTATTAATGTAATTAACTGCAATTTACATTCTAGACTATATTTTTGCCAGTGTCTTTAAAAACTGCATCAATTTACTTTGGACTTTCCTAATAGTCTTGAATAAAGACGTCTGATTATCAAGGGTTGATTTGATTACAAACTTGAATCTTATTGACTTTTGTTTCTCCACTAGACAGCAGAAATCTAACAGATAAGCACTGAATAAGTGAATGCCCATGCCTTAAAAGACATGCTGGTGGTATTTGCTGAGGCCTTAAGACTTGAATCTATATCACATAGTCAAGAAAACTACTTCTTATAATTTAAACAATAAAGACATTATTCATTCTTTAATTCTCTGTTCTGTTATTGCTTTGTAGTAAAAATAATATTCTTCATAATGATTCTATGTCAAAAAAATTTAAATATTTTGTATACTCAGTTCACTAAGTAAATAAATTGGCAATCTATTTTGAGAAAATGCTCATTAAGATAATTTAAAAAGAAAATGTCTGGGCTTTTATTAAGATAATCTTAAAATATTTAGAAAAATTATCTGTTAGAATTACTGATTCACTATTATTGGAATTGCCAGGTGCTATATATATACTTCATAAAATTCTCATAACAATCTTATGGAAGTGTCTATTATTACTTACATATGAATGCACTGAAGGCTAGAAAAGTAGCCTTTGAGATCCTCTCTTGACAGAACTTTATTTGAACCCAGGACTATGTGATTCAAATGACTGTAAATTATTACTCATAGCACATCATTCCTCATTCTTCATCACAAATGGATTAAATGAGGTAAATTGTGGTAGGTGTTTTATAATAAAGTTAATTTATGATGGCTATACCTAAACTGTAAAATAATCTATTTTATTTAAATGAATTTAACACTAGTGTTATATTTGAAAATTATCTTATTAGATTTTATATTTCTTAAAAATAAAAATTTATTTTTAATATACTTATGAAATATGGAATTTATAAATCAAATTCTTCACCAATATTCTCTGAGCATTCATACTCTTTGCTATACAGATGATTTTTTTGAATAAAAATAGTTAACAGAGGACTAAAAATTAAGAGAAGTATGAAATTAAGAAACTGACTATTCCTAAATATTTACCATTTATAAACTCATCAATAGGCATCTACTATTTTTTTTAGAGGCTCTAGTTAAATTTTAATAGTCTATCTTGATTAGTAATTTTTCATTCTTTTTAGAAATGATCAATTCTAAAAAGGCCTCATGTAGTTAGTTATTTTAAGACACAAAGAAGAAAATCAAATTAAACTTTCTTGGCAGGACAATTAATCTTTACAGTAATTGGTATCAAATTTAAATCAGATTAGTCCCAATTGTGATTTAAAATGATTGATGCTTGATCATTTTGAAAGAGAATATGTTTTTGAAAATGTTTAAAAGTATATTAAGATGTAAATATATATTTCGAGAAACTGACTTAGCAAAGAAAATTATATTGTAGGATAAAAGACCTAGGAAGGTAAAGTCCAGAAAACAATTAAGATTAAACAATCTTAAACAATTTAGATTAAAATAAACATATTTTAATCTAAATAGCCATAAATATTATTTGAGTGTAAGTAAAATAATAACAAGTATTCAAAATATCTATTGGCTTAATTGAGACCTAAACTTTTATGGAAATGGATATTTATATTAGATATCACTAAAATATAATTATAAATTATAAATTTTTTATTCAAAGGAAAATTTATTGTTAAAAACAGAAAGTTGCAGAGATATTACAAATGTTATTTTACTATCATAGATTTTTTTTACAAAGTAAGAACATCAGTAATAAAAATCTATAAAAATGTGAGATAAATTAGAAACCCTATTATCAAAAAGTTACATTTTCCAAGTGATACATATGGTCCCCTTAGTGTTCAAAGCCAATACATCATAGAAGGCATATATCTGCTTTCTGAATGATCAGTGTCACAGGTCATAAACTTTATCAAACATCCAGAGAATAATTACCTTCTTAATGGCAAATGTTATGACCTTTATTTCTTAATTATCTAGGAAAAGTTTACATTTGAATCCATAGATAAATTCATTCATTTAGAAATTCTCGTTACATTAGGAGATTGATTTGCTTTTTGCTCATAACTAACTATATTTATGACTTACATAGAGCTATTCAAAATAAATATTTACCAATATGTTTAGAAAATATTCTTCAAATGTTTTTTACTTTTTGGTAAAATGATGGTATTTACATTCATAAGATCTTTTGAAATTCAGATAAGAAAGTGATTCAGAAACTATATTACCTTTTTCATGTATATTTACTTTTATATTTATGAGCTTTACAGAAAGAAAACAAAACAAAACTTCTTTCTGTCACTTTTTTATTCTTTAACTTTAAAAACAGTACTAAGAGCTATGAGGGCTTAAATATTATTTTATTAGAGTAGGCAAATTGGCCATCCATTTCATTATCACAGAAACACTACCAAATTGATCTCCTTCAGAGGAAAATGGAAACTATATGCATGTAAAGTATTTAATCACAATATACTATGGTTAAACAATGTATTTAAGAATATTCATAACCTGAATGAAAAGATACCATTGGAAAGAGTTTGAACTCTGAAATCAGAGTTGAGATCTGCACTGTTGCACTTAATGGTTTTGGAACCTCGGACAAGTGAATTAATTTTCTTGGAACTTAGTTTCCTCATCTCTAAAACGAAAATGATTAAAACGTACCTCATGGGAAAGTCAAGAGAATGAGAAGCAATGTTATAAAACAGTGCCTCATAAATATTGAGCACCTAATAAGTGACAAAATTTTTAAATTGTATCATTCTGATTGCTATTACCAGAGTCCTCTAAGGATGTGAAGAACTTGCATGGTAAAATACCATAAAGTTAGATGAATTGAAGTAAAATGTGCAATCTGAAGGTAAGGCAACAACAGAAGGCCTGAAAGAAAAGGCTGGTTTGCATACGGCAAAAAAGAATCATTTTGCTTTTAAGAGGGAAGGACCAAGAAAACCAGAATGATAAAAAAAAAAAAAAAAAAAAAGCTAGACACTATGCAAAGGAACAAGTGCTGGACATTGTCTTAGAATGAAAGAGCTAAAAAAAGAGGGATTCTGAGAATGTGAATGTTTATGTTACATTTGAAGTGTTTGGCTTTGCTAAATTTAGACACTTTTTTTTTTTTTTTTACCATAACGAATCCTTTGTCATGAGCAGGGCTTTTTCCCTTGTGAAAATCCAAAAAGAGACATTGGTTGATGTGGTATGGATAAGTAATTGCATGTTTGCAAATAGGCAGAAGTATTGAAAAACAAGTACTACTATGCAATCACAAAGTATTGGAGAAAGCTTTGAATTTTATAGGATGTGGACCTGTAATTTTAGCCAGTGTTATCCAGAGCATAAGTGAATAAAATTCCAGATACTGGAGTCAGACTGCCTAAGTCCTTGAACAAGTTATTTAACCTCTCTGTGCCTTATTTTTCTTCTTGTAATGATAGCAGTTATACTAGTGCCTAATTGATTATGTTGTAGGCATTAAATTAGTTAATACATATAATGTTCCTAGAACAATGCTTGGCACATACAAAGAGCTTTAAACACAGGCTACTATCATTATTAAGAAAAGCCCCAGCTGATTTCCCATCAGTAGCTATTACTATGATGCTCTTATTATAATGTAAAATATACTAAGTGACATAAAGATCTTTAAGGTCCCCAAAAGGAAGTCTCAAGACATCTCTGGACCAAAAAGTGATCAGAGACTTTTAAATTTCTTTTAAGTTTTTCAAAGAAGGTCTGAGTAGTATTCAGCTTTAATCTATCTCTCCCTCTTCCCAAGTACTATGTAGGCATTCAGCAAAATTAAACTCCTAATTGAATGAACAAATGCTGGGGTTTACATTTCCATATTTGTAGGTCACTAAATCACCAACTTTATGTTTTTGAAAATCATTACCAAAATTATTTTCCCAGCTCCATTTGTAGAAAACCTATAAAATCTTGACATAAATAGTATCATCCCATGCCACTGCAATGCTAAGCAAGTTGATACTCAAATCTATAGCATTAGCTCATTGATATTTTTAGTTAATTCTTAGGTAATTGCACACACACATATATGCACATATATAAAACATTACTTTTATTGTAGGTGGCATTTTAGTTCTTAAAAGTTGACTTTGTCATTTAATATTTTTAAATAAGCCCAAATTACATAATAAATTTAATATTTTTCAAAAGTAAATTATCTATATTTCCATAAAGATACTATTTATCTATTGAGAGTTTTTAATATTTATTGTAAAAGCAGTGTTCAAGTCTGGAAAAAGTAATATTACAATCAAGAAGATATACTTAAATTAGTTGTTTTTTATTATGGTGTTTTATATTCATGTGAATTGATATATCTTTTTATTCTTTTTTTAAGTTGATATTTAAAGAGACCTAATGATCACAGTTTCCAGTGTATCCTAAAATGCCTGTAAATAAAAATTTGTTTAGAGAATTAGATTCACCCTCTGATTTCAAAGATGTTTTCCCAAATAAGAAAATCTTTTCCAACATGTAATGAAAATTATATTTCTAAATTCCACATTCTTCTAAAACATTCTGCCTTTATCAAAAATCTGATGTACAATGAACAGTGTGCTATGTAATTTTTCCACTCAATCCCTTTAAGAAGTTAGGAAAATGAACAATCAAGCCACATGATCTTTACACAGTTGCTCAGTACATTAGAATAGATCATACAGATAATCACTAGTTTAGTAGTTTTCTGATTGCAGAAGATTGAACTGCTTAAGCAACCACATTGGGTAAGATACTTTGCAGATTTCACTGCTGGAAATCTCACATGAATCATCTGCCAAACTAATTCTAGCAAAGGAAGCAGTCCAATGTTTACACTAAAATTTAAAATCTACTCTTTAATAATGGAGTTACCTATCTCCCTCACAAGTGCTCTTTGGCAGAATGATATGATAACTGATTTCAAAAATTATTTATAACTAATACCTAACTTTTAAAAATAATGTAGTACTGATTGGTACAAATGGCACCTATGAAGTAATTTGTATAGCTTTTTTTGCTAGAAACTGATTTGCTTATACAAGGTAATCCCGGATAGGTTTCAGATGCATTTCACAAGTCATCAAATATGTAAATCGAATTATGGTGTTTTTTATTACAAACAAAAATCTAGACTTCTGTTGAATTAGTATAAACAAGACAATAATATTCTTTAGCTATTCCTTGAATCTCAGATTCCGTTCCAAAATATTGCTCTTAGCCAGTTCCTTTTCATCTTTTCACTTATTTTACACCCAAAGTACACTCTGAATTGGTACTACTCATCTACAATGAAGCAGAATATTTCTCTAATTTGTCAAGGTTAATTTGAATTCTAATATTATAGCATCCCAAATTCTATCAACTGTATCCAGCTTCCTGTCATCCAAACTTAATAAACATGCTCTTGTTATAGCATTCCAAATAGTAAATTATATAAAATAATATTGATCCTGGAAATAATACTGATCTATTCTAATGTACTGAGCAACTGTGTAAAGATCATTTTCCTAACTTCTTAAAGGGTTGAGTGGAAAAATTACACAGCACACTGTTTATTATACAAAATCATATTTTTGATAAAAGCAGAACGTTTTAGAAGAATTTAGAATTTAGAAATTTACTTTTCATTACATGTTGGAAAAGATTTTCTTATTTGGGAAAACATCTTTGAAATCTGAAGGTGAATCTAATTCTCTAAATACATTTTTATTTACAGGTATTTTAGAATACATTAGAAACTGTGATCATCAAGTTTCTCTTCTCTTTTCCTTCCTTCCTTCCTTCCTTCCTTCCTTCCTTCCTTCCTTCCTTCCTTCTTTCTTTCTTTCTTTCTTTCTTTCTTTCTTTCTTTCTTTCTTTCTTTCTTTCTTTCCTTTCTTTTGTCTTTGTATGTGTGTGAGATGATTTTCCCTTTCCTTTTCTACCTGGGGAAAAGTTACCTCCTTCATAAATTCTTTGGATTAAGAGTATGAGTTCTGAATCAAGGTTGCTTCGATAGGAGTCCTTTCTCCTCCATTCCAGACAGATCTGGGACAAGTACATGCCATTGTTTTGTGTCAAGTTCCTCACATTTAACTTTGGGATACTGGTAATACTTATCTCAGGATTTTTCCAAAGATTAAATGAGTTGATATGTAAAAAGGACTTACAACTATAGTAAGGACTATGTGAGCATTTGTTATTATCATTCTTATTATGATTATTGATGTTACGTGAGATCTTGTCCACCTTGACAAAATTTACTACTTTATCATGTTTCCTTCAAATGACTTTGTATATATCTATTCCAGAACATATGACATTGTGATAATTTGGCTTGTTAATTTGTGGGGTTCTCTACCTACACTGTGAACGATTAGAGACAGGAGCCACATGACATTAATCATATGGTCTTATAATCATAGATGTTGCTAATAAATTAATTTTGTTTTTAGGAAATATGACCACTAAAAGAAATGAAGAACTAAATAGGGCAGAGCTTTGTAAAGAAAGTAAGATTTGGTTTTACTTTATAGCGTAAAGTTGATAATGTCCTCAGATAATTCACCAATACACAATCTCACTCATACAGATGCAAAAGGAATCTACTAAACATTAGTTTATGAATTATCTGCATCTAGATCATGTGGGGTATGGGCATTTTTAAAACTACAAATAGAACATACTAACAGCTACTGATCGAGATCTCATAGAATAGCCTTGGTGTCAATATTTTAACAAGCTTTCACAGTAACTCTAATGCACAGCCAAGCACATAAATTATGCCTATGCTATATTTTAATCCATTCAGGTATGAACATTCAGGTTCCTTAGAGAGAAAATAAGATGGAAGAATCTCCTTAGGTAACTGAATGAGCTGTGTTACCAATTATCATACCATAACTGTGTTATAGCCTGGTCTTGAAAAACAGTGTCTGTAAAAGTGTACTGTGATAAATTTTTAAGTAATATTTTTTTCATTAAAGTAATAGAAAATAGTTTCAATTATATCATAGGAGACTATTTTCTTTTCCGTTTTTCTATTCATTTATTATTATTATTTTTTACTTTTATCAAATGCTCTTTGTACATCTGAAAGGATACGGAAAATGCACTCCATTCTGTGGAGATGCGCAGGGGAGAAACAGGGGAAAATAGATGGCTAAACAATTATATTTCCATGAATTTCATCCTTAGAGCCTCTTTTTCTGTACTCTAAAGAAAACTATAGAAGGGCATGAGACATCTAAAAGGCAGAAAGATGAAAGTGAATTAAAAGATGTACACAGTAGTCTTAAAAAATAGCCAGCTGGCTATGTGGCTAGGTTTTCATCTCTCAAACCAGATAGTTATGGGGTAAAAATATGATATGTCCATCATATGTTTGTTTTCACAAAATTTTAAGAAGCATTTATATTAAAACTATATACAGAAGAATGTAGATATAATGAAATATAGAGAAATGTAATATAGCTTCTATCTTTGAGGAACTGCAAACCGACAGAGATTTGGACACATACATAAATACATATGAAGGTGCAGTTCCTGTTAAATGACAAATATAAAAGATAAGATAGTCTTGAGGAGGGAGTAGCAATCTGTTATTGCTGTCCTTATCAGGAAAACTTGTGCATAGGAAATCATGTTTCTTCCTGGCCTAGAAGAATGCACTGAATATAAAGAGCATGGGTAGAGGATGGAGGAAGAAAGGTATCTTTTACATTTCAGCAGAAAATTGTGAACTAAGGTGTAGAAATGGGGAAATGTAAGATGTACTTGGAATATATCAACATATTGTGTGGCTGGAATATTAAGTGTCAGTGAAGGTTGGTATGTGAAGAATGAATTTGAGGGTAGCAAGGAGATATGAAACAAAACCATAACTATAAAGCAATTAGTAAAATGTCAAATACAAAGTACATAATAAATGGTACTATTGAAGAAGGAACATAAGTGAGGCCTGTAGGTAGAAAGTATGGTATTCTGAATAGTAATGAGAATTAGAACATTATTTGTGATAAAGAATAAAGGGAAAAGTAAATAAAGTGAATTTGAAGGAATACACTACTAATTTCATTGATAAAAGAAAGCCACTTCTTGCGTGTAAAGTCACATGATTAAAATTATGTGTTGAGTCACAACATTTGAAACAGTTAAGAACTAGAAATAATTTTAAGCAAAACTTACTTATGAAGGTCATTCGTTTTTTTTATTAATTTTATTGTGGTGATATTGGTTAATAAAATTATATAGGTTTCAAGTATACAATTCAATAATACATCATATGTATATTGAATTGTACGTTCACCACCCAAAGTTAAATTTCCTTCGGTTACGAAATATTTGACCCCCTTTAACTTGTATCTACCTCTGCTAACCACGAACCCACTGTCCATTTCCATGAGTCTCTGTCTGTCATGTTTGTTGCTTTCAGTTTTATATCCCACATATGAGTAAAATCATATGGTTCTCACTTTTCCATCTAACTTATTTCACTTAGCATGATAATCTCAAGATTCATCTATGTTTTTTCGAATGGCAGTATTTCATCTTTTCCTATAACTGATATTCCATTGTATATATGTACTACATCTTCTCTATCCAATCATCTATTGAAGGACACTTTTGTTTCCATTCTTGGCCAATGTCAGTGAACATCAGGGTGCACTTACCTTTATAAATAAATGTTTTTAAATTTTTTGGGTAGATACTCAGAAGAGTATTTTCTTGGGAGAAATGTCTGTTAGGGTCCTTTGTCCATTTTTTAATTGGATTGTTTTTGTTTCTGTTGTTGAGTTGTATGAGTGCTTTATATATTTTGGATATTAGGCATTGTTTGCAAATATCTTCCCCCATTCAGAAGGTTGCCTCTTTGTTTTGTTGATGGTTTCTCTTGCTGTGCAGAAGCTTTACAGTTTTATATATTCTCATTCATTTATATTTGTTTTTACTTCCCATGTCTTTTAAGTCAAATTAATAAAATTCTATCTAAAACCAAGGTCCATGAATTTAGAACCTATATTCTCTTCTACGCAATTTATTATTTCAAATCTTATAGGTTAATCCATTTTGAGTTAATTTTAGTGTATCTTGACAAATAGTAGTCCAGTTTCATTCTTTTTTATGTGGCTTTTCAGTTTTGCCAGCACCATTTATTGAAGAGATTTTCTTTTCTCCATTGTATGTTTTTGACTCCATTGTTGAAATTATTTGCCCATGTGTATGTTGGTTATTTCTGGGCTCTCAATTCTGTTCCATTGGTCTGTGTGTCTTTTTTTCTGCCAATACCATGCCGATTTGATTATTGTCACTTTTTAGAATAAATGAAGTCAGGGAGTGTGATACTTCTGGCCTTGCTTTTTTTCTTCAAGATTGCTTTATCTCTTTGGGGTCTTTTGTGATTTCATACAAATCTGATGGGTTTTTTTTTTTTGTTCTATTTCTATAAAAAATGTCATTGGGATTTTGATGGGGATTAATTAAATCTATATATTGCATCGAGTCAATCTTTTAAAGTAAGATTACGAAGATAAAAAAAATCATGAATACGTTGAATTAAATATAATTTTGAAATATCTGTACTAGTATCTAGTCCATCATTAGAAATAATCAATAACTGGTTCTCTTTTGTGTGTTCAACCATACATGAAAATTATGATCTTATAATTTTAGTATCAATTATTGATTATGGGCTACTTCTCTCTGAAAAGTTGCTATCCTAAAACGAAGAATAAACAAGTGAATGAGGTGTGCTAACAAGTTTATCTTTGGGTTCTCTTTCCATTGAGATCATTGAATGTTTAAACAAGTCACTTTCAATTTGTTTAGGCCTTTTATGATGTGGTAAGTTTCACTTTTCTAATATTTCAGAGTACAATTTTAAGTTAGATATACAAAATAATTTAGAGAGATTTCTGCTATGAAAAAAGAGCTATTAAGATTTAAGTGACACTGTGTGCTTGCTATGCAGCTAGGGATCTAACTCAGGATTAAAATATTTTGTTACAATTCCAGTTTCTGTTTGCTCAAGAGAGATAAAAAATGTTTCTATGCCATGCTGATTTTTCTAATAAAACATAAATTCTTGACTTTAATTAGAAAATAAAAATTTCCAAACTTTATTATTCACATTTTAACTTATTTAATGTATCATCTTTCAGAATTTGTTTTATAAAATTATGATGGTTAAAATTAAGAAAAGTCATATTAGCATATAGTTTTATCAGAGTTCTGTGCCACACGAGGAAAGAAAGTATGTTAGAATATGAGACATATGCGAATGTTTAAAGAAAGTTATAACACATATCTTAATTTCTAAGAGATAAGACCTGCATATGCGAAACCAGTGTAAATTCCAGATTTATAAATCATTTAAAGCAAGTGTGATTTTATAGTTTACTATGGGATTCACGCCTTCTCTAAATAGTGAA
Organism: Rousettus aegyptiacus; assembly: GCF_014176215.1. NCBI lineage: Eukaryota > Metazoa > Chordata > Mammalia > Chiroptera > Pteropodidae > Rousettus > Rousettus aegyptiacus. The sequence continues at coordinate 49,295,227 of NW_023416284.1, forward strand.
TCACTCTATTACAAGTGAAGATTTGTTTATAGATTAGCTGTGACCTGATGGAGATTCTAAAACAAGAGACTCAGGCATTTAAAATCAATATAAATTAAATATCGGTTTAAAGAAATTTGATTTTTGCATGTTCCAAAATATTATAAAATGGGAGGCATTGTTACTCAGTCTCTAATCATTAAAAGTATAAAAGTGAAATGTCTTTAATTTTTTTATGTTGGACCCTTTCTTTCCAGAGTATTTTTTTAAGGGAGTCAGGGTTGTATAGAGAAATTTGGAAGGCCAAAAGATCTGTGTTCTCATTTTAGTTTTGATATATACCAGTCAGATGGCCTTAAGCCAGTTACATACAAATAATACATATACGCGATGGAAATAACTTTCTTATGCAGGGCTGCTGTAAACATTAAGTGAGATAATCTAAAAAAATTCCAGCACAGTTCCTGGTGTGGAGTAGGTATTCAATAATTGTTGTTTTCCTTATTTTCATTTCTTGTCTTACTGCTTCAAATTAGTTTGTATTTGTGATTTAAATTAGTTTGTATTTCTGATCATCTGTCATGGGTTAATTTCCATCAATTCTCTGACAAATACCAAATCCCTACCTTTACCATTCAGCAAGGAATGAGGAATCCATGTCTTTTATTCCTTCATCAGATAATAGCCATTTCTTTGGTAAATATTAACAATACTAAGATGAATAGTATATGGTCCCTGCCCTTAAGAAGCTCAGCATCTAGCAGGAAACACAGACATTCAAGGAAATAATTAAAATATAATTGAATAAATGATCATTTAAATACACAAAAAGTTTAACCTCTCTCCTTAGTTTTACCGAATATTCTCTAACTCTTGCTAAATGTCCATATCAAATTGATTTGTTATTACCTGCTATGTATTAGGCTGATGAAATAAAACACACACACACACACACACACACACACACACACACACACACACAGTTTCTACAAGGACAAGAGGTTTCAGGGAGTATAATGAAAGTCAGGAAGTTCCCAACACAGGGCTATCAGTACAGTCCTGAGGCACTGATGTCACCTTCCATCTGACACTAGAGACCTAGCAATGTGACTTATGATGGACACCTTTTTGTCCTACAGTCCTCATTCCTTCAATGATGTAATCTTATGCATTTCATCTGCAATAATCACTCATAGGCTTCAGTGTACCTTCCTTCCACCCTTCATAAAGAGCCTGATGCTGATATGGTCTAGCTATGTACTTGTCTCCCTAAAACTTACACAAAACTAACAGAGAACAAAAGAGGCATTTAAAGTACCAACATTGAATGAGATAAAGCCCATGGGGCAGAAGAATCATTTGGTGTACCTCATATGGTGGAATCTGGGGATTAGAGTGAGTTATAGAAAAAAAGACACTTCACAGTAAGATATTTTTCCTAAAGGGTCTACATCGCATTCTCCTTTTTGACATTGTTCACAGGCCTTACATATCACGTTACAAAGTTTTTCAAATGGTTGAGAGAAATCTTATTTCATATAGACATTCAGGTCTAGGAAATAGCCTTAATGAGTCATTACCCTATTTCTCAACTAAGGAAAAAGATAAACAACACTTTGAAAGATGGCAATGTCAACCAATCACTCTTTGTTATGGAAATATTTTTTTTTAAATTAAGTTTATTGGAGTAACATTGGTTAATATAATAATATGGAAACTTAATTTTGATATGAGGAGAACATATTCCTAATCTTTATTCCTTTCCCGTGAAAAATGATATTTTATCCCTAAGTATATTAAATTGTAAATGAAAGCAGTCAATTCTCTGTGTTCAGGAAAATGACATAATATTCAATACTTAATCATTGAATAATTTATTTTTAGCCTAAATTCTTTCCTAAAAGTCATCCTGAAAACATTAACTGTTATGCTTATATCATTTGTACTTTTGTTTGTTTTGTTTGAATTTAGAAAAACTTTAGAGATAAACCACCTTCTAAGTATCTCAATAAAGTGCTTAACCATTTTCTTTTTATGCTACTTAAGTTTGTTGTTCACATAAATTTCTGTTGTTTGAGAAGCTAAATACTATTCTGAAATGAAAATTTGAAAGGCAATCTGAAGTAAAGCAACATAATTTTAATTCAATAAAAATTTGCTAAGTTCTAATATAATGACAAAAATATATAAAAGGTGAAAATATTAAAGTTAGAAATAGTATTTACCTAAAAATTTTCCTACAGCTTTTCATTATTTTGGGTTTAAAGGAAAACTAAAAAGGGATAAAAATTGACATTTATATTCAGTAAAAAAAAATTAATGAGAAAAGTCTGATTTCCTCTGTAATCTATAAAAAGGCTGCATTGAAAAAATTGAGAAGAAAATTAAATTACTAATTTTATTTAAAAAGTTTGTTTTTTTAACATGGGAAAACATCTATAATATGGCATTTTGATTTGGAAATTAGATTGTATTTGTTGCTATTCTTATAGAGCTATTATGAATATAACTTTAGAAATGAGGTCTTTGTCTTAACACAAGTAAAAACTGAGTCCCAGAGATTAAGTGAACTACTTAAATCAAATAAAAAATATTCAGATAGGTTCAGAACATAAATCTCCAGATACCTGATTTTTCCAGTTAATTAATTAATTAATTAATTAATTAATTCTACATGAGAATTTTTGCAGGGATACACACACACACACACACACACACACACACACACACATATATATATATATATATATATATATATATATATACACATATATATATTTTTTTAATTCTGAGGCTATGGACCAACTGCTCCTGTTCTGTAAAATGCATTAAACAGAACCCGCAAATACTTTTTTTCTTACGCACTAACTATGACCAATGGCTAGAGGCCACCTAGATGTGTTAAGATTCTGGAGCTGTATCTTGGTTAGATAATCAGTATCAGTGATCCCATCAGATAGAGTGTTCAAATATTTTAAATCTTTGAACTCTTTTTCTCTTGAGTCATTACATTACTCAGAAACTATCCAAATTATAAATCACTGTTATCATAAAATGAAATAAAATAAAAATGAAAAAGAGTCCTAATGTGACTTCAGAGTTTACAATAATTAACATTTATATAGAGCTATTGAATCAACTAATGACTAACCAGTATAATAAATCCTATAGCTACATGATAAATCTATCCAATGTGTACAATTAAACAAACTCCGAAATGGGTTTTTACCATATTTTACAATTAGAAACATGTTATTACATGTTTTACTTTTCTACAATTGTTAGGCCTTTCAATAATAAAAAAGATTTCAAAGGGGACTTAAATCTGAATTTATGGATTTTAATATTCCTCTCTGTCCTGATTACCCAAAATTAAACAATTTCATATTAGAGACAGTATAGCATACAAATGGTAAAAATGAAAATTTTAGAACTAAATTTGAATTGTATCTCTATTACTAGACTGCGAATACAGGCACTACTTAGCTTCATTTTATCTCAATTTCTCTATCTGCTATTGTGTTTAATAACATTTACTTGAGAGAGACATTCTGAGGATTTAATAAGATGGATGATGCCTGGAAAAACCTTAGAACAATACTTGTCATATATTAAGCATTCAATACAAATTAGTTATTATGTAAAGAAGAAAACACTTTTGTCTGTGGTGATCTTTTGTAATTAGGGTTTACCTTAATTTTTATTATTTTTTAAATTATTTTTATTTCTAACTAAAAGTTAAAGGAGGATGGGTAGAATGATGATGTGATTTATAATGCAAAATATTACTATCAAGGTGATGACAAATAAAATAATGGTGAATTCATGATGTCATTATTATAGAATATACTTAACGCTACCTAAATTACTATTTTTGATATTTCACCTATTTAATATTCAAAGTAAATTACAAATTAAATAATTATGCTTTTGAATATTATTACTTTAAAAGCAATTTCCACATGTTCTAGTTGCAACATAATGAATTGAGATACTAAAAATATAATCTGTGATAGGAAAAAAAATAAACTATAAAGCATTTAATAATCCTATATCACAAATGTAATGGATTTTATATTTAAAGATATGCACAAATATATATATTTCATTTCACTTTCACTAGTAAACATTAAGCACTATGATGGCAAAGATCAGATCTGTCTTGCTCTTTGTGCTGTTTCTAGGGCAGTGACACATCACTCAGTAAATATCTCTTGACTGATTTTATGTCCATGTGATAAGAGCTTTCATTCATCCATTCAGCAGCTCTGGATGAAGCCTCTGCTAGATTTACTAATCTTTGTTACCATGAACTAATAATTTTCTCATGATATTATATATAAAATATGTTTATAATAATAGTTATTGTTCACATTTATCAGGCACTTATATGTCAGACTATTTTAGCGGATTAAATACATTTTTTAATATACTCTGCACCATAAAGCTTTCAAATACTTTATTTCCATTTATCTGATAAGAAAAATCAAAGCATTGGTAGTAGTTTAATTGTACTGTCCAAAGTTACTAAATTAGTAAATGATAAAGCTGAGATTCAAATTCAGTCTCATTCCTGCATCTGTTCCGCAGTATTGCAAAAAGTTATAGCTACAAAGACAGGGGAACTAACTCTGCCTGGAGGCAACTTTTTAAGAAATTATATGTGAATAATCCTATAGCTTACTGTTATTAAGTTCCCAGGGTATCATGTTATAAAATAAGACAAAATATTTTTAGAAAGACAAAAGATTGCTTTACATTAATACTGTATTTAAAGATCATCGTGTAACGTGATTACTAAAAATAATGTTAGTTATATTAATTGTGCCATTATAACAGATAAATGTACTGAGCTATAAATTATAGAATAAAAAATAAAAAAATAAATAATGTCTAATTTTTTCATTATATATCTTAAAATAATTTTCAGTAACATGTTCTATACTTATTTAAGTATGACTGTAATAATATTTAGAATGATAGATGATGATTCAGTTGTATTAATCAAGATAAGTCAAACAAATCATGTCAAATTATTGATATGCCGAAGAGGTACACTTCTGGCTGATAAAATCACCGAACATGTTTTTACAAATGCGTAAAATTAAAAGAGTACTTCAGTTCCTTGAGGGGTAAGTCTCTTATACAGGAGATGACAAAGCTTTAATTAAGTGGGAAGAAAAATAGCATCTACCTCATTTGATTGTTTGAGAGTTATATGGTAAATAATCTGGAATTTTAAGAATGGTTTATGTGCCTGTTTTTACCATAGGAATTTGAAGCAGAGTCTGTCAAAGTCACATTTCTGTGCTACTGTCCAAATACTCTTAATACTAGATACTTTCCTTAAGTAAATAATAAAACTTATTTTTCCAATAAGTAATACAAAAATAAAACTCACAGACTGACTACAATTATAATAATGTAGAAAAACGAGATGTAGGTAATGAGAATTAATAATTATACTGGACTAAATCCACTATAATTATTAATTCTCATTACCTACTTATGTGCATTAAGAATCACAAACATTACACTGTTTATAGTGCTGTTTTATGCCACTTCATATTATTTATAAAAATAAACATATTAATTTCTATATGACATGAAGTCTAGATAAATACCATTGTGCTATTAGTACATACTTGATTGAAGTTTTTAATTTAAATTTGAATTGGAAATTAAATTCTCTTTGTTTCAGGTTAATAGGAGATTTAAGAGAAAGCTAGCTTTATCCTTTCAGATTTATCTAAGTATAGCACCTTAATCTGATTTTTCAGTACCCATATTTAGTCCCTGATCCCGTTAATTCCATGTCTCATTAACAATTTATTTTATTTACTATTCTTGTTTTGGTAACAATATGTAGTAGAGAACTTCTTTCCATATAGATGTGAATTTCTTATTTACTCATGTTTAAAATATATATTCCAGGATACAAAAGAGAATGATTGCATCTAGGCTGTTACAAACGTCTTAGCTTTTTGGTTATTAATTGTAAGATGTACACATTATTAGAATTTTCTATCTTAGATAAAACCTATCTTATTTTAATTATCCAAGAGATTAAGAAATTTTAGATCTGTTAGATTTTGTAAGCTTGTACTGTCTACTTTGCATATCATGATAAATGATTGGGGAATTTTCTACTTGACAGTATGACTGGATAAAAATGTATATGAATTCATACACATTTTCAACTTTATATATAAGTGTAAACACTGTTTGTTTATGCATCTTCTGTCTCACATTGCCAAAGTTAGCAGGTAGGAATTACAAATACAGTCAATTCTCATTATTCATGGTAGTTATGTTCTATTAAGGCTTTGCAACCACTGAATCAGCAAATACTGAACCATTGCTCCTAAGAAAAATATAGGATTAGGTTCCTGGGAGCCTCTGGTTAAAGTATTTTTGTCACCTGATCAATACATAACTTTGTTTTATGTGTGTTTCCATTTAAAGATGACTTAATATGTAAGGTATTGCAAATCATGGCCTTGAAATGAGTTAAGGACTCATTAACTCATGGAACTCACAGCCAACAGCACTATATAACTTATGCCTTAACGAAATTTACCTAACAAATGCATTTTCTCCTTAAGACACATCACAGCCTTTATACTGAGGAACACTAGCCGGTCCTTCTTCGCTATGCATGGGGGGCCACTTTAAACAGTAAAATCATGAACAAGAAGCAAAAATAGTGAAAAATGTGACAAATAGACTGTGAAAATGACACTTGTTTACAGTATGAGTTGAAACAAGTGACAGAGCATTATCCTGTTTGACCTCACCTGAGAATGTGTGCATTGCTCTACTCAAATTTGTTGTTGCTCAGTGCATGTGCACACATGACTGTGAAGTGCCCCAATATTGAGTTCGGGTTTGCAAATAAATTATAGCAAATTTGCAAATATGGAATCCACAAATAATGAGGAAAACTGTTTGTTGTCAGAATTTTCTTTCTGGGTCATCCAGCTGAAAAATGTTTTCTAATTGATTAAAATATGAGTAGAGCAGACTTTAAATATAAATTATATAAATTTGTAAATCAACTAAAATTTATTAAATAAATATATAGGACTAAAAGTTTTATGATGCTATCTTTATTGAAACAATATAAGCCCATCAGGAAAGGAGATTCTTCCATGTTATAAGTACTACTCAACTTTTGAGTCAACAGGACAATCATGGCATCATTAATAATTCCTGAAAGATTTCAGCACATTTTAATGTAAGATAGCATCAGTTCATATTTTAATAATTCAGAAATATTTTTCAAATAGTCAAATAGGCATCACCTTTTCAATCATATCATTTCAAAATAATATAGAAGAAATACTATTGGCTATCAGAAAGTACAATTTTTTTGCTATTCATTTAGATGATTTAACATTAATTTTAAATACAGAAGAAATACATTTAGATGAGAGAAACATTTGAACTTGGCATAAAGTTTAATGCATATACAGTGATGGAATATGATATTAATATTTCATTTAAATGAAATTGCAAACTAAATATTACATTAATCTAAAAGCAACTCTAAATTCTAGACTTCTAATATATGTTTCAAAAACTAAGTTTTAAAACCTAACACTCTCAACAGAAGTTTCAAAATATTACTGACATAGAAATATATATTATAAAAACTAAATCCTAAATGAAGGTAAATTAATAGATTATACATATAAAATACAAGTTAAAAAACAACAAATCAAAATATCATTTAATATCCTACTAATATTGTTACCAGTCTTTGTCATAAAAGCATTCTCTTGAAATATTTAAATTCCGTTTTTACAATGAAATGAATTACAGTTAGCATAGAAAGTGCTTTAACCCATTCAATAAAATGAAATTGATTTTATCTGTTCATTGCCTGTTTGCAATAACCTAATGATCCTATTTACAGTCTTGCTCTCTCTTGTATTGATTACTTTCTAAAATATATTCTTGACTAGATCATTCTGACGCTTGAAATAATTCACAGTCAACTAAATAAAACACAAACTATTGCCAGTCTTAAAAATCCCATGTCCTTGTCTAGTTTTTAAGCTTCACCTCTTGTATATCTCCTCAACATATTATACCCTAACAATAATGCAGTAACTTTAATTCACCTCAAACTACTCTGTTTTATGTCTCCATCCCTTTCATCCTTATCTTAGAATTTCTTTTCCTTTAGGCTGCTGAAAGAACTCCTTTTTAAAAATCAGCTCAAGTGTTGCTTTCTCTATGAAGATTTGCCTGACTGCCTTGAGAAATATGTTGATCATTTTTCACTTTAGATCTCTTCACATCCATTTGTTGTTGTCTTTATCATATAGAAGTAGGTTTCCAAAAGACTTACAGTGTCATTATTTATTAATATTCTTTATTTTGTATTATTTATTTTATAACTCAAATACTAGCACAGTGCTCATCACAAAGTAGATGATCAATAAATGTAGGATGAATAACAAAATAAAATTTAAAAGACCCTTGTCCACCCCACATTCACTATCAATCTGGTTTAATACAGAATACAACAGTGGTATGATGACTCTTCACTCAATAAAGATTCTTTAATAATAAAAGAAAAAAAAGAAATATTCTCATTATACATATTAATAAAACTCACATTAATACGATTAGAAGTATTAAGCATTTAATGAGTTTATCAAATATTCCTAGCTGAACTATGTCAAGCTGTTTTTTTATTTTAGATTTATATACCACTTACTTTCAAAAGGCTGAAGCATTGTGCAAAGGTAGAAATTAAATGCAATAAAATGTAGGATGGATAACAGCTAACAAAGGATGCTTTTATCAGGTGGGCACTCTTCTAAGTACTTTAACTGTATTGATTTATTTAATCCTCATGGCATGAAATGATATAGGCGTTATTTTCTCCATCACCACTACAAACAAATAAAATGAAGACACAGAAGTCAAAACAAACAAACAAACAAACAAACATGTCCAAAATTAGCCAGTGTCTGCAAGAGCCAGATTCAAATCGAATGGTCCCACTCTAGCACTCATACTTTTTAAATCATTACTTGACACCCTCTCTTTCTCAGGTGAGAGAAAGATGCAGTAGATATCACTAGACACTTGCTATGAACTAACAGCTAGATGAGCATTAAATTGAAGTCTACATTTTCTTTAACTCATTTCAAATACAAATAATTTTTAATTATTGAGATCTTATTCTGGACCAAGTACTTTGAGTTCTGTAAAACAGCATTTTAGTACATGGTTATATAGTCATATCTTAATAAATAATTTTTATCAATTGACTGGACAAGAGAGGGGGGTATTGAGAATAGTTTTAGTATCATTTAATTTTTCAACAAAAAAGCAAATTTAGGTAACTTGTTCATTGTCAAATAGTAAGCAACTGTACCGAGATGGAAATTTAGATGTTTCTAAGATATAATGCCTTACTTGGTGTAAAAGTTAAACATTAAACTGAGTTTCAGTGAGTGTTTATATTTCTGTAGGTAGTTTAGCTCAAATGTCATAAATGCTTTGAGTTCTCATGTTCTAAGTAACTATGAGGAATACAGTCTGAAATACCTCAATGAATAAATAGGGAATACATCTATTACACCCTCTGTCAATATCCATTCACACATTCAACAATGTTTACTGCACCTTTTGTATGGATGCTTTTTTAAGTGCCAAGGATACTGCAGCAAACAAATCAAACAAAACTCCTCCCCAGTAAACAAACATATAAAAATATAGTAGGTCTGGTGGTGATGAACATGGTCATAAAAATCTAATTGGTAGTGTGACTCTTGATTAGAAACCAGAAGTAAGAAAGAAAGCCATGTGGATGACTAAGGGAACAATGTTTCAATATTAAGCAAGATCTTGTGCAAAGGTCCTGAGGCAGGAGCATGACTAGCTATAAAACATTCATAATCCATTCATTATTTTATTCTATATTTCATCATCATATTTTTATAGAAAGTTTGCCTTGATGGCTACTCCATAATTTACTTTTACATGTTTAAATTCAATGTGATGGATATTCTTATGATACGTCCTGCCATCCTTAATAGGTAAAAATACATAAACTCAGTAACTTTGCACATATTTACTGACAGCTAATTTAAAGTTTAATATTAGTGAGGCACAATGGTATCTACAAAAGAAATATGAGGTCATACTTCTCACCCAAAGACGTTTACATGCTATCATGTGAAATACAAGATAGATGCATGAAACAATTAGAGAACGATTAATGGCCAAACTCTTTACATTGGACTGAGTTTAAATAGGGAGAAAGGGAGAGGAGAGGAGAAATATATATGCAGGCAAAGAATAGGTTAAAAAAAATAATACATCACATTTCCTAAAAAAGAACTTAATTATATTTTGATATCTGATTCCTTTTTGTTACAAATGCCCCAAATCTTTATTCAATATTTAGGAGATCTGTAGTGATATTAGAGATGACAAAAACTTGCCTTTTACTACTTGTATTGGTTAATTTTTGTGTCACTTTGGTTAAGCTATGCTGCCCAGCTGTTTAATCAAATACCAGTCTAGATTTTCTACAAAGGTACTTTTCAAATGTGATCAACATTCAGATCAGCAGACTTTGAGTATAGCAGATTACTCTCCATAACGTGAGTGGGTCTCATCCAATCAACTGAAGACATTAAAAGCAAAGACTGAGGTTTTCCAAAGAAAAATAGTCTCCTCAACATTGCAACATAGAAATCCTGCCTAAGTCTCCAGCCTGCCAGCCTGTATTAGAAATTTCTGATTTGCCATCTCTCACAGTTCCATGAAACAATTCCTTAAAATAAATCAGGCTCACTTCCTCCTTCACCTTTTCCTTCAGGTGGAAAAATAGATGGATGATTTAATAGACAGGCCGACAGATCCACACACAGTATATACACACATAGAGAAGATATACACATATATCCTATTGATTCTATTTCTCCGGGAAAGTCTACTACACTCTCCTTAGATTTAACTAATTACTTTTTTCTCTAATTAGTAAAAAGATAATGATTTTTAAACTGTAACATATACGTGCATATTGTGACATTCAGACAACAGAAAAATAAGAACTGGTTAGGAACAAATGACTGTTTAGAAATGTATCTATTTGTTTAATTAGGAACAATGAAATACGAATCTGTACCTTCAAATAATAAATAATCAAATCTAAAAGAAATGTGAAAAACAAGCCAATGAAGACTATCTATTTTCTTGTTTGCCAGTGTCTAAAGATACAGCATACATAGCATAAATGTCTTTAATAAGCTTAGAATCCTGTAATACCTTTATATATCAGAGAGCTTAGAAACAAGGATACATTTAATTGTGAAATTCCTTTCTTTTGTCCATTTTTATTGGACATGTGAACCTTTACAATGATTACATGTGCTCTTTTTGACATAATTAATTAAAGTCTCAGCCACTGAAATATATTCAAAGCAATATGGAAACCAAGAAAAATGTGATTTTCCCTGCCAGCAGTAATCTGCAATAAGGCCATATCTATACAGCCTAAACAGCTCATCCCCACTGGGAAATAGCAACCTCCCCATTATGGAGATGGCATTATTTTTCAAGATGATCTGCTCCATGTACTGCTACTCAGCATGCTATCCATAACTCTCCAGATAAATTGAAGCGACTGAAAGATTTATGAACTCATGATTTCTTTTCTTATAGGGAACCCCAACTGAATTCACCAGAGAATTTCTTATGCCTATGTGAGGATCTTTTAGCAAAACAGAAAATATGTGGAAAGAGTAATAGGACATTAAAATAGACTCTTATTTACTGGTAATTCTCTTGTGAATGTGTACAAGAAAGAGTAGCCTTGGACCATATTATATCTTGCTAGGTCGTATTATATCTTAAAAGGGGGCAAATTTTGTATTGCTGACCACTGTACCTTTTCTTTATCAGTTTTACATTGATTTTTTTTTTTTGAAGCAAGGGGTTATTTTTTAAAAAAATAAGCTTTATGCATTACATAGATGTTACTCTTCCTATGATTATTTTTGTTACAAAGATCAGATTAGCAATCTATTGATAGATAATTACAAAACATTTCATGAAGATATATACTCAAAAATAACAAAAATAAAGGACTAACAAAAATACACACTATTTTGTTTGAAGGATACAATTATATCCTTATAATAAAACATTTTTCATATAATATTTTTTCAAAATAATTTTCTTTTGTACTAGAATACAGTCCAGCCAAACTATATATAACCTCACACCATCCAGTTCAGACCTCTGATTATAAACGGTCACATTTAGGACAAAATGAAATTTTTAAGTGTAAAATTCAATTGAATTACTGAGGAACAATAAATTGGCACTACCTATTTAAGAGGGGTATACATTTGCAATTGTTGTCACCGCCGTACTTGTTTGTTGTTTTAATTAAGGACTTTTTTTTTTTTTTCCTCAAGCAATAGTCTGACAGGCATAAATACTGAAGAGAGTTCATGTAATTGGGTTCATTGGCTCTTGCAGACCCCAAGATGTGGAGATTTTTCAAATTATCTGATAATGTAGGCTCAGGATTTATACTGAATTTGTTGGATAGTGTGTTTTTGTTTAAGATATTGGGTTATAATTCTCCACTGTCTCATCCATCATCTTTTCCTCACTGTCAACAAAGAATCTCTAATAGTTCCATTTTCATTCTCTTTTGAAAATACTTGAAGAATTGAAAAGTTCACGTTAGGATACTTTGGGGACTCTCTAAGAAATTCTTCCATCTCATTAGGCTGGATGCCCAGAAGTTTAGGAAGGAAAGTCATACAGTGAATTTCAGGTCAAGTCACAGAATCAGAATAGTTTTATGGAGTGACAATACAACTGAAGAGGGATTAAATAATAAACCAACATTCATCTTCACTTCAATGCATTATTCTTTCTGCCATATCTTGAGACATAGCCAAGTACAGGTCTTTTCCATTCAACAGCAGGAGAGAGCACAGAGACACAGAAAAATAAACTAGGAGAAAGTGATATACGGGAAGTGTTCATTCAGGAATAAATAAGTGTTCATGCAATGAATACTAGAACATTGTGTTACCAATATAAATGAAAATGAGAGATCTATAATAGATTTCAAAGTAATTTCAAATTGGATAAATATAAGAAATAATGTTCAGGAAAAAAAAATCCAATATATATGTCTTAGTTGATATCAACAGAAATATAATTAGGATATGGCAATAGACTCACTACCTACCAAGCATAATGAATGGATACTGAATACATGATATTGAAATGGAAATTTAAAGAAATTGGGATTTTGTCTTGGATACGTTGTTGGAAGAAAAAGTAATTGGCAAAGAGATATAGCTGAGGTTGAAAAGCAAGATTCATTCAACGTGAAAACCTTGAACGATAGATTTTAAACTTCATCATTTTACAGATGAAGAATTGAAACCTGAAGTGATTATAAATAAATTTCTTTAGACCAAACAAATGGATTTCCCAAGGAAGAGTTAGATGGAATTCTTCAACAGAAACAAGACTAATGTATGTTCTCTCCTAACTCAAATTCTACGTATACCCCCAAGGATCACCTTAAATCTCACTTCACTTCTAGGTTTCTATATCATGCATACTCCTTCTCTGAATTTAAGGATCATATATTATCTTTATAAAGCATTTGATATGTAGCACATTAATAAGTCTTGCATGGGTGTGTTTCTTAACTGCTACAATTAAAAATTCTTCTAATAGACAACATATTTATAATTTTCCCTTGATACCTAGTAGAACAGCATGTATTTAGGAGGCACTTAAAGAATGCTTGCAGCTTGAATGAAATGAATGAAAGAATACCGCTGTCTTTCAAGCCATTAAAGTTCTAAATGTTTTTGTGTTTTCAAAAGTGATATCTTTGCTCCCACTTCATGTGTATCTAAGAAAAAGTATTTTAGTCAACATAAGGTTCAACATGTTTCAAAAGCCAGTAAAATGTTGATACATTTTATATAAAGTGCTTTGTTTTACTTTTTCTATTAAAATATATTTGTTTTTTCTTTGAAAATTTATCTAGTTCATTTTATTTCTAGTGAATTTTCCCAGAAAGTTTATGATAATTCTTATTTTTTTCAAATATTCCCTCAGAAGACATATATATCCAACTCTATAGATGCAGTAAAATGCATATATTTATATCTACATTTAATATTCTTTTTTTCTCATTATCTATATTGGGTTTTCTATTTTCTCAAATGCTCAGACAATCTTTCAATATGTCTATCTATTCTACTTATGGTTCATCACAATTAGCATACTCTGAAGTGAAGTTGAAGCTTTATGAAAATAAACCTGTGATCAGGTCCCTTTTTGCCTAGAAAATACATGTAAGATAAATGCTGCCCATGTGTACTAATCTAACATGTATGTCATTATTAATAGAATTTCATTTACTGTTGGAATGATTTCACTTGCAAATAGTTTGAATAAAATACTAGCATGAATGTTATTCTATTAAGTTAATAAAAACCAATTATTTTATCTGCAGCAAAATAAAATGATAAACAGCTGGTACATAGTAGGTACTAAATAAATATTTTTAATGAATAAATAAATGCCTAGACTATAATAAAAATATCAGGATACCATCATAACTTACTATGGATATTAATGTACTCTGACTCATGAATGGTACTTAAGTTTGCTCATATAATAATATCTACTATGATTTCTCAAAAATACATATTAATTTTAAAACATTAAATTTTCATGGAAATGTAGTAAATATTGATTCTAGAAGTAAGTAATAGCTTAAAATTATACTAAAGAACAATCTAGAAGTTTATATGTTGGTTTTTCTATGGTGAATCACTCACTGATTAAAAAAATAATCAAAATTAGAACTCATTCACTGGGAAACATATATTATAGAATAATGTACAGCATCTATTTTGCTTACGCCTAAGCTGTTGCCAAAATATTAAGTCTTAGGAGCTTGCAGTTTAGGTCAACAATTGAGCATGCATTGCACACACTAAATAGAGTTTCGCCTTTTCACCTAACGAGTGTGCACCAGATGATAACTAGTATCTGCTAAGTGCTTTTCAAACTAACATGACATCATCAAGAAATATCACAAAAGTGTTGACACAATGTTCATCCAACTGGAGATCCTCCAAAAAGTCTATTTTCACTGTCTTTTATTGTAAATTTTAATCGCAACAGGTGGCCGTATCCTTTCTTTTACCCTACTCTCAACAGAAGAGAATGATGTGCTTTTTGTTTGCTTGTTTATATAGATTATCAGTTTAAACTGGTGAGGAGATAGAAAAAAACATTTAAAATTAAAATTGAACTATGAATTATAATTACTCTAACCATGTAACTTCATTACTTTATGCATATCAAACATGATTTGTTTTCTAACATCTATTTCATTATTGCAGTTTATAGAAGGAGAAAAAAATTAATGAGCTAAAATTTATGTAAAAATAGAACATATATTTTGTGCATAAATTTTTTTAGTCTAATTTACTGGTTTTAATAAAATTTTATTTACATCTTTAGATAAATAATACAACTTAACTATAAAATTTATCTATATTAAAAATTAATAAAAATTGAATGTATATAAAAATCCATGTATTAGAGCAGTTAACAAAATATATTCTAGAGTAGATCAAACCCTGATTTAAACCCAAATTAAGATCTGTAGTATAATTCTTTCATCTGTATTTTCTTTAGCCAAACAGATAAGAATGTCTCAAAATAACATTTCTTAATTTACAAGGTTGGGTAAGGATTTAATAAAAATAAGTATATGTGTAAGTTGATTTATATAGTTTATGGGAAATAGTAAACACTTAATAAAGGGTATTATTATTAACACTGTTTTTATAAAAAATATTGATATAAATATATATAATATCATATTCATCTATGTCTCATATGTACATCTTCTGTCCATTTTAAGATTTATTTGTAGTCTCATACTTGTTTTGGAATAGAAATTTTTCTGTCAGGAATAAATAGAAGGGCAAAAAGGGGAAGGCAACTTGATGTCCACCTCAATAAAACATCTACTGAGAAGTATTTCCTTCTTATTTACTAATTTGGGGTATGCATCTGTTCTGTTTCCTATTTCACATCCCCAGACATAAGTGGTCTTCATTCAAAATCAAAACATGCGAAAACTAGATCTGTTAAATTTAAAAACAATGAAAACCCAATTGTTGCATATTTAAGTATAATTTTCTGAAATAAATCACTGAACTCTTTTTTTTTCTTTTGCTGAGAAACCATATTTAAAATTTTCAAATATAGTTGAGGTTTACTTTTGTCATTGTTCTATGATAAAAATGAGGTAAAAGGCTTGAAGGAGTCTCCATTAAGGATGGAGATAAGCTACAAACAAATATCCCCTAATATTCCCAATCCTTTCCAAATCTCCATTCATGCAGGTTTTCTTAACTTGGGATCCATGATTCAAGGGCCATTGAGCTATGATCCAATGGTTTTCAACCAGGGGTGATTTTGTTTACCAGGGGTCATTTGATAATATGTGAAGGCCTTTTTGGTTGTCATAACTCAAGGGTTTGGATGTTACTGGGATCAAGTGATTAGAGGCCAAGGATACTGCTAAACATCCTCAACACAAAGGACCACTCCCACAACAAAGAATTCACCAGGCTAAAACATCAATAGTGCCAAGATTGAGCAATTCTGGAATGGGCTTTTAAGGAAGTAGGATAGGCATGTATATGTGTGTATATGTTTGTACATTTGCTGAACTACCCACACCCAGAGCCTTTGGTTTCATTAAGGTTATTAAAAACAAGTATGGCCCCAGAATAGAGAAAAGATAAATTACACATAAAAAAACAACATGCATTTATGAAATAAAATTAGCTATTACCATGAAGTCCATAAGGTATTATGACTAAATTATTATATGTAATATAGCTTTGTAGCAAACATGGTATAAATACATAGGAAGTAGGTTCTTAGTTATTTGGAAACTCTATCTAAATTTTTTTTTTTGAAGATAATGAGTAGTGCAAAAATATCCTATAATCGATAAATAACGCATTAAATTCAAAAAACACTAATATGTTTTTGGATACTAAAATTACTAAAATTCACCTATCACTTTTTTAGTTTCATGAGGAAAATAGATTAGAAGCCAAGATATCTCGTTTTAGGTTGTTTAGTAAATAGCTATATAACTTTGGCTATTTTCTCTCTCACAGTTCTCCCCACTTTGAGCCTTTCTGAGGATCACAAGAAAAAGTAAATTATGAAAGTTCTTTAAAAAGTGTATCTCAGTATAAAATATGTTTTCCTGCTGATGTCCAACCCCTTTATTATTATACATTTTAAAATTATTTTTGTTTTCTGGGTTTGCGTCATCTGATCTGAACTACATCAAGAACAAGTAAATGGTTTTATGACTAGGACTACTCAAGTCAAAGTTTGCAGTAGAGGGGGAGTTTTAGTTCATCTGTAATGAGAGGCAAAAAGTTTACTATTTTATTATATTTCAGAAAACATTGTGCTGTTTTCCAACATACCAAACCTATTACAGAAAGGAAGCATATACATAGAATCTCTTCATATCCTTCTAACAGGTAAGTATCGTGTCTATTTAACAGACTCTTACAAAACCACAGACAAGGGAAAGCTTGACTAATGTTCTTTGACAATAATGATATACAAATAAAACTGTTCCTTTTTTCTGCTTCTGTCAAGCAAAATTGCAATGCAGGCAAAATTTATCTTTTTTCTTATTGTTCATCTCTTTATTGGTCTCATTTCTCAGTTTTCAAAAGCAATTCTTCCAATTTTTACCATATGATTTTTGCGCTTGTAGATTTGTTTCTTTTTTTCATTTAATTTTTTTCTGAAATAATTATCTATAATATGAAGTTGAAACAATAATAATTATAGCAATAATAAAAACCTAGCAATAGCTTATACTGTATCTTATACTATGCTAAGTACTTTATATAAATTTCTTCTTTTGATCCTCACAGCAACTCTATGAAGTATAGATTTGTCTCCATTTTATAGATAACAAAACCATGTCTTTGAAAGGTTAAGTGAACCGCCTGAACACCCAATAGATAGAAGTAAATGAATATACATCATTCTGACTTTAAAATGTATAGACTTAAAAATGATACCTTCCCCAAAGGGTGTTTATATTGTATAAAGACATCCTTCATTCTTGGTTTCACCCAAAACCAAGATTTGATTATCTATTGGTAGGTCTAATTGGTATGAAGAATATTTTTGGACAGAAACTTTCTTCTCATTCATTAAATTATATGATATATTAGCAAACAGCATGTAATAATTTACCAATATTTACTAAGCATTCATTATGCACCAGGCAGAGTTTTAAGTAATTCACAAGTTTTATATAAATGAATCCTTGTAATAAATCTATAAAAATGCATTATTATTGTCCCCACCTTATAGATTGGGGAATATGCACAGGGAGTAAGCAATCTCTCCAAAATCATAATTAGTTGGTAGTTAAATTATGATTCAAAACTAAGGAGTGTGATTCTAGAGATAACACTACTTACTACTATGATCCTCTGTTACCCTGTCAGGTACTCCTCAAACTAATTCACCCCAGTGAAATGCATTTTGGATGAAATATACATTTCTTAAATATTTCAAACTGGAAACTAATATTTGAGATGAATTCCGGTTGGAATTCAATGCAACTTCACACTTGATTCAGTATTTTGTTAAAAAGTAAGGGAGCCAACATTCTTAAAAGCCGACATTTGTATGCAGATTCAGTAATTACATTTCTTTCTGATAAGTGAAAGAATTATAAAAACTAGTCTAGAAGCAAAATATAATTAAATCAATTCTCCTGGATTTAAAAATGATAAATTTTAAGCACAAGCTTAACAATAAAATGTTTGACCATGTCAACATAATCTTTCTGAATCTTTCAGAAAGATTATAAGTTTTAAGTATAACTTACAGCATAACTGATATAAGATTATGGCTTTTTTTTTTCTTTGTTTCATACAGTGAGATGTATTTTAGAAGGATCACAAATAAGTATGTTATAAAAATATTATTTGAACATTTGTATCCAAGGAGGAAAATCATGTTTTACATTAATATCTAAAGTAAACAAGGAATATTTACAATTACTATGAGCTTAAATAGATGGCTATGGAAACAGAGCTTTTTTCACTACCATTATACACCTTTATATTTGCTGTCATTTTAGTTCATAACCAACTTGGAGACCAGTATTGTGTTTTTAGCACTCAGCATGAGTTAAAGATATCCTCAATTTGATCACCTTTAAAAATAAAATTTAATAGGCAAAGTTTCTAATGTATGTTATGTTTCTCAAACTATGTTATGCAGAACACTAATTTGAAGAGATACTTCTCAGAAAAAATAAGAGATAAAATAGTTTTGATAAAACTGTATATTTGATAAAATAAATATTTAACATTGTCATGTTAGCTACTGAGAAGCCCTGTAATTTAAAAAAAAAAAAAATTCTAAAACTTAAGTTTCCCTGTAAATGAAACTTTACTGAGCTCCAACTGTGGGCCAGACACTACTTTGATCCTGGAGATAAAGCATGGCAGAAAACAGAGAAGGCCCCACATAACAGTGGTAGAAAGACAATAACACGACTACATGAAAAGACAGATCATGGGAAGGAAGCATATCATGTCCAAACCCACTCATGTTCGCCTGGAGGTCTATCCTCGATTGAGTGGCAGAGTAGGCTCCTGAGGAGGTGCCTTTCAAGTCGAGACCTGAATGACAAGAAGAATGTTAACAATATTATTTTACTTACCTACCAGAATTTTGGGAAAACCAAGAAAAATATTATATGTGAAAATAATGAGGGTCTACAAAGGGCAAGTTGTTAACGGTAGATTGAGAGATAAGACTATGGGCTGCTAAGTCATGAAAGCTCTCCTAAAGTGAAAGCTCAAATAACATTAACTTTTTTGTAGCTTGAAGAAATATTCAGGTTGGAACATTCTGTGTTCATTACCTTCTTATTAGTAAACCTGTCTTCTTCTCTAGTTCTTTTGTTTTTATATTACAATAGTTTTAATCTGCCAGATTATAAACTCCTTGAGGACAGGGAAATATTTATTTTGTCCTAATGGAGCCTAAGAAAAAACTAGAATAATGCTCTCATACACTAAGTAATCAAGAAACATTGGTTATGTCAATGAATGAATGATGGTTATCACCTTTCTCAAAGAGCAAGAGGTATATAGTTTCTTCTATCCATTGCGAATATAAATTTTAAAATGTCATTTTAATTCCTTTCCATGAATGTTGAGTTAAGGTACTCATTAATGGGAGTGATGACATTAGTTTTCTAAAAATTGTTCCTCATAGCATATTCTTTGGAAACATCTTATAAAATAAGATAGAAATCTTATCAGTTGATTAATCAAAAAGTAATTTATAATGACATATCCAAAATATTTTGTTTTCACTTAAAAATGTATATTCATATACCAGTCTTAAAAGAATGAAGCAACTTCTTTTGTTAGTAAATATGACTACTAAAGTTGCATACTGTCTCTTTTTTTAAATAAGTTTATCAGGGTGACATTGGTTAATACAATTATATAATTTTCAGGTATACATTATAGTTTGACATTTATGTATTCTATTGTGTGATTACCACCCAAAGTCCTATTTCCTTCAGCTACCATATATTTGATATCCTTTACCCACTTCACCCTCTCCTTACCCCCGTTACCCCGTCTACTTCTCCCCTCCTCGTCTATCCCCTAATCTCTGGTAACCACTAGTCCATTGTCCATGTCCCTGTCTCTGTTTGTCCTGTTCATTTGTTGCTTTTAGGTTTATATCCCACATATAAGTGATGTCATGTAATTTTCAACTTTTTTAGTCAGCCTTATTTCACTTAGCATGATTATCTCGAGGTTCATCCATATTGTTGCAAATGGCAGTCAGTATCTCAACTTTTCTTATGGCTGAATAATAATTCCATTGTACATAGCTTTGTTAGCCGATCATCTATGGTAGGACACTTCGGTTGCTTCCATGTCCTGGCCACTGTGAATAATGCTGCTATGAACATCAGTGTGCAAATAAATATCTTTTTGGATATGGGTTTTCATGTCTTTGGGGTAAATAATCAGCAGTGGGAATCATAGTAGATCAATTCTTAGTTTTTTAAGTTTCATACTGTTTTTCAAAGTGGCTGTATCAATTTGCAGTCCCACAGTAGTGTATGAGTGTTCCTTTTTCTTCTCATCCTCTCCAACATTTGTTATTACTTGTCCTGTTGATTATAGTCATTCTAACAGGAGTGAGATGGTATCTCATTGTGGTTTTGATTTTCATTTCCCTAATAGCTAGCGATATTGGGCATTGTTTCATATGTTTGTTGGCCATTTGTATATTTGTATGTGCTCTAGAGAGAAGTCCCTGTTCAGGTCCTCTGCTCATTTTTTGATTGGATCATTTGTTTTTTGTTGTTATTGAGTCATATGAGTTCTCTGTATATTTTAGATATTAGGCTGTTATCGGAGGTGTTGCTTGCAAATATATTTTCCCATTGAGATGGTTGTCTCTTTACTTTGTTGACCATTTCTTTTGCTGAGCAGAAGCTTTTTAGTTTAATGTAGTCCCATTCATTTATTTTTGCTTTTAATTCCCTTACATTTGAAGTCAAATTCATAAAATCCTCTTTAAGACCAAGGTCCTTGAATTTAGTTCCTATGTTTTCTTCTATGCATTTTATTGTTTCAGATCTTATATTCAGGTCTTTAATCCATTTTGAGTTAATTTTGATGTGCGATGATAAATAACAGTCTAATTTCATTCTTTTGCAGGTAGCCTTTCAATTTTCCCAGCATTATTTATTGAAGAGGCTTTCCTTTCTCCACTATCATACTGTCTTTCTTGTGCCACATAATGCTCCAATAAAGATTACCAGACTTTTAGTTTCTGATTCTTCAAAGCGGAATGAGAATTTAAAGACATTTGTGAAGCTTTCTGAGTGTAGAATGCATCCACATTTTATTGTATTCCTAAAAAATATTTTATGGTTACTTCATCTGCATCCAGTTAAACATAATTATTTTTAACGATTGTCTTTATCAAATATTTTTTAAGCATTCAGCATTGTTTTTGCAGAAACAAATCTCCTTTTAGCACACTCATTTTAACTGACTCTTAATTTCAAAATTCAACTTACAGGAAGGAACACTTGTGTACATATCAAAGAGAAATATATTGCATACTCTGGGTACCAGTTATAAATTTTTAGAAGAAATGAGTGCTTTTCAAATATAGGTCAGCTAAAAGAGCTTCTTTTCTGTTAATGTTGTATAGATTAGCTTTCTCTTTAAACCATTTGAGGAAATGCTGAGCAAGAGTGATCAAGTGCTCTATTATCTTACTAGTAGAAATTATCTATGCAAACTGAATGTTTTATTTCTCCAGAAGAGTATTCTGCCTTGTTTACATTTAGTTTTTTTTTAATTAAAAAAAGAAGAAAAATCTGTTGCCAAAGTTAAACAGTATATGCTTATGAAAACAAACTTAAATATTAAAAAAAATTAAAATGTGTGATGAATGTAGCTAGTCAAAACAAAACAGACTCTTTAGAACTTGAAGTTCTCTTTACTTAAATAATCTGTTCTACTTGAACAACTGCTATATAGTAGGCACTTCTTTCTGCAAAGAATTACCCCCCTCCGACCTCTTATCCCAAATTAAGTGAGATGGTAACATAATTTGTCCATTGTGCAATGGCTAAAGAACCAGCATTAATAGATATTTACTCTCGACTAGTACTTCTTTGTTTTGAGGTAGAGGGTGAAGGACAGAGGGCATCAAAGCAAAAAAGAAAAACATGACAGTGATAAAAGAAAATGGCAATAGTGTAATAGTGGGAAAAGATTCAGTAATTTTTACTTCATTATTCTTACTCTAATGTTCTTGTCTTCATATGATTCCATTTTTTCTTAGATGTTTCCATTATGTACTCTAAGCACGTTTATTCAGTGGAAATGGGTAAAGTGTGATGGGGACTGGAGCACAAAATAGGATACAGTGGTCCCTGGAAATTTGAGGTATCACTAGCTGTGAGGGGTATATTCAATATGGAGATCAAAATAAAACCAAATGTTCTATAGCTTCTTGAAAATAAAATCAAATCTGTAAATTTGAGTATGTTTGTATAGTCAGTAAGTGAGGTAACTAATTTTAATTAGTTTCCTGATCAATTTTTTTTAATGATTCAAAGAAATATGACACTTTTTTAAGGACCCAACATAAATACGCATATATAAGTAGCTGAAAGTAGGAAAATAATGAGGATATTAAAGGGCTTAGGAGGAGTTTGAAAAAGCACAATGTTCTTATATAGGAGAAGAAAGGTAAATAGGAATTTCAATGTAAATAAAAAATTAGCAGCAATTTACATTTTAGTGATTTTTTTCATATAAACAATATGAAAATTTATGCTACTTGAACCAAGGTAAACAGAAAAGTCTCATTATTGTCTATCAGAAACCAAGTAATTATAAATGTCATATATAAAGAGAATTTTTAGAATGTCTCAAGAAAAGTCAGAAAATCCATTCATCAATTATTGAGATTAGAGAGAAATGTCATCCATTCTATGGGGGGTAGAAGGCTTAGAATAGCCCAAAAGTAGACAAGATGAATGACATAGTTACCACATATTCAGATTACCTCTACTTTTCAAAGTATCAGAAAGTTACCTTGATTAAAAATAGGTGAGCCTCAGAAGCTATTAGAGAAAAAAAATCAAACATGGAAAACACAATATATTTAACAATTTATTTAACTAGAGAGTTCTGTCCATAAGTTACAGATGTAGTAAAGGAAGAATAAGAAAAGTAGAAAGTAAAGGCAGTGACACTGAGTGCAAATTGTGTGCTGAATACTGCTTAGGACACATTCACATATGTTAGTACTAGGACTCACGATAAGTACAGTAGGAGCGGCTTTCAGGATTTCCACTCTAAAGAAAATAAAACTAAGTCTCAGAAAAAACGAACAACTTGCTTATGACCACAGAGCTAATATTTGGCATAGTAAAATGTTAAACATACATTCTTTATACTACATAACACTTTTTAAGAACACAAGTTGAACGACAATGTAAATTCAATAGAAGGGACCTTATCTCTTATCATTACTGTACCTCAGACTTATAAAAAGTGTCTAGTATATGACAAGGACTCAATAAGTATATGCTGAAAAATGATAAATGAAGGTCTGATAAAACATATTCCCTATGAAAAAAACTATGCAATGGGAGGAAAAAAACATAGGAATTCCTGAAAGAAGAAAGAAAAATGAAAAATCAATTCGAGTACCCTAGAATTTAGTAAAGGTATTTACACAAATAATCAATATGCAAATTTGTGAAGGATTTACAATAATATAAGTAAAAGCCTGTTATATATGACGATGACTGTTACATTCTTCTATAGAATCAAAATAGAGAACTACATACTATAAAGTTGATAAAATAAACATTATGAAATGCAAAGCTGTACAAATTCGAAATTCAGAGAATGAGTAGTCAGACTTGGACTAGAGAGGGTTGAAAAATGTTCTCGAATGATATGAGACAAAAATTGGACTTTATTTTGGGAAAGTTTTAGATAGCCAAGAAATAAGTCATTGTGAAATTTACTTTCCTCTTAGGGGTATATGTAAAATCTATTGAAAGTGGATATGTAAACACATTAAAGAAGATTCTTAAATTACACAGTATCAAATAAAAACAAGTTTTCACTCCATTTGGCTATAAACTATAGTATATCTTGTCTACCAGCTAGCAGAAAAAGGCAACCTAATTCCAATATATTTAATTTTATACATTAACAGTAATTAAGCATGAGTCTATGACATATTACTGACATATTTAATGAAATTGTAATAAAAGCATCGTTTTTAGATCTCTGATTTTTTTTATTGTTTGATTTTCCCATCTATCTTTCAAAATAATGGTGCTCAATAGTTTAGGCTACCTGAACATTTTTGAAGGAGAGTTCTAAATCAGTTTGATTCACTGTTTAGAGTTATACCAGAACAACATTCAAATGATTAAATTGAGGACTTGGAAAACTACAGTAGCAAGCAACTATAGCTTTTTCTTAAGGACGACAGTATACAAAAGCCCAAGGAAATATCATGGTTTAAAATAAATAGCATGGGCTTTCATGATGCAAAAGTGTAGGATCAAATCTTGGTTATGTCATTTACTAGCATTATTAAAGTTCAGAAAGTTATTCATCTTCCATGAGTTTGTTTCTTGACTCACGAAGTAGAAAAATTATAGGTTGCCTTTAAGATTCAATGAAATAATCTATGCATAATGCCTGACTATAAATGATATTCAAAAGCTGTTTTTTTCTCTTGTGTTATCAGCAGCTTATAATAATTAGGGGTAAAATCATTTTAGATGAGAGATTTTTAGTTTCAAGAATTCACTATTTTCCAATTTAGTAAATGCTTATTATTATCTATATATGATAAGTACCTAACTTCATTTAAAATAATAGAACATATTTCTTCAAATATATAACATGCCTTGATTTTTTTTATCATCGTCAATTTAGCAGTTATTAAAATGCACATGGTGCTTAATTAATGTTTAACAGTTGAATGTGCAATAAATTTACCAATTGCTTTGAACTTCTCTTAGTGAGAGACATAGATAGTAGAAAAGTCACTAGGATTGGAATAAAATTACCTAGATGTGAATTCTAGCTCAGCTACTACCTGTCTTAGCTAGGGGCAAATTACCTTACCTTTCCAAGCCTAATTCACTTTTCTGTAAAACTGGGAAAGCAATACCTTATTGCATATTGTTATGAAGGTGTATCGTACATATTAGTACTGAATGAGTGTTAGTTGAATTTGAATCATGATGTTGATGGCTCTATCATGATTATGAACAAATCATTCTTCTGTGCATTTGGCAAATATGAAGAATTATAGCAAGCCTCCATATTTTCTGGGCTTCTACTGAATTTATTGTCTATGGATAAAATGGCAATATAGACAGAAAGTTCTTGCTTATACAAACTGCTTCTATCATATGGACTATCATAAAAAAGGAAAATGACATTTTTAATCCTGAATATTTATTTGGTACCCCATGTAGAATATACAGGTGGCTATTTTTTTTTCCTTTTAGCCCTCTTATTGACTATTCCAATGTTATCAACAGTTATCATTACTTCCATCCTAAACTCTGTCACAAACGTTAATCTTCATTCTCTAACTACTCCACTGCCATGACATTGTGCTTTTTAATCCTTATTTTTTTTTTCTGTCTCCTCATTTCTTCTTCTATCCTTGATGTTGCATATGACCACCCAGTTACAGTGATTTCTTACTTCTGGTAAGTCAATCAAATCACCATCAATCTGTTGAACATAAAATTTATGGTTCTATTGCTATTGAGTGTTCTAGGTCTGTACCTTAATAACTAAAACCTTTTTTTATTGTGTTTCTACTTCCATGTTTGGAGTTATGTCACTTGCTTATTGGGCTCAACAATAACAAATACGAGTTGTCTATTAAGTAGAATCTTTAAAATATAGTGTCAAGAGTTTAGCTAAATTATTCCACACTGTTGCTGCCTTGGCATCTATATTGTATGGCCAAAAGGCCTACAGGGAACTTAAACTCTGACACTAGACCCTCCTTTCAGCCCTAGATAATAGCTTGATGAGTCGCAAGCAAATTTAAGTTCCTGATATCACTTCCTCATCAGTCCTTGTGGACATCAACATTCTCCGGTTTCCCTGGTGTGCCTCTCCTTTCCTCTGGTGTGCCTTCCCTTTGTGCATACCTTAGATAAAACACCACTCATTTTGGTTTGAATTGACCAATCCAGCCTTGGCCGGAGAATCCTAAAGCACTCCACCCACAGACCTTAGTAAAAGCATAAACCCCAGGTCCTGTCGTTCCTTCTATCTGCAACTCACCTTGACCTCCCCGTGTGAGCTCTGCAGGTGTGCCATGTTCTTCCTCCAAGACCTGTGAGTAATAAACTTCTCTACTTAAATTTTTTTTTGCGGTCTTTTGTTAAACCAGGACTCACCATCTGACATCCCAGGGGACTACTGAACAAATGTTATTTTATCAAAATCATGAAAAAATATGTATATGTTAAACAAATACTATACTATGAGTTCACAAATAATTGATACAATGATTTTAAATGGGAAAAAATAGACCTATATCAGTAAGTAAATAGTGCTAACAAATTTAAGATTCAGAAAAGAAAAGTAGCATAAAATGATTAGATAATATAAGTATAGTGTTTACTATGTGGTAGGTACTATGTTAGTATTTTACAAGCAATATCTAGTATTATTCATGTAGTTTTGCTAGAGAAGTATTAAGTGAGGGTAAGGCATTTGTTCAAATCACATAGCCAGTAAATAGAGAAGTAAGAGCTCAAACTCTCATCACTCCCATTCTAGATACCACAAAGCATGATGGGTTTTTCAATGCAATTAAACAATTACAATAAAAGATAAACTCTGTGCATAAGCAAAAGTAAATCTTTATATTTATTATTTCATATTAATGATGTATGAGCAAAAATTGATCAATGACATATGTTCAAGAAGATAAGTGAGCAGTTATTCAAATATTTATATATAATTTCCATTTGTGAACATATTCCAAAGCATTGGTTCCTTATTGCATTACAGGCCAAGGTACAGAGCTACCTATCTATCTTTCAAAATAAACATAAATGGACCAGTAACTTGGGAGGCAGACATATATCTGAGTGTAAAATATGATTTTAGAAGTTCTGTTTGTACAATGTACATCACTGCATCACAGAAAGATGTAGGTTTAGAATTATTCCAATCAATTAATGAATTACATAAGCTGAAATTTATTTCTTTTTATTGTAATTCTTCCATATTATGCAGTTTGTGAACTTAATTTTTTGTAATCCCAGCGATCTAAAATTTCAGAAAGTTTTATTAGAAATCATTCATATAGCAAAATATATCTTCGTCTCTCCCTTCCTCTTATTTTCCTTTCCTATTATCTTCAATTCCTACACTTAACATTCAGGTTTTGAGCACTAATAATGTATCAAGCAATGTGGTAAGCAATAGAGATACAATTTTCTATTCAGCTAATCAATTACGGAGACATTAATTTGAAAATAGGTTACTCGCAAATCAAATATTTCTAAGTATATTCTTCTATAAGAAATATTATATCTATAAGATTAGGAAAACTCTATAATCTCTTTGATTTATTCACTTAATATCCTGATACAATAATATGTAATGTTACTGGAGAGAATATATAAACAATATTCTCTTGCCTTTTGATTATAGCTCTTATGTTCACAATATCTCCTAAATCCTTTTAATATCTCTAAATTTAATTTAGTTCCATGAGAAGAAAGGGGTTTCTAAAGACAACAGAACACATTCTCCCATGGCCCTTTAAATCTTCCAAAACCTTTTAAGACTTCTTATGGCAGTAGTTATAGCTTTTTAAAAAAAAAAAAAACAAAAAAACAAAAAAAAAAACCCTTATTTCGTAGTGTGAGCATGGGCACTGGACCTGTGTCCAAACGACTTAGTGAAATTCAGTAAAGAATAATAAGAATAATTTAGTTCTGGACTGAAAGGGGTTATAAATGTCTTCCTTAAATTGAACAAACTACCAGCTATCCAGAAAGTATAATATATTGGCTTCTTTTCAAAAGAGCGACACTTAATGCTGGCAACACTGCCAAAATTCCTCCTTTCCTATATTCCTCTTTTCCTAGGGAAAGTGATTAAAAGACTAATTCCCATGCCATCTGGATGCTTAAGTGCATCTAAGGTTCTCTCTCAGGATTCAGAATTTGATATGGCTTAGAAACCACTATGCTGATAGATAACCTCCTCAACATTATAAATCAAAACTATATGACCACATTAAAATTCTATCAGCTAGTATCAACACCCTGTGGTTTATAAGGTACTGTTGACCTACCTCTGGAGGATGTTTGAAATGATACAAAAGTTCTGCTCTAGTTTGGGGTGTGTAGCTACTTTTTACAATTGAAATTTATTCATCTAGAGCAAATAGCCAATTCTCTTTACCTTTGTACCTTTATCAGTTTTATTTAACTGAAACCTTAGGAGAAATGAAGAGGGGGCTCCATGAGTTGATGTAGAAATAGAAAAAAATGTTAAGTGACAATAGACATTTTGCTACTTTGAACTGTTCTGTTATCTCCTGATTATAATTACAAATAGCAAAAGACTTCCTATATAATTTAAAATCTTGAATCTTCTTAAAATTGTAACTACATCTCAAAATTTTACAAGTGTATCATTGCATTTCAAACTTTTTCTTTTGAAACCCACAGTAATAAATACATCTAAAATCTTGACACAGCATACACCCACCCACCCACATACACACACACACACACACAAAGAAAGTTTAATCAAATGATACTTACCTTTATTAAGTATAATGCCATCTACTCTATTTTAATACATTTTATTTAAAAAAAATACTTTTAGTACCAGAACATTATTTTCAAGACTCATTAGTAGGTTGTATCCTACAATTTAAAGACAGTAAATATATCCAATGTGTCTTAAGCACTACAACTTCTCCAGGAATTACTTAAGGCATAGGCTATTGATATACATATTCAATAAAAGATATTTAGTCACTATAAGCATGCAGATCCAACACAGGATTAAAGATATTACAAGTATTAAAATCTGAAACATTTAGTAAACTAAAGAACAAATACATTTATTTTTTCCCTTGTCCTTCTATACATTCATTAATTCTAATAATAGTGGATGTTAGCCTGATATATGCAAGGTTCTCAGTTAAGGTCCTAAGGATAAATGAACAACAGTTACAGAGCTTACAAACCCTGGTGTTTTGATAATCAAAATTGATATGGCAAGGAACAGAAAGTACACTTGAATAAAAGATAACAATGTTTGATACTATTATTAAATTTATTTAATATTTTGTAAATTATTCATTTTTAGATACAGTGAACTAATTAAAATCTAATTAGATATTGATTACAACCAGGTAAAATATATTAGCTTTTATCTCTAACGGTATGGGAAATTCTTGTTTCCACTGATAAATTTGAAACATAAAAAATCTGATAAAAAAAATGTGACCCAATTTAAAATTTCCTTTACAAAAGCCAAAAGGCAGGTAATATTATGCTCGTAGGCAAAAACAGAACAATAAATTTTATTTTCTCTTATAAAGTGTCAATGATAATTTGTAATGGATCCACATAACTTTGAGAGGGATGGAATGACAGATCTATAAGCAACTTCACTCCCATTTCAGAAATCCTCTCTTGAGCATCTCTAAGAGAGGGTCATTTCATTAATGATGATTTTAAATTAACATCTTTCTTGTGAATGTGTGGAGAAATGTACCCAAAGAAGGACTCTATGATGACTGCTTGTTTATGTTGGAGCCAGACACCTACACAAATATCTTTCAGAAAGTATATTTGAGGAAGTTAAAAAGGTCACCACATCATGTAAAACTCAGTTAACAGAGATAGTAAATAAAAAACACAATATATAAAAAAAATCACTACCCATTATTAAACCTTCCCTTAGTTCCTCTGTGTAAGTTATGTGATGTTTAGAATGTTTTGCTTTATGCTATTTTGAACAAGATATGGTAGAAAAATTATTTTATTTCTAACCAAAAGATTCAAATGGCTTGAGAGACTAATTTCTACAGTGGTTAAATACTTGAATCATAGCATTGTTATAATCATATACTTTTATACTTCTTAAGAATCTGAAAACTTTGATTAGCTTCTTAGGTATTAAGCGCCATTTTTTTTTAAAGGCCTTTAATTCCCATTGGTTTAAACAGGCATTAACACTGTAAGAATTACCTCAGCATTTTGATCATATACCCCCCACAAGCAGAGTTTAGTTCTCTTTTGCTTTGTCCAAAAAATAAATAAATAAAAGATACATTATTATTGAATCTTGCCAATATATATCCATCAACTTCATTTTTCCTTCCATTGCAACATTATATACGTTTCTAACTGAAATTATTTATCCAATTGTATATTTAATTAAATATTTATACATTTGCTTTATTATTCACCTAAACTGGGGATGGAAAAAAAAAAAAACAACAAATGTCCATCTTTCTTCTTTGTAATATGCCCCAGTGTTGCTATGGTGTAACTCCTATACACGTCTCCTTAAACAACTATTACATCCAGTGCTAGCAAGCAACATTTATGGTGCCATGGGCAAAGCAATTATTTAATTAAACAAAATTAAAATCACTGAAACTATTCCTTTTCACTTTGTATTAATTAGGGTTCTAGCAGCAAAATTTAAACCATTCTGGATATTTAAAACACAGGGAACTTAAAGGAGGCAACTGATTACAAAAAGGATGGAAAAGCTGAGAAGTCAAACAGGTGATAGTAAGAAAACCCAGCAGTTAGAACAGTAGGAATCCATTACTGGTCCTAGTATGAAGAAACAAAGGCATAAGGTAGAATACAGAAGCCCAAGAGCCAGTTATCCAGTAGAAGATGGAACAAAGAGGTTCCAGTGGGAGATGGAGACACTGCTGAACACTGCCCAAAGCAATGAAGGAGGGGAGCAATACCCTGACTTCTCATGCATTGTTTCCTCCATTCTCCCCAAACTTCCTATCCTTGGCCAGCAACAGCCTGAAGACTTGGCAAAGCTAACTGAGAAATGCAGCTGAGGGATTAGCTCCACCATCTATCTCCAATAGCATAGAGTAGCAGGGGGATGAAGGTTGGAGCTAGTCAATCAACCCAGAACTACCACATATAAGAGGTGAACACTTCTCTAAACTCTTCAGAAGTCAGGCATTGCAGAATTAACTTATTTTATGAAGTCGTTTAAATGTAAAGCCAATCTATTTAAAATAACTACTTCATTAACATGCTGTGTTCAAAGATTTATATACCCACATAGGCTTATCAATTCTTCTGAACTAAAAAGATGGGGCAAAAACAAATTTATTTATAAATTTTAAAAGTACTATGTTGTTCTTTAATATAATAAATAATTATATATTAATAAACCAAGCAATAAGTGAATCTAATAGAACAGCTCTGAAATCAATCACTATAGATGTTATCGTAGCATTTTATTACATATTCTGGAATACACTTTTCCAGACTGATTCAGTATGACAATCTATTACCCCTTCTATTTTTAAAGAAGGAAAAAAAAATCAGAATTTTAAACATATTTGTTCAACGACATTATTTAATAAGCATATAGGCTTTTAAATAATGTCTCAATGTTAAAAATTGAAAATACCTGTATAGCTGAACACTGTATTTGGGATGTGTGATGCATTAATGAGCCAAAATAACTCAACAGACAATGTAGGACTCTTCAATGATATTCTGAAAATACAGAATACTTGATTCTAGAGCTAATGGTAATTCTATATTTTCATATATAAATCATTTATATTATTGTATCCAATAGTATGCATTTCAAACCAAAACTAATTAATGTAGTCTAATCAAAAGGCAAATGTATTGGATAAATACGCTGAGAAGTAATAAATACTTATCATATCCATTTGCAAATCTACTTGCAAAGTTTATGTCTTCCAGTGGAAATAACTTCTGTGGAAACGTGCTTTATGTTCTATGCTGTAAGCAAGTCTTCCTTCTTATTACAGTATCATATTAGGATCTCATATAACTTCCATTCAAATCTATTGCATTAAAATGACAGTTGTGTTTAACTTTGCTAAGGTAAAAGAAGATATTACATTTAAGAAAAGAATCTCTCTTCCTTTCTTTGATTAAAACATGACAAGCAGAGAATAGAATATTTTGAATTCATATCAGGAAGGCGGCTTAACATGTACAAAATTCATACAGAAGAATTGAAGGAGAAACAGATTGAAAGAATTAGTTTAAAAATGACATGTGTTTTTTAAAATATTCAGACACTGGGAGGATGTAAATGAGGATATTCCTTTTATTGTTTCCAAAGAATATTAAACATTTTGGACATGTTAATATAATTGTGTTTCTTAATAAGGTAGGGATAAAGTCATTGACTCATATTAAAGTAACTGCAAAATTATATTTAAAAAGTCATCTGAAATTTATGTATTGATCCAGAGCAGAGTTATGTTCCCCTTGATTTTCCAGATCTAGAAATACTGGGTCCTGAAGTGTGATCAATGTGGTTCTAGCAGCTCCTGTTCTTTGTTATGTCACCCGATGGCACATTAACTCAGATCTTTCATGTGCTACAAAATGCAATTTGAAGACTAGAGAAAAAGTTAATTTCTCTATATAGAGATTAACAAGTTTTGTTAAGCATAAAATACTAGTATGTATTAGTATTGTTATTGTATTGTATTGTTAACATGTATTAAATGTACTTGCAATTAAAATTAATATTTAATATAAATATATTAGTTTGCATTTGTAGCAAATTACAATATACTCTAGATGTCTATGCATTGATTTAAACCCAAAGTTTAAATAAAGAAGTACAAAATGTTATTTTATTGAATAGATACATCATTAAATACTTTATCAAGAAAGTCCAAATAGCTCAAGTGCATTCTTCAGAGATTTATCAGTGAATAACATTATTGGAAGTGAGGGACATTTTGACATTTAATATATTGCTTCACTAACCTTAAAAGGCAAAGTTAAAATGATAAGAAAGTTAAAATTATTAAATGAAATTTAATTATAAGTCCTCTTTTTAAACTAAACAGAGAAGATGATTTACAAAATAATAGATATAATTAGTAGATCACAAAATGAATTTTTCTTTTGTATTATAACATCGCTTAAGGAAAGTTTTGTTTTTCTTGATTCTTTTTCCTCAAACAGCCATGGTGGCATTTAGGAGATAGAAATGTATCATTTGACCTTTAAACTTCTGTTTCATTAATGGAACCACAAGCAACAGAGTCACTGACTGACACGTTTGCACTTTCAGGCCTTTAGCACTTAAAGTTATTTGATAACTGTTATGCCACTATTTGCTTTTTATTGAAGACACTTTGAGGGATGGATATGTTGTGTAAAGCTTAGTAAATAACAATGCAATTCAGTAGAGTATTCTCTTGAGCACTAGATTTTTGTACTTCGATGAGGGGTTTATACGTTTGAGGGTACATTTTGTTTAGTTTGTTTTATTTTCTAATGAGTTACAAGGTAACATCAAATATAATTCTAAGTATCCAAAGCAAAAACATAAATATGACTCTGTGACATTACTTTTGATGAAAAATGTGTCACCTGACTTATACATACTCAATTAGCCTTTAAGCTCTGTCTGAATTTCTCTTTGACTAGAGTAAATACCAGTTGCAGAAGAGGAGTTAAGAAAAATAACAGAATTTCTTGAAACGATATAGGTTAAAATAGTTTTAAACCTACAGACAATGTAAAAAGGTTTAAAAAAATGAGATACTCTCTAGAGAATTCTAGAATTATTATAAGCAAATTACTTATCAAATTACTTATTAGATCAGATTTCTGTTGCACATGACCAAAAAAATGATTCTGTTTATTAAAATAATAAATACTGTATTTAGTTAGAAATGTCATTTAGAAGAGACAGAGATTCTATTCTCTTAAAAAAAGTTTAAAAGTCAAAAGTGCCCCAAAACAAGATATTGCAAAACTCAAGATAAAGAAAAAAAATGGATGAGGTACGGTGCACACAAGTAAACAAGGACTGCACCAAACCAACAACACTGGAAAGATATTGTCCCTATTAGTTAGAGAAGCTTCAGTATTGGAAGCAATGGTTGAACTACAAACATAGTCTCCTAGAAGTAAACTGTGGGTTCAGCAATTTTAATTAGCTATACTATTTATTAGACTGTTTATTAGAAACAAAATGCCAAGATATGTCATCAAAAGATATACAGTCTATCAAAACTTTAGGTCGAAAATATTAATGCTCATTATAAAATATGCAATATGCTGCTACAAAATATAGATTGTATCTCCCATGACATACGTTTGCAGTCTCTGGAAATAGTGTTTTGTCCTTACCACTATTGTTCAAACTTCTAAACCAAACTTAATATAAAGAACATAAATATGAGCTTAATTTATATCCTCTATGTGACAGAGTTCATTGCTTTTACCAACAATGAAAAGGTATTTTACTAAGTGATAACAAATTATTAGTTACTTCTGTACATACCCAGTGGCATTTTGTGTTTTTAATAAAGATAACAAAATGCATTATAAAAGCATTAGTGTTTAGATACTATACTAATATTCCACATAAATTAGGACTCATGTATGTTTCAGAAGGTGTAAGTCATATACCACACCCAGATCCCAGATCATTAAATTTAAATTATGTTGCATGATCCAAACAGAACATATCTCACTCTCTTTCATCTTAGACATGCCACGTATACTGATTTTGTGCAATCCACACTTATAAGCCAACTACCACCCAGTGGAGAGAAAGAAGATCTTTCAGGGAGATTTGAGGTGTACGTCAGGTGGGAGTGCCAGGGGGAGAAGGGAGGGCGATGGGAAATGAAAGAATAAGGGGAGTTTAGCCTTGTTTAGGTCTACCACTGCTGATTATCAATTTATATTTTTAAAGGAAAGAAAATGTTTCCAGAGGCTCACTTTGCAGTGTTGCTTAGGGGTAGCATCAGGCTATGGATATTATTAATGACAAAACATTTCAGTGCTCAAGCTTAGGGGAAAGAAAGAAAGAAGAGAGAGTGAGAAAAAGAAGTAAAACTGAAGATGGAAGGAGGGAGGATGGAGTGAAGAAAGAGGAGATAGAGCAAACAGAGAGGAGCCAGAGAGAGAGAGAGAGAGAGAGAGACGGTGTGCACATGTGTGAGTGACAGTGTGTGGAACTGTGAAGAAGTATGTGCCTTTTTAACAGTAAAAGATAATCTGAATGTGAAAGTGGTTGTTAGAGCATGGAAATGCCAATGTGTGTGAGGATGTGAAATAGAGAGTATGTGAAGGAGTATGTTTAAGAAACGAGATTTGTGAGGGTGAAAAAAAATGGTACTCAAAGGGGTTAGAGGGAAGAGGTGTGTGTGTGTGTGTGTGAGAGAGAGAGAGAGAGAGAGAGAGAGAGAGAGAGAGAGAGAGAGAGAGAGAGAGAGATGGGAAAAGATACAGGGAGAGAGATGGAAAATGTGAGCCGTAAAAAAGGAGATGACAAGATCACAGAATAGGAACATAAATGAGGAAGAAATATGGGGAATAGAGAAGAGTGAAGAGTGAAGGAAACAGGCTTAAATAAAAGAATCAGAATTAGACTGGTGGAGATTTAAAAAAAAGAAAATAGAAAAGGGAGGAAAGAAAAGAGAAAAGGAAAAGGAAAGAGGCAATGGACTGTAAGTAGTAAGGAGTGGGAAAATGGAAAAAGAGAGGGAGGAAGGGGAAAAGGAAGAAAGCAGTAAGAGTAAAGAAAGAAAGCGGAAGAGGAGCAATTAAGCCTAAGTGTCCAAGGGAGAGGGAAAATAAATGGGAGCAGGATGCCAGCAGTCTGAAAAAGTCGCTTAGGCTATAGTAAAACAGAAACAAACCTGATAAACTTATCAGACTCTCCAAGAGTACCCCATGACAGTAAAACAGAGACCTTGTGAATTGAGTTTCAAAGTGGTACCTGCCCCTCCTAAACCGCTCTCTTCACTCATCCCGGGGCTACTTGGCGTTCAGGCAAAGTGCTTTATAGCATCACGAGTCCAGCTGGCTACCTGTCCCAGCTTAAAGGGACCAGGGCTGGGGCAGTATCAGCACCTGGATATCATGAGATGTGGTCTTTTGACAGTGATCACCACCAGCATTATTACTCGGTTTAAAAAGAAGGCAAAAGGAGTGGAAAGAGAGAGAGAAAGATAGACTGAGATAAGTACGAAAAGCACGCCGTTC
Organism: Rousettus aegyptiacus; assembly: GCF_014176215.1. Lineage (NCBI taxonomy): Eukaryota > Metazoa > Chordata > Mammalia > Chiroptera > Pteropodidae > Rousettus > Rousettus aegyptiacus. Next base: position 49,332,185 of record NW_023416284.1, read on the forward strand.
TTCCTACCTAAGCACCGCCGTGTCCCCTTTTCTGACCATCATGTTGTCCACAGCCGCCCAAGGGAAGTCCACACTCTGTCCAGCTGGGAGGCAGGAGGGTAGTAGGCAGCACAGGCTGAGGAGCACCGCCGCCAGCCACTGGTTCGAGCAACAAGCACCCTGCACCAACAGCATCATGTCCATCCCTGCTAGGGCTGCTCACTCTCCAGAAGCTTTCAGCTCGCACTCCCCCACCCCCTGGTGCTGGCGAGTCTTCCCGGGAACCAGGCGGCGCGCCACAGGATTTTTTTTCCTTTGTTGTTTTTTTTTTTTTGGTTTCTTTGTGTTTTTTTTTGTTTTTTTTTTTGGTGGGTGGGTGGGTTTCTTTTCTTTCTTTTTTCCTCTCTCTAGTTGTTGGGTGTTGTTTCTCTCTTTTTTGCCTCCCCTCCTCCTCTTCGCTTTCCCTCCCTCCCTCCCCTCCCACCCCCTGGCACCACACTACACCTCCTCTCGGTTGCTTTTGGCCGAGTCCGGAGTGTGTCTAATTCTCGGGCGGCTCGCACACCATCTAGCGAGGAGGCGAGCGCGCCGGCGAGTGAGGGAGGAGGCGCGGCGACAGCGGAGGCAGGGCGAGCGGCAGCGGCGGCTGCAATCGCAGCACCAGCAGCAGCAGCAGTAGCAGCAGCAGCAGCAGCAGCACAAGCAGCGCGGGGCGCAGCGGCGGCCGGCGGCCCCCGGGCTCGCGCGCGTTGCCAAGCGGCCGTTTCCTTAGCAACCCCGCCCGGGGACTGGGGATGTAGCAGGGAGGGGGGAAAAATGAAGGGGGAAAAAAGGAAAGAAAAGAAAGAAAACGAAAAAATATATATATTAAGAGGAGGTATATCACAATTATGCAAACTGAGGGGAAAAGAGATATATCGTAGACAGAACGTTTCCCTTCCTGTCAAACGCACTAGAGTGGCGCTTTGCTAGAAAAGTCTCTATGTCGGGCCGAGGTGAAGAGAGCAGAGGGGCGCGTTGCTTTCCCTCTCCTGTGCGTTATACCTCTTGAGGCACCATAACTTTAAAGTCTTCCAAGTTGTGGTGGGCGCCATCATGACGCCGGGGACTGTCAGGTTTTGTTGTTTATTTATTTGTTTTATCGATTTATTTTTCATGCTCTCCTGGGCGGCCGAGCTATAGTTAACCAGCGGCCAACTAGTTTACTCTTTACCTCTTTTCGGAAATAGGTAGGGACAGTGGCGGGGGATGCTTTTTAAGCAGACATGAGGGGTGTGCATGAAAAGCCTTGCAATAAAGCAGCTGGAGTGACTATTGGGTCAGTCAATATAGTTTGGAGGGCGCTCCCCTCCCTTGTGTGTGTTGACACTAAATTGTGTGTGTGTGAGCGAGAACTGTGGTCAAAACGGAGTGTGTGTGTGTATAGTATGCGCGCACACGTGTAAGCGCGCGAGTCGCGTGCGCGGGGCCTGTGCGCGCGCTGCACGCAGGCGCGCTGGGACGCACCGCGCGGGTTGTGCCGGACTGCAGAGTCGGGAAGAGACTGCAATCAAGTGTTTTAATTGTGTAGAGCCAGGCAGTCCTGTTATGTAAGAGGCAGTTTAACCCATTTGAGCCTATCGGGCGCAATGATCAGCCCATCCGTATCTAGGCAGGACAGAGTTATCGGGTTTGACTCACAGGGTAACATATTTTTTAACAGCCTCCAAACCAGGTTGAGCAGGCTTCCTACTCTTCCACGCAGAACCGCTACCCACCTTCCCGTGCCGCAGCCCCTTAGCCTCTCGCCCCACAGTTGCGAGCCGCTCTCCTGGCCCACGGCAGAGTGGGGTGCTGAACTTGGGCCCGCCCCCTACATTTTTTGCTTCTTTCCTTCTTGAACGCATTTCCAGATTTGAGAATCTTTAGCTGTTCCGAGCCATTTGCAGATCAATGCGAGAACCAAGGTTGGAGTCAATAGCGGTTATGCCAATCGGTCTGTTCAGTGAGGAGTTTGAGAAACAGAGCGGAGAAGGGAAGGAAAGAAACAAGTATAGTAATTTAAAAAATATGCTTACCACCCCTATTCATTCTTCTCTCCCACCATCCCTTAGCCCTTTAAGCGGTCTTTAAAGATTTTCTTTGCCTGACCTCAGTCCTTCTTCTCTTGGGGGAAATAAATAAAGCAAAACATCTCACATCCCTAACTCCTTTTCTACAATGCTAGCAGGGTTCTTTAGCAAAGCGCGCAGAAGCAATAATCACTGCAGGGGTCAGCTTCCGGCTGCCTCCCCAGACTGAGCTCTTTATGAGGCAGGCAGGGAGTCGTTTTGCTTGGCTGTAACGGTACTCATAGTGATTTTTATCGCGGTGCAGGAGGATGTGTGGGAAAAGGGAAGGGTTCCCATCACCTGTGACCACCAGACTAATTGACAATATCACCACCTCCCCGCTGAACTGACACTCTAAGGCTCAGCAATTAATCGAGATGTTTGCAGCAGGAGTTACTGATGTTATTAGGATTCACGCTTACCTCTCAAACCTGACTCGGAAATTGAAAGTGCAATGGTATTCAACTGCATTTTGAAACATCAATAAAATGTTAGCCATTTGCGGATGAATGAAAACATTTTCTTTACCGTCTGGTATGCTAGGAAAATAATTGTCAAATGACAGACTCCTGCTAATATTGATGCCAAGTACCTAGATAACACTGTCATCTTGTTAACTGCGTTTTTCTTTCTTGCGTGGTACACTGATGGATAAAGCTTAAAATTATCTAGGGCAAACGGGGGATTAGAAAAATCGACATGTCATGTACATGGACAAAACTATGCAGTATTATTTAGGATTTTCTCTAGAAATGATCTAGATCCCTTTGAAGAGAAGCAGAAGGTACAGCTTCCGGCATTGTGACTCAGTTTAGTGTTATTTTATGCAGAGATGGGGTGCCAGCGTTTTCTAGTACAAGCTAAGAAAAGCATCCTTTTGTAAGGATGTTTGCTGTTTCCCAGAGATCTGACATCTTCAGTGGGGGGCGGGAGGGGGGTGGATTTCTGTGACCAGGAATGGAGCTATGCAGCAGATTTAATATGTGCAACAGCTCTTCAGTCTTGTAAAAGGAAACTGGAACCACTCACTTCTATTTAAAGGCAAAGAGTTTATTTTCTTTATAGTTTTTATCTCAGCTTCCATTCACTGATCACAAAGCACTTAACTCTAACAAACCCATCCAAAGCAAGCAATAACTAAACCTAGTTTATAGATGCCTTGACAATTGGAGAATTTATTTACATATTTACATGGGCATCCCCTATTACTATGCATACTTTTGCTGTCCTTCTGACTAGGGATGAAAGTGATTTTAAAAGCTTTTATGACTTTATTTTCCCCTCAGCCTTCCTGAAGGCATATATCTGAGAGGATTTAACAGTATTTGCTTTTGAGGTCCTAGATTTCTTCCCAGCAGAGACTTAAATCCTAGCAATCTTGACTCCTTCTGAAGGAAAACCAGAACAAATACAAACAACAAAATGAAAGAAAGGAAACATCGGAGCTCAGATAGCCCATAGTTCCTTAGAGAATATATTTTAAATTATCAAAAATAGGTAACAGCATTGTTTGAACTTTTTAAATGGTGAGGGTTGGAGTGGGTGTAATAGAATACCCCCTTGGTCAGAGTTTTTAGAAACTGACTCTGGAATGAATTACTACTTTCTTTTGAGTCACAGACCTTTATTTTGTTTTCAAAAGCTTGATTTTTATTCAACTACGCAAATTAGATTATGAGGGGGAAATTATATATATATATATATATATAATTTGTTTTCTCATAGTAAACTCAGATACATCTTCCATGCTACTACTTTGTAATTCCTGAAAGAAGTGGTCAGGAAACCCATATAAACAGAACCTAACTTGAGCCATAATTGATTCTCTATGTGAATTAAGTGGGTTTAAGCTTGAAGCACCTTATCAACTTAAATGGACCTATAGTGATGTTTTACAGGTCACTGTGAGAACTACGAAGTTTAGGAAATTTGTTGGGGGTGGGAAAAATCTTTCTTTACAGAAAGGTTTCTTAACCTAGACACTTTTGACATTTTGGGACAGCTAATTCTTTGTTGTGGGGAATGCTTGTGCATTGGAGAATGTTTAGCAGCATCTCAGGCCTCTCTACTCACTAGGTGGCAACAGCACCAGTAGATGCCAATAGTTGTGATAACAAAAATTTCTCCAGGCCCAGATAAAATGTCCTGTGAATTAAGAAAGAGGGCAAAAATTGCCCTAGGTTGAGAAGCACTCCATTATAGATTACATTTCTACTAGTATACCATCTTGTGCTTTTCAAATAAAATAATAAAGCAGATTTGTTATCAAAACAAAAGTACTTTATTTTAATTCTATAGCTATAAAAGTAGCTCCTCTTTCCCACCAATAAATCTACATTTACCTGCTATGTGATTGAGTGGCCAGGTTAGCAAGGACATAATGAATTTAATGGCTGACCATAAAAATCTTTCTATGATCTCTCTGTGGGAGCTCTTCTATTTAAGCCAGAGTTGAAGTGATAGTCTTCATTTAAAAAAATACATATTATTTTGTGGTTGTTTAAATAAAAATGTAAGTATATGGTAAGCTTCTTTCTGGCAAGAACTAACTTAAACCTTTGTATTCATTATATATAGCAAACAGCTATAGGATATGCACTCATGAAATAGCTATTGAATAAATGAGCACGAAAACAGTCATTTCCCTATTGAATCACCACTCTATGTAAAATCATACATTCATTCATCTATCATGTTTTAAAAAGTCACCTTATCTATTAAATACAGATGGTAAGCAAAGAGGTAAAAAGTTGGGGTTGGGAGGTACAGGGATATTTACGCTATTCTCAAAGCTCTTCAAACCGTTCTCATAGAATGTCCCTGCAATTTTCACCTAAATATTTAAACCAGAAAGAGATCTTATAATAAAATGAGTAGAAATTATTTTTAAAGTACTGAAATTTTTATTCTTTACACTTGTAAGATGATGAGTACAGCTTTAACTGTGTATCATTATTAATTTACCTGGGGTTCTGGAAAATTAATAAATACCTTCATCACTATTTTAAGATTTTTCTCACCTACTTTCAAAAGGACTTTAGGAATTTAAACATGTATAGTTCGTCTATTTAAAAATAAATGCCAAATATAATATTTTCTATTGGACTATTAGGAATATAAAATCTCACACTTTAAAACTAGTATTCTATTTTATTTTGTTTTTTACATTTTATTTCTTAAAAAGTTTTGCTTCTGATTGCAAAGATATTTATCTTGTGTGTGTGTATAAACATATTTAATAAAATATACACATATTAAAGATTTTATTTTTTAGAACAGTTTGTGTGTACATATATATTATAAAATATATTAAAAGATTTTATTTTTAGAATAGTTTTAGGCTTACAACAAAATTAAGAGAAAGTTATAGAAATGTCCCTTATACACTCTGCCCATATGCATACATAATAATCTCACCCATTATCAACATCACTTGCCAGAATAGCATATGTGTGTGTATATGTATATACACATATGTGTGTGTGTGTGTGTGTGTGTGTGTGTGTGTGTGTGTGTTTTACCAAGGACAAACCTGCCTTGACACATCACAATCACCCACAGTCCGTAGTTTACCTTAGGGTTCACTCTGGGTTTTATACTTTCGATGAGTTTGGACAAATGTATAATAACATATAGCCATAATTATAATATCATATAGAGTATTGTCACTCTAAAAATCCTCTGTGCTCTGCCTATTTATCTATTTTCTGGCAATCCCTAATCTATTGTCTCCATAATTTTTCTTCTCCCAGCATACCATATGGTTCAACTATACAGCTATACAGTATATAGTCTTTTCAGACTTTACTGTTACTTACTAATGTGCATTTCAGTTTCCTTCATGCCTTTTCATGTCTTGATAGGTCATTTCTTTTTAGTGTTAAATTATATTCCATTGTTTTAACGTACTACAGTTCATTCATTTACTTACTAAAAGACTTTGTGGTTATTTCTAAGCTTTGGTAATTATGCATAAAGCTGCCATAAACATCCGTATGCAGGTTTTTGTGTGGACTTAAGTTTTCAACTCCTTAGGCCAAATACCACGGAGCATGATGTTGGATCGTATTGCAAGAGTGTGTTCTGTTTTGTAGGAAACTGCCAAACTCTCTTCTAAAATGGCCGTACCGTTTTGCTTTCCCACTAGCAATGTATGAGTGTTCTTGTTGCTCCACATCTCCAACAGCATTTGGTATAGTCAGCGTTCTGGATTTGGGCCATTCTAATAGGTGCGTAGTATCCTGATTTTTTTCATTGATGTTTCCCTGATGACATATGATGTGGAACATTTTTTCATATGCTTATATTGCCACCTATATGTTCTCTTCAATGAAGTATCTGTTAAGGTACCCATTCAATGCCAACAGGACTCCCTAATTTGGGGGTGTTGTGAAGAAGAAAACTATTAAGTACAAACAGCTCAATTGTGATTTTGAAAAGCTGGAGAACAGCACTGCTCCAGTAGAGCTCAATAGTGTTACAGTTCAATTATGAGATAGTGTAGCTGCACAACATCATGGCTGTGAGGTGGTGAGATGGTTCTCAAGAGAGGTGCCTTGGAGGTAGGCTGCTCTTAGGCTGCTCTCCCTCCAGCAAGTCATCTCTCTGGGTAGACAGCTATGCTGACATCCAGCATAGCTGGATCCAGTCTGCTCCAGTTTGCTCTACCTGCAGTGCTTTGCTTTACTCTATTCCTTTCTGGCGAGGCAAGACATCTGTGTTTCAGCATCAGCCAAGATCTTCAGTCTTTGGTGGAAAGGGAAAGTGGGCTCTTTAAGCTAGAGGGAGGATGACATATAGAGAGAAGTCCCTGCTCCTTAACCCTGATTGGTGCATCCTCATGCAAACCAGGACTCCAAATCCTCACAGCCTGGTCCAAAAAGCACTGTCCTGATTGGTCAGAATGGAGCCACGCTGATTGGTCAGTGAAGATGCTGATTTAAGATATAGCTGCACAGCTACAATTGGATTGGGAAAATCTCAGTCCTATTGGTTGAAATATAATATCAGTCATCTTTATGAGGTCTGGCTCAGACAGTAGGAACATAATAGAAGCAGGCGCCTTAGTGCAGGCTTCTCAATGAAGTACAGATTATGTGAGAAGCTCAGCAAACATATCTGGGACATTATTAGCTATTGTTTCTTCAAATACTTTTTCTGTTCCACCCTCTTTATCCTTTGTTTCTGAGATGCCAAAGGCAAAAATGTTTTTTGTTTTCCAGTATGTTTTCTCTCTGTTGTTGATATTAGGTAATTTCTATTCTATCTTTGAGTTTACTGACTGCTTACTCTCTCCTCTTCATTCTGCTGTTGAGCCTGTTCTTTGAGTCTCTATTTTTGATTATTCTAGTTTTCTGTTTTAAAATTTTATGTTAATTCTTTATATCTTTTATTCTTTTGGTGAGACTCTTTCTTTGCTGAGATTCTTGTTTCTTTGTTTAGACTTTTTTTTCCATTTGTTTTTAGCATGTTCTTCATTGTTCACTGAAACATTTTTATGATGGCTACCTTAAAAATTTTTGTTTCAGATAATTATAAAATCTGTGTCATCCTGGTGTTGACATCTGTTGATTTTTCTTTCAAGTTGAAACTTTACTGATTCATGATAAATGACTTTTTATTAAAATCGCTTATTTGGGTATTATTTTATGAGACTCTGGAAATTATTTTAACCATCTGTTATAGTAGTCTTCCCCTCACACCTTTCTGCAGGAGAAAGAGGATACTCCCTTTTTGGTGACAGATGAAGGTAGAAGTCTATGTTTTTACCAGGAGAGGGAGCTTTCATGTTATTAGTAGGCTGGTATGGACATTCAGGTTCCAACAAGGTCTCCATTGATATTTTCCTAGTTGGGGGAGGGGGAATTTATATCTTGTTACTTCTCCCCAAATGGCTTCCACTGACACCATAATGGGAGGAATGGCCTCCTTACTATGAGTGATAATGGAACTTGTAACTCTCCACTAGGTCTCCTCTTACAAGGTGTGTCATTACTGCCTGGTGGGGATGAACATCCTGGCTATTCAACTCAACTTTTTAAAATACCACCACACCCCTCTCCTTGGTTCTACCCCAGGCAGAGAAGGAGGTTTAGAGCTTTGTGCAGCCTACTTAAAGTAGAAGTCTAGTCTTCTGTGTGCTTTTGCAGGCAAAAGTAGGGTGGGGTTGCAATTTTTTTGGTGATATTTGGTTGAACTAGAGCAATTACTGTCTAAAAGCTTTTTTCTTGCTAGGCTGCCCCTGTTTCTGGTAATTTGGCTAGAAAGAGTAGGCTTTTGTTTGGGTTTTTTTTTTTTTTTTTTTTTTTTTTTTTTTTGTCTCTGCCCATTGGCATTTCTGAGTTGCCGGCTTTTCTAGCATTCGGTCTGGCATAATACATAAAGCAAAAGGAAAACCTAGGGAACATAGTCACATCTTACCACTGATCCTCAGGTTTTTAGCCAGTCTGCTTGTTTTCTACCACCTTTCAAAGTCATCTTATGTTTGTTTTATATATAATGTCAGTGTTTTTAATGTACTTAGTGAGAAGAACAGGGAAAAATATATCAAATTCATCTTTCCCAATGTATAACACCATTAATTTTTTTCATTATAATTTAAATTTTTCCAGTAAGTTCAATCTTGGTTTTCATCCCTTCTGTCTCAGAACACTACTTGAACTGGGCTTGTTCATTACCACTGTAGAATATGATGTAAGTTATGTGTACTAGAGAAACATAAAAGTTTAAGGAAGAAAACTTTAACATATAACAAACTTTCTTACTCACAGAGCTTCACTGACCCAGTAAATATTTCAAAACACCCAAGTTCTGTTTATAGGATACCACCGAAATGGCTATGTTTCTACCAATCTATATTGTTGTGTTTCTGACACTATTGTTGATTGCTTATGTCAATCAGAAAAATTTGGCGGCAATGTAAGTAAATGTAAATATGGTTACATATAACAGAAAGATCTTATGGTTAGAAATGAAGGAAGAGTCACATTTGTTATGAATGTAGCTAATTTTAAATCAGTATTTTTAAGTTAAATAAGAATTATAACAAGTGAAAACTGAAATAGACAACAAGAGACCTTAATTTTTATCAAATTTTAGCCACTAGGTGGTGAAGAATCAAAGACAAATCTTTACTTGGACTCCATTCCAGCTTTTGCAAGGCAGAAGGATCAGAATAGTATGTAATCTCTAAGATTCCTTCCAGAGTAATCTGATGGACTACGTATGTATGTTTACTGATTGAATAGTGTGAATTAATGCTATCTCAGTCCCTCCTGTGCACTCAGTGCTTACATTTCATCTTCCTGTTCTTCTGGAAATGATGACTGGATTTCAGCTGTCCAAGCAATTAGTGTCTGTTCTATTATTATTATTTTAATATTATACTTTAAAAATACATTACTCAAAGTAAGTAACATGTAAGCTCAATTATATTTTTTCTTGAAGGTTAAGAGAAGAATTTGGACTATGAGACGGAAATTTGTACATATGGTTATGTTATGAATTGTGGACATGGAGTCAAAGTTGGATTTACAGGATTGAAGGAATTAGAATTTCTCTAGACATAATATTCGTAGGAGAGTAAATTCTTTTCATTTTATCTTGGTACATATACTTCCCTGGCATACACATGCAAGTGCATGTGCACAGACACACTTTACTAATAATGCAAGATATTTAAGAGACTGGCATTGGCTTAAGGAATATTTTAATGGAACTCATGTAAATAGTTTTATATTTGAGACAAGTCTTCAACCTAAATATTTGCTCACCCCCACCACAATTTCTGCATGAGGCATGTAAATGATCATGTCTTAGAACAAATAAAATTATGCTCATTTCTGTAATTATAATCTAGGGGTTACACTTAACAGTTATCTGTCACTTTTAATTGGATTTATAAGGTAAGATTTATCTGTGATCATTTATGATCTAATTTTCCATTACCCAAAAAGCAAATCCAGATGCTGTCAGGAACTCTTAATGATATTAAGTCCTGATTCCTCTGAGAAAGGAGAGGACTGTGGCCAGACAGTAGCAAAATTTCTTATAGTCTAATTAGCTCATCTTTTTCAAATGCTTTTTCTGTTGGCCGTATCTCCATTCAGAATCCAATTCTGGCATTCCCAAATGACTAATTTATCTGGGTTATTCATATATAATCAGTGTGTTATTTTTTGGTGCAGGATCATATGGCTTTGGGAACTGAAACCATCTTTATTCCATTATAACTGATTTTCTAATTTCCACACAATTTTCACTGTGAAATGGAGGTAGCAGTATGGAATGATAACAGGTTAATATTGATCATATTCTTAAATAATTGCTATTTATATTTATCATGATTCTACCTCACAAATGTATTTATTTCAAAATCATTTTTGTTCTAGATGATTAGTGATTTCTCAAAATTATCTTGAGACCTGGGACACCATTATCACTGTCAAGTTTAAGAAAAGATACAGCTTCCAAGTCAAGAAGACTTAAGGCAAAAGAGATATAATGTATGAAAAAAAAAACAAAATATAAAATCCACCACAAACATTCACTGAGAGCTTATTTGCCAAATTCAGTAAGTTTTTAAAATCTCATTTTATATATTTTTGATATATTTATTGCATATTTATTACTTTAGAAGACAAACTGAATATTAAAAACAAAATTACTTACATTTATTTAAAAATATTTTTTATTATAGCTGCAATGCAAAGCAAACATTAAGTTATATATCAAATTGATCAACAGAATTTTTTTGTTTTAACATCATTCTGAAACATTCTTTTCTCTATAGTTAAATGTACTAAATTTGTCATCATTAGATTTTTTTCATTATAAAGACCCTTACCATATCTAAAATTAATATTTAAAATCAAAATATTATTCAAAATTATTTTATTGAGCCTATACTTTTATTTTGAAGAATAAATAATAAAGTTGTGTCTGTTGTTTGCCATTTATCAGCAAAAAGTGAATGAAAATTCATCATCTCTGCTCATCCTAAACTGATGATTCTCTCTTGACTAAATAATTTAACTGGTCTCTTACATTCCTTTTTGCTCACCTACAACCTAATATTTCAGAGTAATTCTTCTCAAACACAATATTTATCATGTCATCTATCTTCTTACACTCTTTTTATGGCTTTACATTGTTCATAACACAGTCTGAAAGCTACAGGATCTGGTTTCTCTCATACTTTATGATCTAGCCTTGGAAGTCATGCACTACAATGCCATCATATACAAATGTTGTACAATCTATCTGTGATTCAGTGTGGGAGGGCAGTCTTTGAACACCAAGAAGCAAGATTGCTCTGAGAGCCATCTTTAGGGCTGGAAACACCATATAGCTATTTGAATTTATAATATTGAGATAGTGGTATAAATATGTTTTTTAATATTTAAAAATTTTTAAATTTACTTTTCAAGTCATTAATATGTCATTACGTTTAATTCCAGAATAATATTTTATTGGGTAGCTATGTGCAATTGTGTAGCTATAATTTATTTAACACGTCGCCTATGGAATATTTAGGTCATTTTATTTTTTTGCTATTTTATAAAAAACAATGAGCAAATTTAGTTTTGGTTTAAAATGTATTGCTAAGTATTTACGCAGAAATAAATTAATACAGATCCTTAAAATGCATGACTAGAATTAGGCTATCTGGGTCCAGTGGCACAAGCCTAAATGCTAAGTTTTGGATATATTGGAATTTTTTTCTCCAAAAATATTGTTCCAGTTTACTTTCCCATTAGCAGAGGATTGTAGGTAGTCTACTTTTTTTCTGATTTGATAATCAAACAATTTTGCGTTTGTTGTAATTAATCTTTCTTTGATTACTAATTCTGCTGAAATGTATTCGTAAGCTTATTGGTGATTCATATTTTGGAAATTGCATATATATACATTTATATGTGGCTATAGCTAGCTAGTTAGCTAGCTAGATACATTTATACATGGATTTAAAATTTTTTGCTTACCTTTTTAAATTAATTCTTAGAGGACATTACATGTTAAAATTGTAAATTTTGTTTTATAAAAACCTTTATTGTTAGAACAGTTTTAGATTTACAGAAAAATTGAGAAGATAATATTTTCCCTCACATTAACACTTTTTATTATGATATATTTATTACAATGAATCACTGTTGATACATTGTCATAAAATCCATACTTTATTCAGATTTCTTTAGTTGTTTACATACTATCCTTTTTCTGTTTCAGGATCCCAGGTAGGATCCATATTACCTTTAATTGTCACATCTCAGGTTCAACCTGGCTATGACAATTTCTCAGATTTTCCTTGTTTTTGATGACCCAGTCTGTTTTAAAGAGTAGGGATTAGTATTTTGTAGAATGCTCTTCTATTGGAATTTGTCTGATGTCTTTTTGTAGTTAAGAGTTATAGGTTTTTAAGAAAAAGACTTCATAGACAAAGTACCATTTTCATCATAACGTATCAAAGGTACATGCTATCAAAATAATTTATTACTGTTGGTGTTGACCTTGATCACCTGGCAAAGTGGTGTTTTCCAGTATTCTCCACTATAAAGTTCCTCTCTTTTCTTTTCCACTTTGTACAGCCCACAAATAAAGAATAAGTTGCTATGCTCCCTTTCCTTGAATGTGGAATATCCACATAAAATACTTGGAATTCTTTTGTATGGGAGATTAGATTCATGACCCACATTTATTTATTTAATAATTTTCATTTATTTATATTATTATGGGCACATGAATAATTATTTTATAGTTTGGATTATAGTCCAATATTACTTTATTTTATTGTTCATAGTTTTTGAGTTTTGGACATTGGGAGCTGTTTCAGTGAATCCTTGACATACCTCTACCAATACTGTTTTTCTATTTTTGTGTTTTCTGAGAATTTGCTTACATTTGGCACTTTTAGATGCTCCAAACTTCCATGTTTTTGTATATTTCCTGCATCAGCTCTAGAGGCAGGAGTTCTTCATGGAAACTTTTTCTTTTTAAATAATTGGAGAATGACATGAGAAATCAAGTTATGGATACTAGTTATGTTCATTTCTACTAGGATGTCACTGTTTCTAGGCCCTGCCAGCTAATGGAGCAAAGAAATGCATTTATACTAACCAGTGTATTACGCAAATGTATACATATTTCTGTGTGTAGCTGCATCTATATTAAGACAAACATGAATTCATACTGATATCTTCGAATCTAATTTATTAACATATGGATCATTCTAACCTTTTTCCTCTTAATTATCTGGTAATTCCCACTCCGAATAGCAAGAAACTTAGTTTCCACTATCTACCATCCAATTACGAAATTGTTCAATTTTAGTATATATGTGTAGTGGTTGTTTTATTAACTAAAATGCAGGACTTATGTGCAATTCTTTTGACTTTAGTCTTATAATTCCACTCATTTCCATAGTTACTTAAGTCAGCACCTTTTCCTCCAACCACTTCTATGAGGTTGTTTTATACATTTGAAATAGCAAAGTCTTTTGCCACCATCTGCTTTTTATCCTGGGATCCCTTGATGTCTTAAATGAGGTTTTTACAAAAGTTTGCACACATTAATCTTCACTTTTTATGCTGGTAAATTCTACAGGTTTTGACCAATACATAATATCATATATCCACCATTACAGTATCATACGGAATAGTTTTATTCCCCTAAAATACTCCTGTGTTTCACCTATTTAACCCACTCTCAAACTCCTAACAACCACGGATCTTTTTACTGTCTCCATTTTCATATCTGTAGAATGTCATGTAGTTGGAATCATGTAGTATGTAGTCTTTTCTGACTGTTTCTTTCATGTAACAATGTATTTTGAAGGTTCGTACATCTTATTATGGCTTAATATCTCATTTATTTTAAATCACTGAATAATATGTCATTATATGGATGCACTGCAGTTTATCAACTCACCTATTGAAGAACATTTTGGTTGCTTCTATATGATTTTTAATATAGCTTTACAGACACTGTATGTAGGTTTTTATGTGAACGTAAATTTTCAGTTAATTTGGGTAAATACCTAGGTGCATAATTTCAGGTTGGTATTATAAAAATGTTTAGCTTTGTAAGAAACTGCTAATCTGTCTTCTAAGGTAGGAGAACCATTTTGCATTTCCACCAGCAATGAATTAGAGAGTTCCTGTGGCTCTACATCCTTGCCAGCATATGGTGTTGTTACATTTTTTGGATCTTAACTATTCTAATAGATGTAAAGTGGTACCTCATTATTGCTTAAATTTCCAATCTCCTAGTTATAGGATAGTGTCGAACATATTTACATATGCTTAGTTTTTATATGCATATCTTCTTTGGTGGGGTGTCTGTTGAGCCTATTGGCCCATTTTAAATTGGGTTATTTTTCTTATTGGTGAGTTTTGTCTATTTAAACACAACTCCTTTATCATATATGTGTTTCACACGTATTTTCTCCCAGTTTGTGGTTTGCATTTTTATTCTTCATATAGCCTATTTTGCAGAGCAGAAAATTTTAATTTAATAAAGTCTAACTTTAATATTTTCTTTCACTGATCAGGTTTTTGGTTTGTATCTGAAAACCCATCACCAAACCCATGGTCACCTATATTTTCTATGTTTTCTTCTAGAACTTTTATAGTTTTATGTTTTATATTTAGGTCCATAATCCATTTGGGGTTCTTTTCTTTTGTGACAGATATAAGATTTGTGTCTAGTTTCCTTTTTTTTTTTTTTGTTTTTATCACTTAGTAATGTCTGATTGCCCCAGCACCATTTCTTGAAAACACTTTCTATCTTCATTGAATTGCCTTTGCCCATTGGTCAAAGATCAATTGACTGTATATGTGTGTGTCTATTTTTGGGATCTCTATTTTGTTTCATTAATCTATATAGTATTTTCTTTTTTTCCTTTTCATTTTATTTATTTATTTATTTATCTATTTATCTATTTATCTATTTATTTATTTATTTATTTATTTTTTACCAATACCGCCCTGTCCTGCTAACTGTAGTTTTGTAGTAAGTCATGAAGTCAGACAGTGTGAGTCCTCTAATTTTGTTCCATTTCTTCAGTATTATGTTAAGTAGTTTATGTCTTTACTTTTTTATCAGTTTGTCAATATCTATGAAATAACTTGTTAGGTTTTGATTGCAATTTTATTAAATCTGTAGATTAGTTGTGAGTGAACTCTCCTCTTATCAATACCACTTCTGTCATTTCATGAACAGTGAATGTAAAAATGATGCCTTTGTTTTCTGTCTTTGGCTCATGCAATAATGTATGAATAGTAATTTGTATTATAGTTTATACTGAGATAGTTTGATTTTGGGTATGTTAATATTTGAATCCAAGATTTTTTGGGGTATGTTAATATTTGAATCCAAGATTTTTTGAGGTTTATTTTTTTTTGTATGTAGAATAATGCAAGAATTAATCTTTTCATTTTTGCTTCATACTAAAATCTATAAGTTCCTCTTTATGAAGTACTAATACACTCATAGGTGTCTTTTTTCCCTTTCTAACATTGTACCAGTGTACTATGGTTTTATTTTGTTATACATTCTGATGTTTAGCCAAACTGATAGCCCATTGGTATTTTTATATCTAAAATAGTCTTGCCTGATTAGATGACGTCCAATTAGAATGTTAGAATCCAATGGTGTTACTTTTTACAGGAGTCAGAAAAATACCCTCTCTCTTCCAAGAATCCCTGTGTCCTACAACCAATCACAATTTTTATATCTATTTTAAGGTAATAATTTCTGGACTGGGTTGGAGATGTAGAAGAGAGAAAGAGAGAAGACTGAGTAGAAACATATGAATTACTTACAGTATATTATGATTACTGTTGCCAGATTAGAACATTAATGTTTGAAGTGATATTCATAGACAGAATTATATCACAGAAGTACTTCTGGAAAATATAATTTTTTCATATTCTGTGGGCTCAGAGAGTAAGCATTGAGATACCTTGCTTGGTGCATCAAAGTACCATCAAGTGAATGGTAGGTAGAAAAGTAGAATTGGACTGGTAGTTGTACTTATAAACCAATACTTGATTATAAGTTTAAGGAAACTAAAGAGCAATGCTAAACTATCCTGAAAACTTAATGAAAGAAGATAAAAGTTTAAATACTGTAGGTCTTCCTCAATACAATGGAAGGAATTGATACTTACATGAAATTCGCTAAGGAAAAAATATACTGAGATGAAAGTAAACAAAACAAAGCAGAATTACAGAAAAAGGGAAATAAAAGAGAATTTTCTTTAAGGATTGAAAGAAATAGAAAAAGAAAGTAATACAATTTGAATTTATATTTAAGAAGTTGTAAGTTAAAACTGATAAAGCCTAAGATTGATTCAGTGACAAGGATGACAAATTGGAAATACTCTTCCAGTATACAGAATAAAATAATAGTTATTTTATTTTTTGTAAATATAATTAAGAAACTATTATTAATTAATTTATTTTAATATATAGCTCTCATATGTACATAAATAAATAAATATTCATGTATTTTTGTGCTCTCTCCAGCATATCAAGGATTGAAATGCTGTAGGCAAATGTTGTCTATATGTGACTTTCTGCAATAAAAGCATTTTAAATCTATGTTGCTAAAACTGCACATGTGGTTATTAACCTCTTAAAATGTGGCTAGGGTAACTGAGGAACTAAATTTTTATTTTTATATAATTAAAATTAAAATTAAATTTAAATAGCTATACTAGTAGCTACATATTGTACAGCAAAAAATAAAAATTAATTAAAAGTGTTGTAATTTTATTGATTCAAACATCTTATTTTCTAAAGATCATCTATCTAGGCTTTCTCTAATTAATCTACCTCCTATTTTTTTTAAAATTTTTTAGGTATATTTTACATATAGCGAGGGCACAAATCTAATGTGTACAACTAAATAAATTTCTCTGTCAAAACCTTGTAATCACCACCTAGATCAACATTTAAAACACTTCCATCATTTCAGGTTTTTCTATGCCCCTGTTCATTTACTAGCCCTTTTGAAGTACAATCCTTCTTCTGACATCTATCATCATTTAGCTTGTTGTAAAGTAATATAAATAAAGCAGTGATTTGCATTTTGTATCTAATTTATCTTTCTCACTGTGATTGAGGTACAGACACTCTGTATACATTAGTAGCATGGTGTTTTTCAATTGCCGCGTAGTGTTGTATTTTACGAATAATTCACACTGTGTTTTTTACTTACTCTAGGAGTAAAGACATTTGGAATGCTTCCGAAAATAGGCTATTATAAATAAAGCTGTGATTACAATCTTCTGTATGTTTCTACATGTTCTTCTACATATATATATATATAATCTCCATTCACCAAAATTTAAATATTAGAAGAATTATAAGAGAGCATACCAATGTACATTCCTACCAACAATATAAGAGAAAACAAATTTTTAGATATTGACTAAACTGAGTCATAGAAAGCTAATGGTAGAGCTAGGATTTAGATATGGAAATGTGGAATTAGAAACCGTCCTCTTAACCGCCAAATTATTCCACAAACAACTAAACAAATAAGCAAACAGCAAACTGACACAAAAAGAAACAGAAAACCTAAGCTATTCTAATAGCAATAAAAAACTGAAGCAATATTAAAAAAATAAAACCCTCAAAATTATAGAATTAAATTTATTATTTTGTGGTTCTTTTACAAATACTTAAATGAATAGATATTCCATTATATGAAAGTTTTTCCTTATAATTAAAAAGAAAGAATGCTCTCTACTTTATATTAGCCCACTATGATTTTGAAACAAAATTCAAAAGTTTAGTGTTTA
This sequence comes from Rousettus aegyptiacus, assembly GCF_014176215.1. Classification (NCBI taxonomy): domain Eukaryota; kingdom Metazoa; phylum Chordata; class Mammalia; order Chiroptera; family Pteropodidae; genus Rousettus; species Rousettus aegyptiacus. The sequence goes on from NW_023416284.1 coordinate 49,350,059, forward strand.
AAGAACAATGAATCCCAATCGCACTCATGGGTATAGCTACAAAAATACTATCCAAAATATTGGAAACTGAAACACTCAATATATATAAAAAAGGATATCTCATGATCATGTTTTATTTATATCAGGAATGCAAAATTCTTTAAACATTAATCATTCAAGTAATTCATTGTTTTAATTAATTAAACATATAAAACCCTATACTTATTTATAATCATTTCTATCAAGGTAGCAAAGGCATTTCTAAAATCTAAAATCTAATAATTACTTTAAGACAGCTTTTTGAGTTAACAAATAGATCATTTACTTAACTTGACAATGATTACAAAAATCCGTAGTAAACTTCTTACTTCTCTGTCAAATATAGACATCATTTCCACTGAATTCAAGAAGAAAATAAGAATATTATCTATTTAACATTTTACTCAAGCTTCCAGCCAAAGCAGTGAGGCAAGATAAAGAGCATAATTAAAAGCATTGTAATTGAATTATAACACTAGTTTTTAATAATGTATACAAAATAGAAGGATTCAAAAATAAAAATTATAAATTAATTAGAGTTGAAGTTGCTAGAAACAAAAAACACATATACATATTTATGTATATAATATAAATTTTATTCCTATCAACTAGACACAAACAAAAATTAAAGAAAAGGAACTCTTTATAGTAGCATCAAAATATGATTTACATATGAATAATTTTCACAATTGTGCAAGACTTTCGTGGAGAAAATTATAGAAGTTCCAACTCAGTAGCAGCCAAGAGGCTCTAGAAGACTAACAAAAGGGTGGATCAGTAACAATATATACAGAGACTTGATAAAATATAATAATTAATATAATGTAATGGTTTGAGTTAGAAAGTTTTATTAAGATAAATAATAGTGCTAAAATGAATTGTGATATTAACCATGAAAAGGCAAGTTAGAACCTTAAATACAAATTACAGTAATGAAAGCCAATCTGAAAAGGCTACATTCTGCATGATTCCAACTTTATGACATTCTGGAAAAGCTATGGAGATAGAGATCAGTGGTTGCCAGAAATAGTAGGGGCAAAGATAAACAGGCAGGGCACAGAGGATTTTTTAAGGCAGTGAAAATACATCTGTATGATATTATAACGATGGATATATGCCATTATATGTTAGTCCAAACTCATAAAATGTACAATACCAAGAGTAAGTCCTAAGGTAAACAATGGAGTTTGGGCAAGTGTAGGTTCATTTTTGGTAATAAATGTACCACTCTAGTGAGTGATATTGATAATTAGGGGTTGCTGGGCCTGCATGGGGACAGAGGGTATAGGGGAAATCTCTGAACCTTCCTCTCAATTTTGCTTTAATCCTAAAACTGCTCTAAAAAGTAAAGTAAAAAAATTAAATATAAGAATGGTGAAATAAATGTTACCTTATAATATATAATAAATTACTCTTAAAACAAACAAAAGTTGTTCAAAAAAGTTAAGTCTATTTTTAAAAAGCTATAATAGTTTAGATAGTGTGGTAATGCTGTGGGATACCTAAATAAAATAGAACAAAAGTGATCCAGAAATATATGCAAATATATATGGATGCTTGAAATATAGCAGAGATGTATATTTGCAAGAAATGAAAGAAATGACTTACTTTACAACAAATGGTGCTGGCTGTTGGATACCAGTTCTCTGCAGGTCTATCATGTTTGTCCGCATGTCTTTTGAGCAAAGGCACCAACTGCCTTTGGTTTAGACTACCTTTACAAGGATTTTTATATAGCAAAAAGTTTTGAAAGAAATACAATCTCCACCACATTCCTACCTACCCCACCCCCTCCATGAAAGGCAGGGTTCTTTACTGTCCCATGTATTAGACATAATGTCTTTTGGGGCTAAATCTAAACAAACCTGCTGCCCACTATAACAAAAGTAGGTTCTTTAAGCTTAGAGTTCCTCTCCTATGATGCACTTCACTGCATGTGTGGCAGTCATCTGATCTTCTTCAAATTCTCTTTTGGGAAAGAGAACTTGGTAAACTTTTATGCATACCAATTCTCTGGTTACTGCTGTTACTGTGATTAGCAAACTATATTTTGTCTCTGACACAGATATCATATCTTTTGGCAGCCTTCATGAAACCATAGCACTCCAACTTGTTAGCTTGCAAGTAAGGAAAAATTTCAGATCATTATTCCTTCTTGGCACTGTCCTTATTGCATATACATAAGGAAATAAAAATATAAGAAAAAATCAAGGAAGTGGCTAGGGCGGTTATCTCTGGGAGAGGGAAACAAAAAGGATTTAATGAGGGAGAGCTACTCAGTAGTTTCTGGTGCATAGACAATATTCTACTTCTTCACCTGGGTAGTAGTTAAATGAATTTATAGTTTTCGTTCGAACTATGCATATGTGTTTATGCACTTTCCTCTACGTTCTCGTAACAAAAATTGTTAAAATAATAGATTAGGTACTCAGTGCATATAATATACATTTAAGTACTTAGTACTTTATTTATATTAAATAAAAGATACATTTTTAAAAGAAAGCAGCATGTACATATTTTATATTTATTACAAAACTTATTTGTATAAAATGTAAAACAATAACTCTAAAAAAATAAAACCAAATGTTAATAATATTTATCTCTGAGTGGTATGAATACAGGCTGTTTCTTTTGCCTGTATTTACTTTTGCATTTTTAAAAATAATTAATTCATAAGTGAGATGGAAAATTTCTCTTAGGTTAACAAAAACAAAACAAGAAAAACACCCAAAATTTATCTATCACATGTACTATTAAACTGTATGGACCACCTGTAAATATATGCTAATAATGAAACAATTACCAGTCTATGAAAGATTAAGGTACTAAGAATCATACACAATTCTTCGCACTAGAAGCATAAGGCAAAATTCAAGAACCACAAGAGAGAATTCAATCTAGAAGTCTGAATCAGAAAGTAACCCCCACCTCCTCCAAAAGGATAGGATTGGCTAGAGGGCTTTACCAGAGTCCCTATTTAAAACAAATTTTATGCCTTCTACAGAATATTCAAAGTGGTTGTTAAATTGCTCTTTCACTTGTTTTAGTATTAATAATGATGGATTAATAAAATAATGGTTTTAATATGTATGTAGCAAAATATCAATAAGTAACATTTATTATTTATTTGGAAGAAACTCTACACCAGCAATTCACATGCATCATCTCATTTAGTTCTCAGCACAACTCAGTGAAGACAAACTCCTAGTCCCATTATACTAATATGGAACATCTGAGATTGGAGGGTTTTGAGTAACTAGTCTTAGGTTATGCTGGTATGTAAGGAGTCATAGCAGAAACCCTGGCTGTCTAGAGCTAGAATTTTTCCAAATATAAAATTAAATATGAAAAGAATCAGATACACACACACACACACACATATATATATGTATATATTTTTTTAAATTCATTTAAAGAAAAATATTCAGAATCTTTGAAGTCATACCTTTCTGTGCCTGATCGATTCTTAACTGCTAGGGCATTGCCTCACTTTTTCTTTTGTTTGTTACTTTAGGATGACTGAATAAAAATTGAAATTCCCCTTGGGAAACATTACATAAAAATATATTGTAATAAAAATATTTCCCAACTTTTGACTATTGATATATTATACTTTCTAAAGTCAGATAGTCACAGTTTAGAATCCTGTTTCTGTCTTAAAAATCTTGGTCAAGTTATAACAGCTCACTGATACTCAACTTCCTCATTTGTAAAATTTTCATAATAAAATTTATAAGGTTATAATACTAAATAAAATAGAATGATTTGCATGAAAATGTGTACTTTCATAAATAATTAGCGATATAATTTTTTTCTGTTTGGTAGAGAGAAGTGACAGTGTAACTAGAAAGAGAAAAATCCTTAGCTCATTGGGACTCTTTCATACCTCCACATATTTTCTACCCACAACACTCTAATAAATTCACTTCTATTCAGAAACTATGCAAGATTATTGTTTGTGAGGCTGGATTATTTTATGCGAAAATCATACAGTGAAACAATTATTTGTTAGTTACCATACTCCAATGTGTATATTTTTTCCCCACCACCAAATAATCCCGACACCAGCTGGATATCCTACAATTCGACTCAATTCTGACACTATCTACATGACACACTATCACCTGTTCCATAGGTTAGAGGCTTAGTCCCATAAAACTGCCTGCACACTCTCTTCAGATGCCATCCTCAAGACCGTTGCTTCTGACCTGTGGTTCTGACCATCCTGTTATAGAGCGGAGGTCCCATGGTCCACTCCTCAGGTTGGATTAATTTGCTAGAATGAGTCATAGAATTCAGAGAAACATTTTACTTATTAGATTACTGGTTTATTTTAAAAGCATTTAACTCAGGGATAGCCAGATGGAAGAGATGTATAGGGAAAGGAATATTGGGAAAAATGGAGTCCTATACTCTCTTGGTATGTCACTTTCTCCAAATTTTCCTGTGCTCACCAACCCAGAATATCTCTGAATCCAGTCCTTTTGGCTTTTTATGGAGGCTGCATAACAGAGGCATGGTTGAATTAATCATTAGCCATTGGTAATTGATTCAAAGTCCAGGCTAAATTCCTCCCCAAAGGTCAGGGGATTAGGAGTAAAATCTCAACCCTCTAATAACATTGTTGGTTCCCTTGGCAACCAACCCCTATCCTAAAGTGTATCCAAATTTACCTCATTAACATATACTCAAGTGTTGTTGAAAGGGCCTTGTTGTGAATAACAATATACCTTTATAGCTCTTATCACTTGGAAAATTCCAAAAGTTTTAGGAGCTCTGGACCAGAAATGGGGACAAAGACCAAATATATACTTCTTAGTGTAAATCACATCAAGTATACATATGTAGGTTGTGTGTATATATGTGCATGCAACTTATGTAAACATATAATAATAACTGATCATTATAAAGGAAAATGTTAGCTCAAATTATTAAGTTTAGTTGGCTGAAAGCATGTTCCAAAAAAATTTCTGCAATATGACATAACAACAGCATAATATCTGTCAAGGCAGTGAATCCGGAGAATAGAGAGGGACCCCAAAACTAATGAGGTAATAACAGGATCCTATTGGTGGTTGTAGGTTTATAAACCTGGGATAGAGAATATATGCTCTCAGCTATCACATTATATATCAAATGAGAGTTAAGACCTTGGATAATTAACTCCCAAGTGGAGCAGCTTTGGGGACAGTAATCACCTCTGAATTCCCCAAAGTCTTCACTTATTTGGTTTAGTATCTACCTATGAGGCCCATCAGATTGCTCAGGTGTATGTAATAATATGCAGAGTACTATACATTTTGTCGAAGAAACTGAATTAAATATTATATATTTTCTATTTCCTGAGCCATCTTCCATCTTTCCTTTTAGCTATTGCCATGTGAATTATGGTGGTGTTTATGGGACATGTGAGTGCTGTAAGGTATGGGGAGCAGAGGTGTTAGTGGAGACATGAAGACATTTTTGAAGTCTTTAACTTTTGTTTTTAGAATGACTGTAATTAATATTGGAGCAACTCTATCTTTAAAAATAAAGTGAATCAGATTCTTAATTTGTTTTTGAATTTCAAATTCAACAAAATAATATATGCAGTAATAATTATTGTAAATTTATATTAACTATATTATTAATATAATGTTAATAAATAATTCAAAACTTAACTAGTGATTTTAAAACACTTCTTTCAGTAATAGCTCACAAACCTTAAACATACTGAGTTATACTTACTAAATTGCTTAATAAACTGCTGCCAAAACCATAGGATATGGTAATCTCTGGTATGGTGTATTGCAGAGAAAACACCATAGGATATAGGCTTATAAATACTGATGTGAAGCATAAAACACTGATGAGCAAATGACTAAATGACTTATATTTAAACCATTTGGAAGACTGTTATGAGATTTTTTTTTTTTACTGGAAATAAAGGATTGAGTGAAAAAAATGGAGGAAACAAAAGTTACATCATATGACATCTCACAATATAAGTATTACTGACTTTGTTTATGCACCATCACTCAAATGGTGAATAGAAACCTGCAGCCCTTGGCTATATTTTACTTTATTTAAAATTTAAAACACCTGAAGTAAATATATTTTGAATAAAAAATGATGTGGTGTTAGCGTGAGAGATTGTAAAGTAGAAAATAAGGCAGCAGAGATTATGATGGAGTAAGAAAAATCCAGCAAAGAAAGAAAAATCATTGCACAGAAGACAGTACATTTCCGATAAATTGATAGTTCAACTTACAGAATTAGGAAATTGACTGTAGGTATGGTAATTGATACGTAGTTTGTAGGAAATAGTGGAACAAAATAAACTAGCATGTAGCAGTTTGTTTTCAGGAGCAGTTTTTTAATTACAGGTTTTCCAACCAGGGTTATATTTTATAGTAAGTGATAAGAAGGGTACAGAGAGTCAAAAAAATGAAAGGGAAAGTGTTTATAATTAATGGGGGGAAACTATCCAGATTGCAATTATCTCAGAAACACTTTTCTTGCTCAATGTTAGAAAATTACATAAAACCTAGAAAAAAATCAATATTGTCCACTGTCAAGACTGTGAAGAGCAGACACTTAATTTTACTTGCTGTCTTATAAGGTATATTACCATGACTTCATGAATACTAGAAGGAAACATGAGACTCCCGGGTCAGAGACAATGAGAATTTCCTGTTCACAGCATTAGTAGTAGCCAGAGTTCAAGTATTTTCTTGCAACTATTCTCTAAGCCCCAGTTCCCCAGAAAACAAGAGGGCGAAGTTATATCTGCATGCAGTGTGTTTGCATCACTGCCAAAGAATCCTAAACTAAGGGGAATCCAATCTTTACAATGAGCTTTCAGCAAACTTGCTAACAGTTTTCCCCAAAGGTAGACATTACTTTATAGACGGTAAATAATTCCTTTTTCTAAGGAGAAAGACACCGTTTCTATATTTCAAGACTGTTCACTCTACAAATATTCTCGAAAAAATACTTTTACTAAAGTATCAAGAGGATACACACGATCATGGGAGAGTCATTTCTTCCACACTGTTTTTTGGGTGACAGATGTGTGCAACAGGAAAAAACCATCTGGATATCCATGTGCCCTAATTTTTGGCCAATTATAAAATACAAGATGGAAAATAATTAGAAAATAATGGGAATTTGGATTGAAACATAGAAAAAGAGAATTTCAATGAATAATATATAACCAGGAAAAGAAAATAGATGAAGAACAATTAAGTCCCCACTGTTTGCCAGTTCCTACTAAGGAAATTGTAGGAGTTAATATAGAAAGACAATGTAGTATGACAGTGTACTTGTTATAATTTGTTCTATGTTTATATTAAAATTAAATGTTTAATCAATTGCACCTTTATATTCATAGAATGGATTCAATATTCTTAATTTTTTTTTCTATATTTTAATTATTTAACAATGATTCATTGAGTTGCTGATGATGTTAGCCCATGTTCTAGGTGCTGGGTGTATGTACAGTGGTGAATAAGAGAAAGCTGTTGCAATTTTTAAGTTTACATTTTAGTGGAGAAGACAGATAAGAACCAGATAACTAGATATAGAATATAATTTCAAGTAATTAAAGCACCATGAAGAAAAATACAGCAAGATAATGGAAAAGGTAATGAATAACTGATATTTTAATTAGGGTATTCATGAAAAGCCCCTATGAAAAGCTGCCTTTTGGGGCAGTAATTTGAAGAAAATGTATTTTTAAAGTACTCAACTATTGAATTGATTTAGGTAATTCAAGGGAGAAATACTGATAAAGGTGGGCCATATAATCACATCTACAACATTGTGTTAGTGGGTCATCTCTTTTAGAAACAATGACAAGAACCTAGAGTAATCATTGTGAAAATTAGTAGTCAAGATAGGGGATTGTGGTTTTAACTGGAAATAATCGTAATTTTTCCAGGTAGTTTGGCATTTGCAATCGATTAGTCTTTAGTTGCCTGGTTTTGTTTTGTTCTAAGCCACAGCTCCCACTCATGCATCTTCTAAGCTGCCTTGTCATTGTACATAAAGTCAGCTCCTTATAGCTCTTACTTTTGTGTATGGTCAGAAATAAATGTCTCCTTATCTATAATGTAGTCTTTGTGCTCTGGGAAATTCTGCTTCCTAACTTCCATATAATCTTCAGGAAACTTCTTAGCTCTTAGTAGATGATCCAAAATACTAAAAATGGTGCGCAGACATATATCTCTTGATATGTATTTAACCCAGTGGCCTTTGAGAAGGAATTTGAATTCACTTTCCATTAAGTCACCCAAATAGTTGAGATAACAGAGAAAGATATCAGGGGTCTTCAAAGAACACTGTGGCGATTTTGACAGAGTAGGACAGATTGATTAAAAGGGCCTAAATATTAGAGGACCAAACAGATATGGAGCTAGTCTGACCCAACCACTATAGAGAAGTATGATTTATTTTTTAAATAACACTAATTACTCCCTAATATGATTATAGATTTGTTTGTTTATTGTTTATTTTGTTTATTATTACATTTCCAGAATCTAGCAAAACTTGGCACAAAGTAGACATTCTATGAATATATGCTGAATAAATGATTAAATTGTTAAACTTTTGATATTCAAACATTGAATCAGTTCTTAAACATATTCTAATTTGTTCTCTAACTTTTTAATGATGATACAAAAATTAAAATTACAAAGCTGTAAAAAGTAAAGCTAGCCTAACTTGTAACTTTTTTTTTTGCCCAGATGCGTTGTAGTTGCTAAAAGAAAGGAAAGAGGGAAGGAAGGAAGGAAGGAAGGAAGGAAGGAAGGAAGGAAGGAAGGAAGGAAGGAAGGAAATATAATATAAAATAAAAAGAAAAGTTTAACAATAGGGGCACAAGCAAAAAAAAAAAAACTAAAAAATATAAGCAAAATCAAAATGGAATAACTCCTAGCACAATTTTGAAACTAGAAAACTGTCACAATATGCCATTATGAAGTAATAGTAGGGAAAAAAGTATAAGTATTTAAACTGCGATTTTTTTTTTAATCGAATACAGGTTGGTAGAATCACCTAATTATTTTTTTAATCTATTACTCACCTGGGTTCCTGTCAAATTCTGAAAAGTCAGGCACAATTACTTTAATAGATTAGATATAAAGGAAGCTGGTTATAATATTTACTTTGGAACTAAATAAAGTTGGTTTTGAATGCCAACTCAGACACTTTCTGGCTGATGATCTTGTACAAAAAACTCTCTAAGCCTCATATTTCATAGTATTAATATAAGGATAGCAATAGCTAAAGAGTATTGCTATGAATACTAAATGTGATAAATCATAATGCTTAGCCAATTACTACCTAGTTAGTGATCAATAACTAGCACTTATTATTGTTATAGGGAAAGTTTTAGACAGATATAGAATGAAAATATATCTAGAATGAATAAAGTGATTCCTCATTGGTGTTAATAGCACGAAGACCCTTGGGGCCTATGGTAACAGGATATTAGGGAACATTAACATATGGGAACCTCTGTCACCACTGCCTAGCCTTATTAGCTTGATTGTGTGTTAGCATCATATCCTGAGTTAAATCTAAGGGTTGTCAAACATAAGTGCAAGGGAAAGGAAATAACGCACCGTGTATTTACTATGTATCATTATCGGACACCAACAAGCTACATGACAAGTACTATCTCATTTAATTAATTTCTCAAATTGACCCATTTGTCCTATTTTACAGAGGAAAAATATGTAACTCACAGTGATAAACTAACTTGCCTAAGGTCATTCACATAGTTAATGAAGCAGTTGAAATTTGAATCTAGAGCCATCTAGCTCAAAAATGCATTCTCTTTGCACTTTGACATGCTAACTTTTTCTATCTTTTGGATTAACTGGATCTTCCTCTAATTCTGAAACATCTGTCTCAAGGATGAGAAATCAAGTGAAATTGATTGTTTCATACCCAGAAAGCAGAAAAAAACATATGGTGAAATGCAGATGTGGTCCAAATTCCCAAAGTATGATTTTTACCTAAGTAAATTTGTTTATTTTTAATTTGTTATTTTAAGATCATGTATTTCTTTTCATAATGTAGCCTTATCTTACTTCCTCTATAGTGGAACACTAGAAAATCATTTTATTCTGAAAGGCTAAGGGGGCTGCCTAAAAACATTACCTAACTGGCTGAAAGTAATGAAACACCCCAAAGCTAGGGATTTTTCCTTGTAGGGTTTAAAAAATGATTTATGGACTCAAAACAATGGCCTCTTACAATCACCCTTTTTAAATGATTTGCATTTTATGATTGTGCATAACTGAAACAATCTGCGGCAACTCAGCTTAAAGATATGACAAATTTGTTAAGTATATATTGGGGTATCTTACAGAATTCAAGCACAAGAATGAAGCCAGACCTCAACCAGAGAGACTCAATTAGAATTCGGAAAATACTCAGATATCCGCTCTTGTTTATCTCTGCTTCTAGACTTTCTCTATTTATCTTCTCATTTTGCAAAATATAGCTGTATAAAGTACATAAGTATATGTATTACATTTTACAACATATAAATTTCTAGCCACTTGCTCACTGTCTATGAATCCTAATCCCAAATTACTGGGAAAGAGAATCTGAATAGTTCAATTTAAATGAAGAATTTAGTCATAACAAGATCAACTGTAGCCTTTGAGCTGGGGTCATGTACAAACAAAGCAGGCAGGGCTCTTTCTTATAGGAGGGGGAATGGTACCTTGGAAAAGGAAATGGCTTCTATAGAAATCAGCTGTCTAACTTCTCTACAACATATGTGTTTATCGAATAGTTTACATATAATTTCAGACAACTCACTAACCAATTATAGACTCAGGTTACAAAATTATTATTTAAAAAAAAAGAAAACAAACAAACAAACAAAAAAAACCTGTTCTAGATACCAAAATCTGCTTGTAGCCCTTGTCATTTTTTTTTCTCTTTCTGTGTGTGCATGCTTGCGCATGTTAATGGTACAGAAATTGTTCTGCCTTACTTTTCAAAAGTGGAGTATGTTGCTTTAAACAGCAGCTGGATCATTTTCTGTTTGTAAACAGAGTCAGTTTACAGAAGTACGGAGAATTCAAACTGGCCAAGGGAAAAAAGAGCAAGGGGAAAATATCTTGTGTGCAGTCACTTGAGCATTCCTGACAGATGGGGGTTCAGCAAACAATAATGTTTTAATAATATTTGCACCCCGTGCAATTCCACGCTGGTTCTGTCTTGCCTTTTCCTTTGCTGAGGTCAGTACATATCTGCCATTGCAAAGTAAAGTCAGAGGTGCCAGCTGTAGTGAAAGTGAGACTGGTATATGCCTCTCGATTAAGAACCAAGCAGTGACATTTACCCTTTTATGTATGTTTGCTGATAGGCATTTATGATAATGACTTGCAAGTTTTGCTGACCCTGGTTGACTCAATCTGTTCGTTTCTGATTTATCCATTTCCATTAGAATGCTTGTTTATGAATGCAAATGTTTTTTTGTTAAAGAGAACACGAATATGCTTTTTTTAGGAAAAATAAAGTTCCAGCAAATGTTAGATACTTTTTAAGTTTATAAGCTTTTATTTTCCTATGTATTGATTCTGTGAGCCTTAAAATCTAGATACTGAGTCATCAAAAAGTAAACATGATTTATATTAAAAAACAAGTCATGCTTTTTAATAGTGTGGCTATCATTATAGCAAAATTAATTTTATTGGGGGGAGGAGGTAAAGTCTCTTCATGTATTCAAGTGACTAATTTTACTTATACATAGATTCAAATTCATAAGCTAGCTTATAGCTTTTCTAAACAAAAACTAGATTTCATATTTCTTTCTCTTAGCTCTAAAGATATATGCACATAAATATATTCAGCAAAAGGTTGTAATGAGGATTTTTAGAATTTATAGTAGGAATTCATAACAATATAATAGTTAAGGCTTAAGTTTTCACTCTTAGCTCTACTTCTTCCTATAAAATGCTTAAATTTCTTTGTATCAGTTTTTCTAGCTGTAAAACAGAAAATAAAGTTTTGTGAGAACTTAGTATTTAGCACATAGCTGATGAAAATTAAAGACCATATACATTTTATATTATTAATAGCATTAATAATATTTGCAGTGATAATGTAACAAAGATGACAGTAACTAATAATTAGTCATAAGTTAATAAGACTACCAGTAATAAACTAAACAAGAAAGAAATAATGCATTTTAGAAATAGGGTGACATTATTTCAGTAAATATATTCATTTCTATATACATCTCTTTGCCTACCTCCCATCCCCAAATCAAACTGATTATTTTACTGATACACTGTATTTGACTAGAATTTCAACTAAGAACATTTGTCATTTGTTAATAGTAATGCTCATAGGTTGAAGTAAACAAGCAAAAACAAAACAAAACAAAACCGGAAAATCACCTTTAGAATACAGTACATTTATCCTAAGACTTTTAATGAAATTAACACAGAGTGAGAATAGCAAGAAATAAATTTGATCTTATACAAGTCTAGATATTTCTGTGAAAAATATTTTAACCTACACATAAAAAGTGCTATATTAAAATGGACTTTTACACATGGAAGAAATTTAAGAGTCACTTAAAATATTTTGCTTTGTAAAACGGTTAAAAGAAAAAAGTAAATAGAAAAGACAATGCCATATTCTAGAGAAAAGATGAAAATGAACTTTATTTATTTTTTCATGAAAGGGACATAGGGAACAATATGAACTAAAAATAACTAAGACTTTAACAAAAAGGAGATAAGTGATTCACTTGATAAAGATTTAAAAATAATGGCTATAAAGATGATCACTAAGGTCAGGAAAACAGTACATGAACAAAGTGATAATTTTGACAAAGATATAGAAAACATTAGAAAATAAACAGAAATCATATAGCTGAAGAATACAATAACTGAATTGAAAAAAATCAATTATTTTTTTGAAGACTAGATAATAGGAAAGGAAAAATAAACAATTTCTAAGACAGGGCAGTGACATTCATCCAATCAGAAGAGCAAAAAGAAAAGAATGGAAAATTGTGATGATAGTTTAAGGGCAGATATTAACGAAGCTGAAGGGAGAAATAGAGAGCAATAAATAATAGTAGGGAAGTTCAATACTCCACTTTCAACAATGGATAAATCATCAAGAAAGAAAATCAATAAAGAAACATTGGACTTAAATTTCATGTTACATCAAATGGACATACCAGATACTTGCAGAACACTCCATCCAACAGCAGCAGAATACACATTCTTCTCAAGCTCACATGAAACAGCCTCTGATATAGAACATCTATTGGGCCACAAAAAAGTCTTAAGAATATTAAAATCATATCAAGCATCTTTTCCAATCATAGCAGTGTGAAGCTAGAAATTAATTACAAGAAGAAAACTGGAAATTTCACAAATATATAGGGACTAAACAACGTGCTACTGGATAACTGCTGGATCAAAGAAGAAAACAAAAGAGAAATCAAAGAAAAAAGTTTAATAAAAATAAAATATAAATACAATGTATCAGAATTTATGAGATCCATAAAAATCAGTTATAGAAGAAATTTTATAGTAATAAATGTTTACATTAAGAAAAAGATCTTAAATAAACAACCTAACTTGATCCCTTAAGGACCTGGGGGGAAAAAAAGTCCAAATTTATTGGAAGGAAGGAAACAGCAAAGATCAGAATAGATATAAATGACATAGAGACTAAAAAAAAAAAAAAAATAGAAAATATCGATAAAACTAAGAGCTGCTGTTTTTAAAAGGTAAACAAAAATGACATTTACATAAACTCATGGAAAAAAAAGAGAAGACTCAAAATCAGAAATGAAAGAGACATTACAACTGATACCACAGAAATACAATAAACTATAAGAGACTACAGTTAACCCTTGAACAACATAGGTGTGAACGGTGTGGCTCCACTTATACACAGATTTTTTAAAATTAATTAACTACATTATTTTTGATCCACAGTTGGGAATCCACAGATGCAGACAGACAACTATGTGCATTTATCTACTCCATTTTGTATAGAGGACTTCAGCATCCACAGATTTGGGTATCTGTGGGGGGGGTCCTGGAATCAGTGCCCTGTGAATACTAAATGACAACTTAAGTTTTTGAAGAATCAGATGTTATATATGAATTTTTGACTGTGTGGAGAGTCAGCACTCTTAATCCCAATGTTGTTCAAATGTTGACTGTACTATGAGCAATTAGACACCAACAAACTGGACAATCTACAGATTTAATATAATCTGTCAAAATTATGATATAATTTTTCAAAAAAAAAAATCTTGAAATTTGTATGGAACCATAAAAGGCCTTGAGCAGCCAAAGCAATTTTGAGAAAGAACAAAGCAGGAGTAATTACACTTCCTGATTTCAAACTATATTACAAAACTATAGTTATCAAAATAGCATGAAACAGAATAGAAAGCCCAGGAAAACACCTACACATATATGATCAATTAATTTATAACAGACAAAGGAGCCAAGAATATATATGGGAAAAGGATACTCTCTTCAATATACGGTGTTGGGAAAATAGGAGAGCCACATGCCAAAGAATGAAACTGAACCTCCTATCTTACACAATACAGAAAATTCAATTCAAATGGACTGAAGCCTTGAGTGTAAGAGTTATAAGAAAGCTCCTAGAAGGAAACATAGGGGGTCTGGTCTTTGACATCAGTCTTGACAATGACTTTTTTTTTTTTTTTGGATTTGACACCAAAAGCAAAGATGGTAAAAGCAGCAATACACAAGAGTCTACAGTAGACTAAAATAGATTTTAGAGATATTCTCCTTCTGTGGTTATAAAAACTGTGAAAACCTGGAACTCAAAGCTGGTTTGTCCACGGTGGAAGATCTTTGGAGGAGGTGCTTAATGCAGAGGGCACAGAGCAGAGTGAAGCATGGATCTTGAGGACATTGCTTTAATTTCCCTTTAGCCAACTTTATCCTTTTGATGTCTAAGTTAAGAAGACAGTTAATTCTCTCTTTTTAGTTTAAAGTGGATTGAATTGGGCTTTTGTTACTTGCAAACCAAGAATGCTAACTAATATACCTGTTTACCAACTATGTCCTCCTAGGGTTGAATTATGAAGAAGCCTTTCTATGTTTTCTTTCCTCCAGTCTTTTTTATCTAATTTGCTCTGCAGTCATGTAGGACTATGACATTAACTATTTCCCCTTGATTTTCTTTCTTTTCTTTGAAAATGGATATGATTGAAGAGAAAAAATAGAAACATTACTTAGGGAATCAATCAAAAATTATTCATCATAAAATTTTATATAGTCACAACATCAACTTTATTGACTGAGTGGGTACAATGTGCAGGGCATGCTTTTAGATCCTTTACACTCACCACTACTTCATTTAAGCCTCACAGTATACTCTGCAAGTTTTGAATTAATGCAACAGTTACTGGAATTTTCAGAGGAAGAATTGAAACTCTCAAAGATTAAATAACATTGGTAAGTTTACTTGAGTGATAATCCATAAGATCAAGATTCAAACTTGGTCAGTTTGATTCCAAAGGGAATATTATTCTGATTATACTCTGCTACCAAGAAAAAGTCATAATATCCTCAAAATTGAGGCATTTAATGAAGAATATTTAACACTGCACAGATATTAAAAGTATAGCTTTTTAAAACACTGAATGTCCTTACAGACAATATTGTAAGATTTAGCCATGATGGCAAAAAGGGCAGTTTTCCCCTACTTCTTACACTGAGAATTAAGTAGAGACATGGCTGTGAATATATTGTAAAGGATTTCTCATTAAAACAGTTTGTCATACCTACAATTGCATAGCGGTTGCAGGTGAACCATATACCATAGTGGAACTAACTCAATGCAGAACATGACAACTTAAAATCGCTGAATAGAATTTTGCCTGTGCTAGGATTTTTCCTACAAGCAATCTTGAATTCAACAAAACTAAAATATCTCCATTCTATATTTGTGTTATACTGAGTATGATAAATACAAATAATAATTAAAATAGGTGTTTATATTCCAGCAGTGACTCCCGTAAAGAAGGCATATCAATCACACATAATTAAGCTGTCAGTTCCTAATTTAGAAAGAACTATTCCACCCTAAACCAGCAAATGTAAATATCAAAATAAAGTTTTGAAAAACAACACAATGTAAATGCCATCTATTTTTGTTGTCATTCTGGAATAAGGGTTACTGTTCTCTTTATATTTATTTTCTATTTGTAACAAGTAGATATTTTATTAGCTACAAGAGCTAACATGTTTCAAGCAAACTATTTTACACTGAATCTGGGCTGGAATTGTGTACTTAACTGAAAGGTTTATGACTTCTTCCCTGGTTCAAATATAAAATTGGTCCTCGAAGAAAAATTTATAGTTAATCTTAGGAGTGTCCTTGAGCTGTCTTTTAGTTCACAAGAGTGAACCAAGCAAGTGAAAGTCACATGTACATGCATAAAATTTGGTATGGTATTTTTTGGACTACTCAGATTTATGAGAGAACTTTCAATGGCCTAAACATACTCAGTTTAGAGCTCTGAGAATAAGCATTTACTCCACGTAATGTCAGCAATTAGCACTATTTCTGTCACCCCCCAAAAAACCAACAACTATAGCAAGAAGCTATATTAAAGATTCTCTTAAGAATATTTGATATAAAGTTTGAGAATGTTGAAATGTTTTTTTTCAAAAATCACTTTTAGTTTTTTGGTTTTTTTTTTTTTTAATTTTGGGGGTGAATTACTGATAAAAGAAGATAGGCAAGCCAAATGTTCACTTTTCTACGTGTAAGGAATAAAATAATCTCAGCTAGAAAGAGAGAAGATAGGAGATAGGTAGATATCACTAAAATATAAAGATTTCACTATAAAATAAACATGTATTCATGGCCACTTTAAAAATGGCAGTATAAATTAATAAATCTTTGAATCATATTTGGCTGGTTGGAAAAAATAAAAGGATTAAAGGCAAATGTCAGGCAATTTACAGAAGGCTCAAGTGTGGCCATTTGTTAAGAGCAAAGCCTCTAAAACCCTGAATGACCTTGAAGAAGTAAAGTTTACATAGGACTAAAAGGACAAAAATGGCAAACTTTGTGAGAGAATTGGAAAATCATGATATCCTATTCCTTCTCACAACTGCCTTTCCCCTGTAAAGAGAAGGCAATGGCTTGGACATCCTATAATAAGGGTGATATGATGAAGAGTAGGCCAAATTGAATCATTTACATGACTTTTTAATATTGGAGAGATGGAGGCTGACTATGTCTGGGTGCTGCACACAATTCTCTTCAGAATCAATGGCACCAAGTAGAGATAAATCCTGAGCTTATCATCTATATGCTATAAAAATAAACTGACACTGCAGGGGGACATGAAAGGAGAGGTGCTGGGTATCCAGTCCTTTCCAATTGGTTTCACTGTATGATTTTAATTTTTTCCTCTGGATTGTTAAGCCTTGGCCACCAAGACAATGACTTTCCCAGTTCTTATAAGTTTCAACTAGCTAACCATTAATAGAGTGGGAAAAGGAAACAAGCAATCAACAACAACAGAAATATGATCTTTTTCCTTTAGGACATCTAGTTTAATGTAGGCATGTGTTAGAGAGAAAAGTATCACATAGTTGTTGTATGATACTCTCTGAGGCAAACATTTTATGACAAAAATTCAACTAGTAGGCATATAAAAAATAGTGATGAAAGAAATTTTTGTATGACATAAAGATGTGACTTCATAAATCTTGGAGAAGTATAAGTATCTTTGAACAGTAATCAAGGAAGCAATGCACTCTTAAAATGTGCATAAGGTCTTATACTCAAATTTTTAAATCTGAGTTGATAATTTTTAGAATGAAGCTGTCTGAGCCTGGAAAATTGTTATAGTTATATCTTCATGAATATAAATACACATTTTTATATTTTATTCAGGATACACTTGCTGAGCACCAACTGCATATAAGGAATCATGAAATATGCCTTAACTTTGATATCAGAAAAATTTTGGTAGCACTGAAGGAGAAATAATATGTATACTCAAGTCATTACAGAAAAAGTCATTGCCTCTTAAGTGCCATCAGATATTAAAGTGCTATAAGTTTAGTTCTGAGATCCTTAAAGAACAATGTATATTGGCACTCAAGAAGTCATGGATAAAGCTCAAGAATGTTTTTTTTTTTTTACAAAAATATATTTTTTCTTGTTGGCTTTAAAATATAGACATTCTTCTGAATTCATAACTAGGCCTCATTTTCTTCTCACTGTAAAAGTAGTATTATACATTCAAAAGGTTTGAGTTGTGAGGAAGGACATAGAAATGTGTGAAGAGGTAGTATAAAAATAATAATGAATAATGAGGCCTATGGCAAACTCAAGAGATCAAATTCAAGTGATCGTATTCAGGTATATAAAAGATCTTTGTTCAAACAAAACGGTCCCATTGACCACATTTGGCATAGAGCTATGTATTCCCTTTAGACATATTTCCTTCCCATTATTTTGATTGACATCTATATTTTATAATTCTAATATAATGCTAATTACTGAAGGCACAGTTATCAGTACCTTCTGCATAGGTTCCATACAAAACATTAAACACAAAAAAGGTCAATACTGTTATTATCCCTGTACTTCTAAAGCTTGAGACATAGCGATGACACAAAATAAATAACTAAAAGTAAATAAATTCAAATACATGCTATGAAAAGAATGAATATAATAAAATTATAGAACATAATAAGACAGAACTTAATTAGGAAATGTGGTCAGCAAAAGCTTAGACTGAGATAAAATATATAAAAATTTGCCATGTAAATGCCTTAGGCTTGAGGTTGAGAAATAATATTCTAGTCATAGGCATTCCCATGGAATAAGTCTGTGAGAAGTGAAAGAATTTGGCTCTTCTGAGAATTAAGTGAAAGTGTGAGTTAAAACAATATTGTAGTGAATAAAAGAGAGAGTGGAATGAAAATAACTTGGAGTATTAGGAGCCATAGTTTGGTTCTCTTGAGTTAAAACACGGTCTTATTTTCAGATATTAACAATATGAGATAAAACAAATAAAAACTTCATTCTTAACACCCAGTTGATTCATCTTTCCACCTCATTCTCAGGAGAAGTTAGGCTGTTTGAGGCTATTTGAAGTTCTACAGTAAAAGCAGAATGTGGAGGCAGAAGTCTAAGATGGCCCTTCAAGATTCTCAGCTCCTATTTGTTCACTAAAACATTAATGTTGATCCTGCTATGAAGGGATTTTGTAGATATAATTTAAATCTCAACTCAATAAACTTTAAGATAGGGAGATTATTTGTGTGAGTCTGACCTAATCACACGTACCTCTTAAAAACAGTTTTCTTTGGCTGGTCACATAAGAGAAAATCAGAGGTTTGAAGCATGAAGGGCATTCGGCATGTCATTGATAGCTTGAAGATGGAAGGGGACATAAGAAAAGGACTTCAGAGTGACCTCTAGTGGTTAGAATCAACCCCTACTAAGCCAGCAAGGGAATAGGGACATCAGTCTGACAAACACAAAGTAATGAATTCTTGCAACAAGAATGAGCTAAGCAAGGGAATAGATTTTCCCAGAGCCTCCAGATGACAACTCAGTCCTGCTGACACCCTTAGTTTAGGCATGGATCCCTTAATTAAATAACGAATCTATCT
This sequence comes from Rousettus aegyptiacus, assembly GCF_014176215.1. NCBI lineage: Eukaryota > Metazoa > Chordata > Mammalia > Chiroptera > Pteropodidae > Rousettus > Rousettus aegyptiacus. The sequence goes on from NW_023416284.1 coordinate 49,369,741, forward strand.
CATGTCAGAACTCTGACCCACAATACCTTAAATTAATAAATAAGTGTCTCTTTAAGCTGTTAAATTTATGGTAATATGTTATTTGGGAATAGAAAACAGGAAGCATGGTCTTGCTTCACCTTGGTCTTTCTATCCTTGTCCTCCTCTAAGTAAACTACTTCTGGATCTTCTAGGTATTAGGCTGGGGATAAAAGTGGATAGGAGATTTGAGAGGAAAGATGAAGTGTTTTGAAAATGGCTCAAATCTAACTACCTTCCTAAACTCATGGGAAAACAATCATTCTTTTTCTGCCAAATGATGATATTACAGTTTGAAAGATAAAATATTCTGCCTTCTGACTTCTCCAGATGAGAAGCAGGCATTATTTTCTGTGGTCATGCTACAAACTGTAGAGGACACATGCCAGCTTGTTGCTGGAATTTTCTGACTATTCTATATTCCCAGTGCTCTAGTGGATATAAGAAAGTGAAGGTTGTCTTTCCTTTTCAGAAGCTGAAAGGATTTCCTGACCCAATTTCACCGTGTGTCCACAGGCTGCCCTACACTAACAAGCAATTCTCAGACGTCTACAGGTGTCTGAGAATTCAACTCAATTCTGGTACTACCTCCCAAAAATAGAATCAGATTCCACAAGTAAAGGGCTTAGTCCCACAAGGCTGCCCTCCTCTTCAGATGTCATTCACAAGCCCAGGTTGTTACTTGTGCTCTTACCAATCGGTTAACAATCAAAAGTCCCCATGATCCCCAACTCACTTTCGATTATTTGCTAGAACTGCTCACAAAATTCAAAAAAACCTGTTTATTTACTCAATTATCAGTTTACTGCAAAGGATATTAAAGGATACAAACAATAGCAAGATGAAGAGATACATAGGGTGTGGTCTGAACAATGGAGCTTCTGTCCTCTTGGAGCTTGGGGTCCAGCAAAATAACCTTGTTACTGTTTGGGGGCAATTTCAACTCCAGAGTCACCCCAGTGCCATGGGGGGTGGAAATGATGCAGAAGTGCAATGAACATTTTTCCTCGGTTCTTCCCCGCTGATGCAGCAAAGAATCACAGGTCAGCAAGATTTAGAAAAAGATTTGTTAAAAGTATATTTTAGAAAGACAAAGCACACTCCAAGTAGGAACATAGTTTTAGCAAAGTGAGTTGTAAACAACCTTGAAATGGGAATGTCTGAATTATATTTGGGCCATGATTGGGGGTTACAAAAGCATTCCCAGGTGATTGGCACATGAAGTCATTTTGATTGACACTTGGCTGTTATATAACTCTTTGTCTAGTGCGCATGTGCTTATCCAGTCAGTCTGTTATAATTAGATTCATAAACTTCCAGGCATAAACATGGTACTGTAATGATGGCATAACGAGGCTGAGGTTGTGGGCAGGTTAGGGTAATGCCTTCAGTGCATGTGTTCATGGTTGGATTAAACCAGCTATAGGTTATAGCCCTCCTTTCCTTTGTCTTCCTTTGTCTCCCAGGATGTAGGAGGGATTCTTTAACTACCAATGCAGTGTTCTTTAGGTGTTCTCTGGGCTAGACTTCCATTTCTTTGTTTCCCTGTCACTCATGTCTGACTAGCTACCTAACATTATGGTAGCTCGTGGCATTTGAAATAAGAATGTGCTTGGTGGAAAAGGACAAAGGTTTCCATTTGGTCATACCAAGTTAAAAATTGTCAAGAATATCTTAATTGCTCTACCTCAACTCATCCCTACCTTCTTTCTATTTCTATTACATCCTTTATCTTTATATTTCTGCTCCACTGTAACTAACTCCCCAGTCGAAAAGGATGACTAATCATACTGAGATGACCATTCCTATGATTTCCTTATTTTTTAAAAAAAGAATACAAGGTCCTTCTTACTAAAAGTGACTTTTTTTTTAATTTGCCAATTCTGTTCTGATAGTCATTATTTAGTTATTGGTAACTAAACTATTATATAACTATAACTATATAATTATAACTACATAACTATTTCCTCCATCATTTCTATCATCTGTAAACTAAATTCTTGTCCAAATATGACAGAACTGCTTCATATCTTTATTTTAAAAAGTGTTAGAAATTTAAAAAAAATAACCAAGTGATTATTCAGAAAAAGAAAAGGAAAATAAAACAAATACAAAACAAAATCACTTCTGTGTCTAACATAATCATTACTTTCTTTTGTACAGCTTTCAAAATCAATGGCAACAATACAAAATCAGTCCTGTTTCTGAAAGGGTTAGCAGGCAATTTGTGAATACCCATTGGTAGAAGTAGGTAATCATCTGTAATTAGAATATATTAGACTGTACATCTTTTTAATTGCTATGTGTTTTCTGGCTTCCTGGTCAACAAAGAGATACTAATCTAACACCTAAAGAATACAATACATTACCATTGCCCAGGCAACGTCATTGGGAATAAATATCGAGGCAGAGCATTATAAGGATTTTGTGATTTCCGTGGTGGCTAAGGGAAAATTAAGAAGTGATTCTCTAAGGTGGGCTATGAGAAAGCTACAAAATGCTATCAAAGAACCCTTTTGATGTGCACTATTTTATTAATAACACTGTGCATTTAATGAGTTTTTCTCTATGGGGGTTTCTTTCTTGTTTTGAGCTACATTTGGAATAAGGATGAAAAAACAAGTTCAAACAAAATGGCCATAGTTATTTTAGTCATCCTTTTTTTTACATTTAAAACTAATCAAAAGTAAAAATATGTATTTTAGGCTTTGTGCTAAATATTGCAATATCTAACATTTATGTGAGCACTATTCATATCTAATTTAAAAATCAGGAAGCCAAGGTACAGAGGTACAGTCAAGGCACAGCTGTTCTCACATTTTGCAAATGACTCTGATAGAGAACAACAAAAGAATTATGGGAAAACAAGAGATAACATTTCTACCACTTACCTCATTCACTCTCCTCTTTTTTCCTATATACAATCGACCAATTTTAGCAGTCAAGGGAGGCAGTTAAAAACAAGTGGAGGGGAAGATGCCTATTAGGTATGATAGAGAAAAAAGAGAGGAAGCGAATGATAACATCTCTCAAGAAAGGCCCTCGTGATCCACACATTCTCCCTCATGATGGGTGCAGCTGGATAGAGACAGTATATTAATGGCCACTTTGAGATAATGACTTGATGACTAGAGTGCCCGCTATTCCAGTGGTTTATTCCCACAAGTGAGTATCATAGCAAATTTGTATTGTCATGGAGTATCTTCCAAATAAGCAAGTTGTGCACAACAGTATCCCCACTTTTTGTCAAAGCTTTAGTCCCATCATAGCTCTCGTTGCACATCTCTTTGAATCACTTTGCTTTTGTCTATTATAGCTAGGTCTTGTGGTCACAGATCACTCGGGTTTGGGAGCTTCATTTTTATTAATTGATTTTCTTCATTATAATTAGACAGAGCATAGTATCACTTTGAGGTGTAAAATTTTTATTTGTATTCTGAGAAGTATGAAATTATCTCTAATTCAATGCCTCTTTAAAACTGAAATCTGAAAACATAATTTGTATCTCAATTAATCTAAACTTCCACATATTAAGTGCGATTCTCATTTAACTTTACTAATGTGAAGTCATCATTTACAGAACACTCAATGCAATTATTATCCATACAGGTTATATTAATCCCAGGCCAATATGGCAATTTTTTGTTATCTTGACCTGTTATTGAAAGTTACTTAACTTTTCATAGATTGTAAACTCTCGGTAATCAAAAACTATGCTTTTTTTTTTTTTTTTTCTCGCGTTACCCAAAGCCCCTGGCACAAAGCCAGGAGAGAGAATGCTCACTATATGATTTTGTTTTATTATTATTTGAAATATTCGTGTTTCCCTTCAGCTTTCGGACATGATATGAATTATCTTCTGTGAAATCTCTTCACTCTTTTGCACTCATCCAGAGCCAATTATTAAGACATCTATGCTCTAGGTCAATAAGACGTACAGCATTATGATTCACCAGCAAACTTCATTTCTAGCTTTGGCATTGTCAGTTTTTTTCCCCCCACAAACCTCTAAAAGATAAAATAATAAGAGTATTCGAAAATGTATTGGCTGTAGGAGTGGTTGTTGTTGAGGGCAAAAGGGAAGAGAGTTTATGTATTCCCCAGAAATATTAATAATCAAAGTACCCTTAAATCAGACTCGCCTTGTAGCTAAAGCAACACCTTAAAAATTTTCTTTTTAAATTGCCATGGATTTTTTCGAGCTTTATTGTACAACTTAATCAGAGATAATATGCCAATTCAAAGTGTTTAAAATGTATTTATTGTGATGAGTTGGCACACAGTCATTTTTTTTTAATTGTGAGAAATTTTTGTAATATTGGATTGAGGGATACTTTGTTTATTTTAAGTGATTTAATTTAAGTTTTTGTTAAATTTATTGGAGTGACATTGGTTAAAAAATTATATAAATTTCTACTGTACAATTCAATACAATATCATCTATATATTGCATAGTGTGTTCACCACTCAAAGTCAAATTTCCTTCCGTCACTCTTTTATCCTTTATATACCTCGCACCCTCCCCACTTCTCCTCTGGTAACCACTAAACTGTTGCCTGTGTCTCTGAGTTTTTGTTTATTTGTTTGTTGCTTTCAGTTTTATATCTCATATATGAGTGAAATCATACGGTTCTAAACTTTTTCCATCTGACTTATTTTGCTTAGCATGATAATCTCAAGATCAATCCATGTTGTTGCAAATATCAGTATTTCATCTTTTCTTATAACTGAATAATATTCCCTTGTATGTATGTACCATATCTTCTTTATCCAATCATCTAACAAAGGACACTTAGTTTGTTTCTATGTCTTGATGGCCATGAATAATGCTGCAATGTACATAGGGATATATATATCTATGAGTAAACATTTTCACATTTTGCAGGTAGATATCCAGAAAAAGGATTGCTGAGTCATATAGTAATTCTATTCTTAATTTTCTGATGACTCACCATACTATTTTCTACAGTGGCTATACCAATTTACATTCCCATGATCGCTCCAACATTTGTTATTATTTGTCTTGTTGATAATAGCTATTTTAGCAAGTGCAAGGTGATATCTCACTGTGGTTTTGATTTGCATTTCCTTAATGGTTAGTGAAGTTGGATGTCTTTTCATATGTTTGTTGGCCATTTGTATGTCTTTTTGGGAGAAGTGTCTGTTCAGGTCCTCTGCCTATTTTTTTTTATTGGATTGTTTGTTTTTGTTGTTGAGTTATGTGAGTTTTTAATATATTTTGGATATTAGCCCCTTACTGGAGGAATTGGGGTCGTTTTTTGGTTACATTAATTTAGTTAAAGTACTGATAATGATAATGTCAATAAGACTTTTTGTTTGTTTGTTTTTCATATGTAAATCTAAACTAAATCTAGAACTATTTTAAAAACTGCTTACTTGAAAAACCAGTATCATTAATTTGCATAAGGAATATTTTTTGGTAACATTGCCTCATTATTTTAATTTTTAAAAAAGGTAAGTTGTGTTCTGAATATTCAATAAAGAAAAATTAATATTTTTGGACATTAGGCCTTGCCTTCAGCAAAATTGTGGGCATAATAGAAAGGCCAAAAGGTACCAGTTGCCATTATGAAAACATATGCATTAGTTTTCAGGTACACACTAATAGTTTCCCAGCCTGGGCCTTTCTCTGGTTCATATGTTACATTCGCATCTAATCTACCATATCGCTATTAATGCTACCTGTTTTGCATCATATCTGGTCAGAGGTTTCTCTCTTAAGAAACTTATTTAATAAACATTAGCTAATGGTTTCACACATAAATACATTACCACATTCCAGAAATCATTATTTACTCTTTGAAATAAGTTTAATAGAAACCTAATCATTTGGTGTACTTTCCTGGTTGATTTCAGGAACAAAGTGCCTGGCACACGCAATTCTCTTTTTGAAAAAGTGACCAGAAACAGGGTCATGTTTTTTGTCACTTGACTGGGCTAGTATGATAGAACATATTGGCCTGGGAATCTGCATCCTAGAGAAGACAATCATTCATTCTTAACTGGTTTCTTAAACTGGCTTCTCAATAGTGACACTTTGAACTGGGGATTGACTAATTGATACAATTAAATCATATCTCTTGGGGAATTTGAATATGGAGCAGACAGAGAAAGATGGTCTCTTAGTGGGAGGCAGAAGGAAACAGTAGCCATAGAGGTAGAAATGTGGAAAGGAAAGAAAATGAGTTATTGTGTTGCTGAGTCCCTAGAGTAGGGTTATTAAATGTTCTCTGCTGAGGAAAAGACAAGCCAACTAGGTCGCTAAGGCTGATATCAGTCCTCCAGAAATTATTGCTGCATCCTGACTGACAAAATGTACTGATAGGATTTTCCTGCTGAAACACTTTCCTGGGTTTCTTATCTTCCAAGTAGCTTTATAATAAACCCCTTCATATGAAGTAAACTTTGCATCAAAATTCCATTATAATTTGTAAAATCTCAGCTAATAAAATTCCTCCATTTGCTCCTTTCACCATTGCATAGGTTTTATAGTATTATTCCTAGAAATATATGTAATTTCATACCAGAGCCCAAGAGAGCCTAGCTGGATAACTCTGGTAGCCTCTACTCATTTTATCTACCTCTCTGATATCCTATAACTTATAGTTCCTAAATTCTGGTGCTTTAGATTGAGACTTGTGCTTGTTTGTTTTAACAATATTAACTATTCTAGTGTACAATTATAGAATTACAGTTGCATCTATTAAATGCCTCTTTTATCTTTATTCTTATCTCTGAATCTCCATTTGTATGAATAATATTTAGTATACTCTTGAGGAATATAGAATGTGAATTTTACTTCCTTTGGAAGCATTCAGTGCCTCATCTGTATCCCCTTGGCACACCTTAAGGCATTACCGTACTGTCTTCTCTGACAGCAGGAGTGTACTCAGTTCTTCACAAGCAATATGTGGAAGTATGGGATACAGAACACGTCCAGAGGCAGCTCTCAGGCAATGCTAAATGAAAGTTGGCAAATAGATACACCAACTTCCTGGCCCTTCAAGTGGAATAATTTCTACCTCAGGTTGAGTATGTTATATATAGTTTCCCAGATGTTCCCAGTGGGACTAGCCCTAGTTGCTGACAGTAATATCTCGCTTATTAAAACCTTATATTAGCTTTCTTATCTTTTTTGGGGTCTTCTTTCCCCACTACTCTACTGATACTTTCTGAGATTGCTTCAAGTATCTGTCTCAACATCTGTGTCTGGGGGAACCCAACTTAAGATATTTTATTCCCTTCAATGCCATTTTATAGTTGGAGCTTAGATGAAGCTCCCATATACAAAATTTATGCCACTTCCTTATTTTAAGAATAATAACTATATCTCCTTCAGATAGTCTAAAAATAAAGAGCTATAGTTGGAAAATCATAGATTTGCTCTTACACTTAAGCAAGTACTTTAATCACTAGTTTCATTAAAGTATAAATACATGCAAACACATCTTAATACTTGCTTCTTTATATTTTCTTAAAGTTAAACTAGAACATATAATTTCTAATTTAGTTTATCATCTAGAGAAGGGGCATCCTAGCAGGATAACCAGCTGCTATGCCTACTATGATTAACAGGTACACAGAAATAGTTACTTGTCATCGTAGGCAAATCTCACGCACACGTCCTAATATTTTTTTGTAAAATGTTTCTGTTTCAAATACCATTTAATATCATTGATTCTTTGAAGTTTTAATTTGTTAACTTTTGCATGTAATTTAGATGTTGTCAGTTTAAGTCAGATGTCATTGTGAACAAATTTCTTTGATAGTTATTTTTGTTTTATTTATTATTTTCTTTTTCAGGTTGGAGTTTCAGAAGCATAACCCATGATTAAAGAAATATAGGAAATAAAAGTTTCTTAGATTGTAAACCATTTTCTATTAATGTCAGCATAATCTATAAGGAAATAATATTGACTATATATTACATATGTATTAAAACATTCATTGGCTGACAAAATAAAGGAGTTAGAAATTTACATTTAATAATTTTGATAACTCATTTGCATTTATCCTAAATCTTTGTTAAACTTGGTTTTATAAGAATAAGAACTGTTTTTTTTTTTTCTGATTATTAGTTTTTTAATACATACAGAGGAAGGGCTTCCTTTCCAATTTCTTGTGCTGGAGGTATAGTATGAATACTTTATTAGTTGCTGACAGATTGGCCTGTGTTTCCTGTTTAAAACATTATGTCTCCCAGAAATATATTTGCTAGCTAGAGGCAGTTTGACATGGGCGCATCTCTTGCTGCCTGCAGTAATAAGCAACACAAAATGTAGACAGGTAAAATGTGACATCACAAGAGCAAAATATGAGAATGAGCATTTTAAAGCAAATATCACATTTATATCTTTCATTTCTAGTAACAAATAATGTCAACAAGAAGCACAATTATTTTGCTCAAATTGGAAAATACAAAGTGAATAAATACTTTAAAAATAGTCTTATTTGGGGAAACAATATTGCCTATAGCTGAAAAACTGAAGGTGTCAGATTTTGACAGCATATTTTCCAATATACCTTTTCAAACATAAAATCTAATCATGTTCACCCTTTCCCATGCCATTTAATCCCTCTCCTTGATATATTTTGCTTCCCCAAATACTATAATGAAAACCAGAGTTCATGGCAAAACTCAAGCCTCTCTGAGCTCCCTTACCTCTCATTAGTTGAACCCAGCTTTGTCAAATTTTATTTCTTCAGCCCTCTCCTATGGCTCCAGAGAAATTCAGACATCTATGGATATAAAAAATGTAAAGGAAATAACAGGCTAATTTCTTCCTAAAGGAAATATAGTGCAGTTTAATAATATATTGGGAGCATGTGGCCAGGTCAGCCTGTTATTCATTCTTTTGGGTAGGCTATTTACTTAGAAGTCAGCAGAAATAAAACAATAGCATTCTATAGAGAATAATTCACTTACCATTCACTAGTTACTGTGTAAAAAAAATAAAAATAAAAAAACTGAAGAACATTCTTTTGCATTTTCCCCATTCGATTTACATTTGCTTGAAATTCACCTGATAGAGAATAGGAATAAAATGGAAAATATTTTGAAAAGTACTGAAGTCAATTTCCACATAGAATAATAGAATATAATTTCTAATAATTAAACATCCCTAAAAATAGAATAGGCTGCCTAGTGAGTCAGTAAAAGAAAAAAAAAAAAACCCTGCCAAAATAAATTTTTAAAGCACTTTTCATATATACTGTAGAAAGATCTGTCTTTAAAAATCCCTATTGTCTCAAAAAACTTTTTCTTCTGGAAGCTATCATCACATTCCTTTTTATATAGTATATGGGTATAATTTCCCTACCAAGATGTAACTTAAGAGTTGGTTATATGCTTTATCCATTTTTTTAAATCACTGAGCCTTGCTCATACTAAACTCTCATAAATACATTTAATTTAGTTATAGTAATATTAGTACATAGCATTTACCATACATTATGTTATACACTTCGCATTGATTATTTTATTTAATATCTATGAAAACCCTATAAAATAAGTATTACTTTTGCCTATTTTCATCAAATAAAATAAGAATATAGGGATTTTAAATGAATATATGTATGAATAAATATATAAATTAATTAGTAAATAAAAGAGATAATAAATGTATAAATGAGAAGTTGGAATAGGTAATACATGATATTCTATGTGTGAACTAAAAGCTTTATATTCTATATTTATGCATGTAAAAGCTACATATTAAAGTTTAATGAAACGATTATATGTATTATCATCACCACCCTTTAATTTCTGCGTTTAGCATCCTTTGCCTTGCTTCTCACAGGTGTCTTACCTCAATAATTTCATCTTTACTGCTATAAAAATGAAAAGTAGAGTGCTGAGATAAATTGTGTAGAAATTAATACATTTTCATATTCACATTTACTAACAGACTTTTGGCTTTACTCCCAATTAAATTCCTTTCAGTAAACATTTAATGTCCCTCTGCAAGGTATTGAATAATACAATGTAACATTCTTATTACTTAGTGTTTTAGGTTGTAGACTTATTGAAATAGTCTCTCTTGGAGTTATATGTGACAGCAGATAGCCTCACTGATTTGTTTTTTGTTGGATTACTAGTTGCTTGGTATTATTAAACAGCAAGAAAATGACTCTTTATTGAAGACCAGTGTGATACCCTTTGACATAATGGAAAATAATGTAACTCTATAGTAATGTTGATTTATTCCTAATGAAGCTTTAGATGTTTTTTTTTTTTATTTTTCCTGTTATTAAGTATGCGATATTATAATTTTATACTTGGAGGATAAGTTACATATGATTTTTGAAGGTTGTATTTTTTTTTTTGTCTTCAAGTGTTCTTTCTTTTTTCCTGTCTCAAAAGGAACCAGAAGATTTGAAGGTAAAAAAAGTATTTAGAAACATCAGTTTTAATTCAATGGAAACATAAGTAGAGAGGAGACTAAAATTTGTCAGAAAAATGGACTTTTCATTAAGCAAATATCTTAATATAACATCAGTAAGATCAATAAGTGTTGGTTCTGATTATCTGTTAAAACTATTAAAATCTAAAATAAAGCTACAGATGAAGAAGTTTACCACCTTAAAACAAACATTTATTTTTCACTTTCGATGTTATTTTGGGAAAATCAGAGCTTTATATTCTGAATTCACAATACTATTCCTTATTTGATCTGTGAACTTGATTTTATTTCTTAAGCTCATTGCATTTTTTAAAATGTTTTTAATCTCTAAATGGGAAAATATTTTGCACTTAATGAGGCTAGCAAAAGGATCAGATAATGAATGTAAAATGCTTAGCGCAGTGTTAGATATGTGGCTGCTATTCATAAATGATATATATTTTTACTCTTATTTTTTTATTATCTAAACCTTTTACCACTTTCTAATATAACCCTCCATGACTTTTTCTTAGTAGATCAATCCATAATGATGATACTGTCTTACAATCACTTCTATAACTTAAAGTTCGTGCCACATGTATTTAATTACTATTCTAAGTTTTCTCACGAATTATTTATAACTTTTTATGTGCACTGAATTTTAGGTATAGAAGAGAGTGTATGATTTTAGGGCACAGGCATACCTGGCCAAGATTTATTGTGTGTGATATCTGATAAGTTATTTAACTTCAGTTTACTCATCAGTGAAGTAAGGGCTGTAATATTATTCCATCAAATTTTTGTGGTAATATTTAAGGTGATAACATTAGTGAACTCCTCAAGTAAAGTAACTAACCTAGTGTAAGTACTCGATATTTGTTAGCTTCTTTTTCCTCCCCATATTCAACCAGCATTTTGCTCCTTGGAGACAATAACCAGGCCTTATTTACCATGGTAAAGGTTTAACAAATTAATTTGTCTTTGTGCAGCGCTCAAAGTTAACCTCCTCTATCTAAGGCAATGTTTTGCAAACTTTGGTGTGTATATGAATTATCTGCGAATCCTAGCAAAATGCAAAGCAGATTCATCAGGTCTGAAGAGCAGCCTGAGATTCTGCATTTACCAGGTGAAGTCAATGCTGTGTCTCCCAGACACATTCTCTAGCAAGCCTCAAACTAAATTAGAGGAAGTCATCAGAGGATGTGGACGCTGACTTACCTGCGAGCTTGAACGGGGCAGTTGGAGGCTCCTTATTTCTCCCTTGTCCTTCGAATGTAAGTTATTCACACCATTTCCACAGTAGGAGCAATTTTCAAGGATGTAGCCTTTAGAGAGTCAGTTGCTATTGAGGCCATCTGAACCGAATACATGGCTGAACCCAATTAAGGCCTTTATATAAACTTCCAAAATTCTGGTGGGCTGGTGCAGAGATATATTTGTCTTGTGGCCGTGTAAGACAAGCCTCATATGTTAATTATCTTGCTTAATAAAACTACCACCTCTCAATCTGACCTGTTTTACCTCTTTTTCTAGTCTCTTGCTGCCATCTGTGTCTGGGGTCTAGTTTGTGAAACAATAAATATAAATATGGCCAGAAAAATCTGTCGTATTTCTAAAAGCCATTTTGATAATAGACTAAATAGGAATGAAACAAAGATGGAGCATTACAAAGAATCGCAACATGATTTTTTGCACATAGTCATTTTGACGTCATTCCCAAAGTTTTACAGTATTTGTTATTTTAGTTATTCCAAAGATAACAATCCTCTTTCAAAACAGGTTGAATATGATCACTTAGTCTTTGAGGAGTATTCTGAGAGGCTTATAAACTATTGTTTCTTTGAACAGACAATCTTGAGAGAGCAAGGAATTGTTGCTGTGGCTTTGTCAGCCAAATTTCAGAAGCCAAGCCAGGTGCAAGTTTCTGAAGTGGCATGAAATGAGTGAGTACAGTGCTCATGCTTAATTCGACTAATGTGGCTTCTGGTTTCTTCACTAATAAGTTGCCTACTTTGATTTCTTAACCACTCCTACTCAACACCCTAAAGTATAAAATATGGCAATATACTTAACATTATAATTGGATCTTCTCCTTAGGTAATATAAAACTAAATGCTTACATGTGTGAATTGTCAGCTTCTGGAGCAGAAATTATTTTATGGGGTGGCATAAAAATGACATTAAATATGTAGAATATTTAAAAAATTTGAGAGTATTTCATAAAATCATATGGTAAATAGAAGATGCATTTGTCTTCGTGTTTTTAAAGAATTGTAGTCACAGGTATGACAGCAACACTTTCCTAGGGGATAATAACTGTATTCTATTCTTATGCTGTTGATTTCAAAGTTAAATTGTTGAAATGTGAAAATTTATTTAAGTAGACAATATAGTATTTATTTAGATTATTATATTAATTTTTGATAATGATAATTCTTATGTCTCTCATTAGTGATAACTGTCGGTTATGAACAGGGCAAATAAACAGAACCATAAAGTGGTTCTAAAAGAACTTTAATTATATTTTTTATAGCCATTTAATTTAGTGACTGAGTAGTGCCTGACATGGAGCATATAACATGAATTGTTAGAAAACTGAAAGTTTTATTTACTTCTGTGTCGCAGTGGTGTTGATAGTGGTTATTTATTTATTATTACTAATATTATTTAGGAACAATCTCTTTTTTTTCCATTAAATCAGTACATACTTTTGAGCTGCCATCTAATTCCTCAATTAAAAAGGTGTGTAACTCTTCCTACCTAAAGTCTAATAGACACTATATGTAATCAATGAGATGAATTACTTCTCTACTCCTTATAGAATTATTTTGAGGAGCAACATTTGATGATAATAATTATACCATAAAATAAATACATGATAAAGAATGGAAAAAATAGTTGGTCTACAAGTAAACTGACAATAATTATTCTCTACTTCTATTTCTGATTATTCTAAATATTCTTATGTGTTGATTCATGAATTCAGTCACAAATGTCATTGAGACTCTAGCATTTAGGATATTTCTTTTATATTTTCTATTTCCTCATGACATTTAAAAAATTTTTAATGGAAAAAAAGAATAAGGGGCCCAAAGAGAAAAATCACTAAAGAACTACAAATGGCCTCTAAGAAGATAGAAATATGTTTAATTTTTCTAGTAATTAAGTGAGAAATGAACAAAAAAACATTCAACCACAAATAGATGACAACAACAAAAAAATCCTCCTATTTTTCATATTGGAAGAATTTTTCATTGTTGGGTATAGGGAAATGAAAACTGCACATGGTGCTAATGGTAGTGTAAATTGTTTCAGCCTGTGAGAGGGCAATTTGCAGTGCATATATAAAAAAAACTTTTAATTATCTCACTTTTGACTAGTAGAAATGATCATAGGAGTAGAATTTTAACTACGAGAATGTTAGTTTTTTTCTTTTTTTTTTTTAAATAATAGCAAAATTTTGGAGAGCACTGAACTTTTAAGTAGCAATAGGAAATTAATAATCAGGGCTATTTCATATAATAAAATATAGGGTTCTCCCACTATTTGAAAATAGAGTGTTCCTACAAAAACTTTCATAACCCGAATGGTATGAAGCAAAGAAGCAATTAGCCGAATACTATTTTCGCTTTTTACCTTTTCTCTTAAAAAAGAAAAATCCTCTTCAGATTTCACAACCCGGTTAGTGAAAAGAGGTACTAATTAATGTGAGTCTTTTGTAAAAGCAAAGTAGGGTAACACAGACTTTTAAAAAGCAGGAATACCTATACTACAATATTAGAATAGATTGTGTAGTGGAACATTTTAATGAAATAAAAATATATTTATGATAAAATTTTAGCAAAAAGTGATTAAAATTCTAAATATCATCATCTTTGATTTCAATGTTATATACAAAAGTGTCAGTGTTAATTAATTAGTCAATTCATTAATTGACAAATATTTATTAACCACCTATTATGTGTTAACTATACATATAATAAAATTATGAGTTCTTTGTTCTTGTCAACATATTCTAAATTCTCTATAGTAAATGGGTTTTATATTACTTTCATAATAGAGAAACAATATTTATGAACCAAAATTCATTTAAAATGATTTAAATTTGTTTCGAACTGTATTATGTTTTTAATTATATTAAATTGGTATGTTAGCCAGTCTCCAAAAATGACCTCCCGATGAGCCATACCTAAGTATCTATACCCAAGTTCATGTATAGTTACTTACACTGGAATCTGTGTTTATCCTATGATTTCCTTTTGACCAATAGAATGTTGTAGAAGTGATGATGTGTGACTTCAGAGTCAAATTAATAAGAAGCTTCCACTTGAGCCTCTTGGAACCCTTGTTCTAGGGACCGTCCCTTGTAAAACACTCTTTTTTGTAACCCAGTTGCCATGCTCCAAAAAACCCAGACCACATGGAGTGCCTAGTGTAGGCTCTGGTTGATAGCTCCAAGTTTATCTTTGAGACCAAAAGCCAGCATCAACTGTGAATCATATTAATGAACAGTGTTAAATGCTCAGCCCAGTTATTTGATGTCTTGCTAAAACAACATTTAAAATCCCAATAGGAACTATCTGGATGAGATCGGTCAACCCACAAAACTGTGAGGGATGTTAATACGTTTTTGCATTAAACCACTAAGATTTGGAGTGGTTTGTAGTTCATTAACCAGAAGAGAAAACTTCTTGACCTAAAATACTTAATAAGCCTTTCATGACTTAATGTGATCTGTCTTCTGAATGCCTCTTAAAATAGGTCTGCTATCGCTTCCCCTTTACAGAACTCTAGCTGTTCAGATCCACATCGATAAGTGCGTTCCACATAGATGAAAAACTTTTTTTCATGTCTCCCTCCTCCCTTACCCTCACATTGGGTATTTATATCTATTATTGGAAATTCTGTATTGCTTAGAAACATTCGCAGTTTATGAAGTAGGGGAGGACAGGTTTTGAATTCCTTCTGTTTTGAGTATCTCTTTGGTTTTCTTTTTGAGTGCTCCGTGAGAGAAGCCTCTCCTCCCTTCTACTTCCCAGACTCCGTAATATTAACTCTTACAGAAGTGAAAACCAAATCTTAAAATTATGCATTGAAAAAGAGAATCTTTGTCTCTCTCTCTTTTTTAACATTTAAATTATCTTTTTCTACTTCAGTGTGAGTTAGAGAAGAAAACTGACTCTCAGTGTAAAAAGAAGAACGCTAATGAAAAAGAAAGTACACTGACAATACTTAGGTTAATATTTGAGATATAATTCTGCCACAGTATGTTTTCTTCCAACTAAACAATAAACCCCTGTTGTCTCTTCAATTCTTTTTCTCTCTTTTTCTTTATTTTTAACAGTTAAGAATACTTCAAGGCTCAGTTCTGAGACCTTTCTCTTCTCTTTTTCAATATCATGGTTTCAAATACAGCACATACTTAACAACAAGGAGTCTGACAAGGTCCAACTTGGACCTTTCCTCTGAATTTTAGATTCATATTAAATATCTTCCACACCTCCATTTGAATCTTTAAAGAAAATATTACCCATAACTGAATTCCAAAATTCCTGATTCTCCCTACACATCAAAATCAAAGTTGTTCCTCCTGCATAATTAGCACTTTTAATAGATGGGATTTCTGTTCTTCCATTGGTGAAGTCAAACCCTTAAGGTCATTCTTGATTGTACTTTTATTTCATTTTACATAGGCATTCTGATTGATTTTCATCATTCCATATTTGCCTCTACCCCCACGGCTCTCTCAACAAAATGCAAGATACATCCTAACAAAAATTAGAAAATCTCACTCCTCTGCTTAAAACTCTTTGAGATTTCCTTTTTCACTTAATAAATATAAATTCCTTACGATGGCTCTAAGGACCTATGGAATTGAGATTGCTACTATCTCTTTACCACTTCTCCTCTATGCCTACCCCTCATTTATCCTTTGAGTGGACCGATGAGTGTACAAAGCCAGGTGTTCCACTAAGTTATCTTAAGGAGAAGCCAGTCAGTCTTTTTAATAAATGAAACTACACTGTACATGCATTATTTCAACTTTATATAGTTTGTATATTTATCTTATCATTCCTGCTCTTTCTTTTAGTATTATTTTAGGCTTTAGTATTATTTGATATGATTTGTAGATTATTTTTTGAGTCTGGAGGTGCTCAATTTTTTTTTTCATATAAATTAATGGCAACTGCTTCTTTGCTTTATGCTATTCTGGCTTACAAAAGGTTTTGTAGGAAAACTCGACTTTTGGATAGCACTGGAAACCTGCATGTGTTTGTATCTATATGTCTATGTACTTATTGGTGTATTTACCTATATGGGTATTATATGTGCATACACAGTGATAGAGAAATCAGTAGCAACACTATCAAATATGTATCTTAAAAATGTTTTACTAAATCTAGAAATAGAGATATTGTGAAAAGAAAAAGATTGTGAAACATCTGTCTAATTGGAATAACAATACACAAAGCGTTTAAAAGGTTTTGAGTTATTTAGAAAGAGATTTAATGGAAGGGATGCCATGGAATGAAAAATTAATTATTGGGGTCCTCAAAGGAACTTTAAAAGATGTCTAGGCTGAACTAATTTTGAATATAAGCGACTAACTAATGTTTGCAGTTGATATGTATTTGGAAAATAGCAATTAAAAAAATGCAACTAATATTTGGTTTATAAGCCACTTTAGCTAATGTTCGTTCATCAGCTACTTGGTGTTCAGTGAACAGCTGTATAAGACTCATTGAAATTCAGAATCCAAGACTACTCCCACTATGCATGATATCATGGATGGCAACATGAATAATCTAAATGAGCCAGTTAATGTAAAACAGCAAAAACTCACTTAGAAGAAGCATTTCAATTAAATGCCACTTAATATTATAATAAAATTCTAAATAATTTCATAGAATAAATCACTGTAAATTCAGTTATTTTTGGTCAATACATGAAGTAATGAAATAAGTTTATAGTAAAAGTAAAGATTTGCTGAGAAACTTCCACACGGTCATAATTTCAAAATTGTTATTCTCTAATATCCCATATTTTATGTTTTTATTTTAAAATTGTTCACATTAACATATGCAAGCCTGATATCAATACAGAGTACTGCATAAAATATTTTGTTTGTATTTGTTATTTTAAGATGATAGTGCTATATTGAAAAGCTTTCTTTCCTAATAAAATTTATTTTTTATATAAGTCCAAAAAGTGCTTTTATTTAAAGAAATGAACTTGTAAATGCTTTGCAAATAAGTTCACAAAGCTATTGCAATGCATTAGACACATATAAATGTCAGTGGGCTTAAAGTTAAGAAACCTTTGCTCTATGGGAAAATTCAAGTAAAATGTATACAAACCAATTAAGAACTCTGATTTTAAAACTAATTCATAATTTTGTTATTCATGAGATGGATTGTTAATTGAGACAAATAAGCATAAAGCATAAATAGTACAAAATAAGATAAAAAGTGAGCATAGCTCCAAAAAGGACTTAGAAAAAGAAGAAAAGGATAAAATTTTGAGTGCAGAATACAATCTGAGAGTTTGGGCTAATTATTAGAAATAAATATTAGAGATAAATATTATCCTTATACAGCTTAAACTATATTGCTATAAATAACACTAGGACAAAAGTCTAACTTAAATTTCTAAACCTAGTCAGTGGCCTAATTCAAGTAAAGAGGGGAATACTGGTATTTTGTATAACTTTAAAATTTACATTTTCTTTTCATTTTCTTCTACATTTAGATCTCTTTCTATATACACCTTTTGCCTTCCTGTTGTCATGACCATTATTTATCCAAATGGTCCTGTGGAAAAAACAGCTTCCTAAATAAATAATTATAGTGGCTATACCTTAGGTGCTGTGCTTGAACTGAAAATGAATTCCCATAAATCAGTGTGGAAAGTTAAGGAATTCTAAAGCAAAAGCTTTTATGATCCAGGGTAACCCCTCCCTGCATCCCTCCCTTCCTTTCTTCTTTTTTCTCCCTCCTTTGTCCCTTCCTTCCTTCCTTCCTTCCTTCCTTCCTTCCTTCCTTCCTTCCTTCCTTCCTTCCTTCCTTCCTTCCTTCTTTCCTTCCTTCTTCCCTTCATCATATCTATTTCTCATAGACCCTTTCTGCCTTCCTTTTCTACTTTCAAGGAGCCTTGTCAAATTGACCTAATCAAATAATCAAGGACAACATTTCTGTTTTAAGTTCAGTTAGATTCACCTTTGCCATAGAAACTAATGCATTCACAGATTCTAGACATCCTTAGGGTGAGAGTGGGCATTCTGCCTACATTAATGAACACTACATTATACTTATTCTCCATATACTTCTTCTTCATGATATAGAGTTGAAAGAAGGAATTTGTAAAACCAAGTAGGTGGAATTTTTATTTATTAAACAAAATTTATAAATTATTTAAAATATATTAATATTGGAACCTTTTCTTGGTTTATAAAATAAAATAAATTATTTGTGAAATATAAATGCTCCACTTATGTGGCATGTGGCTAGAAAAGCTAAATCACCCCTAAAGATGATAGGACATCTTCCATGTCTGATGGAAGCCAACTATTGAATATGGAGCCATACTTTTATGAGTTAACAGGTGTTCCTTTGATTCTAGGTGGATTATATACTTTGTTTGGTAGAGACATATATCCCAATCTTGACTATTTTATTTAATATTTTTATTGGAGTTATATATTGGAAATTCATTTCTACAAAAATTATTGATTTTTTCTTATAATAATGAATATCACATTATTGTTCTGCACAATACTGTTTTACCAGGATGTTTAAAGAAAAGGTACTGTATTTTATCCCCTTGTGTATTCTCAATACTCAGAACAAGAGTAGGTACTTTAAGGCCTCAATATATTTAGATTGACTAGATTAACATCTAAATGATAGTGAGATTTTTACCTCATGATTTTTATTGCCTTCCCTCCAAGGAAGGTTTTCTTGTTGTCACATTTATTGAGAATAGGTCAAAATAGTTAAAATTAAAGATTAATTGACAGATATGAAACATTTTAAGAAATTTTTTTCAAATAATATATAGAGCCCATTCTGAATGAGGGCTATCTTCGCATCAGGAAAGCAAAAACTGTGCCCCTGCCCGTCACTCACAATGACTTCAGAAATGAAGTTTCCATGTACGGGAGATAAGTAAATTCTAATTAGCTTTGTCTATCAGCCAACTGTTTCTATATACTTAAATCCATCAGATTATCTTGACAACCTTATTGTATTTAAATGTGTCTTCTTAAAAGCATAAATTGGTTTAAAATATGAGTTAATATAAATTCTATTTTTTTTGCAAAATATGCCTACATATTAATGTGAAATATTAAAAAATGCCAAAACTTATCTCATGAAAATAAGGTGAGAAATATGAGAGAGCGAAAAAAGTTTTGAGTGAATCAAAAGTTAAATTACTTTCTAAGCTTTGCTTGGTAGGCCAAGCTCAATTATTAGAAAGCTGCTAATTGTTATTCTGCAAAGAACCAAGTATCTGCCTTCCTTTTGCATTTGCTACAAGCAGATAATGAGCTAAACTTGCTATGAAGCAAAAAGTTTTGCCTAATGTCTCATCCAATGATTTTGAGACTAAATTTAGCCCTTTTTTGATTATATTTTCTAAGATGATTATTTTAAAAAGTGACGAATATATAACTTTAAAGTACTTGTGACCCCTCCCTGTGCTCGTTTGTTAAAAATGCCCAGAATTCATGATTTTTTTTGTTTTCAAAATAAAGTGTTCTTTTTTTCATTACAAAAGTAATATTAACACTGAAAAGCAATTCAAATCCTAAAATGAATTAAAAATAGCAAGACGAATTACTAAAAATTCTGTCAGCTAAAACCTTTCATTTAATTCCTTAATGTACATAGGAATTATTAAATGAGCATATTTTACATGACATCTGTAATCTATTAATTTATTTAAAAATTGTAAATGCCATTCCCTGACAATAACTTTATTGATAACCAATGTTATAATATAATATTCTATCCCAAATGTTCTATTGTGTGGCTATGACATTACTGCTTTAGTCAGCTCCCAAATGATGGAATTTTAGATTGTTGCCAATATTTTTAATTATGAAAAAGCCTGGAGATGCACATAGCTACTGCAGTCATCCAGCTATACAGTTAGCATCAGTGCTTAGAAATAGAATTAATTGATCAAAAGATATGCCCTTCTAAAATTTGTGTGTGTGTTTGAGTTTCTAATGGTTTATCCATTTTATTACTCTTGCCAAAATCCAAGCTTTGTTGTGCTAAACTTTTTTTTCTCATTTATGAATTTCAGTTTTGAAAATCATTATTTACCTTCTCCCGGGTTCTTTTCTTTTTAGTCCCTTACCTGATTTCTCAAGATTAATATTTACTGTAACATAATATTTATAAGCATAGACCTGGAACCAGACCACCTTTGTTTAAATGATGGTTTTGCAATTTGTTAACTTTGTGGTATTAGATAGATTTTTTAATCTTTCTGTATCTCAATTTCCTCCTCTGTATAATAGGGACAATAATAGTATTTACCTCTTAGGTTTTTAATAAAGTTAATAATACTTGTAAGTTCTGAGACTAGTACCTGACACATTGTAAATAAGTAGATTGTGTTACCTATTATTATTACTAGCCTTTTATTCAAATAAAGAAAACATGTAAGTCTTATGTTTTATTTTGGATACTGCTTAAATCTCCTAGGTTTTGCTTTGAACTGTACTTTTTAATAATTTTTTAATTAATTTATAATTTTTCTCATTTGTAAGGATTATTTAAGAGAGATTATTTTCTAGAAGTTTAACTTTTTGGGTGTCATATTTTAATAATTTATTTTAATTTTGCATATTATGAACAGAGAAGATGGCCTCTGAATTCTCTATTTAAAACAAAATTAGTTTTTTTCAAGGATAATCAATGTTTTATTTCTTGTGATTTTTTCATGGATATACAGAGTTATTCTATGAATATAAGTACCAGTAATTGTTCCATTTGTGATAGTATTTAAGCTTGCTGATACTGATAAGAACATTCAAATTCATTATAGATGTTCTATTTTAATAAATAGGATTTACCAAAATTCAGAAAGAGATATGATGAATTCTCCCAATTGTAATTATTTTTCAGAAATAAATTATCTTTGAAAAGTTTGCTTTACTCATTCATCTGTCATTGGCTATCTAGGTTGTTTCCCATATCTTGGCTATTGGGACCAATGCCGCAATGATTGTGGTATAAGCATGCAATGCAATACTATTCAGGCTTAAAAAAGAAGGAAATCTTGCTACGTATGAAATGGATGAATCTGGGAGACATTATGCTAAGTAACAGAAACCAGTCACAGAAGAATAAATGCTTCCAGTTATATAGAGTATTTAAAATAGTCAAATTTATAGAAACAAAGAATGCAATGATGGTTACTAGTGGCTAGAAGAAAGAAATGAGGAGCCACTGTTTGATGGAGATAAAGGTTCAGTTATGCAAGATAAGTTCTAAAGATCTGCTATACAACAGTGCACCTATAGTTAACAATATTATATCGTGCATTTTAAAATTTAAGAAGATATATCTCATGTTAGGTGTTTTTACCAAAAAAAAAAATCTATTGAATATTTATTTCTAAAAATTTTACATTATTTTAAGTAAATAATAAATATTATTGAAAAGTTAAGAAGTTTGTTTTATATGTATATATACACACACTTGCTACCTTATTCAATATGTGAAGGTTCAGGTTAATTATATTTTTTTGAAAATTCAAACTTAAAATTTTAGTTTATATTTTAATTTTTAAACTATATAAGTTTCAGGAGTACAGCATAGTGGTTAGACATTTATATAATTTATGAAGTGATCCTCCCGTCAGTCTAGTACCTACCTGACACTATACATAGTTTTTACAATATTATTGACTATATTCCCTATGCTGTACTTTACATCCCCATGACTAATTTGTAACTACCAAGTTGTACTTCTTAATCCCTTTACTTTTTTCATCCAGCATCCCCCCCAAACTCCTCCCATCTGGCAATCATTAGTTTTTTTCTCTGTATCTATGAATCTGTTTCTGTTTTGTTAATTTTGTTCTTTAGATTTTACATGCGAGATCATATGGTATTTGTCTTTGTCTGACTTATTTCACTTAGGATAATACCCTCTAGGTGCATCCATATTCAGTATATGAAGGTTTAAGTAAGTTATTTAATTTTTTTAAAAAATTTACAGTTTTTTAAAAATAATTATATATTGTATCTTTTTTTCCTCATGAATACTTTTGTTCATAGATTGTCAGGACTTTTTTCTGTTGTTTAGAGTTGTCTAAGAATCTTTCATTCATCTCTTATTCCCGACTTGTTTTTATCACTTTATTTTATTTTAATTTTTTTATTTTGGGGCAAACAACAAATGTGTAGATTTTGTTTTTATCCATTCTAACAATTATCCTTCTCTAATCAAGAAATTTAGTATGTTCACAGTGTCATAAATGATATAATTGTTTTTATTACTTGCATTTTATCTTATGTTGGATATTTATTTTACTTTGCTCTTTTATTATTTTGCTGGTTTTATTATACTTGTATTATTTTCCTTTTTTGCCTTGCTTATTATGTTCTACTATGCTTTTCAATATGGTGATGCTTATGCTTCCATTCCTAACAATCAGAATGTATTGTTTTTTTTTTTCTTTATTGTATTAATCAAAGGAAATAACAATCCAAGCTAAAAAATTTAGAACACATTGAATTCCCAATTTTGCCTACTGAATTATTCAGAATGAACAAAGTTATATCATGTGAGAGGAGGATCCCCAAATCTCAATTACTTAGCATATTTAAGTTTTTCACTTTTGGAGTCTGTAGGGGCTTTCACAATTCTGAAAGGAAGGAAGCTCCCTCTGAAGGGGGATTTGGTAATCTGATCAAGGTGTTTCCATATCTTGACTCAACCATCTCAATACATGGCCCTCAGTGGCTATGGCAGAGGAAGAGAAAGCTGAATCTTCAAAGAATGTGTTTATATGCCTCACTACCACTCACATTAGATCACATGGCCCACTGTAACTGCAAGAAAGTCTGGAAAATATTGTCTTCTCTTGTACTCAAAGGAAATGATGAGAGCACAGCACTATTTCTGTTCACCTTCCCACCCTTATGAATTCTTCATTTCCTGAAATAATTTAAAACTTTTAGTTATAGACTATATTGTTTTTCATGTCCGTATAGTTGCATAACATCTCTGTAAGTAACTAGGAATCAGAAAGAAAAGTTATTTTTCTCAAGGAGAAAAAAAAAGTAGGTTTATATGTTGGAAATATGAAAGCATTAGGAAACAAAGGACAATTAATGCGGAGGATAACATATTTGTATACATCTTTCACCTGTAAAAGTGGGTGGATCAAGAACAGAGTTCAAACAAATGAAACAAGAAGCCTTAGTGCAGGCCCCATTCCCAGCAGCTTTGATTGCAAGTTTTCAATTTCTTCCTTCCCTTAATGATAGTTTGTTAAGAAAAGTTGCATGCTAAAAGCCACAACAGCCTTCAGTTGTGGTAAATTGGTGGTCCAAATAACTCCATCTAAGGATAATTTCTATGAGAAGTGTGGGAGGGCTTCAGAAAAAGAATGAAGTTATCAGAAAGTTCTTTGGAATAGTAAATTATATATATATTTAAGCCTTAAGAAGAGAGCTTGAAAAGTTCTTCGTTATTGAAGAATTATTGAATCACACATAGTATGGTTCAAGTCAGTGTAAATGAATAACTGCTGGTGGACTTATGGGTATAAAAGGAAACCTGAGTGTAAATGTTGTGATTTGGCTTGTTTTATTATCCATGTGGCTGCTTGCTCCTTTGAATTCTTCCTGTACTCCTTATCATCACACAGTGATTTGGCCCATCCCAAAGTGATGGAATAGTTAAAAAGAGAGAGTCAAAAAATATTTTTAAATACTTGTATCATTCTCTCTCTCTCTCTTACGCGCGTGCACGTGCGCTCACACACGTTCATGTAACCTCATGCATATATACACACAGGTATAGATGTTTGTGTTTATTGTCATCTTCCTCACTTTTGAGATCTATGTTCTTATTCAATTTTTACTTAGTTAAAAGCATGTATTAGATATTTTCTGACAGTCTCTTTAAAATTTGCATAGTGTTGCTTTTCAGTTTGATGGGTGAATGGTATCTTGTCTGGCTATAGAATTCTTGAAAGGCAAATCATTTTCTCTCAGTAGACTAGATGTTATTTGATCATTTTTTTCTGTACCAGATATAAAAAATTTGATCATCATTCCCTGATCAGAAGGTTGTTGTTTCTATTGAGAAGTTTGTAAGATTCTCTACTTATATTTGTTTTATAGGAATTTCAAAAGCATGTCTAGATCTTTCTTTAAAAAAATAATCTTTTTTGAGTGTCACCGAGACCTTTCAATATAAAGAATCTAGTTTTTTTAAAATATATATATATGTATATATATTCTTTATTATTTGTTTATTTGTTACTTTTTCTTCTACTCCTTTGCTCATGCTGGAATGTCCACAGTTGAACGTTATATCTTCTGAAGCTATTATCCAGGTTTCTCATCATCTTTCCCTGCATTACTTCTATTCTTTTTTCTTACTTTGTCATGGTTTGGCCTTGCACTTGACATTCTAATTCACTAATTCTCAATATTGATCATCCTTTATTTTTAATTTGTTCATTGAATTTTAAAATATAATATTATTTTTAAAAACACATTACAAAATTATCCTATTCTTTATTTAAAAATGTTGAACTTTTTTACTGTTTTATAATTTCACCATGTCCTTAATCAGTTTTTATTTACTTAGTCTAGGTGTTCATCTTGTTCTTTCTTTTTATGGTTTTGTGCCTTTTCCAGAAAGTAATCAACCTAAAGACTTAAGTTGTTATTTCTCTTTGCTTGGTCATAATTTAGTGTGGCCTCATCTGGCAAACCAGGCCATTAATGCTTGGTGGCCAGCACAGAAATTTCTAAACTTGTGTACTGGTGGTGAACCATGGAGGTTGAACTCAGATAACCAATGTTCCTTCTTCAGGTGTTCAACTTGTCAGCAAGGACAGTTTATTCCAGAATCATACATTAGCATGTTAGGAAAACAAGCCAAGATAGGCTACGTCAATGTGACTGATAGTTTTCTGTTATCTTCTGAGTTCTTTTAATAAATCCATGACCTGGGACATCATCTATGGTTATATGGGATTCATACTGCATAAGAATGACCATTGAGGGGATTGATAGGATATGAAAACCAGCTCATGCTCTTTTGACTAAGCAATGTACCCAAGAAAGAAGGAGTGTAAAGGAGTATAACTGTTTTTTTTTTTATTTTTTTTTTCTAATTTGGAATAAGAGCCTACCTGGAGTATTGGGGGCCCTGTTTAAAACTTTCCCCATGGTCTCAAAGCTAGATGAGCCTACTTCAAGACCCTCAGATCCCACCAGAATTAAAGAATAATATACATATATATAGATTTATTTATCTCTTTGAAGTCATAGTAGTTAGCTATCTAGGTTTCTGCTAGTTTACCTATCCAGGTGATAGTCTTACTCCAAAAAGAAGTATAGAAGGCAGCTAGGTGGAAGAAAAATTCAGGAACATCTAAAATGTTATCATTTTGGTAGGATCTATGTATTTTATTTCTTTATATAGAACTTTATTAGATATAAAATCTTTTATCTGTCACATATCCTGCAGATATTTATCAGAGTTACTTGCATTTTATTTCTATGTGTTATATTTTTCTTTTGAAGAGAGGATTTGTTGTGTATATATTTGAATATATTGCCATATGTAATTTTATAATTTAAAATGTACCAATAGTTTCCTTAATGACATGAATTTGACAACAGATGACATTTTATTATACCAACTGGTTCTTAACAAGTCCTCACATACACATATAGACCCACCTGATTTGTTTCAACGATTGTGTAGTATTTCAGAATATGTATAAATTAACTGACCCCTGCTATTGGTTTACATTTTGGTTGTTTGCAACATTTTACTATTTTTCAGTACTGTTGTAATGAGCCTTTTCTAAATTTATCTTTTCACAAATAGCATGAAAAAGTATTTATTGAATATGTACCAAAGGATGTGTAGTGTTCAAGGATCCAGGGATCAGGGAATAAAGTAGTTCTTTATTACAAATTCTTAAAAATAAATTTCTGGATAAAATTGCATATTACTTGAAAATTTCCAAAATATTACCAAATTTTTATGTTAGTATCTACTTACGTAGTTACCCATAGTATAAAATATTGCCTGTTTCTCCACACCTTTACTCACAGCAGATCATATTGCTCTTTTTAATGTTACCAATATAAAAGGTAAAAATGATAACGCATTATTGTTTTAATTTAAAATTTCTTTATTGTGTGTGATTGATCATTTTCTCATATGCTTAATCATTATAAATATATGTTCTTAAGCAAATTGCTTTTTTTAACTGGGGCATTTATCACATG
Organism: Rousettus aegyptiacus; assembly: GCF_014176215.1. Lineage (NCBI taxonomy): Eukaryota > Metazoa > Chordata > Mammalia > Chiroptera > Pteropodidae > Rousettus > Rousettus aegyptiacus. The sequence continues at coordinate 49,396,666 of NW_023416284.1, forward strand.
TGTATTGATTTATAAAAGTTCTTTATATAGTAAAAATAGTAACTCTCTGTCATGTAAATTAAACCTTACTTTTTCCCAGTGTATAACTCAGACTCAGGGGCAGAGACAAGTCAACACTAACTGGATAAATGAGAAATTGATTTATGGGACATATGAACCTTTGTCAGAGCTGTGGAGCACCATGAAGCCTGAGCTGCGTGAATTACTCCAAAATCGACTGTCGTGGTTGCTGCTGTTCCTGGGTAAACTGATTTGATGAATTTGAAAGCAGCTACTTAGAGCTTAATCCAGAACCATACAGTCTCTGGTACCCCAGGCCCTCCTACACTCTATATTTAACTGGGAGTTGAATTCATTTCTTATCTATGTTTAATTGCATAGTAAAACTCAAATTTTCCCCAGAAGCCTAGTCACCCGGGAGCAACTAGGTAAATATACAGGCCCTGTGAACAACAAGACACACAGAAACAGGTTGTAATGAATACTGTGATTGTAATTTGCTTAATTTTTATATTTAAGTCTCGTGAGCCACACAGGAATTTAAATATTTAAATCTCCAATGTTTTCCTCATAGAAAAAAATTTTTGTGCCTTTTCCAGAAAGTAATCACCATTTTAAGACATATATATGTTTTCCTTTGGTATCATTTTTAAAATATTTGAAAATATTTGAAAAATTTTTGAGTTTTACTATGTCTGCACAAATATTATAAGGAATATAATAAATTCTTATGTACTATCCTGTTTCATCAATTTACTAGTATTTCCTATGGACTGGATTAAAAATGCTTTATTGAAGCATAAATCACATAATATAAAATCGACTTGTCTTGAGTGTACAATGTAATATTTTTTAATACACTTCCAGAATTGTGCAACCTTCACCACAATCCAGTTTTAGAACATCGATAATAATTTCCTGTTCCCACCCTTGCCCCAAGCAACCATTAATCTACTTTCTGGCTCAAGTTTGCTTTTTCTGGAATTTTATGTAAATGAAATACAGTATATGATCAAAAAGTCTAGCTTTTTCACTTACTATAATGTTTTTGAAGTTTATTCATGTTTTAGTACCTACCAGAATTTTGTGTCTTTAATCCATTCACCAGTTGACAGAAATTAGATGGTTTCTAATATTTGGCTATTTTCAATGATAATACTTCTGTGAACACTCATGTACAAGGTATGTATGGACAAATGTTTTCATTTTTCTTGGGTGGATATTAGGAGTAGAATTGCTGGGTATATTAGACAGAGAAATTGGCCACCAAAGATACCAATGTCCAATCCATGAGAACTGTGAATAGTAATCTTTCAAGAAGCAGATACTTTGCGGATGTTATAAATAATCAATACGGGAGATTATCCAGGATAATCTAGGTTGGCTCAATGTAAACACAAGGATCCTTATAAAAGAAATGCAGGAGAATCACAGTCAGAGAAGGAAATGTGATGATGGAAGCAGAGGTCAGAGGCAGAAGGAGAGACACATTTAAAGATGCCACAATACTGATTTTGAAGATAGAAGGGACCACAAGCTAAGGAATGCTAGTGTCTTTTAAAAGCTAGAAAAGGCAAGAAAATTGATTCTTCCATGGAGCCTTCAGCAGAAAGCAGCACTGCTGATACTTTATTTTAGCCTCATTAGATACCATTTTGGAATTCTGACTCCTATAACTATAAGATAATGAATTTGTATTGTTTCAAGCCACTGAATTTGTGGTAATTTGTTATTACAGTAATAGGAAACAAATACACTGGATTATACAGTATGATAAAAGTTATGTTTAGCTATATAAGAAATTGCCAAACTGTTTTGTCAAGTGACTGCATGATTTTTATTCCCAACAATAGTATTTGAGGGCTCTAATTTCTTCACATTCTTACCAACACTTTTCGTTGCTTGACTTTTTCATTATCGCCCTTCCAGTGGGTATGAAGTAATATCTCACTGTTTTTATATTCATTTCCATAGTAACTAAAGCTATCAATCATATTTTTTGTGTCCATTGGATATTTGAATATTATTTAATAAAATGTTTATTTAATTTTTGTCTTTTTAAAAATTGGATACTTATTGAGTTATATTGAGCAACATATTCTGAAAATATTATTCGCAAATACTTTATTCCAGTCTGCAGCTTGCATTTTCATTTCTCGGTGGTCTCTTTTAAGCATGAACATTTTACATTTGTATGTCCAATTTATTACATTTTCTTTTATAGTCATATCTAAGAAATGATTGTCAAAGAAATAATCTAAGAAGCACAAGGTCATAAATATTTACTTCTATATTTTCTTCCAAGAATTTTAATTTTATTTTTATATTGTCTGTGATCTTTTTTGATATAATTTTTGTATGTCATATGAGATAAAGGTAAATTCATCTTTTTGCATATAAATTTTTGAGTTTTCAATTCTGCGTATTGAACTCCATGATAACCTTTTATAGTTCTTCTCTTTCTTCATTATTGAAAGTGGGAACTGTATGTCCTCCAATTTTATTCTTCTATTCAAGAATGTTTTGGCATTCTTGACTCCTCTAAATTTTCATACAAATCTTAGGATCGACTTGACAATTTCTTTAAAGAATTTTCTCAAAATGTCAGCTGGGATTTTGATAAGATTTGTGGTAAACAAGTGAATCAATTGAGAAGTGTTACTATCTTAACAATATTGTCTCTAATCATGAACGTGAGATATCTTTCTATTAAGGTAACTGCTTAATTTTTCCAAGTATGATTAGTAGTTTTAAAAGTGTAAATTTTGACTTCTTTGTTAAATTTATTTATTTTTATTTTTTATTAGTTGCAAGTATATAGTACATTGGTTAGACATTTATATAGTTTATGAAACAATCCCCCTTATTGCTCCTTCTCTCCTCTGATTTTCCACCTAGTCAATATATTAATGCTAATTGCATTCCCTATGCCATGCTCCCCATCCCCATGACCATCTATCAACTATTAATTTATACTTCTTTAAACCTTCATCCCATTCCCTCAGCACACCAAGTTACAATCTACTCTGTCTGTTACCAAATTGTGCTCTACATTTGTGAGTCAGTTTTTTATTTGTTTGCTCATTTTGTTCCTTAGATTCCACATATAAGTGAAATCATGTGGTATTTATCTTTCTCTGTTTGACTTATTTCACTCAGCATAATACCCTCTAGGTCCATCCATGTTATTGCAAATGGTAGGATTTCATTTATTTTTAAAGACTGAGTAATATTCCATTGTATATATAAACCATGACTTCTTGATCCAATTGCCTGTCGATGGGCATTTAGGTTGCTTCCATATCTTAGCTATTATAAATTGTGCTGCCATGAATATTGGGGAGAATAGATTTTTTACAGATTATTGTTTTGGTTTTCTTTGGATAAATACCCAGAAGTGCAATTACTGGATCAAAAAGTTTATCCATTTTTAATTTTTTGACAAACCTCCATACTGTTTTCCGTAGCAGCTGACCAGTTTTCAATCCCACCAACAATGTATAAAGATTACCTTTTCTCTTTTGTCAACACTTGTTCTTTGGTTTATTGATGATAGCCATTCTGACAGATGTCAGGTGATATCACATTGTGGTTTTAATTTGCATTTCTCTGATGGTTAGTGACCTTGAGCATCTTTTCATATGTTTATCAGCCATCTGTATTTCCTCTTAGGAGAAGTATCTGTTCAGGTCTTCTGCCCATTTTTTATATGTTTCTAGAAATGTGTCTATTTCTTCCACATTGTCCAATTTGTTGGCATATAATTGCTAGTAGTATTTTCTTATGATCCTTTGTATTTCTGTGGAGTCCATAGTTATTTCTTCTCTTTCATTTCTGATTTTATTTATTTGAGTCCTCTCTCTTTTTGTCTTGATGAGTCTGGTTAAGGGTCTGTCAATTTTGTTCATCCTTTCAAAGAACCAGCTCTTGGTTTCATTAATCTTTTGTATTGTCTTTCTAGACTCTATTTCATTTATTTTCATTCTGATCTTTATTATTTCCTTCCTTCTATTCGCTTTGGGCTTTGTCTGCTGTTCTCTTTCTAGTTCTTTTAAGTGTAAGGTTAGATTATTTATTTGAACTTTTTCTTGTTTCTAGAGGTAGGCCTAAATTGCTATGAACTTCCCTCTTAACATTGCTTTCTTTGTGTCCCATAGATTTTGAGTCATTGTGTTTTCATTTTTATTTGTCTAGATATCTTTTGATTTCTTCCTTAATCTCATTGATAACTCATTCATTGTTTAGTAGCATGTTCTTTAGCCCCCATGTTTTTGTGTATTTTCCATCTTCTAGTTGATTTCTAGTTTTATACCATTGTGTCATAGAAGACAATTGATATGTTTCAATCTTCTTAAATTTATTGAGAATAGTTTTGTGTACTAAAGTGGTCTATCCTAAAAAATGTTCCATATGCACTTGAGAAGAATGTATATTTTTCTGTTTTGGGGTAAAATGCTCTGAAATATCCATGAAATCCATCTGTTCTAGTGTGTCTTTTAGGCGCATTCTTTCCTTGTTGATTCTTTGCCTGAAAGATCTGTCCATTGTTGTCAATGTCTCCTACTATGGTGTTAAAGTCTCCTACTATGAACGTATTACTATTGACTTCTCTTTTTATGTCAGTCAATAATTACTTTATGTGTGTAGGTGCTCCTATGTTGGGGACGTATGTTATGTCCTCTTGATTTATCGATCTCTTTGTCTCTTATTATAGCCTTTGTTTTAAAGTCTATTTTATCTGATACAATTATTGACACTCTGGCTTTTTTTTTTTTCCATTTCCATTTGCATGAAATATCTTTTTCCATCCCTTTACTTCCAGTCTGTAAGCGTCATTTGATCTGAAGTGGGTCTCTCGTAGACAGCATGTGCATGGGTCTTGTTTTCTTATCCATTTCATTACCTTATATCTTTTGTTTGGAGCATTTAATCCATTTACAGTTAAAATGATTACTGATAGGTACATAGTTACTGCCAGTTTATCATTTATATTTGTTATTTCTATTCTCCTTTTTACCTCTTCTCTTCTTACAGAAGTCCCTTTAACAATTCTTGTAATACTGGCTTGTTGGTGATGAATTCTTTAAGCTTTTCCCTGTCTGGAAAGCTCTTTATCTCACCTTCCATTTTAATCAAAAGCCTTACTGGGTAGTGTATTTGTGGTTGTATATTCTTGTTTTTCATAACTTTGAATACTTCTTGCCAGTCGCTTCTAGCTTGCAAAGTTTCCATTAAAGAATCAGCAGACATTCTTATGGGGGTTCCCTAGTAAGTAACTAGGTGCCTTTTTCTTGCTGCTTTTAAGATTCTCTCTTTGTCTTTGACCTTTGGCATTCTAATTATGATGTGTCTTGGTGTAGGTCTGTTTGAATTCATCATGTTTGATGCTCTTTGTGCTTCCTGAAATTGTATGTCTAATTCCTTTGCCAAATTAGGGAAGTTTCCTGTCATTATTTCTTCAAATATATTCTCAATCCCTTGCTCTCTCTCTTCTCCTTCAGGTACTCCTATGATCCGGATGTTGTTACATTTCATGTTGTCTCAGAGATCTTTTAATCTTTGTTGTTGTTGTTTTTTTTTTTAATTCTTTTTTCTTTTTGTTGTTCTGATTGGGTTTAGTCTGCTACCTTGTATCCCAGTTCACTGATTTGATCTTCTGCTTTGTCCAATCTACCATTGAATCCTTCTAGTGCATTCTTTATTTCAGTTATTGTATTCTTCATTTCTGTCTGGTTCCTTTTAATGGTTTCAAGGTCTTTTTTTATGCTTACTATCTCTCTGTTGAGGTTCTCATTTTGTTCATCCATTCTCCCCATAAGTACATTGAGCATCCTTATAATCATTATTTTGCACTATGTTTCTGGTAGGTTGCTTGCCTCTGTTTCTTTTAGCTTATTTTCTGGAATTTTCTTCTGTTGTTTCATTTTGGCATGTTTCTTTGTTTCCTCATGTTATTAGCCTTTCTATGTTCTTTTCTATGTGTCAGGAATATTTGTTTCATCTTTCAGCCTTGGCCAGATGGCCTAATGTGAAAGGTGTCTTGTGTGGCCCACTGGCACACTCTCTCTGATCTCGTATTTCGGGGGCTCAGGACGTGATTTTTGTGTGGATTGTATGTGATCTTCTGTTGTCACCAAGCCTTTCTTGTTATTAGTACATCATTGGATGGGATTAGCAGTCAGGCTGACTAGCTGTCGGAATTGGCTGCACCCGCAGGGTAAGAGTTGCTGTATGGGGGCTGACTAAGTGGGATTTGCCCTAGCAGGCTTGTGTATTTGTTGAAACCACCCTCTGTATGTACCACTAATGGGGCTAGGCAGGAGTTGCTCTATTGTGATCTGGTGCCAGCCTCCTGGTTTGTTGCTTTTGTGGCCCCTTGGGAGGTGGACCCCATAGGCCAAGGTCAGCTGCTGCTTTTGATTGCTCAGGGCTACCCAGTGGGAGCTACAAAGCATTCTGCAGATGTTTGCTGCTTATGCTGAATCTTTAGGTAAGTAGAAGAGACAATGCTGTAGGCAGCAGTCCAGTTATCCCTCATCCATGACTTTGAGCAATTTAGCAGAGGGACCAGTGCTCCCAGGTCTGACACTGCCTGTCATTGCCTGTAAGTCTCTGAAACTAGAAGAGTCTCTGGGTGGTATGTGTGTATGGTGGTATAGGGACCCTAGGAGTCTCCCTGGTCTAGTGAGTAAATTTCTCCCTGTCACTGTAGTGTCAATTTACATGCCAGCACTATGTCTGTGTCTTCCTGTATAAGTTTCCTAGCTTCTGCCCACCATGGGCTTGAATGCACCACCCCAGCGCAGGGCCAACCATCTATCAATGTGCAGCAGGCACTTTGTGTATTGAAAGGGGCAGAAGCTCAGCAAGACAAGGGCTGTCAGGCCAATACAGACCATACAATCGCCTCAAGAGATATTGCAGCTCATACAGGCAGCTGCAGTCTGCCCAGAACTGTTTTCCCAAAATGTGCTCACTGCATTGGCCGAGGTCTGTTGCTTGTACAGAATGTGCAACTCCAGAGCCAAACGGGGCAGAGGAGGCTGCCTGTCAATGGGCTGCAGGCACTTTGTGGCTTGGGTGAAATGAGATCTCAGGGAGACAAGGACCATTCAGCCAGTACAGCCTCAGTTTTGCTGCAACTTCTGTGCCTGGGCATTCCCGCTATAGTCATAGATCACAGTGAGACCAGCTGCCCCCTGAGGTGGTCCCACAGACTCCTGTGCTCCCTGGATGCAATCGTGCAACTCTTGCAGGCAGCAAATGTCTGCCTGCCACTGATTTCCATGCAGTGCCCACCTGTGCTAGCCAAGTTTGTTGTCTGTGTGGATTGGGAGACCAGGCCAGGATGGATAGGGCTGTGGTAGTTCACTATCGATGGGCCACCAGGGGCAATTTGTGGGTAGGGTGGAGTGGGGTTTCAGGGAAACAATGGCAATCAAATCAATACATCCTCAGTCTTGCTGCAACTTTGGTAACCGTTAGTGCATCCTGCAAAAGTCCCAGATCACAGCAAGATCAGCTGCTGTCTGGGACTTGCCCACAGATCTCTGTGACCCACCCAAGTTTGTGTTGGCAGCAATGATCTGCCTGAAACTATCTTGGAAATACAAGCTAACAGTGCTGGTCCCGAATTGGCACAGGGTGTGGCAGATATCCAACAAAAGCCCTGGTCAATCTGCAGGTTGAGTGTGACAGGCTGATTTCCGAAGGCCAGTGCTTCCTATTGGCCCTGTGGGAGGGGCCTGCACAATCAAACTAGTGTGGTCTGCTAATTCCCTGGTAGGGGGGTAGGACTAAGGCACAATAGTGGCTTCCTTTCCAGCCCTCATTCTGGTGCCAGGTAATGCAGACTTTCTCTGTATGAATTCTGTGCGAGCTTCTGACCCACCTCTGTTTTCCCAAGTGAGTGTCCATAGGTCAGAAAGCCTGTGCATGAGACCTTCAAAGGTTTCAGTCTCCTTCCATCTCACTCAGATATCCAGAATCCCCCCTTGGTTTACATAGTCAGAGTTTTTGGAATTTCCTCTTCTCTGGTCTGCGCCCCTGGGCTGGGGAACCCCCAAATGAGGCCATGACACCCATCTCCTCCGGGGGAGCCTCTGCCACCTCATTTTCCCTCCCAGTGATCCTCCACCACCTACAGGTGTGGGTCCAGCCTGATTCATGACTTTGCCCCCCTTACAGGCTTCAATGTAGCTCCTTAATATTATCAGAGGTAGGTGTTATAATCAGCTGGACTTGTAATTTGCCACGTTGATTATTTTATAATCTGGTTGTAATTTTAATGAGAATCTGGGAGGAGGTGAACTCTGCTTTCACCTAGTGTGCCATCTTCCACCTCTCTGTTAAATTTGCTCTTAAATATTATATTGATTAATATATAGAAATGTATCTAATGTTATGTAATGACCTTTTATTCTGTGATTTGACCAAACTCATTTATTTATTCTAGCAATTTCTTTGTGGAATTCTTTGGTTACATTTTTATAGCATGATGCCATGTATAAATAAGACAGTTTTACTTCCTTCCTTTCCAGTCTAGATGTCTTTTGTTACTTTTTCTTCCCTGATTGCACTGAACCCTCAATATACTGCTGAATAGAAGTTGTTAAATATGTTTAAATTCTTCCCAGTCATGGGGAAAAGCATTCAGTCTCTTAACATTAAGTAGGCTACTGACTGAGTTTTCATAAATACTCTTTATCAGATTGAGGTAATTCCATTCTATTTCTAGTTTTTGAACTTCTTTTTTTTTTTAAAGCATGAATAGATGTTGAATATTGTCAAGTGCTTTTTCTGCATCTGTTGAAATGATCATATGATTACCTCTTAATCTATTAATAGGATGCTTTACATGAATTAAATTTCAACTATTAACCCTTCCTTACATTCTCTTTATAATTGTACTTGGCCATGGTTTATAATCTTTTTTTGTGTGTTTGTTAGATTTGGTTTGTTTATATTTTGTTGTGGATTTTTGTATCTATATTCATGAGGCATATCAGTTTAGACTTTACCTGTGATGTCTTTGATTTGGTGTCAGGGTAATACTGATTCGTAGAATGAATTGGGAAATAGTCACTCCTCAGTTTTCTGAAAAAATATGGAAAGCTTTGATATTATTTTTTAAAGTATTTTAGTAGAATTTACCTAAAAAGCCATATGAACCTGTATTTTTCCTATAGGAAGATTTTCCATTCTTAATTCCATTGCTTTATTGTTTTAGGTATATTCAGACTTGTGTCTTTCTCCTTTAGTCCTATCAACTTATGTGATATTATACATATTATAACTGTGGTAGTAGTTGTAAACTATTTAGAAGTGTTATATCATCCAGTTGCATAGACCCTTTCTTTAATATTAAATATTCCTCATTAGCTTTCAGAATATTTTGTTGTATATTCTACTTTGCCACAACAGCTTTTCAGTTTGAGTTTTTATGGTACATAGCCTACCATTCTTTTGTATTTAACTTTCTGTGACTTCATATTTAGTTTGTCTCTTACTATTAAATATGGACTGAGCCTTTATATCTAAAGTTTGTCTCTTCCTGTGAAATATGGAGGTCCATGTCAAGATTGAATTGCTTTAAACAAATTCTAGGACTCAAGCTCTTAACCTCTGTTATATACTGGTCTCAAATTGACATTTGTTCATCCTTTAAAAAGTTTGTCTCTTATAAACAGTGTATAGTTGTTGTCATTGGTGTTGATATCCAGTCCGATAATCTCAGTATTTTAACAGAGAATATACTCCATTACTTCTCATGTAAGTACAGACATAATTTTATTTATTTATTTACTTTTGGATTAATCAAGTATTTTGGATATTTTTTTTTATTTTTTGGTTATACAATAATTTATCAGTTATATTAACCTATAGGATAAATAAGCATCATTGGCTTATTACAAACTCTCATAAATTAGTACTTTTATCGCTTCCTCAACAAACATGAAACCATATAAAGTTCAATTTTGTTTACCTCACCTGTGCTTACTACATTTAAATATATTTTGCTCATAGATATGTTATAAATTTCAAAAGAAATATCTGTCATATATACATAACCCATTTCCCATTTAGAAAAAAACTAAGTGCAGCTCACTGCCAGCGTTAATGTAACATCACGCATAGGAGTGCTACGTTTTCTAGGATTTGACATTTTCAATAATTAAGAATTACTATATTTTGTAAATGGTAAAACCACTACTAAAAACAGAATGCTATAAGTAGAACGATGCCATTTGTTTCCAAAGACTATCAATATACTAGAAGGATGTTTATTTATCTGTTTGTTTATTTATTTATTTATTTATTTATTTATTTTTATGGTTTTAATTTAAGAGATATTGTTTTTATCATGCTGTAAATTTTTATTTAGATGTTGGCCATTCTGAATGCTGTTATATTCCTCCAAAAAAGATTAACTTTTTTATTAGCTGACAAATAGAATACTGATAGCTTATCTTACTGAAGGCTTGTTTTAGGATTTGTTAGAGCTGGTCTTGAGTTTTGTTGTCCTAGTAGGCATAGTTAGTTCTCTTAGGGCATACTCTTACTTCTTGGATGCAGACTTCTTTTGGGTTCTTGCACTAAAAATCCTGGATGTGTCCCTCCATCTTGCTGTGACTTGAATCTGACTCCCTCTCTCTTGTGTCAAGAAGCTGCCCTCATCCTCAATCAACTTTTTAGCCTCCTACCTACATTGATTTGTTAGAACCTGTTCGTGTGACTGTTTAGCTTAAGATCTGGATAGAGACATAATTGGAAACTGTACTCAGATTATTGGGCCCCTACTTTGTGTTTTTATTCCTTTTCCAAGAACTTTAGGACCCCTCCAGTTTGGTTACCCCAGGCTTGAATTTCTAGACTCTTCAGTTTTGTAGGACTGCGTCTCTACCTGAGCACTAATTTGCTGCATTGAATGCTGTAAAAAATGGCTTTGTGCAAAAAGCTAAGGTGACAGCAGAGCTCATCATATGCTTCCCAATTTTCACTGATTCTAACTCTTCATGTCTTATCTCTGTTGAGTGTGTTGTCAGGATCTTTAAAGAGTTATATTTTTAAATATGTATTTTACGTTTCCCATTGTTTATAGTTTATATGGATAGCTTAGTTCTACCTACTCTGTTATGGCTGGAACTGGAATTCTACTATCCATAACTATTTTTATCTTTTTATTTCTTGTATATACATGGTCATTTCTTATTTCCCTCTTCTAATAGTAGATATTGTGGATATTGAACATTATATATCTTCTCTTTAAAAACTTTCATTGAAATTGCCTGCTATTGTCTTGTAAAAGAAACTGCACTCAGTCCTATTTATGCAATTATTGTTTTTCCTTTATTTAATTAATTTATAGATTTACATTTATTAATGACTTAATTCAATTTTATATAGCTGTGATTTGTTATCCTTTTTCTAAATTACTTTTTCTGAATATGTACATTTTTATTTCAAAAAATCATAAATGTAAATATGTTTTGATTTTTATAAAATTTTATTTGCTTTTCATAGGTTTAATATTAAATGTGCTCATTGTCACACTTTAAAATATAATTTATAATAGCATTTTTGTTTTTTTGTCCAAAGAATTATTTTAAATTTAAGAAAATGATTATTTATGCTTAGATTGTTTTTTTTTTCTCTAGTTCTGTTGTTAATTTCTCTATATTGTTAACTGTGGTTAAAGAATAGACCCTATACCAGTACATTATTCAGATTTTTAGTACTCGATCAATCCCAGACTGTGTTCAACGGATAATGAATTATGATTCAAATCTTCCATAATGTCATTTATTTTATTTTGTCTTCTGAATCTGTCAAATTATTGACGAAACACATTAAGTTGATTATTATAAACATCTTGTATATTTAGTAATTTTTTACTAAAATATTTCTTTGCCTATAAACTCATATATTCTTGATGAATTTTAACATCTTAAAATTAAGAACATTCAATCTGACACTACAAATTTTTTTTTTTTCCAAATCATGTGTTTAAAATTTCCTTGAGCATTTTTCGTAGCTACCATATGAATTTTCCTGGACTACTTGGTTCAAGCTGTATTTAGTAGACCTTCTTTAAGCTGGAATTATGTTCTATTATTATTTAGTATTGGATCTTTTATTTGCATTTTTGAAGACTTTCAGAGAGAAGGAACGTAAACCATGGATATTTTGTAAAAATCACTACTGTAGTTGAGGTTGTGTTTTTAGCGACATTCCTCCTTGTCACATGACAGGCAGTCAAGATATATTTCAATCAATTAACTTTACTAACATTGTTGTCTTGTGATATTGCTTTCTAAAATGTCTTCACATGTTTTATAAGTTACCAATTATTTTTCTGGAATAGTTTTGAAGTTACTAAAACAAGCAAGAAATTAAATGAAAACAACAATCACTAGTATTTATTATTTGCCTAATATGTGGTAGGCACTGTACTAAACATTTGATTTAATAATTCTTATTTAATTATTATGTCTTAAGAAGATGTTACTATTACATTAATTTCTATTTTGTTAACACAAAAACAAAATCAGAGGCTAAATATTTACCTAATTTTCACAAGTTTCGAGTAGTGAAATCAAATTCAGGTTTGTCTCATTTCAGAGCTCACATTCTGTCATTATGTTATACAGACAGTTACAGAGATTTAGTGTTTTTAGCCATGCAGGCAACATTGTATATATTTTGAAAATATATTTTCAAGATAGTTATGAACTACAGAGTATTATATTATGAGTAGAAATGTATTAAAATTAGTAGCAGTTGAAAATATTTCTACTTAACATTGTTCATTCATTTACTTATCATCCAATAATCATATCTGGTGTCTCTTGTTCTGAAAGGCAGTAGTTTCCTATAGGCAAAGCAGGCAAATGTATTTTTTATTCAATGATTTTAATCTATTTGTAAAACTGGAGGATTCATATTGCTGAGGTATGCCATCTATCCCATTAGGAAGTGATCTTGTGGGCAAATCATAACAAGCATTAGAGATTCTATTCTATTTCTTCTTCTAGCTTATGATGACACCATCTCTCTTTATGTGACTGTATTCTTTAAATAGCAATAATGTTACCCTCTCTTATTTCAGAGAAATTTCAGGAAACCTCTTGTGTTAACTGTTGAGGTAAAAAATAACTAATTAGGTCAAGATACAAGACATACATATTAAATACAAATTAATATGCCTCCAAGTTTATAAGCCCAAAATACGAATACCGGATGCTAAGAATGATATTTGTCATAGCCAAATTCAGTGCCAGGAGAAAGAAACGTGATAAAATAACATATGAGGGATGAATGCCAATTACCACTCCAAAGACCAAACACAAATTTTCAGAAAGAATATAATATACAATCAGGAAACTAGAACAAAATTGTGTTATCATTGTAGAGAAACAATTTAAATCTTGCTACATTTATACATGTTGATGGAAAAATATGTAGCTGAATGACTGTCAGTACAGATGGATCTGTCTCTAAGTGGATAAATTTTGGAAGGATTTTAATGATCCACTCTGCATTCCTTTTAATGAGCTACATCAACATGTTTACCTCAACCATGTAATGAATTCAAAGAATCTTGAACTTGAATCCTTATTTTGGTGTCTTGTACTTATGTATAAAATTACATAATTTATATACCTATGGGAAACAAATATATTTTACTACCATTTTTTGTATGAGTGTATTGAAATAAGTGAAAACATGGTAAATATTATACAAATAAGTTACTAACTTTATATCCATGTTACTACTCATGATACTTGAGGAAATTAAAATTTTGAGACCATTGCAGTTTAAAGGGTTATATAAGCTACTGACTTTGAGCTTTCTTGATGCATACTAGATATTTATACCACTTTGAGATTTAAAATCCACAATTGTATATGGATAATCATTTAAAATTTCAGATCATGTTATGATTAACTACATAAACTATACAAAGGTTTGGGGCATATCAATCAAGAATGCCCAGGTCGATTTATATAAAAATTACAAACAGTTTTATATTAGTCTTGATTTATGATCTAGAATTATGCCTGTACTGCTAAATAACTAGAGTTAATAATTTCTTGCTTTTGTCATTGTACTTAGACACAAGTCTAACAAAAAGTATAAACACAGTGTATTAATGAAACCACAAAATGCATATGATACAAAATTCAAATGATATTTTCTGTGTCTTAGGGGCATGATTTAGAGTGGTTTTCAAAGTCCAATAGGATCAAAAAGCTTTATCAAGTATTTTAAACCTTCAGTAATAGGTGAATGAGTAGAGGGTTTAAACAATGCCAAATCATTTACTATAGATAGCAGCTATTGCTATACTATAGGTGGTAGCTAAAAATTCAAAATTGAGGTCTAAGTAATGAGTTTAAAGCAATTTCCTTCGGAGAATGAGTAAAAACAAAGCTCACTTTCAGAACCTGTGGGCATGAGAGCACCTCTGTTTGACTCACGTCTGTAACATAGTTATATCCTATCATTGTGTCTTCAAGGTATATGAAACAAATGATTTTTATCCTATCTCAACATCAAGGAAATTAGCAGGTTATATTCAATCTTCTCTCAGCATATGCTCTTTTACAGTGGCCCGAGGACTGAAAATATTTTTCAAATTACAATTTCAACAAAGAGATAAGAAAACAAAAGTCAAAGCATTCAAAAATTTTAGTTGAGGTTTCTGGAAAAGGGTGATGACAGTAGTAAAAACATATTCTCTGCAACTCTAATTTAACTGTCACTAAGAATAATAGAATATATGATCTATATCAATCTAAAAGTTTTTTAGATCAGACCCCAGACCTTGAGTTATAACCAGCGTCTGATCAGCCTTAAATATGCAGGTCTGATTTATTTACATTCCCTCTGGTGAACTTAAGGTAGACTTTTTTTTTTTTTTTTTTTTCCCATTCATCATATGTCTTCATTGTCTAAAACATCAGTTTTATCAGTGACCTCATATGGCATACTTTCTGTAAGTCAACAATTCATGAACTAAGCAGACCTATCAATTAAGAAATTATTCAATGACTCAATTGATGATCCAGTTTAATTTGCCAAACATTCTCATTGATCTTACCTGACTATGAGTCAATTTATTGCCAAATATGTATGTATGTGTTTCAGTTGCACTACAAGTTAAAAATTTATTTTTTCAAAGAGATTTGGTTTTCAACAAATAATCGTAGTTGCCTTGAAGAGACTCTTCCTCAGAAAATGATAAATTAATATAGATTTTTAGAAATTTGAATGAATATATTCTTTGAAATAAGGGCAGATTTCTTCAGTTGTCAATTGTGTTGAGGATTTGGAAAATAACAATTGCAATGAGAAGTGATTTTTTTAATGACAAATTTAATTATAATATGTGGTAGAAGTACCACAGACAGCCAATGGCATCTAACCACTTTCCATACCTGTCAAAATAAAAAGGACATAATCAATTATTAGGTCTGCTTCTTTGTGAAAATATTAACACCTTAATAAGTAACTAGCCTCATAAGTTGAGGCTTTTATTAAATTTTGAAATGAATTTCATATGATAAATGTAAGTTCTACAGAGATCCCAAGTTTACAGAGGTTCAGTTTTAAAATATATATTGCATTTTTATCTACCTTGAAATATTCTTGATTTTGTACAGGATTAATCGGCCCTTTTGTTGACCACTGTAAACATATTTTGTTTCTTCCCTGAAATTGGAACTAAAAATTAAGTTTCCAGTTTATCTCACTATTACTTTCTGCCTTATATTACTTTTTTAAAATTCCACATGTGCACATCTTCCTTCACACCATCTATTCCTGATGAATAGGATTCATACCATTAAGAATCATATCAGTTTCCTCCTCATGTTATAACAAATTACCACAAACTTTTGGGCTTAAAAATACAAAATTATTCCCTTATAGTTCTGGAGGCAAAACAGTCTCACTGGTATAAAATCAAGATGTTATCACAGCTGTGTTTCTTTAGAGACTCTGGGTAAGAATCTAATTTTGCCTTTTCTAGCTTCTAGAGGCTGCACACATTCCTTTGCTCATGGCCCCATTTCAGCTGTTGTATCATTCCAACATCTGCTCCACTGTGACATCACCTTTTCTTAATCCGATTCTCCTGCTTTCATCTTAAAAGTAAGGGCCTTTGAAATAACATTGAGCTCATCCATATTATCCAGAGAATTCCTTTCATCTCAACATCCTTAAATTAATCATATTCGTAAAATCTCTGTTGTTGTGTAATGCAACATGTCCACAGATTCCAGCAGTTAGAGTGTTTACATGTTTGGGGGGCCAATATTTTGCCTAATACAGAGAGGTGTGTACATTGAAAACGTTCCACATTTTCTAAGAGACTTGATTCAATGGTTTTCAATTTCATGTATTTATGTTTCCTCTTTTCTAAAGTGAGTTTACAGTGTGAGTTTTGAATTTTTAGTACTTCCTGGCTCACTTTATCATTTGTTTATATTTTAATTAATTAATTAATTAATTAATTTATATATTATTTTATTTGTTCCATACTAATGGTGGTTGTTGATCTTCTGTAGATCCCGGTGTTTATTTGTTTGGGAGAGGAAACAACAAAATACGTCAAATGT
Source organism: Rousettus aegyptiacus (assembly GCF_014176215.1). Classification (NCBI taxonomy): domain Eukaryota; kingdom Metazoa; phylum Chordata; class Mammalia; order Chiroptera; family Pteropodidae; genus Rousettus; species Rousettus aegyptiacus. Next base: position 49,413,288 of record NW_023416284.1, read on the forward strand.
TTTAATATGAGAATTAAATTATCCATAAACATTTAAGAAATTAATGACATTTCACTTCATTTGCACAATTAGTCTTTGGAAAACTGGGGTGAGAGATGAGAATTATATGTACTTAATTTTTTTCTTAAGAAATTACTCTGAGTTGTATTATGTATTTTGATAATCTTTTCTTTTCCTTTGAAAGATATGGATACTTATTAAATAGTTATTTTTCACATACACTGAAAGTCATAAAGTTTTGTGAAAGGTTTTATTGTCTATGGTGCCATTTGTGTGGAAGTCTTGCAAAGGTTAGTAGTAATGAACCAAAGAAAGATATTTAACTCTGTGTTTGCTTTGTTGTTCATATAGCAAAGTAAATAAGTCTTCATCAGTTTTCTCAAGAGATGAGGTTTTTTTTTTTTTTTTAATGGGCTTCTTTACATTTAATACGTAGGTTTAGCAATGAGCATTACAAATAATCATGAGAAAAATAGTTACTTTCTTCTTCAGGAAGATAATATTCTTTTTATTTTATTTTATCTTACCTCTGCATATTGTAATAACAAGTAATTTTTACTGACCTATAAGTCAGACACTTAATGCTTTACTACATATACATTTTAAAAATATACATATACACGTACATATACATATACATATACATATATGTATGTGTGTGTATACGTGTGTGTGTGTGTGTGTGTAGTTTTCAGAGCAATCAGAGAAATGCTTTTAGTACTCTCACTTCACAATTGTGGTAACTGAGAAATACAAATTTCAAACAACTTTCCCAAAGTTATATTAATGGCTACTAAATGTGAAGTCGTGATTTGAACCCAGGCAAATCTATCTTTCAAGTCCATATTCGTACTCACTATATGATTCTGTCTTTAGAAGTCATGTATAGGACTAAGTGCTTTACCTCTATTTTGTCATTTGGGCATCACAGTAATAAACACTATAAGATTCTCCCAATTCCCAAAGTATGAAATCATTGTACTGCAAAATAAAAGGGGAAAAAAGGAAGCCTATGATATACTTCAGAAATATTCCCAGCAGCTTAATACCACAGATTTTGGCACATTTATTCAAGTTCGCAATTATTCCACACTAGTCATGAACAAAGTTCTGAGCTAAGTGCTTGCTCTGAGTGAGACTGCTGATGCTTCAAAGGAGCTTGCATTCTAGTTGGTGTGGTATAACTTGTAGATAACCTCTATAACATTGTACAAAATGATTTTGTTAACAGTGTTTTCAACCCATCCTTCTCCACAAACACAGTCTCATTCTTACCAGTTCTAATGACAAATTCTGATCTGAGGCACAAGGGCTCAAAGAAATCTCTTTCACATCTGTGGGACTCATCAGGTAGTAGCCTTTGCAACCTAAGTAGACTTTACTTCATTCCTATTTAGAAAATTTAACATCTACCTTATTTTTACCTATGATCTGAGTCCTTTTATTGATCTGCTTGACATGTAAATTCCTAGGAGCCAGTTTCAATTTACCCAGCATGCCAACCCAGGGATAGTAGTTCTAATATGCAATTGCAGCCTGGTGACCAGGACCTGACTATTTGCTGACAGAGTTTGATGATGCCAACTTCCTGCTTACAGTCCTTCCTTTCTGATTAACATTCAGTTTCTATTTATTATTGACATTCTCTGACTAGCTGAGTCAAATTCAGTTCAGCAAAAACATATTGACCGTAAGGTGACTTAACATTCCATCTCTGGAGTCAAGTGTTGGCTCCATCATTTCTAGCTCTATGGCTCTGAAGCAATTATTCACCTTTCTGGGTCTAGTTTGCTCATCTCAAAATAATAACAATAACAAAAATAATAACAACAATAAAAATACTTTGGCTTTTTTATGTGTCAGGAACATAAGAAAAAATAGGAAAATCAGTTCTTTAAATGAAAAAAAAATCAATAATAGTCTCAAAATCCATGAGATTATACAGAAATGAAAGGGCTACAAATTCATAAGTGTAACCTTTCTGTTTCTCTGTGTGGGATTTTGTGTTGGAAGTGTCATGTCTGGCATGATAAGGGATGTGGTAAGATTGAAACCAGACAAGAGTACAGTGAAGAACTGAGGGAATGCTGGAATTCAAGAGGCATAGATATGGAGACAAAGCATGGACAAGTGTGACTTGATCAACGTACTTGTCAAAAAGAAGCTGGAAACAGAAGCCAAGTCGAGTTACCTAGGCAAGCAGGTGAGATTACTGGAAACAGCCCCTGGGGAAGCAGTCACAAGAGCCTTTTAATTATGAAGACTGACATCTCTTGCCTCAAGCTACTTTTAATGAGCCTGGAGTCTGGGGTGTCTGTGACTCCTCTGGCAGCAGTACTGTCAGGTGCTGCCCAGCACTGAACAGGAGAAGCAACATCTCTAAAATCCTGGGTCCATTATAGTGTCAGAAAGTCATACAATCACAGAAAATATTTCATTTTCTTTTCACACCAGAGCACCAATTTCTACTTTGTTGGGGCATATTTCATTCTAAAAGTTCCAAATATTTCAAAGATTCTAATGTGCAGCATTGAAAAAAAGGAAAAAATTATCCATTCGCTGCCCCTGTGTTAAGATTTTGATACTCTCACTAAATTAAGTTTAATTGCCATATAGATCTACAGAGAGAAGAAAGAGAAGTTTATATATTTTTTGGCAAAATTAAGAAATAAATTGCTGAAACAAATTAAGGTCATGATTTTATAGATATCTTGCAATAGCTTTGGTTGCACTTTATGGAAACAGAGTCAGAATCTTAGTTAACCCAAGGAAGATAAAATGTTCTGTTCTTGAAATGAAGAAGGTATCAATTTTAGACTGAGAAAATAAGGTTGTTTCTTCTTGTTTTTTTTAAGAAGGAAAATGTAGGAAATGTGAAAGTGTTGGGATGTTTGTGGAGGGTGGGGTGCAGAGGTGGAGGGTGGAGAAGGCAGGCAGGCTAAGGCCAGTGAGGATACAAGGGAGAGTTCTGGAGTCCTTAAGTGTAATCAGTAGTAAACTCCAAATGAACCAACTTTTATGTACCGCTTTCACTACGCGTGAAGGCTACTGTTGGTTATACAATTCAGTGAGCTTCCTCCAAGGCCATAGCTTCATCAAAAAATTAAGAAAAATTTCAATTCAGTGGCTGAATTGCTGTACATATTAGAAGTGATTAGCTGCATTCATGAATCTATAATCACACCTGCAAATGAGGAAGGAATCTATAGAAATAGGAAGCATTTCTAAAGCCATGAATATGCATGTGTGTTGCCAGAAATATCACAATAAAAATAGTTTGTAAGTATCCAGGATCCAGCAATACTGCTTTTATTTTCCAGATGTCAGAACTCAGCCATTAACTAAAACAGATAATAAATATGAGGTTCAATATTTAGAACTTCGTGTTCATGATGCTCTTATTCAGAAAAACCAGTTTTATGTGTATCACAGTAATATAACTGATTCTGAGAAGTGGTTTCAGGAAACCAGGAAAGTTCAGTGCCTATATCCCTTCAGAAAAGACTATTTATATGTTGGCTGATGTCTGGACTGCCTTCGTTAAAACTTTACTTTTAGCTTACTAAACCTGTGTTCAGAAATATAACTGAAAAAAAAAAAAATAGGAGAAACTATACCTCCAAATTTAAAATAAACAAAATCACCATCAGTCTTTTAGCTATAAAAATCTTGAATCTCAGATTCTTTCTTATGGGGTTTTTCAACAGAGAATATTAGAGAAACCATGGGGTCTTGAGGTGCTGAAGACTTGAGTTAAATATATGTTGGTAATATTGTGATTTAATCCAGTTAAATATATTATGGATACCTGAAGACAAAGAAAATACTTTCTGATTCTCTAATCTTCCATTCATAAGATTATTTTTGTATCTTCATTATTTCATGAATAAAGGTGACTGAGAATTCTGGATATATGAAAATGAGGCTTACTGAGAAAGAAATAGAAACATTTTAAGCTTCAGAGATGTTGGGAGTTAATTTTTTTCTAATTACACTGTTTCTTTCCTTTTGTATATTTATAGCTTAAATTATCAGCTTCTTTGTGAATCATACATCGATGTCATAGATACTCATTTGTGTTAGAAACCTCTGAAGGAAAAACAATGGCACAGTCTTAAATATATGCAGGTTTTTGGAATAGCGATTAACCTAATAAATATGTGTCAAAGGGAAGAATCCTTTGGAAATAACCATTTCATTAAATCCATACTTTATATTCTAATAGATCACTTTGCTATCTAAAGAAGACATACTAATTAAAGCAACAAGAACTTTTTTTTTTTTTTTTACCTTTAACAAGTTAGGTGTCTTTTTTGACAAATAGATTTTCTGTGGGCAAACATTCACATTAGTTTACCTAATTTAATTAGGAGAGAAATTGAGCGATAATAAAATGTGATCCTAACAATGCAACTCTTGAGATATTAGTTCAGTGTTAGAATCATGATATCATAGTATGTGAGCATGAGAAGCTACTTTAATATATATTTTTTAAAATCTGCTGTAAGCCAGTTGCAGCATTAGGTGTTAACTGTTCAATGATAAAGATGAGTTTATGCCCTTTTAGATTCCAGAATCCAGAAAGAGAAATAAAATAATATCACACACTACACAATATAATGTGGTGCCTGATATTATATGAAAATGTAAAGTATTGTACTGACATGTACTGGGGACACTTAAGCCAGTCTTATGAGTAGGGACAACTTTTTAGAGAAAATTACTTTAAGCTAAGACCTGTGGAATAAACAGAAAATATCAACAAAAGGAAAACTAGGATAGACTTTTCAAATTAAAAAATAAATAATTAAATGCAAATCATAGCAGGCCTGAATATGTGAGATATCACAGGGAAACTTAAATGAATTCTCTGGTGAAAAGATCAAAATCAGAGTAGAATCTGAAAGAAAAAGAATGGACCATCTAATGTAGATCTTTCTGAGGCATGTCAATGATTTGGACCTCATTTTTAAATCAACAGAGAGCATGGTAGGATTTTAATCCAAAATTAAATATGTTGCCTCAGCTATGTTCTGACCAAAGGAATGAATTCTGTCTATAATTTAGAGTTTAGATGTGAATACTTAGTATTAAATAGAATTTTCTTTCATTATATCTTTCTTTCTTCCCCTTTCTTCCTCATTGTCTCTTTCTATCTTTTGATCTTCGTTTATAATTTTGTTTTCTCTCTCACAGAATTGTTGACTGTATCTTAATGGATAAGTAAAAGCAGCAGGTATATTTAATCAGTCATTCATCTATATCATGATACATGTTACTGAAATGACAAGTGCAAATCTCTCAATGGCTGCAAAGGAACTAACCAAATTCAGTAATGAATAAAAAGTGGTTAAAATGTTTAATTTTTCTAACATAATTTTACATGTAAAAATTTGACAATATAAATAATGACACAACATGAAACTCATAGTGGCAGCAGCTATTACAGCTAATTTTTGAGAGGGATAGAGTTATTGATAAATCAAAACTTAATTATGATATACATAGAGAATAATGAATCCTGGTGAAATATATTTTAGTAAAATGAGAAGAAAAAATGGAAATTATTTAAGTACTTAATAGGAAATTGATCAAACAATTAAATTGGCTCAATGAGTTGTTCACTACTAAAATACTTGATACAATTTATCACTCTATAAAATTTCAATTAAAATGTTTGCATTTTCTGCTTCTGGAAAAGGTGGAACCCAACTTATCTTCCTGCCTGAAATAAAAATAGACAAAATATATAAAACAATTTTTTTTTTTTTAAGAAACTGGATATCAAGTAATGAATGACAGTGATAACTGAGAAGTGGAAAGCAAATTAGATAAGCCCAGTGATTACTGCTACTAGATAGTTTCCAGGATATGAAAAGAACTCATACAAAGTCCAGAAGAGTCCTTCTGTCAATGTGTTGTAGCTGAGAGTCTAGAGAGATCGAGTCAACTAGAATTTGAAGGGCAGAGTACCAGAAGAGAAACATCTGCATAGAAAGAGAACTGAGAAGATGAGAAGATGTCTCTCAAGTAGTCCACTGAGTGTTGGTGTATACACACACGTAAAGAAACTACCAGAGTTCAGCAAAAGAAAAACACGAAAGGGTTACAGGTACTAACACAGAGTAGATAATATTGCTTGTTCTAACAAACAGAAAGGAAAATTTCATGACTCTTAAGACATAGTGTAGAGTAGGTAAATAGTTTCTGCCTTTGTAGTGGGGATAGTTAGGTCTAGATAGGGCAATAGTTCCTAACAAGTCCTAAAGCAAGCCTTAGAAGAATAAAACTGTTTAAAAGGATATTAATCATGTTTCAAAATAAATTTCAAGAATAATTATAAAAAACATTTGTTACAATTTAAACTGTATGTCATACAGTGAAATAAACATTCAAAGAGTCAGGAAAATACTACCCATAGAGAAAGTCAATCAATTTACACTGCTCCAGAACTAATACTGCTGTTAAAATTAGCAAACAAGGACATTAAACAGTTATAACTACATTGTGTATGTTCAGAAAGTTAAGTAGATATGCAAAAATATTTAAAAAACAAAAATCAATTTTTTACAGATGAAAATTAAAAATCGATAGTAGAAATATCTCTGAAAAACCTCCAAATATTTGGAAACTAAACATCATACTTCTAAATAACCAAAGGTTGAAGAAAAAATTAAAAGGAAAACAAGAAAATGTTTTGAACATAATGAAAATAAAAACATTACATATAAAATGTGTGATACAGCTAAGGTATCACATAAAGGAAATTTTATATCTTTAAATACCTATTTTAGGGGAAAGTTTCTCAAATTAATGACATTAGTTTCACACACACACAAAACCCTGTAAAACTAGAAAATATAAAGCAAACCTAAAGTGGAAGGAAGCAATAATAATGAAGAAGTTAAAGTTAAACAAAAAAGAAAAAAACAAACAAGTATGAAATCAAAGCTTGTTTTTGAAAAGATCAATTAAATTGATAAACCTCGAGCTAAACCAGATTGGGTGGGTTAGCGGGGAGAAGAAATGGGAGAGGTAACATGATACTGCAGATAGTATATGGATTCAAAGTAATTATTATGAACAACTTTATTCCTATAAATTTGTCAGCATAGACAAATTAACAAACTTCATGAAAGACAAAAATCACCAAAGTTTACTCAAGGATAGAAAATACAGAATCAGAACTGCAACAAGAAAAAAAAATTAAAAAGTGAGGATAGTTTAAGGGGCCTCTGGGACAATATCGAGCATACCAATATTTACATCATAGAGGTACCAGAGGAGGAGGAGAGAGATAACAAGGAATTGAAAATCTATTTGAAAAAATAACGACAGAAAACTTTCCTACCCTAGTGAAGGAAATGTACAAGTCCAGGAAGTGCAGACAGTCCCAAATGGAATGAACTCAATGAGACCCACACCAAGATACATCATAATCAAAATACCAAATACTAAAGACAAAGAGACAATCTTAAAAGCAGCAAAGAGAGAAACAGTTAGTTACCTACAAGGTTGCTCCCATAAGACTATAAGTTGATTTCTCAACATAAACTTTGCAGGCCAGAAGGGATTATCAAGAATTATTCAAAGTGATGAAAAGCATGGATCTATAACCAAGATTATTCTACCCAGGAAAGCTATCATTTAGTATCGAAGGATGTATAAAGAGCTTTCCAGATGTGAAAATGTAAAGGTGTTCATCATCACCAAGTCAAAATTACGGGAAATGTTAGAGGTACTTCTTTATGAAGAAGGAAAGAGGAAAAAAAAGATAAAAATATGAATAATAAGATGGCAATAATTATTTATCTAGCAAAGTAATTGTTGCTAGATATGAAATTATTGGATTAAATGGATTAAATGCTCTGATCAAGAGATAGGATGGATGAATGGATATGAGAACAAGACCCTTACATATCTTGCCTATAAGAGACTCATTTCAGATTGAAAGACACATACAGACTGAAAGTAAAGGGATGAAAAAAGACATTTCATGAAAATGGAAACAAACAAAAAAAGCTGGGGTAGCAATACTTGCACAAGACAAAATAGACTTTAAAACAAAGACTATAACAAGAGACAAAGAAGCACCCACTTATGCTACTTCTGGGTATTTATTTGAAGAAACCCAAAACACTTTGGAGGGACATGTGAATCCATATGTTCATTGCAGCATTATTTACAATAGCCAAGATATGGAGGCAACCTAGGTGTCCATCAATAGATAAATGGTTATAAAAAAGGTGATACCTATAAGTGATGGAATATTACTCAGCTATGAAAAGGAATGAAATCTTGCCATCTGCAATAACATGGATAGACCTAGAGGGTATTGTGCTGAGTTTCATAAGTCAGACAAAGACAAATGTCATATGTAGTATTAGGGGACAGAGTAAACAACATAAACAAACTCATAGGTACAGAAAGCATTTTGATGGTTGTCAGATTGGGAGTGGGAGGATGAGAGAAGGATTGAGGGGATTAAGAGGTAAAAATTGGTAGTTATAAAATATTCATGGGGATATAGAGTATAGTATAGCATGGGGAATACAGTCAGTAGTGTTGTAATAACTATGTATTATGTCAGGATTTATCGAGGTGATCACTTCATACGTTAGATAGATGTCTAATCACTGGGTACTCCTGAAATTAATATAATATTGTATGTCAACTATAACCAAAGGAATAAAAATGTAAAAATTTTAAAAATAAAATAAAAAATAAAAAAATTATAGATCTCAAAAAAGGTCAATTTACAAAAATTAGTTATGTTTTTGTGCACAAGAAATAATCTAAAAATGAAATTAGGAAATTAGTTGGATTCATAATAGCATCAAAAATAGTAAAATACTTAGAAATAAATTTAAAGATGTACAAAACTTATACTTTCAAAGCTACAAAACACACTATTAAAATAAATTTTAAAATTCATTGGAAATGCAAGACATATACATACATCAAAAATACCTTAATAAAATAATAGCATATTGGGAGAAGTAAAAGTACATGATTTCAAAACTTATTTTAAATTAATGAGCGTATTCAGTGTTGGTGTGGATGTGGAAGATTTGGAACTCTCATGTAATCCTTCTAAGAATGGAAATGATACTACCACTATAGAAAAAAATTGAACAGATTCTTGTAGGTTAAATATATCTCTAGCATATGATTCAACCATTTTACTCCTAAGTATTTACCCAAGAGAAATGAAATGATATGCTCATACCAAGGCTTTGACATTAATATTCACAGCAACTTTATTTGTAATAGATCAAATCAGTAGCAATTCAAATAAGAACAAGCAAATGGGCAAACCATAGTAGATTTATACATATTCAGCAATAAAAAGGAATAGACTACCGATATGTGTAACAGCATACATATGCCCCAAAACATTTATTCTCTGTGAAATTAGCACAACCATAGGAGTATAGAGTATGATACCATTTATGTTAGATTTGAGAAGATTCAAACTAATTGAGAATGACATAAAGAAAATTAGCAGAGGCCATGCCAAGGTGGGAATGGAGCGAGAGCAGAAATATACTGGAGGTTAAGATTACAAAGAAGCACGAAGATTTTCAGGGTGATGGATATGTTCAAATATTTATTGTTGGGATGGTTTCACAAACATATATATATGCCAAATTTATTAAATTGTACACAAAATATGTGCAATTTATTGTATACCAACTATACATCATACAGTTGGTTAAAGAGCATTTGCATTTAAAACTTTCTTATAGGTAAAAACAATAGAGTCACAATATGACCATTGCCAAAATGGCAGGTTTCCAAATCTGAGTCATTTCTGAAGGAAAGGAGTTAGATGATTAGAGTTACACTTTAGAAAGCTTTTAAAATTATTTTTATTGTTTTTATTATGGCAAAATTAGTTATAGACCTCTTCAAAGGCTCTTGCGCTAAAATTCAGGTAAGAAATGATGATCCATCGAACTGGTGATTTTAGGGGTTTGGAACGGTATCCAGGGATATTTACAAGGGAAAAAATAGGTAGGACATGATGACTAATATGTGGGTAATGGATACAAAAGAATCAAAGAACTTAGATTCTCATTTGGGACACTGAGCAGGTAGTGCTATGCATTAAAGATGTGCCGTGTACAGAAAATTTATTTGTTTCATTTTAGTGACATATTTGGAGAATCAATGTGATGTTGTGTGTGAGAATCTAGAACATATATATCAGTAAAAAGAAAGGTAATGACCATAGATACACACAGTCTGGATTATGAACAAGATAACAGGGATAGAAGACATGTAGGATTTATTTTTGACAAGATTTCCCGAACAATTATCCCCAAAGCTCCAGTAGTACTTGAGTAGGGAGTCATGGAGTTGGTTGCCTCCTCTCTAGATGCTTTTACATCATCTAATATACAGCTTACCCAGTGTAGGCACCTACTCTATAATATCACCAGTAAGTAATTATTATGCATCTGCTTTTAAATGAACAGTGACAGGAACCACTCTCTGGGAACAGCAGTTTGTCTTAAACAGCTGTTAAAATTATTGAAAGATCCAATTTTTATATTAAATTCCAAATATATCCCTATTTATTTCAATTAGGATATTTCTGCAGGTATATTATATTTCAGTACTATGTGAAACACTATGATTATATTGAGTAAGGAATTAGAAATTGTGCCTATCCTTGACTGACACAGCTTACTGAATTTATTATTGATTCTTTGTCCATTAAAGCACAAAATTTAAGGTATATTTATCCTATATACCATCTCTTCAAGTATTTTAAAACAATGCTCAAACCCATCTTAATTCTACTTAGGCTGACTCCAATTTTCCAATTTTTCTTGCTTTCAACCTGATATTTATTAAATGGATATGCTTCAGTTTATAAATGTGACATCTCTTAAAGTATGTCAAAAAGATATGATTTCCAATTCAAATAGAACTTGCAAATATTAATGCAATTGAACGTTATTTCAGATCATGTGGTGAGCTAAATCACTGTTGCGTCACATTCAGCCTTTAAGTAAACACAGAGTGATGGAAAAACATAGGCCTTATTATTTAGTGTTCTTACTTACAGTTAATAGAACCCATTCAAATTTAAGCTGAAAGAACATTATTTAGGGGTAGATAGATAAGTCACTGAATTATGGGAAGGCTGAGCTTTCTTGGATTACATTATATACGCACACGCACACACACCCCCCATATGTGTGTGTGTGTGTGTGTGTGTGTGTGTGTGTGTGTGTGTGTTTCAGGCGGGGCAACCCTTGGTCGCCTCACAGATTGCAAGGACCTTATTAGCTTACAACTCCTTATTTATTGATTTATTTGTTTGTTTCTTTGTTTGTTTAGCTATTTGTTTGTTTGTTTGTTTGTTTAATTTTTTATGCCTACAGCACCTAGTCTTCCTAGGTGGTCTCCCATCCAAGTACTAACTAGGCCCAACCCTGATTAGCTTCCGAAATCAGACAAAATCGGGCTTGTTCAGGGTGGCATGACTGTAGACTTGGAATCACTTTTAGCCACACTACAGCACTAGTACTTAACAAGGCTGCTGCCATTACCACAATCAGGAAGCTTTAACTCAGGGGGCTACCACAGAACTGTCACAGCCGCTAGTGACAGAAGTACACCACTTCTGCCACAGTTCAAACACTACTAAATTAGAATCTGATACACCAGCTGCCAATTTGAGAATATGTTTTCACTGCCATAATCAGCATGAAAAACATAGACGATCATGAGTTGAATGATGACTCTTAGATATAGTAACAAAAACATAAACCATGAAATAATGAATTGATAACACAGACTTTACTAAAATTAAAATTTTTTTGATATGTGAAAGGCACTATTAAGAAAATGAAAAGACAAATGGCAGATGAGGAGAAAATATTTGCAAAAGACATATCTGATAAAGGACTTTTATCCAAAATAGACAAAGATCACTAAAAATTCAACAGTAAGAAAACAAACAGCTAATTAATAAGTGGGCCAAAGACTAATAACTCACTAAAGAAGATACAAAGATAGCAAATAATCACATATGAAAAGATGATTTACATAAAACGTCATCAGAGAAATGCAAATTAAATCGACGAGATGTCACTACGCACCTGTTAGAATTGCCAAAATGTAGAACACTTAACGATACCAAATACTGGTGAGGATGTGGAACAACAGAAAATCTCGATTCATAGGTGGTAGAAATGCAAAATGATACAGCAGCTTTAAAAAACAGTTTGGTGCTTTCTTATAAAGCTAAATATACTCTTATATACGATCCAGCAAACACACCTCTTGGTATTTACCAAAAAGCTAAATACTTATTCCACACAAAACCTGCACATGTATGTTCATAACAGCTTTATTTATGATTACCAAAACATGGAAGCAACCAAGATGTCCTTCAGAAGGTTAATGGATAAACAATCTGTAGTACCTTCTGATAATGAAATATTATTCAGTGCTGGAAAAAAAAATGAGCTATCAAGCAATGAAAAGGCATGGTGAAAACAAATGTGTATTAACTATATGACATTCTGGAAAAGCAAAACTATGATAATAGTAAAACGATCACAAGTTGGGGTAGGGATGAAGAATAGGTAGAGTTCAGAGGATTTTTATAGCAGCAAAACTACTATATATAATACTATGTAACATATATATTACATATATATATATATATATATATATTCTCCCAACCCACAGACTATACCATACCAATAGTGAACCCTAATGTAAACTATAGACTTTGGATGATAATGATTTGTGAATATAGGTTCATCAATTATAACAAATACACTACTTTGGTAGGGGATATTGATAATGAGGGAGGCAATGCATGTGTATGGGTAGGAAACCTCTGTACCTTCTGCTTTTTTTTTTTCTATGAACCTAAAACTGCTCTAAAAATTGTTTATTAAAAACCATAGATGGCTCATTGCATGTCTCTTTACCTGTAAAACTCAGCTCTAAATCAAAGTCATAAATATTGACATATGATTGTCAAACCCAAGTCGCTCAAATGCATCCTGGCTGCTAGGGAGCCTGACAATGTAGGTTAATAGGTATCACTTTGGAATGATGAGATTTATACCTTACAAAACTGTCAGTATGGGAAGAGTGGTCAAAAATATTTGAGGTAAATTATGCTGCTTTCTAATCCTACTCATAACTATTCCACCTAAGATATATTTTTACAGTTACAACAGAACACATTTGTGACTATCTTGGCTACAAGCAAATCCTGCAAATCTTCTTTCTGGCTTTCCCCAGAGGAACCTGTGGTCATTTACTAGTACAACTTCACAATGGGCAATGAATAGCACTCAGAATTTCTAGGATATAAAATATATTGTCTCTAAATTGATGTTAATCTCCAGAGAACTGAAAAGACACTGTGTTTCATTGGTTCGAGGATTTATAGAGTCAAGAGATCAATGGAATTGTGATTCAAGTCAGTCTTACGGACCAATCCTATTGTTATGTTTCCAGTCTCAGCATATAGATCTATAACACCTGGCAAAAACACACATGAGTTCCTCAGCTAGTGTGAGGACTTTTATGATAGGAAGGGCCTAGTATAAGTCTCTGAAATAACCCTACCACCTGTACCTCCTTTTGAAATTGCAGTACTTTACTCCTGGGGAAAATTATAGATATAAGTACGTAAGAGCTGCCATATGACCCAGCAATTCCACTTTTGGGTATTTATTAGAAGAAAACGAAGACACTAGGAAAAACATATACTTCACCCCCTATGTTCATTGCAGGATTATTTACAATAGCCAAGATATGGAAGCGACCTAAGTTTCCACTGATAGGTGAAGGAATATAGAAGATGAGGTACATATATACAATGAAATATCACTCAACCATAAAAAAAGAATAAAATTTTGCCATTTGAGACAAGATGGATGAACCTAGAGGGTATTATGCTAAGTAAAATATGTCAGACAGAGAAAGACATACTGTATGATTTCATTTAGATTTGGAATCTGTAAAAAAACATTTGTAACAACATGGATGGATCTCGAGAGTATCATGCTAAGTGAAATAAATCAGACAGAAAAAAATTGAGAACCATATCATTTCACTCATAGGTGGGATATAAAACTGAAAGCAATATACAAACAAGACAGACAAACAAAAACTGATAAACACAGACAATAGTTTGGTGGTTATCAGAGGGAAAGAAGGGAGCAGAGAGGTAAATAAGGGTAAAGAGGGTCCAACATGGTGACATGAAGAATTTTAACTTTGGGCAGTGAACACACAATGCAATATACATATGACATATTATAGAATTATACACTTGAAATCTATATAATTTTATTAACTGATGTCGCCCCAATAATTTAATAAAAAACAATACAAACGAATAAACAAAACAAAAGAGAAAATAGACCCATAGATATAATCAATTGATGATTGCCAAAAGGAGAGGATGGGTAGATGAGTGAAAAAAAATTAAAATAAAAAGGAAAATGTGGTTAATTCCTACCTCATTCTCTCCATACTTGGGCAATGAATAAACCAGTTATGTCATGGGAAATGACTGTGGATGATCTCGAATGCAATCAGATGGCGATGCCGATTACAACTTCAGTTCTAAACGTGGTACCTTTATAGGAGCTGATTAACATGGTTCGTAGTGTTCATTATCCAGTTTCTGACCCAGAAACAATGCTTTTCCTTCTTATCCTTAGGAGAATAGAAAATAAGTAATGTTAGGGAAAATAGTCTTGCTTTGTGCTAAGTCAAAGCCCCGCTCTCTGTCATATTGTAAGCTGTAGGGATGTGGAGCTTCGTGACATTTTATAGAACATCATGTTCATCCATGACATCGATAACATTGATAACAGCTTATAGGACAGAAAGTAGCAAGAGCTCTAGGTGCCTTAAGATCCTGCCCCATAGGTAAGGTTTCTAGTCTAGTTATCCTGTCTAGTCATTTGGGGCTAAGAAAGACAATCCACTTTAAAGTGTAAAATACATTGCTTTACCTTGCACCCCTGATACAAAAAAAGCACAACTTAATGTGCTTCATATTTTGAAGATAATATATACCACATTTGGGGATGCTGCTTTGATTCATTTACTGATTTACCTACAAGGCTCAGCACTGAATTGACCTATAAGCAAGAAAAGAGTGTCCTTTAGTTCTAGATTATGGTTCAAATTGCCCAAGCACTTGGATTTTATAACCTAGCAGACCCAATGGTGTTGGAAATATTGTGGTAGGTGGTATAGTTGTATGAAACTTCTGGAAATCTGTCATAAACAGATAACAGCATAGACTTGTTAAACCATGCATTTATCTACCAATAACTATTTTACATTTGAAATGTAGCTCTGCCTTGTTACTGGTAGTTTATAGAGTGAACACCTGTTCAAGGGGTACCACAACTATGCAATTTGTATTGCACATCATGAATTGTATGATCTGATCCACCGAACCATAAAATTGGATGTGCACTGAACATTCTATTGTAAAATGAAAATTAGACTTGGCCACATAGGTCTTGGAAAGTACAAATAAAGTGTATAAACAGATGGCTTAGAGTCCCGTGGTACCTGCTCCTATTGCTCCACTGACTCTCCCTCAACTATAGATATGACCTCATGGGGAGTTTTCCATGACCAGTTAATGGAGTAACAAAAGTTTGAGTCTGTTTTTCTGTTAAATCTTCAAGATATACTGGTATTGGCTGGAATTGGACTGCCACCATATCTAAATTCCCATTAGCGAAAGGTCTACTTTGGTATAAAGTGTCAACAGTCTGCTAGAGTAGATGATCCATCCTGTGGATAATATTGTGTTTTTTACCAAAATCATATCTCTTGCTTAATGAGTCCATGAACATAATGGCCAGGATGAAGACTGTGTATGCACATGACAAAATAGACATTCCCTCAAGAAAGCTGATCTGAGTGCCTACTCTGCCCAAAGCAGAGACTAACGAGTCCCCAGTGTTGAATTACATTCTAGGGATCCAGGCAAAAGAATGAACCTGGCAAGAGGCTTATTCTTTTCAATCTTTTTCATGGTTGAGTGGCACTTTGTATTAATATGAGTATAGCTTGAAGCACTTCTTATCAACATCAACTTTCGTACATTTAGATAATCCCTTATGTGTTTTATCTCACATACATCATATCTGATTAGAAGACAAACTTTAAAGGAAAGGTAGTAGGTAAAGATACTCATGCCGAGTATTCACTGATCTTATCACATGCCCAATGACCCCAAAGTAGAAAGAAGCAGTGCCTAAATAGAAGTAACTTCTGGTATTTTATGCTTTAAACAGATGGCCAACTATATAATTCTCTTTTTCATTTTAATTGAGAAAAGTGAGGCTCATAGAGGTAAAGTGGTTATTAGACTAATGATGTCCATTAAGTGGCATACCTGGAATATTAATTAGTATCTACAATTCTAAATTTACAGTCTTTTATGTGGCATTTAAAACATTAAGTATTATCTAATTTACCTATGTAAGTTCAACTTTTATTAATAACTTTCAAAAGACTTGTGTTTTATTCCCATCAAAGTACTCAATTATTCTGGAAAAATATTCATTTTTGTTGTTGTCGTTGCAAACAGTCTCTGAGATGCCAGAAATACAGAAATAAAATACCTAGTTCTTGATTTCAAGGAACAAACAACTTAGTTTGTAAACTGCCAGCCTGCATGAATATGAATGTAGTATATCTTGCTTCATTCAACAAATATTTACCAAAAATTGACTATGCAGGTTCTAGGGGTAAACATAGATGAAAGAATTAAAATTCTTTAATTATTTAATATTAGGAGATAGAGAAACAGGAAATTATAATACAAGGTAGAATATGATAAATGACCAAGAGAAACATGACATGAAAATATGGAGTTTCTATAAAACTGTGTCTCAAGTCCAATTCTGATTATTCTGGATGAAGTTTGTCTTTTGTATTAGGAAAGGACATATCATTTAATATGTCATCTCTATTAGTTATAAATGGCAAAACATGACAGTGAGGAAAGCTGACATAGCATCCTTAAATGTTAACCTGTTGGCATATGTCAAATAACTTATAATTTAAACCAGCTTAAATATAGGGTGATAGTTTCCTTTTTTCTTTTTTAAATGGGAATGATTGATGGGTAGTTTTTTCAAGTGATAAGAAATGGAGAAACTTCAGTACGACTCTCTACAACATAACAGTAAGTCATTAATATAGCTCAGTTGAGTTTCTAAGTATTTTTAAAATAAAATTTGATAGAGATTCTATAGGAGAGAACATAGAATTTCCATGATTAGAGAGAATTATGTCCTAATGATGGAAAAAATAATGAGCATTTTAAACTATTGAGTCTTCATGAGTGGAGTAATGGAGGAGAATTTGCAAACTAATGTTGTTGTTTTTTTTATAAACTCTAAATTGGAAGGAATATGTGTGAATATTTATTATTTATCATAGTTTGACCATTAATACTCTTAGAGTCAGAATGGAAACCTAAAGTACTAAAGCTAGATAGTTTGGCCACAGAGCCACTATCTTAATACTAATAGCATTTTACAAAAATATTTCAAGATGAAGTTTGATTTAATTTTGATTTTTATTCCTCCAAAATTTTATTATTACTGAGATGGTAAAACTACTATCTGGTTTAATGTATTCTATTGTATGTATTAAACCAATCTTATGACACACTATCAAAAACTTTTATGCCTGAACAAGTATCCTATAAAACCTCTGAATCTTCAGCAATGCCTTAATAATGACAATTTTTTGAATAAAATATACATATGATGTATTATTGAATTTTACACTTGAAACCTAATTTTATTAACTAACATCACCCAAATAAATTTAATTAAATTTTTAAAAAATAATCTCATAGATTATTTAAATATAATAGCTGGTAAATATAAATATATAAAATCTGATAAATATAAATATAAAATCTTACTTGACTTTTTCCTGCTTTCCTGAAATTAACCTCTATAAAATAACCTAATAATTTTCAAAAGTTTATTTTCTAAACACTATGCTTAACATTTTAGTGGAATATGTAGTTTGAGTCTCAAATTTTTTTTATTTTTCAGGCTCAGAGCAATTATATTATTATTAAGTTGTGGAGCTCATACTGTGCCAAAAGCAATGGTCTTTATTTCTACTTTTACTGATTGTCTTCTGCATTTCAGTATTTTATCAAAACTTTCATCTTATCTTTGTCTATCACTTGACTAGTCCAGCTTTCTTACTGTTTTTGGATCCCCTAATTTTAAACCTATATTACCAGAACCATTTTTCAATCTGGTAGGAATTTTACCTGGACATATTATTAATTTTTGAGCTTCTAGCACTTAGTATGTAAACATTTGTGAATTAAAATCATAAATATTGCCATTAAAAAACTGAAAAGTTGAATATATAGAGAATTGAAGTAATCTTTTTCCTAAACAGAATTACCTTTAACTTCTCTACTTTTATAATTTACAAAAACCAATTCACCTAGTTTTACCACGTATTCAAATATCTTCACTTGAACACTCATATCTTTAGTTACCAATATTTATGGATATTATTTATTATATATAATTTATATACATAATGTAAATTTTCTTAGCTAGATTCTTTTGTAGCTCATTATTTCTAACTAATTGCATCATTAATATCCTTTTTCATTTTTGTGATTCCAAATTCTCTTCCATTTAACTTATTTTGTATATTTATTTTTCAGGTAAATTTTTATCAGATATTAAAATACTAAATATCCACTCAAATTCTAATCCCTTTTCTGAGCTACACCAGGAAAAAAACTGGCAAAACTTTTGTAATAAAAAAAAATGTTTCATATATTAATACAATAATTTCAGAGTCTTTGAGAAAATAATCTCTTGAGAATTCCCCACTGATGATATTTGCAAGCATTTTTAGTAATTTTAACTGCATCATTTTTAAAAAATATTTTTTTCTTCAAAGGTAATTAGATATATGCTATTATACATTAAAGTCAAGATTTTAAAATTGAAAACTTGGTGACACAGTTTTATATGCTAGTTTCATCATTATTGGTGTGAATGATGTTTTTGTTTAACTATGGAAGTTAAATTTAACTAATAATTCATTATATCACCAGGCAACTCTCAATGTTTGATTTCCTTTCAAAGCATGTTTGACATTAAATGATACAGACTAAAATAGACACTATTAACTATTTTAGTTCAGCAATGAAATTAACAAAGGAGAGAAGGAGAGAAGGAAGAAAATAGACTGCCATAAATATAAAGCTTAAACTTAATATTTGATTAGATATGATATCATTCCTAACTTTTAAAATATGGAAAATATAAAAATTCTTTAAAACATTTTATTTTAAACAAAGTAATTTACGTGTTAATTTATAATGTAATTTCCATTAATAATTGATTGAGCACACATGATATTTATATTCTCAAAACAGATAAGAAATTTAACAAAACAAGATAATTCTCTTTATGGAGACTTTTTGCCAGCCTAAAATATACCAAACAATTCTTTTCACACTTATATATGGGTTAAATTATAAAAAATTTAGTTGTACACTTGTTTTTGGAAATAGTTATGCTTTGTGTAAAGAAAAACATTTCTACAACTATTTTACAGAAATTAGAGATTTATACACACATGTAATGAGTCCCAGCAGTGGCCGGGTCAAATGGAGTGAAATCTAGTCTAGGAAATAGGCCTGGCAAGATTTATCTCACTTAAATAATCTAATTCCCATGTTTATTTTCTTGATTTAGAGTATTGTTATTTTTTGAGAATATTTGCTTATTTATTCACTAAAAAAAAATTGAAAAAGTATGTATCTCCTCACTCATTTTTAATTGACACATAAAAAATTCAATTAAGGTTTTAAGATTTAAATGTTGCACTGCCAGTACTCTTGATGTCACAGGGGATGACAATACTAAATAGAAAACTCCAATTCAAAACTGTATGCTCAATTGAAACTCAGAAGGATTGGACTATAAATGTGAAGCTGATTTAGGAACTCTGTAATCAATTGTTCTTGCATGTACTTTTTATACACAAGAGTGAGGTATTATAAACTATATATGTCTAAATAAGTTTAAAATTTTTAAATAAACATTCTTGGAGAATAGAATATGTTGTATTTTTTAAGTGACGGCATGCTTTTTACCATCTAGCTTCTTCATAATAATATTGGTATTTATAATCTAAGGCCTTTTAGATGTTATGATATAAGCAGTCCCTCTAGTATCTGAGCAAGAGATGGATTTGAGGCGTTGACAAACAGAACCTCAAAAACAAACAGATAAGGAACTCTTGCAATGCTCTTAGAGTTGATGTTGAGTCTAGCTGTAGAACAATGAGGGTTGGGATGAACAGAACAAGGCAAATCTGAGAGAGCTTTGTAGGAAGTAAAATAGAAAAATCTATAATAGATTTGTGTGTCATGGTTCAGAGAGAAAAAAGTTAAAATAACTTCCCAAACTATTATTAACTATTAGTATATTTTTAGAATAGCATATTATTTTTAAAATGTCAAATATGTATAGGGACATAGTACAAGTTCATAATTGTAAAATGAAAAAAGTAGTATATAATACAAAGTAGTGCATAATACTGATTATAGTAATGCTTGTACAAGGGTAAGGATAGGATGATCACAGAGATTAATGACTCAATGTGTTGTCACAAGAGATTTTTGTGCATTTTTTTCTTCTTTTTGTTTTTGCTTTACAGGAAGTTAATTATGTGCAAAAAAAAAAAAAAAAGCATGTTCACCAAGGGCAGTATTAGAATGAAGCTCTGGAATATGTGAAAAATACCTAAAAATTAATCTAACTTTATCTATAAAGTATTAATTCAGTCTTTAAAAAATTAAATTTATTGGGGTAAAATTGGTTAATAAAATTATATAATTTTCAAGCATACAATTCAATAATGCCTCATTTGTATATTGCATCATCTGTTCACCACCCAAAGTCAAATGGGCAGAAAGCCTGAACACATACTTCTCCCAAGAAGACATACAAATGACCAACAGATATATGAAAATACGCTCAACTTCACTAACTAGTAAGGAAATGTAAATAAAAACTCTAACAAGATACCAACAAGATTTGATTCAAGTCAAATCTTCTCTGTCACCATATATTTGACCCTCTTTACCTTTATTGATCTCCCGCCTCCCTCCATTTCTTCTGGTATCCACTAAATTGTAGTCTGTGTCTATGAGTTTTTATTTGTTTGTCTTATTAATTTGTTGCTTTCAGTTTTATAGTTCACATATGAGTGAAATTATATGGTTCTCAAATTTTTCTGTCTGACTTATTTCACTTAACATGATAATCTCAAGATCTATCCATGTTGTCACAAATGGCAACATGGATGGATCTTTTCTTATGGCTGAGTAACATTCAATTGTATATAAGCACCACACTTCTTTATTCAATCCTCTATGGAAGGATACCTCAGTTGTTTCCCTGTCTTGGCCATCATAAATACTGCTGCAATGAATATCGGAGTGCATATATCTTTACAGATAAATGTCTTCAAGTATTTTGGAGGGATTTCTGGGTCATATGGTAACTCTATTCTTAATTTTTTGAGGGACCACCATACTGTTTTCCATAGTGGCTGTGCCAATTTACCTTCCCACCAGTAGTGTATGAGGGTTCCTTTTTCCCCACAACCTCCCCAACACTTGTTACTACTTGCCTTATTGATAATAGCTATTTTAACAGCTGTGAGGTGGTATCTTGTGGTTTTGATTTGCATTTCCCTACTAGCTAGTGAATTTGAGCATCTTTTCATATATCCCTTAGTCATTTATATGTCTTCTTGAGAGAAAAGTCTGTTCAGGCTTTCTGCCCATTTTTTAATTGAATTATTTGTTTGTTATTGTTGTTGTTGTTGAGTTGCATGAGTGTTTAAATATATTTTGTATATTAGACCCTTATTGGAGGCGTTGTTTGCAAATACCCTCTCCCACTCAGTTGGTTGTCTCTTAGTTTTGTTGATGGTTTCTTATGCTGTGCAGAAGCTTCATAGTTTGATATAGTCCCATTCATTTATTTTTCCTTTTACCTCCCTTGCCTTTAATGTCAAACTCATAAAATCTTTTCTAGGTCCAAAGTCCATGAGCTCAGTACCTGTCTTTTCCTATGTAATTTATTGTTTCATATTTTATATTTAGGGCTTTGATTCATTTTGAGTTAATTCTGGTGTATGGTGACAGATGGAAGTCTAGTTTCATTCTTTTGCACATGGCTTTTCAATTTTCCCAGCACCATTTATTGAAGAGAATTTCTTTTCTCCACTGTAAGTTTTGGACTCCTTTGTCAAAAATTATTTGACCATATACATGTGGGTTTATTTCAGTTCCATTGGTCTATGTTTTTCTGCCAATACAATGCTGTTTTGATTAATGTTGCTTTGCAGTATAATTTAAAGTCAGACAGTGTGATACCTCTGGGCTTGTTCTTTTTTTTCTCAAGATTGCTTTGGCTATTCAGGGTCTTTTGTGATTCCATACAAATCTGATGATTTTTTGTTCTTTTTCTTTTACAAATACCATTGGGATTTTGATGGGGATTGCATTAAATCTGTATATTTTAACTGTTGATTCTTTCAATCTATGAACACAGAATATCTTTCCATTTCTTTGTGTCTTCTTCAATTTTTTTAAATAATATTTTATAGTTTTCAGTGTATAAATCCTTCTCATCTTTTGTTAAGTTTATTTCTAGGAATTTTACTCTTTTAGTTGAAATTGCCAAATAAATTATTTTTTAAATGTCTTTGAAATTTTATTGTTAGTATATAGGAACGCAATGGATTTTTATAAATTGATTTGTATCTTGCATCTAATCTTTGGAAATTAATAATTAATACTCTTGTAGGGTCTCCTGTTATATGATCTAAATAATTTCAATGTACCCTATTTATAAATTTATAAAACATTGAAATAAAAATTCTACATTCTCTAATCACTTTCTTATATCCTTGAGTTTCTAATCATCTCTTTAATTTTACTTTTTAATTATTTTATAATAAAAATGTTTCCTAAGTCCTCATTTAATGCTTAAAGGTTTGTTTCATTGATTGAGGAGTTATATCTCTAGCTAAAAGGACATGCATGGTTTGTTTTGTTTGGAAGATGCTTTAGTCCCACATTGTTAGTTCAACTGGCTACTCTTCCAGCTGGGGCATTGGCCATTGTTTCCTAATGAGTAGTGTAAACTGCCAAGGTTCTATTCATTGCTAAGGATTTCCCAGTCCTTTGATGAAAATATAATGTTTTGTTCATTGTGCACATCTGGCTAGGCGTTTGCAGATTTCTTTGGAACTGAAACTCACTCATTACTGTTTTGTTGGTTTGGTTAATAACAAGAAATCATTTATCTCATAGAGTGTATTACATTGCAAAGTAGTATACACTTGTCCAAACAAAGATTTAAATGTTCACAAGTTTTAAAGGCTAATTAATGAATGTTAATTTATGAATCAAATCTAGTTAATTTTCCTAAGAGACAACATATCAAGGGTAAAAAAAAAAAAGTGAGGATTTGGAATAGGTACATACATGTTTTTCAGATACATGAAAATAAGAGGGAGATCTAAATGACTGTAAAAATAAAACCATGTAATTGAAGAATTGTTTGGTTGTTGTTTTGGTTCAACTCTTTATTATCAAATCTTTTCTCTGCTCTTGGGCTAAACTTTTATATTACTAATACTTTTCAGTGTTTACTTTTCACTTTAACTTATTTCTTTTGGAAAAAATAAAGGAATCTTTTGACCTTGTGAGAAAAATAGATAATATGCCAAACTTTTGTCTTGAGTTTGAGAACTTAAAAAACACTCCCACCATTTTGAATTCCTATATTGCTTGATTTACAGCAAGTTCAAGAAGAATTTTTACTTTTACTTTAAAAATAGATTAATAATTCCTAATAATCTCAAAAGTACACAGTCATAACCAATAAAGTTCTTTTCATAAAAGTGTCATTTATATAGTCTTATTGACCAAAACTACAACAGGGAAGAAAAAAAATTATCAAAAAATTTTGTTTGTTTTCCTTTTATATACATGATTGATTAAAAAAATTCTCCTGCTTTTATAAAACCTATTAATATATAACAAATTTCTCTAAATGGGGCCCTAATTTTGATTTGAAAGCATTGAGATTTTCAATGCAATATGAGAACCAATTACTCTTATGTAAAATAAAACCCAAATCCAAGAATTACTGTTTACAAATTGACATTTGTTAGTACTATGTGCAAAAAGAAATGAAGGTGACCTAAGCCAAATTGGATGACTATCCCCCCTGTTTCTTTGATAGCGTTGCTTAGTGTGTAAAAATATCCTTAAAACAATGCAGTAAAAGTGGAAAATTTATTTTCTATAAACACATTAAGTATCGATAATTTGATTCTGATGTAATGTTTTAATATTTTGAAATACTCTGTGATATTAACTATGATCGATCTATTGTTAGCAAACTTTGAGAATAATTATGTTAAGTGAGTTGATATCATAATTTAAAAGAGTACCAAAATATTTTCCAAAGTGTAAGAAAGTTGATTTCACTCAAGTTTTTGAAATTTAGGAATGTCTCTAATTGGCAGTCTATATGAATATAACATTATCTGTTGTGGGCTTTGACCTTTTCAAAGATGTTCTCTTCCTTGTAATTTTCATCAAACTAGCCACTGACATAAGAAAATTATCTTTATAAAGTCATACTTTTATGTTTTCATATTTTAACTTTTGACAAGAAATATCTTGAGAACATTTTAATAAATTGTCACATTTCCATTATGTTATACAATGCTGTGAATGAGCAGGCCTAGACCACCATTTGTATAATAAATTATTTAGTGATACAATATGTAAGAAAATATGATTCAATACATATAAATAGAAAATACAAATAAAAAATGGTTCAACAAAAATTTAAAAAATTAGGTGTTGAATTGCATTGGGGAAATTCAATAAGTTTCATTTTATACCTGATGCATTAGAGAAAAAGAGAGCTTATCTAAATGGAAGAATTATTTCCAATTAAAACATCCACTGGATAGACATTTAGACTAGGTCTTGAATGAAGGTGCTGAAATAGAGGTTCATTAAAAAATAGAGAATTGTTAATAAAAGAATAGAAATGGCCATTTAACAGATAATAGTAATTGGATTGTCTTAGGAAGAAATCATGACTAAATACAAGAAGAAAGAGCATCTAGAATCAAATTTTGAAAAAAAAAAACTGTACAGGTTATTAGAGAAGGAAAACAGAAACAGAGGTAAAGGAATCATTGGAAAAGTAGGAAAATGACTCAAAAATGTATTGTTAGCAGTAAAAGAAAATTTAGGTATTTTCTTACTGGTGTTTCTCTTTCTAATTTTTTTATTTTTAATTTATTTTTTAATTAGACTGTGAATAAATAAATAGAGAGTTCGGTTTTTAATTCTCTCTTTCTTTCTCTCTCTCTCTCTCTCTCTCTCTCTCTCTCTCTCTCTCTCTCTCTCTCCTTCTTCTTCTTTCCGTAAGGGTGTGTTTTCTTCTTCTCATTTGTGTCACATGTTTCACAACTTCGTAGTACAAGCCTGAAACTGCTAAACTGCTTGAAGATTTGGCCCATCATCTTATTAATCCTCACAGCGCTTTACATTAGAAGGATTCCTACTTCTAAATCTTTATTTCTGGCCAGTCCTTTTCTTTATATCCATCAAAATGCTTTTAATTAATTGATGGCCATCTACCTCTTACACCCAGCATTCCCAATGATTACAGAACCACTGATCTTTTTCTTTAAACTCTCATACCATTGTATTTATTTCTAAATGTAGGAATTGAATACAAACCCTCTTGTATGTTATCTAGCCATTTATTTTATAGTTGAGGACTAGCTGTTTTTGAGGAATAGCTTAGATCGTATCTTTTTCAACCTTTCAAACAGTAGCTGTCAGGATGTCAACTACAAAGTTGGTCTGCAGTTTATATAGAAAGTGATTTGGAAAGTGGCATTTCCATATTTACTAAAAGGTATGATTTAAATCAATGAAATGAAATTATTTGTTCTTGTCCAAATTTATCTCATTAATGCGTAAAAGACTTTTTAAAAAAATCTTATCTTCATTGGCTCCATTAATGCAGTGGGTAAATATGCATTATTGGACATTCGGAACATCCCCTTCAATTTGGTTGTTTGCATAAAACTAAAAAGGGTAAAGACTGAGACTCAAATTAAAGCAGAAATCGCGTTCTGAATAGCCTTTTCTATTTTATATGATATTTTGATACACTTTAAAAGGGAATAAATCTCAAGCTTCTTGAATGTGATTAATTTTAAAGATGAATATCTAAAGCCGGCTCTAAAATAGAATTATGGCAATGAAATAATAAGACAATTATATGGTGCCTGTGCGCATATATCTGCATGTTCTTTACAAAGTGTTCTTTCACTTAATGAAATTTTTAGCTCAGTCCACAATAACTTCTTTGACAGAGTGAAGCTGTTAGAAAGACATAAGCATAGCCATTATAAGAAACTGATGATTAATAATAACTTCTGATGAATACATAGTAGCTATTTATTGTGGTACTAGTAGATGATTATATACTGAGCCTATTGTACAGTGATTCAGTATAAATTAGATGAACATTTTTCTTGTAAAGAATTTTAAACAGCAAATAACATTGACTATATTTATATAGCTAGAGGCCAAACACAAATATTTTCTATTATTCGAACCAAAAGCTAAAGAGATATTTTAGAGTGCACTGCATTTTTTGATGGACATATAAATTTTGGGTCAAATCTCTTTTCTTTAAGGTACCAGTCAGGCTTAAATTTTATGGCATGATAAACTTCTGTCACATATGACATAGTCCATAAAATCCCTGGATGCATATTTAAAAGGTAAGACATATTCCATACAAACCTACCAAATAACTTTTGGGTTTTTTTTTAATTTTTTTTTTAAATAATAGTCAATTCTCACCCTCCAAGGAGAAAGTTTCTTTAATGTAAACTTATACTACAAATGGAGAGATATATGCAGCCCCAAGGATTGACTTTTCCTTATAAGCAAAATAAGAGATGTTTTTCATTTGTTTTGGCAAGCTAAAGGCAAATACTTCACAGACGTGTATATAAGAAAATAAAAATAGTTTGGTTTGATTAAAATGCATTACTCAACTTAATAACAAGTTATTATCAGTTTTTATAGGTACTGTGTACTCTGCATACTATCATTTTTAAGGATACCTGAGTGCTTTAAAGCTCTTTGAAATAAATCTCCTGAAGTAAAAACTCCCCAGGAAAAGAACACATATCCACAGAGTGAGCTCCAGGCAAAATTGTGACATAGAATAAAACAAAATAAAACCAAATAGAATCAACCTTTGATACCTTTTTTATCTGCCAAATTAGTTATCCCCTTTATTGTCCTAACTTTCAGAGAAGGAAGAAAATTCTTGGTATCAATTCCCTCAAGTTAGTAAGGCCTGACATCTTTGCAACCCCTTTAGAAGCATTTCTCAAGTTTAGCCTGTTTTGAAGCACTTCACACTCCAAACCAATACTTTCATGTAGAGGTTACCACATGTGGTTCAAAGTTGTGTAGGTTGTGGTCTGCATGACGGCACTCAGTTAAAAAGTCAATTATGAGTGAAAATCTATCCAGTTTCCCAGTGTCGGGCCAATGGTGGCCTTGCTTCTACCTTTTTTCTGTAGCCTGTTTGTTTTCTTCATAATAACCACATAATTTTCTGAAATTTATTTCTGAAAAGTACCCTTGTATAGTGATAGCTTAACTTGATGAGTTATAGCTCTTGAAAGTAGCAACATTCTAACAGGTGACTTCTAGGAACTCACTTTTATAATCCAAAAATAAAACCTATAAGTAGTGAAATTTAACTATTGAGGTAGGTAGACCAATGAGGCAATTTCTGTAGATCAGTGGATACTGTAGCATTACAAGTTATCAGCTACAGGTTTATTTATTAAAACATATATAGGTTAAACTGAATATATAATTTTTTCATTTCTGGTGTTAGGAAATTAATGAACTCTTTACTTTAGTTTTAAGATGAAGTGAACAAAACCATGAAAATTAAAACATATTTAAGGTGTTAAAGTCTCCATGATAAAAGAGCGTGTCTATGTTTTTAAAGCACGACCATGCTAACTACTTTCTTAATAATTATTTTTCCCTCCTTTAAACTAATAGCCAGTGTCCAAGCATAAGAAAGAAAGTATAATTCCTGGGAGAGAGAACAAACTCCAATATTCTGTAGAAATGATGCAGTAATTTTATTGTGTATACAAAACAAACAGAAGATTCATCCACTGCTTAATATTATTCTTGCCAAATTATGTGAAGCCTAATTGCTGGAACAGTAGATAGGCTGTGTACTTCTTTTCATTCTCACTAATGAACAATATTTAAATTACTGAAATACCTCCCATTATTTTTCTATTTCTTTCTAGCCTACTTCCCCCCCACCCCTTATTCCAATTAGAACATGTATAGTTTAATTGAGTCTTTATTTCACTGCTTGTTTCACCTTTGCCTTGTGAGTTTCTTAGAAGGAGAGAACACTATATTTTTTGAACAGATGCTTCATTATGGGAGGTGAGTAGTTCAGTTACATTGACATTCCACCTTTTCCCCTATGTCTGGCAATTGTTGTGGGCTGTTAAACAGCTTTAATGGAAGATAACACCAGCCTCTTGATCTAACAGCATGAAAACTTTTATTTTAATGAACGATTTCACTACCTTCATGGTTCATTAAATACAACGTAGAGTCATTTTACTGCAGTTAGTGGACCCCAAAAGGACCTGACAGTTAAACGAAAGTTGTCAGTTTTCCTTCTGTTGTAGCCGGGTTGGGTAATAAAAGGGCAGAACCTGGAAGTGAGGAGCATAACAGAGATCAGTGTGCCTAACAAATAAATGAGTTCTTGAGAAATACAGCAGAAGAAGGCATGAGTATTTAAGTGTCTAGACAAACAGAGAACAGTGATAATATCTATAGTGAATGGCTTTAAGAATTTCAACTGTGCTTTGCATAATAAGGAAGTGGAAAGCTTGTGGTCTAAAATTTACAAAGAGAAATTCTGGTAAGTTACAGTGAAAAAAGAGTACTTAGGTATAGACACTATTAAAAAGTTATTAACAATTATGGTTCATTTTATATCAGAAATGTAATGAATTAGAGATTGTTGCTGTCTATCTATTCTTACTCAATAAGAAAGAAATGGAGTTTCATTTGACTGACTGCATTTTTTGAAATAAGGTTCCAGTGACTAATCATCATTGTACTCACAAATAAAAAAAAATCTTCCCCAAATTATAATTAATTACATAATGTGTCCTTTGTTTTCCTTTGTCCAAATTCTATAAGTTACTTTACAAGCCTTGAAGCCTGAAGGGGATACTTTATAATATTGACATTGTTGGATCAAGAAAGGAGGCAAGACAGAATTGATGTTAAGTTTTCCTTCATTAATATACAAGAACCATCATTATTAAAAGGCAGAGAATTTTTGAAAAACTCTCAGTCTCGATAACTTGCATATAACACACGTATAAGTTTAAATAATGTGCATCATTATCATATTTACAATTTTAATATTTACTCCTTTCATCACTTTTGATAAAATTGTGAAAGATGATGTCAATATATGGGCAGTTAGTAAGGAATAATTGAGACAACAAAAAACAGCTCAATTTATATTATACAATTTGCTTTTTTTGTTTTTTACACTTCAAGCCCAAGATATTTGGAGATATTCACTTTCCCTATACAGGCATACCAAGATAAATTTGGAGGTACTTATTCATTACTCTTCATGTTTTAAACAAGACCACATTTTCAAAGAAAGCTATTAGTGCCCATGCTCCCATTAATGATTTAAATCACTACTTTTAAATGGAATTTTCTGCAATGATAGAAATGTTTTATATTGCTACTGTTCAATATGACAGCTACTAGCCATATATGGCTATCAAGTACTTGAAAGGTGGCAGTTGCAACTGATGAGCTGAATTTTTTATTTTATTAATTTTTATTAATTGAAATATAAATAGAAATGTAGTCACTAACAGAAAGTTAGTTAGTCACTAACTTTCTGTTAGTGACTACAATAGTAGACATTGCAGATTTAAACACTGTATATAAATGTAATCAACATTGTTTCTTTGTAAAGTCTTTCTCCATCATAAATTGCTCTATTGTGTTAGTACATTGCAAAAAAGAGAAAGAAACTAAAAGCAATGGACATCATATTTTAATTTTATTCAAATGGTTGTCAAAAGATTTAACTGACCAATTTTATTATCCTTATCCAATATTTTATTTGAAAACAACTGAACCATGCTTACCTGCTATATTATTAGTCTGGGTTCTCCAGAAAAATAGAACTCATTTATATATATTCTCTCTCTCTCATCTCTATCAACTATATCTATATCTACATCTATATCCATATCTATATCTATATCTATACCTGTACCTATATCTATGTAATTATCTCATGAAAAGTCTCATGCTCTGTAGTTGACAAAATGGAGACCCAAGAGAAGCAATGTTATAGTTTTAGTCTGAGTCTGAGTCTGAAGATAGGAGAAGGCCAGTGCCTCAGCTCAAAGACAGTTGGACAGAGCAAGTAAATTCTCTCTTACTCAGTCTTTTTTTGTTTTGTTCAGGCCTCCAATGGAATTGAATGAAATCCACTGGCCACATTGGGGAGGGCAATCTGCTTTACTCAGTCTACTTATACAGAGTTAACTCATCCAAAAATACCCTTGAAGGCATACCCAAAATAATGTTTAACCAAATATCAATATACCCTGTGGCCCAGTCAAGTTGATATAAAATTAACCATCATACCTGGTATTAGGAAAATCTTTTTTCTCTCTATCCTACCTTTTTATCACTTTCAATCATTGATATTCTAATAAAAAAGAAGCCTGTTTATTCAATTAATTTAACTGTGGCTCCTCTACAACAGTTCTAAACAACTGGAGAATTTTTCAACAAAGTACAGCCTATTATATAGTAAGTTCTCAGATGCTGTTTTTTTGCTCTCTGATTCTTCTTAACACTGTGCCTAGAACTATTTCTAGCACATAATTGGTTCTGGGAAATATCTGTTGACTAAATGAATTAATAAATAGTACCTGATATTGTAAAATAATGATTGTTGTTGAATAATGGTCTCAGCAACTGCTTTGGCTTTCACTCTCTCTACTCATTCCTATGTGATGGATATTCCCAAGAGACTTTCATTTTTAATAATATTTTGGAGCAATGTTTTTCAATATTGAATGTGCATATGAATCACTTCTATTAAAATGCAGAGTCATTTGATAAATATAGGGTGGAGGCTGGTGTTCTGCATTAATAACAAGCTCCCAGGTAATGTCAACATAGGTAGGAAGACAGTTATTTTAAATACCAAGAATTTTGAAAACACTGTGAATGAAATGGAGAAACAGAACATTGTTTACAAAAATAGCCATTATAGCATTTAACTTGTCTCATATATAGCAGAATTAAGAATCTTCACAAAGTAAAATTTATTCATTTACTCATTCAACAAATATTTCTTAAGTTTCTAGTATATGGCAAGTATTATGCTAAGCCCCAGGGAAAAAAAAGATAATAAAACCACAATTTCTGCTTTAGAAATGAATAGAGACTAGTGTGTACTGTCAGGGGAGGAGGATGTCCAAAGGAAACACACACACACACACACACACACACACACACACACACACACACACACAAAATCAGTACATTCTTTAAAAAGATTACCCATCAGAACAGGATATTATAGAAGTTTAAAATTGAAACAATTATTTCAAACTTAGTATATCCTAACTTTAGTTTGAAAGGAAAAGTAGTGTATTCTAGGAAGTGGCCTTAGAAAATAGATGGGAATGACAGGAAGGAGACGTGAATAAGAAAATTTTGTAATAAGTTCTATATTTTCCCATCTCATGTCTCCTATCTTTATTTGTTAAGTGAAAGATTTGATAAACTGCTAAGTAAAGTTAGAAGTGAAGTGAAGGTATAGGGATTTGAGAAAGATGGCTTGATAAAGAAGACAGGCTATGTTAACAATCTACTTGAAGTTTAAAGCATAAAGTTGTATTAGCCCTAATGTGTATGGTTGTATGGGTTTTCTCCTGCATCCTGGTTTTCAGAGATGAAAGTATGGTCAATTGGGTTGATCTTAGTTTAAGATTTGACCAGGGAGATGTAATAGAATAGTAAAAGAGCAAGAAGTACATGATTATTCTATAAAGGAAAAAAATGGAACCAGGCTAGTAGAGTGAGTAAAATTAAATAAATTAATGGATGATAGGGTGGAAGAAGGCAGAAAATTATTTGCAGAATGACTAAGATATCTAAATGATAGATTATTGTCATAGAATTAAAATTATGAGTCTTGAAAAGTTGAGTAACTTAGGGCTGCTGAAAAGAATAATTCAACTAGGACTAGATTCCACTGTACCTGTACTATGAACTTATACACTCTTATCTACTCTTGCACAAATAAAGGTCTAACTGGTGGATAGAGCGGGACAATAGGGATTTAATTTTTTAAATGAATGCTTTTTATTAAATTTGTTAAATGTTATTAATTATTCTCCCTTTATCATTTTTTATTGAAATAAACTATACTTGTGTAAGTGAAAAAAATGTTTAGTGATCTGCAACCTCACTATTATAAGAACCTTTTAACACACATAGATTTTGTAGCAAAACTATAAATGTCTATTGCTCAGGAATACAGAATATGAAAAATAAGGGGGATAAAATATTAATTATTTAATGAGATATCAAAAAACACTTCATTATCTGACTTCAAACAAGCTTTATCTACCAAACTTTTATTGATTTCCTACATAAAACTTAACTTCAACCTAAAGTAATTATAACTAGCATTACTCAAGAGGTTATTATCTCATTTAATTCTCTTCTTTTATTTAATCCATTTATTCTGGGATAAGCACTACTATTTTCTCACTTTTTTTTGATGAGTAAACTGAGACATAGACAAATTCAAGAGCACAGAACCAGTAGAACTAGTATTCGATACCACATAATCTATATTCAGAGCCTGAAAACTAACCAGTATCTACAGTAAACCTTGAATATAAATTATCATTTGGTGATCCTTAAGATTTCTTGTGACCATTGTACTTAACTCATAGTTAGAGTGTTATTCTTAGCTCTTTCTGCCTTTCTGAACTTTATTCATTCTCGATTTCAGCTTAATTTCCTTTAGCTATAAGAAACCTTCCTTGGATATACCTACAATAGTGATTTCTGATTACTTTTGAATTTCTATAATATTTACTATGTAACCACAGAATTTTTAGGCTACACTCACCTTAGACATTTTGGCAACTATGTGATATTTGTGCTGCAGCTCTGCTTTCTTCATTTCTGGATTCCGTAATTGACAAAACTGTTAGGTAAAAGCATGCTATTGCAGTTTCCTTTTGCATTTACCCTAGGGCAAGTCTTGGATTCCTCAACACAGTGCTCTAGGCACATGCACAGGAATCAGAGTTAGAATCCAAGGTGAAACATACCTGTCATTTTAAAGATGGTAAAAATGAAGGTCCAGAGGTCAAACAAGATAGTTAACAGCACACTTAAACCCTTTGTTTTTTTTTACTTTGGTGAGAACGTTTTCTGAACCTCATATATGATGACTAGTACATTTTTATAAACAGTAATGTAGAATGTTTGGAAGCACAGTATTCTAAAAAATCTGGTATCTAAGATATTATAATTTAAATAATCTCTTTTCACCTTTTGTACTTTTTTACTCTTAAATATTTTTTTTTAACTGTGTGCCGGCCTAATTCGGTAGATACTTTGCTTTTTATTGAAACTACCTTTCACATATATGTAGATTATACATTCATTGAGGGCAAGAAACAAACCAAAGTACATTATGTATATAATAAAAACTCGAAGATGTACCATGAAATTATTTTACATGGTTTTGGTAAACAGAAGACATTAAACAAAAAGTATCCTTGAAGACAGCCAAAAATATACAATTTAAACTGTGTTCTCATTAGATCAGATACTTCTTTATTTCTAGTCTTCTTGTGTTTTTGGACTCTCTTTTTACTTCTAGATGTAAATCCCTTTCCTACTAGGAAAACCTGTTTTATAGCTATAACATATTTACAGCAGAAATTTAAGTAATAAACCCCCTGCTGATTGAAAGCAATATTTACATATGAGGCAATTATCCTTACATCATTTAAAACTTTCTGCACTATTATTTTACCTGTATTCCTCACTTTGATTATTATGCCACATTTAGGTGTTGGCAGGCTTAGCAGAAACATATATCTTTTATACTTGAATGGTTTTGAATGGCCGATCACTCTCTCTGCTTTCCTAAATGATCATTCGTTTGGTAAGAAGCAAAAGACTCCAGTACATTTTATTTTTGATTGAGATAATGTGATTTAACCTAACAGTTGTAAGTCAATGATATGGTCAAACATTAAGGATGAGAAGGTGTAAAATGTGTCATCTTTTATAACTAAGCTTAATTTTTCCCACTTAAATTAAAAACAAACAACAAAAAAAGAATAATAAACAGCTCAAGTTGTATTATGCTTTACAGTTGACGGCTTTTTCTCAAATATCATCTTGAAGTTGATCCTAAACATAATCATGGTCATACTGATATTTGTTTGCCAGTCTCTCCTACTTAATAGAAAATTGAGGTCCTGAAAAGTTAACTGGTCCAAATTTTGTCAGCTAATATTTGGCAGACATAGAATCTGAACCTGGATTTCCTGATTTAAAATCCATTGCTGCTGTTACTACATTATGTTACCTTCCTGTGTACAAGTGTAATTATGCTTAGAGGCCTAAGCGTTCTTTCATTTTTGTAGTTTCTATGCCGCTATCCCTTGTAGCACATTAGTTATAATATTCTGATTAATTTTGTTTTTAGGAGAGCTTCTTTCAAGATTTGCATAGTTATTTGAGCAGAGGGTCTGATGTCTGAAACTTATCGCTAAACTTTTTGGTTATCTTAATACTGTGAAGGTTGGGGGACCTTCTATGTGGATTTTAAGAGGAAAATCCACCTTCTAAAAAAGGTTCATATGCTAAAGGCTGACTTTTGTCAATTGCGCACTAGTAACTATTTCAAATTTACCTTTTTTGGAGCTCAAACTCTCTTTATTCCCTTTGAAGAGGTCACCATTGGCTATACAAAGGTGAAATCTGAAGATATAGGTGTTAGAGCTTTTGCATGCTCATATATTATCAAATGTTCCTCCTACAAATCATATATAAATCTAAGGTAAAGCTAGAATCTGAAAGAATGAATGAAATATGCATTTTTGTTGATTTTAATGTAAAATAGATTAGCCTGCATTTTAAATTCAGTCAGATGATTTCACATAGACAAACCTTCATCTTCTAAGGTGAATTTCTCAGAACACTATCTCCGGGGCATATGTATAGGTTTAATGTGAGAAGAAAAGAAAATAAATTTTTGGATTTTGGTTGCTGTTGCCATTACAAAACTTAAACAGCTTTAGTTATTTTAGGACATGAAAATGTATGGAGGGTCCTCAAGAGGAAAGAAACAGTAGACTTTTCTCAATGTTATTTGAACATGTAAAATGTTCTCATAGATCATCTCACAAGTTACTCCTTTACCTTACATATTTACATAGGAGATTTTTTCTCCCGGAGGCAATTTATATAGTTCGGCTTGACCACACCAAATCTAAATTGTTGCTTTTGCATATGATTTTTTCCAGAAACCATCTTTTTTATTATATATTTTTTTTCAAATATAAGAGGAGTACAGGAATAGCTAAAAGACAATGGTGTTGGTGTTAAATAATCAGCATAATTCACATTTTGTTTTACATTCATTCACAAAATAAACTAGAAAAATCTCATCTAAATCAATCTAACTGCTTCTAATAATTACATGGCTTTCAACTAGAAAAGGGTCTACAATCCATAATCCACAAATTTCCAGTCCTGGTTCAAGCTTAAATTATCTGTATATTCTAATTTTTCACACACACACACACACACACACACACACTAAACTAAGCAAGGATACTTACATATTTTTATAAACTTGTCACAAGGAAAAATTCCCTAATTATCTGCAAAAATAAGTAAACTATTGAATATTAATTCACATATAGGAAGTGACAAAAATAAAACTATACTCTAAGCTTATTTCTCTATCTTCAAAATTGGGAAAATATTCACTCAAAGTTTTTCACCATGAGTAGTTGCAGTTAATATATGTAAGGAACAGTATGATACTAAGCACATTATAAGCCTCAAAACATGTTATTTTTGTTATTATTTATAATAGTGAAATGTAAATGACACAAAATAATCTTTTAAGCCTCCAACATTTTATAAACATTACTGGAATTTATTCATGTATTTATTTGTACTATTTAGCCAAACAAATTATGTAACAAATAAAATAGACAAAATCCTTGTCTTCATGAAGAGTAGAATAAAATTATAAGTAAATTAAAGAGTATGTTTTAAAATGATGATAACTGTAGAACAACAACAACAAAAAGGATGCAGATTAGAGGAATGACAATTTGAGGTAGGAGTGTTTGATATGTTAAATAAGGTTGTCAGTGTAAACTTCCGTGTGAAGATGATCTTTTAGTACATCCATGAAGGAGGTGATGTAATGATATTTGTGGCTATGTGTACCTAGCCAGGTAAAGAGGCTTACCTTAAGGCAAGAGAATGCTGGCTGACTTTGAGGAATGTTAAGGAGACCACTGACACTGTGAACAGGGAAGGCTAGCGGAAAACATGATCAGAAAAGTAATGGAGAACTAGACCATATAGGGTTCAGTGAGTCTTTGGCTTTAATTTCAAGTCCAATGCTGAGTAAAGGAGTTTTCAAGTAGAAGAACTATATTATCTAGTTTCTATCCAGCATGAACTTTTTGGCTACTTAATCAAGAATCAATTGTAGGGGAGGAAAGGTTGTTGCAAGGAGATCAATTTGAAGACTGACAGTAATTCAGAGATGACGAAGATAATGGAAATGGTAATTTTTGAGTCATTTTTTAGATAAGAAAATATTATTTCATCTTTTCTGATGTCTTATTGAAGTCTCCTTGATTCATCATGTTTACCTTCAAGTTTTACTTGTACTTTGTCATATCAGTTAGATAAAATTCTATACTCAATATTCAATAAATGATTGATAAATAAAAAGAAATACGGTAAATTGACCCAATATTTTCAATTCTAGATAGTATCTTAATTTTATAAGGAAGAAAGACTTATGTATAAAAATATTTGTTATAGTGTTATTGAAACATAAAACAAAAAGAAAAGAAACATTCTAAAATTTCTACATTTGGAGTTTGTAAAATTGCTTAGTACCTTTATATTTTATATTTTACAGCCTTTAAAAGTAATATAATTGGAAAAGAAAGCAAACACAACACAAATGAACACAAGTGAAAAAAAGAACATAATATAAAAGAATTTACATGGTGTATTAGTTTCTTAGGTCTGCCATACCAAATTATCATAAACTTGATGTTTTTAAACAGTTTATTCTCTCACAGTTCTGGAGGTGACAAGTCTAAAATCAAGGTGTCAGGAAGGCCATGTTCCCTCTAAAGTCTCTAGAGAGGAATCTTTCACTGCCTCTTCTAGCTTCTTGTAGCCCCAGATATTCTTTGGCTTGTGGCAACATAACTCCAATCTCTGTTCTGTATTCATGTGGACTTCTCAGTTTACTTCTCTCTGTCCATTCCTTCTAAGGACACCAGTCATTGGATCTAGAGCCCATTCTATATCCAGGATGATTTCACCTCTAGGTCTTCAAATAATTAAATCTGAAAACACCTTATCTCTAGGTGTTATTCTGGGTAGAATGACTTTCGGGAGATGTTATGTAATCAACTATATATGGTATTACTGCAGTACCTTTAAACATTATGCAATACTTGTATTTCATATTATATAAAATAACTAGAAGAAGTACATCTAGCTTGATTTTACTAGATGGAAGAACATTTTACTTAATAATTTTTAGATTTTTTTTTCAGTTTTTCTAAATAAACATGGAACATTTATTACAACTTTAGAAAATTAAAAATGAAAGAAACAAACTATAGGAATTCTATACTCTAGTATTCAATAAATAAACAATAAGAACTTATTAGGAGTCAGCATGGGTCAATACCAAGCAGTACAGAGCAAATATGATTTCTTTCAGATCAGATAACTCAGTAGGATAAGCGTTAACATTTTAATAGGAATGAGAAGGTTTTAAACAAGAAGTGACATGATCTAACTTCTGTTAGAACTGTGTTAATGAGATACAGGACTGAGAATGGGCTGCAAGGGATCAAAGATAAAGGTGAGAGCAAGTCTGAAGGCTTCCTCTGTAGTAATCCAACAAATGTAAACTGGTATCGGTGCAGAATGGTTCCTCAAATCTCCATGTCCTGTGTCCTGCCCTTTCAGCATTTTGTAAAAATCCTGAATGGAGGCTACCCTTGCTATGTATTATGCTTTGAGATGATACAGATCAGAGGGGTGCCCATTTAACTGGGTAATGATTCAATTTTAACACTTTGGTTGCCTAGAATTATGAACCCAATAGGGTAGAGTTTTGAATTTGGTTTAAACAAATCAGTTACGTAGCATAATTTATGAAAATCTGACCAGACAGTTGTTTTCTTTCTTTCTTTCTTTCTTTTTTTTTTTTTAAAGAGACACATACACCTAGGATTTATTGGCTCACACTCTCAGTATTAACCAACACTGTGACACTACTGCCAAAAACAATTCATTCCAAGTCTGCATTTCTAGAATATGAGGAACTTTTTAACAAGGTGAAAGATTTCAATGAACCAAAAAACCTTAAGATTTTTATTTTTTAATATGCAAATAACTTGGGACATTTTAGAATTTCTTCATCCTTCTCAACAAAACCAACAATGGCAGGGATATGATTTAGCTTATTGGATAAAAATATAATCAATAATTGTGTTACTTTAAATTTGTAGCTTTTTTTGTATTAAACACATAATAGGAGGTATTTATCTACATTTAATAAACTAGAGTAATCATAGTATTCCCTTTTTGAGATTCAGGAAAATATAATAAATCTAGAAAAAGAAGTTATGATTTTCTGTGAACAAACAAAAATCTGACATTTCTAACAGGTATTTTTAGATTACACACAAATCCTGTGTTCCGCTCATTCAACAAATAAAATAAAATCTTACTCTGATGTTATTTCTAGTCCTGCCTCTTAGATAAGACATCAGATAGTTTGTCAAAAATTATACCACCAGAGGCTAAAACAGCTGTTATTTATGCCAAACTAATCTGTGAGGCTAGTGTCAGTATAATAAGTTCAAGTCCAAGGGACATAGGAGGCCTCCCAGTTGACTGCCTGTCATGGTTATGGGAAAGACTAGGACAGCGGCTGCTAAAGGCAGAGGAAGAGCTGCTTCCTGAGCTTTACTGGGTTTTTAATAGTGACTGTGTACGTGACCTACTCAATGTGGATCACTTAACAAATAACCTCAGAGGGGAGTATATATTCTTTGGTTTTCAATTTACCATAGGCAATATACCTGGAAAAGTGGAAAGTAGTTAGTAGAAAGTTAGTGAGAGTTTGAGACATTTCCTTTTGTAGAAAAAGCCAATTAAAAAAAAAAAGCATAAAATAAATAGAAGAGAGATCATTATTATTTGCCATAATATCAATGACATTTTTTAATTGAAATTTTATAGTAATTGTGTTATGTAATTAAACTGAAATAAAATTAATCTATCTTTTCAGGAACAGAACAATTTACTAATTTTATAGACATTTACTGGATGGTTGCTACATGTAAGTCACTATGTCAGGCCTTTGAAAGATATAAAAATGATAAGACAATTTTGTCACATAAAGGAATTGTGAGTGTGTCAACTAACATTTGTTCATTGGAATGGAAACTAAATATAATTGCATGAAAACTATTGGCACATGTATTATACCACTAAGCAGAATATAATAAAAACCTATGATAGAAGTTCAAAAAGATTTGTATAAATATATATGAATAAAATTTTAACTGGAAAAATCATGGACAGATTCATATAAAAAAATCATTACATCAAAAAAAATCATTACATCATTTTTGTTAGGACCCACAGATAGAAATAATATTGAGAGAAAAAAATTGAGAGAGGAAGAAAGAGGCTGAAAAGTGCAAAGTGATTTTAGAAAAATGACAACAGCATCCTTTCTCAGAAGCAAGGATATAACTTGATGAGGTCTTTTTTAAATAGATCTTTTATCTTAATGGAAAGATAGATGATAAGCAACTAAAAACAAAATTTTAATTATGGATGGTGATAACTTAAGAAAAATGAAATCAGCCAAGGAAAGAAAGACTGACTAAAAATGTACAGTGAAGTGGCTATTTTACTAATTGGAAGTGTCATTTTGGAGGAGGAGGCATTTGAACACCTAAATAAAGGGAGAGTGCAGGTCACATAAGGTCTGCAGGGGAGAAATATTTCTGGAGAGGGACAGAGCAAGTGTAAAGGAACTGATCTGAATCTGTAATCATTATAACCTAAATAAAGCTTAGCAACTAAAAAATAAAAAAGAATCTGATTTGAGAATAAATCAGAATCAAAGTCAGAAAACTGATGTTCCTGGAAACAGCAGCAACAGATGAGTTCAGAGAAACAGAGGCTTTATTATGCACATGGGAAAGACAAGTAAAGTGGGCTTGGGAGGAAACCAAAAGATTAGTTTTGCATATATTTATTTTTTAGATGTGTGTGATGCTTTCTGATGCTTTCAAATGTAGACGTTGGGTAAGAAGTTAAGAAATAAGACTCTGGAGTTCAACAAAGAGGTCAGGACTAGAAATACAGCCCTGGTATAATTTGGTATAGTTACTAAAGTTACAAGCTCAGGACCCAAACTTACAGAATTTGAATCCCTGAGCTACTAGGTAGTCGCTTTGTAAATCCAGCCAAGACACTACACTTTTCTAGTACTAATTTTTATCACCTGAAAAGTGAAATGAATTTTGTTATAAGAATTAAATCAATTATACAGTCACATTAATTATATGAGTGCCCATTGCATCATCATCATCATCATTATTATTTATTATATGATAATAAAAACTATGAGGTTAGATGAGACTATTTAGTAAATAAGTATAGAAAAAAAGAGCACAGAACTCTGGAAAACTCTTATATTCAGAAGTCAGGAAAAGATAGATGAATAAAAGGAGTGTTCAATGAAATAGGAGGGAGATCAGGAGTTTGTGTTGTCAGAGGAAAAAAATGTTTTAAGAAGGCACAATTGGCCATTGAAAATTGAGGGTTTGAGTAAAATGAAGAAAGAGAATAGTTTAAAGGGTTTCATCAGGATGAATTCATTGGCATACTATATTGGACAAACGTGATTTCAGTGAAGTTGGGAGAATGAAAGCTGTAGAGGAGTGATTAAAAGGGGTGGGAAAGCAAGGGAGTCAAGAGGGAGTGTCCAGATGACTCTAGAATTCTGTTCCAAAGGGAAGCACAGAGATTGGAGGGTAGCTATAGAGTAACATGTTATTGAGGGAGTTGCTACTTTCCTTTTAAGATGTGAGCATTTCAGCGGGCTGATAAAACTGATACAATGAGCAGCAGAAACATGGTTTCTGAATTGGGGATAGTAGATGGGATCCAAAGTATAAGCAGAAGGGTTAATCTTAGGTAAAAATTCAAATAATTTGTGCACTGAATTTGTAAAGATGGCAGAATACGTAAATACAGATGGTTTTTGGTAAATTTTGTGGTGAGATGATAGTTTTTAAAAATTGCTTATATTTTCTTAATAAAATCAGAAGCAAGACCAACAGTTGAGATTTGAAAGGGAAAGACTGTTATAGTTTTGCGATAAAATTGAGGCTCACCATGTTCCCATAGCTTCTCAACGAATCTTCTAATATATATATATATATATATATATATATATATATATATATATATATATATTTTACAATCTTTTGAAGTATTTAGACAGGGAACACAGAAAGATTGTCAGATATCCAAGTAGGATATTAAGGTAAATACATATGCCCTGTTTAATGAGAGTTTGGAATTAAAAAAAGCTAGAGGAGGCTAGAGATATAATTAAGAAATAATTGCCAATAAAATTCCTGATGTGGTAAATTATCCATAGAAAGAACACAAAGAAAAATGAGGACTACATACAAATTCATGAGCAATGCCTCTATTTAGAAATTGCTGAGAAACCAAAATGAAAGATTGAGAGTGGTCAGAATATTAGAACACAGAGCAGGAGAAAGTAGTTAAATGATAAATAAAGACCAAAGTTCAAATAATTTGTCAATGTATCTAGTTTCAAGTAGCCAAAATGATAAGGAGTGCTAAGGATATTTTATTATTAATGGGTTAATATAAACCCGTATCTCATAAGAAAAGTCATGAAAACTAACAATAGAGGTCATATGATCTGTAAATATTTTTAGAATTCATAAAACATTAAGTAAAAATACAAGAAGTTCAGGAGCTTCTGTTGGCATGTAAAAAACTAATAGGTGCTAAGAAAGAGTAATTAATCAAAATGCCTAAAGAGTTCTAGAATTTTCAGTGGCGGTCACAAAATGTGCATAGCAAAAGAAAAAATAAGTGAATAAACAAAAGCATAAAAAGTTTGGAGTCACCAAGTAAATATTACTTTCAAATTTGTTCTATAGTCAGATATCTAGAAAGGCAAATTTACATTACTCTTAAATAAATACAAAAGTTTTCTGTAAGTGAAAAATATATTTTGTGCTCTGTACGCCAGGTTTATTACTCTGGAAGGAGTGCCTATCTTCACTTTTCTCCTTCCACAGCTAAAGGGCTCTGCCAACAAAGAAGGCTATAAAATGTCCTAAGTGTTGGTAGAGTTAAAGGATGAAAAAAGTAGATTATATACCTTATAAAAAAGGAACTCTCAAATAGGATGGCTGTTATTCAGATTTAAAGCAAAAAGGACGCATTATATGTTAGGTGAAATCTACTTAGGTTGTTCAGGAAAACATAAAATCATGAAAATATAAAAAATGCCAGTAAATTGATAAAAAGTGCTGATTTGAGCTAGTTCAAACTTATAAATTACTTCCTGAAAAACTTACATGATAAAAGCTGCATCTTAAAATTAAATTATACATAGTCAGATGAAGCAAAAAGAAGTATGATTTTTCAGATGGATGTTAAGTGCCTATAAGAAAGCATGATGGCTTACAAAATTTATCCCAAAGAAAATTGTTAATGGAATGTCATAAGGTTGTTTGAGCTATTATCTTCTATAAAACCCTTCAAGACATGTCTAGCTATTATGCTGACTTTAAATTTCTTATCCTCAACTAACCCTAGTTCGGATTGTATATATATGATACAAAGTACCTTTTATATATATATAAAAAAAATTAGAGTGTATTCATGCCTCCCTGGAGTTGTACCACAGATTTTTAGGGAGCAGATTTACAATTTATAAACAGTCAGTAATATGTAATCACAGCTGGGTTATTTCTGTGTTTGTGTGGGAAAGCAAACAGATATATAAATAAATGTAACTCATACAATTTCCAATGTGAATCAAAATATTTTTAAAAAATGATTTTAAGGAAAGGATTAAGATTTTGTGATTGACGTATAATACTTAAATAAATGTCATTGTGTTATGAGATTTTAAAATTATAATTTTGTTAAGACTTATTCAAGTTTTAAGAAAAATTTTTGCCAGGTGTTCCTTCCCTTTCAACCTTTTCCTCTCATCTATGGAACTTGAGTTATTGGATTTGAGGAATGTCTGGAGGAAAAGAGAAATGGAAAGATTCTTCTCACACAAACTAG
Source organism: Rousettus aegyptiacus (assembly GCF_014176215.1). Lineage (NCBI taxonomy): Eukaryota > Metazoa > Chordata > Mammalia > Chiroptera > Pteropodidae > Rousettus > Rousettus aegyptiacus. Next base: position 49,457,260 of record NW_023416284.1, read on the forward strand.
GAGGAAAAAAAAGAAAGAGAATTAGCCTTTATTGAATCTATTTACCTTTTTATTATTCTTTAAAACCCTAAAATCACTAGTCCATCAAAATCTAGCCATAACTCCCACCTCCCCCAACTAAAGGTATTTCTGCTATGATCTCTATAGTTCTAACTATTGCTAAGAGAAAAGGACACTTCATGGCGTTTATCATACCCAGAATATCAAAAGATTACAATTGTTCGTACCTTCTTTTTAATATGTTTTATGTTTAAATGTTGTTCATCTCTTAAAATGTGTTATGCCCTGGTGGTCAATATACCACATATATCCTGTTATCTTTTTCTGCCAACTTCATTTTTTTGGAGGTTCTTGTCCCTCTGCCTGCCCCTTAAATATACTAGATCCCGGTTATTATTTATATGCTGAGCTGAAATCATTATATCTAAGAACTAGATCAGAGTTCCAGTTACGAAACCCATTGGTAGTCAATTGATACCCCCAGGACCTATTTTAAAATAAATCTTTCATCTTCACCCTGCTGCTGAATTTACTGTTTGTCTCCTCTACTTTTTCAGTTAAGCACATCAAATCCAAATATGGGCCTGAGGGTGAAACTTGACTGTTCATCTTCCCTTATTCCTTTCTCATCCCTAAAATCCAATCTATCTTCAAATCTTCTAGATTTCATAGCAGAGGAGGTTTTTCTGCCTGGCTCTCTGCTCACCCACTTCATATAATTTTATCATTTCTTATCCCCAAATAAGAGATCTTATCATTCTGATAGAACAGAGTCCAGGCTATTGAATGACCCCTATTCACTAATGAGCACAATGCCTGTTGCCTGTGCATGAGCAGAAATTATACATTTGGTTCCTTTGCTTTTGTGTTAACATGATATTTAGTATTTGGAGTTCCTGTATCAGATAGGAAACTAGGAGGTGAAATGATAACATAATTTGGCTTTAGATAGAAAGGAATTTAGGACATATGTAACCCAAAATTGAACTCAGAAAATGAGAATCCAGTTGTTCATGAGAACCTCAATAGCGATTATTTTTAATTTCCTACTCACTTCCACTTTCCCTTATATTTAGTTCACCTATGGGCCTTACACTATAGAATATGCTCCCTTGATACATATCAAATCAACTAATTTCTTTCTTCCTATGTTTTCATCTATTCTAAGTGATCATCTTCTCTAATATTTATTATTGAAATTTTCTTTTAATCATCTCTCTACTTCCACTATAACCCTACTTCAATCTACTCTCCATATAGCAGTGAGAGTGAGATTCATTAAGGAGTGAAATAACATGCAACTAGTAACTGAACAAAAGTAAGGGAGATAAGGAGAATAGATGGAAAAATCATTATTTCATATATGCATTTTTATTTTTGCTTGTAAACTGGAAATTTTTTTTCTTTATTCTTTCTAAAAAAAACTTCCTATACACAGGAAATGACAATCGATATATACTGACATTCTTTTTTCCTGAAGCTGTGAGGCATTTTGTTGGACTTTGAAATGATTCCAAGCTACAGTATAGCTTAATGTCTTGGTAGAAAATCATAGATATTCAGTTTTTTAGTCTGTTATATCAGTCTTCCACTGGACTGCTGAACCAATGCCACAAATATTATATTTATATTTAGTTATGGCAATAACTCAATTTAATATTCAACATTTTTATTAGTAAGAATAAAAGTAAATGCTGTAACAAATATACCCCCAAATATATAATAACTCAAATGATATAGAAGTTTATTTTTCAATGATGTTAAAGTCAAAGGAGTTCCTGATAGGTGAGCAAGATTTCTTCTATCAAGTGCCCAGAAAAGTTTTGTTCTTATTTCGAGGATTTTCTATCCTCTAAGAATTTATCATCATCTTCATCTGGATATCACAAAGAGAAAAAGACATTATATTACACCTTTTACTTAATAACCTTGGTGTAGAAAAGATATGCATACTTTCTACTCTCATATCATTGGATGAAACTCAGCCACATGGTTGCACCTCCTGCAAGGGTGTCTGGGCATAGTTCTATTGTTCTGCATTCAGGAAAAGTAAGAGAAATGAGGTTCTTTTTCTGAGAAAAGGTAGTAATTGCTGGATTAAGAAAGCCTAATATAACTTTTAGAGTAATATCTAAAAGCTAAAAAAAACCCACAAAGTTTTGTAATTTACAATCTAATGATGATAAATTAAATATAAAAAAATTACAAGGAAGGAGGAAAAAGAAAACATAAAAAGATGGAACAATTATAAAGCACAAAGTAAGATAGATTAAATATATCAGTAGTTGAATGAAATATAAATGTGTGATATATTTCAATTAAAATACAAAGTTTAAAAGATCAAATTAAGGACAGATGCACACACACATATACACACATCCCAATGAAGCTATGTGGTATTTGAGTCACAACTAAAACAGAAGATGTAAAAAAAATGAAAACAAAACGAAAGATGTATAAAATAGATATAACAAAGATGTCAAAGCTATTGTAATATTTTAAAAGGTATAATTAAAGATAAGGAGGGGATTTTATGATATAATTGTATCATTAATTCTCTTTTAAATTTGAATTTATAATGACATACATATCAAAAATACTATTGGAGTACTATCATAAAGAAGCTTGACCTACAGGACATATAGAAAATAATGTACTCAAATTTTAAAAAATCAATTTTTTGAAGTCATATAGATTATAAAAAATACTAAAACATAAAGTCTCAAAAAATTTCTGTGTTTAAAACATACATATTTTCTGACATTATTATAATTTTTACATGTAATTAGAATAAATATAATTTAAAAATTCTATATGTTTTAAATTTTTATTTTGAAATAATGTTCTAAATGATTAATAGGGCAGGCAATAAAATGATCTTAATGGGAATTAGGAAATATTAAATTAATTATATTAAAGACTTGCTGGATACTGTTTTAACTGTAATTTTCAGCCTTGAGTGCTGAAAATTTAATTAGCCAAACATTCAGTTCATGAAATAAAAAAAAATTTCACCAACATGAATCTGCAAAAACAATGGAAGTAATATAATATAAATGTTGACAGATAAATATGGAATGTTGACTTGGTAAATTTATGGCAAGACCAATGATAATAAAGAGAAATGGAACAAATAATCAAAATTTGAAATTATGAAAGGAAATATCTCCACAAGTAAGATAAAAAAAAAGAATTATATAACTTAATGCCAGTAAATTAGAAATTATCTTCCCAGATTTTATTGAATTAAATCTACCAAAATTGACATAAGAAGTAGAAAACATAAATAATCCAATTACCATTTTAAAAATAAAATCAATAGTTTTAAATATTTTCAAAATCAAACTGAAGGCCTAGATAGCTTCACTGAGGATACCTCAACTAAACAAGTAAGCAAGAATTAATTCTCATCTTACAAAATTTCCTCCAGAACTGTTTGCCAAATAATCTTCAGAATAGCATAAACTTGATAATCTAAATCCAAAATAACAGTAAAGCACATAAAAATAGAAAATCATAGGACAACTTTTTGTGTTAACATAGATGCAAAAATCTTAACATATAAGCTCACTAAACCTAATAGTTTACCCAACCTAGTGTCATTAAAGAAAAGTATATCATGACCAAGTTGTTTTTATAAGAGAAGTAAAATGATATTTTAATTTAGAAAATTAATCAATAAATCTTTTTACATTAATACATTGAAAAAAATTACATGGTCATCTGTAATAAAAATGTAGTTGATAAAATTTAATATCTATTTACGATTAAAGAAACCTTCCAACTAACAAGTAATAAAGAATAGAATATATGGGAAAATAGAAATAGAATATGTCTTAGTCTTATAAAAGATGACTATAGAAAAAACAACAGACATCACACTAAGATGAAAATACGGACTATATATAGATAAAAATGCATTCTATTGCTTATCAAATAAAATAAGGTTAGAAAATGTTATAAGAATTAGAAGAGAAAAAAATGGTCATATTTGCAAGTAATGTAATTCTGAACATAGAAAATTCTAGTTAATATAAAAACCTTTACAGCTAATAAGACAGATTAGCAAAATCCTTGAAACAAATTACGTTTCTTTATATATACATAAATCAAAATTAATACTTAAAAATAATTTACAGTAGTTATAAAATATTAGGTAACTGGACATAAATGTAAAAAAATCTGTGCAAGACCTATCTGTTAAAAACAAAAACAAAAACAACAAATATGAATATATCATGTCACACACTTGCTTAAATTTCAATAGCTTCCTATTATACTTATACAAAATTTAATCATGATGCCAATCCTAGGTGCTCCTTCATGTCTCACTTCTGCTATCTTGTTTCTTGTTCATTCTTTCTCTTGATCACTTTACTCTAGTTACATTGATAATTTTTCACCCTCTTTAATCTCCCTCCTCCCACTTCTACCTCTGACCTACAGATGTTGCCGTCTCCTTTTTAAAGAACTGATCTCTGAAGTTGGGGCATCTCCTTCCACACACTTGCAGCTTGCACCCGAGGCCTGGCGCACCTGGGGCCTGGTGCCCCTGCAGCCTGACACACTCGGAGTCTGGCACCCCCGGCGCACTTGGGGGGCTTGGTGTACCCGGGGCCTGGATCACCCAAGGTATGGTCCATGGCTCCACTTGGGATGTGAACCCAGGACCTTCTGCATGTAAAGCAGACATGCTAACTGCTACACAATGGAGCCACCCCTACGCTGATAACTTTTAATTCTCTAATTATGCCAAGCACATTCCTTTCTTTAGACATTTATACTTATGCCATTTCCTTTGCCTAAAATGGAGACCTTTTCCATGCCTGTCTCTTTCTTATCTTTAGGTATCAGTTAAAACACCACTTCTTTAAGAATTCTACCTTGACTTCCCTTTCTGTAATAGATAACCATCATTATGTTCGTTCTATTCTGTACCTATTTATTTTTTCTTCGTAGAACATAACTACAACTCACAACTCTAATTCACTTATTTATTTATTTTGATTGACCCTTTTTTTAAAACATGGTATTTATGATAAGAGGTTCAATGTTTTATGCACTGCTGTGTATCCAATCCTTAAAATGGTGCCCAAAGCCTGGTAAGCATTCAATCAATATATGTTGAATAAATATATGAGACTAAAAAATATTACACCTCAGTATATTAGTGCTTCACAAACACTAATGAAAATGATACTGTATATTTTTTTCTCATTTGGACATCGTTTCTCTTGTACAGCTTTTTTAGAAATGAAAAATTTGATCTTTCTCATGTCCTTTGTGTAATACCATAACATTTTTAGAAAATCACACCTAAATCCACTAATTCTAAACAGACACTTACTCTAAATTTGGTTAAATTTATTAGAGTATTCCAAATTATCTAACTTGCCTTCATGCCAAAAATGCTTGTCTCAATCCACTTTCCAAAAATGCAAATAAGTAATCTTTTTAAAGGACTAATTTTGCCAACTTACCTTGGTGCAAAAAAACAAACAAACAAACAAACAAACAAACAAACAAAAAAACTCTCTTCCATTTGCACCCATTCACCTTACTTTTGACATAAGAAATGTAGTCTCTGGACCTTGCTCATAAGGCCCTGCATAGTCTGGCTCCTACTCAGCAGTTTAACTTTATCTTTCTGCACTCTACTACATAAAGCTCCCAATGTACTAAACTATTCAAAGTTCAAGAATTTACTGTGTTCTCTGTGATCATGGTTTATCCCTGTCGCTGGAACAATTTTTCCCTCTTTCTCTCTTTACTTAGTAAACCTACACTTATTTTTCAGATTTCACCTGATAGATCTTTTCCTCCAGAAAGCCGTCCCTAAATTTCTGAACTCTGTTTTAGGAAAACTATCTACATGTAATTATTTTATCATAACACTTACTCTCTGCATTTTAATTGCCTTTTATTTGTTTATATCCACTACTACATTGTAGAACTTGGATTTTATTGATATATATTTACAGTTTAGATTAGAGTTCGGCTCACATAGTAGACAATATGTTTTTTTCAAAGATAAGAGAAAGGAAGAAAGGAAGGAAAGAAGGAAGGAAAAAAGGGAGGAAGGGATGGAGGGAAGAAGAAGGATGGCTAATGTGTTATGGAATGCAATAGGACAATGGTTGACAAACTTTTCCTGTAAAGGGTCAGATAGTTTATATTTTAGAGCCATGTGGTCTCAGTACCAACTACTCAGCTTTGCCATTATAACAAAAATATACCATGTTCCAATAAAAACTGCATTTATAAAAATGTAGTAGGATGGATTTGGCCCTAGAGCCATAGTTTGCTGGCTACTGCATTAGGGGCTTTATTTACATTATTTAATCAATTCTAACAATGACTGTTTTGTGAACAATCAACCAAAAACAGTTAATATAATTGGTCTAAAGCCACAGAACAAATAGTGATGAAGTCCTAGTTCTATAGAAAAGAGAAAGCAAGAATGAAAATACTATGGACTATCTACTTTTGTATTCTTTTATTATAAATTAGAAATCTGTACATTAATAAAAAATTACCCTAAGCTCCTACAGATCGTATTTAAACTTAATTTTTATTAACTGAAGACCTCAAGTTCTTAACTATTGACACATGCAATTTTATTGAGTTAAAATCGCTCATTTCTGAATTTTCTATTTTTTTGAAAACCGTTGACCTGAAAAAGCTTTCATAATCATTCAAAAATCTCCTGTTCTTCCTTCTGGTCCTCTTAATACAAAAACCAGCTAAATCAATTATTTAACTATCACAGGAATATAGGTAGTCAATAAGTATGTTTTAGCCTTTACACTTATGCAAAAAAACAAAAACAAAAACATTACAAATACATTTTATATAGGTTCTGAGGTGTTTATTTGTAAAATCAAAATATCGAAGAGTAAAATTTTTAAATTGTATTTATGTATCCATGCTGATGAATAAGAATATGTAAATAGACACTGAATACAGCTGAACAATATCAAAATAAAATTGCTGCTAAACATGTCATTGTAAGTTGTATTCAATGTCTCTTGGATTCTGCTGACATGACATCCTTCAGTTTGTGAAAGTATAGAGATGTGTTGGAGTTAACAGCTAAATAACCCAATTTAAAGAACAATTACTCCAGGAACTTATAAAGGGCCAGAAATACTAGATTTGAGTTTTCCAACTTATAAAAGTATTGTGCCTTAATCTCTGCCCTATTATTGTATATTGGGCCTTGGACAATTAATTTAGCTACTCTAAATCTTCATTGCGTAATCTGTAAAAGAGACTGTAGGCTATGAAGTTCAAATGCTGTTATAATAACAGGGTCAGGTAAATCCACTAATTTCATCATTTTTTAGCTATGTTAAATAAGCTAAATTGTTTTTGATTTCTTTCAGTTTGATTTTTGCTAAAGGCCATGGTACATTCATCACCACGGACTTAAGCTGACAGACATCATCAAATTTTGTGATCATCAAAATTTACATCCTGTACCTTTGGAACAAATCTTCGTAAACAGAAATTTATAGCTATACTAGTAAAAAAAAAAAAAAAGAAATGTTAGTGCATCAACATAGCACTATTATCTAGTTGAGGTGGAGGAGACAATAGAGTATTCTCAGGAATGGGGATAGAGACTATATATTCTATTGTTGCTGATGAAAGTCTGAGTTGAGAGTAAAGCCTGTGGCCAGGAGAAAGAGCAGTATTAATGAGAACATACAGGAAGGTTATTGAATTAATGGTGTAGAGTATCCTAACTATTCACAAATAATTAAAAATACACACACACACACACACACACACACACACGTGTGTGTATATATCCCAATAACTAAATATTTGGGTAAAATAAAATTCTACAATATACTCAAACAAGTGAGAAAAGACCTTGCTCTAATGTTTCCTGAGTAGTATAATTTAAAATTCAACTTAAAAATAAAAAAAAATAAAATAAGATTTAACTTGATTCTTAGAAGCTTGCTTATAGTCCTGACATTGTTATTAATTATATGTTCTTATTTATATGGTTATGATTAAATATAGATACTTTGACTTCCAGTTCCAGTTCCACTGTTAACTCAAGAAAGTTGGACTAGGTAATATTAATATAATTATGTATTCATACCATGCTTAATGTCTTGTTAATCATTTTATGTGCATTATCTCCTTTAATTTTCAAAACAATGGGTATCACACAGGTACTTTAACCACTGCCAATTCATTGTTAAACAAACTGAGGGTTATGGAGCTGAATTACCTTGCTTAAGGTCACAATGCTTGTATTTCATCCAGACATTTCTGTCTGCCAAGCCCAAACTCTTAACCATCATACTATATTATTTTAAGTGGCTCATTATTTCAGACATGCTGCTACTTTAACAATTTACATATTCCATAATAATTTTTGTGAATGCTGTTATAGTTATGTAGATGAAAGCAAAAAAAAAAAAAGTTTCTGATCAAACTGTTAAAGAACAAAATTTGACCAAGTAAATTTGAAGATCTAATTGGCTCTATTAAGCAATTCATGAATCTGGCAGCATCCCAGTCTAGCAACTAGAAAGGCTCTCCAAGGAGATGTCCAAAAGGAAAGGTTTTTATAGGAAGTAGGGTGGGGCAAGAGAGTTATTAGCAAAAGAAAAGAAAGTATTATTTTTAGTTCAGAGCACCCATCTTTTTGAGAAGAAGGGAAGGGCAAGTGTTTTATCATGCAGATTGCCTCTTCTTCCTGTGGGGCATAGAGAGAGGGCCCATGTGACAGTTGACCTCATTGATGTTGACAAGAAAATTTGACAGATTAATCATATTTCTGGTGAAGGTTAGAACTGCACTTAGGTCAGGCATTAAGTCTAGGTTGGGTATCATGGACTTTAGCGCAAGTAATGCCATATTAGGCCTGTGGCTTTCTCTTTAATAAAACAACTGACCAAGCCCCTTTTTTCTAATATTAGTGAGTAATGCCAGGTGAGCCTTTACTCACCTAGCTGTCATAAGTGTCTGCAATTGAAATTTTGATCCTGTATTTGGCAAAATGTCTTGTAATTTAAATATGTCAGGCAAGAAAAAGCTATTAAAAGGTAAATTATTTACCAAGAGACATATTTTTTTTCTTTTCTTCTTTTTTACTATTTCTCTTTTAGCAAACTGTCACGCTAAACTTAAGCATTCCTCCAAAAACATGAAACTAAACCCTTTAGAACAATTTCAAACATTTTCACAAATAAATAGACATAGCAATGTGTCATGAAATCTTGCCAATTTACAATGCCTACATTACTTCACAATAAGATTTTTTTTTAAAGAGATATTTTATTGCCTCTTTACAATTTTCAACATGCATTTCTCTTCCCATTTAAAAACCAGTAATGCCAGGGGAGAAGTGTCAGCTTAAGCACAGGTTGTAAGGGTTCTAATTTTCAGGGAACATAACAAACCACACTGATCACAACTTTGTGTAGGGAAATCCTCTGCAAAATTACTTTTTTGCATATGTTTAAATATTATTCACAATGGAAAATCTTTTCTATAGATACACTTTAAAATAATATGGCTGACTGTTACCATGTGAATGCTTTTTTTTTTTTTAACATAGCTTTTTCATAATCACATATACTCTTTATCCTTTTCCATTTCAGTCCAGTCTTGGTAAAAATGAACAAAATACAGCATTCAGTATAATTTTACCATTCACATTAGCAAGAGAACAATGGTAAGTGGCTTTGGACTGTTCTCCCATCTGGCATTTCAGTTACTGCTTAGATTAATAGGTACAATAGCAGTTGAAATTTTCTGGGCCAGAGTTTAATGGTGCTCAGCACTGCTCCTTTCTGAAAGGACCCATCCACCTGTGGACAAAGCCTTCTGTCCGTTACCATGGCCCTGAATAAAGTGACTGATGAGCATGTGAGTCTGTTTCAAGTTGCAAAAAGGAGGAACTTACATTCCAGTTAACTACACTGTCTCTTCTTGATACGAATTATGCCAGCTGAGATAATCAATAACTTAACAGACTGTTGAGAGCCTATTAGCATGTGGTTAACATGCTAGTGTTCACAGCAGTATTCTTCAGTGTGGGAAGTGGCCCTTTGGTATAACGCACTTCAATAGTTTAAGCTCAATAATAATAACTCTTGTTTAACACAATATTAAAGTGACTCTTATAAATTAGAAGATTGTTTTCATGATCTATGTAATCCACTCTATTAATAAAAATAGAACTGAAGGCTCTTGGCACAATTCATTTCTCACTTCCACTTACAAGTGGGCTCTAAATATAAGGAATCAGGCTTGCCCAATTAATCACAGCACTGAACAATGTGTCTACCTGAAAAGAATGTGAAACCACTGCTATTAGAAAGTTTAATTTAAACCCTAGGGCCAAATTAAAGAGCTTTCAAATACAGAGATTATTGTCCATTAACAGTGCAACACAATTATTTTTTTCATTCCATTTTAGGAAATTATTTCCAGAAAAAAGGAAATATAACAATTGGTTAAATCATTTATAGGAGGTTGAATCTTATTACTGTTACATTTTAGCATGAACAAGAAAACGGCAAGAAGAAATAAAATCAGTCTAATAGGAAGTGTTTAAGATCCAAAGATTTTATTTGCATCCTCTGAGTGACAAAAACAAGATTTTGCATCTGGTGTCTGTGTACTAACTGCATTTCCCACTGTCTACTCATTAAATGCAATTCTGAATGTGCGGCTTTAAGAAAGAACAGTTAAGTGAATGAGAATGATGTGATATTTCATGTACTGTTCGCACTTTGGGATTGTCATATTGCATCTGTGGGATTAAATCTTTTAAGGAGTTGTCAAGTTTAATTGGCGAGTTTGCACAGTTCTGGTTTACTGGATACATCACACCACCAAGATCTTTTTCTTTTATCACTTTATGTTAACTCTATGATTTAAATATTGCCATCTGTGAACAAAGCCTACAGAATTAAGAAAACAGCTTTAGTAAATTGAAATCTTAACTGATGCATAATTTGAAGATTTTAACATTGTTTATTTGGTATTCAGCATATTTGTCTTTCTCTTCTCATGGCAGATATTGTATTTTGTACAAGTTCAGTATAGCAGAATGCCTTATAAACACTTCGATAGATTTAAAGACTATGAAAAAGAAGAGCAAAACCTATAACATCAACAACAGACAAACATCTTTTCAAGACTAAGGACAAATACTTCATATAAATAATTCAAATTAAATTAAACTTTTCCCATTATGTATGAATTCTGTATTGTCTGAGACCTAACACTACATCTTTCTTTTTACCTACTAAATTTGCTTTTACTGCCTCACTAATCCAAACTCTTCTGTTTTCAATTTATGGCTTCTCTTCAGGTCTGGGCTTAAATTTAACTTCTACAAAATGTGTGGAGGGCCTTCCCAAACATCTAACAGCCTAAATTGTCCCCTTCCAGTTATTCTCAGTTATCCTCCAAAAGGTTGTTTTTTTTTTTAACCATTATTCAGAATTATCATCTTATATCTAAAATTTTGGTTTTTTTGTGTCTTACATGTCTACTCACAGAACGTGTATTTAGTTAAGTCCAAGGACAATAAATTTTTTTGTTTGTTTGTTTTTGTTGTTTCTGTCAGTATACAACCAACATCAAGGAGAGTGCTGGCAAGTCAGAGTGAAAGTGGCAGTGACAGAAGGCAAAGGAAGATCGGATAGAAGAATAATAAAATTATCTAATAATAAAGGTAATACTTAAATAGCTAACATTTTCTGAGAGTTTTATGCCAGGCACTGTGCAAAGGGATTTGCATTATCTCATTTAGTTGTTAAAAACATCCTTGGAGATAGATGCTACTATTATCTATGGTTGGCAAAGAGAGATTTGAGGCTTAGAGAGGTTAAGTAACTTATTCAGGGTCAAAAAATTAATTAAGTTAGTGCCAGGATTTAATCTCTGGCCATCCCACTCCAGAGCCCACATGAAAAAGCTTGTTAATTGAATGGGCAGATGTGTGAATAAAGGAAGAAAGAAGAAAGGAAAGAGAGAGAAAAAGAGTAAAAGGAAAGGGAAGCATGTTATCTAGAGTAATGGATAACATGCTGAAAAAAAATTTTTTCATCAGATCTGTCAAATATCTAGCAACTTTAATAACCTAGCTTTTTAAAATCTGGATTCTGAGAATGAGAAGTTGAAAGACACTCCAAATAATGTTTTCAGGTGAAAATAGTCCTCTTAACATATACAGCTATCTTTGTTAACAATGACCATCATAACACTTTTGAGAATCAACAGTGTATATGAAACATCTAACAATAGAGCAACTATAGCTATTTCTTTAAGCCATATGATAGGTGTAACATTTCTGTCCACACACAAGGAATGCAATGATGAAAATAGCTAATATTGAATTAGTGTTTATATGTGTCAGTTTTGCACTAAGTTCCTTACTTCTGCTCGTTCTTCGTTAATCCTCGTAAAGGCCTAGGAGATGAGCACAGAATCATAAGGCCAGCTGACCTTGAACTTGGGATTCAGATTCAGGCATTGTGATTTCAGGGTGATGACTCTTAGAAAGTCACTCTCCAGAGGACTTGGATTAGTTCTGTGTAAAGTTGGAAGCCATGGACATGAGAGGATTGTGAAAAATTTTTAAGTTTATAGGTATGCACAACACATTGATTACTTCAATGAATCCTCCCAATAACTTCCAATTATTTTCTATTTGACAAGTTGGAAAATGAAAATCATAGAAGCTGAGTAACTTGCTGAAATTTCTCTAGCCAGTATATGGCAGAACTAGGGTTTGATCCCAGCCCTGTGTGTTTACAAAGCTCATGCTCATTTCATTTGAAAGCCACAATATTTTGTGGAGCTTACTCTATACTGTAGTCTATACACAGTATAACCATTGCTTGCTATAGTATTCTAGGTCCCCAGTTGAATCGTTTGAATGCTGTTTCTGGCATTACTCTGAATAACTGAAACACCTTGATTTACTCCTTTGAGAATGGTTATTTTCTTTAGATAAATGATATATACAAGTGCAGGAACTGCAACGAAATGATGATGATGCTATGGTAGCTAGCACCAACCTTGAGAGTTGACTCTTCTTTAGAATTGGTAAATTGCGTCTTAAAGGTAAAAAATAATAGTTTCACTATGAATGTGGTAATTCCAAATATATATAAGCAGTCATTACTTTAACAACTAAATATTTATGCATTGACAATAAATAAAGTATTGTCTGAAACAAAACTTTTAAAAGATAAGATTTATAAGCACTAATCTGTAAATGTAGAAATTCAACTAAAATCTCTTTCATAACTAAAGTCATATAGTAGTATGAGACAGATATATTGTGACTAAGCCAAATAATGAGTGATTGTTTATTGAGCAACTCATATGATATTCACTACCAGGTGATTAAATAATAAGACCTTTATTATTTGAAGATATTTAATGATATAAACAAAAGTGTCATATGCTCAACATATGCAGATGCCTGTCTAAAGACTATTTTGAAGACTTTTGTCATCATCTTGGACATCAGAATAACAATAGAAATACAGTCTACTAGAAGAAGTGCTAAAGTAGAACTTCTGTAGATCTCAATAGCCATCATGGATCTTAGCAGTTGGCTCAGCCCAGTGGGATAAAGAGAAGATGCACAATCTTGAGTTTTCAACATTAAAAGGGAAAGATAAGTGGAGCTTATACTCAGCATTCTAGTGTACTACCCAAGATGAAAGGACAGGCAGCTCTTTGAACCAAGCATGGCTCAGTGGAATTTGGAGAATGTATATAATCCTGATAATTCTCTGAGAGAGAGAGAGAGGAGTGGAATGTGCACATCCATTAAATAAATACATACATACGTACGTACATACATACATACATACATACATACATAAAAACATTGATACTCCTAGAATCTTTAAACCTGGCTAATTGGTGAGGGCCTGTTCTGCCCAACTCTAGTCCATGAAGACTAGGAGAAGTGCCTGTTTCTTCCAGTACACAGAAATCAATACAAAGCTGTAAGGAACATGAAGAATCAGGGAAATATGACTCTACCAAAGGTAAAAAACAAATAAATAGTAAACAACCCTAAAGAAATGGAGATCTATGATTGCCCGACAAAGAATTCAAAACAATTATCTTAAAGAAGCTGAGTGAGCTATAAGAGAGTATAGACAAGTAAACAAAATCAAGAAAATGATATATGAACCAAATGACAATATCATCAAAAAGATAGAAACTAGACAAAGAACCAAGCAGAATTCTGGATCTGAAGAATATAATAACAGCCTGAAAAATTCTACTATAGAGAGCTTCACTGGCAGACTTGATTAAACAGAAGAATCAGCATACTTAAAGACAGGTCATTTGAAATTATTCAGTCAGAGGAGCAAAAAGAAAAAAGAGAAAAATAGAATGCCTAAGTTAGTGAAATAGAAGATAGCAATATTATACAATTAGTAGCATATTTAAGACTACATTACTGGAGAGCCAATCTTTCCATAAAATATTAGTAAGTAAAAATTTATTTCTAAGAGAGTAGTAGGAAGTAGGAAATAGGAACCATAGGCTAAAGGAAGATTTTCCAGGGAAATCAAACTCACCAGTACAATAAAGGAAATTATTCAGATTCATAGTGTTTCTAAGGCTGTAATACATCTCAGTTATTATGTGTTTCTTAGAGAGGAGATACATGCATCCTTTATAGTTCATTTGATATAACTATGTATAGAAATACATGTAGTGTTTATTATCCCATTTGATTTATCCACTCCTAATAATTTTTATGTAAATATGACAAGTTCTAAATTAAAGAATTATTTAAAATATTGTTATAATTAGATCCTGATAAGGTTAGAGTTTATCTAACTATTATAACCTACAATGAATGTAAATAAGAAAATTTTTGATTTTATGTATATAAGGAGAAACTTCAAATGATAGATAACTTTTTAAAATATTAACTAACATGTAGTTACAAACAGTAGTTACAAGTGGTGTACACACTGTGGAATAAATTATGTAAATAAAAACTAGTATTATATTTTAAATAATGAATGCACCCTTTGAAAGGCCATAGATTTCTTTTACCTGATATTTTTGAATTAATAATAACTTACGAATTACAACCTGATTCATAATATTATTTTTTCCCTTTTTTGACCCTGAATCTGCCTGATTATCAGGCCTTGAAATTTTTTAAGAGGGTGATTTTCTTTTAAATGTATAAAATAATCTGAAAATTATGAAACAATGATTTGTGAAATTTGGAAGATCTAATCTAGAAAATAATCCATTTCAAGCATGAGGTTATCCATGAAACTTTTTAAAATTCTTTTGAACCAGAAGCAATATAATTTGATTTTAATCCTTAACTTCGAAGTTAAATATCAGTTCAGATTAGTGCAAAATAAAAGAAGGGAGGAGTAAAAACCCATTAGAATATATGACATCTTCTCTCTTGCATTACTTTAAACTATCACATACAGTAAAAATGTTTAAATTGTTTCCTGATCTGACGTTAGATTTTACCTAAGCCTCTTTCAGTATGAAACATGTAACTAGATTCTTATATCCAGTCCAGTAATCTCTCAGTTTCATAAAGATGGCGACATATTTTGTCACTGCACTTGAGTTTCCTCATCTATCAAATGAGACTACAACATTATTTCCCAAATACAATTGGCACGTAGTAGAAGTGAGTGTTAATTATTTTATATTTACTTCCTTTCATCTCCCATAACACTTTCTGGCATGAGTGCAGAGCCCCTGTTTTATTTATCTCTGTATTCTAAGCACCTTGAGTCAATGAGTATTTGATGCAGCTAGGCATTGTACAATGGTTCTCAAATATCAGCATGAATGAGAATCACTAGGAGAGCTTGATAAAAATACAGGATTCCTGGGTCACATCCCTAGAATTCCTGATCAATAGGTCTGTGGTGAGGTCTGATAATTTGTATTTCTTACAATTCCTAAGTAATACCGATGCTGCTGGTCTGGGAACTGATTTGATGACATGTAAATATAGTAAGAAATTAAGTTGTCATTGGAGTCAATTACTAATATTAAAATACTCACTGTAGTACTTTGCAAATACTTCATTTTCTTTAGAGTGACTCTTCTCCTGCAGGTAAAGAAAGTGGCCATTCAATATTAAATCCATTTTTCTCAGATACTCAATGAATTAGCTGTACCTTCCTTGGTCCTGAGATGGGATGGCATGTGACACTCCAAAATCCCTCCATCAGTATTACCTTTCCAAGACCTTATTGCTCTTCTGCCCTCCTCCTGACTGTTGATAGCTAAGTAAAAGTTCTGCTTAGAATCCACAATCAGCCCAAATCTCTGCTCTTTTCTAATCAGGATGGGACTTCACCTTATTCATGCTTCTGTTTTCAACTTGGACTTAACTCTCAGTATGATGCTGGCTCAGAATCCGCTCCCTACTCAGGGACTATATTACACCAAAACTATGTCAGGTACTATGCTTTGGTGAATAAAACACCCTTTTGTATAGTATATAGTCAGTAAATTCAAGAGAAAAGTTAAAGCTTAAGTAAATACATGTATGTATCATCTATATAATGATATTTGATATAAGAAGAGTCTTTGAAATCCCAGAAAGAGTGTGAAGAAAAATAGCACAATGCAGTTAAGAATGGACTTAGAAGGAAAGCACATTTCTTTAGAAAGCAGGAGAAAGGAGCTTGTGTACCTAACTATACTACTAACTGCTGCACTTGTTAGTCACTTAGGCAGACCTAAACCACTTGTGAAGGTTTGGAAAAAATTAACCTTTATCTCTGGACAAAATCACCTGTAACTATTATGAGATAGTCTAAGATTTATTAAAAACTGGAGTACAGACATCATAATCCTATTTCTCTTCTACCATGTAGAAATGGGTTCAGTTCAGAGACCCCATAGTTTTATTTGTATTGTATTGTATTGTATGGTATGGTATGGTATGGTATGGTATGGTATGGTATGGTATGGTATGGTATGGTATGGTATTGTATTGTTTTTTGTGGTACACTCTTTTTCCATTAATTTTTATTTTTTGATTAATGTTGAAATTCCATATTATTTTGTTAATTTCAGGCATACAGAATAGTGGTTAAACACTTACATAATTTACAAAGTGATCCCCCTGATTAGTTTAGTACCTACATGGGACTATGCATAGTTTTCCTAATATTACTGACTATATTCATTATGCTATACTTCACATACCCATGACTATTTTATAACTACCAATTTGTACTTCTAAATTCCTTCACATTTTTTGCCTAGCCCCCAAACCTCCCTCCCATCTTACAATAATCATTTTGTTCTTTGTTATCTATGAGTCCGTTTCTGTTCTCTTCGTTCATCTCTTTTCTTCTTTAGATTCCAAATATAAGTGAAATCATATGGTACTTATTTTTCACTGTCTGACTTATTCTACTTAGCATAGTACCCTCTAGTTCCATCCATGTCATTTTAAATGGTAAGATTTCATTTTTTTAAATAACCAAGTAATATTAAATTATATGTATGTACCGCATCTTTATCCAATTGTCTATTAATGGGCACTTAGCTTGCTTCCATATCTTGGCAATTATAAATACTGCTTCAGGGAACATAAGGGTACATGTATCTTTTTGAATTAGTGTTTTGGTTTTCTTTGGATAAATACCCAGAAGTGTAATTTCTGGGAGAGACATCGTAGTTTTAAATTCACCATTTTACTGTGTTTTGCAAAATTCTTAACCAAAATATAAAAAGGTAAAAGTCTGATTTTACTTTGGTTTGTATTTTAAGGACCTCTATATTAGAGCACATTTACATGTGAACGATAATAAAATAAATGTAACTGTTTCTGTTTTTCCTTACCACCATTTTCTTATAAAAAAAAAAAAAAAGAACAAAGAAATCCAACATAATTGTAGCTGTTCACTCAAAAACATTTGGAGACCATAATATCTAGTGAAGTGAGCAGTCGTATCAACAAAGGTAAAGGCTCACATCTTCAAAGATCTGGCAGGAAACATATTAATGAATTATTTGTTTCGAAGGTCCCAGTGCCTTAAGGCATGTTCAGGATCCAGACCTTAAAGCAATGTACTTTCGAAAAACTAAAAGTGACAGGGCAAAATCTGGATGGCTTTTCACTGCCGGAAACAGGTGCATGCCTCTCTTTCATTTCTCTGACACACATTCTGCACTATTCATCAACCTGATTCTTTTATTCTCTAGTCTAACCTTTTGGTGACGGTAAACATGACTTGACAGAGGGTCCAACACAGAAATTACATGATCTTTAACCTTTTTCTGATTTGTGACAGGTTTGGGACACATCTGGACTAATCCATCAGGGAAGAAAAATATCTTTGGAATTATAATATGACAGTGATCTTTAGGAGCAAACAGCCATGTGTTTGTGTAAAGTCCTTTCCAGTTTAAAACTAAATTAACAGAAAAATGATAATTTTCTACCTAAAGAATCTCATTTAGTTAGGGTGCAAGGAACATTTCCCATCAAATCAAAGGCAATAATAGTTCAGCAGCTATTTTTAAAATGCTTATGCTGCAAAAACATATCCTAGAAAATAGATTATAAAGTAATTCTCTGGTTTTAATATTAAATAGAGATATGTGGGCAACTAGGAAAACAAAGAAACTGTAGACATCTGTGGAATTTAGGCATTTACAAAGTTGGGACTATTGATAAAAACATATGCTGATATAAATAT
This sequence comes from Rousettus aegyptiacus, assembly GCF_014176215.1. Taxonomy (NCBI): domain Eukaryota; kingdom Metazoa; phylum Chordata; class Mammalia; order Chiroptera; family Pteropodidae; genus Rousettus; species Rousettus aegyptiacus. The sequence goes on from NW_023416284.1 coordinate 49,475,985, forward strand.
ATCTGTAGGTCGAAATGTCCTTCTAAATGAAGAACATCTTAACTATTTATTCTGGCAAAAAAAAAGCGTGATAAAAATATGTAAACTAAATACTAATGTAGCTACTATGTATTTGTGAAATGAAAGAGAAGAACTATCTAACCATAAAGTTCTCATCTGCTCTGTGGTAGAAAATAGGTGTTTTCTAATCTCCCTTTCTCTTTTTTATCTGGCAGGTTGATTTAAGAATCATTATATTCTGAACTAGAAAAAAATTTTGAAAATCCAGTCCAGTAATCTCTCAGCAAAAGTAAGGAAAATTAGATATTTTACCTCTATTAAACACTAGGCTTGACTCAGTGTTTTTATTCATGTTCATAACTTTATACATTGAACTTTCAGACCACAATTTCTCATGCAGTTAAGCAAAATTTTCTCATCGCTCATCCTTCTCTTCATTTTGCTTTCCCAGATGACTATAGAAAAAGCAGACAGTCTTTGCTGTCTTCCATCCTGAAATAATTCAAATTCTTCCATTTCCTTTATTTGTATAAAATTCCTACATATATGCTCTCAATAATAATTTTAGTAACACTTTGAATGGTGAATGGAGATCATACTCGAGCCACTTAGCAATCTGTCACTCAGTGTATGCCAAGAAAGTGTATTCCTAATGTGTAAAATCCTTAGTGGATTTACTCTGCCCAGCCTAAAACAAAGTTTTAGCCACAATTATTTCTTACAGCTGAAAAAATATGTGTTCTCATTATTGACTATATTAGAAAGAATAGGAATTCTTTTTAATGATATTAACTAAATAACCAAATTATTTTTCTAAAGATAGAAATAAAGATGATGATTACCTAAGTTCCTACTATGCTCATGGGATACTAGCCATCCAACTATCGGTTTATTTCATTATATTCTTCTGCTCCTTTTCTGAGATGATTCTAAAAATGTATTTTATAAGTAAACATTTTGGACTTCAGATGACACTTCTCAGTTTCAAATGAAGGCTTTGTTTTGATTCTGATATTCATTTAATATTAGATGCTTATAAAATATTATTTAAGTATGTGCAGAGATTTCTAAGTTAAAGTCGAATTTATAAAAGCCATTCTATTTTTATTTGGAATTATGTAATGTGCATTTAAAAAAAATGTACTGACTACATTTTTAAAGTCGAGATAAATTTCTAATTAATTACTTTCCTCTAGTTGTTGACTTCTAAGATGCAGTAAGAAATATTTCTATTAGCTGAAAATTCAGTGTCAAGTTCACAGAATAGTGCGAAACATATTCATTTGTAAAAATATCTTCATGAAATATTCTTTAAAATGTGTATGTATGTACATAGGAAAGACCCAATGGAAAGCAACTGGGATGGCATTGAGGTTTATTTCTAGGGAAAATAGCAAGAGATGAATAAATGTTGGTATTTTACCAAGAATTTATCTTGAGCTTTTTACAGAAAATGTGCCTGATACTCAGACTCTTATGATTGGTCATGGTGTATGGAATAACGACAAGAAGTTGACTGGGGATTATTTGCCAACCAGCACTTTTGTGACAATAGCAGTTTTAGAGTAGGGAAATCCTGCAGTGTATCCAGGTGTACAAACACACCTGGAGACTTGCAACATCTCAGTAAACTCTCTCTGTGCCTACGCCATTTCTGATGCATTCAGATTTCTAAACCTAGTTCATGATTGCACGTAGTGTTGGCACAGTTGAGTGAAATGGGGGAAGAATTTAGTACCTACATAGCATCCACCATGATTGCTATTAAACACTGTCAACCACCCCCAAAAAGCACACCTCCTTAGTAAAACTAGGACTATCTTAGTAAAACTAGACTTTCTTCAAGATAGTCTTTTAAACCTAAGTTTCCACAGAAATTCCACCTTTGGGTATTTGTCTGAAGGAAACAAAGATCACTATCCTGAAGAGATATTGCATTCCCATGTTCTTTGCAGCATACAATAGCCAAGATATGAAAATAAATAATTGTCCATTGATGGATAAAAGGACAAAAAAGATATTTTATACACACACACACACACACACACATACACACAAGAACACTATTCTTACAAAAAGAAATCCTACCATTTGTGACAACACAGATAAGCTTTAAGGGCATTATGCTAAGTGAAATAAGTCAGACAAAAACAAATACTATATGATCTCACTTATAAGTGGAACCTAAAAGAAAAATGTGTGGAAACAGAGATCATATTGGTGATTGCCAGAGGTGGGAGTAAGGGAAGATGAATTGGGTAAAGGTGGTCTAAAGATACAAACCTCCAGTTATAAGATAAATAAGTTCTGAAGATGTAATGTACAGCATGGTGACTATAGTTAACAATACTGCATTATATGTTTGAAATTTTCTAAGACAATTCTTAAAAGTTCTCATCACAAGCAAAAAAATTGTAACTGTGAAGTGATGGATGTTATCTAAACTGATAGTAGTAATCATTTTGAAATACACACACACACACACATATATTTGTATGTGTGTATGTATGTATGTATGTATGTATATAAATCATTAAGTTATAAACTATAAACAGTTATATTTCAATTATATGTTAAGAAGTATGGAAAAAATAAACCTAAGTTCTCTCGTCATATGAATTCTGAAGCTTTCAACAATGGTACAGAGCAGATGCTCAGGAAATAATCGTTGACTAAATAAAAATGTTAATAAATGGGTGAAAAGAGTATGGAGATAATAGGCCAAATTATAGCTTCTTAATTTAAAATCTTAGGATTTCTCCTGGGGTTAGTGTGAGGCTAGGGCTACAATGTGCTTATAAATGTTTTAACAAATGTTTAGAAAACCTAAGTGAGAGAGAACAACTCAGCCATTTAAGGTGAGTTAAGTTCTGTGAGAGGCTCTTTATCTAATAGTAAGTTGATGTGAGCCAACATAGAATTAAATCAAGATTTTTCTAAAGCATTTTCAAAAGCTTTGACTAAGATTTAGATCATTGCATAATAAACAATGGGATTCTCCTTCCTCAGGTAGAGGAAGGAAAATTGCTGAGTTTAGGATTATAACAAAAGATAATATATAAAAATGGAAGGCAACAGTATTTTATAAGAGATAAACTAACTGAGAATTTCATAGCATTTTCTGTTAATAGGAGTCTACGTATCAAGAGGAACCAACAAATTTAATGAGGACCCTAGAACTAAATCTGCCATAGATTCTACAAGCTTTGTAGCTGCTACCATATTTCCTAACAGCAGGAGACTATGCCTCATTTGATATGCCATCAAAGTGCATATAGTATTTAGCCAGGATATGAATGGTCAAAAAGGAAACAAATATATGACAATTAGGTAATCTTAAAGTTGGGGTCTGTTGATCATTAAGCTAATTTAACTTACTCTTACCAAGAACGTTTTCATGTTTTTTGTTTGTTTTGCTTTTCTTCTGCTACAGAAAATTTAAGGCCAAGAGATCAATTACATAAATGAGATGAAAACTTAGTTAAAATTGGCTCCCAATACCTTCAATATTAGTGATAAAGTTTTCCAGAATTTATTTTAGAATCAATCTAGAAAAAAATCTAGAATGGACAAACTTTTAGAAATTAGATATTTACCTTCTTGGGATGTAATTCAATAATTCACTTTTGTTAGTGGAACTGTAATTTCTCTCTGGAGAATGTATATCACTTCTGGACTAATGCATTTAATAAATAGATATAAACAATTTTTGAACTTTGTTTTTTGGGATGCATAAAAGATTACCTATACATTGTTAAAGAGGGAAGTTGCATGAAATTTTATAACTTTTAGGTCTTGATTAAGAGACATAGAAGAGGGCTTCTGTAAATCATTGATGTATTGTAATAGAACTCTCATACTGTTGATTTTTTTATGATGACACAAATAAGTATAGACTGTTGAAATCTAGCGGGATAGGAAAAGGAAATAGCACAAATACACTATAGTAAACTGGATGGCTTTAGGTAGTACTGAGAACAAAATAATATTTGGGTTTGAAACCAGTAGGAGATAGTTTATTGCATTTTGTTTTTAATACTAAGATCTTGCACAAATCTATATCTATGCTATTAGTATTTTTTTCCTACAAAAAATACAAGAGTATTATAGGTGCTAGTACAAGGAATAAAAAGGTCCCTTGCTTTGGGCTTCAAAGGATATTGGGCAAAGTTTGGGTAAAGTTTTGATGAATCATTTATTACTTAAATGGATCAGCCCATAATATTTTTAAGATATCGGTAGATTTCTTGGCCCTGAGATATCAGGATCCTCAAGTAATTCCTGGGTTTGGGAATGGGTTAAGTATACAAGATGGATAAACAAATCTCTATTTGAACTATTAGTGTATTTACATACAAGAGCCATCAGGTATTTCAGAAAAAAGTTTATTGGATAAACACTTGATTTGATAGTTGCATTTAAAAAGCATCTCTCAATAATATATTTGTTCGTGTTTTCGCAAAGGAGAAAAGTTGGCTTGTGACAGGGCTGAGAATTATTGTTTTGCTTTAGATTAGGTGGAAAGTCTGAGGGGTACTTGAAATATCTACCACTTTCATAATCCGAAGATTCCTAAGAGAGGTGTAGATATAGTGGTAGGACTTATAATTGACAGAATAGACTTTGTGCCATTTAGAAAGTTTTTTTTCCCCTGATGTTTCTCTTTGATGTTTTAACAGTAACAGAATCATTGGAAATTGGGTGCTACAGTTTCCCTTAGAGCCTCTTCCTAACCTTACTCAGGGACTTCTAGTTCTTTGCTGCGCTTTAAGATGGCACAATCTATTTCCTATTGGCCTTTTTGTTTACAAAACCAACAAAGGCTTTGCTAAAGGGAGTGAGGGGAGTCATTGTTTCTAAAGGGTGTGGCAGTTCTCTATTCATACTTTTAGTTTGAGGGTTCTTTTTCTTTTCTTTTTTCTTTTTAAATATTCTTCAATGCATTCTGCCAAAGGCTGAAGTTCACATAATGGAATGATCTGCCATTCAGTCTTTTTTTACATACCAGATAGGCATTTTCTGGTTTCAGGCCTTCTACAAAAATGTCAGAGAGTGAAATCATATGGTTCTTGACTTTTTCTATTTGACTTATTTCTCTTAGCATGATTATCTCAAGATCCATCCATGTTGTTGCAAATGGCAGTATTTTCTTTTCTCATACCTGAGTAATATTCCATTGTATATATGCACCACATCTTTTTTATCCAGTCACATATCGAAGGACACTTGATTGTTTCCATGTCTTGATCACTGTATATAATGCTGTGATACACATCAGGGTGCATGTATCTTTATGCATAAATGTTTTCAAATTTTGGTAGTAAATACCCAGAAAAGAGATTGCTGGGTTATATGGTAACTCTATTCTTAATTTTTTGAGGGACCATCATACTGTTTTCCATTGTGGCTGTACCAATTTGAAGTCCCACCAGCAGTGTATGAGGGTTCTTTTTTCTCTGTATCCTAACATTTGTTATTACTTATCTTTCTGATAGCTATTCTTACAGGTGTAAATTCATATCGCATTGTGGTTTCGATTTGCATTTCCCTAATAGCTAATGAACTTGAGCATCTTTTCATATATCTGTTGGCCATCCGTATGTTTTTTTAGGAGAGGTGACTGTTCAAGTCTTCTGCCATTTTCTAATTGGATTGTTTGATTTCTTGTTGAGTTGTATGCATTCTTTATGTATTTTGGATATTAACTCCTTATTGGGGTGTTCTTTGCAAATATCTTTTCCCATTTAGTTGGTCGCCTTTTTGTTTTGTCAATGGTTTCTTTTGCTATAAAGAACCTTTATAGTTTGATATAGTCCCATTTATTTATTTTTGCTCTAAATTCACTCATATGTGGAATATAAAACTGAAAACAACAAATGAAAAAAAAAAGAAGAGGAACAAACAAAAATTTATAGACACAGAAAAAAATATGGTGGTTACCGGAAAAAGGGGGAGTGAGGGGAAAGAGAAGAGGGTAAAAAGGGTTAAATGTATGGTGATGGAAGGAGACTTGACTTTGGGTGGTGAACACACAATGCAATATATAGATGATACATTATAGAATTGTACACTTGAAACCTATATAATTTTATTAAGCAATGTCACCCCAATAAATCTAATAAAATTAGAAAAACAATGGGTAGTGGAAATTTCAGCATGTAGGCCTAATGATGAATGTTATCTAAAAGCACTAATTAATTTATCTCTGAAATATCCTATGGATTCACTATTTTGCTATTTGTAAGATTGAATCAAGGTTCATATTACTTTAGCCAATAACCATAGGTGTAGTTTCTGAAATAGATTGGTCTAAGTTATGTGCCTTTAGGTATTTCACTTCAGTAAAGTTTATTTCATTAACCTTTAAGTACTTTTCAGCATACTGCAATTAGTCTTTTCCAAGGCAAGCTTTTGCATCTTGTGGCTACATCAAAAAATGCACTAATTGATAGAGGTCAGGGAGGCCTCAGGTGTATGTGCCTAAGACAAGTCTAAATATTCTGATAAAATTTTTTTTCTTTCTGTCTAGGGATAGGAGGAATCTTTAACAATGTCACAGAAATATGCACATGATTGGAATTTGAAGCCCATGTGCCAGGAATCTTCTTCAGGGACAGCTTGAATTTTTAATATATGCTTCAGGAGAGAGGAAAGAAGATTAAGAAGTCATTGGATTGAATTTATGTTGGGAGGAAGTAGAGGTAAGGGAAAGATGGAATACAAATAGGAAAAGTAGAGCTGAATTTGCCTCTTTTTTTGTTCATTTTTAAGACGCCTTGTAGGAAAGCAATATTACTGTTCAGATCATGTTCGAAAGCCTTCTCATACTGTTTAAAGAATGAAGACTACTGAATAGTCAGAATTTCATTCCTTTTTGTTCTAAGGCTCCTCTCAAATAAAAATTCCTGATATTTAAAAGTTCCAAAATTGTCCATTGTAATTTGAAATTGTCTTTCACCACAGTGAAATTATCTAATTTAGTGGAAAGGTATGGGTGAACTGGAAAAACAAACTCACAGTAGTTCCAATGGAAACAAAGACAAGATTAAGGAAAGTTCTTATAAGGTTTTAAAAAGATGACAGAAGTCTAAAGTATACTAGCCTAATGAAAATACTGAACTGGGATCTGACTCTAGCATGAAATTTATTGACCACATTTATTGTGCACTCATTATTGATTTTCTTTTTCAGTAATTCCTTTTTATCCACAGAGAATACGTCCCAAGATCCCCATTAGATGCCTGAAACTGGTGATAATGCTAAACCTTATATATACTATGTTTTTCCTACACATAGTTATTTATGATAAAGTTTAATATATAAATTAGGCACAGTAAGAGATTAATAATAACAATACTATAATAGAACAATTATAATAATATACTGTAAGAAAAGTTATTTAAATGCAATCTCTCTCTCTCCCTTAGATAATCATTCTGATTACCAAGATGGCTACTAAGTGAATAATGAGCTGGTGGTGAATACAGTGTGGATACGCTCAGCAAAGGGATGATTCAGGTAGGATGGTATGAGAGTTCATCACACTACTCACAATGACATACAATTTAAAACTTATGAACTGTTTAATTCTGGAATTTTGCGTTTAATATTTTTGGGCTATGGTAACTATGGATAACTTCAACTGCAGAAGATGAAACTGTGGATGAGGGAAAACTACTGTATATACAAACAAAACTTGAGAAACTGTATAAGTAGACAGACAGTAAAAATATAATCTGATCAGAATTCAAAAGCCTAGATATCAAAAATAAAGTTATAGGGCTGAATGGACTATTTAGAGATCAGATTCAGGACAAACTAATTTTGTGTTTCAGACAATTTAGCTTTTGACAGGAGGATTCTAAGGAAGTGTTACATGTGCACACTATTACTGGGTTAGGTGTCCTAGGCTACAGTGATAGGTGTCTCAGCTGAATTTGGGTGGAATTTTTACTTCTTTTGAAGCTCAACAGCCAGACAATACCAGAAACATACTTGTACTCAAACAAAATCAACTACAGCAAGAGAGGATGCATCGCAGAGGAACCTTGGAAGCCTCTTAGAGAGGCAAAGGGAATGGTGTTCACTACAGATTTGGGGCTGTGTTATGTTCTGAGTATAATTTATTGGAAGTATCATTATCTAATTATCATCAAGAATAGGAATCTTCTCATTCTGTAATTGTCAGAGGGTATATTTTCAAATTCTTACACTAATGCAATCTTTTGAAGTATGCTATGAGACTATAGGTGAAGAAAATGTTTATCCTAATTTTTCGTTAACATAAGGCCTTTAGGTAGTATCCAGTTTAAGTTCATGTAATACCAAATTTCTTATTACTTTTTAATTCTTTTATTTATTCTTACCAGGTGCCGATCACTGTTTTAAATTTTAGGCATATAATAGTGTTTAACACAAACAAACCAGTGAAAAATATTCTTACTGTTTTAATGGGGCATCTATTCTAATGTTGTAATGGAAGATGTAGAAAATAATTTATAACTAAATGTATTTGGGCAATAACATGTGCTAAAGAAGGATAAGATGATAGAAGGCTACCCAGTGGGGTTTTGTCATGGTGTTATTTTAAATAATCAACAGGTGGCTTCTCTGAAGTAGTGACTTTGAGTAAAGATATGAATGAAGGAAAGATGTAAGCCTTTTGAAGATTCAAGTAAATAAATGATGTTGCAAGCAGAGAGAATAGATTAAAGTCCAGTGTGGCTAGAGCAGAATAAGACTAAGAATGTTATGAGAAGAGGTCAGGGAGATAAGCACTAACTAGATCACAAGGGGTCTTGTAGAGTGTGATAAAGTATTCAGATTTCTTCAGTCATGAGAGATTATAAGCCATCATGAGAATTTTTGAGTAGGAGATTGACGTAATCTGATTTATTTTTTATAGATTATTTCAGTTGCTATGTATAAAATTGGTAAGAAGTGGTACAAATGAAAGCAAGGGATAAAATCTGCTGCAATAATCAACATGAGAGATGACAGTGACTTGATTAGAATGATAGAGTTGTCAGACGTGCTTGTCAGGGTATGACACAAAACTAGAGTCAAAAGGGCTTGCCCGAGGATTATAGTGATTATAGAAAAAAAATTTAAAAAAATGATCCCTGAGTTTTGAGCCAAATAAACTGAGCAAATAGTGAATCCATTTCAGAATGGGAAAAACTAGGACAGAATGGAGAGATTGGGAAAACATCAAGAGTTCTGTTTTGGAAATGTTATGTTTAAAATACTCTTTGGATATACATGTGTCCCTGTCAAATAGGTTCAGAGAAGAGGCGGAAACTGAAGAGATGCTGAGGGCCATCAGTGCATATCTAGAGAAGTTAAAGCTGTGAACCAGGTGGTTACTTAGGATAGGTATAAACAGACATAAAAAAAGATTGATGATTGAAGTATATTGACTTGGGGTGGTAAATACACGATGCAAAATACATATAACGTATTCTTTAATTGTACACTTGAAACCTATAAAATTTTATTAAACCATATCACCCCAATAAATTTAATAAAAACTATTAAAAGTTATTTTAATAATTTTAATAGTAAACAAATAACTATGGATTTACAATTGATGCCTCAGTAAATTTCATCATTAATGGACCTACATGGACAACTACCAGCCTGTGCCCTATACCTATGTGTCCTGATACAGTTCTATCAATAAAAATGATGTGCTGAATAGTGACGTATACCATTCTTGTGAGAAAATTTTATCGCCTTATCATTTAATTTCTATAATTCAAGAATAATGTATTATTATTATTATTTTATTTTTACAGATAAAGAAAATGTGATTTGGGAGGTTAACTCAAATGCACGAATTCATTATTAGCAAGTGATAAAACAGGATTTAAGCCGATGGCTGTGTGGAACTGTCAAAGCTGGGGTGATGTGAAATCTGGTGATACCACAGCGGCATGGGGGAGGCGGAGGAGTGGATAGTGGTGTATGGTGGACAGTGGCGTTGTGTCTTGTCCTTCAGTTCTTCCCCGCCAATGCAACAAATTACAGGTTCACGAGATTGAAAAAAAGATTTATTGAAAGTACATTTTAAAAGGAGAGGGGACACACTAAAAAAGTCTGCAGCCCTGCGGAATTTAGGAGATAAAGAGATAAGATAGTACACCCTAGAGGGGGAGCAGATTTCCAGCCCAGATGCTGTAACAAAGCAGAAATGGGGCAGTCTGTTTATATTTGGTTCATAATGGGAGGGCCTAGATGTCAGGTCACCTTGATTGACAGTTGGCTGCTATATAACACTTTGCCTAGTGTGCATGTGCTTACTCAGGATTTAGTCTGTTATAATTAGATTCTTGAACTTCCAGGCATAGTTACATTATAATGATAGTATAATGAGGCCGAAGTTGTGGGTAGTACTTTCTGCACATGCGTCTGTAGCTGGTTTACCCAGCAGCTTTTATGGCCTTTATGCTCCAGGATTTGCGCTAATTTATAACTGTAAAAGGAAGGCATTTCTGAGAGGTTCTTCAGGAAGGTGTTCAAGGGAAGTTTCTGTGGTTACAGAGTTGGGCCTTGGCTCCTGTCACTCATGCCTGACTAACTACCTAACAATACGCCCACCCCCAATCTAAAATTGTAACTAGTTTATGCTGCCTCGATAAGGGGGTATTGAACTTGCATAAGCTTGAACCATAAAGTTCTCTGTTACCTCCTTACCAGGAATGTATAGGAATCTCATTTTGATACATTTATTGCCTCTGCTGCTTTGAGAACTGTTGCCATACTCATCAGATACCTTACTCTCCTTGTACACTAAAAATTCAACATTCTGGATGTTGGATTAATTCCAGGTCTTGATCCTTCCATGTCTCACATGTCTCACATGCTCCTCCCTTGAATGAGGTACCATTTTCTTGCTCTGGTTGAGTAGGTTCGAGAAGCAAGGTAAGTGACCACTCAGTCTAGCAGAAGAGAGTTACTGATTTTACCTCAGAAAGTATTGTGATATTGTGTGCCACTCACTTAAAACCCAAGAACAGAACCAGGTACTCAAAACCTAAGGAATTTATGTGGCAGGTAGTTTTTCACTATTAAATGTAGGCATCTTTCTACTATCCATGTTTTTTCTTTTGTGTCTATATTATACATAAGCTGAAAGATGCTTTTTCTAACAAAAACGTTTCATGTCAAGTTCTTCCAGCACCATTTGGGAAAGTCATTGAATAAACTAATAGTAGGCTTCCAAGCCAAGAGTAATTATGTCATATTGCTCTTTTTTGGCAGGGAGCTATTTTTTCCTGTAAATGAGGCACTTTAACATAAGCATACTTTTACACTGTAAATTGGAGGAGAATATGATGCAGATGCCTTTCAGGTTAGATACAAGATCATATTTTTCCCTCTTCTAGATTAAGGTAATGAAGTGATCAATCAATCAATCAATTAATCAATCAACATACTTTTCCTGATGATCACTGTGGCAGATAGTTATTTGAAATGGAAATATACACCTGTAAAAGTTAAGTCTCTTCTTGATAGCTGAACATTATGTGATATTTTCTATTCAGACAATACTTTAAAATCATTCATGTTAGTTTTTCCTTTAAGTCAAATTTTGAGGAGAGTTATTTCTCTGATTGCCATTTTTGGAAGAGCAAAGTGGTTCAGGAAGGTTAAATAACTTGCCCAAATATGGCTAGAAACTTGATGGTAAAAATGGAGCTAGTAATCAAGTTTGTAGCCCATCTATTTTAGTATAGGTCAGTAGAACAGGTGTGTTATCTTCATTTCTCATTTTCTCCAGAAGAGAAACTTAAAGACATCATGAAACTCTATGAAATTGATTTATATATTGTGAAGGAAAAAAATTATAAATATATATTTTTTCACATTTTTATATATATATATATATATATATATATATAGAGAGAGAGAGAGAGAGAGAGAGAGAGAGAGAGAGAGAGTTATATCTAAGGGTTTTAAATACAAAAAATTTCAAATACAGAAATCTTTCGAACACAAAGCTTAAAGTCCATCAATTATCTTTAGGAAATAATGCTAATTATGGCTAACATATATTGGTAGTTTATAAAGTTGTATTCAGTATGCTGAGCACTTAAATTACCTCATTTGAATCTTATTAAACACTATGAGGCAAGTACTATTATTCTCATTTTAAAGTGAAGAAAATGAGGTAGTATGCAATTTTCTCAAGGTCACAGATAACAAGGGTTGGACACAGGGTAAAGAAAAAGTTCTCTCTAATGTTCTAAAGACCAAATGCTTAAGCCCTAAATGACATTGCTTCAGAACCCACTATGTTCCAGAAAATGTTATATGCTGATTCTAAATATGTTTCTCACACAGTTAGACAATGCACTCGTGTGTATATATAATAGTATTATAATATGGTATACAGTACATTAGAAACTAGGGCCAAACTTAGTCAAATGAATGCTTCGCCTGGCCGAAATTTTGGCACACCTTCAAATAGATGAGAGCAAAATATTTATTTAATATATAACCTGCATGGAGACTGAGTGCTTCATAGGATCAGTTTGGGAAAAACTGCTTGGGGCGACATTTGTTCTCCACATTGCCCTGAGCAATTCAGTTCTGACACTACATTTGCATTCCCCAACAAAACGGAAAAGAATGCAATTAATCAGACCTACTATTCTTACAGGCCACTCTAGGAACTTTTACTACTTGTGCATACTGTCTATAGCCTCCCACCTGTCACCCCCACCCAAAGCAGCTTAAGTTTTTGTTTCCATTTACTTGCATAAGTATCTTCCTGAGAGGAGGTTTCCTCCTTCTAATTGATATAATTCCAGAGATGCATAGTGCCTCTGTGGATGAACACTCAGGTCAAGGGTTTGCTTGATTCGCATAGGTAAATCTCCTTTGATAGGAGGGGCTAAGAAGACTTCCCTAAAATGGCATGTGCATCAGTTAAGGTAGTGCTGATGCAGGACAGGGCAAATTTCCCTGAGTTGGGGATACCAAGCCATGTACCGAGAAAGGAAGAGGTCCTTTGGAAGGAAGTGAAAAAAGAATTTAATACACATGCCAAAGTTAGAGTCAAAAGGAAACTTTATTAGAAAAAGGATAACATTCCACAGAGTATGGGCACCAATCAGAGACAGGGAATTCAGGGAGTTCAGTTTATATATTATTCTTTAGTTCCTATGAGTTATTGTTTAAAAGACTTTGTAAACCCATTTCCTTTGATATGGACATACAATGAAGAAGGGGAAGAGTATGTAACATGAAAAGGTAAGAATATGTAGAGTGAAAGGATGGTTTGCAGTTCGCAGTCTTTAATCGATAGATTCCCCCATGGTTTTAGCCATAGGGAATGACTCTTGTTTCCTGTTTCCCCTTCACAGGTGTGGGGTTAGCAATCCCAGTAGAAATCTTTCTTTGTTCTGAAGCTGTCCTACTGGCCTGGCTGCAGGGCTGATCAGCACATTGCAGCCTCCGATTGTGGCTTGATTAACACTTTAATTCTCTTGTCTCCTGTAACTGCTGTAACAACAACAAAATGTTTAATGACTGCACAATAAACACATTTTTTGAACACAAAAAAATCTAAATAGTATTTTCTAATTGGTTGTTGACTCACAGTCAAATAAGCTCCTTTTCTTCTAGGGTCCCTGCAATTATCTGAGAGCTCGGATACTCTGAATCCAGCTTACAGATAGGGAATAAAGAGTATGGGGGCGGGACTGGTATATATCCACTTACTTTTAACCACTTTGTCCAAGAAGTGACATATTACTCCCCTACTATCCATCCTTGTGTAGGAGGCACAGTGCCTCACATAGATTCAAATACGGATGGGGAATGTAGAATATGGGAGGATAGCCCCTCTCTAGCAACAAACCTACACAATGAAGAACAGCACTTAAACGCTTTCTCTGACAAAGAATGTAGAAGTGGCATGAGATAATTAGGCATTTACCAAGTGAAGAGCAGAGGATAGGGCATTTCAGGGAGATGGTATAGCATGCTCGAAGATTGTGAAAGCATAATTGTGTGATGTTGTTATAAAAGTGAGAGTTCGGAAGAGGCAGTCACTAATTTCCATGTGATTCAATCAGAAAATAGCGAGCACTATACATGTGCTTAGCATTTTGTACTAGGAAGCAGAGAACATGGAGTTTAACAAAATGTAGCCTCTGATATTAAGACACTTCTGATTCTCATATGAGTGGCAGACACTTAGTCAACCAACTATTCTTCCCCAAGGGGCTTTCTTCTTTTGATTTAATACATTGTGAGTTACTAGACAGTGTTAATTTCAACATTTTGAATTCTGGAAAAATTCTGAACTAGCTATTACTTGATTTATTTATCAAAACTCACTTTCATAGAATGCTTCTAAAATATCGAATTCTCTTATTGGGGCAAGAGATAAAGTAATAAACAAGATAGACAGTAACCCAGCATTCATGGAGTTCTCATATGTGTGGAAGTTTTATGAGTTGAGGATAATTTCTAAATTGACAGACAGCTGATTTGAGTTTGAAGTAGGAATATTGACAGTTCAAATAGAAATGGTATCTTAGTATAAAAGGCCTTACAAGTGTAGTTTTTCATTACAATTTTACTGGTTTTCAGAAGATGATTTTTTAATGAACAGTGGTATAAAAAATAATACATGAAATCAAGATTCATATAGAAGACTATTTTAAAGATATATTGCTTTTCTTTATACCCTGGAATCTAAAATAGATATTAAAAAATGAGACTAGAATAAACTACTAGGTGAATATTTTAGACTATTTTACTTTGGGGAGCAGTATTTGATAACTAAATTAGAGACTGGCTAGAAATTTCTTTGAAAGAATTAATCTGATGCATATGATTTGATCTCAGTGTCCATAGTTGTATAATTCAATATAACTTTCAAGGCAACTTTTTAGCCAACACCTGATTTATTTTAGTTGATTCGAGTAGTTGAAATCTGAATTAGAATTCATCTTTCCATTTAAGTGCAGATTCCAACTTTCCACCAAAGAGGGAAAAAAGTCATTTCTTTTGACTAAAATACTAATACATCTGGAAGGTTCATTTACATGAATATTTCTTTCCAGCACAGGAGGTCTTTTCTTGTGATATCTAGAATATTTATTGCAATAATTTTATAATCTTGTATTTAATTCATTACATTTGCTATAATCTCTTGTGCTAAATAATGAAGATAAATATAAATTAACCTTTCAGTTGGCATTGAAAAGGTGCATTGGAATTTAAAAATAGAAATAGTGAATTAAATAGCACTGAGTGACCAAATCGTAACTGAAAAGCTAGGTGCGTTAATATACTGACACAGATATAATATGTAGAGCCATTTTATGTCTTTTCTTTTGTTTCTCTTTTTTTATTCTTTAAGAATTGGATTCTGGTAAGAATGTTTTAAAATAGAGAGACTTGGGTTATGTATGCCAACTCATCTAACATATACCTGAAAAGCTACTACACTTATCTCCAATGTGGAGATTTATAACACAGAGACAATCAAAGAGTAGAGATAAATCATTCTAAAAGAGTTATATTAGCACATTTTTAAATGATTTCTTATTGCATTGTATGGTAGCTAAAGTGATAGTTTTATTTTAGTGAAAATTTATAATTAACAGTTTTTTCCAGTTCAAATGCTATGAGAATCTAAGTCCAAATATGAATATATATACACACACAATAACCATCTTTTCTAGGATATTTACATGTGAAAAAAAATTCAAGTTAGGAAACAATATCTCAGATATTTAATAGAAAAATTCATAATGTCATTTTTATTATATATTTCATCCCTCAGAAGAAATTCCATCAGGAAGAATATGATTTATGGCAAATAGTACATTTTGTTGTTATCAAGGATTAAACATTTTTATGCATTCATTAAACAAAACAAATTTTTAAGACACCTTATGTGCTAGGCACCGGAGACACAGAGGTTAAACAACCAGTCTGCAAAGCATGTAGCATATAACCTAAGTCAAAAGCAAACTTTCAGTAGTCGTATTTTGTAAGATTAAATTTGAAACATATAGATCTGAAACACTCTGACACTGGTTTCCCTAATACCATCTTCATCTTTTTTCTTATGACTTCTCTGGTAGCTCCCTCTAAGTTTCCCTAGGAACTCTGTTTCTTTTGGTAATATTCCAAAATCATTCTGAACGATGTGCTCTTGTTACACTATACTATCCTGGAGTGATATTACCCAGGTGCACTCCTTCATCTATCATCTCTTTCAAGGATTATCAAACTTCATGGTAAGTGCTTGTGATAAAAATTAGGTTTGAGTAGGTCTAGTTGAGGCTCAGGAATTTTCACCTGAATCCATGGTGATTTTGATACATACAAGTCATCTGAAACCTCACTTTGAGGAACATTTATCTATGAACTAACAATATTCCAATCTATAGCTGAAGCCCAGAATCTCATCTGGAATTCACTAAAACATAATCAACTACTTATTAGAAATTTCCCTTTGGTTTTTGCAAATGCTCCTCATATTCTACAAACTTTCCTATAGCGCAATGCCCCTGTCCCAGCATATTTTTATACTATATTCCCTGGCTTAGAGAATTTGACCTTAACATTCCTATATGCTACATTAAAAATCTAGGTGTTATCCCTAACTCTTCACTCCACCTTATTCCGCTCACATAATCAATTACAAAACCCTATAGATAACTCTAAAATGGATCTTAAATTTATTCCATTTTCTATTTACAGCTGCTTCCTCCATTCTTACATTACTGCAACCTCTTCTGTTTACACAATCATCATTTCTCACATATATTTTACATATTGACTCCAAGATTTTCTTTGATCCTCCCAAATTGAACTTATATTACACACTGTAAACCAGGTAAAATTTCAATAAAATAAATCAGGAAAAAAGTTAAATGTGACTAAATTAAATGTTCTTACCATAGTTATTAGTCCTTGCATGATAAAGCCCCATGTTAACTCTCCCATCTCCTGTTTCACCTCTCTTTGCACTCCTACCGAATATACTGAAATCTTCCAAATACACTCTACTCTTTACCTTCTGGTCTTTACATGTGCTGTTCCCTGTACCTACAATTCTCATTCATCACTTAACTATCTCCTACTCTGCTTGGATAACATATTCTTGGTGAAGGCTTCCATATATAGAAACTTTAGCTTGGATCCGTTTTCCACATGTGCTATGATTGATTGGCTGATTTAGCCTATTAAGTATTTCTCTCATGGCGAATTGGGACATACTTATGCTCAAAAAATTATTCACTGCTTATCTAAAATTAAAATTTGACTTGGAAGCTTATATTAATACTGGCAACCCCAACACATACCCACATAATTTAGCACATCCCAATTGCTATTTGCTTTCTTTATTTGCTTGTATACTTTCATAAACTATAAATTACTCATGGCAGCAACCATGTCTTCATTTTTTTCTACGTTGTGTCACTATACTTTTTAGGTAGTGCCTGGTAGTTAAAAATATTTAATAAAAAAGATGAAATAATGTACCAATTATTCAAACCTCACTACTTCTGTTTCTCACTATACCATACTGCTTCTAAATCAAAACAATGTAAAGTTTGCATTCAGTAAATGTGAATACTATAAATATAGAAATACTGTTTAATTTTTAACAGAAACTAGGACTTCGTATTATAACAAGACCTATGAATAATTATACTTTGGGTTTAATTTACCCCTATGCAACAATTATAATTTAAAGAATCATTCTATGAACACAAAACTCCACTAGGTCAGTTTTCTCAAAAACATAGAAAGTGTTAAATAATGATACGAACTGTCAATTTTAGAGCTTATTTCAATGACAAAGAGACTTTTTTATGATAAAGCATTAGAAATGAACCGAGTAAAATTTTTCCCATTTGTAGTCAATAAAAGAAAAATTCGTAGTTCTTAATTTTCAGATTTTTAAAATCTTAAATAAATGTTCTTTGAAAAGAAAGCCATTTAAACAGTTTTCTGACACTAGATCTAGATTATTCTATGTATTGTGATAGAAAATAATGAACTGGATATTCTGAGTAAATTCTAAAAATAGCAAATACCAATATCAATTATAGGTCCATTAAAACAAAGCTTTTCATAATTGACTCTAGTAGCAATTGATCTCCAAATGTCACAAGATGCCATGGGGCTCCTAGAATTGATGATGGATAGCAATTTTAGCAAAATTAGGCAGAGATATCACAAAGCAGAAACAGCATCTGTTATATGATAAGGAGTTACTGGTGTATGAAAATAGCTGAAAAACAATATTTTGGGACTAGTTGAAAAAATATGCATTTTTCCCCTCCAGTGGTATTTGAAAGTAAAGGAATAAGTAATCAAGAAATAGCAGAAAATGTTAAATGGTATTTATTCATTGAGTAAGTGCTTACTGAGCCCTGCCTGTGTGCCTAACATTAATATTTTCTGCTTTGAGTGGGATGTAGATGAGTAGCAAACAATAGCAGAGTAACTAACTTTTGATTCAGAAATGCCATTTATTCTTCTGTCCATGATGTGTAATTTCTAGATTTAAGGACACTATCAATATCGGTGGACAATGAGTTTCTGTTTTTTGTTCAATGCTTGCATACATAAAGCGGATTCGTTTATTTCCACCCAAGAATGTGTGGCGATAGTCTTCATTCAAATCACAATTCTCATGCTATTACATACCACAGCAACCTTATCTTCACCATCTCTTCCCTAATATTTTCATCTGGCTCCTTACCATTTCTACTACTGTCCTTTCTGTGGAGGCTGTCTTTTGTTACACTTTGTTGTTGTTGTTCTAATTTCCTAGTTCCTATATTATAAGTCAGTGAGACAAGTAATTTGACTTCCTCGCTCACAACTGCAACTTCTAAATTATTTTACCCCTTTTATGAAGTAAACAGATGTACAAATTAAGATAATAATGGCAGCAAAATTCTTATTCTTTTGAAACTTATGCCATTCATCTTAGTTACCCACTATCCTTCTCCTTTTTATCTTGACCTCCTATCCATTACTCTCATTAACTGAAGAGTTCGATTTATATATTGTGGTTTTTCTCTGCTTCCTCATTCCTGTCTCCATTGTCATGACTTCAATATTTAGGTATGTGAGACATCCAAGTTTTTCTACTCTTCATTTTGTTACTCCCTTACTTCCAATAACTTCAATTTCAGTCATTTACTTCCTCTGGTGCGAACTATGTTCAGACCTTATCATTAGCAGGAACTGTGCCACTTCTGAATTCTCTTTAAATATTTACCTTTCTAAGCACATGTTTTTATTCCTTTAGCTCACCTGTTTAATTATAGCAGAATTTTTTGGTTACATTGACATTGCCGATACATTAATTACATCCGTCTCTCACTTTCTACCATCCCCTTCTCTCTTGACTACCTATGTTCCAGTCATTATAATCAATCCATTGCAAATACTGTGAACCCTCTCTTTCTCACTCTTTTGTCATTTTCCCAGTCCTGGATGATTCATGCACCTGGAAAACTAAATTATCTTGGAGAAAATCACATGGCTGTTTTAAAAGACTGGTATCACTTTAAATTTAGCAAAATCATTGTGAGTAAAAAGTTTGAAGCAGATTTGACCTTTATGTGTCATATATTCCACTGGGGTCTAGAAAGAAAGGCAGACAAAAATAGTAAAGAAATAAGCATTCTAGAGATAGAAAATAGTACTAAAGTCTATTTATTCACTGAGCAAATATATATTGAGCACTTACTATTTGTCGAGTGTACTATTATAAAAATAATAAGGTAGAGTAATGACATAGAAAGCCCTGGGTGTGGAGGGGAGCTTTATAGACACTTTATGATGTCTCCTTGATGGGGAAACATTTTTGCTGAGACTTGAATTGTGGAGGTTGATAAAAGAGTATTTGAGTGGGGTAGGGATCAGTCTTCCAACATGCTGAACTGGGGAAAATCAAGTTCTATCTAAAGACAGAAAGAAAATACAGAAGAAAAACCAATGTAGCTGGAAATCCGTGGCCCTGGGAATGATTGTTGTAAGTTAAAGTTGGAGAGATAATGGTACATTTTTCTTTTGGTATGTAGTTATGAAGGCAAGGAAGAAATACCAACTCTCCTTCAAACACCTTCAACCTTCTTCTTTCATTATAAGTCATTATAATTGATCCCATTCATTTTATAAATCATTTAGAAAACAGAAACCATCAAATACAAAATATGCTCCTCAACTTTCTACTTATAAGCCTACCATATTCTTTTCTCCTATCCTGTTACAATAGATGTTGTGTCCCATCTCCTTCATTTGTAGATTTTACCTAACGCTCCTACACTTTCTTTCACCATCTACCATTCTTCAGTTATAAACTCTACATCTAATGTCATTAATATCTTCATCTCCATTTTAATCAACATTAAAATGTATGCTAATTAATATCTCCCAATTCAAAAGGCAAACCCTCCTTTAATTCTCTCCCTCATCTCTTTCTAAATAATTCTCTTCGCCCGAGCTCTCATCCCACCACACCACATAATATATTTGCCTCAAAATTATCAACAGCCTCCTCCATGTTTCAATTCGAAATGACTTTTCATCTACTTTATAATACTTAACAGGTCAGTAGCATTCCACAGAATGCTACATAATAGTAATGCTACATAGAACACTACATAGTAAATAACAAATAGACAATTTCTCTCCTTCAGATGTTCACAAATACACTCCTCTCATATACTTATCTCTGTCTATCTTTATCTTTGTCTCTACCTCTAATAACCAAGATCTCTGAGAGTTTCTAGCATGAGTTCTCTGGGTGGTCAACTAATGCGCTGTGTTGAAAACTAAAAGTTACTAACCATAATATAGATTAAATTTATATTTTAATCAAGAACATCATGAGTATCCCACTTTTTATAGTACAATAGGTATATGAATATGTGTGTATATATATGTGTGTATAAATACATTTTTATTTGAAGATGTTTAAAGAAAAAAATATATATGTAAATGTAAGTAGTAGAAAAACACAGTATGCATTAGAGACTGACATAATTATAATTCGTGTGTCCTTATTACCTTAATCTCTCAGTGTTGTCTACAGAAATGTCTCTCACAATTTTCTGAATCAAACTCCCCTCCCCCAAATGCCTTTTGCTGATCAGAAGAGGTCTTCTGTGGCATTCAGATTTGAAATGGATTTACAAAACAATGCAACTCTAGGAACCATGAAAAGAAAAAGTGGAAAATAATTAGCAAGTATTTTATTTTTTATTTTTATTATTTTAAATATATATATCTATTTAGTATTAATAACAGTTGGCATGCAATATTATATTAGTTTCAGGAGTACAACATGGTGATTAGACATTTATATAAATTATGAAGCGATCACCCATAAATCTAGTACCCATCTGACACCGCACATAGTTATTATCATATTACTGACCATATTCTTTATGCTATACTTTACATCCTCATGATTATTTTATAACTACCAATTTTTACTTTTTAATCCCTGCACCATCCTCTGGATCCCACTTCCACCTGGCAACCATCGAAATGTTTTCTGTATCTGAGTTTGGTTCTGTTTTGTTTGTTTATTCTGCTCTTTAGATTCCACATATAAGTGAAATCATATGGCATTTGTCTTCTCTGTCTGACTCACTTCACTTAGCATAATACCTTCCAGGTCCAACCATGTAGTTGCAGAGGCAAGATTTTATTCTTTGTTACAGCTGAGTGACATTCCATTATACCTATATGTACTATTCCTTCTTTATCTATTCACCTATTATTGATGAATACCCAAGTTATCTCTGTATCTTAGCTAAGGTCGATAATGCTGCAATAAACATATGGATTCACACGTCCTTTTGAAGTAGTGTTTTAGGTTTGTTCAAACAAATACCCGGAAGTGAGATTACTGGGTTCTTCTTTGTTTCTTGTTATAGCCTTTGTTTTAAAGCTTATTTTGTCTGGCATAAATATTGCTACCCTAGCTTTTTTTTTTTTTTTTCATTTCCATTTTTATAAAACATCTTTTCTCATCTTTTTACTTTCAGTCTGTGTGTGTCTTTCTATCCTGAGTATTTTATAGGCACAATATGTAAGGGTTTTGTTTTTTATCTATTCAGCCACCTTATCTTTTGATTAGTGCATTTAACCCATTTACATGGAAAGTAATTATTAATAGATATGTAGTTATTGCCATTTTGTTATTCATATTTTTTATTTTTATTTTTTATTCTTCCTCTTCTTTTCCTTCTCCTTCTTCTTCTAGTCCCTCTAAAATTTCTTGTAATACTGGTTTAGAGGTGATGAACTCTAGCTTTTTCTGGTCTGGGAAGCATTTGTCTATCTTTCAATTCTAAATGATAGCTTTACTGGTTAGGGTAATATTGAAAATAGGTCTTTGCTTATCATTACTTTGACTATTTCGTGCCAACCTCTTCAAACCTGCAAAGTTTCTGTTGAGAAACTTATGGGATCTCCCTTGTAGGTAACTAATGGCTTTTCCCTGGCTGCTTTTAAGATTCTCTCTTTGTCTTTAACCTTTGGAATTTAATTTTGATATGTCTTGGTGTGGACCTCTTTGGGTTCATCTTGTTTGGGACTCTGCACTTCTTGGGCTTACATATCTATTTCCTTCACTAGGTTTAAAAAAGTTTTCTGTCATTATTTTTTGAAATAGGTTTTCAATTCTTGCTCTTTCTTTTCTTCTGGTTTCTCTATGATATGAATATTGGTATGCTCGATGTTGTCTCAGAAGCTCCTTAAACTATCCTCATTTTTTTTTGGACTCTTTTTTCTTCTTTCTGTTGTTTTGATTGGGTGTTTTCTATTACCGTATCTTCTAAATAGCTGATTCAATCCTCTGCCTCATCCGATTTACTGTCGATTCCCTTTAATGTAGTCTTCATTTCAGTTATTGTATTCTTCATTTCAGACTAATTATTTTTTATGTTTTCTATCTCCATTTTTATGTTTCCTGTCTCTTTGTTAAAGTTCTCACTGAGTTCATTTACTTTTCCCCTAAATTCACTGAGCATCCTTATAACCAGTATTTTAAACTCTGCATCTGTTAAATTGCTTGCCTCCATTTTGTTTAGTTTTCTTTCTGGAGCTTTGTTCTGTTTTTTAATTTGGGACATGTTTCTTTGTCTTCCCATTTTTGCTGCCTCCCTGTGTTTGTTTCTATTTATTAGGTAAAGCTCCTATGTCTTCCAGTCTTACTAGAGTGGATTTATGTAGTAGGTGTAATTGACAAATATTTTAAAGCAAGAGTTTCTTATATTCATGACATTTTAAATTACTAAATTTTAAAAGATATCTAAAATGCAAAGTAGATAATCTTTTTCAACATTTTGTTCTAAATTAAACAAATTTTCAAAGAAATCTCAGTATATTTCTTTTTTAATGTCTCTTTCTCCATCAACTACTGCTATTTTTGTAGCCCAAAGCAGCTTTTTAAAAAATATAGCGTAGTAATTGCTTCATTCTGACAGGAACTTCCATATGCTGAAGATGTGAGCATAATTCTTTGATTGGCCTATTCAGATATAAACATGCCCAGTGGGTAAATGAGTTCAGAGTATTAATCCTTTTTTAATATTTATACATTTGTGAAATCATTAATGAGATTTTACAGTTTTTCTCCTCATACCTGTCAGAGATAACTGGTCAACAAGAGGATATGTTTGAAAGATTTGATAGTGCTGTATGATGAGGTGGCTTTCTGTTTTCTTTGCTGGCAACTCTGGGTAGCAGGGTTTTTTGTCAAGTTTCTGTAGTATTTCAGTTCCTTGAGCCACTGACAGCTATGCGTATTTCACAGTTTCCTTGGCTTTGCATGATAGACTGCTCAGATCCCAAGGCATCAGAATCAAGCTAGTGTTTACATCTAAATGGCTTCCTTCATTAAACTCCAACTTTGATTTTCAATATATTAAATTTGTATGTTGTTCAAAGGAATAAAATGATCTCAAGCATTTATTTAATTGGCTTTGTTTGTGCAATCATTAAATTAAGATTGTCATTGAGTATTACTTCATCTGGAATGATTATTTTAAAGCTTTCATTTTTCAAGCAATTTCAAAAGATTTGCTGAATTTTGAAGTCAATATTAGTGAATAAATGTTTTTTTCTTACTATATAATACAGTGAAACTGAACCAAAAATTCAGTTTGGATGTATAGACAAATCGAATTCACTAAATATATGAACTCTAGAATATTTTTAAGAGATTAAAATTAAATTTTAAAAATAGATTTTAAAGAGTTTATATATTCTCAGGTATATACTATAACAGAAGCCAAAGGCTGAGAAAGTGTTGATATTTTAAGGTACTTCGGACTTTTTTCACTGCATACATAAGGATCATTTGAACTGGGCACTTTTTCTATTTATAAGTAAATGATAAGTCTAAACTTCTAAAAAGAAGTTTCTTCTTTAAACAGATTTCACATTCTACATATTTTTTTACATATTTGAATTTACTACATAGATAATTTATCAAAGACAATGCAAACATAAACTCGGTAATGAATTTAAAAAAATTTACAAAAGTTAAATTTCCATACTTTAGTATATATTGTCTTATTGCTATAAATAATACATTGATTATTAAAAGGAAATGGATTTTTTTGTGAAGGTGTTATGGCATGATCATGTTTAAATGCCTATTTAAGGGGAAACTTTTTCAAATGAAAGAGAATGGAACAAAGATTCATGTTCCATTATCATGATATGACCTTCAATGTCTTCCTAAACCTGAAATAAAATGGCATTCTCTGGATATGCAGGAAAATAAACATAACTTGCATTTACTCTGCCAATTCATCTTCTGTAAGCTGTCAAAAATGGTCAAGTTGGAATTATCAAGGACTCATTTTAATCTTGGTTTCAATTTCTTCTTCCAGAAGCATTTTGCCAGGGAAAACAAAAGTAGCAACATTTCCTGCTCTGATTTGCAACTTGGAACTCTTTCTCTTTATGCTCCAGATTAAGGACAAAATCTGAAAGACCTTGGAGTTACTTTCAGCCTCTTTACCATTTTAAACTATCAACATCCTCTGGATATAAAAAGGAGAAATGGAATCACAAATTCCATTCAGGCCTTTGATAATGCCTTGGCTAAAAGTATTTTGAAAACATCGGTTTTCTATTTCAAAAGCAGCCCCTTATTCTGTGCCTAGTGACAAAACTTATTAAAACTAGCAGATGCCTTTTATATATCTGATTTTGCATTAAAGATCAAATTTCTGATTTTTGCTTCAGAAATTTATACAACATGCCATTTGGAAAGGCCAATATTTTGGTTCACTTGTCAATGTTAATCAGTGTTTAATGAACCAAAGTGTAACTATGTTGATATTTTTATTGTGGCACTTGATCATTCTTTCATTGGCAGACCCACAGATGGCCTTTTTTAATCCAGAAAATATCTGGCTAAATACATTCTATTTTGGGTCTACTGTTGTTCACATATTCTTTGGAAACCTCTGCTGCCTTTGCTTTTTAACATGGAAGCTTTTAGAGTGAAATATTTACATTTCCTAGCGTACTTGAAAACCCTACCCAATCTGCACCCCAACTTATGTTTCTAAACTTTATTTTACTGCTCTCTTTTATGTCCTCTGATTTAGATAAGCTGAACCGATTATCATTCCGTATTAAAATCTGTCACTGTTTCATCTTTCTTGGGCTTCCCTTCATTGGACTTTTCCTCACCTCCAACAACTCACCCTAATCTTTATTTCAAGCAGTGTTGTCCACTTTTAAAGCACCACGTGCCCAATCTTTCAACTCTATAATACTACACTTATTTTTTGCAGAATTTCCCCCCCCCCCCATTTGAACTCTGGGAGCATAGCTTTATCTCTTAGAATAACTTTCTGTTTAAAACTGTAGGCTCCTTGTTACCTTTCTTCTTTCAGAATATTTATTCAAGAACTCTCCTACAACTATTCTGCTGTCTTATCACCGCCATTTTCCTTTTACTGACCACTCTACTTTGTCTCAATCTTTTCAACTCTCCTTTCTCTTCCTTAGCTTGAACTTCATGGCACCTTTCATATTATTCATAACCCCTAAGAGATTTGGTCTTTATTTTAAACTCAACTTTGGATGACTCTATAATGCATCTTCCCTTTGCCTTATCTTCTACTCTATGAAAAAACAAACAAACAAACAAACAGAAAACTGGAAGCCAGTTTTTCTGATCATTTCTGCATACACATACATACCATTCTATGAGTTGTTCTACATGCTTCTATCTCAAGAAAATCTACTTCCAACCTTATCCGTGAATCACCTACTCTTGAACTCACAGGCACATTATCCTTCTTTAACAAGCCTATTTCTTTCTCTTATACATTCAATTTCTCCTTCTTGTTGTCCCAGAGATCTTAATCACAGTCAATTAAAAAATAATTTAAAAAAAACCCACAAACACAATCTTTATTCTCCCCTTTGTCTCTCTCCAGTTACAGGCTCATCTCTCTTCTCTGCTTTATGGCTAGATAGTGAAATAATGGCCTTTACCTAAGGTTTCTTACTATTCGACCCATGTTAACCAGGTTTCAATCATCATGATCCCATGAAAAAAGTTTCATTAACATTACCAATGACTTCATGTTGATGTTCCTCAAGACTCAATTCAAAACCTTCTCCTTTTTTACTTCATATTCTCTTACTAGGTAATCTCAACCACATTTAGGGGTTTTATTACCACCAATGTTCATCTCTACCTCATATTCTCCTCTGAGCTAGATCCACTACTTTGAGTCTTAGCTAATCTATTTTCCACATGGTAACTAGAATGATATTTTCAAAATAAAATTTTAATATTGCTTTTGAGGTTCTCTCCTCCAAATTTTCCCATTCATGCTTTGAATTCTTCAATAATTTTCCAGTGGGATCTCTCCTCCTAAGCTCTCTTCATTTTAATCATCAGCCTCTTTTTGATTCATAGAAATCATCTATCATCACAATTCTTCCTACGACAAGAAATTTATAAATGCTGTTTTCTTTATGTGCTCTTTTATTTATTTTGTAATTAAATTTATTGGGGTGACATTGGTTAATAAAATTATATAGGTTTTGAGTGTACAATTCTATAATACATCATCTATATATTGCATTGTATATTCACTACCCAAAGTTAAATTTCCTTCTGTCACCATATATTTGACCCCCTTTACCCTTTTTTACCAACCTTGCCCCTCTTCCCTCTAGTACTACTAAACTGTTGTCCATATCCATGAATCTCTGTTTGTTTGTCTTGTTTGTTGCTTTCAGATTTATATCTCATGTACAAGTGAAATCATATGATTTTCAACTTTTTCTATCTGACTTATTTCACTAACTTCAGTACTCAAGGACTCAAGAACTTTGGTTGTTAGCTTTGAATGTCTGCTAAAGTATAACTTCCTCAAGGAAGATTCCTCTGACTTTTCTCACTAGAATACCCCCTCATATATAGATGGCATATATTTTCAACATATATCACTTAGCAGAGTTGTCAATTTATTTTTGTTTAGATTATTTGATTATTAATGTTTTCATCCACTCCTAGTGCAGTTAAAAGCTTTTTATTTCATTGAATATAAATCCCTATTATCTAGAACACACCTTAATACAGAATAATAGCTCAATAATTGTTTAGTGAATGAATGAATGAGTACATGATGCGTTCCTCTTTCAGTCTATGTCACTCATCACAACAGAAGACCTTGCCTATAATAAGAGTTCTACAAGTAGTTGTTGAATTATATTAAGTAATTCTTATATATGTGTATATATATACCTATTACTTATAATTGAATTATTTATGAAGAAAAATAAAAATAGAGTAGAATCTGTGACTTAGAACAACATATTTATACTCGATTCAACTGTAGTCATGGTTATTTTCATATTGTTTTGTGTGGCACTTGAACAAGAGTTATGACCATTGGTTTTCTTTTGAATTATGAAATACATAATATTGTACTTCAACTGAGTTATTAGAACATCTGATTAAGGTTAGTTATAGCAGTTTCTGTTTAAATTGAAATGTCACTTTGTTGTCCCTCTTAGACTGACCTGAATTGATTAATTATTTATATCCTACATTATATTAAACCCCAAATTCTTGGAATAGAAAAGCCAGTACTATCATACTTTTGAAGTTTGGTTTTAATGAATATATTTTTTCCACTCATTAGAAAAAAATATGCTAATAAAAGCTCAATATAACATTGTTCATTTTCCCAGTATACCCCACATCTTGTTTTTGAGAGCAGCATGCATAAAACAGTAACAAAAAAGTTATTTATTAAGGATGATTTATTTTAGCACATTTTAAAGTAATCATTAATTTGTGACCTTTCATTAATAGAGAAGATGCAGAAACCACAAGCAATAACCACTAATTACTAATTAAAGTCACTGATGGGAGAAATTTGAAAGAACAGTGTTTATATTTGCTTTGGAAGAAAATTCAGAACTATGGCAGTGCTTTAGTTAAGGTCAAAAATTTTACCTAGTTCAGTTAATCTAATATCTAAATTGTACACTCTATATTAATTACCACTTCTAATTAAACTTTTTAAATAAAACATTGCCTTTTTATTAAACAAAAATGAGTATCAATTTTCACTAATTAAAAAAATGGAACTCATTATCATAAGATGGGGTTTCAGGAAATACAAAAAATCTTGCCAGATTGATTTTATAATAAATAACTTAATACAAACATTACTAAAATTATATTAAACAATAAAAAATGAATGATAAACAAAAACCACTTTGCTCCTATTATAATTAAAAATAATGCTAATCTTCTGACTGTTCTTGATGCCTCTAGTTTAGCTTTATCAAAGCTCTACTCTTCCCTGCAGCCAGAGTGGTCTTTCTAAATGTCAATCAGACTGTCTTTTCTTCATTCAAATTCTTTGATTCTCTCCTAGCAATTCAGAATTAAGCCAATGTCTTTGATTAAAAACTCTTGCCCTTTATGATCTAGATAGAACCCATCTATCATTCCAGCTTTAGTCAAAGCCATTTACAGAAACACACATGCAACCTCTCCCTCAGCCATATACAACATACCATTTCCCAGATGCTGTATGTGTTTTCTTTCTCTGGTCATTCACATGTTCCGTTTGTACTCCATGATAAATCTTCTCACTTTCTTCACCTAATCACTGCTTGTTTTTTAAATTAAATTCAATATTTTTTCAGTTCAAATACCACCTCCTCCAGAATATTTATTCCTAATGCCTCAGTTTCCTTTAGAACCCCAGAGAACTTGGCAATAAACTTCAGTTACATACTTGATAACTGTAAGCATCAATTTACTTGTCTGCCTTGGGAAAAATTGTGTATACCTAGAAGACTAAATATTCTTTAAATTAATATCTTTTGGGCTCTGGCATACTGAATTTATTTGCCTATTATTTACCTATCTAGTGTGATGTCTCAGTTTCTTAGCCTGGAGCTGCAGACACAGAGATTTAAGATACATGACCCCCAGCCCTGAGGAGCGGATCATCCATACGTTGATGTAAGGATGTCCAAATCTGTAGAAAAATTTTAGAAGATTTTATTTGAGCCAAACCAACAACATACCGGGAAGCAAGATCTCAAATGCTCCAGAAAATGATAGTTTGCAGCTTCTTTCATACATTTGGAATTAAGGAGGGTACATGAGGAAGATTACTTGAAGGTAGGAGAAAGCAAGGCAGGGATGGATTATAAAATAGTTAATAAGATATATGTATTATCTTGAAGGTGGTAATACTCCTGAAGAGTATGAAAAAGTATTTCAAAGATGTGTTAATCTAGATACACAAAAACAATGGACAGGGCTTACTTAAGGCAAAGATAAACCATTTACTAAAGAAGTTATATGCATGAGGGATGACTACCTACCATGACCTGCTTGCTCAATTAGGAATTTATTATCAAATCACCCTGTGAGGTTACTTTTGATTAGATTTATTATAGTGCTCCTTTTTTGTCCACACGTAGATAAACAATAAAGACTCAACACTTAGTTACTAACTGAAGTAATAAACAAAGAAATCTCACTTTTGAAAACTGTCTAAAATAAAAGCTAAAAACTATAATCACAAAATGGTGATGAGAATAACAAATTATTATAATTTATTATAATGTGATTAAATGAATGCACTCTAAATTTGTGACTGTTACACAACTTTAAGTTACTTTCAAGCATATTGAAATTCAGCTCCCTTCTTTTATCTTATAATAATTCCTATAATATATACTATATGAAGTATTATATTTATTTATTGCGATCTTTGTTTTCAAAGATTAGGTTTTACACAGACATCTGGTTGATATCGCCTTCCTAATCTTTCAGTGTAAATGTTAAAACAAAAGCATTAGTCGAAATAACTTGAAGCCCTCATAGAGAATTTTAGACTAGGTGGTAGAGGCTGAAGTTAGTACTAGGTGGAGACAAAAATGTCTTTATTTTGCCCAGGCTAATGACTGACTCCATATGGGAATGAAATACTTGCTCATGGCAATATTCCAGGCCTACAAGTAGTAGATGCAAGTGACATCTCTTAATAGTTTCAACAAAAAGCTTTTGTCCCAGAGTGTGCTGGTAGTGACTCTGTTAATGGAAGAATTACCATGCAAACAGCAGCTTTCCATCAGGACACCCCAGGTGAAGGATTTGTCTCCAGAACAATATGGCTGTCACTACCAAAGTACATCCAAAGTGATAGGCAACATGCAGTGTTTGTATGTTACTCAAAGTAAATCTGATGGAGAAAGCACAATGAGCATCACTTGTGTGTTCACTATGGTTGGTTTTCTATCAATGGCTGGAGAGGGAAAAGCATTTGATTCCTTTCAACCTAAAAGAATTCTTCAAAAGTTACAGATGTGATTAACATCGCTTTTAAGAGAACAGACACATGTGATCTGTTACAGGTATTTCAAAATAGTATTTTTCTTATTGTACAACTCTGTTGACTTTATCACTTAACATCTACAGAGATGTTTAAATGGTTTTCTTGATATAACTCAAGGTAATAGATTTTGATGAAACTTATCTGTAGTAACCCCTTACAGTTGGTAAATTTTATAAAAATACATGTTGATGTTTGCTTAAAAATCAAATTGTAACAGAAAAAAAGATTAATTCCTGTAAAGTATCTTGTAAAAGTTATTTTAACTGCAACTTTGGGGACTTATTTTCTCTTTGACCATTTTTGGATGATAAGGACAGGCTACTATACTGAGCAGAACATTTTTCTGTCTTATCTCATCCATTCAAAGATACAAAAGAATCCTAATCAAAGTGTCTGTATGCTGTGTGGCTAGGGGTGCTGTGAAGATACACAGGCAAGTAACTCCACAAATTGGATAGACCCTGAAATGAGGGTGACACCATGATATTGAAACCTTATTTAAAAAAAAAAAAAAATTGGCATCGTTCCTAGAGCTCATGTCTCCGTGCCACTTAATGAAACACTCATGATAGATGAACCGTTTCCTGTCATGCTTATAAAGGAATGCTTGATATGATTTTATTAGCATGGGCAGTGCTGAAACCTCTTTTTGATGAGCATTCTAATAAGAACGACCTCTATGCTAGCAAAAATTCATAAAGATAACAAGGAAGAACAAATAGATGAAAGAAGACATAGTTTTGATCATAACATCACAACACATAACAGATGTCTGACTTAGATAATCATGTGCTCTGAAACAGTATGCCATACATAGAATTAGACCCAGAGAAAGAAGTCTGATTTTTGACTTTTCACTAGCAATGGAACCACAATATAATTGCCATTAAAAAGCTACGTATTGATTTTGAAGATGTGTGTTATTTAAATAATAATCCAAATTGCTTATTATAATACTTTATGGTAGTTGACAGTTCCTCCACTGGAATTAGAAAGCCAAACACAAAATCTACTATTAAAAGTTTCATTTGCTCAAAGAGAAACAAAGAAGCCAATGCAGGAGTTGAAATCTAGACATGGAAATTGTTGCCCAAAATCAATTGTTTAGATGAAAACTTTAGACTTGGTTAACTAGCAATGACAAACAATTTGGAAATGAGGACATTGCAAATATGGAGAGGACATGTCTCTTTGTATCTGACTTGCCTTTTCATCACAAAACTGTTAATGCTCCTTGTTGATACCACTTCTGCCTGCTTTAATACCACCCACGATCTGCTTATCCCATTTTTGCTAATTCCTTAACACCTAGTTAGAAGTCATAAATTCTTTGAAGCCTCCTTTAGAGCCCCACTCCTCTGCAGCTGCATCTCTGCTATCCTCTGCTAACTTTACAACCTCTTTCTATCATTTCTTGCATTGTATTTAAATTCCCCTTTGGGTTGATTGCCTCAATAAGATTATGACCTCCTAGAGGACAAAACTTTCTACCTTTTTGAAATTGTAGCCCAGAGTTTATCACCTAACAATATTTTTGAGTGAATACATTAATGAAGGTATAAATGAATGTCTACATTTATTATGCAAACCATTTATGATTTATCAAGTCATATTTGAAATGTGTTCTAAAATAATCCATGTGTTTTGTGGAATGTTATAAAGTTAAGGTGGAACATTTGATTGACCATAAAAATTCTGATCATCAGGCATTCGATGGATGTAAAAGTGCAAAAAGAACAATTAATTGAACTCTCTGGGATACACACACACACATGTGTTTGTTTTTTTTTTGTGTGTGTGTTTTTCATATCTCCCCCAAACCCTAACAGTTATATATCTGTTGTAGAGGGTTTTAAAGGAAACTTCTAAGAATGTATGACTTCTACACTAGATTGCAAAGGATTAGCAGAAATGGGGTAGACAGATGGTGGGTGATATTGAAGTAGGAAGTGGTACTGATAAGAGACATAAATAGTTTGCAATATATAATATGTTATAAATATATTTTCATCATCTCTGTAACATTAGCATTTATTATACTCAAAACACTTCTTGGATATGGACATCCAGAAAAAAATTCTATTTATATTAGCTGTATAAAAATGAAAATAATTAAACAATTTTATTTTATCATAAGATAAAACATTGAAGTCTTAAAAAATACACATTTTCAGACTAAATTATTATTTAAATTAGAGCAATGCTTTTAACTCACTTTTGGCCATAATTTAAGGAAGTTTTTTTCTTTTTTGGAGATTAATGTGTGAATATAAAAATATTTACATGTCATTCATTCTAGAGCTTACCTTGATTTCCACTGAAAAATGAAATTCTTTTTTAGCAAAAGTTATGAGCTCGAGTATAACATATTTAATATTTTGAAGAAAGTACACTGTAGGTGCAAGTTTATAATGCAATAAAAATTTGGTAAATATACAAGATAGTAAATGCATAAATTAGATTTATGTATTACACCATACATTTATAAATATATAATGTACAGTGCTACCAATTACAAAAGAAAACCCATTCATCTTTGGCAATCAGTATGTGTCCATTGGCTTATTTTATTCTTTGAAATTTGAATTACTCTTAGAAAATATTTACTTTGCTTTTGGAGAATATCTCTTGTTGATATATTTTATGTATTAAAATATTTTCAGAATAAATATAAAACATGGACCTTAATAAATTATATATTTAGTCTTGTTACATCATTAAAAATATCAATTAATTATCAATTCAAATTAAATAAAATAATCATACTATTCAAGCTTATGATTTTAATTATTCATTATGAATAAGGTATATTTCCTTCAAGGTATTAAGATAAACCTATAATACCGAGGTTTTCAAAATATCTAAAATCTGATTCAAAATTTTATGAACTTAGAAATAGCACAATTATTTTAATTGACTCATTCCTCTTTTTTGATAATATCTTTGTTAATCAAATTTCTCAGCATTTATACAAAGGCTCTGTTTAAAATTTAAGTTAGAAGTAGCAGACACAAAAAATATTTAACAACGTCACTGTTTAAATTTGATGAGTTCCTGCACTTTACAATGCATCAAACAGTAATTTGTAATTGACAGTTTTCTTACCTAGAGTGCTTCTTAGTCGAGAGATTGTTCTCCAAAGACAGTCAGCTGGGTAAATGTCAGAAGCTCAAAAAGTAAATTATAGTACAAACAGCGTTGATATTTCTATGAAATTGAAGGAAAGCATATTTATTTTTAAAATATAGAATTTTATTTAAAACAAGTGAAAACCTTCCATTGTGACCTTTACAAGATTCCAAACAGTGACGAATTTGGTCATTACAAATAACCTTTTCCAGAAAGAGCTTTACCATTCGGGACTTTCATTTGGTAATGTCTTTGAATTAATTTCCTTTCTACGAACTAGCTCATGTTATTAAATTTTTTATGAGATATTTTATCCCTGATATTACAGTTTTAAACAAATTTTAGAAGGGAAAAAGTAAGGGAGCAGCTATATGGTAGTCTGTCATTTTAACTTGTTTGGGGGAAATCATTCAGTCATTTTCTCTTCTTCCTTGTACAGAATGATATTATATTTGTGTGAGCTTTGTGGGTAATTATGTCTCCTAACATTTTTTATAGCGCTTAGGAGAACTCTATTCAGAAGATTCACTCTAAAGCAGTTTGCAACTTAAGAAATAGGTCAGATTCTCTGGGTGCTTTCTTTAGTCATTTGTTTGGAATCTGGCACTCCTTTTCACAGTGTAAATAATATCATGTATGGCAGTTTAAAGTTGTTTTCCAAGTTAGTCTTCGCTTTTTTTTTTTTTTTAGCTCCAATGGATTTAAAGAGAACATATATATAGGAAAATATATAACATATGAAATATATTGTAGAATATGTGATTATATAAAATTAAACATAAAATTATGAAAATCAATAAAAAAGTTGGCAAATATTATCACAAACTCTAAGTAGCTTGCATTATAACATCACTATTGAAATATGGGTTCCAAGTTCAATATGGGATTATAAGAATATGTCATGACCCTGATGCATGTGACGAAAATGCTCTTTCTCCTCAATTTCACAATTCTAAAATGAGGAAAAACAAGAAGACCACAGGTCTGTTTTCACTAACTGGGGTTTCTCATAATATGACAGGTCTCCTGAAAGGCAGAGGCAGTGAATACACGGCAAGACATAAGAAATTAAGGTGTTCAAAAAAGACCAGGTCTTTTTCTTGGTTTAAAATCCTTGCCAAATTTGCCCAGAGTTTTTTCACCTTTCTACCTCTTTCTTCCCAGGTATACTGTTTCTGCCATCTTCTCCACTGTTACTAAGCTATTGAACTAAAAACTCTAAGGCCCACTGGGAAAATAGGGTATAGTATTTTATACTAGGTTATCTACACAATCGAATGGGAAATCCTTAGTGTCCTCAATAAGCTAACATAATAAGAGGAGTGACATCAGCAGGTTTCAAAAAATTCTTAAGAATCATTAACAAAATTCTATCAGTATTCACTGGAGAATAGAGAAGACTAAATTTAAACCTTTCTCCTCAGTAATATATGAAAGATAATGAACTTCCTTGACACCTTTATCTAATTTTAGTTACAGATTCTACCCTCTTATCCAGTGTAATGTTTTTGTATAATCTTTCTTATTACTGATATTATATTTATTTCCTGCTTCACTCACTGGACTAAAAGCTTTCTTGATGCAGATACTTTCTTTTGTGTAGGTTTGTGTGGTATCCCCAGGTGCTAGAACAGTGACCAGCCTATAGTAGGCAATAAATAAATATTTATTGAACGAATGATTGAATGAATGGATAAATGCTCATTCAAAGATAGTTGCTTTGAAACATGATTCGACTTGATAATACGTGTGTGTGTGTATGTATGTACATGTTATGTAAAATTTTCAAACAAGAAAAAAACTATCTTTTAATGGGAGGCACTTTAAAGATGCCTACTTAATAACTGTTTTGCAGATAGATTTCTTGTCTGGACTAGTTTCCCCTAATCTCAGTCTCTTTCCAAAGCGTTTGGCTCTCCCCCTTTCTCACTGTACTTGACTTCAAAGCCACAACTCCAGTAGGACACCTGTGTTCTCTGCTTCATGAATCAGCCAGTACATGGTTCAAAGATATCTGTAGGCAGATGATAGAATGAATGATGGAGAGAGAAATTTATTGTAAAGCCCTCTATTCAAAAGAAACCAAGGACAAACAAACAAACAAACAAACAAGCCTAGAAAGGAAAATTAGGAAATGTCAAAAATCTATACAAATTATACTACATTTCATGACAGGATTATTTGTCCATGTAGTCTTACTTGGACTCTGAAGAGCTGAGAGAAATCTATACACACTTTGGCCCATGACCCATGTGACAAAAAGGACTATGGGAGCCACAGAGGTGATACTGCAGCATATTCTTCATGTTGCTAACCAAACCATTAAATTATATTTCCCGGTTCCTTTGTATCAGAGACAGAATATGTATACCTATAGCCAATGTGTCTCCTTATTTAAACACAAAAGATGCAAAAAATTAAATATTATTTATTCTGCAGTGCTCTTTTTTAACAGACATAGTATGGAAATAAAGCTTTTCATTAATGAATACTGACCTGAAAGTTTGTTTGAGGGATTAGTCTAATTCTACATAAGACTTCAGGTATTTTAATGAAATAAATATACTGAAAAACAACAGTAAAGGGTAATAATAAATCAGAATCAGGCATACTGTGAACAACATTATAAAGGCCAGAAGTTAAATATGAGTATCGAATTTGACTCAGTTTGGTAACAATTTCCACAAATATTTACTAAGCACTAATTAATGACAATACAAAATAAAAAGGGCTAAGGCACATAATAGAAACACTAACTTCAGTTCCACAAACCTATTTTTTTTAAGCATTCATGATGTTCTAGGCACTAAAAGAACCACTGAGGGTTCAAAGACAAAGACATTGCTGAAACTTGGCATATGCTCACCATGACAATTCTAATTCTGTGTTACAATTCACTTTCATTTTCTCCTCATTTAAATACCTCTGTTTTTAACACTTTGAAATCATTTCATTGACATAATCACCTAATATATTTAATAATATTGTAGTGAATAAATATTCCAACGTCACATATACTGCAATAGCTTTGGTTTTACTGTGAATACTTATAAATATAATATAACCTTTAATCATTTCCATGCTCAAAGGAATTGGGTATTTTTGTGATATTTTATGCCTAGAACCATACTCTGATTTGAAAAATATTTTCAGTGAAGATGACAGGCATATGAAATCTAAAAAAAAAATGGACATTTGAAAAAAGATAATAAGAGTTCTGTGAAAGACATACATGTTTTCAAAATGTATGAGTAAAAATTAGTATAATGTAATTTAGATTGTAGCTTAAAATAATAGTTACTAGTCAGTGGTTATCTATTTTGTGGCAAGAAGCATGCTAGAGGATTTATATACTGTATCTCTAATCTAACTAAAAATTCCTGTGGGTTAGATATAACTTTCCTGATTTTATATAAGGTAAATTCAGGCGTGGAAAGGTTAAGACTTGCTGGAAATCAGCTAAGACTCGACTGAGGTTTCAGTTCTTAAGATTTCCTCAAGACTTTGAACTCTCTACTCTTTCCCCTAAGTATACTGATTCTCAGTCCTTAATTGACTGAACTATTCAATAATGACACAACCAAATTACTTAGAAGTATCCCTTGGAAACCTTTCTTAATAATGCTGATCCCATCATTTAAATATAATCTTACTCTCTAAATGCTCTAGAACTTTTTACCATCTTTGCCTTTTTCTTTGTTTCTTTTTTCTTTTTATCAGTTTTAAGTATATTAGTTAGATATATATATATATCTAAATATCTAATATATATATTAGATATATATATTAGATTTATCTCTATTAGATATATATATTAGATATATCTATATATCTAAACTATATATATATCTATATATCTAAACTATATATCTATATCTATATCTATATATCTATAGATATAGATATATAGATATAGATATATAGTTTATGAAACAATCCCTGTGAATACTCTATCTTCCCTCTGGCTTTACGTTACCTTGCCATTACGTTACTGCTCCCTGCATTCTCTATGCCATGCTCCCCATCTCTGTGACCATCTATCAACTACCAATTTGTACTTTTTTAACCCTTTACCTCTCTCTCCCAGTTCTCTCACCCACCTCCCTTCTGGCCATCACCTGATCATCCTCTATATTTGTGAGTCTCTTTTTGATTAGTTTGTTCTTTTTGTTTCTCAGATTCCACATGTAAGTGAAATCATATGGTATTTATTTTTCTCTGTCTTATTTCACTCATCTTTGCCTTTTTAGAAATTGTTTTGTTACTATTATTTGCTTATCAGTTTTGTCTCTTTTACTAAATTGTATTATGAAACGCTGACATCAAATTTAAGAATCTATTAGGTTAAAAAATATAGAAACCTGTATAAATCTGTATCCTTTGGCCAACTTAGCATAAAGGACATTTAAATATTAATTTATCACAGCAAAAATCACTATGGGTTATATAATCTTAAAACCTTTTATTCCAGGCCTACTTGGATCACAAGCATTCCCTAGCTTTCTCTTCTAATGATATTATATTACCTCCCCAAATAGGAAGGGACATTTCTACTTACTTTTAACTGTAGGCATACAATCCCCCACCCCAATATGGATAACTCCCTGTGGTCAACAGAATTATAATCCCTGTTTTCCTAAAGATGTCTAGATCCTAATCCCTGGTACCTGAGATTATGTTATATTATGTGGCATAGCAGAATTAAGGTTGCAGATGAGATTCAGATCACTAATCATTTGACTTATAGGAGTCAATCCTGTATTACCTAGATGAGTTCAATGTAATAACAAGAGGGAGTCCATAGAGAGGTGTGACTAGGAAGAGTATCAGAATGAATGTGATAAAGGCTGGACCAGCCATTTGGGGCTTTAAAGATGGCAAAAGGGGATCATGAACAAAGGCATGCAGATAGACTCTAGAATCTGGAAAGAAAAGGAAATGAATTCTCTGCTAGAGCCTTCAAAAAAAGATGTAGTCTTTCCAACACTTTGATTTTAGCAGAGACTCATTTTGGATTTCTGAACTACAGAGAAGGAAGATAATAAATTTGTGTTGTTGCAAGCCACTACATTTGTGGTAATTTGTTATAGCAGCCATGGCCAACTAATACACTTCTCTTGGCTGATGTTCTCTTTAGGCCAACAGCAGTTTTGGTAGATGTCAATGCATATGGATGTCTCAAATTCAGTCTTCCTTTATTGCACTTTTTGTCTCATTCTTGTCCATTTATAGTTTCTTCTTTGGAAAACCAGTAAAGAGACAGTTCCCCAAAGTGAGGTTCTGACTGACCTTGTTCTGCAGCCACCAGTCACATGAACAAACTTCGATGACATTCTTGAAGAACCTGTTTCTTTCCTGAGTTAGTCATAAACACACTTTGTGAGAAAGTGAGTTACTGAATGAATAACCATGTAAGTGGCCTAATGTTTATCCTCCCACTAGTATAAGTGTGAATTTTTCTTACCAGGACTTAAGGTTAATCTTTTTTCCTCCAATTAAATGACAGGAATTTCCTCAGTAATTTCCAAATTTTAATGATTTCAACCTTAAATTACTTTTTTTTTTTAATTTTCAGAGAAAAGTACAAATAACACATCAGAACAAGTTCTCCATCCAAACATTTATAAGACACAATAAAACATTTTAACTTCTACATCTATTATTCCAAATATAATTCTCCAAATAAAATATATTTCCAAGCTAGATCAGTATTATTTTTATATTTCAGGAACAAATAGTTAGCATTATACGGGAAAGAAAGAGAAGAAGACTCCATAAAAAGGAAAGTTTTAGCCCTATCGTGGTGCTCTTCAGTTTGTTTAATGTCTAAGGAAAACATCTTTTAACTTTTGCCCATTTGGATAAAGTCTACAATCAAGATTTTTATTTTTACAATATACTTTCATACCTTTAGGAAGCCATGACATTTCAGACACTTCTGCTTCCTTGGAAATTTAGAAATGGGCCTATTGTTCTACATTTCCCTTTGCCATCTCCATTCTCTTTTCAAGACAACCTGATATGCTTTTACACTATTTTATTTGCTTTTCATTTTGATTTCTTGTCTTCTCCACTAAATATAATGGAGATTTGGCTTCTCGTCTTCTTTTTAAAAAACACCATTTGCTCGATAAAGGCATAATCTTTCTTTTTTATTCTCTATTTTGCTTTTTGGAACAGATGTACGTGCCCTACCTACCTCCTTTGATTCATTAAGAGATAGAAGGATAAGAAATGTGAAGTCTATGACCTCTGAATACAAAAGCATCTATTGTTTATGTAAATCATCTCAATCCCTCTTCCCTCAGGTAAGGTAATTCTCTACAGAAGGAATCTTTCTATTAGGAAGCCAGCACCTAACTCAGATATGCAATGTGTTTCTTATTTTTATTATCCTACCTGGTGTGTGACTCATTTTCTCTGTATGGTCCTTGGAATCTAGACTTCAAAAATTTCCCAGGGGTATATAAAGAGGGAGAGTAGATAAGCCAGAGAGCAAACATGAACCAAACTACCTTTATTTTATTTTATTTTTTATTAATGACTAATCAACATCTCATTGTCCCTTCATCGAGTCATTCATTTTTTTTTTAATTTAAGAAACAATTCAATTGTGATGCACATATATTTTTTAAGAGTTGAGTATGGTAAATTCTATTAAAAAAGTAATAAGGTAGATTATGGAGAATAATGAGTGATGAGGCAAGGAGACAACTCTTCCATAGATCTCTTTATCTTCTAAAAAGAGAAGTAATGAATGTGAATAACTTGGTAATAGATGTTCAGACAGTGGAAACATCATTTCTATGTTGACAGCCTAGCAAGGAATAAGAGAAGGGGAAAGTGATAGATAGTAGCTTCAGAGGGAATGGAGAACTTAACTAGTAATGCTCTAAAAGCAGAGCTTTTGGGTAAAAGATGGACTGGTGTTGAATCTTCTTCTACTTCCCCAAATCTAGACCTGGAGAACTATATGCCCATATGTTCCCTTGAAGCTTAAGCAGCTTAGGGACACTTATTAGAAGCCTAGATATTTGGCTCATCTTAAGGAATCCTGGAGAGTGACCTAATAAGCAGCAATGACAATAAGGCATTCGAGAACCTTGGTTCTGCTCATTAGAAATGTGGCCCAGTGTTTAGTAAACTTGAATCAGCTATTATTCTCTCATGGGAAAGAGTGAGTAAGTGGATGTAGATGGAGAAACCAAATGTGTAACTTCAACCCTTAGTCATCTCATCATGCAGAGAGTTGTATGGAAAACTCAATGAAAAGTGAAGAAAAATATTTTCTGTTGATATTTATCATTAGCTGGTAACAATGTAGTTCATCATTTTGAAAGTCATCTAATGCATGAGAGATGCCTGTTATAAACCTTCAAAATAACACTGTTTCTAAACAATTTGCCAGTGATACTTATTTTATTATGACAGCTTTGCTTTAGAGCTGTCCATAATAAGACTGCTGAAAGGCCATTAATTGTGAAATGTTAACATAATATAACATTTTATATAATTCCAGATCAAAAAAAAGTGACAATTTATGGACTGTTATTATGCAGTCATGTGTCATAAAATGATATTTCCTCAATGATGGACTGTATATACATTCTGGTGCCACAAGATTACAATGGAGCTGAATTTCCTATAAGAAGCAGAAGGCTATGTGGTTCAGGAGAATTACTGAGCAATAGATTTCTTCTAACTCACAGCACCTCAATTTTGAATGCATAGATTACAACCCAATCAGTCAGCTTCTGACTTGTTTCAGCACAGAGATGCCTGTCCCCCCAGTGCTACACATTCAGGGCTGAAACAATCCTCCCACATCTAGCTTGATAGTCTTCAGAGTACATTGCTATAAATTCTTCGTTGAGGACCTAAGATCCTGTGCAGGGACACAGGTCCACAGGAGCTACCTTAGCAGTTATTAAATGCCACTGACACTTTAGTAATAGCTTTCTGTGATAGTGTGGGACAAGCTTGTCCATGTACTTTGAAAATATTTTCAGACAAAAATGATGTAAAGCATTGATAAGTTTTATTTCTTCTATCAATTCAATGCCAGAGAGAGCCCTTTGTGTCAGATAGGGTTAATGGAACTAAAAACAAATTAAAAAAAAAAAAAAACAAATAAAAATATTGAGTCATCAGTTCTACAACTTCTCCATGTTAAAAAAAAAATAAAAAACCTCTTTTTTTTTTTATTAAATGAATACCACAAAGTTCCTTAATCTTACCACTGTTTCAACATATGATAACCAAAATGACTTTGCCAAGACTATTACATATGTTTCCTTCTCTCTGCATCTGGATTTCTTATTCCCACTGATCCTTAAGCCACCTTTCACTCTCTCCAGACAGTCATTAGTATGGTGATCTATGCCTTACCTAGACAGTTTCTCCTCCCACACCCCTGTTTATGGAGCAGCATTAACAGCTTTGATGTTTTATTTTTGACTCTATCAGATGGAAGCAGCAGGAAGGCTTGTGGGACAGTGTTTATAAAGTCTATAGTAGGGTCAGTAATGTCCTGAGCCTTCTCATTCACCTCACTCACTCACTCACTCATCCAGAGCAACTTGTAGTCCTGCAAACTCCATTCATGATAAGCGCATATACAGATATACCATTTTGTACCATTTTATACCATAATTTTACTACATCCCTTCTATGTTTAGATACATAAATACTTACCATTGTGTTACAATTGCCTATAGTATTTAATACATTCTGTACAGGTTTGTAGCCTAGGAGCAATAAGTAATACCACATATCCCAGATGTGTAGTATATCTAGCTTTGTGTTCTCACAATGATAAAATTGTCTAAGGACTCATTTCTTTGAACATATTCCCATCATTAAGCAACACATAACTGTATAAAAATTATTTTTTAAAAATAACTTTGCATAAATTTGATGAAGATAATCTCAGACAGATGTAAAGATCATAGCCTTAAAGTAAATCAATACTGGGTCAATGTTTTCTTATCTTTTTTAAACTTTCTATTAAAAATTATTAATTGCCTTAATTTTAACTTCACATTTACAACAATAAAAACTCAACCCCATAAATGAACAAATCTTTTAACAAAGGTAAGATGACATACATAGTAATGTGATCACTCTGCACACACACTCCAGTCCCGCTGTTTTAATGTATGTTGATTGTTCTGAATGAATTGCAGCAGTAATCATAGAGTTTTTGTTTTGGTCATAGAAAAAAGGAAGACACATGAAAGTATTGTAGAAATAACTGGGGAAGTTAATTCTTTTGGTCCCCCAAATTAAAGTGGATTTGTTTGCTTGTTCCTAGTTTTTGAAAAAAAGTTGTTCTTAAACATTCATACCAAATAA
This sequence comes from Rousettus aegyptiacus, assembly GCF_014176215.1. Taxonomy (NCBI): domain Eukaryota; kingdom Metazoa; phylum Chordata; class Mammalia; order Chiroptera; family Pteropodidae; genus Rousettus; species Rousettus aegyptiacus. Next base: position 49,519,388 of record NW_023416284.1, read on the forward strand.
ATAAATATAGGGAAAAAATGCTTATAATAATACCACGCTAAAAAGTAATCATTGCTAATAATTTTCTTCCAAATATATTTTCTAGGATATGTGGCAAAGTCATTTTGGCTATTGTATGTTGAAACGGCAGTAAGATTAAGGAACTTTGTGGTATTCATTTAATAAAAAAAGAGGTTTTTTAACATAGAGAAGCTGTAGAACTGATGACTCAATAATTTTCTTCCAAATATATTTTCTAGCATATGTGGCTTTTAAGAAAATGGAATAATAATACACATATTGCTTTGAATATAATTTTTCCATAATACAATACACTGTGATCCTATTTCCATGTCAATAAACATACATCCATGTCATTTTTATAAATGACTTTATTCCTATAGTGGACATCCAAAATATAGGAATACATATGTCAAGTGCAGTGGACATATTCCAAAATATGGACATTCGATATTTTCCTTAACCATATTTTATAAACAAAGTTGTGTTGAACATTCATGCACATAAATTTTTGCAGACACTTCGGGAAGCAATTTAGATAAACAAAATTATTACAAGAAAAATTTATTTATATCTTACAATTTGGGGTAAATATTGTTAAATTTTCCTGCAGAAAATTTATATGAATTTTCTTTCCACTATTATTGCGAAGAATGCTTATTATAAGATTGATGAAAAATAGTCTTAATTTCCTCATTGTGCAAGAAGAAATGACAAATATTTTTTACAAAATAATAAAAAGTAAAATGAAGTCTTTAAAAATTATCTTATTAACATTTTGTTAATAAAAATAAAATGTTTTCTCATTTTATTTTGTATATTTTTGGTTGTGACTGAGGCTAAATCACTTCATATTTTTGAACATTTTTTAAAAATTATCTGCTTGCATTCTTTACCTATTTTTAAAAGGGTTTTTCACATTTAATTATATACTAGTACTCTTTATATATTATGGCATTCAGTCTATTTTATGATTGCTTTTGCATGTTCTCTACTTGACTGTGAAATTTTTGTTAAACCATTATTCTGCATCTGAAAAGCAAAATCTATAATAATTCTTAAATTATACGTGCCACCATTGAGATCATATATTAAAATTTGTTTGCCATATTTTCCAATGGATAAATCTTGTCAAATAACTAAAGATTTCAATTGTTCTTTTAAGCTTTCTAATTTTACAAAGGCAAGATTCAGTTACAATAAGAGCTGGTGATTTGTATTTTTCTGGCTTAAAAATATATTTCCTTAAAAATAAATATAAAAAAGGAAACAAAAATAACAGTAGCAATTTCCATTAAATTAATGATCTACATTTTCATCAATTAATTATTAAACATCTCGAATATGTAGTCTACATCCCCTGAAGTCCAATGTTTGTTCCTATCACTGGCTACCAGTGACCTTCTAGGTGAAAATTTTTCTAGGCCTCTTATCTGTTTTTATGCCACTCAAGTACTCTGCCATGTAAGACTGTATTTTATACATATTTATTTTCCCTTGGCAATATCGCCTCCTTTATAGTTCGCTCTTAGTTTACTGCTATGAAGTGACTTCTCTTTCACTAAATGAGATCATGCCCATTTTCCTCTGCTCGTGTCTCTTAACAGGATTATCTTAAATGCTAGCATAAGCTTATGCGGGTTCAACCACCTCTGTGTTAATTCTTGGATCTGTAGCTTTGATCTATATCTTAAGAACGCTTTGAAGGACTATTTAATAAATGTTACATAAATTTAATGAGTGAATAAATAAAAAAGATAAATAATATACACCTTAGAATTAGAAAATCATTGATTTGAGCACAGCATAGCATTATTAATTCGACAACTACTTATTAAGTATTTACTATAATGAAAGTATAGAGAGGAGGAACTGCTGTACCACTGATTACATTGTAAGGATAACCATAAGCCTCTCTTTGAGCTTTACATAGTTTAAAGATGAATCAGATCAGAAAAACTTTGAGTCTCATACATGTGTTTTATACTCAAATAGACTAGAAAGTGACAAAAGAGTAGCCAGAGCCCTCAGCCTCTTACACAGCAAAACTGTTGACTTGCATTATGGCTTTCAGAAAAACTTTCTCCCAAATTTCTTCATATATGAACTAAGAATATTCATCTTTTGCAAACCTCTGTTCCTGGAATGAGACAGAGATGATCAGAGAACATCAGAGACTTGTCAGTATGTGGTTACTTTCTTTTGTTGAATTTTGACTTTCAACCAGTCCTATTACCAGTAAATATATAATCTCTTAAAAAAAAAAAAAGAAATATTTATTTTCTGATTACAAAAGTAACAAATATTAACAATAAAAATACAGAAAGTTGCAAAAAATTTAAAGAAACAACAAAATGAACTCATCAGTGAATCCATCATAAAGAGAGAGATCATCTTAAAAAATTGGCTTTCCTTTTTACATTTTTTCTGGATTAATAGTATAATCTAAACATTTGATTATGTTTTGTGAACATTTTAAAGTATTATTAATGGTGTGTGATAGCCCATCCTGCAATGTATCTCAGTTTCTTAGATCAGATCATATGAAATTGCTGTTCGTATGTTCAAAAGTTGAATAACAGCAATTTCATATCATTCTACCTAATACATCATCAGTTTTAAAAACTGATTATTGAAGTTGATTTTAATGTTTTAATATTATGTATGTTACTTTTTAATGTTATTGAGAAGCCAATTTTACCCTAAATAACAATAAAAAGTAAGTAAAGTTCACTCAAAGAATGCCATTAAATATTTTATTTTGGCATTTGTATTACTATTGAAATAGTAGATTCAAAAAATAGAATTTAATACTATATTTTAGCACAATAAAATCTATAATAATATCTAGTCATAAAATAACTAAAATTGAAGTATATGGCATTTACTTTCATCAATGAGTATATGTGATTTGTGTCTCTTCTGATGAAGATAAATTTTGTCCCTATTTGGATAAATTGCTCTGAAACATTTTTGCTTCTAAAGTATCCCTGTTTCCACAGAATCGTAACATGTAATAAAATATTATTTTAAGTTTAGGTTTTGTCTACAGCCATGCTACCCTGAATAAGCCCAATCCCATCTGATCTCAGACGTTAAGCAGAGTCAGGCCTGGGTAGTACTTGGATGAGAGACCACCTAGGAAGATCAGGTGCTGTAGGCATAAAAATTAAAAATAAAGGATTGTAAGCTAACAAGGTCCCTGCAATCTATGAGGTCAACCAAAGGTTGCCTTGCCTAAAAAAAAAAAAAAGTTTAGGTTTTGTTTTGCAGATGCTATGAGACACATCTATACAGAAAAACTATATAAGAAATGGAATTAACTGTTATTAATTCCTTATTATGTTCCAGGTAATTCCTTTCAACTTTGTTATTAAGTGATTTAATATTTTCTCATGATTACATACTGATCGATAGAGTGTAGGGTTGCCATATTTAAGAAAAATTAAAAGCAAAACTGAATGTCAAATTTGGATTTCAGGTAGACACCAAATATACTTATTTTTATTTATTTATTTTTTTTTATTTTAAGCATGCACAAGCAATATTGGGCATATACTTTTATTAAGAGTATTTTTTGTTTATGTGAAATTCAAATTTAACTGGGCTTCCTGTATTTTGTATAGCAACCCAACAGAGTTTCCATGTGAAAATGTGAGCCTAGATCAGTCAGACCTTCTAATTTTTCAAGAGTTGGGAGATTCACATTCCAACATGATTTCTACCAAATTTTATGTGTTCCCAAGTAATTGAAATATTTTAAAATACGGCGTAAAGTAAGCAACATTTGTCTGTGGGCCATGTCTGGCCTGCAGAACAAATATAGGTAGCTGCTGGCAGATAATATACTAGGTTGGTGATTTTCACACTTCTGGGGATATAGAAGTTACCTGAGGATTTGTTAAAATGCAGATTCTAATACACTAAGTCTGAGGAGAGGTCTGTAATGTTGCATTCCTGACAAATTTCTAAGCAAGGCCAGTACTAGCCTTCTGCTGAACACACTTTAAAAAAAGAAAGTATAAAGAAAGAAAATAGAAAAATAGAACAGATATCCAACCTAGTAAAAGGGGGCGCTGAAAGAATCAAAAGAGTGAGGCAGAGGTCTCATCCATTAATTGTTCTTTAAATAAAAAAGCCCATTCTCTAGCACAAAGAACAAACACAAATTACTGTTTCTGATTCATTTATCATATAAAACATTTTAATAAATGTATTTTAATTCTTTGGAAGAAATTAAATATAAAGAAAAAAACACCAACTTAACTAACAATGCAAATAATAAAATATTATCTGCACGAACACAGATGCATGAGTACACACACACATACATCTTAAAATATATATTTTAAGATATGTATTTTCATATTTTCACACACTCCAACCATTTTGTGATTTAACTTACCCTTGGGAAATACATTAAAGGTAAAAGTGTAGAGATAAATACCAAGGTGGAGTTTTAATTTTCTCTGTTGATTGGCTGCCCCCATCATGAAAGTACAATAAACTACTATGTCAGAGACAGCTGTTGGTCACTGGGGAAAGGCAAAGATGAGAACAGGATAATGAAAGAAAGCAGGAAAATGGAAAAGGCAGAGAATCGATAGTGTGACTATCGGGTGGAGGGTGGGGATCGCAGCATCTGTTCATCTTTCTGAGGAAAGAGGAGAAAAGATACTCGGAGAAGTTAGGAAAGTTGGAAAAAAGATGAAAAAGTGAAGAAATTTAAAACACATTACCAACACTGAGGTTCTACATTGTAGGAAATAGTATAATGCACATTGTTTTCTATAATTTAATATGTTCTTTCTGCCCAAAACCTGACAGGTGTTCAGTAGCTTACTGTGAATGTTGAGAAATCAACACAGGAACCAAGGTATATAGCTGTGAGAAACTCTGTCAAATCAATGAAATAATTATAGCCATGCAATTAAAAATCCTGCTGATTCCAAATAGATATTTTGAGACAGATTAGTCCATATGGCCATGCTTACAGTTACATAAATTTTTCTTAGCTTAAAATTATCACACTTCAAAAAGTTGAAATTGATTTTTCTTCTATTAAAAGAAACATTTTAATCTATGTAAACAGTTTGGTAAAAATTTGCCTTTTAAAAATATTACTTCAAAATAGGAAAGAGTTTTATAATGGCAATTCCTACTAAATTTGTAGCAATATATATTAATGCCATCTCTATTTGAAAATAAGCAGATCATCTCAGGAGAACTGCCAACATTGAGGAAAAAGAGTAGTTAAATTAATATTATTCTTATCCAGGATTCTTTAGCCCCAAAGTTATCCCATCTATACCTTGCATTTCTCTGTGGATTTTGAATAATCAATTTTTTTTATTTTATTAAATTTATTAGGGTGACATTGTTTAATAAAATTATATGGGTTCAAATGTACAATTCAATAATACGTCATATGTATATTGCATTGTTTTTTCACCACCCAAAGTTAAATTTCCTTCCGTCATTATATATTTGACAACCCTTACCCTTATCTACCTCCTCTCCTCTCTTTCTTCCCTCTGGTAACCATTAAAATGTTGTCCTCGTTCATGAGTCTTTATCTGTCTTGTTCATTTGTTGCTTTTTTAAAAATCTAATTTTAAAAAATTATACTCTAAGTTTTAGAGTAGAGTGAAACTTGATTTGCTTAAGCCAATGATTCTCGAAGTGTGGTCCAGCATGGCAGTAGAAATGCAAACCATTGGACTCCATCCCAGATTTACTGGAAAAAAAATAAAATCTTGGGGGTAGGATCAAGAAGTATCTACTTTAAAACCTTCCAGGGTATTCTCATGCTTACTAAAGTTTAAGAACCAAAGGCTCACGCAGTGATTGTTTCCCTTTTTAAGATTCTCTTTCTTTTCTCATTTTCTGAAAATGTATAACCTCGAGAGTTCCTTAAGGACAGAAATGACTCACCATTAAGGTGAGCCAGATGATTACTTTAGGCAACTTATTTATGATTGCGACAATTTTGAATACTGCAACTTCTGGTAACATTCTTAAATACTAATGTGCCTGCTTCATGCTCACAAATATAGCTTATAGAAACCAATTTGTATTATGCAAATTCGTAGGTTTTTTTTTTTTTTTTAAGTGGAACCGATTTAGGGTTTATGGGCATTTCATTTGCAGGATTTGTTTACAAATAATAACTTTAAAAATATGTATATTCATTATAGAAAATATAAACCAGTTTCACTATTACTTCATTGAAACTAGTTACTACAACCTGTGCTGTTTAAACCTATATCGTTGAATTATATTCAGAACAATCAGACAATAAGTGAATTCAATCAGTCAGAATTCTACAATGTCTTGATTACCTATAGTTAAGGAATGGAGTGGTTTATTTACAATTGTCATCAGGAGAATTAGCTTACCAAACAGGGGTTTGGAGTTAGCATGGTCCTTCATAAGCAATTCATATCAACTGCAAAAGTGAATTGCCCGTATTTGATAACTAGAACACAGCTGGTAAAGTAGCTATGATTACATCTATAAGGCTAGAGAAGATCATTTGAATAAGGTCATACACAAAGGCAAAATAAGTGACTTAAGAAAAATGCAACTGGCTTCTTCTCAAGTCTCATAATTAGAGCCTCTTACAAAGAGAGAAACATTTAAAGAGGATTTAGCCTAGGAATACGTGCATGTATTTTTACCCTGGTTTGACTACACTATTGCTAGGCAACCAGGCCAAAGGTATTAAACTTGCTCCTACTTTCTTTAAACACACCTTTCTGACCTAGCTCCAATGTATATCAAGGGTAATTAAAACACTCTTGGTGAAGTTCCAATTGCTTGCAATCCCTTCAAAAAGGGGCACCATTTTGATAGATTACACATTTAATATTTCTTTAAAATCACACAATTATTTAAATGTGATGCATGCCATGGTTAAGAATTACAGTATTTGCTAATTTGCTGTAAAACTTATATACATTTTACAACATTCACATTTGTGTCATGTATTATATTTCTGCTAATGAACTCGTTTTTATAAATTGCTTACATAAATAACATAAATGTATTGAGTAAGGATAGTTCAGAAAATATTTGTTTATTAGGATGAAATTATTTGTTCAATTTCTATTATTTTTCAAACAATTTGGTGTAATTTTGAAATTAATTGAATGTGACAATGAGCCTCAGAGTGTTGCTCATCAACACCTACAGTTTTGACACTGCTACATAAGGCCACATTCTTATTTGTTTTATTTAGCTAAATTGGGAGGCACAGACCTGTCACTTAATTAAATTTATAACAGAAATATGAAACATCATGCCTGTTAAATTATTGTCAATGATTATTTGATGAATAGAAATAATAAAGCAATAATTAGATTATGGCCATTGATATAAATAAGTGTTTTAAGTTAATCAAAGTAATTAATCAGTCGCACCAGTCTTTCAGACATGAAGCGTGAAGCATTTCATGAAATTAGCATCTTAAATATTCTAGTACTTGTTAGATTAAAAAAGTGTGTTTCAACTTTCAGTCAAAAGTTCAAAGTGTTAAAATTCCCAAATTTTGTAGGGACTGTCCCATAAAGTGTCTTCAGAGCAAAATCCATGGAACGTAGAGTACCTAGCTCCCAGGAATTATGAAACATCTTCAAATACCACATTACCAAACTGCTGTATAATGATGGATATATAAATAAGACTTGCCATTTGAATTTCAGGATGGAAGGTGAAAATGATGAGGAAATATTAAAGGTATTGGTTATAAAGCACCCACTTGATTTCATCTTGATTTTAAAATCAATCTCAGATAAATATGTCGATAGATAGGAAACAATACAAGAATCTTTCATCTAGTTAAACAATGAGATTAGTATCGGAGATACATTCACAGATAATTTCTAAATTTTATATTTCTCTAAGATTTTTTCCTGGAGTTTATATAAATTTGGAAAGTAAAATGTCTTTGGGAAAAAAGTAAAAATAATTCATTTTCCCTTTTTTCGACACTGTTGTTTTCCCAATTTCTGAGTCAATTTCTCTAGAGCTGGGACCACTTGCCTTTAGCATTTATGATCAGCCCTGCCACATTGTATTGCCTGTCTTGAATTGTATTTGAGAGTAGTTTGATAAGCTATGATAGCACTTATGGAGTAATATCAGGGTACCCTCGTTGTGATTTAATTTTTAATAGCTTCCGCCTTTCCCCTGCAGTTAAATTCCTTTGTCCTTCTTAGGACCTCACTTTTTCATGACTCCTGTGACTATGTTATTGTCTGTGTGATCTGTCTCAGTGTTGTTTTTTTAGATCGAATTAACATTACTTTCTTCTTCTTGCTCTTCTCCCCAACTCTCACCTGGCTTTACCATTCGAAACCTAAACCAAAAGCTAACACCCTGCCACCTGTCAAGAGAACCTCAGTGCAAACTACTTGCTTTCTTCCCCAGACTTCTGGTGTTAATTCATCCAGTAGTCTCCAAAACTGTGAGTCATTTAACTGTTGGGCTACCTCACTTTCTGGTGAAGATTGCTCAGCTGGGTCATACCTTGAAATATGTGACACTGTAATATTCAGGCAAATTAGAAATGACAGTGCTTGAAGGCATGAAAGAAGGAAAAGTCACTGATAAACATCAAGCAGCAGCTGTGTTCACTGTACAGTGCTTCATATGAGAGCATGTGATGCACCTGCCGTGTTAATTAAGGCACATTATTGTTAATATCATTCTCTATGTAGCTAAACTAGACGAAATTAGAAATTGTGGAGAGATACAAAAGTGTAGAGTTTCTATTTTTGAGGATGTTGTCTAGTTATGGAGGCAGAGCAAAGATGAGAAACATAAGTAAGGATGCTTAAAGAATCGTTTTAACAATAAGAATCAAATTGCTTCTAGTTTAAAAAATGCACACCAGTGTTTTTTGGCAATTGATGTAGAGTGGCAGTGGTAATGGTGATTGGGATAAAATGTTTGAAATAAAATCAAACCTGTAGTCATTTTAATTTTCTCAGCTGATGGTATTTCCTGTCCACCGCTTTAGTTGCAGGGAGAAAAAGACATCTTTGCTCTTTCCATATTTAACATCCATATTTTCAGTCTCAGCACTATAGTCATATGAAAAGTAAAGAAAGAGTGGTATCATCACTGAGTAGATGGCACATATTGATATGTAAACAAGTTAGCAGTCAAAACACCCAAGGCTGACGCTAACTCATCAGTGTGTAATACCTTCAACATTTTAAATGTTTTATAATTCAGTCAGACATCATCAATCTAAACTATAGGAAGCAAACAATGCATAATATTTTCATTCTGAGACTTTAAAAACCAAATACTTCTTAAATGATATTATAATATTCTAAATACTGATGATATACGTTGCTCAGAAGATATAGCTAGGTAGAGCTTTGGAACAGTACATGCAGAAGCAAAACAAAAACTATCAGTATATGTCAAAAACACTAGCAATAGCTCTCTGCCACCTGGTACATCAATTGATAAGCATTCTGTAAAAGAATCATTATATTTTCAGAAGTGGGGAGGTACCCATATCTCAATGTCTGTTACAATGAAAAGCAACATCAGAGAATATAACTCCCAAAAGCTTAATATGATAAATTCATCAGGGTGAAGAGTTTAGCCGCCCCTATTTCAATAAGGGAAGCCTTTGGGATCATATAAACAAAAAAGCAGAAGAGGGAAGAGTAAATCACCTGGGAACATCATTAACATAATTGAGCACTTAAATGCATAAGAAACAAATTGAGACCACTTAAGTAAATAAGGAGAGAGCTATGTAAAGACAGCATCAAGATGCTACAATTGATCGTTCAACTGCTATCATCTCTGGAATTAAGTAAGGCTGACACTCTAAGGACTAGTTCCTTAGCATTGAGCTAATTAGTTATGCACTCAGTTTTCTTCAGTGACTGCTTGGGTTTGAACCCAAGCGCCAAAACATGGCAGATTCATTTTCCTGGGCAAGATTCTTTCTTACCTCCTTCAAGACTCAGTTTCATTATCTATAAATAGGACAAAATAATAACATTGCATCATAGAGTGTTATGATTTTTAAATGAGATAATTGGATAAAACTTTTATCATAGGGTATGGCCCATAGTGAATACTCTATAAATACATTTTATTACATTATTATTATTACCAGTAGGAAGAGGCAAATAAGCTTAACGTACATACTTATATAAGTAAGTGCAAAAGAATAGTTTGGTAGTTTATAGATTTTTTTCTTTATATTAAAAATCAATCAGCTCACAAAATAAATATTGAATTAAGATGATTTTGATCATTAAAACTGCTTTCTTTATGTAAAATTGAAAGGAAACAGATTCATTTGGATTATAAATTTTATAAGCTTATAATCAAGAAAGGAAAGTTAAGATGAAATTTTACAACTTATCTGATTTATGAACTGTAACTGACTACTTCAAAATATAGCATCAATCATGGTTAACATAACATAATAATTTGAACATTAATTATTGAACTGAATGTTGCCCCAAGCATCTACAAAGTGGTTTGATCTTATTAAGAGTAGTGATTATACGTACCTGCACATGATATTTTTATATTATGTTATTTATTAAACAATTTTGGTAAATGTTTTATTAAAGTGCAAATTATATATAATACAGTCATGAATCTTAAGTTTACAGACTGGTAATTTTTTATAAAGTGAACACATCAGGGTCATCAGTGCCAAGATCCTGGTATGGAACCTTACAAGCACTGCAGAAGCTTCTCATGTACCTGTTCTTCAGTCATTACAAACCCCGGAAGGTAGCCACTATGATTTCTATTACCATTGATTAATTTCAATTGATTTTGTGCTTTTTACACATGAAATAATGTAGCGTGTGCTATTTTGTGTTTGAGGATTTTTCACTCAGCACGAGTTTATAATATTTATTATATGATTGTTTAGAATAGTTGTCTTTAACATATTACATATTTCCTGTTCTGTCAATAGTGGTTATTTTCAGTTTTTGGATATTGTGAATTGTGTTTTATGAACATTCTTTAATATGTCTCTGCTGCATTTGAATTGCTTGGTCATAAGATATACATTTACTTAAAGAAAATACTAACAACAGATTGACAAACTTGTACCAATTTGCAATACCACCGGTGCATGAGAGCACTGTTGATCCATTTAAGTGCTCAAAATTGGTATTGTGAGTTACTTTAAGTTGTAATCATTCTGATGGATATGTATCTCACTGCGGTAATAATTTGCATTTTTCCTGATGATTTATAATGTTGGACACTTTTTTATATGCTCATTAACCATTTGGATATCTTCTTGTAAAAGGGTTGCTCAGGTTTTTCACTCCTTTCTTTAAAGAAATTTGTTGTTTTCTCATTATTTGGAGGATTCACTGAATAGGATTTCTTGGTTATGTGTGTGCCAAATATTTTCTCCTTTTTCGGGATTTGCCTTTTGAATTTCTTAAAATGTCCTTTTAATAAACAGATGTTTTCAAGTATAGTAAAATCCAACTTGTCAATCTTTTTCTTTATGATAAGTGATTCTTTTTGTGTCTTGTTTAAGAAATCTGTGCCAGTCTCAGTCATGAATATATTGTTTTATAATCATTTGTAGAATTTTAATTCTACTACCTTTTGCCTTAATGCTAGAATCTATTTCTAATTTTTTTCTAGAACTTTCTAGTAAGGTTCAAGGTTCATTTTTTTTTCAGATGAATACCATTCTTAGAGACTTATTAAAGTCATGCAACATCTAAGAGTAATTTCCCTGCTACTGTTCTTTTGAGGGTGCTATTGCAAATATTTTTGAATTCTAACAATTCAATATTTATCTATGGTAGCAACTTTTTAAAATAGTCCTAATGGCTTGAATTTTTAGTATAGTTTACCCTTGTTTTAATCTGTTGCTTTAAAATAACTTCTTTCAGGTTTTACAGTACCTTGCAAAAAAAGTTAAAAAGCAGATGTAATAATGTTTCAGATTCATTGTTTTGTATCCTTTACATTTTAATAGCTTTAAATTGATTGAACATGTGCTTTAATAGGAATGGTCTATTAAACTATTCTCCAGCTGAAGAGATATAGTTATAGCCTCAAAAACCAATACTGGCTTGCATATGCTCCATTCTAACGATTAGAAAGTATGCTTATTGTTGTAATAATTTATAATTGAATTTAAATTTCATAGTAAGTGCACACTGGCCTTAGGCATAGACTATTTTGTGTTAGTTGGATTCTTTAATGCATTTAGCCAAAATAGTCATTCAAAAACTATATATAAATTACAGACTCAGTGTTAGGTTTTATGGATACAGTGGCATATATTATAAATATGTTTATATATCATATAATATAGACAATATATTTCTCTTCCCTCAGGAATTTATAACCTAGCATTAGAATTGAATATCATTGAGTGATTTTTTCATATATAATTACTTATATCTTCTTGTTATTTTTTTAACCATGCTAAGTTCTGTCATATTTTTATGTAAGTTTGAAAAATTTTACAAGTAATTAATGAGCCATAAAATACCAAATTGATTATTTTAAAAGTGTAAGAATTGTTTTTTGAACAAAGTCCTCCTCCAAAATACAAGAAACATTTTTAAAAAGCATGCATAATTTCTGTTGTAATTTTTATATATATTTAAAGGTCATAGTTTGTGAACATACCATATTATGTTAAAGTGCCAACATTTTAAAGAAAAATGTAATAAATAATAAATTCAAAAAATGTAATAAATAATAAATTCAAAAAATGTAATAAATAATAAATTCAAAAAATGTAATAAATAATAAATTCAAAAAATGTAATAAATAATAAATTCAAAAATAAAGTATTTGATATTATTTTTAAAAACTTTTTGCATTTTTTCTTTTCTTTCTTTTTTTATTTTTAATTTAAAAAGTTAGACCTTTTATGCACAGAAGAAACTGGATGACTATATACATATAACTGTCCTTTATATATTCATAATGGTAACACATGCCAAAGATTCAGAACTGAAGTACATAACATAAAACAAGAAGGACCAGAGGGAAAATCCATAAAAGCCAACCAAAATTAAAAAGAAAAAGCAAAACAGAAACACAAGGACAAGGAAACAATGGAAACACGAGGTACCAGAAAGCAAAAGATAAAATGGCTATAAGAACACCTCATATTTCAATAATCACCCTAAATGTCAATGGACTGAACTCACCAATAAAAAGGCACAGAGTTGCAGAATGGATCAAGAAACAAAATCCAACCATATGCAGCCTCCAGGAGACACATCTCAGTTCCAAAGACAAATATAGACTCAAAATGAAAGGGTAGGAAATGATATTTCAAGCAAATGGCATTCAGGGAGAAGCAAGAGTAGTGGTACTAATATCAGGGAAAATAGACTTCAAAATAAAAAAAAGTAAAGAAAGATACTGAGGGACACTTCATAATGATAAAGGGAATCATGCACCAAGAAGATATAACACTTATTAATATCTATTCTCCCAATCAGGGAGACCTGAAATATGTAAAACAATTACTAACAGAACTAAAGAGAGAAACAGACTAAACACTATCATAGTAGGAGACCTAAATACCCCACTGTTGGATATGGACAGATCATCCAAGCAGAAAACAATAAAAAAAATAACATCCTTAAATGATGCATTAAACCAGCTGGACATAATTGCCATTTACAGAACCTTCCATCCCAAAACAGCTGCTTATACAATCTTCTCTAATGCACATGGAACATTCTCAAGAATCGACCACATACTGGGACACAGAGATAGGCTCGACAAATATAAGAGAGTAGAAATCATACCAACCATATTCTCTGATCATAATGCTTTGAAACTAGAGATCAACTGCAACAGGATAGCAGGAAGAACCACAAATACATAGAGATTAAACGACATGCTACTGAAGAATAACGGGGTCACAAAAGAAATAAAAAGAAGGATCAAGAGACACGTAGAAATGAATGATAATGAAAATACAACTTATCAAACTTCTGGGACACAGCAAAAGCAATCATAAGAGGAAAGTTAATATCATTACAGGACTATCTCCAAAAACAAGAATGAGCCCTAATAAACAACCTAATGCTTCATCTTAAAAAATGAGAAAGGGAAGAATAAATGAAGCCTTAAGTCAGCAGAAAGACAGAAATCATTAAAAATTAGAGCATAAATAAATGAAATTGGAAACAAAACAAAACAAAAATGATAGAAAAATTAAATGCAACAAGGAGCTGGTTCTTTGAGAAGGGTAATAAAATTGACAACCCCCTGGCTAGACTCATTAAGAAAAAAAAAAAGAAAGGACACAAATAAACAAAATCAGGGATGAAAAAGGGAAAGTTAAGACTGATAGCACAGAAATACAAAGGAACATACAAGGATACTATGAAAAGTATATAATAACAAATTTAATAATCTAGAAGAAATGGACCGGTACTTAGAAAAATACAGCCTTACTAGACTGAGTCAAGAAGAATTGGAAAATCTAAGGAGACCATTCAGCAGTATGGAAATTGAAACGATAATCGAAAATCTACCAAAAAGTAAAAATCCAGGACCAGATGGGTTCACCAGTGAATTCTACTAAACATTCAAAGAAGATTTAATGTCTATTCTCTTCAAACTCTTCCAAAAAATCGAAGAGGAGGCAATACTTTCCAATTCATTTTATGAGGCCAATATCACCCCGATTTCAAAACCTGGTAAGATAACACAGAAAAAGAAAACTACACACCAATATCTCTATGAACACACATGCAAAAATCCTACATAACATACTAGCAAACTGAATACAGCAATATATTAAAAAGATTATACACCACGATCAAGAGGGCTTCATCCCAGAGGCACAGGGATGGTTCAACATATGCAAATCGATTAATGTGATACACCACATAAACAAATTAAAAAATAAGAATCATATGATTATATCAATAGATGCAGAAAAAGCCTTCGACAAGATACAGTATCCGTTTATGATCAAAACACTTACAAAATTGATATAGAAGGAAAGTACCTTAACATAATAAAAGCCATCTATGACAAACTCTCAGCCAACATTATACTTAATGATGAAAAACTAAAAACATTCCCTCTAAAATCAGAAACAAGGCAAGGCTGTCCACTATCACCACTGTTATTCAATATAACTTTGGAGGTCCTAGCACATGCAATTAGATAAGAGAAAGATAAAAATGGCATCTAAATAGGAAATGAAGAAGTGAAACTGTCACTATTTGCAGATGACATGATTCTCTATATAGAAAACCCTAAAGGCTCCACAAGAACACTACTAGAAACAATAAGCAAATACAGTAAAGTTTCTGGATACAAAATCAACCCTCAAAAATCCACAGTGTTCCTATACTCTAATAATGAAGTGCCAGAAAAAGAAGTGGAAAAAATAATTCCTTTTGCAATGCCAGCAAAAAGAATAATATACCTGGGAATAAATTTATGGAAGTAAGTAAAGGACCTATGTAATGAAAACTATAAGAGCCTACTAAAAGAAATCAAAGAAGATACAAAGAAATAGAAAGATATTCTGTGTTCAGGGATTAGAAGAATCAACATAGTTAAAATGACCATGTTATCTAAAGCGTTATACAGATTTAATGCAATCACTATCAAAATCCCATCGGTATTTTTTAAAGAAATAGAAAAAAAATCATCAAATTTGCATGGAAGCACAAAAGACTCTGAATTGCCAAAGCCATCCTGAGAAAAAAGAACGAGGCTGGAGGCATCACTCTGCGAATTATACTACAAAATGACAGCAATCAAAACAGCATGGTATTGGCAGCAAAACAGACACATGGACCAGTGGAACAGAATTGAGAGTCCAGAAGTAAACCCATATTTATATGGGCAAATAATTTTCAACAAAAAAGCCAAAACCATACAGTGGAGAAAGAAAAGCCTCTTCAATAAATGGTGATGGGAAAACTGGAAAGCCATCTGCAAAAGAATAAAACTAGACTGCTGTCTATCATTAACTCAAAATGAATTAAGGACCTGAATATAAGACCGGAATTAATAAAATGGAAAGAAGAAAACACAGGAATGAAACTCAAGGACTTTGGACTTAAAGAGGATTTTATGAATTTGACCTCAAAAGCAAGAGAAGTAAAAACTTAAATAAATGAATAAGACTACATCAAACTAAAAAGCTTCTGCTCAGCAAAAGAAATTATCAACAAGGTAAAGAAAGAACCATCTGACTGGTAAAATATGTTTTTAAGCAACATCTCCAATAAGGGCCTAATATCCAAAATATACAAAAACTCATACAACTCAATAACAACAAAAAAACAAATGATCCAATCAAAAAATGGGCAGAGGACCTGAACAGACACATCTCCCTAATGGACATACAAATGTTCAACAGATATATAAAAAGATACTCAACATCGCTAGTGCTTAGGGAAATGCAAATGAAAACCACAATGAGTTACCATCTCACACCTTTTAGAATAGCCATAATCAACAGAACAAGTAACAATAAATGTTAGAGAGGATGAGGAGAAAAAGGAACCCTCGCACACTGTTAGTGAGACTGCAAATTGGTGCAGCCACCATGGAAAACAGTGTGAAGCTTCCTCAACAAACTAAGAATTGATCTACCATATGATCCAGCAGTCCCTCTAATGGGTATTTACCCCCAAAGACTTGAAAACCCGTATCCAAAAAGATATTTGTACACTGATGTTCATAGCAGCATTATTCACAGTGGCCAGGACATGGAAGCAACCAAAATGTCCTATGATAGATGATTGGCTAAAGAAACAGTGGTACATATATACAATGGAATATTACTCAGCCATAAGAAGAGATGAAATACTGCCATTTGAGACAACATGGATGAATCTTGAGATAATCATGCTAAGTGAAATAAGCCAGACAGAAAAAGTTGAAAATCACATGATATCACTTATATGTGGGATATAAACCTAAAAGCAACAAATGAGCAGGACAAACAAACAGAGGCTCATAGACTTGGACTATAGACTGGTGGTTACTAGTGGGGTGGGGGAGGTGGGAGGAGGTAGATGGAGTAAAGGGGGTCAAATATAGGGGAATGGGGGAGAGTGAGGTGGGTAAAGGGTATCAAATATATGGTAGCTGAAGGAAACTGGACTTTGGGTGGAGAACACACAATAGAATATACAGATGTCAAATGATAATGTACACCTGAAAATTATATAATTGTATTAACCAATGTTACCCTAATAAACTTAATTAAAAATAATAATATTAATAATTAAAAATAAATAAATAAAATAAAAATAAAAAGTTAGACCTTTATATAAGCCATGACGTGATCCCCTGATTACTCTAACATCTATCTGACACTACACACAACCATTACAATAATATTGACTTCTGACATTTTTTAAATTGTGATATAAGTATAGCAAAATATGAAGTTTTAGATTTTCATACATAAATATGCAATATAATTATCTAGTGATATTGTATTATATTAATGGTGGGTAAAAATATAATTTAAAAAAATTACAAACAGTAGACTATATAGAGCAGAGAAAGAGAAACAAAATATATATGTTTTGATATCAAAAAGCATCCCAAAATAAAATAAGTAAGTAGTTAAGTCTTAGTATAATAATAACATAGCCAATAATGCAATGTTACTTAACCAATAAAACAGCCTTGTGGAAATTCTGGATTTAGATTGTACTTTCATTGTTCATACAGCAAAAAACACATTCTTGTTAACATAAACTACGTGGCCACCACCAAGTTGGAATATGAGCTGCTCAACCAAATGAAGACAAAAAGAATGAAGTTTGATCAATTTGTCAGAATAATTGAATACCAGCATAGAAAAATATACTAAATAAAACAAATTCCAAACTTGATTTAGAATGATGTAGCTCAAATAGAAATTCTGCAGACTATAAAATTAGGAGATAATGGGGAAAGCTTAAAGATATGTTTAGACAATCAGTGAAATTATTCTAGCCTAAAATCAAGCTGTCGAGATTACTTTGTGTGAAACAGAAAAGGGAATGTCCTGATTTTATTAGAAAATTACAAGTTTAATGTAAAAAATATTCTAAATTTTTAACCCACCTTCAACCTCTGATGAATATTCACAAAAACCTTAGCATCTTCCCTTTCAATTTTTGTATCCAATTCATAATCAAGCCCTAGAATATGATATTTGAGATACCTCTATTTCAACTGTCACAACTTAAATTTATTCTTATTTCACTCATGGTTTAATTAAATAAAAAATCTTTAATAGTACCCTTGCTTTTAGTCTCTTGTCCACTCCATCTAAACTATACAACATTGCTGGACAAAATTATTGTTATATTATTATAATGCCTCCTTTAAAAATATCATGATTTCCAATTGTATCAAGTATAATCACTCATCTTTCAATTTCTGGTTGTACTCTACAAACATACTTCAGCTATTTGTTAATATACACTTTTTGCTATTAAAATGGCTTGATAATTCTTTTTCTTGGATCGTTCATGGGAACAAATTAAATTATGGGTTAATCTGGTGCTTTTAGGTAATATTAGACATGTATTGGCATTTTGTAATATAATTTTCTTGTGAAAATGTGGCTTGAATGCTAGCAATTTTGCAATAAACTTTTTAAAATATAATTTTTCATACACTTGGTACTGCAAATAAATCTGAATATAGACTTTTTGTTTCACATTTTACATTTTCACAAATATTAGTTATTAGTTTCTCACATTATTATACTCTAACATAACATTTATTATTTATATTTATCTGATTTATCTCTCTATTTCATATCCTATTCTCTGCTTGTGTTTAAATGTGTATAGACTTTAGTTTCCTGTTTATTCATTTAATCCACAAATATGTAGTAAATATGCAGAATGAACCAGGCACTACGCTATATACTAGTGCCTAGTATTATTCACTAGTGAACATAAAAAATGTATCCTCTGCAAATCATGGAGCAATTATATTCCAAGAGAAACACTTTAACACGTTGTATTGATTTCTATTGATTCTTTAAGATATTACTACATATTTGGTGGCTTACAACACTCATATGTTATTTCACAGTTTTGTGTATCAGAGGGTCAGGTATAATGCGACCCAACTGGGTCCTTTTTTCAGGACCTCAAAAGATCAAAATCAAATTTTCAGCATGCTGAGCTTTGACCTGGAAGCTGTTATTAAGATTCTATTTCCAAGCTCATTCAGATTTTTGACAGAATTCAGTTACTTGGAGTGGTATGACTAAGTCCCAATTTTTTTGCCCCTTCATCTTGAAGCCAACAATACATTAAATTCTCCTGTGCTTCAAATCTCTTACTTCCTTTTCCTCTAGCATCCAGAGAAATCTCTGCTTTAATGGGTGAATGTGATTATATGAGACCCACCCACGTAATACAAGATATTCATTACAACTTAAGTTCAACAGATTAGTAACCTTAATTACAGCTGCAAAACCCTTTTGCTATGTAACAGAAAATATTCATGGGAATGTCACCAAGGGGTAAAGGTCACAGAAGACAAAATTCTGCCTAACCCACATGTGGAGTAGAAAATATATATAAGTATCTTCATTGGCAAAAATTAGAAACTAGAAACAACCCAAATACTTATGTAAAGGAAATGCAGAGAGGATTTGTAATATGTTCACACCAAAAATATGATCAAGAATGGGAGGAGGGAGGAAGTAGATAGGTAAAAGGCGTCAAATATTTGGTGAAGGAAAGAAATCTAACTTTGGGTGGTAAACACACAGTGCAATATATATATATGACATACTATTGAATTGTATACTTGAAACTTATTTGATTTTATTAATTAAAATCACTCCAATAATTTTTAAGAAAAAATAATTTAAAATTAATGAACTATAGCTACAAACTATATATTTGAACAATATAACTTTGATGAATAAAAGAAAGATTGACTTACATTAAAATTCAACCAAATTAAAACTAAAACTAAATATAGACATAAAAAATATAAATGATAAACGTGAATTAGGGTAACTGTTGTCTCTAGAGGGTAATCGAAGGAAAAATTAGGGTTGTAATTTATAAATAGATTTATGGTAATATACAAAGGATTCATGTTTAAAAATTTAGTATTTATTTTAGTGTTAACTAGAAAATTCATGGAATATTTTTTGTATTAAAATAATCCATATGTACTCAAAGAAGAGAGTCATATGTGGGCAAAATTTTTAGGTGTATCATAAACTAAGAGTATGATTAATCAAAATTTATGTACATGTGATTATATGTATGAAACTGCCAAAATATAAAAGTTATATAAGAAAACATTACAGGGGGCTTTGAGAAAGTATAACATGGATACTGATCGAGGATAGGGACATAAAAACATATCTTTCTTTGGAACTAGTATTTAAACTGATAAGTGAAGGCCTATAATTACAGCAAATTGGGTAGGAGTGCAGAGAAAGGCAGCTATGTCTCTCTGGAAATCTGTGTGAAATCCCTAAGTCTAGAAAATGACTGGAAAATAAGTCAGTTGTGTGCCTGGAGTCTGGAGAAGGCACAAATAGCCCGAGGGGCAGGGGCCAGACGTACCTGGAGGCTACAGAGAAGTGGTATGTTTCAGACATATTTTTAAAAGATGAATTTGTTGACTAAATGGGAGATAGAAAGTCATGTCTTGAGACCAGGATTACTTCTGTGGAGGACACTTACGACTGAAAAAATAGAAGGTAGTTAATAAAAATATAGTAGTTAAGGAAAAGTATCCTTACTTTTCCAAACTCCATAACTCTATGGAGTTTGACTAGAATAATTGAAAGAATGAAGTTACCATGTATAAAAATAGGAAATACTCAGGAGATAGTATATTTGAAAGGTCATTAAAATTTAGAATTTAAGTTTGAAAAGCTGACTGCACAAAGGGAGATGTCAAGTAGGCAATTGTATTATCAATATGGAGTTCAGGGAAGTGTCGGAAACAGGAATATAAATTTGCGAAGTTTTCAAATACATTTAGCATTTAAAAGCCAAGACACTGGCTGAGACTAAGGAGTCAGTTTAAACTGAGTGGAAACGTGTCTTTGGACTCTCCAACATGGATAGATCTCAAAAACAAAAACAAAAAAGTTTATGAGATCGTAATCAAGTTGTACAAAGCGTGTGTCATAATACGCAATAGATGAAAATTTTAATTACATGTAAAAAACCATGTGTTTGTATTTGTGTAAAAGGTGCGTGTAGTGAAAATAGAAAGCATATGGATAAAAAGTAATACAAAAAATGTTAGGATGATGGATACCTCTGAGAAGAGTGAAGAAAGAATGAAAGTGGAAAAAGTATATTAAGATTAAATGACTAATAAGAGATTAGACAAAATGACAGTGTGTTTAGAGAATTCTATTTAAAAGTTTAAAAGTTTGTCTATTTAAAAGTTTGTCTTAAGAAAAAATAAAGCAGAGAGATAGGGCCATAAATTGAGGAAGATTATGCTTTAGAGGTTTTTTGGTTTTTGTTTTTGCTATTATATGAGTTTATTGTTTAATCTTTTTAAAAAGTGGTAAAAACTCATTTGTTTTAGTGCTGATGGAGGGACAGCTTTTGTTAAGAGACAATTTTATTTTATTATTATAATGGGAGCAGAAAAAAGAGATGATAAATGCAATTAAATTGGTATATCTGGGTTTAGGAAGACTAATGAGTTCCTATCTTTTGACTTTTAATTTCTTTAAAATTAGAGTCAAAGCTAAAAGCTAGATCTTATAGCAATAGAGACACTGGAAAATTGAAGGACATGAAAATGTAAGATAGTAATTGTAGCAATAAAAAAGCAAAATTATTATAGAAATATTTTTAAATTTCTAAGTGGTTTTTAGAACCTAGTTGAGATTAAGGATGTTGGTAACAATTGGCAACAATTTGTACAACTTTTTTCCTCAGATTTTTGTAGTTACAGGTAGATTGTTGGGTTGGTCTAGATTTGTTTTATTTCTGGGAGTGTGACTAAAGCTAAAAGAGGCTATTATCTGAAAGGAGAAAAGAGAGCTCTCGCTGATATCTTGTTTATTTTAGGGTGGTGCCGTTTGCAGTTAGATGAGCAATATCATGAGCAATATCTTGATTGTTTGCAAGATCTGTGTGGGCATTAGAAGACACTGTGTGGCTTGTATCACTTCCAGGGAATGTTCACTTTCAACTAAGACATGAACTCTAGGCTAGTCTCTGAAAAAGCTGAAATGTGATTGTGGAATTTTGAAGGCTTGCTACCTAATTCTGTTTGGCCAACATTTTATCCTCTTGCCAAATAACAGTGTTCCAGCTCCCTGACTAGGATTGAGATAGTGAAAATTCAGGAATTAAATGAAATCCAATGTTTGCAATTTCACCATTTAATAGAAATCTTGATTCGTTAAATCAAAGTTTGTCTTATTACATGGCAATATATCTATGAAGAGGGCTATTTTAAATGTTGGATCAAGTTGAAGAAGATTGTCACTCACTGTTCCCATTTAAATCCAATAATTAAATCTACTACCACTTTGGACTGTTTAAAAAAATGAAACATGGTTATCTGAGATGAATGACTATTACATTTTTGGTCTTCATTTAGGTTTAGGAAAAAAGAATTTTTGAGGCCCATCATCATTTGGTCAGTGAATCCTTTTATAAACGACATCATTATTTTATTTGACACTACCCCTTATTTAAGTACTAATTTTAATGTCCTCAGATTTAAATTTCATGTATTAGTCAAAACTATTTACTGAAATCCTTTCAAGCTAGTTTAGGCAAGAAAGGTGTGTACAGGCTCACCTCAGTGGGAAGTTCAGGAGAGTCATGTTTTATGCATGGCTAGAGACAGTGTTTAAATGATGCTTGTAAAAATTTTTCTCTTTATCATTATTTCTTTTCTCTTGACTTAGCATGGGCTGCTATAAGAAAATATCATAGACTTAGCCATTTAAACAACAGACATTTATTTCTCACAGTCCTGGAGACTGGGAAGTCTAATATCAGCTAATTTGGTTCCTGTGAGGGCCCTCTTCATAGATCGCAGACAGGTGCCTTCTTCCTGCATTGTCACATGGCGGAGAGAGGAAGCTCAGATGTCCCTCCTTATTCTTTTTATTTTTTTTAATTAAATTTATTGGGGTGATACTGATTTATAAAATTATATAGGTTTCAAGCGCATGATTCTATACTAAATCATTTGTATATTGCATTGTGTGTTAACCGCCCAGAGTCAAATTTCCTTTCATCACCATATATTTTATATTTTTCTACCTCATCCCTCATTTCTTTCTGGTAACCACTAAACTGTTGTCTGTATCTATGAGGTTTTTTTTTTGTTGTTTGTTATATTCATTTGTTGCTTTGTTTTATATTTTACATGTGAGTAAAATCATAAGGTTCTTGACTTTTTTCATCTGACTTATTTCACTTAGCATAATATCCCCAAGATCCATACATGTTGTTTCAAATGGCATTATTTTATCTTTTCTTATGGCCGAGTAGGATTCCATTGTATTTATGTACCACATCACCTTTATCCAATCATATACCGAAGGACACTTTGGTTATTTCCATCTCTTGACTACTGTGAATAATGCTGCAATGAACGTAGGGATACATATATCTTTATGAATAAATGTTTTCAAATTTTTCAGATAGATACACAGAAGAGGTATTGCTAGGTCATATGGTAATTCTGTTCTTAATTTTTTGATGGACTATCATACTGTTTTCTACAATCGACGTATAATATTACATTAGTTTTGGATATATAATACAGTGATTAGACATTTATATCCCTTACAAAGTGATTACCCTGATAAGTCTAGTACCCATCTGACACCTTACATGGTTAATACAATATTATTGACAGTATTCCCCATGCTGTACTTTACATCTGGCAATTTGTACTTCTTAATCCCTTTCACCTTTTTCATTTATCTCTCCAAAGCTGCTCTCATCTGGTGACACTTTCCAGCAGTAGCGGGGCTTTCCCCTTGCAGCTGCTGAGTCTAGTTTGCAGTTTCTCCAGTACTTGCAAACCTAGCTTCATCACCTGCCTCTCAGAGAGACCAATACCATCTGCCAGTGTTCCCTCATCAGAAGCCCCATCTCAGACCTAAAGATGACACCTGCAATCTCAGAGACACCAGCACCAGTAGAACTGTGCCTCCTTTTTAAGAGTTTAAGTTTTAACCCTGAGGCTCCTCCACAAGTTTCTATGTTTTAATAATAGCAGTATCTTTTTTTTTGTTCCTTTGGCTGTGAAGGTGATGGTTACTTTCTCTGGTTGCTATTTTCATGATACCTTATGACTATCGTTTTACACTTATTTTTTCACTTAGTTAATATTTTTATATAAAATGCTCTTATGCAATAACTAGCATGGCAGGACTGGATCCTGCCTGAAACACTCTCCAAAATAAATTCATGAAAGTACAAGACAGAATTCTAATTGCTCAGGCTCAGGACATGTTTCTCTTTCTAGGCAATTTGCTGTACATGATACAGTGGGACTATGATTAACCCGACATGGTTCAAATGGTCAGGCCTTTTGCTTGGGAGCGGGGGGATGGGGTGGAGCCGCCATGATTGATAGTCTCAGCAGGCCATATGGAATTACAGAGAGATTCTCCAAAGAAATGGATTACTGCCACTAGAATATTGGGAATGAAAATGCCTGCTGGAGTAGAGCAAGGAAGCTCTAGCTACCACAGACAGATAACATTGCACTCCTCATCCACTCATATATGTAGTAGTTTATTAAGTGGTACAAATTAATACATTAAAACATGGTGTTGTTTTACTTTTTTTATTTTTTACTCCAGTCATTGTTTCAATCGTGTTCTTCAAACATTTTGTTATCCCCCCAAAAAATGCATTGGGCAGATAACAGTACTTTTTGTTACTTTCAATTCATACAGACTTTATGTGGTTTTAGTTTTTATCCTCATCTTTGATTCAACCGTTTTTTCCTCCTTAGCCATCTGAAAATATGGTTCCTCCTCCTTCCTCATTCAGAGGTAGAAGAGAGAGACCAGTCTGTCTTTGAATTCCGAATTCTGAGTTCTGCAGTATGTAGGGTCACCTTGGTAAGAGAAAAGTTACAAGTGTTTCTTTATCAACAGATTCTATTGTAGGTTTCTTTCTTAATTGGTTATGATAGCTTTTTTGACCACCACAGATATTCCCTGTGTGGAAAGCGTGCAATGAATGATCTGGAACACGTGTGTAAGTTCTTCTGGAGGTGCTGTGGTCCTCCCCGCTGCACAGTGCCCTGAGTTGAGACGTTTGGTGCAGGCACCCTTGGTAATACACTCCACCATGCCTGTTGCTGTGGTATTTTTTTATAGTGGGACAAATTTGGTGCCAACAAAGTTTTCAAATACGATTACTTTTAGTTTCCCTTGACTGACAGGAAATTGAGACATTTATATGGAATGAACATGATCAATGCCACTACTTCCTCCTCCTGGTATCCAAGGAAAGAAGAGTTGTCCATTAAATTCATTATCATGAGAAGATACTGGGTGATTAATTTGGTTGATCCATGGGGTCAAGATATATGGTCAAAACATTATTCTGGTTCTTTCCGTGAGGGTGTATTTTGGATAAGATTTACATTTAAATTGGGAGACATTGATTTCCCTCCATAATATGAGTAGACCTCATTCAATCACTCAAAGGCTTAAAGAATAAAAAACTGACCTCTCCCAAGAAGAAAGCATTCTGCAGCAAACGGCTTTTAGATTTGAAGTGTGCATCAACTCTTCCCCATGAGGCTTCCTATCTTGCTGATTTTGGACATGCCACCCTCCATATTGTAAACCAATTACACACACACACACACACACACACACACACACACACACCTCTTATCACACACACACACACTTTACTCTTTCTCTTTTGTCTTGTAAGGCAAGTGCCATTTAGTTCCTTGGAGCATGTTCATAAAAGCAATGAAAGGTCAGCTGTTGTGTCTGTTAGGGACCCTTAATCTCTACAAGCTAATATTTTAGATACCACCTCACTTAATTTAGCGATAGGTGCAACATGAACATCGCAATCAAGGAATATTCGCATTGTACTCACTCCTATGGACCATTCCAAAACTAAAAAGGCATATATTGAGGAGCTTCTTGCTGACAGTATAGCTGGTTATGCTCCATTTTAGTAAACCCTAAAAGAGTTATTCGTCCTCAACTGTTTGCACTTTTTATTTAAAAATGGGGTACTTTGCATCTTTATGAGCCCAGTTATGGTGATTCAGGCCACTGGAAAGTTCTATAACACCTTCTATTACCCAAAACTGTTTTTGTCTTGAGGTCTTATAGAGAGTAATTTGATTTTACTGGAGTATCTTAGCATAATGATAAAATTTGTGCTGCCTGTTCTCCATTTTGATGCCACAGTTCTCACAATGGCTACCCGAATTTTTGCCAGTGGAAACATGCATGCTTTTTCTCATCGTGAAAGTAGAGCAGGGAAATGTGGACAGCCACTTGGCTAGAGTGCTGGCGTGGACTTTGATACAAAAACAAGTGTTAGCAGGATTATTGGCTTCTGTGTGTCTCTGGGGAAAAGTCAAATTGTATAATTTCTTCCCCTGCTATGCGGGCAGCCACTAAAAAACAGGAGGATTGGAATTCACTGATGTAAGCCAAAAGGGCAAGTAGAGACCAAGTATAAACTTTAGAAATGCAAACCCCTGTCTAGATTTTATCAGAGATTTCTGCATTTGGGCAACACATCTATGAAACCCTAATTTACAACCATTAGAGATTGGAGAACCTATTCAATGTATTTCTTAAATGTCTTTAACTAATGTATACTTATTTTGTTTAAGAGAATTATA
Source organism: Rousettus aegyptiacus (assembly GCF_014176215.1). Classification (NCBI taxonomy): domain Eukaryota; kingdom Metazoa; phylum Chordata; class Mammalia; order Chiroptera; family Pteropodidae; genus Rousettus; species Rousettus aegyptiacus. The sequence continues at coordinate 49,546,241 of NW_023416284.1, forward strand.
TACCGGAGTAGCTCAAGATATCCTTTCTGACCCTTTTAACCAAATATACATTAAAAAGTGTTAATAAAATATTAAAATTTTTAAATAGCAAAATTTACCCCAATTTTTCTTGTTTGACAAATAGATTGTGTGGCATTCATATGAAAATTTCAGAATTGTATCCTGTAAGAAGTTAGATCAGTATGAAATTTGTGAATTGTGAAAAATTCAGTAAAATAGGTACATTTGTGAAAAATGAATGAAATTATTCCTAGAATTTTTTTGAAATAGAAATGTACATATATCTTCATTAAAAAGTAGAAGTGCATTTGGAACCATAATCCTTACATGTCAAACAACTTCAAACAAGATACATTAATGGCAGAGTTAGACAGTTTGAATAGCCTAAAGCAACTATCGATACCCAGCTTGTCAATGTTGTGAGGGTTGTGAAAATCTACTGCTCTCAAAACTTGTTTCTTTCAAAGTACATATTCTGAGAAAAAAAGTACAGAGAAAAATAATGTCAATGTAAACATCTAGAGTCATAAATTTGAAGATCGTATTTACCTTATTGTCCCAGCTTTCCCTTAGCACTGCACTACATTGAAATGGACCAATGCGTGAACTTTTTAGTGGTACAGAAATTAAATGATGCTGGGTTTTAACAGCAAACTGAGGTGTATATTTAAATGTAGATGCTGATATCATTGTATATTGGATTATTGGTTGAAAAAGTAAATTTTAGAGTAAATTAAATAATTTCATAGACCAAAAAAACACAATATAAATTTGAGAAAATAGAGATTTTAAAAATTTATTAAATAAACAAAAAAAGGTCTATAAATTATGTCACCTTACCAAATGAGAAAACCTAAAAAAAAAATCAACAATACTATGCTTATAGAATTTATTAACAAATAAAGTGGTGGTATGATATTTTATTGTGAATAACTTTTATTAAAATCCTTGGAAACCTTGCATTACTAGAAATTAAACTTAAGGAAAAAAAATTAGAAGCGACCAAGGGTATTTGCTGGTACCTTACCACAATTGATGTTTTGCATAACGTACTGAAAGAGTCAGAATTTTTTGTGAGTATCTTGAAAAAAGGCATTATGGAAAATGCACAACTTTAAATATCAGAATCCTGACTTTACTCTTTCTCTTTTGACTTGTTAGGCAAGTGCCATTTAGTTCCTTGGAGATAGTTTATTGCTCCAGGACAGATGAAATAATATATGTATAAATGTTTTGTGCATTTAAAAATGCAATATAGGATTAAGTTGAACATAAAATTTTATGTCCTCTTCTGGAGTCCATGCTCAATGAGGGATATTTATTAGAATATAGGAGGGGCAAATGAGGAGGAGATATGCAAATATTAGGATATGATTTATATTAGGTAAACAAAAGTACCATATTTTTATAATAAAAACATTAGAGGGAATGTAGATTTTGTGTTTTTGAAGAAGGCATGAGTTTAAAACTCTAAGCATAGTATATGTTGTTATATTTTTTGAAATTTGTTTATAGAATAAAATTTATTCAATTTGATAACAAGTTAATCAACATACCCTACACAAATGATAATTTTCTAGAGGTAAACATACTAGCCATCTGATAATTCAATAGCCATGTTAATTTATTTATCTAATATTAGTAATTTTGTTTATAATATTAGAAACCAGGGCAGTGATCCTAGTCTATCTTACATTGTAACAAGAAGGAGAAATATATTTAGTTGAGTTTCAGGTGTGAGCTCCTTCTTGTGAGAAGAGCTATGACAAAGAGATAGGGACCGTCATTTCAGAGGGCTGTGTTTTGCAGATATTTGTCATTTTCTAGAACCTGAGTTTTGGCATTAGTGCAAGGAAAGGAGTGGCTGAATAAGCAATGCTGACAGGTCAGGTGAATACAAGAGAGAAACATTGTAGTGAGTGACTGCAAGAAAAAGAAAAATGAAGATTTTAGCATTCTATAACAGCCTATCTTACTGAGTGATATTAAAGGAGAAATTTAGAAAGGTTTACCTGGCATTTTTAGTGGGGAATACCCATCATATATATTCTATTTCTTAAAGGATGTTGAATTTAAACTTAGGAGAATGGTTATTTGTTTCAGAAGCAGTAGAGTTCAAATTGGCCCCGAAGTGATTCACATTATATTCAAAATCAAAAAAGAAACAATAGATGTATATTTCAATTAATCCTAATTAATTGTAGGATAATATAAATCTTTCTGTGGTGAACTCTGTTGAAAGGATTTCCATTAACCATATGTGTCCAGTCCTACAGGAAACTAAATATAAATGTTGGTTTTGGGATCCAAGTTATGTATATTCCCAAAGTTATTATATCTCATTTCAGTATTGTTGGATAGAAAACATATTTTATTAAAATTTTCTATTTTGCAATTTTCAGTTTATCTAGCAGTTGTAAAGTTTCGATAACTCAATTCTGAACTTTTTATAGCATTTATTTTTTATAGAAACACTATTTCATGTACCTATATATATTTATATTAAACTTAATGCACATTATGATTAAATCAACTCCAATACACACATAAAGATTACTCGGTGCTATATGCTGTAAGGGTTTGGACAAATATATAACATTACACAGAGACGTTTCCTTGCTCTAAAAATCCTCTGTGTTCTGCCTATTTATCACTTCTTTTCCCCATCTCCTGGCAATCACTGATATTTTTCCAAGTTTTGTCAATTATGAGTAAAACCTCTGTAAAAATCATGAGTTTTTGTGTGGACATAAGTTTGACCAATTTGGGGTAAATACCAAGGAGTATTATCGCTGGAGTTTATGGTAAATGCATGTTTAATTTTGTTAGAAACTGCTGAATTGTCTTCCTAAGTAGCTGTGCCATTTGCATTACTAGCAACAATAAAGAAGAGTTCCTGTTGCTCCACATTGTCACCAGCATTTGGTAGTGTCAATATTCTCAATTCCAACTATTGTAATAACTGTGTAGTGATATCTACACACTTATTATGTTTTGAATTTCCTAATAACATATGCTTTGGAGCATCTTTTCTTTGACAAAGTAGCTTATTTGTTATCTATATATCCTCTTTGGTGAAGTGTCAGTTCGAGTTTTTGTCTATTTTTTAAATCACGTTTGCTTTTTACTGTTGAGTTTGAGTTTTTTGTTTATTTTTGATAATAGAGCATTTAACATGCCTTTTGCAAATTTTACCTCTGAGTCTCTAACTTGTCTTTGCATTCTCTTGACATCTTTCACAAAACAGAAATTTAAAAATGTAAAAGTCCAGTTTATCAATTCTTTCTTTCATAGATTGTGCCTTTGGTGGTATATATAAAAAGTCACTGCTAAAACCCAAGGTCATCTAGGTTTTATCTTATGTAATCATCTAGCCATTTTATAGTTCTGCATTTTACATTTAGGTCTGTGATCCATTTTGTGTTAACTTTTACGAAGGGTGTTTCATCTGTGTCTATATTGTTTTTTTTTTTTTTTTTTGCAGATGGATGTCCAGTTGTCACAGCAGCATCTGTTGAAAAGACCTTTTTTTCAATGTATTGCCTTTACTCCTTTGTCAAAGATCAGTTAATATATACTTAGTATGCCTTCAAGGTCTATCCAGGTTGTCACAAATGATAGGATAGCTGGATAATATTCTATTTCTTTATGGCTGAATAATATTACATTGTACATGTATACACCATAGCTTCTTTACCTGTTCACTCATTGCTGGAAACTTAGGTAGGTTGTTTCTATGTCTTTGCTATTATATATATTGGTGCAATGAATATGGGGTCAGATATCTTTTCTTGTGTGTTTGCATCCTCTGATTACCTTCCCAAAAGTGGAATTGCTGACCATATGGTAGTCCTATTTTTAATTTTTTGAAAAAACTTTGTACTATTTTCCATGGTAGCTATACTAATCCACAATCTCACCAACAGTATACAAAGGTTCACTTTTTTTCCACATTCATGCCAGAATTTATATTGTCTGTTTGATGATGGCTATTCTAACATGAGTGGAGATGATATTTCATTGTGGTTTTAATTTTCATTTCCCTAATATTGAGCACCTTTTCTCGTGCCTATTGAGCATCTATATGTCTTCCAAAATAAGCAAGCAAACAAACTAAAACCATCAAACTCATAGAAAGAGAGATCAGATTTATAGTTATCTGAGTTGAAGAATGGGACAAGGGGGAATTGCAGGAAGGTGATTCAAAGGTATAAACTTACAGTTATAAGATAAACAAGTACTAAGGGTGTGATGTACAATATGATTGCTATAGTTAACACTGCTGAATTACACATAGGAAAGTTGGTAAGAGAGTAGAGTACTCATCAAAGGAATTAAAAAAAAAAATGTTTATTGTATTTATATGAGAAGAGAGATGTTGATTAAATTTATTATGGCAATCATTTCACTATATATGTAAACAAACCACTATGCTTTACACTGAAACTTATCCAGCGATGTTTTCAATTATTTCTCAATAAAACTGGAAAAAAAAGAGATAAATTGACTATATTTATATGAGTTCATTTCTGAGATTTCTCTTATGTTCCATCGATCTGTTTGCTTATTCTTTTGCCAATATCACACTCTTGATTACTGTAGCTTTATAGTAGGTCTTAATGCTGGATAGTGGCAGTCCTTCATCTTTGTTCTTCTACAGTATTTTATTAGGTACTTCTTTTGCCTCTCCATATAAACTTTAGAATCAATTTGTCAATATTCATTAAATAACACTGGTAGTTTGAATAAGATTGCATTGAATCTATATATCAAGTAAGGAAGAAGTATTGTCTTGACAATTTTGAGTCTTCTTATCCACAACATAGACTATCTATTTAGTTCTTCTTTAATTATGTTCATCAGAGCTTTGTAGTTCTCTTCATTTAGATCTTGTACATATTTTGTTATATTTATGCCTAAACATTTTTTGGATGGTTTTATGTTTTAAATTACAAATTCCACTTTTTCATTGTTAGTATATAGGAAAATTGACTTTATGTATTAACCTTTTATCCTGCAACCTTGATGTAATCACTTATTAGTTTAAATAACTTTTTTTTGATTCTTTTGAATTTTCTATAAAGATGATTATATCATCTACAAACAAAAATTGTTTTATTGTCCTCTTCTCAATCTATATATCTTTAAGTCTTTTTGTTTGTTTGTTTCATTACATTTGCTAAAGCTTCCAATACAATGTTGAAAAAGATCAGTGAGAAGGGATGTCTTTGCCTTGTTCTTGATGTTAGAAGAAAATTTTGACTTTTTCTCCATGAAGTGTATGTTAACTATAAGTTGTTTTGTAGATATTTTTATCAAGCTGAGGAAATTTCTTCTATTACTAGATTACTAAAGATTTTATTATAAATGGGTGTTGGGTTTTGTCAAATGTTTATTCATATATATTGATCTGATCATGTTTTTTTTTCTTTAGTCTGTTGACATGGTGGTTTACATTAATTCATTTTCAAATGTTAAACCAGCCATGTACACCTGAGATAAATCTTGCTTAATTATAGTGTACAGTTTTTTGTATACATTGCTATATTCAATTTGCTAATATTTTATTGAGAATTTTTGCATTTATGTTCACAAGAGATATTGACCTATATTTTCTTTCAATTTCATTGTCTAGGTTTAGTATTAGGGTAATGCTAGCCTCATAGAAATAGTTAGAAGTATTTCCTCTGCTTCTATTTCCTAAAAAATATTTATAAGAATTGGTATACTTTCTTAAACATTTGGGAGATTCACCAGCAAACCCGACTGGGCTCGATGCTTTCTGTTTTGGAAAGTTATTAATCATTGATTCAGTTTCTTTAATAGATATAGGGCTATTCAGATTGTCTACTATTTGTGTGAGTTTTGACAAATTGTGTCTTTTAAGTATTTGGTCCATTTTATCTAGGTTATAAAATCTGTGGACATGGTGTTGTTCATAATATTTCTTTATCATTTTACTGTAAATCTAATCTGTGGCAATCTCCTTTGTTACTAAATTTTTGATATAGTAATTTTTGTTTTCTCTTTTTTCCTAAGTTAGCCTAGACAGAAATGTATCCATTTTATTGATCTTTTCAAAGACCCAGCTTCTAGTTTTATTATTTTTCTTATTAATTTTCTATTTCCAAATTCATTAATATTTAATATAAGTCTTATGTATTTTCTTTTACTTACTTTGGATTTCTCTCTCTCTCTCTCTCTCTCTCTCTCTCTCTCTCTTTTTTTCCAGTTTCCTTAGGTGGAAGATTAGATAATCAATTTTAGATCTTTCTTTTTTCTAATATATGTATTCAACTCTAACTTTCCTATAAGCACTATTTTTGCTGCATCTCACATATTTAGATAAGTTTTATTTTGATTTTCATTTAGTTAGAACTATTTTAAAATTTCTCTCGAGATTTCATTTTTGACTCATTCAGGAATGTTTTGTTTAAATACCAAGTATTTTAAAAATTTCCAGCTATCTCTGTTATTCTAGCTTAATTCTATTATTGTCTGAGATCAGTTGTGTTTTTGGTGTGTTTTATGGCCTATTCTGGTGGATGTTTCATGTGAGCTTGAGAAGAATATGTATTCTGCTGTTGGTGAATAAGGTAGTTTACAGGTGTTTGCTATATCTGGTTGATTGATGGCATTGTTGAGGTCAACTATGTCTTTACTGATTTTCTGCCTGCTAAATTGGTCCATTTCTGATAAAAGGATATCAAGGTCTTCAACTATAACAGTAGATTTATTTATTTCTCCTTGTAGTTCGATCAGTTTTTGCCTCACGTATTTTAATGCTCTATTGTTAGGTACATACAATTGAGGATTTTTATGACTTCTTGGAGAATTATTTTTTATGCCTCTCTTTATCCTTGATAATGGTCCTTGCTCTAAAGTCTGCTCTGTTTGAAATTAATGTAACTATTCCCACTTTATTTTGCTCAATGTTGGCATGGTATATTTTTCTCCGTCCATATATATATATATATATTCAAAGCTGAGTTTTTTTTTTAAGACAACACAGCTGGGTCCTGTTTTCAGATCCAACTCTGTCTTTTAACTGGTGCATTTATACCATTAAAATTGGAAGCTATTATCGATGTGTTGATTTAATAACTACCATATTTATTACTCTTCTATTTGTTGCCCTTCTTCTTTGGTTCTATTTTAGTCTTCCACTTTTTCTGCCCTTTGTGGTTTTAAATGAACATTTGATAGCATTTCAATTCTCTCCTTCCTTCACTTATTAGTTATAATTTAAAAAAAACAACAAATAAACAGCTTTTTAAGTGGTTATCCTAGAATTTGCAATATATGTTTATAATTAATCCAAGTTTACTTTCAAATGACACATTATCATATCACAGGTAGTGTAAAAACCTTACAACAATACAATAATCCTAATTCCTGACCTCCCATCCTTTGCATCATCACTATTACTCATTTAACTTATATATAAACAGACATATATATATATATCCATATATATAGATATGTATATACACTTAACTATAATTTGCTATTATTTCAAACATGCTCTTTTCTCTTAGACCAAGTAATAAAGAGAAAAATAAGTTTTATTTTACCTTCGCTTATTTATTCTCTGATATAGATTTGAGTTTCTGCTGGCAACAAATTTCCATAATTTTTGTTTGAGAAAGTTTTACTGCTTTTTTATTTTTAAAGCATAACTTTTTATGGCACACAGTTCTAGTTTGGTGTTTCTTTTTATCTTAATGCTTTAGATATATTTCACTCTATCCTATTCTTGCTCACATGGTTTCTGAGGAGAAGTCTAATATAATTATTATTTTTGCTCTTTTGTAGGTAAGGTGTTTTATATCTCCGGCTTTCAGAAATTTCATCTTTATCTCTCATTTTCTATATTCTGAAAATTACATCCCTAGATGTAAGTTTTTGTTTGTTTGCTTGTTGTTGTTTTTGCAGTTATCCTGCTTGATGTTCTATGAGCTTTATGTATCCGTGGATGGTGTCTGAAATTAATTTGTGGAATTCTCAGTTATTATTTCAAATATTTTTTCTGTTCCTTTTATTTTTATCCTTCTGGAATTTTCATTATGCATATGCTTTTACCTTGTATAGTTGTCCCACAGTTACTGGATAGTCTATTCTGTTTTTATCAGTCTTTTTTTTGTTTTCTTTTCAGATATCCTCAAACCCAGATTTTTTTTCCTTAGCCACAGTAAGTGACTAATAGGCCCATCAATGGCATTCTTTATTTCTGTTAGTGTTATTGATCTTCAAAGTTAATTTTTTCTTAAAATTTTTATCTCTTTTTACATTGCTCATTTATTCGTGCATGCTAAACACTTTATCTATTAGAGCCCTTAGCATATTAATCAGAATTATTTTGAATTTTTGGTCCGATAGTTCTAACATCTCTGCTATATCTGTGTCTAATTTTGGTGCTTCTTATGGCTCTTCAAACTGTTTTTTTGTTTTTGTTTTTGTTTTTGTTTTTGTTTTGAATAGGTCTTTGGTAATGCTGTGGTAATGGTATGTGGAAGGAAAGTAAGTGTTCTATAGTTCTGTGGTTACATTTCATCTTGTAGTGAGCCTGTACCTGTTGACTATGGACTCCACATGTGCTTCTCAGCTCTCAACTTCCCCTCATTTATGTAGGGCATGATGGCTAGAGTGAGTCGGGAGTTGGATATTTTCCTCCTTCCACATGGGAGGCAGCAGGTGGCTGGAGGTGGGTATTTCACTTCCGGTAGGTATGCTCTGGTAAAACCCCAGCAGGTAAGGCTCTGGTTAAATCATTTCACCTGAAGGCAGGCCTCATTAAGAACAGCATGCTCTGGTGTGTTTAAAAATGATTCCCTCTGCTGAAAGTACAAGGGGATTTTCCTCTGATAGTCACTGTAATAATTTATTAGAGATGCAAGAAGTAAAACTCACAGAAATGTTGGGTTTGCCTCAAGGACTGTGTCCCCTCTGGAGTTTTTATCTCTCAGGCTTTCCACACTGAACCTTCATAAATTCATCAGTTACAATTCAGGATTTTCTCTGCTGGCACCAGCTCCCATGGAGATTTGTGCTCCTAGATTTTTGTTCTGGTAAGTTGTGATTTTCTGTTTATTTGTTGATGTCTTCAATTTTGAGAGTAGTGGTTTGCTCTGTGACCTTACTTCTCTAATGGATGTAAAAGAAGCTGACGATTTTTTATTTTGTTTGAGAGTATTGACATTAATTCATCTTTACAGGTTTGATAGATTTCACTAGTGCAACTATCTGGTCCCGTGTTTTCCTTTGTTGGGAGGTTTTTGATGACTGATTCAATGTCTGTACTCATTATTTCTGTTCAGATTTTTCATTTCTTCCTGATTTAATTTTCATAGGTTGTGTGTTTCTAGGAATATATCATTTCTTCTAAGTTGTCCAATTTTTTGGTATATAGTTTACATAGTTGTCTCACATGATTCTTTGTATTTTTGTAGTGCCTTTTTAAATGTCTTTTCTTTCATTTACACTTTTATTTATTTGGGTTCGCCTTTATTTTTATTGGTTAATCTAGCTGTAGGTTTGTCTATTTTGTTTATCTTTTTAAAGAATCAACTGACTCTTGATTAATCTCTTCTATTGTTTTCCTATTCTATATTTCATTTATTTCTGCTCTAATTTTTATTATTTCCTTTCGTCTGGTAACTTTGGGTTTAGTTAGTTCTTTTTCTAGTTCTTCGAAGTGTAAACAACTTGTTTATTTGAGATCTTTTTATTTTTCTGGATGTATGCATTTGTTGCTTTAAACTTCCCTCTTAGGACTATTTTTGCTTCATCCCATAAATTTTGGCATATTGTGTTCCCATTTTCATTTGTCTCAAGATTTATTTTATTTTCTCTTTTTACTTCTTTGATCCATCTGTTGTTCAGGTGTCAATAAATTCTGATACACTTTTCCCATTAAAAAGAGGAGTCAATGTTCCCTCTTCTTGAAAATGAGTCTGCCTTTCAGACAGTCTAGATGAACAGATGTGGTAAAAATGACACTGCATGATTTCTGAGACTATGTTAGTTAAGGACACGCAGGTTTTCCTGGTAGCCTTTTGAACACTGACTCTGTGTTTCTTTGGTCACTATGGAAGAAGCCCAGTTACCATAAAACTGTCTTTCTCCTTGGGAAAATGAGAGAGAAGAAGGGAGGGGGAGGGGAGTTGAAGGGAGGGGGAAATAGAGGAAGGAAGAAGAAGAGGGAGAGGGAAAGGAAGGTACCAGAGGAGGTTCACCTGTTCTAGTGCTACCTATTGGACCAAGTGCCAGACATGAAAGTAAAGAAGTTTCAACATCACTCCAAGAGAGAGCCCAAGTGCTAAAAGCTGATCCAGTCATTTCCCAGCCTTGAGCAAAATAAATGATGCTTTATATTTTTAGCCACTACAGTGATTTGTTACACAGCATAATTAATTATTTATCTTTTATATAAAGAAACAAGTGCAATAATCAAAATTCAAATGACTGTCAAAAAGATTTTTTTTGTTGTTTTTTAAAATGTTCAAGGTACTAGTATGTGTCTTCAAATTCTGCTAAGCAATAATTAAATATAACTATCTATTTTTTTCTCAACCACCACCATGGAGATTTATTTATTTCTGAAGTCTGACTAGGAAAGGACCTTCACATCTAACACACATACACTGCACATCCCAACTCACTTTTTTGCTTGGTAAACAAGAAGGTTTTATGTTATTAATATCCATGCACACAGCCTGATGAATTCTTTGCAGAGGTTAGATGTTCGACTATTTTGGCTTGAAATTGAGCAATTGACGCAATAATGGCATTAAATCACAACTTTTTTTGTTATTGTTGAGCTAACATATATGTATATGTATACATATGTGTGTGTGTATATACATATATAGAGAGATATTTATTTATTTATTTATTTATTTATTCTTTCTTTCTCTTTCTTCCTTTCTCTTCATAGTGGGGTCTGGCTCAGGAATAGTTGTTAAGGATAGTTTCGTTTCCTTTATATGTAAATATTTAAAAACCCACTTGAAGCTTGGGAAAGAGGATTTCATTCATACTTCTCTACTAAAGTGAAGGCAGTCATCAATATTCACTTATAGCAATATTACACACCAAAAAAGAGAGATATGATAGTATATACCATTTGAACAGAAGTTTTGGAAATACAACCTGATTCATCCATTTTAACTTGTATTTTATTAAGTGACTTTAATTTTCTAAAGCTGAGATGATGCACCATAAACAATGGTCTGCATGTACCTGTTTTATTTTGTCATCTTTATGGTGACTGTAAAAATTCTCTGAAAATATTTCAGTAGAACATTTCTTGTATTTCCAACAGATTCTTAAGCTGTTTTCTAAAATTTGATAGTTTTATTCTTTGGTCATAACTAATATAGTAAAGAAAGTTATCAAAAATATAGTTGCACTCAAAAGATTTTGACTTTTCTCAATAAAGAAATAATGTATAGTACTTGACACTGAACCTATAATTTTTCACCTCAGTGATTTTAATATAATGAATAATAGATATGCAATTTTGACTTTCAACTCTAGTAAGAGACAAATTTTACTCTGCCACTTTAAATTTGGACTCATGTCTTTTAGCTCATTCAAGAGAGTCCCCATATAATAGTGTGTCACTCAACAAAATGTTCAAATTTGTTTGTGATTGCTTTTATTTTTTCCATTTGAAGTGTTTAGTTTCTTGTTGTATATAGTTCCAAAGAGATTCTGTATACATATTGGGAGATCAATGTATTACAAAAAATAGTATTTTTTTTAACTCTATAAAATGATCATTATCTCTATAAGCAATATTATGGTGTGTGGTCCCCATAACAGGAGCAACATTATCTGTCATCTTGTTAGGAATGCAAATTCTCAGACTTTATTCAGAACTACTGATTCAGAAACTCTGGGGGTGGGACCTAGCAATCTAAGTGTGAATAAACTCTTTAGATGATACTGATTTGTGGTCAAGTTTGGGAGTCACTGGCTATACAAAGAAAGTAATTAGGATTGGAAACAATATATAAAAGGTGAGGTAGACTTGATGGTCCAATATGTAGGACAATAATGCAGTAATAGGAGGTACAAAGAAAATAAAATCACTGTCGCCATGTACCATGTTAATTAACTTTAGATAATTTATTGGCATAATAATAGCTTATGAGTTTGTAGTACATTGATGTTATCTCACCATATTGGTTTCTCATAATAACCTCTGATTGAGATAGCAGAAACAAAATATCGATCCCATAAGTAAGAAAACTCAAAATTGTGTCAAAGGTCACCCAATTGGAGATAGCATTAGAACTCATCTTGTGTCTCTGAGGCTTCTTATAACACATCTTGTTAAAATGAAACCCTTATGAAAAAAGACTGGTACATTTGAATCATTCTACATCAACAATATTTCTAACTTTTATTATTACTCTTAATATTAAGTTACATATTACAGTGTATTAGAGGAAAGGTTATCACTTGTTAGAACCTTTATGATCTACATGGTGTGATTTAGTTGGAAAAATTTAACCTCTTATACATACTACATTTAAAGTTTATTGTATTACTGAGGCATTTTTATATTATATAATTTATAATAAAACACAAATATTTCAAGAAAATTGTAGTTTAGGTTTCTTCCTTCTTTAGACGAAACCTCTAGTCAACACATCTCCATTTTATTCACATATGAGAAATTATTTGAGTACCTACTTTATGGCCTGTCCTAGGCATTAGGGAAATAAATACAAAATTAGGAAATAAATATTTTCTAATAAATAGTAGGAAACAAACTCTTCGACAGCTTCCTTTGTCTAGAAACAAAAGAAAACTCAGAAAAGGCTAAGCCAATATCACATGACCTGATATATAACAATAGCCTCCTTAACTTTCTCCATGCATACACCATTTTCCCTACTACAATAGACAACAAATCTTATCAGACATAAATATATATTTTTTTCTGCCCATAACTCTCTAGAAGATTTTCATTACATTTAAAGAGTAAAATCCTAAGCATTTTCCATAAGATACAAGGCTCCATCTTATCCGACTCCTATGTACCCCTGTGAATTACTGTGATTTAACTATCTCCTTATTGTTTCTTCAATATGCTAAGTATATGCCTAACCTAGGCCCTTTGAACCAGTTGGTTATTTGGTCTGATACATTTTTGCCCTACAGATCTGCATGGCTGATTATTTTATTTCATTCTGATCTCCGTTCAAACATTATCCCCTTCTCTGACTGACAATTCTATGTAAAATAGTCCATCATACTCACAATCTAGTTACTTTCAAATACCTCATCTTCCCACATTTATTGTTCAAAGTGTTATCACCTGATATACCTGACATTACATTGTACATTATGAATAAATTTTATGCTGCTTATTGAACATTTAATAACAAAGAATGTGCCAATTATTGTATGTTAATTATATTTTTTATAATTAGTCTCTTCCACTAGTACTTGCATTCCATGAAAGTAAAGGTTTTCGTTATTTTGTTTGCCAATATCCTTGACACTAAAAACTAAAAGTTAGAAAAATGCAACAAATTGTGCATTAAAAACAATCAGGTCATTTTATAATGACATCTTTTTTTTGATGATTAAAAGTAGCATACAACACAGTTATGCCCTAAATAACATTACTCCCAGGCATATATGAAATAAATAGATTTGAGGAGAAAATAAAGACATACAAAGATAGCAGGAGAATTCCACTGTCTATGTTAAGATGCATGCTGATTGAGTAAATAGACAAATTAAAACATACGGAAGATAAAAATACAGAGCTAACAGACTTCAAAAGAACCAGATAACATAATAAGAGACATCCTCATCTCACCCATTTATAAATGTTGATTGGTAGGAAAAATAAAACTTTATGAAAAATTACAAATGTTCACATTTTTCCAACTTTATAAATAAGTAACAAATTCTATTGAACTATGTGTCAAGAAAGATAGGGAACTTTCTTAATTTTTACTCAAAATTTATGATGGAATATGTATATGTTTGTAATTTTTCCTGTAGAATAAGTTCATTGAAGTAAGATTCTTTTCTTCTTTATTATTAAATCCCTACAACATATAACAAAATATTTTTAGATAAGAGGTTCTTAATACAAAAATGAAAGAATAACATGAATCCATACTTTTATTTCCAAATAACTTAGAGCTCTTTTTCTCTTTGCTATGAGGTTAGCTACTGGCTATCCTTTCTAAGTGGTAAGATATTTTTCACTTCAATTTAGTGTAAATTCTTACTCTCTGGTGCTGTCAGCCTGTAGGTAATATTTTCATTAATCATCAATCACTTTCCTCTTCCTAGTTATACAGGTCTTGTGTGTAACCTGCATGATTCTATACAAGAAAAATGTCCATTATAAGTAAGATACCAATATTCTGAATCTATTGCAGTAGTGAATGATGACATTTATAAAATGGTGGGCAATTAGAAAACCTCCAAAATACACTTGGAAGCACAAGGCAGCATGCCATCTTAACTAAGTGTGCATAAGTAAATCTGATAACTTGAAAACAAATAAAGGGGCAATGCTTTCCAATATACATTGTCCACAAACTAGTGAGAAAAATTTGACCGATTTTCACAAAACAAAGTACTATTTTCAATGTTTCTCTTTTGAGTGGGGATATAGATAAGTAAATAAAGTTGTGATGTTTTTGGAAGTCCTTTCTGTCTAAGTGGAAAATATTAACATCTATCATCATTATAACATAAAGTGAATAACAAAAAAAATTATGTTACTGCTGGTTTATAAGTACACACATATTTGAAAGGAACTAGGATGTTCTAAATACTCTGAAGAAGAGGGAAAGTTTGGTTCAAAAAATAAAATGGACTTGTTTCATTTGCAGAGGGACTTAAACTGATATATATTTTTTTTCCTGTTATTAGTCACACTCATATATACTTTCAGGAATATTCTTTAAGGATTTAAATTTCAAAGTGGTGATATAAAATACATATTTAAAAGTTTAAAGAAGTGATGTAAAATAGTGGTAGTATATTAGTACAAAGCACTAATAAGTAATAGTAGTAGTTACATAGCAAACTGTATTTCCTGTTGGTGGTTTTAATATGCACATTCGTTGATATGTCTTCAACACACCCACCATTGTTGAAATTTAGATATGGATTCTCTTTCTGATTTAAATTTCCTATTATATAGTACATAAAATTATTTTTCTTCTTTCAACCCTTTGAAATTACATAATAAACCAAAGAAATGCAGTGTGTAGCCATAAGGAAATTACAAAAGTTACTATATCTTTGAGGAACCTTATAAATATCTACAAACCTGATATGTAATTTTTATCATCTACCTGATATATAATTTTTTACTAAGAGATGTCAATATTATCTTTATTTTTTAAATGATTGTTATTAACAATAATAGTCTCCATTATTAAATGTGTCCTATGTACTTCTCATTGTACTAGGCATTTTACAGATGTTATTTCACTCTTCCTTACTATATCACAATGATATAATTAATAACATTCCTGATTACTAATGATATGTTACTGCGGTTTTACTGATTTTACTTGGGCTCCAAGGAGTAAGACAATATACTAAAATGAGATACTTAGAGAAAGTAGAAGCAACAATTGAAAACTCTTAAACCCCTGCTTTTTTCAGATTGTCAAACTAAAGCTTCTGTAAATATTTGCTATTAGATAGGTATTTTTGCTATCTTCTCAATGTTTCATTGAGTAGTAATACCTTAAAAACACAAAAAACCTTCTTGCTTGTCATTAGAGACGATAAGGAAAGACAGTTAAGCTATTGTTCTATATAGTCACTTTCAAGAGGATGGGAGTGAGTAAGAGCAGAACTCTATGGAGTCTATGAAACTAAATAAATATAGTAATAATGATATAACTATCATAATAGGCTAATGCTTAATATTTACTTCACTAGGTACAATATTTAAATTATATTCTATATTCCATGTTTTATCAGAGTCACCTGATGGAGAATAAAGTCATATTTTTGTAATTCACTTAACTTATTCTACTATATTTTTATTAATTATTTACTTGTACTCCTGGAGATAAGGCTTTGTCACTTTTGGATTTTAATTATGGTATCACACTTTGGGGTAAAGCTGTTGCTAACGAAGAATAGGTAATTAAAAGGTGCCTGTCAAAAACCTGTGCCATTGGGGTTTTCACATACTATTTAGAAGCACTGAGTTCAGTGTGGTAAGAACATTTTTGCTACCACGATGTACGCTTATCCCATGTGTGGGTAACTCTCCTGTTGATGGCATAACTAATTGTGCATATGAATTAAAAACATCCTAATTTCATTTGCATACTGTAAAAGTTCATTTAATAGTAACAATTTAATTCCGCTTTTGTACTGTTTTTTGTTTGTTTGTTTGTTTTAATGAATCACTTGCTCAGTCTGCTCCTTCCCCAAATAAATGAATACATATCACAAATGAAAAAGAGCCAGATGGGTCAAATTTTTACAGCTTTCGACTCTGAAGCACAACAGATTTCCAGACAGTATCACAGACAGCGAAGCCATTTTATGCCATTTATTTCCTTCTGTTTTTCTGTCAACCCCATCTAGATGAAGAAAAACTGATAAGAATAGTATCATTCCATGAAAAACCTATTGGATGATGTTTTTATGTTAGTCATGCTTCATATTTTTGGTTTCACTAAGAAATTATGACAAAATTTAATCAAAAATATTAAAAGGAAATTGTTGCCCTCTTTTCTATAAAATGTAAAACAATTGCTTGTATGTGTTCTGCAATGATTTATTATACAACAAAATGAATGGGCATACCGAAAAGCAGATATCTGATGAGTTGGAGTGATAAATATTCATAAATATAGTTAATACTAAAACATTTTCTTCTCTACTACTTATTCCACTTTACTTATTTCTACTTGCTGGAATGGTAGACATATTAAAATATTAATTTTCCGCTTTACTGGAATGATTTCAGAGTCAAGTGCCATTAAAATTCTGAACGTAAATATAAAAAAAAAGGCTATAGCTCACTCTAATCCTCTTCAGTGTTTTTTAAAACTGTTTATTTGATTTTTTTAAAGTGACTATTTAAAAAATTTTAATTGCTTTGGGAGACTTATGCGGAGGCCAGAAAAGGTGTCATACATAGTCTTGTGAAATATTATATGTCACTCAGAAAACATTGGATTGTCCCCTATCATAAGCTTGTAAAACAAAGGGCAGCTTTTGGGAATCAGAGGAGACTGTAAGGATCAAGGCCACATTTCACTGTCATAAAGAACACTTCTGTATTCTTCCCCTTTTAAAGCTATTATGCATTTCAATTACAGAGATAGGCTGAAAAATGCCACATGAAAACTCTGTGTGCGAAGCAGTTGTGGACCTTTTACAGGCTCAGAGCACTGACAAAAGTGGGGTGAAAAGCTCTGATAAAGAGGTTTGTCATTGTTACTTGCCAAAGGGGGTTATAAACTATGGATTGATTATGATGTTGATGTGAGAAAGTCCAAACCTGTAGAGAATTTTTATAAAAATTTATTTGAGCCAAACAGAGGATACACCTGTAAGCAAGATCTCAACATATTGAGATAAATGCTTCTGAGAATAACAGTTTGCAGTTTCTTTTATGCATTTGCGATTAAGGAGGAAATGTGAGGAAGATTACCTGAAGGTGGGAGAAAGCAAGACAGGGATGGGACCTTCTGCATGTTTTAGAAGGAGAAGTCTGGAAAAGTGGTGGTCACATATTAAGAGTGGTCTGAAAGGGGGAAGTTCAAAAATGTGTTAACCTAGATGCACAGAAACAATGGGCAGGACTTACTTAAGGCAAAATTCAGCCTTTTAGCAAATAAGCTATATGCTTGGGGCACGCCTAGCCACCAAACCTGCCCAGTTAGGAATTTATGGTCATATCACCCTGTGAGGTTACTTTCTACTGAATCTCTTTTTTCATCCATAGTGATATGAAGGAAATGCCATGATTTCCATTAATTTTTTAAATCTCTTACAAGTTTTCTTTTCTTCACTGCTAAATCTAGCTCACTTGGCTTGTTGGTTATAATAGCACATGGAATCTGTTACCACTCCCTCCCTGCCCCCATATACAAAGGCACTTATTAGAGGTAAATTACTATACTGAAGATATTTTAATAAATATTATTTTTAAAAATCTGCCCTCTTTGCCAAGATTCATTAGTTTACCAGTTCCAAGACCTATGCCCACTGTGGCTATGCTGTTACTGAACCAAAGTTTGTGCATCCAAGGCTTCAAAGGCCAAAACTCAAAACATCAGAGTTTAGAGTAATAAAAGGTTTATTTATCTAGAAGATGCCAACTGAGAAGATGCGAGACCTAATGGTACCTCAAATCATTCTTGCTTGCTGGACTAGGTTAAGGGTTTTTAAGAGTTGGGGAAAACAGGTATACGGAAGTGCTAATGGGGCAAGTTTTAACTGAAGGACCTTGGAACTTGGCATTTATGGTAATAGTGTGTCAACACTGCATCTTCTTGAACAACGGACCCTTGGCTTCGGAAAAGGTTCTAGTGTTCAAGTTCTAGTTATGTCCTTATCTTTTGGTTCTGTGGGGATAGGGGGAAAAGACTTTGGATTGGGGTACACATGGGTACAAATTTTCTCCTCTGAACATACTTTGGCTACATGACTTGTGGTTTTGGTCTCTTGTCTCTGAAAAGCAACTCAGCATCTTGTTAAACAGATTGACCATTTTGAACTGGTTCTGTGGTTATAATGACACCTTAAGCTCTCAGTATATCAAACCTGGTATACCATAGAATATTTAGATATTGACCACAAAATGCTTGAGAGGTTTCTGCTCTATGTGAAATAGCCATGTTCGGAAATAAGCCTGACTCTAGGAAATTTTACCACCGACTGATAGTGAGTTCCCACCCAGTATAGTAACAGCTCTCAGTTCCTTTGTTTTCCATATAGGTATATCAATACAACCCACATTTTCTTGATTACAAATACCTAAAACTTCTTGATCCAGGCACAGTTCTAAGTGCTTTACATACCTTAACTAATTTAATATTTACAACCACCTTGCGAGTTATGATCTCAATTTAACAGAAAGATTAAATAATTATCCCAAGGTCACTTAACTAATAAGAAAGAAATTCAACTCAAGTAGCCTGCCTTCAGCATTCTTGCTTTTAACCACAGTGATATACTATGTCGCCTTAATTGTGGAATACAGGATACTCATAATTTGTCTTTCTGATATCCTAGACATTTCAAACTTTTCCAGTTTTGAATATCATATTATCTAAATTTAAACTATGTCATTTTAGAAGGCCAAAAAACACAGAAGATAAGTAAGATAAATGAGGATTAGCTTGGAAAAGTGACAAAGGAACTTCATTATAAAAATGTAAGAAATTTAATGTTATTTACTCTTCTGGGGATAATGGTAATTTCCTGATCTCAATTTTTTTATATTTATTTTTCTCTTTTTTGGATATTGCTCCCTATTGTGAACATTAGACATTATTATGATTAATATTAGATGTCTATCGCATCAGATTTATGCAATCATTTATTTGTTAGTTCTTTTACATGTTATATTAATGTTTAAAACTTTAATAAGTCATATAATATAAAAATTATTATAGTCATTATTTAGAGTAAAAATATGTTTTACCTTAGAAATAAAATTAAAAGAAATTTAAGAAGTTATTGTAGGAAACATTAAAGTTGTTTACTGCATGTCATAAGATATTGATTTTAGCCACCCACATTAGCTGCAATATAACTTCGATGTCAGTGATCTAGCTCTAATTAACTCAATATAGCTCATCCTAGTTCTAACTAAATCAATATAGATTTTATTAGCATTAAGCTTATAGCTAAGTCTACATTCACATTATAGACATGCTTACCTCAAGGTGTATCAAACTAGTACTTCTTGAGCATTTCATATGGTATTTCTCATCTTTCTTCTTACACAATTTTTCCTCTTCCTGAAATTCTTCTAGTTCACTCATTCATTCAGCAAGTTCTTACACATTCGTTAAAACTTAACCCAAGTATCAATTTACAGTGACCTCCTCACCATACTGTCTGAATTATATAACCCTCCTTTATCTCAGTGCACCTTGACTATGCCTCAGCCATATCATTTATCAGGCTAATTGTTGACTTAGTCATCTTCATCACTGGAATGCATGCTTTAGGAGGATAGGAATCATATTTTATTTGACTTTATATCCACAGTGCATATCATATATAGCACATTTATGTCATAAACAGATTAACGAATGTTAAATCATAGCACAATAATTAGAAAATGTTTCTTTTTAACTTATATGTTATGTAATGACATGTGGTTGTGCTAGATAAAATTCTGAGGTAGCTGCCAAGATTACTGCCTTCTCCCAAACACTCCTTGTATAATCTGGTAGCCTTGAGTACAGGTAGAACCTATGAATATGATATTATGGTCATTCCCATGATTATATTACACATACTATATGACTTCATCTTAGCAATTGAAGAGAGAGGAAAACAGACTCGCTCCAGCTGACCAAAGCAAAAACAATAGCCATTCTGTAAACTGCCTGTGGGAGCTAAGTGGGAAGGAAATGTGGGTGACCTGTGTGAGCTAAGAGTAATCATTGGGTAACAGCTATCAAGAATGCAACCGCAAGGAAATAAATTGTGCTAACAACCAGTTAGCACAATCAGAAGCCCCTGAGCCTGAAATAAAAATCATATACTGAGCTGACGTCTTGATTTTAGTCTGCTCAGACTCTAGCAGAGGACCCAACTAATTAGATTCCTAAGTTTGTGGCAATTTCTACACAACAGTAGAAAACTAGTGCAAGAATGAACCCATTTTAATAGGTGGGGACAGATAATATATTTCAAACCCTTGTCATTAACTTAACTATTTGAGTTACTTCTCATTAAATTTGTGTTCTTCCCTATATGGTGCACCAGGTTATTTTCTCAGTTTCTAGATCTGTGTGTGTACATTTTGTATAAAATGCTAGGAAGAATATAGATATTAGTTACTTTACAAAAATATTTGTTAATGCATCATTTTTGTGCATGTATAAATTTATTAATTTTTGCCTTTTACTCTAAACACTAAAAATCTCTTAAGTAGACCCTAACATTTTTTGCTAAAAGTTAATTCCCAATAATAGTAATTTGTTAATATTGTATATAAGAGTATTAACTAGAGATTGATTGACCAATGTTTTCCTTATTAAATTTAAAATATAAACTATAGAAATAAAATAAATTAAGTTAGATACAAAATAATACATTTCTAATACAATCATATATTAAAATGAATTACTGAGATTCATGGCATTTTTCTTTCTGTAAATATTTAAAGCAAAATTAATAAGATTTTTTTTAATTTGAAGAAATGTGATTAAATGAACACTCTTAAAGTCCTCTTAGCTATAGGAGTTTTTCTTTTAGTACGTTAGGAGCCCTGAAAACAACCTTATAATTCTTTTCTAAATTTTAAAAATGTCATATAAAATTAAATTTTTAGTAACATCTGTTGTATTTTATATGCTTTATCTATACAATCTTATACAAAGTTTATATGGATAAATAATTTGCTGATCTAAAATTTGGAAAATCTTTAGGCTATAGTATAGCAGAGAATTTATGAATATGTCATTGGATAATAATGAGTATTGTATTTCAATTCTACAAATCAGTTGAGTGACTTGGGTTAGATATTTCACTTCTCCAGTCTTAGGTATGTCTGTGAAATGGGTGTAATTAATATCTACATAAAAGAGATCTTCAAGAAAATTACCAATTATAGTAATTACTTGACAAATGGTATTAACTTATTATTTTATATATTTCATTGTGTATTTTCATTTTATAGCCATCTATCTTTTAATTTCCAAATATGTAAGAGAAAAATATAATCTATAATATTTATTCCTCTCTAGCTTATGATTATTAGGTAATGTTTGAAGAGAATTCAGAAATATTATGAAATAAATATTGCCAAAATGAAAATTATTGCATTTTTTCTTATTTAGAAAATTTAAATATATCTAAATGGATGCTGTATATACAATTTGGTTAATATAATACTTTTTTTTTTGCTTGTTTTGAAAGAGGAATACAAAACAAATACAGTAACTTAGGTTGTATATTTTTGGAATAAAGTAAGAGTACTAAATACAATTAAAATAAAAATAGAATTTCAAAAATTTTTGAACTTTACTCACCAAAATAAACAGATTACCAAGTATATACTCACATATACATGATAGAAACAAAAGTTTTATAAAATAATGATATCAGCAGACAAAAATGACCACAAATATTAAACCATTCCTTCTGAAATTCTACTCATAGATAGGTGAGGTCTGTGTCCCCTGCTTCTTGAATTGTGACAGGCTCTGTAACTGTTTTAAACCAGTGGGATATGGTAGAAGTGATACTGTGCTGTTTTCTGATCCAAGTTTATAGAGATTAGCAGCTTCTACTCCATGGCTCTCGGAACATTTGCCCTTGAAGCCTCAGGCTGACATGTAAGTCCAAGTATCACAAGCCACCAACCTGTAAGGAAATAAGGATGTCGACCAGATGATGCTGTGAGTTGATAGAAAGAAAGCCTTTAGATGATTCTGCTCCCTTAGGAAGCACTAGGTCCTTGTCCTGTTGTGGTTGCTGGAGAGCAGTTTGTGAAAGCTCCTGTTTGGAAAGCACGCTCCATTTTTACTCTTTTCCCAAAACTTTTTCTAATAATAGCACAATTAGCACATCATATCTCCCCCTAAGCCTACCTCAGCCTTTTGTAGAAAATATATAGTTAAGGTTATGAATGTGGACTTCAAAGTCAGACATACCAAGTTCTAATTTTATTCCCCTTCCCTGTTTATTTGCTGATTGATCCAGGATTTCATTTTTATGACACACATAATTTTTATCTATAAAAGCAAGCTAATAATGCTAATCACATAAAATCATTTTTTTCAATTAAATGAATAGCATTTACAAAGTATCTCTCATATAACATGCAGAAGATGCATATTAAATGCCAGCTATCTCCATCCTTATTATTCCATGTATACTTGAGACCTAGTCCATTTTTCTGGGCAAGGGATTGAAAATAATATTAAGTATATGTGATAAGGTAAGCATCATTTTTAATAATCTAAATAAGTTATGTTATTCAAACATTGTAACAAATCTATAAAGTAAATTTTATTGTAAACTTTTTTATGAGTAAACTGATGTACAGAGAAATCACATACCTATCTAGCTAAATCAGACTCTTTACCCAAAATATATGACTTCAAAATCTCTGCTCTGTCACACCTTGCTGCCCTCTTCCCTCCTCTTTTCCCAATATACATTTTTAAGAGTAGATGTATTTTGTGATTTAGAGAACAATTTACATAATCCAGAACAATATATATGGGGCTTTTATTACCATTCTTTTCTTCACTTATTTTATTACTTACAGAAGATTCCAAATTCCTCCAGTGATATTTTTACTACTGGTGAGTTAGTTTCTTTTAATAAAGAACTGAGATAATGAAAACATCCATAGGTAATAAAGAAATTCAGGTGGGCTAATATGTATATGGTTGGTTTTAAACATTTTCAAAGGGTATCCTGTCCATAATTTTATTACATCCAGCCTTAAAATAGGTCCCCCAGATGTAATTTAACTTTTAAGAGTGGGTCACAGAAAAAAAAGATACAACAAAATGGACTAATTGGATCAATGTAACAGACTTAATGAGATTCAAAGTGAAAGCAAACATGTATTACTTGCTGATCTTTACATGGATTAACTAGTATAGGGTTATTAGAGGTGCTCTTCCTAAGGAAGGCCATGCCAAGTAATACACTTTTTTTTTTTTTTTCCTACACAGGCAGGTACCTTGAGATACCCTAATGGCAGCCTTCTCAGATATGAGTTATCCAATACATTAGTTTGGTTTATTCACAAAACAGGAACTAAGAAGAAATTATTTATGCAAAAGATTTATTGAGGATATACTAAAGAAAAATGGGGAGGTAGCTGGAGGACCCAGGGAAAATCATGAGTCTGAAAAGATGTTTGACCCCTGTGAAAGAGAGGAGGGAGACAGGCAGAAAGGAAAGTAATAGAGTTCAGTACAGCTCTAAGAATGTTTATACAAACATAAAAAAAAGGAAGTTATAGTATCAATTCTCATTTTATGAGTCCTGTACCTCCCAGCAATGAGACTACCTTAGGTTTGTCATTAGCTGGGAACAGCCCTTGAAAAGCATGGTTTTGGTTTTAAAAAGAAAATGGATTTCAGAACACTGTAGATTATACCAGTAATCCCTTATGTTCCCCACACTAGAGAATCTAATAGGTAGGGTTTCATGGTCATCACAATGAGGACGCCCTGCATATTGGAAATCACCTTATTTTCCTTGCTTACTTGTAGTATTTAAGAATTTTTTAAATCAGTCTAATACAGGATTCAATCTTAGTTGCCAATTTACTATTTTTGTATCTTTGCGCAATTACCTAACCATTGTGTGCCAGTTGACAACAATCTGGAGAGGATAGTTTAGCTTCTATCGCTAGGTATTTCAAGTGTGTGTAATAAACTTATCCCATAGGGTTGTGATTATCAAAGAGACAATAGGTAGTAAGGACTTACCTCTCATTAGGTAAGTAAATAAATAGCTATTGTTATTATTACAATAGAAGATCTCATAAGCAACTTCGACCATCCTTCTCCATTTACTGTTGCCTCTTGCATGTTGAAGATTTGAAAGTATTAAGTTTCTCTTTAAAACACCTATCCTGCAGCCACAAGTCTAGCTATCAGAAAACCAAAGATTTTTTTTTTATTTCCTGAACATTCTTATGCCATATAATTGAATAATCTACTTAAAGTTCATGTAAGCTTATTTATTATTTCTTAGAAAAAGAATACACTGATTTTATGAAAGTAATGCTTTGAAAAGCATCTAAAAAGATTTCTCTAAAAATTAATTTTGAATTAGATATGAGCAAGAACAGTGAAAAGATGTGAGAAAAATATGAAAAGTCAGAATTCTGAATTTTGAATGCTTCACAATTTCTTACTTTAGCATAATGAACTAAAATCATGACATTGTGTTCTAATTGTCTTTGTGAGACAGATCTTGAGAAAACTAAAATCAGTAAACCTATGTACCAAAAAAACCCTATTTTCCCTCAATAATGAATGTATTCTAACATAATTTTAGTTAAAATAAAGTATTTAATGCAAGTATATTCTACTTATACTAGTTTCATAATTGCTTTAACTACCTTCCATCAGCAATAATATATTTATGATCTTCTTGTGTAAGAGGGTTTTTCTCCTATTAACAGTTAATCTGAGAACTACCACTTATAAAACAGGATCAGTAACACTTGTCTGCCTCAGGTGGTTAAGATTAAATGAGATTATTTAGGTAAAAGCAACAAGTTCAGTATCTATGGCAGATAATATGTATAATACTTATTAACTTGACCCTATTTCTAATTCTTCCCTTTTTTTTTTTTTATTTCTTCTCTGTCGCTTACCTCATCATAACTTTCAGCCTTTCCAATCATACTGTTATGACCAGAACACATTAATTTTAAAAGTTTAGTTTCTACTTTAATTTAGTTTCCTATGAGAATGGTTACAATCAGAAGGAAGTACTGATTGAGTTAAATCAGAAATGTGGTCTTCCATTTAAATTAAATATCACATAAAATCTCATCCACTTATTCACTTCCTAATGGTGATTTATTAACTTAAAACTCATCTAGGAAAGTTTGGGTGTTTCTTGACGAATTTAAGGGAGAGGAATGTATAACACCGATTACGTTCACTCTTCTTTTCTTTTTAAAGTCATATAAATTTCAAGAGAGAACTTATCTTCAATCCAACTTTCTAGCCTAAAGTATTGCTTTTGAGAAAGTGTTCAAAATTAATAACAAGTTAAATTTATAAAATAAATCTAGATTTTCGGCACATTCTTGGGACGATTCATTACCTAGGTTTAAAAAAAGTTTGGGTCCATTAATAATCTTGTGAGATAAGTGGTAGGGGGAGTCTGACCTTTAACAAATTCAACCTAATCAGTATTAAAGCATTTCGTAAATGTCTTGTTAGAATCAAGGCATCTAGGAAAAACTCAAATATATGGATTAAATGAAAAAAAGTTAGTTTATTTGAGCCTTAGTCACATAACTGAAATTTATTTTGTCATAAAATGCTTTGGATGTCATTAAAGATAATATTTCTAAGGTTCTCAAAAGAGGCCTTTGCTGAAACTTGATGGAATTCATTATGCTAAATATCAATATTTTATGTTATGAGAGTATAATGTGAATTTTATGAACGACTAAAATGTATATATCTGGCTTACTTGATTGCATTAAAAACATTTCTTATGGTGGTGACTTTAGTTCTTTTGAGGAGAAATTTCTGAACAATGATATTATCCAAGGAAGTGAGAGGCCATCAGTTTTAACTTCCAATGTGTTGGGTTTATATTGCATTGTGCCATTAAAAAGCCATTTTCTTTCTGTGATTCTGTGCCTCCTAATAGGCAGATATTAGGATATTTATCTACCTGGCAATATTCTCAGCCAATATTTGTCACTCTTACTCTGCACAATTACAGCAGAAAAGGATTGGAAAGGAAGGGAATAAAAAAGAATAAACCACTGAAAAAGTGGCTGTGTATGCTACAGAAGGGTTAATGTGTTCACTTTTCTATGCTTATGTATGTATTTCTTTTACATAGTGAAATTTTTAAAAGGTAACCATGTTTCTTCATAGTTTATTATAGTTTCTTTACCTATATGCAGGATCATGTTATGAAAGGCAGCTCACATCTCTATTTGTGAAGGGAAGTAGAATAAGAAAGTAAAAGAAACTATTAATTATAGAATTTCTTTGTTTTGCAAATGTATCTTCTCTTCTTGAAAAATTTCATGGTCAGATGGATGCTTAGATAAATGGAAGAGAGGTGAAATAATCAACTTGGATATGGCTTTAGAACTTTCTCCTACGGTTTTAAAATCTTAACCAAGTACTGATTTCTCATACCCTAAGGCCATGGAAAGAGAAGCATCCATGATGATAATCAAGACCCAAGCTATTATTCATAGGACTTCTTTTCATGTTGTAAATATCACTGAACAGAACAATTCCATAGCTTAGCGTGGATGTTCCAAAGAGAAACAGAATGACATGACAAAATTTATCTGTTTTAAAGATATCTAATACAATAGTTATTTCTCAAACAGGAGAATTAGAATATAAACAAAATAAAACAAACAACAAAAAAGTGTTTACATGTAAGTATTCCCACATGCTGAAGGATTTAGCTTGTAATATAAATTTCCTAAATGTTAAAAAGAACTTTATAGATTTAGTAAATAAAAAATTACAAAACCAAATTAATTAGACTGTCTTGATTTCAAGGTTGCTCTGGACATTACTGTACTAGTCAAATAGCAAGAAAAACAAGCATATAAGGAAACTTTTTATGATCTAAGTTTGTGGCACACATAACTTCTGCTTATAGTCCATTGGCTATATATTATTTAAATGGCTACAACAAATTTTGAGGGAAGCAGAGAACATCCAGTTCAATGTTCAGAATCTCTGTGTGATACACAGTCTTATTAGGTCAGGGTGTAGTTATTTCTGGTCTTAAAACCTGTAAACTCAATAGGCAAGTCATCTGTACTTTCAAATTCAACATACAATAGTAGATTGGGAAAAGGATATCCAACCAAAACTAAGTTGTAAAAGTGAGAAATGAAAAAGCACTACAACTATAAGTATGAGGAAAAGAATGATATCACCTTGTGGGGAGGCATTGTAAGGAATTCCACCCTGGCAATAAATAAAATTCTTTTGTTTGTTTGTTTGTTTTATTTTTGTTTTTGTTTCTTTTCTGAAGGATTTTTATTTAGAGAAAGAGCTCAACTCTAGTACCCAAGAGGCAACATGAGTTTTTTGTTTGTTTGTTTTTGAACTTCTTTGTATAGAAGCTAAGTGTTATCTCAAAGAAAAACTTCAGTGTTCTTAGTGGCCCCAACATTGCCTTCTGGTGAGTTATTCCCTGCTTATTAGTTTACATGCCCACTTCCGTGGTGAATATTGAGAATCTAACTTGTTTAGGGGCTAATATACTTTTACTCCCTGCTTCCTACTGGTGCAACCTTGGAAGCCTAAAGTTTATTTACAGCTGAAACAATAAAAAATATACTTTTTTGGGAGGAGGACTGCCCTTTTATTTCTTGGGAATATAATGTTCCTTAAAATCATGATAGACTGCTAATTAATTTCCCAGTCGTCAGTCCCAGGTACTGAAAACTATATCCAAAGTCCTTTCCTAAAAATAATTCTTAGGGCTTCTATATTTTTATTGTTTCTTTATCTCATCACTTTCTCATGTTCTGTATTAATGGTAACTACTATGAGGTCATTAAAAAATTAGTCTTAAGTGAGAAATAAACCATTTCTTTTATGTTTGCCATATAAATGGGTCTTAATAAGTCTTAAAGAACTTTGTTGTTCGAAGCCTTTTTCAGCCTTATATTTATACACTCTTTAGGGTACAGAATTAGTTGTTTCTTCAACCTTTTTATAGACTTAATCTTTGCTTTACCAATGAATAATTGTTTCCCTGAGCTCATCTTTATTTTGTAATACCGTACCAAAAGCAACAAAGCATGTTTATATTTATGAACAGTTGTCATTATCCAACCATTTTTCCTAGATCTGTAGATACATTGACTGACCTCCATGTTTTTCAGGTGGCAATTTTACAAACTATCTTGCCATTGCATAAAATAGGTCTCCAGATTTCTGGCCTGTTATCTCTTTTTCCTTACTGTCTTCTTCCTAATAGTTATTACCTATATTACATTTTTTACATCAGCAGTCCACTTTACAGACTCAAAACAGATAAAGAATGTAATAGTCAAATAAAACAGAATTTCTCGCTTACAAATTCCAGACAGTTTCAGGATATGGTGGTAGGGGAACATCTTTGTACTATTAAGCAAGTGGCATTATTAGATATTCAAGCTCTATTATGTTTTCCAATATCCTTATTATTATCTATATTGTCGACTATATTTGATCACATCTAATTGAAGAGTTAATCAAGTTCCAAGTTAATGAATTCTGCTATATGTTGTCATATATTATATTCAGCTTTAAATGCTTGAATATCACATTCAAATTTCTCTGTGCATTAAATAGGAGAAGGTGATTGGATTATTCAAAGACAGAACACAATGGAAAATTTATTTATCTGGAAAGTAGATACAACTTTATCCTTTCCTTATTCTGTGTAGTAATAAATTCCAAGTGGACCAAACTTTTAAAGTAAAAATATAACTTAAAATTGTTATTAGTAAATATGGGTAAATATTCTTGTAATCTTTAACTGGAAAAGCTTTTTTTTTGATTATATGTAGAATTTATACTAGACAAACATAATTTTTGTATTGAAGAGACGTTAATGAATATTTTCAAGTATGACAACAGAAAAAAGACTGCATAAAAAGTTAAGAGAGTCTCAGAAACCTGTGGGACACCCTTAAGCACACCAAGGTTTACATAATGGGAAATTTGAAACAGAACAGGAAAAAAGAAGTAGAGTAAATATTTGGTAAGATAATGAACACAAACTGGATGAAAAACATTAATCTGTATATCCAAGAAATTCAATGATTTCCATGTAGTATAAACTCAAAGTGATCCACACCTGGAAAAATTACTTCAAACTATCAAGAAATAAGAAAAACTAAAATGCAGCAAAAGAAATGTAACATCACTTTTATAGTATCTTTGACTAGATTAGCTTATTTCTTTTTTTAAATAAAAAACAATAGAAGCCTAAAGTCAGTGAAATAGCACATTTGAAGTGCTGAAAGATAAAGTCTCTCAACTAAGAAGTTTTTATCAAGCAAAACTATCTTTCAAAGAGAAAATAGACTTTCTAAGATAAAAAAAAAAAAAAAACAGAGAGAATTCATCACTAGCAGACCTATACTAAAAGATAGACTAAAAGGAGTCCTTCAGACTGTAAAGATTTGACACTAGATGATAAATTAAATCCACATAGAGAAATAAAATGCGCAAATAAAAGTAACTCCATAGGTATATACAAAAGAGAGTATAAATATATTTTTATTTGTAACTATTCTTATCCTATTTTATTTAAGACGCCTGCAGAAAATTATTATAAAACTGTTGATTTATGATAGATAATGATATAATTTGTATGACCTTAATAGCATAAAATGAGGGGAGTGAATGACATATATTGAAGCAAACTTTTATAATCGATTGAAATAAATAAGTAGTAATTCTAAAGTAGATTACTTAATTTAATATGGTCATTGTAATCCACAAAGGAAATACCAAGAACATACCTCAAAAAATGAGATAAAGGAAACAATAAAAATTAAAAAGGCAACTATAAATGTCTACTTAATACAAAAGAATGCTGCACTAAAGAATAAAGGAACAGAAAGGCTCTACAACATAAAAAATGGCAAAATATTATAGGTCATTACTGTTATCAGTCACTATACTACATTAGATGTAAATGGACTAAACATTTCAATCAAAAGGAAGAGTTTGGAAGAATGACTTATGAAATAATGTAAAAGCACACACTTTAAATTGAAAAAAAAAAACAAGTAGGTTGACAATAAAAAAAGTGATAAGACATTCTCTGCAAATGGTAACTAAAAGAGATCTGGAGCAGCTATATTGTTGTAAGAAAAAATGTTGCCAGAGACAATATGAGACATTCTATAATAATGAACATATTTGGACCTAACAAAAGAGGCCCATAATACAAGAAAAAACAAACAGAATGGAGTGAAGAGATAGCCAAATCAATAGAAATAGTTGGAGAGTCCCAGGTGCATGTTTAATAATCTATAGAGCAACAAAGCATAAGATCAACAAAGAAACAGATGTAAGTATCATTATTAATCAAGTACACCTAACAAACAGTATGGAACACTACAGTACAATACATATTCTACTCGAGAGTGGAAGGAATGTTGTCCAAGACAGACATATGTAGGGCAACAAAACAAACCTTAATAAAATAAAAAAAAAAATTGAAATAATATGAAGAAAAAATACCTTTTGACCACAGTGGGATAATATTTAAAATTAATAACATAAATATAATTGAATATTCCTGATATGTGGAAATTTCACAGCATATGTCTGATAAACAATAAATCAGACACAAAATCACAGGAAAAGTAGAAAATACTCTGAGATGAGTTAAAAAAACAACAACACTAGCACTTATGGGATGCAGCAAAAGCAGTGCTTAGTGGAAAATTAAAACCTCCTAAAACCTATATTAGAAAGGGAGAGATAATTCAAAAACTGACTTTTGACCTTAAAGCAGAAAAGAAAGCAAACTAAATGTAAAGCAAGCATAAGGCAGTTAATAATAAAGATGAAAATGAAAATAAATAAAATAAAAATAGAAAAACAATAGTGAACCAAATCTTAGTTTTTATAGATCAGCAAAATTGACAAAACTTTAGTTAACCTAACAAAGAAGAGAGGACAGAGACTCAAACTACTAAAATAAAGATAGAAACAGGGGATATCACTACTAAATTTACAGAAATGCAAAGGAAAATAAAGAATAATGTGAATGATTGCATGCCAATAAATTGTATAACCTAAATGAAATTAACAAATCCTTAAAAAGACATTAAATACTGAATCTGATTCAAAAGGAAATAGAAATTGTGAATAAGAGGACATGTTCTCTTATCAGTTCTATTAAAATATTGTATCAGAGTTTCTATTGATGTCAATTAGATGAAAAAAAAAAGGAAAGAAGGAAGGATGGAAGGAAGGAAGGAAGAAGAAAGGAAAGGAAAGGAAGACAGGAAGGAAGGAAGGAAGAAAGGAAGGAAGGAAGGAAGGAAGGAAAGAAAAGAAGCAACACTATCTCAATTCACAAGTGACATGATTTTGTATATAGAAAGTCTTAAGGAACACACATACACATAATTATTAGAACTTATAAATGAGTTTAGTGAGATTGTGGGACATAAGATCAATGTTAATATCAATTATATTTCTGTATGACAGGAATGACTAATTCAGAAGTGAAATAAAAACAATTTTATTTATGACAGTATTAAAAAGAAAATATTCAGAATTCATTTTAACAAATTAACAAGAGCAGTATATTTGTATTCTGGAACTATAATACATTACTGAAAAATACTAAGGAAAACCTAAATAAATAGAAATATATCCCATTATGAGAAGATAATTAGAATTAATATTGTTAAAATGGCAATATTCCCCAATTTTATTTATTTAATGCAATCTTTTGTTAAAATCTCTGCTTCCTTTTCTCAGAATTTGACAAGATGATCCCAAAATTCATATGAAAATGCAAGGGGTCCAGAATAGCCAAAATAATCTTAAAAAAGAATTACAAATTTGGGGAGTCACACTTTAAAACTTATTAACCTATGGCAATCAAGACAGTGTTTTACTGGCATGAGAATAGACACATAGATTAATGGTAGAATCAAGAGTCCACCAATAATTACATTTATGATGTACTGATTTTTGATGTAATTGCAGAGAGAATTCAGTAG
Organism: Rousettus aegyptiacus; assembly: GCF_014176215.1. Lineage (NCBI taxonomy): Eukaryota > Metazoa > Chordata > Mammalia > Chiroptera > Pteropodidae > Rousettus > Rousettus aegyptiacus. Next base: position 49,578,894 of record NW_023416284.1, read on the forward strand.
GGAAATAATAGTCTTTTTGACAAATTGTTCTGGAACAACTGTATATCAATATGCAAATGATGCAGTTAAACTTCAACATCATACCATATAAAAAAATCAACTCAAAATATATCAGAGATGTAAATTAAGAGTGAAAGCTACAAAACTCTTAGGAATACCTTTTAGACTTAGACTTTTAGAAAAAACTCTTAGATATGATACAGAGATCAAAAGTGAAAAAAACATAATATTTTGTCAAAACTTTAGAAAATAACAAAACTTTTGTACTCAAAGGATCCTGTTAAGAAAATGAGAAACAAAAAAACCCCACAGTGAGAGATTTTTGCAAATAATATATCTGATGATACTTGAAATTGAAACATAAAAACTCATACATTCAATAATGAAAGGACAAAAAAAACCAATATGAATTAGAAAAAAAATTGAATAAACATTTTCCAATGATGACATACAAATGGCCAGTAAATGCATGAAAAGATACTCCACATATTACCACATATTACTGATTAGGGAAATACAAGTCAAAGCATAATTAGATACCACTTCATACCAACTAGGTGGTGATAATAAAAAAAGATGGACAATAACAAATGACAAGGATGTGGAAAAGTTGGAACTCTCATACATTACTGGTAAGAAGTTTAAAATGTTGCAGCAACTTCAGAAAACAGTTTGGCGGTTCTTCAAAATGTTAAAAATAAAGTCATATGACCAAGAAATTACATTTCTAGTTATTTATGCAAAGGATTTGAAAAAAATATATACACACACACACAAAAACTTGTTTATGAATGGGCGTTATACAATTATTTTTAATAGCCCAAAACAAACAAATGAAAATAACACAAAGGGCCATCAATTAATTAATTTAAAAAATTGTGGCATATTCATACAATCAATATTTATTCATCAAAAGAAATAAAGTACTGATAGATACCACAGTATGGTTGAACACTGGAAAAAATGATGTTAATTGAAGCACACCAGACACAAAGGTCATATATTTGATAATTCTATTTCTATAAAATGTATATAATAGGAAACTCCATAGAGACAAATTTAGATTTACCTTTGCCAGGCACTAGGGAAAGGGTGAACAGAGTTACTGTTAAGGCTACAGGATTGCTTTTGGGATGATGAAAATGTTTTAAAATTAGATAGTGGTGATACTTGTACAGCTCTGAATATATTAAAAATCACTAAATTGTACTCTTTAAAACAATTATTTTGAAATTCTATGAATTATATCTTAATTAAATTATTTAAAATATAACTTACATAAAAAGTATTTCGTTGTTGTTGTGACACACACTTATTTATTTAGTATTCAATTTTCAATCAAGCCATTAGCCTTATTATGCTCCCCTCCCTTCTTATCAGGTTTAAATATTATTGCTCATTATTAGAGTACTTTTTGCATATGCTCTTAATACTCCCACTCTTTTATACCTTCCATTAATGTTCTAGATTGGCAAAATCCCAACCCTATTTGCAGCTAGTTCGACACAAAATTCTGCACCTGCCCCATAAGAACCTATGAATTGTTCATTAAAACACAGCCGTGCTTCTTGAGATGACTACAAACCTTTAATAACTTTCAGTAGTGCCCAGTAATCCTACCCAAATCAAATCTTCAGCCTCATAGACAGCCATTTAACAATTCTCCTCACTCCTTACCATCCTGATAATCCTGCTTTGTGCCTCACATTCTGGTGAAGACCTTTCTTCTTACTTCACTAAGAAAACAGAAACTAGCAAAGGACAATTTACATGTGCTCCTGTCACCAAATCTACCAACTTACTTTCACCTGTAACTATATACTCTGCATTCCCAGTTACAATGGGTCAAATATAACACTCTTGTTTGCACTGAATTTATATTTTTTTACTTAAGAGATTTCCTGACACATTTTTCTTCTCAGAAAGTTTTCCTCTTACTTGATTATTCACAACCATTTACAAACTTACTATAACAACTCATACTTTACAAATGTTAAAATACTTTCTGAATTCCATATCTCCCTCCAGTACTGGCCCCTTTTTCAGAAACAGAGTTTCTATAATTATGTTTTTTCATTCTTGTTCACCCATTCTTTGTTGAATCTACTTCAATCAGGCTTTGTTTTCTATCCCCACCACTCCGGTAAAACTACTTTGTCAAGATTTTTAATGACTTCCACATTGCTGAAGCTAATGAATAATTCTAAGTCATCATTTTTCTAGACCTGTGAGTTGAATATAACACAATTAATTGCTCCCTCTGTCTTCCTTCTCTTTCTTTCATTTGGCCTTCTGAACATCTAAGTGTCTTGTTTTTCAAGCTACCTCACTTTTTTTTTTTTAACCTCTTTTGTTGTATTCTTCTCATCACTCAGACCTCTAAATATTTTAGTGCCTTGCAGCTCAGTTTTTAAATTTTTTGTCAACAATATGAGCTATGTAGTTAATCTCTTCCAGTTTCACATCTTTAAATAACATTTCCAGGTGGATAGCTAACGTATTTTCTTCTCTAGCCCTAATCACTTCACTGAACCTTTGACTTATATATACTCCTGCCTACTTGATCTCTCAACTTAGATGTCTAATTAGCATTTCAAACTTAATATATCCCAAATCGAACTTTTGAATTCTCAGGCCTGTATTAGTCAGAATTCTTCAGAGAAACAGCTTCAATAGGAGATATATGTCTGTGTATAATATAGATAAAATAAAGAATATAGAAAATAAGGAATTAGCTCATGTGATCTTAGAAGCTGAGAAGGTCAAAGATCTGCAGTAAACAAGCTGGTGACTCAGTAGAGCCATTGGTGTGAATCGTAGTACTAACTGGTTGACTTGAGACCCAAGAATAGCCAATTTTTCAGTTCCAGTTTGAGGAGAGGTAAAGGACTGATGTCCCAGATCAAACAGTCAGGCAGGAGGAGTTCCTTTTTACTTAGCCTTTTTTTTTTTTTTTAATCTATGTCTTCAATTGATTGGAGGGCATCCAATCTCTACATTAGGAAGGGCAATCTGCCTTACTCAATCTACATATCTAAATATTAATCTCATCCAGAAGCAACCTCACAGACAAACCCAGAATAATGTTTGACCAGATGCCTGGGCATTCCGTGACCTAATAGGTTAACACATAAAATTAACCATCACAAAGCTAAAGTCTTGGAGTCATATCTGGCTCCTCCCTTCTTGTCATATCTCACATGTAGTTTGTTAGAAAATTTTCTCAGCATTACTTAACATATTCCATGTATTCCCCTTTCTCATAAATTTTATTATAGTAGCTCCATTCAAGCCACTTTCATTTTACTCTTTGATTACGGCAAGTCTCCTCATTAATCTCCCTACTTCTACTATTATTCTGTAGTTTCTTTCCACATTTATCAGAGTGCTTCTCTGAATATGTAGGTGCACTCTTGGCTACCTCGCTGAACATATTTCCTAGCACCCTTCCTGTAATTCATTCTACTATAACTCCATTGTCCTCCTTGCTGTACCTCAAAATCATGCAAGGCATACTTGTGTTTACTTTGTTCTCTGTCTAAGATAATCTCATGCCAGATAATCCCATTTTTATCATTCTCATTTAATTCTGTTCTCCATAAATATCACTTTCTTGAATGGACTAGTTTAAAAGTCTCAACCCTCTTTCTACCTTAATGTTACCTAGTTTCATTTTCTTTATAATATTTATTATCATCTATCATATTACTTTATTACTTACTACTTTTCTCTTTCTACAAGAAGGAAGTTTCGTGAGGGCATGGTCATGGCCTGTTTTGCTAATTTCTGAATTTTTGATACCTAGTACAGCATTACATGTTGAATTTATTACCGAAAAAGAAAATAATATATTAACTTCCTTAGTGCACCTCTCATTTTAATTACTTATATATTTGTATGTTTACTGTTTTAAAATTGTAACTACACAGTAAAATTTTGTGCTATCGAGAACTAAGAGCATGATTCATACAAGCATTGTGCCCCTATATTTAGCATTCTGTGTGTGTAAAAGTTTCTAAATAATTGTTAGGTGAGTTAAATTATAAATATATTAATGAGAAGTACTCTAAAAGATGACCACAAATATCTAGAAAAAAGGTCCACTTATTATTTTTTGTTTATAATTTTCAATTTTTTAATATTAGTCTTTTAATTTTTGGTAATAATGCTTGTTCTTAATCCCAACCACAATGTAAATATAAGGTTAGAATTAGCTTTATCACAAAGTACCATTTCTTTACTTAGCAATTGTGATATTTCAAAAAGAATCTTTATTAAAGATTACATTGTTTAGATAAAATTTTATTTATTAATTATATAAAAGTTTAAAGAGTGTGATTATTAATGAAGTGCTATATTAAATAGCTTACTGATTTCCTAACTAATTAGTATACTATTAAGCAAGTTTTGCTCATTTATTTGTACATTATTTCCATTAGGAAATTCTATTTTGCATAATTTTATCAGATTCGATGGAGTTGCAACACAAACCTTTAATTGTGACTTTAATGTTCCAACTCTACTCTACCTTTTTCCAAATTTGTCTGGTTCCCTGGGGCTTTGGATGCAGAGATCGCAACTGAGGCTGTGTTTGAGCTAAATTCACTCACTGTGAGGTTTAATAGGTTTATAGAATGTTTTATTTATTTTCTCAAATTAAATGTCTTCAGATGGACCTTGAGCTCTATAATTTGCCACGAACCCCATATATTTTTTATATTCTTATACTATCAAGCTTAATTCTTTATTTTTGTTTTCTGCCTCCTGCAGACTTTGGATTTTTATTTCTTATAAACTAATTTTTAAATAAAAGACTACAGTCCGACTTTATGTCAAATAAGTACCAATCAGCTATTGTGACTCTTTGTAAATCTTTTTTTTCTACTATTACATGTTTTCTTATTTTTTAAGAAAAAAATTACTATAAAAATCACCTCAAACAAATTAATAAAAATTCATGACAAGCTAAAATTTTATAATATATTGTTTAGGTTTTTAACATTTATTTTCTTTTCCACTTTGCAAGATAATCTCTTTATTGGTGACAAAAATGTATGGCAAATTGCACCAATATCTCAGAAATTTGTAAATGCATTCATATTACTGTTTTAATTTTTTTTCTTTTGTAAAATATATTCTTCGAATGGAAGCCAGAAATTGAAAGATTACATTTTCTCAGAATAAAATTTCTCTTATTTTCCCTTAAACAGAGGTTATTTTTCTCTCCTAGGAATTAAAAAATGAGCCAAGTGATGAACTAAATAATGAAGAAATAGACATATTTTATAAAAGATAATGAGGTTTATTATTTAGTTTCTAAAAAAGAAAAAACTCTCAAGGGAGATTTTTATATATGCATAATATTATATTATTATGTATACAAATTATACATTTATATTATTGGTATTATTTATAATATGTACATTACTATATATTGTTATTTATATTTACTGAGTATAAAGAAAAATAAAAATTTGGAAACATTTCTAAAGAAAATTCAAAGCCATTAAAATATTCTCCTAATTTTTAGAAGTTTTAAAGCAGAGTAAAAAATGTGTTAAATTTATAGACAGTAACATATTTTAGTATTCTGTTCCCTTCACATCCATTTTTCATGCTTTAGTAAAGTGAAATTTTCTAATCAGAGTAAAGTGGCATGGTGAAGGTGTAGATAATATATTTGAATGAAGGTTTTTAATGAATGTGGTATTTATTAAGACACAATTCATTAAAAGAAGACTTGCATGGTTGTCTCACATTATTTCATTGATTTTTATTTCATGCATGATTCAAGGTGAGAAATATTCCTACAGAAAGTACTCTCATTTTAAATCTTTAATTTGATAATGCAGTCTTTTTTTGTTTATTTGTGTAGTTTGGAATACTTCACATATACTTTACATTCCCAAGTAATTATAAATTTAAAATGGAGAATCTGAATTAGTGTAATAGTAGACATTAAAGGGTTTCAGTGTATAAACATTATTTCTTTCTACTTTTTTAGCAAAATTTGTTTTTTGACAGAAAATAATAGGCCAGGTTTTGTTTTTTAATGAAATATTTAAAGATCTGAACATGTTAACGTCAAGTATGTTAACAAGAATTTAAAGTGTAATATAAGACTAACCTCTTACATGTAATTTAAGAATCATTTGACAGGCTTACTAAACCTTATATCCTCATAGCAGATTGTTTAAAACATATACACATATATACACATATACCACTTCTATTCTAGTAACAAGGTACCTACACATAAAAAGTAAAATAGAGATTAAAGACAATTTTTTGATTAATGTAACCCTAAATAAAAAATCTTTAATTGTCTAGAGAATTGTTTCAATTTTCCATTTTATTTTGTGTATGAGACTACATTTCAAATAACAGCCATAGAAGAAAAACCTGTCACTGAGTCTGCAATTTTTGTAATGTCAGACGGTGAAAAATCCCACCTTATCAGGTAAATCACAGACACAAAGCAACTGTCCTTTAGAATAGTTCAACACCTAGCCCATTGTGAGCAACTTTGGATTTATTATTAATGAAAATGACATATACTCTGCCATACTAGTTAGGAAAGGAATAATTGCATACAACATATTGAATTTTAGTAATCTAATATTTTTCTCTCCCCTTACTAGGCCATGAAATAAAGGTCTTATTTATCTCCTTATCTTCAGTTTCTCAAATAGTTTGAATATAGACTAACTTTTAAAAATGATCTTTTTAAAGATGAATTTATGAGTGAAGGAAAAAAAATTACTTGCAGAGAAACTAGTCTATAAGGCATTGATACTAGAAGGTTTTGCTGATATTAACCAAATTGTATTCTTTAGCCTCTGTTGATAAACTATAAGAGCAAGGATTACTATCTTTCCTGTGAAGATTTTAGTAATGAAATAGATGGCCACACACTCAAATAGACTGAATTGATTGGTAATCATTTTGAAAGCAGATAGAATTGACCATTTCATAGCATGGAAACTATAAACTGGATGTTCGAATATTTAGAAATTCAATTAATAGTAGTTAAAATAAAAACTAATAACATAATCAGGGAGCCAATATGCATAATTTACATTAATTATCATAAATAATAAGATAGACTATACTACTTACTATAGCTGACTTTTATTGCTTTTAGTTTACTAACCACACCAGTCATATTTTAATATATACATGGATATTTAAAAATCATTTTTTAAATAATAAACTAAGAAAATAAATGACAATAAGCAGAAAGTCAATTAATCAATGTATCTCAAGCCTGACTCTTCAGCAATATAACTAATGAGCTGGCAGCTATTTGATTGTAAGACACCCCAAGAAAACCTCTAAACTGCTTTAATAACTCTGCATTTTTCTGTTTCAACATTCATACATGGACAATAGAAACTACAAACAAGGGTATAAACAGTTTACAGTTCTAATTTTGGGCAAAACATAATATGGCTGTTGTTTTCTAATCACAAAAATAGCACACGTTTATTGTAGAAAATTCTGAGCATTGAAGAAAACAAAGAAATATAATTCACTATCCAAAGATAAATAAGCACTATTAATATTAGAATTTTGCATGCACAGAAACAAACACACATGTATATTTTAATAAAATTTATATGATACATGACCAATTCAAAAATATATGTAGTTTTATCACTTAAAAAAAATATATAGTTTACTTCTATTTAAGATGCAATAGAAGAGACTAGTTTTACCCTTCTGTCTTAACTTAGAACAAAAAAAAGAAAAAAATTATGTGAAACAATGATACTCAAAATATTGGTCGTCAAGTGATAAAGCACAGTGTTTCCTGAAAGACAAATAACTGACCAGGCCATAAAAGTGATACAACTTAATGCATGGAGAAAAGTTCCAGGTTATGGCACAAAGAGAGGAAAATCAGTCAGAGCTCATCAATCTCCTTGAGTTGAGAAATAGATATGGATTCTGAAGAAACTAAGGCCACTAGAATTCAAAGGCCAGAGTACCAGATAGGAAAGAACTGCACAACAGAGAGAACTCTGGAAATCTGCTGAGGCTTTCCCTTGAATATTCAGTTGAATATCAACCAGGAGATAAATGTAAGAAAACTACTCAAGCCCAAGGAAAGAATCACTCGAAAAGATTAGAGGAAACAATATCTTTGGTGTTGTCCTAGTCTAGGACTAAAAACAGTGCCTCTTCCAGCTGAACTAGAAGACCTCACAATTCGTGGGGAATTGGTTTAGAGCACTTCAGAAGTTGGCAAAAAAATTAGCCCTATATTTTTCATCCTACCAAAAAGTTTAAAAAAGAAGACTCAAGAGGATCTATTTATTTTCAAGAAATATTTCCCCAAATAAACCAGAAGGATATAGAATACAAAAATATTCAGGACATAAAATAAAATTCACATGCTTGTTATCTAATAAAATTATCAAGAATGAAAAAACAGACCTATAATTGACACAGGTACAATTTATAGACAAGAACATTAAGTTATTGTGACTGTACTCTTTGGCATCAAAAAGCCTCAAGGAAAGGTTACACATAGTGGGTGGAGACAAAGAATATATACAACATGAATAAATGGAAATTTTAGAGATAAAAACTTTAATGCCTGAGATGAAAATCAAGTAGGTGACATTATCAGCAGTTGTGACACTGAAGAGAAATGATTAATGTAAATTAAGATATAGAAATAGAAAGTATTGAATATGAAGCACATAGAGAAAAAAAAAACTTTAGAAAAGTAACAATTAATTGTGGAGCAATTTCAAGAGACCAAATAAATGCCCAGTTGTAGTCTCTAAAGAAAAGGAGACACCAAATATTTGAAAAAAAATAATGATCGAAGACCTTTCATAGAGGATGGAAATCATAAACCCACATCCAAGAAGTTGAAAGAAAGCTCTAAGCACTATAAATATGAAAAAAAAAAATTCTACGAAAAGACTCCTCATAATCACATTGCTTGAAACCAGTTATAAAGAGAAAAATCTTAAAAGAAGCCAGATAAAAGACACATTATGTATATAGAACCAAAGGATGACAGCACCTTTCTCATTGGAAACAATGCAAGTGAGAAGACAATAGAATAACATCTTTAAAATACTGAAAGAAAAAAAATCTGTCAACCTAGAATACTAAACCAGGCAAAATGTCTTTCAAAAATGAAGGGGAAATAAAGAATTTTTCAGATACAATAGCTGAAATTCATCACCAGAAGTCCTGAATTACAAGAAATGTTAGAGGAAGCACTTCATGCAGTAGCACAATAGTGCAAAATGGAAACCTAAATTTACATAGAGGAATAGGGAGCACTAAAAATGCTAACATCATGTGTAAATATAACTCTTTTTTCTTCCATCTTAATTCACTTTAGAAGGTAATTGAATGTTGAATGTAATGATAATAGCAATAAATCGAGAAGTTTATGATGTGTACATAAAATCGTATGACAGCAATAGTTCAAAATTTAGAAGTGAAGAAATTGAAGTATACTGTTGTAAAGTTCTCATAAATGTATAAAGTAATTTAATATCATTTAAAGTAGACATTAATAAGTAAAAATTATAACATAAATCCAAAGCAATCTCAAAAAGAATAAAAGCAGAAACAGTAATAGCTAATAAGCCAACAAAAGAGCTATAGCAGATTCATTTTAAAAAATCAGTTAGTCCAAACTAGGCAGAAGAATATAAAAAAAGGGAATGAAATACCTACAGAAAATAGAAAACAAATGAAAACAAGATAGGTTTGACTCAATCATATTAAATAATAACATTAAATATAAATGGTCTAAACGCCCCAATTTCTCTCACTGCCAATGATTGAAAGGCTACATAAACTCTCTTGACACATTTGGATTTTTAAAAAATTTTTTCTATTTGTGACATTTCAATTTAAAAGTTGCAGTCTTTGTTATCTAGTACATTACAATTTATGATTGATATAATGCTATTATTTATTGAACTATTTATTTTATTTTTTACATAAACATACAGTAACATACTTTTGGTGTACATTCTATGAATTTTAGTATAATATACACTATTAAAACCACCACTATTATCAATATACAGAACAATTTCCTCACCCCAAAAATCCACTCAGGCTATTCACATTTGATCATAGCCTCACCCTATGCTTAACTCCAGACAACTATTGATTTGTTATCATTCCAAATGGAGGATATTTAGAAAAAAATAATATGTCAAGGAGTTGTGTATTTATTTGTAATACAACATATTGCTATACTTTTTTTCTGGTTTGAGATAACCCTGTGCAGAGAATAAAACTGGTGTAACTTAAGAGAGAAGAGAGAGAAAAAGGGGAGATATGAGAAAGGAAGAGTGACATTGCTGGAGTAGGTGAGATGGGTTTGAATCTAGGGAGTAAGTCGATGGCAGACCTTAGATATGTGCCTGGACAATTCATCCACAGTAGTAGAATATAGTAGCTAGAGTATGTGTGTAAATTTACACACACACACACACACACACACACACACACACACACACGATACATAGTTTCAATGTTAATAAAAACGTAATGAAATAACCTTGGTGTCCTCTCTTCCTAAGTGAGGGAAAGTAGCACAAACTCCTACACTGAATTATCTCTCACGTTGTCAGCACTTGTTGAAAATAGGAAGTTTTATATTTAAATTATTAATACATTTTATTTTTCTGTTATATATTATATATTATTATGGTGCTCTCTATTTATTGTATATTACGTCTAGATTTAACTGTTGTTTGACATCAAAATTTGTATAGTGTACTTAAAAATTTATTTGTTTCAGAATTGACTCTCTCTTAGACTTATTATTCAGGAAACAAGCAATCCTGTCTGTATTATTGACCTATATTTAATAAACTTCACAATAAATATATAGTTTATGCATGAATAGATTACTTAGTATTAGACAATCAAATTGGCAAGAAATTAATTCTAATTTCTTAGTGGGCTATAGTATATGTTTGAGCAAATGCTTTTCAAGAAGTATAATTTAGTAATTTAGTGGCTGATTTCTTGCAAGTCTGAAAAGAAACTTGTCTTTTTTAATGATGGACAGCTTGTCTGTATGCATAAGCAATCTATTTTTAGATCTGTAGTAATTGCATAGCTCTAGTAGATGTTATCTACCAGTATTCACATCTCCGTTTCCTAGCTCTCTTGTTCATTTAACAATGACCAGGCGAAGAGCAATTTCTTGTACTATTAGGGTCTTTCTTTCTATTTATAGCACTTTAACTCTGGGGAGTATAGTATATCCATTCCCTGTTCTTTACTATTTTTTTTCTGGGATCTGCAGTTATTAACTAGCAGTAGAAAGATAGAAGAAATACTACAAAAAACACCATCTGTCATTGTGCAAGAGAGTTTTTATCAGGTATAGAGCCTGGATCTCTGACACTATAGGCATGCTTCAGGAGATATGCACAGAATTATTTTTCTCATCCAGGTGGGTGAAATTTCTTTGTTCATTGAGGTGAAGTTTGGATAGGCCAATGGTGGTTTATCAATTCAGCCCCATTGTCCTTCTCACCACTGGACACTTCTTAAATTTTCTTAATGTTATTCTCTTTGTAATTGTGTTCCTCAGATTCTTTATAGTTATATTTATGTGGATGTTGGTGGAAGATTTGAAAGGACTCGACTAGTCTCTGAGAAGGGAGAAAATAAGAAGCCTAAGCTTACTAATTAAATTAAAAGTATTGGAAAAGTTTGAAATATAAGCCTTAAAATATGTCAACTCAAATTATAGTTCATTATGGAAAAGAAAAGCAACTTTATGAGTTTGTTGTTGTTGTTCGTTTTTAATCAGGGCTCCGATACTTAGAAATTGATTCTCATAGTATAGTATAAAATGTATTGGAGCAGTAGAAAAACTATGGCATGAAACATAGTGTCCTGTTCTTTGAGGTTATTTTTCTTGGTTAAGGTTTATCTGCACACCATATATCTGCACCCCATGAAATGAAAAGACACATGCAGAGCCTATGCTGTTTTTTTCATCTTGACTAAGTACGCAAATATTTTGACTTTAAAATCAATCATGGTAATTCGGATTTAAACAATTGCCTAAATCTACAGAGGTGGTATAGGATCTTGCTTCTCTGACTCTCTTCCTCAGAGCTAGATTAAAATTTTAGTCTTAAACACAATCCAGGTGCTTCATACCAGTATTGCATTGACCTGGCCTTTAGAAATCATTAATTCTTTGAAGGAATAATGCATTATTTAAATAAAAAAACTTTAAATATAGTAGGATATACAATATTTTATTAAAGATAAAAGGTTAGAACTTGATATATAGGTTGGAATTATATGTATTCACATTCAGTTGATTTACATTATTCAATGTAGTTATGTTTTATAAAGTTGTTGCATATTTTCAATTAAAATCAGAAAGAAAAAAATGAAAAATACTAGAAAAGAGAAAAAGGGACATGTGGAAGAGACTTTTAAAAGTTCTAAACATGTGTAATTTAAGTGCCAGAAATAAAGAAGAGAAAGAATGGAGCTGCAGTGATGTTTGAAAATTTTTAGATAAAATACCAAAGTTGGTAAAAGATATCAGGTCATTGTTAAAATTCAGTGAAATAAAAGCAAAATAAATACAATGTAAATCAAAACAGATATATTTTTATACCTCATAGCAAAATTGATGAAACCCAAACATAAAGACAGCATCTTAAAAGCAGACAGAAGAAAAAGGATACATATATTCCTTTAATAAAAATAACAATTATACCTATCATTTCAACATAAACTATGAAAATAGCTAAACAATGATATCCTTAAAGTGCTGGATGAGGAAGGGAACTGTCAGAATAGAATTCTACACATAAAAAAGAAAGAATTAAGAACAAGAAGATTCAGTATATGCATTAAAAATTAATGAAGATATATTTAGAAAAACAGAAACAGAAACTGCTGTTAACTCACCAGAATTAAAAAAAAAAAATGGTAAAGTATGGGAAAATAGTGAACCCAAATGAAAGTATGAAATTTGAATAAAGATGAAGAGTGAAGTAGATAAAAATGCAAGTAATGACTATAAATGAATATTGATTACATAATAATTTCTTGTGAAGTTTATATATTTGTAGTGACTATTTTAAGACTCATGTCAAAATAAAATAAAATACAGAGAGAAAATTAGATTCAAGGTTTTCTTAATGGCTGATGTTATCTGAACACTGATTAATACTATTTTTATTAAACCTTATATTAAGGATTCAAGTTCTCATCCTTACTTAATCATTAAAATAATAGAATGTATAAATAATTTAATAGAAGAAAAATGATAATAAGGAAAATATTTGGAAAATCCAAAATAATGTAAGAAATCTAAGGATAAAAGTATAGAGCAGGTTTCTTAAATTAAAAAAAAAAAAACAAATAAAATGACAAACATAAACTATGCAAATACAGTTAATATAAATTGATTTTCCAAATAAGATAAGCTAAATTCAATAATGTGAAAACAATTGGACAATTCACAATATACATTAGAATTACTTTCAAATGAATGATAATAAGATAATTCCACTTTAGATTTATAAGATGCAGTTAGAGCAGTGCTTTGAGAGAAATGTTTAGCTTTCAGTGTATGCATTAAAATTTTTTTTTAAAAAGATGTTTGAAACTAAAGGATCTAAGCTTCTAGTCTCCATGTGATATTAAAAGAAATGCAACTGATTCCGAAGAAAATAAAAGTAATCAAATAATAAAGATAAGAGTAAAAGTCAAGGAAATAGAATATATGCTTTAAATTTTACATAGCTAACACTGGTTATTTGACAAGGAAACAAAAGGAAAAGAGAAAATTGCAAATATATGGAATTAAAAAGATAATTAGAACATCTTAAAACAAATATGTGATATCAAACTTGAGATTTTAGATAAAAATAAATTTTTTTGAAAAATTGGATTCACCAAAACTGATACAAAAAGCAATAAAAATTTTGAATATTTGAAAGTTCTTTGTCTATTACTGTTATTAAGTTTATCAAAGTGATTTTCACAGAGAAAATTTTCCATATTGGTTTTACATATGAAACCTTACAAATATTTTAGGATAAAAGAATCATATAAATCTCATGCAAATTCTTCCAAAAGACGAAGTGAAAAAACTTTCAGTCCTTTTAAATATGAACATCAAGACATTGATGCCAAAAATTCCGAAACATTATAAGAAAGGAAAATTATAAACTAATCTCTCACTCACAAAAAAATAAAAACTCCAACATAAAATATTAGAAAATCAAATCTAAAAATATATAAAAGAAAATACATCCTGACTCATTGGTGTTTTTCCACAAATGCTAGGGTGGCTTCATTTTAGAAAATGAACCAATTCTATTCAGCCAAAAATAGATTGAAAGAGAATTGTCTGAATAGGAGAGGAAAATTATTTGATAAAATTTACAATCTGTTCAGATAAAAACTATCTCAAGACTTGAAATAGAAGGAAACCTTATAACTATAAAAATGGTATTTTAAATATTATATAAATAGTAAATACTTGAAAATCTTTCTTTTCTTTGAGGTCAACAATGAGAGAAGGATGCTGCAATAAAGTGTGAAATGGACCCCAACGATGCTGATATTCTGCTTGCTGGAGCCTGTGAATGTTATTTTATGCAACAAACACTCCATACGTATGATTATGTTGAGGAACTTGAGGTGGGAGACTATTGGGTTATCTGGGTGGGCTCTAAATGCAAACATAAATTTTTTAGTATAGAAGGAAATCTCATACAGAAGAGGAGGAGGCAATGTGACCGCAGAGACAGAGATTATAGTGATATGGCCACCAGAACCTAGAAGAATCAAAAAATAAATTTTTCCTAGAGTCTCAGGAGTACTACGGTCTTGCTAAGACCTTGATTTCAGAACAGTAAAACTTATTGTGGACTTCTGGCTTCCAAAATTTATAAGAGAATTTCTGTCATCTTAAACCAGTAAATTTATGATAACTTATGACAGGCTAGCCCATTTACTACTTACTATAGGGGCAAGTTTTCAAGAGTAGCAAGAAAGCAAGCCCCAAGGTACAAACACTTTTCAGTCATCCTTTGTCATTTTACTACCATCTCATTGACAGAAGAGATTTACATGTCCAAGCACAGAATCAGTGAGGATGCAGGGAAGTATCAGCAAACTGGGTACATGACTGCAATCTAATAGTAACAAAATTGTGTAGTCAGATGAATTTATAATAACTTTTGCTTCTCCACTTTTAAAAAAATAAATAACAACATGGGGTATTTGGGGAATAGTATGCAAGAAGGTAATTTGGTAGTGCATTTGTGAAATATAGGCTCATTGATAAATGAATGTTTATTTAGTTTTAAATTAAATATTAAAGTTAAAAATGTATATATGTATTTATAGTGTGTTAGCAACACAAACTGTGTTATGTACCTTTCCTAAACCAATAAATGTGGCCAGAATGAGTGCAGGTCATATACTCTGCTAGGAGTAGAGTCCCCCTCAAAGCACGTGTTAAGTATAGAGTGGGAAAGGAATACATTTTCAGAAAATATTCAGGATAATATGACTGAACATAGAGTAAATATAGGCTGGGCAGCAAAATCAACAAATACCTATTTAAAGAAATTATGAAGAGAAGACAGGATTTAACTTTAAAAGATACTTGTAGTTGGGAGGATGACGGCAGTGTAAAGAAGAGATAAATAAATGCTATAGTTGCATATATGGTTATCTCATCTGAAATTAGGTACTACAATATCTTTATAGAAATAGGCAATATACTAATTTTATTAAAATGGGTGCCAATTCTAAAAAGTTCCTATGTACATATCATTTTCTCTTCATTGTATTTGCTCTTTATTCTTTAACTGAAATCTGTTTTCCATTTTAATTATCTCATATATATATAAATATATATATATACACATATATATGGAATCAATTAATATTTGGGTACAAATTGATTTACTGAGATGATTTTAAGCCCAGAAATAAGCCACATAGTGCATTTTTTTATACAAAAAAAGTTTGTTCAATTTTCTGAAGTTTTTTTTGATATCAGTAGCAAGAGAATGACATCGATGGACAATTATATTGCACAGTATGAATGCAAAACTTCCTCAGTAGTAATTATTTTCATATTTCATTTCCATTACCCAGTATCTCATGGACCTACTCAAATGGAACTAGGTAAAATTTGTTTGCATAGAAATGAACAAACTTAATCTGTATACTGTAATATTGCAAATTCTAATTATAATATTTTGAAAACTAGGAGAGAAATACAAATGGATAATTTCAATGTTTTCAGAATTAATGCAAATATGTTGAATGGATAAGTTAAAAATTCTTATATTTCTTTATTCAAGATACAGATAACTCTATCTAGATCTAGGATAAAAATATATAATTATATTGTTAGATAAACAGCAGTAACAAATATTATGGGGAAGAGATCTGGATTTCAAAAAGGATATATAACTTTGGTTTGAAATGCATTGATATTATATAACACACACACACATAGTTTAATCCAATGGAGATTTACTATTACTGCAATATACTATGCACTCTGCTGTGATATAAGGACTAAAACTTACATGAAACCGACTCCAAAAAAAGTCATGACTGCTTTGACTACCAAGGCTGTTTATATAACTTGAAATCTTGTCTGAAACAATATATAATTTTAAACTAATGTGCGTATATGGAAGCTACTGATTAACAAGATTTATTATAGAGGTAGATCTGACATCTGGTAGGATATACTGTGATTCCGTATGAATTATAAATTAGATTTTTTACTATAAATATTTTCATCCTCATAAGGGTTGATGAGCTGAGTGCAGGCTAGATTTTGCTTTTATTTCCCTGCGCCACTCCCCTCTCCCCTTCCCCCCACACACACATATTTCACCATTGCCATACACATCTGTGTGCCCATTTGTAGAGCATAATTTATATGCCTGGATATTGCAGTTCTGGGACTAGTTAACCTGTGTTCCATGGATCCAGGGTTCTACAAATATCCTGAAATTACATCAACATTCAATATATGTGATACATACATTTTTCTTATGGAGGATAACCAGAGCATTAATCAGATATTCAGGGTAGTGCATTGTCCCCACAAAAAGATTAGAACTAACAAATTATAGAATCAAGTAATTCAATCTTAAAAAATAATTCAGTATTTTTTTACTAACTTACTAAGCTCTATACAAATTGTTTTGTCCTGGCAGTAATGACCTAATCAAAGTAATAAATGCATAAAGGCAGTCATACTGTCATGTCTAAGAAGCTTCACAAATTGTTGATTTAAAAGACCTGCAAATACAGATGACCAAATTTGGAGAGAATACTCATCCTCTGGGACTTATAAATAGGACTTCTATACCAACTCAAACAAGACAAGAAGATTGAAAGGAAAATTACTTATTTAGCTAAAGTAGACAGGCTATGGATCTGCTTAATTTGGCTAGACTCTATCTTCTCAAAATTATTTTGGAGAAAATAGTTATTAACCATGTAAATGATGTTTCAGTAAAAAAAGTAATGCCTACTTGTTTCATTCACCAAAATTCAAAACTATTTACAAATTGTGTTTGTGTATCCCTAGCCACTTATTTTAATGTTCATTTAAATTCTCTACACGGAAATATAATCTTTTAAATGATGTTTTTCAGATAGCTGACAACACTAGATGTCTGCCTTTGTCAGTAATTGTTTCACTTAATAGATAAACATAGTATTAAGTACTGTTGTTAAAAAAAGCTTTGCATTTGTTGGTGTTGAACCTCTTGTCTGCAAATATTTCTCTATATGCTCACAGTAAAATAGGAAACATGTTTTGTCCACTCTCAAATATGACACAGTTTGGGGGTGAACAGGAAGCTTTTCCACCTCTTGGACCCACTTGGTTTTGCGTATTCAAAAAGAAATTTAACAAAAAGAACGTGCAAGTGATTTCGAATGATTTTGACCTTACCTTAAGTTTTTCCTAAGATGTGCAGTCCTGTTTTCTCTTGTCCTTTTGACAGATGTAAGGGATACTGCATTGTGGACTGCATGATTTCATATGATTGACTTAGGCAGGGTGTAAATAGCACTGCAAAGCAGGGGAGCGGTGTTGAGTTTTCAAAGTGACAGACTGGTTACAGAGTGATTGAAGAGGTGTATGTCCTAGCATGTGTGTGATGGGCTCAGGAAGAATAAAGGGGGGGGGCAGAGAAAGAAGCACACCATTTGTATGAATACTAGCTTTTCTTTTTCATGTGTGTCCTTGCCACAGAGTAAGAAGAAAAATATAATTTGGATAACCAGGTTTTATCTTCTTTTTAAAAGAGAAATAAAACAATTTTTTGTGAATATATACAACATTTCACATTTAAGACAAATTAATAAGTATACAGATAAACATATAAAAAGATGTTCAAGATATTAATCATTAAGGAACTGCTAATTAAATTTACAGTTAGCAATCTAGGCTGCTATAATAAAGTACCATACACTAATGATGTATGAGCAATAGAAATTTATTTCTCACAGTTCTGGAGATTGGAAATCTGAGATCAGGGTGCCAGCATAGTAAGGTTCTGGTGAGAGGCCTCTTCTGGGTTGCAGATTACTATCTTTTCATATCCTCACATGGTAGAAAGGGAGCAAGGGAGCTCTCTGGGGCCTCTTTTATAGGGGCACTAATTCCATTCATAAGGGCTCCAAAGGTCTCACCTTCTAATACTGTAATATTGAAAAAGAGGGTTATGACATAAAAATTTGCGGGGTGCAGACATGAATATTCATTCCCTAAAACCAAACACTGGTGAATATCTGGAGGAACCGGACCTCATATATTCCTTCTGGGAATATAAATAGTACATTTGTTTACATAATGTACCATTTATATTATTGTACAAACAGAATGTGACGGTTACTTATATAATTAAAGGTAAACCTACCATTGGACCTACTCATTCTATTCCTTCGTATTTAACTCAAAAGATAAGAAATCATATGTTCAAACAAAGACCTGTACACAATATTTACAGAAGCTTTCTTTGGGTTAGTCAGAATTTGGAAAATAGAATATTGAAAGATAAGTTAATTAAAAAATTTTGGCATATTCATACAGCAAAATCTACTGAGCAATTACAAGAAATGTACCATTGAATGATGTAATAGCACAGATGAATTTCTATTAATTGTAATGCCTGAAAGAAAAACAGAAAAGAGTACTATATCATATCATTTATGTAATACAACTTGGAATCTATGGATCCTCATGACTGTTATAATAAGACAGATTTTTAATTGCAAATAACCATACTCTCCTTAATTAGCAAATACTCAGGACTTCACATGCAGAGGGTTGACTAGACCAAGCAATTCACTGGGATTCATAATGTTCTTGGGATTCTCTCTCTGATCATACAGAACTTTCTAAATATTTAGGTATTCATTAAGTGAGAATGTGCAGAAAAAAATAATTATAAACATAATTTTAATCAGAATAATTTTATATTCAAACTTTTTGTATTCAATTTCTGTTGTTATGAGTTTCATAATATTTTAATAGTTGTCCTTGGATGGATACCTACTTGTCATCTAAGGTGGGCTAACACAGCATCTAAAACCTTTAGAGTCAGGTTCTTCTTAGATCCTGATATAGCTCTACTATAAACTCTACTTTCAATCATATTTCATGGAATACAATTCTTGATTAAATTGAATTCCCATTGTAAAATAAAATTTTGAGCTATAATTGGAAGAGGACTTGTTCAGTCAATAAACACATATTTGTTGAACATCATAGACTTGGTGGCAGACATAGGTGTTATGGTTGAGAATACCAAACAAAACAAAATAAATATCCTGTTAGATAAGAGAGGAAGATTTTTAGGTGGAGCTGATAAATTTGGAGTTTAAGTAAGCACCCCATGTAATTCTGATCCAGAGATAAGTAGATGATGTAAAGAAGAATGATTTTAGAGCATTTAGAGTCCACTACACATGAATTATCTTTCAGACATGTTAATACTTTCAGAAAACACAAAAGGGAAATGTTAAGACATTTTCTTTTTCCTTGAAAATGAACTGTGAACTCAGTATAATCACCATCATCATGACAAAATGTTTATCTTGTATAAATAGGATGTACTTTAATAACTTACAAACTAGATAAAACTCTCTTTCAACTTGTATGGTGTATATACCACAGTGACTTTTCAATTTATTAGAAATGTATTATTATCTTTACTGTTGTATCCCCCAAATACTTTTCATTTGGCTAGTTTTTGCAACTTACATTTTTCTCACACATTTTTTTGGAGCCAAATATGTAGTTCTTAAATGTGACGTATGTACCTCTTTTATTATATTTTTTTCGAAAATTATTGTTTCTTTCAGACAAGTCCCTTTGATGAATTCTTTAGTTAAATAGTTTGTTCCATTCTTATAATCAGTTTACTCATTTACTTGTTAATAAATTTTAAGAGTTCTTTACATATTCTGGAAAAATGTCCTTCATCAGATTTATAATTTACAAATATTTTCTTCAAGTCTGTGGCTCATTTTATTCCCTCAACAGTGTCTTTAGAACAGTAAAAGCTTAGAATTTTATTGTCCAATTTTTCAAACTTTTTTTTTTAATTACATTTTGGTTTTATATTTAAGACATCTTTGCCTTAAAAAGGCCATAAAGAATCTCTTATAGTTTTAGTTTTATATTTAGAACTATGACTTTTGAATTTTTTTTTAGGATGGTGCAAGAAATGAATCAAAAATTTTTGTTTGTTAATTTAGTATGTGAATATCCAGTTGTGCTAACAAAACTAGATAAAAAGATCATTTTTTCACTGAATTACCTTTACAACTTTATCAAAATCAGATGTCAGTTTATGAGATACACTATTTCTGGACTCTATTTTGTTTCCTTGATCTACCTGTTGATTTTGATGCTAGTTTCATGCTGTTGATAATTGTAGCTTTAAAATAAGTCTAGTTTTGTTGTGCAACCAACTTCATTCTTTTGAAAGTTGTTTTGACTATTCTTTATATTGCCATATTAATTTTAGAATCAGCTTGTCAATTTCTACAAAAAAAAAGATTGTGGAAATTTTGATTGGAACACAGTGAAACTATAGATCAAATGGGGAGAATTGATGTCTTAACCATATTGAGTCTCCCAGCCAATGAACAAATTACAGTTGAATTTTGAACAATATGGGGGTTATGAGTTTAAATTTTAATTTCCAATTTTTAATTTTCAGGATATAAAAATGAAATTCACTTGTATATTGATCTTGTGTCCTACAAACTTGATAAACTTACATATTAGGTCCCATAGCTTTTACTTTTGTATACCCCATTGCATTTTATATAAGGAAAAACATGGTACCTCTGAAAAAGAATATTTTACATCTTTTTTTCAAACTTATAACTTACGGTTCCTTTTTCTTTATATATAACAGTGGTTGGACACTCTAGCAGAATGTTAAAAAATTAGAGAGTATGGACATTGCTGTCTCATTCCTAATCTTAGAGTAAGAGCATTCATTCTCTTACCATTAAATATAATGTTAGCTACATGATTTTTCATAGATATCCTTCATCAGGTTAAGGGTATTCCCTCCTATGCCTGATTTGCAGAGTTTTTAACAGGAATGAATGTTGGATTTTGTCCATTCAGCTAATCCTATGTTGATTCTTTTTTAGTTGCTTATTCTAGTGAATTGCATTGACTTATTTTTGAATGTTAAACTAACTTTGGTTAAACTCACTTGGCCATCATGTATTACCTTTTTTTTTTTTTTTTTTACATATTTTTGATTTTAATTTGCTAACCTTTGTTAAAAATATTTGTTTCTACATTCATGACAGATGTCAGCCAGAAATTTTCTTTTAAAGTTATTTTCTTGTTCGATGTAAGAATGATGCTGGCTTTAGGGAATGAATTGGGAAGAATGTCCTCCTTTTTAATTTTCTGGAAGAGATAGTGTAGAAGTGGTATTATTTATGTTTTAAATATTTGATAGAATTTACTAGTGAAGTTATCTCACTTTGGAGTGTTCTTTGTGGGAAAGTTATATGTTACAAATTTAATTTCCTCAGTACATAAAGGGCTATTCAGGTTACCTGCTTGTTTTGAGTGAGCTTTGATAGTTATATCTTTCAAAGAATTTTCTCATTTCATCTAAGTTGTTGAATATTGGCATAATGGTCATGATATCCCCTGCTTTCTCAACTTCAAAGTCATCTTTCTAAAACCATATTTATAACTCAGAATCTGAGACAGGCAAACTTTATTTCTGCTTTGTCAACTAGTCTTTCTATTAGGTTATGTCAATGAAGGGCATAAGACAGAGACCACACACAAGTGGAAAGAAGGCTTTCCTCTGGTTATGTGATTCCTACATGCTTTCTGTTCCTGTAACACCCACCAACATTTATTCACAGTGGTAGTTGTTTCCAGCTTACATTTCCACCTCTAATACTTACTAAATCAGGCTTGAAGCCTCCTAGGGACATCATTACCAACTGGAAGACATATATATTCCTCAGAGGTCTGCATGCCAGACCTACAGAGAATCTCTCTGATCTCAGAGACACCAGTCCCAGCTCTCTTTCTCAAAGGTATGAGTTTCAACTGCAAGTATGCCCTCCTCTAAGCCTCTAAATTTTAATAATTTAGAACTCTTCCTTTTCTCCTAGACAAAGGGCTGGTGCTGATTTCTGCGGTTGCTACCTGGTGACATCACAGCATTGTTCCCAGTTTGCTATTTCAGATCTTTAATACCTAATTAACAATTATTTATGTTAAATTATATTCATTGAAAAAACTGGGATAGTTTATGTTTCTAGCTACACCCTGAATAATACAATATGGATATATTAATTTTCTCTTTAAATTCTCATTTTACATTTCATTTCTTTATAAATTAGTAAAAAAAAAAAGTCTAAGAAAAATAAAATGTATTTTAATTTATGTCAAATATATCTGATTTCTAAATTTGAGGGCATGAAAATAAATAGTTTGACATTTCCAAACTTCTGCTTATAATGTAACACATAATGCAATCTATTTAAAAAACAAACAAGAAAATGTGAATAAAAATGTTTAAGTGCCCTTGCTTCATTAGTCTGGTAAAGACAGGCTAGACATCAGACATACTTTAATGTCCTAAACATTAGAAATTGGGATTGTATTAAATCCGACTCCCGAATTATTCATGAGATTTGATTTGAGGAATAAGACATGATGAGAAAAAAGAACTGCAATTGAGATATAGTCTGATTGTCTCAAATTTCCTGATGATGCCCATGAATTTGCTTATAGTTGTAGCATTATTGCAAAAGCTTTGGCATTCATTCCCTCTGTTAACAATTTGGGATATTATGAAATATAAAGGTAGCTTTATAACATTTTATTTTCTGCTCAATTATTGTATAATACTTTGCAGACAGTCCAAGTATGAGATTTTTTTGTTATGGCAAATTTATAGCTTTTTATAGAGAGATATATACATATATAGAGCCATATATATTTTTTCTTTCTTTTTTCTCTCTGGAGATTATAATTTTCTCTTGCTTCTCTAAATCTCTTAGCACACTTGGATAAGCCACGTTACATCATGTCAAGTAGCACCGAATAACTTCATTTTAATTAAAAATGTTTTGAAAGTTGCATTGAAGCCTATATCCTCAAAACTATGTATGACTGTTTCTCTTATACTAAATATGACTGCTTCTATGTATGTCATACATACGATGAGAGATAAACTGGCTAAACACATTGCAGATTAATTTTGAGGGATCACCACTGCTATTTGAAAATAATTCTATGTAGATATAACATTAAATTGGAGACTGCTTTGGTTGAGCTGCAAAACTTGGGCTAAAACTTAGGGCTGAATATTTCACTGTGCCGATTCATCATCTCAGCAGAGAAGAAATCATAAACATTTCCATTTTACATCTCCTAATTTTTTGATTTAATCATATTTTATTTGTAAACTGTCAATGTTGTTGTGACTATGAGAGAGGTGTATACATGTGAAAAACCACTTATAAAGAAAACCTGCAGTAACACCGGTATTGTATCTGCTCTGAATGTAAAACTTTTATAACAAGGCAAACCGTGGAGATATGGAATATCTTTATGAGTGTGCTTCTGCTTATCATACAGTTTTACTTGTTTCATTTTCCTATGTTTAAAGGGATGCATGGAAGAAAAAAACAAAGGCTAAAATTATCTTTCCTATCAACTTGGAATGTCAGAAAAATCTAGTCACATATTTCTAGTCAAGGATCTGTTCAAGGATTGAAAAATAATTAAAAACCATAAGTTAGCCCTAAGGTAGAAAAAATGCACCTGTTCTTCACTTTCACAAATATATTCTTCATTTTATGTAGGATAAACTGTGTAATGTACTCAGAGAGAAATGAATAGAGAGTAGATTATGTAGAAAGCCTATCATCCTTAGGGAAAAACATATTTGCAGCCCTCGCAAGAAAGTTATTCTACCAATTTCTTTCTCTTGACTGCAAGTGCTTTTCAAAATAGCTGTCAGAGCTTTTTAATCCCTCCACAAATAATTTCAGCAGAGTTGATTAAAATGAGATAGTGACTAAATAAGAACTGAAAGAGAATTATTGAGATTGTTAATATGTACCAAGATATAAGTCCTACTTGCCAATCCTGTAGAATATCATAAGCGAGCATGAATTTCTCCAAGGTTGTCAACTCCAAATCTATCAACACTTAAGAGTAATTGTTTCAATAAATCATTGTGATACTAAAACAATTAGTTAATTTTCTAATAATTAGAGATGTCAAGCCAATTTCTTGCTGTTTTTTAATGGGACAAAATAAATTTGTAGTTTAGCTGAGGTCTAATGTTTCCACTTATTTTGTCCTGATATTGATGGTGGAAGGTTAAATTTTGCTTGCTCTGATCCACTGTAAAAATTTCCATTTGTCCATGTACTAGTGCATTTTAAATAAACTCTCATCATGCTATAGTTACTAAAATCTTAAGAATGACTTTATTTTAGTACTTGCAAATTGCATTGGTAAATATTTAGGATGAGCGAAGCAATTCATGCACATAGATAGTTCCTGAGACGTGTTCTCATGCACATTACAACTCTTTTCCCAGAGAACATTGCTAAATTTTTTAGCTAGAATTGATCATACTACTATTGTTCTAGTCCTATTTAGAACTGTTCATTCTAATATCATTTTGATTCTCTGGGTCACTGTACAATATTCTACATGTAGCAGTTATAGTTCAATAAATCTCTTAGGAGTTCCTCAAGCTTCAGATTTTAAAACTTTGTATGTTCACTATTGAATGAATAAACTATACATTTTTCATTTGTTTAAATTCCAGTCATTGACAAAATCCACATAAAATGAAAAATTCAAAAGTTGAAATACTTCGAATATTTAAATACCCACAACTTCCTTTGTGCAATCTTTGTGCTTGTGAAATTTCTTCAAAATTCCTTTCACAACAGTGCTGCAAACGTTATATATTAATTCTCTTGAAATTACATCATAAAAATAATACATTGAGACAAGTTCTTGTGGAAGACTCTCACCATTACTTAAAGTCTTTTTCTCTAGTCCTGCCATCTATTTTCTTGTAATCATTGGTAGAAAACCTGGGAATAGAAAATCTCTGCTTGCTGCCTTGTTGGTGTTTGTTTTAATCTCATTCTCACTAAACTTAGAAACCATAAAATGTAATATGTTGTAAAACAGAAACTGTTTTCAAAATTCACTTATCTGTTATTTAAGCATACCAAAATCTAAGGATTTTTACACTGGTAATGTTTAAAGTCATTTTTATACTAGTAAAGACAAAAACAAAACAAAGCAAAATAATCTTGATTTGTTATTCCTTTTTTTAAAAAAAAATCAGTAATTCTGAGAGTTTTATTAGTACATATATCTTAAATAAATCATTTTAATTTTACAACACTAGTTTTTGATAAATTTTTGGAGTGACTTAAAGCGTAGACTATTCCTTGAGTATATAGAATTATATATGTAATGTTATAATGAATTCTTTCTCAAAAATGTCTTATATTTACTATTCTGAATAGGATACTGACAGTTTTATTTACATGCATATTTTAACACGTTTTTTTCAATCAAAATTAATTTTTGTATACCTAGTCATTTTAAAGATCTTAGAAATTAACACATTTTTTTCCACATTTTCTTTTTATTGAGCAAAATTATATAATCAACCAATAAAGTTCAGTCTCTATAGGTCCTAAAACTGGAAAACAATCTGCGTTTTAAATTTTAATAAAGATTTGTTTTTACTCCTGGTAGAATTGTGTATCTCCTAAAGCATATAATCCTAAGTTAATTGCAATTAAATTTAGTTAAAAGGCATTAAATGCTCACCAGATTATTTTCCCTTCTTCTCATTTAATCCTTTTTATCTCATAGAAATCTGGGTATTTTTATTCTCATTTACAAATGAGAAAATGGAAGTTTAAGGAAAATGGAGAAGGTTAGACTACTAACCTTCATATATTATAATACAGGTCAATTGGAAAGCTAAATCTACTCGCATTAAAACCAATGAATAGTTTCATATAAGAGCATTTTGGAATGGTTCACTGATTAATCAAAAACGTCACATTTTAGGGCTCGTCAATCCATGCTGACGGAGTCTGTCAGTCTGAGGATGCTTTACTTTGAGCTTTCATAAAAGGGATAATTTGCAATTCAAAATTGGATTCACCTTTTCTAATTAGGTGAAATTACAGTTGCCATATTATAATTAAAGGTTATGTGACAGACAGGGGTCTTTATTTGGGTTATATCAGATTATTTTTCTGGTTTTCTAAAAATTGTAGCTTTTAATGAACATGGATTTTTAAGCCTTTTGACAAATATCTATTTTTATTTAGGCATAAAGCTGTTTCCTTTTTCTGAACTTGAAATTCAGCTATGATTGTCTATATTATGGCACTCATATTCAAACGCATTTCTCTCTCCACCAAACTGCCTGAAGGTATTGATGTCAGAATATTTTCCTTCTAATGAGCACATGATGTCTTCTAGAGATGCTATGAAAAATATCACTGTGCTTCAAACTGAATTATAGTAATATCACTTAATAATGCTTTTTAAATGTCTCAAATTATGCATCATTGGAATATTGAAATATGGAGGTATTATACAGGAATTTCATTGCCAAAAAAAAAAAAAATAGCTTAGTTTTGTCCATGGAAAAGTTTAAATGTATGAAAAAAAATCTCTGCCTAAGTATGAGAGCTTAGACCTTGCTCTCTCCCTGTCCTGTCATAAACTTAAATAACCTAGGAGCAATTTAGAGGAGGTACACAGAATCTAAAGTCAAATTGCCTGGGGATCAATAAAGAGAGCTTCCCCCCCCCCCTTATAAAATGGGGCAAATGCTAGGATTGTTGCAAGAATTAAACAGTTAATATGAGGTGGGTGTCAAGAATTGAAAAATAAAAAAATAATACATATTAAATGCCTAGAATATTGTTTAGCAAATAATTTGCTCTATGGAAATGTTAATTATCTCTGTTTTAGACCGAGACTGTGTAATAGAAATTTTGCTTACAATCCTTTTTTGGAAGTTGTGTAAAATGATTTATCCTTTAATTTATTAAAATTACTTATCTATCTATCAAGATTTTTTTTAAAGTATGCTTTTTGGTACTATGTGATTTCTAACTAATTAAATCAATCTCAACATCGCATAACTCTTATTCCTATAGCTCTTCTTCGAGTTTTAATCAATATTTTGCCTTTAGTTAGTAAAATAGATTTTGCTCTGGTTGGACTTCAATGAAAACAAAAACTTTAAATCTTTAATATGTTGGTTAAATTTTGTACAGATTTTTTATTTTAAAAATGATCTATTTCAATATTTTAATATATTTAATTGTTATAATAAATAAGAACTTATATCTAACTTCTATTAGATTATATAGAAATATAATAAATGGCACATATGTATTCTGAAATAATATCAATTGGGACAGAATATATGTGAATTTAAGATTTAGAAGCATTTAAATGTACATTTTTTTCTTTTGTTCATTCAATGGAGATTTATTGCATATAGACCACATATAAGATGCATTTAGAATATTAACTTTAGGACTAAGTTAAAATACTATAAATGATTACAAATGACAGTACACTTTCCTTTTGTTTGGTATTTTATATTCTAGGTTCTTCTCATAAAATTTTTAATGTATTTTATTATACTGAATATCAAACAATTTCTTAAAAATTTTTGTCTTTATATCATTTATAGACTTTTCTTTTTATACTAAGATATAACAGCAACCATTTTTATGAAATCAAAATATGTTATTTATGTACAATACCCCGAAAAGCTTTCTGTAAAAATGGACAGCTACTTTCTCTAATGATTTTACCACCAATGGCAACTGACGCTCTCAGTAACAATACCATGCAAACAACAGGATTGAATTGTTATGTTGACAGAATTTTGAAGTAATTACACTATGAAGATGCTTTGTCTTTTCTAGTTTAGAGAGTCATGTAACATTGCTAAACAAATTATTCTGAAAATATTAATTTGTTTAATTTAATCAGTTATTTTCATTGGACTCTAATATCACTGCATTACAATCTTCTATCATATACATATTACAGAATTGCCTAGCTTGATTCTTATCAATTAATTGCTTGTCTCCTGTTTTGAATTTTATTTAATGTCTCTTTCCGGCATATTTTTTATTTTGTTGATGTGTTTTAGTACATGGAGTGACAACAAACTACAAGCAAGAAAGATGATCTTCTTTAGCTTGGACAAGCTGGACACACTAGGGAGAATGGTTTGGAAGTGTTAACCTTTTATTTTTATCTATTTTGCAAAGACTTTCTATTCATGTGTGGATTGTTAGAACATTTATGTCATTTTGATTCTCACAAAATGTGTTTAAAGTTGGGTCTGTGTCTATATGCAGAGGATGCCACCAGCAAATTCCTTGGTCTGAGTTGCTGAGTGATGTTGGGACTAGGGAAACAGACCTGGGTGGGAATCTGTCACTTACAGATCTATACTGTGTCATTTCTTCCATCACTAATCAAAAATAGATTGCTTGGACTATGTTTTCCTTAGGATATTGAAGTTGCCTGGAGAACATTCTAGTTTGTTATTGGGGCAGAGCTATTAATCTAGACATAGCAAATAAAAGGTTATAGTATGCAAAGTATGGGAAGGAATTACAAAGTGAGGCCAAAATTATAGCTGTCCACTGGCTCTTCCCCATTTTAAAATAGAGTCCGAACCCAAAATGTAAAGACAACAGACAAATGGGGAGAGTGAAGACTAACCAAGCACTCTTGCCTGAAATTTCTAGATAGCCTTTGGCAAAGACTTGTTGTTTTTATGATCTGAGTAATTTGGCCAGTACTATCACATGATAGATAAATATACACATGCACACACACACACACACACACACACACACACACTATACATACACACACGTGCACACACACAATAATAAATAAAATTTTGATGCATGAAAAGTCTTATTTTTAATAAAACAGATATAGATATGGTTTTAAAGAAAAAAGTATCTATCTACAAATCAATATTTATTGTTTATGATGATTGATTCGAAAAGGACTAATGCTTTAAAAATTTCACTTGACTCGAAATAGTGTAAACCTGTTTATTTTACTAAATTTATAAATTAGGCTTTATTAATTACATGCCTAATGTAAACCAAGAAGGTGGTTTACATTTTGTTGGTTATGTTAGAAATTGTCTACACCTTAAACCCAACTCATAGTAAAAGTCGTCACTGTGAAGTCAATCTCTACATAAATTCGACCTCTTAAAAATGTATTTCTGAATCTCAAATTAAATTTTATGTACAATTTTGAATGCATATTTCTTTGTCAGGCTTATTTCTTCATGTTTTTTGAACTTTCTTCTTACATCTTAAAATTATCTGTTATCCAAGGTGAATTAAACGCTTACCTACTCAACCCTGTACAGAAAGAAGTATTTCAAACATCACAGACCTTATTATATTTGATGATATAGTCTCTGATTGTTGGGATAGAGAATCTACTAATTAAGCTTGCTAATTTCATTAAAATGCACAGACAAGAATATCATATAATTTAAGAAGAAAAAAAGATGACTAAAACTTAGTAAAAAAATGATTTTGTAAACCAAGGAGAACACAAAGAAATAAGGTTGTTCCTAAAGAAGAAAAGTAACTGAACACTGAAGATTGAGGACACCTACTTACTTATGTGGTTGCCAAAGAATCAGTAAATATTTACTGAAAATTGATGTTGGACAAGGGAACATCTTCTGGAGATCGAGAGCTGAGAAAGTCACCAACACTAGCCACAAAGAACTTACCGTTTAAGTGAAGAAGTTAATTATATAAGTTAATAACATTATGAATAAGTAGTTTTTTGTTAAAATTTTTAAAGAAATAAATGAAAGAGAATGATGGTTAATGGCATAATATCTACATATGCAGGTCATTAAATTAAAAAAAATAATTTAGAGAATTTCAAAGAGATGAAAAGTCCTGCAGAGCCATAAAATGTAAATGAAAGTAATGGATGCTTTCCAGAGATTCATGTATTAAGATTTTCTCCTCTTTACCTTCCTTCTTTCTTTTCTTCATCCCCTAAACTTACCCTACTCAAAATCTAATAACTAAGGTCATTTTCCTTCTCTTACTGTTGCAGGTCAGTCATTCATTCTCTCATATCTTTGATGGCATCCTAATTCTTCTAGTCTCCTCTTTGTGTCACTGTTACCACCATGACTTTCTGAAACAGAAATTTGATCAGTCTTTCTGTTGCTTAAAGACCTTCAATGGATTATTATCTTCTATATGCAAACTACTTAATTGACAGGCACTCAAGATCTCAACTTGGTTTATCTTTTCATTCCAACTTCTCAGTTTTTACTTAGGCTCTAGAAACAATAAACTAATTATAGTTTTCCACATATAGCTTGAAGTTTTTTCCATCATTGACCTTGTACATGGCCCATTCACCAGAAACACTGCCTCCTTTACTTTACCTAGCTGTGCCATGCTTATCTTTAAAGGCTTATGTTAGAGCTCCCCAGCTTTATAAAAATGTCCATGATATCATCCTATTATAGTTAGGAGTATATTTTTATGGACATATATTTGACTTTTTAAGACAATGTCAATCTGTTTTTCAAAATAGTTGTACCATTTTTCATTCTTGCCAGCAGAGTATGAGAGTTCCAATCTCTACATTTTTTCAAACACCTAAATGAGCAGCCTTTTAAATTTTAGTCATTCTAATAGGTGGGTAGTGATATCAGATTGTGGTTAATTTGCATTATCCTAATGACAAATGATGTCGAGCATCTTTATATGTGCTCATTTGCTGTTCATATATCTTCTTTGGGGAAGTATGCAAATTGTTTGCCCATTGGAGAGGGAGTTTACTTTTATTTTTATTATCATATTGTAAAAATGTATTATGTGTTCTAGATACAGGTCCTTTGTAGAATTATTATTATTATTATTATTTTTGGTAAACATTTTCTCCAAGTCTGTGGCTTACTGCTTAATTTTCTTAGTATTATTTAAAGAGAAAACCTTTTACATTTTAATTAAGTCCAATATATTCATTTTTTTTCTTTTATAGTTTGTTGTCATTGTTGTTCTAACTACTAAGGGGACCTTTCTGAATACTCTAGGCTATTTTGCATGAGTTGTAAGGTCTTTCCACTATGGTTGGTGAGAATATAAACCATTCCCAACACCTGTGTGAACTCTGATGATGTTTGACCTCCCATTTCTGTCTTGTGATTCTTTCCGCGACTGTAAGCAGTTTCTTCATTCGCTTGTGATGACCTGTTTTCAGCTGAAGACTGGAGAGAGAGAGCCCTCTGTGTAAGCTCTATCTCAATTTAAGGAAATCATGGGTTATTTGGATTCTCCCTCCAAGCTTTTATGGCCTAATACTTTCTCTAGGTGATAAGTGGGGACGATTGTAGTACTTACCCTGTCTGTTGATCTTATCTAAGTGTCACATTGTTGAGCTTCTTATTGTCCAATGACTAAAAATAATTTTATGTATTTTGTTCAGTTTTATAAGTCTTTGAGGCAAGAGAATAAATTTAGTCTATTACATCATCGCGGTCAGGAACAGAAGTCTATGATTGTCTTTTTATCAGTCTCTGTCTCTCAACAAAATTTGAACTCCCTGAAGGTATAGGATCAAATCTATATTTAATATTTAACAAATCTTTGTTGAATAAAATTAATGCATTTTTTCTGAATCCATGCGATTATTTAAAATGAGGACTGTTTTTATTTTTGTATTTTAATTTCAATCAATTTTATTGGACACATCTAAGAGGAATTAAAAAGCAAGGAGTAGAAACTAGAATACAAGTCCTTTACCCACTGTTGGGCATTTCTTTGCTTTCTTTTATTAATTCTTGTTTTTAACTTGCTTAGTTCAGCTTTGAAAATAGTACAAGCAAACATATTTATCTTCAAGGGGCTTGAGTGACTGAATATACAAATGGACACGAGCCAGACCATAAATTAAAATAGAGCTCTGACTCACAACCTGCAGCAACCAGCCCAGAAATCCAAACCACAATCTCTGTGGTCTTTGGCTCAAAACAATCAGGACTTGATCAATAACTAATAGCTTCCTTAATTTTTGCTCTTACTTCCAATTTAGGACCAACTAGAGAAAGCTAAATATACTTCCCTAAGCGATCACACATGATGTCCCGTTTATAGCTGGCTCGCCTCCAGCTTCCCCATGTGAACACCCCCAATTAGGGCATACCTGACACCTCCTTTTTATTTTTTTTTTCTTTAACACTTTTCACTCTTCTGCCTGCCATCGAGTCTCTGCCAAATGCAAGTGATGTTGGCTGACTCTCTCACCATAGCAAGTTCTGATAAATAGGATGTGCTTGTTCTCATTTGTGTGGTCTTTATTTATTTCCACAGTCATATTTTAGTGGGAAGTATAGTTCTAAACAGATAAGTACATGTGTGATAAACCATAAGAAAAAGGAATTGTGCCTATAGAAGGAGGATAACCTAGTGTTTTGATAATGAGAAAAGCCATTGATTAAAAAATTATAGATGTCGAAGCAATTTAAAATTTTATATTTTATTCATTGGTGGATAGATAGATAGATAGATAGATGATAGCAGAAAGAGAGAGAGAGAGAGAGAGAGAGAGAGAGAGAGAGAGAGAGATTTCTCCCCTCGTTTAATTTTCATGGACACTTGCTTCTATTATTTATTTATTTAGGCAAGAACTTTCAGCATCCTTATGTACTGTGAAAATCATGACATTGTTTCCAAATCACAGACTTTACCATACAGAGAAGAAGAAAACAATCAATGTGTATTTTATATATTATTTGTTATTGCTTTATTTTATTCCATTCACAAATTACATCCTGAAAGGAAATAAAAAAGAAAATATTGCATACCAATCTAGTGTCAGACATAGCATTAAGAATTTTCATAATAACTGAAATCTTTTAATTCTTAGAATTTTTAACTCTTCGTAAATGTTTTTCATATTTTACTAGCATAAAAACTTTTTTAAAAACCCAAATAACTAAAATAACTAGTCCAAAGTCACAAAGCTAGCAAAAGTGCTGAACCCCAATATGAACACAAGTCTCTCTAACTACAGATCAATTTCTCAGCCTACTCTATGCTATTGACAGTTTGGATTGTGTAATTCTTTGTTGTGCTATCACGTGCACTGCAGGGTATTTAGCAGTCTTCCTGGCCTCTACCTACTAGATACCTGTTGTATTACACTGTCATGATCATCAAAATGCTTCCAGACATTGACAAAAGTCCCCTGGGGCAAAAATTGTGCCTGATGAGAACCACTCACAGCTGTAGATAAGCTATTCTACCTAGTATGAGTTTTGCCTTAGCTAACCTAATTTTTCATAGTCGATCTCTTCCATAATATGCTTCAGTGAACATTTTAATGCTAGGGAGTGTGTGTGTGCACATCCACACACACTTACACACACACACACACACACACTGACACAAACATACACATACACAAACCCCACTCACTGCCCTCCCTCTACCCTGCACATCTCTATCAATCCTCTAATAAAACTAGAATCGATTCATTTTCGGCAGGGAATTCATTTTTATTTTTGTAATTGTTATCTTGGGAGCTAATGTATTTAAGAAGGCCCCAAAGGAGATTCTGACAAAAGCTCTGATTGTCATAGTCTTCCATTGTTTGAGAAAGAAACTAAATTTATGATCAAGTTTCTACTGATCTTTTTGTTTGTCTGTCACTGCCACAATGTTCTCTCCTCACGCATCTTTCTTTCTTTTGTTTTTACTTCTCCTCTCTTCCTCCCTTCACTGCCAACCCCTTTCTTCCTCTCCCACCTTTTTTTTTTTTCACTTTCTTTTTTCTTCCTCTCTCTAAAAGAACGGTATGGCACAAAAATAGATTCCAGGATTCCCTTTTTCATTCTCTCTCTCTCCTTCCTCCCCCCTTTCTTCTTCTCTTTTGCCTCTGTAGCTCCCTGCCTGTGCAGCTGTCCCATACAGCCTTTGATGCTACTCTGTTATCTTTGGCACCAGCTCACAGGCTTCTCTGGACTGAAATTGGAAGTCTTCCATACCTATCTTCTTCTTTTTTTTTTTGGTCTTGCAATATGGTTATCCTGGAGGCCACTCAGCTGCCTCCCAATGTTAGAGTAGGTGACAAGTACAGGGAATGGGCTCCCTGAAGCCAGAGCTAAGCAGCTGGACATCTTAACAATAGTGAAGTGAACACCTTTGTCATTGCTAATACCTTTTTGCAAGCAAATGCAAGGGGTATTTTGAAGTGAATTTCAGCATCTCTCAGTTTCCCTCCACAAACTGTGGTATCTGGCAGTGGTTTTTAAGGAAGTACTTATCTCTGAAAATCAGATTGAGCTGAAATTATCCTTATTTAATTGTAAAATCACAGACGTGAAGCAAATTATTTTCCGAATTCCATGGGGTATGCCGAATATTTTTCAACTACACAGAAAATTGAGCTGAATTGAGAGATGTAAAAAACCTAAAATAAAAATTTCTTGTGACTAATTCAACACTGCTTTAGGCCTACCTTCTCTTCTTAAAAACTCATTTCCTACTTAAAGCTGAATAACACTATACATTAACTCTGAAAGTTGGACAAACTCTTTAACACGAAAGATTTGACTATGATTTTAGAGTTCATGGTGCAGTGTGAATTTATTTTGGCCTGTAACATCTTAACATGGACTCAGATGTGTTTAGATGATTCGTAGGAATAGAAATGTTAAAATTATGTACTGCTCCAGTTCCACATTATAGTAAGAAGTACTGTGGAGAAAAATCTAATTTTAAGCATATCATGATTTTCCTGCATAAACATGAGGAGTTAGGAACCCGAACATTCTCTTTAGAGCACTGCTAGTATAAAAGATCTTTATCTGGTTTATTCTTTTTTGGTGTTATTTTGTGCAGAAAACCATGTGCTACCCATAGTCCCATTTGCTTATCCCACTATGCAGCCACCTGCAGACTGATTATTTCCTTTTAAAGCAGGAGTAAAATCTCCACTTCCCTCCCTCCTCTAGGCAGCCTCAGCAAAAAGGCAACTCATGCGATGATGTTTTGTGAGAATAGATCCCATTAACAACAACAGCAGCTTAGATTTATATAGGGCCTTATCACATGTACTGCAAAGCAATTGCAGGCATTTTCTAAAACGGAAAGTATTCCCTTTTAGGCTTCTAAAAACATCCATATTAAACGACAACAATGACAACAACAAAGACTAACTTGAACATGTGAACTAATAAGAAAGAAAGATGTGTTCTTCTTATCCTAAATTATGACAAGGCAGACTTCAAATCAAATTGCTCATTTCATCGTTTTGTAAACAGATAACACTGAAATTCAGGGCCCTGATGAGAAAAACAACTTTATTCGAAAGAGATTCTGTCCAAATTTTTAAAGTATCCCTTGCCTTTATCCAAGTGCTGTCTTCAGTATAGCATTTCTTTATGTTGAAGTACTTTGATTTATTACTATGATGTGTTATGATATTTCTTTCTAGGTTAAATTTAAGGTGAAATGCTGTCTTCATTTTCCTGTTTAAGTAAGAATGTATCTAGTTAATGATTAGATTTAAAATAATCATTTTTAAAAGTTGTCTTTTATAAAAATACCTATCTGCTGTGGCTGTTGGTAGCAAAATCAATCCATGAATGTTAGTGTCTCTTAGTTGCAAATTAAGTAATCTGTATTAGCATATACCTCAAATGTTAATGATTAAAATTTTAAATGCTTCTGTAATACAGCTATCACAATATTATATTTATTATCTTTGTTATTAGCTTTAGTGTAGATTGGATTACACCCTCAGCATCTAAAGCTAACTTTATTTTTATGATCAGGAAATTTTTAATAAAAGTTTTGTTATTACAAAAAGTACAGTCTTTAAAGTCAGACACATTTGATTTTAAGATCTGATTTACCTGTTTATGATTTGTCTGATCTTGAAAGTTAACAGATTTTTTTGTCTTACCTTATTATTATCTAAAATACAAGTAATAACATTTCAAAGAATAATTGAGACACTGTGAAGAATTTGGTATGATGTATGAGACTGATTAGGATTGAAAGTAAAACAATAGCCCAAGATTAAAGGGAAAAAAGAGAAAGCTCTCTTGAAACATTATCTTCACAATATCAAACACTCACATTGAGAAAGCTCAGAGGAGCCTAGAGAATATTCACATTGAGTAAACAATGAAGGTCCACATGTAAACTTATTTTATGTAATGAGAAAATGAGGTAGAAAAAAGCTGAAATAGGAGACAAACCTGGTTTAGCTCAGATTCAGAGGAAGAAGGATTGAATGAGAATTTGTACAAAAATTGTATTTTCAGGAAACAGTCAACACTTGAAAGAAATGAAAGAAGAGAGACATTCGATGCCAATAATCAAATAGAATACAAACTATGTGGAAAGAAATAAAATCTGAAAAAAACCCATATACACAATTCTCAGGCATAGGAAAAATATTCTGATTTCCTGGAATATGGCCCTGGCCACTACCACTAACAAATAGCTGGGCCAACAGAAAGTCATTATTCAAATATGATTAATCAAAAAGTAATCAGCACTAGACCTATAACAAAACAATGTCACTAATGTTAGAAAAGAAAAACAAATGTCAAATGAGAAAACAGAAAGTTGTTGCCATAATGCTGATGCTACTGTGACCATTTTGCCAAGAATTAAGAAAAGCTGAAGAAAGTAAATGTATTTATTAGAAGAAGCACAAAACACAATTGCCTATTTCATTGTTTTCCAAAAGATTTCTTAAAAAATACAGTAATGCAAGAGATAAAAATAAAGCAAAAGCAAGACCATAAGGAAGTAGGAAAAAATATGCTCCTCAAATTGATATAAACCAAAAATAAAATATAGCTAAAAATCTTTATAGTGAAGCAACATGAAACAAGAAAAATAAAATCGAAAGTAATTAAAACATTAAAAGATTTGACGGTAAAATGACATATGCGTACTTTTTTGATGCATCTTTACCATTAGATTAAGCCTAAATAGCTACCCATGTGGAATGGATTAAATACATTGTAATAATCATTCAAATAATTATTATTTAGCAGAAAATATTTGTGAAAGCTAGTTACGCACTTAAATAGAACCCCCTCGTGGCTATAATGTTAAATGAGATAGAAAGACACCTAAGCATGCATATATGCTGCCATCTGTGTAATATGTTTTAGTGTGCATGTATGTGTTTATAAGCCTTTTATTTTTCTTTTGTGAGCATATATTATCTTCTTTTTGTTGTATATTTAATTTTAAATCTATTTCTTATGCCCATGATACCTAACCTTATAAGTTAAAATCACTCCCAAGTATAAGCATATAGACTTGGAAATATAAAATCATTTCATGAATCTGAACAAGGAAACATGTCTGTTTCTTTTCACCAATTTTCTTATATAATTATGTCCCTTCATTTTTGTCTGCAAAATCATAACCTTCTTGGACTCCTCCCTCTCTAATAGAAAATCATGCTGAAATTATTAGTATTCTAAAAACGATTTTTTATCTCACTACTTCCTCTTAAATTTAAATTTTAAACATTTTAAAAGAGATCTACACTTTCCACTTATATATTTCCCTTTTTTTGCCATAAAAATCAACTCCAATCTCACTTCGACCTTAACATGGTGAGAAATAGCTGGTTCTAAAGGCCAGAATTTCTCTACCCTAACTTTCTTGCCACTTTTAACTTCATTGACCTTTCTCAAATTTTTTTCATCAGTTCTGCACACCACTCCTGATTCTCTCTGATTCTCATTCTGATTTCCTAGTTCCTTTAGTTGATATGTCATATCAACACTTTGCTTGTTCCTTCTTTCTTTCTGCCCCTTAAATATGCTTTTTCCCAGTTTTCATATTTCTCCTTTCTCTTTTCTAGTTCTATACTTCTAAGTGATCTTTCTTACTCTCAGTGTTACTTCTATTTTATGTGTGAAGATCACTCTCATCACCTGTAGACCTATACATTATGTTAACCACTACAACTTTCTCCCTTAAATTCCCTCATATAAATCTTGTCTTCAAACTAGTCCTGCTTCTTATTCTCCTACTATTCAAATTGGTTAATCAAGTTTGGATTTTTTCACATTCTATGTTTTTTAAATTTATCTTTTCTTCTCAACCTCTCAGCCTTTGCCCAAGTTCAGAATCTTTTAATACTTTACCTGAACAGTGACCTAATATGACTTTTAACAATATAAAATTTACTAAATCTACCACCCAATAAAAATTTAGCAGTCATGTGGAAAAGAAGAAAAATGTGACCGTTAACCAGGAGAAAAATCAGTCATAGACACTAGCTATGACTATGAGGTAAATAGTAGAAGTTATCAGATAAGAAGTTTAAAAAGCTTTTAAATAAGTCAAAGAAGAAGGCTCAAAGGGAATAAAAAGTTCATAGAACTGAATAAAAATAAAATACAACATTTCAAAACATGTGAGATGCAATTAAAACAATGCCGTGAAAGAAATTTATACCACTAAATGCTTATATTAGAAAAGATAAATAGTATCAAATCAATAGTCTATGTTTCTACATAAGTACATGAAAAAGAAAACCAAAATATATCCAAAAAGGCAAAGGAATGAAATAATAAAGAAAAGAAATCAATAAAACTGAAACAGAAAAACAATACCAAAAATTAATGAAATTCAATAAAGTTGGTAAACCTCTAGGACAATCGACAGCAATATCAGAAATAAAACGAAGAGTATTATATTTTAATGTTAATATGAAAACACATTGAACAATTTTATACTCATAATTTTGACAACTTGGAAGAAAGTAGACGATTCCTTGAAAACTGTATATCACCAAAATTCATCAAAAATGAAATAGCTAACCATATTAGTAACATAATTATTAAATAAATTAAAATTTAAAGATTCCTAAAAAAGAAAATTTTAGGTTCAGTTAGTTTTACTAGAGAATTTTGCTAAACGTTAAAAAAATTAACATAAGTTTTACAGTCTCTCTTAAATGTATTTTTTAAAGAAAACATTTTCCAACTGATTTCATCAGACCTGTATTGCCCTGATGCCAAAACCAATCAAAGAGAGAAAATAACAAGAAAACTACAGACTAATATTTCTTATGAGTTTACACACAAAAGTCTTTAATACAAAATTAGCAAATTGAACATGGCAATATATAAAAAGAAATACACACAATGACCAAGTCATTCATGATGCACATAGTAATTGCCGTTAAGGAAAGGGGAAAAAAAAAGAAAATACATAAAGATAAGAATTCAAAATATCTTTATTCACAGATTTCATGATCGCATACTTCAGACACCATACAGAATTTATCAAAAAGATACTGGATCTAATATGTCAACTTAGCAAAGCAGCAAGATACATATTTAATGTACAAAAGTAAAATGCAATTTTATACACTAGCAACAAACAATTTGAAAATAAATTTAAAATCACAAAATTTTTTTTAGCATCAAAGACAAATTTTAGGAATGAATTTGACAACATGGCTCTACCTATTTTTCAAAATTCACTGAACTGTACAATGATAATGGGGCATTTTATTCATGTATGTATGAAATAACTTATACCTTAATAAAGCAAATACTAAAAAAAATACAGATGGGACAGTTATCTTCTGAAAAGTCTTCAGGGATATTCTAAAAAAAAGTGGAAAGTAATTCTTGTCGGAATTCCAAATTACTAATTTGCCTTTACTGATTGGTAAATATTGTGAATATAAGTAAGTTATTTAACCCTCTGTGTAATTCATTGATCAACTATTTGTTGAACAATAATTCTGCAATGCACTGTCAAAGATAAAAGAAGTAAGCATAAATCTACAACATCGACAGCCCTACATTCCTGAGAGAGAGAGAGAGAGAGAGAGAGAGAGAGATTGAGAGAGAGAGAGAACACAAAGTATCTCAGCTCTCATCAAAGGGCAGTCCTATTACCTCTTGCATTTCAAGGACAGTCATTTCTAT
The DNA here is from genome assembly GCF_014176215.1 of Rousettus aegyptiacus. Classification (NCBI taxonomy): domain Eukaryota; kingdom Metazoa; phylum Chordata; class Mammalia; order Chiroptera; family Pteropodidae; genus Rousettus; species Rousettus aegyptiacus. The sequence continues at coordinate 49,619,522 of NW_023416284.1, forward strand.
TATCCCCTTTCATTCCTTGGTCATCAATATCTTCCAATAGATCATTACCAGCAGTATAAAAATATGTCGTAAGATCTTCCATTTTAAGAAAATATAATTAACAACAAAAACAATCTCTCTCAGCTCCACAAGACCTCTTCAGGTACCATCTCACAAATCTTTTCTCCTGAAAGCAAAATTTCTTGATTATTCTACATTTAAAGTGAAAGCTTCAAATTACTTATTCATTCCAAAACCTACTCAGTCTAGCTTTTTCTTTCACTATACATTAAAAATGGCTATTACCATGACCAATAACAACATTTATGTTGACAAAAGTAAGAAACATTTTTCTTTATTGCACCTTTAATTGCCACACTTGAATATCCTTTCCTTGAAATACTCCTGTCTTCTTTTAAACAATCTGCTTCTGTGTTACAAGCTTTCCTAGTTTTTTCCCTTGTCTTTACTGCTTCCTCCTCTCTTCTCTCAACACTATGGTACCCCAGGGCTCAGCTTCCACTGGTAGAACATGAGTACTTAAGTACTCATTCTTAAGTACTGGAACACTGCTGTGCTTGCCTATCTATAGAGAAAAATAAGAGCTACTTGGATAAATTTCTCCGTCTGCCTCCCTCACAAAACCGTGATGATAAAATGAAATAATGATTAAAGTACAATAGAAGTTTACAGTTCTAAAAGTAGTTTTACTTAAATCCATGAAAAGAAATTCCTGGAAAAGAAAAACAATAAAAAATTTGCTTCATCCTGTTTATAAAATTTTGTGAATTCATTAGTCCAGGGGAAAAAAATTTTTCCTACTACATTTATACCTACTTTCAAGTCACTGAAAAATATTTATTTTTCAGAGTAATTTCAGATTAAATTTATTATTATTAGCAGGTTTTTGAGTTTGGTTTAAAGTCATTAGCTCTGATTAAAAATTTATCATCTAAATCTATTTCTACATTAGATTGTAGGTAGGTGTATGACTGTTTTCTTAGAATTTTTAGAGCTCTCACACCGCACGAGATGATTCAGCACTTAACTGAATAGAGCCTTTGTTATATTGTCATTAGTTTTTTTTTTACATATTTTCTCTCCTGCAAAATTGTATGTTTTCGATAATATAGTACACATTCTTTCTATATTTTTTACATGTATCACCCCCCCCACACACACACACACAGCCAAAGTCTGTATAACTCAGTACTAACAAAATATAAGGCACTTAATAAATGTTTTCTATATTATTGCTTGAGGCTGTTTACTTTAAAAAAATCTAATTTTGTGAAAAATGGCCCAGAAGGGAAAAAAATACGTAGAAAACCATGGCGAGGCCCAACTTCAGAGTGAAATAAGAGGGAGTTTATCATGGAGCATGATGGAAAGCAGAGGAAAGAGAATGGGAGTGGTGGCTGTCTCCGGGCCAAGCCCCCAGAGCCAGCTCTATTGGAAAGCCTGAATCAGCAGCCGCATGGACCTAAATGAAACGTTTTAATAATATATAATTCTCTTCATTTTATCTAATTTTACTTGCGTATTAAGTAAATCAGATGTGGGCAAACCTTTGGCCAAATTAGTGACTAGCTTTGGAATAATGAGGAAAATGATCATTTGCAATATTCATTGAATTTGTAAAGAATGATTATAGTTAATGAAGACCTGCAGCAAGATTTATTAAAATTCAAATTTTTGATAATTGCAGCAAAGATCTGGCTATTGACATGTTGTTGGAGAAAACAGAAGAAACTTTCAACTTTGCAAATTAACTTGGTTAATAATGTATATGAGGGAGAAGAATAAGAATCCAAATGCTTTCTTATATTTAATAAAAGATTGAGCAAGTACCTTGGGACCATTTTTGGCCTATTATATTTCCACTTTCAAACTTAGCAATTATAAATGCTTACAACTTCAAAAATATTAAGTCAAAAATTGGTGAATATACCAAATTATCATACTAGCTCTAAAAGTCTGAAAAGTATTAAGCAGAGGAATATATATGTGTGTGTATAATATATATTATATATTATATATATATAATATATAATATATTATATATTATATGTATATATACATGATATATATTATATATTATGTGTGTGTGTATATATATATATATTTCTTGCAGGTATATGGCCATTATAGACTATTGTATTTTTTGTTGTGCTCAATTGGATTTTCAACTTCCCAGTCTAGTAAACAACAAATTTTTCCAACACTGTTCACAGTGAGTCGAAGCTACTGCTCTTGCCTATTCAGCATCTCTTTTAATTTGTAAGCAGTCACATAAATCTTCCCTGGCTTCTAGGGACATAAAGACTCCTATGATGAAGTGGCCAGCATGGTGGCTTAACAAGCTGAAGGCTAGCTTTTCCCTTCATGCATCCTAGGGACCACTGTCTTATTCCTGGCAAAGTAGATCAGATTTTGAATTTCAGCCAGGGTAATTAGCACACTTTAGGACCTCAATACACAAAGCAGAATGGTCAGCATTAGCAAAGATGTCTTGTGAGTGTTCTCTGGGTGGTAGAAAAGAAAAAGGAATGACCAGCTGCAGCAAGTCTTTGGGAGCCTAATGAAAGGGACCCATTAAATGCAGTTCCACTTTGGGGAGGGTTATACCAACACCAAGCTTTGAGGCAATATCTTTATTATCTGTTTTTTGTATTCCAATAAATAGGAATAATGAAAGATCTGAGATGTCCTTAACATTCCCTAGAAAGCAAATTCTCACTGAGTAAGTTATAGTCCCTAGAATGAAAGTATGAAGAAAAATAAGCTTTTATAGTTCTAGCAAAACAACCTTCCTGATAGTCATTTAGCTTATCATACCCTGAAAACACAAAATTGCAAGCTGTCCTAAAACAGGTTTAGTGATGGAGCTAAAGTGGCTGGATTTTTGATATATTTGTCATCAGCTTTTCACAAAGGTTGCATTATCTTGATTGTGAAGCAGTAGTTTGGAAACTAGGCAACTATAGTGAAATAATTTGGAATTATTTAGGGAGACTTAAGAGCTATGATCAACATTCAACATTCTATGCTTTGGACCTCAATTTATTGATGTTCAACCAAAGTGTTCTCTGTGACAAATAAATCAAAGCTGTATGTGTCATGCTTTAAAATACACACACATACTCACACACACATGTGTGTGTGAATGTATGTGTGTGTGTGTGTGTGTGTGTATACACCCTTTACTTTTTAGAGCAGTTTTAGGATCTGGCAAAATTGAGTAGATGATACAGAGATTTCTCATATATATCCTGACCGCACATAAAATCCTCCCCACTATAAAAATTCCGCACTTGAGTGGTACATTTGGTACAATAAAAGAATCTACATTGACACATAATTATTATTTAAAATCCATAGTTTACATTAGGGTTCACTCTTCGTGTTGTACATTTTATTGGTTTGGACAAACATGTACCCACCATTATATTACTATACAAAGTAATTTCATTGCCCTTAACGAGTCTTGTTCTACCGATTTATCTCTCCCCCATTCTAACTTATGGCAATAACTGACCATTTTAATGTCGTCATCATTTTCCCGTTTTTAGAATGTCAAATATTGAAATCATATAGAAGGTACTCTTTTCAGATTCGCTTATTTCACATAATAATATGCATTTAAGTTTCCTCTTTTCATGGCTTGTTGGCTCATTTCTTCTTAGTATTGAATAAGAGTCCTTTGTCTGAATGTACCACGATTTCGTTATCCATTTACCTACTGAAAGGCATCTTGTTTTCTTCCCAAATTTTGTCAATTGTTGATAAAGCTGTAAAATTTTCATGTGCAGGGTTTTGTGTGGACATGTTTTTAACTCCTTTGGGTACATACCAAGGAGTACAATTGCCAGATTGTATAGTGAGAGGATGTTTAGCTTTGTAAGGAACTGCTAAACTATCCTCCAAAGTGACTGTACTATTTTTCATTATCACCAGTAATGAATGAGGGTCCCTTTTGTTCCACATACTTGCTAGTATTTGATGGTAATGTTTTGGATTTTAGCCATGTGCCATACTTTTTGAAAATGAGTTTCTTTGGTCAGCTCTTGTTGGAATAACACTTCTATATTGATTCTATTATATATAATAATATGTAACTTAATATATGATAAAACATATTATAAATATTACATGTTTAAATATGCATACTTATGTGTATGTGGATATGTGTATTGGCCTGTGTGTAGTGTTTTTAAATCACATTATTTTAATATTTAGCAAACATGAAAAAGACAAAAGGTTATATTGTCATTTTTATAAAAAACAAGTACAAGATTAAATGTATATTTAAGATAGAGAAACCTGTAACTCTCTAGTATGGGGACTATATGTATTTGTATTTGGCAGTAGATAACATGTAATGAAAGTAGCTAATGAAGTAATCTCAGAAAGGTGTCTGATATTAAGTTATAAATCATGCCCTTTATTTACTGGCTCATTTGCAAAGCTTATTTGCTTCAAGAAAGTACTTGATAGATGCTCAGAATTATTAGTTTGAATGAGGAGAAGCAGGGCAAATCCTCTTGGTATGTTTTTAGTTATTAATATCTATTTCTCATTAACCTCTTGGCCAAGTAGTGAGTTACTGATCTGTATACTAAAGATGAGAAAAATGTCATTTGGTTTATCAAATTAAAAAATATACATCGAAAGCTAACTTCCAATTAAAGCCAGAGCAGGTCACACATTTTGTAATCTTCAAACTATTGGAAGTGGTTATTTCCCCCATTTTACTCTTTCATAAACACAGGGAAGGCAAAAATCACATGTTAAGTTTAAGACAAGATAATTGTTTGCCTTTTTAAAACTATGATTCTAAATGAAAATTAAACTCCCATTAGGAGGATATATGTAAACTTTGTTGAAGAATAAAGGTAATCAACTGAAAAACTAGGTTATTTCTTTCACACGGGGTGCACAGACTTTGTATTGAAGCAGTCAGCCAGACATGGTGTGTTTCTTGGGGGACAGAGGGGTGCTTCCTCTTGCATACTACATTTAGCAAGAACAGCCCAGTGTATACAATCTCTTTTGTAAAGGTGAAAGAAGTCACTAAAGATAGAATTACTTTGAATCAAGAATATTTTACACAAAAGTTAAGTAAATTTCTCCAATAACTACAAATTATGTGCTCTAGTAATGCATTTGCAACTTGTATTCTACTAAGCATAAAAAAGAACTATGGAAAAAAAGCTAAGATTTAGACTCAGATAAATGTCTAAAATTTAAAAAATCACACTTTTTACAATGTTCAGGGCTAAATATATATATTTTTTAATGGCAAATGATTTCAAAAAAAATATGGGTGTGTGTACACATTTTGACCTTACATCTCTTTCTAGATAAACACACATACACACACACCCCTAAATATCTATCTTATATCATTGATCACCATATCATTTACATTCAGTAATAATGTCGATCTTTTTGTTATTTTATTTCTGATCACTCATATACTCATTCTTTGCCTTTTAAAATGTTTATTCTTTAGAAGTAATATATGTGTGCTAAAGAAATTAGATAGCCCTAATAAGCAAAATAAAAAAAAATTCACTGAGCTTCCAAAGATATTCATTATTAAAATGTTGATGAATTTATAGGAGGAATATAACTGTTCTGGTTTGGAGGCACAAAATCTGGATTTAAAACATGCTCAGCAGTTTATGAGCTCCATTAGTCTATCTGCACAATAGAAGTGATAATCAGTATGGTTTTTTTGTGAAGATAAAAAAAGAGAAAAAATGTAGCTATTGCTATTAACTGTTGTTATTTCTATTATTATTAGTTTTTGCTATTATTCATTTGAGATGCAATAATTTTATACCTACATATTGCTTTTTAAAAAAATATCATACTCAATATATTTTGATAATTTATCATTTTCATTTAACTATGTATTTGAAAATTTTGTATGTCAATGGAAATCATTTAGTGACACTTTTTTAAATGTTTCTTTAGTAAATGCTTTATCATGTGTGTTCTGTTTTCTCATTAGCAAATGCATTATTTTGAATGTTTGTTTCCAGTATTCCCCTTGTTAAATAATACTCTGAGAAATATCTTTATATCCAAATTTTTGCATAAAATATAAATTATCTTCATAGAACATTATAATTAGATAAACATTTTTTTAAAATAATTTTGGTAGGTATCTTAAAATACCTCCAGAAAACTTATACAAATTCTTATTATATACTCCAGCTGTATATGAAAGTACATTGTATGTTTGTCATAACGATAAGAATGATTGAGACATTCGGAAGCTGGTCTAGACAATTGGTAATGTGGATAGATTTGAAGAGTTTCTCCAGTTTCTTATGAGAGTGTCCTTCTCCTTGGAGAATCTGAATTTAAGATAACTTTTAAGTTTTTTTCCTTGTGCTAAAGTGTACAAATCAGTAGGTTTTTAAAATTTTTTTTGTTCCAGTTTCTCCTGCACTCATTTAATGTTGTCAGTGATTTGTTGAATTTTGTTGTTTCTTGTGGCTTTGTATTTATTTCAATACTTCGAACATTGGTAATATTCTTTAAATGTTAAAATATTAATTATTTCATGCTTCCTACCAGAAATATTGCTTTCTATTGCTTGATTAGAAACAGAGAACTGAGGATAGTATTAACAGATGCTCATATTTCCCTTTGAACAGATTTGATTCTTAGCCTGAATTTTTCTTAGACGGTTATATCTGATAACTTTCTGTCAAATTCATAGTAGAGGCTTGGCAGATTTGACCAAGCTATTAGGTGACTGCTGTCAGATGTATCACATCATCATTTGTTCTCTGGGTACAACAGAATTTAGAAAATGTACATAAATCTTTGCATTATAGCTAGAAAATTAACTTTACATTGTATAGGTTATTTATTCAGGAAAATAACAATATACATGTTGAGAAAGAAAGCAAGCTAGTAATTTCCCCGCTACTCATTTCATATGCTAAGAAGTTATAAAGGCAGAATTAAACCAATGGGGACAATAATAGAAAATTCACAGACATTAAGAGAGCCAATTGAATTATTGTACATTGCCACTGTTGATTAATTAATCTTAATTTCTAAATAAAATCTACCATTTAGTTGACATACATGTAGGATGTTTTGTACATTATCTCTTCTTTGGATATTATCTTATTTGTTCTCTAGATTAAATCCCTTTCTGACTTCTCATAGACCCATAGATTTTCCACTGGAATGTATTCTGTCTATTTTATCTTTACTTTTCCCTTGTCTATTATCCTCTCTAATAATCATTCAAACATCTGCTAATCTCTATCATCTAAAGAAGGGGGAAACAGACATATCTTTAAAAGTTTTGCTATACCCCCAATTGTCGATAGTATTATCATTACCATTTTATCCATGAGGACTTTAGATTCAGAGATAGTGAGGGTCTCATGCCCCATAACTGACACTGAAACTCTAGGTTGCAAAATTGCAAAGACAATGTTCTTTCTAGTATCTAATATCTCCAATAACACATTGCCTCTCTCAAATGTAGGCCCATACTATATGGAATATAGTATATTAAGATACCAGGGGGCTAATTTAAAAAAAAATAGCTCCAATAGTTGTCAAATATTTTGATCTTTTCTTAAGCATCCATACCATCATAGTGCTACCTTGTTCAGTCAGTCATATTTTTCTGTAATGCAAGTACATTTCTTAACTGACTTTCCTTGTGAAAGACTGGTAGAGAACTGTGCCAGCTGCAAATACATTGTGTTTGATTTTTGTGAATTAGCATGAAGACTAAAATTCCTAGCAAATTGATGGTTGGTGGAATTTACATAATTTTGGTCATATTAAGAACTTCCAGTTATTTAAATATAATTTGTTTCTTTCTGCTGTTACATTTTTGAAAAATGAAGATAACAGCTGAGGTTTAATTTATTTAAATTCTATTATACAGTCAGTGAGCAATATGATAAATATCACTTCCATGAAAAATCCTTTGAAGATTCCATCTATGTTAATATTACTTATTAATGTAGTCACCTTTTATAGACCACTAAAAATTCCTTCACATGTTTTTTTTTATAGTAAGTTAACTGTAAGTTTCTAAGTCACTCAGATACTTTAGTTTTAGACTCTGATACATTCCTGTATACATAAAATGAAAAAAGACATTTCCAATATGTACCCCTTACTTGCTAAATTCTTATCAAAGTTTATTTGTACCTGTAATGTCATTAATATCAAGGAGCTATAAAATATTTAGATATGTTCTGATTCTTACTACTTTTTAAAAATTTTTATGGAAAAGTTATTTCTGTCATCTTAAGCTAATATGTTCACTTGTATTCTAAATCTTATTTCCTCTTTCACTTCAGGGACCTTGATCCATCAATGATTCCCTCTCACAGCTGAATTTTCAAACTCTACCTATTTATTCCCTTTAATGTATTATCCAAGTCTCCTCAAATGAACTAAAAAGCAGCCCCAAATCTTTAAGTCAACCTTATGTCTCTTTCTATTTATTTACCTATATTTCTGCTTTTTTTTTATGACAAATTTCCTTCCTACACATTCCCCTTTTTTCTTTGTATAACGGTCTAACTTCTTAAAATGCTAGGTAGAACTTAGTGTGGTACAGATAGACAAGCAATCTAGATATGGGATAATGATGTCTTTGAGTAGGTCATTGACAACAGAGATAGAGAGAAATGGTTAGATTTAGGGTATATTTTAAAAATAGTCAGTAGAACATTGTCATAGATTCTATGAAGAATAAGATTGGTACTGTAGAAGAAATATATCTCCAGGGATTTCCAATGTACTAGATGTATGAGAATGACCTTTATTGAGAAGGTAAGCCTCAAGGGAATATGTCTGTAGAAGAGTACCAAAAGTTCACCTTTGGTCATTATATTTTTGAGACACCTAAGAATTCTAAGTAAATTACATTCTGAAGCTCAGAAGAAAAGCGATTATAAACAGGCAATGGAAAGACGTCAGGGTTTATTTGCTTTGTATAACCTTGGAAAGAGAATGGATCTCAGGCAGAATATCCTGAATGAGAGTAGAATTGGATCTGGTACTGACCCATGGCAACTATCCCATTTACACTTCATTTTATAAGTGTAATATTTACTTATGTAAGTTTTCATGTCAATTTATTTGAGACAAATAAGTAAAAATCCTTATTAGAAAATGTAAAAATTATATTTAGTCAATATGTGAACCAAAAAAATCTTTAAGTAATTCTCTGGCTCTTTCATTTCTATCACACATACAGCTGTGGTTGCCAACTTTCCTTTCAAATAATTGTAACAGTTCCACTCCTATAAACCTTATCCATGACCCATGTAGATGACAGAGATTGCTTTTAACACAGAAATAAAATCAAGTTACTCCCCTATGCAAAGTTCTCAAATGATCCCATTACAGATAAAAATCCAGACTACTCCTGAAATCCTGAAAGATCATTTCTGCTGCCATTCCTTATGCCTTTAAACTCACCTCCTATGCTTCCCTCCATCATTCATTGCTTTGCAAATATAATAAACTACTTATATGTCTCCAACTCTATTGCTACTCCTTGGATCATGTTTTTGTGGTTCTCTCTGCCTGTAAAACTCATTCCGCACATACACCCAAAGATTTATTTTTATTTTGATATCTACTCAAATATCAACTTCTTAGAGAGGCCTTCCTTATTTATTTTATCTGGGATAGCATTTGTCCTTACCCCCTTACTACATATATCTTAACTAGATTTTTGGACTTTCAAAAATATTTTAAGACTTTATTTTTTAGAGCAGCTTTACATTCACAGCACAATTGAGCAAAAAGTACAGAAATTTCCCAGGTACTCTCTGCTCTTCAAATGCATAGCCTCCCCCCTTATTAACATCCCTAACCAGAGTAGTACATTTGTTGTAAATAAAGAATCTGCAATGATGCATCATAATCACCTAAAGTCCAAAGTTTTCAAATGTATAATGACATTATCCATCATTATAGTATTATACAGACTATTTTCACTACCCTGTCAATTCATCCTTCTTCTCCCCTAAACCTCTGGCAACCGCCGATCTTTTTATGTCTCCATAATTTTGTCTTCTCTGAGAATAAGTGGAATTATACAGTATTAGCCATCTCAGACTGGTTCCTTTCACTTATTAATATACATTTAAGGTTCTTCCATGTTTTCTTTCTTTCTTTTTTTTTTTAATGTCTTAACAGCTCATTTCTTTTTAGTGTTGGATAATATTACATTGTCTTGATGTCCGGCAAATTATCCATTCACCTGCTGAATAACATCTTGGTTGCTTCCAAGTTTTATGAAAGAAGCTTCTAAAGCATCCGTGTACAGGTTTTTGTGTGTATATAAATTTCCAACTCTTTTAAGTAAATACCAAGAGTGTGTTTGCTAGAACGTGTGCTAATTTTAGTTTTGTAAAAAAATAAAACTGCCAAACAGTCTTCTCAGTGATAGAATTATTTTGCATTCCCACCAGCAATGAATGAGAGATTCTGTACTCTGCATTCTCACCAACATTTTGTATGATCAGTGTTCTAGATTTTAGCCATTCTAGTAGGTCTGGCAGTGGTAACTTATTGTTGTGTTAATTTGCATTTGCTAATAATATATAATCTAGAGCATTTTTTATATGCTTATTTGAAATTTGTTTAACTTTAGTGTGGTATCTGTCAAAATCTTTGACTCATTTTTCAATCAAGTTGTTTGTTTTCTTATTTTTGAGTTTTATGGGTTTTTTCTGTATTTTAGATAACAGTACTTTACCAGATATGCATTTTGCAAAAATTTTCTCCCATTTTATGTCTTATTTTCTCATTCTCTTGATTTGCTTTCTCTGAGCAGAAGCTTTTACTATTAATGAAATTCACTTTATCAATTATTTGTTTCATAGATTATTCCATTGGTTGAGTATCTAAAAAGTCATCGTTGTACTTAAGGCATCTAAGTTTCTCCTATGTTGTCTTCTAGGAGTTGTATAATTTTCCATTTTCCATTTAGATCTATAATTCATTTTGATGAAGGCTGTAAGGTCTGTGTCTAGATTTGTCTAGATTCCCTTTTTTTTTTTTTTGCACGTGGGTATTCAGTTGTTTCAACATTATTTGTTGAAGAGACAATCTTTGCTCCATTTCATTACCTTTGCTTTTTTGTCAAAATCATAAACTGTATTAAATGTGAGCCTATCTCTGAGCTCTATCTTCTGTTCTATTGATCTATTTGTCTATTCTTTTGCCAAACCACACATTTTGTACTATAGGTTTATAGAAAGTTTTAACCTCATATAGTGTCAGTTCTCCATCTCATGCAACATTTGTTGGCTATTCTGAGTTATTTTTCCTCTCCATATAAATGTTAGAATCAGTTTGTGATATCCACAAAATTATTTTGTGGAATTTTTATTGCTATTGCATTAAATCTGTAGATCAAAATAGAACAAAATAACGATTTGACAATATTGAGTCTTCCTATCCATAAGTGTGAAATATATCTCAATTTGTGTAGTAGTTTAATTTTGTTCATCATTTTATAGTTTTTCTCAAATGACTCTTGCATATATTTTGTTAAATTTATGCCTAAGTTTTCATTCTTGGAGATGCTAATGTAAATGGTGTTGTTTTTTAAATTTAAAATTGCACTTATTCATTGCTGATATATAGGAAAGTAATTAACATATATATTAGCTTTCTATTTTGCAACCTCGCTATAATCACTTATGAGTTCAATGAATATTTTTGGTGGTTCTTTCATATTTTCTACAGAGATTATTATGTCATCTGTGAACAAAGAGAGTTTTATTTTTTCTTCTCTATCTATATACTTTGTATTTCCTTTTCTTGCCTCATTGCATTAGCTAGTACTTCTAGTGTGTTGCTGAAAAAGTGATGAAAAGAATATCTTTACCTTGTTCTCAATCTTAGAAAATCTTAAAGTTTCTCATAATTAAGTATGATGCTAGCTGTAGTATTTTGGAGATATTCTTATTAAGTAGATAAAATTCACCTTTATTCCTAGTCAATCAAAAATTTATATAATTAATGGATGGTGAATTTTGTCTTATGATTTTTAAATATCTATTGATGTGATTTTCATTCTTCATCTTTTTGATGTGATGGATTGCATTAGTCAATTTTTGAATGGTGAATCAGCTTTCCATACCTGGGATAAACCTACTTAGTCATAGTGTATCACCTTTTATATACATTATTTGATTTGCTGATTTTGTCAAGAATTTTTGCATATATGTACATGAGAGACATTGGTTTAGAGTTTTCTTTACTTTTAATGTCTTATCCATTTTGGTATTAGGGTAAAGCTGGCTTTATACAATGAGTTAGGAAAATTTCCCTCTGCCTCTATCATCTGAAAGAAATTATAGGATGTTGGTACCTTTATTAGGCTTTTAATTTATTCTATAATTCTTTACTAACTGTCTCAATATTCATATGTTTATTTGTTTATTACCTCTCTCTCTCAGGAATGTGAGTTCATGGTATTAGAATTCTATTTTGATTATTTTATCTTCAGCAGTAGTATAACATCTGATGCACAGTAGGCATTCAAATATTTGTGGAAAAAAATGAAAGAGAGTATGTGGATAGATAGATATAATAAGTTAATTTATGAACTTAAATATCAATGCCATTTATTTACTCAATCGATAAGTATTATCTACATGTACCATTTTAAATATAAAACAGAATATTTACAACTTTGTTAAATCCAGAGTAACAAGAACAATTTAAACCTTCCTTGTTCATGAATAACCTTGTGATCATGCAAGATTTCTCCCTAGTATTTCAGATCCTTATCAAATCACCCTAGACAGATATATTTTCAAATGTTAAGAGATGATCGTCTGAAAATATTTTTTTATTTGTCACATATTTGTCTATAATGTAGGTACTCTTAAAATATTTACTCTTTATTGACCTGCGCTTTCTTTTGCATTAACAAGAATTTTCAATGACAAGGTTTTGCTCCATTGGATAATTCAGATGTTCATCAAAATATAGCGAGGATTTTGCTGAATCCACTGAATAGTACTTATGTTTTAATGAGCATTAATGAGCTTTGTAATTGTCCTGTGGAGCAAAACTCATGTTTCATTAGATGACTCCCAAAATGCCTAAAGGTGAGAAGACAAAGCTTTAGATATGTAAGGTAATTTCATAGTTAATTAGTTCCATACTTGCCACACCACAGATACATATCTAGAACTATGGCTTAAAATGGCAAATCTGTTGTTGCTGTGACAAGTCAATGAAATGGTAGAATTCACAGAGAGCATCTGTGCATAGTTTAAGGCCATTTTTTATTATGTTAATAAATTGGCATGTTATGACTCAATTCACAGAAAATAGAGTATAAGAAAGAAGAGTTAAATGGTTCTTAACTTGAATTGACATCGCTTTATATTTTGTACAGGATATGGCATTGGAAGACCTACATGCATATACTCAGATGTGCACACCAATAGTATTGCTTGTCTTCATTAACTGAGTGCTTACCATGTGGCAGAAAATTTACCTATAATATTTTTCCTTCTAATAAAAATTCTGAAATTTGAAACTATTATTTTCAGCCTACGAGTGAGAAAGCTGGTATATGAAGTGTTTAAGTTACTTGTTATGTTAGTTTGCTAGATCTGTCATAATGAAATACTACAGATTGAGTGGTTTAAACAACAGAAATTGATTTTCTCATAGTTTTGGAGATTGAATGTTTAAAAGCAAGGTATCAGCAGTTTCTTTGTTACTGAGGCCTATCTTCTTGGCTTGCAGATAGCTGCCTTTTTTTCTATGTCCCCCATGGCTTTCTCACTATGTGTATGCATCCTAGGCATCTCTTCCTTTTCTTGTAAGAAAATTGGTCATACTAGATTAGGATCCCACTCTTACAACTTTATTTACTTCAATTTCCTCTTCGAATATCTTATCTTCCAATCAGTCATAGTCTCTGGTACTGGAATTTAGGCCTTTGACATATGAATTTGGGGAAAACAATTTTGTCTGTAACAGTTGCCAAATATCACTTTGGTAATAAGTGGCAGGTCAGTGATTTGAATTCAGCTTCATCTAACTCAAAGTACATGATCCTATTCTGTATACTCTATAATACAAGTTTTGCATAGGATTCAGAACAATGGGTATTAATCCAAAAATATCGATATATTTAAAATGTCAAATGTAGTTCATTGTGTCATTACGATGAAGAAAATTTCAATATATCTAATGGTTTTTAAGTTCTCCGTTACTTTCAAAAGTTTTGCATATGTAATATAGAAAACAAACTCTATCAGAAATATGCTAATCAACCCTAGTTACTAATTATGCATGCATGTAGAATCTTTATCTTTTGTAATTTAAAAAAAATTTTTGTTTTAGAATAGTTTACGTAATATTGTCTTCAATATACATTTTCAAAATGACTCTCTAGTTGATATTATCACTTTGAATAACTAACTTGGTATAAAAGGCTATTGAATAAATTAGTTAATTAATAAATTGACTTTTATGATATGCATACTATGTTTACTTATATTTGTAAAACCCCAAATCAAGTGCCTTAGAAAAGGAGAAAAAATAAGATGCATATCTTACTATTCAGCAATAGTTTCTATTGCTTATCAACAGACTGAAAACACTATAGAATAAATGAATGGTTGATATTCAGCTGTAAGAATAACTCGGTTGATTCATTGTGCATGCTATATTCCCTGTAGCTAGTTTCTGCACTAGGAGAGGGAAACTTGTTCTTTCCTAGGAACTCTGCCAAGCACACTTTTTCTTGTATCTTATTCAGCATTTCCAATAGTTTGTAGTTGGAGAATCTTCAGGGTGATTCAGTGTTACATTTTGCTAAATGTACAACTTCAGAGGAAAACAATAATTCTGTTCAAAGATAGTTTTTAATTTATTCAATAGTTATGTGTCAGTCTCTTTTCTAGGCTCTTGGGAAACATCTGAATAACCATACTCCTACCCTTGTAGAGTTGTGAAACTAGATTAAAAATACATAAGTAAATAAAATAGTCTATATGCAAATGTCAATTGCTATGAAAAAAGAAAAGAAAAGAAGTAGAAGACATCATAAAGGTCTGAGTTGGGTAACTTTTTGGAGAAACTTAGATTTGAGCAAAATTTGGAGAGCTAAGAGAATAAGTCAAAAATATCTGAAGGAAGGCATTCTGGGCAAAGAGAACAACTACAAGGTTAAGGTAGAAGCAGCAAGGACAGAGGGCTTAGAGCAGAGGAAGAGAGGAGAAACAAAAGGAGAAAAAGTGAAGTCATGAATTCAGAGAGATGAAATTTTATGGAAAAAAATTTTTGGTGTTTTGAAAACATTGAATATTGTAACCTAATCTATAAGCTAATAAGTGTTGGCTTTCAATTATGCCATGATATCTTTAGGGTATTTACTATTCCTTGCTGAATCCCCAGTGCATATCATTGTATCTACCATGGAGTAGGTGACTAATAAGACCTTGTTAAAGAAAATATCCATCGCTTGGATATGGGTTATATAATTTTTGTACCAAAAACAAAAATCTGATTTCTAAAACTGATAATCTAAAATATATAATATTTTATTCAATTAGTAAGCCCTTTTAGTATGTTGTAAAGGCCATATCTTTGCCATTTTTTATAGGAAATACCTCAGAGATAGTATGGATGGAGCAATAGGGAAAAAATTATCATGCAGCCTCTCACAGAAAGGGGGGAAAGAGAGAGAAACAAAGAAACAGAGAAACAGAACCAATCAAATAGGGAGAAAGGGTCAGTGGAAGGGATTATATCATTTTGTGAATACATATTTGGTTCTTCATGTAATGTAAATCTGTTTTTGTTCACCTTCAATTGAGTTTGTGAAAATGACATAAATATAATCCAATTTGATTGGAAGCCTCAATTATCAACCTATATTTTATTCTCCCCCCAAAAATCTCTGTTCATTACTAGAAGTATATCCAATGCCCAACATGATTTGGGGGAAAGAAGATGGCCAGTTACATATGTATATGTACTGGATAAATTAAAAGAGATTAAAATATGAAATATATTAAAATATGAAATAGCTACATAATGGTAAAATACCTAGACAACCCTAACAATTAATAGGAATTTCTGTACAGTTGACCCTTGACAACACAGGTTTAAACTGCGTGGATCGACTTATACATAGATTTTTTCCCATGAATACCTGTCCTGTTTTTGTTTGGACATTGAGCGTCAATGGATGCAAAGGGCCAATTGTATGCATTGAACTCTGCCATTACATATGAGGGACTTGAGCATATGCAGATTTTTATTTCTGTTGGGTGTCCTAGAACCAATCTCCATATATACTGAGGGACAGGCTACTTAAGTTTTAGGAGCGAATGATTATACTCAGATTTTCAACTGCAGAGGATGGTGTCCCTAATCCTCACATCATTCAAGGATCAACTGTGTATTTATAAGAAAATGATTCATTCTTGAACAAGGTTAACTCAAAGTTTTATTGTTAGATGTTGTTATAGAATAATTGAAAAAGATTTTTCTAAGAAATGAATTAATGTTAAGATGACTTGAGAATATTACAGTTGTTTCAGAGTTCCTTTGTACCTGACAGTTACCTCAGATATTAAATTAATAATATTTTGCCATATGTTACCATTTCCCTTTGAAAAATAGAAAATAAATATGTATTTACTTATTACATGTATGTATACACTTATATATTATAAAATATTATTAAGTACATATCTATATGTAAACTTTGTAATTAAACATGTATGATTTACTTATTATTTTTTCACCCCCAAACTGTGAGTACTATAAGGAGATTGCTCCACTAATTATTCTTATTCTTAAAGAGTAAGATAATTAGTGCAACAATATTCTACTCAAAATAAAAATTAGATCCACCTCCTGGCACACTTAAATTAGGCGGTCTTTTACATTTTTGCAAAACGGTCTCCTTTTATTCTTTTTAAATGCATAATTTAATGTTAGAAATAGCAACTTCATTAACAGGAGATCTCAACTTAGGTAAGAATGTCATCAGCATAGGTATACTGCCTATGCTCAGATTATAAGGATATTTCATCAGAAACTGATTCTGTTGACTTTGCCCAATCAAATACACACAAACTAGGGCATGGCAATGAGAATATCATGAGCTAGGTTAAAAGTTATTAACACATTCTAAATAGAGATGAAACAAACTGTGAAGGCCATTAATGCTTTGATGAAAAAAAATAATGTTTTTCTTTGCCAAAGTAGTATGTACCAACCCCAGTCTAAAATGAATCCTACCTACTTAGAGCCCCTACTTAGAGCCCCACTGTATGCTGGAAGTTATTTCTATAAAACACTTTTAACATTTTGTCACAACTCTTTTTGCTTGTGTATCCATTTGTCCTTGAGGATGGAAAACTACATATTACTCTTTTGGTATTCCCAAATTTCAGGAAAATTCCTAGCACATATAATATACCAAAACTAATGCCTATTCCATTAGTGAATTAATATAAATGACTAAACGTATGTCACTTGCTCTGTTCCACACAGCTTAGTATACGGTTATGTAAGGCCATTTTATATCCAACATAATTAACATTATCATCCAAAAAGATAAACTCCAAAAGCTTAGTAGTATTTCTCTCTCTCTCTCTCTCTCTCTCTCTCTTTCACACACACACACACACACACACACACACACACACACACACACACACACACACACACACACACACGCACGCACATTTTATACTCAAGTCATTCTCATAGGGTTGAATGCCACTTCTTTAGTCCTTATAGAAATGTTGAATAAAAAAATGGCCTCAAGGCTTCTGTGGTAGAAAACTAGAGAGATGAATGAACCCCAAAGACTCCTAATTGCCTTAAATTACTTCAGCTCCCATTGCTTTGAGAAACACCAATCAAGAGTTCCAACCTGACTTCAAGAGAGACTGTTAAGTGTGAAACACTGAATTGATATTTAGTGACCACACACTATATGGAACTGTCTTTTTCTCTAACATAGCTTCCCAAAGAGAGTGCAAACATCAAGAACAAAACATATTATCTTATTATTTTTTTTGTCGTATCTCCTAGAGTAACAGAATAAGAGAAATAGCAGGTACTCAATGTGGCTGATTTTTTTTTTTTTGAGAAAATCTTTTTTTCCCCCAACTGTAGCAGTCACTATATAAATATCCACATGTGATAGTCTTTCATATGAAAATTAAGTGGTGAAATTAAAAGTGATTGACATTAAAACCATGGTATTCCTTTGAGGGGTAGGGAGGAGTGGTTGTGAAGACGTAGTTAAGATATAAGGATCAGCATCACTTGAGGTGTTTTTTTCAAATTTACATGCTATGGCCCTACTGCTGGAAAGTAATTTGTTTGGGTGTGGCCTAGGTAAATGTTATTTTGAAAAGTTCTTCTAATGATTGTTCAAGCATTCAATGTTTGAGAATAGTTATTAAGACTTCTAAATTTGCAGACTTCATAAATATCTTCATAGTATAAGAAGTGCTTTGACAGACCTACCAAACTTTTGGAATACAGAAAACCATGCGATGAAATGTAATGTGTATCATTTAATTTATGTGAAAGGCTAGATTTGATTTTTTGATGTCTTTGGTTAATAATGATTTTACTGTCTCTGTATGGATAGTCATGAAAAAATAGTTGCGTCGTGTTCACTCTTTTGGTATATTTCTAGGTACCAACATTGATTTATTTTCGATGTAATATTTAGAATCGTGGGCCAGAAAATGCGAGCTAGGCTTAATCCTGAACATAGAACTATGTTACATGGCTCAGCCTCTCATGCCTATTTATCAAATAAAGTCTATGCATTAGGGGAGGTGATGTATGCCACTTTCTGGTCTGTATCACACACACACACACACACACACACACACACGCACACACACACACACACACACACAGCCATGTTACATTTCCCCATCTGATTTAAGTAAAAAAAAAAATAGTGAAAATATGTTAGATATGTTAGATATGGGAGTCCCATTAAATTGAAAAGAAATCTACATCCCTGAATCATGATTGGAGAGATTCTCATGAAGAATACTTGCATTGTTCTGGAACATGGGTGAGAAGTATATTTTTAGTGCCAAATCCTTGAGCTTTTGAAGTTTATTTGCTTCAGTAGTTGATGTTACCTTGACATAAACCTTATATAACCCTTAATTGGATTATTTTGACTTATTTTAGGTGATCAGTAATAAATAGCATCTTCATGGACTTAAACCTTACCCATAAAAAAATCTGCATATTTCTTCAGTATCCTTCTAAGGGATTTTCTGGCACTAAATTTCATTAGGTTTCTATTTCTAAATATTTCTTGGAAAGTACAAGTGTCTAGCTAGGTATGTGTTATCAAAATGATGTTGCATTTTTAGTCACAAGTTGTGATTCAGTTTATACTTTCAGAGGCTGCATACATATTTCTCTGCACTTAATACCTACATGTACACACAGAGGCTCACAGAAAACTAATTAATTATAAAACAAGTTGAAGATACCATATCAGTTGTTCTTGAGTCTCTGTGGAAGCATTTGTATAGAACAGTAATTTTCACCCTTTTTTTCTGGAATATATATGTCAGGAAAATTTACATAAATCTTACATTGCAATGGTTGTGGCATCCTAACACTGACTTCTGGTTATTCACATTTCCAAAGCTATAATTCCATTCATTTGTCTTCCTCTTAAGAATGCATATGTCAGCCTGACATTAGAGTGATGGCCTCTGAAATGTTCTAACCAAATATATCACTTACCTTTAATTTTTTAGAAAATTATTCAAAGGTTAGTTATTAACTGTGATTAATAGCAGATTACTAGTGGCACTTTTTGTAATGAGCCTCACTATAAGAGTGATTCTGACTCTGGCCAGGTTCCAATTTTAGCTCTGCCATCTACTAGCAATGTAGCTTTCCAGAGCTCGGTTTTCTCATCTGTAAAAATGGGAATAGTAATATTAATGAGTTGAGTTATAATCTATTCACATTGATTTTTGTGATATCTGCTTCATAAAAACCATTTAGAAAGCATTAGCTCTTGTATCATGAAAGGATCAATAGCAGGAAATTTAAAATTTAAAGTAATATAGCTATTTTGAGCAGAAGTATATTGAATACATGAGAATAAGTGCCTGGAAACATTTCTGGATGATTAGAGGAGCATGCAAAACCTAGACTATAGATATAACAACAACTGAAACTAATGAACCAGGATTGCTTTTACACTGCACATCCAGAAAGTTGTGGGGTCAGGAAGCTACTCCTTCCTCATAGATTTCACAAGATCAACGGGCTGTAGCTGTAATTGAAGGGTCTGAAGCCTGCCACTGTCATAACTACACTTCGACTCTCATGAAGTGAATCACTGTACACTGGAATGCTGCTACTAAAAAACTCAAGGTTTCTACCAATCTGCTTGCAAAGAGCAAATGTTCAAGCAGCAGGAGGGGACCTACCTGACTCCCACTTTCCAAATCTCATGCAAATACATAAAAATGATAAATCTAATTTGAATTTAGAATGCTAGATGTAAAACTGTATGATAAATTTAATTATTTGTTTTCCATCATCAGTAATCCAAGAATGCTTATTGGCGTAGATGAGTGCCAAATCATAGGTATCATAGTTATTATAGACATTGGTGTTCTGTGCTATTTTCCAAAGAATGCATCATCACCGTCTTGTGCAATATCCTCATTTATAGTAATCAATAGCCATGTCATGTAAGATAACCTGCTAGTACCTAGGGTACACCACCAGTACACCTAACATAATACTCTTAGAAGGTTCATAATAATATGAAAATGCTATGTGTATTAAAGGTAAATAGAGATCTAAAACAAATTTTATCAACTGCTAAGTGTACACTTGAAACACCTATTGACAAGCATCTTTTCAAAGGTGGTTTGATTAGATATTAGCCCATTTCCTCTGAGACCTCTGGTGACCATATGTGGAAATTTACTGTTTAACATTGGGAAGTTGCTTTTAATTTTTGATAAGAGATAAATATAAATTTGTCATTTGTGATTATAACATTTAAAACAAATAAACAAATGAAAAACAGCTATCGGCCTTAAATGCAACTGCCACTGATAAAAACCAGAAAGACAGAAGGCTTGTGAATAGAACTTTATAAAATTCCCCTATTTTATTCTTCTCTAAATCACTCTTGGTGTTCATTTTTCTTTACTGGGATATTCAATATTTCTTATCCTGACATACAATAAGAGAAATGATCTAAGTTTGCAAAAAAACTTCATATATGGCAAAAGAGGATAGTGAGCTAACCTAAGGAGACACGAGTAGGACAGGCACTCAACATGAGAGGCTTTCTCTGCTCAAGGTTAATCAATATGCACGAATATCATTAACTCGAATGGAAATTAGCTATTGCACTTAAGAAAGAGCAACCTAATTTTTAAGTATATTTTTTCATCTATATTGGAAAACACCTTTCTTTAATTTGATAGACATGACTATTACCCTAAAATAGAATCACAGTCATATTTGTGTACACGAGAGAAAGATTATCTCCCTGCATTTCAGGGATAGATTTGTGAATTTTATCATGATGAACAAGGACCTAGATGTGCAATGTCTCTCTAACAATTGAACCAGATGATTTTTCTAACATAGTGATGTTCAAAAAAAGTAGGAGTGAATGAATAGAGAGCATAAGAAGGTAATTGTCATTCCTTTTATTTATTTTTGTTGTTGTTGAAAGTAATTTACAGGCACTGGAGGCAAAAGTGTACATAATATTAGTTTGTCATTGTTTATTTAAGACTAAGAAGCAAATTAATATTTATAAAATAATGTGCATTAATTAAATTTTGTTTAAAGATATAAATTATAATATACTTGACTAGGGGTTATAAAACATGGAAGAGAATGTAATAAGTTTCAAATGAAAATATTAAAGAATTTCAAGGCAATGATGCATGGACATGGACAATAGACTAGTGGTTACCAGAGGATAGGGGTCAGGGGGTAGAGTGGAAGTAGAAAGTAGATAGGGTAAAAAGGGCCAAATATGTGGTGACAGAAAGAAATCTTATTATGGGAAGCGAACACCCAATGTAAATATATCTGCTTACTGTTAAAATGTATAGCTGAAACTTACTGGATTTCATTAACCAATGTCACTATAAGTAAATTAATTAATTAAAAATGAATAAATTAAAGATAAAAATAAATACAATTTTAAAAAAATTCTAAGGAGTTAAATGAAGGGACAACTGGAGAATGCAGTCCTCCCGAGGGAGAATCAAGAGAACAAAATAGAGAGTATCAGTAAGAAATGTCCAGATGGGCTATGCCTGCCTTCATTCAGGAGCCCTGTTAGGGTTCCTATCTATCTAAGAATTAGCACCTATATTTATTTGAATTTTAAAGTAAAATCAAACGTTTTCTATTTGGAAAAAAAAATTTCAAGAGATAATGTAATTATCTTCCTAATGGGGAAATAAAAAAAAATGTCATTGATGGGAAGGTGAAAAATTATGTGAAGTTTAAACGAAATTTCTGAATAAAGTTGGTAGACTGAATAAAGACCAAATCTATGCTTCTTTCCAAAACCACATTAAAATGAAGATTTCTAAAGAGAATTAAATATATACTATTAGAGAGAATAAGGAGATAATGGAAACAAAATCTTAGAAGTTGGAAAGCAGATAGTTGAGTCATAAATAACAGACTAAAAAATTCATCATAAGGGAATAGAGGGGAAACTGAGAGGCTAACCTGATTTATATTGGAGATATCTGAAATAATAATGATCTGCATAAGATATTTTTGAAAACAAGAGGAAGATAGAACTAAATGCCAAAGGATTGATAGAAAGTCTAAGAATCACTTATGGAACTAAAAACTTAAGAGACCAAGGTGTCAAATATCTAAGGAGAACATTTACTTCAAAAACATGAACAGGCTAGAGAAGCAGCATCATCAGATGCAACAGGCAGTCACATATAGATGAAGAATTTCAAATAAGCATGATAAACATGTAAAAGGTCAAGAGAACACTGTGTAATAAGAAAGAACCAAAATCAATAAAAAAAGGATCAAGTATACAAGTTGTGAATACATAAAAATTTAGTTCTTTAAAAACTAAAATATTTGGGGCAAATAAGGTAATTAGTTACTTTCGAGAGTAATCCAAGTAACTCTCTAAGAAGACAGCAGGAAAAGATAAAAAGATAGAAAAATAATAAAAGTTAAGAGATATGATATAGGTGGTAATAAAATACCACCCAACACTACAACAGGCTAACTGGATCCTCAAGAAGGTGAAAAATTTTAAATGTAAATATAGAGATATATTTAGAAGGATGAAGAAATAAAACATATCAGATGGAAAGGCCCACTGAGCATTATAAGAAAAAAAAAAAATACAAGAAAAAATTCTGAAAGTTTCCAGAGAAAAAGAAATTATCGTGTACAAAATAATAAGTAGCTAACTGATATCAGATGTATCAAGAACAATATTGGGTACAAAAACAAAGTAGTACATTTTTTAACATATTGAAGAAAAATAACCCAATCTATCATTTCATATCCAGCCAAATTGATACTTAAATAAGACAGCAAAACCAAAACTAAATAATATTCTCAGGCTATGCTACCTCAGAAGCTTAGCCCATAAAAACGTACAATAAAATAACTTTTGAAGAAAACACTTTAAAAAAAGGAAAACAATACACAAGATATGCGAGTTAAATATAACTTGAAAAATTTATTTTCTAAAGAAAAACAAAATAAAACAAAAAAATCTTAAAAAAACAAAATTATCCACAAAAAAGGAAAAATGAACAAGTATACATGATAACCCCAAATTAAAATTCTACACATATCTTTATGATGGGGATTCAGCAGAGGAGAATCTTAATGGGGAGGAAGTCTTAAGGGGAAGAAATTGATAGTCATTAACATGTCTGCATATACATAGATGTATATTTGGCTTTTTTTCTGTCCTTCTGATTTGAAATGATAAACTGATCAAAACAAAAATTTTAAATTAATAATTGATTGACTATAATTTGCAAAGTAAAATGGTGTAAAGAATTTCAAATAATTAAATTTTCAAAATACATATTTTAAAATTTTTGTAGCATTTATATTTCTGAATTTATTAAAGCATAAAATGCCCCAAAACTTTTCAAAACACCCTGTTTTATGTGAATTTGTATAATGATCTGGAAGTTCCTGATGAGACTGAAAAACAAATCATCGATGGAAATGACAATTGACAATTATGAGTAAAACCAAGATTAGAAAAATAAATTTTAATGAATATTTTAAAGTCATATAACACATATATCCACACATAATCACATACTTGAGCACATATGCATTATTTATGAGGCATAATGCAAGCTTGTAAGGTCAACAATTTCAATCTTTTCTTTGCCTGTGATGATATTCAATGAAATAAGGAAAATAAGAAAGATATAGCAATTGGAATCTGTTTATAAATACAAGAGATGACTTTCTTCAGCAAATTCGGATAGCATATGTTTTGGGGCTGGATAGTATATATGTGTTCATAAAAGTGTGTGTGTGTGTGTGTGTGTGTGTGTGAGAGAGAGAGAGAGAGAGAGAGAGAGAGAGAGAGAGAGAGAGAGAGAGAGAAAGTATGTACAAGTTGTTTTGTCCTCTATGAATATTAGAGTTTGGTAAAATATTATATTTATGATTTGGTGTTATACATTCCTTTCTGTAGTAAAGTCATTCATTGAAGAGAGCCTTGGCAAGTATTTAAAAACAGTTTTAGGAAAAGCTAAAAACAGATATTTTGAAAAAAAAAATCTCTATTGTGCTTTTCAACTACTCTACAACAGAACAGTTCAACACAGCTTCTCACAACTTTCCCCAGATTCTAAAAGAGAAGGCTGAGCTTTGCCAGAATTCTTTGTGCGTCAGAAGATTATGAATCAATCAATTAAAAATACTGCAAATACAATCTATAAAATTTACTTCTCTATACTATAATAATCAACAATGCTGATCAATAATTGAGCTTTTTTTCTTTCTTTTCCTTTGGGCTTCATAAAAAACTATTTTTTTCCATGAAAAAGAAGGGAATAAAAAGAAACTCAAATTACAGTAGAAAATGTGTAACTTTTCCACAGCAGGAGAGAAGTTAACTGTGCAAACAGGTTATTTAAAATGACTCAGAACTGGCTTGCATTTGTGCCCTTTGGGTGAAGGGTTGATTATTTACTTAGCAGGTTTATCCCTGACATGGACCTCTCTGGATGGCCACAAAAGAAACCCTAGGTTGCTAGACAGGCCCTTTATTAACACCAAAGTGGTAATTTCAAACAAGTGGTCAATTCTGAAACAAAGAACAGCGATAACATTTACTCGTAATGTGATGTTCAGGCCTTGGCCAGCATAATAAGAACAAGGTCACAGGATGCATTTTATTTGCATATTTTTTGATTAACATTTACATTGGCTAAGCAAACAGAAGCCACATATGGAGCCCAGAAGAAGTCACCACCCCTGCAAAAAAGGTTTTGACATAATCTAGATAGACCCAGGATTCAGTAAAAAGAGAAGTATGATCACATGCATCTTGGCTAAATTCCAGTGGTGTAATTACCTTCTGCTTACATAAAATTTTTCCTGCCATTCTCACTTAAGAAGTTATTTTTCCACCTCTCTTCCTGAATGCTGTTGTTCTTGTGGAATGGCTGTCACATTGGACTCCACGAGTACCTACATTTCAGCCTGCTCTATTATCAGGACTCTATTATCAGGACTTGGTCCCACTTTAAGAGGGAGTTTTAAAATGTATCTCTGTGCAAATGCCACATAATACCAATACTTGGGACCTCAAATATGCCTTTGCCTGAAAATGTCAAGATGCCATGGGAACTTTGTGCTTTCCACTGCAGGTTTTAGATGTAGGTGGTAATTGAGGCGCTGCCAGCAATGAATAGGGAACTATTTTAAACTGCTTCTACTAAGGTAAAAATCTCTGGTGCGGAGGGTCCTTACAGTAAACATATCAAAATCCTTCTAATAGATATTTTAAAGCTAAGCAACGATATAAGCTATTCAAAACATAACACCAGGCTTTTATGTTGATGATATTCTGGGTCCAGTTGAATCTTGACAATGTAGCCTAATGTTGCATTGTAATTACAGGGCTGTCCTTGTTAGGGATAGTGATTTACTATCTATCCAATCTATAGCTTACTTCAAGGTCATGAAATGTATTCAACTTCTCAAGGCTTCAGTTTATTTACCCATAAGGATTTCAGAGGGTTCATTTAGTAATTAAATGAGAGATATTTATTGAATGTTTGTAGCATAATAAGTCCTCAATATGTGATATATAGTAACATTAATTATAATTATTGAAATTAATTGATCTTACAATTTCTATTTATGTCCTAAAAGAATTATGTGCACAAATGGCATCTTTATATGCAAAAAATATTAAAAAGAATATGAGAATATATTTAAAAATCACAAAAAGATAAAGGGAAATGACAATATCAGAAATTCAGGACCAAGAGTTAATATTGATTTCAAACATATAAACAACAAATGCTAAGAAATGTGAAAACATGGAAGAATTATAGATGACGTGTTTGAAAAAATAAATGTCAGATCATTAGTACAGACACTTTGTGACATTAAAGTGGTACATTGTCTTTAGGTTAGTGATTAGATAAATTTAAAAATGTTTAGCGTCTTTAATGCAATTGTGCTCTAGTACCTAACAAGAAATTTTGACTCTAGGAGTTCGACTCTGCCCAAAGATTATGTATCAGTGCTGTCTAATTAAGATTTAATGAATATGACCACTAGTGTCATTAAATTTTCTAATAGCCACATTAAGAAAGGTAAAACTGAGCAAGTAAAATTAATTTTATAAAATATTTTATTTGATTAGTTATATTGAAAATATTAATATTTACATATATAATGA
This sequence comes from Rousettus aegyptiacus, assembly GCF_014176215.1. Classification (NCBI taxonomy): domain Eukaryota; kingdom Metazoa; phylum Chordata; class Mammalia; order Chiroptera; family Pteropodidae; genus Rousettus; species Rousettus aegyptiacus. The sequence goes on from NW_023416284.1 coordinate 49,646,496, forward strand.
ATATACAAAATCATTAATGAGTATTTTGCGTTTTTCCCTTACCAAGTTTTCAAAATCTGTTGTGTATTTTCTATTTATAGTATACCTTCATTTATACTATTCACATTTTAAGTTTTTAATTCTATTGAAATAGTGTGATTCTAGATTAACAAGTGCTTCCATATTGAGTACTGTGTTTCAAAACTGACTTTACATGCACATACATAATATTCAATTATTTAGAAAAGTAAATACAGAAAAGGATAAGTAGGCAAGTCTAAATTATCAAAGTTCATATACACATGCCCTTATGGTGACATTTATATATATTAAGAAGGCATTGTATTAAATTAGAATTGAGATCTACTAGTTGAAAATTGAGCTTAAAAAAAAAGACCTTCTTTCATTTGGAATTCTATTTCTATGATACATAAAATGTAGACAATCTGGACTTTTAAGTATTATAATGTTGAATTTGATCCCAATTTGCTTCTGAAAACAAGTGATGGTGTTAAGGTGTATTAGACAGAAGATAGGTACAGGAAGGAAGTGTTCCTTTTTTACTTGCTCTTGAGATAAGAATATACTGCATATTTTCCACATGGCCCTATCTATCCACTCTCCATTCTTTTCCATTTAATATGGGCCCTAGGAAACTGGCTACCTCAGTGATTTCCTGTGCCCTCCATCTTCCCCTTGGGTCCAGTCTGTGAAAACTTCTGGTAGGTAATCTGAAGAAGGAAGAACACAGAGATCAGAAGAATGGGTTGATTACATCTGGTTTGCTATTTTCTTTCTATCTATAGCTATTTTCTCCAGGTATTGATAACCACTCCCTCCAGTGTCCTTTAAAGACTTAAGTATGATAGTTCCTTGCTTTTACTAGATCAAGGATATTACATTATCTTTTTTTAAATCCTTGTCATACTTTGTAAACAATCTTTTATTAAAACCTTCAAATTACCAGATCGAGCATGATGTATTACTTTTTGGGATGCTTACAGGTATAAAAGGCTCTTAAGAGATAGAAGACATTTGAACTGGAGGGAGATTTGATATGATACAGTAATGTTAGATTTTATAGAAACTCTGAGTCAGGTTTGGAATAATGCATTTGCAGATCAACTCTTAAAATTTAGGTGAGACAAAAAAAATCTCTTATTCCCTAGGTGACCTGTGGATAATAGAAGACCACGGCCTCTGTGGCAACTGAGCACAAAGCCCTACCAAATTATTTTAAGCATTTAAAAATTTAATTCTAGGGCAATAGCAGAGAAAATGTACAATAAGCTAGGAGCTTGTCATACCAGAAAGTAAGGAAGTGTTAGTACAAAATGATGAGATATGTCAAAGGGATACAGGGAGCCAAACCAAAAGACCAAGGCTGAAACAATTTCTGCAACAGAATAAATAATAACTAAATAACATAGTATTGGACTATAACCCATAGTAAGAAATAAATATGTGTGAATACATAATGATATAAACAAAAGAATGAATAAATAAAGGAGAAGAGAGTAATCTTCCTTTTGGAAGAATCCCACATAATTCCATATAACATAAATGGATACTTTCCTTTTCTAGAAGTAGGGCTTAATCCCCCTCCCTTCTCTTAAGTGTTGGCTTGACTTCAGTATTTCTAAGTTCCTTAGCTACACAGTTTGATTCTTCACAGATAATAGTGTGATTGATTTGCTAATGACTGAAAGCTTGTTATTCCTGTTAAATTCTAATATCCACACCCTCCTCCAGCCCACAGCCTCATATAAATTTGGCTTATACAAATGGTACTTATTATACTGGTGGTAGCATGAAACAAGTTGATCCTAATGGATTTTTGTTTTGTTTTGTTTTGTTTCGTTCTTCTTAAAACAACAACAACAACAACTAAAACTCTTACTTTTTTTCCCAAGGAGGCGAGAACACCAGTAGTTTTGTGTACTCCATTGATTCCTATAGACAAAGAAAAATGTACTTAATAGTTTGTGTGCTAGTATGTATTGACTATGATTTTATCCTCTGACTTAGAAGTGTATTGGCTATGATTTCATCCTCTGACTTTAGAAGGGTAAAAGGAATGCATCTTTCTGGACATGGAAATGAGAAAACTTTCCTTCCACTACTCTCTGGCTAGTTCAAATGCAAATCATGATCTGACTAGAGACTCCTTGTTCCTAAGAAACATATAGATGCCCAATTTCCCTTTTGCTTTCAAAGAACTACAGGGAAGGTTTATCACAAATATTGCACAACTGAAAATAATAATAAATCAACACCAATTTATTGACCAGCCATTTTTTCATGGCAATTTACTAGATACCAGAATATATTGGGGGTGGGAGAAAAAATTTTTACATGTTTCTAGTTTTACATTATACATTTTAGAGGAGACTCAACAAGTTTTAAGAAAAGCAGAGTTTCTTTAATGAAATTTATGTAGAAACAGCTAAATTGATTGAGAAGAGAGATTAAGTAAGAATATGCTATATAATTATAAACCGTTATTTAGGTAGACCAAACAAAGCCAAGGGGCTGTGAAGAATCATCTTATATATCCTGGCTGTTGGAGCAGCCATACACAGACTAACATTGGAAAGAATCAGTCTCACAAATAGGAACTTTGAAGAACTTACTTCTAAAGAAAATTGATTTTAGAAGAAAACAAGTCAAGTTCTTTAGTTTGAGAAACATAATACAATAGCAAGCCTAAACCCAGCAATAAAGATAAAATATCATCTGCAAATTCTGATACAAATACAAAAGGACTCAAGTTTGCAGACAATAATTAATGGAAAAAAGTTTCACTTTCAGAGAACAAAACAAATCTCTATTTGAAGTATAAGGTTGAATTGAATGCAAGAAGGCAAAATGTTGAAAAGATTAAAAAGTCACAAACAGTATCATAGGAATGTTAAATTATTAGCAAGCCTTATCTAAGATTTTCCTAAATTGTTTCATTTGATTAAAAAACACAAACAACCTTGATTAAAAATGTTGGATTTCTCCGAAGCTCCATATATTCTTGTAAATAAAAATTCTTTGGCTAATTATACAGTTATTCTGAGTGTTGACAACATTTGTAAGGAGCAAGATGGCTAAATGAATTGACCTTGGCTAAAATCTAATGGTCAAACCCAAAGAAATTTATCGATCAAGAAAGAGAAATTAAGTTTATCATTAGTCTTCAAAAATGTTGCAACTTTTACAAATGCCTTTTGTGTAATTGTCTCAGGACTTTTAATACTTTACAAATACCCTTCCTGTGGCAAAATCCTGGTTATCCTTAAGACTGCTTGGATATTATTGATGCCTTAATGGTTTTCTAAAGTCCTCTTGCCTGTCCTGGTGTAGATTTTTCTACATTAATTCATTTCACATCTTTCTATTTCACTCTGAAATTGTATTGGCTATCTACTGTGTTTTCTGTCTACTTATGCTTGGATTTTTTTTTTTTTTCCACTTCAAGGCTGAGGAGAGATGCTCATCTTCTATAGTAAAAGCCTTACTCCAGCTAGTGAAAATGTGATTTAATAACTGTAATTTTAAATGATTGGTTGGATATTACAATGCTACAGAAAGTATTTGATTTTTTTTTAACTAGCTGATGATTTAATAATTGAATAATCTCATGATAAGTTGGGCTGTGCCAGTGGCTGTTTTCTCAGCTGCTTAGCTCAGGTGCAGAGCTTTTTCTAAAACAAAGTGAATATTATTTTGTATAAGAAAGAGGAGCTTAGCAGACCAAACTGGTAGAGAGACTGGTTAGTGGTAGAGACTAGAAGTTAGACAGGCATAGAATAGATTTCTAGTTCTACTACTTTATAAATTTAGTTAATTTCCTCATGAAATTGAAAATGAACAAGATTTTGAGTTTGAGCCTTGCTGGATTCTCTTTAAACCAAATATCATACCCCAATAAATTAAATGAAAAACAAAACAAAAAAATTATCAAGTTAATTAATATGAAAACAAAGATCCTCTCCTAATGCAAACCATCAAAGAGAAGTATAAGTCTTTCCTATAATACTGGGAAAACATCAGATACATTACATCACAGAACATCCTAAAAATCTTGTTAGACTATGACTATCATTTTGACAAAACTTCTCTTTAAGACTGCTCTCACACTCTCTTGGTTTTCCTCAGTGAAGCTCCTTTTCAAATGACTTCAGGTCTATTCTCTTGACCCCTCTGAATTCTCTTTTTGCCTACTTATCTGTATCTCTACAATCTCATGTGATACAATATGCTGTATCTTTACTTCCTCAATTCTACTACTTGGACTTTACCTCAGTACTCAGCTCAGGAGAAAAAAACCGAGTCAAGCATCTTGTAAGCTATCTTGAGGAAACAATCATCCTACTTGGGAAACAGAATGGGGCAATGCAAATACTTACATATTTTTGTACCCTGTTACATTTAGTCTCTGTTAGTTTTAGTTATGTCACTTATAATGATAAAATAGAATAAAGCACACCTCCTAAAAGTGTTATCACTATTTTAAATCTGATAATGTTTTGAGATTCTTGTTTTTTAACTGAAGGACATCTGAAACTTTAGCTCAAATGGTTTTCAAAGCCCAGTAGGTGACCAGGATTTCCCAAATAAAATCCTCAAATGTTTGAATAATATAATGCACTGTGGTCTCCCTCCTACACTCTGAATTTTCTTGTAGTTAAAATAATTGTTTTAACTTAAAGTAAAAACTGCAAACATACATCCCTCCTTTGGAAGTTACATGATTTTTGATATTTATTAGCCCAGGGTAATTTTTTAAGCTCTTATAGCTAATATGCTGAATCATAATTTTCTATCTTGGATTGCCCTGAAACCATATACATATATAAGTTGGATATATAGAGAAATGCTTCCACTTAAAGGTTGCTGGAATACTTCATTATAAAATGTATTCCAATATACTAACTTAGACTGTGTGTCCAAGACATACTAATTTTTAGATATATCTGTCAGTTGAGTCAAAATGATTAACTCAGTAAATTTCTGTAGACTCATTGACCATAGCTTCATATGTTTTGATAAGGTGAACAATGATTAACTGCACTGAAATATGTAGAAACTCCCAGAACTAACAACACCTCTACATTGCTCAAGTGCCAATACGAATAGGTAGTGTATATGAATAGTTCAATATTTCTTTTTTTCTATTTCAGAAGACAGATTTACTCCAATTTCATGGCTTGTATAGCTTGATGATTATGTTTGATAGATGATATATTTGATCATATTGCAAATACAGTTTCTCTACATTGATAAGCTAAAAAGAAAATCTATTCCTTCAAAATGAAAAAAAAAACTAAATATATATTTCATTCTAATTATTGAAGTACTTTAATAGGGCATGAAATCTTGTGATGAAGAGCCCAAAGAATAGACTAAATGGTATATAAAAACTCATTATCAAGTCATTATTAGCACTGGCTAGATTTTGACTACAACAGGGGTCCCCAACCCTTTGGCTGCTAACTGGTACTGGTCTATCGCCTGCTAGGAACTGGGCTGCACAGTAGGAGGTGAGCAGAGGGCAAGTGAGGGAAGCTTCATATATATTTGCAGTTGCTCTCCAGTGCTAGCATCACCTCCTCAGCTCCACGTAAGATCGTCAGGCATTAGATTCTCACAGGAGCATTGGTGTCTGGTGCCAAAAATGTTGGGTACCGCTGGACTAGAATATTATTCTAATCAACCCTGGACTTTCAGATAACAACTTAGGAACAAAAAAATGTGGCACAAGAAATATAAATGCCATAGTCTCATTTTTTTCTTTTTATTATTATTATTTGTTAAATTATTTTATTTATTTATTTATGTATTTTAGGCAAGGCAACACTTGGTTGACCTCACAGATTACAAGGACCTTGTCAATTTACAATCCCTTATTTTTTTTTATTTTTTACACCTACAGCACCTGGTCTTCCTAGGTGATCTCCCATCCAAGTACTAACCAGATCTGACCCTGCTTAGCTTCCAAGATCAGACAGTATCAGGCTTATTCAGGGTAGCACAGCCATAGACCATAGTCTTATTTCTGGAATGTAGATTTTAGTTTCAGATTTGAGGTTTGAGATATTACATATCGAAGTGGTAAATAAAGTGGGTTTTTTGTTAGACTTATTGGATTTTGACTTAATTCTGTCACTTACTGGTTATTTCATATTGGACAAATACTCAAAATTTCTAAGGTAAGTTTTCTCATCTATAGGATAATGCACATGCAAAAGCTCAAAAAATAATGCGAATGAGGTATTTTGCACATAAAACATTTAGTATTATCAAGTAATATGTTTAGTATGGTACACATTACACACATAAAAACTAAAAATATTAAGTAGCTATTATTTATGTGTTTATGCATTATCATACATAATGTATTTGTTTACTTAAATATATATGTGCTTTTTTTCTTCTGATCTTTTTATTCTAGGGATTTGTTGCAGGTGAGCTCCCTGGAAACAGACTCTGAGAGAGTAGTGTGCAGGAAGTTAATTAGGGACTACAGCCAGAATTAGCACCTATAGAGGAAAAAGGTAGAAATAGGACAGGGCAAGGGAAGAAGTTAGGCAGTAGTGTAGTCACAAGGTTTCAACCAGCTACAAGGGAGCTCTTCAGCTAAGACGGCCCTTCAGAGTTGTCCTTTGTTGCGGTGAGGGGCCTACACCTTCATTCATACCAACCAAGTAATAGGATATAGACTTCTCCAGGAAGGAGGCATAAACGAGGACCACAGCTTTCTCCAGTGATGGGTAACTTTCTGATATGATTTACATTTAGCAGCATCTTCCAGCAGGCATTCCCAGCAGGTGGAAGTATAAGTCCTTCTTAAGGGGGATCCAAGCAGCAAATCATAGCATCTATTACAGTAGTAGGCTGTAGCATCCACATAGACTGTTGTTTTGGTGCTTGTTCGGAAGCTAAATTTGTTTTTCGTGTTTTATTTTTAGTAACTATCAATGGCTGCACCTCTTTGGAATCAATTAAAGAAAGGTAAGTTTTCTAGTAGTAGATGTCACAAAATTCCTAGAATGAGTCCTTTGGCAATTTGCTATGTTTTTTTTGCATGTACTAGGCTTAGATCTGAACTTACAAAAAGTTCTGGGAACACTTTGGATAGTTATATGCTGAGTCATTGGTTTTAGTTGACCGTTGTTTATCAAGCAAATAAAATAAAAAGAAACTTGCAGGTAAGTAAAATGATTAAGGAACAGGATTAGCATTATTCAGACTGGAGGGGAAACTTTGCTTAGGATTTGAGGCTAGAAGTAGTTCATCCCCATTGTGTGTAAAAAAGGATAAAAATAACTGATTTTTGCTTTATAAGTGGAAATTTTGCAACAATAAGATAGGTTGTGTGTGCACAGGACCAAATAATGGAACACACCAGAAGCCAAATTTATAGTTTAAATTGATTTGGTTTTGGTATTTTGGCAACATTAAGAGAAAAAAAAAAATTGGAAGGATGCTTGTTTAAAAGATCTCATCATTCTCCAAGGGGAGCTGGAAAACTAAGTCACAGGTCTCTTTTACGAACTCTGTAGAAGGAATTTGTGATCTTTCTAGAGAATAGTCACCAATGTGATTTAATTCTCAAAAGTACTAACATAATCTTTCTTACAATTTGAGTTCATCAGGGGTGATTGGGACTTTCTCAGATTCGGTAAAGTGCCCATTCCCAGACCAAATAATAGTAGGCAATGGGTGGGGTCATGTCACTTTTGTATGGAAGCTCTCCTGTGGTAAATGAAATGCAAGGGGGAGGCAATTCTCAGAAGATGGAGACTCTATCTCAGCAATCATTTATTTTGTTGAATTAACTACTGTTGGCTAAATTGGGACTGTATTCTTATTATATGTAGACAAAGATCAAAGGTAGATGTGTGTGTGTGTGTGTGTGTGTTATAATATGGAAGTAAATAACCAAGAAGGAAAATTTAGATGTGTTTTAAAATAAGATAAATTCCCATCAATTTGGAGTGATTTAAAATGTCTCTTCACTAAATCAAGAAAATGATATGATTTATATGATTATAAAATAATTTGTCCCAATATACACAGCCTAAAGTGAAAGAAAGCCTGTTTCTCAAATAAAATAATACAGTGTGAATATATATTTATGCATGCGTGTGTGTGTGTGCAGGTAGTCCTATATATAATTTTTAAATCACAGAATAACATTACTTTTTATTAGTTTTTTATTAATTTTGTTGGTAATCAATATCCTTCATTATTTTATTACATATTATATAGGTCAAGTAGCTGTGCCATGTTGATTGAATATAAATGTGGACTTAATTTAGAAAAATACCTGGGGATTTGGTGGCTGACTGACTGTGCAATGAGGTGTATATAAAGTACATTTTTAAGGCAGCTGTTGAACTTTTAACCTATAACAAATGCTTAGTATGACTGTGAACTCTAGTCTGAAAAAAATTTACACATGTCATTAGGCTCTTCACCTATAGAAAATATGTGACAGTATTTTCTTTAATTAGTATGTCAATTAGACATTGATTATAACACTGTAGCACTGTTGCAAATTTTATTGTCACCATTCTGACTTAGCAAGCTTATATGCTGTCTTATATGTTGCAGCATTTTTTGGTTTATATTTGGAATTAATTTCTGAAATAGCTTAGACAGGCTAAGCATTCAGCTTGTCGTTTTTCTAAATCTGATAGGATGGAATAATAAGTACCTGAGATATTCTAGAGTTATATTACAGGCTTCAGTGATCACAAGGGTCTAGGAGTCATTCCCAAAGCAAAGTTTCTTTCCTAATATGTCTAATGTATTGCTTTTTATTGGCAATTTTCATATCTGAGTCAGTGACCCTGCCATTTGTTTTTATTGTTATCGTTTCTTTTTTGTGGCACAGATAAGAAAACTCATTCAGGCCCTCTGGTTGTTTATGTCTGCAGCCAGTTACTAGGACTGTTGCCCTTTGCTGGGTTCCTTTGCTCCGTTCCTTTCTTGCCAATCTTTTCTTGGATACCTGATTTATGAGCAGATGCTCTTTTTAGTCTCATTTCATGTTAATTTTAAATATTTATTCATCAAATGTTTCCAGTCTCCAGTAAAGTAGGAATTGTTTTTTCTACTGCTTTTGTGGCTCTCATAGGATTGTTGTCTCATAATTTACATGTCTGTTTCCTTCAAAAAATTGTTAGCTCAAGAAGGGTGAGAATTGGGTTTTTGTTATTGTTACAGACCAGAGTCTAAGTACAGAAACTTACACATTCTAAACACCCAGTAGCTTTTAATTGAAGGAATAAGCAGTAACAGAACATGATTGTAGAACTAGACTCTCAATGGATAGATATAAAAGAAATTAAAACAGCAGTGAATAAAATGATACTGTATTATTGGTTTGATGAGGATTACATAGGAAAGAGAGTTATTATTTGGGGTACATCAGGGTTTGCCAATTTTTTCTCTGTCTTTTAGATAGATCTGACTAGACTATGTATACATTATGACACATGGAATAGTTAAAGTCCTCAGAGGTCAGCATTCCCTATCCTTTTAAAATAGTCAAAGTCCTCAGAGGTCAGCATTCCCTATTCTTTTAATTCTTCAAAATTGTCCATCCACATGCATGTTGACCAAATATTTTCCTGCTCTCTTTCCCTTTTTTTCCCATTCTCATAATTCTGAACTCTTAATTCTCTATCTCATTCAAGCTTGTGTCCTTATTTTGATGGAGCTTGTGATATCTTTTATTCAGATATGTTTTGAAATTTTTTTATCTTTTACCTTCCACTCTCTCACTCACCCTATTCTAGCTTTTGTTGCTATTTTTTTATTCTTTTATTTTTAGAAAGTGTACAACTCAAGTAATAGATTGTCTCTGAGTACCTACTCCACTTCTCTAAATTTGTTTTCAAATTAGAAGGCTAAGGAGAAGGCTCCAAAAATTATATGTAACTGTGTAGTGATTTATTTAAAGTTTGGGGTCTGTATTCCAATGGAATGAATCCTATATGTGGGTTGAGACATCAAGATATTGGTTTGTAGTAATTTAGAACTCCTACTAATTTTACTTCTGGTCAGATTTTCCCTCATGTTTTTATGCTGTTATGACTATAATAAATAATGTGGTTTTTCACCACATGCGATAGATGGAATTTTTTACTGTTCTGTAAGGAGTAGTTCTTCCTCATGTATATGATGTGCTTAGTTTGTTTTTTCTTAATTTTTCTTAATCCATCCTGAGCTGGGATAAATACATTTATGTATCTATCTAGATGGAGAGAGAGACATTGTAAAGTCTCAGCAATTTCATATTGATAAATGGGAAATACTAGGATCCCAAACTATCTGCAAAATATTTACTACTGCTGCATTCTATTAAGTCTGTGTATAGTTAACCCTTTCCAGAAAAATACAGACTCTAGATCTGGCTTCCAATCTCTATACTAGTTATATAAAGTTGAACATATGTATCTATAATCATTTGTCAATGTCTTATTTAAGTTGGATTATTACAGATACAATGACTTCCTTGGTAATTTTCTTCAAGATCTCTAAAAACCAAAAAGCATTAAAAAGATATTTTAACATTTCTATTCATTCTATGGAAAAAAATCTATAGCTTAACATTGTTCACAAATTGTGCTTCTCTAAGATTGCTATTATTGCCTTGTTACTAATAATTTTCTCCCATGAGTTTGCGTGGAATAAAAGGGCAGTGAACCTTAAATTTCACCAAAAGTGAGAGTATGCAGCCAGTATTCTTTCATACTTTAACTTTTTATATGTAATTTAATCCTCCCAATAAAATTTAAAGACAAATGTTATTGTCGATTTTATAGAAGAAGGCAGTGGTACAGAGAAGTTAGTCCACTTACTTAAAATCACAAAGCCTTAAAGGGCAGGGTAGAGTTCAAAGTCAGGCCTTTCATCTCTGGAGTTTATAATTTTTTTCTCTAAATCACTATTTGTTTGAAGGACTTTGAATAAATGATACTATATTGTAGTAGACCCAGTAATAACACTTTGTTTCATGCTGTGTCAAATGACTATCTTTGTGATATATAAAACAACATGACATAACTGTCATATAGTCATTTTAAAATATTTTTAAAGCTACCACAAAATTGCTTTTTATAATTTCCATTGTGAATAATGACAAGAGAGTTAACTCTTGAAGTGTTAAATTATATGTATACCCATGCTGTGTATATATTCATGTAAAATCTATTTTATGGAAAATAGATAATACATAGATCTAATACTTTTCAAATGCCATTGTTTTCACTAGATTGAACTGTCATCTGCTTTAATAACATGAAACTCTTATTTTACTACAGTACCACAAACAGCTATGCTGTGTTTTTCTGACAAGTTGTATTTTTATTTTATGCTTCATTCTTGAAGCTTCAAAAATTGATACCAATTCTTTTCAAGACAATGTGTTCAGCACAGTGGGGAAAACATTATTATTTTTTTCTGTAGTAGGAGTGGAAGAATTTCAGATGATAGAGTCTTAATATAAACTTTATCTCTATTCATAACTTAGTAGCTTGTAGAATACCTTGATAGTTATGCAAACATGTTAGTTTTAAGTCATAAATTGTCATACTATATATCCATAAATGCATTCATATTTGAGAAGTATATTCTCTTGTTTATAATTCAAGATTTTAAATATTGAGTTTCTGCTTCAAGTCTCTTGAAAAATCTTTTTAAATTTTATACATCTATGCGTACATACATTTGCACAAGTTTCTTTTATATAGATAATTACAGAGTATCTTTTTATTCTGTGCAAAGTAGTGTTTGTGAATATGGAGACTTTATTGAGTTTTTTTTAACTTTCTATACTTTTTTGCTCTGGCTGTCTGTATTAAAAATCATTTATGCCTTTACTTTTGTTATTCAGTCCATGCCTACATAAGGCTGATAATCCAAATGCAAATTGAAAATGTCTCTGAATTATGAACACAAGTAGAGACTACATGAAATGATTACTTACAAAAACATACATTTTTATTGACATCTCTGTGCATTAAACAAATGCATAATTATATATTTGTGTGTGTATATGTATATAAATAATAGCTATGAATGCTAATATTTATCAAGAACTTATTATGTGACTGGGCAAATCTAGATTACTTGAAGCCAGAAGACTTCTTTTTTAACTGATGGTTTAGGAAATATTCTTTCAGCTTCACAATTGGGCTAAGTAAGGTCATATAACTTTTTGATTATTGTTAAATTTGAGAAAACCATCAAGTTTCTTTTATATATTATTGTAAGGTATCAAAGTGTTTAAGGTATTCTTTTGCAGTAACTCATAATCAGTATTTGAACTGTCAATAGTCATTAAATAATTTGTCATCTACGTCTTCTCATAGCAGTGGTTTGTTATAAATATGTTCTCTTTGTCAATATGAGTATTTTATATCAAATAAGTAAAAAAAAAATTAAATCTTTTCCAATGTGAAAAATCTTTGTTAGGTAGGCTATCAAATAATTTAAGACTGTATTACGTCTATTCAAAAATAATCTTCTACTTAATAAATTGCTGATTTCAAAATGATCTAAAAATATTTTACTTCTTATTGCTGGAATAATTTCTACTAATTTTATATAACACATGCAGAAATTATTTTGTTATATAATCCATCTATAATAAACTATTCTTTATCAAAGGTATTTCTGACAGGAGGAAAAAATCCATTTTGACTTGGCCTCTAAAAAATGCTTCTGGTTTTGTACATTTCAGTCTTTCTTTATTCTCCACTCTCCACATGCTTTTTTAGGTCAAAATTCTGAGTTAGTTTTTAGAGTGAGGAGTAGCAAGGTTCTTCCTGGAAGCCATTTCTATATTTCCATGCTTGACATATGTACCATGACTTCTGTGACTAACAATATTTAACTGTATAAAAAACAACTACAGATAACAAGAGTATATCCCATGGAATCCAGACATATAATCTCGACTCAACTTCCTTCTAGCAATACCTCTCAAATAGTAGTTACTCCAATGCTATCGTAGAAAAGAGAAAATATAATGAATGGAAAGACTGAGTGGGAAAATTGTTGGCATTCAATAACTATAGGTAAAACTCAGTTTTTGTTTTTGTTTTTGTTTTTGTTTTCCCACATTTTCCAAAAATCATGGTCCTTGGAACACATTGCCAGGTCCTCTTTAAGAGAATTGGCATGTATTTATTTTCATGATAATGTTACCTCCAGTGTTATTTCAACCAAATTTGATCAAAAAAACAGTACAAAAATTTTGAGATAGAAACCATTTTAGTCTCAATTTACAAAAGGGAAAACTGAGAAAGAAAAAGATGAATAAACTTTCCCAAGATGATAGCTAGAACACAGGCAATTTGAGTCAGAAGTTTTCCTTCTTATGCCTCTCAGGCATTTTTATTTGGATAGGGAAAAGTGACCTTAGAACCTGTCAGCGACTATGATTGGTTTTGTATCTGATCAACTTACTCAGTGCTCGTGTTAAGTTTTACTTAGATTTTTAGTCTCTTCACTCACATAAAACTTAATGGCAGATTTGTAAGGCCTGAACATGGCCTTATCCTAGGCAGTCCTTTTATCACTAACGTGATAAAACCTAAGAGAGTGACAGGCACAAAGCTAATTCAATGAATATCAGAACATAAGTTAAGATGTATTTTGGTGTATAGCAATGAAAATAAAGGATTTACAGCTACATGCATCAAAATAAACCAAAAAAGGATGTTATTCATTGTTAAAAAGAAGTTTCTGAAGTTTGTACACAGTATTATTTCATTTATATAAAGTTCAAAATATACACTGTGTAGATGTATGTATATATATGAATATATATGAAGAAAGCAAGAAAATAAAAATGATAATCACAAAATGCAAAATAGTGATAACTTTAGGTGATATGGTTTATAAGGTCAGAGGAACAGAACTGTAGAAAGACACAGAGTAGGAACTACAAAGATATTGGTGATATTTATTTTATTGTTCTTGTTATGCCTTAGAAATGTATTTAAAATATCTTAGCTAAAATATTTAATCAAATCAATACCTTTTAATTGAATCTGAAATAACCAGGTATGTAGTACCATAGCTTCAGACTGGGGAAGACCAAGCTAAGAAACTGTAGATAGGAGTAGAAAAGTTGGGTGAAAATTGCATTCTCTGTGCCCAAGGAGGCTGCCCTTTATGGACTGCATCAGTGAGCATTCTGCATATTGCTTCTGGTTGCATTTAACTAATTTAAGGTATCAATAGAAGATCAGAAGGCAGTGAATTGACTTGAAAAAAAAAGTGTTCAAGCTGAACATTGTTATTCTGCAGATGTCTTCATGGACAAGGACATCTAAATGTAGGTCAGAATTTGAAAGTGTGGACTCATTGAAAAGGCCAATTAAGGTAAAAACATCGATGGCCAGTATCTGTGTTGAGTCAAATATTCTCAATTCAGAATGAAATAATAATGGCTCTATGATTAGCGCTGTCTGAGTGGCAAGTGTTTGAGGGCAAAATAGAGAGTTAGAAGGTTGATACTGGAATGTTTGGCAGCACTTCAGTCCTTTTCAGCAGATATATGTTAAACTTTTACTGTAGGCCACAAATTGTACTGGGTCTTGTACTAAGATATTAAAGAAACAGTTACATGAATCCTGTGATTTTGAAGAGCAAGAATTATCTTGTCCTTCAGAAAACATGCCTTACAGAAGATGGAGAACATGATAATAACCTAATTTCTGAAACACTGGGGCAGATAAAGAAAACTGGTTTCATAAAATTGAGTTATGGGCCAGAAATCTCAATTACAGGAGAGCTATTATTAAAAATCCAGCAACTGAAGACTTGGAATTTAAGATAGAATTCTAGTCACTGGTGAAATAGGGTAAAAAGATTAGAGAATGGAACAATAGCAATATGATAATTGACAAAGAAAAGCCTCAATACTGAGTTCCTCAAGGCTAAAGGTTGATTTTGACTAGGATTAAAACAAAGTAGAATAGATTGTGATAAAAAAAAAAACCATGTAGGAATGAAGTGGTTTTCATTGCTAAGATTAATTATACATACACCATACATATACACGTGTGTGAGTATGAGTGTGTGTGTGTTCTGTGTGTAGTACTGAGGGTAGGAGCAGGAGGGTTGAGAGAATGTTACAACAGTAGATGAAAACCAACTTTGTTTAAAAGCATGTAAAGCTTTTAATTTCAGTTCACAAAACTCAATTTTATAGGAGTTAGAAATGAGAAGGTCTGCTTAGCAATATTTCATCTAAAATAAGCTGGATATTTTAAGAGGACCACAAGTTCAAAATAGTACTTTACAGAATGATGAGATCAGGTCTACAGTATCTGTAGTCACATTGCCTCCATGATTTCATAGCCTTTTTTCTTTATGACTGTTAAAATAGGAAACTCTTTTGTTATTGTTTTTGATATATTAAATATTCACCTTTTCAGTGATCTATGAGGCCATTATAATAATCTAATACGGTATCTAATACATAATGTGCTAACATTTCATTTGCACTTTCTTGTCCACACTCCATCTTTCTCTGCCTTGCACTGTGCCCAGGGAGGCTGCTCTTTATGAACTGTACAGTGACTATTCTAGCTTCTGGTTGCATTTAACTAATATAAAGATCAGAAGATCAGAAGGCAGTAAAATAGTATGATCATGGAATTTAATTTCTTAACTCCCTCAAGATAGGTTACTTGGTCTCTTCCAAAAAACACTCCTGCCAAGCAACTCTCTTCTATAAGTGTAACTATACTCACTGAGTGACGTACCCTCTCTCCCCTCTTACCCTTTCAGGCCTAAGGGAGATTATGAGTGCTTTTCTCCTTTAAGCACCCTAGTTCTTCACCCATGTTTGGCTGTCCATAACTCTGATCACAGTTTGTAACAGTCCCTTTATTAAACCCTCTTCAATGATGCATTTAAAATGAAAACAAATCATTTCCAGAATTCTAATTTGTTACACAAAACACACAAAAGTTATGTGAATAGAGTTTGTTTTTCAGATTGAATGAGATAGCATTCTGAATTTATTTGTGTTGACTTAAATGAACTCACCTGAGATAAATTTCAACAGAAGAATGCATAACATGGTGGATGAAAGCACAGACTCCAGAACTCCTGACAAACCCACCAATACACAGACAAAATTTTACTAATTTTTATTCATATTTCCCTCAATAAAAGGCAAAATGTTTTTAGTGACTATAATTACCCAGTGATAAAAATAGCAACAAGTTGATATGGTGTATATCCTTTCATTGGAAATGTGCAAGCAGAGGCCCAATCACCCCTGTCAAGGCTGTTAGAGAAATAGTCTCATATTAGATACAAGTTGTACTTTATGAGTACTCAGGTATCTTATTACTATGAAGATTTTTGTTTGTTTGTTTGTTTGTTTTAAAGGATCATTTGTGCTTCTAGAACGACTTGAGAGAAAACGCTCCTAACAACCCTAATCATGACATGATATAAAACAGGCTTTTTGAGCAAGAAAATCCAATTCCCAGAGTATACATTTGCAAAGTTAGGGATATTGAAATACCTCATTCTATTCCATACCATTTTTATTCTCTCTAAAAAAAAATTAAGTGGATTATATCACCTTTTATTAAAAGAGATAAAGACCAAGATTCTTAGAACTTGCAGGTACAAGAGAGAGAAGAAATCTAATGTTTTTGGCACACTATTATGAAGTCAATAATTTTATATCTTGTTTTTGTATATTTATCAAATTGATAGTGATTTTATACAATTTGGATTTTAATTGCATATGTTTTTTCTTTTCTTTAAAATATAGACTTATTTGGCCTTGTATCCAACTCTTTTATACTCCATGTGCCAAATCCAAGAAACATAGAATGCAACATATGTTTTGAAAAAGCATTTATACCTAATGATTTAGGAAGGAAACTTGCCTTATTTTTCTGTCAAAAGCAGCATTCTTTTTCTGGCTTTATGAAGTGAACTTATGCAAGAATTCAATATCACCTAAGTCACTGAGGCATGTTCCCATCAAGTTGAAAATCATATTTCACACGATGGCACTTTCTTTCAAAAAATGAGAAAACATTGAACTTGCCTTAGATTATAGAGAAAGTCGTGAGAAATGCTTTCAGTGAAAGGGATCATGGTCTGTCTAGTTGCAGTTATAAAACCTATCAACCTCTTAACTACCCCAAGTGTCAAAAATCAAAAGAAAGTTAAGAGCTGTACTTCTGAATATAGGGTAAACTTTCTCAGTATGGTTCTCTGCCTTCATGAAACTCAGGTCTGAGAAATCGAGAACTATAATTTTTTTTTTTTAAACAAAAGTATCTCCTTTCATTATTTAACTCAAAGGCCCGTAAAAGACAGTCTTGTGTGATATGTTCTCTGTGAGTGCTAATTTATGATTGGCCTCTTGATGGAAAGCTGTCAGGTGGCCTTCTTCTCCTTACTTTGTCTATATTGATTTATTGGAAAGAGAAAGATGCAATTGCAGTTGCAACTTTTTCCATTTAGGCTTCACAGATATAGTGCACACAATTTCCAATGATTAAACAGAATGCAGCTGACAGACTGCTGGCCGGCAGGCTTTCATTACCGAATCATGGAGAAGAGATGACACAATTTTTAATGTCACTGGCTTTTTCTTCTTTGGATATTTAGGTTGCAAGTGAGTACAGTTTTGGCAGCTCCAAACTTGTCTCCATTTGGACACATGAAAATCTAATTTGGCACCTCAAATGTCTAACTTTGATTGGCAGCTGTAGTTTCAGAGTGATGGATGATCAAAATGACAGGTCCATTATAAGTCAAGTGTGTTTGGAGAGATATGCAGAGAAAACTTCAAGTACTTTTTCAAACTCTACCTGACACTTTCTGAGAATAAATATTGTTTAGTTATTTTTTTCATAGAAGACAATGGGACAGACAGATTTTAACACATAGATAACCAGTGTGGGATTAACCACAGACCTTATGTCTACCCATAGCCCATAGTCTATTTTTGTTTCTACCTAAGTATTTTTAGTTCCTGACAGAATCAACAAAGGTCTTGGCCTAAGATGGCGAAAGGCAGAATTTAGGGCCACATAACTATGACAATTCAATTTGATTTGACTCAAATCTAGTCAATGTAACACGGGCCAGGATCATAGGAGTTGAATTCAAAGAAATTGATCCCAGAGTTCATGTTGCTGCCTTGATCTGCATTGTTCAACAAGCTTACGCTACAAAAGTTTAGATATCTAACTTTAAGGGGCTTTGCTTGAAAATTAAAAGTAATATTATTGACTATTTCCAGCTGTTAAATGATTTTCTCAGCCAGGCAGTCACCCACAGAGATCCTAGGCAAGTGGGCCTTATTGTTTTTTGCATGAGGGTAGGAATATTGAAAGGTCATTGAAAACCATTTTTAAATGCACACAGTTTTAGAAATTATAATGTAACAATTTATTCAACTCAGACTTTCTAGGAATCTGCTATGTGCTACCTCTTTTCTATCCCCTTTTCAGGATTCCTGATTGATACAGGCTCAGGGAGACAATGTCATTACTTACTAGCACTTCTTTCAATTGGAGAAGGCCAAGTTCCTGTACTTTGAATAAAGGTAACTGAATCTATAAACATTCAGGGGAGGGATTAAACATTATATTGTTCCCAAGTGTTAGGTACTACAATTAGCACCATTTTTGTACAAAAGGTTGATTCTGAGTTTTGTTTATTTTAGAAATTATTTTCAAAGTATTTATTTTATAATAATACTGTTTTTCATTTCTAATTAATTTGACAAAATAATTCAACTCAGCCTTTCTAGTATTCTATTACATGCAAATTCTCTGTTAGAATCTAGTAAGTACTAGAAATAATTCTAGGTATGAAGGATACAAGGGTAAAGTTTTCCTTAAGTGAGCTTCCATTCTAAAGTATTCTGCTTTTGTAATGGAAAGGCTATAAATTATAATAGAGTACTTGGAGAGAGAGAGAGAGAGTTGGAAAAAGAGAGATTACAAGAGTCTCTCTATATTGGGATGGTAGGCAATAGTCAATTAAGTCTTGCCAATTTCTCACTGCTACCACTAATCAGATCTTTAGGATTTTTCCCTGAGTTTATGGCCTTTATGGGTATATTCTCTGCTGTTAAAACAACTCACCTTGAGCTTGTTCTTTCTAAATGCCACAGTAACTTCTAAATGGTGTGAGAATAATGTACATGTAAGACAAAGATTAGTTACAGATTAACAAATTTAGTACAAATTAACAAGTTAATTTCAACCAGGATGGTTTCGATTTTTGATCATAAACCCAAATTTCTGTCTCTACTCCCACCAAGTCAAGTGTGGTAGGAAGATTTCTAAAGATGATATCTGCTAGACTCTTATTTCCTGATTATTCAATCAAACACTAACTAACCTAAGCACTACTGTGAAAGAGTTTCATAGAGGTAATTAAAATTTTGGTTCAGTTGACTTTAAAATACAAAGATTATTCTTGTAAGCCTGACCCCATTGGGTGAGCCCTTGAAAAGCAGAGAGATTTCTTTGGTTGGTGGCAAAAGAGGTAGGCAAGAAATCTGAAGCATGAGATAGATTCAGCATGCCGTTATTGGCTTTGGACATGAAGGAGGACACACGCTAGTGATGTAACAATGCTAGAAGCTGAGAGCCCAGTTCATAGCCAGCAAGGAGACAAGTACCTTAGTTCTACAAATGTGAGGAAATGAATCCTGCCAATAATTTCAATGAGCTTGAAAGCAAATTCTCCATCAGAACATTCAGATAAAATCCCAAGCCATCTCATACCTGAGACAAAAAAAGAAAGAAAATCCATTCATAGCATGCTAACCTTCTGACCTGTAGAAGTTTGAGCTAATAAACAAGTGCTGTTTTAAGTCATTAAATTTGTATAATTCGTTATATGTCAGTAGAAAACTAATATACGAGGAATCCTAATTAAATTAAACAAAAGTGCTAGGAGTCAGTTTCCTCAACTACAAAATAGAAGTTATTACAGTATATATAAGTTTATTATAATACTTGGATAGGTGATACAAATGCATTGTATAAAGTAAAATATAATACAAAGGTTACTGTCATTAATAGACCTTTAGCAGGGCATAAATAATTGTATTCTTAATCTAGTTTTGGATAGAACTGTTGCTTATTTTCAGACTGCACAGTCCTATGTTCCATTCTATTCTTGTCCTGGGATTCTTTTGTTCAGTGCTATAAGATTCCCATATATCTCTTTTAGCCTTCCAATTGGAGTTGCTATTTGTTTAAGTGTCTAACAAGTATGTATGTTAAAATTTTTAATCTCTTTTTTGTTTTCTTCATTAATAAAATTAATATTATTTAATAAAATTGTGTTCATTCCTATTTCTATTCATGTAGTTAAGTATACAGTCTTGGTTATCTGTATCTTCAACAGACAGATTAGAGTTATGTGATAAATTAGTTTACCATGAAAAATTCCATATTTATTCAGTAGAATTGGCCAAGTCTTCTTCATAGAAACCTATCATGCTCATAGTTGAGTTTATGAAAACTGAATTTTCTCTATGAGTGAACATTTAAACTTTTCAAGGGTTTCTGGAGATAGGTTACAAAAGAAAAAACTATGAGAAAGGGATGATAACTACTTGTTATAGGAAGGACTACAAAGTTAAATCAATAACTTGACTCCATGTAAAAAGTACATTTGGTAATCTTAGCAATGTTATTATAACTATAATATTTATAAAATATGATAAGTATATATTATAAGTATAATGGTATATATTATAAGCATAATATATAAGTATATAAGTATAATATTTCACAAATATTATACTTATGCCTCAAAAAACAGTGTACATGTTTTTATTATTATAAATTTGAATGAATATGCTGAGTATAAAATTGGAAAGTTGTAAATATATGGATAAAACTATGTTTTGATTGAGCCAAAGTATTGATCTCGATCCTTGAAATAAAACAAAATTATTATCAAGATGGATCTCATTCAGGATAGCCAATTGACTTTATTGTTCATCAAGTGATTTTATTCATATGTATTATTAATAGGAACATGAGACTAATATTGCTAATTTAAAAGTAATGTGTCAGACTCTTCTCCCTGGAGGATATACAAATGGCCAACAAATATATGAAAAGATGCTCAACGTCGCTAGCTATTAGGGAAATGCATATCAAAACCACAATGAGATACCACCTCACATCTGTTAGAATATCTATCATCAACAGAATAAGTAATAACAAATGTTGGAGAAGATGCGGAGAAAAAGGAATCCTCATACACTGCTGGTGGAACTCAAAATTGGTACAGCCACTATGGAAAATAGTATAGAGATTCCTCAAAAAACTAAGAATTGATCTATCATATGATCTAGCAATCCCTCTACTGGGTATTTACCCCAATGACTTGAAAACTCATATCCAAAAAGATATTTACACACCAATGTCCATAGCAACACTATTCATAGTGGCCAGGACTTGGAAGCAACTAAAGTATCCTAGGATAGATGATTGGCTAAAGAAGCTGTGATACATATATACAATGGAATATTACTCAGACATAAGAAGAGATGAAATACTGCCATTTGTGACAACAGGAATGGACCTTAAGATAGTCATGCTAAGCAGAATAAGCCAGAAAGAAAAAGTTGAAAACCACATGATATCACTTATATGTGGAGTATAAACCTAAAAGCAACAAATGAACAGGACAAACAGAGACTCAAGGACATGGACAATGGAATAGTGGTTACTAGAGGGTAGGGGGCGGGAGAGGAGGGAAGAGGTAGACAAGGTAAAGGGGTCAAATATAGGGGAGTTGGGGGAGGGTGAAGTGGGTAAAGGGGATCAAATATATGGTAGCTGAAGGAAATTGGACTCTGGGTGGTAATCACACAATAGAATATATAGATGTCAAATTATAATGTACACCCCAAAATTATATAATTGTATTAAGTAATGTTACCCCAATAAACTTTAAAAAATAAATAAATAAAAGTAATGTGTGCTAAACTTATATTTCAAATATAAATAAGATATCACTTTCCTAATTATGCAATGAAAGTAATCCTCTAGGGAATGAGGAGCAAACATTGGACCATTTTTGTTTTCTCTGCTTACTTCAATCTTGTGTCTATAAATTCAAACTGTCCCTAAATGAGAACAAAATATTTGAGTGCTTTTAAAATGTTAAATCTTAGACTAAATATACATATATATTCCCAAATATCATTCTATATTTTCAGAAACCTTATATGAAGAGATAGAGATACACCATCTACAACTTGGGACCTATAGGACTTTAAGACCTTTCAGAGATTGTAAAGTTATACCACAAAGAAGCAGAAATATCAAGAATGCACAGACAGCTGGTCTGCACTATTTGCCAATTACTGTGTCTTAGATTGCTGTCTGGCCTTCATGTACTGCTTTGCTGTGCTTTGATAGTGCGACAGTTTTGAAAAAGTTGGCCTAATAGTCAATTAAATTTTCAACTGTGAGAACTCATTGATTTGATGAACTTTTATCATCGAGCTTAGTCTCTGATTTGTTTCACAGTTTCTCAGTGATTGACAATCATTAATTTCATGTATTATTAAATTCCCATTGGCTGCAGACTCAGCTTTCCAATTTGGAGGAGGCTAACTAACCCACAAAACTAGGATCCAGGATTCTCTTGGTTGATTAAGTGGGAATGCATGATGATGATATGAAAAATATGAAGATGAGACAGTAGTAGAAACATTCCTTTTTGAACATTTATGTAGTTTAAGGGGAAAAGGATATACTAATCATTTCCTTGACATCATGCCACAATATTTCCTTTGTGTGGTTGAAATTATGTGGTGATTAATATTTTTAGTATTGTTTTAGTGTTTGTTTTATCTGTTTTTCTGCTGCTGTTTATACAAATGAAGCAAAGCATATGAAAATATATTCAAAACATCAATTGCTGATGACCCTGAAATTGTGAAAGGCAAAACTATATTCGATTATTCCAGAATTTCAGCTGCACTGACTGCTGTGGACCAATCCTGAAGAAATATCACCTCAAGAGTACTCCAATTACTGTCCACATTTCCTACTATTTGGAATGTAAATTGCAGATTAATTACATCCATGAGAGCAGAAAGATGCCTTATATCTTTTTGTGCTGTCCTTTCCTAGCTGAGTGATTGCTTATATTTTAATTTAAATGAAGGCAGCACCTTCCAACCCCCCCCCCAAAAAAAATTTCTCATTATATATGAATGTCACACATAATAAGAAACCAAAAAGTTCTCTCCTTGGCCATCATTGATACCATGTAGAATATATCAGCGCTGAATGGTTTCGTGGATTGCATGTTTGCATCATTTTTTGGTTGAATATTCATTGTGGTGCAATGAAATTAAAATTCTTTTCATAGACTAGTACAAACCAATCATATTTCTTTTTCCAGGATTTTATCAGCCATTTGCTCCTTTCTCTGACTCATCTGTAACTTTGTATCTCACGAATGCCTAATATACTCTGGGTTATCTTCCCCATGCCTTTGTTAATGGTGTTCCTTTGATCTGTAGAGTCCCTCCTACACATATTTTGCCTATTTCTTCATGTGAAGATCTTAAACTATTTCAAAATCAAGCTTAAATACTACTACCCTTCTGAAGCTTTCTCTAATCCCTCATGACAGAATTTTTTGGGAGACCATATCATTTCTACAGGCATCCATCATGAAGATGATTCTGGATTACATACAGTTGTCCACTTTTCTGGCTCATTCATTAGAAGAAAAGGTCTTTAGGTCAGAAGCTATGTTTTATTCATTTGTATACTTACTTTATTAATTATCGTACAAAAAAACTTCATTCTAACAAAACATGACATCCAAAGTTACAATGTATGGATAATACAGGGTTTTATTTCTCTCGTATGATATCGTCTAGCTGTCCAGTTGGCTGTGCTCTGTGAAGCCGTTAGGGACTGAGAAATTTTTATTGCCTTCTTTTGCTCACTCCCTGGCTGAAGGTGGCTCCTGTCTTATTTACTTTCTGTAGAAAGGGAAAAGAAACAGTACTGGGAAAGAAGCTTTAGTTTTATAGATGATCCAGAAGTTGTGTACAATTTAGACTTAATAATGTATACTCACATCTATTAGTTTAAATTTTGTTTCAGGGCTGTACTCATCGACAATATAGGCTAGGAAATAGTGGTTAAGTGTTTAGGTGCCAAATAAAACCATGATGTGAGTGGTGGATTTTATTGCTAAAAGGAAGGACAGGATAATGGATACAGTGGAATGATTGGCAGTCTTTTTTGATGTACCTAAGTAGGGTATAATAGCATATATAATAAGAGACCAATGATTATTGTTGAATGAGTGAATGACCGAATGAGTGAATGAAATACATATGAAAATTGGAATAAAAATAAGCCATAATTTCTAGATATTTAAAGGACTATTAACAAATAGAATTTGCAGTATTTTACCTGAACACAATTATCACTATGATTCATTTCAATGGGACTCATTTTTATCTACCAAAGTCCTATTTGGTGCACAAAAATCTCTCTCAAAACCAAAAGGTTAGTAAAAACAATTTTGTCCTATGTCAGAGTGACCTAGTTTTGACACTATATTGAATATTTCATAGCACTGTAGGTATTTTGTGTTTAGCATTTTGAATGTCATCTTAATTAACTTCAGTAGAAACTGAGAGTTACTCCATATACAAAGTGAAGGTGAAATATGCTGCAAAAATCTATAGATTTCTAAAATCCAACTAATAAGTAATTTATATTCACCTTCAAATCAACAGTGATTACATGACCTTAATTACGCATTAATTACATACATTAGTTGTAATTACCTAAGAAGTTATAAATCCACTCTATTATATAATAGGAATATCGAGTTGTCATCATTTGAGATATTCTTTTAAAATATCTTACCTTCCTGTCTTAATGGAGCCAAATGGGAAGTAAGGATAGATAATTAAATACATTGACTTTTGAAATGGTTTATTATTAAGAAAACAAATTACCTGTTTTACAACATCTGTAAACACTAGGTGGAGCTCTATTACTAATGCCAATACCAATACTAATGCCTAATACATATGTATATGAGTGTGTTTGTATGTTTTTGAAAACACATATACATACACATACTTAGTAAGGAAACTATCCTACAGATATTTTAAAAGTCAAAATGCAAATATGGTAGCTGAATGTGATGTAGCATTGTTAGTTAAGCATCATTTCTTATTGAAAATTACATTAACAAGTGTCTTAGCTATTTTTCCATGCAACTTGCCCTCCTCAAATTTGTGATTGCTTATATGTGAAAATAAAAAAATATACTAGTGTAAAAGGATGACTTTTCTTTAAATCTCTGGATTATTTTGTTGTCTAAAATGACCTGTGTGCTTTCAAGATACTGCAGGAGGACTTAAATAAAAATATTTGTGAAACATAAGAGTACCTAGTAAGTAAAGACATTTTATTCATATGCCAAGAAGCTGATTAAATAGAAAAATGTTATATATTTTGTTACCCATGACGTAATTTAAAACCAACAAAAAACTTTAATATTAACCTATAGAAAATTCCAGAATGGAAATGTTATGCCTTATGCTTTATTTGTTTATTTGTTTCATGGCATAGTAGTTAGTTAGCACTTTTCCCCTAACAGAGATATTAAATGTTTATGAACAAAAAATCACCTCTTCGTCTTATTTGTTTGTTTGTTTTTAGAATTTTTTCTAAGTATGTTTCATCCACCTAATCAAATAGAAGAATACTGAGACAATTTTGGTGGTAGACTCAATTACATATTATTTGTCAAAAAAAAAAAAAAGGAGTCTTTCAGTTGTCAACAATATCTATCTAGTCTTCTTGGGTGTCTGGATACAGATTACATTTTCCAATCTTTCTTGGCTAGACACATAATATGACTCAATTTTTTCCATGGTGTATATATGATGTTTGCATCTTCCATGCTGTGACCTTAAAGGAAAGTTACGTGCCCTGCCCTGTTCCAGTCACCCTCATGGCTTCAGTGTAGATAAGCAAGCTGTGGCTAGAACAGAACCCCTGTGTGGCAGAAAGTAGCATAATAAGATAGAAGAAATTGTATTCCTGATACCATGATCATCACACTTAGCCTGGATTACTTTTGATCAAGTGATAACCTAAGATACTGTTATTTCAAGTTTCCTCATTGAAACACTTTGATCAATATCCTAACTATTCCATGTTCCTTTCTTTTAGAAATGATTCTTAAGTAATTTAGTTCTATTTTATAACATTCATTTTATAATAAACAGATTGCATTTAGTGCTGATTATTTACTTTTCTAAGCCTATAGAACAAACGTAAAAAAAAGAAAAACTCAGAGGACATTTAACTTAAATTATGGAGAAAGTTAATTTAAAAAAAAATGGAATTTGGTCTTTTTTAATATGATTTTTTTTTCTTACCAAGTAGATTAGAGAATAGAATTGGATATCAGTGAGAACTCGATTGATTCTACTCTCCCACTAATTGTATGTGCTGAGGCAAATCAACTAGGCTTTGAGTGCCTTAGTTTCCACATTTGCACACTGGAAACTAAGGCACAGATTATAGGTACTGAAAAAATGTGAAACATCATAGTCATGATTTTCACCAATAATTTAAATTATTTATGTCATTACTATGGCTTAGAACCCATCCAATATCACATATGACACCAGATTCTAGTCTCAAATCTCTTAAATATTGTTTCCTTTTAGCAATAAAAACAAAAGTCCAATTGACTTACCATATGCATTAAAATTATGATTGTGATAATCCTTAAGATATTCATAGTTTAAGAGATTTAAATCTTTTCAATTGTAGAATCATAACACAGTTAAAATAATTCTGTGTTGGAATTCATAAAAATTATGTTCTGTTATTTCTCAATAAGCCTAAGTAGTTATCTCTTTATAAAAATAAGTAAACAAAATTAAATAAGTAAAATCAATTTGAAGCCTATGTGGGAAAATGTGCTGAGGCACAAGAGTAAAAGGCTACAGATTAGAGATAAATGTTTTCCTCTAAAGCAGATATTTTGTTAATAATAGATGGTAGCCATATATTTTATTTAAAAATTTAAAGTAAAACAAAATGGACACTGAGTCTATGAAGAAAGATTAACACAATTCAGAAAATTGAATGTTAAGAATAAACTTTCTGAAAAGAATTTCTTCTATATCTATTGAGTCAATAGTTACGATAAACCAAAAGTTATATAAAATCTAGAAAGTAATGAGAATACCATTATACTTTATGGAGAAAATAGTAAAAATAAAAATATTCTGTTAATAATAAAAAATAGAGAACATTATAATTTATTATTAGGTAAAAGGGAAAAAGCAAAAATATGAGGGTAGTGATAAATAAAATTTCAATCATACAAATAGACTGATATTAATTCCAGGTATAATTTTTACAGAATATATATAATTTGCAGAATATATAATATTTATACATATATGTATTTATACATATATAAACAACACTCTACAAATCAAATCAAAAAGAAAAATATAAAATAAAATAAGAAATGAATAGCAGCTATAATAAGTTATTGAGAATATCAGTACTATAAACAATAGAGAGAGAGAGAGTAAAATTTCAAGCTTAACATGGTTCTCATCTGGTTTAACTGCTACTCTCTGATCTTCCTCAGTCACTTTCTGCTTCTGCCTCTCTCCAAACCAAATATGTAGGCTGCCTAGCTGTTTCTTAACAGATAGGTCATTCTTCAGCCTCAAGGCCTTTACATTTTGTTTGCTCTGTCTGGATTGCTCTGCTCCTATGTTGTCAACCAGATTACATTTCTCTCTTTGTTCTGGTGTCTGTTCATATTTTATTTTACCAGAGAGGCCTTCTTCAGTTGTTTTATATAAAATAAGCCACTTATATGTATCATACTGTTTTTTTAACAACTCTATTTTATTTTAACATTTACTACACAGTATGCTATTTACTTGGTTTTGGCTACCCCACTGCCCTTAAAATGTAAAAAACTGAGAAGTTATTTCTTGTTTGTTTTTTTTTTCAATATTGTTTCTCTAGTCTTAAATATACTAATGAAAAAAATTCTTTATGCTTAACTAACATGAAAATTTGACCTAAATAGATGGTTATCTGCAAAATTTAAATTATCATAATTGATTCAAAAGGAAATAGCAAACCTAATGTATAAAATCTAAGGAAACATTATAGAAAGTTCAAGACAGAACTCATGACAACTAAATGAGATAAGTAAAACATTTAGCATAGAGTTTGACAAATCATAGGCACTAAAAAATATTAAACATCACCAGAACCATTGCGATTTTAGTCTTTTGGTACTGGAGGCTCTCCACCTTAACCTTGCCCCATCCAGGAAGA
This sequence comes from Rousettus aegyptiacus, assembly GCF_014176215.1. Classification (NCBI taxonomy): domain Eukaryota; kingdom Metazoa; phylum Chordata; class Mammalia; order Chiroptera; family Pteropodidae; genus Rousettus; species Rousettus aegyptiacus. The sequence goes on from NW_023416284.1 coordinate 49,674,890, forward strand.
AATTCACTTAAAGGCCTCCAAAAATTTCTAGTTGCTAGGCACCCAGCTCTACAAAACAATTTTCTGAACACCTAGCATTTTACCAAATATGTGTCACCCAAATAGTTTGCTTGTCTCTCTATAATAATCTTTATCTCGATTTCTCCTATTAAAAAAAAAAAAAAGCAAGATGGGGAGGTCTCTACTATATATAATTGCCTGTTTTCATCATTCCTCTCAAAGGGATGTAGAGAAGGTTTGGGAGACTTATGGCTTATAATGAGGAAAAACGACTTGTAAGTTTTCCTTACAAAACCAGCTCCTTAACTCACCATTGTGAAATTGTGGACATAAACCATATTCCATGACTGATGATAACCTTAATGGCATACAGTATTGTCCTCCACTACCTTAAATGGCAATATGTATTTTTTAACCTGAAAAATACGACTGATTTAAAATTGCATTAATTAATAATTGAGTTTAGCAGATATACTATATAGAAAATAAATATACAGACATAAATGGTATTTCATACCAGAAAATGTCAAAATAAAATAGAAAATGTTACTTGATAGCCTATTTAAAAACTAACTACATCAGAGTTTATTGTAGAATAAAATAAATGCATTTCTTATCTATTTTTAAATTCTATTAAATTTCATTATTAAAAAAGAAATCATTCTCCCAACAGCCATTTTTATCTTAGGCAGTGTTTGAGGTAGTTCCTATAGCTCAGAAATCAAGAGAGCATCTTTTCTACTTGTGTGTGTGTGTGTGTGTGTGTGTGTGTGTGTGTGTATTTTCACTTGAAGAGGGTTGAGGCAAATCTTTCTGCTCCATAAAAGTAATTAAAAAGTGTTGTCTAAACAAGAGAATATGCTATTTAAATCTCTCCTGAAAGTTTTCTTGGACTAGTTTTAGCTCTAACATGCCTATTATCAGAAGCTCAAGAACTACTATATAATTTTTAGTTTCAGATAATATATCCTCTAGAGTCACTGAACAATTATTTGGTACTCCTTATGCACTAGATGCTTTACTAGGTAAGTTTCATCACATATGTTTTCCCGTCTAATCATATGTGCAATGGACCTTGAGAATTTTGGAGAAAATTCTATGAGAGGTAGACAACTAACAAAATATCCCAAAATATCATATAAATAATATGATATTTTTAAATTACTCCTTCTTTCCTTCTCTGGAAAATTTTTATTAAGTGCCTACTATGTGGCATACATGTACAGAATCCAAGGAGTAGTGATAGGAAAGGAAGGTGTATGCAGACTTAGCAGCAGCCTGGTTCACTGGTGCCGTTTAATTACATATAGCATTCTTTCTGATAAACTGACTACTAAATATTTTTAATATTACCTTTGCCATTTATATTATTAGAATTAACAAATATAACCAACAATTTGGCTTTATATTTTTCATATTTAAAGAGGTTTTTGTTTTATCATACTTAACTGTATGATGATATGCTAAGTAATTTAACTATTAAACATTTGGTTATAAATTATATTCCATAAACAATACATGATATTTTATGAAGAATACTAATGTTACTACTGCCTTACTACTAGTCCTACTACTGTTGATACTATCATTATGCTTACTGATTCTAAAGTAGTCCTCAAAGGACTTCCCAATATGTATATAAAATAAAAATTCTTAACTTTGGCCTATTAGGCTCAATATGAGCCAGTCTCTGCTTGTCTTTTCTAATTCATTTTTTTTTTTTTTTTTTTTTTTTTACCTTTCCCACTGTTACCTTTCCCAGAGTTTTTGTATGTGATGTTCTGTCCCTTTGTAATGCTCTCCAACAACTGTTTATATGGTAGTCTCCTCCCATAGTTAAATTTTAAATGAGGTGTCAGCTCCTCAGAAAGACTTATCTACCATCCTCAGTACAATAGTATCCCCCTTCCTCCAAAGTCATCGCTTATCTTTTTCACTTCATCCAGTAGTTTCAGAAATTTTCTCACTTTTTTTGGTGCATATTTATTTATTTATGTCTATTGTCTATATCTTAAACATGGAGCTTATGTTTCTCTAGGGAAGTGATTTTATCTGTCCCATTCAGTGTTGTTATATCATAGTCTAGAAGAGTGCCTAGCATATATCACTCCATGTGTTAACAGACTAACTGACACATATTAAATATGTATTCTTTGATAAGTAGGTACTGAGATATATACATAAACTGTCATGCAATTTTCTCAATGACCACATTATTATGTTAACATTATTAATATCAACCTCATTTTTTCAATAAAAAATGCTGAGGTTTAGAAAGGTTAATAAATGCCCAAGTTCGCAAAGTTATTATAGTCTGGAACCAAGGTGGTCTGACTGCTAAACCTAGCTCTTCTGCAATATTCTATTAAGATGGAACTTCATTCACAAAACTTTCGATTTGGTTGGGCATAAAAGACTTAGTTTAGAAAGATGGATAATATCTGCTTGTATATATTTGTAGGGATTTAGGGAGGTTTTTGTTATAAATTTTATAATAGGATGATTTCACTCAATTTAATTCTCTATTTAATATTATATGCATGCCAATCATATCCTCCTGTCTGCAAAATCATAATTATTAATCTGTAAAAATATTTCAAGAGAGTTGAAGGTAAAGAGAGGTGAGAAGAATTGTTATTATTCTAATATTTATTATTTAGAATACTCTTCATATTTTGAAAATGAATTCCAGTCATTAATTATTCCTTGTCATGTTGCCTTGGTTACAATTACTCATAGTAACTGAAGCTGTCAGATGCTGCAGGCAGAGCATGAAGAGTATTGGGTCAGATTAAGACTGAGTTATATAGAATAAGTCTCGTCATCTTCTAATTTAAATCTCTCTAAGTTCTCAAATGATTTTGTTAGAAACATACGGCATGGATAAAATACATGTTTGGGTAATTTCCTTATAAAAATATTCACTTCAAATCAGTGTCACTAAGTCTACACTAGAACACCTTGCCTTTTATAAATAATCTCATTAAGCTCAATGTTCAGATACTTTGTACTTTACATACATTTACAATGGATTTCAATTAGTGTGTTTCTGCTTAGTAAGTAAATATTTGGAACACAGAGTATAAATTACAAAGATCCTATAAATTTGACCATAAGCAATCTGGATATGTGATGCTAACAAATTATTCTTAACTTGGAGAATATATATTTATATTTTTCCCTCTCTCAAGGATGTGGGCTACAAAGCGTTTTAAATTATCTAATGCCTATCAAAAAACTATGCTTGTCCACACAGAAGGAAATGAAATTAAAGAAAAAAAGCCATGATAATAATGTTCATTTTTATGAATGTTGAGAATCTTGTATTATTTTTTCTCCTTAAGACCTGCTAGAACAAAGAAATGCAAGACAGGTGACTTACAAGTGAAGTGTTAGGTCAGTTGTCAATCACCAGTGTTATAAAGGACCAACACTGTACCAATAATATTTTTTTTTACTAAATTATTTTTATTTTATAGCTAGGATGTGTTTTTTTGTATGTTACTGCTCATCTCTCATTTAATAATAATAGTGCTGGCACCACTGACCTCATCAGGTTGTCATAAAAATAAAATAATCCTGAGTACTGTGTTATACAATTTTTTTTTCTGAGTAGGAATTGATAGTACATATACACTGTAAGAATATTATCTGAAAACATGCTTCAGAAAATTTTAAGTGTCAGGATAGACAGGTGTTGCTAAAACTATGTAGTCACTAATGAAAAAAATACATTTCTTCAAAATCAAAAGTCATGACAAACGTATTGAAAAGGTCTGAGGAAAATTATGGCACAACAGGTTCTAGTGCATCCTTAGACTGAACAAAAGACTTATTGATTTTAGTCAGAGCTTATACCACATCGTTTCCCGACTCTACCTTCCTTTTTCCTATTTCCTCAACTTTCACCTTCTTATTCCTACAAAATAACCTTTACCATCTTTTCCTAGAAACTCAGTCCCCATTGACTCCACAGTACAATTACTAGAGGATGGACATAGAGAACCCTGTGTAACTTAAAGAAATTGTAGGCTACCAGAACAATAGCTACTTATTCATCTCTCCATAAGGTTAAAAGCAAAAAAGTTTTTTTGTTCGTCTGTCCTTTTCTTTTTACATTTGCTTTGCATTCTGTACCAAACATCTCTTTTTTTTATAACAATCATACAAGATAGATACTTCTTATTTTTCATTTCACATAAGTAAAATGAAACTCAGAGAAATTTAATTTTTAGCCCTAAAGCACATAACATGGGCTTGACTACAGATCTTATAATATTGAATCAATGAAAACATCTATGGCATATAGCAGTTTTCATTTCAAGAATGATAATTTTATTTTGAAGTGATTCTGAAAGGCAAATTATTCCCAAGGGTAGCAGAGAGAATTCTTAATTTATTGTTCCTTCTTAAATTATTCTAAATTGTGTTTAACTGCATTTAACAATTGTACTGAATATTTTAGATTTGATAAAGTATTTTATAATATTTCATTATTTATTTTTCATATTATTTCCTCTGGGTGAAACCATTATTGTATTATTGTCTCCTTTCTAAAAATGTATGTGATTTAATAAGTTATTTGTTAATCTTTATTCTTAGGGTATAATAGAAAACAGAGTGTCTCCTTCCCTACGTCAACAATATTTAAAAGAGATTAATTTGTGCTAAATTACTTCAAAAGACAGGGTACTTTATGATAAGAGCTCATTAATTTTCACCAAATATCTAGTTTATGCCTAACCAGGTAGCCAGAGACAAAGAAGAATTAAGATATAAGACAAAGTCCACAAAATTCTATCCAGTAGTGAGCATATTTTATGTTGTCATAGATTTTCCCATATTCTTGGAAATGGAGTTGGAGAAAAACAATTATAAATCTAGAGCATTACCTTTCAATATTAATAGATACAGAGAAATGACCATGAAAATATCCTTTGCAGTGTCATTCTAAAAGGTGTTGCTCTGATAAATTCAAAAAAAAAGAAAAAGAGGAAAAAAATAAATTTCTTATCCCACAAACAAGAATATTCAATCACTTTCAGCCTAAGGTAACAAATTATTTTAAAAAATATAAACCAAATTATTGCCAAGTAAGGAGATTAGCAAATATTTTCCCAGAAAAGAAAGCATAGAGCTGAATAAAATTAATAAAAATAGCAATTTCCATCTCTGTAAATTGACCAAAAGCGATTTATGGGAAACATTTATGCTTGAAGAACTGCTGAACTTTGGGGAGCAAATAGTGAAAATCCATAGTATTCTTGCCTGTGGCTATTCCCCATAGTTTAATTAATGTAGAGGTTTTGCCAGGACCAGAAAAACTGAGAAGACAGGCTAATTTGTTACTGCTGTCAAAAGGTTCAATCTATTAAGTAATGAACAATCCACATAACCGATGGTTTTGCTGATAAAATAGATAAGCTTTATGATATGTGAATAGGGATAGCCAATAGTTCAACTTTACCTGAGGTCGTTGCCATGCTTGGTCAAGACTGCATGTATACACAGTAGAGATCACAGACAGCTCAAGTGCTCCACAAATTTCTGATCAACGCTGAGTCTGTGTTCATGTGTAAGAAAATACTTGAAAGGAAACACCAGAAAAAAAATAAAAACAAAAAAAGAGAGCATTGGATGAAAAAATCTCTGAAGTTAAAAAGTTCATTTTTTCTTACATCCTTAGTAGCCACTAAACTACACAAACAGAGGTGACTCCTAGGAAGTCTGGCTTTGAAATTAAGCAAAAATTAAAAACAAGCAAACAAAACAATAACAACCAAAAAAGAAAAAAAGCAAGACTGAACATGATTATTAGAGAATACAAATTGTGAGAGAGACATATTTCACAGATTTAGTGTAAGTTCCTTAATTCTCATAAAAAAAGCAAAACAAATAGGCAAACAAAGTAATCTAGCATTTTTTTTAATTAAAAACAGTAATGACATTAATCTACAGGGGTAAAAATAGAATCTATAATCCAGAGTTGCTACAATATATTAGTTGTGAAAAAAAATAATAAAGTAAATAAGAGTCATAAAAAGAAGCAGGTAAGAAAATGGGAGAAAGAGTCGATAGATGGTGGACATTGCAGATACAGACTTCATAATAGCAATTAAAATAAGGTTGGTAAACTAAAAAAAGTAATTTTAAAGAGTTAGAGAAAATTATAGCAGTGGTTCGACAGACTCAAAATAAAGACAGAGAAATTATAAAACAAAACCAAATAGAAATTGAGTTAAAGAAATACAATTGAAATTAAAAATTTGTTAGAATGGTTCAACAGCAGATTCAAGGTGGTAAAAGAGAATTATTGAGTTTGTACATAGATCAATGGAAATGGCTCATTCAAAAAGGAAAGCAGAGGAGAAAAAAATGAAAACAAATGAGTAGATCCTCAGAGCTCTTAAAATATCAAATGTATCAATACATATGTAGTGTAAGTCTTAAAAAAAAAAGAGAGAGAGAGAGAGAGAAAAGGTCAGAAAAAGTATTTGAAGAAATAATAGCTGAAAACTGTCAAATTAATGAAAAACATTCCTTTATATATTTGAAGATAATAAATAAACAATAAAGCCCAAATAAAATCAATACACAGAAAGCCATATCTAGATTTATCAAACTGTTAAAAACAAAAGACAAAGATCAAATCTTGAAAACAGCAAGAGAAAAATAACATTACATATGGGGAAGCACATCAATAAAGCTATTAATCGTGTTGTCATATGAACTATAGAAACAAGATAGCAATGAAATAAAATATATCAAAATTCTAAATTCAAGCAAACAACCCATGAAAACAAAGAATTCTATCTCAAAAAGAAAAAGACAAAGAAAAAGAAATTCTTTCAAAAATGAACAGGAAATATGGATAGATATTTGCAGATAAACAAAGGCCGAGATAATATGCTCATAAAACCTAAACAAAATATTGAAATAAGTCCTTAAAGCAAAAAGGAATTGACACAGAAATGAAGAAACTTAAATAGTGAATATGTAGATTAATATAAATAATGATACATACATGTTTGTTTATTTTTTCTCTTATCTTACATACACGATCAATTGAAGAAACAATTATAACACTGCATTATTTTGTTTATTACTTAGAAAAGAGTAAACTAAATCCAAAGCAGATTGAATAACAGAAATAATAAAGATTAAAGAAGAAATCAATGAAAAATTTTAAATAATATAATGCGTAAGGTAAATGGGACCAAAAGTTTATTCTTTGAAAAGATAACAATCTTGATGAATTTAGCTATATTACAAAGAGAAAAAGAAAACATAAATTACTTAAATTAAAAATGTAATGGCATCACTACCAACTCTACAGATAGAAAAGCTTGTAAGGAGATATTAGAAACAACTTTATAACAACACATAAGACAATTTAGATGAAATAAATGAAGTTCTAGAAAGATAAACTATCAAAATGAGTCAAGAAAAACTGAAAAATTTGAATAAACCTATAACAAGTAAAGAAATTCAATTATTAATTTAGAATGTTACATAAAAAAGTCTAAGTTCAGATAGCTATATTGGCAAATTTTACCAAATATTTGAAGAAGAAACAAAGAGTTATTCTTCCAAAGTTCTGAAAAGGTGGAAACACTTTTCAACTTAATCTATGAGATCAGTATTGTCCTGATGCCAAAGCCAAACAAAAGAATATAAAACTACAGAAAAGTATTTATTATGAAAATAGATATAAAAATTCTCAGCACAGCATTAGCAAGTGTAATCAAATAATTTATTAAAAAAGATTGCACACAATGACTTAGTGAAATTTATCTCAGTGATGCAAGGTTGATTTAACATCTACAAAGCAATTAATGTAGTACACCATATTAATAGAACAAATCAGAGTTGGTAATTTTTTTCTGTAATAAGCCAAATAGTGAGTATTTTGGACTTTGCAATCCATGTGACAGCTGTTGGAGCTACTCAAATACTCTGAGTAAACAATCATAGTTGTGTCCGACTAAATATTTACTTATAAAAATATTTATTTACAGGCAGAACATGAACTATATGTGCCAACCCCTGAAGTAAAGACAGAAAACCATATTATTATCTTTATAAAAAGCATTTGTCAAAATCCAATACCTTGCCATGATAAAAACTGGAAAAAAGTTAGAAATAGGAGGAGACTGTCAACCTGAGAAAGAGCCTGCACGGAAAACCCATAATTAACATCTTGCTAAATGGTAAAGGACTGAATATTTTTCTTTTAAAATAAAGAACAAGGCAATAATACCAAATCTTCCCACTTTTATTCAACAAGGCACTGGAAGTTCTAACCAGTAAAAAAATCCCTCCTTTCCCTTCTCAAAAATGAAGTGATCTATATTGACTCAAGAAGCAAAACTGTTCTTTTTTCATAGATATCATACTTGTGTATGGGGAAAAAAAAAAGCCAAGTAATAATTTTTTTAAAAAACTGTAAAACTTCTTAAAGACATTTAGCAAAGTCACAGGATAGAGGACAAACTATAAAACTTTAAAACCACGTGTATCGCAAAAAAAAAGAAACAAATAGGATTGGAACAAGATGCCCAGTAGTATTAGGTTCTTACTGGCTCTCCTCCATGTTAGTTGGAAAAGCAATGATACAGTGATACTAAGGTGAAAATAACAGAGGTCAGTCAGAAAACAAGGTAGCTGTAGCTGTTAAGACAAACAGACTCCAAAGCAATGAGGGTCTCCCCAAACTAAACTATGGGTGTTTTGAAAATATGAGTTCATTTGTTTGAGTCTCAAGCAAGCAGTCCCTCAAAACTGGAATTAAATGCAAAACATTTTCATTAGTGTAATCTCTTCTTTCACGTCCCCTAATGTCTCTCTTTTTATCTAGTCCAATTTTAGCTGTTTTAAGGAAAAAGGTGATTTATGGTAGAGCCAAAATCTTCCTTTTCCCCATAGAGACCAAACACTATCCCTATCCCAGTAAGTTCTGTTTAATGCAGGCAAACAAATAACCATCTAATGGGGCAGGAAAACCTGAATTTAACTGATAAAATTTAGACAAATTTTAAGGACAAGAAGCAAATATAATTTTGTGGGTAAGCCCTTTGGACCAACTTAATGTACTTGTGTTGTGGTTTTCACTGTGGAGCATGTATTTTGTTTTGGTTTACATGCTGTTAATGTGAATGCTCATAAAATACCAGATGAGATTGTCCTGATCTAGAAGTGCTGCATGTAGAGAAGTACCGATACACTGGGATGTTATAACTCTAAAAACCCTTTGAGCTCCAGATCTCCGTGACTGATGATTTTGCTTTTTAAAGTCTATGACAAATGGAGACAAGCCCAGAAACACTCTTTAATTTTTTAATTCTTTGACATGGCTACCAGCTGCATATCTTTTATAAAGTATCTGTTAGCTTCCAGTGTTCTGTTTTAAAACAGAATGCCTTACCTGTGGAGATCTTGTGATTTTCTGGTATGATATTCTTTCTCTGGGGTGGATCAGTTCAGACTCAATGACTAACAAGATGGGAAGGACCATAAAGTCATCTCATATCGAATGGAATTCAAGAATGCAGCCAACCTGCAGTAACTTCCCAGCTTTACATGAAAAAAATAAGTTAGGTCATTGTGGAAAACTCTCCAGCCATTCTGCTGTCTGAAGCAGAACTTCCAGTTCAATAAGATAATTGATTCATAGAGGACTGAAAATTCCTGGGCCTGGTTCATTGATGATTTGGCTAAGCTGAAAACAACTGGTGGATACTAAGCTACTGTAGTTATGCAACTTCAGTATCAACAATTCAGAACCAAGAAAAGGTACATTGTCACTTCACTCAATAGGCAGAACTTATTTATTTAATACTCCTCTTAATGAAACTTATTATATTTCATTGACTCATGGGCTATTGCTTTAATCTTATTTTGTTTTCAACTTGCAAAACTACAGATAGATCGAACTGTCTGGGTCACTCATGCAGTTACCCATGGTAAGGGTCCTCTCTCTGATGAGACTAACTGGAATTGAGCTGCCGATAGAGACTACACTACCCAAAATGCTAACATTGTGCTTGGACTCATTATCCTATGAACATGGAAATATGTCCATCATTATAGACTGGGCACACACAGAGAACAAAGAATTGTTAATAATTTAATGTATTTTCTTTTTATATAATTCTAAAAAGTAGATTTTAGAAAATAGAGTTTACACAATTTTGTATCTTAAAATAGAAATATCTTGATAGCGGTTCTGGTAAATTTATTCTCAAGAAAAAATATATTATTATCACAAAGTGGAAAGCTTGACTGTTGAATTTTTGTTAAATCCAAGAGTTAAGAACACAAATGAGACTTTCATAGAGACTTTCCTTTAGCCCAACCATCTGGGAACTTGCTGTATTTTAATTAAAAGCAAAGAAAAAACATTTGACAAATTTGACAAAAACATATAATACAGTTAATTCCAGGCCTCTGCAGAGAGAAAACCAGAGCTAAAATAATACATAAAAGTCTGAAAAAAATCAGTTTTACATCAAAAAATTCCATTAATTATAGTAATTATCTATGATTGAAACTTTTAAAACATCTGTAGTGACACAGTGGCTATGCTTAAACACATTCATTTCATTTTTCAATCACTTAAATATAACTATTGTTAAGGAATTAGTAGGAAGTCATTAAGAAAGTAACTTTTAAAAAACTGATTCTGACATATGACAGAGACAAAACTGAAGGATTAACAAAGAAAAATGTGCCCAAACATTATGATCTCAATCATTACATATAAATTGGTATAAAAATGAAGATAATCTGGTTGACAATTAACTTCAATTATACTTCTTTATTTAATATTAAAATCATTAATTCCATTAGCAAATTAAAATCTGCAATCATGTGATCATAATGACTTATTATTCAGTGAAGACAAATACCATTTATTTATTTCACAAGCATTTGTCAGGTTGCTACTATATGCCTGGCCATGAGGTTGTCCTCAAAGGTACAAAGAAAATACAATAATGTTTCTAATTCTAATGATCCATTTAAATCACTATGTGCCTAGAATTAAGAATTCCTTCAAAACTGAGAGTGAATATTGTTGAAAATACCAAAGAGGTATTGTGATAAAATAAAATTAGAATTAATAAACAATTAAAATATTTTAAATATATTATTAAATTTTAAAAATGAACGGTGTGTAATAATCTTAATTTGGAAAATATAAATATTAAATAGATAAACTAAGAAGAGTATTATATGTGGATGATGGGCTGCAGACAACTTTTTTGCTTTTTCGATTCCCAAAATTTCAGCAGTGAGCAAGTGTTACTTAATAATATAAAGCTGTTATTTTGAAAAGCAAAAGTGCATATGTGTCTTATGTTCTATTTCCTCAGGTCTTTATCTTGTCGAATAAAGGAATATAATTACTACTAATATGTGAGTATAGTTAAGATTTGAATCTTAAAAGATTCAAATCAAATGAACTGGGATTTTTGTCTGAGTCAACCATTAATCAAGTGTTTGATCATGAGCGTGAGGTTTTGCACCTATTTTCCTTTAATTGTATTTTGATGGATTTTGACTGAGTGAGCTGTATAATCTTTTTCATCTTTAAGAAAATAATAATTATTATTAAAGTAGCTGAGTCATATAGTGCCAGACTGTTTAAAAAATGTGCGCACGCACACACATTTACTTAATCTTGATAATAACTATGCATGAGAGTTACCAATATTATGCCTGTTTTAGAGTTAATGGAGGCTAAAGCTTCTAGATAACAAAAGTAAGTTTCAGAACCAGGTAGTCTGACTTTAAAATCTATGATCTTAACATCTATCTGATAATGTGTCAACTTTTTAACGTTTCTTTGCTACTGATATATTGATTAAACTACTTAAATTTCTAATAACCATACTAATCAGGGTTCTTCAGAAAACCAGTTTGGGATATAGGTAGATAGATAACTTAGATAGATGATAGATGATAGATAGATAAATAGATGATAGATGATAGATAGATAGATAGATAGATAGATAGATAGATAGATAGATAGGGACAGAGAGAGAGAGAGAGAGAGAGAGAGAGAGAGAGAGAGACTGATTTTTTTAAAGAATTGGTTTGCATAGGTATAGAAGTTGGCAAGTTCAAAACCTGAAGTTCATTTCTGCAGGATGTTAGGCTAGAGGTCCTGAAAAGAGCCAGTGTAGCAATTCAAGTCCAAAGTTTATCTGATGGCAGAAATTTCTCTTCAGAAGAAGTCATTTTTTAATTCTCTTTGTGCTTTCAGCTTTTTGGATGAGGCCTACCTGCTTTGCGGAGGATAACCTGCTTTATTCAAAGTCCACTAATTTAAATATTACTCTCATCCAAAAACATCCTCAACAGAATCATCCAGAATAATGTTTGACCACGTGTCTGGACACCATAGGACAGCCATGTTGACATATAAAATTAATCATCACAGTGATTAATTAAGAGCTAGTAATCATTTAAGATTGTTTTACCCTGATATTCCGATATCACAGTAGAGATATTTTGCTGCTCCTAAATAGGCATTGCATGCTGCTGCTTTTCAAACTCCTTGGATTTATTCTTATTACAATAACTTCATATGCTCTCTTACTTATATAAATGAGCCAATAGGGTTTAGGTCCAGATATACTTCAGTTTACTAATAAACTTGCTCCTAAAATCTGTATGTATGTGGCATTGTTCCACATGATTCCCCATGTAATGTGAGGCATGATTTCTCTGTATTTCTCATTGATTTTCAATTGGATGTGGCTCTCAGACTTTCAGCCTTAAGTTTTTGACTCTTTATCTTCCCATTCATTTATATTAAATAGTGAATAAATCTATGACTAGGTAATTAAGAATACTGAAGTCCTTCTCCATTTCAGTGAGATGTTTGTTGTTGTTTGCTTATTTGTTTACTTGTTTGTTTCTAAAATTACCTCCCATACATTTGTAAGGTTTGAATCTAGAGAAATTTCTGACAATAGTACTAAAATGAAGAAGTGTTTCTGGGTTTTGAAATATTAATTTTATTACAGAAAGCCTATTAGTTCAACCCTTTAGTTGCTTGTTTAGTGGTTGGTATAAAGTGGATTTTGCTGCCACGGGTGAGATAAAAGTTAGAATTCTTGTTTTTAATCCATGCTTTTATAATACATTTGGTACTTTAAATTATTACTAATCTGAAGCATGTTTTTCTTGATTAAGTGGTTCATTTACTCATTGAGAAGACTGTTGAAAGAAATGGTGTGTTAAGAGAGCTCCAAATGCTGAGGATAACATTAGTTAACAAAATACTCCCTTTTTCCCCCAAATTGGTGCCTTGATAGAGCTTATCTATAAATTAGTCATAAAGCATAAATATGTATGTAAAAGGGGTAGTGTATTTTTAATAATTGCTAATGAAAAATAAAACAGAAAAGAAGAAAAGAGTAAAAGTTCAGCTATAAATACAGTGAGATTAAAGAAAGACTCACTGAGAAAGCGATCTTTTTAAAAGCAGTGGAAGGCACAAAAATAAAAGCCCTAAGCCAGAAGTGTGCCCTGTAGTTTCTTAGACTATCAAGTTGGCCCGTGTAACAATTGAGTGGTAAAAGTAATAGTAGGAAAGCAGCAAGTCAGAGTGGTAGTAAAGCATTAAGCTTCAGAAGCCAATTGTGGAGTCCTGTTTGAGACATCAGTTTTCACTCTCAGTGACATGGGACTCTTCTGACAAGTTTTAAACAGAGGAGTGATATTAATTGACTACAATTTTAAACTCACTTGGGCTACAAGGAAACCCATTAAAAGAATACTATAGTAGCCCAGAACCAGGTGAAAAATGATGGCGGCTCAGGGTAGGGTGGTAAAAATGTGTGACAAATATAGGCTTAGCAGAGTCTATATTTTGAAGATAATGACTTCTGTATTTTCAGAGAGAAAGTGAAAGATCAGGAACCATTCCACAGGTTCCGCCCTGCACAAGCGAAATCAAGGGAAGAATGTGAGAAAATTACGTTCCAGATTTTTTTTTTTTAACCAACACTTTTAAACACAATGGTAGAATGAATAAAAATCTGTAACTTCTGCCATGCTTCATGCATCTTGTTGGAACAAGCAGTCAAAGTTCCTGAATCAATAATTGTTTTGATTGTACCATTCTAGAGAAACAATGTATAAAAAGGTATTCCAGTGCAATTTTTCTGTAATCTGTTTCTCCTGTCCCATCAAGTGTGACAGTGTATTATTATATATTGACAGAAAACATCAATATGGATGATGTTAGACAGTGGGAGGAAAGCATTTTGGTGTGCTGGTTTTGTCTTCATAATAACAGCATTGATCTGTATTTTAGCTTACACGTTGTCAGCAGCTCACAGTTAATTTGCCCATATCTACACTGGTATGAGAAGTAATATGGTGAATGTCAGATGGGATCTACAATTTATAGTAATGGCTCGGCAGCCTAATGATTTTTGTCAATTGCGAATTAATTATTAACCTGATTTGTTCTTCTTTGTTGAGATCTCTGCAATGTTTATAAATTGGGTTCTGCACAAACTTTTAGTAGAATTGACATGATAATAAGCCACCACTTTTTGGTTTCCTTACTTTTCTCTTGCCTGATTAAATAAACTATTCCGGTACTTGTATGGTCTGAGGATTGTCATTTTCTCAATTTTACAATCATTTTCTCAAAACAAATTGTCTGTTTAGTGATTTCTATAATTTACACTCTTTTTCTTTTAGCATTCTTTAAATAACATGAAAGCTTTCATTCTATTGTTAGGTCACCAAATCATGTTAACATTGAGGAAGTGGCTCTGGAAGTTGAATTCACTCAATTAATGGTTAAAAACATAGGTAAGTTACAGTGAGAATCATCAACTTCTTTTTCTTTATCTACGTTATTGAATTAAAAATACTTATTTCATAGGCTTATAATAAGCATTTAACAAGATATGTGTATAGAATTCCTTAGTTTCTGCTGGTTGCTTTGTCAGTGTTTATATTACATTACAATGGTAGGTATACTTTATACCCTTTAAATCAAGTACTTCTCTTCAAAGATGACTAAAGTCATGGCTTACCATTTACACACAGTATGTTGACTATTTTGATTTTTTTGGCTAGGGATTTAGTCAAATTGTTAACTGAATTGATGGAAAATCAGTATCATTTATTAATTGGCATTGTGAAGGCTAAAGAAAAAATATTTTTCTTCTATCTTCTAAGTTCTTCTGGCTAGACTAATAATCAAATTAACAGAGAAAAATTAACAGGAGAAAATGTCCAAAGTTTGTTATGCAAATGCACAGGCAGAGGTGACGCAGGAATGAGATCTGAAATGTATTGGGCAGTTGAGGCTTATATGTCATTACAGACAAAGGAGGAAAGGGGACAGGGGTCTGGGATTTCGAAAGAGATATAGGCAATTTATAGGTAGCTAAGACAGAGCTGAACACATGGTAAACAAATTCCTGCTAGGCCGCCCAAAAACGATGGGACATGAGGGAATTCAGTAAACAGGCCACTGCATGGAGCTTTCCTATCTAATGCTAAGGTGAATATGTTCAGATTCCCTTTCTGGAACAGGCCTTTCTATCTGAATCTTTTAAGCTGGAAAGGAGGAGGGTCAAATGTTCTTTCTGAGTCTTTTTTTTTTTTCCTTTTTCTCTTAATAACCAGGTTAAAATCAATATTCAGGGAGGCAAACTTTGATTCCTTTTAGCATACAAATAATTATATTAAAAATTATTTTTACATTATTCACCTGATGCATTCATCTTTTATAGATATAACCCAAAAAGAAAGTTGTGCGTTAATGTGATTTACATTCTCCAGGTAAAAGGTGAGGATTTTTATATTGTGCTGGTTTAGGGTGCTTTGGTTTTCATAGTATATTGGCTGAATTTGAAAGCAACTAGAGGTCTAGAATGCTTAGAGTGCCATGTTAAATCCCACCTTACCGAAGTATAAGCTGGGCTTGCAGTAGTCGTCAAAACAACCTGACTTCCCAGTTCATAGGCATAAGTGTGACAAGCAGAAAATTAGGCACCTGGCAGCTACAAGTGTTTTGGATTGTTTTTAGAAACATGGCCAAGATTACTTTGTGAGTGCCAAATTGCTACCTTAATTTAAAAGTAGAGAAACATGAGATTTTTACCACCTAGAAAATCATGTTATATCCTTGCTTAAAAACATCGTCATTAGTAGAAAGAGGAAATTTTTTTTTCTTCAAAATAACTACCCACTTTGTAGGGTTTAAACCTTGAGAAATGACTGACAATGCTACTAAAATGTAGGAATAATTTCTGGGTTTTGAAATGTCGATTTCATTTCTGGAAGTCTATTGAAGTAAAGAGTATAATTGAATGACTAGCGGTGGATGGTGATAAGTGAAAGCCAGAGGTTCGTTAGTTTTGTGTGTGCGTGTGGGCACACGTGCATACTTTTTTTTTTTTTTACTTGTGTTGTGATTTTATGTGGCTTTTCCACTGGACACAATCCTCAGATTTAACACAGGATAAAACAGACAGTTGTTATAAAACCTTTATTAAGATAAAACTCTATACTACTTATACCTAATTCTAACATTTACCTTACAAAAAGCATAAAACATAGTGCATTTGGGCTAAATAAAATCTGAGATCAAATATAATACATATTTTTGCCCCAGGTAGTCAGAATTTAATGATAGAGCATCTGAATAAAAAGAAAAATAAAACTAGTGACAAAAGAATCTGAGAAATGTATCTTCTGTTTCATAATAAAATGATTCCCTAAAAAAAATAAGCTTAGGGCCCAATTTCTGAGAAAAAGCTTTTTCTGTTCTTTTTGTCAAATGTTCAAGTTTATTTAAGCTAACCAATTGTGACATAAATTTGGTTCAACAAAGACAAATATGCCTGGCAAGGCCACTGGGGTTTCTGAGTCTCTTCATTCATACTGTTGTTTCCTGTTTATCTATTTTTCTACATAATGTTATGCAAAATGTCCTCAACAGAACCCTTTCCATCCCAGACTCCTGTTCCTATTCAGTATTCCTGTCTCATTATACCTATTGCCTCAGAACTGTTAACTCTGACCATGTTCATTGACCCCTTTTCTTAAGCCAATCACATCAATTTAGGGAGCATGTAACAGCCTTGGCTCCTACACAAGTCATTTTCCCAAACTTTCAATTCCTCCCTAAGTTTCTTCCAGTGCACATCAAATGCAAGATTTGATACTCTTAGAAATGGCCCCGAGTTATCTCTGACGATACAGAATAAGAGCTCTCCCTTAACTCCCGTGTTGGCATCCTTTTCGTGAAGAATTTTCTTTTGATTTCCTCTTTAAGTTTCTATGTATTAACATGCTAATTATCTCAAGCAACTCTGAAAACTGGGGACATTCCAGGAATCTAAAACAGTGGAAGAGAACTTGTCACTTCCCTTGTTTCTATTGCCCACATAAAGGTAAACTCACCTTAGCATGTTATTCAGGATTCTTCCAGCTCTGTTCCAAATCTCACTTTCAAGTTTCATTACCTGCCCCTCTCCTGTGACACCCACCATCTCCCCTAATATGTGTACTATTGTAAAATCTTGTTTCTTTCTTTAGGCTCTTTCTGGCTAGTGTTCTTTTTCTACTCTTTCTTACTCAGCTTTTACTTATCTTTTAAACGCAACATTGCATCCTTCACTAAGTCTTCCTTCTCTATGAAGTCTTATAATTAAATACAAAAGTAATTTCAATCCCAGTGATGCCACAGCACTTTTAACAGCTCTAGGAGAACCCTTGGATCCAGTGTAATTTACTCTGAATGAGAGAGGTTATTCCAGAATACATTGACAAATGAATCATGGTGAATTTCACCTTTACTGTCACACCAAGCAATGCAAGGGATGGCCCAGAAGAAGAGAACAGAATACACCTTATCGAAAACACATGAGAGGCTTTATTCTCAAAATTATAAGTATTTGAGATTTAGAGATTAATAATTTCCAATATGAAGGCTTTCTCTTCTATATGGCTAATGATGGAAAATGGATTTTATAATAATACTCTAAAAACACGATCTTGTAGTACGAAGGTTTCTTGTCTGGAGTTGAAAAAAAATGGCTTGCCAAGAAGGATGAACATATTTTTCACAAGGAAGCTTTTCCTGAGCCACTATGAGATATGGAACAGAGAAAATATACTTATGGAAGAGAGGTCTGCCTGTATAAGTATATTGTTTATGACTATGTTTTTCTCAGTTTTGAAAATGTTGTTTTAAATTAACTAGAGAATAAAGGCCAAAAAAATATTAACATTTTATGGGAGACCTACTTAGTAAAAAGATTGGGCGTAAATTTTATCCAGTAAGGGGATACTCTCCTGATATTTTCCTCATCCCTCTTAAGAACAGATTTGAGTATTAGATAAGTGAAAAAAAAAACAAGAACTAGGGAGGATGGGCAAAAGTAGAAACTCATGCAATTTGTTAGAAAAGGAAGAAGGCTTGTCTCAGGAAATAGCTGAAGTATTGTCTAAATGGAGTCTTAGGCAAGAGAGAGGTAGCCTGCAGTAACTTGTAACATCTGCTATCAGGATTAGCCATATCATGGTTGGATTAGCAGTGAGAAAAATCAGGGAAACAGGATGGGGTCAAAAAGTCAGCTATGAGTCACTGCATCCCAGGACAGTTATCATAAAAAGTCTACATAAAATTAAATCCAATCAGACGATGCTTAAGTTCTTCAGAACTGGCCTCTCTATTGGACAGAATTAAGCATGCAAACAGTATAAAAACTTTTGGAAAATGAGCAAAACGGCAACGGGGTAACTAACAGGAGGGCTTGTGGTCACTTTTCCTGTAAATACATATGGAGAAACTGTAGAGGATTGAGTACACTAAGAATATTGTTGGGTAGATTTAGATTCAACGAATAATTTTGTAAAACAAAATAAAAAACAAAAAATAACAGTGTTTTTATTTCACCACCAGTGTGTTTGTTTAAAACATAACAGGAAGTCAGAATATAATATCAAGATATATAAGATAACTACCACCTCTATGCGAATTTTCTTTTGTCACCAAAGAATTAAACTAAGAACAAAAATCTTTCAGCATAGAAAATGTCTTTATCCTAGAAAAATTGATATAGGACTAATAAATGAACTGTCTAAGGTAATATTGGGTGAGTCCTGAAACCCATGGAAATATATTAGTATCTTAAATTCCAAGTTACTTTTTCATCTTTCAAAAGAACACAAAATTTTCCTCATTTTTTTTGCGACCTTTAATGTATGTGGAAGTTTGCTTTTGAAAGGCTCATTTATAGTTGGCATGCTCACTTGAGCAATGAGTTTTTTAAATAATCAGGTCAATTTGTTTTTCTTTCTTTTTAAAAAATTTTTCTTACTACATTTCTGATACTTCTTTATGTTCAGCTAATCTCTGCAAACTTCTGATATGGCAAAAGCTACTCTATTCACTTATTTTATTAAGCTGCCTTACTTCTGTACAGAATTGTGACCTCTAGAGAGGAGTCTTTATCTTTTCTTATTTGCATGGTCCTAACATCTATTGTAGTGCTTCATATACAGCTATTCAGTATATATTCATGTTTGATAAATGAACGCTTTAACTCATTTTATATAAAGTTCTGGGAAATAGAATAAACCTCCCTACACAAAATTTTGTAAAGTAGGCTGTTATAGTAATCTATTCTTGTATAACAAATTATACAACCCTTAGTAGCTTAAAGCAATAGTGTAATCTTGTAATTTACAGACAGCTCAGTGGGATGACTCTTATGCTCCACTTGGTGGTATTCATCTGGTGCCTGGACTAGACTCAGCTAGGCTCCTTTCATTTCCGTGTAGTCTCAAGACCTCTCCAGCAAGACAGTCAGACTTTCTTGGCAACGGTTTGGGGCTCTCAGAAACCAAGATAAAGACTGCCAGTTTCCTTGAAGTCTAGGTTCAGATCTGCATAGTTTTACTTCAGTCATACTCCATTGGTCAAAATAGTCACAAATAAGCCCAGATTCAAAGGTTTTTGAAAAAATGGATTGCATCCCAATGGGAGGAGTGTAAAGAAACTATGAACATGTCCAATCTACCATATATGATGAGAAATAGAAACCTGCTATATATTTAACCTCACTTTCTATGCCTGCAGTAGAACTACATGTATGGAAGCTTAAATAGAAAATATTTATTTGAAAATGATAGTTCTTCATCTAGCAGCTCAAGCAAATTTGGTACAGATTTCTCTGGCTTTGATTACCCTAATTGCTCAAGTTTCTTCAGTGTCGAGTCATTCTAATTTATTCTTTGCAATGCCTCTGGCATTGCCTTTTACATTTTCATACTAAATGATGTCAGAGCTTCAAAAATGATCCAGTTATGGTAGTCCATGAACTTTATCAACACTTTTACAAATAGAAGTGAAGAAGACAAGGGTCAAGGCCTCTAAAATCCTCCTCCAGTAACCCATTGCCCTCTGTCTATACCACTTCTAGATCTTCTTTATTTAAACTCTGTATTATTTTTCATGTCTCTGCTCATAAATCTGTCAAAATAAGTACTAGCATTTCCCTTTACACATCCTTTAATTTATTTTTATTCTAGTTGATTTTAAATATTTTTTATAAGTCAAAACAAGCATATTTTAGAAAAAGCTAGAGTGGAAACAATAACCTGGTTAAATATAAACCTAATTTAAACTTTGTAAACTAACACACAGAAAATTTGCAAATTAGTTTCCAAAATATTTCATACTCTTCTCATAAATAAGGACTCCACTCAGTATCTATGTGATATTTCTGAAATATGTTTTGTATTCTCCCAGATCTCTGCTTTGGCTGATGTCAGCCCCTCTGTATGGAATGTCCTTCTGGCTCCATCTATGTAACTCTAGTTTTCTTTAGAGCCCCTGCTCAATCGTCACTGTTTTTATGAAATTCTGACTCTCACAATTGTTTCTTCCTTCTAAGGATTCCTAAACAGCCTTTATTATACTTCTTAATCTAGTTCCTATAATCCTTCAAAGACTGAGATTTTCATAGCAGTTTTTCCTTACAAAAATAAAATGCTTCAGATGAGCAGCAATTGATTTGCACAGTGTAAAAACTCTTATAGGTTGGAATTAATAAATGAAGGAATGAATCAAAGACTCAATGGTAGAATATTTTTAATAGTCATGTCTTTGTTCAAAATATGTATACTACATTGGCAAAGCAATTTTTGGAAAAAAAACCTAGAAGAAGTTCCAGCAGAGAATTCAAATATTTAATTAGGTGGAATCACTGACTGTTCTCCAAAGAAGAGATGAGTCTTTTACCAAATACCAGGTCTTAAGACATTCTTCCTTCTACATTAAAATTCTAAATATTAAAAAAAAAAGATGTTGCATCATATTTGGTAAATGCAAATGTATTTGTATGTTCTTAATGTAGTTACAAAAATGTCTTTATTCATTATTATCAAAATTTTAAATAATATTTAATTATAAAAGTCAAAATTAATAGTTTGTTTTATAAATTTGAATATACTGAGCATTGACAATGTTTTATATGATAATAACTTGCAAATATAATGAACAACACATAGTTTTTATTAAGAGTGAAGTTCAAATCACTTTGAATTTCCTAAATATTTTGTTTTCCCAAAATTGAGATGTAGCTAAGATTGCTAAAGAAATGTTATTTTGTATACTTTGAGAAATACGGGACTTTGACTTAATCTAAGAAGATAATCCCTTTACTCTATTTTGAACAAATGGTACTAAATGCAATTAGAGATTAAGTAGAAAAAAAATCTATAAGAATTATGCTAAAGTTTCACAAAAGTTTTAATTTGCATTGATTTTCAGTTCCAGTAACACTAGTTACTAATTCACTTATGACTAACTAAAGCATATCACTGACTGCCTTGACTTAAGAAAGTACAAAATTTGGAGTTTTTGCATGGCTAGCATAGACATGAATAACTTTAAGATATTATTAAAAGTCTTTAAAAAGTCTTTAACATTTACAGGAATGTCTCACTTTGCACTAATGTAATCCATTTTTAGTCTGTAAGCGGTTCAAATGCTTTTAGTCCCATATTGAATGTCACTTCGGGAAGGCCCTTGGTCTCTCAAAGGCAGTATACATAATGAAATGGAAATTTCAGTGACTTTTTTCCAGAACTGTGGAACTATTTAGTAGTCTCTAGAAAATTAATATCAATAGACAGCTTGATAGCCATATGAAACTTGTTAAATTTTGGTCAACTTATAATTCCCCATAGTTCTCCCTGTGAAAGGCACTCATATATTTTTTTAAATGTTTTTTTTTTTTTTGGATAGTAAAAATTCCGAACTTTACATTGCCTATTATAACCTTTATATTGACTAGTTTATAGATGCTCCTCATTTATGATCATGTCTAGAATATTGTTGAAGAATCAGGTTTGGAGATTGTTTAAAGAATAAAAACAAAAAAATTTATGATAATAACAATACTGACACTTAATACCTAATTAAGTTAACACTAAATTAGTTAATACCTAATAACTATTATATATTGAACACTGACTATTCATCAGGTGTTATAGTTATCATTTCGCATACATGATCTCATTCCATATTGATGATCGCATGGGGAGGTAGCTTTTATTTTCCCTCTCTACAGAAGAAGAAATTGAGACTCAATTAAATACCAATTAAATGGAAGAAATGGGATTTAAACTGGCCTCTTAGACTCTTAAGTGATATGCACATGTCCAGCACAATTACTGTACAACTCATTGATTCAAAAACTTAGTCATTAAAAGTCTGAGTTTCTAATATGTATCAAGCTGACAGGAAAACAATAAAAAGACAAGGTTCATGCTTCAGTTCAATTTTGATCAACGGCATCTTATCAGTATTTACTATATGCTAGTGATTGTGTGAGACACACATGATAATTATTTAAATAAATAATTAGAAGACGTGTTAAATTCAATAGCATAATATACTCAGGATACTTATAAGAGGACAAAGGAGAGACAGGAGATTAAAAAACTTAAAGAAGATGTAGACATTGAGTTGAGTTATAAAGGATACTGGAAAAGCAGAGAGTAGGAGGTGCTTCCAAAAGAGTGATAGCATAATATGCAAAGAGCTGAAATGAGAATGTATGCATATAATAACTTCATAGGACTTAATATTAAATTTGAGATGAAGCTGGAGAAGTAGGTAGGACTACATATTGGAAGAATTTTTGTCCAAGTCAGACCAACATATAATGCCATTGTATACCTCAGTCTTTGCTCAGGTGTTTCCTTTTTATTTGATGGTATCTCAAATCTTGTTTAAACAGCAAATTTTTACCTTTTTTTTTTCTTTTTTACAAATTTTTACCTGGACTGAAAAAACAAAGACTTAAGATTGTACACTCTAGAACCCTTTCTAACCAGGTTGAAATCCAAAATTGCTGCTAATTAGTTGTTTTTATTTGTTCATTTATTATATAGCATCACTTTTGCATTAAAGTAATTAATAAATGTTATCATTACATCTCTTAAAACTCCAACTGCTATATAAAGTTTTCTAATGATCCTTGTAGAATTAATTGCTCACTTCTTTGGCCTCCACTTCAATATACATGTAGTAGATACTAAATAAAAATAATTAAATAAAAGAATGGCAGTGCAGTATTTTAATATGTATGCACTGAATATGTCAAGGTTTCATATTTTCCTCAAAGAATTGAAATTAGCATGTAATCTGATTTTTCTTTTAATATCTTACAATTGTACAATATATCTCATACAATTTATATATTTAATCTTATACACACAAACACACACAAATACAATGAAACGGTTAACAAAACTATCTTTTGTACTTCTGCAAAACAGTTAAAAAGTTGTAACAGGTAGTCCTTTCACTTTTGGCAAAAACTGATTATAAGTCTCATAAAGTCATTTTCATAAAAATAAAAAAAAATCAGATTTATTGCATGAAATACTTTCCTGTGGAAATATTTTTCATAGTCAAAGGAAAGTATTATCCTTCAACTAACAAATGCAAAATTATACAGAGGAAATAATTCTGAACTGGCCAAAATCTCATTAAAATTGTATGAGAAGAATTATGTATGCCCCATTTACAATTTTTCTTTATAGCAGAATATCAAGTAATCCATGATTTGAGAGCAAACTTTAGTTTTATCCTAGACCTACTTGACCTTGTAAGTGTTTCTTGATTTTAAAGGATGACATTTAATTAAAACTGCCTTGCTGAAGTACGGTAATTATTGGTGCAGATAAAAGAGATTTACAGAAACCCAGCCAGTGGATTGGTAAAAGCAACACAGATTTTTCTTAACATCATGATGTATCTTTTACAAATTGTGATATACTATCTAGCTTTGTATCATTTAAAAGCACATCAAGTTTGCTGGTTGAATTAGCACACACAACGTGAAAGAGGCATTTCAATTAAACCAGAGTCAAACAGACTTCAAGAATGTTCTACCTTTATTTGTAATGTTGTGCATAAAATTATTTAAGCATTACATTGAGGAATGAGAACTCAAGGGGTATGAAATCGGACCCAAATCTCTTCCCTTAATAGATGTTATCTTTCCTTTTTCACAGTTGCTCCCTCTTCAATGAATGACATTTAGTAATATGTATAAGTAATTGCTGAGTTTACTGCTCATTACCTCTTTAAAAATCCAAGGAAGTAGTAAGCACACTTTGATCCTTTTATGAGAAAACAATTTTCATTATAAAGATTAAAACAAAATAAGTGATTTTTAATTTATAATTGAATAGCTTGGCTACTTATTATTTTTGATACCAAAATACTTATGATTACCCTTTCAATTATATTTATGTAGACTGTCAAAAAATAAAAGGACTCAAAAAGGCAATTTATTTATTTTAAATAAAAAATGATTTTAGTGTTCCTTCAATAATACTTTAGTAGTAAGAGTTCTAATAAAAAATATATCTGATTTGTTTCCTTAGAAGAGCATGAGAGATATTCTTCACACATATATTTGTAATTAAAGATATTATAGGAAAACCATGTATACCTGTGAACTATGTAAGTTTAGTGTGTATGCGAAATCTGAGATATTACCGTTTCCAGCTTGATATTCTCCTAAGATTACATACACAATTATTTAAATCAGTTTGACTTATGTGTATAAACTATAATTTTGGTGGCCAATATCACTTCAATAAAAAATATTAATATTTTTGTTACCAAATTTTCTTTTTTAGTCAAGGCAACCCTGGGTTGACCTCACAGACTGCAAGGACCTTGTCAGTTTATAAACTCTTGTTTTTTTACATTTTTTAAATGCCTACAGCACCTGGTCTTCCTACGTGGTCTGTTACTAAATTTCTACTTACTTACCTTGTTTGATTAGTATTCATGTGAGTCTAGCTTTAACAGATTCTACATGTTAGCATGGTACTTCATAATCATTTATTTTTGAGCCTAAGATAGCAGGTGTTTAGCATATTGTGTTCTGAATTGGTACCAATGTGTAATGAATGTCCTGGTCCTGGAGGTATTTAATAGATGTTTTCAGAACCACCCTAATGACTAAGATGATAAATGAGTTTTAAATAACATTAGCTAATTGTACCTTTTCTAATTTTAATAAAAATGACATATATCGGTTTGCCTACATAGATATTAGATTATAATTATTGTTCAATTTGATTTTTATAATAGCTAGAAAAATCAGACATAAGTATACATTATCAGAATGAAATTTGGAGAGTTTATGTAATAGTCACATTATGATGTTCATTTCCTACAGGATCAGCTGTTGATTTTATTTTATGACTCTGGAAGACATAACTTTGCTTCTTAGAAAGGTGACAGTGAATATTAAAATAGCCTTCATTTTATGTTATGAATATAACCATATTGATAATGATGATAAAGATCACATTATAAGGCACTTATGAATAATAATAAGCCTAGTTCTGCTGAGGTCCAAATTACAATTAAAGATGAAAGAAAGGATCCACGATTTAAGAAAAATCTACTTTTTAAACACTTATAAGTGAATGACAGTTGAAAATGCAAAGTTGCATGATAAAGAATGTATGATATTCAAGCTGATTCTCACCCACTCTGTTTATCATAAAAATAAGGCACAATGTGAAATACTTCAGGTTTCATATATTCCTTTACATTGATTTAATGACTATTGTATGCCAAGGAAAAAGTTTCATTCAATTTGAATTCCTCAAATGTTTTAACCACATTCACATTCCAAACAGCTTTTAGGTATAACATTGTCCACCAAAGAAGAAAAAGAAGTAATGCATAGAAAGAAAATTTAATTACTCTTACATTTTATTAGGCTTATTTTTTTGTTTTTTAAATTAATATCTAAATATATGCTTAAATATAAACATATATATTTCTTTACATATGTTTTCTTAGTCTTTAAACTTAAAAAAGAAATACTTATTGTTCCCATACTTAGAAGAGGAAACTGAAATTCAAATTTAAAAGATTTAATTAATATCATCTAGAAAGATTTTTATACCCAACCTTTTTTTCTTCATAGAGGATTTCTGGCAGCAGATGGTTTAAATAAGATAAGAGATAAAGGTAAAGGGACATTAGATTGAGGGAGGAACAGAGGAGTAGTAGGATGTTTTAGAATAAAGAAGAGTTGTGCAAACTTTTCAGTAAACTAAAAATAAGAAATTGCTGAAAAGGAAAAGAAGGAAGATGCAGTAGAAAGAGGAGGTCTTAGGGCCTTATCCTAAAGGCAAGAGATGAGATCTAAGAAATTCCTTTGAGTGAAGATTTCTTCCTTGGGAATATCAATAGAAAGGAGGAAAAGAGAAGTGAAGACATAGAAACATATTGAACTAGAAGAAAAACAGACAACACATACAATGAAAAGAAAATGACCATACTTACAATTAAAAGACCGAGCTACCTATAGAGATTAAGGCGTTCAGATATTATAAAAGATTTAAAGATAAATGAATCAACTAGGGATGTTAAAATTATTGTTAAGTAATATTGAATGTCAAGTAAAAATCAGAATAATTAATATTTAACTCTTTAACAAAATATATAGATGTATTCAATCAACTTCTTTCCTGGGGAAGAACTTATTAAAACAGAATATGTTCTTCCAATAAAGGACCATGGATTCAAAAAATTGACTTTTATTAATAGTGGGATAAGTTATTGGTGACACTATAAGTTAAATGTTTTTATTCACTCAATGATTTATATTATCTCTATGAGGTCAAAATTTTTATTTCTTCTTTTATAGATGATGAAACTAATATTTAGTGATGCAAAATAACATGTCCGATACCACATAGCTATTGACGGTCATAATCAGAATTAGAATCTAGAGATATCTGACTATACATTTTGTGTTCTTCACAATTTGTAGTACTGCCTTATCCACAGGGACATGGCTTTCAAAACCAGTAATGCTGAACAAAAGATCCGGCCAGTAGGTTATAACAGAAATTTATCAATTGGGCAAGCAGGCTCTGCTTTCTACATTGATTGCCATAGAACTATCTCAGATTAATGTGTACATGTAAACACAAACCCTAGTGTTGCATTTTTAGTCATAGAGTTTGGAAGAAAGCACTGTCTCTTCAAGGAATAATGTTCACTCCTTAGGGACTCTGAGGTTGCAAAAAGACAACATTAATTTTTGGTAAATTTTCAAGGATTTAAAATAAACTTCCTTTGAGCACCAGTAATCCAATTGCCTTTTAGAAAATCACTAAAATAGCAACCTGCTCTCTGAAGCAGGTGAACTCTTGGCACTTACCTCTTAATAGAGATATAGACTGACCTTCCAAGAACTCCAGCAACTTTGTACAGAAACAGAATTCATTTGGTTGTCTTTCTTGCATTATGTAGTTTAGATTGGAAGGTACAAGTTCCGTTTGGGCTTCTAGACACCACAAATATAGTAGCCTCTATTTGACAATTGGGGTAGAACTGGGGAAAAAAGTGAATTGAAGAATTTGATCAGCCCGTCATTGATACAGACTGAAAATACATTTAGTGTTTCTATCAAGTTAGACAATTTCTAAAATTGAGGATACTAACTTTACTTTCTATAATTTAATGGAGAAAATAAGACTAGAGTTTATATTTTGTCAGATAATAAATCAGAGACATTTCCCCAATTCTTAAAACTATTTCCCTGATTCTTAAAACTATTCTAGGTGGCTCAACTTTTCAAATCTCTGAATACCGCAAGAAGCAGTAAGTATGTCTACATGACAAAGGGGAAATCAGCTCAGCAGACTTCTATGAAAGATCATAGTTACTCAAAGATGAATGCTGGTGAACGTTAAAAGTAAAAATTAAAAAAAAATAAGTTTGGACTTTTTTATTCAGATGAAAAAGCTTCTTGAGACACAGGAAGGACAATGCTGAAGAAGAGAAAAGAGCATCCAGAATCAAGATTTTTGTCTTTTTGTTGCAATGTACACTATTTCAAGCGAGAAGTTCTCTATAATGGTGTCTCCAATGCCCCTAGTAGGGTGTGAGATGAAAGCAGATATATCATGACATAAATTGTGATAGGATGTGGGTGACAAATCAGAGACCCAGAAGCATTCAGTGTTCCAGCATCAACTTCACAGCACATAATAAATAAAGGAAAAACAGTAATATCAGGCTTCAGATAAGGTAAAAGATGAACACTATAATACAGGCAAGATGCAGACAAGAATTTAAACAATGGGAGTCAAAAACTAAATAAGTAAACTAATAACAGGCATTGGATCCCAAGCTGACTCAATCCTGACCTCTGTTGTTTCTAAAGTAATATTGACCTAACAAAGATGTTTATCCTCACTTTATAACTTGCAGCACTGCTGGTAGAAATTATGTCATTTATTTGGGTTGGTAAAGGAAGTAGAGAGTACTACAATTTTACAAACACATCTCAAAATCTTCTACTATTTATTTAGAGGACTGATTTCCAAAAACAGATCCTGATCTGACACATTGTGTCTATATCAAGGAGCGTAGATACTTTAAACGCAATGATTCTTTAGATACGTTTTAATCATAGCAAGTCTTAGGGGACATTTTCAAATAGAAACATACAAGCAGCTCATTCTTTTTAATTGTCACTTTCTTCTGAGGAAGGCAGTGTTGGTATGGTGGGAAATAGGTCCATTGAAATTGCTCTTTAATATGAGTTCTGGATCTGACAAGTTTTGTGATCTTGAGCTACTTACCTCTCTGAGTTTTATGTAAAATTTCCTAATGTGTAAAATAGGACTATGTTATAGTCTGCATTTTTGGTGCTTAACTACTGACAACTTTAAAGTGCCATTTCTCTCTCTTCACCTTCTGTCTCACATCTGAGCAAACTGGAAAGAAAAACCACTTGCTCTGCTTTTAGTATAAACAGGACATATAAGCCAAGCAGGATCCATTACTCTATACCCCAAACCCTAACTACCATAAAACCCCAAACAAGTCTCCTTTTCTTGATTCTCAAGCCATTCAGACCTGCTTGGGACCTACCCTGCCACCCCAGAAAGGCTTATTATGTGAGTAATAAACTTTTTCATATTTTCTTGGTGTGCATGGTGTCATAGCATCTTCAGTCTCAACATCTGAACCCAGTTTTGGGTTAGAGGACAATTCCACTTCCGTAGGTATGACCTCAAACAGGGTAATTCAGGGAAACTCTGCCACAATGCAATAAGTGAAGTCCAAAAATTCTAACACATAAAATGCAGGGTTATATTACTGCCAGATTAATGAGAAATAAGTTTTTATTTAATTTGTACTACAATATAAGTCACAGAATAAAGATAGTGAAAATTACATGCATGCAATTGATGATACATTAAGAAAGCTCTAAGTGATTATGAAATTATGAA
Organism: Rousettus aegyptiacus; assembly: GCF_014176215.1. NCBI lineage: Eukaryota > Metazoa > Chordata > Mammalia > Chiroptera > Pteropodidae > Rousettus > Rousettus aegyptiacus. The sequence goes on from NW_023416284.1 coordinate 49,704,737, forward strand.
TTCTAAACCTATCTTTTCTTTCCAAAAGAAGAAAACATTAGCCTTTCTTCTTTTTGAAGAACCAAGGCTAGTGGCCAATTGGATATATTTGCATTATCACAGGGAATGTTTCTGTGGGAGTTTCCATACCATCTCTCTTTTAAGAATGCTGTGAAGATTAAAGAAACAGTGTCTGATCAAAATGGTATGTCACTATGTGTTTTCCTCACGTCTCCTCCCACCTCTAACCCTAATTACTCATAAAATGTAGCCAATCTTGTGCCTACAAGCTCATAAATCTGGCTACAATAAGCGAACAAAGGAGTGGATAGCCAGATGGTTTCTATTACTTTTAAGAATAACTTCTAAATAAAGTACATAACCTAGACTTTCATTTATAGTAACTATAACTCTCTGATGATATTACCCCATAGAGGGAAGAAGAATTTAGATTTTACTAACTCATTGCGGCCTGAGGGAATCGAGCTAATAAAATTTCTACAGCATCTCTCTAAATAAGGAGATACAAATTCATAAAAATATACCCTTTGACTTTCCAAATGGCATTTGTCTCAACACTCCTTTTATAGGCCAAAGTCATGGGAATTGTCCTAACACAGCAAAAGTAGCTGATTTTAAAACTGTGAGACCATTTGCTGGAGAGCAAAATAATTTTCAATCTTTCTTTTTTGTAAAATCCAGATGAATTACCAATATATGGTGTAGCAAGCAGTAAGACCAGTGATATTTCATAATTTTTAACACATGAGTGATCTGGAGATAACATTATAGGTGAATTAATTCATGAATAGTAACTCATTTCACCAAAGTTATACTAAGCACTTTCTATATGCTACATGCAGTGATGAGATATGGTTGATGGGGTGAGAACAGAAGTACATATAGAATTTAGACTCAATCCTTAAGCAATATAAATTTATAAGTTGGGAAGATTTACTGAATAATTAATACGCTAAAGAATGGAGTAAGTGCTAAACAATTGTGTAGCCTAATAATGTGTACTAAATAAAAGAATTAGCATTTAACTTAAGGTCTAAAAAGTAAAGAATATTTTAGGCTAATGAAATAATGCAAGAATAGGCCAATAGTATGGATTTGAGCAAGCTGCTTTGGAATGATAAAGTATGTTTGAGATTGTAATAAGAGACAAAGCTGGAAAAAATTGGGGGTCAGAATGTAGAAAACTTTGAGTAACACACAAAGAAAGTTTTGTTTTGATTTTGGCTTTTTTCCCCTCTAATGTTCTTAGATATAACTAAAGGTTTTTGGTAAGAAAATAAAGCTTATTTTTTGGAAGATCAATAAAGTAATAAAAGTAGTTATCATTTATTAGGCATCTGTTAGACGCAGCATGTACTAATTGCTCTATGGAGGACTGGTCTTCCCCACTCCAAATATTTTCCTTCATATATTTTTTCTACCTCTCTTCCACTCATTTACTCACTTCTATCAAGTAGAAGAGGATATACCTCATCTGACTGGTGCATTTATAACATGAGACTAGGCAAGTGTAGCCCAATTCTGTCTATTTCTCTGCTCTCCTACAAGTGAGATGCTGATGGGAGTGTGTACTCCCTTCTCTTCTTTTGTGTCATGACTTTTACAGGAAATATGCTAGGCTCATATGGGAAGTCTTTCCCACTCAGCATTACTTGTGACCAGGTGTCTGAGTCTATTTAATTCTGGGGCTCAAAATTAGGAGGCCCACATGACCACAGATACAAGCTTTATTATATCAGCATAATAATAATAAATGTGATATTTCAGTTCTATAAAGATTTTGTAATTTCAAAATGGATCCTGAACATAGGATGGACATTAGGGTGTTTTCTCCTTCAATGTTTTAGTACGTATTACTTTTACAATTAATATGTTACTGTCTTTATATACTTGATGCAAAATACTGAGCCCTTACATCTCAGATCCTGTCTTAAATCCTGTCTATGAATTGACAGATAGGTTTTATTGTCTATATTTAAGTGTTAATAATATTAAAGCTGGAGGAGGTAAAAATGGCATTTAAGAGTTAATAATATTAAATCTGGAAGCAGAAAATAAATAGCTTAGATGATAGAGGCTCTGTTCATCCCTCTGGTGACCAAATCAAAATTGTGACAGAAACGAGGAGGAGCAGCAAGGAAAAATCACCTGGGATCTTGATGAATAAACCATACAACTAGAGAAAACTCCAAGAAAGCACCCTGCAATGGCAAAAGGTAGGACAGGTCGAGGACATGAGGCTGCCCAGTCTCAAGTGGCTGAGTGAGATGGAGGACGCTGCAGTGGCAGCAACAGACGCCCCTTAAAGGGGCCACATCTGTGAGCAAATTTCATGGTAATGGACCTGCTCTCTCTGAGCAGCAGTGCTGATTCTGAGGCACGCAAGAGGCACCAGGGACTTATAGGAAGACATGGTCGGAGAGAAGGCTGAGGCGAGACTAGCTCTGTAAAGAGGTACTGGTAGTATCCATTGTTCCCTGTTGAGCCCTCCCTTCTCCCAGTACGCAGACATAGCACTGCCGTAGCCGTGATATCATCAAACTGGATAATAGAGGTCGCTCTGCCCAGAGGATTCTCTGAAACCTCACGTTCCCCAATTTGTAGCACCATCCAAGCCAAATCCAGGTATAACCTCAACAAGTCAGCTGAGCAGTGCCTAGACTCACACTGGAGGCAGCTGGCCTCAGTTTCTGGCATGGCCTTTTGAGGCAACTATAAGTACAGCATCTGTGGATCGCTTGCTGAATCTTAACAGGTGGCCCTGGAAGGGCAGAGGCTTGAGCTAAATTTGGCCTGTAACTGAGCCCCTCTCAGGACTGTGCCACTGGACACCTACTTCACAAATCCACACTAATAAGACCAGGAGACTTAGGAGCTTTGCTTAGTACATAGAAACAGACACAGAAAGGCAGCCAAAATGGGAAGACAAAGAAGCAGAAACCATATGAGAAAACAGAACAGAGATCCAGATATAATGGAGTCAAGTAATCTAGCAGATACAGAGTTCAAAACACTGGTTATAAAGATGTTCAATGAACTTTTTGGAAGTGTAGATAAATTCAGTGAGAACTTTGACAAAGAGATATAAAACATAAAAATGGAAATGGAAATTATAAAAGGGAACCAGTCCGAAATGAAGAAAACATTATCTAAGATGAGAAATATATTAGAGGGAATGAAAAAAGGAATAAACAATGAATAAAGAAAAGGATCAAATGACCTATCTAGAGGATAGGAAAGCCAAGGACATTCAATCAGAATGGCATGAAAAAAGACACCAAGACTATAAAAATAATTTAAGGAGCATATGGGACACTATTAAAGTTCAAAATATCCATCTGATTGGCATACCTGAAAGAAAACAAGATGTTGAACAGCTGTTTGAAGATATAATGATGGAAAACTTCTCTTACCTGGTGAAGAAAATGAACATAAAACCCCAGGAAACTTGGAAAATCCCAAAAACCAGGGATCCAAAGAGGCCCACACCAAGATACATCATAAGTAAAATGCCAAAGGTTAAATATAAAAAATATTAAAAGCAACAAGAGAAAAGCAGGTAGTTACCTATAAGGGAACACCCATAAGTCTGGCAGCTGATTTCTCAAAAGAAACTATGCAGGACAGAAGAGTTTGGCAAAAATATCCACCAGGATGAAGATCCAGGATCTATGTACAAGAATGCTTTATCTAGCAAAGTTATCCTTTAGAGTCGAAGGACAGATAAAGAGCTTCCCAGACAAAAATAAGCTAAAGGAATTTATCACCACCAAGTCGGTATTACAGGAAATGTTGGAGAAACTTCTTTAAGAAGGAAAAACAAGTATCAAAAACACGAATAAAGAATGGTGACAACTACATTCCTATCAATAAGTACCTCAAATGGAAACGAATTAAGTGCTCCAACTGAAAAAAGAGTGGATGAGTGGATAGGAAAACAAGACCCCTACATGTTGCCTATAAGAGACTCACTTCAGATATAAAGACACACATAGACTAAAAGGAAGGGGATGGAAGAAGATACTGTTTTGATGGACCCAGAAGTCATTTAAGTCAGACAGAGAAAGATAAACACTATATGATTTCACTTATATGCAGAATCTAAGGAATATAGTGGACAATTTGGTGACGGACAGAGGAGATGGAGTTTGGGGAGCTGGGAGAATGAGTCGAAGGGTTAAAGAAGTACAAGTTAGTAGCGGATGGATAGTCATGGGGATAGGGAACATGGCATAGAGAATGCAGTTAGCATTAATACGTTGTCTAAGTGGAGGGTCAGGGAAGGGGGGTGAAAGTGGAGGGGGATTGTTTTATGAACTATATAGATGTCTACTCAATGTACTGTATACTTGAAACTAATTGAAATAAATATATTTAAAAAATAATAATATTAAAACTTAGTTATATCCAAAGATCACTCGGAATGGTAGGAAAAAAGACCAAAATTAGGGTTGTCTGACTCAAAACTCATGTACTTTAGTAATTAGCATAAAATTCCACTACATATCTGTAAAATAATTTATATAGATAAGTATGTTTTTAAAAAGATTTGATAAACAAGAGCAAGCAAGTTATATTTTAAGAGTTCACGTTAGAGAAATAAAGACTTCAATTGGGCACTAGAAAGGAATTTGCAAGAATGGACTAAAAATGAAAATAAAGTGGTAACATTGATGAAAATGGAAATTACCAGTATGAAATGAAAGAGAGCTAGGAAAAAAAGATTTCTGAGGTTGATAACCTTTATTGCTAAAGAAAATGATGTCTCTCACAAAAAGAATAATGATGATGAGTTCAGCTGTGGGAATAGTGAGTTTCAGGTATTGAACTGATATGTACTTGTCAAGTAAAACTTAAATATGTATCTAGAGCTAAAATGGAATTTATAAACCATAATGACATGGAGTCATAGATAGAATAAGATTATATAATTCTCCTAGAGGAAAATAAAGGCAAAGAAGAATATGAGTATATTTTGAGATGTCTCTGGGGATGGAGGTATGAGAAACAAAGAAGGGATACAAAGAGGTGGGAGAAGCCAAGGTGAAAGAAACAAGTGGTGATATACCTAAGACAAATTGTATTCTATTGGTAGTTTAAATTCTTAGAAGAAACTAGGAATACTATTTATATGAATTTTCAAAGCATTTTGTGACTTCAATGATCCATAGATACTCATTTATTCATTCACTTAACAAGTATTTATTGGCTTTTTGCGCTTCTGTGCATGGGGGACACAGGATGAAGATTATAACATGTATAGTTCTGTGGAATTATACTAGACTATAATTTAAATAGGCTAAGTTTATCTAGGGTGGAGAATCTGAGGAAAGTTTAACAGAGTAGAAGATATTCTAGTGATGCTTTGGCAACTGGGAAGTGAAAAAAGACATTCTAGAGTCCAGAATGGCATAAACCAATACCTAGAGTAATAAAAGTGTGTATACTTTTCCACATGTTGGACTATTTTTTTTTTAGGCTGGTCAACCATTGGTTGAACTCACAGATTGCAAGGACCTTATCAGTTTACAATCCCTCATTCTATTTAGTTATTTGTTTGTTTGTTTGTTTTATACCTACAGCACCTGGTCTTTCAAGGTGGTCTCTCATCTAAGTACTAATCAGGCCCAACTCTGCTTAGCTTTCAAGATCAGACAAGATGGGGCTCGTTCAGGGCAGCATGGCTGTAGATAAAACATGTTGGATTTTTTAGAGGCACTGAAACCATAGTTATAGGTACATACGTGGACAGGATCAGGATTGAACCTGAACAGGTTGTGAGGGTAAATTGTGAATAACCATTTATACAATATTATGTAGATTACTGATATAGTCTGCACCAGAAAACCCTAAGGATTTTAAAATATGAAAGGATTACAATCAGATATATGTTTAGAAAGATAACTGGCAAAACTCAGGAGAATGTACATGAGGCAGGGAATCAGGGAAGAGAAGAGTTTGAAGGTTATTTTAACAATTAGAGAAGAGATCATGATCATCTGAAGTAAGTATATATAATATACATATAATCATATGACATTAAATCCCAGAGATGATTTTGCACATATTATGTATATGTGTGTGTGTATCATCATAAACATTTTCTAATATATTGATACAATTTTTACAACACTTGGTGTAATTTCATAGTATTAAACATCACTGGAATATATAATGATATACCTGACCATTATTTGAAATTTAGATTGTTTCCAATTTTTAACCATTATACAATATTGAGAATTTCGATTTATACTGACAACTGCTCAACAGAAATATTATAGTGATTTTCATTTTTTCAAGCTATATATGAGGTCCTTGTTGTTCCACCCTCATTAATTAGCAATATTTCTTAAAAACTGCCAAAATAATAGATGAAAATAGTATCTTGTTATTGAAGCTCAGTAGAAGAAACCAAGACAGTTCTGAATTTAGTCACTCACAAAGCCACATCTAACCTTGTAGTGTTGAGTTACATAAACTTCTAAAGATTCTTTTTCTTTAAATTGGTTTGCATTTAATTTTTTTGTACTATTTACAATGAAAAATGTACAACCATTTTCTCAACTTTTAAATAAATTTATCGGTTACTTATTTAGTTTGAAAAACCATAAATTCTCAAATCTTTTAACATGTCAGAGTCTCTATGACCTCGGATATTGAGGTTACTTTTCTGCAGTATAAAAATAGTATGATGATGTGTGCCAGAATTTGTCATTTTAATTTTTGGAATTAAGTGCAATCCTATTGTTCTTGGACATATTTTATTATGAATAGAGTTAAAATTCATGAATACTTCATGGAACAAATGGAGGGATTGACCCTGTATATTAAGTAGTCAGTTGCCTATGTCTTGGTGCAGTTTGAGGATTATAGCTATTTCCTACATCATAAGCGCAAAGCAAAGACATACACATTTAATTGTGTTAATAAATTTTTGTTTTTAATGCCCAACTTTCTTAGCTTCTAGGAAAATAATATAGGATTTAGGTAAACAAATTTAATATGAACACAATCATTATGATTTTATGTCTTATTCCATTTGGAATTATATTATTGATGAACTTGTCTTTACATTTATCATATATTAAAGAACTTGGAAATTAGATATTTTACTCTTTGATCATGAATGTTTCTTTTCAAAATAAAAGTGTTTGACACTGTAAACAACTTCCTGTCTTGCCACCTGTTTTTTTTTTTTTTTAATCTGTTTTATTGTCTTAACATGAACAAAACATCCCATTTCTCTTCTCCCTGGCCCCATTATCTAGATAAACAATGTGCAATACAGAAGCCTGAATTTGTCTGAAAGTACTTTTTATACCCACATTTAATGTTCACCGTAATATCACTTTTACCACTTAAATATCAACTATAATCCTTTTTTCCTTTCCATTCTTAAAGCTTTGGCTTTTTGTTTGTTTGTTTTTGTTTTTTGTTTTTGGAGCTCATAACTTTGTATTTGGATTACTGAAACAGTTTACATATATTGTTTTCCTGATTCTACTGTCTCCCTGAATCAATCTGTCTTAAGTCTGGCAACTCAGGGACAAAATAGTGATTTATCTAAAACATAAAGGTGATCATGCATTTGTTTTTCATTATAAATATGTTCATGTGATTAGAATCTCATTTTTTAAAATAATTATATTGAGAAAAAATTTGAAATTCCTAGTATTTTAGAATTTCCCCTGTACCTTAACACTTTTCCTCATGCCTACCTGTGAAGTTTATGTTTTACCATATCCTCCCACCCACCCTTTCTTCCTTCTAGCCATTTAACCATTATGTGTTAAGTTACTGTTTAGCTAATAGTACATTTGATATACCTAATTCACATATCAGTACTATAATGTAAAATTTATTATTTCAAGCTAAGAATTTCTTTAAAGATGGGGAAATTGAATAATAGGGATTCCTGAGAAGAAATGATCAGACTTTTGCAAGGTTCATCAGGTTGACAAACCCTTCACAGTGTAACCTTTAATCACAGCAAGTGACTTTCATTTTAACAAAATATGCCCTTCTTTCTCTTCCCTCTATGACTTTCTTTTTCTTTGAAACTCTTCTTCCTTCCAACTCACTTCAGAAATTATGCATGTAGTGCAATCAATCTGAGATAAATTTTGTACAACATGGTGTTTATTTGATATGAAAGAAATCGGTATAACTTACTTAGTTCCTATTTGCAAGTGCTTAAGAAGGTATTTATGTACATTAATGATTCTCAACCCTTGACGACACCCTGGGGAACTTCTGAAGGATATTCTAACAGTTTTAAGACATATTGCCCTTTCCAAAGACATTATTTTAATGTTATTGTGTTGGATAAATTTATGGACTTGGAATCCAGGAAGATATAGGTCAGAATGATAGCTCTTTCATTACCAACTAGGAAGCTGTTAAGGTCTCCGAAGTGTAATTTTCTTATGAGTGAAATGGGATGATAAAAGTGTTTTCTTTTTAGTGTTAAGTTACTGTGAAGATTAAATGAGATGGAGCATGAAAAAGATGATCAGAGCACAGTGCTTGTTATATATTAATCCCTTAATAAGCATTACATATTTAATCTGAATGTTAGTATTAACATTGTTTTCTTGTTGGATATCCTAAATTTTTTTTCAAAATTTATTTGTTAAAGCATATAATATGCCAGTTATAATGGAAATAATGGTAATAACCTCTTCAGAATATTGTAAATATGCTAAGGAGACAGATGTAATATTTATATCATGTAAAAACTTGTTGGATACCCTTCAGTAATTATTTAGTCTTACTTCTCATCATCCTGCTTAAAACATGAATAGCTTTTATGTTTGCAAATAAGGCAAAATCTGAATATCTAAAAATATCTATTTAATAATATTACATTTTCTACATGATAAAGGAATTGGAAGAAAATTTGAAGGATTCAAAGAATAATCATTAGAGTGAACATGTATTTTTTGTAATATGCTTAGATGTTATTATTATTATTATTAATTGTTTTACTGCAAAAGTGTTAAATTACAAAGGCTAATATAACGCTTTTTAAAAACCTAAAGCACTGAAGTGGTATAATCCCTCTAAGGAAAAAAATCTATTTTTTTAATAATGATGTAATTTATTTGTAGATTTCTTGCTTTTACAAGGTAAGTTATTAAAATTTTCTTAAGTTAGAAAATCTTAGACAATAAAACAATATAGACTATTGCTTTTACAAGGTAAGTTATTAAAATTTTCTTAAATTAGAAAATCTTAGACAATAAAACAATATAGACTATTGTTTTAACTATATTATAGATAATTGTATTTCAACATGGGGGAGATAAACACACTTTGAACTGGAAGTCCAGAGGCCTTGTCTCTCATTCATTAATTGTATGGCATTTGGTAAGGCATTTTGTCTCTCTGTAGCTCAGTTTCTCATCAGGGAAACGAGCGATTTTGAATACATAATGTCTAATATACATTAATAGCCATGCTGTGGTGTTATAGAAGGATCCTGGAATTGCATAGACCTAGAGACTATTATTTACAAGTTGGGTAATTTGGCATGTTACTTAATTTAAATGAGCCTCATTTTTTTTATTTATCAGAAGATTAGATCTAATTCATATTTACAGGTTTGTTGTGAGGTATATGTATTAACCTAAGTACTTTGCTTGGCAGATAGTAGGTAGTCAATAAATGTTAACTAATATTAATATTTTATAAAAGCTTTCAAATGATGCAGCCCCTAATTTTCCTCACTAATGTTTAATCAAAATTTATATTCTTTCAGTTAATTATTTGAGTGCTTTTCATTTATTCATTCAACAAATATTTTATTAGGATTGGACTATTTGCTATGCTCAATACAAATCTCTGGGTATACCACGATTAACAAAATAGTCATGGACCCTGCTTTCATGGAGTCATGTGGGGAATAGGTAATATGCAAGTGGACACATAGTTAAGAGTTTAATTAGAAAGCACAATACAAAACAGGAAAGAATAGAAAGAAATCTTTGTGAGAGTAAAGAATGGAGAAGATATTTTAGATTGAGTGGTCACAAAAGGCCTCTCTGAGCAAGTGCTGTTTAAGCTGTAACCTGAAATTGGAGAGAAAACAACCAAAGTGAAGAGGGATTAGATGGGTATTCCAAAGAGATGAAGTGGCATGGGTCAGGGGGGATGGCGAGGGCAGGGAGAAAGGACAGTCTGGAGAAAGAGCTTGGCATGATACAAAAAAAGATAACCTCTTTGGCTAAGAAGCATGAATGAAACACGATGAGTAGCAATCGTTAAAGCTGGAAATATGAACAGGGGCCAGATTATACTTGGCATCACAGGATATAAGTATTTTCAAAATCAATCTAAGTGCAAAGGAATAGCATAGAGTATTTTCAATTAGGAGACTAATGTAATTCCAATTTACATTTTTAAAAGATCACTTCAGCTGCTGACTAGATATGCATAGAAAAGGGGCATAAGCAAGAGGAAGGAAGCCAGTTAAGTAATGGTGTAGAGAATAATGCCTACTGACATGAACTGGGTGGTAGCTTTTGACCTGCAGTGGTAATACGAACAATGACAATGATAACAATTATGACAGCTAACCTTTACTGAAAATTACCATGTGCTATACAGTTCCTAGATATTTTCTCCCTGAAATTGATTTTTATAGTACTTTATTTTCTTAAGCAGCATTAGATTTACAACAAAATTGAGAGGAAGGTACTGACGATATTCTTATAGGCCCCGCCCCACATATTCATAGCTCCCTCTCCCCCATTATCAACATTGCTCACCAGAATGGTATATTTTTTACCAAGGATGAATCTACATTAACACATAATCACCCAAAGTCCATAGTTTACCTTAAAATGCGGTCTTGGTGTTGTACATTCTATGAATTTGAACAAATCTACAGTGACATATATCCAACATTATGGTACGATATTAAGTATTCTCACTAAAAATCCTCTGTGCTCTGCCCATTTATCTCTCTAGCCTCCTATGTCTAGTAACTACTGATTTTTTAATTGTCTCTATAATTTTGCCTTTTCCAGAATGTCATATATTTGAAATCATACAGTATTTAGTTTTCAGATTGGCTTCTTTTACTTTGTGATACAATTTAAGTTTCTTCTATGTCTTTTCATGGCTTGATAGGTCTTTTTCTTTTTTTTTGCTTGTTTGTTTTTTTGTTTATTTGTTTGTTTGTTTTTAAATACTTACTAACATTCCATTTTCTGGATGTACCACATTTATTTATCCATTTACCTACTGAAGGACATTTTGGTTCTTTCCAAGATTTGAAAGTAGTGAGTTCATCTAGAAATGGCATTTCTTCAGAAAAAAATTAAAATATTGTAAGAGATTGATTACTTCAATAAATTGTGAAATATTAACTGGAAAAAGAGAAAAACGTAATCTTAGGGAAGTTAATAAGGGAAAAACAAAACTATTTAGGTCAATCCAGAGTCCTCCAAAGAGTCTTTATTGTTTGCCTGCATCTTTAGCTGTGCTGTTACCTAATTGGAGGAGGGACTAGTTTCTGACACCTATCCTTTGATTTATACATCTGCACTCTTTTCTCTCTGGCCTTTAGATAGAGTCAACCCCAGCCATTATATCTCTGCAGTTTGCACTTTATTAATGGTACTTCAGGTGGGTTACTGGTTTTATGGGGGTTTTGATTGATTTACCTTTTAATTAAATGGAATCTGAGGTATATATGAGGTTTTGGGAGGGACTGTATAGAGGTGGCAGCTACTCAAGCTCAATCTCCACTGCGAGCTTCCTCCAGCTCTGATTCTTAACCTATATTCTTGCCAACCTAGCTCTTGGTATAGGTTTCTCCTTCCCGGAGAATTAGATGAAGCAACTGAAGAGCAGTCTCAGGATAGCACAGGGCGTGGTAGGGGGTGAAAGGGTATCAGGCAAGAGGGAGTAGTTTTCTCTCCTTTCCCAGGGTTCATATTTAATTTGATCCACCTCTTACCATGTCTTTTCTACTTCCTTGTAAATAGGTATAATCTTTATTCTCACTATACAGTCTATTCTGTCCCCTATCTCCCATTATATCCTAATTCTTTTTTTAGTATCTCAGTATATAAGAATAGTAATAAAGTCTTAACACTACTCTGCTTCTGTCTAACAAATCTTAAAAGCAACATTTGAAATGTATAAACCATTCTAAGTAACTTAGCTACATCCAAGAACGAAACTCAAGAATATCGATAGATATAAAAAATTATCCAGCACAGAAAAAGGTAAAATTCACAATACTTGTTATCCAATCAGAATCACCAGGCAAGCAAAAAAGCAGAAAATAGAACTCAAATGAGGTTTAAAATCAGTCATCTGAAACTGACCTAGAACTGACATTGATGTTAGAAATAGCAAAGTCATTAAAACAGTTAGTATACCTTTATTATCTTTATTCAAAAATTAAGTATAAAAATTAAATATGTAAAAAAGACAAAAAACTATTTTTAGAGATGAAAACTACAAAGTACGAGATAAAAATACAATGGATGAGATTAATAGTATATTCGACATTGAAGAAAAAAGATTAGTAAACTTGAAGACATAGCAATAGAAACAATGTAAAAACAAATACAGAAAAAAAATTTAAAAACAAAAAAAAGTGGTAAATATACTTTTCTAAATTTGATGAAAACTATCAACCTGCAGATAAAATAAATCCCAAGCATGAACAGGTGCGCGTACACACACACACACAACTGCACTAAGACACGTCATAATGAAATTATTCAAAACCAAGAATAAAGAATAAAATCGTAAAAGCATCCAGGGATAAAAGGACACAATATGAAGAAAAGGAAAAGGATCCAGGTCAACATACTAGTATATTTTTCATTGGAAACAAGATGATCAAGAGAGTGCTGGAATAACAACTTTAAACTACTGGAGGATAAAAAGTTTCAACCTAGAATTTAAACTGAAGAAAAGGTCTTACAAAACTGAAGATGAAATAAAGCCTTTTTTTGATATGCAGAACCTAAGAGAATTCATCACTGTCAGCACCAAGCTGATGGAGAAGGGAAGATTTCGGTGGTGACACGCCCAGTCGAAAGGACATACCAGAGTCATGAAATGGTAGGCACCTACTTATTGAGGGGAGCATACATCTGTTATTGTGGGGAACATGCTTCTGTGCTAGGGGACCACAGGAGCTCCACATACATCAGAGAATAACAGTGGCATTCTGTCACACATGCATGATACAATAACCTGAATCATGCTTACATCAGCTAGGCACAGGCACCCTACTATATTAATGTAACATTCTAAATCTGGGGACCTATTCCTAGCCACGAGCCTGGATCACAGACAGAACTAGAACCCACAATCACCAACAGACAGACCAATAGTACAAAAAATGTTAAATAAAATTCTTCAAATAGAAGAAAAATGATGCCAGATAAAAATGTGAATCTACACAAAAGAATAAAGAGTAACAGAAATGACAATAACATGTGTGAACATACAAGTTTTTTTCTTATTATATAATCCTTTTTATAAGACAATAATAGTTTAAGAAAATGACAACGATGTAGCATGAGGTTTAAAACACATGTAGAAGACTGTGGTAAATTAAGGATGTATGCTGTAAATCATGAAGGAACCACTAAAACAAAAATAAAGTTAATAAGGAAAAATATGAAATAGAATTAAAAATACTCAATTCACAAAAGTTGATAAAGAACAGTAGAGAAAATAGCTCAATTAAGAGGCAGTTAGTGTCAGATTGCATACAAAAACAAGAACCAACTACATGCTACTTCCCAAAAGAAACTATAAATATAAATACACAAATAAATTAAAAATGATAAGATGAAAAAAATACCATATTTATAATAAGTAAAAGGAAGCTGAGCTGCCTTATAAATATTAGGCAAAATTGATTTCAGAGCAATACATATTGCCAAAGGTGTGACAGGCAGAATAATGCCCCTTTCCTCTTAAATATATTCATAAACTTATCTCATAGCATTGGTAAAATATTACCTTAAATGGCAAAAGCAACTTTGCAGATGTGATTAGATTAAGAATCCAAGTGAACTAAAATGAACAGTTTTATATAATCTTTATATTTTTATTTATCATTTTTCAATATTTGAGAGTTATTTTCAACTAAAAAGCAAGGCAAAGTAGCCAAACACATAACTGTGCAGACACAGCTGTGAATGAATAACTACTTTACTGACACTTACTAGAAACAGAGACTATTATCTTTTGAAAAGTACTTAAGTCGTGGCAGCACAATTTACAATAGCCAAGATATGGAAGCAATCTAAATGCCCTTTAATAGATGATTGGATAAAGAAGTTATGGTTCATATATACAATGGAATGTTAGTCATTAAAAAAATGAAATTCTACCATTTGCAATGATTTTGCTTATATGTGGAATCTATGGAACAAAACAGACTCTCATATATAGAGGACAATCTGGGAATAACAAAAGGGTAGAATGGAGTGAAGGGTTAAAGAAATACAAATTAGTAGTTGATAGGTGGTCACAGAGATGGGGAGCACAGCATAGGGAATGCAGTTAGCATTAATTGTATTGTCTAGGTGGAGAGCTAGAGGAGAGAAAGAGCAATTAGGGGGATCATTTTAAAAACTCTTGAAATGTCTAAGCTATACTTGAAACCAATAAAATAATTTTTTAAAAAAATCAAATACTAAAAAAAAAAGTAGCTAAGAGAACAGAGGTTTGGGTAAATTTGGGATTTAGAAACTAGTAGCAAGAAAGAAAAAAAGACTTTGCCATCATATGCCAGTGTTTCACTTTGGTCACGATTCAAAGAGAGCTCTCCAAATGTCTTAGGCTTCTGAAATTATCTGCACTATGATTATTAGTACCTTTTTGAAGTGACTTATTTATCATGAACTAAAGGTTCATTAAAGTGATATATTAATTGTTGAAGTTATTGAAAATAAGCTACCTGAGAACCAAACAAAAAAAAAAAGAAGAAGAAGAAAAGAATAAAAAAGTACTTGGTCAACACTTTCTCCCAATGGTCTTGCTCTGTATATGAAGGACTTGAGATTGAATAAGTTAAGTAGTTTTATGTCATTTACTTCATGATTATAATTTTTCCCTATTTATTTACAAATCATCTTCCAATCAATTCATCTAACCTACCTGGAACATTTTTCTTCTTAGTTTTGTAACTACTCTTACCAAACCCCAGCCACGATAAATCTAACTTTCTCACCTAATTATTATTATCATCCTCTGCCATTTCGATATCCATGTTGATATAGTGGATGATTCATCCTTGGCCCCTTGAATTCTTAAAATAATTAATATTGGTGACTTTTTCCTCTACTCCACCCTAGGCAAGCACTCTCATGCTCATATTATACTTTTTATCATCAAAACTGATAACACCTGTCACATCTACATTTTTTTGTATTCTACTCTACTTTCAATCTCCAAATTCTTTTATTCTCATTCAATTATGCAAGTATTCTCATTACAAATTTGTTTAATCTTATCAAGACCTACTATAGTCCATTTAAGACTTTTCACTCATGTCTTCACCTTTTCCTAGCCCATATAGAGTTTACGGTTTACCAACCTAATCACTCCCCTGCAAGTCTCTTTAACTAACTCACCCCTTTCTTCTCTTACCATACTCACTTGGAAATATCAAATCCGAATTAATTCTAAGTTGTAGTTTAATATGCACCTCCATCTGAGATACCAAATGAATAGCAAAACCATGCTGACTGGTTTAAAATTTATAATATAAAATCATAAATGGACATTTGATGTTACACAGCATTGTGCTACCTTCTCTTATCAAATTTAATCTTTCAGTGATAAAGACTTTCTCACTTTTTTAAAAATACCAACACTCGTCTTTTGAGATGATGAAATCTCCTTTTTAAATTTTTTCTCCTTTTAATTTTAGTAACATCATTATTTTCTCCATTTTTGCTTTTTCTCTCATTATATGATTAATCAGCTCAAAATACTCAGTGGCTTTCTATCACAATTAAAATGAAACACAGACGGTTTACCATGCCTTAAAAGACCTTTGGTCTAACTCCTGACCTCTTTCTCTTAATGTCTTCAACATTAGCTACACTCTAGTTACATATGCATTGCTTTGATTTTTAATATTTACTTCTTTCTCTTGATCCAATCAGTTTTCAAAACAATGAATCGATTGACTTTATTGAATCCCCAGATTCTTCCAAAAGTGTTCATTTCTTCCCAATATTATCACAAATTCACACACTTGGAAATTTTGTTTTCAGTTCACTCAATAATTATTTTATTGATGATCAAAGTGTCCCATCTTTGGTCACTTTGTGCCTTCCCACGCTCCTGAATCCTTCTGACAGTAATCTTTGGTAGTAATCTTTGGTAGTTTCACTGCTTTCTGGATTGACACATTGTTCCAGATGTGTCTAGCCCCAGGCCTCAGATTATCCATTTGTTCAGAAATGCCCATTTCCCTTTTAGCAAAAGAAAAAAAAATAGAGACCACATCTGTGTGCTAAAAGTAGCTTGTTGCCATTGGAGTGATAATTGTTCCTTTGTCTTCTCACAATGACGTTTTCTGGCACATAAACATACCAAGCACTTTCTATATCAGAGCCTTTGTATTTTCTCTGTCTAGAATGCACTGCCTTAAGCAATTTAAAGAATAAATTCTTTATCATTCAGGGAATATCTCAAGTTTTACATCCGCAGACAAGAGTCCCTCCTCCCTAATTTATTTTTATCCCATCATTGCATTTTATTTTTTAAACCCTTAAATATTATAATGATTGTTTATCATTCCCTAGCTTCTTCCTTCCATAGATGAGTCCATGGGAAGGAAGTCTGCTTTGTTCAGTGTTGCATCACCAGCACCTGTAATTACCTGAAGAAAATGATATTCTACGAATTTTATCAAATGAATGAATGAAGTAATAAGAAAGATCAGTGGTTGCCAGTTTGGTTGTGGGGAAGAAAAAGAGATGAACAGGTAAAGCACAAGGTATTTTTAAGGCACAGAAACTATTTGTATCATACTGTAATGGTGATTAGATGACAGTATGCATTTAATAAAACACATAGAATGTACAATACACAGTGAATCCTAATCAAAACTACTGATTTTAATTGGCAATGATGTATTTATATTGCTACTCAATGGCAACAAATGTACTGTATTAATGCAAGATTTGTTAATAATAGAAGAAATTGATGAGAGAAATATTTAGGAATTCTGTACTTTTGGCTAACTTTTCTGTAATACTAAAACTACTCTAAAATGAAAATCTATTAATTAAAAAAAAAAACACCAATGTCCTTCCTGTCTTCAAATCTTATCTTTTTAAAATTGTCTCCCACACTTTCCCTATAGTATTTAAATGTGCAAATCTTGCTCCTCTCTTAGTTAAAATCTTCATAATCTCCCAAATAAATACAATTTGGTTTTAAAAAAGTCAAAAATGTACTATGTGCCCGATGTAGGGAATACTATCATAAACAAACCAACCAATGTTTTTATTCTCCTATATTTTTAATTTTCAGAAAAACTGTAAATTCTAGTTTTGGTGTTATAGAGCACCTATTTTTCATTTTTCTATTCACATACTTGTATTACTTTCATAATGCTTTTGGATTTAGAGACATTAATCTCTCTAAACCTTCACTTTTGTCTATCGATTATTCTGAGGTGAGCAAAAATGTTAAATATTTATAATAAGTATAAAATATAAATATAATTCATAAATACTTAGATGGAAATGTAAATATAATATAGACATAGTTTATAAAATATATTTTTAAATGTAAAATAGTTATAACAAAATGATTTATAGTGTTAAAATACATAATGTTAACAAATTACATATTTCAAAAACTATGTATATTATTGCTACTATGATATTAATTTACATGATGTACTCTTTTATGATTAACTAATCTTTCATGTGTCCAAATTTTGCTTCCCAAACATGTCTGTAAGCTTAAATAGATGTAGGGAATACACATCACACTTTTATATTTTGACTTGTACCCACAACAAATAGTCTTCTAAGGTCTTTGAATTTTGAAATAATTATTACTCTCCTTTGAATCATTACTTTTAGATGGTTGAGCACATTTGATACAATCTTAAACAAATACAGATTTCTTCCTCTTTTGTCTTCATGGTGCTTACCTCTTGCAAAGGACAGGAGACAGGCATTAGAACATGTGTAGGTTTAGAACTGAAGTTGTGTTAGTGCTATAAAGGAGAAGTGTGTATTGCTAAGGAATTGTGTGCCAGGCAGATTTTAACTGAGGAATTTATCTAAGAAACCATTATTGTGACAAAGAAATAAATATGAAGGAGGACTATTCATAAACTAGGCAAAACAGGAAGTATAGAATTTCAAGAGAGAAAGAAATGTAATTTGCAAACTCCAAGGAGTAATAAAATGAGGACGAGAACTTGAAAGGAGCCATTGTGGTTGGGAGAGAATGATCAGAGAGACACAATATGGTATAAGGTTAGAGACTTTGACAGGAGATAGACCGGTAGGTCTTCTGTCCATATTAAGAAACTTAATCTTATTTTCTTAAATTAAAAAAAAAATAAAATTGTTTTATAGAAGTAATTAAAAGCCTCTGAAAGAATTTCAGCAAAAAAGATGTCATATTAAGATTTGTGCTTTCATAAAATCACTCTCGTTGCAATATGAAAGATGGTTTCAAGGAAGAAAGACTGTGAGAAATCTTTTAGAGACTATTACAGTAGTTCTAGTGACAGGTAAGGGAAACAATCTTTCTAGGATCGCTCTCCTCTATATTAAAGTCTTTTAGAAAGTGACCCAGACAATTCACCCTTAATGGCATTCTTCTTGTTGTTAGAAAGTGATAGTAATAGTTTACCATAAGGACAATTGCTTCTCACCGTATGGCATATCTCTTTTAATATCTCAATTCATAACAGATACTGCAGTCACGTGACAAATACCTTGTTAGTGACCAAAACAAATTATGATCACATGAATTCTCATATCTCATCTTCTCTTACTGTGTATTGAATATGCATTAATTTGTTTCACAATGAGCTCTTATACAGTTCTCCTATGTACTGTTGCTTCTATCATAACTGTATTTAAAAACAATATTTGGAAGGAATATCTACAGATAGCATATACAAAAGAGGCAAAAATTAAAATAATAAGTAGGCACTGATAAACTCAAGGACAGTAACATATTTAAGAGTGATTGCAAAGCTAATCCAGGGAATTATAATTCATAAATATAATTCTAAGGGCAGAAAAATGAGAATAGATTAGTAGTATTGTTGCTAGTGGTGAGAACCTGTCTTGATTGTATATAAAGTATATTTGAATTTCATGATGTTCAAAATTTTGGTTTAAGAAAATGATATTAAAATGTGTTAGAATGTCAGATGTCCCTCTAAGTGAAACAGTATAACATGATTAACTATTTCGGTATTTAACTATTTTCTGTGCCTTATCTACTATCTTACTTAATGATTGTTCTTTATTTATTTTTGCTTTGTTTTAACTTTCTGTGTACAGTCCTATTTAGGGAAGTCTTTCTTTATATGTAAATGATAGGTTATATTACTTCCTTTGGGGCAATGTGTTCTAGATCTCTGTTTTCTCACCTGCCTGGGGCCTTCATTTATTCATTCATTTTGGTTTTGTCTCTAGTTTTAAGGTTTTTGATTTCAGATCAGAGGTTTTGAACCTTGTTTGAAGACATCATGTGATTGTCTCTAATCTATTAGACTGTATATACTATGAGTTATTTTGTTAAACACAAAACAATTAGAAGGGAATTTGCTTCAATATTCTGAAACCAAATATATCTTAAGTATCCAAGTATAACTTTTTCTCTGTAATGTAAGTGTTAATGATAAAATAATAAGTATTTATCTGGTATATGGATTAAATTAATGTCATTGATTTAATGAGATGTTCTCATTCCTGAATTTTTTTTGTTTGGAAAGAGAAACATTAAGAGATATCTCATTCCATTTTACATGTAAATAGATGTCGAGAAGCATAATCTTTCAAGTTTGTTTGGTTTTCTTATTTAAAAATCAAAATCAAACATATTTAGGAAATTTATCTCAATACACAATAGATCATTTTTCCCTAGAATCTACTGTTGTCAGGTATGCATGTATTTTATAGCCACAAGAGCATAAATGTTTTCAAACTGCCCACAAGACCTTGACCTCAGATTTTGTGTGGTCACTTTTAGAAAATAAAACTTCCTCTAAACCATTTTTGTAAAAAAAGAATATAAAGTTAGTAATTATTCTGCCTAGTCTATTATAACAACAATAATAAAAACTCTTATCTTTGTTTAAGATTAAAACTTCTCTCATCCTTTTTGGGTAGACTGCCTATAATAATAATAATTTTTGTAAAAAAGTGTGATTCTCTATCTGTTGCCCACCTAAATCAATTAGACATTAGTTCCCTCTAACTGTGGCAAAAGTTTAAAGCTGACTCTCTTTCAGATGCTTTTATGGGTTACTTAAGAATTTCTTACGGTATGAAGTTCTCTGATTTGTACTTACCTTGAAACATGCAGATGTGTCTCCTCTGTCTGGACACTCAAGATTTCTCCCTCATTTCTAAGCATTTGGCCAAACTCTCCCAACTCCTTTCTGCTGAGGTGCACTTGCCCTGCCATTTGTCCCTCTGTGCAGGATCTAAACCAAATCTTGCCAAATTTCTCTCATGTATAATATAAGAAATATGCCCCTTTGATCTACCATCAGTAGGATTGCAGTTATTTTCAATTATACCCTGCTTTTCATTTAGCTTCCCATCAGGTAGCTTCAGCTACAGCCTTTTGCCCTTTAAAATTCTTACTTTTACGTCTGACCCTCATCCAGTGTGTCACAACACTGCTGAGAATACAATCAAGCTTGCTGAGTTATCTTTCAAGTTCCTCTTACTAAGATTAAGGTCAGAAGACAGCATTCTACCCCAGTTCTCCTTGAGAGATGGGACTTACAGCCAAGCTCTTGTCAAAGAAATACTTTAATTCCCCACTTACCTCTTGGCTTTTCTAACTTCTCCATCAAACTAGAGATGTCTTGTCTGATAACAGTAGTAAAACAGATAAGTTCTTGCCCATCTCCTTGGCACACTAATGTGGTCTTGAACTCACATTAAAATATGGGTTTTATTCTGAGATAGAGGCAAGCTAAATCTGAGACAGAGGGTTTCTTTTACATATTTTTGGTTTGTGTTTGTGTGTCTAACATAATAGACTCTGTTTTACTGCACCCTGCACATTATGTGGTACCAAACCGATGTGTAGTAAATGTTAAATCACACATGAGAACATCCAATACTGAAGTGATGCAGTTTCTAATGATATCTTGTGCTTACAAGCCTGTGGAACCTGCTGATCTCCTGCTGGTGTGTTCCAGCACCAATTACAAGCAAAGGAGTCTGAGATGGGCTGATTGGGAACATATCGGGACTGAAAAACACAGAGAATGGATAAATGAAATGAAAATGGAAGACAACAGCATACCTGGATTCAAATATCAAATCCTTGTTTTAGTGTAAGATTATAAGGAATTCACTTAAGTTCCTTGGGGAAAATCACAAACTTTTTAGGAATTATCTCTAAAATGGGGTAATAGTATTGTTTGGAAGATTAACAAAATAATACAAGTAAAAGTATTCTGTAGAATGCTAAATTCGGCCTTTATGAACATCACACTAAGACATTTTGGCATGCCTTCATAGGCATCGAAGAACCACTGGAGATGCTTATTAAAGGAAAACACAAAATGTTAATCTGATAACAATATATATGATGAATTAAAATAGATTTAGACTGGAGGCAAGGAAATCAGTTAGGAAGCCATTTTGATATTTCATTTGTATAATAAGTGAATATAATAAATAAGCAGAGGTAAGTATTAGAGGCCTAGAGAATGTTTTGTTCATTTATTGTGGGAGCTGAAAATACAATGGAAGACAGCATATATAACATTGCTGTATGTAATGTATGATGTGTGGTATTGTCAAAATGTAATGTGTTTAAATCTATGTATTAACCACAGCAAAGGTAGAGAGTAAACATAGTTGCTGTCTCAAAGATAACACCTTAGCACTCACAGTTTCTAGAGGTGTTTACTGCTTCCTGCTGGGAGCAGTAGTCTGGATCTGTGAGTCTCTCTTTGAGATATGGCCACAGGAATGTACTTGGTTCATCCTTAGGGTAGGTGAAAAGTGTCTAGGAATTTGTGCATCCTCAACTACTGTTAAAGGAAGAATTGGTGGATAAAGAGCCAGTCCCCCTTACTCCTTCAGCAGGTTAACTAGGCAGTCTCCCTGCATTTCCAGTAGGATTGTGCCCAAGCTACCATGTCAGTAACCTGTTCATTTAATGCAGCCAGTACTGGCTACTTTCTCTTTCTAGTCTCACTTCTTCATTCCCTTCTTAGTGCTTTCTAAGATCATTTCTCATATAAACTAATTAATTGCACCTAACCTAAGATGAGGAGGAATGAGGAATGATATAATATGGTATTGACCTTAAGGTATCTTTATAATCTACTTGAAAAGAGTGATTTGTAGTTCCTTTTATTACAATTAGATGTTTACCCATCCCAATAGATTTTAATCTCTTTGGGGCAAAACATATGTAATACTCACCTGTGGCTTCTTTAGCCAGTGGCATACTGTACTGCCCGGAAAGATGCACAATAAATATTTGTTGAAGGCACAGGCCAAAAGAGAACTAAAGAGCTTTTTTAATATAAGCACTGTTCGTGATTGCTGTAATAAACTGATAACCTTTGCAACATTTAAAACTTTCTTACATGAATTTCCTGCCAGGTGCATATACATTATTTGGCAAATGGACTTTATATTTTCTTTTGAATCTAGACAATATTATTGTTATGCATATGCAGCAACTCAACAGAACAAAACATACAACTGCTCAGAATTAGGTAGATAGCAGCAGATTCATCATAGCTCTTTTTCTGTGGCCTTTAGTGTATATTGACAAAATCATAAGTTAAATGCCAGACTTTCAAATGCAAAGCAAAACTGTTTCCTGGTACTGACTAAACAATTGTTGTTAGGCATTTCAGACTGATAATGTATTTCACAGTGATTGGTATTCTGTTCTGTGCATGCAGTTTTGGGAATACATCCTGAATCCGACAGGAAAACAAGGCTTACTGTGGTTTGAATGGAACTGGAATTCTCTTCTCAGCTGAGGACACTAATGTGAACATAAAACAGATTTAGAACCCAAAATTGGCAGTAAGTATTCCCTGCAGAGTTACTCAGTGCTGTCTGCCATATGCAGCAATCTCTCAATTCATGTGTTCGCCTTGCTTGATTGAGAGCTGGCTAACGAAGTGGCAACAATCCAGTTAGTTGATATGAAGGAAAGAAATACCATACACACAGGTATAGAACACTAAGATGTTCTTTAGAAGATCATTTTAACTTCAAACAATACAACTATGTTATATATTTAGAAAAATATGAATTAAAATAGGAGGAAACCTAAAGTTGAATGTGACATGTAAGTTTTATTTACTAAGCTATAAAATGTAACATATGTGTGAAATAATTGTTCTAATCATCTCACTACAAAAAAGGAACAGCATTCATTAATAGGCTCTTTTGCAGTTAGATGATTTTTTTGTTTTTGTTTTTGTTTTTGTTTTTGTTTTGTTTTGTTAAGCTGGCTAATGTATAAATTGACAGTTTAACTTTGCAGTGGCTTAGAAAAATATTATTTGTCTGTCAGAGCAGATCGATAGGATTGGATGACCTCCATAATGCACACTGAACGGATCTTCATGACAGGAGAACAGGCACGGCAAGCCTCTGAGGTTTCCTTCCTCACTTGAGAAGCAGCACAGGTTAGCCCTCAGGCTAAGTGCTTAATGGCCCAGGTGTAGTGTCAGACTTGCTATTTCCATAGTCTCACAAAAGTACTGCGTTCATCTGAAGTCAGATGGGTGGTCACACTCCCCTTTCCCCGGGCTGTAGTCATTAAGGAACCACTCAGGCCTCTCTGCAGCTGGCTCAGAGCATGTGGGATTTGTCCCAGACTCTTTTCATAAGTGCAACTGGCTGAAAAGTGAATTTCTCTTGCAGGCTGCATCCAAATAGAGCAAGTGGAGTGGAAAAGGAGAGAAATCACCCAGTTGTCTGTAAAAACTTGGAGTATATTATCAAAGCTTAAACCCATAATTGACTTCTCTTGTCTATACTTTCTTAGAAGCCTTAGCCTATCATACTTAGAGCAAAAGGCTTTTATCCTGACAGAGGAACACAGAGGAGAAGTATTATTCACAGAGGATAGGGAAAAGAGATAAAATTCTTATTTTTCTAAGAAACAAAATTTCTATCGAGGAATAGATTTTTCATTTTAGAAAACTATAGTTATCCTTCCAGCTCTCTCATTGTGAAGAAGCAAAATCCGAAGCTGAGAGATTTTTAAATGTCTAGCATTAGATGTGTCCAATGTTATCAGGCTGGCCAATATTGGAGGTGGGGTCATTAGCATCTGCTTGGATAAGGAAATAGTTCCTGGAGAATTATGTTCATTTAATGAAAGTTAAGAATTAAATCTGGATGGTGTAATCAGTACTATTATATCACACTCATAGTTACATCATTTTTGAACAACAAAAAAAATTCTTTTTATAATTAGGTATTATAATTTTATCATTGCAAAACTCAGAAATGTATAACCTAGCATAATTAAGTGGTTTCCTAAGTAATAACAAAACCAGAGTTAGCTGCTTTTGATTCTCACACAAGTTTCTACCCTGTTTTGTCTGGAATATAATCTTCCCCCTCTTTGGCTGAAAGAATTAGAAAAATTTTAGAAAATTCTGATATCTTACTGAGAAGTAGGGGTGAATTTCTACTAAGAATCTGTGTCATTTGGAGATTGAACTGGTAATTATAAAGGAATGGAGGCTGTAGACTTCCACAGAAATACATCAATAAATGAACAAAGTCCTAGGTTTTATCTCCATGAAGATGAGAGAATAGAGATACTATTAGACTCAGTGAGAAATAATCATAATGTAGTTGGACTTATAAACTAAAGACTTAGCAGGTTGTCCAAATTTCTAATGCATAACCTGTACAATTATGGAGACATATGCCAAACCTTGAATGTTCCAGGAAACCCAGATGGGTAGTGAAGTCAAGTTTCCAAATCCAACCTGAGAGAAATCTAGAGTCAGATCAGTTCATTTCTGCCTTTTCTTCTAAACATGTAGAGGGATTATGTCATTTATCATCCAAATCGGGATACGCAGATAGATACAATGTTCGCTACTATTATTCCTTGGGGACGACATGTGTGAATCAGAACCAAAATGTGGGAAATCTGTGAGCTGTGGTTATATCATCTAAAAGTCACATGGTATGGCTGTTGAACATTTGGTAGAAGTTGCTGGCCCACTGCTAGGACAAATGCTTTTACTGTATTTTATGGTTAGAGTAGTTAGTAAAGGTGATCCTATTTTCTCAATGATAATCTTGGCTAAGGCATTCTAGGTCAATATCCTCAAGTTTTTAATCTCAGCTCTTTTAGTTCCCTTCAAAACTACTTTCCCAGTTTGTGGACAGCCACCTGAAATCTGAATTTGGAGCCATATCTTTATTTGCAACCAGAAAGATGTAGAATCAATGAATCAGCTTCTCTTTGGGAGATCCACATGGTGCTGTTATGCAAGTCAAGTGTCTAAACACCATTTCTTTTCACTGTGGTTTGCTCAGTGAAGATGAGCACTGAACTCCAGTGTTTTTTTTTTTTTTTTAACTAATTTTCCCTTTGCCTCGAGAATACTCACAGCCATCATTTGTGGCTGCACAGTTACCCCAAGATAACTCATGGATTATAGTCCTAACCTTAACCCTAGAGTTTGCCATGAAATATCTCACTTTTATTATTTTTGCATCACTCTAGTATATCGATAGTTTTTTGGAACAAATGACGTCATTCTATTTACAGCATTCTGTTTTTAGTAGTGGTATTTCCATTTTAAAAATATAGTAATTCTCAATTGCTGAAAATATCAAATCCTAGAAAATGAAGCATTCCTAAGCATGATGTTAACATTATTCTTGAACTGTTGTTAACAGTTTCATGAATCCATTTTATGTATACATTCCTGTTACATTAGGATTAGAGACAAGTTCTGTTTAGAAATAACTCCAGGAACAATTTTTATATTTTATTTTTACATTGAAAACCAATCAAATTTGCTTCAGCCTCAAAGGGCATGTTTATGTAAAATTAAATTAATGCTGGTGGCAAGCTACACTTTTTTTCTAAATGGGAAATGAGTTAAATATGCCAAACTTCATCTTGTCCTACATCTACTCATCTAAGCAATAATATCCTCAGTGACATTAGGAGACCTTGTATCTAGCATGCTCAAGTAGGCTATCCATTCTGATTTGAGGGGAACTTATATCTTTTTAAGGTAATCATACAAATGAATCCAAGATGTCTACCATCTTTAGAAATTTTCAAGGTGGTTTTCTGATACGTTGTTCACCAAAGAAGAAAAATGTACACACAAACACACATACCTATACACATACACAAAATACACAAAAACATACTGACATACACATACCAGAAATAAACAAGTTTGTTTTTTTTCACAAAGTACCCCTCTATTATAGCAACGTGTTACATTATTTATTATAATTTGTTCTCTATGTCATTTTTGAGTATACATCATTGCCTTCAGGGGGAGTCTACATAAAATATAACCACTTGACTATAATATATATTTTACCTGGTGTTAAAGTTGCAGGTTAATTTATGTGCAGTGGGAGACTGCAGAATAGTGAGTAAAATTTGCAGAAGATTTTGTTATTCTAAATAACTAACACTTGTACAGCTGTTTGCAGTTAATCTAATGCTTTGATGTGCAGAATCTTATCAAAGGAATCAGGGTCAATGAATAGTAATTGCTCTAGAAATAAATACTGCTTGATATAGTAACATGTATTCTGTTCCCTTCCTTCCTTCCTTCCTTCCTTCCTTCCTTCCTTCCTTCCTTCCTTCCTTCCTTCCTTCCTTCCTCTCTTCCTTTTTCCTGTGGATTATTCACTGAAGATGAACACTAAACTTTAGAGTGACTGTAAAATATGACAGACTACATTACTCTTTGTTGTGATCAGCATTTTTAAAGGTAGCTTTCAAAGTTCAGACATAGGCAAAGCTCACACTTTATAGAGAAGTGCTAGCAATGACAGCTTCAAATTGTGAGATTTGGCTCTGTAATTGAAATCACATGTTTCATCTCAGTTTCATTTACATGGGCTACAGGCTATAATTAACATCAAGTGGCAAGACAAGATCACATACAATAGAATCCTGGAGTACAATCGGGCCACCAAAATTGAAACGAGCCTTTCTGTTACTTAGCTACGCAAGACTGGGTTTGAGCTACCACAGAGAGATGACTATGGAGTGCAAAAAGAACAGCTGTGTGTGGAGAATAAAGTGGAGGTGCACTAAGTTCTCTACTAACTATAGTGGTAAATAGGACTTTATTTTATTCTGATATCCTTTCACTTGTCTTTCAAAGTTTGATGCCTAAATTTTTTAGTAATCTGGTCTTTGCCAACTTAATTTCTCACAAACTTTACCATATATGCCAGACACGTAAATGTAACAGAAAAATCTTCGCCAAAACTAAGAAAGTAAGATAAAGTCAATCTTAGCTTCTACGTTCTGTCATCTTTTGTTTCATACGCAAGTAAGAATGCTTCACATATGCTCCTTCCCTTCTATAACTCTGTGAATTTTTGGACTAATCCTCACTTATCCTTTAATATTTAACCCAACTATGACCACTTCTGGTATGATTTCCCCAGGCATGCCCCAGACTCTACCTCTAGTTTTGCATTTATCACACCCCAACAGATAGGCCACGGACCTACCAGTCCATGGCCTGTTAGAAACTGGGCCACGCAGTACAAGGTGAGCAGCAGTGATAAGCAAATCTTCATCTGTATTTGCAGCCACTCATCGCTAGCATCACCGCCTCAGCTCCACCTCAGATCATCATGCGTTAGATTCTCATAGGAGCAGGAACCCTACTGTGAACTGTGCATGTGAGAATCTAGGTTGCATGCTCCTTATGAGAATCTAATGCCTGTTGATCAGGGGTGGAGCTTAGGCCGTGATGCTAGCACTGAGGAGCGGCTGCAAATACAGATTAACATTAGCAGAGAGGTTTGACTCACAGAGACCATAATAAATCAATTACTTGCAGACTTATATCAAAACCCTATCAATGAGTGGCAAAAGATAATTAAGCTGCATCTGGTGGCAGGCTTTAAAGTGGCAAGTGAGTTGATGTACTTCAGTTGTACAACTGTATTTGGTGCATCTGATTCTTCATTATGGTGAGTTGTATAATTATTTCATTATATATTATAATGTAATAATAATAGAAATAAAGTGCACAATAAATGTAATATGTTTGAATCACCCCAAAACCATTCCCACCCCTGGTCTGTGGAAATATTATCTTCCACAAAACCAGCCCCTGTGCCAAAAATGTTGGGGACCACTGCAAAAATATAAATTACAAATCCAGAAGCTTTTTCTGCTACTTTTCTATTCTCATTTGATAGCACAATAACTGATTCATATGAAGTATTCAATAAATGCTTATCTAATAAAGAAATGGCTCCCTCCCTCTTTCACGCAGTGTTCTTCTGTGAAAACACCTAATAGGTGTTCAGTTCATACAAGTTGTTTCTACATTGGCATGTAAAATGTTTCGTATTTCCAAGTAGTATTCATATTTTCAGAACTAGAGTACTTTTGAAGTTTAGAAAGTCTCTAAAATCAAAAAGGATAATGTTGGAATGGTGAGACTTGGAATATTTTTGAAGACATAAATACATTTTTCAAGCTCTTCATTTTCTTTATCCATCAAGAAGAGGGAATATTTCTCTATTTCTAATGAATTGTTATAATTACTGAATCCAGACTAAATGATACCATGTCCCCTCATAAGCACCTCCTCCTCAGAGGATGCCTGAGGCAATCTATAGATAATGACCTCTTGCTGGGTTGGTCTATTCACATGCATATCCTAGACCCCAGACTCTGCACTCTTGAAATGCTAGTTGCTCTTCAAGAGCCTTCTTCATTGCTTTAATGGGATGTGAATGGGATTATCTCTCAGGACTGCTCATCCTTGTGCTTTATCTGCATGCTACATAATTGAATCTGCAAGTGGTCTTGGTAGGTCTAAATCAAAACAGAGATTCACTGGATGTGTTTCTTATATACTATAATTTATTGCTGTGAATTCCCTGACAGGGACATTTGAAATCTGTCTTTAATATTTTTGTGACATGTAGGAAAGTAGTTTCATAGATAGAGTTCTTCAGCCATTATGGAAATCAATTCAGTTTAGTTAAAAGATACCATCGAAGTATGATTTCCACGAAATAGAAGAACTCTAGTTTTTCCTCCACATAATTAATAGGTAGATATTATTCATTTTTAAAGCATTCAAACTAATAAATAAAAAAGCAATTAAAAAATTATGGTAGCAACATTATGCAAGCTCTAATAAGATAATCTATTTAAGTAATCATCAGCAGAGGCTGCTAACATCATGAAGATATACATATCACAATATTATGTGATATCCAATAGAAGTACAATGATGAAGTATTCATGCCCCCAAAAAGTCACGCCTAGATATCATCAGGTCTCAAGTTCTAACTACCGATGAAGATAAAATATATGAGAGAAAAATACACTAAAACTTAGAGATACAGTCAGTAAAATTTAGGCTGTATGAATCTTTATCAGTAAATAAAATATAAGGTAAACAACTAATTTCTCTAGCAAATAACTTGCAGAAAAAAAGGAAGATGGAGAGCCTAAAGATCAACAATGCCCATTAGAAATAAAATGCAAGCCACATATATAATTTTTGATTTTCTGTTAGCCACATTAAAGTGTTTTTAAAAGGTAAAATTAATTTTTACATATTTTATTTAAACAAATATATACATATGTACATATACATAAACAGAGTAGTAAAGAATTGGCTTACACGATTGATTATGGGGGCTTCTAAAATGTCTGAAATCTAGAGAACAGGATGGCAGTCTGGAAACACCTCAGGAGAAGCTGATATTTCTTCAGTCCAGGTAGAAATTTTTCTTCATGGAAATCTCAATTTTACTCTTTAGTCCTTACAACTGATTGAATGAGGCTTACCCAAACTATTGAGAAGACAATCTCCTTTCCTTAAAATCAAGCGGTTGCATATGTTTCTTACAAAATATCTGATAGCAGCACCTAGATTAGTGCTTGATTGAATAACAATACTGGAGTCAATTCAAGTTGACACATAAAACTAGCCAAGAAAATATTTATGGGGAAGTGATAATTCTAGACTAAAATTTGGATTCTAGGAGGGCTCGTTGCTACTGGGCTGGTCACTTTATAGGTCCTTTCAGCAATTAGGAAATACATATATTTTTAAAAGATTAAATGCTTTATGTTTAAACTGATACTTCAAGGCCATAATATTTCTATTTAACCTTACAAATGTTATTATATTTTTATCTTCTTTCTCTCATAGTGGTATTCCTGATTGTCGACCACATTATCATAAGCGTTTATTTTCTTTATCCCAAAATACACACTTAGCCTTAAAATTTGCTATACCAACACTACCACTGAGAATATGATTACTGAATCTATTTTAAGCCATTTCTTGCAGTTATTTTTGTACTTCAAATATATCTCATTAGGGAAGTATAGTCAAAGGACTTTTTAAATTAATAATTTTTTCAGCAGTTTTAGAGTCACAGTAAAATTGATTAGAAAGTGCAGGGTTCCTATAAAACCCCTGTATTCACACATGTACAACCTCGGCCACTACCGACATCTCCCACCACCATGGTACATTGGTTACAATCATCACCCCAAGTTCACAGTTTATATTAGGGTTTACTTTTAGTGTTCCATAGTCCTATGATTATGTCTTAATCTTTTGGTAAACCTGTACTCCTGGCATTGAACTTGACCAGTGGTTCTCAGCCCTTCCAATCCATTTAAATAGGACAAAATAACTAGTAGGAGTCTTTCACTTCATCCAGGTACATTAGACTCTGATAAAATCACAGCAGCTTAGACTCTGGTAAAATAGTTTCTCCAGAAAAAAAGATCTTATTCAGAAGAAGACGATGCTCTGGTGTATCTTATATGGTACCTATTTACTCCCTAGAGGAAGCATGAGGGAATTTTTCTTTAATCTTCACTGTGAAAACCTTGCAGATCTCCAGGAGGTAAAAAACTAGTAAAAGTATGGCCTCCCCGCCTCTTCTGGGAATGAGTCCTTTGGAGAATTTATTCTCAGCTGTCCATACTGAGCCTCCAGCTAGTCATCAATTAAGTGTACGTGTTCTTACCCCAGCACTGTTTTCTATAGAGGTTTCTCCTCATAGGTTTCTACTCCAATCAGGTGTGATTTTCTGTATCTGCATATCTGTCCAATTTTAAGGAGTGTTTTACCCTGTGACCTCAGCTCTCTAATGGTCCTAGAAGAGCTATTGTTGTTGTTTTTTTTAAGACTTCTTCTAGCTCTAAATTATCATGATCCTCTGAAATGATGCAGCACTTTCAGAACATGAAACAGGAACCATAAGGTGATAATCAGTACCCTGCTATCAGTGTTGTATGTACCATCCAAATTATTTTGATTCCTATATGTATGAATTTTATATTTTTCAGGGTAGATATACCACTTTTATAATATGTAGAACTAGAATTTATAGTTCCTTTGGAGAAAGTATAGACTACATAAGATTATCATTATATTTACTGATTTTTACTAATTTTATATTTTCTGATAGATTTTTTTTCTCTTAAGTGTAGATTCTTAGTTAAAGTATTTTAGTATTCTTTATTCTCATTGTATTACTTGAGTAAATGAGGTGACTCATCTAAAAAGACAAGTGAAATAATGCTTTTATTTATATTGGTCTGCTTACCTGAAATTCACTTAAATCTTTGCTTTTTCTTTGATGTTTTTATTCAGTGAATTACTACTACTGCTTCACATATGTTATTTAGACATTTATACAGAAATATTTCAAACTAATTCTGCACGATTAGGAAATCACATATGTTAAGCATTTCTATGAAGGACTCTTGAAAGGGCAGGCCTCATTCAACTTCCTTTATCATAAGAAAACTCGCCAGTTTTTTACATACAACATTAATAGTCTGAAATAGAGCCCTGGAACAAACAAACAAAAGAAGCCTCTTCAAAGGCTGATGCTTCACATTGTTTATTAGTGTGGCATAAAAGAAAACGATAATACAATAACATTTCACAGTCTGAATGTACAAGTTGGATAGCGACAGCATGTGTTATCATTGGTTAATGTGCAAATGTTCACTGCCAGGGTGAAGCAACCAGGAGTGAACCATGAAACGATTGCATTCACACTGAAATGTCAGCAAAGCAAAGAAGTGATGAGTACTAAGCAACTTTTACTGAACATGATGAAAATACTTACTAGAGCAGCAAAAATACCTAATTCAATATTTATATTTTATTAAGAGAGGGACACCTATGATTTTGCATAATATGACTTCAGGAGACAGAGGCTGGGTTTATATGTAAATGCTTACTTTGACAGGTTACCTTATGTAGTTTCTTTTCTTTCCCGCTGGCTGGCCTTACTGCTTCTCTCCTTTCCTTTATATCCAACCCCAAGCTCATCAGGAACTGTTCCTAATTAACTTTATCCATTTTGTTTGTTTGTTTGTTTCATGGTATCATGGACTTTTAGACTATCAGCATTCGCACAGCCTTTATCAAAAATTTAGTTCGGCCCCATTTTATTTGCCCCATTGAAAATGCATTTCCGATTTTTATGCATTAGTACACCGTTTTCATCAATAAATTATATTTTAAGACAGCTAGAAAAATATTTAATTAATAGTTCTTGTTGCATGCTTGGATACTTGAGAAAAGTTTACTGATAAAATAATTTGAAGGATCAGTGATGAATTTTGTATTTTCTTTTGGACTATTCCAGGATGCACCTCATCCTGGAATTACTAAGGCAAATGCTACAAAATGCTAGTCATCTAACCTAGTACAACCATTTTTTTAATGATAGGTAACATGACAGCCTCAAAAAAATGAGACATACAATACGGAGCCTTAGGAAGAAAAATAAATCTATGTATATTGCTGTCGTTATTCTAACAATTCAACTATACACTATAATTATATAATAAGTAATTTATACTTAATGTTTAAAGAACAACTTTTTTTCTTTCTAAGCTTAAATGTTTACCTTTATCTGTGAGATATAATTCAGAAATTGGGTAACTGAGTGATGTCATATTAGCAACAGCACCAATAGCTTTGATTATTGTTGGATGATGCTGTAAGGCTTAACATGCATTATCTTTAAAAGATGCTTCATGTTAGGTACTGTTATTAGAAATGAGAAAGGAGACATAGGAGGAAAAGGTTGCCTAAAAAATGAGAATTAGTGGTAAAATTGAAACTCGATACAGTAGCTCTATGTTGCCACCATTTGAATGTTCTTATGCACTCTACTCTTCTCTCCCTTTGTACTACAAAACGATAACCTCTAATTACACTAGAAAGGGATTTACCAAGAGATCTCACTCACATGAGTTTTTTGAGGATTGCAGAAAAACACTCTAGCAACATTTCTAGGGTTAACTCTCAGATCCACAATCCCAAACAAGTCTAACAAAGTTGCATCAAAGATGAAAATCTCTTTTGCTTATCATTTTTCCATATGCAGTATGCATTTACATATACAATACCATATTGTAACATTGGTTCGTTGTATACATTGTTTAATTGTATATTGGGAAAATTAATAACAGGCTGATACTTTTGTAATTGGATAATATATACTGCAAACAATTCCCATTCTCAAGCAGAATTTTCTTTTATTTTCCACTAGAAAAATGGAGCTACTTTTTGAATATCAGCATAATATCCTCTATATGGCTTAAGGAAATCACATTTCTTACTTGATTTTTACTGGCTAAAGGTATGTTTGGGATTTAAACATGGATAATAAAAATTATTTCTCGAAATAACTTCTGGGGTAGATAACATAAATATCATTATTATATCTATTTACTGCAAAGGAATCAAGGCCAATGAAGTATAAGCAGGCAAGAAAGAGTTAACTCAGCAGACTTGGATTGCTGAATTCTAAGCATTCTAATAATAGGCCATCCTCAGGACTGGCCCTTGGGATATTTTGCCTTATAAGATTGCTTTTGTAAACTTGAGGCCTTGGACTACTCTGCTATTTATCATTTATCCTAACAACGTAAAGTAATTTACGGTGAAGGTAGATTTTTGCTTGGAAGACTGGGGGAGGGCTGCAATCTGAGTAACTGAGGCCAGTCATGTGGGTTGATCCTTAGCTGGCAAGACTTCACACGTGTTGTCACACATTACTGCTGGGAGAATTAAGTACATCCCTGTGCAACTCCACTGGGAGAAAAATAAAAATTTTCACCTGATTTCTCCTGCACTTTGCTCATGTACCTTTCTCCTTTGCTGACTTTCAACTCTATCCTTCTGTTGTATTAAACAATAACCATGACTACAGGGCATTCGACTCATCCTAGTTTATCACTGAGCCCAAGGATAATCTTAGGGACTCTTTACACAGTAAAATACTGAATATCACACAGATTTACAGGATAATCAGAGAATTTTTCATGAAAGACATCACATATCTTCTTTAGAGCATATCACTTTACACATATGACAATAGCATAATTTTAAAGAGCCGCAGTCACATATACCTTCTCTTTGGTAAAATACCTGTTGTGAGCAAGGGAAATTTGCCTTTAACACTCATAAATATTGTCTTACAGAGTTGGACTATTCATTATTTATGAAAAGTAAAGCATAGCTGTGTTCTTTATTGGTATATAACGGACAAAGTGGGTGTTGTAATGAGCTTAATTTTTTTTTTTTTTTTAGGGATATAAGGAAGTACTGCATTCTCTGAATCTTTCTGTTATAATTAGAAAATATCCAACAGAGAAATTATTTAATTTTTTTGTGTGTTGTCTCAGTGGGCAATCAATCCTTCCTCTGGCTTAGTTTGAAATAATCTCAAATCTCCTTTCTAGTGAAGAAATGTCTTTGGCTTGGAATTCTACAGGAACAAAAATTCCATTGAGACCATCACTTCATTCTTCTGTTTTCCTGGTTGAATTATTATTTTTTTATATTGTACTTAAGACATTAATTTGTATTATAATGATTTGCTTTTCTGTATCTTTATATGTTCCGATACCAAGAAGTCCCTATGATGATCTACTATCCCCACAATTAATAAGATTTATAAGTACTCATTAACTTTGAAATCATGTTTAATCTAGATACTTTTTTGTTTTATTTCATTTACCATAAGTGTGAAATTGATTACATATTTATATATATAAATCTTAATAATATGTATGAATTTATTTTAAAATTATATATATAAAATATATATTCATGTATTTGAGGGACATAATACTGCATTCTCTTAACTAGTGGATGTGACTACATATTTAGAAGGTAATTTATTCTGTTTCTATTGGTAAATACATAATAATTTCATATATAAAATTAAAAACGTCATTGCTGGTTGAGATTTTTTAAGAGTTTTACTTAAGTTTTGACTTTAAAATAGTGTAAGCTATCTTAAGAAATTGGAATGCCTGAAGAAATTTCATGTATTGGCAATCCACAAAAGAAAAGGAGAGAAAAATTCAATAGTAGTTCAGTAGGATATAAACTCTACAGGCCTCATGGATAGTTATATCCCATCTGGTTCATGCTTATTTCAAGGCAAGGAACAAAACCTACACACTGAAATGAACCTGATGAATTTGCATAGCTGGCCAAGAAGCTGTTCCATTTGAGGCAGTTATAATATTCATATGTTATTCAGTTAGGTTTACTGTGAAAGTATTTTTCCAGTCTAATGAGATTTATAAATTTCCTTTTACAAGGAGGTTCTCTACATGCTTTATATGTTTATTCTTATCTCCTTGTCTTGTTTTAAAGCTTTGCAAAATAAGAAACTTTCACAACATGCTATTTTGTTCTGATTTTGACCACAGGGCATATGTATTATTAAAGTAGCAGACCAACTGGAACACAAATATGGCACAGAAGTATTTTTATTATAATCATATAGGATTATCAGAATTTCATTAGCTGCTGTTGGTTTGTGCCTGAAAGAAATGTCCTTCATTACCATTGCAAAGGTGCAGAATTTCATGCCCTGAGATTAGGCTAAATTGAGATCTCTTGCTTAATAAGAGAGTTAGAAACCAGTGTATTTAGATATACTAATATTAAATGTTGATAATCCACTAATTTATTTACTTTTTGTTTAATTTTTTGATCCTCTTTTGAGGCAATATTATTTCAAGTCAGAGTATGGCCACTCTAGAGTTGGATTATATAGGTGTCGGTGCCAGGTTTGACATTTTCTACTTAGATTACCTGGGCAAATTATTTTACCTTTTGAATCATCAATTCTCCTATCTGTAAAATGGAAATAATAATATATATCTCTCAGGACCTTTATTAACATAACATTTGATAATGCAAGTGAAGCCACTATAAAGGATTAAGATGTAGAAAGGATGCTTTAATAGATTATCATGCCAACTCATAGGCTTGGAAAACTATAATAGCAGTAACATATATTTGCCATAGAGTATATCCTATTTTCTTTTGAATTCTGACTTTTTTTTCCCTAAAAAGGTCTAGTTTTCACATCTTAGAATGATAGAGCTAAAAAGTACATAATTCCCAAATTTGAAAGTTATTCTAAGCAATTTTCTTTATTTTATATCTAAATAACTGCAAATTCTGTTCTGCAAGTTTCTATCACATCTTCTCTGAACTATTGAGGTTGGTTTCTGTCTGCCTCTGATCCATTCTCTCCACAGTACTGGCACACCAGGAAGCACTGTCTACCCGAGTGGCAAAGTAGAGAGAATAGTGTCAAGAAACATACTCTAGAAATTGAATTCCAGTTTTGCCTTACTTAACCTTATTTTAAATTAGTTTTCTTATCTCTACAAAATGGTTATTATGGTACTACATTGCAGATTTGTGTCGACTTAAATACAATACCCAGAATATATGTGTACACTGTACCTTTCAATTAATATTGTTTCTGCCTCTGAGTACGTAGATCTGGTCTCAGAATGCATACTTCTTCATTACAACCTTTCATTACAAACTCTTTGTAGGTTAATGCCCAAACTCACTGCTCTTTTTTCAAATGGTTACATTATTAGTCTCAGCCTTTAAATTAATAATACTCCATCTACAGCCAGGCCACCCTGAACGCACCCTATCCTGTCTGAACTCAGAAACTAAGCAGTGTCAGGCCTGGTTAGTCCTTGGATGGGAGACCACCTATAAAACCAAGCGCTGTAGGCATTAAAAAAAAGAAAGAAAGAAAGAAAGAAAGAAAGAAAGAAAGAAAGAAAGAAAGAAAGAAAGAAAGAAGGAAAGAAAGAAAATTAACAACAACAGCAACAACAACAACAAAAATAATAATGCTCCTTTTCCTCTTTTACAAAGTCATACTGAAATACTTACAGTTCTCAGAGTAGGGCATTCTTGATTTTTGGCTCAAAAAGATTCAACTATTTTTATTGGTTCTTGCTCTCACCAGCCCTGATTCTATTTTGAAGCCCTACTCATCTAAGAGACAGATAAAAGGTTACTTCCTCTAAGAAGTCTTTTCTGACTCCACACACTAAACCCAGGATATTAGTTACTCTTCCTTTATACACATCTTCATTCACCCTCCCCTTCTTTCTCATTCACCATACATACAAATAACATCTAATTAATTCTTCTAATATTTTAATGTATTTATTTATACACATACATATCTATTTACAGATCTATCTATCTTTTTATCTACACATATTGTAAATTCATTTCCCTTTTCCCATAAGACAGTGGCTCTTGAGGACAGAAGCCTCAATTTTGCAACTGTGTCTACTTTGTTTAATAAATGAGTTCTATTAACTAGTTTCCGTAGTTCTTGTTCCTCATTATTTTTAATCTATTTACCTAACACACCTGGAAAATAAGACATCTCTCATCAGTAAGAGTGGCTTCTTAAGGCCAGCCTTCAAAGAGGTATGGGAGATATATGAACACTGGGGAGCATGCATGTTTTGAAAATTCAGCTCATGGGATTTTAACGTACCTTCTTTCAAAGTATCAAGTGATCAAGCAGTTCCCAAACAGCAGTAACAAGAGCAGCTGCTAGATGATTTATCCCACGTCCATAGATTCAACTGGTAAGGAGGCAATTAGCCTAAATGGTTTTATTATCTGTATAGCAGATAGCATAAACTTTATGTTACCATAAATTTCCTGTATCCCTCCATTGTCATGAGGCTGATGTACAGTCAGGCCAGGTAGATGTTGTACACATAGTGGATCCACTGTATCTTAGGGACACCAGGATTTTGAGATCCTGCTTTTATATAGGTGTTTCTGACAAATCTCTCTTTTCCTCTCCTCTTCTTTCCTCTCCTCTCTTCTGGATAGGGAAATGTCTTATCCTTTAATATCTCTGAAGAGGGGAAGGAGATACCTCTAGCTTTATTAACCTAGAATGTGTTCAGGGAGAGACAGGTCTAAGTATCTCCAGGAATCACAATCTTTATATTTCCAAAGCTGTTAGGCAAACATCTCTGAATAAAGCTGTCAATGTTCTCTGCTCAGAAGATATGCACCAGATTCCTGGAGAATTATCTCCCAACACAGAGGGAGCTATATATATTACCAACTCTGAGAATCATGTAAATATCCCTACTTGATTGTTTTGTGCATGATAAAATTAGGATGCAAGAATCAAAAGGAATTAGAGAAAAGCTACAGTCAAAACATAATTTTTCACCTCAAATCCAGACTAGAATATTCAACACTTGGTTGCTTAACTTTTTTCTCGTTTTCTAGATGATTATTTCTGTTGTCTAGTTTACATATATAATTTTTTCTCTGGAAGTGGGTTTTTAAAGAAAATTCAGTGTGGTATCATAAAGAGACATGATTTCTATCTTCCTCTGAAGATTATTATATGAAACATTCATCTTTTAGTCTCTCAGAGTGAAATGTTACTGGTGAAGAATAGTACTTTCATATTGCCTGCTTTTCAAGAGAATAAACTAGACATTTGATATCAAAATTTGAAAGCTTCAAGTGAAGCTTGCTCATACTTTTTCATAAATACATTTTCAAAGAGATCTTTATGTGAATATCATCATATTAAATTTAAAAATATTTATTTTTTAATTTAAATTTTTATTAATAAATATTTTTAAAATTTACTTATCTAAAGTGGTGTTTAGAGATATCTATATCTATCATTTGTAAACAAATATGCCATGATATATTTCTGCTCATAGCTTAGAAATACTCTTACTGGAATTATAACATTTGAAGGGACAACAAAAGGTGATGTTAAAGGAACCTATTTAAATGCATGCCCTTATGTTTTTGCTACAATACTATTTTGACTAATATAATTAACCTGCAAGTCCATTTGTTAAAATTCTATATTTATGAACAAGAAACTAAAAAGACTATTTGTCTCATAATTTATGAAAGGAAAAATAATAATCAGATATCCAACAACAAGGTGCCAGCCAAGAATAATACCTGGTTGTCTTTCATGGAATGTACACTCCTGCTTAATTCATGGAAGATAGTAATGCAGCAAGTCATTTCCCCCCAGGTTCAGGGAAATCAAACCTGCATTAGTGTGATACTACTGATGGATAATAAATAGGAAATACATAAATTATATTTCTGTTTCTGCTACAACAGTTTTCGACTCAATTATCTCACTTATTTCTTTAGTGATATGACAAGTAATAACTTTTTACATTATTTCAGGCACTAGACTAGGAACTTTATATAAATGATCTCACTTAATTCTAGAAATAAACTCATGGATAGATACTATTATTTTTTTGATGATGGAATGATTGAATATACACTAGATTGTAAGCTTCATGAGAGTCAATCTCATTTGGGTCAATTTATAGTCAGTGCTATGGTAATTGACACATAGCAGAAACCAATAGTTATTAATAAATGAATAAAAAACCCCATCCCTATTTTAATGTGAAGATTCTGGGCTCTAATTGACCAAATAACTTGTTTTTAGTTTAATAATAAAAAGTAATGTAATTAGTTCACTAACCCTAGCCTATTTGTCAATTCCAAAGTTCATCTATCCATTTATATATAATTCTAAGGAATCATTATAGCAAACTTGGAGGACAAAGGAATTGTATCTTCCTTACCTTCTACATTAGGAGGGCTAAAAGTGAAAGTATTCTCCTTTTAGTTTCTGGGAAGTTTACATACTTCATTTGTCTTGTTGAACTCAAATGTTTGAATCCAATACAACATGTCTACTTGGTTGGCTGATACTATGCTTGAGTGTTAAATTTGTGCCAGTATTAAATAATGTATCATTGTTCTGAGAAATAAAAAATATAACTTAATTGCCTGTGTAATGTAGAAAATCATATATGGTCTAAATAGCTTTGTTTCCAATAGTAGCTCTACCAAAGATAGATAGATAGATGATAGATGATAGATAGATGATAGATAGATAGATTATAGATAAATAGAAAGATGGAAAAATAAATAGATGATAGATTTATTCTAACAATTGTATCCATAAGTTACCTGCAGCTTAAATGTGCTTTTTCATTCCACTGCTGACCTTTTTTTTACCTTTCAGTACATTGCCTGTCTGGCTGAATTTATTATGATCACTAACCTGCATTTTCCTATATTCTTCTAAACATAGTTTAAAAGCATTCTAGAACTCTCCAAACGATAAAAAGCTAACAAGAATAATATTTTATAAACAATAACTCATTTTTTAAAAAGGTCAGTAAGTACAAACAATGCAAGTCCCCAAAGTTCTCTCTGCCACTTCTGGTGAAAAGAAGAATTAGGAAAAAAAAAAAAAACCCATGTGGACTTGCCACATAGTGACAACCACATGAATCACTTCCAGGCCAACATTGAACCCCAAGCCAGCTCACTGTGGGTCATTTCACACAAAACGGTTAGAAAACAACACCTGGATGCAATGGCTCATGCCTTTTATCTATCTATCTATCTATCTTTGGTAGAGCTACTATTGGAAACAAAGCTATTTAGAGTTTATCTTCAGCAGTTCCACTAGGTGGAATTGGAGTGGAATGGGAAATTCTACTGATTTTGAAGCTAGTTTGGCTTTTTCTGAATTCCAAGTATCAGATCTCATATGATTCATGATGACTGTTCAATTAATAATCTGAATGAGACAATTAAAGAGTAAAAGATAATGCTATTAATAATTACTCTGGGACCACCGGCTCAATGAAGGATTTTTTCAGACAAAGTAAAACCAATGGTCATATTAAAAATAATAAATTCTGACTAATTCCCATAATTCCTTGGGTCCCATGTAAATAACATAAACCAGAAATTCTTAACACTTATTCTTAACCCTTATAACCATACACAGTGATAACATTTATACACTTACATCCTACCAAAATAATACCTTGATATTTTTGAAACATTCCCAATAATTCCTACAGGAATCACAATCTTTCTTTCTTTCTGTCTTTTTTTGTTCTTTAATTTATTTGTTGGTATAATATTGATTAAATTATTTATAAGCCTATGATTAAATTAAAGCAATTATTCAGAAATTCAGTATTTTATAAGAAAATAAAAATATGATAAATTTAAAATATCAAACTGTATTTCTAAAATTGAATCTAATTTTTTTCTCCTCATTTTTTCTTATCTGGTGGTCTTAAAAAAGTAAGCAAATATTTCCTACTTAAAAACATACATGTGAAAGCCTGGTTTGATTCCACTCCCATTGTATGTTACTCCTTGACTGAGAGATTTGTGTCTCTATTAAAGTTTCATTTTCCTGAGGAATGAAAACTATGGTGTTGGGAAAGCACACATCAAATGACATGCTACCCTCCCTGGGATTGCACAATCAAAGCCTGGGGTCTGGAACACTTCTTTGGCTGTGTTGTGTTTTCTTCGGTGATTCTGATGCTAGGATGCAATGGGCAAAAGAGTTTAGACTTCTACTCCTGATGATAGGCAATAGATGTCTTTTGCTTGATATATAGGTTCATAGCCTACAATGTAGAAAATTAACTAGGTAACCTTGACCTCAATTGTACTTTGCCCCCCAAAAAGTTATATCCTAGCGATTGTATCCAAAATTTACCCACAGCTTGAAGGTGCTATGCATGGTCCATTAAGTGTTTGAACACAGATGATGAACTTAGAATTAATAGGATGGTACAAAACAAATTTAACTTCCTATTAGGTAGTGCTTTAGATTTATTCTCAGATGGCACTTGAAACATTTTTTATTAGGCTCCGTTCTCCTTTCTTCTTTTCCTGTCTACCCTCAGGACTTGATTCCGGCTCTGCTTTTGCCACTGCTTCATGTGGTCCACTCAGAGATCTCATTCTTTCCCTGACTCTGTAGTTGAGGTTTGAGAGACCATTTAAATTTTCCATCTTCTCTCAGTCAGTTCTAAAGCTGCCATTGGACAGAGTGTTTAACTTGTATAGGGCCTGAGGAAGAGACTCATTTCTATAATTTATGCAGGGTATACAGAATTATATATTTATTGCAGACGATGAGAATCATATAGATAAGATTTTATCTGTATTTAAATTTCAATAAGTGCCTCGAATAATGATTTAAATTTGACTAAGATCTCTGAATTTTTTTTGGAAGGAATTCAATCATTTCACCTCAACCTCCTAATGAAAAGCTATTACTTGATCAAGGATATTAACTAAGTTCGTGTACATTATTCTGTCCTCTAGCTAACTTCATCTGAGTTTTAAATTAAAGTATATTTGCTTTTTGGGTTGTTTGTTATCAAACAACATGCAAAATGTTTCATTTTATTTCATTTAAATATTTACAATAATTCTATAAGATGACTACTATAATTGTCTTTATTTTACACACAAAAAAAGTGAGCTCTAGGGAATCATACCTAAATGAAAGGGTCAGGCCCTTGAAATCTTTACTTCTCAACCTTTAAAATTCTGTACAGGGCAACCATAAATTACAGCTGACTTCAGACCTGGCTTTATACTTTGAGACCCAAAATATCATCTCATTTTATATTTCATGGGTTCAATGAAGTCAGCGAATGTAATTTATTACAACATTAACAAATGAGTCATTTTTGGTAAATCACAGCTGTTCCCTCAAAGTTTCTATAAATGCTATTTCCTGAATTAGCAACAACAACAAGCAAAGCAGTTTTATTTTCATCCCAGTATCAAGGTGCAGTGCGAGCTACAGTGGTTTCCTGTACATGCTCACAATTGTCTGATATGCTTTAAATTCCATTTAGTTGACTATTCTAAATTTTATTCTGACAATAGGTAAGGTGTTGAAAAAAATGCAAATAAAAAGCAGTCTTTTAAAAGTGTTAGAGTAATTAAAATCTTGTATACAAATGTTTAAAGTTCACATGACAGTCATGATGAAAGGCTGTGCAGGGAAATTATAAAATACTAAAAAAGATTTGACTCCCTTGATGGATGTAGCTTAGACTGTAGCACTGAAGTTTTTCTTAGTACAAGTAACAAGAGAGAGACCTATGGGGAAGACAATGATAATTTCTGATTATTTTCTCTTCAGATTTCATACATACATTTAACATATATTTCACCTTGCTACTAAGTGAACATTTCATTTCCTGTTTGATTTCCCATTTATATGTAGATGGTATGAGAAAGAGAGAAAGAGAAGAAAGTACTAATAAATCATTTCTTGAAATATAATTTATTACATTTCAAGGAAGAGAAATCTACTCAAACTAGGTAAAATAAAAGAGAATAGGATATTTTAAGGGTGAAGATATACCTTATAGAAATTCAAGAAATTCTGAACATTCTGAAATTACAAGGGGAACAAATGTTGACATTTCTGGTTACAACTGGGTAGCAGGAGTTTATGCACCCATGCACTAATACTGGGCAATTAACATTTATCGGTTATATCCAATACACCTTTTAAAAAATTTATTATTATTATTATTATTATTATTATTTTTATCTTGCTTCTGAGTGGACACCAGTTCACCAGCTCATGTACCTCTTAATTAAAAAATCAAAGGAAAGAGCACAGCTATTTCTGGCTAAACAATGAATTAAAAGTCTATCATCATGTGATATGTAGAGCCGGCTAAGTCCAGGGTCTGTAAGAAAGGTAGAATATATTAGTTAAAATGTGATAATTGACATACTAATTCTCTCCCAACAATATCTTTTTGTATAATCCATAGTAAGGCAGTTATCTATTCTTGACCACATTCTTTACCACATGTCATACAAGTCACAACCTTGCATCGGAATGAAAGAACAATGCAAAGACTTCTCAGATTTATTTTAAATTATCTAAAGCTCAGTCTTTAAACTGATTGAATAGTTTTCCTAATACTTCCAACAATCACTGTTCTCATTTTTCATTCTAGAAATTTATGATATGCCAGGATTCTACAAGTGCTTTCTACAAGTCACTGTAAGCGCCTT
The DNA here is from genome assembly GCF_014176215.1 of Rousettus aegyptiacus. Taxonomy (NCBI): domain Eukaryota; kingdom Metazoa; phylum Chordata; class Mammalia; order Chiroptera; family Pteropodidae; genus Rousettus; species Rousettus aegyptiacus. Next base: position 49,749,450 of record NW_023416284.1, read on the forward strand.
CATAGGATGTGGTTTAATGGTTTTCATAGTCTTCCTTGGGTTTAGTGGGACTGTTAAATTCTGTCATTCCAAAGTCCTGGTTTCCATATTTACTGTCTCCCACCATCACAAAACATTGTCTCTAATTTTTTTGCTGTTTAACTATGTCTGCCTAATTCTAGTGACTAGTACTTGTTTAAAATTTGTATCATAAGCAATGATGTTCAAGATAATAATATATAGATTTTGAATTATTATTTTATTCTCTTTTGGGGTACAATGTTATTGGAGAATTATAGAAACTAATAATTTAAGGATAAGTGATCCAGTTGCTGTGAAATATATTATTCTGTAAAGTGAGCATTATTAAGCGTAAATTGGAGTTCATTCATCAATCTGTGCTGCCAGAATAATGAAACAATCCAAAAGAGCTGAAATGATTAACAGGTATTTTTTAAAAAAGAATAAAAAGCATTACCCTTGGTGCTGTTCAAAGTATAGTGAATTTTGTCCAAGTTAGATAACAAAATTAGATGTAGAGTTATCACTGAGTCTGAAATAAAGGTATTTTTACATGTCCATGACTTATTAGTATCATAATCAACTGAGTAAATATTAGGCACATTTAATACAGAGTCACCCAGGTCACAACCTCAGAGATTCTGATTCAATAGAATGTATATTTTTAAACATCATTCCAATATGTTTTAAAAATTACTAAATTTAATGCATTTTTGGTTGAAATTTAGATTAAAGCAAGCTTTATATCTAATATTGATTCCAAAATTTATTAGTGTTGGATTATAGACAAAATAAAATACTTAATCACTCAAAACCTCAATTTCTTCATTTATAAAATTGATATAATTATACTAGTTGTTAACTCATAGGGCTATTGTAAAGATTAATTAAGATAATGAAGGTAAAATAGTTTAACTCAAGGCCTAGTACAAATTTCTTAAAAGTCAGTATTCAGTCAATGTTAATATCATCAACAACAACACCTATAACTTCTCTTCACTAACTCTGTTACTTTGGACAAATTACAGAAATTGTCTGAGTCCTTTTCATTGTCTATAAATAATGATCAAAGAATCTACCTCATACAACTATAGGACAAACACATAAAACAGTGACTGCTTTAAAGCACCTAACACATGACTTGGTTACAAAGTTGGTGTTCTAAATTGTAATGATTATCCTTAATTTTAGTGAATGAAAATAATTATTATTCTGCTAAGACTTGGGAGACTGTTAATTAAGGTAGTTATTGAGGGAAAAGAGTGTAGCTCTTCCAGATGGTATTTAAAAGAATATAGAATCTCATAGTTGCTATCAGTTCCCCTCCCAACCAACCATCCATGTTACTTTCATCATCAGGCAGAGAGCAAAATGCCTCATACTTTTCCTTACACATTAAACAGGAAGATATCTAAGACATACTCCCTCTTAAGCAGGGTTGACAGCTATGAAAAAAAGCAAGACAATTGAATTTAAATATAAAATAAATAATACATTTTTAATACTTTAGTATTAATATGCCCCATGCATACTTTAGGATAATGATATTCTGTGAAATATGTGAACATGCTTATAGTAAAAAATATTCGTTGTTTATCTAAAATTTAAATATAACTGGATGTCCTGGGTTTGGTTTTTTATTTTTTGATTTTTGATTTTTTTAAATCTTAATGATAGTACTAGATATTTATTTTAAACTAATTTCCTATTTAGATAAACATGTTCATGAAAGTTGAACCCACAGGCTAGATGATCCCCTTTCTCCAAAAGATATGTGATTGAGACTCACTGTAGTCAGCCTCAGAAGGCATTTTCTGATTCTCAATCACAAAGACTCAGAAACATGGGCAGTAAATTGTTATCTATTTGAGTAACCTGTAATTTTCCTCAGTTGGCTAGATAATGTCAGTCATTTTAATTCCATTTCTCTGCATACTCTTTTTTTCTCCTTGAGCTCTTCAGCATTTCGCCCTCTTCGCAAAGTGGAAGATGTCCATAATGCATTTCTTATTACTACTTTGCTGAGTGTCCCTGGGGACCATCTGTCTGAAAGTGTTCTCCTGTCAGCAGTAGGGGGTCAGGGGTGACTACCAACCTGAGAAAGGTATTGCCACTCTTCTTGATATGGCACTTTCTCTCATTTCTCAACTTTAGCGTCAAAACCAATTTGAAAATAACAAAGTTTGCTTTATAAGTAACACATAATAAAATCTTGTCTGGCACTGATAAAAAGAAAAGATTTCACATGTTTATACATCTCAAGATCAAGTGATCTAGGATCTACAAAAATGCTAGATTAAACAACAAACAAAAAAATCTCAGTATGCTAGATTGCTCAGGACCGTGAGCTATCTCTAAAATAGGAGATCGGTGTTCTAGTCCCCAATCTACAGATTGATTTGGGCAAATAATGAAGGTTTAAAATGTGTTCCTGTACTTTGTAATTATCTGGTATAATATCTGCTGAGAAATAGAAATGCCTTTAAAATAGTAATATACTAAATAGTTATCTAGTTTTATTTTAGATATTATATTGTAAAGTTTCCAAAAATATTAGCTGCATTTTGAAGATGACCTCTCCGACATCTGCTTTGCCAAATAATACCAGCTAAACTTGGGAGAAATCATCCTGCAGCTATTGAGACAACAACATTGAAAAAACATGAGCTTGCATATTCCTTTATTATAGTACTACCCACTGTCACAGCTTGAGTCTGAGCTATGATGAACTGCATTGTTCTACTACAGGATTTCTTGGAAACTTCGTTCACTTCTTTCTTAGTTCCTATCTCACTACAGGTATGATTGATGGGCCAAGCTGTAAACTTCTGAAAAGCAAATTCCACTTCTAAATAAAAATTGTGAAAGTGGTATCATTTATTAAGGGCTCATGTGCTGAGTGCTGTGCGTAGTTCTTTCTTCTTCTTCTTCTTCTTCTTCTTCTTCTTCTTCTTCTTCTTCTTCTTCTTCTTCTTCTTCTTCTTCTTTTTCTCTCTTTTTTTCTTTATTTTTATGATTGTGGCATGAATTTTTTAAAATTATTTTAATTATTTTCAAGTATACAGTACATTGGTTAGACATTTTTATAGTTTATAAAATGAGCTCCCTAATTGCTCCTTCTCTCCTCTGGTTTTCCACCTAGCTGATATATTAATGCTAATTACATTCTCTATGCCATATTCTTTCTAAACAACATCTCTTCTATTTATCACAACGCTTTTATGAGTTAGATAAAATTATATAAATTTAAGTAATTTGTGGAGGATGATCCAGATACTACATATTTGGAATCCGAATTCAAATTGTAGTCTAAATTCAAAGCTTCTAATCGCTATACTATAACTTCTTGCATTTCACATTAACTTTCAGTCCAGGATATAGAAAAGTGGCTAACAAAATACACGTACAAGATTATCAAATAAATTAATGACAAAGTTATATGTCCAAGACCATGATTATGCTGCTGCTTCTTTTTTTTTAACTCTCTGATATGGGGCACTATTTTTTTCTTCTAAGAAAATAAGCAAGACATTTCGTTGCAATAAATTGTATATGTTATAAAATACTTTGTTATAATATGTATAATAGTAATAAAATATTAATTATGTATAGAGCATCTATATAGTTGTTAGACAAACAAAATATTTATATAAATAAGAAATTGTTTTGCCATTCTGGCACGAGAATTTAAACTTCTATCAAAACTCCAAAAATTAGCATGTTTGTTTGCAAAGAAATGATATTTTTTGTTAGTTATTGACCACATGCTTTCAAAGAACTAGTATTCTATTTTAACCATACTGTAAATACATGTTAATAAATGTGTGTCTTTCTGTGGAAATTAACTATCTCTCTCTCCTCCTATCTCATCTATCTATCTATCTCTCTAGTTATTAAATATAATGTCACAGGGAAATCAAAGTTAAGAAAAAATAGCAAAGCGAGTGTAATTATAGAATCATCAAGTGGGCTTTAAAAGATGGGTGAGATATAAATGTAAAATGCATTAGAAATTCGACAAATGCTAGGTAATGAAGATAGCAGTTACACTTCTTGAAAAAAGCCATATATACGTTTATACATCTATATATCTAGGTGTCTGTTTTTAATAAAAAATATAGCCAAGTGCCAGTGTTTAATTTTGTTATAGAGATAAATAAAATGAATAAATAAAGGCTCAAGTAGAGAGTATACTAACAACAATTATAAATTATTTTATTCTTATTCTTTCATATTCTTATACTTCTGATATATTACATAACTTCCATGTCAAGAGAAGGGGTAAAATGCCTCAATATGATGATTTTTCCCTCAGTAATAACTTCTAAAGCCCTATATTCCATTTCTAGTATTTTGAGGAAGCATGTATATTTAAGTACTCCAAATGCATTATTGATGATATTTAAGGAAAACTTAGAAATACCTTTACTCTTACTCTAAGTTGCCCAATTTGTAATTTATTTGTCAGTTTTGCCTACTGGAATTTGCTTGCTAATGTTAAACTTACTGTCAATCACCAATAAAGATTTTTTTCCATGCAAGAAAGATCACAGAGTCTAAAAAGAAACACTATAAAAAGAACACAAAAATGTCTTTCAATAATCAATATGATTATCCTGATCATTTACAGTACAACAGTTTTTCTTAAATTCCCTTAAGACTTTGTCTTAGGAAAAGGGTTTTTAACTCACAATAATGTTTTGTGTTTTTTTTCCTGGTACTTTTTATTTTAAAAGTATTGATTTCTTTAGTTGTTAAATTGTATGCCCTATTTTCTGATTAAAGGCACTGTCATATTTTTCAAGTGTTTACTTCTGAACAATTTTTATTTAAATATTAAGTGGCATTCACGTATATAATATTGCTTGACTCTTCTGCTCGGCTTTATTAACAATTAGTCTGAGTAACTTAGATAATATTTCCAATAGCTCTTCCACAATAGAACACAACCAAGAGGGAATGTCTATGTCCTTCATTCAGATAATTCGCTATCAGCCAGCAGTATTCAATTTTCAAAAAACCCTGACCCTGACTTCACTCAGTTTGGAGTTATCATCATCCTACAGAAGAAAAAAGAAAAAAAAAAATCTATCTATTTTTAAATGGAAGTACATTTTCTCATTTAGACATCTTCCCAAAAGGCATGAAAAGTAATTTCTACTTTTGAAACTTCTGTGCTTAACATTTTATTTTGTCTGATCTTATGAAACATGATACAAGCAGTTTTCACTAGGGTTATGTGGAATAGAAAATGTTGAGAACAATTAGATAGCTCTTCCATTTAATAAGCACCAAAATGAAATTAACATCATATTCACAATTATTTTGAAAAAAGAATGAGAGATTACCACAGTAAGTTTATCAAGGTATTTCAATAAACATTTATTACAATAAAATATGTATCTTTTTTAGTTTAGAAGGAACATTGAGGAATACTTGCTTTTCACAAAAACATAACTTAGATATTAATACATTATTATCTCTGTTTTATAGTGGAGAAAACTAAAATTTAGAGATATGGAGAGACTGACTGTAGGCCAAAGAGCTAGCTGGAGCATAGTCAGGTCCAAATGAAAGGCATTATGGACCCAAACACAGTACCCACTATTCTACACTGCCCCTATACACAAGACATGTGCAGCAGACTATAGATAAATATACAAGCAAGATGTGGTCAGTGTCCTTGATGGGTCTGAAGATAATAGGTAAGTAACCTAATATTTAGAATCTAGGCAAAAATAGAACTTGTAATTATTATTTTTTTATCGGTATTGTCTCTCTTCAACTTCTAGAATGCAAATCCCATGAAGAGATTTTTATCCATTTTTTTTCAAGACTATCCACAGATGCTAGAATAATGCCTAATAATCATTCAATAAATGGTTTGAATGTATGAATGAAAGTCAAGATTGAAAATACCAGTGACGAGATAAGAAAGCACTGAAGTAAGGAGATATTTTCTCAATAGTACTTAGAAGTGACTTTATGCTTTGGACACTGCCTCTGTCTAGGATCTTACCTCTTGCCACGCTCCTGCTTCCTCACGGTGTTTCAGCTCCTCTGGTCTTCTCTTATCACCCAATTAGAAATAGCTAAGTAATCCTAGCATTTACAATTACTTGATAATTAATTTATTTTAATCCGTTCATTCTGATAGTTGTTGGTGTCTCCCTTGTAAGGAATAAGCCCGATGACAGTAAGAATCATTCCTTTCTAATCTACTGCATCATTCATAGCATGAAAACCCATCGAAGAAATAAATATAATAGCAGGATAAGAAATTGGAGGATAGGCTAGTAACCTAACAGATAACCACTATAAAATTCTGGCTAAAGCAGGAAGTTGACGATTGCTTAGAATAGTAAAGTTATTTTAGCAATTTAATCTGAGAAATATACAGAATATCTAATTATTTGAAAACTGACACAAAAAGAGAATGATTTTATTTTGGAGACCAGCTTAAGGAGCAATGACCAGAACTACAGCTACTGAGACAGAAAGACAGACTTCATCTCTAGTTTCCTAGGACTCTGAATTGCTTTTCAGGTCTAGTTTCCATTAATTCCAACAACACAGTGGCTCCTATCCATCTCTCAAATTGCGACTTTGTGTTCCTCGATGTTATATTTATTTTTACATAACAACTTTATTGCTTAGTGTAGTCTGCAAAATCTGTTGTTTACAACAAAAAGGGTTCAACACAGTGTCAATCAGACTTATCGAGGTCCCTCCTCGAACAGCTCTTTGCTTTTGTTATTAGGAGACTGTTTCTTATCTTAGATGTTTTAAATAATTCAATTCTAGAGTCCACTCTTCACAGCATTGTACACACATAGTCCATATTCAGTCAAGGTGAATACCTAGAACATCGCTGTTGTGTCCTCCACCAGCCTTGTGAGTCTTAGTTTCTAAAAATAGGAAGATCTCAGGGAGTAATGCTATCTATCAAAGGGGTGTAATTTGAAGGACATCAAAAAAATTGCTTAATTAAGCATACTTGCATGATATACCCCACTGTGATTCCATAAATGTCTATTTTTTAAGCCATTTTTAGAAGCCCCTCTAGATGTAAGCATATTTATATATAGCAATTGAACCATATTTGTCAGCTTGGGGAATTTTCAATATCAGAAGTTAAAATAAAAAACTAGAATATTATTGTGGATGATACACAGGAAGAGAAATTGGCCTAAAAAGGCATTTTATAATTTCACAAAATGTAAGTATTGGCAATGTCCCTTTTTTGTTTTATTTCTTTTTCCCCCCCTAAAATTGCTGCCATTGTTTTACATTCTATTCTGAATACTATTTTTCTTCCTGATTTTTTGTCTGATCCCCAGAAATGTTTCATCATAGGTTTGAATAATTGATATTTAAATAGAATGATTATATACATCCATCTCCTAAGGAATAATCAGTGTCCTAGTTACTTTTCAACTATGGGTTGCTTATTGTTTTTATCACTATCTAATCACTTTATTCCAGTAAAGGAAAATGAAAGAAAAAAATATATAGGTAGATTCAGAAAAAGAATCCCAGAGGGCATTCAGACTGATTGGTCTCATTTTTAAGACAAAGAAACTAAGATCTTTGAGAGATAAGGTGACTTTATAAGGACTATGGTAATTCAACCAAACATTTGTGGGAATGAGAATTCTAGGCAACAAAAGCCTTATAACCCTTTGAAAGGTACTACAGCTCTATGTTCTCTGTGGGACTTCAGTAAATATTTGCTGATTTTAATTACAATTATTTCCAAGGGGTACACATTCCAGTTTAAGTGTCACTTCATTTAAAAACAGCATTCATGTTGATCTTTGTCTCAATTATTTCAAGACCTTGTGTATGTGTCCTTCTAAAAATTTTGTTAGCTTTTTATGTCCTAGTTTCTAGTCCTCTCAAATTAAATTTATAAGAAAAACAAAATCTTGATTATGCTCTTGGCCAATATAGATTATAGTGCAGTTCTGTGATTACATTTTTAAACATCTATATTATGTATGTCCTTTGGAGTCAATCCATTTTATCAGTTAATTATGTAATTAGGGCATTTTTTTTTGTAACATATTATGCACTTCATAGAATGGAATAGCTCTTCAAAGCCATTTTGGTCTAACATATAATTAAGTAATTAAGTTTGATGCTCAATGAAGAAAATACCCTTTGATTAATTAGTGAAAAAGGCATATCACAAGCAGTATGTGATGTTTTCTTTCACAGATTTGTTACTGAAAACATAATGTATCATATGATAATACACATTCTTGATTACCATAATATGAAAATAATGAAATAGTATTTCTGACTATAATGTAAACATCAAGAGCAATCTATCTATCTATCTATCTATCTATCTATTCGTAATTTCCACATAATAGAATCTAGTGTGCTTTGAGAAAATCTGAGACTCATTTGATTGTTGAAGAAAAGAAAAATGAGTTTTTAAGACAATATTATACAGACCAATGGAACAGAATTGAGAGCCCGGAAATAAACCAACGTATACATCAACAAAAAATTTTCAACAAAGGAGCCAAAAACATACAGTGGAGGAAAAAATCCTCTTAAATAAATGATGCTGGGAAAATTGGAAAGCCACATGCAAAAGAATGAATCTAGACTGCTATCTGTCATCGTACACAAAAATTAACTCAAAATGGACCAAAGATCTAAATATAAGACATGAAACAATAAAATTACATAGACAAAAACATAGATACTAAACTCATGGACCTTGGTTTTAGAGAGAATTTTATGAATTGGTTCTCAAAGAAAAGGGATGTAAAAGCAAAAATAAATTAATAGGACTATATGAAACTAAAAAGCTTCTGCACAGCAGAAGAAACTGTCAACAGAACAAAGAGGCAACCTTTTGAAAGGGAGAAGATATTTGCAAACAACGCCTTCAATATACAAAATATACAAAGCTAATATACAAAATATACAAAAACTCATACAACTCAACAATAAAAAGCAATCCAATGAAAAACAGGCAGAGGACATGAACAGACATTTCATCCATTAAGACTTAAAAGAGCCAACATCATATAAAAAAATGCTCAACTTCACTAGCTATTAGAGAAATGCAAATTGAAACTACAATGAGATACCACCTCATACCTGTTAGAATAACTATTATCAACAGAGCATGTAATGACAAGTGTCAGAGAGATTGTAGGGGGAAAGGAACACTTACACTGCTGGTAGAAATGTAAATTGGTACAGCCATGGGTGGGAATGTAAACTGGTACAGCCACTGTGGAAAAAAATATGGTGATTCCTCAAAAAAATTAAGAATAGAATTACCACATGACCCAGCAATCTCCCCTCTGGGTATCTGCCCCACAAATGAAAAAGTTATTTGTAAAGATATATGCACCCCAATGTTTATTGCAGCATTATTCATGGTGGCCAAGACATGGAAGCAACCAAAGTGTCCTTTGATAGATGATAAAATAGTGAAATCTTAAAGTGGGTGTACATAGTACTCCTAATCCAAGGCAGACTATTCTGGAAATTTAAATTATTATTATATCTGCTTATTTAATTGAAGAACTTACAGTCTCTCGAGCCTTCTTTTTAGCAGCAATGAAGGTTAAAGGACTTTTTATGTTTGTTTGTTTTTTAAGACAGTCAAGCAAATATAGCATAAAGATAGCCAAGTAATTATAATGCATATAACAAATAGATTTGAAAAATACATTTTGTTTTAGCATATAAGTAATTGTGTGTGGGGTGTGTGTTTGTGTGACAGAGAGAGACAGAGAGACAGAGAGAGTGCAGGCTGTTTTTCTAAAAGACATGTACATATCATAATCAGCTGGAGAGGGAACATGCTCTCTTAGCAAAACTGAATAAGTACATATCAGTTTATTCATAGGTTTGAATGAAAATAGCTACCGAGTCAATCAGGACTTATGCTCTTTCTATTCTTACAAATGTAAAAAATAAAATTCTTATTTTGTTTTAATGATAAATGTTCTTATTTTGATTGTAGTGAAGTTTAAAAACGTGATTAACTTATCCATGTTGAAGTTTTTATTTATTAAATTTTTGGGGCGACATTGGTTAATAAGAGGATATAGGTTTCAAGTGTACAATGCAATAATATATCATCTATATATTTCATTGTGTGTTCACCACACAAAGTTAAATCTCTTGTCACCATATATTTGACCCCCTTTACAGAGAAGAGTATGTTGAAGTTTTAAATTTTCTTTGTTGAGGCTTAACTACAATTAGAGGTATGGAGTAAATCCATCTGATAGTTTTTCACATCTTTTCTATGACTTTGGATTTGGAATATTTTATATTTTCTTTAGTCTTGAAGCTGGTTGTTCTATTTATTGTTATTCTAACTGTACCATTATCCTTTAGTTTTAAAAAAGTCTGTTTTTGAAGCCAAATATTTGTTTTATATTTGTCTTCAGTAATTTAGTAGTTACTCCATATATACAAATTCCATTTGCTATTCTTTTTTCCTACCTATGGTATTTTGAGCTCCTCTTCTTCCTTTCTGTATTTTTCTATAAAAATCATATCATTTTTCATCTTTATTGTGTATCCTATATTCTCTGATTTCATATAAAGTATTTCTGTAGACATTTTGGTAACATTTTCTTAGAAACATTATTAAATATTTATTTTTATTGCTTAAAATTATACTGGACAATTAAAGTATTATTTATTGACCCATTACTTGGTGAAAGTTTGCTCTTCAACTCAAAGTTGAGTAAAATTGAATTATAGATCTAATAAATTTGTTGTAAGAATATTGCATTTTTCTGTCTTGAAGATTCTCCCTTAGGCAGTAAACAATAATCAATTCCACTGTGTCATTTATTTATTAGAGGGGATATGTATAGCTTTTTCATTAAGATATTTTTAATCTTCATGGTTCCAGTCATAATAAAAAATTATATTTTAGTTGCTTTTAAGTAGTATATCCCATTATAGTGTATCAATCTTCATAAATGACTAATGAACAAAAACAAACTTAAATTTGCAATATCGCTATAACACTGTTATTTAAAAAAAAAAAAACATGTAATCACTATCTTGTTTCACTTGATAAATGATCTAAGTCAAAATAGATGTTAATGATTTCAAGTTGTAAAATATGCTGAAGTCATTACTCACAGTCGAATGTGTTTTTATTTTTGATAAACTGGGTTTCTCAGAATAACTAAAAGCAGTAAAAATTTTATTTACCAAATTGGAAAAACACACATACTCATTAACAATCTTTAGCTAAAAGATTATCATCTCAAGGAATAAGATATTTATATAAGGCCAAGCAAAAATGCAAGGTAAGACCTCATACAGGCTAATAATATGGTGTCGCTTCTGAAATATTTATCTAATATATATTTACATGAGCAGCAGAGTATTACATAAGAAAAGCACAAAGAAGAGGGCTACTGATGGAAAATATTTTTTCGTATATAAGCCTTGCTATAAACTGAATTGTGTTACCTACTCCACTATTCATGACCTCAATTCATATGTCAAAGCCTGAACCCCAAATATACTTGGAGACAGGACTTCTAAGGAGGTAATTAAGGCTAGAAGAGGCTATAAGAGTGAGATCCTGTTAGGATTAGTATTCTGTAAAAAAAAAAAAAAGAAAAGAAACTCGAGATCCCCACCCCATCTAGGCTCTCGTGCACGTGCATGCGCACACACACTTTCTGCTTAGAGAGGAAGGACGCAGTTCGAAGACAGCCAGCTCCAAGCTCTGTGCAGAGAGCTTTCACCAGAATCTGACTATGCTGGCACCCTGATCTCAGATTTTCAATCTCCAGATCTATGAAAAAATTAACTTCTGTTGTTTAAACCATACAATCTATAGGATTTAATTATGCTAGCCCAAGCTGACTCATACAGCCCTGAATAAAGAATTTGCAAACTTTAACATAATGGACAAAGATTTACCTTCTTTCAAAAGGCAAGAAAGTGTTTGTTGTGCTTTGAACATATAGTATAACTGAAAGGAATGCCACTTCTGTATCTTTAAACTATATACTTCACTTTCCTTGTATATAGGTTTCTCAATTCAGTACTCTTTTAGTGTTGTTTCAGTGCTTTTTATCTAACTTGCATACACTTACATAATTTATTAATTCTGTCTGACACTGTAGACTCCTAATACAGACATTTCACATGTCAAATAAAACATGGAAAACTTTATTACGAGCTTCTGAACAAAAATATTAAATTTTAATATTCAAAAGATGTCACTCTGATTATAGGTTAAGTAAATCTGAAATAGCAATTATCAATTAATGAAAACACACTTAATATCATACTAATTTCTTTACCAAAGAAACCTCATACTTTGCATAAATTATTTAAATTATGATACATTAACAATAATGTCAAACTCTTAAAGGCAAACAAATGCCTTTGAATAACTTAGCTTCATTTTTATCTTTAACTTTCTATACTATGCCACAGTTATGAAAATAGAAGACTGCAAAATTGAGTACAATTATTTTTAGTTCCTCTAATCAAGGATTGTCTCATGGTTTATTGGCGGGATTGCAAATCGATGCAGTCACTATAAAAAACAGTTTTGAGATTCCTCAAAAAATTAAAACACTACTTCGAAAAGATATTATGCACCCCTATGTTTATGGCATCATTATTTACAATAGTCAAGATATGGAAGCAACTTAAGTGCTCATCAATAGACAATCGGATAAAGATGAAGTGGTGTTTATACAATGGAATATTACTTGGCCGTAAAAACAAATGAAATCTTACCATTTGCCACTACATGGGTGGACCTGGAAGGTATTATGCTAAATGAAATAAGTCAGACAGAGAAAGACAAATATCATACAATTACACTTGTAGTGAAATCTAAAGAACAAAATAAATAAACAAAACAGAAACAGGCTCATAAATACAGAGAAGAAACTAATGGTTATCAGATAGGAGGGGGTGTGGGGGGCTGGGTAAAAAAAGGCGAAGAGATTAAGAAGTACATATTGGTAGTTACGAAATAGTCAAAGGATGTAAAGTACAACATAACAGATATAGTCAATCATATTATAATAACTATTAATGGTGCCAGGGTGGTACTAGACTTATTGAAGGGATCACTTTGTAAGTTATATAAATGTCTAACCACTATGCTGTACACTTGAAACTAATATAAAATAACATTGAATGTCAACTGTAATTGAAAAAAAATTAATTTAAAAAATTAAGGGAAGAGAAAAGAATCATGGTCTATGTCTCAGTCCCTTAAATCTAATTAGTCTTGTGATTTGCTTTGGCCAATAGAATGCAACAAAAGCATCAATTGTTAATCCAAAATCTGGCCACAAGAAGCTTTGTGTTCTTTTACTCTTGCTCTTGGAATGTTGCAATTCTTATATGATTAAGTATGGACTAGGTTATTGGCATATAAATGATCACTGGAAAGAGATCCTATTTTCCCCAGTTCTTTTAGAGGAAGATATCAGAAAACCAGTCCACAGCTGACCACAGACTTGTAAGTGAACTTCATACATATCAACTAACATAAACTGCAACCAAAGAAACACCCAACTAAAACCCAGCACAAATATTTCACCTGCAAAACTGTGAGCTAAATGTTTGTTGTATTAAGATATTGAACTTTGTGTTGGTTTGTCCCACAGAAAATGCTATCTGATGTAAAATTCTGTCCTTTTCTGAGATTACTCTCCTCCAACTCCTCTCTTTCCCTGACCTTATTCTTCAGATTTCAACTCTGATGACTATTTACTTTCAACATTTCCCCAATAGAACTTTCAGGAAGATCTTGTTTTAAGTTACTTATCTAATCCTGTACCAGTATCTGTGTATAAGAATGAAATTCTTTGATTAGCTAAGCCTGTGTCATGTTGAACCATGCATGGAGCCAGGGATACTGGTATACCATGATTGACAGACAGACCAGAACCACATAGAATAGAGTTAAATCCATCTCCAAAACAAATGTAAGGTAATCTTTCTAGTAAATGAGAAATTCAAACTGATCCAGGCTGTGAAAAGCAATAGCCTCTACAATCTATATCTTTCTCTTCCTTATGTGTGTGTATGTTAGCCTGGACGTATTTCTGTGTATCACACATTAGGGTGATTATCTGCTTCTTATTTTTATTTACTCTAAACTATCAATTTCTTGCAGTGTTTTATTCATTTTTGTATCCTCAGAAATTAACACAATGTCTGATGCATTTTAGGAAATTAGATATTTGTAGAATTTAGAATAAATTAATATATCATAAACTTTGCATATATATATTTATTTTCACAATATAGAAAGTTACTCATTATTTTAGATATGAAAAAATATATTTATTGAAATTAAATAAAGTCAAAGTACCTGAAGTTTTTCTTTTTTTAATTATGTGTTATTATTATTTACACCTATTGCACCCTGTCTTCCCAGGTGGTTTCTCATCCAAGTACTAACCAGGCGTGACCCTGCTTAGCTTCCAAGATCAGACAGCAGGTTTGTTCAGAGTGGCCTGGTTGTAGGCCATGGACTAAGGCTCCACTGGGGCGTGAACCCCAGACTTTCTGCGTGTAAAGCAGACATGCTAACTGCTACGCTATGGAACCACATCCCTAAAAAAGCTTTTTTAAACATGCAGATGTTCACTACTTATTAAAAGGGACGTGGAAAAGGATATACCACATGAAAGGTGCCTGGCAGTGTGATTGTCAAAGATCTCCACAGATTAATAGTATGCAATTTCTAAAGCCCTCTCTGTCTCCATCCCTAACCATGCATTAAAGCCAACTTGGATTCAAATAATAGATTGGACTGTAGAGATTATTATATTAATCTTATTAGAGTATTTGTAAATTAAATATAATAATGAAGGTAAAGTTCTTAGCACAGGTACTAAATTAAAAATAACAAAAATACTGTCCCCATTTTTATGTCTTTAAAATTGTAATCACTGCCTTGTAAATAAACTTAGAAAGTAGAAATATTATATAGCCAGTCATTTCTATTAAAAATGAGCTAGGTTGAACAAAATCCTTCAATTTCACTGATTTTCTTCTCTAACTATTGAACATAATCACTGAATGATTCTTGGATGGCTCTGGGACTAATTGGTAGCTAAAATGGCTAATTTATAAATTATCGAGAAGGTGGAATATGCATTGCCAATTTATGTAGTTCTTTCAGACTGAAAAGCTCCATGTCCAGTAGTTCAGTCACACTGATGAAGATAACTATATTTTTAAATGAAACTAAATTCATGATGTTTTAATTCACAGAATAATAAGAAATTTAAAGCACCTCGTGGGAGTCAGAGTTTACTCCAATGCAGTTTTGCTTTAAATTCCTCAACTACAAGTGTTAATAATTTTTTTGTAACATCTCATACAATATTCAAACATGAAGAAAAGATGAAAGGAATTCTGCTGTGGATGCCCATACATCATTACCTTTATTTTTCAATTGTCATTTTGCTATAGTTGCTTTGTGACATATCTATTTTATTCATTTCTTTATTTATTCATTGATCTATCTTTTTCTTTGATAAAGTAATTTGCAAATTTTAAAATAAGTTGCAAATTGTAGCACACTAAACTCTTCACCATGCATTTATTAACTGAGAATGTGACTTCTTTTTAAATTCCTTTAAATTATGTGTGATTATCACTACATAATGAAACATTATTTCTGTTTCCCAAATGAGCTGAAATTTTTCTAGACATCAGCGTATGCATTTCCTAATCTT
Source organism: Rousettus aegyptiacus (assembly GCF_014176215.1). NCBI lineage: Eukaryota > Metazoa > Chordata > Mammalia > Chiroptera > Pteropodidae > Rousettus > Rousettus aegyptiacus. The sequence goes on from NW_023416284.1 coordinate 49,765,184, forward strand.
TCTGGCTGAACAACTCATATTTTTCATTCTCCTTTAGCTGTAAAATTACTACTTATCTTCCAAATGTCAGCTTAAATTTAATTTCTTAGACATCTTCGCTATGTCCTAAGTCTAAACTAAGTGCATTCTATTATTCTCTTTTAGAACACCATGTTATTTTCAACAATGTACTTATTTGTTAGTTATTTGTTTTATGTATGATTCCTTCAGAAAACTATAAGCTTAATAGTCCTCCATTATATACTAGTCACCTAGCACAGTGTCAAGCACATTATTTCTGAAACATATCAGTATGGAAAATTACAAAAATTATAGAAAATGAGTAATAAATACATTGAAGGGTGAGGTAAACATGGAAAGACAGTATTTTGTTGAGCATAAAACCTTAGTCCCCTTCACTTTTTCGGGATATATACATACATATATATATATATATATATATATATATATATATATATATATATATCCCAGATATTTTGTTTGTTTGTTATGTAGCATTTTATGATAGGGTCATTCTCTTCTCTCCTTTCATCTCATTATCTGCCAGCTTCTCCCCACAGCTCCTCAAAATATGTCTCTAGATGTGACTCCGATCTATATACAATCACTGAGGAGACAAATGCCAAAGCAAGTAAAATAATCTCAAACTGGAAAAAAAGAAAAAAAATTTCTTATGAGCTGCCTCATTTGTCAAGCACACACTACTCCAACACTATTAATGTCTTAAAAAAAAAATTACCTGCTTTTGGAAAATAAACTGCTGAGTCAATGCTGGTGGAGTATTTTAATCACTTTCCAAGTATTACTTCATTACTTCCAATTGATACATAAGAGAAAAGCAAGGAAGCCTAATTCAAACCTCCTACCATATAAACATATATCATGAGCTTTGATGTTGAAGGAGGAGGCCTGTAATTGGCTGGTGTGGTGGTTTCTAATCTTTTCTAAACAGGTCCCATTAATTAAATTTTCAGGGGAGAAAAAAGGAGAAACACTTGGGGAAAGTGAAATACCATATAATTCGAACTTTCAGAATACAGGTTAACATTTCATAACCTTTAGAAATTCTATTATAAAGGAATCCCTTTATCAATTCTAAAATTTCCCAAACTGTTTTGACCAAATAATTTTCTGCTATGTTTCTTAGTAATAACTTTTAATAGACTATGCATTAGCTCATGTTAATAGCTCATAATATATTAAATAGCTTGAGAAATGCTGTACTTAAGTTTTGACCAATTTATTTGTAGAATATTGATCTTAGAGTAATGATATATTTACATAATCATAAAAAGACCGAAACTCATTTTTTATAAAAGTGTGTTCCCAGTCTGGCAGAAATTTTGTGTCACAGGCCTATATTGTCCCCCTCACCCTACTATTTTGCATTGCTGCTTTTTATTGAAGTTATATTATAAAACATCTCTGTCACTTAGAAATTCATAATAAGGAAGATCTTATTTCCAATAGAAAAAAAAAAAAGCATTTAAAAGTACTACAATTCAAATTTCTTAGGGCATACAACATTTGCTATAGTTAAGATGGACTATTCCAAGACTGTATTTTTTCACCTGGTAAATTCCTGTAAGAGTACCTTTGTTCCTTTCGCTTTCCAATATGTATGTGATATTTTAAGTAACATTTGAACTTATAAATACTAAAAAGTCATTCTATGGGAAAAAGTCAATGTTTTTTTTAAATCTAACTTGGGCTTTATTATTTATCAATAATTTTCTGACAATATTTTCTGACAAATGTGGCACGAATTTTTCAAGCAGGTATTACATGTTAATTTATTAACGTGTCTCAAAATTGAAATAATTTTAGGGGAAATGTGTAAAAATTGTCTAATATAGCAATGAACAATATATTTAGGGCATTTTGTTTGGTTAGTATCATGATAAGGTATTGGAACCATGATAATTTTTACTAAAGTGTGAGTACTTCTAAAACTGTCATTATAGAAAATTACCATGATTATTTTCACACTATTCACTATCTCAATGATATACGGCTTGTCAAAAATTCTCCATTTAGATTAAAATTACTTGCATATCAATTGCAGAACTTTAAAGAAATTAGGATAAATGCATCTTATTATAGAAAAGTACAAATTGTTCTTTTATAGTTACAAGGTATTTTTATTCTTTATCTTACTATAAAAATCTTATTTAAATAATGAATATTTTAAAAGGTGATATAACCCAATGATTGGGTTTCAACACTACAGAAAAATTGTTAGTTTAGTACCAAAAAATCTATAAACTATTTTGATCTTGAAAATACCCTGAAACTATACATATCGTTGTTGATTATATATATATATATATATATATATATTTGATATTTGATTGTATATATTTCTAACATATATTATATATATTTCTAATATGTATATATTAGAAAGTAAGAACTTCAGAAAGTCTCTCACGTGGCTCAGAGAAGCCAAAATCTTTCTTGAAGGGAAATGGCCATAATCAAAAGATGATAAATGCCCTGTTTTATAAAAAAGATATTGGAAGCTTCTAGCATTAGCCAGTTAATATAATTTTGAAGGTGATACTCTGGAAAGCTAAATACATATTTGTATATATTTATATGTATTAAGTATTAAATATTTAATACATAAATATATAAAATGTATTTATATATTAAATAATATTTACATATAAAGATATATTTAATATATATATGAAGATATTGGAGAGCAAACATGAAAGTATTAATGATATATTGGAATTAGATCTTAGGAAAGCCAATGACTTTAATTGATCTTGGTTTCTCATAAATAATTCAGGTTATCTCTGATTCCAGATATCTCTAAATGACAAATGTATATCTTCTTTGGAGTAAAACAATATCATAGCCAGCAGCTTTTTTCCCCCACAATTTTGCATTTATAATGTCTGGCAAATGAACAAACAGAAAAACAACAAAAACTTAGTAACAAGAAGAATCAAGACAATATAAGTGAATAATAAAAAGAAGCAAAAATAACAGAAACAGATACATGGTGTTTTGCTACTAATTAATCAGTTTTATTGGTCTTTTTAAAAGAACCAACATTGGGATATGTTGTACCTTTCAATATTATATTGGCATTTTATTTTATTAATATGCTTTTTATTTCATTTCTTCTAAATGTTTGAGTTTAATTTATTATATTCTAAATTCTATGGTCCAGGAAGGTATTAGAGATATCAGGCAGAGATTTTAATGTAAACATGAATAAATATTTAATGAGAAAAGAAATGAAAATTTTAGCAGAGAACTAAGAATTCTAAAAAAAATAAAAATAGCAAATGGATCCAAGGGCTAAAAATTAAAATCTCCCAAATTAAGAACTCAGTGTATCATCTAGCCATAGATTAGAGAAAACTGAAGAGAGACTTATCGAACTGGAAAGTAGACAAAATAAAAAGAGCAGAATTTTAGGAAGTGAGGGTGTGAGACATGAAACAAAAAGAAGATTTAACAAAAAGTGGAATCGATGTCCCAGAAGGAAAGGAGAAATGGAACAAAAGCAATATTCACATTGATAGGGAGTTGGAACTTTACAAATAATAAATACATTAACCTGTATATTCAAGAAGTATTAGAAATTCTATTTAATAAAAAAGAACTCTTACTAAACATATCTTAAATGAAAATGATGAAAGCCAAATACAATCATGTACCACTTACATAGAAATATGTTGTTAGGAAATTTCGTCATTGTGGGAACATTAATAGTAGAGCATACTTACACAAACCTAGATGATACCACACACCTAAGCTATGTGGTATAGCCTATTGTTCTTAGGCTTCAAGCCTCGATAGCACGTGACTATACAAAACACAAGATTAAATCAAGCACAAAAGAAAATGAAGCAGTCAAGAGATGTGGTAAACGGAGGGTGTAAGAGAGTGCTGTTAGCATAACATAACATTTTAAAACAAAATCTCAGATGGAAGATAAACCTAAATGAATGTTGAATATAAAAATTAATATTTATTAAAATGATATATACAACCAACATGCTATATAATTTTGGTGGTAGAATAAATATAGTTTTCATTTACAAAATAATCATGTGCTAGTCCATCAAGAAAGTCTCAACAAATAACAAATAATGGAATCATAGAACTGGCTTTCTTGATGGCAACATATTAAAAGTATAAATCAATTTACAAAGTAAATAATTTTCTGATGTTTAAAATCAAGAAATAACTAAAATCTTATAGATCTAAGTAACATAAAGCATCCAATTATGGACTTTAGAAAACATAGTAAATTACACAGAGAAATTAAAAGAAAAAATAAAAGTCAGGAATTAATAAAGTAAAAAATCAATATAATATTGAAAGGAACAACATAACACAGAGTTTGTTCTTTCAAAAATTCAATAAAATTGATTAACTACTGGCAAGAAGAATTTTTTTAAAAGATGACAATAATAATTAAATCATAAGTAAAAAAAGCACATAATACATCTTTAAGGATTTATAAGGATGATAAAGACAATAGAAGTAACATATACAATTTCATTCCTATAACTTTGATTATTAAACAAAAAGGACAAATCTCAGAAAAATAAAGCACAAACACAAACACACACACAAAACAAGAAAATCTGTGTTTTCTTATAACTAGGGAAAGAACTGAATCTAAAATCAAAATCTTTTAATTAAGAAAAATCCAGGCCCTGTTGGCTGCCTACAACAGTGGATTCCACTAATAGTTAAGAAAGAAATTTATATAAATTCCATTAGATTAAAGATAACAGGAATGCATTCCTAAACTTATTTGGAAAGCAAAGTATATCCATGGCATCAAAAACCTAACAGAAATATTAAGATAATGGAATAGTACAAATTCTTTATTCTTATGAACATAGGGACAAAAATCCTTTAGAGACCGACAAAATTAATCTAGAATATATAAAAATTATAATATGTGATAAACAAGCTAAATCTTTTCTAGTAATTTGAGATAGGTATTATCTCCAAGCATCAATCAATGCAATCCATATTAACATAATAAAGGATAAAAACATTTAATCATTTTAATTGATTCAAAAAAAATATAAAATAAAATTCTACACTCATTTAAATAGAAGACTTAATAATTGTGCTTCAGTGGATATTCTAAAGGAACTATTTTCCCTTCAAAATTATAATAAGGGGGTATTAAAAATTCTAGAAATTTATATTTATTTTTAAATAGTGAATAATTTTTCTTTCATAACATAAACTGGACAAGAATGCCTGCTATCTATCTAATCAAGCATCTTGTTTTATTTGGAATGTGTACGAGCCATTTTATCAGGTTACATTTGTAATATTTCAAATAATCATTTAATATGAAGTGTGAAATACTGATAGAAAAGAGTTGGTGCACGATTAACTTAAAATGATACTGTTCACACTTAGTTAAGGAGAATTGATAAGAAAAACTTCCAGGTGTTCTTATTAGAGAGGCATTGATTAATTTCTTATTATGCTGTCAATCTCCAAATTTCATTATACATTAAGTATTAAATGCACTGTTAAATTCTCTAATAAAATATTTAAAATTACCACGGGAGTTCTATTTTTCTCCGAGTTTCACATAAAATGATGCAACATAAAGGATATTTAATTGACTAAAAAGACTGTCTTTTTGCCACCTAACATATGTGCCACTTCAATCACCAAATAGTGATGGAATACATCCTATGGATTCTGGTTCTTTCCTTAAAAAGATTTCTGTCTTAGTAGTAAACATGTGGACATACGAAAATAACAGTTATAGATAATAGAAAATGAGAAGAATCATTAGAAGGAAATAAAGAAAAATGTATATTTAGAAAAATTAAAAATTACCTCTGGTGAAAGGATGAGTTGGGAGTTTGTTAAGGACTACATATTTAGTATATACTGAATATCTTATTTACAATTTTTGTCCTCTTGAGTGGAAGCGGGAATAAGATCATCTTAATCAACTATTCATGTAAATTCATAGTATGTCTTCTTTTTGACCTACTTTATCTAATAACTTATTTTCTCTCAGATAAATTCAAACATGCTCCACTAGTCACAGTGTATGAGTTTCAAAAAGATTATATATAAAACATGGATTCATTATTTTATAATTTAAATGTTTTAAAGATATTCAGTGTTTTAGTATCCTTTGACACCCCCCAGGGACCATTATCGGTGGGTTAAAGGGAAGTACTGGAAGCACTGTGTTGGCAGGGCTCCCCTCTGCTCCCTTCACACAACAGACTTACCCAACTTTCATCAATTTCACATATTTAATAGTCTTTATAAGATTTCATTTTCATTTTTGATAAAGGTTCCCAATCGAAAGGAAAAAAAAGGAAAAAAAAGAAGAAAAGCCACAGAACTCCTTTAATTTGCCACTAAAAGTGATGTAATGAATCTTAGTTATGCAGAAAATTGACACCTTGTACTCAGAGTGCTTTTTTTCTATTTCACCTGCAAGTTACACTTGAATTCCAGTACTTGGAATCCTGCTTTACCTTCTCAGTATGGCTGAAATATCTGTCAGTCTTCTGCTCCCAGAACATATACATTTCATCATTTATTCATTCAACAAAAGCTGTTTATTTCTACTGTGTGTCAGGTACAGATAACATATGCGTGGGGGGAGGAAAGATTCTCCCTGTCTTCTAACTTTCTCCCTGGTTTCGAACATTTGTTTTCACACTGAAACTTTGATCTTTGCCTCTAGCCATACCTGGTTATTGAGTCCATACCTCATTTTTCTTGTCTTATTGTTTCTATTTTTGCTTTTGTTTTTTACTTCAATCCTCTCTCTAGCTTTTCTCACTGCCTGTGATTACACTTTTTCTGTGCTCTAAGCACCTAAAATCTTGTTACTCTCTCCTTTCTTATAATGCTTTAACTAGTCCAAGCGTATGCTGTCCCTTTTATATTAATCTGTTTCTGCCCTACCTGGATTAAAATTATTTTTGAAAGACTTGGCAAGACTCTGTGGTTCATCTTTCTCAATTTTTTTTCCTATTCTTTCAACCCACTTCAATTGAATGTCAGTCGGTCACTTTGGTCAGATTCGTTAATTCCATCTTGATAAACCCAACAGTTAATAATTCCTATTATTTAACCTCTCTGCAGCACTGTCTCTGTTTGTCACATCTTTTACTTGAGGAACTTTCAAGTGTAGAAAGTTTTTAATATTATCTCTACACTGATTACTCACAAATTTACATCCCTTACTGGGGCATTTCCACTGTGAAACAGACTAATACATGGAGCTATTTGCTGGATACTCAAATTGACATCTAAAACTTGGCATGTTTAATACAAAACCTCTCATTCTCTCATCCACACCATACACATAAATAAAAAATGTGTACATGCACATACACACAAATTCATTTTAATAAAAGTGTTCTGTACCAGAGTAAGTGATACCATATTCATGCATTCTCAAGCTAAGACTAAATGGTCATCCTTAATTTCTCTTTTCTCATTGAGGTGCCTTCAGAGTTGCCTTTAAAAAACTTCTCTATCTTGTGTCTCGCTCCACTCGCTTATTTTGATTCGTCACTATAACACTTATTACCTAAGATATTACACATTTAACAGTTTACTTATTTATTTTCTGTCTTTACTACTAGATTAAAACATCATCGGAACAGGAACATTGTCTTTACTTTCTAAATGTGTTCTCAGAAGTTTTGGAATATTATAGGACTAAATATATATACATTAAATAAATAGATATGTGTGCAGTGGAATTATATATAAGTATATAATTTTACATTATCCACTCTATTTGTAATGTTCTCCCCACCTGTTTCACTTTCTCCCAATATTTTCAGGACAAAATATTGTTTCACCCTTTGTTTATACTAAATTTCCTCTTACGTTTTTCTTGATTTGCCCAGGACATTTTAAGAGCTTACCTGGCTGGTTTCTCTTATTTCTGGTACAAATCTCTACTCCAGCAGTGTCAGCATATGTTGCAATTTTGTGTTTTCATGCACATTTTTTTTTTCACCTCTAGCTTAAATGTTCTTAAAGGGTGAAATAAGCTTTCTTTCTTTTTTTTTTTTTTCCATCACTGTAAGCACACAGAAGACACTGGACATTAAAATTTATCAGAAGGGCTTATTAGAAACTTATCTGATACAAAGTTTACTTCTAAAAGAACAAATAATTTTATATCAATAGGCTGTGATGAACATATATTATTTTGCTCTGAAACAAGGGTTCTAGGTTCCGATATAGGCTTGTTCTGTACTCTGTTGAGAAAAAGATGTCTTGAAGTTTCTAAGAAGTGCTCATTTCTGTCTAGAGACAATTTCTGATTAAGATAAAGTACTTTAGTATACTCTGGGGCAAAGGAATATACTAAGAGCTCTACTCTCTGAAAATAAGAATAAAGCTGTACAGAGGGTTGATCTATTCTCTTAACATGGAAAATTAAGCTACTTGTATATGCTTATTGATAATTTACCCATAGCTTAACATGTATTTTGTAATACAATGAAAATAATAGTAACTATATGTGATTATGTAAAAATTCATATGAATGTATTTCCTAGCAATAAAATGCAGAGTGTAGTAGTCTATGTCAAGTGATGTGAAATCTTTAATTGTAGTGTAGCAATAGGTAAATATCAAACAAGATTTAATAAAAGAGTGGCTATTATTACTTCATTCCCTGTATTTCCATTAAAAGAGAGACATATTACTCTACTCAGTGAATCTTTTTACTCTTCTCTATAATTTTTCCCTTAGAGAACAGAAAGTAAGTTATCAAATTGGTAACACACACACACACACACACACACACAAATTTGGCTCAAACAATAGACTCAGTCTTGTGTGACTTGCCTACCACATTGGCCAGTAGATGGGCACTGAGATCTTTATTCCCACATGGTAAACATACTTGTAACTGAAACCAGGATCTGCCTCTGAAAGCAAGCTTGAAAGGTTACTTCCTTCTTGTAATCATATCTTAAGAACTGATGATATGGTTTGTATCTGGCAATGAGTATCCTCAAATTTTCCAAAAGATTCTGCAGACCCACTACTCTTACACATGGGAACCAAAGTATATCTAGTATAAAAAGTGAATGAGTAGCTAGGAGAGGAGTAGAAAGTTCAAGTTTTATTAAAGATCTATACTGATTTCTCTATTCTAACATTAATAATAATAAATCTGAAACAATATTTTAATCCTTATCTGGCAGCTAATGTTTCTTCTTGTTCAACATTGTTCAGGAAACAAATCAGGATCATGATCTAAAGTCATGGTTAGGTACTAGGATTCTAGATAAAAATATTCCAGTTACTAAACATAGTAGTCAAAGCCATGAAGCAATTAGGATTTTATATAAAAGATCAGGTCACAAAAGCCAAAGATATGCCAGTACATGTGAAGCAGTCTAATGCTGACATGAACAAACTGCATTTTCACAAAGCGAACAACACATGTGTTGAAAACACACCAAGAACTAAAAACCAAACAAACAAACAAACAAAGACCAATCCCAGAAGCTCTTCCAGTTTTTTCCCCCATCCCCAAGTATAAACATTTCTCTAACTTGTAACAGCATAGGTTAGTTTTTGCTTTTGTTGTTTTTGTTTTGTTTTATTTGGACATGTACTTGCCTTTTTCTTTGGCATGTTAAAGGTGCTCTCTGGAAAATGACAATTATATGAACAAACCCCCCACCCTTCCTTGGTTAAACTAACTGTTCAATGGATCCAAATTGATTGTCTTAGCTGTTTTGGTTTGCAAAGCGTGCTCACTAGAAAAGCAAGGAAAAATATTTGAACAGTATCAAAGTAATGTCTTCAAATACAGAAAAACAGCTTGGAGTTATTTGCTTACAACAGATAGCACAGAGTAATAGGAAAACCCTACTACCTATGAATTTCACATAGAGACTGTGAGATGTTCGTCAAATTACTTCATCTTTGAGCTTCAGTTTCCCATTTGTAAAACAAGTCTAATGATATCCAAAACAGATTATTGAAAAAATTAAATTAAAAAAAAAAAACATACCAAATCTTTTTGATGGCTTGATTTAATCAGGGAGATTTATTTGAACTTAAATGTTGTTTGAATTATGTTGATGACTCCCATAATCTTTGTGATGCATATTGAGAGAATGGATGTAAAATAAGTTATGGCTTCATGTACAAATTTGTTTGAATTTAAGCCTTTTCCTAAAAGTTTAAATAGTCTTCACTAGAAACAGATTTTTGATGTTAAACTACATACTGGGCATTTTAAATGTGTTTCTCTTGGTTTATACAGAATATAAATTTTAAAAGAATAAACAATTCTCTGGGTTTTTCATTTAAAGGTTTGTCCTCTACAGTCCTTTGATGAATATTGTATTTATAGCTTCTGATGGCAGCACCTTTAAAATACAAGGCTTTTCTAACTGCCTCTTTCATTTGTGGCATTAGAGGTGTTCAGAGGACAGGCGGCACAAAATAACATGATTTGCATTCAATACAGAATCTGAACAGTTAAACTTTCAAGTCTTAATGAAAGATCATAAAATCTTACAGTACTGACCAACTAGATTTCCTAGAACATTAAATTCCCCTTGAAGCCTCCTGTACTACTTTAAACACAAGTTAAAATTGCAAATCATAAATACTGAATGCTTTCTTCCCTAATGTAAGTTCACTATTATAACCTTGTCTGGCAGAGATGCTCCACTTAAAGGTCTGTAACATTTTCATTATCAGTTCTATCTCTGAGGGTTTGGCAATGCAGCTGTTTCTGTTTGTAATGGGCTGAAAATGCTTATACTGATTTTTTCTTTAAGTCAGCCGCTGGTGTAGCTCTTTTGGGTCTTGAGTTAAAATGAATGGCTTGTTCTTTTTTAGTTTTCAATTGCTTTTTCCATTATTGTCCAGATAAAAATACAATTCTATAATAAGGCATATATTTTTATGAATATATTATATACAGAGCTTTAGGCTATATGAGTCACCTGATTGTGTGTATGTGTGTATGCATATGTGTGTGTGTGTGCTGTGTGTATATATACACACACAAATAGTATTTTCTCAAAACTTAATCTTATTTTTGGCAGAAAGAATACAAAAAAACAAAAATCCTATTAAGATGCATGAGAATACCTCCACAAATTAAGTTCCCTACTTGAGTGGGAAGAGTAGACTCCTAGTAGTATAAAGTGTACTTAAAGCGTACAAAAGATTAAAATGTTCTGAATTATATTGCATTTCACAAAAGCAATAATTTCACTGTTGATGAGAATATATGAAATACATTTTTGAATGAAATGAAATGTTAGTAAGAATTCAGTCTTACTTTTATTATGTGCAGGTGTTTGCTAAAATGCATTCAATTTTAGCAATGTCAGAGGAGCCCAGGCTGGTTCCTCTACCGAGGAAACCTAAACCTAAACCACCACAATTGTCAAGACATTTTGAGGCATCAACCTTCCTATTGACAGATATGTATTAAGAAAGAGACACTGAATGGCACAGAATGGGGACCACTGGATGAATGTGTAGCCCCTGATTTCATCTCTTAAATCAGGCATGTTTGTGTAAAGATATTTGTTATCAGCCACAAGTTCCATCATCCCATTTTCCCTGAAGCCTTAAGTTCTTAGAATAATTTACTAGAAGTCAGAGAATAATGTAACTCTCAGACACTTAGGTTTTATGGACCACTTGACGTTCACCAAGTCATGAAAAGTTGAGGAATGACCTGACCTAACAAATACAGGGTGAAACTTATATGTCTAGGGTATTATAATATACTTAATAATCTCCCAATTCCACTCCCTGCTATTGCCATATAACATACAGGTTAGAAGATGTCATTTTTGGTAGTATCTTGTTCAAACACTATTTTACCATTTGATACTCTATGATTTACAACTGCATTAAATAAGTCATAGTCAGAGACTTAGGGCTTCACCCTACATCCCAAACATTTCACGTTACCTGGATTTTACATATTATATAAGAAGTCTATAAAATAGTGTGTCCTTGTTTAACCCTAGGCAAATATTGTACCAGACCTAAATAGACATGTTTTAAGTCATTTGGGAATAGAAATATATAGCACCATATTGCATATAAAAGAAAATAAATAGATGTTTATTTTAAACAGTTTCACTTTAAAGTATATCAGATTTCTATCAGGGTTGAGCTATGAGACATCCAAAAGTTTTTGCCAAGATTAATTTACGTCAATTACATTTGAATATCTGTGGTTTTTGTTACTCTTAGGCATCTACTATATCAGGTATCCTTCCAGTATACACATATAATTGAACTAGCAACAAAAATAAATAGCTCTTGTTCTTCCCAGGGAAGTCATTCTGCAAGCTGATGCCACTTGATATTTTTCCCTTCATTTATCAAGTAACTACTTAATCATTTTATTTATTTATTTATTTATTTATTTATTTATTTATTTATTTATTTCACTGTAATACTTGCAACGCTAATAGATTTTGTCTTATCAATTCAATGGGAGTAAAACTGTGGTACTGAGTCAGAAAAGAAGCAAATGGACTTATCAGGGGCTCTATTCAGACCTTTCTTTACCCACTAGATAAATGAGAGATGTCCTCACTATGTACCTTTCCTCCCATCTGCCTCCCCAACTTTGTCATTAGGATAGAAATTCTCGGGCCCTGTAGTCCACTTCAGCAGCTTGGGTAACTTATTTCATTTATTTTCTCCCTTGCCAGGTTGCTTTCTGACAGTACTTAGTGCTCTGATCAAGGACATTGCTAACTGTTCTTTTCTATTTGAACTGGAAGTACTAGAAACTTGTGATTATTTCTGTCTTTACATTTAGGGTAGTGATTTGCATTTTGGCTGGCTGCTCTGGCAGTCTTAAGGGCCAGCTATGCTCAGCTATGGATAGACGTTAGAAATCTTGGAGCTATTTTAAAGAATTCAGCCTTCAAAAAAGAGACTTCATAAAATACCTTTTTTTTAGGATAAGTGTGAAATCATGTGCCATTATAATTTGTATGTGTGTGCATGGGTATATATGTGGCACACCTTCTTTAATAAAGTGTAAGTTTATTATAGGTAGGATATATAGAAATAAGTCAAGTGATATCATTGACCATTCTCCTTCCTTCTACCATTTTTCTGTTCTGTTATGTTACCTCATTACAGAGATCTAGAAGCTTCCACTTCTTTCTGGGTATTAAGGATGCCTTCTTATGTTAAGCCCTGTCTACTTTTGACCAGTAGACTTTTATTATAAACTTCTGTTTCCTGTTCACTCTGATGCTATCAAACCTAGACAGAGTTAGGTAACCAGTGGAAAGAATTTAATGGATGATTGGATAAAAAATATGTAATACATGTATACAATGGAATACTATTCAGACATAAAAAAAAATGATAAACTATTGCCACTTGTGACAACAAGGATAGATTTCGAGAGTCTCATGCTAAGTGAAATAAGTCAGATGAAAAAGGACAAAAACCATATGATTTCACTCACATGTAGGATATAAAACAGAAAATAACAAATGAATAAACAGAACAACCAAACTTTTAAGACACAGACAGCAGAATAGTGGATCAAAGGGAAAGGAGAGTGGGGGGAGGATGAAGAGTGTAAAGGAGGTCAAATATATGGTAATGAAAAAGACTAGACTTTGGACAGTGAGCACACAATGCAATGTACAGATAATATATTGTAGAATTATACACTTGAAACTTGTATAATATTATTAACTAATGTTACCCAGTAAATTTAATTTAAAAATTGGTAATACTCATAATTAAATTAAATATCAAAATATGTTTACTTATTACTTGATATATTTTAGTAACCAAAGATAATGATAGAAATTATAATATACTCAGTGGGAGAAACACATAAATATTCAAAGAATTAAGGGGAGAAAAAAACTTAACCTATTAATTTTTAAATTAATGAATTAAATTTAACGAACTAAAATTAGATGAATTAAAAAAATTTGTTAATATATATAAAAAAATAACCTAATGACTTGACTAAGTCAACTATATGCAATTCGTTTACCTACATCTATCTGGTAGAATTTCCTTCTCCCGCTACTAGTTCTTTACTTCAAATCACAACTAACTATTATCTTTGTATTTATGCCAAACAAAATTTAGGAATTAATGACTTCAGACTTATTAATATACCATCTAAAATCATATCAAATTCTTCCTAGAGCATGAGTATGTATATCACAGTTTAAGAAACTTCCCTTTATTCTAATGTGGCTGCTCAATCTTGTAGGAAAACACAGAAACCCAAGAAATTGTCAAGAGAGCTTTAGGTACAACCTTAAGACAGATTTGCATAGGCAAACCTAAGAGAGATTGCATAGACAGGTAAAAGAAGGATGAGACTGAACTGAACTGCTGAGTCTGGTGATTCATTGATTATCAACCATCTTCCTAAGTCTAGTATAAAGGGAAATAATGTATAAGTGAAATCTGAGTAAAAAATAGTTATATGTCACTTGACTATTAAAAAAAAGAGGGGGTAGTGGCAGTTTAGATCATTATCACTTCCAAGCATATCTGAATTTTGAAGGTGCAGTTTCAAACATCCGCCAAATGGATGTTAGATTGATGGACTTTGACAACTGTCAGTTTTCAAATCACATATCATAGGCAGCCTCTAAGTTTCTATGGTGTACATTATTTTTAATCTCTATCCATGCGGTTCTGTGCAGCAGAACTTGGTAAAATACAGGCTTCTGGGACTCACCCATAGGGTTTATTATGCTGAAAGTCTGAGGTGTTGCCTGAAAATTTGCCTTTTTAACAAGTTCCCAAGTGATACTGAATCACACTTTATATACATTGAAAAGATGCCGTTATAAAGGATACATTTTTATGTCTTTTTTTTTCCACCGCAGTAGGTAAAATTAAAGATTATCTTAGATTCAGTTCAATTGAATAAAAAGTAAAAAGAGGGAAAGGACCATCTAAATTATTATGGTGATGGAATGAACTGAAAATAAATACCATCTCACCTAATATTGAAATATTACCGACAATGCTGTGATTCTTATTGTGTAATCACTCATCTTTATGTGAAAAACTCTGCTGATCTGGACAATATTCTGTAGCCAGATCCTTCTGCTGAGGTTGTCTTTTATAGATACATAGACTTTATGGATTATGATTGCTCATAATTTTCTCTTTTATGTTTACTTAGAAGATAGCAACCTGACTTTCAACAAGTAGCAATTAAAATATATAAATACGTATTTAGTCATTTTCTGAAATACGTGAAAATAGTTCATACTTAAGTCAGATAAAAAAATATTATTTATGTATTACATGAGTGATTCACTATGTCTTTTATTTATACCAGAGTTCTTTGTTCTGTTTATCTTAATGCAAGACATGAAAATCCGTAGTTTTGCTTTTGCTTTTGTTTTTAATGACATTTAAAAAACCTCGTATTTTTTGGAACAAAATACAGATCAGGTGTATTTTTGTCTTTGGAACAGTAAAGTGATTAGCAGAAAATTCAACAAAATAATAAATTTTTAATTATTCAGAAGTGAATTATACAGTTTCTGGAAAAAAATACCTCATATATATTCTGATTTATTTACAATTTGAGGGCCATTTTGTTAATTAATAACCCTTCACCTAAATAAGTGAAGTAAGAGAAAAAAATAACATGAGAGATGAACTTCAGGAAGTCTTCTGTAAACTTGGTGATATGTAAGCAAATTGTCATTTTATTAATCTTATCTGCACTTTCAATATAACACAAATATTTTAGTGTATTTAAATATATGATAAAAATTAGGAATAAAATTCATAAGGCCTTTCTCTACTTTTGTGAGTGTTAAAGAATAAATCTAAAAAGTCATTATTTTCAAATATAAAATATCTAAAGATCTGAATCCTATTTTAGCCCTTTTCTTGTCATATATATTAAATTCATTATATGCTTTAAACTCACTAAATGGTCTTGGGTAAAACTTTTGCTTGATCGATGCCTCCTTTCCTTTGCATATGAGCTTGAGAAATTGTCATAAAGAGAAGCTGAAGAATTGGGCAACAGGATAAAAACTCCCATTGTACATTTTTGACTGTTATCAACTCCTGAAATGTTTTCAGGCATCATATTTTTCCTGTCACATTTCTATCTGTATGCCCATGTAGTAAGCTTTCTAAAAAGTTGCACATTTTTGAAAATCAGATTGAAAAACTGACCTAATCAGGAAAGAGTCCATTATGTCAAGTTGTCTGACTGTCTAGTCTTCAAATTTCCCTATAAACTAGAAAAGTGTTAACACTAAATTACATATTTGAAATAAGAGAAATACTTTTTATTTTCAAGTAACATATTCGTGGAAATGAGTGTACTCAGAGGAAAAGGAAGAGAACTAACATTTATCATATGTTTATTATACTCTGGGCACTCTGAGAGATATTAATTTTTTATAGAAATGATACTATGATGACAAAATATAAATAATTTTTTTGCCCTGAAGGTATTTATTTTATAGTGGTACTTCAAACCTTTAAAAAATTTTAGAAAATTAACTTAATGGAGAGGCGTGTCTGTTTGAATCTTCAGAGAAATATATATGAAATAATTAATATGAGTAGTACTAATATAATATTACCCACCTATCTCTCATAGATAGATGATAGATGATGATAGATAGATAGATAGATAGTAGATAGATAGATAGTAGATAGATAGATAGATAAATAGATAGATAGATAGATAAATGATAGATGATAGATGATAAATAGATGATAGATAGATAGATAGATAGATAGATAGATAGATAGATAGATAAAATGATAGATAGAGATAGAGGATAGATAGATAAATTAGAGATGAAAGTATCAGCTAATCCATACAGAGAAGTCCAAGTGACATAGCCAGTTCTAGAAGTTAGAACAGTTTAAATTTTACTCTGTGCTCAGATAATTCCTTTCTCATTAGATTATATTGAAGCTTACATGAATGTGTTTAAGAATATTGCCTTTTAATAAGACTGTAAGCTTCCTGGAGGCATATGTTATTGATTGTATTGTTGTGTTTTGTTTATGTGTTTGATTTATTCCAGAAAAGTGACATAGATTTGAATAGAGGAGATAGATAAGACTTAATAGGTATCTACTCCCCCTACCCTTGCTTGACATACGTCTTTATCCTAATTGTGTTGTCCTGCCTTTACCAATGATACAAATAAATTAACAATGTCCAACATCTCGAACTTGATTTCACACTTCTTAGTGAGTTCTGTGAAATTTCCATGCTTCATCATTTACAGCTACTCACCAAAAGTATGTGTGAAATAACTGTGAAGGCAGAGAAGCAAAACATGAAGTTATAATAATTCATCTGTAAAAAAAAAAAAAACTGTATGTGGTATTTGAGCACTGACAGGACTTTTTTTATTTGACACTCAATTCCAACACTATAGAATTCTGCATCTGTCTAAGAAACAGGAAAATGAATATTATAGGGCTGCCAAAATGAGGTGACACTGTAATTATCAGGCCTTTTTAAACTTCTCCGTATTTTCCATATGCTGACAATGGCTTAAGCATAGTATAATCATGTCTTATCCGGTTGAATTATGTGTTTTTCCCCCTTTAACTAAGCTTTTTTAGCAACCCTTTGTTAAGCTTCAGCTGCAAAATAATTTTAAAATCGTATAATTTATCACTTTCTACATCTTTACATTCAACTTAATGACAAATATTAGGTATGCAACTATAGACACAGTTTCAAAAATATATAATTGACATGGTTACTTATGACTTTTTACATAATTTGTGTTCTCCTTAATGGAACAAACAACACAGAGGCATTAATTCCACTTTTCCACATGCTGCTATTCGTATAAGAACATTATAAGTGTGTTTATTAAATACTACCCTCAATGAGAAAAAAAAAACTAAAAGCTTGATTGTAACTATTAATATAGAAATTTTCTCCATTCAATGTCTATTAAAGGAATTTCAATTCATCAGGAACTAATCACATTTCATTTTCTATTTTTTATTCTTCTTGTGGTCAACACATAACAGAAGAGTTGAGGTGTATGATAATCAAAGAATTGTTCATGGTTGAATAAATTTAATACTCTTGCTTCATCAGTGCAGCATATTAAAAAATCCCCTGGAATATTAAGCTTGACTGGTTAAGGCATTCTACTGGATTTCTGATATTACAGATTTCAAATGCAATATGAGTGGGGTGAGAAATTGCTTTTATCCATTCCTTATATAACATGAGAATTGGATCAAAATAAGTTTCTTTTTAAACACAAATACAAATAAATTAATAAAACTGTAATCCAATGTCATGCTAGTGGATAAATAAACTTAAATTTTCTTTTTATAAGGGGAGACTACCACAAATATCTTAAGATATTTGATACTGTGAAACCAATCCTATAGTGTAATAAAAGAGAACGTAGATATTTGCTTTTGCAGAAATCTCATTTAAAAAATACTTTCCAGCTCTTTGCTGCCTCTACTGCAAGGATGAAGACCATTCTCAGCTATCAAACTGTCGACATTCCATAAAATATGGATATTGCTCTGAAGGGAAGCTCACTTATTGTGAAGGGCCCAGGCACCCTGAGGAGGGACTTAAATCACATCAATGCAGAACTCAGTATCCTTGGAAAGAAAAAGAAAAGGCTCTAGGTTGACAAATGGTGAGGACGTAGGAAGGAACTGGCTACTTTTTGCACTGTCTGTAGCATGTACAGAACATGATCAAGGGTGTTACACTGGGCTTTGGCTACAAAATGAGGTCTTTGTATGCTCATTTACCCAATCAACATTTTTATTCAGGAGAATGTTTGGCCTGGTGAAATCTGAAATTTCTCGGGTGAAAAATACATCCACAACGTTCAGATGAGGTCCGGTGTTGCTTATTTAGTATCTCAAGCCCAGAATAATGAGCTAATTCTTGAAAGAAATGACACTGAACTTGTATCAAATTCAGCTGCTTTGATTCAACAAGGCACCACAGTTAAAAACGAGGATATCAGAAAAGCTTTGGATAGTATCTATGTTCTGAAAAAGGCACAGTTCATCAGGTTGATGAATAAGGTCAAAGTTGTCCAGCGACAGAATTGCCAAGATTTCGGATGATTCCACAGACTTATATGTTTTATTTTAAGGGTGCATTTTTGTATTTAAAAACAAACAAACAAACAAACAAACAAAACCCCTGCTTTTCAGCAAATTCTAAATAGATTGGCTATGGAGGTCTAATTTACAATGCATGGTAGCAATACATTATCTGTAACCATGCCTCTTTGTAGAGTTATATAAATGTATGTACTATATTCATGTTTATTTCCTAATTCATTCCCCCCAAGTATTTATGTTCTCTCATCTTCCATTGCTAATACGCATGCTGCTACATTTTAAAATTACTTTTATTGTCTCGTTAAAATTAAGAGAACTAAACATGAACAAGCACAACAACCCAGATAAGAAATACTTATTCTTCCTCATGGAAACTTCTTATAAGTTTTATTCACACAGTTTATATTATTCTATTTTTCCTTCTGAATGAGAATTTCTTTGGAAAAATAAATTATGTATTTTACTTCTTTGATTCACCAGTGTTTAATGTAATATGATATATGGTACATAGTAATATAAAAGAACAACTTGATTTCTACTAAATTATAGTCAGAAAAAAATATTTTCTCTTTCTCTCTCTCTCTCCCTCCTTCTTCCTTGTCCCTACATACCTTGTTTTTTTTTTTTTTCATTAAAGTAGAATGAAATATGGAGGTTAATTCATATAATTTTGTGTTTGGATCAGAACCAAAGAGCTAACATTCTATGTCTCTTAAGAAAAAAAGATGTGACAATCTAATAAATGTTGGTCAAATTCTACACATACATATTAAGAGTAGAATATGGCTTTCAATGAAAAGTTCTAGGCATAATCTATAGCATAATGCAATTCAATAATAAGTAGCTGATAGTTATAATTAAACAGTAAAGAAAAAGAAAAGTCAAAACATGGTTTTCAATTGTCTTAACTTGGTAACGTAAGGTTAATACTGAATTATAAACTATTAAGAACAAATATGCACTGTTTCTCAACTAAGGGTTAATAAAATATTTATAAAAATATTAAGACCATAATATACTTAATATTTAAGTCTTGGAATAAAATGTAAGAAAAGGACAGTGAGTATAAATTTTAAATTTTGTAGATTTTTTTGATGGAATAAAATTAATATTTAAAATGCATGTTGAAACCACAATTATTTCAGGGATCCAATTAGTAACACAGTTTTTTCCTATTTCTACAGGTTTATCTAAATGACTTACTTACCTGTTTCTTAGGTAGGTATAAAAGTGTCAATAGCTTTGAAATGTTAGCTACCAAGTGGTATTAAACTAATGCATTTAACTATGGTATTTAATACCTTAACCTTAAAAAGACAATTTACAAAAATGAAGTTTAATAATGTGTAATCCGTGCAGCTAATTATATTGAGAATTTAGAAGTGAAGGCTTAAATGTGTGTGTGATATTGATCTGTCACCTCAAGAAAAGCTAAGGAGATCATTCATACTTCCCTGGGAAATAAGTAAAGTACACATGAGAATGTACATAACATTGGTTCGAACCTGATTTTATTGCTATCTGGACACTTAAAAGTAGTTAAAATAATGTATAAAGGCAACTGGAAATCATTTGACTCTCCCTCTTTAATTAAACCTGCCTGATATGGATTAGTGATCCATGAAATAGGGAGACACTTAGTCCTTCTGATATGAATCTTGATCATTTAATTGGTCCCCAGCATCTAGTTAATGATGCTGTTTTCCAAAACATCACATCTTTCTACCATGTGACAGAGAGTTTTTTTCTATTTTTTTAGTTTGGCCAGTTTCGTATGTATTACTTTTTAAATCAGAACTGATTCTCCTGTAGCTAAAAATCTTCGAGATATACCACCTTTGCATTTTTTGTCTACAAAACCCCAATGGAGCATCAGCAATATTGCACAATAACAGAATGACCTCTTTAAACTCACAGTTTTCCCAGACTGAGCCATATAACAGAGATAGTACAGGGTAGTAAATGGTTAAAACTTTGGAGTCAGGCTGAATACTGCTGAAACGTGGCTACCAGTTTTTTAACTGATTGATTTTGGAACATTTGCTGACTTATCTTGCTTGGTTTCAGTTTTCTCATTTCTCAAAGGTGGTTAATAATAGGTATATTATGTGGTTGTTGTTGTGTAGACTAGATAATACAAGTAAAATATTTGGCTGAAGACTCTAGATTTGATAATGTATTTTATTGTTAATAATAGGAAAAACAACAAACCATTTGATAACCTACATTGCAATCTATTACACTGTAGTTTTTTTTTTTTTTTCTGTAATTTCAACTCTACTTGTTCGGCCAATGATAAATTCCCAAGTCTCATTTTCACTCTGAGAAGATGTATCCAACTAGAAAAAGAGAAATATTATATCCCACTATTATTTCTGAAACTTATTTTATTCTTCAGTTAACAAATATTTTTATAGTGGTTAATATATAGTATCAGATATTAACCACATTTATCTATATGCTTGTTAAATATTTAGGTTAACATACAGGTATCATAAGTTAATATGTAGATATAACAGGCATTCAAATACTACTTCATACACATCTCATGAAAATCCTATGAGGTAGGCCCTCTGCTTCTCCTCATGTTACAAATGAGACAGCTGCAGCACAGTAATGTTCCATAACTTGCCTGATGTCAGTTAGTAGCAGAAAGTGGCAGTGGAGGGATTTTAACCTAGGCAGTCCTTGGTTTTAAAAACTATGGGATCTGCTTCTCTCTTACACAGCTCTACAACACCAGGTTTCAATGAAGCTGCTTCAGGCCCTCCTTGTGGAATAACTGGCCGTGTTTCCAGCTCCTGACCTGCTGTTGTCCGGGCGTTTCCTCCCTTCCACTGCCATAGTCACATAGTCCTCTTCCTTCATGCTTTTTATCCTCCTGCTGCTCTGAAGAAAAACACAGCTCTTATTTTCTTGGAACAAAGTAAAATTTCCATTTTATAGGTGTTAGCAAAGGTAAACACTCTTATGTATAAATCCTGACATTTTCTTGCCTTCATTTCCATCGGTGAGATTTCTAAATTTTGGATTGTCGAATTCAAGAATACATGCATTTTGAACATTAATGGATGCTGACAGATTATTTTCTGAAAAGGCAATGCCAAATCTTGCCACCACCAATAATATATGAGAGTACCCATTTCACCTTATAATAACTAAAAATTGGATGCTGTCAATGTTTTTAAACTTTTTTTGTAAGTTGGATAGGCTGAAATTTTCTACTTTTTTGTTATAGTTTTCAATAAGATTAAGTATTGTAAGTTTTCTGGACATTTTCTTTTTCTAACTGAATACATAAAGTTAACAAACATGAAGTATATTAATTCATGCTCGTCATTGACTTGGCTCTGTGCTAAGAATTTTTTATGGGTGATTTTAATCCTCCAAACATTTCTGTGTGGTATGTAGGATTTTTATTTCCATTTTGCCAATGATTTACAGAAAGCTTACAAAGCATCCTCCAAGCCAGACAACCAGTAAAGTTTGAAGCAAGATACAACCTATATTTATATCCCAGCTACCTAAATAACTCCACTTTCCAACTCTAACCACAAACCTTTATATATATTAGCCATTCTCTTGTGAAACCATTTGTCCTTTCAATATGTTAGGAATTTGTTTGTGTATTCAATAAGAAAGAGTTGGAGAAGGGAATTTTATAAAAAGAGTTTCTCCAGCAGTCATTAAGTCTATCTATTGGGATCAGCAGGGATCACATACATTGAAAGGAAAATCACCTCTCTTTACATAGGTCATTATGAAACCAAAGCACAGGATCTATGACCATACTTCTCCCAGCTCTTCTTTCCCATTCTTTGGAAATAAAGGGGGAGCCGCCAGAAACGCACTTCTCTCTAATATTCATAGTGTAGTCATGACTATCTTGGGTCCTCTGGACTAACCACATTATGTGATTTATCGTTGCTTGTATCTGCTTCAACGTGAAGCCTCAGGCTCTCAGATCGCCTATCACTCATCCCTAATTCTATTCTTTCCCATCCTTCCAAACCAATCGTGAAATCCTTCCACTGGGTACTCAAGAATTCATGGTTCATTATCAGTAAAATATGTAATATCTTTAAATTATTTCTGAAAATTTCCATCACTGTTTTGTTTTTAAAGAAAATTAACTCTGTAGCAGAGACAAAATGTTCCTTGCACCCTCTCAGATGGTAAATGTGGTGGATTATTTTCTCTCCTGCAGCCTTTTATTTCTAGAGTGGAAAGAGGTAGATGTCTTCAATTCCCCTGTTAACTCTCACACTATTCCTTCCTAACACCCTCTAACTTATAGCTCATATCCTATTATATCAGCCACTACCCCTCATATTATCTGTCATCCATTGAATGTAGGTGCATTTCCACTCTCTAATCAATAATATTACCTGCTTATGCACAGTCACTTTTTCCAAGACTACCCCATCTGAATCCTTAGTAATTTCAACATGTATGCAAATGATCCATCACCATAGCCTTTCAGTGCTCTCCCATTAGCAATCTTTCCTTTCATCCTATCTCAGGTGGAAGTACATTACTGACAAAGTCTTCATTTAATTCATTCCATCCGACAACTATTTTTTTCATACCAGTTCACTTTTACCTTATACCTGATGCAACCTGCTAAATCTCCAGTCATTTGGTCATATCAC
Organism: Rousettus aegyptiacus; assembly: GCF_014176215.1. NCBI lineage: Eukaryota > Metazoa > Chordata > Mammalia > Chiroptera > Pteropodidae > Rousettus > Rousettus aegyptiacus. The sequence continues at coordinate 49,788,955 of NW_023416284.1, forward strand.
ATTTTTATTGTTCCTCACTCCCTTAATATCTCCACTCCCTTCCTTACCCAGATTAATTCTATGGTTAATCATTATACTTACTTGCTTGCATCGTCTCTCAATTTTCTTGTACACCTCTCTCATTTCTCTGAAGTCGCTTGATAATAAAAACTACTGAACATCGTTAAATTCAACTCTTTGTCTCCCCAGTCTTTGTCTTTTTTTTTAGCAGATAACTTTGGTTTCTATTACACTGAGACATTTAATTTGTTAGCCTCACTCCCATACATCACCAACTACCAGCCTCTGTGCCCACATACTTTACCTCCCCTTCTTTTGCTATAGGTCAAGATTTCTCAACCATGGCAGTATTGAAATTTTGGACTGGATAGTACTGTGTTGTAGTAGCTGTCTTGTGCACTGTAGGATGTTTAGCAGCATCTCCGGCCTCTACCCATTAAATGAAAATAGAAACACCCCTCCCAGTTGTAACCATCGGAAATGTTTCCAGGCATTGCCAAATGTTCTCTGGCAGGGATAAGCGAATAAGTAGACAATCTTTTTTTGAGAATCACTGTCTTAGATGATTTTTTGTAATCTTATCTAAAGCCAATTCCTCCCTTTGCTTTCTCATCCCTTTTTTATTTAGTTAAGCACATGGCTCCAAAATTTTAATTCTACCTTCTCTCTCCTATATCATCTATTTTTCAGTCTCATTTTTATAAACATGCAAACATATATTTTTATCTCATTTGAAAAAAAAAGGAAAAATAGATTCTCATGATTCTAATTTCTATTCCATCTATTTTCTATTGTTATTTATTTTTCTCCAGGTTGGAGCTGTCAAAAAAAAAAAAAAAAAGATCTCATAGTAAGACATGGGTAAAGAGTCCAACTTTTCAGGAGAATTGGATAGCAGAAGAAAAAGAGGCTAAGTTTCTTATTCAAAATTTCTACCATAAACAATTTTACTTGGATAATATTTGTGTCAATTTTAATTTTAAAATAGTTTTCATATTTTTAATAAAAAATTGTTTTAATTTTTCATGGCTTAACTAAGCATGACAGAATTTCAGATGTTCTAGTTGTTCATGGCTATCTTGGAATGAAAAACTTTTAAAAATGTGAAACTTTTCCATAATACATGGTGTTGTAACTTAGTTGAAATGTCTGACGCTGGTAAAAGATGTCAGATTTTCTTTCTTACAGACAAAACCGAAGAGTTGTCTGTACTCACTGTATCTAATTCTCTTTCCTTAGACTCATTGCAATCTGGCTTTTGCTCTAACGAATCTACTTCAACTACTTTTGATATAGTCACTGAAGATGTCCACACTGCTAAAATTCAATTGTCAGTCCTCTTCTTATTGCATCTATTACCAGCATTGGGCACAATCGATCCCCTGTGATACATACTTTAAAACATGGTTTTCATTCTATCAAATTCACTACATATTTTTTTTCTCCCACTTCATCGGTTGCTCTCTGTCAAACTCCTGAACCTTAAATAATAAAGTACACCAGAGATTACCACTTACAGTTTTCCTTTTTAATGTCTATACTCATTATTTTGGTAATCTCAAGGGTGAATTTTAATTTCAGCAGCTGACTCATGACTCCCAAATGCCTTTCTCTAACAGATCTCTCCCAAAAACTCCAGATGTGTATATCCAATTCCTTTTGTGACATCTCTAATTGAACATCTAATAAATTTCTTAAAGTTATGTCCAAAAACAAACTCTTGATTTTTAAACAACTCTATTCACAGACTTTCCAATCTCAGTAATTGTCACCACTGTTCTTTTAGATATTCAGGGCAAAAACTAGAGTCATCTTTAACATCTTTTTTTCTAATGTATTAAGCACACCTCTCAAAATCTTCCCCAAAACCAACCACATCCTTCAATCTCCATCTCTAGTCTCACCTGGTTTGAGCCAGCAAAAGCATATCACTCACTTGGATTGCATCAGTAGCCATCTATTAAATTGTGGTAGATGCTATTATTATCCCTAATTATCAGCATATTCAGACCTGCCCATTTCCATGTAACTTGAAATCAGAGTCAGCTTCATGGTCGTGTGAACTTCACTTGGTTTAATGCTCTGCAATGGCATCTTGAAATGTCTACTGATTTTTAAACAAAAAATCCCATGTTTCAATTTTACATTTTGATCTTCAAATTATGTAGCCAATACTGCTTTCAGTGCCACTCCTTTTGGGAGAAACATTGGCTAATGAAATGCATGGAAGTGTTAGGAGGCCTTCCTGAGAGAAGCTTAAAGAGCTAATTTTTGGTGTAGTAATTTCTTCCTTTTCTTTCTGCAATGACAATTGCATGACCCAAATATGGGCTACTACTATTTAATCTTGGATCCTAAAATGAACGAGACTTGGGGAACAGAGCAATAGTTGATCCTAGCCAACACATAACATGAATGAGCAATGAATATTTCTTGTAGAAGCACTGAGATTTGGGAATTGCGCTATTTTAGAGTAAGCTAGTGAACTTCTACTAATATACAAATTTCTCTGCTTGATCCTCTTGCCTCTCTACAGCTTATTCTAAAAACAATAGTCAGGCCGACCTTTTTAACAGTAGGTTCAATCATATCATTGTTCCTTTCAAAATGTTACAATGTATGTCAGTTTCACTCAAATAAAAAGCCAAAGTCCTTGCAATGGCAACCACAACTTTCTTCCCCCACTGTTCACTTCTTTGACCTCATTTTTTGCTGTTCTCACATTGTACCATACCATACACATACTATTCTCCTTGCTGTCCCTTGAATATTCTAGGCCTACTTCAGATATTGGACCTTTCCTAGTGGCCACATTTTTAGAATGCTCTTCCTCCAGATGTCTGCTTTGCTAACTCCTTCATCCCCTTCAAGTCTTTGTGCAAATCTTATGTTCCCGATGAGGCAAACCTTGACAACTGTAAATTTAATAAAGTTAAATGTATTAACTGATCCTCCATTTCCCCCTTACTATTTAAATAGCATTTATTATCTAACACATTTTATTATTTATCTATTATATATTTTTATTCATACTTTATCTTATCTCACTAGAACATAGCTTTATAAGGATAGGGATATTCGTTTCTATCAAATTTTCCCAGGTTCCTGAAATGTTATCTAAAGTTCCATAATCATTTATTGAATATTTAGAGATTAAAAGATGTCTATGTATGGATACATTATTTTAAATAATCTCTGCTCATATGACTTTAAGTCTCTTGTTCCTCTCTTATCTCCTCATACTGCTTCGGCAACGGTCAGTTTTCAAACCTTAATGTACTTAAGTTTCTATCAATATTTGACACAGTTAATATCTCTCCTGGAAACATTGCAGTTAATAGCAATTCTATTCTTCAAATTGCACAAGGAAAAACTACAGTGTAATATTTGAGTTTTTCCTTTTCTTACTTCCATAACCAGTTATTTAGGAAATCATATAGCTATTTCTTCAAAATTTATCAAGAAATCGGTCCACTTCTCAATTTCTGCACTGCAACTATGATGGGGTATATTGCTATTATATCTACATAGCATTAGTTACATGATTTTGTAATTAATCACCCTAAGAAAGCATTTATCACCTTAGAATCTAGTTTTATCAGAGCAGCCTATGTGTTCTTTAAAATGTAACTCAGATCATTCCATGACCCTGCTTCACAGCTTTGCAATGGCTTTCCAACTGAAGCAAAGCCAAAGCTGTTATACAGTGTTTGAAAAGCTCTACAATTTCTAGCCCTGTCTTATTGCTTGCTTTTCCCCTTGCTCACTTGGGCTCAATATCATGGCTATCTTGCTTTTCTTGAAACACACTAGGCCTTAAAAAAGAAATATATTTTGACACATGCTACAAGAGGGATGAACCTTGAAAACATTTGCCAGGTGACATAAGCCAGTAATATATGTTTCTGCTTATATGAGATTTCCAAAGTAGTCAAAACCTCTGTTTCTGAAAATTGCGAATAATGGAAGTCAATTAACTATCTAAAGCGTATACAGTTGGTATAATAGAATCAGTCTTCCATTTGGGTTAGACTTTATTTTCTGGGGTGGGGGGAGTGTTTTCCTGATTTCTTAAAACTAGGTTGAGTACATCTCTAATATTCCTCCATATTTAGCATTATTACTTACCTTCTCATTCTGTACTTAATCACCTATTTAATAATCTGTAAATTCCTCAGATGGTATGTTTTCTTATTTCACAATTAAATTCTCAGATTTTATTCAAATTATTTTTCTACCATCATAGTTCCTCCTCCAATTTCTTCCATTCTAACTCCATTATTATTAACAACTCTCTTTTATTTACCACTCACTACTATACCAGAACCATTCTGGGCTTTCATACATATTAACTTTACACTTTACACAATATGTCCTATGAGATAGGACCATTCTCATTTTACAGTGAATCCATAGAGTCATCCTTTAGTTAGCCTTTGCTTACTGCAATCCCTAATGTCTTACCAAAATATTCTATGCATGCTGAAATAATTAATAGATATTGGTCCTCTCTTTGTTAAAATGCAGTAACTTTTTTCCAAATGAAACATAAATACCAGGTATCCAGGTGATTTTTTTTTTTTTTTTTTTTTTTTTTTTAGGAAAAGCAACCTCCAAAGTGCTTTTAAGGCCTTACTTTAGACAAAAATGAAAATAGTGTCTATGACATCCCCTCTACAGGTACCAAAATATATTCACACATTTCCATTGTCTTTTGAAAACAGATTTATCTTTTCTTTTCTCCTCTTTTTCTTATCTTTTTTTCTCACACTTACTTCTAAAAAAATAATCTAGGACATGATAGTATATAAATATATTGAGTAAATAAAAATAATATTTTATTCTTTTAAATTGTGATTCATAGGATGGATAATAGGAACAAATATAGATTAAATTTTCCAAAAATAAATGAAAATATAAAAAGATTAGCATTAATTGATAACCATCTAATTATAGGAAGAAGTATCAGCAGAAATTTGAAATTGCTTCCCAAAATTTGAAACCCATTGGCTTTTTCTTTATTTTCTACTTTCAGTCTGAAAAATTTGTGACTTACTTTAAAATGCTACATAAAAAGTTGAGCTTGAAATTCAAGCTTTAATTTATATCTCTAAATATTTGTAAAATTTATAGGATATTAATATGAGAAGGAATAGAGAATTTAATATTCACAATATCTTGCTATGTTTTCTCTTTTGTCTCCAGAAAATAGTAAGCTAAAATATGAAATACATATGTCTGGATAAGGTACACATACAAAAACAAATTATCTCACTTTATCTGAGTATTATTAGCCAAGTATGGGTATGAGCACTTTTTTTCTGATGGGGAATAAAAGACAAAAGCAATTTCATATAGCAAATTATTTTTCTAAATCTTCAGTATAATCTCAGAAATTCTTGCTCAGGCAGCCGTTAACCGGCATTTGAATGCTTACACTTTGAATTCTATGGACTTCAGCATCTTATTTGATTTCGCAACCACTGCTGCTGACCCAGAAATGTTTGCTTATGTGACTTCTTATAAAGTGTTCAAATTGCACTGAGTAGGCCCTGGAAATACATTACTTTGGAGTACAACCGTCTATAACTGAATACAGGATTTTAAGTAAATTATAGCTTTGAATGAAAGGATAATAGGTGAATTAGACTTTATATTAGTTTAGTTTATATTTAATATCTTGGAATTTTAGAATTTAGGGGATCCAAGGGATCATTCAGCCCAATCTCGTTATTTTACAGATATAGACTGAAAAACACTAAGGGAAAGTGATTTTACTAGGACCCACAACTAGTTTGAGTCTAGTCTAGGAATCTGTGTGACGTGATTCTAAGCATCCGTCCTTGTCATGAAGCATTTTGGTTAATTAAGAACATGGGCAGTGTAAAGCTGGGTTGGGCTTGTGCTAAACTTGTACTGGCATACATATTGTAAGATACAGATGAGATAATGCATGCAAAATACTTGATACAGTGACAGACACACAGTAAACACTCAGAATGTTTGTTATTTGAAGGAAACATGGATTCTATTTGTTCAACAAATATTTCGTCTTTACTCGTTCTAGTTGTCATTGTCTATACTCAGAAATATTAATGACAGACAAAGGTGTGTTTATTTAAGAAGGTAAAAGTCCACAGTTATTTATCGGTTTAATTATAAAACAAAACATAAGTTGCATGATTGTATTTTTATATACCACTGCTTATGGACAACACTTAATTCCTTTCATACCTGTATCACTTGCTTTGAAATCTTTTAACACTCTATTCCAGGAATGCATAAGAAGTAGTTGTGAATGAAGGATGATAAATATTAAAGACATAGGTGTAGCTTCTGAAAACTGAGAGCGAACCAGTTTAAAATGGGAAATAAACAATTAATAAATTTCAGGCATGCCTTTTGCACTCTTAGGTTATTAGAAGGAATGAAATCTGTAATGAACTCTATAGTTTCTGACCCTGATACTGATATTGAACTGACAATTGCAAAAGGCAGCTTGAGGGGATAGAGGATACACTGGCATTGAAACTAGGGCATCTGTTCTGCTTCTAGCACCCACACTGTTTAAGCAAATATCAAGGGTCTAACAGCTTGATATGTATTCATAGCACGGGACTCTCCAATTATACCATGTGTCATGACATTGATGCAAATGCTATCCTCCACCATTTGAGAAAAAAAAAATTAAATATACTATTGTGGCAGTGCATTAACCTGCTCTCAGCTGCTCAGTAAGAGACAATATAAGTATGCTTCAGTTAAGGATGACACAAATCTTTGCCTTTGAGCTAAAAAGGGCTTTTAAGTTAAACACAGTGTTTATAAAAAGGTATTTATTGTGGGTTTGAAGACTGTTACTATGTCATTACATTTAGCTAATGAATTTCATTATCGTAATAATAACTTGGGAGTGCAGACTTCTTCCTTGAAGGTTCCAAACTTTACAAAAGCAACATATCGAACTTCTGAGTTCGCTGAGTGTCTCCTGCATCCTGATTTCTCTGGGTTTAAACTTCATCCTACTATAACATCTCCATTTGGTAGATCTTGGAATAAGAAAAGACTTGCTCAAAGTTTATAAGCAGAAAGAAAAAGCTGTTTTTGCTCTCCTGTAAATGCCAGCTTGCTTAAAGTGTGCTTTGCTCTCAATTTGTAGGCTTACCATTATGTTTAATAATAACTCTTTAAAACATAAATGCTCAAAAATCAAAGAAACATTTCAAAAACAGCTGTGCCCTAATAGTAGACTGATTAATTTCTGATTCTCTTTAACATAACTAACTAGGACAACTTGATTCGATTTCAGCTGAAAACGCATTTCTTCTCACACTAAGTTGGCATTTATCTAATTACTGTAATGAAGGCAAATGTTACATGTTAATATTTCTGCAAAACTGGAAGGAGTTTTAAAAAATCAAAGGCACTTTTTATTTTACTTTAAAGAATAAAAATTGTTCTGGAGGCTTCCACAGAACTTTAAGATTATTCAAATCTTCTGTCTGTTTTACTATCGTGGTGGCTCCTCTAGGAATAACTATCTGGTCTGAATTCCTGCCTGTAGCCAACTATTCTTTTTTTACAACAAGCCTATATTGCAATCCCATGACTTTTGCTAGGCTTCAAGTTCCTATGATATGTTGATAGAAATTAGATTAATATTCATTCACCAATGGAAAAACTGATTTGTGCCACCAAAAATAAAAATTTCTATTTAGTAATCCTGAGATATAGAACAGATAGACAGCTGTAGACTGAAAACAAAGTCAGATTTCCTTCATGTAAAATTACATTCTTTGATGTTTTATGTTATTCATATAATTTAGAATTTTGAAGATATGTAGAATAATATTCAAAGACTGATTTTTAAATTTCATCTTTAGTACCATAATGGTTCACAAGATCATTACAGCAAGACCTAACTTTTATGAACATTGAATCTTTGCATTGACACTGATACAGATTTTATCTGTGACTATAGGGAGGAGAGTTGGTACTTTAATTTCTAGTGCATTAATTATCTTTGATGTGGTATCTAAGTTAAAAAAGCTAATTAAAAAAACAGTTAAAATTCTATGACATTGCATGAAAACTATTATTTAGTCAAATTCAGCTACACACACACACACACACACACACACACACACACACACACACACACACACCAGTTGCTCGTTGCTTGTAACTAATACCTCCCTGAGTCGTTTTTGGAGATCTTGTACAAGAACCATACAGTTCAAATATATTTTAAGAATGATCACAAGTATGAGCTTGGAGATTCTGTGTGTTTATAATATTTTAGCCTTTTTCTTTCCTCTTCTAGAAATGAATAAACTGCACTGGATGGTTTTAAGTGACCTTATACACAAAGACCCTTGACCATACATCCTCCCTATTGTCATAGGCATGAAATTCATGATTGCTATGCTTTTGATCTCTCTCATACCATTAGATTTATTTTTCTTATGTCAGAGGCTAAAATAAATTTACTTCTTTTATTGGTTTGTCAGATTATAGTTTTGATACGTAACTAGTTTTGATACTAATATGGTGTAGTGGTGTCAAAAGTACTGGAAAACAATGATAAACATTTACTCTCATTTTACTTAGCCAAATAAATCATAAAGACTTGGTGTTAATATTTTACCTTTTCAGTTAAACCTCTAAAACCTCACTTTCTCATTTAAAAATGCGGTAAATACATATGACTCATAGTCAATTTGTGAAATGGGATAATGCATATCAGGGATTGAGCATATGTGTTGCTCAATATCTAAACTTGGTATGCAAGCATCATTTTCGCTACTAAGTACATCATTTTAATCTATTTTCATAAATATAAATTTCCCAAATAGAAGAGAATATGGAAAAACTTCCATGATAATTATATAATTCACTGAGCTCAGAAGCTGCTTTTCAAGCGCCCATGTTCATATTCTTTGAGTCTTCGCTAAAGCTGGATATAGTTTTATAGGTAATTTAATGTTTACCATCTCAATTGAACTGATATTTTAATAAATATTATACTGGGTTTTGAATAAATTTACTTTTAAGTTCTGCTCTTTAAAAATTCTATGTAAGTGTTTTCATGTGTTTGATGTTGCTTTTGACAATATCATGGTTCACAGAAATTTGAATATTCTGAACCCTCAAAGATCAACTTTATTCAACATTTACATGTCTTACCTAAAGGAGCTGCTAAACGTAAAAAAGTAATATCTACCTATTTATTTATCCATCCATCCATTTATTTGTAGTTTCTCAACCGTATTCCTTAGTGAATAAAGCTAATCCATTTCCACACATCCTTGGATTCCACTTAGCTTATTTTCACTGTTGCTAGTTTCTTTATAAATTCAGTTCGAATTTGACCTCAGGGAATTCTTTCCTGTATACTATAACCAACATGATTTCATCTTTCTTTGAACACTCAAAGCCTGTAATATGTAGATTTGCCTGGTAAATAATCATATGTTTTCTATATATATATATATATATATATATATATATATATATATATATATATAATCTTTTGAATTTCTATCAATCTCCTGTAGGATTACATAAGTTTTCAAACATGTAGGTTCAATTTCTACTATTTAAATTTTAGAATCCTTACAACCACCGAATATAAATTATGCTTCTTTATTTTCTTTCACTTGTGGAGATACAATAAGTATTTGTTGACTAGTTTATTCCATAAGAAAAGTCTACATATGTAGACATGCCCATCAGTGTCACAACTAAAAACAGTAACGCTGTTAATTAAAGATCATTAGAAACTGAGACTTAATAATTCCCAGGAACATTGATCCTTAGTTTTCCAATTTGGCCAGAAAATGCCAGATTCTACTTCCTTGATAGTAGAGAGAGAACAAAAATACATGTCTTGCCTATGCATGACTTAATAAAGTATGATGTAACACTGCTGGAAAACACAATTTACTTTTAGGAAACAATATTCATTGGAAAATTTAAATTTTTATGTATGTACTAATAACTACTATGAAACATATTTTGAAACAAAAACACTTCTTAAAGCCTAAACTTGACTTTGCAGTCTGTGCCTTATTTCCCTGCACCTATCTTTATATTTTTCTGCAGCTGCTGAAATCTCTAGGGAGTATCTCTCCATGGAGACAGAGCCAGACGGCCATAGTCTCTTCTCTCTTCTTGAGTTCCTGTTTTCAAGCATGATTCGGTTAGAGACCAGTTTCCTTTCCTGAAACTCTGGCAGCTGAAATTAATTCTCCGAAGACTTCTCTTTAGAGGCAAGCAGATGGTACACATGCACGTGTTTTAGTTTTGATTGTACCAGTTCTGAATAATTTAAAGTTCAGAATCTCTATAAAACTACTGTATTCCCATTTCCCAATACATTTTTTTTCCTTTTGCCTCAGAAATTCCTTCCTTATATTTTGACATTTGGCTGAAAGTTCCTTCATTTTGTACTGGCTTCATTGTCACACACCTCCTGCTGTTCTTTGTTACAATTTTAGATAAGTGTGGCTTTAGAAAACTAAGATGCTTTTAGAAACTATTTTGCTGGTGATTTTCCCTTTACCATTTGCAAAGCATTTTGTATACATAAACAGCACATTAGCCAAATGATGTTGTTATCACAGTTCCTGTTGGTCTGCACTTGGCTCTCGCTTTAGAATTACCCCAAATAGGTTTGCAGAGTTTTATAGTTGCATTATGAGATACTCAATAATATGTATAAACTTAAGCATTTTTTCCTGCCATTTTGTTTGAGAAACAGCCAGCCCTATCTCCGTTGAAGATTCACTGCTGCTCCAGGTAGAACACGATAAGAAGGGAATATTCAAAACATTTGCCCATCTTTAAATTGAGAAGATTTGTCAAACATAGTTCAAAGTTTTCTGTGGGATCTACTGATCTCTGAAGTTAACACAGCCTGTGAGGTATTCATGTAATTTGCACACTCATACACATAATTGCACACACATCCAGAGCTACCCAATTCAATCAGAAAGCTCTGCCTACTGTGGGCACTAAAGCTATGATTCAATTCTGGATTAGTTTTTGCTAAATTTTATTGCCAATATCTTCTCTAATTATGACTAAGACACAAGAATAACCATGTAACAGAGCGCTCTATATTAGTACAGTCATTACCACTACCAGAAAAAAAGAAACTTAAACATATAACCAATTTAGAATAAAGTATCTCAATTGTAAAGATTTTAAAAAGTGTTAATACAGTATATAATTAGCATTTACCAAATGATGTTTTTTCATATTGCTTTGTGGTTCATCCAATGCTTATAAAATTATATCATTTTCGAGCACCAAATTATGAATGTAGAACTTAAGCCTCAGAGAGATTTAGTGGCTTGGGTACACACAATCATGTATCATGAAGCAGGATACGTATAGTTATATTAAAAAAAAAATAACAAATGTATCCTAGACAAAACGTGGTTAGGTGTTCTAGAACAGAGCATTTATAGAACACCCAAACACGTTTTGTCTAGGATACATTTGTTATTTTTTTTTTTTAAATATAACTACATAGCAGATAGGATGAAAAACAAAACAAGAAAATACATTTTTTAAAAAAATTATTATTTGTTTATAAAATTTGGAAAACAGAAACTCAGAAGCGAGCCTCAGAAATTTCATCTATTTTATAGAACATTTCCCTTAGGCGTCTTAATAATTGCTATGCAGAATCAATAAATAAATAAGTTGCAGTTGTGTTTTATTTCTCTTGATTTTATCCATTCAAATGACGTGACTTGTTCCACTTTTCTTGAGGGATAATTCCATAATCCAGTGGTTTTCACTGTCAGAAAATTTTTCATGTATTTCACCCAAATGGCATTTTCTCTAACTTCATTCCATTTCTCATAATTACACATAATCTGAGCGCATCAATAAATGATTTTTTATTCCCTGTAAGGCTTACACCTTTAAACATTTGCCCATCTAAAGTTATCTTATTCCTCACTTTCTTCATCAGTTTTAAGCTCTTCCCTGAGCAGCCTCTACATTTGTTTGCTAAATGGTTTGAAGTCATAGGAAGATTTATTTGAGAATCTGCTGCAGAAACAATGTGATAAAAAAAATCTCAAAATGTCTAGAATATTAAGATAAGATATATTCCAAAGGATTCACTCTTTTGTAATGAGAGACTAAGAATATTTTTGTGGCCACCAAAATGGCAGTTTACTGCTAAGTTGAAGGCTAGTTTGTACATTGGCAATGGGGTGAATGGATTGCAATTAATGGAAAATGAAGGGTTGATACTTTTCTTCCAAATAGTATATCTGTAATCTCGAGAAAATCACAGATTGATGGTTAGTTTTTTTGTTTTTCTTCTCTTCCTTAAAATCTAATTATAACTGATTTATTTTTCACATTTTTTATTATTTATTTAAGATATCTAAAGTGTGTTTCTATGGTCCTCATTTACTGTGCCTCTATGATTTCTATTTTCTAAATAACACTTTGATTTTCTTAGAGCAAAATACTTATATTGTGACTAATCATGTTTACATATATTAGTTTTATGATATAGCTTAAGGATTTTCATATTTTATATGTGGTTACATATTACAAAGCTCAATATAGCCTATCTTGGCAGAAAATTGTAATCAGATTTAAGTTGGACTAAAATGTATTTTGTTCAAAAAGCAATTATTAGATTTCTCCGATGTTCAGGCTGGGGTTATGTTCTAATTAGTTACACTTTCCATCCATGTCTAGTGTGGAGGTGATATGTAAATATATTTTAGTTATGTATTTTAAATTGGATAGTAGCTTTTTACACAGTTTTCGCTGAGGCACAGCAGAAAGAGATCAAGCCTATGAGCATGGGACAAGGAGTGAGGGATGAAAAGGCTTCTAAGGGGACGCTTCATCTGAGTATTCAATAGGAATAGCTCAATAACAAACACCTGGAAGCCATTACCAGGTGATGGAGCATTGCTAGGTCACAAAACACAAAAAAAACCCTGATTACTGAAGGATCTATGGACAGTTTTTTTTGTTTGTTTGTTTGCTTTTTGTATTCTTGGAGCACAGGATACAGTGAAAGTTAGAGAAAAACGGTATTTGATATGAAAGTAATGAATTAAGAAAGGCAAAATATATGCCGTAGAAAAGATTTTGAATTTTAATTCAGGATCACATCAAACTATGGCCCTCATGTCAAATCTAGCTTTACTTCTTTTTCTAAAGAAAAGTTTACTGGAATATAGCCATACTATTTGTTTACATATTGTCTATGACTGCTTTTGTGCTCCAACTGGAGAGTTGAGTAGTTGTGGCAGAGAACTCATATCCTGCAAAGCTTAAAATATTTACTATCCAAGTCTTTACAGGATAAGTTTTCTGACCTCTCCTCTGAGCAATGTCAAGTGGCTAAAAGATTTGAGCCAAGAGGTAGCTTTATTGCTTCTCCCTTCCAGAAATTTGGGTTTGGTAGCAGTAGGACGACAGATTGGAGGTATAATAAAATGTGTAGCCTGGAAGTTAATAAGTACTTCATACTCATTGTGTCTAGTTTGTTCTCTTTCCTTTTTTTACTTTCAACTTAAACTCTATTTACACTGATGCCACCTGATATTTTGGCCTCTTGCCAATGATATTGATTACTACAAGTTTTATTTTGCCAATTTAGAGGGCAAACAGTAATTTTACAAGAGACGTTTCAAAAGAAATGCATGATACACGATTTATAAATCGTGAATGTCTGTTTTTGTACATTTAAACATTTCATGCATTTTCTATCTTCATATATAAAATTATCCTCTTCCACGACAATAGACTTTATTGTGCATCCAGTGTATATAAAAGATTTTTCCAGGTACAAACAATATAGTGGGAGTTATTCATGATGAAGTGAGATGTGATTGATCAAAGTATTGTTAAACTATACATTATGCTAGCTCGAGGTTTCTCAATAGCAACACTATTGACACTTTGGACCAGATAATTCTTTGTTGTAGGTGGCTTTTTGGTGCATTGTAATAAGATGTTAGCAGCATCCCTGGCCTCCACCCACTAGATGCCAATAGCACTCTTGAGCCCAGCTGTGACCATCAAAAATGTCTCTAGACATTACCAGGTCCCAAATGTCTCCTGAGAGAGAAAAATCTTTGCTGGTTAAGAACCACTAAATTTTGTTCCTTTCTCTTCTGTGTTCTCACAGAATATATCTTCAATAAAAATAACAAAAGATCAAAGAGAAAACCTGTATTTTTTTTTTTTAGCAGGAGTTCTTTAATCAGAAAGTTGAGATCACAGGCTAATGGTATGGTGAGATGAATTCAGTCTGTGCCATGTACGCGTCTCTTCCTGAAAATTGACTTCATGTTGTGACATTTTCAATTCTTGCAAAAATCTTCGTCACAAAAATGAGGTATTAGATTTCAATTGTCTCATTTTTACATTCCTATGCTGTAGTTTGTTGACCTTTTCAGTATTCTAAGCAAGATTTTGAGAGAGTTGACCATTCTCTTCTCTTCCTATTAAAAAGGTACAGTAACCTGTTGCGGAGACTAAAATGACTGGCCAACTGAGATGAAGAATTTTAAAAAGGTCAAAATGGTTCAGCACACCATATATTTCAAAGTGCTTATAGCATTTTGAATATTTTAAAAATACAGTGTTTTAACTATTTTTTAATAAAATCTAAACCAATGGTTAAAAAAAATAGAGCATACGCTGATTAATGTTCCTCTTGAAGTTATATAATTTGTTATATAATCTTTGCTTTGTGGTCACCTTAGGGAATTAAATTTATATAACCCCATGTCAGAATAATAATTTTTGGTAGACAACTATTTATAGTATTCCCGAGTCCTAGAATACTTACATCTCTGTGAGTCTCCTCAGCTTTACAGAATTTCCAGATAAAAAGGTAAAACTCATTCAAATAATAGACATTAAATTTTCTGCTTCTTCAGCAACACTGCAAGAATTTTCATTTAACAAAGTGTCAGCATCAGCAATACCATTATCAATGGACATCTGGTTTTCATTCTCATATACATAGACAGTAAATTTAAGGTCTAGTTAACATATTCAGTGAAGTAAATGTGTTTAGAAGAGGTATTGGAGGAGGTAGACGAGTTTCTGCACTCCTTTTGCATCAGAATTGAATTTGAAATTACTTAGATATCAAAAAGCCAAACGCATTAGAACATAAGACTTGTACTAGCAGAGAGGTCTTAAAATATATGTATGACATGTGTAAACGACACAAATTCTTGAATACAACAATCATGTACAATTGTGTCTATTCTCTTTGTATTTAGTACCTGGAAGCACCAAGGGACACAGCTGCTGCCTGAATACTGAACTATACAAACACTGAATTAAAACAAAAGGTAAAAATTAGATATTAAGATGTATTTTCTACTTGTAGCATGTGAAATCAATTTACAAGTGTCATGGGAACTGAAGGAGAGGAGTGGCAAGAATAATGTAAACCAAAACAAAAATTTCCATGACACATGTTTAGTAATATGTGAAAAGAAAATGACCTGACCCTGAGGTTCAACATTAAATGTTTTAATAATAAATTTATTTTTCACCCATGAGACAATATATTGTATTTTTTGCATCTCCTGAGGCTGGAATTTGAGAACCAAATAGGGCCAGTACATATTTTTGGTGGAGGAGTACATAAAATCTCATTCTTAAACAATATCCAAAGTTAGAGTCACAACACCTGGCTTCAAATTTAGAATTTGCATGTTTTTAATTCATTGTTTTAGG
Source organism: Rousettus aegyptiacus (assembly GCF_014176215.1). Lineage (NCBI taxonomy): Eukaryota > Metazoa > Chordata > Mammalia > Chiroptera > Pteropodidae > Rousettus > Rousettus aegyptiacus. The sequence continues at coordinate 49,804,705 of NW_023416284.1, forward strand.
TATGTGCTGAACCTCTCAGCAGATTTTCTTCAGTAAAGTTATATTAACAAAAGCTACATACCTTAAAAGAGATCTGTTGAAAAGCTATACTGAGTTAATAAGTTTGTTTTATTAAATATTTTCAATTATCCAGGGACACAAGTACTAGAAGTATAAAAAAATCACTCTCTCATACAAAAATACTTTGTTAGTATTTACTACAATTCTGTGTGCAAGAAGGATTGAAAACGTACAACACATTCTCTCTGCCTAAAGGAGTAGCTGGTCTAAAAGTGTAGTTAGGACAAAATGAAAATAACCAAATGGGTAAAGTGTTTTTTATAATTTTCAAAATAATATTTAGTTATTCAGACCTTGCCATTTAATATTTTATTCTATTATGAGCTAAATACTTTGGTTAGCTCAGAAATACTGCAAAATTTTCCTTGATTTTAAGTAATTTATGGTCTAATTAAGGATATGTAATTTTTATGTTGTATACATTTGATACTGTGGTACAGATGTGACAATGTACATGGAGAATTGACTGCTACTAGTATAACTAATTTCAGATGTGAAAAAAATGTTTAAAACAACTACTTGATTACTCGTGGTCAAAAATAAGAAGATCTAGAATTTGAATTCAAATTTTCTACCTCCCAATTCAAAATTCTTACCATGGCAAACACAACTTTTAAAACTAAATTTACAAATAAGGTGTAAGCTAGAAATTAGATTCAAAGTATAACAGGTGTTAAAAAGAGAAAATAAGACAAAATTAAAACAAAAACAACAGAGCAAATTTTCACTTATAGTATAGTACAAGACAGTAATAAGTATTCATATTCTCAACCCTTTCAAGATTGTGTATATGCATATATATGTATATTTTGCATGTGAGTATACATACATGTACATGCATATATATGTTAACATAACTCATAATGTTAACTCACAAAAGCAGTTATACTGTCTACACAGAGACACATTGTTGTACTTGTATATCCAGTATTCCTTTTTTTGAGTAAATGCATATGTATATATGGATTCAAGGATGGCTTGCAATGATCCTAAATTCCCCCAAGGGCTTGATAAACCCTTGGAAATCAATAATACAAAAAAAATAATAATAACCCATTACATTATGGGCCATAACTGAACAACCATGCCTAATACATTCTCTCTGATTATTTTTGCAATTTCACCTCAACTAGTTGAATTATTTTTATAAGTGATGAAAATCTAAACATGCTAAATAAGTATCAATAACCACTTACATGATAAAATACCTGCTAAAATTTTTATAAAGATTTTTTATGGGCTCTTATAGACTGCACTGCAATTTAAGTTTATGACAGGCAGATGCGTTAAAAACACTACTCTGAACTTCAGGCGATTTGTAGATCGGTTTCTTCTCTAAAACTCATAGACCCTCAACTGAGTCACTTTCAGGCTTGACTATGTCATTTGCAAAATAATGGAGCTTGAATCCAATGATTTCTAAACCACTCTTTGTTTAACATTCACTAAACTGATTCTGTGTAATTATTCCTTCTCCTCTCCACATACACAGAACGATTTATCATAATGATTAAATGTCCTTTATCAAGTTTATCTGTTAAGCCTCAAAAGTCTCAATGTATTTTAATATCTGTATCATATAAATCACACTTTTATATCATAAAAGAATAAAATTTGAAGTCAACAACAAAAATAGCAAATATAAAACATTAAACTAAAAAAAAAAACACCTCAGCCAGATCTGGATTCAAATCAAACTGTTCATTTTTGGGGGAAATATTATCTTTTGTAATAGATAGATGTTTGTTTATTTTCTACACATAGTTCATTTTCCATTTATTTTCCCTCTATGAAATTCATGTAAACTTCAAGTAAACTTCAAAACTATAACCAGGTACCCAAGAGTGTTGGTTACACAACGTGGTATTTATTGATTTTAAAACTTACTTCCAAAAAAACCCCAAAACAAAACAAAACAAAAAAAAACACCACTGGCTTTTCACAGGGTTTTTAAAGGGGAAATATAATAGATTCTCTCTCACTGTCTCTCTGTCTCTGTCTCTCTGTCTCTCTCTTTCTCTCTTGCGTGTTCTCTCTCTGTCTCTCTCCTCTCAGAGGAAAAGAGAATCTACTTTTTATTTTCATTAACAAACTTGATTTGTTTTCATTATGCTATATACAAGACTTATTTTCTGAATTCACTTTCTGTCCACCCAACAATATGTTCTATTTTAAATAATATTTCATGTGAATAACTATGTATAGTGCCAGGTAGGTTCTAGACTAATCGGAGGGCTCACTTTGTAAATTATGTGAATGTCTAATCACTATGCTGCACACCTGAAACTAATATAATAATATCAAAAGTCAATTCTAATTGAAAAATAAAAATTAAAAAAAGAAATTTAAAAATATAAAACATAATAATAACATTTGATGTAATGTTGGTCTACTTAAATGACTCACTAACCTTTGTAAATTATAAATATATAATGTAAAGATATATCATATTAGTCAATTAAATATGACTTTATTAATTCTATCTAAAGTATCACACACCAGACACTGTCAAGAAGTCAATCTTTTTTTAATAATATAATTAGAAAAATTGTTTGAACTTATAATACCTTCTTCCAAGTATATATTGTAATGAAGACTGCATGTGTCATATCAAAAATAAAATTAAGAAATGATTTAGTACTTTCCAATTAAAATGATGCTACCATAATCCAATAGGAATCCAAAATTTTTATCAATTCTTGAGTCATTCTTTGAAACAGCTGATTGATTACTCAGTATTAACTTACTACACTAATTAACTTTACAATAAATAATTTAAAGGACCTAAAGCAATTTTCATGCAGTTTACATAATTGATTACAAGTTATAGACAATAATTACTTTAATATTTTATAATATCTTGATCTATTCAATAGAAGTAACTAAAATGAGCCAAGTCTTATCATATAATATAGTCATATAATCTAGCCTCAGAAAATAGTCTGTGAAATTTTGGAGGAATGTTCTTTCTTTCAGGCCACAGGGGTACTTTAATAAACTGCCACTTCAGTGTGCTAAATGATGCCCCAATAGACTGAAAGAGAAGACCTGCTTCCCAAACTAATTTGCACTGTGGGAGCACTTTGCTCACCTGACGAGTGCTGACCTGATGCATCATATTCTGAAATGCCATTAGAGTTATGAAAGCATAATTGATGGCAAATGAAAGCTGCAAAAGACTACTTTTTTTTCTTTTTTTTTCATTTCCAAACATTAGGTCCCTAATTCACCAGTGTGTGATTTTACAAAGCAGGTACTTTATTAGGGTACATGCACTTCATGTGACATTATAATTCAACAGTTCTTTTTTTTAGGACTTATAATGTGATATGACTCATTTTTTTAATCCATTCAGGTATTGTCACTTAAGACAAATTAAGTTTCTGATGAGCCATTCTTTTTTTTAAGGGTCAATATTCTATGCGTCCTTTATTTTTATACATCTTTTGCATGATGAATATTTTACAAAATAGAGAAAATATGATACATTAAAAAAGTAATGTAGAGTCTTGTAAAAAATCCTAAGAACATATTTTGTTTTAAAAAAGACCTTTAAAAACTATTTCAGACTTAGCCAAAATGGTGACAAGTGCTGGACCATTAACACTGTTCCAGCTCTCTGGAGAAGTGCCATTAGTATCAATTTTCTAATGTGCCCGATAAGGCATTTTAGTGTAATATTAAATATACTCTTTGACATATTCTTTTGGGGCCATTTTAGAAAATGTAAATGAGAGTATCCAATGAAAGATATAATAAGTAACTCTGATCAAGGCTGTTGAAAAGTTTGGGTTGGTCCAAAGGGACAATTGAAAAAGAAGTGTGCTATTCTGATGGTAATTGATGGGAGGGTTGGAAAGGTTGGTGGCAAATCCCCTTTGCTTTCCTTTAACTTGGCCTAAAGTCTGTTTTTTAATATAGTTCCTCAAAACTTCTTTATATTCAGCCTGCTACGCAATCTCTCGTGATTGGCTGAACTATAGTATTTTAAAAATATAAAGGAACTTATGAACCATCTGATTACAATCCCTTCTAATTAAGGGTGAAGAAACTAAATCAAAGAGAAGAAAGGACACTAGTAAAAATTAGATAAAATTAGATAACAGCAGAGCCAGATTAGAACCAGGAACTTCTTTTTATTTTTGTCTGAGCCAAACTATCTTTTAAAATAACCAATAATAATTAAAGAGTTAACATAATATATATAAAAGCATGAGAAAAATTAAAATAGAAATCTTTACTTCCTTAATTGAGAAGATCCTACATATATATTATTTAATTGATAAATCTGGCAACTTTTTCAAGAGACGCATGGTTTTTCTGCCCTACTTAATACCACTTTTTGAAATAATGTATTTTTACAATACAGTGGACTGTACTAAACATTTTTTTTTTTTAATCTTCACCTAATGGGAATCATATTCTGGAATTGGATGCTAGCTTTTCCATTTAGAAGAAAATTCAGTTCCTAATTTTCCCATGACAAAATCAAGAATGGATCAACTTGACCATTCTGTAACTAAAAACAAACTGTAGAATATAACGTACTATTTACAGGCTATAATGAAAACTCTCTCCTTTTCTTCTATGAATTGTGAGGTGAGAATAAATCCTATATGCAAAGCAAGAAGCTCTAAATGCATGTTCTGATTTCCTCGCTAAGTGAAAGCACCAGAGTTGGAAAGAATAATATTTAGATTGAGGAGAAAACTTAATGCAAGAATGATCTATCTATACATCCATCCATATATCTCTCTATCTATACATTCACACATCTGTCTATCTGTTGATTTGATGACCTGAGAATAGATAGCAATGGAGTGCAGCCACATACCAAAATGGGTGTGAATAAAAGAGCAGTAATAGAGAGAAGTGTTTGTGGATGAGCTGTATGTATGTTCCTTGTTCTCTCTATTCCGCATGCTGTATTCAAGAAATCCAGAGGTGGCCATGTGCCATGTAAGAGAATACATGGAAATGGGAGAGAGGATGGGCCAGAAAAGGATTGTGGTCACAATAAATGACCAAATTATTCAATGATTTATAACTGGAAGAAATGTTGATGATGACAGTCTCCAGATATGAGTGCCAACATGGTGTTACCAAATGCCATTTATGACATGTCACACTGACCAGCCACTAGTCCAGGGAACAAAATGATGAATGTGTCAATCCATAAGACACTGCGAACACTAGATCCTCCTTTTGCCACTGCTGCTACAGACATGCTTGTACCTATATCAAATCTTCATCAACATAAAGAGGAGTAGGAGGAATGGACAATGGAGCACTGAAAATTTACCAAAAAGAGAATATCTAATCTGCAATACTTTCTGGAGTAAAGAATCCTTGTTCCAAGCCTCTCAAGATTCCTCAAAATTGAGTTTTGTCAAATATTATCTCATATTAGAATATTACCAAACACAACAAGGAACATGCCATCATGAGATGAAGATAATAAATAACAGAATTACTCTTCCAAAGACTTTAAAATTGTAAAGATCATTTATAAAAATAAATACATAAGTAACTATGTACGGAACAAAAAAATAAAGTTTTCTTATAATATGTAGCTTCCATTATGTAGGTTTGTGGTCCAAAATCATATTATGTATGTTATCTGAAAATTTTCATGTCAGAGTTTAATATTGGTTATTTTTGCCCAAGTAGCTTGATAGATGCAGACACGAATACTCTGGACAAATGAACGTTTCAGTACAGACTTACAAGATTCTACCTTGTAATGATTAAAAGAAATATGTAGTCTTAGTCAAAATATACCATCAGTGCATGTGTGTTAGCACACGCATACACACTTGTACATACATACACACTCACACACACGAAATCTCTGATAATCACCAAGAAACAATGAATCATGAATTAGGTCAATGGAAAAAAAATCCAACATAGTAATTTTCCTAAGATTTAAATTTAGGAATTATCAAAGAAAAACAAATAAATATATTATTCAATAAATTAAGAAGAAAGTAAAAATAAATAGAAAGCATGTTTTTTTTAAAAAAAAAAAAAAAAGCCCAGTAGAATACAATAATTTATTTACTCATTTACAAAAATCTTTAAAATTTGTATATATACTTTATATATATATATATTTTAAGTTGTGAAGACAACTATGAACAAAACTGACAAAAAAACTTCATTCATTTGTTAATTGCACTCTAGTGTGTGTATATTTGCATGTTGAGAAGGGGGCATCAAGCAAAGTAAAATGAAATATTATATACATATAAATACAGATATAGTTATAAAGATATGAAGATATAATATTAAAAGGTAATATGTTACATGGTAAAAAATAGACTAGGGAGGAAGAGAAGGAAAAATGCAACTATAAATAGGTTGCTCAGAAAAAAAATCCCTTTAAAATTATGATATTTGACCAAAGATTTGGAAAGAGACAAAAAGCAAGGGAAAAATAGAGCAGATGTCAGCAAACTACTGCCAGAGTCCAATTGGGTCCGCAACATCTTTTTGTATGTCCTAAGAGATAAATGTTTTTATTTTTTACTTTTTTGTTTAGATTATAAACAACGACAATAATAATAATAAGAAAAATATGACTGAATCCATAGATGGTCCAGAAAACCTTAAATATTGACTACCTGGTTCTTTTAAAAAAAATGTTTGCTGACTGTGATATAAAAGGAAAAACATTTTTTTAAAAATGAAGAACAAATAAAGGATTATTTATATGTAGTACCAGGAAAATTGTCTAATGAGAGAATAATGAAATTTTGTCCATAGCTAATGCCAGAGAGAAGTCAATTTCTAATGGGTTAATTACTAAAATGTGAAAGGTTTAACTTTAATACTTCTGTAAAGAATATAAGAATATATATTTATTACTTCATGGTAGAAAAGAATTTTTTATTCAAAAGCAAAAAGTGTTAACCATAAAAAAGATTATTCATAGAACAAATATTAAAATTAAAAACTCATTTTATCAAACTTCACTAAAAAGACAAATTGGAGAAATAAAAAAAATGGAATTTGTAACACATTTAAAATAACCAAGAATTAGTATACTAAATATATACAGAACTTATAACAATACATAAGAATAAGACAAGCATATTAACATAAACTAGGCAAAAGACCTGAACAGCCATTTGTTGGTAAGGAAACAAAGTTAAAACATAAATGCATGGAAAGATATTTATCCTTATTAATAATACAAGATATGAAATTACTTCACTGTGATACAAGGGGATACCATTTCTTATAAACTAGGTTTGAAAGAAATTAAATTTTGCTCGAGGGTGTGAATCAACAGGACAATACACACTAACATTGAGAACATAAATTAATACAAATACTTGTAGAAACTATTTGCCTCTTGCTTGTAAATTAAACATCTGTGGAATTTACAACACTAAAATTTGAGTCCTGGATATGTCTTAGTTTAGTTTCCTCTAGAAATAGACTCAGTCAAGTATTTTAGGAGACATTAGTAAAGAAGTAAGAAACTGAGACAAAGAAGGGAAGAAAGTAATTATTAAATTATAAAGCAAGTTACCATTGTGAGCAACTGCAGGATTATCATACTGGTAAACTCTAAGAAGCAGAACAGTGCTCTAGGGTTATTCTGTTGAGGTGGGATGAGGTGAAGAAACAATGTATTTTTGCACCAACTTCCCTCAGTCTTCGAGTAAAGCTTCTCATTGTCTTTAGTTGCTTGGGACTTCTGATCTGCGGAAAGGCAGATCATGTTTCAAAAGCCATAGAAAGACCTCAGACAAAGGTATATATATCAGCATTTTTACCCCCATGGATAAAAAAAGATAAAGGCCGAGGCTAGTAGGGGTAGCACTGGCAGCTACAATGTATATACTAGAGAATGTCTTGCCCATGTGCAAGAAGGTAGTAGAAGGTTCATAGAAGCATTGCTCATGAGTTAGCACACACAAAGAATTGAATTCTCAAATCAGACTCAGTGAATTAGAAATTCTACAGTATCCAGTTTTACTAGTACTTTAAAGATACAACAACCAAGAGACTAAGATGAAGCAGGTTAAGGTTTGGAACATTGATAGCAGCTCTCCAGGCCCTCTAATATTTTTGGAAGAATGAAATTATGTAGCGTACACATAGGACATAGGATAATGTCTACTGAATAAAATACACACAATGGTTTGCTTTTTAAATAGATGGAATATTGTGATAACTTTTAACTAATATAAAAACCAGCAAACAGATAATAAATTTCATATCTCTGATACTCATTAATCTATGCAAACTGATTAAATGATCGATTTCTGTAAATACATACACTCAATCAGTTAATTGGAGTTGTGGTAAAATAGATCTTTCTTTTAAAAAGATAAATTAAAATCAATAGTTTTGATTTTTAGTTTACTTTAAAAGTAAATGTTGTGATTTCACGATTGAAGTATTCAAAGTAGCCTTATATTTATATAGCACTGACCATTTTGAAGCCATACAGAAAATGGAAAATGTATGTTCTCCGTTAAGCTCTTGACTGTTTCACCTGAAATTATTTCTTTTCTCTCTTTAAAATATAGATAGATTGAAGTAATTTGATTCCAAAGTCATTATTTTTCAAAATTATTCTTAGCTTCAGCCTAGAGGCCATTTAATGGTACTGGTCATTCCACCACAATATTGTGGAGACTGTTATGGTCCTGAGTTTGGTCAACATTGAAATTGGCTTTACGGCTTTTCTGTTTCTAAGGTAATATATTTTGAAATCATGTCAGCAAGACCTGATGAGCAAATTGGACTTTACTGTTTTTTACATATAGTAAAGTATTAATTAAATATATTTTAGTGAAGTAAGACTGTGATTAAAAAGATGAAGACTAAAAAATGTAAACTCTAAGCTCTTTTTCATTTATCTTTGACTTTCCAAATATAGGAGATAGCAGTCCTGTTTCTTGCTGCTTCATTATACATTGTGTTTTAGCTCCTGTTGTTTTCATCATACTTATTCAGTTTCTTTCATGATTTTTCGACATAGAACATTTAATGACATAGAACATTAGAGTAATCCACCCTGGTGAAGACCCTTCAAATTCATTTCTTTAGAATAAAATGCCACATAAATAAAAAAGTGTTCAAAAGCCAAGCTGAAAATCCAAAGGTGGGGGCGCATGTCGGAAACTTCATGGGAACAAGTCTCCATTACAACAGCCTTGGCAATCACTATGAAAGACACTTGCCGGAAGATACTCTATCTACTCATAGGTATCCTGAAAGTTGACGCCTTTTTTTTGCCCCTTTTCCTCACCTCTCAAAATTTGGTGGTATTCTTTTTTTTTTTTTTTTTCAGACTTTTCTGTTAACTTAATTAGGATTTTGGCTACTGATTCTTGTTTCTTCATATATATCACAAATGCCTATATTTTGCTCTTGAAATAATATTTAGCTATGCTCAGTAAAAATGAGACACTGAAAACCACTTTTGGTAAATATAGAATGTTTCCTAGTCAGCAGGCAGCAGTTTTCCTTAGAGAAGTGAAGAGCAAATCTCTTTCTCTCTCTCTCTCTCTGTCTCTAATGAGTATGTTTAGTTAGGGAAACCTTATACTTCTAGCCTTTTAAGAGAGTTATTTCCACTCCTTACTATTTCTATTGTTTCATAAACAAACGAGGACTTCCATTTATTTTTTAAAAAATTATTTTTAGTTTCTGTTCAACTTATAGGTTGTTAGAATATTATAGTTCTGAGTTCTGTTTGGATATCCCCTATCTAAACATTCTAAATATGTTCTTATATTCAGTACCAGAATGTCAAATAACCCATGGTCTTAGAGATACTTTATAATGTGTTAAGTACTTAAAAACATTAGAAAACATTTTTCCGCAAGTGCCGTATCATATACTTTATGGTATAATAGTGGTTCTTAAATGAGTATAATATTGCAGTATATTTTTTATTTTCTCTGGTATAGTTGAATTCCTTAGCAAGCTACATATTCAACACTTAGCAACACATAAAATAGAGTAACCTGTTTCCTTCAATACGATTTCCAATTATAACTCAGAATATTCTTTGGAATCATTATATTCTATAATCCTGCCAATTTGCATTATTTACAGTTTTACTCTTCCTTTGGAAGACACAATTCTTTACAAATTCACACTTCATTTTTGTTTGTAGAAAACAACCATACTGCCAGTAGTATTTTCTGAATTCCTTCTGTAAACTGCTACCTAAATATTGGCGTGGCCAAATGTGCATGGCTTTGGGCAAAGTCAAGAAGCATAATATGTAGCCTAGTGCAAAGTTATATTAAAATTGTTGTATTTATTTTGTATTTACATATATCAGGTGCTGAACTGATTTCTCATTGAGAAAAAAATCTCTGATTCTTATATATGAAGTCTATAAATTCCATATATCAATTGTATTTCAATGTGAATAGAAATAATAGAAATGTTGAATTTAATTTACTAAGAACAATTCAATTAATAAAAATGTCTGAATTGTAATTATAATTTATATGATATAATGTCATAACTGAATGAGTCTAATATATTACTCAATGCTGCATATGTTAAAATGAATCTTTCTTTTTTGTTAGCAAAATCGTTATTATCCAGCCATGTTGATTTAATGAGTACTAAACAGTATTATTAATTTAGTACTGACACATATAACAATTCCTTTAGTTTAAGTTAAAATTTAATTAACATTATAATAGACTGGAAAGGAAAATAGAAAAGCTGTTGACAAGCAATACATTTTAATATTCTCAAATTGTAGCCATAACCCTTTTTGTTTCTATTAATACAATATCAGGTCTCTAAAAATAACCAAATAGGCATAAATGCTTACTCAATATATTTAAACAAAATTATTATAAAACCTGGAATGAAAAACATAGTATGAAAATTAAAGTAAGCAATATTTCTATTCATATATTTATGAGCTATGTCATTGTTTATATTTACATTTTTATTAATATATATAATTGTCCTTAATAAAATATTTATAAAAATCATTTAGAAGGATTAATTTTAGAAGTCAAACAACATGTCAGTGTATACCTTTGATAGATTCGATAAATTGGAAAATTTCCATGGCATCTTTCAGATGGTACCTATCAGCTAGGAAGTTTTCTAGTTATCAGAGTAATAAAAATATTTTTTCTCCTTTTCCATCTCTCTTCTTCCCCTTTTCCTTCCTCATCCATTTTTTCTCTTTTCTTTCACCCTGTATTAGAATCTTTCTCTCTGCAACCCCACCTTTACATTCTCCCCCCATTCTGGTTTAGCACATATGTAAGCATTTGCAAGAGTGTGTGCAAATATGCCCAAACGCTAGCGCTTGCATGCACACACGCGCGCGCACACAGAGTATAGAGATTAAAAGCAGATTTTGAAGTAACACTGCTTGCCTCTTTACACTAACTCTGGTTATTGCTAGACATGTAACATTAGGAAAATTACTTAATGACTCTGTTTATCAGTTTTATCATCTTTAAAACAGAGATGATGATAAAACCTACCTCACATAACTATAATGAGGTTTGCATTAGGTAATGTAAGTAAAATACTTAAATCGGTGCCTAAAATATATAAAATATATAAACATCATGTGATAATTATGTAATGCATGTATTACTTATGTAAAATAAATTTGGACAAATATATGAATCCACAGATATAATAATAGCTAACATTTACTGAATACTTACTATAAATCAAAATCTGTTTTTAAAACATAATTCCTTAATTAATCTATAAGGTAGATAATATTATTAGTAATTTGCAGATGAGGAAATTGTGGTAACCAAGTCAACCAACTATATAGGCAGAGCTTGAGTTCGAACACAAAAATGTCACATTCCAGAACATATATTCATAATCACAGTGTTGTGCTTGAACTTTTATAGTTATTCACTGGATTGAAATTGTTCATTATATTGTTTAAATCTTATATACCTTCTAAAATTTTTGAGCTTTTGACCTATTAATCTCTAGGTGTTTTTTTATCACTTGCCAAACATAGTTACATGTTCATCAACTTTTCCTTGTAATTCTGTCAATTTTATATATATATTTATATATATATATAAAATGATGCTATATAATTAGCTTTTCTAAATTCAGTATTGGTATTACTTCTTAGCAAATACTAACAATTATATTTATCCATGTTTAATCTGATTTATTTTTTTAACATGTATATTGAATCTCACTCTTTAACTTTGTCTTCCCTCTTACTAAAGCATTTTAAATAATTGTTTTATTGAGAACCTATGAGTTCAAAATGTTTGAGAATATTTTATTTTTGTTCTTATATGTTAAGTATATTAATCGAGATGTGTAGACATCGAGATTGAGAGTCATTTTCTCTTATTAATGTCATGGCTTTGCTCACTTATTGCTGCTGATTGGTAGTATTTTGCCAGTTTCACATTTATTTCTTTTATTTTTCTTCTATTTTATTTTATACAGATTTTTAAATTTAATTTTATATTAGTTTCAATTATATAGTACATTGGTTAGACATCTACATAGTTTATAAAATGATCCTCCTGATCTTTCTCTCCGACTCTACACCTAGCCATTAAGTTAATGCTGACTGCATTCCCTATGCCCTGCTCCCCATCCCCATGACCATCTATCAACTACTAATTTGTACTTTTTAAAACCTTTTACCCCATTCTCCCAGCTCCCCAATACTCTTCCCCTTTGTCCATCCTCAGATTGTCCTCTATAGTGGTGACTCTGTTTTTGATTAGTTTGTTCTTTTTGTTCCTTCGATTCTGCATATAAGTGAAATCATGTGGTATTTACCATTCTCTGTCTGACTTATTTCACTCAGCATAATAACCTCTAGGTCCTTTCATGTCATTAAAAATGGTAGGATTTCATTTTTTTTTAATGGCTGAGTAATATTCCATTGTATATATGAACCATAACTTCTTTATCCAATCATCTGTTGGATATTTAGGTTGCTTCCATATCTTGGCTATTGTAAATTGTGCTGCCATGAATGTTGGAGTGCATAGATGTTTACAAATTATTGTTTCAATTTTCTTTTCAATTTTTATTTCTTTTAGACTATATATGCATATATCTTAGTCTAGTCATCTATAACAAATTACCATGGACTATGAGGTTTAAACAACAGATATTTATTTCTCACAGTCTGCAGGCTGGGGAGTCCATGGTCAAGGTGCCAGCAGATCTAATATCTGATTAGAGCCCAGAAAGCCAATTCCTGATTTACAGATGGCTGTCCTCACCATGTAGCTTCAAAAAGCAGAGAGCAGAGAGAGGAAGCAAGCTTTTGAAATTTCTTCCTATAAGGCACTAATCCAATCAAACAGGCTCCACCCTCACGATCTAATTGTCTCTCAAAGGCCTTACATCTTAATATCATCACATTGGGTGTTAAGGTTTTAACAAATAAATTTAGGGGAAACCAAACTATATAACCCCCCCAAAAGAAATATATACATACATACATATATATATACTTTTTTAATCCTTTAAGATATAGCTTTATAGTTTTAGTGATAGTTCTTATATTTATAATTATGGACTGTGTATATATATACTCTTTATTTTTCTGAAATGTGTACTTTGTTCTCTGTGTTCATCTTTACCCTACTTTTAATTTATAAAGCTTTTTGAATCTGAAGATTCAAATCTTTAGTCAATTCTGAAATTTTTTTTTTTAAATTCTTGTTTGGAATGTTGTTATTCCGTTTGTCCTTTCATTTTCAACTCATATTAGCATAACTGGAAATTCTTATATTATTCTCTATTTCTCTTAAACACTCCTTCATAATGTAAATATCTTTATTTCTTTGTGACACATATTGAATCTGTTTTCCACATCATGTGCTTGACCTTTGTGTCCAATATATATATATTTTATCCCATTCATGAAGTATTTTACTTCAGTATCTACTTTTTTTCAATGTAAGAAGTCCTGTTTGGGTATTTTTAAATTTGCCTTTTTCATATCAAACTATCCTATTTTTTATTGTTATTTACTATTATTTACTTCAATTATTTTGATCCTAATTATTTTAAGAATACATTTCAAAGTGTTCTATTATTCTATGTTTTGTGGTCAGGGATTATTTCATTTGTTTGATTAACTAACTCTTCTTTATGCTTATTTGTTTTCAATCATGTTTTAGTTTTCTTTAATTGTGAGCAGAGATGGCTTACTTTATGTGAGTCATATATGTCCTAAATTGTGATTCTGTATTACATCAACTGACATCCAAGTTTTTAATAGATTTAGATTCCTTTTATATAATCTTATAAATTATGAATTTCATGTCATGCGATTATTTTGAATTTTGTTCTCCAATATTTTTTGTTCATGTTGACATGTATTTTCTTTGTTTGGTTTTGCTTTATATATATTTTGTCCTCTACTCAAAATCTGTTACAAAGGTTAACGTTTCTTGATTCTACAGGTTACTGGGTGGGATTTTTTTTCTTTTCCTAAGATGTTAAGAGGTTAAAGAAGTCTAATGTTTCTGACTGGCTAACTCTGGCTGCCACCCCTAAAATCAAAATATAATTTTAATCTGAGTTTGAAATACCATTCCTAAGTTATTTCTGAGTTTCTAGCATGCTTTTTTCTTCACAATTTTACTAGTTAATTTAAAATACATTCTGTATACTCCATTCAGAATTTCTAAAGTTTACATACAAAAGAATAGTATCCTATCCTTTTCAGTCCGATTCATCATCTCCCATACATCTGTTTTACATATTTTTCTTGAAATTGTTACTGATTTCAATATATTTTTAACTGACAACTGAATTTCCTAATTAAAACTAAAATTTCTTAAATTGTTTCTCTAGAATTTTCCAAAAAAAACAATAGACTTCTATTACTAATGATAACTTATTTTCTTTTTGTACAATGGTACTTTCCATTTCTTATGCTATATTGATTTCAGTTAAAAGGGGAATGTGAGTTAAAAATCATGATTACAGCAGATATATTTGACTTTTCCTTGGTGTTAGAGCGAATTTCATTATCTTGTCAATAATCCATGTCAATAATGATGGATCTAGTTTGATAAAGATGTTTTTATTACACTAAAAAATGACCTTTGTTATGTATTTCTCTAAACACTATTTTCTCTTATATTTCTACTTTCTAAATCCGTTTTTCACAATGATAGCCATAACTCGATGATATTCCTTACCTTTTAACTATTAATATGTTGAACTATATGAACATATTTTTTCATTATCAGTCAGTATATTTGTGGAATAAATTATACTTGGTCAAAGATTATTCATTATTTATTAACTGCCATTTACTAGTAATTAAGTTAACCTTTAACATCTCTATTGTGATTGGTCATATGTGTATGCATATACACATGTACATATATACACATTTTAAATACATATATACTTACATATAAATTTGTTTAGAATTTATGAATTTTAATATTAGGTGTTTCATAGATTATATACACACATACTCTAAAACTAATTTAAAGAATATTCATCTAGTCCTAGTGAAATTATATAGCTGCAAACAACAAAAACTATCCTTTTTATTATTTAAATATTTTACTATAAAAGGTCTTTAATAAAGATCACTGGGAGGAAGTTCACTAGTTTCTCAGAGAACTAGAGAAATAGGGTTTTGAATGAAAGCCAGAAACAATTTTCAAAATTATACAGCAGACATGTTTCAGTTATGAAATCTCCATTGCTACCTGCAAACACTGGGTCTTTATATATCTTTAATCACCAGCTACACTTCTAGCACTAGATGTGGATTTTGATACTAACTCCATTTTCTCTAGTCTCCAGAACCTTTTCTTCCTATAACTGAAATGGTCACCAGAGGGCTCTCTTCCTATGTCTAGGAACAACTTCCAGTAAACAACTCCCAGTTTCGGTCTGTTGTGAAGATTTGATTGGTGGAGCCCATTTCATATGTTTAGCCCATGAAATATTTCTGTTTTTTTCTTTAGATTACTGAAAGGTATACTTTACCTTCCTCTAAGATGCATAATGTACACAAAGGGCTCAGTTACTCAGAAGTCAAAAGGAAGGAAAAATTTCTTAGTTATTTTAAAGAAATGACCCATAAAAGTTTTTTGGACCAGTGGAGTGGTTACCATGTGTGCCGTTGCCATTCTTCTGATAAAAGAACACTCTTCCCCCTGAATACAGGAATTCACAAACAATGTGCCCTGGAAAGATCATAGAAATCATATACCTTGTTTAAGGTAGGTTTTGGTTTAGGGATGGGCATGTTACTCAATGCTGTTAATCAGACTCTAGTAACTACTTAAAAGACATTCCCTTTTTTCATTGATCCTGATGCTCTAAATAAATGGGCCTATAGAGAAGCCACAGAAATAAGCAGGAAAAAATATAGCTGAACACCAGATAGGAGAAGAGATAAAAGACAGAAATAGTCTTGGATGCTGAAGTCCATGCTTGTATCATAGTCTCATACTGCTATACTGATTCCAATTATGTGAGTCAAACAATCTGTAGTTATGTCAGTTTTTTTTTTTTTTTTTTTTGGTGGGGGGAGGGTTGTTGTTGTTTTTTCAGTTTGGCACACTGGAGAATCCATGGTTAAATTTTTCTTTTTTATTGTCTCCAAGATTTATTGTTGAAGAGTTTTTCAATCTTCTTGAATTGATTTTGAAAATGTATAGGATATTTTCCATATTATTGAGACTTTCAAATGTATAACCATTGAGTTTTAAATAAAGCTTATACTTTAAAATTTAGGGCAATTTGGAGTTAACCTTATAAGCGGTGTGTATTAGGACTTTCTTTTTATCTGGTTTAATTTTTTTCTAAGTGAGAATAGACCTATCAAATTATTCAAGCACGATTTTCTGTAATATCTGTATTTCCCCCCAATGAATTATGCTATACTTACATTAAAAATAAATTGACTATACATGTATGGGTTTATTTCAAACTTTTCTATTCTGTTCTCTTGATCTTTTTATATTTATCCCCATACCAAAATGTCCTATTTCAGAATTATTGAGCTTTGAAACATATAACTATTTTATTTATTTCTAACAATTAGTCCTTGGTGGATATATAAATTATGCTTTTTTCAATTTATTGAAAAATTTCTTCATCTATCATTATTTTTATCTTTTATAATTTTCTTTTCTAACTTCTTATATCAAAAGAACTTCTTTCTTCTAATTTTAAATACTTAAAGCATTACATTTATACATCTGTGCATCTTTTCAGTTTATTTTTTATCTTCTCAAAATGAGATATGTTGTTTTCTTATTTTCTGTTTATCAAATAGTAAGTCTTTGTATTTTATTCAATCTGTTGCACTTTTATCTATGTCTCCTCAACTCTAGATTTTAATTTTATTACATCTCACATTGCAGAACCAAATTTGCTATTATTTAGCATATATTGTTTTGAATGACTCATTTTCATTGCTATCTTAATAAAATTAATACATGGAACTTTATGCTATATCCTATATAATAAATCAATCAGAGAGAAAACAGAAGAAATTTATGACCTTTTGTAAGGAGAACATACTGTCATCTAAAGGCACATTTTTGTATGTGACTTATAAATATCCACGCAAGCCTATAGCAAGAAAAATTTAATTAGAAAAAAAATCAAATTTTAATTAAAGAGCAAGTTTGTTTGCATTTGATTAGAACTCCCTTTCATAAATTCTTGTAACTCTTCTCCAGAAATTGCATTTCAGTAACTTTAATAAAATTTAGAGAACTGTAACTTTAGGACAGGTAGAAGTACACCTATGAAGACAAAGACTAGGTCTACAATGAGAACAGCAAGACAAAGAACTATTGCCTGTAAGATTTACTACAGACTAATCTCACATTCCTTTTAGCTTTCTTTTACACACACTCTCAGATTTTTGTTTTAACTTGAATTATAAAAGCCATCTTCAGATCACTAAATTCTCTATGTGTGAGTACCTCTTATTTTTCTACCTTAACAATATAAAAGTGAACATTCTTTCTTCAAGTCTTCTCATACACACTAGAATCTGGTGTCCTGCTAAGGCGCTTTTGGCTTTTATCATCTAACTAATTCTTGATTCTACCTTTCAATAAAATAATTATTACTGAGCTCTTATTAATAATGTCTTACATCATTTTTTGCCTGGCGGTAGGAGAGTGACTTGATTGGAACTTAAGAGGACTTCGTAGGGTGATGGAATTGTTCTAGATATTGTGAACGATTGTTACATGGGTGTATCCAATTGTCAATATCATAAAATATTGTACTTAAGAAAAGAACATTTTATTTTATATCAGTTATACACAAATTATACAAGCAATAGGAGTGAAGTTGAAATCAATAAATATAAACTCCGTTTTTGAAGACGCTTCTTTTCGACCAGAGCAGATAACTAACTAGTAATTGATAAATGGTAGAAAGTCACAAGAGACTTTTTTTTATTATTATATTTCAAGATGGGAGAAATAACAATTTTGTGTGCTGATGAAAATAATTAATAAAGAATAAATAATGAAGATGCAAGAAGACAGGAAAAACGCAGTAACAGTGCTCACGGATAAGCAAGAGTGAATGAGATCCAGTGTATTTGGGATGGATTGGCCCCAATAGGGAAGGAGTCATATACCTATGATAACGGAAGAGAAAGCACAATACAGAGGAGTAAATTGTTCTGGTGATGTGAATTGACCAAAGTTATTTTTTGATTGTTTTTATTTTATCATTGAGATACAGAAGCAGATATTAGAATTTAAAGAAAAGACAGGACACACTGATAATATATTTCTAAGGTAACACTGGCTGGATTTAGAAATGCGTGAAAGAAATTTCAATGATGATCCTAATTTAGTATTTTTGATGGATTCTGTGATTTACTTATTTGTTGATGATACTACAGATGGTTAATTCAAAACTCTCAGAATAAAGATGACTTTCTTAGAATTGTTTCTCCATGCAGTTATTTTAGTCGAAATTGAGATTATTGGAAGAATACTTTAGTGGATTTTTTTTAGCTTTTTGTGGAATATAAATAAGAACTAGAAATAGTTTTATAGAAGAATTCGGGTTATAATATATTAAAGTTTTATGGTCCTGTCAAAGTTACTGGGCAAGAGATTTTTAATTTCTAATATAGAAACAATAATAGTATTTCTTATTCAAAACACTATACTTCTTACAAATATTGCTATATATTTAGTGTTTTCCTACCAAGAACTCTTTTACTTTCTATTTAATCTATTTGAAGTTCTCAGAAACGGACTTCAATTGAGTCAAGCTGGATAAGAGTTTGAGAAAAAATCACTGGAATGATAATGGCGACCAGGGCAACCTTTTACCTCAGGGAAAATAAGTAAAAGTGTAAATGTATATGCTGTACATATGAGAAAATTGGTATTTTTAGAGGTGTCTTACAGGTAGATTTTAAATTGGGATGAATTATTAACCATGAAAAAACTATGGTAAAGTGAAAAATAATCATTGTAATGAGATAATGTTGTAAAATAAATCTAAAATATAATATTTTAAGTGTTGAACATTACATAAGAGTTTATTTATGTGGATTAAATTTGGGGTGCACTGATACCTATTAAAGGCACTAAATTTTTAGCTCACCCAAAATTATATTCTCATTTTATCCTATAAAATACTGGTTAAAAATTTTTGAGTGGATAACTCAATGTCTTCTGACCTTGGCTTAATATAGAGAGTGCTGCTTTTAATGTCAAGTTAGATTATAGCTGTAATCTTTTCAGGTAAAATATGTTTTCAATATAAATCCTAAGCACAACTGATTCCTAAAGAATTTCACATTTGTTATCTATTTAAATAAGAATATTGTATGCATATGTGCATAATTTCACTTTAAAAAACAAAAGAAAACAAAACACTTTGAGTATCAAGCTTTACATTATCCACAACAAGAAAAACAGTCTCATCCTTTTCGAAATAAGCATCTGTTGCCATGGAGAGAACTTGACTGAGATACAAGTTGTTCTTATGTATAATATTTCAAAATCTTTAATACAGTATCTATGTGACTAGTGGGACTGACCATACTCAAAGGATTTTCTAGCACCATAAATATATTTTGTGCTTAGAGTAACTAACCATACAGTATTCAATGAATGATCAGTATTCAAAGGTATTTATTACAGTTCATTATAAGTATGAAACTATTCATTGCAATAGTATCATACTCATAATAAACTGTAATAAATACCTTTGAATACTGATCATTCATTGAAGACAAAGTAAAATACCCCCCAAAGAATATACATATCAGTTGAGGAGATTAAAATTTGAATTGAGAATTAAATGAAAACATAATACAGGATTGAAAAAGGTCATGAAAATATGAGGTATTTAAAGAGTAATAAAGATAATTAGAACTAAGTGTCAAGGGGAAAAAGTCTCAGAGTAGATGAGATTAAAAAAAAAAAAGTTTTCCGGAGTAGATGGTGCTAAATCAGATCTTAGAGAAGAGATAAGATTTGGAAGAGCTATATGAAACAGAGCATATATTACCTTTTGGGAATAAATGCAGGGGATCCTAGCAATTTGGGGGCTTGCGGATTGCAAAGATCAGAACTTTTGCATTAAGCTAAAAAATAGCAACTCAAATAATAGAACTTTGAAACAAAGCAAGATTTATTTTCAAGGCCAAGCAGAAGTCTGTTGTTAAAATTTGGGTACAAATTCTGAGCAAACATATGGGATGTTATTAAAGTTATATGACCAGTGTATATATCTTTGACATTCTCATTCAGAGATCTTACTTTTTATTGAAGTATAGTTGACATATCATGTTATATTAGTTTCAGATGTACAATATAGTGTTTCAACTTTTAAATACCCAATGAAACGATAACCATATTAAGTCTAGTAACCATCTGTCACCATACAAAGTTATTACAATATATTATCGACTATATTTTTTATATATTACAATCTTGTAACTTCTTTATTTTATAAATAGAAGTTTCTACCTCTTAATTCCATTTACATTTTTTAGTCGTTCTGCCAGCCCCTTTTTTCCTCTGTTTCTATGAGTCTGTTTCTGTTGTTTTGTTTGTTCATTTGTTTTGCTTTTTTTAGATTTTGCTTTAGATAAGTGAAATCAAGTAGTTTTTGTCTTTCTTTATTGGACAGTTTCACTTAGCATTATATCCTCTAGGTCAACCTGTGTTCTCACTAATGGCAAACTGCATTATTTTGATGGATGAGTAAAATTTCATTTTACGCACACACACACACACACACACACACACACACATCTGTACATTAATGTTGTATATTACGATTTTACTGAATTCATTATTAGTTAAGAGTTTTTGTTTGGTACTATAATTTTCTATATATAGTATCATGTCATCTACAAATAGGGACAGTTTTAGTTCTTCCTTTCTAATTTGAATGCCCTTTATTTATTTTTCTTTTTTATGACTGTAGCTAGGACTTCAAATACCATGTTTAATAAAAGTAGCAAGAATAGACACTCTTGTCTGCTTCCTGATTGTAGTATACATGCTGCTAAAGTGAGCGCAAGTCCGCTTCCTGACTTTCCTGATTTTAGAGGCAAAAGTTATACTTTTTAAGCACTGAGTATGATGTTGCCTGTGGGTTATCATATATGGCCTTTAATATGAGGTATGTTCCCTTTAAACTCGCTTTGTTGAAGGTGTGTGATAAGAGGATATTGAATTATGTCAAATGCTTTCTCTGCATCTATTGAAATAAGATTTTCATCCTACAAACATTATTAATGTAGTTTAAAATGTTGATTGATTTGATTTATTAAACCATCCTTGCATCCATGGAATATATCCCACTTGATCATGGTGTATGATCTTTTTAATGTGTTGTTGAATTTGATTCGTTATTATTTTATTCATGATTTTTGATATATGTTCATCAGGAATATTGGCCTGTAATTTTCTTTTCTTGTAGTGTCTTTTTCTAGTTTTGATATGAGAGTAATACTGCCCTCACATAATGAGTTTGAATGTGTTCCTTCCTCTTCAATTTTTTTTTGGAACAGTTTGAGAAAAATAGGTATTAACTCTTCTTTAAATGTTTTGTAGAATTCACCTATGAAGCCATCTTGTCCTGGACTTTGTTTCTGGGAATTTTTAAATTACTGATTCCATTTCATTTCTAATAGTTGATCTATATTTTATATTTTCTCTTGACTCATTCTTGGAAGATTTTGCGTTTCTAGATATTTATTCATTTCTTCCAGGTTGTCCAGTGTGATGGTGTA
The DNA here is from genome assembly GCF_014176215.1 of Rousettus aegyptiacus. Taxonomy (NCBI): domain Eukaryota; kingdom Metazoa; phylum Chordata; class Mammalia; order Chiroptera; family Pteropodidae; genus Rousettus; species Rousettus aegyptiacus. The sequence continues at coordinate 49,827,008 of NW_023416284.1, forward strand.
TAATTGTTCACAGTAATCTCTTATGATCCTTTATATTTCTTTAGTGTCATTTGTAACTTTTCTTTCATTTCTGATTTTATTTATTCAGGCCCTCTAACTTTTTTCTTGATGAGTCTGGCTAAAGGTTTATCAAAATTATTTACCTTTTCAAAGAACCAGCACTTAATGTTACTATTTTTTTCTATTGTTTTCTTCTTTTCATTTTATTTATTTCTGATCTTTTACTATTTTTTATTTCCTTCCTCCTTTTTAAATTTCCTTTTGGCATAAGGTTAAATGGTTTATTTGAGATTTTTCTTGTGTTTTTTTTTATTTTTTGTAGTGCTATAAATTTTCCTTTAAGAACTGATTTTGCTTTATTTCATAAATTCGAAATGTTATGTTTCCATTTTCATTTATCTCAATGTATTTTTTAATTTTCTCTTTGATGTCTTTCTTTACCCATTGATTATTTAGTAGCATGTTGTTTAGCCTCCACGTGTTTGTGTTTTTTCCAGTTTTCATTTTGTAAATGATTTTTAGTTTCTATTCGTTTTGTGAGAACAGATGCTTGATAAAATGTCATTCTTCCGAAATTTACTGAAACTTATGTTGTGGCCTAGCATACGACCTATGCTGAATAATGTTCTATGTGCACTTGAAAACACCATTACACTGTTTTTGATGGAATGCTCTCTCTCTATATGTATTCGGTCTATCTGCTATAATGTATCATTTAAGACCAATATTTTATTATTTCATTATTTATTTACTAATTTTTGGTCCGAATAAACTATCCATTGATCTAAGTGGCATAGTAAAGATCCCTACTATTGTCATATTGTCACTTTCTCCTTTTATGTCTATTAATATTGTTTTAAGTATTTAGATGCTTTTATTTTAGGGGCATTATATATTGCCCTTTTTTGTCTTTTGTTAAAGCCTTTGTTTTCAAGTCTATTTTGTCTGCTATAAAGATTGCTACTCAAGCTTGCTTTTGTTTCTATTTTTGTGGAATACCATTTTCTATCTCTTCACTCTCGGTCCATATTAGCTTTTTGATCCAAAGTGAGTTTCTTTTAGGCAACATATATAGGTCTTGTTTTTCCTTTATTCATTCAGCCACTCTGTCTTTTGATTGAAACAGTTTTAGTCCATTTACATGTAAAATAATTATTAATATGTACTTATTGCCATTTTGTTAATCATTTTCTGATTGTTTATGTATTCCTTGTTTTCTTTTTCTTCTCTTGCTCATTTCACCTCTAAATGGTCTATTTTTAAAATTTTATGTTTGGGTTTTTTTCTTTTTGTATTTTGTGTACCTACTGTAGGTTTTTGACTTGTGGTTATCATGAGGTTCATATGTAACAATGTAGATATATAGCAGTCTATTTTAAGTTGATTGTTGCTTAAGTTTGAACATACTCTAAAAGCAATATTTTTACTCCTTCCACAGTTTACATTTTTGCTATCATATTTTACATCTTTTTATTTTGTCTATCCCTTATCTAATAATTCTAGATATAAATGACTTTACTATTTTTTTTGTTTTTTAACTTTCATATGAGCTTTATATGTGGTTGATATACTACCTTCACTACATTTTTGCCTTTACCACTGAGATTTATTTCTTTCATATATTTTTTATTTCTAGTTATAGCCTTTATTTTTCACTTTAGCTATTGTATACTTTAGCTTTAATTTGTACTTTCTTCTATTTTTTTATCTCTTTGTCTTCATCCATTCTTCTCCTGAGTTCAGTAAGCATCTTTATAAGCATTATATTGAACTCTTTATTCAGTAGATTGCTTATCTCTGATCCATTTAGTTCTTTTTCTGAGGTTTTGTCTTGTTCTCTTATTTGGAATACATGGCTCTGTCTCTGTATTTTGCCCAATTTTCTGTGTTTGTTTCTATGCGTTAGGGAGATCAACTGTATTTCCCAGTCTTTAAAGAGTGACTATATATAAGATACATTCTATGGGGCCCAGCAGCATAATACCCTCTGGCCAAGAAAACGAGGTAATCTGGATTGTCCCCTATGTGGGTCGTACATGCCTTTCTGTTGTGGTGGGTCCACTGACTGCTATAAGTGAGCTCAGCGAGAGGTGCTGGACCATGTCCCTGCTGAGAGCACTACCTGCCTCCTGACTCTCTGGCAGGCATTTCAAGAATAATAAGTGGGTTTCCTTCACCTATAGTCTATGAACTTTTTATTTGATGTATATACACTGGTTTCTAGGCCAAGTGAGTCTGTACATGTGCCTTTTAAGAGCAGGTGTTCCTTTATTCTGTAGTTCTATAGTTTCCTAGGTGTTTACTTCATTGGTTTTCAAAGCCGAGTGTTTTCAGAGCTTATCTCTCCTGTGCAGAATCTAAGGTATAAGATGCCTGATGTGGAGCTTGAATCTTTCATTTCTCAGGGAAAATTTCTGTACCTTTGCGATTCCTTCTGACAATAGAACACCATAGGTAGAGTGGGAATTATTTTTAGTGAGACTGATTCTCTGCCTCTCCTACTCTTCTTGGTGCTGTCTCCTATTGTGGAGGGCATGTTCATCCAATTTCTACAGCCCCTTCATAGAGAATTCTTCTATATGTAGTTATATTTGATGTGTCCATGGGTGTAGGTGAGCTCAGGATCTTTCTATTTTATCATCTTAAACACTTTTCCTCTTTTGGAGGCTTTATTTAACCTACAAATACTGATTCTTTTGTGATTTAAGATTACCAATCATGCTACCAAAAGTGGGACTGTATTAAATACCAAAAGTGGGACTGTATTAAATAGTTTAACAAGTATTCTAAGGTAACTTACAAAAAACAGCCTCATAATTGTTACATAGACTCGGCTTATGCTCAGAGTCTGCTAGATATGGTACCAGTTTCTCTGGTCTTCTGCTAACATTCATTTCATTATCTCACTTCACAAAAGGCTGGTGAGGTGATTACTATGAAAACTACTTCTCTTTACATTGCTTTGGATAAGTCATGTTCATTGTTAGACTGAATCTCAATTTTTTTTACTCTATTTTTTTGTTCTATCCATTCAGAAACTTTGGTCACAATTCCTATATTTACTCCATTTTCAACCATTCACTCCTTGAAAATCTGAAATTTTATTAATTTAGGTCAATGATGACTTCTTACTTATCCAACTCAATACACATTTTTCAGTTCTAGAATCTTAGTGAACATCTCTGGAGCATGAAACAGCACTGATTGTGCCCTCCATTTTGAAAACCCCCTGATTTTTGCTTTCTACAGCAAGAATACACTTTTCTAGTTCTCTTCATGCCAGTGTGATTTTTCACCTTTGCCTTTTTATGGGTTCTACTTCTTCATCTTATTCATTAACATTTGAAATTCCTCTGAAGTTTCTCCTCAAATTTGAACATGGACACTCTCCTTGTGCAATCTCTTCTAGTGATATTTTAACTACACATACATACTAATGACTACAATATCTTCATATATCCTATTACCTACTGTACAGGTAATTTAAATGTGGAACATGCTCAGCTTGCATGTTTCGCATTTAAATTCTTTATTATATTCAACGTTTGTCATATATAGTTTTCTCTATTATTTGTTTTGAACTCTGTACATCATTCTAGATACTATGCAATCACTTATTTTTCTTTCACTGTGTATCTAGTTTGTGTCAATTTTGCTATTAAACCTACCTACTAACCTCTAAATTTTGGTTATCGAGTTGTTCTTATAGCCATTATTTTATATTTTTATATATTCCAAAATCTGTATAACAATTTGCATTGTAATACCAGTTTTCTTGAATATGTTAAACACAGCTATTTTTAAAGACATCTCTATTAACTATAAAATCTCTGCCTCTGTTTATTTTCTCTTTTTTTCTTTTGATTTTTTTCTATATTGGCATGCCTTCTGGTTTTTAAATATCTGCTGATATGTACAATAAAATTTAAAAGATCTGTATGATGTTTAAATTTTCAAAATATGGAGAAAATTATGGAACATTGCAGATTTTACCTCCTCTATAAGTTAGACATTATTTTCACCCAATATTAATGTAGTGTTCCTTCAACATCAATTGGTTTCCTACTATATTTGGTAATTTGCTATTCCTTAATAATAAAAGCTGAAATATAACAGGAGCTTTTGGCCTTTCTTAACAGAGAATATAGTGCATTGAGGTAAATATTTAGGCAGTTATTTATTGTGAATTCTGCTAAGCAATATAAACCAAGACAAACATCAATTAGACAAGTATGAGTGTGGGGAACTTAGTCTACTAGACACTTGGATCAGGATAGGAGTAATGCAAAAAATTAATGGAAACTTCCTCTACACTAAAATAATTTTTACTATATCTTAAAAATTTAAATATGTTAGCCAGGAAAGTCAAGTGTGTGGAGATAGGCAGAATGGGCTCATTCAAAGGCTCATTCAAAGCAGACGTGACACCTTGAATAAAGGGGAAAGACTGCATAGTAAATATAGGAAACTTCAAAACTATAAGCTAGGTAGTAGTAAAGATGGAACTTGAGAGAGAACACAAAACAAACCATAAAAGACCTTGTAATTATTTCTTGTTCTCTGGAATATGTGAATGTGTTGGTGGGAAGTCATTGATACCATTTAGACAATAAAATGAAAAGATCAAGTCTATGTATTAGAAAACCATCTGCAACAGCAAAGTAGAAGATAAATTATCAGAGGATAATAGCAGAACCAGGGATGTCTATTAGGAAGCTGTTAAAGATGGAATGGGGAAGATGTAAAATTTGAAGCTATATTGACAGAACTTTTCAAAGCATGTGACACACTCCAAGCATGGATTCAAAAATCTCTATGAATTTTAAGCAGAATGTCAATGAAAAGCACATCTAGACATTTTATAGTCAAACTATTGAAGGCACACCACCTCTCCCCCACTAAAGAAGGAGCAAACTTAAAATCATCCAGAGGGGGGAAAAAAAAAAAGACAAATTTTGTTCAAAAGAGAGATGGTAAGTCTGAATGCTGATGTTTCAACAGACCCTATGTAGTCCAAGACGTTATGACATCTTTAATGCACTGAAAGAATATAAAGGCCAAACTTGAATTCTATACAAAGCAAAGATATCCTTTAAAAGCAAAGGTAGAAAAAAGACACTTAGATTAAGAGAAAAAGAGAATGAATTTTGTCCATCATACCTGCTCTAAGGGAAATAGTAATAGAACATCTTCAAATAAGAGGGGAATATATCCAGAGAGACTTATAGAAATGCTAGAAAGAATAAAAAGCCACAGAAATGACAGGAAGTTAAGAAATGTTAAATAATATATTGTAGGGCTTGAAATAGTTACAAAATTAAAATACATGGAAATAACACAAAAGTTACATTGGATCAAACAGAGCTAAATAGTTTTAGAGTTCTAACCTCATTTCAGAAGTGATAAAAACACTAATATATATTAGGATATACAAACGATAAGAGCATGTTTTCATTTTTAGGACAAACACTAAAAATTAACTTAAAAATAAATACTTTTATGCAATAAAAAGAGGAAATGAAATAATAAAAACATATCTGAGTAATTCAAAAGAAGAGAAGAGAGAAAAGGCACACAAAAAAGGATAAACATACGAAAAGTTATCTGTTAAATATAAGCCAAACTTTGACAGTATTTGTATAAAATGTACTTGAATTCTAAATAAAAAGAAAACTTTATCACAAACATTAAATAAAACAATATTATTTTTACATGAAACAAATCTTACGAATAAGTTCATAGAAAATTTTCAATTGAAAATATAAAAGAGATATATTCTGCATTCACCCTACTCCTCTTCCACTCCTTGCAAATGCACAAAATCTCATATGTCCATATCAATATCAAACAAAATAGACTTTAGAGAAGAAATGGTAGAGAAACATAGAAGACTTTATATTATAAGAAAAATGGCAAATCTACATACACATAACCATATGGCTTCAGAAATATAAAGAAAATATTAGCATTATTAAAAGGAGAAACATAAACATGCCTACAGTGGGAATCGTAACACACCTCTCTTAATAACTGATAAAAAAAAAAAAAAAGCAGACAAGGAATTATCAAGCATATAGAAGGTCTGAGCAACAGATATAATAATGTTAGCCTAATTGACATCTCTAGAATATAACAACCAATGTTGACAGAATATACATTCTTTCAACTGTGCATAAAACACAGAAGCTGATTATCTGCTGTGCCATTTATAAAGTCGAATCTAGTTTACAAATGGGGCCTTAAACAAAATCCAACCATAGTCAATAGTAACTCTGAACAAAATCTATAATGATTAACTATCCCTCTGCTGAAATCATGTGCTTCAGCATAAAAGACTGGTTATATATATATATATATATATATATATATATATATATATATATACACTTCTAAGTCGAATTAATTGTAAATATTCTAATTAAGGATATTCTGACTAAGATCTGTTATTATATTTGAGAAAAGTATTTTATTTATCAGTCAATTATTTTTTCAAGATATAATCTGTATTCCTCCATATTAGAATACTGTTGGTAAAAGGGTAGGAGATAGATATGAAAACCCAAGTCATTATTCAATATGATAAATCATAAAAATAGCATTTGATTACAGTCACTGTATTTTATTTTTTCTTACTCTAATATTTGCACCATATCTAGTACATAAGACATCTTAAACAAATATTTGTTAATTTATTAAACTGAACAAAATTCCACGAAAACAAGACAGTGAGTAACTACACAGTGAGGAGAAATTCATTTACCGTTTTCTTTACTATTTTATTGGCAGAGCACGATGAAGTTCTTAGAAAACACATTAATTCTCCAAAATAGTGACTAGTTTTTAAAAAAGTTATAAACTGTCCTGAAGAGTGTCAAGTTTTAGCATTATAGTAGCAGACACTAAATGACACTGTACCTCTCACATGTGCTCTTATTTTCTGGGTCCCAATTCCTCCAAATATACAGTGAGATAATTTGTTTTTAAGGCCATTCGAAATCATTTTGAAAGTAAATAGCAATTAGATGAAGAAAAGTTATTATTAGAAAATATATATGTATATGTATTTATAATGTATTATTTGTTCATAACAGAAATATAATCAGCACTTAATACTTTCTGAATTAAAATTATGGGTTATAATAAACACACACATACCAAATATACCATGTATTTGTTTTGATATACTAAAGTCAATCAAGGAAAATTCATACTAAGCTTCTTTTCTTTTTTTCCCACTCTTAAAATAACCAACATTAGCTTTTCTCTCACTGGGGAAAAAATAATATAAGTATCACTGTAGTAACCCCACCTCTCGCACATTTTAAATGATTTAATGGGTATATTTCTGACTATAATGCATTTAAATTTTTTTAAAGTTTCCAGGGCATAATGACTAAATGATCTCATTCTCTCACAAATCAAACCAATCATACAGTTTTTTTTTTTATTATTCTTTTCTATGAAGTTAATCCTCACTGAGCTCTCATAAAGACTTCTTTAAGCCTCCCAGGTGAGGGAGAAGCAGCCCTAATGAGCATGAATCGGTGGCATTTGATCCCAACCACAGTAAAATGCCGACATAGATATCTTTTTCTCTTCCAAAAGCTTTTAACTCCTAGAATAAAGAACTAAAAATCTCCAACATCAGCAAGCCTTTAAGCTAGTTCCTTCTTCTATCCAACAACTTACTGTCCATTATTTTGCAAAAAACAAAACTACAAGTGTTTTATGGGTTTCATTTAGAGGGAATGTGGAAACTGTAGTAGAAAAGGGACCTATATTTTTGCTGTTAAAGTTCCTTGTTTCTTCCATTTGATCAGGGAAACTTTCCCTTCCAGAGCATATTGAGCCAAATTGGCAAATAGAAAGAAATGAGTTTATACCATGTGTCAGTGAAGTTACCACATAAGTGTGGATTTATATATAAAATATTTTGGATGAATTAAATGTTCCTTTGGGAAATACCTAGAAAGGACACAAGACACGTAAGGCAAATAGAAACAGCAACTATAAATTAAGTACATTCTCATTACATCTTAACACCCCCTGACTAGAAACAATAACCTCTCCCCCAATAAGTACACAGTCTCAGAAAAAAAGATTAGTGTACCCAGAGGGCAAAGTAAATAGATATATCTTGTTATATGTTTGAACAGTTGTAAAGCTGTACCTCTGGCAGATGATGGGTGAGAGCGAATTAGAGAGTTCTAGGTGAATTATAGAGGTAGGAATCTTCCATCAAGGAGGCCCAGCTGTGTGCCTCAAGGTGCTTGACCCTGGCTACAGACAGCAGTGACAGGCAAGCAAATGATGGTTGTTTCAGAGGTGAAACAAGCGAAATTCTCATAATTGGGCCTGACTATGGTGGGAAGTATATCGTACCATCACATCTTTTAAGCTTAAGTCCAAATCTAAGTCTCATGATATTATAAAGCTAAGTCTGTAATTTTATATATGTTGCACATACACGTTCACAATACACAGCACACACACAATATGGTAAGTAGTGTCAACACTAGATCTTTAAGGTTTTTTTTTTATCTTCTCTTAAAAAAAATAACTGATAACTAAAAGAACCACAAGTAATTATATGATAGTATCTCAACAAACTTGAAGATATCTTTCTGACACGTACTCAGTTCTTGAAGTGTTCTGTGCCTGCTCTCATTAAATTTTATACAACAGAAAACCTGAACAAGCCTGTGCAATGAAAGTAAACAATGATTCACTTTTGCAAGGAAATGAAGATTTATGAAGAAAATCACTTGTATGTGACAATCACTGACATCAATCCTTAATTCATGAAAAGTAACTAGGGCGTGATAATTCCTTCCCTGTTCATCATAAAGCTACTGTGTTTTTTCTGTCTCAGCAATAAATGAAAAATAAATAATGATCACATTGGTGTGAGGGAAAGAGAGATATTTACAAAATCCAAACTGAATTATTAAAACATGCAGAATAGACACCTGCAAGTATTTTGCAGAATAACATTCATCCTTTCTTTTTTTAAATCTCTATTTAAAAACATTTTAAATACACGCATTTAAAAATAAAATTACCTACCCAGGTATTCCAAACTAATTGAAAAAAAAAATGTGACTTCATGAAAAAATAGGCCACTGATATTTGATTTAACTACATAAAGCAAATGTACAATACTTAATAACTCACTTAATTTCTCACTGCTAATAGCTTTTCCCTTTAAGTAGTAGCATAAACAGTCCCTATGATAAAACTCCATTATTACTATCAAACTTTTTCACTCAGTGAATTCTGCTTCTAATATGAAATTGACACACATTTATTTAGTAAAAGGAATTTGTTATAAGGAATCATATAAGTGATAAAAGAATTGTTTAAAATTCAAAGAACAGGAGCTATAACCATGGTAAGGTCCTTAGAATCCAGATTCTCTAGAGATAAAGTTTTTGATTTTAGGTAATATAAAGACTTAACAAGCAGCATCTGGCTAGAAAAAAACTGCTTCAAACAAATGGAAGTCATCAGTATGTGGTTCATAGCTATCAAAATTGCAGTGCTTTCCAAGGACTGATACACACTGGAGCCTGGCCTTGGCCATTCCCTAATACACATTTCCAGAGAGAGAAACTGAACAAATGAGAGATCATAACAAGTGAAGAATATAGCTGAAAAGAAAAATAAATAAATAACTAGATCACCTAGTAAGCTGCAGCAGAAGCATTGGAACAGAAAAATAAAAAATTTAAAACAAATGACAAATATATTTAGGGAGATAAAAGATTTGAAAAGAGAATAAAATAATATCAGCTTGATATTTTTAGTTAAGTAAGTATAAAAATGATAGTTGAAGAATAAAAAAAGAGAATCCAAGAAATAAAGATAAAGCTGTGTAATAAAAGAGCTATTGGGAAGATCAAAGCAGGATCTCCTGCAGAGGACAACAGAAAAGAAATAAGATGGAAAATGCTTCTTTGAAAAATCACAGGTATGTTAGATAAAAGTTGAGGTTCAAAATTCTAGATAATAGGAATTTCAGAAGAATATGAAAATAAAAACAAAATAAAATATTTGATAGAAAAAAAAGGATATAAATTTCTCAAAGATAGAGATGTGTCAAATATATAAAATTTAAAACATTTATAGAGTTTCAAAAATTAGAGATTAAATAAATCTAAATATGTTATAGTGATATTTAAGATTATAAAAGACAATGAAATTTAAAGTTTTAATGAACAATTGAACATGACACTTAACAGAATCACTGGAAGCAAGAGAAAAATTGAATACCAATTTTAATGTTTTGATTTAAAAGGATGTTGAACTGATAATTTATATTTGGAAACTAATTTAATTTAATATAATATTATCATGAAATATTACCATAAATGAAAATATCAGAGACTTGTCATCAAAACCAATAATAAAAATACTATCAGTGAAAATACTCAGATGATTAGATAATAAATCCAGAAGATGATGCAAGAGATATAAGAGTAAGAATGGTGAAAAATCTTGTTAAAATCTAGTATGAGAAAAATAGAAAATATTTCCAAAACAAAATAGGATTAAAGTTATGGGTAATGTCAGCATAATTCAATGTGGAGAGAGCATATAAGACAACTTATTAAATGTAGTATTTTGAGTAAATACGTATTAGGTTGATCTTAAAGGTAAGAAAAAGAAACATAACTTTTAAACAAGCAGAAAAAATCTCAGTGTATTCAATTTAAATTAATAAAAAAAAGACATAAAAAGAGATAGCAATAAAAGAAAAACAATAGAATAGCAGAATTAAGTCAGCATAATGACTATGGAAATGTTAGTTAAGGGCATTGAGATAAAGGTAAACATCTGTAATCAGAGTAATTCATATTAAAATAAAAAAATTTCAATTTAGACTTAAGTGAAAATTATAAAGGGAGATAATTATGTCAAGCACCAGCAGGAAGTTGAGGATATAAAAGTTCTTATCCTCTCTAGTAAGAACTGTAGACTGGTGCATCCTTCAATAAGTCATCCTGACACTGTTTATTTAAGTAAAATAAAATACATTCAATTCTGGATGTATATCCCAGAGAAATCTTCTTATAGGTTTAGGGGAAGTCACAGTCTAAGATGTTCATTGCCACATTATCCATGGTCAAAATTTGGAGATGATCCATGACATATCAAGTAAATATGGCAAAAATGTGATGAACATGAACCATGGGTCCTTATGCAACAATAAGAAACAATGTTGCACAAATTAAAAACTAAATTGTACACCTACTAACAGAAGGATTTTGAAATAATGTTTTTTTTTTTTTTTAAAAAAAGAGATACTGAGATGAAGAACAGAATGCTGTTTATCTTTAAACATAGACACAAATGCTGCTGTGTATTTTCCAAAATATTTAAATTTAAAGAAATGTAAGGAGACAGGTCAACAGTGAAGAATTGCTCTGAGCTTCAGGAGTATAATTAAATCAATGTATGTCCCTAGATTAAAAAAATATAGTAAATATATTTTTAAAACATGGAATTGGGTAGATGGATAATAAAATTAGCTTTATAATACGTAAAGATGATATTAGTAAGTATGGCTTTAAGATATAAAATTGTTGCCCAATACTTCACTCCCAAATTAGACAGATTTAATCCCTTCATAGTCATTGACAGTGCTGAGCACGTATAGACTGACTCTGTGCAGATCTGTCCTTGTATGGAATGTAAGCACAGCATAGAATTTGTGTTCTCTGTACGCAAGTATATATCAAAAAAAAAAAAAAAGAAAGAAAAGGAATAGCTGGTTCACTCATGTTCTGCTCCTTCTCTCAAACTCAGTCCTTAAAAATATCACTCTCATTCCTGAGGGAAATGTAACTGGCAAAGTAGAAAGGACAGGCATGAGTTTCCTTATGGTTATACCTCCACAAGAAGTGAAAAATGTTTTCCTCCCAGACAACTATAACTAGCAATCTGTCCTTCAGATCTATTCTCTGAAAGGTAGGCAGTGGTCATCCAAATAGCTACTAATAGTGGCCATTAGTATTCTCTCATCTTATGTTATTAAATGATACATCTGAATAGAACTTTCTCCATCCAAATATGAGCAAAAAAGCAAAACAAATTTACAATCTTGGACCTATAAAAATTCTGCAACGTAAAGAAAAGGGAACTGTCTCGAAGACACAAATGGAGATCATAAATTTGAAAATAAATTACATGACAAGATAATTTAAAGAACTACTTGGAGTTATTAAAATAGATTCTATTGTGAGAAATAGAAATAAATAAGCTGAGATTAAAACAGAGATGATAATAAACTAGTTAAAATATGTGAAAATAATGACTACACAAAATAAATTCTTTGAAGACAGTTATCTGCAAAATGTAAAAATAAGGCAAATCAAGTGAATGATGATGAAAAATTCTACCAGAATGTAGAAGAAATAAAAGGTTAGAGGAGGGTTATAAAAAAACTGAATAAAAATGGCACAGTGACTAAAGATTACTATATTTAAACATAGAAGAAATGCCAATAAATCATTTAAAATAAGAGCTGAAAAAAATAAAGAAAATATAGAGGAGCGTCTTAAAATTAGAAATATAGTAAATTATAATAGTAAAATACAAATATATTTAACTTCACCAGTAAACAAAGTAAGCGAACTTAATATGAAGTACAAAATTTACCCACAAAATAAAAAAGGCTTTAACAATGATAACAATCAAGGAAATAAGGGTTTGATTCACTTGCATTAGATTATATTAATATAATTCTTCTGAATTTCAATTTGATACTATATTTTAAAGATCTTTAAGATTTATACACTTGATCATTTATTTCTGTAGGGAGACTATGGTAAAGTTATAATCAGTGAAAATTATACATGTAAAAGATTCTTACTCCAATATAATGTATATAGTAAGGAACAGAAACACCAATGTATCAAGCAATAGTTTATCTACATAATTAATTATCATGGATTCATTCAAAAATTTTTTTCAAAGACTATTAAATGGTATAGATATTTTTCATGATATAATGAAAATAAGGTAAAATGTATATATTTTTTATCTCAAGATCATTTAGTAATTTAGTAAGACATAATATATGTTATTATTAGATATATTATAAAAAAGATAGATAGAAAAGAGATCCCTGCTATATGATGAAATAAAAGATGATTATATTTTATCTTTACAGCTTTGTTATTCTCATATTAGCTATACTGAACTTATGTTATTTTAAGGAGAAAATGCCTTTTGAGTATAAAAGGTGAAGATTGTAGAATACAGCGTAGGAGAAGAAAATTTCCTTGAACATGTTGATTTTGAGTTGCCTAAAAAAATCCAGAAAATATGTTTAATTGGAATTTAGAAAGGTTTGTTTTTAAATATGAAGATCTAGAGGGATCCATTGATCAGTAATCTACATCAGAGGTAATTGAAACAGAGTGAGTGTGATAATACTGAAGATTTTATAGGACAGAATTTGAATATGTGTATACTTTCAAGAATCCAAATACATAATGAAGAGTAAATTAGCAAATATTATATTTCACTATCGAAACTCATTTACTTATTTTCGCATCATTATTTTACACTCTTGTATTCCAAAAAGCAAAAACCAATACATCTAAAGACTGAAAGTGAGTAAGTACAAAAGAAAGCATATGCTCTAGATAAGAAATGGAAATACACTGTCAAGTTGTAACGATTTTGACAAATATGTACATGTTTTTCACCAACAAGGAAAACTTTGTATGCTCTGAGTTTCAGATTATATCTATTTTTTTTTTTATTTAGGTTATTAACCAAGAACATTCAAACACATTTGTTTAACATTGCCCCGTAGAATGAACTAAAGCTAGCATTTTACACAGGCATAGTAGTGGGATAAGAAATTATCAACAAATATTTACTTCTATTCAGGAATATTAAGATCAATAATAAAACTTTTTGTTTAATTCCATTTAACCATATTTGCTTTTGTTACAAAACCCATCTAACCAAAATGGTACACCCACTTTAGAAAACAATTTGGTGATTTTACAAATGGTTAAACACATGCTGTACAACCCAGGTATCTCGCTCTTAGAATTATAAAAAGGAAAATGAAAATATATGTTCACATAAGAATTAAACACAAATATTTACAGCATTTTAATTCATAATACCTAAACTAGAAAAAATCAAAACGCTCATGAAATTCAAATAATAAGTAAGGTATATCTAGACAATGGAATATATTGCTAGTAATAAAAAGCAACAAACTAGTTATTCATGAAAATTAATCATGAATATCAAAAGTATTTGGCTAAGAGAAAGATCCCAGAGATAAAGCAATACATACTTAATTTTTTCACTTATATAAAATTTTAGAAAGGCGAAACAATTGTGACAGAAATCAAATCTGTGGATTCCAGAGCTAGAAGTAGGAGGGAAGGAGTTAATTATAAGGTGGCATAAAGGAACTGTTACAAAATATTTTATATTTAAATTGTTAAGGTAGTTACGTAAATATATACATTTGTCAAAAACATTGATTCATAAACTAAAAATCAGTGAATTATATTGTATGTCTATTATACCACGATAAAGCTAATTTAAAAAAAATCAATTTGACTAATTCTGAAATCTATAGTCTTTTTGTGTTAATAATCCTGGCATAATTATATCATTAGTCATTTCCTAAACTTTGCAAAAATATTTTCTGTTTACTTTTAGCATCTGGGTGTGTGTCTATTGATATACTACCTATGTTTAATTAGAAAATAAATGGCTTTATGTGTATCTTGCAAACACGAGTTTCCTCATTCTGGTCTACTTGGCATATCTTTTAAAGAATGCAGTTAATGTTGTGGTTTAGAACTGTTTTTGTTTGTTTGTTTGTTTGTTTGTTTTTCATTGATCAGCCACAGGTAATCTTTGAAGTGAAATGAGTCTTGAAATATCATTGTGATATCTTTCCAATCTTGATTTTACTCATGTCACACATCTGTCTAATTATGAATTAAACTTTATGGAAAACATTATAATTATTGGACTGTGGTTTATTGCTTTGATTTATAATTGTCTATGATTTTGGCTAATTGACCTGAAAATTACACCTATTGTGATTAATGAGTAATATCTAGGTAACTATCAAATAATACATTAGTTTGATATTTAATTTTTCTATATGCATGATGGAATATTAGAGAAAAATACTGAAAATAGGAAATTTTAAAAAATATAATTTAGAACTCAGAGCATCTAAATTTAATTCAATAGAATTTACATTTTACTAAATATATATGTAATTTAATATCTCTTGTATTCAGAAAAAAAATGGCTATCTTTTCACTGTTTTAAATTTATATAGAAATTGCTATTCAACTTTGCTAAAAGGAAAAGTATAAAAAGGAACTAATATTTATTTAGTGCCTGTTATTTTTGGTTCTAATCATTCATTTATTCCTTCAGCAAGCAAATATATTTTGAGCTTTTATCAATTACTACAGTCTATGATGTATGCTGGAGCTTCAATGATCAAGAAAGACATTAAGACTTCTGGTCCAAGGCAGTACACAGAACATATCCTTAACCATTTATGGGAGGACTCCTAGATATCTCTTAATGTCTCATCATCCCTCTAATTTTTAAAAAGGAACATCGTTGCACAGAATCGGGGCTACATTCATCAATTTTCCTTATAGTCGACTCTGACCATTTGGCAAAGTTTTGCACCAAATTCTTGAAAGTATCTTCAGAGTGTCCTCCTTTAAAATGACTGAAAAAATGATAGCAGTCCAATGTTGGATCTTTTATGGAGCATAGGTCTGAGATTTTTAAAGAAGCTCAATCTAGATACCACTGCACTGTTTTCTCATCTGGGCATGACATTCTCCATAGTTCCATTGGCAACAATTCCTGGTTGTATATTCAATATTCTATTATTGCTGAGGTCCCCTAACCCCTGATGGAGTTCAGGACATGCTCCTCAAATATTTTACCTTGGCATATTAAGTACTTTAAACTGAAGAAGTTTAAGAAAACAGAAGCAGAAAAGTCTCTCTCTCTTACTTTCCCCTGTCCTTCTCCCCTGAAGCATATCATAAGACCTTCATGTGAGAACTTCCTTTCTGTAACCAGAGGAAAGGAATATTCTTATCTCCAAGACAGAGATGCACCGAGAATAATCCGAATGAACAGGCCTTACTAAATTTCTTCCAGTTTCAGCACTTAGTTTGTACTCTTTGCCCTATTGTATCTTTCCACAACTTTCCACTCGTCATCAAACCTCGCATAAAAATACACAGGATTAAGCATTTGGGGAGAGTCTTTATTTCTTTATGAAAAATCCTATATCATGTAAAAATTTGTTAAGTAAATTTGTATTTTTTTCTGTTAATTTGTCTTATCAGTTTAATTTTTAGACTTGTCAAGGACACTAAGAAGGTTGAGAGAAACTATTCCCTCCACTATAGTTCCCCACTCTTGATTAGGTTATATCGAGGTAAACAGAACCTTCTCTTAGGAAACATAATTTAACAAATACAAATACAAGGATAGTAGGGTGCATTATTATTGTTATTTCTCCTTGCCCTGAATTTATGGCCAGAGTGATTTAGGTAAACAACAGTCTCTGTTCATGTACACTTCTAATTAAGAAGAACATATATTAAATTTTGTAAGGTATATTTTCACTTGTTTTTACTCTTCTTCTAATATACATGGACCATTCACCTGGAAAATGAGAGGCCAGCATCCCTTCTTTGAAGGCACCTCAAATTTATATATAAATTTATAATATATATATATATATAAATTTTCCTTGAGTCGACTTAGCTCTGTCCGGTAGCCAACGTGTATTGGCTACAAGGAGCAAAGCAGCATATATCTCTTCCCAATGACACATTCTGTGATATTAAGTTGGTAGCTTGAAAAATCTGCCACAGTGTGTTTATACCACAGGAATTTGCAAATACTAAAAAAAGGCCTTTTATTTTTTTTGAGAGAGAGTTTGCTAGCACATCACTAAGTCCACATACTCTGGTGAAAGAGAGACCCTAGGTATCCACGACAAGATAATAAAACACCTACTCATTTATTTTAATTTCTGTAAATACTAGTGTTCCTATCATACAGATTAGTTGGAAAAGGTGATGGAGTAAGAGTTAGAAGGCAAATGTGGTCACCTTTTAGATGGTCCTGTACATGTTATCTGTCATCTCTTTTAGTATGAAAGAGAAAGACCCTTTTATGGATTGCTACAAATTATAGAACTAATTATGGATATGAGAGAGAATAAAGAGGTTATCGATATCTAAAGTTTAAAAGAATGGTTCTCAGAAGTTTGAAGCTAGAATGGACAAGAGTGAGAGAAAGATATGTTTAAGTTCTACATTTTTATGTAACAAATTAAGAAATTAAAAGATTGGTCCATTGATCCCAGACCACAATAAACAAACAAACAAACAAACAAATATCTGAGTTACAAACATATTACAAATGTAGTTTTAAAATGTAAATTAAGAGAAAGAAGAAGTTGAATCAGTCATTAAATTTTGATCTATTATTGTAAGAAAACAATTCCTGTCATAAATAAAAAGCCCAAGAAACAATGACACCAGCATATTTTATGCAGTTATGAGATCACATCAAAAAATATAAACAGTTTAAATAGTTCAGTGTAATTTCCTCTAAGAAATAAGATTGGATTTGGGAGTTTGGGCCAGGATTACATTGTAATGGCTTTAGTATCATTTGATATTTTAACCATTTTCATATATAATACTTTGGAAAAAAGTTGATTTTTTTAAGGGGAACTTTTATCTCTCCTACATTATTAGAAGTATATTGAGGAAGATATGCAATTAAATTAAAAATTAAAATACTGTAAAAAAGAGGTATCACGTGTGAAGGACAACATAGACATACTGCTTTTCTGAATTAGAGGGTCAGAAATGTCTGCATAAAAGAAGTGATGTTTAAGTTCAAACTTCAACAATAACTATAACTTAGGTAAGTAAAATCGAGTAAGAGAAAAGGAAAATATTTAAGAAGTAATTTAGAAAGTCAGTAAAAATGTTTTTGATTGGAATAAACAAGTCACAGAGGCTGGAGTCAAAGTTTCTCCATTCTAGAAAATAGTTAGGGAAGAGTTCTGAAAGAATATAATGATTAGTAGACTTGAGACAAAAAACATTACCTTATAGTTATATAAGTCTGAGAAATTCTGAGACTTCCTCCAGTGGTGCTAAGCTGTCCCACAATTACAAGAAGAGTCCTGTTTTTAATTGGATGTTAACTATTGCATTATGGTGAGATGGAAATGAAAAGGAGTAAATGTTTATGGAAAGAAACAAAGTAGTGGAGAGAAGAGCCTGGCAATCTCTGGATGATCAAGTCGACATATTGATGGAGGAGATGAGATTAAAGAATGGGAGTTTATAGAGAAATAAATTCAGATAATAAGAACCAATAAGCAAATGAGCCTATAGAAAAGATGACTATCTCAGAAGATGAAGAGGCCAACTAATTGAAATGACAAAAACGTTCAATGGATACTGAAGACACACAGAGATGGTGAGATTAGGGGTGGAGAAGAGAGAAACTCAAATGAGAAAAAGAATCAAAAGTGGACCTAAGGGACAATAGATATTAGCAATGAGAAGAGATAGATAATGATAGAGGCAGGTAACAACACAGGTTTTCTAGAGATATAAGGATCAATGGAATGAAAGCAAGGACAATAACTAGCCTGCTTACCAGTATTTCTAAATTAATTTATCCACCCAGTAATTGATTTATGATTTATTTATTTGTTCATTCATTTTTATATTTATTTGGTTATCAAGAAAATTTTATACCAGGTTTTGAGAAAATCCTAAAACTTAAAGAAATACTCTTTGTATTTTCCCAACCTAGTTGAGTAGAAAGCGGAACATTATATGGATGTAGAAAGGATTCAGTCAGTCATAAGAAGTCCATGGAGGATATTGAGAAGTTACATGTACATAAAATACTTGCTTCTAAATAGGATTTCACCATAAAAACTAGGGAAGGATAGAAGGACCTAAGCAGGATATTCAGAGAATTTATTTAGAAAAGGCCTTCAGTAAATTTAGAAAATAATAGTGGCCATGAGGCAGTCTCCATAGCAAACACACAAAAAAATCATATTATTTTCTTGAATGAGTAGACCTTGAATTCAGTAGAATACCATTACTAGCAATTACTGCAATATAACAAAGTAGTAGCTCTTGCCAAGTGCATCGAATTTATCATCTATATTCACGCCCATGTGGAGTCCAGGTGATCTCAGTTTACTTACTAACAAGATTTTTTAATTTAACTTTCTGTGTACTTAAGTGTCTAATTTATCTTTGAACTAAGGATATTAATTAACACTTTCTGATCTGTGCTTGATGTCCTTTCTTCTTAGGGTTTAATTAAATCCATACCTCTTTTTCCGTTGAACATTGCTTATATAAGATACTTGTATACTGTTGCTGTATTGTCATTTTTTAGTTACATATAAGATTTTAAATATTCTGTGAATCATTTCATTCATCTATAAGAGAAAATGTACTGAGCGCTGTGTTAATTGACAGACTTAGTTGTTCAAATGTGAGTGCATATTCTCCACTATCGTTTTTGTTTTTTTTTTTAAGTCTAGGATTAGCAATTTTAATTTGAACTGTTGCATTCATAGATTTTTCACCTGGGAAAAAAGCTCTGTAGAGTAGATTACAGAAGTTAGTACATCTTTGAAGATATATTTTAAGGACATTTAACAACTGAATAAAATATTTTTGTGAATAAGGAAACCATATTTCTAGTAGCTATTTTTATGGATTAAAGATTAGTTTTCTCTCCATAAATTTGTACAGTAGAATAATAATGAGAGTAAAGAATCTTTTTCTCTTTTATTCTCACTTTCCCAGTTGATAGACCTGCAAGATAACCCAGACAGAACCATTATACTATACTGCTAATTGACATCTTTCATTCAATTATGTATTTACCAAGTATTTCTAGGTGCTAGAGCTACTGGTTCTCAGAGTTAAACAAGACTGAATAACAAAACTTCATTACATCTGTAATTTTTTTTGTACTTTTGTTTCTGGTAAATATGAAGAACTTTGTGTTATCCAAGTATTACCGTGTGAGAAAAAACATGTCTGTTCATTTTTAATCTCCATCGATTTAATGTAAAATCATTTATAACCTACAACTGAACCATAAAATCCTGCTTTCAGAAATTAAACCACAGTAATTTATCAGCAACAGTATACAAGTATCTTATATAAGCAATGTTCAATGGAAAAAGAGGGATGGATTTAATTATACCTTAAGAAGAAAGGACATCAAGCACAGATCAGAAAGTATTAATTAATATCCTCTTAATTAAAAGATAAATTAGACACTGTTATCTTCTCCATCATTTTTTTGAAGCTACCATTTCAAGATTTCCTTTGAGCTACATATGACTACTCAGTATGGTTCTCTACTCTCATTATGCTCCTCAAGTTTTGCATAGAGTATGTTTCTACTTCAGTGCCTTGGCTTAAGTTTTCCTTTCTTTCTATTACAATACCATTGTCTCTTTCCATTATCATATATCCTTCTCCATCTGGAAAATATTTATTCTTCCTTCAAAGTCATCTCTTTTAAAAAAACTTTTTTTAATCCACACCTACCATTCTCATTGTTAGACAATAGTTCATTAGTCATCATTAACATAACTCATTTCTATAACAGACTTGCCACATTTAATTTTACTTTATCTAGGATGCCTTGATAGATTATTAACTGGGATAACTTGAAACATTCAGTTTCTCTGAGCTTTAATTCCCTCTTCTGTTAGAGAGGAAATTAAGGTTACTAGTAGTTCCTAACTAAATAAGTTGGCATATTTATCAAAATACTCACAGTAATGTTCTTATAATAAAGACTTCATAAATTTTTTTTATTGCTTTCATGGTAGTGTTATTCTAGCTGTTGTTATCACCAGTAGTAGCTGTGGTAGTAGCTGTACTTA
This sequence comes from Rousettus aegyptiacus, assembly GCF_014176215.1. Classification (NCBI taxonomy): domain Eukaryota; kingdom Metazoa; phylum Chordata; class Mammalia; order Chiroptera; family Pteropodidae; genus Rousettus; species Rousettus aegyptiacus. The sequence continues at coordinate 49,848,006 of NW_023416284.1, forward strand.
TAGTAGTAGTTTTTCATCTGAGGGTAGAAATAGAGTCCTACTCAATTTTTTTTGTTTTTAACCTAGTTCTCAGGGAAATTTCCAGAACTGAATAGATGATGAACTTTTTTTCTTTTTAATGAACCAGCGAATACGATATTAAACTTGAGAAGCGTATGTTGGGTGACTTTCTCAAGGTCATTTTCTACTCACAAAGTTATATATATATTTATGATCAGAAAGTGACATATATGGATAAATGATTAAAAAACAAAATGATAAAAATGACAGTAGAATTTATACAAAGTTCAGCAAAACCATCATCAGGAAGTTCTCTAAATTTTATCTCAGGAGTAAGGGAAGGTTTACAGAAGTAGCATTTGTTCTTTAGTACTGCTAAATCAGCATCTCCAGGAATGTGTTGTGGGATGATTTTTTTTTTATTGAGGTATAATCAACATGCAGCATTTTATTAATTTTAGGTATATATACTGATTTGATACTTAAATATACTGCAAAATTATCACTACAATAAATAGTTACTATCTATCAGCATTTAGTTACACATTTTTTTCTTTTCTTTTCCCTTATGATGAGGACTTTTAAGATTATTTCTTAGCAACTTTCAAATAGGCAGTAGATGATTATTAACTATAATCACCATGCTATACATTACATCACAATAGATATTTTATAACTGAAAGTTGTGCCTTTTGACCCCCTTCATCCATTTTTAGCCACTTCTGCTCCCCTTTGCCAACAATCAATCAGTTCTATGTATCTGTGATCTTGTTTGTTTGCTTGTTTGTTTTGTTTTCTTTTAGATTCCCACATGTAAGTGAGAGCATAAAAAATTTTTCTTCCTCTGTCTGATTTATTTCACTTAGAATAATGCCTTCCAGTTTGATCCATATTATCACAAATGGCAAGATTTCATTATTTTTTATGACTGAATAGTATTTTAATATATATGTATATATAAAATCACATCTATCCATACATGCATTGAGGGACACTTAGGTTGTTTTCATATCTTGACTGTTATAAATGAACATACTGCAATGAAAATAGAGGTGTGAATAAATTCTACTTTTTTTTTAGCTAATGAGCCAGTAAGTCTTATGCAATTAACATTTTAGAAACCATGCCTATAGAAGCAAAAAAAAGTTGTTTAAAACTTAGTGTAAAGAAATTTACTGAGATAAATCTTAAAGGTTAATAGAGTCTAAGACTAAGAGATATGAGTATCTACTACATGAGAAATAAATGAGTATCTAAAAAGGCACACTGTTTTCACAATTTTTTGTAAAATAGAGCTGCATTGATAACAATTCATGTGATATTGTTAGTTTCACATATTTTTGTTAAAGAATGTCCAAACCTGTAGAATATTTTTATAAGAGTTCATTAATTTTTTTTAGCCAAACAGAAGACACACCTGGAAGCAAGATTTCAACAAAGTAAGAAAATGCTCCCTAGAATGACAGTTTTACAGTTCTTTTTTACATTTGGAATTAAGGAGAAAATGTAAGGAAGATGACATGGTGAAAGAAAGCAATGTGGTGAAATCTCTATAGTTTGATTGCAGGATAGTTAACGAGATTATGTATTCCCTTCGGAGTGGTCATACCTGAGAGGGGTCTGAAAAAGAGGATTGCTCTGGCATTTCAGTTGTGTTCAAGAACAATGGATATGTCTTATTTAAGACAAAGATAAATTTTTTACTAAAAATGTTAAAGGCCTGGGATCTTTAACTCCCAACCACGACCTGCACAGTTAGAAATTTAAGATCAGATAATCCTGTGAGGTTACTCATGGTCGCTAGAATTGTCAAATTAATTAGAGTACTATTTTTCCTTCACATTTTAAAATATGTTTTTAATTCATTTCTGTTTACAACATATCAATTAGAAAAAAAATGGCTAACTTACTAAAAAATAGTCCATAAAATATGGCTATTTAATGCCTAGTGAATATACAGAATATAATGAAAGTATTTAATTAGTAATTTTTCTTTTATTCAAAATTAATAAGGTAGAATTAAGATAGAGATTGAAAGTTTTCATAGGTTTCATGGGTTATCCTGATAAGAGACTTAGAATAAGATTAATGTCAGAACTGTCATATCATAGTCTCATATTTAACTGGAAACAAATATGCTATTAAGCTCTGTGAGATACATAATTTTATAGAAAACTTTTACCTTTGAGATGGTAATCTTTTGGCTTTAGAAAATAGCATAATGTAGCCCTTAATAAGCTTGTTAGCTAAACTCATTTTTAAAATATTAACACTAAAAAGAGTCTTGAGTAAGCCTGACAAACTTTTGAAGACCAGAGAAGAAATAGTCACTGATTTTTTACTCCACTTTATTACAAAGATACCTAGAACATAATTTCTTTTAAAACAGAGCAAATCCAAAGAATGGATCATCTGAGAGTCAAAACAGCCAGAGCAGTCAGAGTCTTTCCTCCAGCTATGCAAAAATCAAAAGCTTGCCAATGAAAAATAAGCTTGGGTGAGTTTCAATGACTTCTCAGAAAACAAGAAAAATATTATATATAAAATTAGAAAAATTTTAAATTGCCAGAAGACATAGATTTGTGTATGGGCATGTCTATGTGTTTTAAACTTTTTACTGAAATATGACATATACTTGGAAATATCTAAGAATATTTTTACATAGCTTAATGAATTTTCACACACACACACACACATACACACACACACACACACGTATGTAAACAGCAACTAAAACAGAAAACAGTGTTTCCAGAATTCCAGAAATATTCCCTGTGCTCCTTTCAAACATCTTTACAACAAAAGTATTTTTTTTCTTTGTTTACAGAAGCATATTTGTTTGGAATCCTACAGTATACACTCTTTTGGTTCTGGCTTCTTTCATTCTATATCATATTTTTAAAAATCAAACATTTTATTGCATCTAGTTGTAGTCAATTCATTTTCATGACTCTGTAGTATTCCATCATCACATTAACACCACAATTATTCATCCAATCAACTGTTATAGTTAGTCATTTGGATAGTTTTTACTTTTAGAATGTACTCATCACGGTGCTATAAACTTGTTGATCTATGGCTGTTGATGAACATATATATGCATGTGGTAAATATAGACATAAGGCATATTTTGAATATATACATTAGAATATAATTGATGGCTTATAGGGTAAGTAAACATTCAACTTTAGTAAATACTAACAGATACTTTTATAAAGTAATTAAACCAATTTACTTTTCATGCAAGAGTGTAGGACAGTTCCAAGAGTTCTACATTCTTGCCTACATTTGACATTCCCATAATTTTCTTTGAACTATTTTAATGGTTCTTTTTATGTGATGTGATCTGCATTTCCTTAATGACTAACACAGTTAAGAACCTTTTAATATCCTTATTGGTCATTTGGATAACCTATGCTTTGAAATATCTGTTCAAGTCTTTCTTCTTTAGGTGTTCTGAATACAGTGCTTTGTAGAATGGAGCTATTACAATACTTTCTCCCACTCTGTGGATCACTTCATTCTTTTAATGGTGTCATTTGATGATGAACAGAAGTCTCCGATCTTAATATTGTTCAATTTATCCTTTTTCATTATATCCCCCAAAAAACTTCCTTTGTACTTCTTTATATCTAATCACCTCTCTTTATCCACAGTCTCTGATTTCTACTGTCATAGTTTTGCATTTTCCAAAATGTCATATAAAGTGGAATATACACTTTTTAACCTATTGTGTCTTAATTCTTTGGCTTTTTTTTCCCTGCTCTTTTCCCATGCAATTTTGAGATTCAGTAAACTCTTTATATTCTTCCACTTTTTGTCATTTTAATAGAAAATTGTTGATCTTTAATCTAAGTATATTTTTGTGCAATTTAACTAATACATTATAATATTTTGAAATTTTACATATAATGAAAATAAATTTTCTTGAGAGGAAAATGTGGATATACTTACTTAATGGCATACCATATGATCGATACATTGAAAACTATGGTCAATTAAATCGGCAATGATCAATGAAGACAGGTTATCAGCTAAAATAGTATGATAGTACATATGAGGTGTACATATTGATTCTGCTTATGTATGTTTGTACCCATTCATGTCTACACATTTATTTAATGTCAATGTTTTTATCAAAATCAGGGAAAATCTTTTATCAAAATATTGGTAATCTAGGATTCAATAAGTCACAATATCTGAGTAACCAGTCACTGCACTTAGTAACTTTGTTATGTAGTAATAACAGCCACTAAAAATATTTACTTGGAATACACCTATAAAAAAGAACCTTGGAGGATGGGATCAGAGAAATATTGTTATCTGTTTGTTGTCACTCATCTTAAGGCTGAAAGAAACTCTTCAAGAGTTGTATCTGGCAGACAGATACATTGTTACACTATTGATCCTCATTATTTGCAGATTTTATATTTGCAAATGTGCTTACACACTAACATTTATTTGTAACCCCAAAATCAGTACTTGAGGCTGATTTTTCAATCACTTAGAGATACAGAGCTTCAAAAAAAATTGTGTTGATAGACATGCATGTTCCCAGCTGAGGTAGAACAAGGCAATGTTCTGCTTTCTTGTTTCAGCTCTCATGCTGTAAACAATTGTTCCATATGAGATATATGTAACGTCAAGTTTTTGTTTTGTTTTGTTTACATTTACGTGCTCTTTGTTGGTGACTTTTCTGTTAAAATAACCCCCAAGCTGAAGTGCTCCTTGGAGTTCCTAAGTACAAGAGGCTGTGATGTACCTCAAGTACAAAATCTATGTGTTAGATAAACTTTGCTCAGGCTTGAGTTATAGTGCCATTGGTCATGAATTCAATATTAATGAATATTAATGTGTATTTGTGTACTACATAAGGTGTCTTAAAATAGAAGCATACAAAATATGTCATGTATTGGTTTCTTCATAAAAATGTTGTAGTCAGAGGTTCACAGGAATCTAATCCTGTATTTCTCCTGGGGCAGCAGTTCAGTATTTGCTGACTTAGTGCTCATGAGAACTTCCTAGAACTACTGTGACTGATAATCAATTGTTTTTGTAAATACAAGAGATTTTTAAAAACTGAAGCAAATATTTTACAACTTTAATTTAAAAAATAAAATAAATATGATTTTCAGGGAGAAATTAGTTAACAACTAGTGAATAATATATTTAATTCATTTTAATCATCTATATCACAATAATATATTAATGTCATGAAACTATATGTAAAGAAAGGTGGAGAATTTGAAACCTCAGAATAAGCTACTACTTTAGAGCTGATATTTGCTAATTATCATGTATGCAAGCATCATGTAACTATAATTCGTAGGCATTTAGAAAGATAAAATTTAGTCTACAGCCAAGCCACCCTGAATAAGCCCAATCCCATTTGATCGTGGAAATTAGGCAGAGTCGGGCCTGGTTAGTACTTGGATGGGAGACCGCCTAAGAAGACCAGGTGCTGTAGACTTAAAAAGTTAAAAAATAAGGGATTGTAAACTGACAAGGTCTTTGCAATCTGTGAGGTCCATCAAGAGTTGCTACACCTAAAAAATAGAATGAAAATTTAAAAAATTTAAATTTAAGAAAATTTGAACTAAATGCGCATATGATTGTTTTAACAATTTATAAACGCAAAAGATAATTGTACAATCTCAGTACTAAATTAATTTCAATAACTAAGGATGTTGCCATTTGTCTCCTTCTACGTTTACCCACAGTGGCAAAATAAAAAAAAAAAAAACTGAATGATTACTTGATTTATTCCATTAAATAACAAATGTATACCAATAATCTCAACAGTCTATGAAATGTCTGTGCTTATTCTGTAAGAATCTCTTAATAAATATGACCTAAGTTCTTGTTTCATTTCTAATTTTATGTGTCAAAACAAATATTTTCATTAACTTTGGCTGATTATCAGCAGGTTTTACAAATATCTATCTATGCTAGCTATTACCAAGTTTTCTTCTACTTCATTAAATTTCCTCTTGCTCTCACAATATTTTTGACATTTCAGTGGTATCTTGGTTGAATCACTTATAAACACAGTTGTGCCATTAAGTTTGCTTATAAGTTTTAAAAATTTCTAATTTGTATTTTGGGTACAGTTAAATTATGATCAAAATATTTTATTTTTCTATGTTATTGGAATAAATGTTGGAACTGAATCTTCGTGACTTGGTATTCGTTAGCACACAGTTCACAGTGTATGCTTAGAAATAAATGTGAACAACAAAAAAGTACAATATTCTTGATTAGACTAATTTTGATGATACAAAGACATACTACTTAGGAGATAAAAATGTATTTATTTTGACCTATGATATAGTGGTAAACTTTGAAACATTTAAATATCAATATCAGGGGGAAAACAAGCATTTCATCTTTGTATTAGAAATAGATAAATCTGTTTTTTAAAAAAAATACTAAAAAACATTTGTTCGGCACAATTAGATCTGTTTACTAAAGGATCATGTATCTGTTACCTTAAATGTTATATCAGCTGTTATTCCTATTTCAATGTTTTAATCATTTCTCAATCTGACAGCCAGCTTTGGGAGACGATCTTGTAAAGACAAGAGTCTTGGTTTCTTACAGTCATGGATTCAAAAATTCATATCTCCCACATATTTGCTCTTTGTCACCGGGTAAGGTACTTTATATAATTAAGATATCATTTCATCTTGCTTATTTCAATCTATATTATTATTAGTTCATTTGTCTGCCCTAGACTGTAAGCTGCTTAATGGTAGTTAAACATTTGGTTTCTTTGGTCTGACCATGAATTTACTCTATGCATGAGACAAAGCTTACTGATATGCTTATTGAATACAAATAAAAAGTAGCAAAGAGATAATAAAAGAGAATGAGTAAAAGAAATAAGAAATATATTTCCTTTTTATATGAAAATATTTCATGTTATGTTTTAGGTTTTAAAATTCATTTTCATTTAAACTATTTTCTATTATTAATACTTTGAGAGTCATTAGACTATTATCTGAGTCATACATCAAAAGTAATGTTTCTGGTTTTAAAATAATTTTTAAGGAATTATTTTGGATATGTTATGCTTATCTGCTTGTCTGACTCCTTATTTCTCTTAACTCTTTTCATCATGAATTTCAGTGAATTTTACAAAGACCCTTGACCTGTCCCAGCTTCATATCTAAGGAACGTGCTTATCACTCAAATTGTCTGAGAGGGTCTCAAGTTTTCAGTCAGCAAAGCAGATTACCCACTATTCAGGACTTTTCCAAAAAATGTCTTACACAGAGAAATAATTTATATAATCCTTCCCACTTATTTGATAGTTTTATTAAAGTAATTAAAGATCATATCATTGAAGAAGGATGAAGAGAGGTGGATAGGATAAAGGTAGCAGACTGAGTTTCTTCCAAAACCTACTCTTCCTCCCTCAAGTCACTAAAAATGATAGAGAAGTTCAATGCTTGCAGTACACATGGGTGCGTACACACACACACACACACACACACACAAACACACCTTTTTCCTGTTGTCTTAGAATCTGAACTGAAATATCAAACTTGAAAAGAGTAGGTGATAAATTCTACAACATTCTAAAGCAAGGTGACTAATTCGATCCTTTGAAAGTCCTTTCTGGTCTTCTACTTACAGCCTATAATCAATAGGGGGACCTGTGCTATGGGATAGCACAGAGCTTATGTATATGCTCAGAGCTTATACATATGTTCTCAGAAGTTTTGAGAAATATAAAAATTAGAAGTTGAGAGAGAAAAAAAAACATAAAAGTTCACAAAGAGTGCCCTGCACATTCAGAGTTTAGTACATTACATTTGATTAAGTTTTCCTGTGGGTCATTTTGACACCAAAGAAATAATATAGTATAAGCCACCTTCATATATTTTCTACCCAAGGAAATTATCAGAGGTAATAAGAGGACAACATCCTTTAAGGAGATGTCACAAAACTCCTGACCCTTGTTAAAAAATATGAAGTCCCTATAGTCTATGGAGAGAGTGAATCAAGAAATATGCTATAGGAAAAAGCAAGCCTTTGGATGTCTTCCATTACAGAAAACAGTCAACAAAAAGAAAAATATAAAAATCACTAGCTATGTAAAAAGTCTTTACTCTATTGTTCTTTTTTCTTTAATATTTATTTTATCTACAGCCATTACCCATAGGACATATACATAGATGAGGAGAAGTATAATGTAATAAAAGAAAATGGAAGAACAGAATATTTTTTCATCATCTCCAATCCTGAAGTATAACCACATTTAGACTGAGGGTTAAGACATGGGGGAGCAAAGGAAGATTCCATAAATGCATAAAATTATAGATTTTTAAAATAAATGCATAAAATTATAATTGACATAAAATAAACTAGACATATTTAAAGGGTACGACTTGCTGAATACATATGCAAGAAAATATCACCACAATAAAGATAAAAACTTTGTATCATCTCCAAGTTTTTTTTCTAATCCATCTATCTTTCTTCTAACCATCCATAGTAAACTGCTGATTTGCTTTCTGTCACAAAGATTAGTTTATATTCTCCAACATTTTATATAAATGGAATTGTAGTTTACACTTTTTTGGCTGGCTTCTTCCACTCAGCATGATAATTTTGAAATGTATTAATATTATTACATGGTTCAATAGTTTATTCATTTTTTTAAATTTATTGAAATATAATTGACATATAACATTGTGTACAGTGTGATGATTTGATGCATATATATATGGCAAAATAATATATATATATATATAGCAAAATAATTACCACAATGGGGTTAACACATCCATCACCTCACATAATTACAAATTTTTTTTGTGTTGAGAATATTTAATATACACTCTCAGTATCTTTCCAGTATACAATACAGTATTGTTAACTAAACTCAGCATGCCGCACATTAGACAGCCAGAACTTGTCTTATAACTAGGTATTTATACCCTTTAACCAACATCTCCCTGTTTTCTCCATCCCTCAGCCCCTAGAAACTGCCATTCTACATAATATTTCCCTAAACTCAATGTTTCATATTCCACTTATAAGTGAGATCATGCAATTTTTGTGTTTCTTTGTCTGACTTATTTTACTTAGACTAATACCCTCAAAATCCATCCATGTATCAATGATATATGCAGGATATATGTTCTGCCTATATATATACACACACACACTTTTTTTTATCCATTCGTCTGTAGACAGAAACTTAAGCCGTTTGCATATCTTGTCTATTGTGAGTAACAAGATATGTTTGCATATCTTGTCTATTGTAATGAACATGGGATGCAGTTATCTCTTCAATATCCTTGTTTTACGTCTTTTAGATACACACTCAAAAACAGAATTACTGAAAATATGGTACTTTTATTTTTAATATTTTGAGGAAACTCCAAACTGATTTCCATAGTAGTTGTATTAATTTACAATCCCACCAAAAATACACAAAGGATCCCTTTTTCTACATCTTTGCCAACACTTGTTATTTCTTGTCTTTTTGATAATTGCTATTTTAACATGTGTGAGAATATTTCATTTCGATCTTGATTTGAATTTCTCTCATGATTAGTGATGTTGAACATCTCTTTATGTATCCTGTTGGCCACTTTGATACCTTCCTTGGAAAAATGTCCATTTAGTTCTTCTGCCCCTTTTTAAATGTGATTATTTGTTTTTTCACTATTGAGTTGTATAAGGACCTTAAATATTTTTGATATTAACCCTATCAGATATATGGTTTGAAAATATTTTCACCCATCCTATAGGTTGCCTTTTTATTTTCTTAATTGTTACTTTTTTATGTTCAGAAGTTTTTTAGTTTAATGTAGTCCCTTTTGTTCATTATTGCTTTTTTGCTTTTGCTTTTGGTGACATATCAAAAAAACTTGATAGGAAGACCAATATCCAGGGGACTTTCCATTACATTCATTTCCAGAAATTTTATAATTTCAGGTCTTACTTTTAAATCTTTAATACATTTTAAGTTAATATTTTTGAGAATGATGTACGATAGGAATCCACTTTCATTCTTCGAAATGTGATTATCCAGTTTTTTCAACATCATTTATTATGTTCTTTTCCCATTTAGTAGTTTTCACTCCCTTGACAGATATTAGGTGATCATATAGGTGAGGGCTTATTTCTGGGCTCAAGTCTGTGCCATTTACCTATGTGTCTGTTTTTATGCCAATACCATGCTGTTTTGATTACTAGAGGTTTGTAATACATCTTGGAGTCAGGGATTGTCATACCTCCAGCTCTGTTCTTTCTCAGGGTTGCCATAGAAATCCAGAGTCTGTGGTTCCATGAAATATTTAAAATTGTTTTTCTATTTCTGTAAAAAATGCCACTGGAATTTGATAGGACTTTCATTAGCTCTATCATTGGTTTTGTGTAGTATAAACATATTCTTCTGATCCATGGACGTGGCATATCTTTCCATTTATTTGTGCCTTCTTCCATTTCTTTCACCAAATTCTTATAGTTTTCAAGATACAGATATTTTACCTCCTTAATTAAACTTATTCCTAAGTATTTTATGCTTTTACATGCTATTGCAAATGTGATTGTTGATTTTACATCTAACTTTACTGAATTTGTTGATTAGTTATAACAGTTTTTTTTTAATGGAGTCTTTAGGGTTTCTATATATAATGTTATGCCATTTTCAAAGCCAGGCCAGGTGCAGGAAACCTTCTTTTTGCTTTCCCTAAGGTAGTATTATAAGCTCAAGTTTGTGGTTTCTCCCAGTTTCACAGATTTGTGCCAGTTTTCTCTACATATCCACCAGCTATCCACACGAACTTGCCTTACCCCCATTGGATGCATGCAAAAAGACCTGGCCAAGGGATGGGGTATGTGTGGATGAAGTGTGCCAAGCATTGAGGGTGCCTGTAAGCCAGTTGGAGGTATCCACAGACAAGAAGCCCCTAGTGGTTAATGGGCAGGCCTCCAGATGAAGTCCCTGAGGCTAATAATAGGATTCACGTCCCTTTGACATACTCTTTTCTTAGCTTTGCCTGTTCTTCCAGGTGTTTACTGCTATAGTCATACAGTTCACAATTTAGTACTCTGGATAAAGTGAGAGAGGAATGGGCCTCAGGGTATCCTGCACAGCTGGGGAAGACAGACACTCACTGTCTTTCACAACACCCTCCACATACATACACAGGAGAAATCACAGGCTGCAAGGGCTCTCTTGGTATCACACTGAGCTGTACCATATTGGGGAAAGTGTGATACAGGTAAAGCCAAGCTTACTGTTTTTCCTACAATATTCAAAACATTCAATCTCAGATTTTTTGCTACAGAGGTGTGCTGGAAATTCTCCTCTGAACTCCTGCAGTTCTCTAAGGCTGTCTTGTCTATGAGTGATTTTTCCAGATCAATGTGTTTCTACCCAGATGCCAAGGGAAGCTGAAGCCAGTTCACAGGCTACTTCAGGGTTCGCAGCTGAGAATGAGGTCTACATGCCTATTACTAATGCATGGGTGAGAAGATTACTGGATCCCTTGATGAATAGCACTAAACAGAACCAAACTTAAACGGGGCTGTAGCTTAGTCTTCAGGAGGGACTATATCATGAACCATGCTCTGGATGTCTCCCTTGTGAGATGCAAGTCTGTCTTCTCAAAATGCCTCTCCTGGTTCTTGTACTACACTGAGGTTTTATAGTCTCTTCCTGAATCTCACAGTTCCCATAAATGCACTTTTGTCTGTGAATGAATGCCAAATTGTTGTTGTTGAGAGGGGGATGTAAATGAGAAATATTTTATTTGGCCATCTTGCTGACATCATTCTCATTTATATTTTAATGTCAGCTAGGTTTATGTTAACTTAAATAAAATGAATATTTAGTTCACCCTGCACTATATTTTTAAAAATATTTTCCTATTAAGTTTCTTTGGCAACTTTGTTGAAAATCAATCGGCCATACATTTGTATGTATATCTATGGATTCTAATCTGCTCAACTTATTATTATAGCTTTATACATTTCTGTATAAATTTTCAAAGAAAGATCCCCAACACTTGTCAATTTTTAGAAAAATTCCAGCTGAGATTATGATTGTGATTGCACCAAATCTGATCCATTTGGGAAGACTTCTCATAGTAACAAAATTGAGTCTTCCATATATTTCTTCATTTATTTAGATCTTATTTAAATTCTCTCAGCAACTCTTACGGGTTGCAGTGTTGAGACCTTGAACTTCTTTTGCTAGATTTAGTTATATGCTATAGTTTTTAGTATTACCAGTAATGAATTATCTATGTAATTTTATTTTCCAATCATTTGCTATTACCGTACAAAAACATAATTGATGTTCATATGTTACCATTATATACAGCAATTTTCCAAAATTTATAAATTTTAGTAGTTGTTTTATATATTTCCTCAAATTTTCTTTTTACCATTGTTATCTATAAAAGAAGACAGTTTTACTTCTTTTCAATATATATTTCTTTTATTATTTTTTTACTGCTTTTTTCACACTTAAAATTTCTCCTACGATAATGAATACAAGGGAGGAGGAATGTATGTATTCTTGACTTATTTCTCACAGTAATTGGTAACGATTCAGTGTTTAATTATTATGTTACCAATTTTATTTAAATGCTCATTATCACTTTGAAGGTGTTCCTAAGTATTTCTAGTTTACAGAAAATTATTATAAAATGCTTTTCTAACAACTTTTTAAATAATAATATGCTTTTTTATTCTTTATTCTATTAATGCATTGAAATATATTGATTGGATTTCAAATATTAAACAAACCCTACTCAGTCATATCATCTTTTTATGTAAGATTAGCTAATATTTTGCACATATATTTATGATCTGTCATCTTCTCTTTTTACTTGCTTACATATTTTTTTCTGTTATGTCTTGGTTAGGTATTAATATTAGGAGTTAGCTGGACTCATAAAATAAGTTGGGCAACAATCTTTTCTCATTTATTTACTAAAAAAATGTAAAGTTGATGTTATATTTTCCTGAAATATTTCATAAATTCATTAGTAAAACTATTTGGGAACAGACTTCTCTTTTGGGAACATATTTTGATATAAATTTATTTTATACTAAGTATAGAGCTATTCAGATTTCTATTTTTTTCAATGTCAATTTCATAAGCTGTGTTTTTCAAGAAATGTGACTATTTTTAAGTGATTAATTTTTGTGCATAAAAGTTTTAATTTTTGCATGCTAATCTTCTTCAATCTGGTATTAGTACTATGTATTCTTTCTATCTTATTTGATCAGCCTAGCTAAAATTTGTCAATTTTGATGACATTTTTCAAAGTATTAGCTTTAAGTTTTGTTATTTTTTTTTTACTGATTTCTTGTTTCCACTAATTGGTTTCTGCTTTTCTCTTTAGTATTTCCTTTCTTCTACTTAGCTTTATTTCCTTTGCTCTTTTTTTATTGGCTTCTTCTGATGTAGCTTTAATCCATTAGTATTAGATATAGATATAAACACTGATGTAGATGTTTTTTTCCAAATAGCATTTAAAATTCTAAGGTTTTCTCTGAAGACTGCTTTAGAAGCAACTCAAAAATGTATACATCTTGTGCATTTATTTTCATAAATTTAAAAATTTTTTATTGTAATTAAATCTTAGACATGTAAATTTCTATGTGGATTGCTTATTTGTCAAATGTTTGTGGTTTTCCCATTTTTTTAAAATTCTAATATGATTCTATTGCATCCAGGGGAAAAACGTCGTACGATCTTTTTAAATTTATTGAAATTTGTCTTAGGGTTCAATATGTTGTCTGTATTTAGTGATTGTACCATGTGAATATGCGAAAAGAGTTTTTCTGAAATTGTATGTGGAAAGTTCTATAATCAATGAGATCAAAGTGGTTGATAACATAATTAAGATCATCTACGTATGTACTATTTTTTATTTTAAATGTTCTAACAATTTCCAAAAGAGATACATATTATTGGCTCTTTCTCCCTTTATTTCTTTTCACTTTTGCTTCATGTATTTTAAAGTTCTGTTATCAGGCAACATATTTATAGTTATGTCTCACCGATGACTTATTGCTTTTATTATCTAAACAAATCACTTTAATTGTTGGAATCACTTTAAACTACACTCATTTTTACCTAATAGAGAAATAGTCATTCCACTTCAGCTTTATGTCCTGGTTTATATATATAATATGCATTATATATATTATATAAATATATATAATTATATATATTTATATTTAAATAAACATACTCCTTTTCAAACTGTTTCTTTATTTTTAAGGTTTGTTTATTTCTTGAAGCATGTAATTGGGTATTTTTATTACTCCATCCATCTTTGCCTATTAGATTATTTAGAATAATCTAAATTAGGAATAGCAAAAAACATTAAATTTAACTAATGATATGCTTGAATTCATGTCCATCATTATATAATCAGTTTACTTTTGTACCTTTCTGTTTGTCTCTCTGTTCTTCCCATTTTGTCTTCATTTTAATTACTCATTTGTTTTAGTATCTCATGTTTAGTATATTTAATGCTTTGTGGGCTTTTTAAATATTGAGAAGTTTTAATAACATACAATTGATCATTTTGAGGTATATAATTCAGTTCATTTACAATGTTGTACAACCACCACAACTTTCTAGTCCCAAACTTTTCTTTCAACAGAGAAGAGTACTCTTATATCAATTAAATATTTATTCTCTATATCCTTTACTTCTTATACCCTATCAAACACTAATCTTCTTTCTTTATATATCAATTTATTTTTTCTGGATATTCATATGGAAGGAACCATTTAATATGAGAAATTTTGTGTCTGGTTTCTCTCATTTAACAAAATTCTTTCAATGTTCATTCAAGTTGTGCCATATATTCTCTTTATGGCTGACTAATTTCATTGTATGTATATACTGCATTTTGCTTATTCATTCATCTGTTGATGGACATTTGGGTGGTTACCAACTTTCGTCTGTTAAAAATAATTACTGCTATAAACATTCATATACAAATTTTTAAACAGACATGTTTTCATTTATTTTGGATATATGCCTGGAAATAGAGTTGCTGGGTAATGTAATAATTTTATATCTATTTAAAGAAGCACACACTTCTCCACAGTGCAAGAGCCTTTTTACATTCCAACAAGCAACATATGAAGAATCTAAGTTATCCACAGCCTTGCTAACACTAATTTTTATTAAAAAATATTAATTTTCTAGTAGGTATAAGATGGTATCTCATTTTGATTTTGATTTGCATTTTCCTGATGCCTTGTGCTGTTGACATCATGGCATGTACTTTTAGGATGTTGTATTTCTCCTTTGGAGATATACAAATGTTACCATGATATCCCTATCATTTATTGGAGTCTTCTTTAATTTCCTACAGTGCCTTTTGTAGTTTTATTGTATACAGTTCTTTATCTTCAGAGAAACGCCCATTCAAGTTCTTTGCCCATTTTTTAATCAGGTCGTTTTTGTTGTTACGATTTGCAAATATTTTCTCCCATTCTATAAATTGCCTTGTCAATATACTAATAGTGTTCTATAATATACAAAAATTTTTAATTTTAATGAAGTCCAACTTATCTATTTTTCTTTCGTTTTCGTGCTTTCAGTGTTATATCCAAGAAATCATTGCCAAAACAAATATTGTAAACCTTTCCTCCATGTTTTCTTCTAATAATTTCATAGCTTTAGCTTTTTCATTTAGGTCTTTGACCCATTTTGAGTTATGTTTGTATATGATGCAAGGTAAGAATCTAACTTTTTACATGTATGTTTCCCTCTGTATATATAACATAGATATTTCCTTCAGTGACTTTTGTGGTTTTTAATATACAAATTAATGAGGTTTAAGAGACCTAAAAAGAATGAAGAAAAGTTCGCAGAGCCTAGGAGACTGATGTTATATCACCAAGGGAGCTATTCTATTAATTATGGGAGTTCCCGAAAGAGAAGAGAGAGAAAATACCTAAGAACTTATCTAAAGAAATAATGGCTGTAAACTTCCCAAATTTGAGGAAAGATGTGGCTGTAGAAATGCAAGAGGTCACTGAACTTCAAGTAAAATCAACCTAAAAAAATTTACGATAGGACACATTGTAATTAAACTGTCAAAAGTCAAAGAGATAAATAGAATCTTAAAAGCAGCAAGATAACTCATATACAAGTTATAAGTATACACCAAGTCCAAGTAGAATTTACTTCTGGAATGCTGAATGGTTCAACATATAAAAATATATCAACGTACCACACTTCATTAACAGAATGAGGGGGTAAAACACATTATTATTTCAACTTATGTGGAAAAAAGCATTTGACAAAATTTAGCACACTTTGATGACAAAATCACTCTACAAATTAGGAATAGCAAAAAACAAACTCAACCGACAAATATTTATACTTGGAAAAGCCTCAGGCAACAAATTGTTTACTACTTTGTATGATACCACTGTAAATGAATTTTTTCTTAATTTCCACTTCAAATCATTCATGTTATTATATGTAAACACAACTGATTTTTGAATATTGATTTGAAATCTACAACTTTGTTGAATTCATTTATTAGTTCTGTTTTCTTTTATATGTATAAAATATATATAGAATACATATATACATAGAAACTATAGAATTTTCTTTATGCAACATTATGCTGTCTGTGAACAGATACAAGATACAATTTTACTTCTTTTTTTCCAACGTGTATGATTTTATTTCTTTTTCTTGCCTAAGTGCTCTGTCTAGGACTTCTAGTATTGTGTTAAATAGACATAGTGAAAACAAGAATCCTTGTCTTGTTCCTGACCTTAGAGAAAAAGTTTTCAGTTTTTCTCCATTATTATTAAAAGTATATAAAATGTATGTATTACAGAGTCAACATCAGATAAATCAAAATTAAATGTGAGTCTATAAAATATTTTATTTTTACTCTTAAAAGCTATAAGATCTTAAAAGATAAAGAAAAATTGAAGGACTGTTTCAGATTAATGGAAACCAAAGAAAAATGGCCAAATATAATGCTCGATGCTATATAAAATTTAGTCTGGAAAGAAAAAATATATAAAATATATTATGGAACATGACATTTTAATATCTAATATATTTTAAATAATGGGCAATTTGGGGTACAAAATATACGGGACTTTCCTTGCAATATTTTTACAAACTTTCTGTAAATTTAAAATGATATCAAAATAAAAAGCAATGACAAAACAAATTTAAAACATTTTACAACATGGATAAATTTTTAAAACCTCATGTTTAGTGAAAGAAGCCCAGTACTTCTACCCTATAAAACATATATTGCATGATTTTATTTAAATATAGATCAGAAGGAAGAAAAATAAATAGAAGGCAATACCAGTATAAATGGTGATTATTTTTGTGAGGATGTGGTATTGATTGGGAGGTACAAAAAGGAACCATATAAGGTAATGTGTAATACTATAGGTTTTGAACTGGATGGTTTAATCACAGGTTTATATATATTTAAACCTATGGACCTGTACCCCTATTATTTGTGTACAATTAGTTCTCATAACTATTAAACAAACTAAAAAAAATATAGTATAACTAATTTAATTCACAATCAAACTATATTTCAATATTTCACAAAATTGCAGCAGTTTCCATACTCATCTATTGCCTTGAACCCAATCAGGTGAAATAAAAGAAGATGTTGTTAATGTGGACCATTTCTCTCAGGCAAGCCATCTGCTCTATCCTTCATCTATCTTTTAGAATGTGTTTGTTATATGAAATAATTTTGATGAGCAGTTACAATTCGCTTGTTACAGCATTGATAAGGTCACATTTTATAGTTATCTGCACTCAATCATTTCTGAGAACGGAAACGAAGGAAATTCAGGGTTATATTCTCAACATTTCTGGGTCAGTTAAGAGTCAATCAGCTGCTATTTAAATAAACTCTGGTGAGTCTTTTTGATTTGTGTGTGTTTGTGTGTATACTTTAAATATGGGATTACTTTTAAACTGTATCTTAGTCTAAAGGGTTTCTCACTATCCAAATTAAATGAACTTAGTCTGCAAACACATTAAGGGCCCTACAGTTCACAATCTGCCTTTTTTATAATTGAAAGAAAAGAAAGACATTCTCCTCACTAGAATTTTTTAGCCAGTTTTTTAATAATATGATTCTTTTATCTAACTCTAGGTCCATGAGTGTGAAAAATGTAAAAATATGTGTTTGTATAGTGCAGACATTCAATATTGGGAAGTCTTGACCTTTGTAAGTTAAAGGGCAATTAGGGTAAACAATAAGAATCCTTTTTTTTTTTTTTTTTTTTTTGCATTTATGTCCTGTTACACTGGCAAAGATTAAAACACACATATATACTCTCCAACATATATTTCATTTACACGCACACACATTGGAAAGGTTCAGGGTACCCCTCATATAATGTTAAGGTAAATGTATGTTAGTATAGTGCTTCTAGAAGGTAATTGGGGCTTATGTGTCTAAAATCTTTAAAAGATACACTGCCTTTGATCACAATTTCACACTTGGAATTTATCCTAAGGAAAATTAAGTTTTTGCAGAAGAGCTAGAAGAATTGTATCGCAGAATTCTATATAAAAGAAGGAAAAATAATAAATTAAAAAAAAAAAAACCAGAAGAGAAACCCAGAATTAACTTAAAAATTAAACTAAGAGGGTCATAAGCATGCATTATAGTATATTATTGTATATGATACTATAAATTTTATTCAAAATAATATTTACTAAATAAGGAAATTGAAGCACATAATGTTTAAGACCTTTGCCCACTGCCACAGAGCTTTTAAACGGCAGAGGTAGAATTGAATATCAGACAATGTGTCTCTAAATTCTGTGTCCCTGAGTAAATGACTCTATACATTTTTTTTATTCTTTACTGTTATAACTTCAATATTTATGTTATTCAAAAATCATTAACTCAAAAATGATTTATATTATTAAATAAAATGAAGAGCATAGAGAGTGTGACTATAATATAATTGTATGAGTGTGTCTGTGATAGAGATTAAAAATGAATGGAAGGATGCACACAGTTTTCTTTATTGAATGATGGAATTATGTGACACTTTTTAGGTTGTTTTGTGTTTTGCTCCCTCCAATTTTCTAGAGTGAGAATGCATAGTAAAATTCATTTGAAAGAAAATTCTATGTAAATAAAAGCAAGCAGTGAATTATAACTTGCATTGAAATAAGAAAATACAACAAAATAAATCACAGTAGAATACTAATTAAGCAATGGAAACTCAAAACTTGTGGGTTATGTTTCATTTGTTTGTTTGGTTTGGTACTTCTGCAAAAAAAAAAAAAAAATGCTTTTCAGAAAATAACAATATTCAGGAAACCCTCAAACTGATATGGCTACTCCATTCAACCCAGTCTGTTTTATATGTATCTCTGTTATTATATATTTATCAAATAAATGAAATGTTTTATGCCTTGATAATTGTCACTAAGAATATTTGAGTAAAAGAACAAGAGTAACAGAAGGATAGAATGTAGGTAAAACCTGATAAAGATATTAAGGGAAGTGGATTTCTTTCCTCATTGACAAAGCAGCTGATAACTATTTGATCTAGCTTATGCCATTCAGACTGCATTGCTTAGGTTCAGGTAGAGTTACTCTCTTTTCCTGGTAGCTGTCAATTTATTGATTTGCTTGCTGCTAAAATAGATTTTCTTTCAATGTTGGCCTGCAGCCATCACAATAGTTCTTTCTTTGGTTGTTCCATAGCCATCACACTAGCTGTCACACTGAGCTATTGAGCCTTGGGAAAGGTGTATGGACACAATCATGCTTCATTTACTGCCATTACATTTCCACCATTGCTACATGACTTCATAAGCAGGAGACATAATACTGAAAACTGTGCTATATTTCTATCCTGGGACTGACTCTGCCAAATAATATTGATAGTTCTTCAACTTCTTGCTCCTATATTACATATAGTCACAATATGCCTTGACCCTGATCATTATGTGATGCTTAGTAAAATATTAAAGTAGATGGTATTAAAAACAATGCAATATAGTGAGTATTTATTTTCACCTCTGCCATTAATTTAAAAATTTTACCTTGGACATATTATTTAACATCTTTGGGTCTTAAATTCTTTATCTATAAAATAAAGGTAAAACATTCTTTTTCAGATAAAAACAAGTGATTATACCACATTATTTCTTTAATTTCCTCATGTAATCTAATGGCTCTTTAAAATGTGTTTATGTGGTAGCATGAGTTTCAGAGTGCTGCCAGAAAGACATCTAGAAATTAGTTCCTTTACAGAAAACCCAAAGAACTGATTTTCAAGTACATAGTTTAGAAAACTTGCAGGAAAGCAAGAGTGGGAAAATTATCACTGGATCTGCATAATGTCAAAAAGTATTAGAAGCTGTAGAATTTGTTGTTAATATGGAAAGTGTCACTGCCAAAAAATTAGAATATGTCCTTGCACAATGGCTCTTGCATTTGCTATTAAACTGAGAGTAATATCAATATAAAAAAATTGTTAAATTAAGATTTGATGCACCAGGGTTTATAGTCGATCTACCCTGTACCAAACAGGAAGTTTCCAAGAATGCAATTGCCCTGGAGGACCCTGAGATTATACTGTTTCACAGGGCTGGAAGTTAATTATGTGAGTTGTGGTTGATACTGTGGGTAGAATACAATTCACATGTAATACACCATGATACAAAATTATATCACTTCAGAAAGTTGTAAAGCTGCCAGCAATTTCACTTCTAAAATAAATATTCATTATATACAGCACAGCGATTTGTGATACATGAAATATAATCACCAAAACAGAAATCAGTTATTAGGATATGACTTTCCTTCCATCTCAATCACTGGATGAATTTTATTTTCAGTGATTGGTTTGCTGTTACTGAGGACAGACCATCTACTACATCTACTATTGCTTTTATACCTCAGGCAGGGCTCCATTCCCAGATGTACTTGAGAAAAGGATATTCTTATGACACTATAGAAATATATTCAACCCCAGACTAATAATCTTCTTCCTCACATAACAGAGCAGTGAAGTTCTAACAAAAGTGGTCTACATAGAAGTGTGTGGATCTCTGTCTGCAAATATAAACCCTGCTGTGGATAAGCCTTACTTGAAATCCAAGTAAGTGGAATCAAAGTGGAATAAAGAAATCAACAAATGTTGATTGGGACTTTCTTTGCCTCAACTCCAGTTTATACTTGGAAAACTCTAAATTACAATGCTACCATGGTTTTGCCTCCATTTTAAAGCCAAGATCAGAGATTTAGACATTACTTTAAGGCTATGACATCGGAATATCCTGATACTTTGTAATCAAATAATAGACTAATTCTTTTAGCTTCTGAAGTAAAATTTACTTTTAAAATATTTCAGAATTTTTGTGCAGTAAAATATTCTTGGATATCATATTTGGTTATTATCTATATCTTCTGTATACTAACTGCTGAAACAAATATGTATAATTTAAAATTATTTTATCTAAAATTGTATAAAGATGAATTATATTTATATTTTATACATGTTTTAACATATTACCATTGAGCAGGAGAAAAAAATTCTTGCCTTTCATCAGTTCTAAAACGAATCATGATTTGATAAAACAAACAAATGTTTAAATGCTTGATCTAAAGTTAATGTTTCTAAATATATCATTATAAGTAATTTCGTAGAGAATTATTAACTTCATAATAGTTCTACTATTAATTCTAGTTTCTCATGTGCTCAAGTTAATTAAACAAAGACTATCCTCTCTAAAAGTGTTCCATAATTTATAAATGTCATAAAAATTTGTGAAAGCTCAATGAGACATACAAAAATCTATAATCTGCAAAATGTATAATTTCCGAATGATATAATAAATACAGGAAATTTTTACCAGTGTTGTACCTAAATAACAAACATATGGGTATTATTTCTCATTATACTTTTTAAAGTTTTGTATAGTATTTTCAATATAATAATAGCTAAAATTAACTTAACACTACTGTATATGCATATATTATAATGCATATATTTTATCTAATTTAAACATTACAGAATTTTTCATTTATTTTATCTTTTTTATTGATGAAAAACTTGAGGCTTACAGATGTTAACTAATTTCCCAGTGTCAACAAACTGATAGTTCATAGATCCAAATACTATGCTTCGTTAATTTAGAAAATACAATTAAATTTAGTAACACATATACATAAATACACACACATGCGCACACACACACACACACACACACAATCCTTCACAAACTTTTCCAAAAATAGAAGAGGAAGTAATAGAAGAGTATAACAATTCCCATATTGTATTATAATACTTCCAATATTATCCCTCATTACATGAGGCCAATGCTTCCCTGATATCAAATCTAGATAAAGACATCACTATAAAAGAATACTACAGATCAATATCCCTTATGGGTATAGATGCAAAAGTCTTTAACAAAATACTAATAAATGAAAGCCACCAATGTATGAAAATGGTTGTATATCTTGACCTAATGGAATTTATCCCAAGAACACAAAGTCACTTAAGATTAAAAAATCAAGAAATGTAATGTATAATATTAATATAATAAAGGACAAAAACATATGACCATCTCATTCAAAAAATTAAAAGTGGAAAGGAACTTCTTCAACATGATAAAGAGTGTCTATAAAAACACACAGTTAACGCCACGTTTAATGTTAAAAAATTAAATGTGTTCCTTGTAAAATCAGGAAAAGTATGTTCACTCTCATCACTTCTATTCAGCATTGTACTGCTAGTTTTAGCCAGGACAAATTAGGAAAGAAAAAGAAAAAAAGGGCATCCAAATTGGAAAGGAAGAAGCAAAATTTCTTCTATTTCCAGATGGCGTAATCCAGTATATAGAAAATCCTAAGAAATCTTCCCTTACAAAAGCAATATAGTAATGAAAAAGTTCAACAAGTTTACAGGATATAAGACCAACATACAAAAATCAATTGTAGTCCTATGCACAAGTAATGAACAATTTGAAAATTAAATTAATAAAATAATTCCACTTATAATAGTATGAAAAGTAAAAATGTAAGGAAATTTAACAAAACAGCAATACTTGCACAAAGGCAACTATACAACATCATTGAAAGAAATTACAGAAGACCTAAATTAATGGAATATATCCCATGTTTATGGATTGGAAAACCATATTGTTGTGATAGCAATACCTTCTAAAATAATCTATAGATTTAATGCAACATCTATCAAAATCTCAAGTATGTATTTTGACAATATTAACAAGATAATTTAAAAATTCATATGAAGATGTAAGGGACCCAGATATATCAAAGCAATCCTGGAACAGAAGAAAAGACCAAAGTTGAAAGCCACACTAGCCAATTACAAAAATGTTTACAAAGCTGTAGTAATCAAGACTTGGTACTGGCATAAGGTCAGATAAATAAAGCAATAAAAGATAATGCGAGTCCAAAAATAAACTGATATTTTTATAGGTAATTGATCCTTAACAAATGTGCAAAGGCAACTCATTGGACAACAAATATTGCTGGGAGAAGTTGATATTCACATACTCAAGAATTGAACTGGACCCATAGCTCATATCATATACAAAATTTAATTAAAAATAGATCAGGATCGGTGACCTAAATATGAGTTAAAACTATTAAACTTTTTAAAGAAGACATAATAGTAAGCCCCCATTGCCTTGGATTACGCCGTTTTGTTAGATATGACACCAAAAGCTTAAGTGACAAAAATAGAAATATGTAATTTTGACTTCAAAATTAAAATCTCTGCTTTAAATGATGCCATCAAAAAATGATAAGCTACAAAATAGAAAGAAATATTTATAAATAATAAATCTCATATAGCCTAGTATGCAGAATATACAAATAACTCTTATAACTCATTGATACAGACTTAAAGGTGAATAAAGTATTAAACACACATTTTCTTTCCAAAGATGTGCAAATAACCAATAAGTACATGAAAAAAAAAAAAACTCTTCATCATTATTCATTAGGGAAATACAAATTAAACACAATGTGATACCAATTCACATTCATTAGGATGACCTTAAAAATGTGTAATAGCAACTGCTGGCAAGGATGTGGAAAAATTTGTATTTTCATACACTGTTGATGAAAATGTAGAGTGTTGAATAGGTCTTAAAAAATAATTTGACTGTTTTTCAAAATATTTTACTCTTAAGTATGTACAAAATAGAATTGAAATCATGTTCACACAAAAATTGTATATTAATGTATTAGCAACATTAATAATAACCCCAAAGTGAAAAATACACAATATCCATCAACTAATGAATGGATAAACAAAATATGATATATCTTTAAAATGTAATATTTATTCAGCAATAAAAAGGAATAAAGTATAGATATATGCTATAACAAGGATAAACCTTGAAAATAATCATGTTTGGTGAATAAAGCCAGGTACTTTAGTTCTGTTCATGAAGTTGAGTAATGATAGACTTTCAACTTTGTTCTCCTTCAATACTGAGTTGGCAAATATGAGTCTTTTGACTCTATGTAAACTTCAGGAACAGTTTGTCAATACCCACAAAATAACAAGTTTTTGATTGAGATTCTTTGAATTTACAGATCATGTTGAGAAGAACCGACATATTGACAATACTGATTATTCTTATTCAAGAACATAAAATATCTCTATATTGATTTAGTCCTTTTGTGATATCTTTCATCTGAATTTTATAGTTTTTCTCATATAGATCTTGTCAATGTTTAGTTAGATTCATACCAAAGTATTTTATTTTGGGGGAGCCAATGTAAATGATATTGTGTTTTTAATATCAAATTTTGCTTATTAATTACTGATATATAGGAAAGCATTTGACTTTGGTATATTAACTTTATATTCTACAACTTTAAACACTTATTAGTCTAGGTTTTTTAATGTTTTGTTCTTTTACTTTTTAAATATATTTAAAATTTTTTTCAATCACAATTGGTTTAGAATATTATATTAGAGTCAGGTGAACAATGTAGTGATTAGACATTTATATATCTTATGAAGCAATTACCCCAATAAATCTAGTACTCATTTGACACCATACATAGTTATATATTCCCATGCTACACTGTACATCCCCATGACTACTTCGTAACCACCAATTTGTACCTCTTTCCTTTTGGAACAACCCTGTAACCCCTCCTCCAATCTGGCAACCATCAAAATGTTCTCAGCATTTACGAGGTTGTTTCTGCTTTGTTTGTTTATTTTATTTTTTAGATTCTACAAGTAAGTGAAATTATATGGCATTTTTCTTTCTCTGTCTGACTTACTTCATTGAGCACTATATCATCTAGGTCCATCAATGTTGTTTCAGGTGGCAAGATTTTATTACTTTTTATGGCTGAGAAATATCCCATTGCATATGTGGATCATCTCTTCCTTATCCATTCATCTATTGATGGACACCCAAGTTACCTTGATATCTTGGCTATTGTAAATAATGCTGCAATGAACATAAAGATTTACATGTCCCTTTGAAGTAATGTTTTGGATTTGTTCAAATACCCAGAAATTAGATTATTGGGTCCTTTTTTGTCTCTTGTTAAAGCTTTTGTATCAAAGTCTATTTTGCCTGGTATAAGTATGGCTTCCTTAGCTTTTTGTTTGTTTGTTTACATTTTCATATAATGTCTTTTTTCTTCCCTTTACTTTCAGTCTATGTCTATTTTTCAATCTGAAGTGAGTCTCTTATAGGAAACATATATAGGAGTTTTGTTTTCTTATCCATTTAGCTACCCTATTTTTGGCTGGAATATTTAATCCATTTATATTGTAAGTAATCATTGATAGTTATGTAGTTATTGCCATTTTATTATTTATTTTTGTTTTTTTTTTTCTTCTTCTTAAAGAAATTCCTCTAACATTTCCTATAATGCTACTTTGGTGTTTATGAACTCTAGCTCATTTTTATTTTGAAAGCTCTTCATCTGTCCTTCAATTCTAAATGACAGCTTCACTAGATAGAGTCATCTTGGTTTTTGATCTTTGCTTTTCATCACTATGAGTATTTTGTGCCAATTCCTTCTGTCCTGCAAAGTTTCTGTTGATAAATCAGCTGACGATCTTATGGTAGCTTCCTTGTAAGTAACTGATAACTTTTCTCTTGCTGCTTTTAAGATTCTCTCTTTATCTTTAATCTTTGGCATTTAATGATGATGTGTTTTAGTGTGGGTCTCTTTGGGTTCATCTCATTTGAGACTCTCTGTGCTTCCTAGGTTTGTATATCTATTTCCTTGCAAAATTAGAATAAGTTTTCCATCATTATTTTTTTCAAATAAGTTTTCAATTTCCTGCTTTCTCTCTTTTTCTGGTACTTCTACGATACAAATTTTGGTACACTTGATGTCCCAGAGGTTCCTTAAACTATGACCATTTCTTTGGATTCTTTTTTCTTGTTGTTGTGATTGGATGTTTTCCACTACTTGATTTTCCAAATAGTTGATTTGATCCTCTGCTTCATCTAATTTGTTAATTCCTTCTAATGTATTTTTTAATTTATGCAATTGTATTCTTTGTTTCTGACTGATTCTTTTTTTTTTCTATCTCCTCTTTTATGTTTGTTATCTCTTTGTTAATTTACCTACTCTTTCCCTAAGTTCACTGAGCATCCTTATAACCAGCATTCTGAACTCTGCATCTGGTAGATCACTTGTCTCCATTTTGTTTAGTTCTTTTTCTGGAGCTTTGTTCTGTTTATTTATATGGGACATGTTTCTTTGTCTTTCCATTTTGGCTACTTCCCTGTGTTTGTTTCCATGTATTAGGTAGGACTGCTATGTCTCTTAGTCTTAATAGAGTGGCCTTATGTAGTAAGTGTCATCTGGGGCTTGGTGGCACAGTCTTTCCTTGTCATGTGAACCAGATGCTCCAGGCGTGTCCCTTGTATGGATTCTGTGTGCTCCCGTTGTAGTTGAGCCTTCAGTGGGAGGGATTGACCCTTGGGCTGATTGGTAATGAGGACTGACCAGTGACAAGCTGGCCCTACAAAGCAGGATTAACTTTTACAGGGCTCTGGTGTCTCTTCAATCTGCCTTTTGGGTGTGTCATCCTTGGATGTAGTCCTAGATGATGCTCCGGCTTCATTTGAAGCTGGCCAACAAGCATGTTGGCCTTAGGGCCTCCTGGTAGGGGTCCCACTGCAGGCTAAGTTCAGTCACAGCCCGTGCCCTGCCCAAGACCACCTGCCAAGAGTCACCAAGCAATCTGCAGATGGCCACTGCCCATATTGGGCTTGGACGTTCCTCAAAAACCCAAGCGAATGGATGCCAGCTGGCAGTCGTGCTGGGCTTGTGGCTGCTCAGCATATGTACAGGGCACAGCAAGGCCAGTTGTTGCTTGTTTGGGCTTTGCAAACCTTTGAGAGGTTTAAGGAAAGTACACAGCACAGCCAAGATAGGCTGTATGGATAAGCCAGTGGAAGTGGCTTGGGTTAGCTTGCAAGTTAGAAGGAGTTAGGTCTTAGGGAATCACAGGGAAAGGTGAAGGGTGTTAGCCAGGTTGATGGAGTTTCAGATATGGCTGTTGCCTGCCTCAGTATTCTGGGATGGGGCAGCGCTCAACAAAGAAACAAAGGCTTTTGCCAGCACTTTTGTCTGGAAGAAAACCATGCCGCCGGCCCTCTCCTGAAGCCAGACAATTCAGTTCCTCCTCATATGTCCTTGGCACCTTACAAGCTGCTGCCCCAGCACTGGAGCTCAGAGCAAGTGAGTCTGTCAACAAGTTAGTCCAACAAGTTAAGAGAAAGTCTGTGACTCCAGCTGCCCTCCATCTCACCCAGTCACAATCTTCACTGGTTTTCACAACCAGAAGTTATCAGGACTTCTCTTCCCAGCTTTGGAACCCTATGCTGGAAATCCTGTTGTGGACCCAGAACCCCTTACTCCCTCGGGGGTACCTCTCTCTGCATTGCAGATATCCCTCCAGATTATCAACCATCACTCGCAAGTGTGGGACAAAACCATTCCACATTTCCATCCCTCCTACCAATCTCAAGGTGGGCTTTTCTGTGTGTCCCCATTTGTAGGATTTCTGTTCAGCTAGACTTCAGGTGACTCCCAATGATGGCTGTTCTGTAGTTTAGTTGTAATTTTAATGTGGTTGTGAGAGGAGGCAGGCATACTGCTTACCAACTCTGCCTTTTTGACTGGAAGCTCTAGTAGTCACAGTTTTTTGTTGATGTTAGTTTTTTTTTTTTTTTTTTGGTATTTCCTATAGGCAACCATATTATTTGCAAACAAAGACAGTTTTATTTCTCCCCAATCTGTATACCTTTTATATATCTATTTATTTATTTGTCTTATTCCAATTACTTCTTTAGGGCACTGCAGTCATATTTGGTCCACATGTCACAGAAATCAAAATTATATGTTTGGGTTATAATTATATTGTTATTTTATTTAATTTTTTAGTCCAATTGTGTTGTTAGGTATATAATATCTCTAACGCTTCTGATTTTATTTATCATACAATTATTAGAAATTAATTGCATTTGGTTACCTCAGTTTTTCAAAATTGGACTTGCAGTTGTCTGTTTACCACAGTCATCTTACAGTGTAATAAACCTAGCACTTCTAATTGACCCTTTAACATTGTTCTAAAATGATATACATGTTGTCATGTCTTTTAACTTTCTCCATAATATGATTCATGCATGATATAGCTTCTTTTGTCAAGAGCCATAATTCTAAGATGAAATCCCATCAGTTAGTTTCACAGGCCCTCCACCATTTCTCTCACGATATAAGTATGCTTGATACAGAAAAATAAAAAATGTTTCCTTGCATTGGCTGACCAGAATTTCTGGGTTGCTGAAAAGTACGCCTCACCGAGAAATAGGTGATGTTTTGCTCATGTCATAAATTTGCTCTTAATAACTCAAGATATTCAGGATTTCTGTATCAACTAAAATTTTACATTCCCTAATGTTAAAACAGAATTGTATTAACCAGTTAATGATCCCTAAATCTGTGATGCTATATTGATTTATTATGGTTTTTCCTTTATAAGTATAGCCTAGTTATTTTTTATCCATATTTTTGCATAAATGTTTGTGGCAGGGCACTGCTCTTAATAACTGTGCACATGACATTCATATAGGCAATTTAATTATTGGTTTTTAAATTTAGAAATAATAAAATTATATCCATGAGCTTTTGTGAATTTAGAATTTGTGTGAAGAAACTATTATTATGTTATTCTTAACAACTCTTATCTTTTAAAAAACTATCTCATTTAATATCACTTAATGAGCCACTAAATATATTCAAGGGTTCATTAGAATCATTTAAATGTTCTGAAAAACATAAATGTGAAGTATACACAGCTGAAAATGGTTTAACAGAGTTCATAAGGCATAAAATATGTCATAAGCTGCTACTCATCTGTATGTTTTACTCACCAGGAAAATCAAGACTTGTAATCTTTTGACAATTAAGCTCTAAATGATGCAACAAGTTTTCCTGCAAAGCTCCTTAAGGGGAACAAACTCTGTCTTCACTCTTTTTTGTATAGGTTGAAGTTGAATCCAATAGCATAAAAAATGTGGTGGAACATTTTCTTACTGAGTTATTTCCCCCAAATTTCTTTTACTTGGAACAGACAATAAGAATTATAATTTTAAGTGTGAATCAAATTTGTATGATTTCACTTAAAAAAAATATCTCAGATACACACTGTTGCCTGAGTTAAGTATCCCCCTGGAAATGTCAGATCAGATTGTATGTGAAATCTTTGCTTTTTTGGCTGAGATCAGTCAGAGACAACTACTTCACAATTTGAACCTGGAGGTGTATCTAACAAAAAGATACATCTTTGATATTCTCTAGAAGAAGGGGGAATGAATTTTTCTCAAGAAAAGAATATTACAGTCTGCAATTTAGAAAGCTCAAAATGTATGTGCCAAGAAAACCTATTAAATGCCATACAACTTTATTCCTAAAATTATGATAACAAAAATACTAATAATATGTCTATTTCACATAATTTAAATGCCTCAATTTTTCTATATGCAAGAGATGAGTGGGCAAATTTATTGCATCTGTTGCCCAGGGGCATTGTGAGGAATTTATATCAGAATTATTTTTTTCCTCCTGAAATGAAAGTTGCTAAGATGGTAGTAATAAGAATTTATATTAAAGACAGTCTTTATATTCTAGACAGGCTGCATTTTGGACATTTTAAAATAATTATTTATGTCAAAACTTTTTTCTAGTTGCCTTTGATAAGCATCATAAATACAATGACTTCTTTGTGCTTTAAAAAAAAAAAACTGACTTTGAATCTTTTAATACAAGTTTCTTAGTCACAATAGACTTGTTTCTACTTGTAATGCACATAGTAATCTTGACTGCAGCTTCCTGCCGGGTCTAGGATATCCTGCCGGGCTTCACATGACCGACATTATAACAGTACTGTTTGCAACCCCACTGCTTGTTTACTTCATATTCTCAGTTTAAGATTATTCATCTCTTTTCCCACAGATGTTAGTTGTTATTTAGCTCTTATGACTTTTAAAAATATTCTAAACAAGGTCATTTTGAATTTCCAGGTCTAGATGATAGCCAGCCAGTGCTTTTCCCATACTTCCATAGAAAACACAGAAAGAGAAGGAAACTTAGAGTAACAATGGCAACTCAAGAGAATTTGTTAAGAATCCATCATACCTTTATAGGATTTCTCATAACTAAGAGAGGCTGGTAGAGAATATCAAGACAGTGCAGGGAATCAGTAAATTAGAACCTACCTCCAATGCATTTCTCTGCATTAGGGGTATGGATTATTTGCTGATGTGAGAGAAGATAGCCACTTGATAGGCCACACTGGATCTGCTTTATGAAGCAAGCAGGCAGAAAGAACAACTTAATTTTCCTATTTTCCCCATTGGTAT
Organism: Rousettus aegyptiacus; assembly: GCF_014176215.1. Lineage (NCBI taxonomy): Eukaryota > Metazoa > Chordata > Mammalia > Chiroptera > Pteropodidae > Rousettus > Rousettus aegyptiacus. The sequence goes on from NW_023416284.1 coordinate 49,878,934, forward strand.
TTCTTTTTTGTCTATATCCCCTATCAAATAAATTTCTCAGCAGTATTACTGGAAAGAGAAGTGAGAAAGCAGTAGAGTACTACATCCTCGGATTAAGAATTAGTGACAGAAAAGGGGTGGAACAGAGACTTCTAGGGGTGCAGTTATATTGGATTGTTTTTAAGAAAATAAAGAATTACATACTGCTTTAAATAGTCTGAAAAAATGCCCTTCTTATAAACCGAAGATCTGGAATGGTGAGCAGACAATCTCTCCTCCATCCAGCAGAGCCATGCAAGATGAATGACTGCTAGATACTGCAAACATGGCTTTGGTCTAAAGCAACAAACAATCAAACAAACAAAATATTAGTGACATAAGTGGTACTTCTAACAGCTACTAAGTTGATGCTTCTCAGCATGTGTTCCATGTACCACCTGCATTAGCTTTACTTTGGAAGCTTGTTAAAAGTATAAATTCTCTAGCTTTTTTCCCCACATTTGTCAGCTTTGCTCTGATAACAATCCCAGAACTTCAGTGATTTACAACAATCTCTTTAGAGCTCAGGATTGCTGGCAGTTTGCTCTACATGTTTTCTTGTTCTTGGACTTTGCCTGAAGGAACAGCCACTCCCAGGCACATGTTATTCTTCTGATACAGGTCAACATCAATAAATAGATCAAACTTACATAATTTTATTTAAAATGCACCTTTGGATGTAGCATGTGTTACATAGACTTACATTCTATTGTTCAAAGAGAAATACCAATAGGAATGTACTACAAATCTTATGGCAATGGGTGAGACTATACATATCTTTACAAGGAAGAGAGAAAACAGTTGTGAAAAATACTATAATCTCTTATACTCTCAGAAAAAATTTTTGCATTAGGCCAAATGAGGCTCATTTTAACAGTCCTCCCACGTTATACTGGAATATATTTAATTCGAGAATCACCGAGCCATGTAAATAATAATAAGTTTTGTGTTCTTTCTTATATGGTCAAGTAGGGGTTATGCTCAATATTCATGAGGAAATCATATTTTGACAAAAATATTTACTGGAAGTATAGTTTTAGAATACCCTCTTTGTATTATGATAACATTAGAGTCAAAGATTAGATAAATGGTGATATAAAAAGACAACATGCTGAAATTAATAGAGATTAGATTATGAAATAAGCAGAGATGAAATAGGAATTGAAGAGATTAGTATTCAATATTCAATACCAAACATTTAATCTGATTAGAAACATTTGTGACTATAATTGGCAATGCATAGTATCAAATCTATAATATGGAGAACAATCTTGAGATACCAGTTTTAAATATAGAAGAAAGTATAAAGAAGATGAAATTGACATAACAAAAGGTATATATGTAAAACAGATGAGAACTTAATATTGAGATGACTGGTGTCACAAATACGAAAATACAATATAATTAATAGTAAAAAAAAAAACCCTTTCTATATAGAAAATAAATATGTTTACATATCGAAAGAGGGCAGTGAATAACAAATGGTTGAAATTTTGTGTGTGTATTTGTATACGTATACATACATATTTAATATATATATGCACACTATAGATAATATTTAAATTTAAAAAACATTTTTAAATGTCCAGGAAGAAAAGAAGTTTCTTTATACATTTAATTTATCAGTAAAGATTTGGATTTCTGCTGTGTGACATTGAGCCAATAAAGCAATATATTCTGATATTTGAAGGAAATGCCCTAATATCAAATTTCTATACCTAGCCAATTCATTTCATCATCTAAAGATAATAAAATAACATTTTAATATTTTCAAACTCCATCTTTATTTTATCTTTGCAACTATTCTAAATATACCAGAAATAATTTCTTTAGAAAAAGTTATATAATAAAAGACACTAATTATCTGAATCTAAAAATTTTTAAAATATAGTAACAAAAATATAAGATTTAGGAGCAGATGAGAAGAAACAAAAGCAGCTAATTTTTTTTTTTTACATTTTAACAATATAATATTGGGTGCAACCTAAAGGTTCAACAATGTATAAATTGAGAAATGAAATTAGAATATATTCAAATAATATAGTCTTTGAAGACATAATTTTTAAAACTATTCAACAAATGGTATTTTCATCTTCTTTGTTTAAGTAAAAATATAATAAATGCTTTAAGTATAATAAAATGTACAAGTTGTTTATAAGTTTACTAGATATTCATGAAGAAAAAAAATAAAATAAAAAGACAATGGATAGTAATGACATTCCGGTAGCAATGAGCACACATAGTGCCCAGATCTTGGTTTCTAATATCATTCTGTAAATAAAAACAAACAAACAAAAAAGGTTCTTTGAGAAATGGCTGATTCCCAACTAGGGCAGAGAAAATACAAGATGAGACTGGAGCTTTTGTAGTGACAGTAAGACCTATTAAAACACACACACACCAAATCGAAAATACAACACATAGACACAATAATGGGGTATAACAAAGGTACATGGAAGTCAACTGAAAGATCTTCCAATGATCAAAGCAGAAAAAATAAACAAGTATTGAGTGACCAAAAAAAAAAAAAAAAATAGTATTAGATTATAGTGCAAAGTATAAAACAAAAACTCATGTATACATACTTTGGTTCCTATGTTGGAAATCAACTGACCTTATCAATTTAAATCTATTTCTATACTCCTTTTTTTCTTTATTTCAAATGTCTATTTGTCTATTTTTGTGACATTTTTATAAAAATATCAGAGAGTTTTGATAAGTGTAGCATCAGAGTTGTGAAATTAGTATAAATGATTTAAAAATTAATTAATTAATTAATGGTAGTTTAATTGATTAATTAATTAACTAATGAAGGAGATAATAAGCATCTCCTGTACAGATGTTCAAACACATTATGTAGATAATTCACCTACAAGGAGGTGGAACGTAGCTCACTACTACCTAAGAGTTGGTTGCACATAATGAATTTCTCCCAAAGTACAGTGTAGAAAAGAGGAGAGAAGGAGTAACTTAACAGTGGAGAAATCTGTCAAACACTACCTTAGCCATGTGATTAAGGTCAGTATCAACAGTGATAAGTTACATTGATTACATATACTCGATATAATTTCATAAAAAGGTACTTTATCTCTGTAATCTTTCTTCAAAAGTCCATAACCTCTAATATTAGAGAAATATCAGACAAGTCTCAAGTCTTCAAGACCTACATTACTCAAAATTTTCAAGATCGTGAAAAATAGCGAAAGTTTGAGATGCTCTCACAGATCACAGGAGGCTAAAGAGACATGACAACTAAATATAACATGGTATCCTAAATAGGACTGTGGAACAGAAAAGGGACACTGGGAAAAAACTTAGGAAATCTCAATAAAGTATTAACTTAGTTAATAACATCAATATGCGTTCTTTATAGCAAATCAACCATAGTATTGTAAAGTGATACAGGAAACTGGGTTTGGGATATATGGGAACTCTGTTCTATCTTTCCAATTTTACTGTAAATCTAAACCTTTCTAAATAATAAAGTTTATTTTTAAAAATACTAGAAACTTTCACTGAATTATAGAGCAAGGTGTTATTAGCAGTAAAGTAAATTTGTATTTCAGTATTAGAAAAAGTTATTGAAAAAATAAAATATTCTTACTTTAGAGATATAGGATGGGCTGATGAACAAAGAGGAAGTTAATAAAGCACAATTACAGCTTATTTCAGGTTATATAGGTAGGATTGAAAAGACTTGTGGATTCATCAATCTATAAAAATAGATATTTGGTAAAGATAAGAATGGTTTTACTACATTGTAAAAATTACTTGGTTAACTATCAATGGATAAAGATTCTAGCCCTCCTTTGAAAAATAAAGTAGCTATTTGTGGTAATTCCTTTACGCTCTCTACAGATGAAGTTGCTCATAAATAAGTAGTAGGACGAAGATTTGTTTAACTGCAAGAATTTAGTATCTCTAAAAATCTGTGATTTTTTGATTGTTTGTTTAAGCCAGTGATGTTTAAGATAGATCTGATTCTAATAATACTATTTTATTCACACTAATCTTTTGATAATTAGGGTGACATTAGGTCCTGACTTGAATGGTGGTCCCAGTTTAATTTCATTATTGGAGAAAAAGTATTAATAGTACTCCCTTTAATTTTCCAAAAGTGTCTAATATTAGTAAATTAAATGGCTAACCTATTGCATCGATAAAGAAATATTGTGCAGAATATAAATCCCAAAAGAAGTGCTGTAATAGAATCATCATTTAACACCATGCTCTTAATTTTACCTCAGGTGGGCAAAGACATCGAACATATAAATAGCTTCTTTGTGTTTTGAAGAAAAAAACCATTGTATTTACCACCTATTTGAAAATGTTCTATTATTTTTACAAAGACATTTTCAATATAGTCTTCCTATATTTCAGAGATAAGAAAAAATGTGTTTCCATTTGTAAATTACAATGCTATCTTTGATTTATAATTTAGTCTCTGTAGTGCATTCTATCTTTTAGCCTTGGCTTCCAAGAAGCGTTGAACCAAATTTTGCTTTTAAATATAAGGTTTTCCTTCAGCCTAGGTGTCCTTGTATAAGTATTTACTTCTTAAAATTTGTTGTTTTAGATCTGTTTACATTTCTAGATATAAATATATAAACTACATTATTTTTTTTCTGGAAATAAGCAGAACATGTGTGTGTGTGTATAAAATAAACATAGTATTTTATTAAATTGTGTAAAGCTTTATAATATTAAGCTATAGTAAGTTATACCTTCTCTATTAATATTGTGCATATATTATTGCTTAGTACTTCACAATGCTTTCTATTTTATACTTATACCTCCATCATTTTGTTTTCTAACACTCCAAGTATAACTTCCAGTCTGGAACATCTGTAAATTGATCCTGAGTAATGTCATAAAATAAGCCATATTTCTCATCAATTGAAAGAGGCATTATTAAAAAGAAAATGTGGCAAATTAAATTTAAAGAGAACAATCTCCTTGTAAATCAAGTATTCCATCTCTAAACTTCTAAAGCCCTGAAATATCCATATAATAAATCTGCAATTGTTGGGAAATAGAGTTATTTAAAAGACTCAGGATTCCATCTTCCATTGGTGCCATCATATTCCACTGAAGCAGTTGGTACTTAGCCCCATTCTTTGGTTCCACCACCTAGCTAAATTGTTTTTTTCCTAGGTGTGGACGATTTAGCCTCATATTTACCATGGTAAAATAACTACATAAATTTTTTGAGGAAATAAATTTCTAACAGGAAATGTCCACAAAACAAATTTTTTTTATACTGTTTATACAAAAGTTTCAAGAGAATTCAAAGAAGCAGATGCAGATTAGTTCACTCACAGGTCAGAAACATCATATAAAAAAAGTTTTGTATTCTGAGAGAGATAATCTACAATTAAAAAAATAAAAACATTGCCAAGGGCCCTAGACATAATATTTACATTTAATGTTTGGATAGACATATATCATAAAAACAAATAAAATAAAACAAATCAACATTAATAGATCCAAATCTTTACCAATTATCACTCAATCAACCAGGCAATCAATCATAATAAAAGATATTTCAAAAGACTCATAATATTTTGTTCATCCAGTAATTCAACCCAAAATATCACCTTAAATACGTTGCCTTCAATCTTATTTCTTAGTTCCTCTTTCTCTTCATCTATTAAGTACTGTAGTACTTAGTCTAGGTTTGCATTACTTTTCTGTATATATAATATATTTGAGTGACTAAATCTAGTTTTTTATCATTAATTACCTTTGGTATCCTAATGATTCCCAAATGTATATGTCCAACTTAACCTCTTCTTTGAAATCTAGACAGGTAAATTTATCTTAATTTTATCTACCTATCTATCTATCTAGATCTTTTTATCTGTCATCTATCTATTATATATCTATCTCCTCACTTTAATAGATATTTTAAAATTCTCACTCTACCCAATGTTTTTCCTTTCCCAGGTTTCCATGTCAGCAAATTATCTACTTGTTCAAACAAAAGAAAATCTCTAAGTAAACACTGATTTCTCTTTAATTCACTCATTATATTAAATCTACTAGCAAATTCTGTTATGTGTAACTTCAAAATCTATACAAATTGATGAACTTCTTTTCATTTTTAGGTCAATCACCACACTACTCCAGATCATTATTTTCTCTCACATAGACCTCACATCATCATCATCATCCAATGTTAGATAATTCAAAAACCATTATAATTATTTCACAATATGAACTATATTCTTTGAAAACTTAGAGATAGATACTCTACATATCTATAAGATATTTTGTTATTTAATTGTTCCTATATTGTGAACTCAAAACATCAACTAAAACTCAAATATTATAAGAAAGTGGTTCTTTAGATATCTCTAATGTTCTTTATATAAATGGCATGTGGTACCAATGTCTTAGATTCTTAATAAATACTTTGTAATCATATTACTAAATTTTCAGACCTATAGATTAAAGAAAATGTTTTAAATATTTTTTAAATGTATTATTGAAAATGTGACAAATATTTTCACATTTATTAATTTTCTTAAACAATAACTTTGAAGATCTTGAAATAAAACAGTTGACCTTTGTTTTAAATTGTCCTTTGGGGTTTTAGATTTGCTAACCACCATTCTTCTTCTTCTTCTTCTTCTTCTTCTTCTTCTTCTTCTTCTTCTTCTTCTTCTTCTTCTTCTTCTTCTTCATTATTATTATTATTATTATTATTATTATTATTATTTCTAATTTAAAACAAGGACAGATGATTCTGATGAGATATAATATGCACTCTCAGTTTTCTTACTTTACTAATCTGAGTACCAATTTATCTATTTAACAAATGAACAGATAAGCAAATACCATAAAATATGAAGGTTATGAATTGATCCAATTTGTCCTGTTGTGAATATTTACCAGAGAAGAAATTCTTTAGTAGTTAAGTTTATTACTTCTGTAACCAGATGTCCTGAGGGCTCCACTGCTTTCTAACCCTGATCTTGAGAAATATAACTTCTCTAGGGATCAATTTTCCCATTAGTAAAATGTAAATATTATTATTATTATTAATTATGTCCTGAGATTGCTGAAAATTTATTAATTAGTTAATTTATGGATATTACTTAGATACTGCTCTTAGTTTAGTGGTGTAAATGAACATTAATTTTTTTAAAGAGGATTTGAACTGGTCATTAAAATTTGACCAGGTACAGAAATCACACTACAGAAGTAGTGATTAATGTGGCCTAAGTTTCTCAGAGAGCAAAAAACGAAAAAAAAGATTGAAAAATTTGTCTAAATTCTAATAGCAAAGCTAAAAACTACCTTTTAGAAATTTTAAATAGTTAATTTAAGACAAATAAAATATATAGTTTATATATTTCAATAATAAACTTCTCAAAGTAGTTACCTAATTATATCAAAAATATTGAAATAAATAGATAACTAGTCTACCCTAACTAAATAATTTTTACACATAAGATTTCTTCCCATATCTTGAGTTGAGATATTATCTAAAAAAACACTCAATGATCACCTTTCAACCTTTTCCTGAGTTATAAATTTAACAGTGTACTGTGTTATTGTCTTTAGATATGATCCAGCATAGCAAGAATTCATTCATATGAATTCTACTCTCTTTTTTCAGTTTTTCTGTTGTTTATTGTGTTCTTACTCTCTTACTTCATTTTTATTCTCCTTCACTGTCTCATTGTGTCATATTCAGCACTGTAGAGGGTGGACAAAGACAAAACTGGAGATTTTCCAGGTTAGTATCAGATATTTAAAATTGAGACAGATTTAGTTTGTTCTTCAAAGGGAGAGACATAAAGAGTAGATATTTACAAAAAGACTTGAGGACTCCTTCTAGAAGGTCATCAAATGCTCTAATATTGCCAGGTTTAGAGTAAAATATATATACACACATACATACATATAATATATAATATAATATAATATAATATAATATAATATAATATAATATAATATAATATTATATTATATTATATTATATTATATTATATTATATATATTAATTAGATAGACATATTAGATAGACATTCTCCATCCTGGCAATATTTTAAAACTTTTTATGGAAATTGTAACAAACAGCCTTTCAAAGTCCCACTTGAAAATTATAATTTAGTATATCTGGAACGGAGCTTGGGCCCTATATTTTTAGAAAAGACAATAAGTTTAGAGAAGCTCTGTTTTAAGAAACATAACTATGAAAATTTTCAGCTAGGAAAGAGATTTCAAAAAAAAAATGTTTCTGAGGAAAACTTTCAAAAATACAAGTGACAGAGAGGTGAGGAAGAATGAGGATCTTCGAAATAAGTCTTTGGATTAGGTTATTAAGGTAAAACTATGAGGTTTGCAAAATATTACTTACATTAAACTGACAATAATCAAAACAGCATGGCACTGACAGAAAACAAGACACAAAGAGAGCTTCCTTTACATTTATATTTTACTGCTTTGGAGTCGACACCTCCAAAATATAAATCGAGCTTATAGTCTTAACATGTGCCAGATATATGGATTTGAAAAGCAGAGACTATATAAATTATGAATGTTATAGGTTTAACCAAATTAGGAAGATAATTGTAATTATAACCTGGAATGAGAAATCATTAAGAGTGGAGTTAGCTCAGTTTCCTAATATTTAATAAGAAGCAGTAAAGATGAACCCAGAATACATACACTGTTAGGGCTCTACCGTTTATAATACTATAATAGTAATAGTTTGTGACTAGTCTGATTGGATCTCTATCACCTCACATCTATCTCTTCAAAATTTCTATAATACATGTATATGTATGTATATATATATGTATATATTAATAGTATTTCACTTAAATACTTTAAATAATTTCCTGTTATTTCAGTATAAACTCTAAGAGATGTTATTCTGAAATCGTGTTTTTTTGACCTTGACTTCTTTTCACTACTTTATTTAACAAAGCAAGCTCTCAGGTAAATTTACTAATATACAACAAATAGATCCATGACAATGACAGCAATTATAAAATATGAGCAAGATGAGAATAACCTGCAAGATACTAGTATATCAAAACTTCTTTGATACTCATAGAAATTTCTCTTTGATTGTGTTCAAAAACATAAATAAATTGCTACTGTGGTAAAATTGGGTAATTCTTCCTCATATTAATGTCCTTTAGTACATAACTTTTTAGTGTTCTCCCACAAAGGGAGGGAAACAAAATTTCTAGCAAAAGGCTTGCTTTGAACGAAAGGATGTTAAAAGATATGATTCAAGGAGTGTCTTGGAAAACACTTGCACAATTTAGTTTGCTATTGTTTCTACCATGTCATGAAAAAGACACACTTAGGTTAATTCACATGTCCCAGGAAGAGGATGAGAGAGCCATCCCCATTTGACCTAGGACACAAAATGAGTTCCTCACAACAGTTCAGCTAAACTAGATCTGATAAATTAAGAGTTATTCAGTACACAAACTCATAAGAAAAGATATGTTGTTATTTTAAGCCACTCAATAATGGAGTGGCATTTTAAGCAGTAATAACTAACTGAAATTCTTTTTTATCAAAACTCTCAAAACTCTTTTTTATGAAAAGTGACATGAATACCCTACCCAACCTTAGAACAACCACACAAAACTTTGAAAACTCTTCAGAGGATATCTATAATCCTGTGAGAATTTTAACCCACACACTAAGGGCAGATGAAATTTTAAAATGAACATTTCTGCAAGGCTATTGTCTAGGATGATAAGAATTAAATGCATACTGGCAGCTTATAGCTTTATGTTTTTTAACCCGTGTGACCAAAAGGAGAATGTTTCTAATTGAAGACATAGGAAACAACTTACAATATATGACCTTGATTTCTACTTCAGACTGAGAAAAAAGTAGAATTGTTTGAGGATCCTCAAGTTTTCTTCTTTCCATCTCTCCAATTGCTTTACAATCAGTATATATATTTCAAAGCAAAATACCTGTGCTCTTTTTCCCATCCCTTCCCAGTTCCTCCTGTTCATTTTTGTTAATCAACTCTTCCTTTCTCCTTTTTTCATTTGTTCAGCTTTAATTGTAAAGAACAAATAAGTAGAACTTATTAGATTGATTTTCTTAGAGATAGTGCTATAAACCATATTAATTATATGCAAAGTCTAGTCCTAACACATGTGATATAAATTTATAAAATTACACACTATTAGACTAAACCAGACAAATATCTGATTATTTGACCCCAACCTGCTCAGGAAGGCTAAGGTAGAAGCAGAATCATGAATCAATCACAAGTTATGACTTACTAAAAGATAGAGAGTACCAGAAAAACAGTCCTCTTATGATGAACCAGGAAAGAGCCAATGTAGTTCAAGTCTGAAGATTGTCTACACAGAATTCTTTCTTGCTCAGAGGAGGTCATTCTTTGTTCTAGTAAGGCCTTTAACTTATTGTATAAAGCCCAAACACATTAAGGAGGGCAATCTACTTTATTTGAAATCCATGGATTTAAGTGTTAATTTCATCCAAAACACCCTCACAGAAACATCCAGAATAGTGTTAGACCAACTATCTGGACACTATGGCCCAGCCAAGTTAAGGCATAAAATCAGCAAACACAGATATTAACTTGGGCTAACAAATCACAACTTTCATATCCCCTAGTAACTAGACCAGGAGTACATGTGACTGAAATAGAGCCAAGGAGAGTTCTTTTTTGGGAATTAGTATAAATTGCAGGATCTTTTGTTTTGGATTCATAAGCTGTGAAAGCTTGGAAAATCTAGGATCCTTCTTTCCTACTCTCCTCAGAATGAGGTCAACATAAAGAGGGAGATTCCTGACAGTATTATTTAAACAAATAGATCCAGGTGTAACTAAGACACTGAAATATTGAAATCTTATGACTAGAATAAACAGACCATTCTTAAGTATTTTAATAACCAATACCCTCTTTTTTTTGCAAAAACTTGTTAGAGTTGGGTTTATGCCTCTTAAATATATCTTAAATATAGCACTGACTTAATCTAGAAATTTCTGCCATAATAAAGATATGGTAGAGCTATCAGTCAGAACCTGAGGTAATGTTTAGTGTCGCAAGATAAAATCTCAGATATTGGTGATAATGCCCATTTCATATCTATATTTATTAGTAGTATGTTATCATTGAATACTTATACTACTTGTGGTAATAAGACCATTTAAATCTGTTTGTTCATGGCAAATACCAGAAAATCTCCATTTGAGAAACTATGGCTTATTAATTCTCTTTAGTGTACATCAGTCCCTCATTAAACAACTTATAAAATTCTTGTAAATTATTTGTATTTAAAATGTCTTTCTATTATTCCTAGGTAGCACCCACATATTCTGTGTCCTCTTAAAATAAATAGCATTGAGGAAACTGCTGATTATGTTATGACTAGTCTATAGGAACTCAAGTGTAACACGACAGCAAACATTGCTACCTGCAGAGTTTGTGAATTAAAACATAGAGTACTGGCTGTGTCTCATAATTTGGAAAATAATAGGTCAGCATTTGCCAGTCATTAAGAAATAAGACTTGTAAAGTACAGCATTATGCCAGAACCATCATGTAAAGTATTATTATATACAAATTGAGAAAGGCAAGTTATAAGCTATTGATAGTTATAATAGTAATAACTTCAATAACAATTAAATACCTTTTTAATTACTCATTATTCTCATATTTAATATCACATTGGCTCTTACCATATTGTATTTCATAGATAAAATATGTTTATTGCCTTAAGACCCTCTTTCCCCCCATATGAATTCACATTACTCACATCTACACCTTGGAAACAATTTTATCCTTAGCAGTTGAAGTTCAAGAAATTCTGTTTCACAACCAGCACTGCAAGGTCTCAAGTCAACTCTGTGGCTACTCTTGCTCCATCTCTAGCTCTGTAATAATAGGACACCTATTCTGTACTTCTTACCAGCTTCAAATTCAATCAGTTCCATTTCCTAACATTTTTTATACCTAAGCATATAATATGGAAGCCTGCTGAACACTATGGTAGAGCCTTTTTGCTTGCCTTAATTCTTAAAGGACTGAACTCTAGCTCTCCAAGGAGAGCTCTGTTGCCTCTAGCCAGATCTTGATGCCCACAGCATGGTGATATAAAGAATGGAATTTGGAATTAAAATGAAGTAGATTTAATATCAGACATTTACACATATTGTGTATCAGTTTTGTCATTTGTAAAATGAGTCACTTGTTTTGTTCCTCACAATTTTTTGTTCCTCACAATTTTTTAAAAGGAGATGCTACTCTTATTGTGCTTTGTGCAATGCCTGATATACAACAAGTAACCAGATACTAGCAATTTCTCATTTCCATCTTTTAATCATGTGCTGTCATTATAGCTTACTGTTCAGTGTTTCCTATGCCAATCATTTTACTGTTTTGTTATATTTTACTTATCATATGATATATGCTTCTTTATATTTTGTCTTAATGAATTGTAAATTAATATCTTCTAGCTCCACACTAACCCAACACAGTGGGTATGCTATATTTTAAATGGTAGCTACTCTGGGCTATTTCATTGCTTACTTTGAATCGAAGACTTATAAATAGTATAAATAACTTTAAAAAGTGATTATAAATATACAGACGTGAACACACTCATACATATAGGCATATTTTCTCTGTATTATTTAATGGACTAAGACCTGCATACTTCTTACAATGCAAATAATAAGAAGTTAAAACTTAATCTTAATGAAAGAGGATAGTATAGTGCAAACAAATAAGATAAAATATATAACTTGTTAAATATATTTCTCCTTAGAAATAATCTAATCTCTGTAAAAAAGAATGTAATTATTATTGCATGTTTATATCCAACCACCAAATTCAAATCACATAGAATACTTATTTGAATGAAAAGAGTGTAAATAGAATGCCAATTTTGTAGACATTTTCTATGTTTAATTAAAATATGTTATAATAAAATTCTTAATTTGTATAGTAAATCTTTTAAAAAATGCTTTAGGAAAGCTTTCTCATAAAGTCTTGGTATTTATTTCATAGGAGGCTTCTATAATTTTACATTTATTAAGCATTTTCAGAGAATGAATTGATCTTTATAAGTAGCTCATTAAGAATAGTATTTGGACATATGTAAACATCCATTATACCATCACTATAATTAAAGTAACAGACATTTCCAATACTTTCCAAAGTTTACCTGTATTCCTTTGTATGTGTATGTGTATGTGTTGGTAAGATTGCATAACACAAGATCTGGCCTCTTAACAAATTTTGAAGTGCACAATACCATATTGTTAGCTATATTCACTATGTTGTACAGCAAATGTTCAGAACTTACTTGTGTAACATAACTCAAACTTTATATCAATTGAACAATAACTCTCCATCTTCCCCATTCCAGAGCCTCTGGCAACCACTATTGTATACTCTGCTTCTTTTTGTTGGACTATTTTAGATAACTAACATAAGTGGATTTATGAAGTATTTGTCTTCCTTTCACTGGCTTATTTCACGTAGCATAATGTTCCTCAAATTCACTGATATTGTCACAAATGACAGGATTACCTTCTTGTTTAAGGCTTAATAATAATTCATTGTGTGTATATACTAGTAACAATATATTGGTTACTGTTAATAATGTTAAATAACCGAGGAATGCAGCAAAAACAGTACTATAAGAGAAGTTTATAATAATAAAAACCTATATTCTAAAAAGAAGAAAGATCTCAGAAAAACAATCTAACTTTACACCTCAAGGAACTGAAAAAAGAACAACTTAGTCTAAAGTTAGCAGAAGAAAGAAAATAATAATGATTAAAACAGAAATAAATAAAATAGAAACTAGGAAAACAGTAGACAAAAGCCAACAAAACTAATTGTTTTTTGAAAGATAAACAAAATTGACAAATCTTTAGCTAGACTAAGAATAAAAAAGGAGGAGCACTAAAATTAATAAAATGAGAAATGAAAGAGGAGACATTATAATTGATGCCACGGAAATAAAAAGAGTCATAAGAGACTATTATAAACAATTATATGCCACAAAATTGGATAACCTAGAAGAAATGGATACATTCCTATAAACATACAAACTACCAAGACTGAATCATGAAGAAACAGTAAGTCTTAACAGATAATAATGAGCAAGATTATTGAATATGTACACATACAAACTATCTATCTATCTATCTATCTATCTATCTATCTATATCTATATCTATATCCACATTTGTGTGTATATGTGTGTGTGCATGCATGCATGCATACATATATATGTATATACACACACGCGTGCGTGCGCATGCGCGCGCGCGCACACACACACACACACACACACACACACACACACATATTCTATTGGTTGTATTTTTCTGAAAAAATCCTGACTAATACAATCAAATGGTCAAGGGTAACTTCAAAGAACCTAGCATATATTATGTGAAAATGTATGGAATTTGGAGGTGATCATCTGACAGACCCAGAGCAATAGAGTGTGAGCTTGAATTAGTGCTTTTATGTTACTGAATAAGTAATGATTGTAAGTTACTTCTATCCTAATTATGCCAGATTTATGAAACATTCACCACACAGAAATAAATTGTCTAGAGGTAAGATCTTCCTGGCACAGGCTGGCATTAATGATTGCATTAAAAGAATAAACTGTGTACTATCCTGCTTGCTCAATGTAGGCCATAATCTTAGCAAGAAAAAATCTTTTCCTTTCCTCAAATTGCACTTTCTTGGTATTAATGTAAACGAATTATCTTTTATGCAAAAATTGATTATCAGTGTGGTCACAGCAAAAAACTAAAAATAGAACTTCTAGGAGTAGCTGACAAATCCTCATTCTTATGATGTGTTTAATTGTCCTGAGTTGAAAAGACAGAATATGGTTTAGGAATTCCACCATGGGGCTCTCAGATACATATTTTTAATAAATTGTCATAGAGATAGTTTTGTGGCAAGGTCATGGACTGACATGAGCATTCAGGATAGAATATGTGGATATTATTCAAAGAACCATGGTCTTTTTTTCCATGAAAAAGTTCAAGAAGTGAAAGATAGCCATGATATTCAAGAACCCATTTGTCATTTTAGAGCACTCCTATTGGCTAATAAATTACTAAGAGAAAGGAAAATAAATTCTCTATCATTTCAAACCAACCTCCAAATGGATAGAGTTCTAAAATGTAAAACATAATTTTATAATGCATTTGGTAGAGGACTTCGTGGGTCTTTCAGTTAGATGACGGACTCGCTTGGTGTTTTTGTTCAAGTAGAGGTCCAGGCAGAGCTAGGCTAGGTTCTTTCTTTGTCTGTCTGTCTGTCTGTCTGTCTGTCTGTCTTCCTCCTTTCCTGCCTTCCTACCTTTTTTCCTTCCTTTCAAGAAAACCAGTCTGCTAAAGAGGCAATGAAGAGCCTGGTGAAACTATACCAAGGCAATGACATGAGGATTCCTTAGCTTTAGACTCAAAGGAAATACAATTGATTGATGGGGAAAAAGACTAAATAGACCTATTTCCTAGTTACATTTGTACTAGTAAATAAAGGTAATAATGATGGTTGTAGTATCAGTGACACTGTGGTATTTAGAACAGATGTGGAGTCTGGGGTAGAAATAAACCCTCAGAAAATATATTTCATGTGCAAGTAATTGTTTGCATAATAAAATAAGCATATATACTGGTAACTAAAAATGGAAATTTCATAGACATTTAATACATTTTATTCACATTTAAGGAAACAATTTTCAGAATTTTAATTAATATGATCTTTCTAAATGGCCCTGTACAATTTCTGAATGATCACCAAAATGACAGAATCACACATGCTGGTTTTAAACTATGCTATCTACCATGTTACTGTAGACACACACACACAATAGTATCCAATAATATCAGAATTTGTAGTGTGCATAATAAAAAGATTAAATAGCTGTATAATCAGTTCTGATTTACATTGTCCATTGGCTTTGAAGTGGAATTAAACTTTTTGGTTTAAAAGTAAGATGCTTTTTTATTATATATTATAAAACTTACTATAATATTTCTATTCTCTTTTTTCAGATAAATATGGCAAAAGGGAAATAGGAGAATTTTGCAGTGTTGAGTTGACATGACACCACTGTGTTCAGACACACCCTAAAACTCTATTTAATTCCAAATTTAAGTTAATGCTATCTGAAATTTCTCATTTATCCAAATATTCCATGACTTTCTGTATTTCTTTACTACTTTAACTATGTTAGCATGTGGCTCTATGTGATTACATCTTTTAAAAAGAGTGTTTCAGTAATCAAAGACTAGGTTGTAGTTAATGTCTTACAATTCTCTGCCTAGTTTAGAAGTCAGAAAGCCACATATTATTTGGATAAGACCCCTCAATAAAATAGCTCTATATAAATATTATAAATTAATGAATTCAGCTTTTCGATTCACTTTGAGATGCACTACATATTATACATCGTATCTTTTATTTCATCCTTTTGCTATTTCTATTTCATGTTCTATTTGACTGATCTGCAAATTGATTTATTTTATGGCAACTGAAAATGATAAAATGTCATTTTTTTACCCCAAAAGATATTATGCCTTTTTTCCCAAAGGTGCCTAATTCTTGTTAAGGATGTGTAATGATGATATTTAAGCCACTAAAGTGAGATTGCAATTTGGAATTTCATCAGCTTAAGGGAAGAAAATGATTTTAGGGTCAAGCAAAAAAATTTCTATCTCAAAGTGTCTTATTTCCAAATTTTATACAGACAATATAAGTTCGATAGTCCATCTCCTTATTTTTTGTACTTTTAAGAGATTTTAAAATGTAGATAGTAATAATATGTCTTAGCCAGAGTTTAAATTATTATCTTTATTATTATTAAGCATGAGAAAGAGGGAATGGTGGGATTCATGATTCTTTTTTTAAATCTAGTTTCTGAGTTATTTGAACACGAAAATAAAAAATAAGCTCTATATTTTAACTGTCGAGGCAAATACTCAAATATAATATTGTGGTTGGGTAATTCAAGGGTGGATTAGTTACAAAATTTCTGATTTTTAATATTTACTCTTCAAAGTCCTGAATAGGAAGGAAGGGTGCCTGGTTTAACAATGTAAATTTAAAAAATAGTGTGGAAAAAAAACAACAATCTGCATCTCATCACTTTACTGGGATTCTAAACAATTCTGTAGTTTTTCTCTGTTTAAAGCTGCACAGACTTAAGGGCTCCAGATGTTTGCAGAGAAGGGCATTTGCTTTCACCAACATTTCCCTGACCACGGGGGATTCCCATTTGGCTCTGGACAAAGGCAACAGAGGCATTGTGTCATTCCAGGTGTCATGCAGCTAACCTCTAGAGATGCTGGGCTTATTATGTAGTCTTCCTATTGCTTAAGCGCCTTTCCCATGAACAGATTTCTTTAGTGCACTCAGACAGTTTACAGAGTATGGCAATAAAATGCTTAAGTTAACATTATTAAGAAAATGTAAACACTGTTTTGATAGATGTTGTGAGTCTACTCAAAGTACAGAATTGGTTGCAATGGAACAGCTGGCTACTTGCTGATTTAAAAAGAGCAGGAAGGCTGAATGCACTGTCTTTTATCTACTTCTTTCTCCAATAGAATCAGGGGATGTCTCTAGAGTATTAGTTCAGATGCTTGCTGGGATAAAAGGAAGAATGTGCTTGATAGATATTTAGAACTCAAATACAAGTTCTGCATCAATAAAGTCTATTTAGCTGATTTTGATCCTTAGTCTTCTATGTAGTTACTTGATGAAACTAATTATTTATAAATACAATCACTTCTCATGTGATATTTTGTCATAATGCTAATCTCTAACTACACACTTGGCTCATAAAAGATTTCAAATTTTATTTATTCTCAGAAGACTGTTTTTATTTATTAAAAGTTTTCATTTCATTCTTATGGTTGAGCTGTCCTATTCTTTTTGAGAATGTATTTTCAGTAGCTCATAAATTTCCCCTTGGAAAGTCTCATCCTAGAGATAATATTTTCTTAAAATTTTTAGAGAAAATGCATTTGTTAATTTTTGAAAATCAGATGTTAAAATCAGTGGGTAAATGGAATACTTAATTTCCTGAATAGCATACACACTGGCACTATCTTGTTTTCTGATTAGAGTTGGCTCTCTGGGGCCAAGATTCACACTAGTAGGTATTTGGCTTTCCTTCCTTCACAAAACAGTTAACAGAAGGTAGAAAAGCTTATCAGTACTCTGTGCTCCGTTTTCTGAAACTCAAACTATAAGCAAGCCAGAAGCTTCACCTGAACATGAGCTCTTTTCATCAGCCAAAAATAGACGAAAGGAAGTTACTGGGACCCCATCGACCCTGATTAAAAGGTTACTTCCCTCCACTAGGCTTTCTCTAAACCTTTATTCTTACCTTTTGTTGGTTACCATAATCTTCAGTGCTCTCTTTATGGATAATTTTATTGTCTGGCATTTTGAATTCTACTATGCCCTTTGAGAAAAGAATGCTGTTGAGGCCAATAAAATACAGTCTAGGTCAGGATCTATTTTATTTGCCTTTGAGGAACTTTGATTATTAAAAAAATAGAAAAAAATAGAAAAAATCATCTTAACAGTTTCTCACAGATATACCACTTTGGAGAGTTAGGAAGTCTGTAGACTGAGTGATGTCTCTGAATCACAACTGATTTTTGACCCAATGCCACTTGCTGCAGCTGAAGCAGATAAAACCACTTGATTCTCTGAAACATAAAACACACTTCTCTCACTGGCAGACTCTATTCTACCCAATGTTGCACTTTTTGGTTGAAGTTATATGTTCAGTTATCTCTTGTTAATCTAGATTTTTCTCTTCAATACCTAGTTGATAATTACAGGTATTTTTTTTCTGCATGAAAATGTTGCTAAATTATTTATGTTTAGACTAATTGACATATTATTAGACTATAAATATTTGTAATCATAGAGCATCAGATGTCCATATCTGTATCTATATATCTATGTCAACATCTATATCTTTCTAAATATATCTATAGATAGATGATTGATCTAACATGCAATCATAGGAAAAAGCTTATAGTCTAGAGTGCAAAAGAAAGAAAAGACTATAAAACTTGTACTATGCCTTATTATGATGAAAGGAAGTTCCTGAAGTTTCAAGTATTTGCCTGAATCATGTGATTTGTTAATGGCAAAGGTGATATTTTAACCTGAATCCTCCCCTAAAATCTAGTGTTACTTAAGCATGTGGATGATGACGATTGATGATGATGATGATGATGATGATAGCCCAGTCGTAATAAAAACATTGATACCACCACCAAAAGTAACACCAACACCAAAAATAGTATGCTTGTGGAAAAGTAGCTCTGTATTTTATATGCATTTTTTAGTTCAATTAATAATTGTAAGAAGGAGACTATTTTCATTATAACAACAACATTATAGTAATGTGTTCTGTGGTATGAACAAGACTAACTTGTGAGATTTGGGGCAAGTTATGGCTCCTCTGTGCATGGCTAGGCATCTCTAAAAGTAATAAGCTTGGTCAGATATTTGCTGATATTTCTTTACAGTTTTGAGCTTCTGTGATTCAATGATATGAAGATAATTATTGATCTTTCTTGAAATGTTTAAAGCTTTTATTTAAGTAATTTTTATCTTCTACAGATATATTTAAATCAGATAGCACATCTATAAGTGAACTAAAAATACTGAGAAGCAAATAATAACACTTTGTCATATAATATTCAAAGACATAGAATATTTTAGGCATCCTAGTAATAGCTGTGTAGATAACTTATGTTAAGTTTATGGAAGGTTGTAGAATATATTCTGATTGAAAATACAAGTTTGAGAAAATTGCATTAAAAAAATTATAGCATATTCATGCCTATAATATTCATGGTAGATAAATACCACAAACATTGAACAGACTATCCAACTGGAGCTCTGATTATCATGTATTATGGTTCACCCTTATTACACATAGTTGATGTTATTTAGACAAACATCCAAAATTTCCATAGAGTAAAACAAAATGTAACTCATTAATCTTTGTTATCTTGTTACTTCATTGAGAAAAACCAAAGCAGTTTTCTTGTTTTTTTTTTTAGCATGAGTGAAAAACAAACATTAAAAATAAAAGACACACTAACACTATATTATTTCTCTAAATAGATGTAGATAGATATATATGGGTATTGAAATAGATATACATATATAGATCAATATATAGACAGATGTATATCTAGAGATACACATCAACAGGGATATAGTTATGTAGATATCAATTGTTATAGCAATCTCTCTCTAGAAAGAGAATAGAATATAAGCTTTGCTTTTCATTTTTAGTGATATTTGCACTTATCTGACTATATATAAAGATGTTATACATATATAACATACTATATATACATATATATAGTATCTATATATATATATAGATACTATATATATATATATAAAACTCTCTATATAAGAAACAGTATTTAACTACATAAATTTCATTTTATCTCATTCCTGAGATAAATAAATGATAGGTAGATGATAGATAGATAGATGATAGATGATAGATAGAATGATAGATAGATAGAAGATGATAGATAGATGATAGATAGATGATAGATAGATAGATAGATAGATAGATAGATAGATAGATAGATAGATAGAAGATCGTCTAAGGAGTCTGCTTAAAATAATTGCAGAATGCAAAAAGTAGTCATGTTGCAAAAAAAAATCTTTAATTACTTTCAAGATATTTAGCCATCCAACAAAAGTTTAAGATACATGTTGAACAACTGTTAACCTTAGTACAAAGATTTTTCCATGTGCAAACTACATATTGTAACAGCATAATATAAAATCAGTGCAATAGGTAATAATCCAAAGGATATGTCTGTGTTAACCCTGGAGAAAGTCTTTCCCTTTATTTCAGAGCGGTGACAGATTCTATAGATTTCATAATACTATTGTGTTTTAAATTTAGTGTGAAAAAATCATATCTTTTGAAACATTATATGACTATTAAATAGGTGATAAACTCAGAATAATGGACTTTAAAAAATAAATCAAAGATTAAATAGATAAACAGTCACCCTGATCCTATTGCAGGCCTGATTGGATCTTTTAGAGATGGCTATTGCTGCTGACCTTGTTGATGATCTTGTAAAACCCTCTAGTCCAGATGAAGATGATGATGCTGTTTCTCATAGATACAAGTAGAAGCAAATGAAAGAAGATAAGTTAAAAACTTCTATGGAGGTACTCAGTCATACTCTATAACACCCGTTAGAAATAAAATCACTATAAAATAAATACATATAGAAGAGGCCTCACAAAAGCTTAGTTCAGAGTTATGAATCCCTGTAACACTCATGTCATCTAATTCTCTTTGAATTTATACTTATATCCCTGAAAGGAAAATATTTTATTGTTTCTGATTATTTCTAAATTTAGATCCACAGAAGTCGATGGGCAATGAATTTTGTAAAAGCTGACAGTATAACTTAAAAAAGTATACTTTATAAAAGCAACAACATTCACAAATCCATGCATTGTATTTTTTTCATTTCCTACTAATCTTTATGTTCATCATGTATACCCTTTGATATATGAATTAGGGAAGCTCTGAAAGTGTTAGACACTCACTTCAAGTTACATAGCAGATACTATTTGCAACTTCAAACCTCATTTTCTCTGTACCTTCCTGGGATTCTTTTTTCTTTTCTTTTTTCTTTTTTATTGTTCTTTATTTTTGGTCCAGGTTTAGTTAACTAAATTATAGTTTTTAGTCTAGCTTGAAGGGCCTGATAAAAATAAGTTCCTTTTAGGGGAGGGAGGAAGGTCACTTCTATGTATAACTTGTGCTTGTCCATGTTCTGTGGATTAAGTAGTGCTCATGGATCATGGATGCCATCTAGATAGTCTCCAAAAAGGCAGGAAAACCCCTCTCTCTGTACCTTCTGTTCCGGTTGCTCCAATATATACTCAGAATTGTGGAAGCCAGCTGTCAAACATGACATCAGCAGCTGTTACCTGAGTAAGTGGTTACTATAGGCATAACAATTAAGTCTTGAGCATGAATTTGTCTATTTGTGAAATATGAGTGCTATAATGAGAGAACATCACATTTCTACATTCCTTTCATTGCTCCTAAAAGAGCATTAATGTCTGTGGAGACATATTCAGGGCTCATGACTTAGATTGGATTATAATGTGTCTTCATCAGTTTAAGCTGCTAGAACAG
Source organism: Rousettus aegyptiacus (assembly GCF_014176215.1). Lineage (NCBI taxonomy): Eukaryota > Metazoa > Chordata > Mammalia > Chiroptera > Pteropodidae > Rousettus > Rousettus aegyptiacus. The sequence continues at coordinate 49,901,181 of NW_023416284.1, forward strand.
AATACCACAGATTGTGTGGCTTAAACAGCAAACATGTATTTTTCATAGTTCTGGAGGCTAGAAGTCCAACGTCAGGGTGCCAGCATGGTCAGATTCTGGTAAAAGCCTTCTTCCTGGTTTATGGTCGGTCAGTCATATTCTTGTATCCTCACATGGTTGAGAGAGTATGAGAAAATTTTATGTCTCTTCCTGTAAAAGCACTAATACGATCATGGTGTCTCCACCCTCGTGTTGTAATTAATTACCTTTCAAATACCCCACCTCCAAATACCAACCTGTTGGGGTTAGAGTTTCAACATGTGAATTTTGGGGAGCATAAATATTTAGTCTATAACAAAATACTTTAATCAAAAAATTAAAAAGTGGTTGACTCCCATTTACATAATACCAATATGTGCTCTTAGGTCAAGCAATATCTGAGAAGGTTAAAATATCTGAGGTTTAATATATGAGAAGGTTTATCCTATGTGGATGAAGTGCATCTGCCTTACGGGCCTAGAGTTTGTAGATAATTTAAGAATCAGTCATTAGTTAACTAAACCTCATTCTAACTTCCACTAAAGTAGTGTTTTTCTATAAAGACAAGATGTTATACCATATGTGATTAGATTTTTAGAATGCGTAACATGGAATAAAATGAGAAAATAGAGGTGAATTAAAATGTATTGATCCTTTTTATGTACTAAGCCAAAAAATCAAGACTTTAAATATATTTTCTCATGTAATACTTATAATGACATGATCTCACATAATGATCTATCAAGAGGCCCTCACTTTCAGCCATAATGAAATAACAGGTAGAGAAACAAAGTGATATGAAACAATGGTTTACAGATAGCCAAATCCTGTGGCTTTTCTTTGTTGAGGAGGCGGATTCACAGTTTGAGACTGATATGGCTAACATTTTCAGAAGAGGCAGAAGAGAGTGTGGGAGAGAGAAAGCTTGCAGAAGGAGGGAGAGAGAAAGAGAAAAAAAGAAAAAAAGAGAGAGAGCCAGCACTAGCACAGTGGTATTCCAGAGTGGTTCCTTGAGTTTTGGGCTGAGTACTGATTTGTGTATGTATATTAGAAAGATACCAAGGGCAGGAAAGTACCACTAGAAAGTAATATGAAAGAAATTTTGGAGCTCACACAAATTACTCTGTATTCCCATTAGAATGAAAAATTTAATCCATGGGACATTAGATAAATTTCTCAGAAAAGTTCTGCCACAAAAGGGTTTTGCTGCTGAGGTGAAAGAAAGTTTGCCCCAAAGTAAAGGCTTTCAAAAATTCCTGCTAAGAAAATTTGAAAGGAAATCTTAGGTGTATCAGCCTGATTGTAGGAAACTTAACTACATGAAAAAAAAAATCCTACAGTAGTTAAAGGAATAAAATATAATCCTGCAACCAACAGGGAAATACATTTGGCATGAAATTAAAAAAAAATCAGGCATGTACAAAACAATAAAATGCATAGCCAGGAAGAAAAAATATATAGAAGAAAATAAATCCAGAAATAGCAGAGACTCAAATCAACAGATAAAACATTAAAACTATTATAATTATTTTTATATGTTTAGGAAAGAAAAGAAATTTCTGAACATGCAAATAAGAGGTATAAAAAATTCAGGGAAAAAATTCATACCAAACTTTTAAAGGTGAAAAACACAATATTTGAAATAGAAAATTAAAAAGATAATGGCAGATTAGAAACCACACAAGGAAATATTAGTGAATTTGAAAGTCTAACAATGGAATATATTCAAAATTTAATAAACATAAAGAAAAAATAAACAGCTGGAAAAATAAGCAGCTTCAGTGAAGATATAAAGGATAGAAATATAAAAATATCTTAAAAACTATAAACCCAGAGATCCAAGACATTCAAAAACTTTAAATCAGAAGAAATAAGAAAATCACGTCAATGTATATCATAATCAAATATGTGTAAATTCATGAGAAAAAATTAATCTAAAGTTTTGAATGAGTAAAAAAGGATAACAGACTTCTCATTAGAACTATGGAAACCAGAAAACAATAGAGTAACATTTAAAAAACACTGAAATAAAAAAAAAAAAGAAGCAAATATACTTTTCAAAATTGAAATAGAAGTTTTTGCCCCCAGACAAAAGCTTAGATAATTAATGAGAAGCATAAGAGCATTATAACAAATGTTAATGAAGACCTTTGGGCAGAAAGAAAATTACAAAGATTGAAAATTTAATTTACACAAACAAGTGAAGAGAATAAAAAAAAGTAAACATATAGGTAAATATAAAAGACATTTTTATTTCATTGTAAAAATATCTCTTTAAAAGATAATTGGTTCTTTAAGAAAATATATATTGTATATTTTAAAAACTATGTAGAATTAAAATGTGTGACAGCAATATTATAAATACTCTGAAGGGGAAATGGAAGCATATGTTATGAGTTTTAAATCACACATGAAGTGTTATAACATCATTAGATTATAATAAGTCAAAATGTATATTTTAAATCTTAGAGAAGCAATCATTTTAGAAAAAATTAATGGGTTATATTTAATAAACCAATAATATAAGTAAAAATTAATTCTAAAATTTACTCAATCTAATAAAAGGCAGATGAAGAAAAAATAATGGTAGAAATAGAAAACAAATAGCAAAAGGGTACATAAAATTTAATTATATAGATAATAGCATTAAATGCAAATGTTCTAAACACTTAAGTAAAAAAGAGATTTCCAAATTAGATATAAAAAAGCAAGACTCAGCAATATTCTCTACACAAAAATATACCTAAAGTTGAAAAATAGGTATATTTATAGCAAAAAAATATATTATATTAATGCTTTACAAAAGTGAGCTGGAGTGGCTATATAAATGAAAAAAGAAATTGTCTATTAATAAAGAAATAGTGACCTGAGAGAATCAGGTTATTGATAAAGGGATAAATTTGAGGACGTAATCTTAAACTTATAAGCACACAATTAGAGAACATTTGAGTACAAGGAGCAGACCTGATAGAATTGAGAAGAGAAATAGAACATTTACGATGGCATCTGGATATTTCAAAACCCCTATCTCGATATTTGGTGAAATAAGTAGATCAAAAACTTAGTATGGATATGGAAGATTTATAAACACTATTTTTGATAACTATAGAACATTTTATATAAGTACAAGACAAGTATTTTTTTCTTATGCACATGAATAAACCATCTCATGCATATAAATATCATGAACCATATTCTGGACCATAAAACAAAACTTATTTTTTATAAAATACTGAAAATGTCTTTGACACCCAACAAATGTAAAGAATATATAAATAACAGCAAAATAACTGGAATGTCTACCAAATATTTGAGAAAAAAACTTTTAAATAACTCATGGGTCAAAGGAGAAATCATAAAGAATGTAAAAAATAATACTTGTTTAATGAAAATGAAAAAGCAAAATATCAAACATTTCATTAGAGATGAAATGGTACATTTAAAGTGATATATAGTATCAGAGGGTTATTAGAAAAATGGAAAGATTTCATATCAATTATCATAACTTCTACTTAAGGAAGCTAAATTAAAGAAAATCAAAGCCAACTCAAATTAACAAAAATAAATAAATAAATATAAAAGCAAAATCAATAAAAAAAGACACGGAAAATAAAAATGGCAAAAAAAAAAATGGGAATAAAAGTAAATATAAAGAGAAATAAATTTATAACCTTTAAGATATAATTATCAGGAAACAAGGAAAAGAACATAAATTACCCATGTATAGATTGTAAGAGATGTCAACACTACAAATATATTATAGATATTAAAAGAATAATAAAGGAATGTAATAAACATATTTCCTCATAAATTTAATAATTTCAATTAAATAGACAAATTCTAACAAAACAAACAAAACTCATAGCAAAATAACTCTGAGTAATTTTATATCTTTTAAATAAATTGAAGTTATACTTAAAAACCAATGTAAATCCCAAGATCAGATGATGGCTTTACCAGCGAACTATAGTATTTATAGCAAATATTTAAGCAATGATTCTATATTACAAGAGCCGGCATTACTCTGATATCCCAAACTGACAAAGATATTAAAATAAAACAATGAATTAATATCCCACATGAACATAGATTTTAAAATTAATAAAATTTTAGCTAACCTAAAATATCTAAATTTAAATGTTACTTTATATGCTGAAATATTGCTAAACTCACCTATTCTAGTAATTTTTTCTTGTGTAAATTTCTTAGGATCATCTAAGAAATATCTAAATTTGATAATATGACATGACAGGAGAGTTTTATTTCTAGAACCTCAAACTGGTTTAACTTCTGAAAATATTTCAATGTAACTCACTATATTAAAAATTGTAAAAGAAAAATTATGTGCTCTCAATTGTCTCAGATACATATATGACTAAATTCAATACATTTATGGCAATAATTTTCAGCAAACTACGAATATAAGGAAACAGCTTCAGTATGATAAAGCAGGGGTCCCCAACCCCAGCCTGCAAATGGGTACTAGTCCATAGCTTGTTAGGAACAGGACTGAACAGCAAGTGTATGGTGGGCGAGCCAGCAAAGTTTCATCTATATTTGCGGCCTCTCCCCAGCACTAGCATCACAGCCTCAGCTCCACCTCAGATCAATAGGCTTTAGATTCTCATAGAAGCACCAGTCCCTGGTACCAAAAAGGTTGAGGACTCCTGGGATAAAGGACATCTACAAAAACTTATAAGTAACATCAAAATTAAAGAAGATGCAATACTTTCTTCCTAAGATAGGTATAAATCAAAGGCATCAACTCTCAAGATTTATTTTCAACTTTTTACTGGAGGCCCTGGCCAATACAATATGGCAGATAAAAGAAATAAGACATACACATATTGGAAATCAATGACTAAAACCATATTTATTCACATACAATATAGTCATTTTTGTAGACGATCCTAAGAAATTTTCACAAGAAAAAACTTATGAGGAGTAATAGGTGAAATCAGTAATATTTCAGAATATAAGGTAAAATTTTAAATCAATCTTATATAACTATAAAACTAAAATTTTAAAAATTATTATTGCAATAGCATCATGAATTTGAAAAAGTTAGAGAATTTTAAATAAAATGCATACTAAAAACTAAAAACACTCATGAGAGAAAATAAAGAATGCATAAATAGGTGGAGAGGTAAAGAATTTTTAAGGATCAAAAAATTCAATATTGTTATCAATTCTTTCCAAATTGTTTTCAGATTCAACACAATTCCAATCACATCCCCGGCACATTTTGTTTTTTGTAGAAATTATTAAGCTAATTCTAAAATTTACATGCCAAAATTTTTGAGAAATGAGAATGTTGGAGAATTTACCCTATTTGATTTCAAGAATTACTATGAAGCTAAATTAATCAATAGAGTAAAGTATTCACATAAGAATAGACATACAGATAAAAAGTAAAATAAACTGTTCAAAAACAGACCAAAATATACATGGCCAATTGATTTGACCTGAGATAGGTATCAAGATAATTCAATGAGAAAATAATCTTTTTAACAAATGATGATGGTACAAACATTCACATGAAGTAGAGAGAATTTCAATACTTCACTTTATACATGACTAACTTTAAATGTGAGCAAGAATATTATAAAATCTCTAGAAGCAAATCTTAATGATCCTAGGTCAGTTTTAAAAAATTATTTAATAGGACAAAAAGACATTATTTACAAAAAATTTTGAATTACCCTTTTCCATATTAAAAACATTTTCTCAAAATAATATTTAAAAAATGAAAAGATAAGCTACAGACAACCATTTCTTTGCCAAACATATATAACCACTAAAGAATGAGTGTCTAGAACACGTAAAGAATCATTGCAATTCAGTAACATGAAGACAAGCAACGATTTATGATCTGATCAAATGATTTAAACGTTTTACTACAAATGATAAATGGGTAACAAATAATGAAATTTGAGAGCATTAACCCTTAGGATAATGCAAATTATGACCATAATATGACACCTTTACGCAACCGCAATGTGCTTCAAATTGAAAAGACTGACACGTCCTAGGGTTTGCAGGATGCAGCTAACACTCTCACACGTTGCTTGCAAGGAATGTAAAATGGTGGAGTGACTTTGGAAGTTGATTTGGAAGTTTTTTTTAAAGTTAAATGTACTAATTTATTCAGAAATTTCACTCCCAGACTCAAATGAAAAAAATATGTTCACACAAATAATTTTAGGCTATTATTTATGGAAGATTTATTTAAAATTGCCCAAACTGGAATTAACCCAAATGTCCATCAATGGATGAATGCATAAACAAATTGTGTTATACCCTTATAATGGAATACTGTAAGCCAAAAGTTCCCAACCTTTTTGACACTAGGGACCAGTGCTCCCGTGAGAATCTAATACCTGATGATCTGAGGTGGAGCTGAGAATGAGGATGTTTTTAGTCTTGGTTTCTACGGACATATCTTTGTTCTTAATGATCTTCCCAATTCTCCCATTACTGCCCCCTGAGTATCGCCCTTCCATTGATTTCTTGGCTGCAGTCTCCAACTGCATTAATGGCTAAATCAAGATGAGCAAAATTTTTAACAATTTTGATATCTTAATTGTCTATATTAAAGTTGTGTGTCTCTTCTGTAGTCAGATTTTTATCTATTTTATTTTATTTTATTTTATTTTATTTTATTTTATTTTTTAAGGTGAGGCAACCATTGGTTGACCTCACAGATTGTAAGGACCTCGTCAGGTTACAAACCCTTATTTTTAATTTTAAAAAAATTTTTTTACACCTGGTCTTCCAAGGTGGTCTCCCATCCAAGTACTAACCAAGCTTGACCCTGCTTAGCTTTTGAGATCAGATAGGATCTAGCTTGTTCAGGGTAGCATGGTTATAGACCTATATTCTTGATTTTAAATATAGTCCTACTTTGGCACTTTCTTATTTTACTTTTGTCAGAAGTCATTTTAAATCATTGCTACATTCTGTCAGTAAGATGGTATCATCGGCATATCTTGTTTTTGATATTTCTTCCACCAATTTTCACTCCTCTTTTCTCTGAGTCTCGCCTACTTTTTCTGTATGATACGTTCTATGTACAAATTAAACAGATAAGAAATTAAATGCACCCTTGTCTGACACCTTTGCCTATGAAAAAAACCTTTCTGTCTCTCTATATTCTGCTCTGACAGTGGCTTCCTGTTTTAATTAATATTTACAAATATTTATTTATTTGTCTTTAATGGGGAACTTTAATGTTAGAATAAGTCTTTTCTTTGGGAGCACAAACTGTAGTTCCATGTGCATTTATAGATAAAACAACACTATAATGTCCTTAACTATGATATTATGTTTGGGATATATTAAGTTCAGGTAAAAACTTGAAAGTATTTGTGAAGAAACATGAGTGGAAAGAATCTAGATTCTTTACATTTACCATGCTTTGACAAATATCTTGCATATAATGAGACAAAAAATTTTAAGTCATTTGTCTTTATCAAAATTTTATGTTTCCAAAAAAAGGCAATTCTTTCTTTATTACATAATTAAAAGCTTAGATTAAAATAACAAATACGTTCAACATAAATATATTTGGGAACAAACATTTACTATTGTTATAGAGACCACTGAACTTCTGAGTGTAGAATTATACTCAGACATTGCCCAGTAGTCTTGAGCTCTTATGCTGTTTTTATTTCTGGTCATGAAGGGATAACTAATTATTAATGGACTTGCCCTCCCGCCATAACAGGTAGAAAGCTGGACAAACTACGTAAAACAGCTACTGCCATTCGTGACGAAATGGGTGAATCTTGAGATTATCATGTAAGCAAAATAAGTTAGACGGAAAAGAGCGAAAACCATATGATTTCACTCATGTGTGAGGTAAAAACAGAAAGCAACAAATTAAATGAAACAAACTCATAGATACAGATATCAGTATGGTGGTTATAGGAGGGAAGAGGGTGGGGAGAGTATGAAGAGGGTAAAGATGGTCAATTATATAGTGACGAAAGGAGACTGGGTGGTAAGCACACATGCAATAAACACATAATGTACTATAGAATTGTACCCTTGAAACTTATGTAATGTTATTATTAACTTATGCCATCCCAATAAATATATATGTAAAAAAAAAAAGTTGGACAACAGGCTGTACAAGACTCTGACCCTCTGAGAAAGAAAGGAAGAGAGAAAAACTCTATGATCTTGTTTTGTTTTGTTTTGTTTTGTTTTGTTTTGTTTTGTTTGTCTGCCAAGAGTTGATCACAGGAAGGGTGTGCCCATCTCACTGAGGTAAAGCGACAGAGATTAAAGTTTGGTAAGGCCAATGTGGCTGGAATTGTTGGATCACAGTGTGAGAGATGAAAGAGCTATGTGAAAAATTGCTCCATAAATTGGCTTATATGTATGTGCTTAAGTGTTTGAACTAGTGATAAACCACACATTTGTAGGAAAGGATATTACAAGTCTTGTTAAAGAACAACTGCAGAGGAAAGAAAACTACTGAGTTGCTGAGAGGTAAAAAATCCTGAGTTTACACATTTGAGTTCTGACCAGTCGAAGTAGAGTTCTCACTGAACCTGTAAGACCTGAGTACAGAGCCTTTCAACTAGGGGCGATTTTGTCTCTTAGGGACTGCCTAGAGACAATTTTGATTGTCACAATTTAGGGGGATACTACTGGCATCTAGTGGGTAGAGGACAGAGATGCTGCTGAATATTTTATAAGGCACAGCCAAACTCCTACCATGAAGGATAAAGTATAGAGGGAAAATGGATAACTAAATAAACTACCTTAAATATAGTCACAATTTAAAAATAAATATTTGAAACAACAGTCATTGAACATTGGACTTTTTCTATTTCTAGTTATATATTTAGTGGAAATTTTGGGGATATCTGTGTGCGTGTGCGTGTGTGTGTGTGTGTTTGCAATAGTCTTGTTAGTATAGCTTTAAATTTCCCATGACTTAATTTTATCTTCAGTAATCTAACATTATCAGATCTCATTTCATGTGCTTCGAAATTATCAGCCAGAGTGCTATGTTTAAAGCAGAGAATGTTTGTCAGAGACAGATAGTATAGGAGGCCAATGTATCACTGTCAGTAATACTGAATGTCTACACAAACCACAAAATTAAATACCTTAGAATAACATTACAAAGTGCTATGTTTGCATAGGCATCAATTTAACTTAGAAAAAGGAGTCCCAGAGGGGGTTAATTTGCATAGCATTTACATCGCCACTCTCGTCAATTAGTGCAAACAGAAGCCAGCTCAGTAGATGCACATGAGGCTAGCCTAAAGGAAATATGTCAGTTTATTTTAGCTTTCCTAACAAAAGGTACATATGCAGTATTGGAGAGAAAGAAACAAGTAGAAAGGTCAAACCTAAACTTAATATTTCAGTGTCTTAAATATTTCAAGACATTAAAAAAAATTATATATATATGTATGTATGTATGTATGTATAAATTAAAAAATAACCATAAGGTTGTATAAAATTTGAGGTTCGCTTTGGAAACCTGTTTTTTAAAAAAATATTTGGAACAGAAATGAAAAATTTGTCATTTGAGAATGCATTCTATAACTCTTAAAACAGTTGAAGTATTTTGCCTTCCCAATAGAAACAATATAGAGCTTGCAAAGTCCAGAAGCAGTATGGATATTGGACATGGATTTTGTTTCCCTCCAACATAAGCTACCAACTCAGCCTTGGTATTAACATTTTATACATTCTCAATATGCTCGTTTTTCCTATTAAGGCTTTAAAAATTTGTTTATATATTGAAATTCAATATGACGCTTATGAGCCCAGAGCATCTTTATGTGATTGTTACCCAAGGTTAGAATGCAATGATATTATATACACAGGCGTGATTATTGTCTCATTTAGTGTCAATAGTGTCAAACCAAGAATTTTTCTTCTTACTCCCTCTGCCTATATGTGAGTCCTTTTTATTTATCCACCTTAACTTTCTATGGATGGCTGCAAGGATAAGGGCCAAGTTTGCAGTGCCGGCAAATTCTTCTCTTTGTCTTGACTTGGGAATGAACTGAGCTGACTGCTATCAGAAAATGAAATTAAAACTGGAAGGCATCACCAATTCTTGTGCTAGAATGTCAGCTGCGCAAAGGGAAAAGCTATAACGTACATCTTTATGTAACTATAAGGTAGCACACTGCTTAGAACACAGAAAATGCTTAATGCTTATAATAACAATAAGTTAATACATGAGTGGCTGAATAAACCTAGTGTATTTTATTTATTTTGTAAATAAGAGAAACAAATCCAAGGTATTTAAATAATTTCTCCAAACTTGTAGCTGTGATTAAAAAAAAAATGTATAATAAAAGCCAAATTCTTTAATATACTTTTTTCCTTTTGAAATTTACTTTTTAAAATGTGTGATATATCAGATATGCCAATGAATGTGTATAATATCATTTCATGAATTAAAATTGTTTAAACTTATAAAATGTCTTGGATTATGAAATAGAAAAAGAGATTACTATTTTTAAATTCTTTCCCCAAAAGTTACTCTTCAGAGTTTGTGTTCATCATTTGCTTGTTTTTCTCCAAACATTTCCACAAAATATACATATTTCTAAATAATATTTTAAAATTTAGCCTGATTTGAAATATATACAAATGGAACGATGCTTAATATTAAATTTTGAGACACATTTATATTGACTCCTGGAGTTCATTCATTTGCATTACTCCTGGAGTTCATTCATTTGCATTGCTCGATACTATTCCATTGTTTAAATACTTTGTATTTTACTTATCTAATCCGTTGATAGATATTTTGTTTATTTCCACTTAGAACTATTACAAGCAATAATGCTGCAAATATGTTTGTACAGATTTCTGGCCACATGGTGCAAAGATTTCTGAAGATATTTCATTAGAATTGCTAGGTCATAAAGTACACATATAACTTACTTAAACTTTTTTTCTACATTAAGTGCATAAATTTACATACCTCTGCACAGTATATGAGAGTCCTCAATGCTTTACAATCTTGCAAACATTTAATATTAACAGACTTTTTTTCTAAATGAAGGGTTATGATCTAGCATCTCATACTGCTATTTGCATTTCTCTATTATCGAGATTAAACAGCATTTTCTTTATTTATTGGATATTAATATTTTCTCTTCTGTGAAATGCTTTTTAAGTATTTTGTCAAGTTTTCTAGAGATAAATGATATTGTGTCAAACTCAGGATTCTGGAAGTAAATTCCTGTATTCAAATTCTTTCTTTGCTACAATCTATGGGACTGAGGCACATTTAAAAAATCTCCCTGACTAATGTAACATCTCTGAAACAAGGGTAACAATAATACCTAACACAACTATTTTGAGGATTAAATAAGTTAATAAACATCATTCACTTAGAATAGTATTTGCACATAGTTATGTTCTGTGTTAACTATTATTTCATATAATTTTGCCATATTTTTGTTAATGTACTTTGAAACTAATTTATTTGAAGCATACAGATTTTTCAATTTTTTTATTTCTAGATTTTTCGATTTGTTCTTTTTTCAAATCTAGCTGTTCAGGTTTGATAGTCTGTCATTTCTTATTATGTTAATACTTTCTTAAATTTCTTTAAAAATATAATTAAAATTTTTGCTTCTTTTAAATTTATTTTATTTTAGGCCTAATTATACATTTTGGGGGGTGTTTTTCCTATTGTGGCTAGTTTTATCATATTTTTAGTGATTTTCTATAGTGAACCCACTTTCCTTAAAACTTTGTGGAAAATATTTGAAGCCTAAGTATGAAATTAAATGATTTTTTTCCCAGAGATAATTTGCTTGGGTTTCTCCCAGGTGCTTAATTATTTTCATGTTTTCAAGTATGAGGTTTGGGAATTTGGAGAAGACGATATACAAAACTAGGGTGACTGCTGATCTGTTTTTAGAATTTAGAAACAATGGCAAGATGAAGTTGAATTCCCAAATCCTTAGTCTTCTATTAGTTTCTTATCATTTCATATCCTTCACTGAAATTTCCTCTTGGGAATATCAGATGCGAGGTTGAGGATGATGAAGCTGAGAGGTGAGATCGGTGACCTTCCACCCACTATGTCTTCTGGCCAACTTCTGGACTAGCAATTATTGCTCCCAGTTTCTTACTTTCTTATTATTATTAATTTTAGTTGTTGTTGTTGTTGTTTGGTTATTTCTGCCTTCTATGGAATTTAAATTTCCACTTGTTAGCCATATCTTAACTATATATCTTTACATTTGCTTTCAATATTATTAAGGGTACTGTATCTGGAGGAGATTCTCTAAACATTTAATCCTCTGTACAAGCATACTCTCTTTTTCCTCATAAGATAAATTTATATTTCTAAAAGTATGTAGCTGATGAATATCAATACCTACTTAGTAAGTTTTTCCATACAGTTTTATTACAACTGTCGAACATATAATTGGCATCTGAATTGAATACAAGACAACAGAACCCATCGAAAACAGGCTATAATTTAAGCTATCTAATATATCAAGAAGCAAGGATTGGAAAGAAACGCATTTGACAAAAATGCATTTACAGTGATGCTTACTAAGCACAAATGATTCTACGTAAATTTGTTTCTCCTGAGAAATAATCGATTAGAAAAATTAAGTCAACAAAGGTGAAAATATTAAGCATGAAATGTTTGATTTTCCTTGAAATTACAAGTGGATAGCCCTTTGTACTCAAAACAAAAAATAAAAATTTCTAATACATGCAAGTAAGGATATTTCAGCCACATTTATGATAAATATAAATTTAATAACTAAATTTTATGTAAGAATTATGTGAGTATAGATATTTCTGATGTTTCATTTCTCTTTATATATCCAATTAACCTTTATTTACTGAGAAACCATGGCATTCTAATTTGATTGGCAGTACTAGAGCTGGCGCCAGTAAGGGGAGTTCAGAAACTCTGCTGGAAAATCATGGTTTATTAATACATCATTAAGCACTTTAAATGGATTCCAATGGTGTATGTCTAAGGAAGGAAATAATTCAACATTTGTTAGTTACTGACAGAGTACAGAATTGAAATTTACATTATAAATCTTACATTAAAAATCCTAATGTGCTGGCAATCAAATTACACATCACACAATGATAATGTATATCATCTGCCTTTTTACCAGGGAAAACTATAAATGTTAATGATTATATACTTTTACTCAGACAAAAGCATATTATTGTATAGCAATGTGATCCAGAGACTGTTAAGTGCAAATAAAATAAAAACTAAATTTATTTGTAATGTACTTGTGATAGGTATTTTGCCCATTTATGATTTAAAACTAAATGATACCATGTACAGTTAAAGTATGCAATCTGAGTTGTACTTTGCTTTCAGTGAGCACACAATCATAAGGATATCTGAGATTTTAAATCACCATTATATTTTTCTCTTGTTAACATTCTAAATCATTTCTAGGAAAAGAAAATATCTCTCTCAAACTCCCTCCATTTAACAACCATCAAAAAGTTCTCTGTATCTATGAGCTTGTTTCTGTTTCATTTGTGTATTTTGTTCTTCAGGTTCCATTTGTAAGTGAAATCATAAGGGATTTGTCTTTCTCTGTCTGACTTACTCCATTCAACACAATACCCTCAAAGAGCACCCATGTCGTCGCAGATGGTAAGATTTCACTTGTTTTTATGGCTGGGGCAAATTCCATCATATATATGTGCCACTTCTTTTTTATCCATTCATCTATTGATGGACACCTAGGGTACCTTGGCTATTGTAAATAATGCTGCTTATGAACATATGAATCCACATGTCTCTTAGAAGTAGTATTTTAGGTTTGTTCGGATAAATATCCAAAAATGGGATTATTGGGTCCTTCTTTCTCTCTTGTCATAGCTTTGTTTTAATGTCAATTTTCTCTAATATAGGCATTACTACTCTAGTTTTTTTTTTTTTAATTAAATACCTTTTCCATTCCTCTACTTTTAGTCTGTGTGTTGTTCAATCTCAAGTGAGCCTCTTGTAGGCAGCATATATAGGGGTCTTGTTTTCTTATCCCCTTAGCCACCCCATCTTTTGATTGGAACATTTAATCAATTTACATTATAAGTAAATTATTGATTGATATGTAGTTATTGCCATTTTATTATTCATACTTTTTAATCTTTTTTTTCCTTCTTCTTAAAGAAGTGCCCTTAACATTTCTCGTAATACTGCTTTGGTGTTGATGAACTCTTTTAGCTTATTCTTGTCTGAAAAGTTCTTTATCTGTCTCTTGATTCTGAATAATAGCTTTTCTAGGTAGAATAATTTTAGTTTTAAATCCTTGCTTTTCATCACTATGAATATTTTGTACCAATTCCTTTTGACCTGTGAAGTTTCTGTTGAGAAATCAACTGACAGTCTTATGGTAGCTTCCTTGTAGGTAATCAATTGCCTTTCTCTTGCTACTTTTAAGATTCTCTTTTTATTTTAACCATTGGCATTTTAATGATGATGTGTCTTGGTCTCGGCTTCTTTGAGTTATTCTTCTTTAGGACTCTCTACACTTCCCAGGCTTGCATATTTATTTCCTTTCCCAAGTTAAGAATGTTTTCCTATTTCTTCAGATAAGTTTCAAGTCCTTGCTCTCTTTCTTCTTCTTCTAGCACCTCTATGATGCAAGCATTGGTACACCTGATTTTGTTCCAGAGGCCCCTTAAACGATGATCCATTTTTTGGATTGTTTTCTCTTGTTGCTGTTCTGATTGGGTGTTTTCTGCTACCTTATTTTTAAATCACTGATTCGATCCTCTGCGTTATCTAATCTGTTGCTGTATTATTTGTTTTAGTTACTATATTCTTCATTTTTGACTGGTTCTTTTTTATGTCTTCTATTTCCATTTTTATGTTTTTGATTTCTTTGTTAAAATTCTTACTAAGTTCATATACTCTTCATTCAAGTTTATTGAGCATCCTTATAACCGGTGTTTTGAATTCTGAATCTGATAGATCACTTGTCTCCATCTTTTAAGCTCTTTTTCTGGAGTTTTGTTCTGTTCTTTCATGTGGGACATGGTTCTTTGTCTCCCCATTATTGCTGTCTCCCTCTGTTTCTATGTATCAAGTAGGGCTGCTATGTCTATGTCTCCCAGTCTCAGTAAAGTGGCTTTAGGTAGTAGGTATCCTCTGAGGTGCAATGGCACAGTCTTCCCTGGTCACCTGAGCTGGGTGTTCCAGGCGTGTCCCTCATATGGGTTGTACGTGCCCTCCTGTTGTAGTAGAGTCTTGATTGCTGTTTTCACATCAGTGGGAGGGACTCACTCTTGGGCTAATTGATTTTGAGGACTGGCTGGTGAGGGGCTGGCCTTACAGAACAGTATTTGCTTTTGCAGGGCTCTGATACTTGCCCAGTCTGCCCTTTGGGTGTGTCATCCTTGGATACATCCCCCAATGGTGCTCCAACTTTGTCTATAGCTGGCTAGTGAGTGTGCTGACCCTGGGGCCTCCTGAGAGGGGCCCCACCGCAGACCAAGTTCAGCCACAGTCAGTTCGTTGCCCAGGGCCACCTGCCAAGAGTCACCGAGCAATCTGCAGATGGTTGCCACTCAAGCTGGACTTGGAGGTGCCTCAAGAGGCCAAGCCACAAACTGAAGCAGACTGCTGCTAGTGCTGGGCTTGTGCTGCTCAGCAGGAGATATGAGGCACACAGAGGACAGATGTTGCTTGTTTGGGTTTTGTGAATCTTTGAGAGATTTTAGAAAAGCCCATGGCATGAGCCAAGACAGGCCATTTATGTGGAAAAGACTTGAGAAATGCTTGGCTGAGACCACAAGTTGAGAGGGACAGGGTTTCAGGTAGTCACCAGGGCAAGGAGACCAGTGTTAGTGAGATTGATGGAGACTAAGATATGGTGGCTGCTTGTATCTGCATGCTGGGGAGTGGATGAGGGTTGCTCAAAAAACAAACAAACAAAAAATAAAACAAACAAACAAAAAACAAAAAAACAAGCAAACAATCAAAACAAAACCCCAATGGATTCTACCTGCACTTCTGTCTGGGAGAAAGCTGCCCCTCCAGCCCTTGCTCTGAAGCCAGACAATTTAATTTCTCGCTATATGTTCCTGCCACCTTTCAAGCCGCAGCCCCAGAGCTGGAGCTCAGAGAGAGTGTGTCCATCAGTGAGTAAGTTTGTTCATGGGCCCGATAAATGTCTATGGCTCTGGCCATCCTCCATCTCACTTAGCCATAATCTATGCTTGTTTTCACAGCCAGAAGTTGTAGAGACTCTCCTTCCTGACACTGGTGCTTTGAGTTGGGGAGCCTGGTGGGAGCTGGGATCCCTCCGTCCTCCAAGGAAACCTTCACAGTCGAGATATTCCTCCCAATTCTCAACCACCACGTGTGGGTGTGGACCCAACCTATTCTGCCTCTTCACCCTTCTTACCAGTCTCGAGGTGGCCTCTCTGTGTATTCACAGTTGTAGAACTTCTGTTTAGCTAGATTTCAGATGACTACCAATGATGGCTATTTTGTAATTTTGTTGTAATTTTGATATGGTTGTGAGAGGATTCAAGCACAGTATTTACCTACTCTACTGTCTTGATTAAATGTTTGGTCTAAGAAAACCAATGATTCTTGAATTTAGAAAACATTCACACCTTTATTTTAATTTCTAATATCAATCTAAAATATGGCTACATTTGTTAATTTTTTCTCTCGTTCATGTTTGAATCTTTAGATAATTT
Organism: Rousettus aegyptiacus; assembly: GCF_014176215.1. NCBI lineage: Eukaryota > Metazoa > Chordata > Mammalia > Chiroptera > Pteropodidae > Rousettus > Rousettus aegyptiacus. The sequence goes on from NW_023416284.1 coordinate 49,917,903, forward strand.
AAGAAAAATTATTCATACATGTTTCTAATTAATTTATACTTACATGTAAAACACAAAAATGTTTTCTTGAAGATATTTGATTTTTCCAAGCCTAAGAGACATTAGTCAATTTTGTAAAATTTGCAAATGTACATTATACCTATAGTCAACTTTGGGAGCAGAGATTTGAGCTATGTGAGCTTATAGTCATGCTTCGATATGTAACTTCTTTTAAAAGTAATCCCGTTTATTTACTTTTCCTCCATAAAAATAAAGAAGTAATTACATGGTTATACAGCATGATTAATATATTGCTTAAAATATGCAAAATCTCCTTTTTGTCTTTGTAATTTAAGATTGATATACAAATTATGTCAATTTGTACATTAAGAATAGACTTCTTGGTATAGCCTACCAAATGGATTTATCAGTGTTCATCCAGAATACCTACATTTGTTTCATTTACATTACATAATCTTTGCTTTGAAACATTATCTCTACTGAAAATAAATATGTGTGCTAAATTTCATATTATCATGTATCTTTAAAGTAAGTATATAAACAACAATTAGAAAGTGTAAATAAATTCAAATGATTCAACAAATAAAAACAATGGAAACAATAACAAAGAAATCAGGATTATTAAATTAATTTTTTACATAATTTTGGAACTACACTGCTTACCATAAAAGTTTGTAATTTTCTTTCCACAAACTATATACAATAGCAACAGTCAATAAATGCTAGATTTTAGTGGACCTCGGTGATATGTAAGGAAAATAATAACTAGTCTGTTTTTGAGCCTGTGAAGAATTATGTATCCATGTAAACCTTTTGCCACAATTATAGTTTAAGGAAAAATATATACATTTTGCTAGGAGGAAATGTATAGAAGAAAAATAACTATGACTGAAAAAAATAACTATCATAGTTTAGATAGGGGTAAGATAGGAAGTTAGAAAGAAAAATGTTCAAGGACAATGCAGCCAAGAGCAAAAAACAAGCTGTGTTTTTAAAATGAATGTAAGAGAAAGTGAAACCAAAGGTAGATAGAGATTATACTGAAAATAGAGTGTGATAAGAAAAACCAAAACCATACACTCACAGTCAATTTTACACCCCACATTTTTGTTAGAAGTTACAAGCAGGGGATCAAAAAATATGATGGAAATAGAAAAACTGACATAATGTTATAAAAAAAATTATACACTCTAATTTTATACAAGCACTAGTAACTGGAGGTCTATTTTAGATATTCTGTGTTTGGAATTTTTTTTAACATCAATAATCAGCAATAAACCTGAATACTCTCTCTTCTTTCCTTTCTTTGACTTGAAATGCTATATTTTCCAGTTGGCAGAAGGTAGAATTGAACCTACTAACTCATTCATTTTCAATCTCAAAATATTAACGCATCACCCTGGCTGTCCCTTTTGTTTTTTTCCCTGTGTGTTTGGAAAGGTATTAAGGGACAATGAAGAGGGTTAAAAGAGTATTAAGTAAATTATAGAAGAACCAAGTTACTTCATTTTACAATGTTTTTTGAGCCTCCATAATTTTGCCTGTTCTATGTATCTAAGTATAGATGTTCGGTTATAGGCTATTTGTGTTAAAAATCAATCCTATCTTGCTTTCTGATAAAGCCATTAGGTGACCACCTTGTGAAAACAGAACAACAAAGTTGATACAGTAAACAATATGTATTCATGAGTGTACTGTGTTTTGGTAACTTGGTGATTAACATGTCATGGATATATACGAGAGATGAATAAAACTGTTATTTAACAATTAAAAATAAACAGGAAAGGTTAACAATAGATTGGTACTAAAATTTCCTAAACAAAAACAATAACAATACGAAACCTAAGCAGTTAAGGTTAATCTATTGTTTATAAGAAAGAAAGAAGAAAGAAAGAAGAAAGAGAAAAAAGAGAAAGAAAGAAAGAAAGAAAGAAAGAAAGAAAGAAAGAAAGAAAGAAGGAAGGAAGGAAGGAAGGAAGGAAGGAAGGAAGGAAGGAAGGAAGGAAGGAAGGAAGGAAGGAGAAGGGAAGGGGAAGGGAAGGGAAGAGAAGGGAAGGGAAGGGAAAGGAAGGGAAGAGAAGAATGTTATCAAGGTTAAGAAGTAAAGATTAATATAACTGAAGTAGCACAGCTAGAATGAGGTAGGTAAGAGCCCTAATAAAAATCAGGAAATAGTTTAACAAGACTAGACTTTGCCAGACAATAGGAGACAATATATAGTGCCATCTAAAGAAAGATATAACATATGTTCCAGAGTCAAACAAATCATTTGGATTATAGTAATAAACAAACAAACAAATGAATGAACAAACAAAAAATAAATAATAAGAAACTACTATGTATCAGGCAGAATGAAAAAGGAGATTTAAAAATAAGTATACTATGAGAAAAGCCTGTAAAAAGAGCTAAGGCATTAATCATGGAAAATTATAATTACAGCAATGCCAACGAGGCTTACAATAGGAGGATGACTACGGAAGGTGGCATACTTGGAGAAAACGATATATATTTTATAGATAATATTTATAAAAAAAACATATTTGTGTGTACATTGGAGTTAGAATTTTAAAACAGCCTGATAAATGTGGTTATTATAACTAGGATCAACAGGAAAATGAAAAAGAAAAAGAAAATAGCATAGAGTGATTAAATACCAAGACTGTTTATGAAGTAGTTCAACATAAGAGACTTCACCATTCAATAGATTTGGAGAGCACCTACTGTGGCTAAAGCACAAAATGTTAGAGACTATTGTATTTACTGGTGTGTAGTGAGTATGCCAACTCTTTAATTTATAGTGGTCTATATCTAGTTGGATTGAAAATAACGCATTCTTTCTTAGTTGAGTCTTCTGATCCAAGTAACAGTACTCCACAAAGCTTAATTATACCAAATATATATATATATATATATATATATATATTTAGTGTGTGTGTGTATATATATATATATAAGCTATTTAATATGGGAATGTGAAGGCAAAAAGCAATAAAGTCACACAAGAAAATAAATCTTTCATCTGAAATGCCAAAACAAACAACCAAAAAAAAAAAAAACCAACAAACAAAACAACAATAGCAACAAAAACAGGAAAAAAAAAAAAAACACAATTGTAAGCACAGGCTACAACTACATGACCAGACAGAAATGAAGCATATGGAGGAAGGATAATTGGTCATTTCCTCATACATGTTTGGCATTCATTGCAAATGCTGCAGGCATACACAGACTTCATAGAGCTACTCAAATTGTCTTTTAACCTACAAGACCATACATAATTTTTTAATGGCACTTTCCACACTTCTATTGCATTTACTTATCCATATGTTTTTTTTTTTCTTTAGACAAGAGCTCTCTGAGAGTAGAAATTATGACTTTTTTTAACTTTTTGGTGAGTTCAACTTAGAATGGCAGGATCTAGAGCATGAAATAGTTAACCTATTGCAGAAACCAGCTTCAAGAATTAGACCTATGTTTTTATAGGCCACATGAATGGACTATCTTTTATTCATGCTGGTCCTTCAACACTTAACACAATTCCTATTGTAAACTAGGTACCTTTATGATTATCCATATTGAGTTTTAGAAAAAAGGAGTAAATGAATTAGGAATAATTTTAATTAGTTTTGAATTATTCATGTTTTAAACAGTACTGCATTCGATAGAAACGTACAGATTGAAGAAAAAAAAAAGGAAAGAAATTGGAAACCTGTAGGGTGGTGTACTTATTACTACATAGTAATTGTCAATTTTCACAAACATTTGTGCTGGAACACATGGCTGATACAAATTTTCATTGTAAAATCATAGCTTTAGACTATGGTTTCATGCATCTGACAAACCTAACAGAAGTTCTAATGGATGGTCCAACCATCTTAATTGCCTGTCTCACATGTGCATATTATAACTTCCCAGCTGAGAAAAAGTGAAACTTCAGTTTTCAAAGCACTGAATTAGACATATGTAAGTCATAGTTGAGACATCATTGGTTGAAGACTTTGGATAATGTATTTCACGGGGCAAAAAAAAATGATGCTTTCACCCAAGATAAATACTAACATAAATAATAATTAGAGAATAAACATACACACATGCACATGTGAACCCACAGTTTTGAAAAATATATCTTATTAAAATATCTTTGATAGGTTTTTATGAAAGTATACAAAAGTAGGTCTTTTCAGAAGCAATCAAGATAAGAATATAGTATTTAAGATAATTAGCAGATCCATTTTCAAATAAATGCAAATGTTCCAGCAAATGTCTCTTTTTGTTCTTCAGGTGACCTTTACAACTGGAAAAACAGAAAATCAGTCTGTAAGCCATTTTCATTCAGTGGTGTGAGAGCTCTGATTTGTAAAGAAAGTATAATAAATGTACTTTTTGATTCCATTAATGTAGCATTTACATATTTATGCTATTTGTTCATAAATACATGAGAGATATGCAGAACAGACAGTGTTTTTTAAACTATTCTTTATTTATATATAATAAAAATGTATTATTAATAGTGTATTATCCATATACTAATATACATAAATGAATATATAATATTAATATATGGCATAAATATATATAAATATGTATCTTATTTTATTTTTTTCTGCAGCTGAAAAAGCTTTAATAATGTGACTTCCTGGAATTTGGAGAACCCAGATATTGTACTCCACGGTGTTCCTATGATTCTCTAACTTCAATAAGAATTTATTTATTTATTAAATTTATTGGGAGGTAGATAAGGATTTAAAATGTCGTCTCTATCTATCCATTTTCTTTCTATCATTTCTCCCAACTGTTTTGCTTCAGATTGGAGAAGCTCTTAAACCTGGATCTGAAGGCAGACCCAAATTTCCCATACAACTCTGATCTGAACCAAGCGATGTGTGTTTGCACGGACAAAATGACAACAAAAATGCTAACAAGAAAAAAAATGTTTAAGCTTGGCTTCTTTTCTCCCATTATTACATATCAGATTATCTAATGCACTTCGCAAATGAGAAACTGGGAGAAACCTCTTCATAAGCAGTTTTAGGAAATCAGTGAGATGTGGTTATAGGAAAAAGAAAGGCCTTACTGTCATAATGAACACATGAAATCCTGCCTTTACATTTTCTTTTTAAAAAGTAAACGAGAGAGTATTAACACATTAATCCAGCTATCAATCCTTTACAGTTTTGAATAATATAATTCAATAATATTCATAGTTCCTGAGGTTTTTTTGTTGTTGTTGTTGTTGTTGTTGTTGTTTTTTATAACCAAAGGGCATTGTAGTTTCCATTTTAAGCAACAGGCAATTATGTAACATAATATACTTAACTTTCTGACCTTGGATTTTAATTTTAAAAGTACATTTTAAAATTCTACCAAGAAAATTTACTTACTAATTTTTTACCTTTAGCAGAAATATTGAGCATACCATGATCTTATGATACTAATAACATCCACATTGATTGTAGGAGTTGAGAGAAAACTGCTGTTAGATCTGATGGAAGAGCATCACGGCATCACAGTGTAAATCCCTCAGACAGGAATGTCTGTGAGTGTTTGGGGAAGAGGAGGAGAATAATGTGGCAGCACAGGAAGGGGAAAAGGACAGAAAGCAAGGTCAGAGAAGTAGTCTTGGGCAATGTTGATAAGGCCTGGTAGGCCTTGGGCAGGATTTGGAATTTTAAGGGTTATTAGAAGTCACGAGAAGGATGAGAATGGGGCAATGTCATGATCAGTTTAATTGAAGATTTATTTCAGGCAAATGCCTTCAAAAACATTACTTCAAAGAAGGAGATATAAATATCAATGTATTTAAGTGCATTTTCTAATATTTTTTATTCATTTTACATTTTAACGTTAATATGAAGAAAATAGCTTGGAATATGAGATTTATAGGCAAAAGTAATTAAGTTAGACATTCTTTAGAATGAATTACTGCTGATCTTTTAAAATCTTCATCATCCTATTGCTATCTGGCCTCCCAGTTAAAATGTGACCTTATTATATTTACATTGAGACAATTAAAATTAGTTTTATTTTGATACGTTAATGCCTATAAAAATATTGTTACGTTTTATAGAAATAGTAACACTGGAGACTCATAGAGGTCAAAGGAATTGCTCTGGGTCTTACAGCTAGCTTGTGGAAAAACCATACGTGAGCTTTCATTTTCTTATCCCAGTAACCCTAAATCTTGTCATCATTGCCTCTTGAAAGACTATATTGTAAATTCCTGCTCTCTCCTGTCTGTGGCACACATGTGCACAGGAGACCCAGTCAGTGGTTCTCTATCTGTCTCCTGTAATCAGAAGTAAGTAGGATAGTTTGCACATTTAGGTATTTTTCATATAATTACTTTTACCTTGGTTCTTAAATGGAAATATATTTTTTGTTTTGTTTTTAGGTTTGTCTAAAATTAACATTACGTAGCAATAATCAATTATAATTAATATTTATGAAAATATCATACAAATGTAGATTTTGTTTGAATCATCGATTTTGTCAAAACAGAATTAATACATATTCTTTTATTTACAATAGTTATAGCATTGCCTTGCTTTCTGCAGTCTTAGCACGCATCCGGTTCCTTTTTTTATTATTCTCTGGGATTCTCGTACATTTACATAAAAGTTTATTAACTCCTACTGCTTTTGTATGATACTAAGTTCAAATCAAGGCTATATTTTCACTGGAAAAAATTAGTTTCTATTCTTTTCTTTGTACTCTTTTTTCTTACTCTCTCATTCTTTGGTAATTTTCTCTCCTTCATTTTCACATCTGTAATGTGAATAGTATTGCCATGTGTGTTTTGCTGTTGTTTCTAACTCTATTGTATGTGCTCAGTCTCCATGATATTGCTTTTACTGTCCTTTCTTTAAGCCCTCTATGTTTCCCTCTACATGTTTTCCTTTGTCCTTCATGAACCAAATGTTTGGTAGATCTTGCAAATTATTTTGGGACACCATTTTAATCTTCTGTATCTTCAGATGTTCTTTTTTTTTTCATAACTATATACACTTTTTATTTTTATTCTGCTTCTTCACTGGGAAAGATTACTTATCTTTCTTAGAAAATCCTGTGGCTCTAGGAAGACAGCAAAGTGATGCTAAGACCATAAGCGATTGCTCTGCTCTTCTACAGCATGAAGCCTAACTTTGCAATAGTTTCTTTATTATTAGTATTTTTTTTTGCTTCATGACTTTATCAGTGACCCACAGATTAAATAAAACAGCCTAAGCAATGAAGTTGATTATGTGAATTATTTGGATAGCTTAAGTATTTCTCATAGGTACCTTAAAAATTAAAAGAAAGTGAGCGATGTAAATAATTTTCACAAAATATGTTTTATTCAGAATGTTTTTGGTCCTTGAAAATTAATTTAGACAACTTTAACTTTAAGGATAATACTGACAAAATTATCAAAAATGATCATTTTTTTTTTCTGTTTGCTGTTTTCTTTTCAAGTGGAATAGATAAGCCTGATTCTCTGAGGTTCATTTCATTTCATGTGTTTTCCAGTTATGTTTGTTAGTTACTTTTGATTTATATAACACAAAAACTTTAGTTTTAAATTCAAAGCAGAGTAAAAGTCAAGTGCGAGGCAAGAGAACTGATTCTAGACAATGATAATTATGTTGAATGCTACATAGAAACTCTATAACATATCTTAGTCTCTTTAACTACCTCCTTGATTAGATACATAAATTGTTGATCTTCAAATTATGGAAGAAACATTCTTTTGCATGAAAATCACAGAGGGATACCTGAGGAAGTTAGCTGATGGTTCTTAACTCTCACCATGGGATTCCATGACCTACCATGGGGTAGAGGAGAAAAGCCCATGCATGTTCTGTGAAAACCCTGAAGGCAAGGCCCTTTTCTAAAGCTTATGGATTATGTTGCTATGAGAAAAATAAAGCATTTAGCCTCTTTAACATTAATTTATCATCTATAGCATAAAGATAACAATTCTTAACTCCTATGAGTATTGCAAGAAGGGACAAAAATGTTGAATAAACTGCTAAAATTCTCATCGACCTGGATACTTTTCTTTTTTATTTAATTTCTTCTTTCTTTTTATTTCTTCTCCCCTTTATTCATTATTCCCTTTATCTTCTCTCCTTGTTGTTCATTTCTTTCAGTTTTTTAGGAGTGAGTAGATTACTTATTTAAAAAAGCAGCATTCTTAGCCACAAAGGTCACTAAACATTATGTTAAAATGGAGTTATTGTAGCATCTTACATATTATACCTGAGTTCTTTGTGCCTTCAAGAAATGTTTATGTCAAATAATTATTCATCTGCCTTCAAACTTCTTATGATACATGTTTCTTTTTTGAAACGATATTAACATTCCTATGTATTGCCTTCTCACATACCCTTTGGCAAAAAGAGTTTATGGAATACAACTCTGGGGCACTGGAGGAATATGTAAAACAGTGAAGGTAATAAGGGACAACATTAATAAAACAAATGAAATGTCTCTTAAAACGAAGTCCTCATCCAACTCTGCCCAACTCAGATCATTATGGTCAGAGATGCCAGACATGAGACTGGCCATGACAGCATATTTTAAAAAGTTATGTTCCACAGATAAGTACCCTAAATGCAAAATCTGCAGCAGTTATGATAAACAAGCATTATGGGTCTAGTGGAAAATTTTACCTTTTTTAATGGGAAGTGAGAAAAGTTTTTTTTTTTTTTTTTAATTTATGGATTGCCCTTTATTTCAGCTTCAACATAAGAAGGAAACAAGGAGAGACTCTAAGGACAGGAGGAAACAGTTTGATCTAGGAGTATATTGTCAGAGGTAACTTTGTATTCTCTGAAAAACAGAATTTCATGAATTGATTTCAAATATGAATGCTAAGAGAATATAATGAGTATTGAAAATCTTCTAAAACATCTGAGAAATGACTCTGGAGTAGAAAGTATGTAGTTTAACAATTTTAACAAGTGAAAATTCCCTGAGATCAAGACTCAAACGTTTTCTTCATTGAAATTTTTGCTACTGTTGCTTACATCTATACTGTTGCTCATATTACAGGAAGTACATTGTTTAAAAAAAAGGATATCAGGAATACATAGATAATTTTCTTATTGTTCCTTTGTATTCTTTTATTTGCTTATGATGCTATTGACTGACAGTTTCCCTTGGTTGAATAATAAATAAAAATATAAAAAATATATTTACTATTATAAAGTGTCCAAGAATATTCTAAAATGACTTTACAAAATCATACCTTGCCAATCCAATGAAATTTGTCTCTGTGCTCCTATTCCTCATCAGTCATTCTTGATATACTCAGATTTGTCATTAGACATTGCTTTCATCTCTTATTCATCATATTTAATGATGTACAAAAAATTGTGCAGTTAAACTCATCATAGTCATCATTTGTCTATGTCCAGCTCTTATTGCTATCTATTAGCAATACCTGTTTTAAGTCTCTTCATATCTATATACATTTCTCCTCATTATTTACTATTGTTTTCTCCCCATCTTCTTTTCTTTGCTTGCTCATCCCTTCTTTTCTTATTCTTTGTCTGTAAGATCTTCATTTAGAGCTATTCCACAAAATATCCTTTAATCACTGGCATTCATTTATTGAATACTGGAGCTTTGTCATAATTGACAAGTTGCAAATACTATTCATGACCCATTCTTTATATTAATCTTAAAGTACAGTCTTTTGAAAGGATGAGTGGTCTGCAATCATTTTTTTTCAAACTGATAAATTTAGCTTTAATGAGGTTTTGTGTGTCACTGCAAAATAAGATACTGACTATCCACCGAGGATTTTTCCTAGTCTCTCACACTCTTATATAAAGCCAAAGCCAATATGGAAGAGTTGGGCACCCAAAAAAAGCAGTCTCAGAGAAGAGAAAGGAAATGCCAGGGAGAGGTGTATTTTTGTTGTTGCTTTTTGCTATGCTAATTACAAGAAAATTTTTAAGCAATATTACTTAGAAAAAAAGGTCTGGAAAATAAGGCTGTACATAACATCTTTCTTTATATGCAAAGAGACAGGGAATTCATACAATTGTCCAGATAAACCAGTACCAACAATAATTTCACTAGAAATCCAATAGCGAGCCAAAATTATATGTGAATGCGCATTTTTACCATTGGTTCTTATATCTTAACATTTTTTAATGTCTTTTTTTTTTTTTTTTTTACATTGTAGAAAGAAAACTTTAGCATGGAAGAGTTGGTTTAAGTACATTGTCATGTAAACTGGAAAAGAACTCAAATTTGGTTTTGGGTCATTCTTTTTGCCCTAAAAAAGGAAGTGCCTTGCTGCCTTGGATTTTCTGCCTTCAAGTTCTCAGTTAATATTTTGCTTCTCCAAGGAGAGAATTTTAACCACAGATAAGAGTCTTGAATTAATTTTGTACATTTCAAAGTGTTCACCATTTTTCTGGATTTAATTATAATTATGTCAATTTGTTATATTTACTCTATAATTACAATAACTGCTCTGCATTTATTTTTAGTACAGTTCAGAGAGGAGTTGAACGGATTGTGTATACTGTATGTTAATAACACTTTAAGATCACATAGAATCAATGCGTATTTGCTCAGTGAAATTGCACATTAAGAAACCTCTAAGGTATGGAAACAAAAGTAAGAAACGTGTTCTTAAATTTGAATAATGTAATCAAATATGAATGTTGCATAGCATGACAGGAAATTAGATTTGTAACATATGTGCTGCTTGTCTTGTTTTGGCAGTCTTTTTCAGAGTATAGTGTGCCCTCCCTTACCCTTATTGTGGAACAAATAGGTTGGATATATTACATTTAAAAATCAATACTATCTTGAATAAGGTAGATCTTGAAAATATTTTGCCTCTTGGAAACAAAGGTACAGGCAAATCGCCTCACATAATGGTCCTAATTTTTATTAGCACGCTAGTCAGATTATGGCATTAAAAACTAAAAAAAATGATACTGAATTTATCTGCCTTTTTTCCCCAAGATGTGAGAGACATTGAGTTCTCAGATATTCTGAGAGGAGAAGACCTTGCTCTTTAGTTCAAGATGGTTCTTGGTAAGTAAAATAAGCAAATGTCTATGTGATTTGGTAATAAAACACTTTGGGTTACATCTTGTTTCACCTGTTGAATTGTATATGTGTGACCTTGTATATATCACTTCACATTCCTGAACTTTGGTTTTCTTAGCTGTAATGTTTTCATGACACAGAATTACACAAAGATTAAGTAAGTCAGTGAATGTGAAATGATCACATAGTTTATCAAAGCTGTGTAGATGCATTGCTAAAATATTTTATTCTTGATTCCTATCAAAATATCTATCAATGAGATCACTAGTTCATTTTTTAAAAACATTAAAAACAGAATTAAGCTTGTTTACTATAATAAAGATGAAAACTCCATTTTTTAATGTTTGGCCACTAATTGTTTTCAAGCTCTCCCTTACCCTTCCCCTTTTGCTTCACAACAGAACAGATTTGTAAGAAAGCTGCATATTCCCTCCCTTGGTGCTGACAGGAAGTTCGAAGCATGCATATGGATATCCCACCTCCTAACCATAATTAAAACTCAATCATCCTTCCCCCTTGATATTTTTGGTTTCACTCCAGACCAAACTTGAGCCCTTATTTTTGTGAATCCTATACATGTTTATCATGTAAACAATAAACTTTATTTCTTTATTCATACCCACTAGTGTTTATCTCATTCATCCCAACATCATGATAAATTCCTGGGATGGGAATGAGGGGTTGAACGTTAAGCAATACCAAACAGTCCTGCTTTTCCCCATGCCTTAAAATGGCTTACTTTCAGGGTATAGAACAGGGATGCTTAGAGAAATAGAAATATCTTGTTATTCTTACGCCAAAGGGAAGTGCCAGATATGTGTCTAATTGAATATCCCTCATCTAATAGAACTCCAATAATACCTATGTATTCACAGTTCAGGAAAACAAACAAACAAACAAACAAACAAACAAACAAACAAACAAAACAAGGAGGGATGGAGTGAGGGAAGAAGGAATAAAGGAAAATAAGGAAGAAGTCTGGGGAAAGGAAAAATAGAAGAAAAGAGAACCATAAAGTCTGTTACAGTATTTCACTGCATGCCTGGTGGCTGAGGAGTTATTTCGAGAGTTTTTCTTTTATTTCTACATCTCTAATGAAGGTGCAAAAGATCTTGAGAAATGAGTTTACTGCCCCTAATCTCTTATCTTTTTTGTTTGTTTGTTTTATTATCATCAAAGATAGAGAGCACTGCTTTTTGAGAGAAAGTTCGGTTTGGAGAATATTTTTAAGAATGGGGAAAATGCTCTATGTTCCAATGTAAAAAATTATAGTCACATTTATATCTAATCTTTTGACCTAAATTCATTTTAATCAGAGAGGTGTTACTTGTAGTTTATTTATCAATAAATCTAAACTATGTAACATATTTCTAAGAGTATATAAATGGACAGATAATACACATGTAGCAATATTTTTTAATGTCTCAGAGTTAATATGTAGGCTAAAGCCTGTAAAACTGAATGACAAAAATAGTATTTATTAAACATGCCTATACATAATTTAAAATTCTTTTACGAATCATTAGAAAATAAGGGTGAAATGAATAAGCAATGTTGTCAAAATGATATGGCATTAGCATCTACAGTGATACTAATAAGAAAAGAGGATTAGAAAGACATTAGAAAACTAACTCATAAAGAGAATAATGAAATGAATTCTATAAAAGGCTATTTTGAATATATTTCATGGATGAATATAAATATTATTAAATGTGATTGAGAGGACTTATGAGAGGCGGTAAGAATTTTAAAGGCCAAGTACTTGGGTGGATATGTTTGGAAGCATGTAAAAAGGAATAATATGGATAATAATTTAAGAAAAAAAATGAATACAATGATCTTTTCATGCTCAAAAAAACTAGTAAACGTTGTTATGGCAAAACATTCAGGAAATAAGCAAACCAAAGTAGGTAGAATATCTCCTATATGTTGTGTTATACATAAATTCATTCCACTTATGCCTTGAGGCAATCTTATGAGTCAAGTTAAATACCTCCAAATTTTTTGCCTAATATGTCTTACAGATGTGTATTATTTGTCAGGAAGAATATTTTACAAAATGTTGGTATTTGCATTCCTTTGGGTAAGGCATTCTTTCTTCAGTGTACCACAGAGAAACCCCTCTCTTCATGCCTTTGGCCTCCATGTTTGCTTGGGCCTCAAAGACCTTCATGGTGGTAAGCATTCTTTTGATATAGTGTAGCAGAAACTGAAGCTCAGAGAATTTAAGTAGCTTTCTCAAATTTAAAAAGTGAATGCCTGACATAGAAAGAATCCGGGCAAAGAATTCAAGGTCTCTCTATGTACACTTCTTTTTTGTGTTTGTGTATGTTGCCATATTCACTCTTCTGGTTGGATGTATAATAGCCTTCCAAGATGTCCACATCCTAATCCTTAGAAATTGTGAACATGTTACTTTGAATGGCAAAAGGAAATTCAGATTGCAGATGAGATTAAATTGCTAGTTAGTTGACCTTACAATAGGGAAGTAGCCTGTATTACACAAGTAGGCCAAAGTTAATTGCATAAATCCAACATTAACCCTTCTTGCTGGATCAGACAAACAAGAGAGAAGAAGGAAGAAGAATTGATATAAAAGAAACTAGACCTGTACTTCCTAGTGTTGAAGATGTAAGGAGGGACTAAGAATGTAGGTGACTTCTAGAAGCAGGGAGCAATTGGGACTGCTATAGCTATAGCTACTACCTGATGTCAAATGAACCTATGAGGACAAATAAATTCTGTCTTTTCTCTTTTTAATAATGATGTGTATGTGTGAGTGTGCATGCACACCTGTGTGTGTAGAACTCCCACTGGGAAGGGTAGCGGTGGGGAACAAAGTTAGGACCCTCGTTTTTGAGATCTAAAGTTATTTATACTTCATAATATTTAGAAATAATGGCTTTCCTAGCTGCCAAAGTTCTCTGTCTTTGCTTTGGGAGCTAAAGCCATGACTAATAATAAAAACATTTGTTTGTTTTTATCTGAAATTGTCTTTTGTGTTCAACATAGCTATAGAAGCTTGTGTTTGCCTTGTCTGATGCAGATTTTTAATACTTCTGAGTTTCTTGACCCTATCTTAAATTCTAACAGATTTGCACTTAAATATCTCTGGATCTCCCACCCCATGTTTACTTCACAATACAATACCGCCTAGCCCATCATTTGATCTCTCGTGAAAAATTAACAAGTTGGTAATTTTCCACTCACTGCTCGATGCTCTGAATATAATATCACTATTGCAGAAATAAGTGAGATTTCATAGAGAACAGGACACATAAGGTATGAAGGCAGATTTATTTCTAGACTCTGCTAAGATAGTGAGAACACTTGTTAGAATTTAACAAGAAAACAACTAAATCACACTTCCTAATAATACATCCTGATGTTATATTATAATGATTATCTCAAAGCAAGTACCATTTTCTAATAATAAAAAGCAATTAACAATTTAACCTTAATATAATCTTGTTCTAAGTGGTTTTGTTGCTATAGGCAAAATTTCTCTATAGTGAACATATGAAGATACAGGGAGTCTGGCAATGGCATGGTGCCATGTTTCTAACCCTTTTAGGACCTGAAATTCTACAATAGAAAGGGAAAGTCATTTCCTATAGGTGGGCTATGTTTCCAGAAGATCCTGAAGCTAGTTAGCTGAAGGGAAAGGTGGAATATCTGGTCAGGTTCTTAGGAAGAAGGTGATGGTGTTTGTTTCCAGATGAGTTATCGTTTGTGCTTTTGTATTTCTAGTTTCTGCTTAAAAATATACTAACTAAAATAGAAGGCAATTGGTTAAACACAATTACCCTTTTCAAATGCCACTGAACTCATAGACACATTTGATGATAACTCTGAGGTCCTTCTTTAATTAAGGGGGCAATTTAATTGATGTAATCCTCACGGTGTAATCAATCTTAAGCAGGGAACTATGATTCTGAATTTGTTGTCATCATCATTTTTAGTAATAAACTTATTTAGGAACACTTAAGTGAACTGAGTTCCCACTATGCACCATGGAATAAAACTGTATTTTTTTTTTTACATTTATTGTCCTCATAATTATTTTTAGCAATCTAATATTATAGATACTATCATTCTTATTTTCAGGGAGGGAAACAAAAATACAGTGAGATTAAGAGACTTAACTTTCAAGATGATTTGGAGAGTAAGTGGCAATTTGAGTTTTAATTCTGAGAGTCTGTCACTTAATCCCATCTTTTAAAAAAGTGACCCACTTAGACCTGTAAGCAAAAAACTTAAAAGGAAAAGGTTACAATTGTAATATTGGCAAACAAATAAATCACTCTAATCAGATTTGTATACATGTCTAGTTTTTCTTTTTAATATTTCTAGTATCTTTAAGGGATTAGCCTTCTATGAGAGATAATCTCCTAAATGGAATTATTTAAACAAAATATCTAGAAAATAATTCCCTCAGAGAACTAAAATTGACAATTAAAACATCGCTATGATTGTTTCCAAGTTGAGAGGAAAACATTCTCTCTCTCTCTCTCTCTCTCTCTCCCCGCCCCCTCTCCATTTGGTTTAGGTGAGCTGTTCCTGCTCTGTGTTCTCCTGTGTGCAATGGACTCTGCAATTAATACTCGTCTATCTGCCAGTCCTCTTCATGAAATTGTAAGATTTGGGGGGACAGATGCTATATGAATTTTTTTAATGACAGGAAACATTAAATGTTCGAATGTACTTGTTAGAAGACGAAATTAATTTTAGTAATGCAAGGCCCTCATCCAACACTAACCTACTTCTAAGATATCAGCGACCAAAAATATTTCTCAGCAACAAAAACCTAAATAACTTGACACCAAACCAGTGATATAAAATGGATCTTTATCTTTTCCACCTTTCTGACGTCAAGGTGATGTCCTTTTTAACTGGCCTCTGCATTTCCAGGATATTTTTATGTAAATGTATAGTGTTTAAAGAGAAGAGTTTTCAAAGGTCTCTTCTTATCAATACATTAAGGTAGTTTTCCTATCCTCTGTCGTATTTTTTTTTAATGATTTAAATAAAATATCAGGCCTATAGGTATATTTTTCTTCTACTTCCTTTTCACTTCTGCTAACCAGCCTCTACTCTGTTAAGAAACGAAACTCTTTCTCCTTCTTTCCACCTCTATCTTTTCCTTACAGGCTACCCCTCTCTCAATGCTTCCCCTCACTCTCTGTATCTGTGGCTACCTCTCCCTCTCTTTTTCTCACTCTTTCTGCCTCTCTGACACACATACACACAGTGCTCTCCTTGTTTATTTTCTAGTGACTGTGACCATGTCTGCAGTAGTAAAAGATTATATAAGAAAAGCTGCATTATCGGGGTTTGAAATTTTTGCTGAAAGAATTGGTGATTAGAGTAGATAAAAAGAGAAAGGGGGATAAACACTTGAGACAGAGGAGCAAGGGGTTAAATAAATAAAAGGGCCAAATCTAAGGTCTCTAAAAATGCCCATATGTCTGAAAAATCTGATTTAGCAATAGTTCGAAGTGAATTGTTTTCTGTACTTTAATTTTGCTAAGACCAAGAACATATATATGTGATACACATCCTTTCTAAATGATTTTGTTCAATTAACCACGTAACTGTACACCTGCTTTATTTGATACTGATATTGATTTGGTTCTAGTTAATTTTACATAGACATTACACCTGCATCTCCCTAAAGGTAATATTTATTAAAGCATTGAAATGCATAATTTGATAGAAAACATAAACAGAGTAAATAATTAGCTGATTTACAACTTGCTTTAGATAACATCTTCAATTATTAAAATAATTAGTGAAATTGAATTCCAGATTTAAAAAAAAAACAGCTTAATTTGAACTTATCCTTGAAGCTACTTTCTGACCCATTTTCATAAGGAATATTCAAAAGAAAAGAGAAATTTTAGGCTTTGTGTTTAAGATGACTTTTTTTTCAGTTCACTTCCATTTCTTTTTAATTCCCTACTCTCTGGCATCTCTTTCCCTAGATTAAAAAAAAAAAAAATTCGACCATATCAATACAAATTAGTTTAGTTCATTTTCTTTGAGAATCTGTGTTCCTTGAGCAAAAGGTTTGCAAGAACTCAGTGCATCTCTGCTTTTTGGACTTCTCTGCAAGATATGGGTAATTTATCTTCCTTCCTTTGTGTTATTCTGAAAAAGAAAACATTAAAATCTATTTTCTATTTAGGTAATGTATTTTGCTCTAAAATACAAACAACATTCCTCTTAAGACAAAAGATTATGAACATTGTAGAAAATCTGACTACCTTCTGAAATGCTGCTGAGATTGCTACTGTTTCTCAAAATGAGCATTGGCCATTAATTTGGGGTTTCACATAATATAAATACTATGGATTTATGGTATGAATATATATATTGTTAATGGAACTATTTCACCCCCTTATGAAAGTCAATTTAACACAATTTGAGAACAAAATGTTGTGTATTTCATTTTCTTAAACATAATCATGCTTTTCTCATTCTAAGAAAGTTTCTTAGAATTTATCTGTGTCTCTGTAATGATTATAAACTTTATTTTATACCAAGAAGTTCTGTAGGAAAAATGTGTAATGTACAGTATACTTTCTACCATGCCCTTAAACTTTGTAGGCTTAAAAAAATAGACTTGGAGCAGGCACCTACAGCCACCTGCTCTGTCTTATTTACACTTATGTATTTCATTCGGGTTTATTTTTTCAAACAAAAACAAGCATGTTTTCTATCATAAAGTGCAAGAAAGTGAAGATGAGACCTTTTGTTTTCCTCTTTTATAAACTTTCACTTCCCCACCTTCAATGGCTCATAATCTTAAGGGGACTTAAGTTTCTGCATCCTTAATGTTCAGAGTTCTTGTATATTGAGGTCAAAGTTCAAATTAATTTTAGCTGCCTTGTCTCCTCTAAAAACTTTATTTTTAAACTCTTGACACAATGACTCTGGAACCATCTTTTGGTTCCTGAAGGACTATAATTTCCCTAGTAACAATCATATAACAGCCAAGCCCTGAATGGATTCCTGCAGTCTACGGTCTCCTATTCCATGAGAAAACTAAGTCACCTATGAGAAGTCCATGGTATACTAGTAGTAAATATTGTGTGCATTACAAGTTAATCTGAGAAAAAAGTTACTATAAATGATATCTACTGTTCTTCTTCCTTCTTGATTAAATTGTATCTTCTGTGACAAAATGTCATTTTTCTTTCAGCAATATAAACAATTAGACAAAAAAAAAATTGTTCCTTTTGGTGATAGAATCAGCATGTCTTTGTTCAAAAACTTTGTAAAAATTCCAACGTTTGTGTTAGCATTAAATTTTGTCATCTTTCATAGGAATGCATAAATTAACCTTCAGAGTGGCCTCTTTCTTTTATTGGCTCTTATAGTCTAAATCCAACAAAGTCCCAGTGAGAGAGTCATTAGAGGACAAAGTTATTTTTCTGATAGAGGAAAATAAGAGCCTTATAGTCTTTCATAGAAATATTTATCTTTCTAAAATTCATGTGTGTTTTCACCCAGCAATACCTATAGGCTATTTGAAGTAAAGTAGATAAAATGGAATACATTTTGACATGCTGCAACTGTAACAGAGTTTTAAATTTAGGTCAATTTAACACTTTTATTAGGTGCCATCTATGCTTCAGTTTCTATGTCAAGAGCAGGGTATAAATAGCTGTCTAGGACACACTCCCTGCACTCCTAAAAAGTCAGTCTGGTAAGGAAGATATGTAAATAGCTTATCCTACAGTATAGAGATAAAAGCAATAACACGAAATGTTTCACAGACTCTATCTTAAGTGCAGAAGTTACTTCCAATAAATTGAATTAAAGCACTCCTTATTTATTCTTTAATACTCACGGACTACAGGGTGAAAAAAATCCTGCTGCTTTGAATACAGCAGTGTGGAAACCCTTTAAAGGATTTACCCAGCCATGGCAAACACATGCTGGGAAGTATTCCTAAAAAGTTTATCAGCCCTCTTCCCCACTTCCTTTGGAACTCTTACCTTTGGTTCTATTTGCCCTTTTATGATTACTTTGGACAAATTTTCTGACTTGACTCTAGGCCCACAGTCTTATGAACATTTTTTGTTGTTGTTTGTCCCAGTCCTCTGTCTTATAGTTGCAGATAAAAACTCTTTTTCACATTGATATCACAGAATACATGGAAGGGAGCAATACACTCAGTCACGTGTTGCTATAGCCAGCCCTCTGAGAGGGGTAGAGGGAAACAGGCCGGAGTTATAGCATTTGTGGATTTTTATGGTGTAAAAACTTTTACCGTGGGTGATATCAAGCCACTAGAATGATGTAACTGAATACAACGCTAAGAATTTCTCAATTCTCAGGAGCCAGAAAAAGCCATCTCTAGCCCACCACTGAATATTCCTTTCATAATATGATTTTGATAGGTTTCTAAATTATAAGTGTCAAGTACATGACTGAATACTAAAAGATTTTGACATGTAATACTAAAAATTAAAAGCGATCTGCTAGAATGAAGGAAGAAACAAAGTAAAATGCACCAAAGAAACCATGACTCCTGGGCAACGTATGAAACGTAGAATTCAGAATCTAATACATCAGAGGCTGTTCTGATTTCACCTGATGAATAATGAGTAGAATCAGTCCTCTCTTTCAGGCAAAATTTGCTTAACATATGTAACATGTAATGTGAACACTATAACATTCGCAGATATAGTTTGTCTCTTTGTTAAAGTATTCAGAAAGACGCCACTTCTGGGCTTTCCTGAGGGTAAGGATGATTCAATAAAATGTGAACCAAAGTGACAAGTGTCAAATCCATGAGCAAGGCTTTAAGGAGGAGTGTTGGACTTTCTACCTCTTTTCCTGCTGCTGTGATTGTAGGGGCTAGTATTGATATGATGACATCATGAGAAATTTGGACCAACACATAAAAGGCAGTGGGCCTGGAAACTGGCCTGCACATGCAGAACCTCAGTGAAAACTATCCTCTTGTGTTAAACCAATGGGATTTTGTGTATTTATTACCTCAGCCCAGCCTATCTTATCCTAGCTAATAAAATATGTACTTAAGTTCAGAAATACTGGTGGGATCATAATTCTTGTTCCACAATTTGGTTCAATCTTTAATAAATTTTCTTACTGAATTTATAAAACCTTGAGTTAAAGAACTCTTCCCAAAAGTGCACATCAAATGATTCCTTGTGATTTCCCTCAGGAGGTGTGGGAAGTGGCAATTTGCACTTCTTTCTTAATAGAATTTTTAATGTGGGAAGATTATGTGATTTTTATTTTACTGTATGTGTTCTCCTGTGTTTTAAAAATCCACCTTCAAGACCAAGTAAACTCTGCATGACTGCTGTATTTAATACACAGAGTGTAAAAACCACATAAGGAGTATCCATTAAAGAATACTTTGGCTGCGACATATCACCTTCTAAAGCATTGCTTCTTGGTAATAATAGAGCAATATGTTTTAGTGCTGTCCTTTTAAGTGAGCAGTGTAGTTATAAAAGAATAACTATGACTACATTACAAAGAACTGTGGAAAGTTTTCAAACTAAATTCACCTAATTCCCCAACCCTGGAGATTGTAAGAATGAATCAAATTAGAAGCCCAAGATTCAAAATCCTTTCTAAGTGATTCTGATCTTGTCCTCTCTAACCTTTACTAAAAAACACTGGGATAATGATTACAGATATCTTCACTTTACAATTTATGACTCTTAAAGCATTTGTTATTTAAACTCTCAGGCCCATAGTATCTCCATCAGAAATATAGATAATGCCTCTTTTTGATGTGTTATAAGGATGAATTATAATAAGTATGTAAAATGCATCAAACATATATACTTTTCTGGATATTTCTCAGAATATTAAAGTTATTCTAGTATTTTAAATATGATAAATTACTTTGTACTTTACTTAGAATATCTATAATTTTATATATTTAAATCATTTGGTCTCTCGGTTTTCACCTTTCCATGAGGTATTTCCAGTTTTTAATCTATACTGCACTCTGTCTCATGCCTGCATATTTTAAAGTTTACATTAATAGTTATTGTCTTATTACACTGTAACACAACCCTATCAATTAATTTGCAAAAATTATTCACAATTAATTGATCAGATAATTAGAATTTAGGCATATTTCCTGGCTGCCCAAAGGTCATAGTAATATATCCAAGGTTTCCTGATTCTTTCTTGTTCTTTCCATAAATCAATGGTGGCTGCAGGATAATACTCAGAATAATAAAGGATGCACATATGAAACATCTCTCAACTATAAATTTAAGTATATCTAATACTTAGCAAGAAATACAGTGCTTTTAATCAGCCTGGAAACTTCATAGCTACATAACAATAGAAAAGGCATATCTTCCTTTGGTAGCTGAAAGTGCTAGATCGTTTTCCCAATTATGCTAGAAAAGATCAACCATAGGTTGCAAAATCTGTCGTTTTCAAATTTGGTATGTTTTAGATTGTCATTTCTTATGGTTGTCCACTTTGATAGCTATAGATTCTGACAATTTGCTGCCAAGTAGAGATTTCAACATCTGCTCCATCTGAGTCCTGCTAATATAAAACATATAATATATAATCAGACTGGGGAATTCTTCAACACAGCTTGAGTACCATCATCTCTATGAGAGCCACTGATTCACTCTCTTTCTAGTAAAAATAGAGAGCACACCTCTTTTCTGCTCCCACAGAACCTCACACATGTCTATTAGGACATGTTCTACCCCACACTAAAATTTTCTCTGTACATACCTGTCCTTTCTAATTATTTTGCAATGCCTTGAGAGTAGGGAGTGTACAAATATATTTTTATATCATCTAACTATGTCCTTGTCTTATAATGGTGTTAATCTCCATTGTTTAAAATAAAAGAAGAATGAATAAATACTGAAGTCATTGGATCAAGATAAATAAGACCTGCAAACTACATATCCTTTTCTTTATGTTTTATGCTCATCCTGGTTGTTAGACATCAAAACCCAGTGAACCTGCTCTAATTCATGTTCTTAGTTTTAAAGTTTATGTCTACTTGTTTGTTTGTGTAACCCTATGAGTCAAAATGGAGCTTCTATAAAGACAAGATTCATCCCCATTCCCAGAAAACTTCTACCATTATATTTGAATCAGCCTGATATTTAATAGCCAGATAAGTGCTTATGCAGCCCAATTGATGACACAATCAGAAAATTCTTTACCTACACAGAAAAATGACATTACAGTGAAATGAAATAAATTCAAAGGCTCTGAACCAATGGTATCTATTTGATGACAATATTTGGTGAATAAAAACATTCAAGTTTTTGATAAGATGATGCTTTCTTAATGGGAGAGATGTGAAAATCTAGTCCTAATATGAGATCACATTACTGGGATAAAAATAATGAGCTCTGGTGAGAGCTTGCATTGAAAAGTTCAGTTTACTTTTAGCAAAGTATGGTGTCTGCATGTCTACACAAATATCACAATAGTACCATATTTTCCTTTAGGATACAAGAAACAAACTATAAGCTGTGGTTCTTCTCCTATCTCTGGATAGAGACCTACCTCACAGAGGAAAAGTATTAGTCGATGTAATGTAATTTGAAAGGCGTTGCAATTAACATTCTCCTACCTAAATATTTCTTCTCTCCTCTACACATATAGGCAAAAGAAAAGGACTCTAACAATTGCACTGCTGGGGATAAATAGCTAGAGAATTCTAGAGCATAGACACTATCTTCCAGAGAAGTAGTTAACAAGTGCCCCCAAAATAATCAAATTTATTTTTATTTTTACAAGCCTCATAGGAGAAGGAAGAATGCATACTTCTGTTTACAAATTTGAGTGAATGTGAATTTATTACAAACGTTTATATTTTTTCTTAACACAGTAGGATTTAATGGTTTGTAGTCAATAGGTTACATTTACTTGACCTTACTTCCCACTGCTTTAATTTAAATGACTTTAAGATAAATTGTTTCAAAGTGCATATATTGGGGAAGAACATAGCTATGAGGTTCATGCTTTGCTTACTATTTCACAAGAATTAATCTGCATTTTGTCTCTGGGCCTCTGTTGTGGTGCACATATGGTGTGGAGTGTTGCCCACTGATTGGAGACCCCCTGTGATATAATGGGCAGCTGAAAGATGGCATTTTAGGATATTGTTGATATAATCCATGTTCTAAGCATCATTCTTATGGCATTGATTTATTTATTTGATTTATTTTCTTGACATTTTAACAAGATGCATCCATAGCAATTGCCCCAGGGATACTTGATTCAGCGTTTAATAAGAATGCATGATTAAATAGGAAGATACGATCCAGGAATTAGATTTCTCTAAAGAAAAAGAGGACACTTAATTACTGAGATA
Organism: Rousettus aegyptiacus; assembly: GCF_014176215.1. NCBI lineage: Eukaryota > Metazoa > Chordata > Mammalia > Chiroptera > Pteropodidae > Rousettus > Rousettus aegyptiacus. The sequence continues at coordinate 49,941,316 of NW_023416284.1, forward strand.
AAATGATAAAGTGAAAACCGAAGAAATTAATTTTATTTCAACATTGTTAATTGCACATTAACATGTGTATATGCCTAAGCTCTTTGTAGCAGGACAGACCAAAGATTTTATCATAGAAGTTTTCTCATTGTTATTTTACCATTTTTTTGCAAAAAAAAAAAAAAAAAAAAGTTGGGGAGCAAACTTGGGAGAGAAACAGAAAGATGTGCAATATGTATATCAAAATACAAATACAGGTTTAATAATGGCCATGAGGAAAATTAAGTTTACAATTAAGCGTTTATTTGGATTTATGAGTAAAGACCCTGATTTCAGTACCCATGTCAGCAGTTGCATAAAGCTGATCAAATCTATTCTTCATGCCATTCTTTCTTTCTCTACCATGCATTCCTGATTACCTTTTAATTCTACTTTCACATATATTCTCATTTCAGCATTATTTTTTCACTCACCCACAGATAACCATTACCCCTTTCTCTCTCTCATATATACACACATACACACACATGAAGAGAGAGAGGAAGGAAACCTATACCTACGTAATCATATATCAATGCATTAGATGACTATGTACTTGTAGAGAAAGTTATAAACAAAGAAACAAAAATGACATATGGCTGTATTTTCAGAATTAGGTATATTGATCAATCAGACATATAACTTCATTGACAAACATATAAGCCTGTGTGAACAAATTATGTAAGTAAATTTGGAAAAAGTGAGGTAAAAGAACAGGAAGACTGATTTAAGAAATAAGGAATAGGGCTGTTTGAAAAATCAAACATTCTGTATATGGGAGAACTGAAAAGAGGATAGAATTGTAGCTTAGTGGTCCATGAAGGAAGTAGAGATTACTGGTACTATGACTTTAAAATGACAGCAGCAAATTGGTGCAATATGTATGCTTTTGCCAGGGACGACTCGAGCAAAGGAATGTGTTCCTGGGGTTATTAAATTGGAAATGAAGGAATAAGCAATATTATATACTAACATATTCATTATAAGTTATATCTGTTTCAAATAATGTTTGAGGTCTCAATGGGAACAATTTTCCAAGTTGCAGCTGGTGAACTGGAGGTAGGAGTGACACACATGTGTATCCACTGAAATGGGTTTTCGAAGAGGCTGATAATACTGGCTACTAATATCCTGTGATATGCAAAAGGTAAAAAAAAACAATGTATTTAAATTATGGTATTGTTAATAAAATGATACTGACTTTCTTACTAAAATGTACACATTCTTTGACTTCCTTGGAAAGAAGGAATGCAGTGTTCCTTAACATTTAGTATTTACTTTTTCTAAATTTAAATTTATTTGATTACAAGCAATGCTGTTTAATTTTCATGTTTATATGACATTTATATTGTTTGTGTATGTCCTTTGTCTATTTTTAATTAAATTTATTGGGGTAACATTGGTTAATAACTAGACTTTGCTTGGTGAGTATGCAACAGCATAATATATAGATATCAAATTATAATTTTATAACCTGAAAATAGTCTAAATTGTCCTACATGCCTAATCTAATAGCCTAATATACCTTTGCAGCTTTTTCCTCTGCCTTTCCATTTCATGTTTGAACTAACTTCCCATAATTTAATATTAAATCATCGAAAAGATAACCCAAAGAAACGAAAAAGTAACATATGTTTAATTTAATAATTTATAGATAGTTATTTAGTCTAAAGTACAGTGCAACAAGTAGGAGTAAAGTTGATCATTTTAAAAGATGCTATTTATTTGATTTCGTCTTTTTCTGGTGTCTTTGTTGCTGCCAAGTTCTGACTGTGTTTATCCTGAGTCGGTGCGCATTCCGTCCCTGCTTTAAACGCCTCTAGATCCGATTATTATAATACCCGTGGTAGCACTTTGCCAAGAATCCTCAAGTGAGAATCTAAATCTCTTTTAACAGGAAATGGTTATAAGAGGTGAACAAAGCACCGTTCTGGTCACAATGGAGTTGAGTGTCTGCCATTGCCTGTCTGTGAATCCACGCCTGCTCTATAATGCTTCATTTACATTAGCAGGGCCTTCTGTTCTCGGTGCTGATATTTGCTCCAGAAAACACGATCATGTGGATTGACTGTCCTCACAGATTTTCCCTTTGCTGTCACCCAAACAAAGCAGGAGTCTCTCTTATTTCCTATTTCACAGCATATCTTTCTGTTTCTTTTCTTGTGGGAATATTCATTCTATTAAGAATTAGAAGCAAAAAATTCTATTTCCCAATATTATGTTCATTGTTAGTTCTCATGACAATTTTTTTCTCATGCTTCATTTATATGTCTTTATTTTTTATTATTTTTTGGCCAAAAGTTTTGTTGAAAATTTAGAAATAATTTTATAAAAACAATGTTTAAAATTCCATGCACAGACACGGTATATATATTTTACAAAAATTCTCTTGTGCCTGTTTTTTCCTGAATTAAATGTATTTTTAGCCAACTAATTAATACCAGGAAGATAAAATTATCTTCTCATTTAATATGAAATATTAATAACTCTGAGTCTTTAATAGTAAGAAATACCTTATAGAATTAAAAAACAGGACATTAATTCATTCAGTGATAAAATAGAAAACTTCTAACTTAAGAAATTTTCACTATCCTCTTAAAAAGTAAATCTTATTGGAGATCTCAACCCAGATATCCAATAAATGGAAGTGTGACTATAAACCTAATTGTTTTGCATATAAGTTTAAAGTTAAAGAAAACCAAACGAGCTGAGAGAAACTTTGCTAAGTGAATGCACATACAATTCAGAAAAAAAAAAGGCATTTTTTTGTCTATAAATAACATCCAAAAATAATTTTTCTAACTTCTTATCTAAAAGTTTAGATACACTTATAATACAGATCAGGTAAGAACACATAGGTTATCTGTCAAATCACCAAGTTCTATCTCTGTAATTAATCAAAATTTCTTTCATTAATACTTTTGCTCAGGAATACAAAATATTGTTTGAACTTTCTCATTCTCTCTCTCTTATTCTCTTTCCATATCTTTTTGTACCCTTTCTCCTCTCTTCATATGATTTGTAAACATTTACCTTTCTTTAGAAATTTACTCTTATATTAGGATATGATCTTAAATTAAATATGATTATGCAAAACAAAAATGTTTTTGTGAAGTTAGAGTTTTCATAAGACATCATTATGATTTTACTGCTACTCATCTTATTTTTCACTTAGATGTTACTTCGGATGTTTACATTTCTTTTATATCTGAAGCACTGCATACATGTTTGTTTGAATTCAATCATGCTGCAATTTTTAAATATGACTGTAAATGTAAAAAAGGGAAAAAACAAAAACAAATAAATGAAGGAACAAAAGAAGCAAGAAAGGAAGGAAGGAAGAGGAAAGACAGAAAAAGAATGTGTTGTAAATAGTCTTTAAACAAAATAACTGGTCAATGTACAAATAATAATTCTTCAAGTAAAAATGATATTATTTGTTTGAATAGAGATCATTGATAGATGCAATACTTTATATGACTTGAGAGTGGATGAGCACATTGCTGCTCTGGTGTAATGGAGCAAGCCGTGGCATATGAAATACTATAGTATGAAAGAATTTTTGTTGAGTTGAGAATCAGGAAACATGACCTATGGCCCCAGTTCAGCCAGGTTCTATGGCAAACTTTCATAGATTTCATATTTAAATATGAGAGATACTGCATTTGTATTGATAGCATGTGTCCAAAAAGCCTTTGGATATCATATTTTAAAATAATTTACTTTGTTATCGTAATAAGCCCCCACCTATCATAGGCTGGACTCAAACAAGTTCATGCCAGACAGATTTTGTTAATTTTTTAAATTTTTTATAAAGGCAATTTAGTCTTTTCAATAGATCCCGAACATAACAGTATTGTGCTTATAGCTATCGTTAGTCAGCCAGGCCAGTGAATACTGCTACTGGTTTTCTGGGTGCATCAGCCCCCAATGGACATAGGCTTCATTGTGTGATTGCTACACCAGGACCCTCTCTCTCCTGCTATTCAGAGCACAATGTTTCCCCACTGATGACTACTCTGCATAACAGAAAGGGCAAGTTTCCACTAGTACTGAATTCTCAAGCCTTTTGATGGTAAAGCTCTAACGTAGCCTGTGAGTGAGTGCATCTGGGAGATAGAATTAAAGAACCATTCTGTCCTGCCAGAGTGTTCCCAGGCAATGTCGATTGTACAGTAATATGTTTTATAGTTCAGTGAAATAGTGCATTCAATATTTTAGGAAAATATTTACTACAGTCTACTCCTACCTTTCATAGGTCTCATAAATGAGTATAATGGAGACTGAATAGAAATGTAAATTCTAGAGACCAATTCCAAATTATGTCCAGAACCACTCCTTTATGATTTAGACAGTCATATCAAGTTAATGTTTTTATACCTAGTTCTCTCTTACTTTAAAATTTATATTTCTCGAAGCAGCTAATTCTTTCTGCTGCTAATGGGTTTCTCTTAGTCTCATCAGTTTCCTGTATGTAACCACAGTACTGAATCCCCGAAATAATCCCCGTTTACATTCTTTCTCAGACAGTTTCTTCACCATGTAGACAAATACATTTTAATTAGGAATTTTTATGTTTCACCAGATATCTTTAGACGATCTATCACTTAGCAGTAGATCAAGGTTAAGCTAACATTAGTGTTACACCGCAAATAAAGGAACAAAAAAAGAGAAACAAAAAATTTACTGACATGACCTTCTACAGCTGCTAACAGTGATTATTTCTTTACTATAGAGTTGTTTGTAAGTATTTATGTTCTCTTTTCCCTTTGTCTTTATATTTTTCAAGAGAGTTACAGTGAGGATGTAAGAGGTTTTAAAACTAAAAAAAAAAAAAAAAAAAAAAAAAAATTCAGCAATTCCTCTACCAGGTATTTACCCCAAAGACTTGAAAACTCATATCCGAAAAGATATTTTCGCATTGATGTTCATAGCAGTATTATTCACAGTGGCCAGGACATGAAAGCAACCAAAGTGTCCTAGGATAGATGATTAACTAAAGAAGCTGTGATACATATATACAATAGAATATTACTCAGACATAAGAAGAGATGAAATACTGCCATTTGCAACAACATGGATGGATCTCAAGATAATCATGATAAGTGAAATGAGCCAGACAGAAAAAGTTAAAAATCACATGATCACTCACATGTGGAATATAAACCTAAAAGTAACAAATGAACAAGACAGAGACCAATGGACATGGATGATAGACTCGTGGTTACCAGAGGAGAGGAAGGAGTGGGAAGGTAGATGGGGTAAAGGAGGTCAAATATGTGGTGACAAAAAGAAATCTAATTATGGGAGGTGAACACACAGTGTAAATATATATGACTTACTGTTAAAATGTACAGCTGAAACTTACTGGATTTTGTTAACCAATGTCACCATAACAATAAATTAATTAATTAAAATATATTTATCTATAATAATAAATAAATAAATAAAACTAAAAAAAAAGGAGGAAAAATTAGTTTTAAAATGATATTCTATCTGGTTCCTACCAGAAGGCCAAAGCAGTAGAAATGCTGGATCTCAGCCCTAAGAGAAACCAGAGAGAAATCAGAGAGAAGCCGCAGAGAGAAAACATTAAGAAAAGAAAAAAAAAAAAAAGATTAAAAAAATACAAAAGAATCCCCGGGTATGTGTGGCTACTTTGAAACTGCTGTGTGAGGTTAATGAGAAGAACAAGACCTAATGGAAAGGAAGAATTGAGGAAAAAAGAAACCTGCAGGGTTCTTCCCTTGTTCTTCCAATGGCATTGGACTGGGTTGTACTGTCTGCCTCCCTACTTCTGGCAATTCTGCCTCTGGCCCAAGTGCCCTCAAAAGTAAAACCAGGTTAGCAGAGATCTGTGTTTATCGGGATTTGAGATAAACAATATGGGAACTAATGAAATTTTGTCAGTCTCTTTCCGACCATTTAGAAAGTTTCGTGTTATCTTTGGGGCATAATGAAGGAGTTTATGATGTGAAGAATTGTTTGATGGAGTGAGGAGTATTCAAATACCAGGTTTCCTCTACCTTAGGGCTCAATCCACCCCAACTCCCTACTCATGGGGTTTAGAGTTAGATTAAGGTCTTGTTTTTGTTTACGAAATGACTGCAGAGAAAAGTTAACATAGTACGCTGGAGGCTACATTTTACAAGTGACTCTTGGCTAATGTCTGGGAGCTTTGTTTCTGAAGTATTCCCTAAATAATAATATAAAGATGAATCTACATTATCTGTATAAACAATGTGATTTTTGGTAAAAATCTGCTTTTCTTTTGAGAGCTTGAAATCTTCATAGCTGCTAAACGAAGAGTGCCTATGTGACTAGCACCTGATAAAATGTGAATTTCTGAGTTTTATACAGGTTTATTACCAGGGCAGAAACATCACATGAGGGCCATTGCACTTTTTCCTGCTGGAGAGTTGGTGAACTCTCTATGAATCCTTATGGGATGGTGAGGTCATGGGACACCTGGACATAGACTCTTCCAAATTCTGCCTGTTTCTTTTCCCTAGTTGATCCCTGCTATGTCTCTATGATAAATCTCAGCAGTGAGTACAACCATATGCTAAGTCCCTTGTGTCCCTCTAGTGAATCATGAAATGTATGGACAGTCTTGGGAAGCTGGAAATGTTCACAAAGTGACTCAGAACGCTGAGAGATATGAAGTCCAAGGCCAAATTAGCAATACCCTTGAGGTGCACAGCTGCCTCAAAAAAAAAAAAAAAAAAAAAAAGCAAAAAACAAATATTGGATTACCACTTTCATCACAAATAAAATATTAGAACAGATGGACCAAGAATTAAAATTTATCTTTATAAAAAGTCCAAGAGAGATGAGATATTGACAATAGGAAAAAAGAAGAAAAAAAGTGTCTTTTAATCTGTTTTCAATCTACATATTATAATTTATTTCTTTCCAGATGTTTTAATCAATATTTCGGTTATGTTTGTTTTTGATATTTCATGTTTCTATCTTTCCTATCTTCTTATATATTTACGGAGAGAATGCTTGCTAGCTTTAATTTCAGGTAGAAATTTAGTTGCTCCTTCTTTTCAAATGTGTTTCTGCTTCTCGGCCTTTTTCGTGAGTCAAAATCATAATTTTCCTTCATGGTTTATTTTAAATTTCATAGTTTTTGTAAATCACCTTAACTGTTCAAGTCTCTTATCACTGCTGGGCCATCCTGTACCGGATTCTTTTGCATAGTCATATTTGTAAGGTCTTTGTAATATTTTGGACCTGTGTGTGCCCACACAGGTAATAGAGATTACATCATATTTTAGTATTCTATAGCACTTTGCAAGGATGTATTAAATGATACTAAGTATAACAGAAGAGATATAATGAAAATAATAATTGCAACTGCTAGCATTTATTGAGTACTTACTATGTGTCATTAAACTTTATAGTTGTACTTTTATTAACTCATTCAATCTTAAAACATTTTATAAATTACTACTTCTTATTTTCCCCGTTTTAAAGATGAAGTAACTGAAGCACAAGGGGATTTAATAATTTCCCATGATTAAACTACTGCTAAATAAAATAGGTGGGCTCTGAATTGATTTAGTCTAGTTCCAGAGGCTAAACTGTTTAAGTTCTAGGTGAAACTGCTTTTCATAAACCCTGATTAATATTAGAGATGCCCGATTTAGAAAAATTAACAAACAGAATATCCAGGTGAATTTGAATTTCAGATATACAACAAAACATTGTTATTTATAAAGACATCTCAAATATTGGATGGGATGTATTTATTATACGAAAATGTATTTGTTGTTTATCTGGAATTCTAATTTGAATGGGTGTCTTATATTTTATCTGGTAATCCTATGAATATGCATAATGATACATATGTTAATAGAAGTATGCTAACTTGTGTGATAGAGAGATATAACGCTTAGTTAACCATTAAGAAATCACTTGCTTTCCCACTCAGAGTGTGGGGTGAGCAGACAGCCTGCATCTGTCAGCTCCTCAGCAGCCTGCTGGAGTTCCAGAGAGCTCTCATGTCTATCTAATGATGCCCTTTCTAGGGCAGCTGACATCCATTGACTGTGGATGGTGGAGGCCCAGCCATTTTAATTCAATGCCAGACAGCTCCAAGAGGCAGTATTTACTCTAGAGCTCCTATAGCTTATTCACAGCTTTTGGGGGCCTGAATTTTAGTTTGACTTCCTCCTTGGCCGACTCTGCCTCCACCTCCTTTCTTTCACAGGTGTTAATTTTTAATGAAGAGCTTGCACTCAAAACTTTGTCTTAATGTTTGCTTCTAGAGAACCCAACCTGTGACAATGTACACATAAACAAGTAGGGGGCAAGAATAACATCCTTTGCTCTACCAAGAACTTCTATTAACAGAAAAATAACTTATATTGCAGCTCTTTTGCTGAAATCAAAGCAATATACCTTGTATCAATCAGGGTTTCAGCAGGAAACAGAGGCACACTCAAAAGTGAAAAGAAAAACAGCTTGATAAAGATACTATTTACAGTGATGTGGACAAAGGTGAAGGAACTAAGAAGGTTTTTCATAATAGGAACTTATTACCAAGAGCAAAAGTTGACATGGAGACTATAAAAGTCTAACTAACAAGAGGTCATCAGCACCCCTAGGCCTGAAACAATAAAGGTAAGGAATGGTTACTAGAGCCCAGCCTAATATGTAGCTATAGCTGGGGCACAAGGGCTTCATCACCAACACTGGGAAAGTGCAGCTATGGACCAATCATGGCCTGGAATATAGGGAGCTGCAGAAATTCAAACACAGAACTCTTCCTCCTTTCAGTGTCCTAGCTATTGCTGGTGTCTCCCATTGGCTGAACCTAACTGGAAGCCAAAGGACCAGATAAAGGGCAACCTTAACACATATAACAAGGAAGGAGGAGGGCAAAGAGTGACCCTGTCAGGCAAATGGAGACTATCCAAAAATACTACAGCCCAAGGTAAAGAGCGACATGCTAATTTATGAAATATAGTACATGAAAACATCAGAGACAGTACTATATCAGAAATTCAAAGACCTGAGTTATAATGCTGTTAACATCCCTAACTAGCTTTGATCTTTCAACAGTCAATCTATCTTCCTGGGCCTATTTTATCTTCTGTTAAAAGAGTTCCATGAACACAAGAGTTTTTTCAAGCTTCAACAATTCATAATTGTACATATCTAAATTTCCTATACAAAATATATAAAGAGAATGAGGGTAGGAAATGAGATTCAGAACTATTTAAGAAAGCAGGATAATTATCAAGTAGCAATTACTTGCTTAAAGAAAATTAAGAGAGCAGCAAGAAAAGTCATCTGTAGGATGTGGTAATAGCAATGGATTATAAAAAGCAAAAGTTGGCACAAGAGATGGTGAGAAAATAAAAGACTACAAGAGAGAATACAAAGGAAATCCAGATGAATTAATGAATTTTTCAAATAAACTCAGTTTAATGTAATCTAATTCAAATCATAACACATGTAAAGAACGTAAAATATGTAGGCATGTAAGAGTTTTTTTTTTTTTTCTCATTTGCAAATAAGAGCAGTATAGGTTAATCAAAAGAACCGATTAATTTAGGATCAAAGTTTATGAGCTCAAACTTTCATACTTAGGAAGAATAAACTAGATATTTATTTGAAAATGCTTTGAAAGCTTTAAATTGCCACTCAACTACTATTGACCTTTCTGTGAGGATCAATCTATTGGAAATTTAATGGATTTTTTCAAAATGGAAAAGTTCTTGGATTTTGCTAAGCACATATTTTGAAAGAGGAATAAAGGTTCATGGAAAAAATTAACATGGATAAAATACAGTTCATTACTATTGTAGATTATATTGCTCTTTACCAAATATTCCAGTTTCTGTTCCTTCAGTGCTTCTTCATGTAAGAAGATAATGCCCTGACGAACTTCACGACAGCTTCGAGACTTTCTTTGACTGATAAAATATAAGTAGAATAAGCATGTGTTACTTAGGGGCTGAAGCGCAGGAGCTAGTATGTCTCTTTCCTCTGTATGAATAGCAATGTACAGGATAGAAACTGCTCCATCAACCCAGGTTTCAGAATGACTATGAAGAAACAAAGCCGCAGTCGATCCAAGATCTTATGTAGAGTTAAAGATATATAAACCTTGGTCATTATAAGTCACTGTGATTTTTGTGCCATTTGTAACTGCAGCATAACTTAGCCTATCTTAACTGATGCAGTTGGTTTTCTATTATATTTACACAGCTTAGGGTATATATTTCCAAAAGAGCATATACTTACTGAAGCTGTGGCCTGTTGGTACATATTATACAAAAGCTATGTTTACTATGAAATGAATGAAGCTTAAGCTTGAAGATTCTGTCATCATAATTCTGTGACCAAATATCTGGACACCTCTGAAATTTGGTTTCTGACCATGCTGAAGTGATTAGACCATTTTACAATTTAAACTCTGACACTGTCCATTCCAAAGTACATTCTTTACATTGTCCATTTCACCACAAAATGTGTTTTAGTAGTTTATTTACCAGACTCCAAGGGAAAACTGAGGAATTGGCCCATGCCTTGGGAACTCCCCTCCCGTGAGGACCATGTCTTATGGCTTCAATTGGGACTCTACCTGCTGACCCTAAGTCAATCCAAACTACCCATTGTTCTTATCTCACAGCCCAGCTTGCCGACAACTGAGTCAGCTAACTTTTGAAAGTTCAGTGGAACCAACCAATCAGAAAATCAATGATGTAACTGTCTCGTCTTATTTCCCTAGCAACCAATCCCTTTGATCAGCCACTCCTCTAAACTCTGGCATTTAAAACCTTTGCCTTATTTTTCCCACCGCAGAGACTGTCTTTGGTTCATGCCAAAGGCTATGTTGTCTGATTTGCAAATCATAAAATAAAACTCTCCTTTACCCATTAGAAGAGTCCTATAGAACTTTCATTTACAATATTAAATATCAGTCTTCACTTGCTCTGAATCTTCCAAAGCTCTGGGTCGAGATTTTGTAAAACACTATGTTCATGTATCAAAATCTCTCTGTAATGTAATTTTGAACTGCTGTGAGAAAACTACTGTTTTCTCTTCTCACTCTGATTTCCCTTTGTCACAATTCTTCTTGTTTCATGTAGTGTTGGAGTGAACACAAATATTTTTGGAATCTGGTTAAAGGAAAGTTGAATTGGGAATAGATTTATCGGGGGTTTAATGCTATAACTGTGTGTTTCACAGTGACTTTTGTATAAATTTATCAGTAAATTAACTGATGTAGAAATGTATTCCAAGAATATTTCTTCATGCCTCTAATGTGTTGATAACTTATCCAGCATTATGACAGAAAAATGCAGTCATTAGTTACATCAAAATTTACACTTCCTAAACACTGAACACTACACCTATGTAGTTAGTGTGGGAGTAATAAGATATGGGGCCAGAAGACAGTCTTCCAAGCAGTAAATAGGTGTGAAAATTGTAAGTGAAAGATAATAATTCACCTCAATGCACTGTTAGAATTGTCATTATATCTTGTCAGGAAATTAATTAATAATGTGATATATACAATAATGAAAAACCACGCTGGGTTTTTACCCTTGTTTTCATGAAATTTACATAAAATAACAACTTTTAGAAGTCTTCTATTCAAAGACTCAACTTTCAGCAGTACTGAAATACATTGATTTGTGGTGTTGCATATTAAACTATGCAACTCAACTTTTAAAAATAAAAATATTTGGTCAAATTTAATTAATATTGTAATCTCTCCAAAGAAAATGATGGTATTGTTATATAATAGATGATCAATGGGTAGATATACAAGAAAGGTAAAATATAAAAAATATAAGTCAAGCAATTAATTAACAAAAGTTAGTATGCTATCATTCTGGAACTTGCGATGTTTATAGTATTTGTCAGCTTTTAAAAAGTCTATTATGTTGTTTTTTTCTTTTTCATTCTAAATAAATATCTACATTCATAATTAGTTTTATATTTGCAACTTTGTAGTATTTATTTATTTTTTTTTAAATAAGCATCAGTTTATAAAAGCTTCAGGGCCCAGAAAGTCTGAATCTCTATTTATGAGTAATTGAAGGAGGATATTCTGAAGATTATAGTATAGGGGAGAGTATAGAAGTGTCAAATCAAATAGCATTTATGAGAGAGGATAATATAAGAATATATGAGTTGGGTTGAGTCATTAAATGACATTTAAATAATTTGAGTAATACTTGAAAGTTTTAATTGGGCTTATTATAATCATGTTTGTATTTCAGTATTTATACTCTGGTAGCACCGATGATGAAGGAGAGCAATGATGAAGAGTCCTATTAAGAGGAAATTAAGTAAAGGTGATAGGAAGGAAGGTAAACATATATTCAAGAAAAAATATATGTGTAAAAGTACTAAGAGCTGAAAACCCATTCTTTATGAGAGTAAAGAATATATAAGTAAATTAAAAATTATACTATCTTCTCACAGTGTATAGAAAGATAGAAGTGATAATAAAAGATGTTAGTAATAAATTTTAAAGAAATAAGGTTGCAGAGGAATATGTCTTAGGATTAAATTTTTTAAAAAAAGAGAGAGAGAAAACTTTCACCTAGTCTCATTCCTTTTCAAAACTAACTTCCCTAGCTCTCTTTTTCATTTACAGACCAACTGACTTCTCGGAAGAATTGTCAGTACTCATGACCCCCATTTCTGGTACTGTCAATCACTCGCCAATCTACTTGAACTTGAAATCCAGTTCCCGCCCTCTCCTAAAACTGTTTTTTTCAAAGACTACCAGCAATCTCAATATTTATAAACACCAATTGATATTTTCCAGCCCTCATTTTACTAGGTATCTCACCACTAGTTGAAAATGTTTAACGTATTTTCTTAAAACACTCTTTTCCCTTGAACATTTTTGGTTTTTCTCCTCACATTCTAGCTACTCTCTCTTTCTAGTTTGTAGTTACTTCCTATTTTCCATAACTATTTGAATGTCAAAGTTCCTCTATGCCAATTCTGAAAAGTATCTGAAAGTAACTAAAAACTCTTAGAATAAAATTAAATTGAGGACTTACCTCAATCATCCTTATCTTCTTTTTGGGTTTCCTGATGGGATGACTGAATCTGTCATCTATCCATGTGACAAGCACATGATCTTTATTTGGGTGTCCAAGAAGCAGGTTCAGGAGGAAAAAAAAAAGTATTCAGGGCAAAGAATTTATTTGGAAGGTGCAGTGAACACCAGTAGGAAAGTAGGGAAATTATCCATTGAAAGGAAGTAGGTTAATAAAGGGCGAATTATTAAATCAGATATCATAGAGAGTGACTAGAACTTGATTCTGTAGGGAAATGCTGTTAAATGGTATAAAACATAACAAAATCATCTCACTTTAAGAGACATTTATATACAAATTCCTCCAAGTCATTAGTTAAGAGCTCTTCTGGAAGAATTTTTATTTCTTGGTAGTTTTGGCACACAGAGGAGAAATGATTTCCATGGTTCAAAAAAAATTCCTTTCAGGTTTTGAAATGTAAATATTAACAATTGGAAATAATTTTGATTATATCAAAACCATAAGATGTAAGGGATGTATGCAGGAAGCTCTCAGGCTCTCAGTGACTGCTTAAAGGTGCTTTACACTCCTCAGAATCATTTGCTCCCCCACATAAAACTCACTCTACCCTGTCAGTGTTTATTCCTAGTATTTTTTTTTTGTTTGAAAAAGACTTACAACGGGGTATTAATGGGACAAGTTGGATTAGTGGGACAAGTTGTTGTAACTGGCTTCAGAAACACAGCTGGTATTCTTTGTCTCATTCTGCTGCCATGCATTCTAGTATTCTTTCATCTCAGGTTTATATCTGAGGTTCTGAACCTCAGAATAACATGTCTTTGTCACATTATGGTTACTGTAATTGTCCACTTACAATTAATACATTGCTTGGAAAGCACCAAGCAACACCATGGTTAATCACTGGGGTTCCAGATATACCCCGTACTGCTCTCCCTTATTATACAGTATCAGTCTCAAAGCCTGAGGATAATCATAGTAAATTATCCTTGTGAACATAGTTAATCCTTTTTTTGCCTGCTAATGTACTGGCATAATAAACCCAACATGACCAACCAAAAGTTGTAACTTAAAGTTTCCTGAAGGTAAAAGTATGTCTGCCTTGGGGACAAGGACCTCTATTTTAACAGAGCCTAAATTTGTAAGAGCAGAAAGTACAACATGCTTGAATGAATCACTGAGAGTAATATTGAGAAGGTCAGTCCTTTCACTTCTTCATTATTATCACCCAAAATAAACAAATATCTATCAGTATGCAGCATAACATAATGCCCCTTGGTTCAAAGCATACCACATTATAGCACTCCCACTCTGCAAGGAGTTATTTCCAAGAATATGCTTCAGCTCTGCTTTTAAAACATAATTCCAAAAATATATTAGAACAACCACTCCTGGATTATGGAGTACCTGTTAGAGTTAGTGGATACTAACATAAGGGGCCCAGGTCACATCTCTTTTTCTATAAAGTTGTTACTTGGGACCCCATCATGATAAATAACTCAGTGATTCCTAGGAGTGTGGACTTGACTGAAACTCTGTAAAGCTGAATCCTTGCTTCCCTCTGGGATTGAAGAATTCAACTAAATCAACGATTCTACATGGTCGAATGGTTTTCTTCAGGGGCAATTGGCATCATATCTACAGTTGATCTTTGTTACAGAAAGGTCAAGCATTAACTAGATTGACTTTGATGAGAATGAGCCAATGAGAATGAGCTCGTGCATAGTCTTTATCCCTGTGACAATGTCTATGCCATCCTCTGTATAAACACTAGTGCAGCTGATGATAAAGATTGGCTGAGCTTTGCTGGGAGAATTATCCTGCCTACCTCATTTTTTGGTGTTCTTTGTTGGACACTAACATGAAAAAAACAAAGATCCTCACACTTCACAGCCATTCCCACAGATAAGTCCCTAGAGATCTTCATTTCCAATTATTCAATTTTGTTTTATCCAGGACATGATTAAATGATTAACCAACCAGTTAATCATTATCCTTGCTCAGGAAAACACACATGTTCTTACATGAGGCTGTTTCATTTTTCATATCAAGTTCATGGACACTCAAAACTCTGCCATTGTAAAGATTTCACTTAACTCTCTCTCAAAGTCACTTCTCAATGTAAATAAAATATGACAAGATTTTTAGCTGTCATCAAGCCTACTCATTGTGACCT
Source organism: Rousettus aegyptiacus (assembly GCF_014176215.1). Classification (NCBI taxonomy): domain Eukaryota; kingdom Metazoa; phylum Chordata; class Mammalia; order Chiroptera; family Pteropodidae; genus Rousettus; species Rousettus aegyptiacus. The sequence goes on from NW_023416284.1 coordinate 49,956,550, forward strand.
GGCCACGTGTTTATAAAAATTACATGCGTCCTATGGTCTTACTTAGACCTTCTCTTGAATGCATTATATCCATCATATGATGGAGTTTTTCTCATAGGTCTAATGATACCCAGTTTATTATGGGCAGTTCTGGACAGAAAAGAATTTGATTCCTGTGGTTAAGTAATTTGAGGGCCTAGGAACATGCTAAGAGCAGCTTTTCAAATTTTAAAGTTCCCTGCTATAGACCACAGGAGCCGTTGCTCTAGAATTCTAGAATATTCACTGAAACTCTCTTCTTGGGGCTTCTCAAATATTCTACATTGTAATTTTATCCACTACAAATGCCTCTAGAAGCATAGGATAAATTGGGTCATAACACACAATCAGCACGACTGTTTAACTTCTGCTGCAGGGGCCTTTCTTATTCCAAGCCCTCACCAAAATTGGCAGTCTTCTGAATCAATTGATAAATTAACTGGAACATTATTCTCAATTGATGTGCTACCTCTATAACATGAAGGGAACTACAAAGCATTTGTTTCTTTTTCTTAGTAGTAAAGTATGAAGTAGAATATGTGTTCTTTATCTTGGAGGGGTTTCTCAGAATAGTACTCCACTATAATAGAGCCCTAAAAATTTTCATTGATTTGGCAGGCACCTGAAGTTTTTTAAGGTTTTATATTCCATCTTCTGATGCATATATGCCTTACTTGGCCATCTAGACTTTAATCTATTTCTTAGTCCCCATCGTTTAAAAGAGAATTATAAATATAGTTGGACAGTTTAGTATTCCATAGGATGTCCAAATAATCAAAGTCTTTGGTGTCATAAAAACAAACATTATATAGCCCAGGGGAAAGGTTACAGATACATCTTACTCTTTGTCCCATAAATATATCCACTGTCTTTTTTCATGTCAATTGCCTCAGTTTATATATATATATATATATATATATATATAAAGGTAATTGAAAAGTCCACAATTGTCATATCAATAGCTTCTGGTACTTTCTGTGAGGCTATATATCTGGTAGGTATGTTCTCATTAATATCTGTCATAATTGGCATTGTGTATTAAAATCTGTATTATAGATCTGTTATTGTACTTTAAAGATACCCAGAATATCAGCTATAGTTGAAGCTTCCACTTAAGTATATGATAGTCCCCCCTCAGAAATAATGATTTAGCCAGTTTTTGAAAGAGACAGATTGGTGAAACAGCAGTATAGAGGTGACCACCACCCCTGCATCCTTTAATTTTTGGAAAGTGGCACTAGTCTCTCTATTATAGCTTCTGGCTTATCATATCCAGGTCTTGTTGGGTCACAGTTATAGGGACTTCCCTTTGGCTTTTCCTAGATTATAAATCTTATTTCACAGGTCAGATTCTTAGTAACTGTGATGTTACAGCAGTCTGGGTATAATTACCACTTGTCTGAATAAGTTTGGGCTGCTATAACAAAAATACCATAGATTGGATGACTTAAAAAAATAACGGTAGTTTCTCACAATACTGATGTCTAAGAAATCCAAGATCAAGGTGCTGGCTTATCTGGTGTCTGGTGAGACCTGCTTCCTGATTTGCAGACAGCCATTTTCTTGATATATCCTCACATGGCCCAGAAACAGATTATCTTTATCATATTTCTTCTTCTATAGTCACTAATCTTATTCAGGAGGGCTTCACTCTCATGACCTAATTACTTCCTAAAGACTTCACATCAAATTCTGTCACACTGGGCATTAAACTTCAACATAAGAATTTGAGGCAATACCAGCATTTAGTCCATTGCACACAATCTATTTACTACAGAGCGGTTGTTCTCATCTGTCTGGCTAGTGATCTAGTTTCAAAAACTTATTTTAGGAAACATTTTCTAAGACCACTTTTGCTTTCAACTGTTTGAATTTGGGTTCCTCAAGATGGAGACCCTGAGGTAAGAATTCAATTTTAAGTAGTTAATTTTGGAGGTATAGGAAGCATGAATAAGGAAATGGAAAACTGATGTAAGAAAGAGAAGATGTCATTAAGGTAGCTACCTCTGGTGACAGAAGTTTAATCATACTGGAAATCAATGTAAAATATATCTTTTGAAAGTTTATAATTGCTTCAGTATCACTTTATTAATTTTTATTATTTATTGTTTGAGGACAGCTATCAAAGGATGTTAATTTTTAGTACATCTAGCCCCTCTCATGGGGAAAAGTAGCCTTTAGTCTTTTCAGAGGAAAGAAAAAAACTCTCAAGCATAAAGTTGCAGAGACTGACAACTGGAGTTGGTAGTCATCTGGTACACAAGAAAATGTTGAAGTCTGAGATTCTATTATAGATTCACTATTAGTAATTACTCTAGGACACAAAGCCTGTTCTGGTATTGACCCAGACAAACCAGAACATATGACAACTTCATCCTGCCTCAACTAAATTGACCCCACTGTCATTCTCCACACTGAATTCAGAGTAATCATCTCAAAATGCAGTTCTGAATAAGTCATCTCCTTATATCAAAATCTTTAGTGATTTACTATGGCTCAAAAGACAAAGTTAAATCTACTTAACATGGCCTCCATCTTCTGGATGATCTGCTCCCACCTGTCCCAAGACTTTTGCACATGCTATTCCCTCTAATTAGAATGAAATTCCCTCTTATTTTTCATATTTCAATTCAAGCTTCACTTTCTCAGAGATGCTGACATGTATCTTACTTAGTTGTGTTTTTACTTTAGTTAAAACTGATGTATTATAAAGGCTGGATAGATTTTGTAGATTACAAAAGGAATGGAGTGTGTTCAAGATGTCTAGATAATTATGAAGCCTCTTTCTCCTACATTATCTCAGGATTGAGGATCTTTAAATTATTTTTCTAATAAAATAATTGTGAAAATATTTTGACTACAAGAGACAAGAATATAAAACTGATCTATTTCATCCTGTCAGAGATGTTTTTCTCTTCCACTCTTCTTTTAATTAGTGAGTTACATATTTATAGTTTTACAGATTATTATTTTTTAATTGATAAAAGAAGTATAAAACAGAAATAGGTTTTATCAGAAATAATTTAAGAATACTTCTTTTTACATGACCCTTAAAAAAGGTTAACACATATTATACTTTATATTCTTAAGTGCCACAAATAAGAAAAAAAAATGCATTTTTTTCTGTGTGCAATTTAACTTGTTGCTAAAATAATAGATTCTTTCTTTAAATACTCACTGTAATTTTATTAGTAAGATTATTTAACTGTTAAAATAATCTAGTCCGGTTACTTAAGCATTTGAATTCTAATATTCAACACACTAGCCAGAATGATTCTTTGGTAACAAAACTTACATAGGTCAATCCCATTGAAGGTGGGATACAACCATCGTTTGAATTCTTGCTTTTCCATTGGGAAAAAAAAAAATGAAGTCATAGTTGCTATGAGATCTTAAAGAAGCCAAAATAATAATAATAACAATAATAATAATAGTGTCCCAAATCTTTACTAGCATACTGGTTTCCCCATGGAGTGTTAAATACATCACTTAAGTCTTGGAGCTTTGGCTTTTATTTTACTTAATCATCATTTTTAGATAAAGCTCAGGACTGCTTAACTATTTTATGCTTATGTGTTGTTGTCATTGTTGTTGTTTGTTTGTTTGAAATCTTCCAGATTTTCCTGGGGTTAGGAAAGGAAGAGAGATGAAATAAGCTAAAGGAAAGCTGGTAACAGAAGGAATGGAACTTTGTATTTGTTTTGTTAGAAATATAATTTTATAACCCTTCCCTCATACACTGAAAGCGTATGGGGCCATTATATTCCCAATGTAATCCTGTTAAATTATTCTCCTCATATGATATTCTTCACCATACCTAATTATACTACATTAAATGAGTCTTAACTTTTAAAGTATTAAAATGGGACATTCTGAGACTAAATGTTGCCATCAAGTGTATGTGAATCTTGCTGGCACTCAAGACTCGTACTTCAAGAAATGGATCTGCTCATACAATTAACCATAAACAATTGCAAGTTAAGCAGATTTCTATTGCCTCTGAGCACCCAAACTCAAGTGGGGGTAATGTAGACAGAGCCTTAACCTTTAAAACTGTGGCTTTCTGCCATGCTCATATCAAAGCATCTATGATGCAAGGGCTGGGCATGTGCAATAATAAGAATTTAAAATTTTCAAACTAAATATACTGAGGGAAATTGCTGCAGAAACTAATTAGCCATATGCAGCCTAAATCACTCAGCTTTTAGGAGCAGTGTGATCACACAACTGTTAGTTCATAGAAAGAGATGGCTGGTTAGGTGTGAATGTTGCAAAGGTTTAAGTGGAGTCACCTCATGACCACTCTGGTTTAAACTAGACTATCATGTTGCAAATTGTGTTAAACTTTTGTCCTGCCTCTGCTATCCTATTACAATTTCCTTAGTCTCACTGTCCCTCATATTTTTTCAAATGACTATCTACATGAGTGAGTTTTCTAAGATTCAGACATAATAATATACTTTCTAAAAATTCTTCAAATGCATACCAGTATGTAGCATCTAGGTAAACTACCTTAAGAGGTCGCACCCTTTATGGATAGGCCCTTATTTATCTGTCCATCTTGACCTTAGACTTCAGTGTATTTGTGTCTGTTCGTGTTTTAGGAAAATCAATGTTGAATAACATCTATGTGTATCATTGGAATAAATAAGAAGCTCAATCAAGACTCCAATTCTGCATCTAGAGTTGTTTCCTTATTGCCCTTCTGCTCTTGTTATAGGAAGTATAACAGAGGTGGGGAAGAATTTATTGAAACGTCTCAAAATAGATTGTTGCATCAAGAGTGAGCTCTTTATTTTTTCTCAATATCTTATTGTTTCAAAAAGAAATCCTTAGTTTACTAAAAAGATATATAATAATATTAATATTTAAAGTATTCTTGTGGTCAACACTTGCTGACCAGATAAGTTTCTCATGTGTGCATTTTTATGACACTTATCTTGTTTTAGCATTCAATTTAGATCAAAGATCTATCCTCATTAAATTTGATATTAGTTCTAATTTTCTCATCTCTCAAAGAATAATAATTTAGGCACACAAACAAATTAAGAAATTAAAGCATTTTAGAGGTGAAAGTGGACTTCAAGATCATCTAGGCACTGAAGTTTGGGGCTCCTCTGGACTTAGTAATTTTCCATCTCTTGTAGTTTTAGCTGTATACTTAGCAGGAACAGAGTTTTTATTAGATGTTGGGATGGGAGTAGAGTGGAAAACAAAGTATTAGACCAAGAATGACAAAATTTCCAAATCTCTTTCCATTCAATAATCCTAGTTTAATATTGTTTCTCTTTATAAATATCAGAACATATAGCTGATGTTCTATAGATTTAAATACTTGTTCAAAATTTTATATGAAGTCCCACTTCCTATGGTAAATGTTATTTCCTTCATGTCCAGTATCTCTCCTAAAAAAAAAAAAAGTATTCATTTTGTCTGCCGTTTTTTATGTCATTTGAACTTTAATTAAAATTCATTAGTTGCAAAGTTTTAACCTATTAAAAATATAAATCGTATTCTAGTCCCACAGTTTAAAATACATTGTAATTAAAAGGAGTAACTGAATAATAGTTAACATAGGGAAGTTAGGAATTGATGAGTGATAAAACATATGTCACAAGATGAAATGATTGAGAAAATATTTCTGAAACAAGTCATTGTTGGCTTCAGTTGAAATAGTGATGCATATAGGTGTGTGTGTGTTGCTGGAGTGGGTATAAAGAGATTTAATGAGAAAAAGAATTGTTGAGGTTCTTAAGGTTAATAGAGTCCAGTGCTCTGGTAGAAAGAAAGTACCCTACACATTTTACCCTTTTTTCTACACATTTTAGAACTGTTTTGTAGAATATTGGCATACCCTGGATCATTAGTAAATAATTTTGAGAAACTTTTAATACTATATCTTACTTTTTGGAAATTCAAAACTACATTACATCATAAGTATTTGTAGTAGTGCAACACATTAATTTAGATAATGTTTTCAATTCTAAGTTTTAACCGGGAACTCTTTATTATCAGAACAACCATTTATGTTTTGAGGACGAATAGTTTTTTTGTTGTTTGTTTGTTTATTTTTGTAGAGCACTATTTGAAGAATGATGGTTCAAACAGTAAAGTATCCTATCCCAATCTTCTGATTTACTTATCTTACTCTGTTAAATTATTTTATTTATTATGTCCATTTATATATTTTGTTATCCAATTTTGCCAGAGAATTCATTCCATTTGAATCACCAATTAACTAATAGGCCAGAAATAGTGAATGATGTGGTTTCTACAAGTCTAAAGCTTTTAGTGTAGTGGAGGGAAAGATACAAAAACAGTAATAACTAATCTTAACCAAGAGGACACATCTCGATCAACGAAACTAAAATAAAATGAAAAGAAATTCTCTTCTAATAATAGAAATAAATTATTTTGAAACACTTCTGTAAATAAATTATGTTTTCTTAAGTATCAGAATATTTCTACATAATTTCAAGCTGGACATAAATTAAAAAATTCATTTGTATCCATAATAAATAACTATTGGCTACAATTTTTTAAACAGTTAAAATTTGACTTTAGACTAAGTCTTTAACTTTTCTAGTTTCCTAAGACCACTGTATGTTATAGTATTTTACCAAAGCACTAGACTCAAAGCCATTGTAGAACTATTCTTTATACCGAGGCAATGACCATTGGTCTCGACTATTCTAAGAATTTATCATGCCTTAATATCTACTATAGATTATTAAGTGTTTTTATAATATTTCTTACTAGCAGGAATGATTACATAGTTCTAGTAGGGGATATGTTGGGAGATTATTTGTATAATTAATCATAAGCCAACCCAAGCCTGAAGATTTTTCTGCTTATAAGTTACCAATTGTCTAATTATATACTCTTTAATTATGGTGAGTTCGAGCTTCTCTTTTTGTTGTGCCTGGGGGTTACTTTGAAATATATTAACACAGAAATTATGGTACAGTGTTTTAAAGAGGCTATTTAGTGGCATAGATAACACTAATATGGTATATAATTTATCAAAAGTTATATTGAACTGAATCATTTTTAAGAATTACAATTGCATTGTACTTATTTGTAGGGCAATGGATAATCGTAATCAGGTTACCATTTTAGTGGACATTTAAGTATTTGATTCTCAAATTAAAAGAAAATAATAAAATATATTTTAACAAGTTCATGAAGCAAAATCTTATCTAATTTCATACTTATAATGGTTCTATGAGATAAGCAGTCAAACCTTATTGATTGCTTTGCCTAAAATAGGTTTTTTCCTTGCTCAATAACACATGACTACAAAAATAGAGCTAAATTTAGAATCTACTTCAGATATCTAAAATATATACTTATAAGGCAATATATTATAATAATGTCTTCAGTCTTCTTCTAGTCCCATCTCTGTGCCATCACCTGGGAGCAAATAGAGGCTATTCATGTTTTTTTAAGGGGCTCTGCTATGATTAACTTTATGTGCTAACTTGACTGGGACAGGGAATGTTCAAATATGTGGTTAAGCATTTTTCTGTATGTGCCTGTGAGTATGTTTCTGGATAAGATTAACATTTGAATTGGTAGACAGAGAAAGCTGATTACCCTCTTCATGTGGAAGGCTCTCACCTAATTGTTGGGAAGCCTGAATAAAACAAAATGCTGGGTAAAGGAGAATTTACCCTCTCTGCTTTTTTTCAAGTTGAGACTTTGGTCTTCTCCTGCAATCAGACTGGAACTCACGCCATTGGCTCTCTTGGTTCTCATGCCTTCAGACCTGAATGGGACCTACGGCACGGGCTCTCCAGAGTATCCAGCTTGTAGACAACAGATAGTGGGACTTCTTGGCCTCCATAATTACATGAACCAATTTCTTTTAACAATTCTATTTAGATAGATAGGTAAATAGATAAATACAGACAGATGTAGGTAGATGATATAGATATATAGAGAGGAGAGAGAGAGAGAGAGAGAGAGAGAGAGACAGACAGACAGACAGACAGAGAGAGAGAGAGAGAGAGAGAGAGAGAGAGATTATATTTGTTCTGTTTTTCTAGAGAACCTTGACTAATACAGGTTTTGTCTTCTCTTTTGGTATAGCAGGATTTATAACCAACACATTCACATTGTTCTTTGTAAAAACAAATATTGAGTTTTATATTTTAGAAATACTCTAAAAAGATGAAGAAACTCATGCTTTTCTGAAGAAAAAATTGGAACCAAAATAAGTAACAAATGAAGGCTATAATGAAATTATGTGGTCATTCAAGCCTAGTATACTCTGAGTTTTAGGAGAGAATGAGAGAGACTAATAGGTTAAATTGTTTTCTTCATGCTTGGCTTGTTTATTCCTTCTTCTGAGCTATTATTGTTATTATACTGCAACATATTCTGAGAAAGGATGGCAAGGCATCTCTTTATAACTGAGGAAAAGAGTATAAATGCAAATTCAGTTATAAAATTCTGATTATCAATGCAATTTAAAAAGTTGAAATCTAGCACTCAGCATATTAATTGACTAAATGATTTTATTCGATGGGGAGAACAGAACTTGTAGAGAGTGTGACTTTGATATCTGTCCTTGATAGAACTTTTAGATATGTGCAAAAATAGGCATTTATCCAGGAATGAAAGGCTTAGTAACAAAATTTAGGGGTTAAAGAATAGAGAAGAAATTATTTTTATATAAAATATTTTTATTGGCAATAAGTTTGATATTTCAGAATACATGTGTGTGTGTATATATATGTATATATATATATATATAGTGTTTGAAAATTCAAAATGAATTCAGAACAATTAATATTTGAATTTTTTATAATAGAAAAAAGAGGTCTAGGTAGATTTTGTATAGTATGTGCAGAAAGTTAACTCTTACAGGGATTATTAGAAGCCTAGTTAAAATGTCGACTAGATAATAGAGTGCAAAGATTTAGTGTGTATTAAGGTTGCATAGTTTTTGCATTAGACATTGTGTAGAAAGCCTCAATATAATAAGTATAGCACAAGGAAATAAAATTAAAAATGCCAAAATTTAATGCATCACAGTTGAAAAAGCACTCCTTTAAGAGCATAGTACTTAATTTTGAAGCAAATCTCACAGAAGTTAAATAAGAGATATGATTACTTGTTCTGGAATTGTATACTCACTCAGAAATTCTTGAGGTAGAGTTAAGTAGACACCAATCTTCTAGCTATTTTTAATGTGTTCTAAATAGCATGTCAGTCATTTCTAACAGAGTAGTTCATCATAAAATGCAACCATGTAGATTTAGTAATGGTAATTTAAGTCCGTTTATAACAGTATTGACTGCTTTAAGAGGAAAGAAAGGTATACCTTTATTTGTTGAGGAATATGGATGTCAATGATAAAACTTTTCCACATGTTAGACAGATAATGTGTCTAATAACTGCAGTTGAGTGAGCTCTGATTCCTGGCCACCCTATGAATGAGTGCTGTTTACAATGTCTTGTCATCAACAGTCCTGCTCAGCTATTGTAGACTAATGTCTATGGCTTCTTTTATGGAATCAATCCATCGCATATTTGGTCTTTTTTCCCCTTCTGCCTTCTATTTGTCCCAACATTATTGCCTTTATGTGCCCGAAGTAGGACAGTTTCAGTTTTGTCATTTTTGCCTCCAACAATATTTCAGGCTGAATTTGTTCAAGGACTCACTTGTTCATCTTTCTGTCAGTACAGGGTATTGTAGAATCTCCTCCAACAACATAATTCAAATATTTTCTGAAAATATTATGGTACTTAAATTTTTTTTGCTTTCTTCTCTTTTTTCTTCAGTTTGGAAAGTTTCTATTACTATATATTCGAGTGCAATGACCTTTACTGCTCCACTGAATAACCTGCTGTTAATTCCACATAATATATTTTTCATTTCAGATAATGTATATATATATATTTTTTCATTTATGAAAGTTTTGAGTCTCTTTTCCATCTTCTTACTTTTCCATACTATTTTTTTTTTCTTTTTGAACATGTGCATTTTCCCTGATAATGTGTCATTTTTCTTGTCTCTTTACATGTCACAATTTTTAATTGGATGCAGTACATTGAACTCACAGATCATAGATGCCTGGCAAAGTTGATGAGACAGTGCTCTAAAATCAGGGAAATGGAGCTGGTTTTAATTCGTGAGACAGACAACCTAGAACAATAGAGCTAGGTGGGACTCCACCTTTGTTGCTGAATCCTAAGCCCATGCATGTGTAAGCAGAAATGTCATATGACCAGGTATAAAATGACTGGGGAGATTTAAGATAAAAATTCCTGGAATGCATGCAAAATTGAAAGACATTTGAAATTCAGCCATCAAGAATGGAGAACACTTCTTGAAATCTTCCAGACATGAAAAATTATTTATATATAATATATATATAATATATAGTATTTCTAAAAACAAAGTAGTATGTGAAAAAACATTAACTCATTTGCTTAAATATTACTAGAGACATATATCATAATACTTAAAGTAAAACAAAAGCAGAGAATAGCAGAAAAAGGCAACAAAAAATAATCAGAACTTTAGTGAAAAATGTAACAATAACAAGTTTAATAATATTCTTAATGAAAATTACTGAAAACTGTAAACCCTCAGACTGAACTAGTTCATTGACTTCTTAAAAAAAAAAAAAAGTCCCAGGCAGATTATAATTTGTGGAAACAAAGAAAAAAAGAAATTAAGAGGAAGTTTTAAAAAAAGTGCAGAGAAGCCAAGAAACAACAAACAGCATAGTTCTCATTACAAACTATACAAGAAAAGAATGAGATAACATTTTTAATGTGGTAAAGAAGGAAACATAGGTACTAAACTCATGGACCTTAGTTTTAGGGAGAATTTTGTTAGTTGGACCTCAAAGGCAAGGGAAGTAAAAGCAAAAATAAATGAATGGAACTATATCAAACTAAAAAGCTTCTATGAAGCAAAAGAAACCATCAGCAAAACAAAGAGGCAACCACTGGAATGGGAGAAGATATTTGCAAGTAATACCTCCGATAAGGGGTTAATATCCAAAATATATAAAGAACTCATACAACTCAACAACAAAAATCAACAAACAATCCAATTAAAAAGTGGGCAGAAAAGCTGAAGAGACCCAAGAAGACCTACAAATGGCCAATAGACATATGAAAAGATGTTCAGCTTCACTAGCTCTTAGGGAAATGCAAATCAAAACCAGAATGAGATACCTCATACCTGTTAGAATGGCTATTATCAACAAGACAAGGGACGACAAATGTGGGAGAGGTTGTGGGGAATAAGGAACCCTCATACACTGCTGGTGGAAATGTAAATTGGTACAGCCACTATGGAAAACATTATGGTGGTTTCTCAAAAATTTAAGAATAGAATTACCATAAGATCTAGCAATCCCTCTTTTGGGGATTTACCTCCAAATTTTCAAAACATTTATTCACAAAAATATATGCATCCCAATGTTCATTGCAACATTATTCATGGTAGCCAAGACATGGAAACAACTAAAGTTTCCTTCGATAGATGATTGGATAAGGAAGATATGTTACATATATCAATGGAATATTAGCCATAAGAAAAGATGAAATGCTGCCATTTGCAGCAACATGAATGAATCTTGGTATAATCATACTAAGTGAAATAAGTCAGGCAGAAAAAGTTGAGAACTATATTATTTCAGTTATATATGGGATATAAAACTGAAAGTAACAAACGAACAACACAAACAAATAAAAATTCATAGACACAGACAACAGGTTAATGGTTACCAGAGGAAAATGGAGAAGGAGGTGAGGTAGAAAAGGGTATAAAAGGGTCACATATTTAGTGACAGAAGGAAATTTGACTTTAGGTGGTGAACATACAATGCAATATACATATGACATATTATTGAATTATACACTAGAAACCTATATAATTTTATTAATCAATACATTTAATAAATAAATAAAAATGAGAAACAAAAAAAGTTGTAAAATTTTTTTAATCTGTTGATCTAGAGTTTTGTAAACAGCAAAGATATTTTTCAGAAATTAATGAAAATTAAAGACTTTTTTAGAAAAAATAATTATAAAATCATGACCAGTGTCCTCTACTACAAGAAATGCTAATGCACTTTCTTCAGGCAGAATGCCAGATGGTAATTTGAATTCATACAAAGAAATGAGGAAAACTATAAAAGGTGAATATATAAACAAAAATATATATTTTATTGAAAAACTTTTTCAATTTACTTTTGCTTTTAAAGTAAAAATAATGATGTTATTATAATATTATTTTAATGTAAGATGATTTTATTACATTTACATATAATAAAAATCACATTTATATTATCATATAGTACATACATATGTGAAATATGTGAACAAAATAGCATAAAGTTTGGGAAGGAGGATTTTGAAATGTACCACTTTAATAGTCTAACTGTATAACATTGTAACATGTTTAACCTATGATAAGTTAAGGATGTACATTTTGAGCAGAAAAACAAAAATAAACAAAAATACATAGCTTATAATCAATAAATGACATAAAATGGAATCCTTAGAAAACACTTAATTCATTCTAACATGGGCATAAAAAAGGGAAATCCAAATGAAAATTAAATGTGAATTTTAAAAAATCCACAAATATAAAATGATAAATGGAAGCCAAACAATATAAATACTAACACCATATGTAAATGTTCGAAATCATAAAATTACAAAGCAGAGATTTTCTAACCATGTTAAGAAAACAAGGGATGGTTTTATTTGGTCTACAAAATCCTACTTGAAATATTTTTTAAAATATATATTAAAAGAAAAGAAAAGGATAAAAATCATATGGAAACATTAATCATGAAAACTGGAGTTGCTACTGTAATATTTAGCAAAATCATCTTCAGAACAAAGAAAATCACCAAAAATGAGGGCCGTTTAGTAATAATAAAGTGTTCTATTTTATCTTAAAGATAAAGCTATATTTAATGTCTATGCATCTACTATTATGTGCCATAACAAAATTGAATGAAAAAAATAGACAGATTTGCAATTATAATCAAAGACATAAACCCTTCTCTCAGTGATGACATCAATTGTACATGAAAAATCAGAAGGTTGTAGAATATTTTAAGAAATAAATACTTCAAAGAATAACAGTAGAATGTATTCTTTTTAGGTATTTAGAGTACTTTTAATAAAAAGAGACATATCAAACCTAAAGCCTAAATGATTTAAAAATATTAAATAATACAGAGGATTTTTTTTACCATAACAGAAGGAAATTATAAATAAATTAAAAATACATGGGGGCAAACTTTTTTGAAATTAAGATACAGCCGAAATTTAAAAATCACGGAAGAAATAATGAAGTATTTTATAAAATTATAAAATTATTTTCTAAAAATAAAACATGTCATTGATAGATGCTGTTATGAAAATGAAAATGTAAGTCGTAACCTCGTAGGAAATACTTGCAATAGATATTGCTTTCAGTCAGATATATTAAAAACTCCAACCTCTCAACAATAAAAAATCAAACAAAAATTACAAAATGGACAGAATATTTGGACAGGTAGGTATCTTACAAAAGAATATGAAAATCACAATTAACACATGAAAATAATGCTTAATATTTTTTAGCCATAAAGCAAATACAAATAAATTCCATTAAGACGTCATACACATCTACTAGAATGATTAACTGGTGAAACCACACATTTTATATATTTGCGTTGTATTTAGTTAAATCTAAATTTTGAAACTTTACAAAAGAAAAATGGAAAGAAGAGCAAGACAAGTTTTTCTATATATGGAAGCTGAGAAATGGAGCAGTAACTAGAAAAAAATCATAGGATTAAGAAAAGTTTTTAATTGTTTTTAATGGGGGAAATAAAACATTTATATTCCAACAGGAATGATCCAGTTGACGGTAAAAATTTATGGTGCAAAAGAAGTGAGAGGATTGTTGGAGGTATATTCTTAAAAACTCATTAGAAAATAGAAGAATCCAGCACAGATGTAAAGGGTTTGGCTTTAGTTAGGATCAAGGGCAGTTTATCTCTAGTAAGAGGAATATAATTAGAGAGTGATCATAGTTTTAAGTAGAGAGGTAAACGTAGATGCAAACTTATGAAAAATATATTCTAACATTTTCTAACTTCAATAGTCTATCTTCATTTTCCAACTTTATTAGACCTATGATTATCTAATAATTTTGAGGTCTGAGGAGGGCTTCAAATTTGGTGAGACTGGAGAACTTATGGAATTGAGGTCTAAGAGAGAAGAAGAGAGATGGAAATAGGGAAATGTAATGTTGCTTACATCATTAAAGATCCACTTGAATCCTTAGGGTTACAGTTTAGACAGGTGAATAAGATGTAGCAAGAAAGGGCCAAGGGAACTGAGGTTGTCTGAAAGAAGTAATTATAATATTAATCTTGCTTCAAGCTAGAAAAGAAGGACGTAGAAAGATGAGAGAGTTAAAAGGCAATTAATAAGGATGTGCCATGTAAAAGAAATAATGGAGTTAGAGTGACTGAAGAGTGAGCTATTAAGAAGTTGTGGTCAGAAATTAAGGGACTTGAAATTGAGAAGATGGTAAGGGTGAGATTGAGGTACTTCTATGGTATCGACATAGGGATGAATTGCTAAGGAAGGGAGGTAGGCAAGATCATTGAAGAGATCAAGGTAATTGAAATGTGAAAGTAGTGGAAATATATTCTATCTGTGTGTTGGGATTACTGAAAATGTTTGAAGGAAATGCAAGGACTGGCAGCAAGCTAGAATTCAGACTTTTCAAGGAATCAGAGTTGTGGTTAAGGGGTCTTTGGAGGACTACAAAATGGAAGAGGGTGGTTTAATTTGATTCAAAAGGAAAGGCTTCATATATTTAGGGAAGAATGAAGGTGAAAGGTCTACAAGTAATAATGAGGAACAAGAAAACCACCTGTGTTACCTCAGGCCTCACAGTATAGAGATCAAGTACAATAAATTTCTCTTACAGCAAGAAGGTGTTGAAGAAGACATTGAGTTAGATGGTTTAAGGTTTAACTACTGATTAATCAAGAGTTCCAGAAAGTACATTGAAAGAATGTGAAAAGTTGAAGAGGACCAATAGATGGGGTCAGCATCTTTGGAGAATACACAACAGAAGATGTGTAGAACAAGTTGGTAATCCTGGTTATCTTTATGGGACTGACATAAGGGCGATCAAAGTATTTAAATTATTCTTAAAGATGGTGTTAAAGGTGGTTAGTTGAGATTGTTTTCGGGGAGGGATTGATGTGTACCTTCTTAGAAGCATGCAGAACCCTTTTAGACTCCTTTTACACTTGTCCCAATAATGACATGAAATCCAGGAAACTGAAGTGTAGGATTAATTCAGAACATAGCCCCTCTACCTACACAGAAGACAGATGGCTGCCTGGGCCGCAGCCATAAGGAAAGCAGGGCACAAGAGCTCTTGGCAGCGCCTGCTCCCAAGAACGTGTTCTGCTGTTCCTATGGGCATTATCTGCTTGCTCCACTCAAGAAGCGGCAGGTCCACCGTTCTCACAGGAGCTATCTGCTTCCATAACTAAGCATCACATTCTGCTCCAATCTGCTGGAGAAGGCGGCAGCTTCCCCAATGATGTAATTCCACTCCCCTTACTTAAGGATAAAACGTTGCTTGCCTTTGACTCGGTGCCTTTTTCCGCAGCTCCAACCGGCTACTCCTGAAGCTTCTCTGCCTCATGAGTAAAAATGGCATGTCTCACCCCTCTGGTCCTCCTCGTAGATTTTTCGAAATATTCAAAGCCCAGGTACAAGTTCCAGGCCTGGGATTCCTGCGTTACTTGGAGATTGTATGCAAATCATCTGCATACCTGGAACTCTCCCAGCTCTAGGAGCACAGAACTTCAGTGATGGAGGCCTTGGTGTCAAATAAGAAGTGGTCCTACCTGGAGCATCTGGAATTTTGTGGTTCTTTGTTAACTTCGTCCAGTGGAAGTGGTGTAATTCTACTGAATATTGAGTATATCAACTGCCTTTAAGGAGATTTGTACACAGCAAACATTTTTTCAGGCACAGAATCGTATATTAAATTATCCTCACATTCTTTTTCGCTAATATTTCTAACATACAAGTCTATTAGCTCTTTTTGAAAATATAGTTCTTCAGTTAGACTATATCTTTAACAGATAAGCTTTGTACATAATGGTGAAAAAATGAATTTTTTTCTTTATCCCCATTGACCTTACAAAAATTCCAATTGAAGCAATAAATCCCTTTGTGCACTAGTGTTCTGAGCCCCTTTGAAGAATACTTCTAATTTTGTAAGTATAGCACTTGAATTGAAAGGTCTGAGAAAATGCTGTTTGCCAAAGCTGCAGGTCAGTTGATGGTTTTTTTCAGAAGTATTTGATTTATTTTCCTTTCTTGTGCTTTAAGTGTTTTACTAGGACCTAATGACAAAAGTGAAAACAGATAATTGTCTTTACAGGCAATAATATTTATTAAATAACTATTTTGTGCCAAGAATTATTCTAAATTCTTACGATACCGAAACAACTAAAACAATATTAGACCTTACCGTTTAATCCTTACATTTATTATCTATAGAGAGGCTGATGTGGAAACAAATTATAACAAAATATTATAATTCTATCATGCCAAGATGAAAATGCCATAGTGGGAAAAGTTATATGACTAAAAATATACCTAGCTTATTTATTTACTAGCATTTACTTAAAATATATAATTTAATAACCTATTGTCACTAATAAAAACTGCACTGGAGAGTTAAAGTTAGCCTACTCTAAGCTTTATTAATAGCATTCAAAACGTGAGATATTTTACATACATGATTCTCATTTGAATAATCCCACAAGTAATTGCTCTTACTTTTGTAATAAAACTTTGTACTTTTGTAATAATACAATTTCGAAGAGATTGTAGTGTTTGCTAAAACTATCAAGTAACACAAATAGGTTATAACAGAGGCTTTTTGATAGTAAGGCCTATATAATTTCAGCTATGCTATAATTTATCTAACAATATTTGTAGAAATGTGAGCTTATATATTTTTTTCTCTTTCTGGAGTGGATCCTTGCTACTTCCCTTGGACATTTTAAGAAATGGAACATACATGAGCCATTTGTAATTTTAGATCTGATTCCAGGAAAAGAAGTTAATGATTTAACTTATGCAAACAAGCTCATAAGTAATTTAATACAGTACTTTTTCAACATTACCAAAGTCAATATAAATTTAAAGTATAACATTCTATTAGGATGTGAGCAAAACTTTGCACTGCAAAATTTGACATCTTCTTGTCAAATGTGTTGTCAATAATGCACAATAATACAGTTTTCCTATTGAAAACTATATAGGGCTGTGTCATCTACATCCTGAAATTAAACATCTTCATGCAAAAATCAATTTACCAAATGTGCTCACATGTAATACAATGACAGTACTCAATTGTATATATATATTGACAAAGAGGTCAAATAGCACTTTATTTTTATAGCGTTTTGCAAGCGTGTATTTTACCACCATATAAATTTATAGCTTTTCAAGGCAAAATTCATGCTTGCTATCAAAGATGCAAAATACACAACAAAGCTTTAACGTATATGAGTTTGGGCCCTATAAAAACTAATCTTTGGGGTGCTCTGTCTAAAGACGTGTATTCAGGTTTAATAAGCTCCAAACCTTAATATTTCACATGTGTCTAAATTAAATTATTATTTGTAAATGCAAAAACAAACATGCATGAAATATTGACAGAGAAATCTACTACAATGGAAATGAGGTAAACAATATTATAAGATGTTGGGATACTTTTATAAAAGCAAATAAAAACAGAATACAGTAAAAATAACTCCATTTAGAGTGTCATGCTACTGAACATTGGATTATAGTGTGAGTCAAATCATGTTTCTATGTCTATAATAAAGTGTAATAAGATTTCCTCATAACACAGAAGCTCATTAATATGTATGTAACTCTTTTCTTATGAGGTAAGTATTCAGTGTGATTCATCATTATTACAGTACAACTAATACAGCCCTCCGATCTTTGAAAGCAAAAGCATTACTGATTATTTTTTACACTGCTTTATCCACTAGTTTACAACTGTTACAGAAAAAGTAGCAAACTATTTTTTCATATGAACCACATTGGGCTTTCTCTGAATGAGAGTCTTATCAACTCATGTTGAAAAACAAAATTCAGAAACAGAAATAGTAAATCACTTTCATTTACTGTACCTGTTCGATCACAGTTGATGCATCATCATGAAAGTTATAGATATTGAGGATCAGGAGAATTCATTCACAAGTTCTATTGTTATCTTGTGTCTTTTTATGCATTATTTTCAGATGATGATCACAAAATCAAAAAATAAAACAACATTTATGGATTTCATTCAACCAATACTTTCTATATTCCTGAAAATTCTGGGCCCAAGTATTAAAAAACAAACAAGCAAGGTTTCTATCTCCCAAGTCCTTAATGTCTACCAGAACAGAAAGACACGTATGTGAATAATAGTAATGCTTTATGAACTATTGGATTAAAATTATGGAAAGGATTAATCATAAGTTTGATTTTTCAAAAAAGGTGGGCTTTTCAAAATTTTCGAATTTTATATTAAATCTCATCAAAATCATGCTTTAACTGGTAAATTTGGGTAATATGTTAATGTTTATTAATGTGTTATCAACCCGGATAAAATTACCCAATTTTCACTTTTTCAGCTATTATTTCTCACTTTTATTGTGTATAAATGCTCAGTACAAAAAAAAATGAAATTATTTAAGATTAAATATATCACTCCCCACCCTGAGACTCCATACTAGCAGTCTCTGTGTAGGGTTAAATGTGTTTATAATACCCTTATGAGAATCCTGGGATCCTAAATCTTCCTAAATTTATGCATTTCTGAGACTGTAAATTAACAGAGATTCTGAATTTCTAATAAGCCCTAGATGATGCCAATGCTGATGGTCCTTGTACTACACTTTGAGTAGCTAAGGGTATGGAATATTCTTCCTACTGCCAGTGAGAAGAATGGGTTAGAACAGGTCAACAAATCAAAGTTCATTTAAAAGCGGTGTGCTAGAAATATGTGAGCTGAGGTCCTGAGTTACGGAAGTAACATCAAAAAGAAGTATATATATAGAATTTATAGCTCTTAATAACTGTGTATGTAGAATGAGGAGAAGTCTTGGGAAGAAACATCCTATTCCAGCGATGATATATTTATTTAGGGTACTGTTACACATAACTGCTATATTACTATTAAACTGCTATATTACTGAATGTAAATTAAGGGCAAAACTACTTCCTAGATCAAGGGGATGGTGTTTCATCTAAAAAAAGTAAAACCTGGAGGAAGGATTGCTTCATTTAAACCTGAAGAGAAATTGGACAAAGATATTAACATGTGAAATAAATGGTCACTTTATTTACATTGGTACCATGATAAGTTTAAGATAAAAATGATAAGTTAACAGGTACTGAGGCAGACAATGTTATATAAAGCACTTAGGAACAGTTAGTGGAATGGTCCAAGACCTCTGATTGCTTAGAATGAGATAATTACAGTAGAATCAGATGACTACAATTTATAGGCCAGTTTACGTACATTCCATTAAAACAAACAACGCAAATACAAAAATAAAGAGATGAAGACAATAATAACAATACAAAATATATATAATTGCTAACAATTAGTAACTCTTAATACATGTTAGGTCATGTGCTAGTTAATACATGTGTGTGTGTGCATGCTAGTGGGTGAGTAGAAATAATTTAATACTTAATACAAATTTAAGAGAAGAGTGATAAAATACTCCATCATACTTTTGAGAAAACTAAGGTTTAGAGAAGTTAAATCACTTCTCCAAACTCTTGTAAATTGTGGCAGGGATGTGATTTGAAGGGTATCATTCCCAGGCAATTAAGACTCCTTACTCAGGCTCTACATCAGGTGTCCCAAATTTGAAAAGCCTTTCTCGAAATTTTAAAAGTCCCCTAATCACAAGTGTCATCTGGCAGGGGTTTGGGAGAAGTGGATCTCTGCAGCTCTGGGATTTGAGTTTACAGGGTTCACCCTCATTCTGGCTTTGTCTTGGTTCCAGAGAGGCAAGCTGGCCAATATACTTTGTTGCCATAATCATGGGATGGGACAAAAATTGTGATGCCAGAATGGAGCTGACATGTTGATTGAGGGTGACTTACTTTCACATTGAACATAGGATGAAGAACCTTTACCCACACTGATTAGACAATAAAGTAACCCATAATTGACCTTTTCTACCTATTTAAATTTTCATGAGTAAGTCACTAAATGTACACAGCCCATGAATTTTATAATATTTTTTACAGTTTTATTGAGGTAAAATAAAGTACATACTTAAAGTGCATACTGTAATGAGTTCTAACATATGACTATACCTGTGAAATCATCAAATCAAGATAGCGACCATACCCATTGTATCCAAAGTTTGTTTTTTGCTTATTTGTGATCCATCTCTTTCCTCCTTGACCACTGTCCCTAAAACACTGCTTTTTATGCATTGATAGCAGAGTGTGGTGGCAGCGAATATTTCTCTGGCTGTCCTTTGAATTATACTCAATGAAATTTTATCTAATTGAGAGCAAAAATAAACAAATTAATTAATGCCTTCTGAAACTAACTTTATCTCAACTGCCATACAACTTTCACAGTGATCTGAACCATCTTTCCAGTATGTACACGGAATCTTTGTCACTTCCTTATTTAAAAGCTTTCCAGTATGTACATGGGATCTTTGTCACTTCCTTATTTAAAAGCTCTCAGGGCTTCCCACTACCCAACTAATACCTTCCAAATTTTAGAAAGGAATTTAATGCTTATCGCAACTAACTTTTGTCAGTGTTTCCAGCCCCATCAATGTTTACCTTGCAAACAAATCTCACTAAAAAATAAATCATAATTTCCTATTTATGTCTTATATTTTTT
The DNA here is from genome assembly GCF_014176215.1 of Rousettus aegyptiacus. Classification (NCBI taxonomy): domain Eukaryota; kingdom Metazoa; phylum Chordata; class Mammalia; order Chiroptera; family Pteropodidae; genus Rousettus; species Rousettus aegyptiacus. The sequence goes on from NW_023416284.1 coordinate 49,977,524, forward strand.
TATAAATCTGGTTTTGCACATTTTGAGTCTATGTTCTACTATTCAATTGGAAAAATTACTTCTATCATGTCTCATTCAAGGTATTTTTTCATATATTCTTTTCTAAAATATTTCTATGCTACTTTTCTCCAAAATAGAATTACCTGCTCTATTTTCCCTGCTATTAAACACTTTTTAAAAACCATTTATGCAATTGGATACATATTTTAGTGTCTTTTTCTAGGCCATGAACTACTTGAGGGGATGAGCTCTGTCATGTTTTATTTACTTTCCACTTACTAAAAATATGTATTATTAAGTATTAGTTGCATATCTTTACTTCGTAGTAGGGGTACAGTCGAGACCTTTATATCTCTCTTTTAAAATAATAATGAACATAAAACAAGAATCATACAGTATAAGTTGAATGAAGACACGGATGACAAGCACTCAAGGAAATTGCTTTGAGACGATTATTTTCAGAAGTGATGGAGTATAAAAATTATTTATCAGTTGCTTCTGATTATTTTCCAATTCTGAATTTCTATTTGAAAATTTATACTTAGGTTGTAACACTTTATCCATTTTATGATTAATTTAGTTTATTATTTTCACTGTAATTATTATAATAAATACATTCACATAAAATGATTCCTTTTACTAACAATGGAAATTAGATTAGTCTTGGAGGCCAGTAGTTATATTTTAAATGGTTTGCAGTTTTGCTAAAAATTTTTTACTTCCTGCTTTATATTTCAAACTGAATATACTGGATTGACACTTTTCGTATTCATTTTGCACAATTAAAGCTAAGTACTGTAACATCTTTTACAATTGCACCATGAACAATTATTTTAGTAAAACCATCTATTCAAATCTCAGTAGAAATCATTTAGTCTTCTCATCAAATCCCACACTTTTCGTTAAGTATTCCTACAAAACAATCATTAAATTTTTCTGTCACAGTTTAGGTAACAATACTGACTATGAATGCTCTATGATGACTGGCTGTCGAGATTGAAAATCTGGTCAAACTCAAAGAAATGAATGGTGTCAGTGATGTAATGCTATTTAATAAGTACAGAAGCAGTTAAATCCTTCTGCTTGTAATAGACAGGATTTGTTTCAAGAAAGAAGATGAGAGTAAAAACTGTACAAAAGGAAGTGTAATGTTTAGTGAGGAAAATGGATTTCTTTGGAAGCTTGCTTTTCTTCATGATAAATTGAGGGAAGTTCTAGCTATGAGTTTCTAATTTCTTGTAATCCACACTGCAGTCAAAACAAAGGCACCCAATCACCTCATTATATTTATTGCCACTTATCGTTCTTTTCTTTTTTTCAAAGCAGTAACATTCAAAGTACAATCCTGGAGTCCCTGGGATTCCCCAAAACGTATTCTGAGGGTTGATGAGGTCAAAAATTGTCCATAGCAATATTAAGATTCTTTTTTTTCTATTTTACTCTCATTCTTTCCAAGTATAAAGCAGATTTTTTAAAAAAGTCTCCATGTTATGTAATATCACAACAGATTGAATATATAAGCAGATATGAAAATCCAACTTTCTCCTACTAAAAAAGAGTGGAAACATGTAATACGACAACACTGTTATCACTATTTAAAAAAATAATATATGTACATAGTTATTTCTCCATAAAAAATATGTTACATATAATGAGGTAAGTATTGTTATTTCAAACAAATTAATTAAAATATTTAAAGACTGTTTCATTCTAATGTCTAATATGTAAATATCAACAGATACAACTGATAAAAAAAGGTTGGAAACACTTTGTGATCCTCAAACATTTTTAAGGATGTAAAGGAGTCTTAAGACCAAATAGTTTGAGAATCAATGATCGGAGGAATTTGACTTATTTTTAGTTTTTCCTGGGACTTTGTAGTGCTCTTCCACTTTTTGCTTAGTGAATTCTGTGCCTTATGTTGTGTCATATAAACATGATATTTATAAGTCCATGAAATATTCTCCCATCTACACTTTTTTTTTTCATGACACCCATTACACTTCATTATAATTACTTGTTTATTATCTGCCTCTCCCATAGCTCTAGTTAGAACATAGCAGGTAATGAATAAAAAGTTGTTTGTGGCATTATAATTTAATGAGATATTAATGTTGTTTTAATATCTGTATGTCCATCCACTCACTTATACACCTATGTGTTCAAGTGTAACACCCACAAACATTTCTAAGTCCTTTTGTACTTTATCTTAGGAGAATTTTAGTATCTTAATCCTTTGGGGTTGCTATAGCAAAATACCACATACTGGGGAGTTTCTGAACAGTAGAAATTTATCTCTCAGAGTTCTGGAGGGTTAAGTCTGAGATCAGTGTGCCAACATGTTTGAATGAGGGATCTCTTGGGTCACAGGCCTCCTATTGTAGTCTCATATTGTGGGAGAAACTAGAGAGCTCTATGGGATCTCTTTAATAAGAGATCTCATTCATGAGGGTTCTACTCATGAATAGTCACTTCCCAAAAGCCCAACCTCTTCTCCCAAAACCTTTATCTACTAATACTATCACCCTTGAAGGTTAGGATTTCAGCATATGAATTTCAAGGGAACACAAATATTCACACCACAGCATTTAGTTAGATGTCAAAAGTAGAAGTTTCTTGCAAGTTATTTCCTTTCCATCCTTTACTTTTCAGTCTCAGCTCATAACAGAATTGTGCTAAGGCACAGAGAACAAGGAAAAAGTATATCTAGAGAGAGCCAGTTGGGAAATTAAAAAAAAAAAAAAAGAGCTATCAAGAGAAAGAGAGACACAGAGAGACAGAGACACAGAGAGAGACACAAAGAGAGAGTCTCAATCAAGGCTAGCAAGTTAAGACTTGAAGAAAGAGAGCTTAGTACCTCTTGAAGTCTAGGACTAAGGAAATGGTACTTACAGAGGACAGTTCTGTAGTAAGCATAGAGGTGGTAGACTCTTATCACTGAAGTAGACAGACCTGATAAAGTCGTTTACATTTTGATCAGTGAGAAGTCCAGATTTGCAAATCTGTTTCAGTTTTTAGCAAACGTGAAGACTGACTCAATTTCCAGATACCTCTATCATAAAAGCCTAGGAGGAATTTAAGATCATTTTAAATTTCAGCTAAAGAACATAAAAGTGAATATTTATTGCTCAGTTGAATTTATGAAAGAGGTTCATAATGCTTATACATTGAAATTAGGTTAAATCTCCATTTCTATATACATACTTCCTTCTACTTGATTGACAAATAATTTTAGAATAAAATTGTCTATCCAGTCATGTCACATTAATGACTTAAAACAATTAAAGAAGAACACAATAGAAACTCCTTTAGGCGACAGCATTCACACTGTAAATTCATTGTTAACCCTGAGGGACAGTCAAAAAGCAATATTATTTGCCGAAGGTTACAGAGCTGCCTGTGGCTTTTTGGTCAATCTTATGAGTTACTCTGGAAATTTGAATATTTTGAAAGGACTAAGTTTTGTAATTAGAGAACAGAAAGGCTTGCTTCACAGTTTACTCCAATATGTAATGCATTACCAAAAAAACAAAGGGGAGGGGCTATTGAATATTATAAATACAAGCGTGTAAAGAGTCAGAGGAAGAAAGAGTATCCCTGTGACAAAATACAAAATGCAAGTGCAAAACTGAACTCCTATGATTAATTCTCAGGCATCCTCAAGCTGTCCTTTGAGATATCCCTTCTGTTTAAGAAGCTTTGTACATTTAAAGTAGAAAGTTGAACCTTCAAAGCTAACAACAGCGAACATCGCAGAAGCTGCCTATGGCATGTTCCTGGAGGTCTCTATTAACACCAGCGAAACTTGATCGGATAGATAGTCATTATCTTTTTACATTATAAGTTGTCTCTATTTTCATTCAATCATGAAGCACTCTTCTTGTACAACATAAGAAGTTTTCTTTTTCTCTTATAAAATGTCACATCTTCCTCCACTTAATGATATTCTCTATTCTAAGCCATGAAATATAAAATTTAAGAAAAAAATAGAGTTTTTTTGTTTTTGTTTTTTTCATTTTTTTTTTTAGTTTTAAAGATCAAGCTTACAAATTATACCCAGATGACTTAACTGAATTATTAATTTTAGGGAAAGAGTCCAAATCCCATAACTCAGCCTGAGCTGACTTTTGATGATATTCTTGGAATAAGAAATCTTCAGATTTTTGCATAGAGATTTTTTTTTCTAATTTATTGCTATCCTCAGGACAATCTACACTATCAAGTCATCAGTCAGCAAGCTATAAAATGCACATTGGATATACAAAATAATTTCCATAAAGACTAAAACTGGGGTGGGATTCAACAATATAAGTGTAAACTATTGTAATACAAACTGTTAGACATGGCAGTATGATATGTACAATAGTGTTTATATCTATTCCAGAGAGCCAATAGTTACATGTTCAGGTCCTTTGTGAGTTAGCTGCCATCACACAGGTAGCTTGAAATCAGTCATAGAGGAACTACTTATACCATAAACCCCAGCAAATAATATAAATCAGCCCCCCTCTTTTGGAGAACAGGTTGTTAATATTTTTGAGCACATGCTTGTATATAAAGTTGGTGTTAGCATCCTCATTTGGTAAAACATTCAAAAAATACAATGTCTGTTAGGAGCAAATATATCTTCAAATAAAACTATTATGATTATGTCAAAAGATCAATTAAATACTTTTTTAGTCAGACCATAAAATTGACTCTTTAATATAATTAATTTAGTAATATAAATGGAGAAGTTTTAGTTTTTGTTAAAATATTAGCATACAATCCTTTTTGTCATATCAAGATTATTCTAAAGAAAATAACATCTAGAAAGATATTATTGACTCTGAACACATCAATTGTCTCATTCAAAATGTCCCTAGATAGATCTTATTTTCCAGTTTAAATATATATGTAAATATATATTTAAAAATATATTTACTAATGAAAATTTTATATTTACTACTTTTGAGGTTATTTCCTTACTTCTTAATCTTTTCTTGCACATCTAATATGTGCTAAGCATTGCATTGGACATATTATTATGTAATTGAATTCTCACAATCATTTAGGTAATTTCCTCCATTTTATAAAGAAAATTGAGATACTATGAGAGTAATATTTCCTGATGTTATATAGCTAAAAATTGGCCGAGAGAATCTTATTCAGGCTTGCAAATTTCTTCCTCTAGTGAAGAAACTCTCTTTGTACATCAAAACTATAATTTTTTAATACAATAAATATCTATAAAACATTCCATTATTAATATTATCATGTTTTATAGTCCCAACCAAATCTATTCAACAAACACATTTATATTAATTACTCTTCACATCTGCTTATTGGATTTTAATATTCATTTGTCAGAGACAGTTTCTCCATATGTCTGCTTATAAGCATGAATTTTTTCTTTTTCTCAAAAAAGTAAGGTATGCAACTATATTTCAAGGTAAAAACAATTTACAAATTTAGCTTGTATAAGTTGAGGGTATCACATTTTACACAAATGTTCTTTTTATACACAATCATGACAGCAACATAAATGTTATCATATGGAATTTATATACTTCTACATCTTAAATTTCAATAACCATCCTGGATGTTTGCAATATTACAATACAAATCATGAAATATAAGTTTCATGGACCATAGCTTGAAAATTAAGTTGTAGAATATATTACTGAAATCCAGTTGAGTTCCTTTTCAACTTAATATAATAAATGTGTTAAATGCAGAACAGAATTGAGGTATTTTGTTGAATTCTGAAACACAAAAAAGTAAATAAGATTAATTTTCTTAGTAATATCATTCATAGTCTTCTTTTAATGAAGATAAACTTAATATGTTATAAATGCCTTGTGATTACTCCAGGTATGCCAATCTTTCGCTACCTTTAAAATTACAAGATTACTTTCTAGTATTTCAGATTATTTACAAGTTCCTCTTTATTCTTTCTTGCCAATCTTAATGATTTTCTCCCATATGAAGTCTATATCTTACTATCTAAAACTAACTTGATTCTTTCTCAATGTTACCTGTTTTCATTTTCTGTAATATTTGATATGATCTATATTTTATAGTCCAATCATAGTCTCAATCTTGCCTATCACCCTCCCCCTGCCACCACACACACACACAATCATTAGTCTTTTGGTATTTAAACTGGTGAGTGGCATCCAGGTAATCTTTGTATAAAAGAGAAACAAAAAAATTGTTAAGTTATATAATGTTAAAGGTATTAAATTTGTAGTAGGAATAATCACCATGATGGTGAGATTTTCTTAAAGATGATCTATGGCTTTGAGCCGAAAGAAAATTGTATGAAATTTACTCATGTTCAGATATTCATTATTATTATGAAAATTAAAAGAATTTTCTTCAAATTAATAAATATGTTGTACAAGATTAGCATTATAGAAATTGAATTCATAAAAGGCTGCAAAGTTTAGAAAAAATTGAAGAATCAAGAAACCCTTAAAATTCATAACAGATGTAGTGAAATTGAGTAAGTGAATAAGATGGAGATAAAACATAGAAATTTGGTTATTGGATTTTAAGATTTTAGAAATATGACGATTGCATGATAACAAGATTGTTGTTGCTGCCATAACAGAGAATTATATAAAGAGAAACTAAGGAATAATGGAGAAAGTATGAAACTTGGTGACTAGTAAGATCATCTACATGGCCATTTAACTTTTCCAACATGAGAGAAGCATATGGAATTTAGAAAAAGACTATGATCAAGATATAAAAGACCCAGTTAATTTTAATCAGTAGCTTTAAATCAATTTAGGGTACAGGTGTTGACCTGAAAAGAATGCATAGGTCACTTTTGCCTTTGGATATGACAGACCAGACAAATGTTTCAAATGAGAACCATAAGAAAACAAGGATTAAATACAAAATTTTATTTTTAAAATGTGAAAAAAGGCATCCAAGAGCTCTTAAGGGAAACTGGGATTTGAGGGGCTAAAGTCCCAGGGGAAGGCAAGCTCAGAGAAGTCAGTCAGATATTCATTACTGATTTTCCCCTTGAGGAATTTGCTAGCTTGTAAGAAGTAGCTAAGAGACTGAGAAACTAAGTAGAACTTTCCACAGTAATAAAAAATCAGAATCTAAAAAAGCTAAGAACGAGCCTAACAAACAGCCAAGCATCTACTAGGATTCCCTAAAAAGCTACTCCCTTGAAGTATGCACTGGACATGAACCTGCTCTCAAAAGATAGAACTCAGGTTCAAATTAAGTTAGACCCATAGCGAATCAGGGTGAATTTATACTTGTTCTAACAATTTGTCAAAAGCAAAAGTAAATCTGTTTGAAGATAACGTTATTCAGGGCCATTAGACTTTTTAACATAACATTCAATAAAAAATTTACCAAGTATACCAGCAAAAAATATTAAGAGTACAAACTTGAAAGTAATAATATAAATTTCTACATCTTCATAAACCCCAGTAGTTTATGTCAGCTGAGTATTCTTACTGCAATACAGGGAAAACAAAAAAAATTCTCATATATTCTGAAAGCACTGAAAAACTGCAGAAGTAATAAAGTCTAGATAAACTAAAATTCCAGTGAGGGAAGTGCTGAAGAGAACCAGACATCATCTTCTCAAAAGTGGTGCCAAACAGAAGGTTATGCTAAGCTTGACCACTGAGACTTTATCTAGGGAAAGCAAAACCATCAGAGAATTAGCTGACCTGTGACCTATGACCCTTGCATGGTTTAGTAAAAACTAAAAGAGCCCTAAATGCAACACCATTTTTCCCCATGAGATTTCTGGTGCGGTGTAGGTGGTGAGCAAAAATAAGGACAGAAGCTAAGAGATAGATAGAATACATTTTTTTCTGCTGCCCTTATTTATGTATAAATAAAAACACTAACCACACCATCCTCTGTGTGAACCAAGAAGGTGAAGAGCTAAACTCAACCCTCTGAAGAACAGTACTTTAGAGTTGAAGAGTTGGGGATCTGCCAAACTCCCAATCAAAAAATCCAGAAAGAAAAGGACCAAACTAAAAACAAAACAAGGTGGAATAAAATTGCAGTTAAGTCTCAACTCAATTCAATCTCTGAATGGATTAAGATAACAGAACCCTTTCTGGTAGGAGATAATGTCTGAAGTCTGCATACCTTTTTATATGTAATGCTAAGCATACAACTTTAAAATATTAGATAGACAAAGAGGCAGGAAGGGTGACAAACAATAAAATCCAAATCATATATATTTCAGATATTGAAACCATAAAGCTTTTAAGAGAAAAAAATGAGAATATGCTCCTGACTCAAAGATAGGTAAGTTTCATAGTTCATAAGAAACAATAACAATAAGGGACAGCTAATAAGTCAGACTTAACATAAATAAAACTTTTGTTTACTTAAAAACAATGTGAAAAATCTAAATATTCAAGGCACAGACTGGAAGAAAATATTTGCAAAATGCATATCAGACACAACTATGCTATATATATGTGGCATAAAAAGACCTTTTACAGTTCAGTAAAATAAATAAAATTGAAAAAATTGAGCATGCACTTAACAAAAGCATATGTGTGTGTGTGTGTATACTTTTATATATATACTTTCATATATATATATATGAAAGGCCAATAGTTCATTAAAAAGTTCTCAACATCATTATAAGTAAGAAAGTGCAGACTAAAACCAAAATGAGATACCAGTAAACACCCACCACAATGTCTAAATTAAAAAGAATGACATCACCAAATTTTGGTGATGATTTGGAGCAATATTGCTGGTGGGGCTATAAAATCATACAACTATATTGGAAAAAAGTTTAACGACTTCTTACATACTAGAGCTGAAACCAGAAGTCTTCTGACAATGTCTTATGAATTTAAATACCCTAAAACCTGACAATTTTATTCATTGTTAAGGTTTACCAAAAAGAAATTAAATATATGTTCATAAAAAGAACAATACAAAAACATTCATTACAGCTTTATTGGTAATAACCCCAAATCAGAAACACCAGAGGTGTTGACTATACAATGAATAAACAAACTCATATTTATTCAAAGGAATAATACCCAGCAAATATAAGAATAAGCTGCTAATATGCCAAACAAATAGGGATGGGTCTTAGATACACTAAGCTGAATGAGAGAAACATAAAAGAGTATATATTGAATGATTCCATTTATTTAAATTTACATTTCCAGAACAGAAAAAATTAAGCTGGGCTTCTGGTTTCTAGTTTTGCAAGTACAGAGCTTAGCAGTTCCCACTTCATTCTAATAAATAGAAACCTAAATAGAATGAAAAGACAACAACTCTTATTGGATTCATAAGTCATAGGGGAAATCTCTGCTCTTAAAATTGGAGAGACGGCATATAGAAGGAGCCATACCTTAACGGGTCAGAGACTCCTGGGTGGAACTGCAGCTGGAACCACAGCCAGGGTAGGCAAATGGGAACTGTAGGTGGCAAACTGGTGGGGACTCAGTATGGAAAAGTCTAAGAGTTAAAAACTCTAAGAGGATTTAGTCATGGGCAGGGTGGGAGGGACAATGCTGTGAGATTTAACTCCAGGTGCTCAACCCGATTTCCACAGTAGAATATGAGAAAAATGTCCTCATGCTTACATCAGGAGGCGAGGAAAAGGAACTATTTTGAAATACATCAGAGCACTTTGTTCTTTTCAAGGCATGCCCTCTTGAGGAACTAGTTAACTGAGACTAACCTGCTAGGATATTAACTGACTTGGGGAAAGGAAAATACCTAATTTCGCCCACACCTAGCCTGTTTCACCAAAGTGGGGAGAAAAAAGCTGAGAAATGCTAGTGAAGCTCACAGTCCAGAGTTACAGGCTCGAGTCACTAAAAGACTTGAGATTTAATCATAGGATCATAAAATACTGTCCCCCCACCTCCCCCACACACACCTCACTACCACAATGCTAAAGGTCTATTTATAAATGTTTCTCTTATTATTGATACAGCATTTCTGGCTATCAAAAAATTATAAGGCATATCGAAGACAAAAAAAGACAGTTTAGAGAAATAAAGCAAACATTGGAACTAGACATGGCAGGGATGATAGAATTAGATTGGAAATTTAAAACATTTATGATTAATATGCTAAAAACCTCTAATAAATAGATGGCATGAAATAACAGATGTAAGGAGAGAGATGAAAATCCTAATAAAAAGCAAAATGAGTGCTAGAAATCAAAAAATTGTAATAGTAATAAACATTTTCGATGGGATTATTTTATAGACTAGACGCGGTTGAGAAAGGAACTATGAGTTTGAGGATATCTCAGTACAAACTTCTAAAATTAAAAAGTAAATAGAACAAAGACTGAAAAAAAAAATAATGAAAGATAATAACCAAAGAGTGAAACTACTATAGAAGGTGTAACATACCAATAATGAGAATGATGAGAAGAAAGAAAACAAGAGAAATGTTTAAAACACTAATGACTGAAAAATTCCCCAAATTAATGTCAAGCACCAAACCACATATCTAGGAAGCTGAAAAAAACAGTAAGAAGGATAAATACCAAAAAAAAAAAAAAAAAAAAAAAAGTACCCTGGCATATTATTTTCAAATTACAGAATCAAAGTATCAAAGTTAGAGAAAAAATTCTAAAAGAAGCCAAGGAAAATGAAACACCTTATCTACAGAGAAACAAAGATAAAAATGACATCTAACTTCTCAGAAAACATGCAAAGAAGAAAAGAGTAAACTGAAGTTTTTGAAGTCTTGAGAAAAAGAATCCAAATTCACCAATTTATATTTTATACTCGACAAAAGTGCACTTAAAATGTTTGTATGTACAGGATACCAAGGTGGCGTACAAATCTCCGATGGTTAAAAAACATAGTCAGCACGGCAAGGACTGTATAACGCTAATGTACCTTAAAGCTTAGGATTTTTCAAATCAGATGTGAAAAATAACGGTAAATCTTGCAATATGTAAAGAAAAAAAGTAATTCACTTGAAAAATCTGAGAAGAGAAACCAATCACATCCATGGCTGTGCTTGGTATATTGCTGTTATATTGCTGGGGAGAGATGAAACACATCCTTATAATATTATGCTGTTAAAACCCAGAATCAGACTCACTCTCCTGACTGATTTTGTGCTCACCAAACAAGAATAAATAAGGCTTTTCCTAAATATTTTTAATATTAGTCTCTGACATTTATCTTTACATTGTAAATTAATTAATTGAAAGATCTAATTTGTTATCAGTCTTCTGCCAGTGGGAGTACTGTTAAGTCAAATTTTCTGAATTCACTCGAAATCACATTAACTCTAGAAAATGGATAAAAATTAATTTCTGGATGTAAAAAGAAAAAAGAACTCCTAATAATAATAAATTAATAAAATAAATTAATGTAAGAATTTTTACTGCTTTAGATATATCATTTCTAGTTGTATATAATTTTAGTTATAGAATTTTATAGATATATAAATATCATTATCGCTCTTTTTATTTTGTTATTAAGAAGAGATGCCATAACCTATTATGAAATTATAAAAAATATATCCTAAATACTATGGAAATTGATAAGAAACAATTCAGTCTAAAAATGTAAACAAAGAAACCGGTGAATGTACTAAGTTAAAAATTGAACTATAATATTTCTAAGTTGTTCAGATCTCATTGTACATATATCACACAAAATAACCAATTTTACCTAGCTTAAAAGAAAAAGGCTGTCTAAAAACAATGACACGTAACTGGATGAAATGAGACATTCTTTGTAGAAATTTGTCTATTGCCTGTGCGTGCATTTGTGATAAGTGTACATGCATATTTGTTTGTATTAACTCTATACATATGAACGTATGCAAACTGTAATTTATATTGTTTAAGAAATAAGATACCTTACACATATAAACAATCTTCTAATCCCCAAAATTTTCTTTATAAACCAAATACATCCTTGGTCAGGAGCCATGAATCATTCATTATTATACTTATGATCAAGTACAGTCTGAACACATGATGCTCAGAAAAATATTTCTTGATTAATGACTTCTTTAGAACATCTTTACTAGCTTTTTATAGAACTTTCTCATCGATACTGTTTCCGTTTGTGTTTCTCTAGCAAACACATAATAGTACATTTAAGAGAAGTAAATGTATTCAAGTGACATAATGCTCTCAAACTGTTTATTTCAATAAATACTTTCTCTTTGGGGTAGAATAAGGTGATGGTAGCAAAATATAAAAAGTTTATATTTTACATACACATATTTAAAACACTATAATATAAAAGCACACTGATATAAAATACTTTTCGTCTTGAAAACACAAGACCTTATGATAAAAAATATTTCTCTACCACAGTGTTCTTTATTTTAAAGAAGATGGAATCCTGGTCATAGGGAAGTGTGATTTTTCTATCATTCTTTTGAGTTTAGAATTTTAAGTTATACTGCTGCCAAAAATTCTAGACATTTCTAAAGAGAATTCTAATTCTTCTAAAAGAAAATATTCACCATTATCAATTAGTAACGCTATCATAATTTGCTTTGATGTTATAGTATTTACTCTTGTTCACATTATTTTGTGTAATGAACTATCAGTAGTGATTAAAAAAACTTGGGCAGTATAAGAAGACAATTTTTTGTGACCAGTGGGAAATAACCTCATTTATAATGGATGTCAGTGTGTTACAGTGAGAAGAACATGGAAATTTCAAGAACTGTGTTTGACTATCAGCTCCAATTCTAACTTACAATATCAGTTATATCATATTGCTGTTGTTATGAGGATCACTGTCTTTATTCTGTAAAAGGATGATACGTGTGAGTCATAGACGACAATAATATTAAGTAGAAAAATAGAATGTTTCACAATTTTAAGCTATAAAATAATGTGAAAAACAAAATTTCTACACATTGAATTTTTACTGTCATTATATTACATTTGTCTTTATTGTTCTACCTTATAAATATGCTTTTTATAATGAGGACTATGATGAATTATTTTTGCATTTTATTTTCTTTGGACTACCAGAGCTCATAGCTTCTAGACATATTATATTGGTGTATTTACTCTAGATTTTTGGTAATAATAAGTCTCACCTGCCTTATGTGATTTATCTCCTTAAGCTTAATTGTGGTCATAATTATGCATCTTTATACTTTTAAATAAGCTTTCACTTATTTCTTGAACAAATAAATTTTGAGTGACTTCAATGTAATCGATATCTGCTAGGTAATGTAGATATAGTAGTGAGTAGGAGGCCCTTAAATTATTTTTTTAATAAAGATCAGGGGATAAAAGATATTAGATAAAATCTATATTTGATTGTAAGCACTTTTATAGTAGAGAATAAGTCCCAGACATATTTAGTACTTATTAAACACTGTGTTTGGTGGTAAATAATTTGATTGTTGAATGACTGGAAGGCTACTGGGAGAGAGGAAGTAAGGCAACTAGCTTAGCCCTTCAGGTGAAGGAAGAGGGCTACCTGGGTAAATAACCTAATAAAAGTTGGTAAGTCAGAGACCTTAATTCATAAGAGGATGTCTCTGGCTAAAGAAATCCTCTTATAAATAAAACCCAAGACCTACAAGGCTTGGCTCCATGGAAAATATCATTGTTACATAGTATAGGATATATGACAATCTAGAGTACAAAATGGCAATTTCACAACATAAATTCTCCTATGTCAGTGATTCTGTAAACCTCAAATAGAGACTATATCTATTCTGAGCCAAAGGGCCCCATCATGCATGAAGAATTTGGGAAATTTCCCTTTACCACCCAGCTTTATCTGAGCTGTTGATTGCCTGTATCCTTGATATTAGTCTTAATGCATAAGTACAATGTGACTACCTAATCCTTGGCACAGGTTCAGGTATATAATGGGCAGATGGATGAAAAGAAAATCAGCTAGTTAAATTTAGATGCCTCTTTGTTCATAAAGCAAGCCTATCTGTGTGTGTGTGTGTGTGTGTGTGTGTGTGTGTGTGTGATGTGTCTGCATGTGTTTTTCAATAATATTTATTCACTACATTTATTTAGGTCTTTTGTCCTGTTAGTTTATATATTCAGGAGTACATTAAGGGCAGATACTGTGTGGAAAGTCAAGTCTAGCGACATTTCCCTAGATGTCCTGAGCAAATTTATTTGAGACAAACATGAAAATAAGATATTTTCTACCTGGACAAAATTCAGACATTAAAAGATAGAGCTTTCTTGAGAAAATTGGATATCGTCACATGTTTTACTTAAAAAAAAAAAAAAAAGCATCTAGTACCTTCATATTTGTTATTTATTTATCTCTCTTTTCTAACTTAGGTGCTGGCAATAGTCCTACAGTGCTAAGGTTAACATGGTAGTATGTTATCACATACGGCCAATTTGTAACACAATGAAGATTTCACATGCTAAAATGACATTATCTAGAGCTCATTTCTCTTGATAACTAAAATATTACGAACCAAGTCTGATCTCTTTAATTTTTAACATTGGATCATCTTAAATGTATTGCTTCCAACACCCTGAACATATATTAACCATGAAAGATATGCCTTTCTCTTTATTTTTAAATTCATATGCACCAAATACTGTGTTAAAAATATTTATATTATACATTATATTTCTTTTTAGACACCCTAGTTTCTACAATGTCATTATGGAATTTTCTGGGTTTTTCCCCTATTTTTATTACATTGTTAGTAATATCTAACAATATTAAGACATTGATGTTTCTAAATATAGAATGTTCTACTTAAGCTATTGTGCAGTCTGTGTAAAGATAGCTATCTACCTTTCTTACCTGTGTGTTTTTAATTCTCTCAATAATTGTAATACTTGAATAATACCAGACTCGATCTCTATTAGAATATATGTAAAAGAAAATTTTCTTGAAAATACCCTTTTTCTTTAAAATATAAAATAACTTTTCTTATTAGCTACAGTGAATTAAAGTTATAATTAATCTTCCTGAAAACAATCTTTCTGAATCATTTCAAACTATTTCTCAATTAAAGGTTATGGATTTCCTCCCTTCTGAATTCTCAGCTTGCTTCGCCTTTTGTATGCTGTATATGGCTGTCGATTTAAGAACTGTCTAATGTTATGCCAACTGTTTTAATACAAAAGAGGCATTTTAACATGTGAATAGCTTTAGTAAAAATTATATTAAACACAGTTAGTCATTATTAGAATAAATGTGGTTTTTCTCAGCATGAATAATTTCTGGTACATGAGTAGAATGAATTCAGTTTTTATTGTTTAAATTTTTAGTTTTCTGTTTTGAGTCTTACCAGCCTCCTATCTCCCCATACCTTTCATTAGAGGGGATTTCATATAAATGCGAAGTGCTGCACAAAATTGTAGTTTTATTTATATATAGAGAAAAATATAATTTTTCTTCAATTATCTTAAACAGAAGAAACATCAGTTGGTATGTTGGGTAGTTAATTCATCTTCAAAAGAATGTTCTAGCCTTGAAATTAAAAATTTAATTAATGGCTAAAGCATAAAGAATTTTTCAGCATGATTAAAAGAAAAGATATAAATATGAAAACTAAGATAATTTCAAAATTAGCAACATTTATAGTAAACATTCTATCACACAGAAAGATACCTAAAGTTTCATGTATTTGCATAACTGGACTCTAACATGTAAGTTATCTTGTTTTTCAGCATTACTAACTTTCTCCAAAAAATGTCGTTAATTGTAAAATTTCTAAGAAGTTTTATAAAGTGCATATGCCACCATGAAGAAAGTTAATTATAGTTTCTTTTCTATCATCAATAGTTTAACAAAAGTAGCAACTAAATAATAAAATTGATCATTTTGCCGTGGCCTAGTCTTGGCTACTGCTTGCTTATATATGCAAATTATATTCTATTTATATGGTTAACATTAGCTTGTAATTTATAACTGGTGAAAATGTACAATCATACTATTGATTCCTACCTTTGTTGATAATATATGTACCATATTTTATTTATCTCTTTTAATAAGTATTAAATTTGTTTCTTTATCAATATATACGTTTATAAATATATACGTGTGTGTGTATGTGCATGTATGTGTACCTATCTCCTACCAAACCACTGACATTTTTGCTTGGTATGAGGGGTTAAATGATATACAATGAAACTTCAAACATATTTTTTAAATGATTAATGAATTGATTCATCAACATACAAAATGCATGGGTGAAATACAAAGTTTAGCTAGCCAAGCATTCCTTGATAGTTCCTAATATTTAAAATGAGAGTATAGGAAAATGGGCATGCGAGCCAGTGTCTAATGACATCTCAGCCATAAAATTCCATGACCTCTGTAGTCTGATATCAAAGGCATAAGACTGTACAAATTAAACATCAAAGTGTGTACCATTTTTTAATAATTTAAAAAATCATAAAGAATTCATATGTTTGATTTAAAAATTTAACTTAATGTGAACATTTTGAAAGATACTATAAATGTATTTTGGTATACTAAGTAGCTGAGTATTTAATATAAATTAATGTCTAATCCTGCAAATGAAAGTGCATTCAATAAGTAGCATCTTTATTGTAAATTTTACTTTCTGTTTCTCAGAACAGAACAGGATTTTCTAAGCAATTGTTTTCCCTTAGTTGGTTTAGAATCACATAGTGAAAGATGTTATCATTTTCATATTTCTTCATATACAAAGCCAAGAGTAATTGACTCTGTTTTGTGGAAAATGATGTATTCACCATCTCTTATTTTGTTATCACCGTTGTCTGATAGTTTGTTTTGTAAAAAAGGCAAAGTGCAGCTGTCTCAAATGTGAATTACAGTATAGAGGGTCATAGAGACTTCATCTTGGGTAAAAAATGCATTTAATAAAGTTGAATAAGATTTCTTTAGCTTTCCATTTGTGTTCTGATGCTCAGGCAGACACCATATTTATAATTTTGGATGGTTATTCAATATTTTTTCAGCCAGGAAATCTGATTCTAACCATGCAAAAGGTATGCATTGCTTACACCGCATCGATTCTTGTAGAATATCAAAGTTTATTTAATATAATTTTTGCTATTTTTTTATCTCTCTTACTACTTTTATTGGAGGGGCCAAATATTCTCAAATTTACTTATTCTCCCATTTATTTTTTCCAGAAAAATCAAATGAAAATACATTGGGAAAATATAAAAATAACCAAAATAACAATGGAAATAGTGTTATTAATTATCTTCCTGGTTGAGGAACCTTGTAAAGGTTAATTATTCATGTTGTACTATAATCTTCTCAGCAATTGATATTGATAATTTTTGTTAGTTACATCTTAATCTATATGTTTATAGATATCTATCTATAAAGATAAAATTATGTATGTAAATATAATATGTAATATAATCTAATATTTATTATATATAAATACATGCATGTATAATATCCTAAAGTACAGTAGTTATTTTTGTTACTCATTAACATACTTTGCAATATCAAAATTAACATTTTTTTCATTAAAAGTAATCTCTATGAAGACAGTGACTGCATAGTCACTCAGTACACATATTTGGTAAACAATTGATTCTTAGAGATGATTTCCCTGAATGGAAATTTTCCCTTCTCTACAACCCAATGGCCTCTGTTGTAGTTTAAATGTTCATCAGCTCTTAACTACAATAATGCTTTATACTAACACTTTTCCAAAAACTTTTTCACTGACATTTCTAATGACAGTAAATGTAGCAACATTAAATTTGAAAATACTACTTTCTTTATTACAGATCTTCATTAACACATGGTCATTTTTATGATTTAGCTTAAAGTCCTTAACAAAGTTCTCAAGGTCCTCTGAAATTTCTCCTTTTCCTTATTCATGAACTTTTTTTATTCATGAACTTTTTAATAAATGTGTTTAATATCTTACTTACCAGGTAATGTGATTATCTTATGCCATTTACTACATTATAGTGACATGAAAATACATCACACTATTTCATACATTTTCGCCTTTCTTTTATTATTGAGATCAAATTCACATAATATATGTTGCCATTTTAACCATTTTAATGTATGTAATTTAGTGGCTTTTAGTATATTTCCAATAGAGATCATCATCATTACCTAATATCAAAACATTTTCACACCCCTAGATGAAAATGTATTCTCATTAAGAAGTCACTCTATGGCCATGCCACCCTGAACAAGCCCAATCCTGTCTGGTCTCAGAAGCTAAGCAGGGTTGGGCCTGGTTAGTACTTGGATGGGAGACCAACTAGGAAGACCAGGTGCTGTAGGTATAAAAAATAAAAAATAAGGGACTGTAATCTGACAAGGTCCTTGCAATCTGTGAGATACCAAGGATTGCCTCACCTAAAAAAAAAAAAAAAAAAGTCACTCCCCATTCATCCCTTCCCCAGCCCCTGCCAATCACTAATATGCTATCTTTATAGATTTGTCTATTCTAAATATTACACGGAAATGATATTATACAATATGTGCCTTTTTGAGGCTGATTTCTTTCACTTAACACACTGTTTTCAAGGTTTATCCATGTTGTTTAGCACGTATCAACATTTTCTTCATTTTATGGCTGAATAATATTTCCTTATAACTACATGCCATATTTTGTTTATACATTCAACAGTCAATGAACATTTGAATTGTTTCCACTCTTTGTCTTCCTTAATGCTCATTTAGGGAAATTCTGCCCAACATTTTTTGGTTAGATATCTCATATATTTATAAAATAGAGATGTAATTTTATATGTAAAATCTCATGCAATATCTCATGAAACTTTTTTTGAACCCTCTCAATACTATTTTTATGCATTATATTATGTCAAAGTTGAATAATTTTTCTTTAAAAATGGGTCAGAAACTTGCAAAAATATACATTTATATTGTTACTTGCATACTATATCACACACAAATTTATGTTCAAATTATATACACACTGAATATAACTTTATAAATAGTAATGGCTGTATTTAACTGTACATTTTATATACTGTAACAAAAGTTCAGCAACATACAATGTAACCACATATTTCTAGACTGAAGTGAGAAGATGAATAATGAAGGGATTGATTAGGAAGGTGTATGAGCAAAAGAAAAGTATGTTGAAACAAAATTAAAATTTCACATAAAATTCTGGCAGGTCAGAAAATGTATCTAAACCATTTTAATGATTTTCATAGTGGCTAAATTAAGAAGGAGAAAGAGAGACAGACAGAGAGACACAGAGAGACTCAGAGAGATAGAGAGACAGAGAGAGGGACAGACAGAGAGACAAAGAGACATGGAGAGACAGAAAGAGACAGAAATTTTTGTACTATGATTTAACTCCAACAAATAGCAATGTAATAACAATTTGCATCACTACAATTCCATAAACTTTCAAGAAATTATTCTACATGCAAGAAAACAATAAAATGTATTTTTTTTTTCAATTTTGTGCATCAGCAATAAATTGAGATGCCATTTTCCAGGAAGGATCTGAGTGAAAAGAAGAGAACAAAGTTGAAACAGCTCATTTCAAGATGTCTTTATACCTTTAGATAACTAATCATTTTAAAATGTAGTCAGCAATTAAAAAG
This sequence comes from Rousettus aegyptiacus, assembly GCF_014176215.1. Classification (NCBI taxonomy): domain Eukaryota; kingdom Metazoa; phylum Chordata; class Mammalia; order Chiroptera; family Pteropodidae; genus Rousettus; species Rousettus aegyptiacus. The sequence goes on from NW_023416284.1 coordinate 49,997,034, forward strand.
GATAGCAAACATTGACTATATATAATTTTAGAAAATGTAGAAAAGACTAAGCGTGTGTTTTTTTACTGCCACTTCAGTAGCTGTACACATAGCAAATATAATTACAGCTGAGGAAACATGAATTTAATAAAATGTATGCAGAAATTCATACTACGTTTTTATATATATTGAGATTATATATGTATATAAATATTAATTCATATTCTTTTGATCACTCACCAAACATTTCCAAAATTGGAGTGCTGTTTTTAGCATTTTCATAAAGAAAAAAGAATTTTCTTTAAATATGTAAAAAAAATTTTTTTCTGGTTATGAATTTATGCTGTTTCCACAAGAATACACTCCTAAAAGTAACTTTTAGTTTACTGACAGTACTGTTTGAACTTTACAAACCATTATTGACACTGGCCTATGGTACATGTAAATCTACTTCAAAGATCAATCTCGAGTATTTGAAGATAAATATGCATTATTTTCTTTTAACTAATCTGGATCATATGTTTTCTACAAGTAATACATCCTACTGTGATAATGCTCATTGACAAAATTCATTTCGTCATTGGAATTAAATAGTACTTAGCTAAAAAGAGGATATTGAGCCAAATTCAGACTTTTGGGGGAAAAAAAACAAATACTGCCAAGCAGTTTTTCCTAAATTAAACTTTTATTTCCTAATATGTCAATAAAATATGTAAAATTTTTCAAAAGGCACTGTCTTCTCAAAACATAAATTATAAAATATTATAATGCGTATAATAGTACTTACTATAAGCTGTTTACTACTGATCATATTGCTTCACTAAAAATAAATACATCATACAGTTTTACAGTTTTTGATATGTAATAATATGAATTATCTTTATAAACATATTGGTAAATTAAGGCAACAGTGGACCAAGAAGGTAAATTTCCAAACAAAACAGGACAAATATTAAAACTTCGACATCCTAGTGTCCTTAGGACAAAATGATGACTCATTGTTCTATTGTAATCTTAGATATTAGACACAAATTATTAATATGAAATCTAAAGTCCACTGAAAGCCAAAATCAGTTACTTCATTCAACCAAAATTCGTTAAGCACGTTTCGTGCATCGGTCTGCTTATGTGGCTCATGGTCTGCAAGTGTTCTTGTACAAGTATATTAAGATAATAGTGCTTCTTTGGAGTCTTGTAGATGTATGGGGTGTTTTTGCTAGAAAATGTGATAGCATGTAGTCATTGATTCATAACCCTAGACCAAAGGTTATGAAAAAAATGTCTAGCACTTCTTTACTTAGTTATCTCCTCAACTGATACTTGGGAAAGTCGAGACCCTAAAAATGCCAGTTAATAAGGGCAAATAATTCAATTTCCAGATAAGTCTCAGTAATAACAACTTGGTTTCTTTCTTTGTTTCTCTGTCTCTCATCCATTCTTAACACTTATTTTTTTCACTATATTATCATCAAGGTGAATAAATAACTGTTTCCAGAAGGATCCAGCTTGGTCTACATCTAAATCTTGTGATGATCAAGATAGATCTAGAAATCTTTTTCTCTTTGGGTGTTTTCTGATCTTATATTTATTTTTTCTATTCTGTTTCAAGCAAAGTATTTGTATCCTAATGTGTGTTAGGAAACTTCACATTACCCACGACCATTAATTTTCACAACAATTTTCAGTGTCCTTAGTCTGCATTTAATTTAATCCGCCTTTATTTCCCATAAAAGAAATTGGGTTTAATTTTTTTTAATATCTCGCTTATAACTTTAGCTTTAAGTAGGCATATTTAATCCACCCCAGTTTGTTTGTTTTGGCAAGCTTTATAGCTGTCAGTATATTTATTATATCATGCATATTTCAGAAATAAATATCCCCTATCTAATTCATAATAGCTACAACTATTAAATCCTTACTATGTGACGTATGGCCTACTAAATACTTCTATATACTTAATGTTCTAGTCTAGATACTTATATAGACTAGTCTTTTATTTTTATAGTATATATGTACTTATGTACTTATATTATCAAAATACATAATTATATATATTTATGTAAGCATGTATTTGTCTATACTTAAAAATACTTAAAATACTGCTGTGAGTTATTGGTTATTAAAGTCTGTTTAAACATTAGCAACCTTAGGCACAAAAGGGATAAATGATATACTAAATTCCTGAGAGGCAGAAAAGAATTCAGAACTGTATTAAAACTGGTGCATATCTAATCTGGATTTAGAGTCAGTTTTATTCATTTTTATCCATCTTGTTTAGTGCTCAACACTTGGTAGACACTCCAATAAGACGCATTATTTCTCATAGTGTCAAGTAAATTGCTTAACACATAGTAGGAGCCCCCAAAGTGGTTTGAATTGAAAGCTTGCTTTGGTCTAAGACCCCTATTTTAAAATATTCTCCAGAAAGTACATTGAGATCATTTCTAGCTTGAGTTTGAGGAAAACACTTTTTTCAAAATAGGACTATTTTAATTTTATTTCTAAAAAGAGGAAAGATCATACCCATTTGACCAGAAATTTGATAATTACCTGACAAAAATGTCAGTAATTCTCACTCCTACAAAATGCTTTTTTTTTAGTTTTCATTTTGAGAGATCAAATGTAGAAAATAGTTGTGCTAAAAAAAAAAAAAATCCACCAATGCTCCACTAAGTTGTAACACCCATATGTTATTTTATCTGCGGAAACACAGGTAGATATTGTATTCCTTTTACTCCACTGTCTTTAAATTTGAGTAAGTCTTTTGTATACTACACTTTTTAGGCATTCAAATGTTATTAAATATATCTTTATACCATGTTAATGGTGAAACAACTGCACACATATTCTCTTCTGATCTGAAATGACTTATAAAATATCCCTCTCAATCATTTGTCTTAAAACAGTGGAGACTGGTAATTTGGATAGATCATGCTCCTTTTTTCTCCCTTTCTTTTCACTTTTTCCTCTCTCACAAATATTTTAATGTTGTGTTATTCTCTTTCAACCCCCAAAAGGAAGGAAAAACATCTATTTGCCACTTGAAAATTTGTATCAGTAGTTAGTGTGCATAAGTTTCAGTCATTTTCATGAGAATATGCCCCAAATTATAAGATTCTTCAGGTTATGGTAATAAATCATTATGTCAAAAAGTTAGTGTTGCCAGGTTCAGAATAAAATAAACTAGTTCAATTTGGCCTAAAATTATTTTCTTTTTTCCTCAGTCTACCACTCAGTATTGGCAGGTTCCCAATTCTGAACATTTTATGTTCTCACCTTTGATGTGATATTGTGATTGCATAAGACTCTCTGCTGTGAGTAGTCTTGCAAACCATAGGCAAAAGAGTCTGTTCCATTTTCCCTGCATACCCAGTTCCTTCCTCCAGAATTTCCTTGTAACAGTCATCTTTTTCCTGGAAACTTGTGACTCTGGGACTCATAAAGACTATCAGGTCAATATGTACCAAGACAGACAGTTAAACATTTAATTAAAGTCTGGTATAGAAATAATGTGATAACCTTGTGATGACAGTGTAATACTGGATTCAAGAGTGCCTACCAGAGATTAGCTTCACATTGTTCTCCCATAATAGGGAACAGGAATTGAATAATCTGAAAACTCAAGAAATATAAAACTCAGATTTTATTCCCAATCTCTTTCAGGCTCTAAGACCTTGAGGGAGCAAGTTAACCTCTTTTATATTCAAGTTCTTCCTAATATTAAGAAGTTGAGCTATTTGTGATTCCCAAATGACATTCATAGGAGATCTTATTAAAACAAAACGGAACATAAAATATTATTATCCCAAAGCTATAGAATCACACTTCTGGAAGCAAAATCCAAGAAGATCTATTATAAAAAGTGAACTCCCAAAATTCTAATGAGAAACCAGATTTGAAAAACACTGTTTATATGATGATTTCCTATTTTCCTTTCACATTTTATTTTAAAGATTTAGCTCATATGCTATTAATTTTAATAATATGATAGGCTGATTAAAATCTTAGCTTGGGGCAGGTTGGCAGTTTGGAGTTCCTACATGCTACCAATAGGTATTGCATACATCACCCTTTAGGGAAAATTAGCTCTGCACACCAGAAAGCTCTATTGCACTGATTACTTCCATTTCAGGAAAAATGATACATATAATAATAAAATGAATATAAACTTTCAGACAAGAAAGATTTGAATTCCAGTTTTGGAGATATATTTGGAAAGGAGCTCAGGTAATAATAATCCTCTCTTGACTGGCTTTCAGACACACAAGATCCAGCCAGCCCTCTGAGTTGAGAATGCGTGGTTCCTTCTAAGGCACAGTTAGATATTGATTGTTAGGTACACATGATGGCACTAATAGTCTCAAGATACATGTTCCAACATTAGCCTAATGCGAAATCAAATATAGAGCAAGTTAAATTTAAATTTCAGATCAACAACTGATAATTTTTAGCATAAGTATGTGACAAAATTGCATTTGGATATCTCATACAGTATTGGAGACATTATAAAAAAAAATTACTAGTTGTTGATCCAAAATTCAAATTTAACTGTGTGTCTTGTACTTTTATTTGCTAAATCTGGCAACTCTTTATATGAGGCTGTCAATTTTTTTTTTTTTAAGGAGCCTAACATAGTATTCAGGTAGACATGAAATTTTTCAAAGGGAGGTCTAATATCTTATACACTTAGAGTGATAATATCTTGCCTATAAACCCAAGAGAAAAAGGACTAAACTATTGTGTAGACAATTTTCTCAAATGGTAATAACCTTAAACAAATGCTATTTTCTTTGTGTATTTGTGAAGGTGGGCACATGTATGTTTGTATATGTATAATTTTATACTTACTTTTACTTTCTGAAAACAGCACTGTTCATTGGGCTAAAAAAGTATTAACTGTTCAGCCTTAAAAATATTTTAGTGTTATAGTTATATCACATCATAGAGGATATTAAAAACATCTATATTTTGAGATTTTAAAATAATAATTCACAGTTTGCAATATGGGAAACTATATATAAATTATATTTCAACAACTGCTTGCAACTTCAATTTTTAAAGCTTTTAAAAAATCTTTTTTCCATAGAAAAGAATTGTCTATTGATAGCATAATTGCCTTCAGACTGGAGATGAAGAAACTTAGAATGAAACAGATGGTTGTCTGCAAAGTAATGCCTACAAAGTACAATTGAAATCAGTATTCAAAAATGAACACTTGGAACTTTGTCTTGATATAATTGTCAAAAGAAATCTGGCTTGCAAATTTGAAAAATAAAATTTACAGTATTTAATTTTCATAAGTATTAAATAAACAAAACTAAATTTGTTGTTATATACTAATATTTTAATGTAAACCTTTATAAATTACAGTCTCTTAATGGACATATGTGCTATGTCAAACTCATACTTTAACTTCTTCTTTCAGTGGTAATTCTCCAAAAGCCTCACTGGCATATGAATACAACAAACTAATCTTTCTATGCCACATGATTAACATTCTATAATTAGTCAAATGATGAAAATTGCTAGAATTGTCTACTATATTACCATATATTTTATCTCATATACAGCTTGTAAATAATTTAAAGTAAAAAATAATTAGAAGAGATATTATAGATGAGTTTTACTTTGATCTCAAGAGAAAATGATTTCTACTGAAATGTAAGCAAAAACATACATCAAGAAAGGTGATCGAACATTATAAACTTTCAGTTATAAGATAAATAAGCACTATGGATATAATGTATGATATGATGACTATAGTTAACACTGCTGAATGATATATAGGGAAATTATTAAGAGAGCAAATCCTAAGAGTTATGATCATGGGAAGAATTTCTTTTCCTTTTAAATGTAACTATGTGATATGTTGGATGTTAATTGAACCAATTGTGGTAATCATTTACAATATATGTGAATCAAATTATTATTTAAGGCTGTATGCCTTAAACTTATACAGTGATGTATGCCATTTATTTCTCAATAAAGATAGAAAAAAACATATCATATTAAATGTCCATTTTTCCTTTATTTTGACAAAGTATTCTATGGTTGATAGAAAGCTGTTTCTCGTACAATTTGTAGCATTGTCACTCATGTGATAGCATCTGGAATTCTGTTACTAAATTGGGCCAAATCGACCTTTCACTATCAGATCGTATCATCTAAGTTTAAGTTCATGTGTTTGAACATACGTAGATTTTACTACCACGTAGGGAGATAATTGACATTCTCCAGGGAATCCTGAAATGGAGAAACAATACACTTCTCCACAAAGTTCAAAATTGTCTCTAGTCACCTTAAATGTCAGTGCTTAATCACCTGAAGCCAGGAGAGGATTTGAATGAATATCTTTAACAAGGACTTTTACAAAGAGGTTCAGTTTAAAGTTAATTTTAAATTAGGATTTTGGCAGTACATTAGCATGCTCAGTCAGTTGAAATTTAAAAATAACATTTATCAGTGTTTATTTAATGAAAATCTATTGACAAGTGGTTTCTTCTCAAGATGCTCAAGAAACTAACTTCTGGAATGTTAACATATTGATGTGTTGAATCCAAGTTACTAAAATTTTTGAAATATATGAGGTATATAAACAACACCCCCTTCAAGACATATACGATTTTCATCTACCCCAGAAAGTTCCCTTTCTAGTCATTCACTATGATCAGCACTACCATTTTCCAATGACATAGAAGTCTGCTGTTGTAATTTCTATTATCACCATTTCTCAGTATTTTTTATGCATAAATACTGTAAAATAAACTCACATAGCAGGCACTCTTCTGTATCTGATTTCAATAACTACATTGTTTTTGAGATTCGACTATATCACTGTGTATGACAGTAGATTGCCCCTTTAACTTCAAAGTGGTATTCCATTATATAATAACCTTATTTGTTTATCCATTCCCCTAGTGGTGAACATCTAGGTTATTTATAACTTGGGGCTATTGTGAATAAAACATTTATGAATTTTGGTGTACAATTCTTTTGTAGACATATGTTTCATTTCTCTTAGAGTACAATTGCTGGGTCATAGAGTATATATATGTTTAACTATGCAAGAAAATAGTAAACATCTTTTTAAATTTCTTGTAAAATGTTTATGATGTATGACTTTTTCACTTACTAAACATCCTCATAAAAATTTAACTTAGTATTGTCAATCTTTTTTAAATTTATGGAGTGACATTGTTTAATAAAATTATATAGATTTCAAGTATACAATTCAATAATTCATCGTCTGTATATTACATTGTGTGCTTAACACCCAAAGTCAAATCAAATCTTCTGTCACCATATATTTGACCCCCTTGACCCTTATCTACCTCTCTATCTTTCTTCTCTCCCTCTGGTAATCATCATACTGTTGTCTGTGTCTGTGAGTTTTTGCTTGTCTTGTTTGTTGCTTCCAGTTTCATATCCCACATACAAGTAAAATCATATGGTCCTCAACATTTTCTGACTAATTTCACTTAGCATGATAAACTCAAGATCCATCCATGTTGTTGCAAATGGCAACAGTGTTTCATCTTTTCTCATATAGATTAGAATATTACTATATATATCACATCTTCTTTATTCCATCATCTATTGAAGGACACTTCGGTTGTTTCCATGTCGTGCCTACCATGAATAATGCTGCAATGAACATCAAAGTTCATATATCTTTACAATCCAATTAAAAAGTGAGCAGAGGACCTGAACAGACACTTCTCTCAAGAAGACATATAAATAGCCAACAGACATAAAGATGCTCAACTTCACTAGCTATTATGGAAATGCAAATCAAAACCACAATGATATCGCCTCACATCTATAAGAATGGCTATTATATATGAGGTAAATAATAACAATTATTAGAGAGGTTGTGGGGAAAAAGGAATTCTCATATACTGCTGGTGGGAATATACATTAGTATAGCGATTATGGAAAACAGTGTGAAGGTTCCTCAAAAAATTAAGAATTAGCATATTATCCAGAAGTCCCTCTTCTGAGTATTTATCTAATTTTTTTTTAAAGTTTGTCACTCTATTTGTTGTATACTATCTTATTTTGGTTTTAATTTGCATTTCCTAGAAGTCTAATGATATCAAGTACATTTTCATTTGCTTTTAGATAAATATAAATATTCTTTAGTGAGAGTTGAGTTCCATCTTTTGTACTTCTTAATTGCATTGTTTCTCTTTTTTTGCTGTCGATTTGTAGATGTTGTTCAAATATCCTGGATATGAGTCCTATGTCAGATTTATATATTACAAATATTTCCTCCTAGGCAGTACCTTGCCTTTGTAAAATACAACATTTGTTTAGGCTCATTTTTAATTTATTTTTAATAAACTTATTTAAGAGTAATTTAGTCTTTACATCAAAATTACAAAGATAATACAGCAAGTTCTTAGATAACCCTTACGTAGTAAGACACTAATTTTAATGAATTAAAATGGTGTATAAATCTTTTTAAGATAACTTCACCAATCCAGAGGTCACAACTATACTCTATGTCTTATTCTAGAAGCATCAGTGCTTTAGTATTTTAATTTAGATCAATGATTTGTACTGAAATCATTTTTGCTTACATGTGGTTTATTGTTCCAGCATTATTTTTTTTTAAAATGGTCTCCTTTTCTTTATTGAATTGCTTTGGGACCTCTGAGAAATTTTGATAGGGAATGGATTTCATTAATCCAATAATTTAATGAGAATTAGCATCTTATAATACTGTTTTCTGATCCATAAACATAGTATAGTTCTCTATTTTATAGTTTTTATTATTTTGTATCTGAAATATTACATTATTTTCATGTGTTGAATCCTTATATATATTTGGATAAATTTATTCCTAAATATTTTATATTTTTGATGCAATGAGAAATTTGTTCTGTTATGTTTTTTGAAATACAATACATGTACAGTAAATTATACCATTAAAGTGTATAGTTAATGTTTTTAAAATCATATTGCCTTAGTCTATTCTAGTTGCTATAATAAAAATACTATAGACTGGACAGCTTATTAAAAACAGAAATTTATTTCTCATAGCTCTGGAGATTTAGAAGTCTAAGATTGAGTAGCTGGCAGATCTGGTGTCTGGTGAAGGCTTGCTTCTTGTTTTATAGATGGCTGTCTTCATGTTGCATCTTCCCATGGTAGATGGGGCAAGGGAGCCCTCCAAGCCCACTTTTATAAGGATACTAATCTCATTCATGAGTACTCCGCATTCATAACATAATCACCTCTCTAAATCCCCACCTCCAAATACCATCACACACTGGGGATTGAGTTTCAACATATAAATTTTGGGGTGACAAAAAATTCAGTAAACAGCACATGTCAGCACTTATGCACTTATGAACGAAATCAACATTAGGAAAATTTTTATCATCCTAAAATGTTTTCTGAGCCTCTTGCAAGTCAATCTTCTTTCCCTACTTCCAGAACATGAAAACCACACTGCTTAGAGTCACTACGGTTTTGTGAACTTCTATAGGTTTATATATTTAAAATAAATAAATAAATAGATAGATAGATAGATAGATAGATAGATAAACAGTAAATTACATAGCCTATTAAGAATCTTTTGAGAATTATCCATGTTGTTGTATGTATCAGTAGCTTGTTATTTTTATTACTGAGTTATTCTCCATTGTGCGAATACACCATAATTTGTTCATTTTCTAGTTGATAGGCACTAGGTTTTAACTATTATAAATAAAGCAGATGATATAGAACTGTACTCTCGAAACCTATATAATTTTATTAATCACTGTATCGCAATAAAGTGCAAAAAAACTAAAAGAAAACCCAAAGCTCTAAGTGCTAAATTCTCCTCAAAAAGAGGATGAGGTGCCCCCTGGTTCCCAGGGGAAGATTTGATTGGCTTGTTTGAATAATTTTGCAGGCTGGCAGGGAATTAAAACCCACTTACTCAGCAATAAGCAAGAACTATGCCTGTTCTCTTTAATGAGAATTATTTGGCTAGAGGACCTGATCTATGAAAGCAGAGTTGGGAAAGGAACTTGTGGTTAGACTATTTGAGGCCCTCCCAATCTCCTTAGATATTGAGGCAACACTTGATATTAGACCTTAATTTTAGGCTTCACACATGTTTTAAATGAAAAAGCCAGTAAATGAGGTGCTCTCACAATGAGATTCAGAGTGTGATTTATTGTTTCAAAACAGCTTCCATCTATTTTTGATCACTCTTTACTGTGTCAAAATGGTTTTTATTTTTATATTTAATCAAGAATTTGTAATTGTTATTGGGAGAAAGTTTAGTCCTCCACAACTTTTGGAAGAATATGTGTAATTGATTTATCATTCTTCAGTATTTTATTATGAACATATTCAAATATAAAAAATAGTTAAAATCATTATATAAAAAATACACATATGCTCATAAACTAGATTTTACAATTAAAGCTCTGCTCTATTTGCTTTCTTATACATCTATTTGTGTATTTAATCTAGTATCAATCTTTTTTTTAAATGTCTTCAATGAAAACTACAATCAATGCACTTCGCTCCTATGAGCACATTCTGAAGGTAAATTCAATAACATTAGGATGTAAGATGTACGAAATGATAGAGTCAGGGTCGACACTATAGGTTTTGATCTGACAACCTGTAAAGATGATGTAGTTATTAAACAAAGAAGTTTTTTATGGAAATATAGAAAGTACAATTTTTAAAAATATTTAATTTTTGAATTCTATCAAATATTCATGAGTTCTTTGGATGTATATTAAAAATTCATTCAAAATGGCAAGATTTAATTTTCTTACTGCTGCATAATATTCCATTATATATATATAGATATATATGTATACACACACGTGCCCACACATATGGTGACAAATGATTACTAGAATTTGTGGGGTGATCACATTAAAAAGTATAAAAATGTCAAATCACTACACTGTACACCTGAAACTAACCAATGTAAGATTGTATAATGACTATACTTAAATTAAAAAATTAATATATGATGATGGAAGGAAATTTAACTTTGGGTGGTAAGCAATGCAATATACATATGACATATTATTATATTGTACATTTGAAACCTATATAATTTTATTAACCAATGTCACCCAAAATTTAATAAAATAAATAAAAGTAAAATAAAATATAATAAAAATAAAATAAAATATTAAAATTTTTTTAAAATTCTAAATATCTTGCCTGGATGTATATAGTATCCATGATTAACTTATGTCTTAATTTTTTTTACTATAATCAGCCTAAGCACAGATCCTGAAATATAGCCCATGTCTATTGATGTTTGTTGCACAAACCAATGCTTTAATAAATGGAAAAATAAATGAGAAAAAATTATTTTGAAAATGTGAATTATAACTAATTTCAAAGCAGTATGGGTTTTTATAGGTAAATATTTCATCTGTGTAGAAAAAGAGATATCTCAGTTTTCTGATGGTTTATTTTAATTACTTCTAGAAATTCATTTATACAGAAGAGACATGTTTTTGAAGATGACTCTTAGTGTTTAGAAAAGATGAATAATTTGGACAGCGTGATTAATAGTTTTCTCCACCATGAAACAAGGGTGCTCAAAATTTTAATTATTTATTTAGTATCTGCATAATTATTTCATGTTTGTAAGCCCCTACTTATTGACTAAATAAATACATTTTAATATAAATCTGTGTCTATTTATGAAATTTAACATATAATAGAATATTTTATTTTCATTTATTAATTAGATTTCTTATTTATACTTTTTTAAACAAATCTATAAACACCAACACTATGGGTTAAATAAAGAGTTCTTTGGATGGGGCCAAAGGTTAGTGACTACAAAATAAAGCATCTTGTATTAATTTCCATATGCAAATTTGCATTTTATAAATATAGAACTTGTATGATGTTAATCTTTTTTATATAGCCCTTGACGGTAAATTTGACCTAACCTTAATTCATTTTTTTCTGTTTTTTGTACACTGACTCACTATAAATAATGCCTGGAATAATATTGTCAAACTCTTTTAAAAAGTCATAAAACTTTATTTTGGTATTTTAATTGACACTTTATTATTAATGAAATAACTAGAAAACACTGCACTAATTGTTGGCTGTGTCAGTATTTTCGATAGCTCTCCTAATTTTGTACTCAAGAGAAAATTAATACCTTATGTTGTCCCCTTTGCATGATTAATAGACAAAGAGTCATCTATCATCTCTTGACTGGTAGTGTATCATGAGGTCAAGGCAATCAATCAATATTCTTATTTTTTAATAATGTCTAAACCCGACAGGAAGAAATCCTCAACAAGACGAATTCTGCTAGTAATGTGAGTGTTTGTTCTATATAGACTGCACAAAAGTGTTAGACTCTTGAGATAGTAATTGCTTTTTTGGTATGGTGATGTTAAGGATATACTTAGCTTTAAAGTGGTATCCTGAGCATGAATCATTCTGTTTCTTGATCTCCGGTCATTCTTCAAATACACTGCAATATTGGCAATCATCAGGGCTATTTTTCATAATATCCTTTAGCACATTTCAATGTCAGAATATGTTTCACTATGACTGACTGTCCCTGCACTATGAAAGCTTAGGAAGACAGATTTGCCAGTCTCAGTGGAATTTCAAGATGTGGAGCATCTTCTACCTGTCATTTTCTGTCAATAATTTAGATTTTTAAAAGGTGGTTTGAAACAGCTTGTTTTTATTTTTACTTCTTAATTGAAACTACATTCAAAAATCTTCTCTTGGCCATCAAATAACATATTTTTAAGTAACCTATAATTGACCTATAATGTAAATATATATAATAAAAAGGAATACAACTTGCAGGCTATTAATACCAAATTCTAGTGAAAGTAACAGTGAAGTTCGTAGTACAAATAAATGCCAATTTATTTTAGAAAATTAAGGTCATATATTAAATTAAAATTACTGTCATAATCAAAATTCATTTTGTTGCATATTGACTCTTAATATTGCTTTTATTAACAAATGATGTTATTTTTAAAACAGTAGTTATATTAAAAGAGTATATCAATAAATTGTAACAATGATATATACTCAGTTAATTATGAATTACAGCAGTATTTGAATTATTTTGAGACACACTATATTATATATTCCATGATATAAATAAAAATAATACAGTTTATAAATTCAACTGAAGTATTTTTTATTTATATCAAAGAGTATAAAATGTATGTATTAGCCGTATATGATAGAGACCAATAAGACATTTAAACTGAAGAAATTCTACACATCATCGAAGAGCCATACACTCTTCATGGAAGATGTGTCCTCTCTATTGTTCACTAAAGAAATATATTTTTAGCATGTGAATATGAAGAACATAATATTTAATGAAACAATGAGCTTAGAAAAAATTTTATTTTATAAGTTAATTTTGTTCAATCAGCTTGAACTGAGAAGAAATAGACATTAGTAATATTTTAACAATTTTCTTTACAAAAATTATGTTACAAAATATATGTCCATGTTTATTTAATTTTTCATATTGGTTTTGCCTTTGGCATTAATAATTTTTACATGAATTTGATTTTTTTGATATTTCAGGATAGCACAAAACATATATACTTATTTTTTCTTACTTGGGTTTTACGATAATCTTAAAGAGACAAATCCACACGCAACCTATTACAACACAAACAAAAAGGAGTTATTTTTTAAAGTTTATTTATATAACTGTAAAAAATATTCTTTGTGCCAATAAAACTAGATAGAAGATTAAAACAAAAAGAACTTAATCATGAATAAATTTTCAAACTAATAACTGGAAAGAAAGGATTCTTAGTTATTAATACTATTTATTTTTAGAAATATAAATATTTTATTGTAAAAGAAGTATAAACAAGAGGTAAAAGGAATTATCAAAGTTTTGAAATATCCTATGCAGATCTGGATAAGTGACTAAAACTGTTGCAGAAACAGGAACAAGAGGTATTCTACTAAGAAATTCTATATCATTTAGGAATTCAATAAAATCATTAATTCATTAGAATAAATGATTATTTGAATCATAAATAGAAATGTGTTTTTACAAATGAAATTTTTGAAAGTCACATAAACTACAGCAAAAACATAAGTGTAGAATAGTCCATTAACCAACTGAGGTTGGTACGTCTCAGTTATTTTTGTGGGTGTTTTTCCCTCATTTCATGGGATACAAGAACTACATACTGATATCTCCTCCAGACACTGTACAGGAGGGGTCTCCAGCCCCTGGGCTGTGGACTGGTACTGGCCAGTGGCCTGTCAGGAACTGTGCTGTACAGCAGGAGTTGACCAGTGATTGAGGGAGAAAAGCTTCATCTGTATTTTCAGCCACTCCCCAGCACTAGCATCACCGCCTCAGGTCCATCTCAGATCATCAGACATTAATTCTCATAGGTGCACCAGTCCTTGGTGCCAAAAAGGTTGGAGACCACTGTGCAATATTGGCTTATTTTGTGTGTCCAAAACTTCATACTTTTGACTTCATTCATGCTTATTGGGAGCTACCCTTATTTGGTCGATCTCAGTGTCTTTGGTTCTCTTTCTCAAAACCCCGATTCCTCATTGTACCAAAAACACTACTTCCTTGCTGTTATTAAATATTGGAGAGACAATAGAGTCTGTTCTGTGTGACATGCCTATGATTGGAATATTGTGACTGCAGAAAGAGAGCTAATGCAGAATCTTGAAGAAGAAATCAGTTGCATTTTTCTAAAATTTCTTAGGCACTATCGAGACATTCCAAGCAGATTTACATATGCCCACTTTTGTTTCCTTTTCTAAATCCTGTTCGCTTAAATATAATTGCATGTTTTCCATATTCTCTTACATAGTTTATATTTAATACTCTAGGAGACCTTTGTCATTATTGATTTTTCTTTATTATCCTTACATAACTAAAGGAAAAGATTCCACAGTGGAAAATTTGTATCACTTCTTTGCATGCACCCTAAATTCCTTTGCCCCTTTTTAATATTATCACTCACCAAGATCACTTTCTTCCATTTATATCCTTCTCTACACTCATTTCATTTAATACAAACTACCACTCCTTTCTCAAAAACTCTTCATTGGGCTCAGAGGTAATATACTCTTACTATTTTTCTTCTATCTCACTGGTCCTTTTTCTAAATCCTCTTTTGGAGGATTTTCTATACCTTCATAATCTCTAAATATTGGAATATTCTAGAGCTCACTACTCATATATATTTGTATTCCTCCCTTGGTATTTTAAGACAAATTTTCATCTCTAATTACCATGTATATAATGATTTCTAAATGCATATTTCCAGGATAGTTTTAAACTTTAAACGAATGCTGTGCAATGAAAATTCAATGATGATGTGAATGTTTCTATGCCTATACTCTCCATCATGGTAGCCACATATGATTATGATACAAATAAAATGTTGCTAGTTAGTAAAACTGAGAGATAACATTTTAAAAATAATTTAAATTTAATCAATTTAAATTCAAATTGCCATGTGGTTAATGACCATTGTAGTAGACAGAATAATTGTAGACTAATAATTTCTGCTAATTCAAACTAATCACTTGGATGCCTACTATATAGGCAAGATGGCAAGATATCACTCCTTTCCTTTTCTCATACTCACATCCAATATATTAGAAAATGCTGCCACTTTTATTTTAAGTTAGATCCACAATCTGACCATTAAAAATACCATTTCAACTGTGACCACCCTGATGAAAAATCTACAATCATTTTTTTTTACTTCATTTGAAATAGTTACAATAACCAGATAATTGATGCCCCGCTTCTACCTATACTGTTCATTTTTTTTTTCTTAACAGAGTAGTTAGAGTAGATTTTTGAAAAATAATTGGATCATGTCACTCTTGTGCTCAAAGTTTCAAATGGATCCTAATTGTTCAGTGTAAAAGTCAATTTTTCACAATGACCCACAAAGTCCTGTAGTTGTTCCCCTTCCTTTACTCTTTGAACTCATTACCTGCTGTTCCCTACCATGCTCTCTTTAGGCACACTGACAAATTGGGTGTTCTTTAAACATATTAGACACTCTCCAGCCTCAAAGTCATTGCAGTGTTCTTTCCCTAGAATCATAGCTCCCTTAGGTCTTTAGGCAAATGTCACCTTCTTCCTAAAGTTTTTCCTTCATAATTTCTTTAAAATTATAATCTATCCACCATAGTCTCTATTTCCCCTTCCATGTTTTATTTTTTTTCATGGATCATAAAATTTCTAATACTATAAATATTCTAGGTAATTCCAAAATATTTTAATCACTCCTCCAAAATAACTTTTGTACCTATTAGCACTTATTTCTCATTTTCCTTTCCCCTAAGCCCTTGGTAATTATTATTTTGCTTTTTGTATTATAGAATATGCCTATTTTTGATATATCATATAAATCAAATGTTACAGTATGTGAACTTTAGTTTGTGGCACATTTCAATTAAAATAATATCTTCAGATTTCATCCATGATTTAGCATGTATCCTTATTTGATTTTTTAATAGCTTAATAATCATATATAGTGTAAATACATTACATTTTGTTACACATTTGTCCATTGTTTCCACCTTTAGGGTATTATAAATAATGCACTATAAAATTTCATGTACAAGTTACTATTCGAAAACTTGCTTTTTATTCTTTTGAGTATATATCTAGAAGAGAAATTGCTGGGTCACATAGTAACTCTACGTTTAACTTTTTGAGTAACTGCCAAACTATGTTCCAAAACGCCAACACTGTTTTACATTTCCATCAGTAATGCATGAGAGATCCAGTGTTTGCACATTCTTTCCACTTGTTTTTGCTCATCTTTTAATTTTAACTATGCTATTGGTATAAAGAGGTATCACAATGGGGTTTGAATATGCACTTCTCTAATGACTAGTGATGCTGAACATATTTTCATGAGCTTGATGTTCATTTGTATATCTCCTTTGAAGAAATGTCTGCTCTTTCATTTGCATTGTCATTTTCTTGTTTGGTTGTAAGAGTTATTTATATAATCTGGATACTAGACCTTTGTTAAATATATGATTTACAGATATTTTCTATTCTTCTGTAGGTTGCCTTTTTAACCTCTTGATATTGTCTTTTGAAGGGTATTATTTTTATTTTTATGTATTTCAATTTATCTATTTTGTTTCTGTTGCTTGGGCTTTTCATATTGCACTTAAGAAACTTCACTCAATACAAGGTCATGAAAATTTGTTTTTACGTCTTTTTCTAATAGTTTCAAAATTTTTGCTTTTATGTGTAGGTCTATGACCATTTTAAATAATTGTATATGGTCTGAGGACCCATATTCCTTTCCATGTGGATAACCAACCATTCCATGTAGAAATACAATAGATTTTTGTATATTGATCCTGTGCATTTCAATCTTGATGGACTGTTTTTTATTAATTCTAAGAATTATTGTGGTGGATTCCTTAGGATTTTCTATATATAAAAACATGCCATCTGGAAATAAAGGTGGTTTTACATTTTCATTTCCAAATTAGATGTCTATTATTTCATTTTTATGCCTAATTATCTTAGCTGGAACCATCAATACGATGTTGAAGTCTTGTTACTGATTTTATTGGTAGGTGTTCAATCTTTCACTATTAAGTATAATATTAGCCAACAAGTTTTGTCTTTGTGAGGGTGAAAAAGTTTGTATCTATTTCCAGTTTGTTGAGTGTTTTTATCAAGAATGGATTTGTCTAATGCTTTTTTCACATCTATTCAGATAATCATATGGTTTCTTTTAATTCCATTAATATAGTATATTGTATTGATTGATTTCATTTATTAAACAAAGCTTGCATTCCTTAGATGAATTCTACTTGGTCATAGTGTATAATCCATTTTACATGTGTGGATTCAGTTCGCTAGCATTTCTGTGAGGATTTTTTGTATATATTAACAAAGTTTATTGGTCTATGATTGTCTGTGATGTGTTTCTGAGACTTTGGTATTAAGATAATACTAGCCTCATAGAATGAGTTGAACAATGACCATATTGGATATTTATAAGACTATGCGAAGATTAGTGTTAATTTTTCTATAAAAGGGGTAGAATTCACCAGAAAAACTATTTGGGACTTGGTTTTTTATAGAATTATTTTTGGCTAATAATTCAATCTCTTGTTACAAGTATAGTCAGATATTTTATTTCACCTTCTGTTAATTTTGAGTTTTGTGTCTTTCTTGGGATTTGTTGATTCCCTCTCAATTATTTAATTTTTTGGCATAAAATCATTAATTATATTCCTTGTAATTCTTTTTATTTCCGTAAGTTTGGTAATGATATATTTTTTTCTTGATTTTATTATTTGAATGTTTCTCTTTATTCTTGCTGAGTCTAGGTAAAATTTATAACTTTAGAGCCATTTTTTAATTTAGTGATGTTATCAATTATTTTTCTATGCCTTTTTATTTATATCTGATATAGTGTTTATTATTTCTTTCCACTTTTTGTTTTGCGTTAATATGCTTTTTTCAATTTTTTTTTTAAATGGAAGGAGAGATTATTAATTTGAGATCTTTTTTAAAGTAGAGGCATTTGCAGTTATAACTTTCCTTCTAAACACTACTTTAGCAACATTCCATAAGTTTAGATATATCATGTTTTTATTTTCATTTATTTAAAAATATGTTCTAATATTTTTGTGATTTCTTCTTCGACTCATTGGTTATTTAAAAATGTGTCGTTTAATTTTCACATATTTGTGAATTTCCCAAATAATTGCCTGTCGTTGTATCTAATTTGACTCCATTAGGTCAGAGAACAACCTTTGTATTACTGAATTTATTGAGACTTGTTTTAAATTCTTATAGTCTATACTAAAAATCTGTTAGGTCTAGTTAGTTTATAGTGTTGATGAAGTCTTCTATTTTCTTATTAATATTCTGCCTAGTATTTATATTCATTATTGAAAGTATGATATTGAACTCTCTACCTGTTAGTGTTGAATTGTCTATTTTTTTTCCTTTAATTGTGTCAATTTTTTAAAATTCTATTTTTGGACTCTTGTTAAAAGTACACTTATGTTCATGATTTTCATGTCTTTTCAACCTATTGTACTATTGAATCTAAAGAGTGAATCTTGTAGACAACATACTGTTGGATTATATTTTACTTTACTTTGTATATATAAGCAATTTATATTAATGTAGTACTGATAAGATAGAATTTGTTATTCATTTTCAAATTTGTTTCATATATATTTTATTTCTTTTTATTTCATACTTCCATGATTACTGCCTCATTTTGTGTTAAATAGATATTTTCTTGTATATTATTTTAATTGAACTGTTTTTTTACTATATTTTTTGAGCTATTTCCTTGGTGGTCACCTTGAGGATTAACATTTTAATGTAAAACGATGTGGTTCAAATTAATATCAAGTTATTTTAAATAATATATAAAATATTGTTTCATTACATCTCCTTTTCTTCCTTGCTTCTTTGTACTCTTATTGTCATAAAGATTACATTTTTATGCATTTTATGTCCATCAACACAGTTGTATAATTATTGCTTTATCCAGTTGTCTCATAAGTAAAATAGTAGAGAAAAAGAATTACAAAGAAAAACACATACGTATTGACTTTTTAAATTTACCTATATAGTTACTTTTAATAGTATACTTTATTTCTTCATTTGTATTTGAGTTATCTTTTAGTGTTCTTTCATTGAGCCCGAAGGAATCTTTTTAATATTTCTTATAGCTCAATTCTGTTCCTGTTGAGTTCTCTCACTTTTTGTTTATAAGGGAAAGCTTATTTTCTTCTTTGTTCTGAATGATAGTTTTGCTAGATACAGAATTAGTATTTGATAGATTATTCTTTCACTACTTTAGATATGTAATTCCACAGCTCTCTAGTCTCCATGGTTTCCAAAAGTTTAACTGTTAATCTTATGACTCCCAAATATATAAAATATTTTTCTCACTTCTTTTATAATTCATTTTTGTCATTGAATTTCAGCAACTTGACATTGATATGTGTGGCGTACATCTTGAAATTATCCTACTTAAAATTTCTTGAGCTTCTTGGATGTATCAATTAAAGTTTACAATAAGTTGAAAAGTTGTCAGCTATTATTTTCATGTGTAAGTTGGTATGCTTGATGGTGTACCGTAGGTCTCTAAGGTCCTTTTAGTCTCCTTTCTTCTTCTTTTTTTTCTATTGTAAAACTTGCTTTATTTTGGTAGTCTGAGACAGAACCCACGATATCACCAAAGTGTGCTTGCAGTCTCTTTTAAAGTGGGATCTAATAAATGTTGAGATTAATTTATTAATGACAAATCATTCTAATGAGAATAATCAGGTACCTGGAAGAAAGACATAACATTTCTAAGGTTCCTTTTAATTACAACTATAATTGCAGGTAGTCTTTATTTTTTTTTATTTTCTTTTCCTCAAATTGATAATGTCAATTACATATTCTCAGTTTTGCTCCTTTTTCTGCCGTTGAGGCCCTCCAGTGAATTTTTCATTTTAATTATTGTACTTCACAAGTCCAGAGTTTCTATTTGGCTATTTTTTTAGAATATCTATTTTTTTATTCATATTATCTATTGACTGAGACATTATTTTTATTCTTTAGTTTAATTATTTTGCCTTTTTTTCCCTTTTATCTATTGAACATATTTATAATAGTTGATTAAAGTCTGATTAATATGTATATTTGGGCTTCCTCAGGGACAATTCTGTCAATTACTTTTTCTATATGTTTAAAAGTGATATTTGAAACAGCATAGTGAGACAATTCTGTAAATCAAATCCTCTCCCACTTCCTCACAAGGATCTTCTTATTATTGTTATGGGTTTCTTATTGTTATTGTTGTTGTTGTTGTTTGTTTGTTACACAAATTTCTTGGGCTAATTCTGCAAAGTCTTCTTTATAAAATGCATTCACTCGAGTCTCTACTTTGTTAGCCTAATGATCATTAAATAATTGAACAAATATTCTCTTCAATGCTTTTAATTAATAGGTCTTCAAGTCTTTTCTGAGTTTCTTTGCATGTGTATCTGGACAAGTTTTTATGCTTGAAAGGTACTTTACAACTCTACCTTAGTCTTTACTTCCTACTTATGCAATAACTCAAAGTCAACCAGATTTAAGAGATTAAGACCTTTTCAACTTTTTTCCCTGGTCTTACACACAACACTGCACCTATGCATAACCTTTTTAAAGTCCCAGGAACATTTCAGGGCTTTTAAATCTCCTTATGTTCATCCCATTGCCAGATTTTTTTTTTTAATTTTTGTCAGTCTCTTTTTTACCTAAGTGGCAACACCACCTCAAACAGCTGCAATGTTAAACAATTCTTAGTGATTCTTTTTGATAAATTACTTGTAGATAGAACTGTTTGCACAGAGTGAATTCACAGTCAGGTCAGATAATGATAAGACCTGAGGATAGAGCTCCTCAGGTAGCTGCCAGGTCAAATAGTGACAATTCTCTGAAAATAGGGCTTTGGGAAGAATTCCAAACTCAACGGCCTTGTACAGTTGATATAAGCAGTAGTTTTTATAGCTACCATATTTGTGAGACCTCTTGCTTTTCAGGACTATTACAGAGCTGAGGAGAAGGGGATAGGATAAAGGAAAGCTAATATAGGTTAAAAACCTACTGGTTTTTTTTTTTTTTACCAGTATTCAGCCATTTTTTTTAAAATCCATACTTCATAGATTATTGACAGGCTTTAACTAATTTATAGAGTTCTGAAAAAGTTGAGTTTGTCATTTTTTTCAATGTTCTCTCTGTTTTTACTGAAGAGCTGGCTTTCAGAGTTTCTTACTCCACCACTAAAGTTGAAAGAACATGCAAGATTATATTAGTATAATCTAATGAAAAATGAATACTTTGGAGAAGAGAAAGCTCACTTAGACTAATAGTGAAAAATCTGAGGATGGCTTTTAAAAGTTGAAAATATTAATTGTAGAATGATTTGATAAGCTTTTATATTCACATTTTATGATTAAAGAAAAATGAAAATAAAAGTTACTTTATAAATTGCTTACTAGGTACTGATTTGTACATAATAAGATCTTTGCACAAAATAACTCATTTAATGTTTATGGCTTAATGAAGAAATTGAAGTATAAAGTCAAAAAAGAAGCACATAAAGGATGGGTAATAACCAAATTTCAGATCTACTGAGGTTAGAAAGGGGCAGTCTGATTCTAGATCTCATGGATATAGCCATCATATTTGTTTCATTTTTCTAATATAGACAAGTATAAATCTCCATAAATTCCTAGCCCACAGAGAAAGAAGCATTTGCAGGTCATGAGCCATCTGGAAGCTTCTCACCAAAAAGATGCCACAGGGCTTTTCATAAAGAGCTAATTGAACACGGTCCTTGCCTGTTTCACAATTTTGTCATTAATTAAATCTGATATAGACTACAGTTTATGTTACTAGAATTTTAAGCATATGCCAATTTAAGATATAGGGATAAGGAATTAAGACAGCTCATTAACAAAAAAATTTCTCTAAGGCACGTCTGCTAAAAGGTAGGACTTGGGTGGATTAAATACTTACTAAATAAGGCAGATGGTTTCCTAGCATCTATTCACCTCTTTATACAAACTTATTGCAATTTCTCTTTAAACACAATTCCTTGGTATCAACTATGGTACACAACATAAAGTAGATCAAAAATATTTATTGAATAACTATAGTGAACTGATAATTGCATAGTAATGAGGGACACTAGATTCTAACTCTTGAAAAATATTTTTACCATTCCAGGTCTCAAATTTCCTAATGTAAAATGAAAAGTTTGGGAAGATCACATTTAACATTCACTTCAATATACATAATCTATGTCTGCCAAATAAAAGAAAATTTACAACATACATTTTTTCTAAACCTAAACTATAATTTCTTCAGTTCCTTATCTATATATTAAGATATACTAACTGTTTAAAACTATAAAAGACACAGGTCCTGCCTTAAAATATAGATAACAAAATTATAGGATAGAAATATTCAGATCAGAACAGATCAAGAATAGTTTGACACACTCTGAAATTTTATCATTAACTATGTAGACAGTTCTCATAAGTTGATGAAAATGCAGCTGAAGTGGTGTTTAATTGGAAATTTCTTGATTAGCCACTGCAACTCTAATGAATGCAAATTTCAGCACTTTCAAAATTATATCCTAGTGTGTGAATCTTTTTTATGCAATCAACAACAAAACGAAGTACTGATTTACTGAAAGGATCTCAAAAGTTATTATTTCATTGTTAATTTAATCATATTTCACTCTCTATCTTTCTAAAAACATCTCTTTCAGATGCTTTTATTTATATGACATAATGGGGCTCTTTTAGAATTTTAACTCTAAACTGGTAAAGAAAAAATAAACCATAAATTAAATATATTTTAGATTATTTATTTCAAAGAAACAATCAAAAAATGTAATTATTTCAGTATCCCCTTTAATTTAATTAAACAATATCTATCAAGCACAGTGCTTGGTACCACTGAAGATTTACTTAAGACCCAGTCTCTCTTTTTAAATAGGCTAACGAAGATAATATCACAATGTCAGAAAGGAAGATGTCTAATTGTTTTAAGAGACTGAGTAAAATATTTACTCTGAAAACATTTATTCCTGAACATGGGATAAGAGAGTTAGGAAAAGACTTTAATCTTCTAATTCGTTTTTTTTTTTTAATTTTACAAGAGAAAACAGCATCTCACCTACCCCACAAAACATATCCTTCTGCAATTTGCAAGCTGTGTATTTAGTGCAGAGTATGAAAAATAAACCAAATTCTTGAGTGCCGCTTGAATGCTTTCTGTTAAACTCTGCTATCTTGTGAAAAGTCAAATGATTTTGCTACTATGCAGAATAAACAAAATCTTGTGAAGAACCAACTGATAGAGTTTTTTCAGTGTTAATTAGAACCTTTGCTCACTAGCCTACACAGTAATTTATGCTTCTTTGTCAAGTACCTTTAAATATTCTGTCCTGAGCCGGTTTACCTAGGGAATACACCATAAACATTGTTTAACTAAATAATATTTGTGAAATGTTTAATAATATCAGAAAAAGCAATCACAAATCAATGTGATATTGATTGAAAGTTATGATTCAAGATAATTTATCTGGAGAATTTTGATTAGCACAACACAATTTTGAAATATATAATAGCTAATTTGGATTTTCACTTCATCCACCTGTTGAAATGTTGCAAATTGTTTGGAAAAAATCACAAATTAAATAGAATTAATGCCTCCAGAGATTATTTTCACTCCTGAAGGACAAGAGTTGAATGTTCCAGGTTTCCTTACAGTGGGACAATTCTTGGGCAAAAATAGAATATATAATATCTCTCTCATTAATATATATTTTATTGATTTTTTTTCTTTACTTTCTCCTGTGTCTCACTGTTCTTCCTGGTGTCACCTCCTAAGACTTTTACTCTATTCATATTTATGAGAACTCAAATAATATTAGGTGAGCAAAGTTCTCCAATTATAATTATTTAATCTATAAAAATAAATCTAATTTCTCACGCTTATAATCATAAAACTCACAACTTTGGTAGAGTGATGACTGTAAGTTACATAATTTTGTATATGTAAACTGGTTAAGTAGACGTTTTCATTTTACAGAACTTTAAAATGTACGGAATATCTTGAATAATATACTGGGATAGTTCAGGGAGTCAAATAGTTCAGTGGACTAGTTCTGAATATGAGATACATGTTAGACTAATTGGAAATTTAGTGTTCTAAGTATAAGAGGTGTTATGGCAATGGATTGATGCTAAGGGGCCTAAGTTGCTGGTTTAAGATTCTTCAAAGATGTGTACTTACTTGCATCTCAAATGTAAAATCCTTTCTATGAAGGTTTTTTAACAGTTTATCTTTGCTTTTTCCTTATTCAAAAAACTTCATATGAGGATTTGTCATAATGGACATTCTATGCATAAAATTTCTTCCATTCTAGCAGAAGAACATATTAGAAAAATGTATGTCTCAGTATCCTCTCGTATTAAAGAATATCAGATGTTTTAAATGTCAGAAAACTTTATATGAGTAGTTATTCATGATATAACAAAGAAAAAAGTCCAGAATTCATTTTCGAAGCCACTATACACTAGGACAAATAAAGACCCAACAAGAAAACTACAATCCTTATAAATGTAAAAATCTTTAATAATATTGTAACTCTTTAACTTAACACATATATGTGTATATGTATACACATACACACACATATATATTTCTTACATAATAGTATATCCAGCAGAAATAAATTTGGTTTTATCTACCACGATCTAACAAGACGTGGCTTTACAAAATCATTAATTTTAAAAACTACATGCTCTATAATGAGAACTATGTGTATATAGACATATACAGTTAATTTAATCATACTTGGAAACCCTTACACATGTGAATGCGTTGTATGTGTCTATATGTGAAAATATTTAAAATCTACTTGTTTCTACTAATGGAAGTTCTTGCCAAGGGAATATTTCATCCCAATCTGTGTTTTTCTCTTTCAAATTGTAATACTCTTTGAACATCTTCAAAATCTGTATCCTACATCTTTTTGAACTGAAAGCCATACTCTAATTTTAGGGACCTTAAAATGTAGCAAAACATTATACTTTGTTGTCCAATTGCCTTTATTAGTAAATTTTAGTATTTTCCTTTAATGTGTATAATACCTTCCCATTCAGGACAGGACAAAATTCTGGGTCCCTTCTCTTAATTCCCTAGGAAAGTCTTTCTGTTTGCTTAGTGCTAAATCAATCAATGAACCTGTTACTTTTCTTTAAGCTTTTTTTTTTCTTTTGTCTGGTTCCCTTTAAATCTAGAATGGAATACAGTAATTGCATAATACTTGTGAAACTAAAAGATCAAAATTCTGAAGTGATGCAAGGGAAAGAGTCATTTTCTAATTGAGTCTGAGATAAAAGTGGCTTTCCCTTTGGGCAAACACAACATGATTCTTTTGTGTAAAACTATTAAACACCCTCCCCCAGCTCCAATACAACTGCATGTTGTATAATGTAACCTCTTAAATCATGCAACAAAATATCGCCATACTTTCTTTTAATTAAAAAGGAAGGGGGACTCTCCGAGGTATATCTTAAAGCAACTTTTATTCAATGAAATGATTTTTCTTTCCATCTAATAATGAAATTTTGCTAACTGTTAGAGGAGTTTGATAGTTTGATATAGTACTAATTTATAATAATTATTTTTTATTCATTGAGTAAATATTTATTTTATATGTACTTGGTATTTTAAAATTATTATCTCATTTACTACTTAAGCTACAACCCCATGCTTATTTAGTAGGTATCATTAATCGTCAAACATTGTGATAGTTTCTAAGAATAATACACTTTATTTCATTCAGAAGTTTGAAGTCTATTAGTGGAGACAGTCAAATAATGGAACACATGCAATATTGCCATTATTACAATAATAGGGTTAAATGATAGCTTTGGGAGAAGTACAAAAAGTTTTATCCCATCTTGGGTGAGTGAGGAGACAGGAATGGCTTTCTCAAAGAGTAGCTCATGACCCATTGCCTTTGACATACTTAATATTTAGCTAGTTAGACAGATTACTCACTAAATAATGATGATTGAGATAGGAAAGGACATTCTAGTGAGACAATATCTAAGATAAACAATGCTAGATACTAGTTAAAATGGTAAGGATAAATTTTAATCAGTAATACATTTCTGCAATAAGAAAAATTCAGTGTGAACCAAACCCAACTTCAATTTGTACAGAGTAGACCTGGAATTTTAAAGGGAGGCTGAAGGAATAGAGAGGGAAGTGAGGGGGATTAAGTAGAGTCAGAAACGTGAAAAATAACCAAAAATGGCACGGGGAGTCAGTACATGTGAAACTCATCTGGATTTGCTAACTGGTTCTTATTGGATTTAAGCTCCTATTATCACACAGAGTCTGAGAGACAGGGCCCCTATCTTCAGGTACTGGCTGAAACAAACAGTAAATTATTTTGGCAGCCTTGAGTTTCTCAGGCAGACACTTTAAGGGAGCTAGGGTCATCCTATGGACACATTCTTAAGCTGTTAGAAACTGTGTTAGTGTTTTGGTCAAGTCTTTATAAGCCAAGGTTGAGGAGTACTCAATAAGAGGGCTCTGTGGAGTCTGATGGAGGTTGTTCAAAAGAAATCTTGTCAAGAATATTATATATATAACAAGAGAAAGGTAGAAAAAAAGTAGGTGTTTTAAGTTGATAGAAAGGAGCTTTATTGGACATGATATACTAGGTTATAATGCAGTAGAAGTTAATTAATAAATCTTAATTATTTAATATATCAGAGGTTAATTTCTCACATATGCCAAGTCAGCTCTCATCCCATTACTCTGTCCAAGTGGTAACGCAGCTATCATGGCTCTGACTTGTCATCGATGGCTTCCAGGTTGCTGCAGTGGGAAAAAAGAACAATAGATCTTGCAGGGCATATTTATTGCCTACACCCAGAAGTCATCCTCCTTACTTCCGTTCCTAGTTCTTTCAGTTAGAACTAACCACATTGTAAATGGGAGAAATGCAGTTTGAATTAGATTACAGAAAAACGGGGATTAAATAGAAAGAAATTAGTATATATATATATATTTTTTTTTCCCCAAAAAAATGAAAAGAAAAGTAAGCATGTGAGTCTTGGGAAAAAGAATAAACCAAAAATATATCTGAATATGTCCATAGCAGAAATTTAGAGAACTTCTCTGATACAAAGACACCCCCAAGAAGTTGGTAGGTGGGGTCCACAAGCAGGCATCAAATAGAAGATGCAACAAGATGATAGAGGATTAGCTCCAGCAAAAGACACGATAGAACTGAATTAACAGGAATTAACAGGAGTAATCATCTCAGATTTTCTATGCCAAAAAAATTAAAGACATATTTTTATCAGCATAAGCACAGACCAGTTGCATCCCTATGCAATGGTGTGAGTTAAATTTCACCTAACTCTAGACATAATCTCAAAACATGGGCAAGTGGACCAGCTCCTTGAACTGACTAAATCTTAAATTGAAGTGACTAATAAATCACTGGAATTGAACTAATTTGGCTGAAAGCACCCAGATTAACGTTTTAGCTTCAGACAGACTGGAGCTCATAGTCAGACATTTAAATCAGTGCTAGAAATAAAGAATTTTATGGAACCTTGTAATTTTAGTCTTTTTACATATTTTTCAAATTTGCACTAAGAAGCAGAAGTGATAATGAGTATGTTGAATTTTAGAGGGAATGATGCAAAGGTGTTTTAAGAAGTAAGATTAATAGCTTGTTATAACAAAAGGGAGGTAATGAGAAATTATGTAAAGTCCTAGACTGAGACTCTAAAATTAAGTTTGTTAAGTGCAGCATATAGGTTTTGTATATGAAAGATGGATGCAGATGATAGTTGACAGAAAGCTTAAACTTCATGTGAACAGAAAATGTCGTATTATCAGGTTATATCAATACTGTATATGTATAACACAGACTAAGGGAGGTGATTCCAATTCACTACTTTATGCTACTTAAATTAAACCTAAAGTTGTTTTTTTTTTTTTTTTTGTTTTTTTTTTTTTTTTTCAGTCAGTAGCCCAACTTTAACAACTCAAAGGGGAGAGTAGTTCTGAATAAATTGGGACTCATTAATTACTCACCCTGACTGCTTGTTCTGAAAGCAAATCTGCGGAATGGAGAAATGGCTGAATAAACAGGGCTTTAACATCCTTTCTGCCCTCAAAATCTGTTATTGTTGTTGTTGTTGTTGTTTTTATATATAAAAGAATAAAATGGTTTTATTTATAAGTAAAGTGTTCCCTGGATTTAAAAATGAAAATATTAAAGTGGGATCACAAAGTTTGACTTTTTTTTTTTCATTTTTTAATTTTATTTTTATTATGGTGACATTGGTTAACAAAATCTAGTAAGTTTCAGGAGCACAAAAATCTTTTGATTTTTTTAACTGTTTAAATGTTCATATTTTTAAGGACAGACATTCATAATTGATTATTGAACTTAAACATTTAATTACCTCATATTTGTCCACCATATCCAGAAAATAAAGCTTTGGGTAGCACTGTCTTTTCATTTAGGAGTTAGAAGATTAGAATGGTGGTTTCTTTGTTCAGATAGCCTTTCAGCAGTGTCCTAGTATTCTTATTTTGATTTTGCTAATTATTTTTATTAATTATAACCTCCACAATGGTTTAGGGATATCTGGCATTTAGTTTATCACAAGATGATTTTAAGAACAAACTGATGTACCCAAAACTTATAAGCATTTAATTTGCACACTAAATACCAGCTCCACATTTTAAAGAAAAATAAAATTTGAAGCATTAACTATTTGACATGGAACTTCATTTCTTATTATGTGAGTTTTAATTTTGGATTAAGCAAGATTCGCCAATGTTATACCTGCTGGTTTATGGTGAACACAGCAAAATTTTCTAAATCTTACCGTACTCTGAGTGCATTTTATTAAGAGTATTATCAAATCTCAGCAGTGCAGGCAAGTTAACAACAGAATAATGTAATTGGTGAAAAAATATCAATTTATTTACCTATGCCTTAATTAAAGAATTAATCAATTTGACTAAATGTTAGTGAGCACTCATTTAATTTAATGTATGTTAAAATCTGGATAAAATCGAAACGGATAAATCACAAGTACTACCATGCCACAAGGGAGGCAGAGATTGAAGTGCTACAGCTGCAGGCCAAGGAATGCCAAAGGATTCCTAGCAAATCAACAAATGGAAGAAGCAAGGAAGAATTCCCTCCTACAGATTTCAGAAGGATCATTGCCCTGCCAACAATTTATTTTTGCATTTCTAGCTTCTGGAGCTATGAGACAAGACATTTCTGTTCTTTTCAGCCACGTAGTTTGTTTTTTGTTTTGTTTTGTTTTATGGCAGCCTCAGGAAATTAATACACTCCCAAACCTACTTTGTTTAAGTCCTTATAAATAATAGCTCACTTTTACGACATACTGACTAACTGCCATGCAGTGCTAAGCATATTATATGCATTGCCATTTATAAAGAATTCGATAAAAAAAATAAACTAAAAAACAAGCAAAACTCTTGGAACTATTACTCAATATTCATGTCTATTTTCAGATTGTCATTGAAGAAACTGAGGTTAAGAAATTTGTCTTGGATCAAAAGTATTGTAAGAGTGGCAAGTCTGATCCATTGTGGCCTGACCCTAGATCTGTAGAATTAATCACTACACAGGTTAATCTGTAATCAAACCTGTACTGCTTAGAAATGACAACTATAATTTTCCCCATTTCCACTTAATTTCCATTAAGCAAAAAACTAGAAGTAGAAATAGCCTGTGAATTATTGCAACAGTTTTCAATTGTCTAGCAATCAATACTTCAACTGGAATAAAAATCACTAAAGTATATAATCAATTTAAAGAGTTAAATCTAGTCTTCTTTAATTTCATTAAAAAGATATTTTTTCTCTCTTATTACAGATATTCTTTTTGTGTTTCTAATAAAGATAAATCAGTTTAAAAGTTTTTATTATGATTAATACTTTCCATAAAAAGAAATGCCAGTACTCAGGAAATAGTGTTTTCTTTCTTCTGCTTTATCACAAAATTTTGGAATCCAAAATTATTCATAGTTTCATGTCAGATGATTTCTTTGTATTTTTCTTTTTGCAATTTCTGAATATAATGCATAGTAATCATAAAAAAGTAAGGCTGCCTATATAATTACAAAAATATATCTAACTTATTACTTAGTACACTCCTCAAGTTAAGAATTATTACCACAAAATTAACATTAAATGAAAGTTTTAATGGGAAATTCAATATAATTAGTAATCATTTTTATTGATCTAAAAATATAATAATCTTACAGTATCAAATTAATAAGTTCTACTTCAACATTTTCATCTTTTGTCTCATGAAAAAATATATATATACATATATATACAGATATATACACAGGCATCACACACATACATATATATGTACATATTTAGATATACATATCTTCATGTATATGTGTATACATACCTATTTAATATACATATAATTATGTATATATACACATATATACCTTCATATGTGTGTGTGTGTGTGTGTGTGTGTGTGTGTGTGTGTGTGTATATACATTTTAATATACTTTCTTTTTGCTTTCACGGTGTCTGATGAGAAATTCATTATAATTGTTACCTGTGTTCTTTACAGTTGTAAATTTTATTTCTTTATTTCTTCTTACTTCTTTCATGATATTTCTCTTTATGTTTGGTTTTCTACGATTTGAATATAATAGTCATATGAATGTTTCATGAGTTTTTGGGGGCTCATTGGTCCTTCTTGGTGTCTCCTAGCTTTCCGGGTATGTAGTTTTGTGTCTGGTTGATTTGAAAAATTCTCAAACGTTAGTGCTCCAAATATTTTTTTTTGTTTCATTCTTTATGTCTTCTACCTGAGGTAATCCCATTATTAATATGTTATCATTTTAATATTGTCCCATAGTTACTGAAAATTCTATTTAGTTTCCTTACCTTTTTTCTTTTTGCCTTTTAATTTCAGGATTTTTTATTGACTTATCTTGAAGTTATGAGCTTCTGTCCTTGGTTGTTTCAAGTCCAATGATAAAACCCATTTTCATTTACTTTAATTTTTATTTCTAGCATTTCCTTTTGACTCATAAAGTTTTCATTTTTCTGTGTATATTAAACATCATTTTTTGCATGCTGTCTGCTTTTTTCATTAACATTTAATCATAGTTATTTTAATTTTCCTGTCTAATAATTTAAACAGTTGCATCACTTTTTATACTGGTTCTAATGATTGCTTTCTTCCATTAAATTGTAATTTTTTTTTCCTTTTAAACATGCTTTACAATTTTTAGAAAACTGGGATAGTGTGTATCAGATAATAGGAACTTAAGTAAAAGGGCATTTGGTGCGAGGATATATGTTTTCTGGTTAGGTTTTGAACTAGGGTTCATTGTTTGCGGTAGCTGTTTACCAGAGGCTTTAAATTCCTCTAGCATCCTTGTCTTCCCTCTTGACTTGCGGGTTTTCATGTGTACTCCTCTTCAGAGTCTGTGTCTTTCTACTCTTTCAGCTTTAATATATGTTATAATACTAGAAACTTTTTCGGTATAAGGTGAGATATTGGGTAGGAAAATATAATTCTTCCAATTATACTTCAGCCTTTTAGTAGCCCGTGTCAGTGATGACCACACAAGTGTTTCTCTGTTAGCTTTAATCCTCCCTCCTCTTCTGTTTCTTTATTGCATAATTCCTAATCAATTTCCTTGAAGCCCTTACCCTTATTGATCATGATTTTATTTTCCAGTTATGTTAGAAAGGAAAGCTGGAAGGGAATGGAATTGTTTCAGAATTGTGCTTAGGCAAGGCCTTTTCTCTTAGAGGAGGTTGTCAAGAAGGTGTGACTCCAGTTGATCTGAGAGCTGGACAGAGGCAATTGAGGCTCCCCACCCCCTCCCTGTCTGTAATGTGCATTCGGCTTGCCCTCACCACTTGCGGAAGATTCCCCAAGGATACAGCCTTGGTAATAATGTGATAATAAGATTATCTGGACTGAGTACATGACTAAACACAGTTACGTCCCCTATTAATATAACTGAACCTAATTAAGGTCCTTTGTTATATAACTAAACCCAGTTAAGGCCCCTATATAAATTTTAATATTTGGCAGACTAGAATGGAAAATCTACTAGTTTTTCAGCTACCCAAGACGAACCTCCTAATTCTCTTGCTTATTAAACCTGTCACATACCAATCTGGAGTGAATTGAATTTTTCTTTGGTCTCTCTCTGTCCTCCCCAAAAGGGGGACAGTTTTAGATTATATCTGGGAAGTACCCAGGGAGGTAAAAAGAAAAAATTCTCTAGAGCGTAGTCTATTATAATGTGGAAGGCTCTGGACATAATTTAGAATAGCTACTCTGTGCCTTCCATTGGCCAGAGCTATGAAGAGATCTTTATTAGATTCTCATGATGAACACATTAAAGTATGAGAACATCTCTAAGACTATAGACTCTAGGGGTTTATCTTTTTCACTCTAGTCCACATTCAGTTTCAATTCTGTAAGTGTTTTTACCACTCTATAGCTCTAGCAACGTCTCCTCCAGGTAAGTAGATCTCTTGATCTGCACGTTTCTTCAGATTTTGTTGTGGCGGTTTTCCCTGCAAACTCATTTCTTTCATGGGTCCAACAAAGTCATTGATTTTTTCATTTCTCCACCTTTTCTTATTGAAAGGATGAGAGCAATGGCTTCCTCACTCTTTATTGTCATAGCTGAAACCCTAAATCATTTTTAATGGGTGGTTTTTTTAGGTATCCTCTTTAAAAATTTAAATGGTATTAAATTAGCCTGTGTATTCTACAAGGTAGAAATATAATTTTATATTTAATATAAAAGAAACTTACCGACTAATTATTTAGAAAGTGTATTCTGTTATTCCTCATTCAAAAGACAACCAAAGTAAGAACATGTCATATTTTCTCTTTTGTTCTTTAATGTATTTACAACTTAAAGAAAAGTTCCTGACTTACATTAAGTAATAATTAAATATTTATTTAATGAGTATAAACAAGAAACTATTTTTGAGCTCCTAGTTGTTCGATTTACTGTTACTTTGGTTTATTTATATTTTCCTGTGTCAAAAACCAATATTTTGCAGTAATAGTCATATGTTATCTTGATATTTTGCAAGATAAATTCTAGAATCAGAATAAAATTCCAGGGGAAGCTCTGAGAATGTATAATTTCATTTAAAAAGCAGCTATACCTTTATACCTTTTTTAAATATAAGAATATATCTCTGACTTTACTTAGATCTTTGTCTTGTTAAAGTCACAGATAACAAAAAACTTTAAAGCAGAACATGATTTAATTGCTCACAAATAGTAAGAAGAGTTGGAGGCACAGTGTTTAGACTAGGTTTCCAGGAATGACTCTTTGGATAAAATCATATACTGACCTGCCAATGAAGTTTAACCCTTGCTGTAATCAGAAACTTGCCTCTAAGAAGTCTACAGTCCCAGCCACTGGCTTTATAGTCACCCGTATTAGCCATTTTTTCTGGGTTCGGAAGGTGCTACCACAAATGTTGGCTTCAGAAGAATACCAGCTTTACTGCCATCAGAAATCAGAAAGCTGTTTCTAGAATTATTGGCTCCAGAGCCATGCTGGGTCTAATAGAAATGTAAAAGAAAAAATAAATGCCTTGAACATTGCCAAATTACCAGTGTAAATCAGTTCCAAATTCAAGTACAAGTTCAGCTGGGTATACTTTATTGGCAGAACTTAAATTTTTTCTGGGATCTAAACTGCAAAAGAATATGAGAAATGTGTTTTTCAGCTTTTTTATTGATGCAATATGACAATGCACATTTAGAATGAAGTTAAAAAGTGGTGATTGACCTAATTTACCTTTCTACCATACTGTCAAAATATTTTGGAATTATCTCTATAGATGTCTTGAATATCTTAGATTTCTTCTCATTTTCTTACTCTTTTTGTTTTTATTGTAAAATTAAACAAAACTAAAATATCTCCTAATTGTAATTTATCTATTTTTATAATGATTTAATATACAAAAAATACAAATACATAACTTACTGTTTCTAACTTGTAATATACTTAAATATTTATGTAGGTAATATTTTATCTACAAATAATTACATTTTTTACTACTTTTGTACAATTTATTGTTTATGCATTTATTTGCTTGTGGTCTTTTTTTGTACTCGTTTGTGATTAATGCATAAAATTAAGACTCCATGTTACATGCAGCTGTGATACCTGGTAAAATTGAGAGGGACCCAAATGGCCTAACTACAAGTTCTCCCAACTCCATTCCCATGGATAAGATCCCCTAGCCACATGCTCCTCAACAAAAGGAGCAAACACAGTTCTTGCTTATCCCTGAATAGTGGGTTTCAGTTTACTGCTTGCAAACTGAATTAGTTCATCAAGAAAATTTCATCCTCCCCTAGGAACCAGGGCACTCCCCACCCTTTTGATATCAAAATGCTTGCCTTCCACACCTCATGATTTGTTCAATTTGTTCCTGAGTGCAACACCTCTGTAGTTCTGTGTGCTGTGCGGTGTCCTCTTCCTCCAACACTATGAGTCTATACAACTAATCGATTTCTGTCAATATCTTGGGCCCAGTATAGGGTGTTTTGAGTTTACTAGGTCAGGAATCCCTCCCTCAATAATGAGGTGAATAGGAAAAATAGGCTTAATGTGTTTCTTTTACTAAATCAACTTTTCATTTTGAGTGTTCTTTTCTAATCTTTTTAATATGGTTTATTACTCATAATTTACTTCAGTCTATGCTTATGTCCCTTACTTCTTAAATTGTATATCTCTTTAATTTTCAAGATTTCGCATTTTCTAATATAAGAATAAATGTTGCAAATTTCATCACATCTTACAAGTTTGATACTTACTGATTTCATTATTGTTCAATTCTAAGAATATTTAAATTTCCATTTTTATAGCTTTTTTGACTCATAAGTATATGGAAATATATAGTGGCTTTTACACCTTCCTTATATTTAGTCAAGTAGAAATTCTACTATGATAAAATAAAAAATGTTTTATTTATGATAATGAATCTTCGAAACTTGTTGAGACTTGTTTTAATGCTTTGTGTATGGATAAATTGTGTAATTGTTTGATGTGAGCTTTAAAAACAATATGTTTCTTCCAATTGTATGCAGATTCTATATCTGCCTCTTAAATCACATGCTAATCATATTGCTCAAATGTCCTATATATTAACTATATGTTAACCATTTTTTTCTTTATTGGTCAACTAAGAAATATAGTGAATTCTCCTAATATGATGCATATTTTTCCCTTATAATTCTGTCCATTTGCCCCATCTACTTTGAGACTATAGTACTAATTGAACTTAGATGAATAATTATTACATCTACTTGGATAATTTAAAATTTGTAATTACTGTGTTCATATCTATTTCTAAGGCCACTTAGAAATACTATTTTTTTTTCATTTTGGTGACTATATACCTGATTTATCTTTTCAAATATTTTTATTTCAATCTTTCAATGTTCATATGTTATAGACATTTTTTTCTGTAAACAGTATAACTCTTATGGTTTTTTATTTTATTTCAAACTAATGATTTCTTCTTTTTAACTGATGAGTTTAGTATATGATGAGTTTAGTAAGACTTCTATTGTTAAAAAAATAACACAGTCTTAACTTGCTTACTTGTAAAATGTGGCGAATAATCATACATGACCATTTTATACATTTAAGAGGGTTCGATAAGATAGTACATAAGAAAAGTCAGTTAATACTAAGTGTTTATGAGTTTAAGAATGTTTTTATGATTACTACCCTGGGCATTTGCATATAATATCAGCTATGATATGCTTATACAATTTATATTTATATAGTATATATTTCATATTATACTTTTTATGTAATCATATATTTTAACCTCTTATTTTTATGTAATAATCTTATTGAGATATAATTCACGTACTATGCAACTCTCCCATTTAAAGTATACAATTCAATGGATTTCAATACAATTACAGAGTTGTGCAACCATCACCACATTCACTTTTCAAACTTTTAAATCATCTCACGAAGAAACCCAATGTCCAGAATTAGTTATACTCCATTTTCCCTCAAACTCCGTAGCCCTGGGCAACTACTAATCTACTTTCTATCTCTGTGGATTTGACTATTCTGGACATTTCATATAAATAGTCATATAATATCTGGTATTTTTTGTCTGGTTTCTTTTACTTGTGCTGTTTTCAAGGGTTATCCATGTAGTTTGTATCAGAATAATATTTCATTGCCTCTAAAATGTGATAGAATACACTTTTATTATTTTAAGCTAACCAGTTGGTGATACTTCGTTATGGAAACCCTGGAAACTATTAAAATTTTTGGTATCAGGAACTGTCGTGCTACTGTAACAAATACTTGAAAATGTGGAAGTGGCTTTGGAATGGGGTAATGGATACAGGCTGAAAAAATTTTGAGGCACTTGCTAGCAAAAACCTAGATTGTCTTAAAGAGATCATTGGTAGAAATATGGATGTTAGAAGTAATTTTAGCAATGCTGAGAAAGAAGTGAGAAAAGCTGTAGAGGAAATCATCATCTTAGAGAATACGTATACTATTAGGAACAGACTGTTGTTACAAATATAAATGTCAAAGGTGCTTCTGAAAAAGCCTCAGACAGAAATGAGGAACATGTTATTAATAACTTATTAAGTGTAATAGAAATTGGTCAAATTGTGTTTTGCTGTTCAGTTGTAGAAAACAGACTTTGTAAGTCAAGATCTTACATATTTAACTGAGATTTCCAAGCAAAGTATGGAAGGCGTAGCCTGGTTTCTCTTTGCTGCTTATGGTAAAATGTGAGAAGAAAGAAAGAATTGAAAAAAGAAATACCAAATGAAAAGAAACCATAACCATTTATTTAGTCTTAAATTTCTTTAAACTACATTTTATAGCGTCTATGTATGTCTCCTTCTTTTATTAAATGTATTAACTAATTTATTATTGTTGATGCTTTAATAAAATTTTCTTAATTAAATGTGCCAACTGTTCATTGTTATTGTATAGAATTACAATTAATTTCTTGCATATTGAACTTGTCCCCCGAAAACTTGCTGAATTCATTTACTAGTTCTAATAGGTTTTCAGTTGATTTTCTTAAGGTTGTTACTTACGAATTTATGCCATCTGCAAGTAGGGGTAATTTTACCTACTCTTTTCTTTTTATTTAATTTTTATGCCTAATTGCCACGACTAGAGCTTTTGGTAAAATGTTAAACAGAAATGATAAGAACAGACATTTTTATCTTGTTCCTGATCACAAAGGAGAATCATGTAGTTTTTACTCATTTAGTATAATGTTAGCTGTTGGTTTTCCTAGATGTCCTAGGAAAAGAGGCTGATGAAATTCATTCTCCTCTTTGTTATTGAATATTTTTTTTTTTATCAATAAAGGGTTTTGGATTTTTTTCTAATGCACTTTCGCCACCGTTAAGATAAACACTTGATATTTTGTACTTTATTTTATTGATGTGGTTTATTTCATAATTTTATTTCCAGAAGTTAAAATAACATTGCATTTCTGTGATAAATTTCACTTGTATCATCTTCATTATACATTGCCATATATAGTTTTAGATTTTTCTTTCAATACAAATAAAAGATATTGGGCTGTAACTTTTTAATCTTGTAATTACTTTAACTGATTTCAGTATAAAAGCAATACTGGCTTATAGAGTATATGTGTAAGTGTTCCCTGTATTGTTATTTCTTGGAAGAGTTTGAGAAGGATAAGTTTTACTTATTCTTTAAATATTTAGTAAAATTCACAGTGAAGCCATATGGGGATGGGCTTTTATTTCTGGGAAATTTTAGAATTTTCCAATTGCATCTTTAATTGTTAAAGACTTATTTCAACCTTTTATTTCTTCTTAAGTCAGTTTTCATAGTTTGTATCTCTTGAAATATGTAATTTGTTGGCATGAACTTGTGTATAATATTGCTTTATGGTCCCTTTCATTTATGGAAGGTTAGTGGTAATGTCCATTTTACATTCTTGATTTTAGTAATTTATAAACTTCTATTTTTTTATTGGTCTTTCCAACTAAAGAACTGTTAATTTTGTTAATCTTTTAAATAACTCAGTTTTGATCGTGTTAGGTTTTAAAAAATTTTTTTCTGTTATTGATTTCATCAGTTTTTACTCAAATTTTTATTATTTTCTTTTTTCTACTTACTTTAGGTGGATATAAGATTATTTTCTCACACTTTGGGGTGAAAGTTTGTTAGATTAGTGATCTGAGGTCCTTATCCTTTTTAAATACAGGAGTTTATGGCTTTAAATTTCTTTTTAAACAGTGCTTTGCCACATTCCTTAAATTTTGGGTATTGTGTTTTTAATTATTTTCATTTTCTAATATCTCCTATAATTTTTATTTAACTTGTTGAATAATTAAGAGTGTGCTTTTTAATTTCCTCATATTTGTGATTTGTCCAAATTTTGTTTTATTGACTTCTCACATTATTTTTTAATAGAAGAATGTACTTTGTATGATTTCGATTTTTTTTTTTTTTTTGTATGTATGGACTAACTTGATTTGTGGTCTATCTTGGAGAATGTCCAACATGTGCTTGAGACAAATATATATGCTGCTGTCATTGGATGGATTGTTACAGGTGTCTGTTAGGACTAGCTGGTTTACGGAGTTGTTCATTTTCTGTTTCTCTTTTGCCTAGGTATTGTATCCATTGCTGAAAGTATGGATTGAAGTCTCCAACTATTATTTGTGAATTGCCAGTTTCTCCCTCACTTTTGTCAGCTTTTCATGTATATTGAGACACTGCTGTTGGGTATACATATGCTTACAATTGTCACATTATTCAGTAGGTAGATCATTTTATTATTAGAAAATATTCCTCTTTATTTATAGTAACATTTATTCATTTAAACACCTATTATGTCTAATATTAGTATAGCCTTTCAATTTTCTTACTCTTTCTGTTTCCCTGATATATAATTTTTCCATCTTTTGTGTCCAAGCCATTTGTATCTTATAATAAGAAATGTTTCCTATATACGGTGTGTATCGGAGCTACGTAGCTCTATTCCATATTTGTTTTTTTTGTGCTATTTCATCTATATATGAACTCAATAATACAATTTTATAATTTTTACTTTATATAATTTTGTCATGTAAAGCAGCTAAGATAGGAAAGCCAAGGAAGAATTTATAGAGAGTTTATTATTAACCTTCATAGTTCTGATTTTCTTCTTCGTTTCTGTGGATTATAGCTACTATCTAGCATCATTCCCTTAATCCAGTAGAGCTCTTCACATCCTTTGCATGGTTATTACCAGTTATATTGAAGTTTTGTATGTTATACTTCCAAATATGGAATTATATACATATGGCTTTTAAAATCAGTTAAGGAATATAAATTCATATTCTATAATTACATAATTACTTTTACCAATGATTTTTATATGTTTTCAACAAACTTTCTGTGGTTACTTGCCTTCACTCTGAATAACATTCTTTATTATTTCTAGGAGATAGGTCTTGTAGAAATAAATTATTTTTCTCTTTCTTTTTAAAAAATCTCTAGTTGTTTTTATCTCACTTTTAATTGCCCTAATACTTTCCTTTGTTTCTATAAACAAGGCTTCTTTTGTTTCTCAAAAATATTTATAAAATCTACTTTAAAGGCATTTTTTTTTTTTTGTCATTGTTGCTTATCATCGTCCCCCTCCCATATGAGTCACAGTTTCTTTTTTTTCTCTGCAGGTCTCAAATTAATAATGGAAAACTGGAAATTTTAGATAATATATTGTATCAGTTATGGATACTGGCCCCTTCTCTCTGGAATCTGCTATATTTGTTGTTTTCTTGTTTATTTTTTAAGTGACTTGTCTTCTTGCTCGTGCTTGCCTAAATTTAATTTCTCTGAAATACGGAACTGAATGAAATGAGAAATATTGGCTATCCCTCCTATGGTTGATTTTTAACTCTTCCTAAAGAGGAAAGAAGGGAGCCTCACCCTCTTGGCCACACACCAGGCTGAAGTGAATCTCCTGCCACATTGAAGTGGAGTTGAGGAAGGGAGATTTTTATGGCTCGAGTACCACAGATTATACCTGTTTTTGCCAAAACTTAGAATATTTTATTGAATAAATGTTTCTTCATTTGTTGTATGGCTAATGACAGTTTCCAGACATTTTAAAAACCTGTCTTATAAATAATTTTTACCACACATGGCTGTTTTACTGGAGAATAGGTCCATGAAACTTTTTATGCCACCGTTCTGGAGGAAGAATCCTCTTCAACCTTTATTTTTATGTCTAAACTTTTTTTTTTTTTAAGGGACGTTGCCAAATTGAATCTTATTTACAACTGAAATATAGAAGT
The DNA here is from genome assembly GCF_014176215.1 of Rousettus aegyptiacus. Taxonomy (NCBI): domain Eukaryota; kingdom Metazoa; phylum Chordata; class Mammalia; order Chiroptera; family Pteropodidae; genus Rousettus; species Rousettus aegyptiacus. Next base: position 50,037,989 of record NW_023416284.1, read on the forward strand.
GTCAAAAACTTTCTAGTGGGATTATTTTTCAAAATAAGGAAATCCTTTTTGAAATAGAACAGAGTTGCTACAAGCAGACCAATTATCTTATTGCAAACTACGAAGAAAATTTAGATAAAGTCTAAAAGTTATTTGTTTAAAGACATCAGCTCTTCACTGAAGCAACAAGGACTAGGGTAACTAAGTTTTAAGAGATGAAAACAATAAGAAAGATGAGCTGATGAGATACATATTATTTGGTCATTTTCGGATTCTGTAAACACAAAAACAAACAGAATCTGCTCCTTGTCTCAGCAGAAAAATGTCGATGGGGATCAGAGAATTCACCAGAGTATTTGGTAGTTTTATGAGGCTATAGAAATGAAAATTAGACACTTGAGGGGACAAACTAAGGGGACAGAGAACTGAGTCTGACATATAATTGCATTTCTCCCAAGAAAACTGATTTTGACAAATTGCAAAGGTCACTCAGTGGAGAAAAATAGTTTTTCAACAAATTACTCTGAATAAATGGAATATTCATATTTATCTATCTATCATTTATCTGTCATCTATCTAAAGCCTTAATTCATACATCACACTGTAAAGAACTTTAATGCTATATGTCCCTATATATAATAGTAAAACCCAAAACTATAAATTTTCTAAAAGAAAATATGGGGTAAAAGGGGTAAAATATATGTTACTTTTGGTTAGGCAAAATATCCTAGATTCAATGCTATGATAATGATCTAAAAAAGGACAAATGTATATATTGTACTTTTTCAAAATTAAAAACTGCTCTCTGAAATTCACCATTAAGAGAATGTAAAAAATAGAAAGCCACCCATTGGGAGAAAATAGTTTCAAATCACATATCTTATAAAGAACTTATATTCAAAGTAAAAAGGAACTCTCGAAACTCAATAAAAAGAAAACAAACACGTTAATTGAAATAAGCAAAATATTTGAATGACCATTTTACCATAGACATATGAATGGCAAATAAGTCATTAAAAGATGCTCAATATCATTATCATTATGGAAATGTATATTAATTAATATCAAAATGAGATATTACTGCAAAAATATTAGAATTGCTAAAATAAAGAAGACTAGTGATATCTAGTATTAATGAGGACGTAAATAAATTGGAACTTTTGTACACTGCATGTGAAATATAAAATGGTAAATCTACTTTAGAAAACCAACTCCTTATGTTTGACACAAAAATTATAACAAAGAAAAAAATAACTCAGACTTCATTAAGTTTATGATTTCTATTCACCTAAAGATATAATATTAAGAGAATAAAAAATGAAAGCTACATAATAGAAGATATTTGTAAGCATATGATTGATAAAGAAGTTATATTGACGATATATAAAGGACTACAAATCAGTAAGAAGACAGGCAAACAGAAAAATGTGCGAGTGATTTAAAATGCAATTTTATAACAAGAACATTAAAAAGCCCCCTCTCCAAAAAAGAAAGAAAGAAAGGCATGAAAACATGCACCACATCAATAGCCATCATGGAAATTCACAACACAATACTGATATATACCCACCACACAATGGCAACAATGAAAAATAAGGCTGTTAGTACAATAGTTTGGTGGGAATGTTGAGTAACTAAAGATCGCATAAGATGTTGGCTAAAATTTAAATGTTCTTGTAACTTTCTTAAAGTAGAAGTTTTTTCCTTAAAGTAGGAAAACATGTACTCTTAAATACATCTCTATCAGAAATGCTTTTATATGTTCATGAAAGATACAAATGTGGTTATAATGGTATAAAAGTAGAAGCAACCCAAATGTTTAACAATGGACTGATAAATACATTTTAATATATTTACACAATAGAAATAATGAGAATGAATATGCAAAAATACAAACAAATAAATCATTGTTATACACACTGTACAGAAGAATCTTATAAAAATACTAATAAATGAAAGAAGCCAGATGGAAAAGTTATTAATATAATTAATATTATTAATAAAATATTTATTATTAATATGATTCACTTATATAAGGGTCGAAAATAGTAAGACCTACTCTATAGTATAAAAAAATGTGAGGGTTCTAAGATGACCTGCAAGGTTCACTTCCACCTGTGTATATGCACAGTGTAATCCCCATTCTTTGATTGAGGGTAAGACATGACAACTTGATTTCTCTCTTGTGATTAGGTTACATTAAATGGTAATAATAAAGGCATTTTCCAGATACAATTAAGGTTCCTAATCAGTTGAGTTTGAATTACTATAAAGGAAGATTATGCTGAGCTTGACTAATCAGAAGCCTTTTAAAAGAGATTCTAGGTCCTCACCGTAGATTGAAGGTACAGAGATTCTTCTGCTGACCTTAAAGAAGCAAGTATCTATTTTGGGAACTGACTGTGGAGGGTATCATGGTACAAGGATCCAAGAAAGACATTTAGAAGATAAAAATTATCTCTAACGGAGAGCCAGAAAACACTAACTTTAGTTCTACTACCCAATTAAAAAGGACCCTGGGCCGCCGATGAGTTTGTAGCCATGACCAACACCTTGACTGTATCCAGCTCACTATACCTAAATTCCTAATCTATAGAAACTAAGACAATAAATTTATGTTATTTAACACTTTAAAGGTATGGTAATTAGCTATGCAGAAATAAAAAAACTAACACAAAAGAACAGGTAATTGTCTCCCCCAGTGAGTAGAAAGCGATGACTAGGAATAAAATCTAGTGGAGCTTCTGGAACGCTGGTGATGTTCCAGTTATTGATTTGTGTGTAGTATAAATGGATGTGAACTTTGTCAAAATCCATCAAGCTAGACACTTATGACCTGCACAGTATGTTCTATGTCAACACAAAGTTTATGTAAAAAAGAAAAATGAAAAGAGAATGGGTATAGACATAAGTATGTATTGTATTATTTTATATGCAAAGTAATTTTAGTGCATGTGTAAATCAAACATCACATTCAATAATCTCTTAAATTTAGTCATTAGTGTTCCTAATCTAGTTTTATTTCTCTTAATTTTTCTTTGAGTCTTTTCAATACTGCCATAAATTTTCATTTTTCAATATTGTCATAATTTGCGTTTTCTCCTGGTATGAAAAAAAATAAGTAAAATGAGTACAACTAAATTTTGGAAAGGAACACCAACACTTCTATGTTTTAAAATACAGTTGTTTTTTTTTTTTGTAAGCACAAATTAACACTAATTCATTACCATGTTAACTTTGCCAACCATATTGATGTTATTTGGAAATAGTTCAAGGAAGCTTTACAGAGAGCTGCTTTATTTTCTTGGCTCTGATAAATTCACCCAACCCCCTTTTGAATGCTTCATAAACAAGACATAGATTCTCCATTTTCCACATCTCACTGGCTAGATTCATATTTTTTGCTACTGAATGTACTAATTTTGTTTTATATAACACATTCAGGCTAGTGTTAATTTTCTAATATTAAATGCTATTCCCTTCTGCTTTCGTTTATTTCAAAGAAGTGCGCTATATTCTGAGAGGTGATATTTTTTATACCATTTATGATCTGAAATGATTATATATCTGAAATTTGAATAAACACCTTTTAATCCTTGATCTTTTAAGGCAATAAAGCACATTAGAAATCAGTTGTCTGGGCCACTTTGGCTATAGCACAATTGAGATCAAACCAATGGTAGGAAAGTTTTTTAAAAATACACTGCCCATTGGAGATCAAATATATGGTAGTCGAAGGAAATTAGACTTTGAGCAGTAAACACACAATAAAATATAGAGATGTTAAATTATAATGTGCACTTGAAAATTATATAATTGTATAAACCAGTTACCCCAATAAACATAATCATAAATAAATAAATAAATAAATAAATAGCTTCCTCAAAAAATATTTACTGCCCACTCACTGATTTGAATATTTAATCAGTATTTACTGACAGATTTGGCATGAAGATAGATGAAAATTTAAAAGAAAAGTAAAGTTGAGATATGTACATGCACACTAGCAGATTTTAGTTTATCAGATTACCAGCAACATTTTGAATCTTAAGGCTATTAATTAGAAAGGAATTTAAGTAAAAATGGAATATTGAACACAAAGATTCATAATCATCCCTTTATTTCTAAAAATATAAAAGTGATTTATAAAAATATTTAAACACATTATTAAAAATATGATAGTGAACTTGAAATTAAGAAAGAGAAAGCCCAAAGCTTGAACAATGTGATAGTCTTAGATGGTATTTAAAGCTTGGTCATTGTCAGTGGACCAGGACCAAACACATCTTTTGGTGCCGTAGTTAAGTATACACACAGTAGAGGAGTTAAAGCAAAAGTAAAGTAGTACTGTCATTAGAGAACAGAATAAGAAATGAATAAATAATGCTCTAAATTATTGCTTGAAATGATCCACTTGCCATAATTCATGTTTGATTGTATCCAAATAACCAAGATTAGAAATTCCTATTTGGAAATAGGTTTTGAAAAAGAATCAGATAAGAGAGAAACATATTTTAAAACTATCACTAAGAAAGCCATTTAAACGTGGTTTAGACGTGGGGGACAAATCAATGAGCTAGAAAAGAGACCAAAAGAGTCCTATAAATATATGTTAACTTGTGGCAAAAAAAAATAATGTATATTAATGTTAATATATTAGTAATAACTACATATTAATATATGGTATTGGTACACTTGGCTTTCATTTTTAAGAAGAAATTTACACACTTCTTAATAATACAGAAATAAATCCCAAATGAGAATTTTTTAACAAATAAAGATTGATCTATAAAACTGTGTATTTTATTTACAAGTAATAATTAAATATAACAAAGGACTCCATCTTAGTTTCAGGATAAAATTTGTTTTCTTTAAAAAGATATGAAGAAAAAATCAAAAGAAAAATGTAATCATTATTCAATTGATATTTATTAAGCTCCAAACTAAGAGACAGGCACAGAATTAGATACTAAAAATAAAATGTGGAAAAATGTAGACTAAGCATCTGTCCTTGTACTTACATAATATTAAGAGAAAGGCAAAATTTAGATTAAATTATTACACCATAAAATAGCTCTGCATGACAGAGGATATTAAAAACAAGCACTTGACACTCACAAAGATGATATTAAATTAAAGAAGCCAGTAAAATAAAATATATTCTATATGATTTAATGATTTTATATATAATAAAATATGTACATAACAATTAAGACTTTATACTTAATAAAATATCTAATAAGATTATTAATAAAAGTGAAAAAATTTTTACTCATTAATTTGGCAAAAATTAAAATTTAGTAATATAAAGTATTTTAAGAATGTAAAAAAATAGCATTCTCATACAGCCACTTTATGCAGTCACTCTGAAGAGAAATATGTGATATTCAAGTCAAGTTGTATAAAATTGATTATTTAAAAAGATTCATATATTCAATCAAATATTTTTTAAATTTAAAATTTGCATACATTACAACTCAGGAATTCTACTTCTGAATTAACTTAGGAAAATTGACCTTCGGTCAAACAATGTGACTTTTACAAGGATATTTATTTCATCATTTTATTTTTTGGTAAAAGCAAGAATTGGGAATACTTAGAATGTACTTTTATATGCTGAAAAATGTGTTATGTTTGCAAATTGGGATGCTATACAACAATTTAAAAAGAAATAAGAAATCCTCAAAAGCCATGTGAAATAATGCAGGCAAGAGGCATATAAGTATAAAAAGTTCCCATTTTTATTAATTAATTTATAAGTTTTAATGTTTGTACTCTTAATTATTTGGGTACTAATAGTCTACACTACAAGTATAACATGAGTAGCATATAATGTAAGCAGAGATTTAAGAGAAAAAAATAACAAATTCTCTATAAAATTGCTGATTAAAATTTGAGCTGAAAGAGATATTATACATATATCATGATAATTAAATATTGAATTATGATTAACATCGATTTTGGAATTTGCTTCAAAAAATAAAATAAAATGATTATAGATGCCATTGTGATACAAATCAATACCTTTACTTTATATCAACAGAATTCTTTAGTTAACCAAAGAATACCCAAAAGAATAAAATGAAATTTTAAAATCCTTTTTTTAATATATTTTTTATTTTAATGGTGATAGACAATAATATTTGACCCATTGAAATAAATTGAAATCTCATTATAAGTAGATGAGTTTTACAACTCACAATGTGTTTATGGTGATTTTGGTGTGACCAAACTTTAAGAAAGATACCATTGTCTTTGCTGTACCCAAAATTGCACTTGGTATCTAGTAGGTATTGAAGGAAAATTTGTGAACGAATGGTTTCAAAGGAAATGATACTTTGAAAATACTAAACTGATTAAACTCATGTGTTTTAACTTCTTCAGGGTAAATCATATTCCAGGTGACCATTCTTACATTATAGCTCTAGAAAGAGACAGGAGGGCAAAGACCACCTTACAAAAATAGGAGATGACATTAGCAATCTTTTCTAGACAGGTTAAAAAAAAACTTTCTGATTTATGAGAAATCATAAGAAGAAGAGATGATTGGGAAAACAAAGTGATCCAATTTTTATTTGACTTGATGCTATATCAGCCCTTCAAATCCTGAAGGGTGATGAAGAGGGAAAGACAAATTTAGAGAGTAGAGAATCTTTAGCTTGGCTTCCCACTTGATAATTTTTGCCAAAAAATATTGACAGAGCTTTACACTTTGTAGTTTCTAAATTCAACAAATTTACTTGGACATTTGTTTAAAAAAAAGAAAAAAAGTTTTCTAGGTTCTATTTTTAACATAAGAAGCTCTTATTCTTAATAAATTATTCCAGTGCACTACGTTCGGGAACAAATGGTCAATCAAAATAGTAAATGTTGTGTAAAAGGATCACTTCTCTGAACCTTTGCTAATAAGTGTGAGACCATAAACTTGAATATCAGAGGCCATCATACTTTAAACATATTCCCATTGCTTTTTATAGAAAAATAAGACTTAAATGTTCGACTTTTTGAATAATAAAGGCAAAGATTTACAAATGCAACTTTAGTATTTAAACTTTATAATTTAGTTCTTATCACTTTATAATAGCCTACTCTAAATAGAATACATATCTTCATATCATATGAATAAATTACATAGTCTAAAAATTGTTATTTAGTTTAAACTGTGTTCTGAAGGTATCTTAGTCAGTTTAGCCTGCTTTAACAAGATACCCTAGATTGAGTGGCTTAAACAGCAAATATTTATTTCTCACAGTTCTATGAGGCTGGAAGTCAGGATGCTAGCATGGTGAAGTTCTGTTGAGAGCCCATTCTTGGCTAATAGACAGCCATCTTCTCTATATTTCTTCAAGAGAAGAGAAGATATCTTTCTTGGGTCTCTTTTTATAAAGGCACTAATTCCATTCATGAAGATTCCACCCTCATGATCTAATTATTCCCTAAAGACCCTACCTCCAAATACTATTACTTTGGGGATTAGGCTTCAACATATGAATTTTCGAGGAACACAAGCATTCAGTCCATACCAGAAGACCATGAGTGTTAAATAGATATATATTTTTTTTTTGATAAAAAGATTCTATGACTAAGTATTTAGGGGATATATATCACAAGCTAAATCCTTCTTTGAGATATTCATACTGCAAATGAGCATATCACAGTCTCTGTGATATCCTTCAGTTAAAAAAAAACTTTAAAAATAATGTATAGACTTCATTTTATACTTGCATACCAATAAAATCCTGTTCAAATGTTGCCCATAATACACTTTTGAATACAATGGTTTATCCTATTAATTTTCAAACCTTGTTCCAAAGAACACTGGGATTCTATGAGGCATTTCTTTGTTTCTAGGGAAGAAAGTACGATCGCTGTGCTCATGTTTAATTTATATCCGATCTGTCATCTCAGATTTTGTCTCAATATCACCCAGAAACTGGGCTTCTAAAGCATAAAAAATTGCCCAGCAGGGTTTCCAAATTCCATAAGTCTAAGAAGCATTGGTGCAGATGATGAAAGCTAAAAATTTGAGTGGTAATTTCAGCTCTGCCACTGACTATGAAATCTGAAATAGCTAACTTATTTTTGTTATGATTTTTTTATATTTATAAGTAAGCTAAGAAAAAGACCCCTTTGTCCCATCACCTTGCATATAAAGCTTATTGACATTTATTAAGTCATTGCATATGTTGAAGAAATATTGACCGATAAATGACTGTAAAGCACTTAGTAAACGGAAATCACTATGCAAACATGTATTAAAGTCATTAAACAGAAGGAGGAAAATGAGCATGTAAACATTACATGAGACAAAAAAAGGCAAGTAAAATTCTGAGTTGTTTTCATATTTCATAATTAAAGAAAAATATGTACTGGCCTCCTTATTTAATGTTTGTCTAAGTGAAACATTAAACATTTTTTTTTAGTCATTCATTTACATAGCTCTTAGATAAAGCATATTTACCCTTCTAATGGATAATAATAATGTTAACGGTAATCATATGCTACATTTACATAATATATTTCTTTTGCAGTGCTGGGAGTACTTTCACAATATTGATCTCATTTTTCTTTTGATGACATTCTTATGAGGTAAGCAGTACATGTAGCTCACTAATAGTTATAAAATATAGACTAGACAACAGAGCAGATTATCATAAGAGCAGAAAGATATTTACCAACACACAAGAAAAGTGCTAACTTAATAGTCATCTTACTTTAAAAACACGTAAAGAAATGCATAGAAAATATGTTATAAATTTAAGTTGGCAAGTCTTCGTATACTGTTTTCTAACACTTATTCAAACTGTGTACTTATTTTTTGTTAATATATCATTTGCCCTCATATATTGACCAGACATTACGAGAAAACTACAGATCAATAGCTCTCATGAGCATAAATGCAAAAATCCTAATTTGATAATGTATTAAAATAATTATGCATCATGATCAAGTGGAATTTATCTCTAAGTGCAAAGCTGATTTGACATTGGAAAATCAATTAACATAATTCATCACATTAACAGACTAAAAAAGGAAAATCACATGATCATAATAATAGGTGCAGAAAATATTTGACAAAATACAACATTCGCTGTGACAAAAAATCTCAATAAACTAGGAATAGAGGGGAACTTCTTCTACTTGTTAAAGACATTCTGCAAAAAGCCTCTCATTATACTTAATAATGAGAAACTTGAAGCTTTCTCACTAATAATAGGTAGAAGTGAAGGATGTCCACACTCGCCACTCCTTTTCAACAAAGTTTTTCCTAGTGCAATAAGGCAAGGGAATTAAAACAATAAAATATAAAATAAAATAAAATAAAATAAAATAAAATAAAATAAAATAAAATAAAATAAAATAAAATAAAATAAAATAAAATAAAATAAAATAAAATAAAATAAAAAAGTAAAAAAGGGGATATAGACGGGAACGAAGACATAAACTGTCTTTTCTTGCATGTGATGTCATTGTTTATAAAGAAGATCATAAAGAACTGACAAAAGAACTTCTGGGCTAATAAGCAATTATAGCAAGGTTGTGGATTATAAAACATATATAGAATTCAATTGATTTCTTACTTTTCAGCAATAAGCAACTGAAATATAAAATTAAAAATAATAAAATTTATATTAGCATGCTGAAAAATAAAATAGTTATAAATCTGACAAAACATATAGAAGTTCTGTTTTGGGAAATTTACTAATCTGATGAATGAAATCAAAGAAATAAATAAATGGATATGTATATTCTATATTCATAAGTGGGAAAAATCAATATTGTCAAGATATCAGTTTCCTTCAATTTTATCTACAGATTTAATGCGATCACAATAAAAATCTCATCAAGCTATTTTTGTGGATATTGAAAACTGATTCTGAAGTTTAAATGGACAGGCAACAGACCCAAGATAGCACTGCAATGTTGAAGAACAAAGTTGGAAGGCTGACACGACCAAAGTGAAGACTAATTATATAGCTATAGGAACGAGACAAGGGCGTATTGTGCTGAAAGAATAGACAAATAGATTAATGGGCGAAAATAAAGAGGGCTGAACATTGATCTCAAAAATATAGGCAGGTAATATTTGGCAAAGGAGTAAAAGCAATACAATAGAGCAAAGATATCCAAAGTTAGAACAACTGGCCAGCCACAAGAAGAAAAATAAATCTAGACAGAGGTTTAATATTCTTCACAAAAATTAATTTAAAATAGATTATAGGTTTAAATTTAAGACACAAAATTATAAAACTTCTAAAAGATAACCTAGGAAAAATCTAGAAGTCCTTGGGTATAATGATGCCTTTTTTACATATAATACCAAAGGAATGACCCATGAAAAAAAGTTATAAACTGGGCTAAATATAATTAAAAACATCTGCTATGTGAAAGACAATATCAAGAGAACAAAAATACAAGCCACGCTGAGAGAAAGTATTTGCAAAAGACGCATCTGATAAAGGACTCATCCAAAAATATGCAAAGAATTCTTAAAACTCAACAATAAGAAAACAAACAACCTGATTTAAAAAATGAGCCAAAAACCTTAACAGACATCTCACCAAAGACGATATACAAATAGCAAATATGCATATGAAAAGATATTCCACATCTTATGACATCAGGGAAATGCAAATTAAAACAACAATAAGCTACCACTATACAGCTATTAGAATGGCCAAAATCCAGAATGCTAACACCAAATGCTGGTGAGGATGTGAAGCAACAGAAGCTCTCATATATTGTTGGTAGAAATGCAAAATGGCACAGTCATTTTAGAAGGCAGTTTGGTGGTTTCTTACAAAACTAAACATAATTTTCTCATAGGATCCAGTAATCACTATTTATGATATTTACCCAAGTGTTTAAAACTTATTTGTATACAGAAGCCTGCACACAGATGTTTATAACAGCTTTATCATAATTACCCAAACTTGAAAGACACTAAGATGTCCTTCAAGTGGTGAATGAATGAATAAATTGTGATACATCCAGACAATAAAATATTATGCAATGTTAAAAAAAATGATTTATGAAGCCATAAAAAGACACAAAAGAACCTTAAAAGGATATTTCTAAATGAAAGAAGCCAATCTGAGAAGTTTGCATAATGTATAATTCCAACTACATGGCAGTTTAGAAAAGGCAAAAGGATGGAGACAATAAAAAGTCCAGTGATTGCCATAGGGTGCTGGAGCAGAGCACACACACACACACACACACACACACACACACACACACACACACAAACAAAAAATTAGAGCAGTGAAAATACTCCATATAATATAATGATGGATATAAATCATTACATATTTATCCAAAGTCATAGAATATACTACACCGAGAGTGGATTCTAAGGTAACCGGTAATCAATGAACTTTGCATGATTATGATGTGTCAATGTAGGTTCATCCTTAGTAAAAAAAAAAAAAAATTTGGTGAGTGGTGTTGATAATAGGGGAGGTTATCCATGTGTAGGGGCAGGGTATTTATGGGAAATCTCTGTATCTTCCTCTCAATTTTATTAGAAACCTAAAACTGCTCTATAGTGCACATTTTTTAATGCACATTTTGCACAGAATTCCACATTCCATTAACCATTCTTTTATAACCACCCCTTGAAATCTAAATCCTTTCTATCATACTGTATCATTGTATTCATGTGATCTCTCATACCCCTAGCCTCCCAGTAAGTAAAAAACTTCAGGAATGCAGTTCTCTCTCCATACTCTCCTCTGTCAGTTCCTCCTCTCCTTTTTCTTCTCTCTCCTCCTCTTCCTTCCTTCCTTCTTTCCTTCTTCTCCTCTTCTCTTTCCTTCTTTCTCTCTCTCTCTTTCAATCTTGTTTGTTAGTGGCTACATGAAGGCCTAGCATGTAATGAGTGCTCTGTAGTTACCTAGGTTGCTAGGATTTAAATTGTGGGTAGTTGTTGAAAAATATTAAATCATTTTTGTGCTTTTTATTGTGATGATTATATAATCTCTTATTCAATTGATCAATATTAAATTTATGCTAATAAATTATATCTGTTGTCACCTTACAGTCCTTGGAAAAATCTTAATTGACTCGTTATATCATTAGTTGTTGTTTTTGCTTTTATTTTTTCTGAAATTTTACATTTAAATAAAATCACTCAACTTAAAGCAGAGAGAGAAGACTAAAAAAAGTAGAAAAGCATAGCCTTGGTAAACTGAAAAGTATCATCATATTTATATGTATATATTTATATTTGTATGTTTATATGTATATATACACATATATATGTGTATATATGCATGTGTGTATATATCTGTGTGTATGTGTGTGTAAATATATATGTATATATAGATGTATATATATAGATGTATATATAGATGTATATATACATCTATATATACATCTATATATATATTTGGAATCCCAGAATCAATGAAGAAAAAGAGAAACAAATTTTTTTAAAAAATGACTATAAACTTTCCAAGTTTGTTTGAAACTGTAAACTCACAAATCCAAGAATCTCAAGGATGTCTTCATGTTCTCTACTGAATATCTCTTGGTTTCACTGAGTCTCTTCTCTCTGGCCTTTGAAAACTTTAATGATTCCAGGCCCTGTAGAGTTGTTTTTGTTTGACTACCTGAATTTTTTTTCTGTGTGTATGTAGTTGCTATTCAGCCAAAGGCTGTAGGGAAACCCTAAGCAAATTTTTGGAGCTCTTTCTCTGTCTCTGTATGATTCTTTGGTGTACTCTGACAAAGTCTTGCTCCCTCTATCTCTCTGACCTGTGATGTCACAAATCATCAAAATTTCCAAGTTTTGTTTGGGTTCGCTTCCCTTCACTGTGGTCCAGAAATTGCCTCTAGGCAGAAAGTTGGGGAGATTGTAGAGCTCTTCTCCCCAGTTTCCTTTCTCTCAAGAATCACAATCCTAGAGTTCTGCCCATTGCTAAATATTTAAAAACACTTGTTTCATATACTTATCCATTTGTCCAATTTTTTATAGTTGGAGGTAATTCTGTACCATCTTACTTCTTCATATGTGGAAGAGTTATTTCAAATGTAATTTTTAAATAAATATTTTTTGTAAAATTCATCTATATATGTAAAATAATGAAGATCCTCATTTCTAACTATTGCAGTTTTAATTATATATTACTACTGATAAGTAACCAACTGGGTTTTATTTGGCTTTTTAAAATAAATTTCACTTCTCAGTTTATTTCAAGAGACTGATTAAAATATTGAATGGAGAAATACATTTTCTTCATTATAACACCATTAAATGGCAATTAACTTTATAAATAAATATCTTTTGCTAACGCTGCATGCATATAATCAAGTGGATCCAGCTAGGCATATCTTCCAAAGCCAATATTTAGGAATAATAATACAGAACACAGTATGAGATATACTGGAGCCTTCAAATTTCATCATTTTAAACTTAATTTTAATTGTAAATAATTAAAAGTCAAAATATAAGTAATTTTACATTGCATCTGGAGTACCTATTTGTTATCAATTAAGAGTTTTGTTTCATACATAGTTGGGGACGAGAAGATAATACTAACATCTGCTGGGCCTTACTATGTCATAAGTGCCATTTATTTGCAACAATCCTATCGACAAGACATTATTATCTCCATTTACACTGTGGAAATTGAAGAACCAAGATGCTAAGTAACTCGCCAACAGCTTACAGTTGATAACCGCTAGAGCCATAAATCGGACCTCACAACATAACAGCTGCATTCTTCTATAAGTATAATTGGGGTGTTATTAACCATTGTCACAACTCAGGGCTCTTAAACCTGTCTGTTCAGCCCTGTAGTTATATATGGGGACATGTAAGCAATCCAAAGTATTGTAAGACTGGTCCTATCAGAATTCACACAGGACAGCTGAAAAGTCCTAGGCACAGGTGAATGCTACTCTCCTAAGTAGTTAACTGATGAGATTCTGGAGCCAAGGTCACTCACCGGAGCTTCTGGTCAGCCTGAGTTCTAGGACTCTGGGTCTCTTGTATTCTTCTCCTTTACATCATTGTTTCATCCCAGATTTCTTACTTATACCCTCAGGTTTCTTATATGCTCACACTTATTTTCTTTCACAATAGAACTATGTACATTAAAAAAAAAAGAGTCTCAAACGTTAGTAATTGAAAAACAGATTTTGGTTTTGGTATGCTGAATTGTCAAACTTGCTTTCTAGAAGTAAGGGGAGAGAGGTGAAGCGACCCATGTTGGGAGTGTAGAGTGCTTGAGAAGACTTCCCTCTTAGAATAAATTTGATTCTTCAGTTATAAGGTCTATCAGGGCAAGGACACTGGCAGCTCTGTTCACTAATGTAGTCAAGATTCTGTCATGTAGTAATCGCTCAATAAATATTTGTTGGATTTATGAATGAATGAATGAACAAATGATTCAGGTAATTAAAGATAGAAAACACAGATAAATTTCCAGAGTAAAAGAGGTTGAATGTTCATTTCCTGGCTATAAATTTTTTATGTACTTAGAATCCTTTCCTCCTCCTTTCCTCAACAAAGAGCTTTCAAAAGTGTTTTCTTGGCCCACCTTCTTAATCCCTTATTTGTATAGAACACTCATATACAATTAATTTTTCTTTTACTACAACTTTAAGAAGTGATAACTAAAAATAAGGGGAAAAGTCCACCATTTGTTTTTATACGAACTATAAAAAATAATTAAAATGCTAAGTAGCATCATAATGATAATTCTCAGTGAGAAGTGAAAACCTCTGGGGAAAAAAACTAAGATATCACATAACCAAACCTCACCCAACAAACCAATTGTAACATTGGAAAAACTCTTTGAAGACTTAAAAGGCTCATCTTCTATTTAGTTTCCAGGCTATCTCCCTCACAGTTGTATAGTCAGTTAACAGAAGAAAAACTGTTAAATTTCTTGTATCTAAAGGCAGATGATATAAAATCATTGCTCTCAGTTGAACTGCATCCACCTTTGAATACTGAAGAAGCTACGGAAACCTGATTGCTGGACTTTGAGAATGTGCATTCACTTAAAGAAGAATACAGATTCTAGTATCCTGATAGGAATAATCCATCATATTTTAGTTCCATGACACAGTGAGACCTGCAGCTTGACATTCTCTTATAGCCTTTTATTCCCCAGCCAGTAAAATTACTATACTTTTAGAATGCTATCTGTATTTTAAACACTGTGCTCTCTGAAAAATACGCAGGTAATGTACCTTATATTTTTCTCTTAAGGAGATAGTATTTTACACTAAAACTTATGTGCTAGCTCTGACAATTTTTGAAAAATCACAAGCCTCTACAATACAGAGGAACACAAAAGAAGAATCTAAAATTCATTTGTCCTCTTTTAAACTCTTCTCTTTTATTTTTCATTTTTAAGGCTAATTTCTCATCAGAAAGAAATATGACTACAGCTTAAATGTAAAGGTTATATAAGGAAGATAATTTGGCCAATGACTACATGTACCTCTGCTGGCAGAGGGTATTCTATTGGGAAGACTGCCATTTTAACAACATTAAGTCTGCATTTGTAGGTAATGCAACAGTATCTAGTCATAGCTGACCTATTGAAATTGAGATGATTCATTGAGATAATTTTCTATAATGACACTATTAACTTTTAACAATTACTAGGAACCGTGGACCTAGAAAAGGGAATTGAAGACCTACATATATAGAGAGAGTGCCTGTTTCACTAGGACCATTAAAAATGGGCTATGTGGAGATTACCATTCAAATTAACTACACTAGAGAACTCCTACCTTAAAACTTGCCTGTTCTCTTCTGTCATTCAACATCTTTGGTAAGAAGTAAGTTATGGGAATGGTGCTAAACTGGACTTGATAGTGCCCCAGCAACAATCTGCCTATATTTCCTCATGGAATAAAAGCAGGGTATGGACATGAGAAATTCTTAACAATCCAGGAATTTAATTAAATGGAAAGAGCACATACTAGAGGCAGGACACAACAGTACTGTTGGAATAGGATATACAAGAAATCACTTAGGGCTATTATTCATTATATCAAAACATTTGTTTGAAAATCATTTAAACATTAAAAAGATATAGTTTATCATAATCAAAAGGATAATTAAAAACATCTTAGTTGAGGCATGCTAGCTAATGCTTAGGTATACAGCTAAAGTAAAAATAATATTGTTTTCTGGTGGTTAAAGTTGAAATTATTTTAAGTAGGATTCTAGGAGAGGTGCAGGTGTCAAATATTCATAGTATGATCTCCATATTTGTGCCGAGTGAGAAGTTAAATATAAGAAATGCTTCATTAGAGTGTCCTTGTAGTCATTGTATTAGTTTGCAATCTTTCAATTTGCTGTTATTTGCAGATGTATCAAGTGTAATGGGCTCTATTCAGTAAGCTATCCTCTTTATTGGTTGCTTCTCACATGGTCAAGGGCATACCAAACATGTTCTTGGAATGATTCCCTCTTTCAATCACTGTGCTAATAATCACTTAGAATACAAGTGGATTCTGTTCATTTAGAACAACCAGGTGGCTGAAGAGAGTCAGTTAATAAGCAATCAGCTAAATCAAAAGCAATAATGAAGCCCTTCAAGGTTTTGTGCTCTACCGCCTGATACATAATCTCTATTTTGTGAGTAAATATACGGTATGCCTAGCTGTTGAATGACTTTGCTGATGTCACATTCTACTCTTTGTGACTTTATTCAGCTTTGAAATTCTCACTGCCAGGAGAGATCTAACATCTGTTTGAAGGCACTACCTTCTGTTGTAGAAGACTCGCTGTTACAAAGTTGGGTTTTCTACTGATATTGCAGTTTTCATTAATGCCTGTCAATATATCTTTACTTCTTTTACACAAATAAATAAATTCAGTAACCACAAAAAGTTTATTGAATCTATTCATCTAATTTGGCGAAACCAAAATGCATTCTCTAATTAGAGAGATTTTATAAGAAAATTACATTGGGACTTCAGATGTTAACTTATAAGATTTTTCTTGCTCATCACAATCTACTTTGAGTGAAAAAAAAAATACCATCTTTATTATATTCTGTATTACTTTTACTCAGATTAGAACATTA
Source organism: Rousettus aegyptiacus (assembly GCF_014176215.1). Taxonomy (NCBI): domain Eukaryota; kingdom Metazoa; phylum Chordata; class Mammalia; order Chiroptera; family Pteropodidae; genus Rousettus; species Rousettus aegyptiacus. The sequence goes on from NW_023416284.1 coordinate 50,055,025, forward strand.
CTCTTCTGATGACATAAGTCAATATTTCTTTTTATTTCCTTAACATTTTTCTTTTGGGTATTCCAGATCCAGTGTCAATGAGAATAAAACTCAAAAGTTTAAAGTAGAAAGATGTTAAAAATTCTTGACAGTCTCCATTTCTCAATTGTATTTAGAGGCCATTATTTTATTAGGCCATTATTTTATTTCAGATTGAATATTATTTAATATTTAATAAAATAGATATGGGACCTATAGCCCCAGAGAACATTCTGAATAAAAAAAAGCATTCATTGTCTTTGCCGCTTCATCTTATTTCTTCCCTAAGTGTCCATCTTCCACTCGACATGGAGAAGCAATGTTCTCATTTTGCTCTTCTAATTCCTTGATTACTGTTAGCTCTGTGTTATAAGGAATTCTTTAATATCTGTTCTTTCCTTCCTATCATTTGAATATAATGGTATATATACCTGTGTTGTCCTGGGAATTTTTATTTTGGCCTAGAAAATATGCCAGAGCCTCATCTCACATGAATGCATTTATTTTCTCTTGGTGTCAAAGAATCAAGATCTTAAAAGGTAAGTGAAGCTGGAGGACAAGACAACACTGTGTGGGTACATGAGGACATTCTTTGTTTTCTAGGGAGACTTTTTGTGGTGAGGTGGGAGGAAAGCCTTCTACTCCTGGTTTCCCAATATGTCACATGACATCATATATTATGAAAACACCCCAAATCTTCTTTATATTTTCACAACTCCAGACTCATGTTTTATATTTGACAAATTCGAGATTGGACTATGCAATTTATTAGTTCTATTTTCATCAACAAATGGTAAACTCCCCTTTTTAAAATATGTCTCACTTCATGTAACCATCGAGGATTCTTTAATGCTACAACCTCCTCTAAAGCAAGTGTTTTTATATTTATTTCTGAACTATATATTTGAAAGCACTTTAAGTCAGACAGACAATTTTTCTTTTGTGGATTTTATGTAAATAACAATTTCCTGCTCTGCCTCCATTATAAACCATTTAAATTCCAAAAATATTTTCAAAGTAAATAAAAAGTTTTTAATTTTAAATATTTTGGTCCTACAATATTTACAATATTTTAGGACTAGCCACTGTAATGTGTGAGCCAAGAAACTCCTATTCTTTGGGAGACAGATGATAGATAGCTAGATTGCTATGGAGATGTTAAGAAAGTCGAATGGATTTCTTTATTAAATGGCTTATCAGGATCTTTCACACATTTTTCAGACTTGCGAATTTCCAAGATAGGGAAATAGTATGAATCAAATCCCAAATAACCAGGAAAATTGTTCTTTTTTTTAAATTAAAAACATCTTTTATGTTGTCTATGTCATTCATGGAACTCATTATGATAATAATGGTCTTTGATAGAATTAATGCAGAAAAAAAGGAAATTCTCAGTCTTAAAAATTTGGGATCAAACTTTGGATTTTTTATATAATAATTTATCTTCTTTATTAATGAACTCATTTTATTTACATACATTGAAGTACCAATAATATTCCAAGAGATTATTGAATAAATTGCACAGCAAATATTTCAGGTTTTTTAGTACTTGTAAATATTACAAGCTATTTACTTCTCACAGTCACACTTTAGTCTTGGACAAATTCTTACAAAACAAAAGTTTCCTTAACCTGGTTATATCCAGGTAAAGAAAAGTACTTCTGTATTAGTTAGTACAGTTTCCAGACAACTGAAGGGGTGTGGTCTAGGGAATAGAAAGTTAATCCAATCTGTAAGTTCCAGATTTGGTTTATATGTATCCTGGTGACAGTGATTTATTTCTGTATACCGCAATGTCAGAGCAATGACAAAAGTAGTCCAGAGTGATAGCATTGAAGATTGGCACCATTATTTTCTATTGCTTAAAACTCATGGAAACTGGCAATTTTGTTGTCAGAACAGAGATATCACCTGGAAGAGGAAATTTGATTAGTTCCATATGGTAAGGCAACAAGACAGGGAGAAGACTGAGCAAATTAAATTTTTTTACTTTTAAATAAGCATATTCAGCACTAGGTGATCCTGGAGCTAGCATCAGATATGTTTTAGAACTCAAAACCATGCATAGAAGTGACAGGTACCTTTCTAAACTTAAAAATATTTGAAAATATAAAACTCCACTGTTTGAAGACTTCAAGGAAGAATATACCAAAAAGAGAAAACTTGTCTGCGTGGACCCATATGATGTGACAATAATAGTGATATAAGGGTCACAATAAGTGGAGATATTTTGATTCAAGACTGTATGTCTTATTACTGAAAACAGCAACCAACATAAAACAGACATGATCTAAACACCCTTACATGTTTCTAGGAACAAATCCATCAACCCATAAAAAGATCTGTACCCATTTCGAAGGTCTTCCCTTATATTTCAGTAAATGAACTAGTCCTCATTTCGAAGATCAAACTTTTTATGCAAACAGATCTGTTTCCTGTCATTTTTTGGAGAAACTCTTCAACATTTCTTTTCTCTTTCCTACACTATTAGCTTTCTTCCTTTGTACTCTATTATGAGCAGCATTGATCTCACCCCTATAATCTCTATTTTACTGATTTTATTTCATTATTTAAGAGGAATATTCAAAAGTATTGATAATACTTGTCTTCTACTTGTTATCTTCTAGAATGAACACTTAATCAGGCTTTTGATTCCATTTCACAAACACTTTTATTGAAAGTCACCACTGGTCATTTCATAGTTATCCCCACATCAGCTCTTAAGCTTCACCTCATTAGGGTTTGGTGAGATTTGACATAGCTGATCTGTTCTCTCCTCTCTGAAACAATTCCACCAATTGGCTTTCATCCCATTCTCCTAGTCATGTTGTTATCTCACAGGCTGATTTATCTTTATCTCTTTGCTAGATATCTCTCACATTTCTCATGTCTAAAATTTGGATACTCTAGAAAACAGTACTCAAATCTATACTCATTGTTTTTATTATTTTCCTAGGCAATTTAACTGGGTATTATAGCTTTGCAACAATCTTCATATCAACTATTCCAAAGCAATATCTTAAATTGTGACCTTTGATACAAAATCCAAAACACTGTCTATAAATAAGCAAGTTGATAAATTGACTTTATCAAAATTTAAAACTCTTGCTCTCTGATAGACACTTTTAGGAGAATAAAAAGACAAGTGACATGTTGGTAGGTGTTTCACGATTACACATCTGAATGAATTTGTATTCTAAATGTATAAAGAGCTAAAAAGTAAAAACAAACAAACAAAACAACAAAAGACTGTCCAAAGATATGAACAAATATTTCACCAAAGAAGACAGATGGATAGATAATAAGAACAAAAAAATATAATGTTATTAGTCATTAAAGAAAAGCAATGCTAAAGTCATTATGAGATACCACTACATGCATATTAAAGTGATTAAAATTAAAAATTGGCATTACCAAATGTTGACTATTGAATAAATAGAACCTTATAACTTGCTGGCAAAATGTAATATGGTAGGGCTCTTTTGAAAATTTCTTGTAAAGTTAAAAAGTATACTTGTGATATAACCTGGCAAGCTCACTCCTTTTAAGAAATAAAAACTTGTTCACATAAAATTCTGTAAGCGAATATTTGTAATAGCTTTCTTCATAATCACCAAGTTAAAAAAAAAAAAAAAAGCCCAAATGTCTACGAGCAAACTGGTATACCCACACACACACACACACACACATCTATATGTCCATGACTCAGGCTAAAGTGCCTAGCGTCTTTGTTGAGGCTATTCTTGGACACTGTACATTCAACTCCTACAACAAATACTGTCATTTTACTTTAAAAGGATATCCAGGCCTTCACATCTCTATTTTATGGCCTCATCATCTCTCATCTACATGAGGGCCTTCATACAAATGCATAGACAATTAATCTTACACATTCAAGTTTAATCCACAACCTCTGAAAATGACCTTTTCTTGACCACCCTTCTGAATTGGGATGCATATATCTACGGTGGTTAAATAATTTGTGGAGTCCAGTGCAAAATTAAAACAATGAACAGTTTGTTCAAATATCAGGGGAATAAAGTATGCCTTTAAAATTACTAAACACAAAGCTTTTTCTTTTCTTCTGTAGTCTCTCAGTTTGTCATGGTGTTTTTGTTATTTACTGTCAATATAAATAAAGAAAAATTAATATTACATATTGGCATACATATTACCATTTGTGTTTACATTGTATGATTCCAATTTTAAGTTCAAAATAAGAACATTTAACTTATATGCAGAATCATCAAAATGACACGATTTTATTTGAACTTGTATATTCATATGCATTTTGTTCTTACCAAAACGGTGGAAATACTACATATACTAATTAATCTGTTTTTATTTCACTTTTTGATATGTGCACTTTTTAGCAATACTCTTTACCATCATCTTACTGATAAGTAAGGTAAAGTAAGAAAGGAAAAGAAACTGTGTGTTGCCATTCTTTTCTATTGCTTCTGTGTTACCATTTTTCCATGTAAGTGGTTGGCAACACTGAAAGTATAGAAAAATAGAAAGGATATAATAAATCCTTGCTTGTTTGTGTTTTTTAGAACGCCATCTCCTTCTTTCTACAAGCAAACCAAGTTCTTATTTGAATTGAGAACATGACCTCTGTGGCTGTCCACATCTCTTCACTCTACCCTTACTGGGTCATAAAAATAACATACTGTCCTTATTTTCACTTTTCAACTTGTTGAATTCCTGAGCATTGTAGATCTATTGAAATTCTGTGTTCACTGGGCATCATGAACTTTACACATGAACAAGGTGGCAAGGAATGATTTACATGCAGATTGTGTATATCTCCTTAATTTATGTAAAAAATTAATTATTCTATTGAACTTCAAAGAAAAAACTCAAAGATAAAATTATTAAGAATTTTAATTAAAAGAGTGACAGGGGTAAATTAAATCAAATGAATGTTGGACCCTGTGCCATTCCACAGGATATATGCCCGTGAAACCAACCTTGCATGGAGCAGTGGACATTCTGCAGTTGAAAAGGAAAATTCTGAAAATGGTCATGAAAGATCAAGATTTCTAGGGTTCCAAATACCTACAGAATGGGAAGAGATGTGAGTTCTGTGTTGTGAGAGTTGGAAGCATCATTTCTGCCCTCATGAATTGCTCAGCAAGAAAAGACTGAGAATAGTACTTGGAAGAGGTGTTTCTCTCCCAGGTTTAAGGATGTTGTTGTTCCTAACACTACTACTATCTTTTATTCACCTGTCATCATTAAACATTTGTTGGATCATTACACTCCTCTAGACAAAAGCATCAATCGTTCCATGTCAGAATCAAGGCCAAGGTTCTTATCATGGTCTACATTTCTCTTGATGACCTGCTGATGTATCACTCTCTACCTCTACCCCAGTTATATTGGCATCTTTTCTGTTCCTTGAATGTATAACTAAACTCTTATTAACTCTTTCTTTATTATTAGTGACAGCAGTCTTCCTGGTCTCTTCAGATCACCACTACTTTCCAAAAATCTAATGTCAATATTGTGAAGTACTCTTAAAATCATAGATTTGAGCTAATCATTTGACTGTTCTAGTATTTTTAATGGTTTTTCATATCTGTAAAATAAAGTTCAAGTCTCTTAACAACATGAGGAATAAATAATTGATTTAAAATAGTTGAGTATCTGATACATATTAAATATTAAATTAGTGAAAGTTATTGTTACTGAGGAAACATCTACTGTTGAACTCAGCACTCTCTCCACGGGACATGGTGAAATTTTCATCTCTCTATTGTAATAAATTAATAGATCTTCATCTATTTAAAATTTTGTTTCTTCCTATCCTCCTTCCCTCCATCTTTCTTCCTTCTCTTCAACATCCTTCTCTCTCGCACTTTTTTCCCATTTTCTCTCATCCTCATTCCTACTCACTTGGTGGCATTTGCACAATAACATTAACAGGGAAATTGTCACAGGTCTGGTAGAAAGCTCTTTTAATGGGTAATAAATGTTAAGCAGTAATAATGCCCCCTTGGAAGTAAAAGGGCTGATAATCAGCAGTACAAATTTTTAAAGACCTGCAGCCTCTGGGTGTGAAAGAAATTAAGTTAGGTCTAAAATCGATCAGATGGTAAGTAAGCTGTAACTAATAATGACAGAAACACTAACCTCTAAGATTAAACTCATAACTTTTTGGACTGCTAATACTTTCTGTTGCCAAATGCTTCAGTTTTTGCTGAGGTATATGGGTACTAACATACAGTAGCTACAATTCTGCAGTTTTCCACTAGGGATTAAAATTATTCATATTGCTTTTATATTTCATAAATCTCAAAATTTTTCCAACTTACATAATAACTTGAATGCATTTTTATAGTATTTGATAATCATTCTTGCACAACAGAGCCAAAGTACCCCTTTCTTGTGGAATCCATGCTATACAAATTCCAAATAACTTTTTAAAATAATATCAGAAGATTATTGTCTCAATTACAAGTTTATAAACTCTCAAATTTATGAGACTAATTGAGACTCGTTTTGATAAATAACTTTCAATGATAGATTGCCTTTCCTTTGGATTAGACTTTATGGTAAAAAGCAAATAATTTTCCATTTCTTATAATTTATGATATTTTTACCATATCCTGTTACATAAAATGACAATGAGCAAAAACACTCCTGCTGCTACAATCTGTGCTGAAAGCTTCCTCAAAATATATTGTCTTCATTCTTATCTGTAGCTATAGCTGTAGGAAGTTGGAATTTTCTCAGTATTTGCTGGATGATGCTAATACTTCGTTATAATAGGCACTAAAAATATACCATGCATTTGCTCAGCTCAAATTTTAAACAGTCAAAGCTCCCTGAATAAGAATCATATGTTTTCAAGATTCATTCCTGCCTGTCAGTGTTTTCTGTTTATTATTATTGGCATTTATTTCCTATTTGTATAAAAATAAATTCAATAGGAATTGCTATACTCTACAATCAATATGATGCATAAGCCAAGTCTAAATATAAATGTGTGAAGTCTTCTAAAAATCATTTTATGATTTGGAGAACTACCTTTTAATTGAAAGAATAAAAAGTTTTAAGGCATGCAAATAACTATAAGCTCAGTTTCTTCAGTCTTGAGAATGCTATGACCTATTGAGTAATTTACATATGGCTTTGAGTAATTTACACATGTCCTCTAACACAGAGACCATGCACTTGGAAACATTGTAATAAAAATAAGAATTTCTTCTTCCTGAAAACCTAGATTGTTAGACTGAGAGAATACAAGTTGATTTATAGTTCTAGCTCTAGAGACAGATTGCCTGAATTCAAATTTGGCCATTTTCAATTATGTGACCACAAGTCTCAGTTTCATTATGTGTAAAGTAGGAATAAAGACAGGTATATTGAGGAGATTAAATTAGAAAATGAGATAAATCTAAAACCTTGATAATTCTTGTCATTTATAAATGTTCAATAAATGCTTCTTATGCTATTGCCATCTTAGATACTAATGTACATTTTTCTTACATTTTAATATCTTGAGGTAAGATGCATATTACAATCTAAATTTTCGTACAATTAGTGTAAGTCACAATGCAGTCATATTATAGTTGCCCATATATAAATTCAAAAGAACAAAGATTGCAGGCATATCTCTTCATTTTTTCAAAGTTTTCTTTAATTTCTCACAGCAATAAATTTAAATGTAGTCTTAGATAATTTTCGATATGATTATTTCAAATTATTTTATAGTTTTAGATTCTATTATAAATCATATTTTATTTTCCAATTTTTTACTGTTAATATGTGTATATACTATATACAGAAAAAATTGATTTCATATTGTCCTTATAGCCTGTGACACTACAAAATTCATTTGCTGGTTCTCACAGTTTTATTTTGTAGATTTATAGAACTTTCTATACATATATTTCTGTAGTCTGCAAATAAAAACAATTTTACTTCTTTCTGATTTTTTTTTTTTTTTTTTTTTTTTTTGCTCAGCCTTTACAATGTTAAGGGCATCATGTACAATGATAAATGGATATCATGTCTGTGTTTCTAATTTTAGAAGGAAAGCCTTCGGTCTTTCACCATTAAGTAAAATATTAGCTGTAGATTTTTCATAAATATCCTATATTAAGTTGAGGAAATAACTCCCTATTTTTAGTTAGATGAAAAGTTTATCATCAATGGTGTTGAATTTTCTCAAATTCAAATATTTTTGCATTTATTGAGATCGTCATATGATTTTTTTTAGCTTGTTGCAAATTACATCTATTGGTTTATAAATATCAAATCAACCTTGCATTATTGAGATAAATCCAAGCCCCAGTCATAATATAGTATCATATATATACATGTAATATTTATGTATATAGTTATATATTTAATTTGCTGATATTTGGCTAAGAATTTTTTTTACATTGATATTTATGAGGGCCATTAGTCCTTAGTTTTCATTTCTTATAATGTATTTGTCCAGTTTGGGTATCATGGTAATGCAGGCCTCATGTAGTCAATTAGGTAGTGTCTCCATTTTCTCTTCTATTTTCTGAAATAGTTTATGTAAGATTGACGGAATATACTAATTTAGTCCCTTGTACATAAAGTTTTCTCTTCTGGAAACTATTTAGTTTAAAAATTTAGAGAATATAGTTAGCATTAATGTAATGGCTAGGCGTAGAGCCAGAGGAGAGAAAAAGAAGAAGAGGATTGTTTTATAAACTATGTAAAAGTCTAACCAAAATGCTTATACTTGAAAGTAATAATAAAATAATTTTTTAATTTAGTTTATAAATTTAATATCTTTAATAGCAAAGGTACTATTCATATTTTATATCACTTTTGAGGTTAGTTTTTGCTAATTGATTTCTAAATCTTTGTCTAAGTTGTTTGTTTAGGCTGCTATAATAAAACAGCATAAACTGCATAGTTTAAACAACAAGCATTTATTTCTCACAGTTCTAGAGGCTGAGAACTTTAAGTTCAAGGTACCAGTCGATTTGTTCCTAGTGTGACCCTCCTTTTGGTTTATAGACAGCCTCTTTGCTGCATCTTCATATGGCAGAAAGATCATCTCTTTTCCTATAAGAACTCCAACCTCATGATCTATTATTCTCAAAAGACCCTACCAGGCATTTACAGAATAATTCATTCAACAACAATGGCAGAATATACAGTTTTTTCAACTGCACATGGAACATTCACCAAGATAAATCATATATTAGGCCACTGAACAAGTCTTAGTAAATTTAAAAAGACTGAAATCATATCAAGTATTTTTTCTGACCACAATGATATGGAACTAGAAATCAATTACGAGAAGAATTTAAAAATCACAATTATTGGAGATTAAACAACATGCCAATGAACAATCAATGAGTCAAAGAATAAATCAGTAGAGGCGAAAAAATCTTGAGAAATATGAAAATGGAAATACGACCTACGAAAACTTATGAGATACAGCAAAAACTGTTCTATTTAGGAAAGTTTACTATTTGTTATGTGGGCATGCTAGTTTTCTATTTATGCTGTAACAAATTACCACAAGGTTAGTGCCTTAAAACAATACGAATTTATTATTGCACAGGGTTTTTTTTTTTCTTTATTTTTTTTTTTAAGTCAGAAGTGATACAGGTCTCAGCAGACGAAAATAAAAGTGTTAGACTGAGTTCCTTTCCAGAGGTTAGGAAAGAATTCCTTTTCTGCACATTCATTTCATTAGTAGAATTTGGTTTCTCGCAGATAGAGAACCAATATTTAGATTTTCTTGCTGGCCTAAATATGAGAATAGTTTCACATTTATAGAAACAAATGTATTCTACGGGTACTGATCCCCTCTCTCTCATCTTGAAAGTCAGCAATGTCAGTTCAAGTCCTTCTCATGTCACATTTCTCTCTGACAAGAGCCTGGAAAGCTTCTCTTCTTTTTAAAACTCTGTTTAGATTGGGCCCAACTAGATAATCCAGTAAACTCTCTCAGTCCAAGGGTCTTAATTTTAGTCTTGTCTGCAAAGTCTTTTTTCTGCCATGTAGGATAGTATATACATCAGTTACAGAAATAAGGTTTCAAGGACATATTTGGAGAACCTTCACTGTGCCTCCCATAGGGGAGGGGATAATGACATTTTGTTGGTTGTGATTATTACAGCCAGAATATTGGTCTATGACAGGATATACCAATCTGATGTATGGGCCCAGACTTGAAACAGGTAGCTAGTGACATAAACAAACAGGAATCTTAGAGTACCCTCTCTAGAAAGAAAGAGATTTGTAAGAGATTTAGTTCCTGGGGAGTAGGGGTAGCAGGGCTGCTTTCTTTTCTATAAGCCTTTTCATTTATACAATTAATTCTGTACCAATGCTATAGTTAGCACTATAATACATGTTATATTTTAACTCCAAACTATGGGTGTCTGAGAGTGGGACACATTTTAGATATGCCATGACCCTCCCAGTACAGACTTAAGCTTATATGTTAGCATCCTTTAGAGATGGCACTTTTTTTGCAAGACAGTCCAATACACTGCAAGATGTGCACTGTTCTTGATCTTTATCCACTAAACATCTCATCTCTCATCCTATCACTGGGAAACCTAAAATGACTCTACACATTATATTAATTCTGGTTGAGAATTACTGTTCTAAATATTAATACATATTTGAAAAAGAAAATAAATGAAGTCTAAAGCTGATAATATTGATTATCCATTCATTCATGTCTTGGATAATTTTTTAACACACAAATACTGAAAATTCCAGAGTGACAAATTCTATTCTGAACACTGCATTAAGAGGTGTAAAATGCTCTTGATCCAATTGTCAACCCATTTCCATGTTCTTCTCCTCAGATTAAAAGAGCAATTAGCATTGTAACTCAGATTTTAGGACAGTGATTGAGTCGTACATATTGTGTTCTAAAATGATTATTGACATATAGTTCTCTCTCTTCTAATTTTATCTTCCATGCTTTATGACTTCTGACTAACCACTAAACTGTATTTTTTTCTTTTCCACTATATATGCCAAGTGACACATTTCCTTCAAGTGACAAACTCATGGCAAGACTGGTAGAAAACTGGGAAGAAGAGTCTTTGCTTGAACACTGAGTTAAATTTACATATTCTCATGGAACATTATAAAAAATCCTACAGCAGGAAAAAAGGACTATTCAGGCTAATAATTTCTCTTAGTTCTCATTTCCTTGTGTGCATAAATCCTCTGGGGACTCCATGTGGGCAATGCCCAGGCAAAGCCAAGATAGCCCTTTAATGGTATGATTCTTCCCACACTATAAACTTGCCATGATTTACATTACCTGAAGTGCTTCCAACTCCCACCTATGAAAATTCTCATCATGCTAATTGTTGAAATGTGAACCTTCCTATACAGAAGGAAATAAAAAAAATAATAATAATAGAGAACCCGCACATAAAAACAGACATAGAAATGAGGAAGTGAAAATCCAAGATCAAGATCAGCAGAGTAGGCACTGACCTTTGCCATAAATCCCAGAACCAGGCAGAGATTTCACAAAGAAAAGAGAGCTGTGAGGTGCCATGAAGAGGAACAGAGAAAACACCAACAAGGGCTCCCTTCCAGTGAGGAAATGCTGAAAACGAATGTGAGACCTTGTGGATCAGAGCTGAGGTTAAGGAGGATTTGAGAAAGAGGAAATTAGAAAGTGCCTAGGACCAGAGTCTGGAGAAGGCATAACCTCTAGAAGAGAACGAGACAGGATGGGTTGGCTTCAAACCATATCAGTCAAAGGAAAAAAGGAGTATGTTGAACATAAGGCTATTATTGAAACAAGACAGTATCAAAGAATCATGAGGAAGTTTAAAGAAAGAATCTTTTATTCGTATTTGTAAAAGTGCTGATATCATCAAGGGAAAACAGTCTTTATTCTCTTTTTAAAGTTTGCCTCTGTTTGTCATCTCAAGGGTTTCTCTTGTCAGCAGCAGCAGTAGTTATATGAAGGAACCTAAATACACACAGATATATTTTGAAACCTGGACAATTTAACCTAAAGTACATTTTAGCTTTGGAGTGCCCTTGAGGGTGAGACTGAATTGCTTAGGAGATGAATAATGGGATTCATTACTATGACCAGTTGAAATCTAACATAACCTAAGGTATTCCCTTGCCGATGAACCGCTTAGAGAGTGTGGAGAATAATGAAGCCCCTTTTCAAGTAATTTCTTATCCTACCACTGAAGCCATCAACAAAGGGGTATTTTCTTCCTACAAAGGAGAAGTGTATCTATTTTCATAGATACAGAAAACAGAGGCCACCCCTTTGCATATCCAAATGACTTTGTTTTAGATAATTTTATTTCTGTGATGTAAAAAGTAAGTTCTTATTTATTATGCATGCTGCAAAAATAGACTTGATCAGTAATCTCTGGGTATATGATTATCTACACATTTTGCTTTAGTTAGGGTGTCCAAATAGTCATCTGAATGACAACGTCAGATCATATTAAAAGAATCTGTGTCTTCTTTACTCTGTTATACATGAAAAATAAAATCTTCTACATCAGAAGATATAAATGCAATGCTGTGAGGTTACTTTTTCTTAATAGTGCTAAACATCCAGATCCAGATGGTTTTTAGTAAGTTTTATGAAATATTAAACAGAAAAATTAATTACAATTGCAATTTTTTCCAGATAATAGGAAAAGAGAGTTTATCTCCCTTTGTTTTTATAAAGCTAAAATTTATGTAAACATCTAATCGGTGTGGTGTAAAAGAGAAAATTAAAAGCCAATTTTATCTATGAATACTTATAAAAATAGAATGAAGCTAAAGAATATGTAGGAAGACTTAATAACAAACAAGTGCCAAATTTAACAAGCAACGACAAACAAACAAACAAAACACTGTGACTTCAGGATACAAAAGCAACTTATCCTAGTCCTGCTTATTGTCAATGTCTGGATCAGAACCCATATAAGCTAATGTCCGGTTCTAGGCTTTTCAAATAAGCTGCCTGTTCTCATTCTGTGATTGCATCAGTTAGGATTATATATACCACTATCGCAAGTCAACTCACAAGCTTTATAATTTAACACAATTAAAGTTCGCTTGTTGCTCGCCTAAGTTAACAAATACTGACAGCCTTCCACCTAGGGGTTAAGGGCTACTTGGACCTTTTATCATATGGCACTGCCATTTGCTAGGGTCTCTGGTCTTATGAATCTAGCTGACAAAAAAAAAAAAAAAGGAAGAGAGAGACAGAAAATTCATCTTCTTAACTATCCTAGCAAATGTGACACTAATTACTTATATTCATATTACATTATTAAAAAGCAGTCAAATGATTTCAAGGTCCCAGAGTGGGGCCTGGGAGATAAAATCCCCAACTAATAGTTTCACAAAGGTTGTGGTAAAATTCTAGCGATCTCTTTATGGGACCCATACAGTGTTCTAGTTCATACCTATTGTTCTATTTAAGCCTACTGATTAGTATACCATCCAGGACACTTCAATAGTGTTGTCTTTCTCAAGTGTCCTGGTTTGAATGATAGATTATATGATCATGCTATGTTCTGCTACAAAAATCTTAGAAAACTACAGAAAATTTTTATATTTATTTCATTTTGGTTTGTTTTTAATATATAAAAAGAAAATAAATACACCGGCATTATAAGTTTTATTATAGATATCATTATCATATTGTTTAATGTGTTTAGTTCATAAAAAATACTTAAAACCTCTGGAGATCCAGGACGATATGACTATTTTAAAAATATTTTTTCAGATGTATTTAATAATATATTTTTAAGATAAAAATTGTGTTAGAAATTCATCAAAAATAGCATGTTTGGGATTTTTTGACCCTAAATAATAAAGTTTGAAGAAATTCGTACATGGATTAGAGAAACACAGCCAGATGTTCTAAGACACAGTGAATATTTTAAGAACATGTTGGAAGAAAATTTAAATACAAGTAAACGTTTACCTAAAAGGAAGATTATAACTGAGGTACTTGGCTGCCTGAAGGCAAAAGAGTTGGATATATGTTCTTTTAAAGTTCCTTATAGTTCCTTGGTGCTATAGAAAACTCTTCTGCAGAGTACAATTTGGCCATATAAAAATGTTTTAAAATGATATGATAAAGCAAGTAAAGATGTAGTAATAGATCCTTTAACAACAACATGCCCTATATCCTGATTTCTAGCATTCTGTGATATTATGTAAAATTTGCTTAAGAAATCAATCTGAGAAACAAAACATGACAAGTGTTGAGTTCCTAGAGTAAAGGCAATATTGTATCTCTTAAAATATAATGAAGACTACACTTCATTAAAGTACACTTTTTGGCTGGGAGAACGATACTGCTTTGCTCTGTCAAAATAACACAAACAAATAGAAAAGAACATGAATCTGAAAAAAAATTTGAGACAGCACCATGTATAATTTAATAAGCTGTCTCTTCTATGACTTTACAGAATGAAAAAAGTGTTAGATATAAATGTGGTAGATATGACCCATTCGATTTATTTTCTTCTAATCTGCCCACCCTCACCTCAATGCCCTCCTGCTCCATAGCGCCATTCCAATAGTCAAATAAACATAGCTGTCAAATGTCAATATCATAGTGAAGACTTTATAAAATCTTAAATATTTTGAACTCCAAAATAACAGCCTGACCAGTGCATTCTGAGCTAAGACTTCATAAATTCTTAAATGTATTACTATTCAATGGCAAATATTCTGAAACTTACCTAATAATGACTCATGCCATAAAAAAAGAGAAAAAAATAATAAATGGATGTCTTCATCCTTTTAATAGAAAATGTCAAAAACTTTTCCTACTTCTAATGTCTTGGTGAAATGTATAATCTGTCACTTTTGAATGTTCTAGGATGTGTACATTTCCAAAGTTTTATGGACAACTTTGGGAATTATTAGCTATTACATTCATCTTCCTTTATGAAGATGCCACTAATTTTCCATTGAAATCTAAGAATATTAATTAAAATATTTTTATGCATTACATACAAATATTTTACTGGGCTATATAAGCCAATAAATATATAAGTAATGATTCTAGTAACTTAACTACAATACTGAAAATAAATTTATGTAGAAGTAGCCTTAAGTATTATATAATACAAACAACTCATCTTAAAATCAAAAGGCATAAGAAGGTTAACTAACATCACAAAATTACTCTAACTTTTAGTAAGAAAGGTGGAGCTGACATTGCAGTCATTAATCATTTCTAATTTACCATGTGTCCAACAGGTTATATCTCTTATCTGATTTAACCTGCACACCAATGCTATAATAGGTTAAGGTGGTCATTAATATTACCATTTGGCAGATGAGGAATCTAAGACATTGGCTTAAGTAACCTATCCATTTTACAAAGATATCATACATATGTGAAATATATGTATGAAAATACATATACCTGCTTTCAGGTATTTTCTCTGAATGCTTTGCTCAATAAGCCTGCATTATGTATGCCTTCTTGATATAAATAATCTAAATTTTTAAACATGTATGTAAAACATAATTTGTATACAAGTTATAACTTTTGGATTGAACCACCGATGAGGATAATGCAATATGAAACCAAAAGAATGTAAGATGTATTGAAAATATCCAAGACTTCAGTTAGCATAAAAAACCCAGACTGCCATCAAATATCTGCAAACAATATCCATCTTTCCAAGTCTCTTTTAAGTGCATTAAGATATCTACAATTCATTTCACATATGTAATAAAATTACTCCAATCTCCTTGCTCTTCTTAGAGTAAAGAACATCTTTAAGAAAAGAATCAATGGATATTTTGGCTTGGAGTAAATAGTGACTAAAAGCAAAGAAAGTGACTGACTGAATCCTCTGAATAAGGTAATACATGCCTCCCTTCTTTTTATCCTTCATAATCACCTAATATTTAAATTCATTAGTTCTTAAACTTGAACATATATTATTTTCACTTGAAGGGTTTGTATAAACACTATGTATTGGCTCCCAATTCCTGAGTTTTTGGTATGATAGGTCCCAATGGGACTGGAAATTTAACATTTTTAAGACTTTTGATGTTCTTAATTGCCTCTTCTGATTAACAAATTTAAACCAAGTGTTTGATAATTCAAATTCTAATTTTTAAAACTAAATTTAATGTATTCATAAACATAATAACTGCCATGTGACTGAAATTACAAAAAAAATAGTAATCAAATAAATCAAGATTTAAACCATACTCTCTATAACTCTAAAATCTGTGTTCTTTTCTCCTACTATATTTTTCTTTTTCAAGAAATAGAATATATAGTTAGAGAGTAAGTCAACATTTTGAAATAAAATTTGTGGAGTGAAGAAGTTATGTTAAATTTTATAAATAATTCTGTTTTAGAGCTAAAATCTTTTTGTGACTGATATACATCTAAATATATCATTAAATACCTTGTCATGTCAGTATGATGGTGGCATAAGAGATCCCTTATTGTGTGCTCCCCAACAATGAAGATTTAGCATCCTTCCATGAACAAAAGTGCCTCTGTGGGAGTTGTGAGATCTAGTACCATATGCCAAGGTACTCAAGAAGAGTCTTATCCACACGTGCATTAGATAATAGGCAAAAGGAACTCAGTACTAGCAGTAGAAACTGCAGTATCCTGTGAATTGGCACTCGCACCTCTTTGCCATGGTGGAGGAGCACCTGGAGAACACTGACTTGGGCAGTCACCCACAGATGAAAGAGCCTTTGTGGAAGTCCAGATTTCCAGAGAAGTTACAGTTCTCCATTAAAGCTAAAACTTTGTAAGTTTGAATGCATTGGAGTGGGGAGGATATTTTGACAATGCCTTCCTTCATCACCCCTACCCCAAAGTAGCACACCATAAAGCTGAAAAAGACCTTCTTGGCCCATAATTTTGTGAGCAGTGGAAGGGGAGAGTGGGCGAGTGAATGGCAAGCTTCCCCAGCTGTGAGGGATGCTGTCAAAGAGAGTCACTTAAGTATTCTTAAAATGGTAGCTCTACAACTCGGGGAAAGAGAAGATTGAGAAGATTCTCAGAGACAATTAAGAGGGTGTAGTTCCTACTGACTGTATTGTGAATTCCATCAGGAAGTGTACTCATAAGCTACATGGAAAACCTAGTCAGAGGCCCCTACAGCTAGGTTGCAAGAACTCCCAATGCTCTGCGTGCCTCACGTAAACCTACCTTCACTCTGGAGTTGGTCTCATGTGTGGGCTCCTGAGGGTTATAATAATAGCAAGAGTGGCAGGCTAGGGAGCATGCATAGAAAGGAAGCTAGGGCCTGCAAAGAAAGAAGACACCACAAACTTAAGCCACAGTGCCACCTTTGAGAAAACAAAAGAGAAGCTATCAACAACTGGCCCGGTATGTTGTAAAAGCCAGAGAGACATTAAAGAGAGAGCAAAAATTGTGGAGCAGGTCTATTCATACAAGTTCGAAGAAAGCCTCAGAATCACTAGCAGGACTGATTTCTACCCTGAAGGCAATTAATAGAGTTTGGAGGGAATGACTGCTATTTTAAAAGTAGAAAAAACAATGTAAAACTCCAAGAAATATGAAAAATCAAGGACACATGACATTGCCAAAATATCACAATAATCAGCTGGTATCCAAAGACAAAGACATGAAGATCTATAATTTACATGACAAAGAATTAAAAATAATTGTTAGAAGGAAATTCAATGAACTACAACAAAGCACAGAAGTGATTCAATGAAATAAGAAAAACAATGCTCACACAAAATGAAACATTTAATATAAATATAGAAATCATAAGAAACAACTAAAGAGAAATTCTAGAACAGAAGAATTTAATGAATGAAATGAAAAAATGCAATAGAGAGCATTAACATCAAAACAGATCAACAGAAGTAAAAATCAGTAATTAAGAAAACACGAATTTTTTTAAAACCCATCAGAGAAGGCCAAATTAAAAAGAATGAAAATGAGTGAAGGAGCCTATGTGATATATGGGATACCATCAAAATAAACTCCAATATGCAAATTATTGGAGTGCCTGAAGAAAAGAGAGATAAGGGAGAGAAAGCTTATTTAAAGAGATAATGGCTGAGAACTTCCCAAACCTAGGAAGATTTTTGAGCATTTAAGTTCATGAAGCTAATAGATCACCCCATTATTTCAATCTAAAACAATTTTCTTCAAATCACATTATAATAAGACTGTCAAAACTCAAAAGACTTAGAGAGAATTATAAAGCAGGAAGAGAAAGATTAACCTACAAAGGAACCCCCTTTATGCAATCAGCATATTTCTCAGCAAAAGCCCGCAAAACATAACAGAATGGGATGATATATGCAATGTGGAAAGAAAAAAAAATCTGCCAACCAAGAATACTCTATCTGGTAAAGTTATTTTTCAGAAATGAAATAGGATATAAAGGCTTTCCTAGACAATCAAAACCCGAGAGAATACATCACCACTAGTCCTGTCTTAAAAAAGAGTTATTCAAGCCATAATAAAGGATGCTAATCGGTAACATGAAAACCTATGAAAATAAACACACATTGATAAAGCCAAATATACAGTCAAATTCATAATACTCTAAGACTGATATGATGGTGTGTTAACCACTTTCATATAAAGGTTAAAAGAACAATAGTAGTAAAAATAACTATAGCTACAATAATTGTTGATAAATACAAAATTTAAAAAGAGGTACATTGGGAGATTAAAAGATAAAAGGATGAAATAAAAGGGTAGAGTTTTTATATATAATTGAAGTTAAGTTGTTATCAGTCTAAATAGAATGTTATATCTATAAGATGTTTCATATAAGTCTCATGGGAACAACAGAACCAAAATCTACACTGATTTCACAAAATATATAAAAGAGAAAACAGAGCATACTACTATGGAAACACATTGATTCACACACACACACACACACACACACACACACACACACACACACACACACGTAGCAGAGAGGAATAAAGGAAAAAGGGAACTACAAAACAGCCAAAAAATTCATCGTGATGAATTCTACCAGGCATTTACAGAAGAATTAATGCCCTTTCTTCTCAACTTCTTCCAAAAAGTAGAAGAGGAGGAAACACTTTAAAATTCATTTTTTATAAGGCCAGCATCACATTGATACCAAAGTCAAGTAAGGACACTGTAAGAAAAGGAAACTACAGACCAATATCCCTGATGAATATACATGGAAAAGTTATCAACGAAATATTAGCAAACCAAATTCGATGGCACATTAAAAGGATATACTGCATTAATAAAATGAAAGGTAAAAATCATATGATCATCTCAATAAATACAGAATAAACATTTGACAAAAATTCGACATCATTTTATGATCAAAATCTCTTTAACAAATTGGATGTAAATGAAACATAACTCAACATAGTAAAGACCATATGTGGCAAGTTCATAGCTAACACCATACTCAATGTCAAAAGTTTGAAAGTTTTTCCTCTACTATTAGGAACAAGACCTAGCTATTCAACCTAGCATGAAAATTCCTAGCCAAGGCAATCAGAAAAAATAAAGAAGTAAAAGGCATTCAAATCAGAACAGAAGTAAAATTTCTGTGGTTTGCAGATAATGTGATTTTATATGTAGAAAATCCTAAGAACTCTACCAAAAAATTGTTAGACTTAATCAACAAATTTAGTAAAGTTATAGGATACTAAATCAACATACAGATGTCATTTACAAGTAACACCAAAAACAATAAAATACTTAAGAAAAAATATAACCAAGGAGGTGAAGGATCTGTACACTGAAAACTATAAGACACTGATGAAGGAAATTGAAGACACATGAATAAATGGAAAGGTATTCTGTGGTCAATATTCACATGCTATATGAATGTTTTTTGATTTCATTAATTGAAAGAATTAATGTTGTTAAAAGACCTATACTACCCAAAACCATCTATAGATTCAAGGCAAACCATATCAAAATCCTATGGCATTTTTCACTGAAATGGAACAAGCAATCCTAAAATTTGTATGGAACTACAAAAAACCCCAAGTAGCAATCCAGCAAAAGAACATAGCCTAAGGCAGCACACTTCCTGACTTCAAATTATATTATAAAGTTAGAATGATTCGGAAGATATAACATAAAAATAGATACATAGGAACAAGAATCAGGAGTCCATAAATAAACCCTGCAGATACAATTAATTAATATTTGACAAGGGAGCCAAAAATGGGAAAATGATATTCTCTTCAATAAATGATATTTTAAAATCTAATGATCACATGTGGAAAATAAAACTGAGCAAACACAATACAAGAATTTTTCAAAGAGTACATACAAGTAGCCAATGCATGGATGAAAACATCCTCAACACTACTAGTTATCTAGAAAATGCAAATCAAAAACTCAATGAGCTGCCATCTTACACCCATGAGAATAGCTATCATCAAAAAGACAGAAAATAAGTGTTGGTAAGAATGTGGAAAAAAGGAAACACTTGCAATTGTTAGAAGGAATAAAAATTGCTACAGCCACTATTAAAAACAGTATGGATGTTCCTCAAACTCACTTAAAAAAAAGAAAATAGAACTACCATATGACTTATCAATTACGCTTCTGGGTATATATCCAAAGGAAATGACAACAGGTTATTGAAGAGATATCTGCATTTCCATATTTATTGCATCGTTATTCACAATAGCCACGACATGGAAACAGTCTAAGTGTCCTTAAAAGGAGGAATGGACAAAGATGTAAAGATACTTTTCTGCATACAGATCTTGTGTATGATTTGTTAAATTTATACTTGAGTATTTCAGTTTCACATGTGATACTATAAAACGATAATTTAAAAATTATATTTCAAATCCCAATTTTGTGTTGCTTGTACAGAAAATGAAATTGACTTTTGATACCTTCTTTTCTGCAACCTTGCTATACTCACTTACTATTTCCAGTAATTTTTTATAGAATCTTTGGAATTTACTTCATAAACATTCACATAATCTGTGACTAAAAGTACTTTAATTCTTGATTTTCAGGCTGTATATAGTTTATTTATTTATTTTTTAAATATTGCACTAGTATAATTTCAATAATATTCTTGTAAAAGAATGGTGAAAGAAAACATTTTTGCATGTTCCTGATGTTAGGGAGAAAGCGTCCATTCAGTCTCTCATGATATGATATTTCCTGAACATTTCTTGTAGATATTCCTTATCAAATTGAGGAATCTTCCCCTCTAGTCTTAGATTGCTAAAAAAAAAAAACTTTAGCATGGATGAGTGTTGGATTTTGTCAAAAGCTTTTCTGTGTTAATCAATATAATCATGTTATTTCTTTTTTTCCTTGTTGATAAGGTGGATTAGATAGATTACACTGATTGATTTTCCAGTATTGAACCAGTCTTACATATCTGGAATAAATCACACTCCATGTTGGTGTACAATTCTGTTTATACACTGTATAATTCTATTTCTTATTGTTTTGTTGAGGTTTTTCGTATCTTTATCCAAAAGGGATATGGATATGTATTTATTACTTTAAACTATTATTCACCCATATTTTAGCCCCACCAACAAACACAAACATACTTATTTCACTTGAACCATTCTTATATATATGTAAATGTATTATCATTATGTTTCTGTGTGTTATTATGCACTTTTCTGTCTCTATGTTCTTTCACACACATACTAACACGCAGTCATACGTGATCCGGTTTTTTATTAATCGTAAAAGAACACCTGAGTCAGTTTCATTTATGTGTAGGAATACAATATTGTTATATCCTTGGAGTCTCTTAAGTGCTTCTTCTTGATAAAGGCTATCTTCAACTTTAAGCATTATTCTGACTCTTGAGATAACCATGACCTTGTTTTTCTTTATATATTTACCAATTATGGATGCATTTTGAAACAATATAGCTTAATTTAACTTTTTTAGCCTTTACATAAAGACATTCTTTGTTGTATTCTTTTTTTCTTTTCGTTGTTTTAGTAGATGTAACATACATACTAAATGGTAAAGGTCTTTCTTATATAGCTCAAAAATTTTACAAAGTGAACACACTTCATATAACCATCAGGATGATCAAGATACAGAATATTGTATTACATAGGGGCATCTCTCTTGCCTTCCAGTTATTACCTTCCAATAAAGATAACTATTATTCTGACTTCTTTTACCATACTAGAGTTTTGCCTTCTTTTTAACTTTATATAAATTGTACCGTATTTTATCTGCTCTATGTGTCTGGCTTCCTTAGCTTAATATTATGTCTATGATATTTATCCATGTTGTGATAGCAGTACTATACATATATTTAATAAAAAGTATTTCATACCACAATATAGTATACATTTTACTGATAATGAGCATAACGTTTCCAGTTAGGGGTTATTAAGAATCATATTTCTATAAACATTCTTATTTATGCCCTTTTAAGTATATATGCAAGCATGTATTCTATGTTTATAAATAAGAGTGAATGTACTGGACCAGAGGCTATGTACGTGTTTAGCTCTAAAAAAAAATTACTAAATAGTTTCAAAAGCAGTTGTACTAAATTACATAACCTCCAGAAGTTTATGCTACTTTCTTTTGTATCACATTTCTGCCAGAACATGGTATTTGTGGGACATTTTCTCCCTATTCCTTCAAATACTTCTTTAATTGCATTCCACAGTGCTATAGATAGTATTTTTATTTTGCTAAATTTCAAAACTTCTGATTTTTACAATTTTTCTCCCTGAGTTATTTAGAAGTTTATTTCATAATTTCAAATTATTGGGAAATCTTAGTAATGATTTTGCTGGTGATTTCTAGCTTAATTGCCTTGTGGTTAAAAAATATTATCTATTTGATCTCAAACTTTTGGATGCTGAATGCTATCAAATATTTTACTGTGTCTATCAAGATGATAATGTAGTTTTTCTTTTTAAAAATATTTTGATATGATGAATTAAGTTGATTATTTAAAAAATATCAACCCAACTTTGCACTTTCTAGATATACAACACTTAGTCATGATATATTCTATTGGTTATATATTTTTGTATACAATTTACTAAAATTTTATTATAAAAAGAAGACTTAATTTGTAGACTTATTTATTTATTTTTTTGTATTATCATTTTTTTTTTTTTGGGATTTGGTATCAGTGTGATGTTTGCCTTCGAGAAAAGATTTGAAAAATTCTGCCTGTTTATTTTGTTGAAGAATTTGTGTGGAATTAATAGTATTTCTTTACTGAACATATGGTAGAATTCGCCAATAAATTTATTCAGGTCTGAAGTATTCTTTGTGGAAGGCCTTAAAGCCACACTCAGTGTTTTTAATAGGTACTGAAATATTAAGGTTATCTAGTTTTTCTTGAGTAAGCATGCTTAATTTGTATTTTGAAAAAATTATTTTATTCTTTTCAGTCATCAAATACATTGCCATATAATTGTTCACAGTAATCCTTTTAATATTTTTTAATAGTGGCATACTACATCAATTGTTTTTCACTGATTTATTTTCAAGGGTGTTTCTTTTTCCTCCGGAATATGCTTTTGAAAGTCATATATTGTTATTAAAAAGCATTGTATTTATTGTCATTTTTAACGTATTTGCTTCGGAATAGCGATTTTCTTTTCTTGCAGGATAAAAAGTCTCCCCTCAAAATTGTTATTCCTAGTTATCTGTCTCTTAACAAAGGTACTCCTTAAATCTTTATTTTTACAGCCAAAACTACTTAAAAGTATTTGTTCTTTTATAGTTCATTATTCAATGTAATTTTATACAAACATAAACATATGGTTATGAACAAAACTCGTGGAGACATTGTTTGGGATTGTTTGTCTTATTTAGAATTCTTAAATTCCTGAAAATAAGCTGGCACATTATTTTAAAGAGAAGTGGGTTATGGAAAATAATTTCAATATCAGTGCTTCACTGGTGATATAAGTAAAGGAAGAAAGATTTTATACAAGTGAATACAATTTAAGTATAATCTCTGTTGTATTATTTTTATCTCTTTGTCTTATTTTTGTAGAGTTGCTTTAGGATTTGTTACATACATTTTTAATTCATCACAGCCTATCCTTAAATAATATACTATTTCACATATAGTATAAGAATGTTAAACATTTATATTTCCATTTCCTCATTCATATTTCATGTTTTTGTGATATTTTATTTCATCTATATTATAAACCCCATAATACATTCTATTATTTTGTTTAAGTCAAGCAGCTCTTAAAATAATTAAATCATGAGAAAAATATTTTTTTATGCCCACATTTTTTAACATTCTGGAGTGCTCTTCATTTAAAAAAAAAAAATCTATATCCAGATTTCTATCTAGTAGCCTTTTTCTTCTACTCCAGTGACTTACTTTATCATTTCTTGTATTGCAGGTGTTAACATAATAAATATTTCCAGCATTTGTCTGTCTGAAAAGTATTATGGTTAGCATAATTTTATTTTTTTCTGTGTATTATATTTTATTGAATTGAATTTTTTAAATTATCCCACAGTAAAATTGATTTTTTGTCTTTTAGTTTTAACACATGTATAGATCTATGTAAACACTACCACAATCAGGATACAAAGCAGTTCCATCATTTCATAGTCATTATTTCTGAATGGCATTTTTTACTGTGTATAGACTTCTAGGTTGAGAAGTTTATTTATTTGTTTTGCTCATTTTCTGCTCTTTTGGCATATTCTGAAGGTTCAACTGCTCTATTTTTATTTTTTCCAAGTTATTTTTTTCTAATTTTATGTTCCAGGTATTAAAAAAAAAAAAAATCTGTTGAGGAGGGGGGCTCGAAACGTATCCAATTTAAAGAAAATTTTTTTATAAAAATAATACAAAATCATGATTATTAAATTGGATACAGAGTTTACACAAAATATAAATGTATTTAATCCTACAGAACTTTACACTTAAAGATGGATAACAGTTAATTTTGTGTTATGTATAATTTACCCCTATAAAGAGTTATAATGAAAAAAAAAATCAGGTACTGAGTCTTTGAAGGAACATGTGTAAGTGAACTAGAGTTTAAGCTTTATTAACTTCTTCACAGAAAATTAACCTCTGCCTGTACATATTGTCAAGCTTTCATTCTTTAACTATAACAAGCATAGCTCCTTTAAGTTTACTTCAGATAATTCTAATATCTGAAATGTGTGTATGTTTTATCTTTGCTGTCCATTAACAAAGCAGCCTTCTTTGCCCTCCCATTAAAACGAGTTAAAGGCATCTTTATCTTGGGTGTGTGTTACTTAGAAATCTTAGATAAATGTAAAGATGATCTTCTGTTAGATCTTCTAACTTAAAGCTGCTGGGCTTCACATTCTATCCTTTTCCTCATAGATCCCTAAAACTAAATACTAAATTTTCCAAAATTTGTAGTTTTCCTTAGGTCAAACAGAGTGTTTTTGCTTTATATATTAAGAAACTCTTATAGTTGTCTGTTTTTCATCAGACTTTTTCCAGTAGTATATTTAAAAGCTCTTAGGAGATAATTTTTATAATGTGTACTGGAGGTATCTTTTTTAATCCACTATAAAATTTGTTTGGAATAACCTAATCTGTCATATTTCCCACAGTATATAAATCTTCATTTTAAAGCAATACATTTGAACAGTGATGTTTTCTAGAAAACTTCTGAAAATAAAAAAAAAATAAAAAATTTAAAAAGGAAAAAATTCTCTGATAGTTTTGTTTTTCCATTATTGTAATATGGTATAATTATTTTGGCAATTTGTTCTGTCTCTTTTTTTCTTCTCTAAAGGTTTCTTACACAGTTATGTTCCTTACACAATTTCTAAATTAATATTGTATTAAGGAATATTGTTCATGCTACCTCCTTCTTGGAAACATCATTTTAGATGGCTGCTTGAGGGCAGAGAGCATGCCCTTTGCATCTCCCCTGCTGCTGAACACAGCTACCTACCCATATTAGGCATTCAGTGATATTAACTTGAATGAAGGTACAGGAATTTTCAGTAGAAAAGCTTTCTTGGCTAGTCAGTTCTTTCTGCCACACCATCTAATATAGTAATATAGTTCAAAAGATGACATTCAATAAACAACGGCTGAATTAAATGCTGTAAGAACTTTACTCATGTCTCCAAGTGAACTCAACACAGAAGAGGAAGTGGTATTGTCCTTCATATTCCCCTGGTAACTGTTGTATTCAGTTTGGGAGAATAATAACAAATTTCCAAACAATGAATGTGGTACCTTACATTTTACTCCAGATAAGGGATATTAATCTCTTGATCAACCTACCTGCTTTAAACCTTTGCCCCCTATAATCAGCCAGAATTATCTTTTTAAAAGTTCAAATTGATCATGTCACTTCTCTCCTTATAACTTCCAATAACTTTCCATCTTAGAGTAAAAGCCAAATCTTTTAGGGTGGTTTGCAAGGTATTATAGAATCTAGTCATGTTCCCTGTCTGATCTCTTTTTCTTTCGCTGTATGTCATTTGTTCAGGTTCACTCACACTGGTCTCCTCACTGTCCCTAAAACATACTGAGTGTGCTTCTCTCACGAGGATCTAACATTTGATATTTCCTTTGCCAAGGATTTGCTTAAATCCTTCATGTCTTTGTTCAACTATTACCTTATCTGAGAGGTCTTCTCTTTCTTCAAGCTGGTACTCCTTTACCTCTTTGCTAATTAATTTGACTAGAAGGTTCCACTTCACACCAAGATCTTTTTTTCCCCCTCAAAGTCCATATTCTTTCTTTTATATCATATTGAGATAAAAATCGAATGCAAAGGATTGAGCAATTTTCTGATAATTTTACAGTCTAATTTAATATTGGCTTCTGGGCTGTAGTTTGTCATTGATATAAAGGAAAAATCCTACGGCTAAGAATCTCGAAACTTACACAGTTCACCTTAGTAGAAGATGACAAAATCTTTGAAATTCAAAGAGAAGAACTTCTCTGCAAATTGTTTCATTGTAACATTGGCATAGTAAATCTTTGAAGATTTGAAGCCATTGGACTGTGAGTTTTTAGGCCGCAATCTCAACATTTGTTCCTATAGCAGTACAGTAGGCTTCATATCTTGAGATGCACACCTTGAGGCTTGTTTATAAGGAGTTCTTCCCTTTAATTAACATTCATTTTGAATAAATTAGTCAACTGGTATGATGCTAGATGTAGTAGGAAATAACTCAGAAATAAATGACTATAGAACTAGAAATTCTAAAAAGAATAATTTTAAATTTATCTCATTTGTTTATTGGATTTTTACATTTCTCTCTGCATTTCCTGTATTCTAGGTACATTTTATTCTAAATAAGGAAATTAATAAACCTGAGCTTAGGGCTAGATACAATTTTTAAATTCTTTATTCTTATAGTTGTGGTTGACTGCAAAATGGTTATAAAATTACAATAAAAATCGTGGTTCCCTTTAGATGATATATCATGTATTTCTTGACCATATATAGGGCAAGGACTTTGAATTATTTAGTAGTACAACTAAGTTCTTGATGATCCTGTTAAAGAGGGATTGAATATATATATAAGATCCTAAAGAGGGATCAACTTATTTCAACTCAAAATTACTTATTATTATTCTAGTATGTGTCAGATATTTCACTAGATGCTTTTAGGATGATGTCATTGTGGGAAGAAACAGAGAAAAGTTGAGTGATTCACACAGAAATCAAAACCAAATTCTTGGTCCCATCTGTACCTATTATTTTTAACAATAAAAACCAAAAACATTGGGTGGTAAGCCTTTGATTAATCTTAGAAAAATGCTCCCAACTCTACTGTTAAAAGGCTAATTGACTCCAAGCTAATTACTGTAAAACTATTGACACATATCAATAAGCACATAAAGTTACCACCACCTAATGAGAATATTCACATTTGGGGTAAATAGCAAAGAGCTTAGTTCAACTGCCTAAATAAAAATCTTAAAATTGTTAAATCTGAAGTACAAGGTGTTTTATTTGACTTACATTATTAAGACCAAATGATCCAAATTGTTTATGTATCTTTCCACTTAATTTGACTTCTTTTGATTTGGATTAGCTTCTTGACTGATTCTGCATCCTCTGGGAGAGGATCTGAGCACTTGACAATCAGATGAGAAATTCAATTATTGCTATGGTAAATCCATCTTCAATTTGACATTTACCCTCAATTGAATATTTTCATTGAGTTAAAGACTCCATTAACCATTCCCTTCCTTTTTCTCATTATTCATGTCTCCAAATTTATTTCTTACTCTTTACGAGAAATTCTTCCCTTTTAACAAGCTTAACCAACTTGCACAGAAGTTCTCTCTAGGAAATTAACTGGTCTGATTCTATCTTCATGTATATGATGGATATAATATTCAGCTTATAATATTTTTAAAGGCTAAATAAGATAATACAGGAGAAATTTCCTTATAAAAATAAAAATATATAATATAAAGTTAAATGCACTCCCCATGGACAGGTAATAATATATGAATATTTACATACCTCTACCAGATGATAATGTGATTGTACAATTTAGAAAACAGTTTTGAAGATCCATGATTGAAAAATTAATTAGTGGTGAATATCAAGAGTTAGAGGAATGAACCATGGATAAGAAAATTGTTTATGGTAGAAACTAAAGAATCATAGTATAAAAAATAACTTGCCCAATGTCACACGCCATTCGTTCATTTATCTATCATTCATCCATGCATCAATCCACTCAACAAACATTTACTGAACACAAAAAATATAGTGGTAAACAAATCACGTTCCATGTTTTTATGGTGGTTATAGAATCCAAGAAAAATAGCAATGCCTTTCGAAACACTACTATCTACTATTAAGAAAACAACTGAGGTCCTACAATATGGAGAATGAAATACCACATACAGAAGCCCTCAACCTCATTAGGTGTATACATTAAATCTGGCCATTCTAGCTAACTAATTTAAAGTTTCTCCACTATTAAGATAATATGATTATATAGTTTCTCTAGCTATTAGGAGACCATTTTCTTTAATGAAAAGTACGCCTTCATTCCAATAATTTGGGGAATTCCCAAGCGGCACCTGTGTGAATCATTTTTCTCTTCAACATCCTTTTTTTAAAAATAATTTTCTGAAAGACACTGGAAGATGTTGTGCTAATATACAAAGATTAATAACATGATTCTTTTTCCAAATGATTCAAAACATAATAAAGAAGATAAATATAATATATAATTGCAATAAAATGTGATATACAAATCACAAAAATAAAGGAGGGATGAATTCTACTGAAAAATACAATAAAGTCATTACATAGAATAAGGCCTGTTTCTAGAATATGATTTCGAATAACGTTTATGTCCATTCTGTTCTATTGCTAGGTAAGACTGTACTGTGGCACTTATTCAAAACAGTTGATTGTGTATTCAACATTAGACAGACTCTGTGATAATCACTAGAGGTATAACAAAGAAAAAGATGGTCCATGACTTAAAAACTCAGTCTAGCAAAGAGGTCAGACAAGAAACAATTCCATTCAGAAAGCACTAGTTGGGCTCTTACTATATATATTCCAGGTTTAAAATAGAGCAACAGAAAAAATAAAAACAAAAATGTTTACTACTGTTGTGGAGCTTATATAATCAGATGAAACAGAAAATGAGCAATTATAAAAAAGAAACACTATTTCCTTAAGATGATGATGGGAACTGTTGGAAAAAATATTACAAAACTTTTCTCCAGTTGCTATGAAATCATAGCAGAATAACTATCAGATACAAGAAACAGTTGATTATCAAAGGTTTCCTGAGATGAATTTCAAAAATTAATTAAGAATTACATAATTGTTAAATGAGGGAAAGGGCATGTTATGTAGGGAGACCAGTCCCAAGCTCATTCAGTTTTCTTAGTATTCTACAGCAACATAGAAGGAGATAAGAGTTCTGGTGACTTCCACGAAAAGTAAGAATACAGCCACAAGAAATTTAAATCAACTGAGATGCCAGAGGCAGAGCTGTACATAATTATTAACAGTGATCTACCTGACCAACAAAGGTGATGATTGGAATGCAGGCATGAGTGGTAGAGGTAGCAGTTAGAAGGATAAAACAACAACAAAACAACAACAGCACTAGAAATAGTATATGTCATAGCAAATAGCACCATGACAACTGACCTGACACCATAATGAAATTATATCGCACATGATTTGTAAAACAGGAATGCTAATTTGGGAGAAATTGGTAGGAAAGAAGTAAAATTGTAAGTTGACTATTTTAACTACTGTCAGCTAGTTAAAATAAAGATTTATTAATTTAAAAATTGTGATGTGTTTACTTACAAATGCCACTTATTGCAACTGAGTGAAGTAAAGCAATATTTTTTGAATGGAATTTACCTATGGGACAATAAAGACATTAGACTTTTGAGATTTTTTGTAAGTGTGATTATTAAACTAAATGTCTGAATAAAATAAATGTTGTTACGAAAAAATATATTAACACAATTTAAAGAAGAAAATAAACCATGCAAAAAAGTAAGTAATGCCTACACAACTGGCAGTAAACCTAGGCGCTTACACAAATGAGTTATTTAAAACTTCTCATTAACAGGGAATTCATGGGCTACTAAACTATCTGTAGTATAGAGAAAGAAAGAAAACTTCCAATGTGTTCGAAGGAAAAGAAAACTTTAACATACGAAGTTCATTCCAGGGAAGTCAGGATGTTGCGACATTTAAAAAATTACCCAAATATCCAGTCAGGATAGCAGAGTAGGTAAACACTGTGCTTGCCCCATTCACAATTACATCAAAATTACAACTAACTTACAGAACGATCATCAATGAGAATCACCTGAAATCTAGCTGATCAGAAGTCCTATAACTAAGGATATACAGAAGTAGCCACATCAAGACTGTATGTATAATATTGTGTGTCAACTGCAATTGAAAAATAAAAAATATATTTAAAAAATCTAAAACAAAAAATAATATAAAAATAAAAATAAATAAAAATTACCAAAATCAGATAGTTTGAAACATGAAATTGCCAATATGTGATTATTTTAAAATTATAAAAATAACAATTTCATGTGTTGATGTATCACACTAGAATATCAAAAAGAAATAGTATTATAAATTATTTTGTTTGGTGACAACAAAGCATTTGAAAAAAATCAACATCTACCTTGTCAATCTTAATAATTTGTAGTTTGTTACTTTTTTCTGAGTAATAAATAAACTATTGTAAAAATATGCCCAGCTTATCGACTCGCCTGCTGAAGAACGTTGCTTGCTTGTTTTTTCACTTTTTGCCCATTATTAGTAATGTTGCTATAAGCAATGGAGTACAAGTCAGTTTTGTAGACTGAATTTTTTTTTCTCTTGAGTAAATACCTAGGAATAGAATTGCTGAGTTATAGGTGATTTATTTTAAACTTTATAAGAAATTGTCAGTCTTGCAAAATCTTTGTACCATTTTAACTACTACCAGCAATGTATGGCAGTTTATTGCTCCACATCTTTGTCAAAAATTGATATCATCAGTATTTTTATTTATCCATTCCAGTGGTTCTACAGAGGTATTAGTGTAATTTTAGTTTGCATTTCCCTGATTATTAAATGATGTTTATTACTTTTTCATATACTTATTGGTCATACTTATATATTCTTTTGTGAAGTGTCTTTAATTTTTTGTCCATTTTTATTGAATAGAGTTTTGTTTTAATAGAGTTATAAGAGTATCTATTCTGAATACAAATCTTCAGATATATGCATTGTTAACATTTTATCTTAATCCTCGGTTTGCCTTTTCATTTTCTATAACAAAAAAATTAGTAGAAAAATTATGACTGAGTTCATTTGTTTATTAAGTGCTTTGAAAGTAAAATTACTTTTTCTTTACTGTTTCATATCTGTTTTTAATAGCTATTAATGTTAGTGTTATTTTCAACAGAACTTCGTCAGCCAAATCAAAATGTCATCCTTGTTCTTTTTCCCTCTCTTCCATTACAGATAATGTCACTTTTGAAAAGTTTTTGGTTTCACCACACCAGGACTCAGAACCTGCCACTTAACATTGGAAGGAAAGCTTGTTTCTTAAATCAATGATAGCAGTCTCACAAATAAAAGGTCCTCTTGCCTTTTTTATTTATTTGAGTATAACCATCTGACTAAGAAGTATATGTTCACCATTTTAATATAAATTTAAAACTTGAAAAGGAGACAGATACCATGACCTTAATAGCAAGTAAATATTATTAAAATCATATAGTTTATATTTTTTGTAATAGAATTCATTGCAGAAACCAAAAGTCAAGTGTATGTGAAATCTTTGCTCATGCCTCACGTATTTTAATAACTAATTTCTGTTCTAGGTCAATAGTTTTATTACACATCTTTGTTTTTGTTTCAGCTTTTTCCTTACAAAAAAAAATGCTTCCATGAGATTATTATAATGAATTGTATACAAAACATATATATTGACTGAATGAAGAAAATAAATTTGTCAAGGGTCATATTACATTATTTGTTTATATAAGACAAACATAGCTAGGCATAAATTATGACCATCTAAACTAAAAATTTATACCCCACATACTCTTGTAATTTTTAACATCTATGTACAAGTATGGCCATATCATACATTATGAGACTGAAACTCAGGTAGGTTTTCCATACCTTCCTTTTTGTTTTCACATATACTAATCTCTATATTGAACAATAATATCACACGCAACATATTGTATTTGACTGATGTGTTTATCATTCAAATTTGTATTTTTATTTCTTGGGGTAGTGACTAGCAGAAAATACATTCACCCTAAAGCTATGTAAGGTAGAAATTACCCATTACAGAAGAAGATAAGATTCAGAAAGATCAATTGCTTGCCCAAAGTCATTTAACTAGTGCAGAATTTAAACCATTTGTCTATTAACTCCACAACATTTACATTATGTTAGTGCTGTCAATATTAATAAAATGTTATAATTGAAGTTAGATTACAATACCAATAGAATCTAAAAATTAGCTATTTGTTATTAAACTATTGTGATATAATATACAGAGATAACAATTATAAATCATGGAGTTCCATTTTAATTTGAATGATCCTTACATACTCCTTCATAATTTTTTCCCAATCAAAATTATCATAACTCAAAGGAAAAAATTAACCTTTCCATTATTTTTAGTTGCAGTATTCTCTACTTCAAGGTAACATATTATGTTGTTATTTATTTATTTTTCATAAAATAATTTTGCATATGTTAAGTAGATGCATTTTTACCTTGCTGATTCTAGCTTAAAGATTGAATGAGATTATGGTAGTGAAGGAGAGAAAAAGTAGAATTTTGTAGGTGAGACAAAGTCTGTCATTTGTTCTAGAAAGAAGAAGGCTGGAGGAAGAACAAATGGTGGCAATTATTGACAGTATCAGTGTTAACAACAAAACCTTTATAAGCATCCTCCTTATAGAATAAACAGTTTAAGAATCAAAGAGCAGCATAAGTAAACAAAGGGAAGACTACTCTAGGTATCTTCTGTTTGCCTCATCAAATGTTCTCTTCACAGTTCTCCCTCTTACCAAATTTGGTTCTGCGCCCCAAGAGGCTATCCCTGCCCATCACTCTGTGGGCAGGAGGCTGATGCCAAAGGACTGAAACAGTGGACTTCTTAAGCTCTGACTTTTATCTGAGTGTGTCTGAGAGAAGTAACTGCAGAAAACAATGTGTCAGGGTAACTTTTCTCCCCACTGTGTTTCTGATGAATTTCCATAGGTTGACCAGAGATTCTCTGGTTTTTCTCTGTTTCCTAGATCATCAGCTGCTTATTCTCCCATCACCATCCCCATAGCCAATCTACTTTGTGGAGGCCTATGGAGTTTTGCCACATAAATGTGACTAGTTACAAGTCCCAGTTCTGACTCCTCCACAACTGGTATCAGAAAATGCCATAGCAAGGAATGTATGTGTTATTTTCAACAGAATTGGCTTCTGAAGCAGCTGCCAAAAGGATCAGGTCACTAAACCTGTAATAATGTAAGTTAACTCCCCATGGGAAAAATTTGAGAGACAGTTAAAGGAGAATAATTCTCCTCTCCCTTTTTCCATTGGATGGACTGTTCCAAGGTGCAGTTTCCAGTGTCAGTAGGCCTGGAGAATTTCGCCTCCAAGGCCAAGCAATTTTTACTCTCTATACAATCACTTTGGTTCCTTCGGCTCATTTCAA
Source organism: Rousettus aegyptiacus (assembly GCF_014176215.1). Lineage (NCBI taxonomy): Eukaryota > Metazoa > Chordata > Mammalia > Chiroptera > Pteropodidae > Rousettus > Rousettus aegyptiacus. Next base: position 50,089,187 of record NW_023416284.1, read on the forward strand.
AAAAGTGAACAGCAAGGTAATACATCATTTTGCCTTTCTTTCTATCCTTAAAAAGTCACTGCCATTTTCTTCCATGTCTGCTGCTATAAAATTGCACACCCTGAATAAAAAATTAGCACTTCATCCTTGCATGAAATTCAATTTAATAAGGAATATAAGCAAATTATATATATTTAAGTATATAAAATATGTAAAATAAATAAAATATAGGTATATGTGAATAGATATTATACATCGTATATATTATATAAGTAAATTATTTCTAATATTGCTTATCTCTGTAACTTTGAGGGGTATAGAAACACTATTTTTTCTTGTTTCCATAGCCATAGTATCTCTTCCCTTTCCCTCTCTGTAAGATAACCCTTCCCTTCAGCTCTTCCAAACTTCCCCTCCCAAATTCTGTCAATTGTATTTTCATTTTTATGCATTGTGAAGGCTAATACTATTATATTTTTCTTACACTATAATTTTAAATATAAATTTAATATGTATTTTCTGTAGGTCACTTATGAAATTTAATATTAGTAGGTAATCCTTATATCATGATGAATCTTCAAACACTGTTCACTGCAGAGGCAATATTATTATATTTTTTTCTTATACCACTTATTTATCTGAGATTGTAATTGCTTTATTTTATATTATTTGCAATGTATACATAAACACATGCATTTGTGTGTGAAAATATATGTCTGTAACTTCTCCCATATAAAAAATAAAATAAAACTTTCTACCAAACTGTTTTTCAGGGTCTCCCATTCTCCTACATCAGATTAAATAGATCATTCTCTAGGTCTTTTGCACAGTGTCATACTGACTTAATTACTAAGATTTCACTCTTTGCCTTCTTGAATTAGTTTCTCCTGGTTTTTTTTTTTTTTTTTTTTGGAATTGATGAAATTTACCATCTATTCCTGGTACAAACTTTCAGGAAAGTGAAAACAGATGGGAACTTCTTCAGCCTAATAACTACTTTGGAAAACAATTTGGCAGTTTATCAAAAATTTAAACATATATCTACATTATGATCTAGCTATTCTACCTCTAGGTATTTCTCCAAAAGAAATGAAAGATATGTCCATACAAAGACTTGAAAATAAATGTTCATAGTTTTTCCATAATAACCCCAAACTGAAACCAACTCGAATGTCCATTGACAGTTGAACAGACATAGAATAGTGGCATATTTTTATTACTTAGTAATAAAAAAAAAGTGGGCTTTTAATATTTGCTATGATAAGGAAAAGTCTCAAAATCATTATGCTGAGTGAAAGAAGTCAGAAAAGTGAAGTATATACTGTATGCTTCCATTTACATAAACTTTTCAACAATGCAAATTAATGTAGAGTGACAAAAAAATCCGTAGTTGTATGAAAATGGAGACAGAGATGTAGAGGAAGTGAGAAGAGGAACAAAGGAGGATTTGCGAAGGAGCAACAGAAAATGTTTGGATTTTATTATATCTAGTATAAAATAATTAACATAGAAAACATATACTCTTCTGAGATGCTGGAAGCTACGTTTTTCATTCCTCTTGAAGTAGTTTTAGTCTACTGTTAAAATACCAACATATAACATTTAGTTGCCAAATTGACCTAAGGCACCAAGCAATTGAATATAAATAATAGTGATAATAATAAAAAATACTATATTCCAGACATTGCATTAAGAAAATAGTATATACTACCCCATGCGATTCTTTCATAAAATAGCCCTATCAAGTAGGTATTCATTTCGCTAATTTAATGAGGAAGAAACTAACATTCAGAGAAATTTAGTTCCTTGCACAATAATATTAGTGGAATTGATTTTTGAACCAATAAATTATGATTCTAGAGTCTGGGATCTCATACTTTAAGCATTATGTGAACTTTAGCATGTCATGAAAAAGATTCTTTTGTGTGATTCTAATAAATGTGAATAGTGATCATAAAGCCATATTATTGGAATGAATTCATTATGATATGCTTCTTTGCAGGGTTATGCTATTTTAAGGGTTTTAAAAAATTGGATGGATTTTTATCCAAGTGAATTCTATAAAGATTTGCATGAAATCAGTGCCAATTTCCTTTTAAGTATCAATAGGTATGTATAGCTCATTGAACAATGAAGGCACCTTTATACAGCTCCACATTCTTTTGGTTTTGGAGATACTCATCCAGCATAGTGTTGCATGAGTTCTCATTTAATTAACTTAGGGTTTTTCTTTTTTTATGTTTATAGGTATCTGGTTCATCTTTTATCACAGCTGGAAGACTAGAGTCTCTTCTAGAGATACTTCATTTGTATATCATGGAACTCTAATGACCACATGTATTTAAACCTATCTGATATATTTCTTTTCAATGTTCTGAGTTAATGTATTTCAACTGAGCACCTGCTTAAGTGAGTAAAATGGTTATTGGCTTGCAAGATCCCTACATAGATACAAATAGAATAAGATGAATTACACTATGAAAAGAAATAAAACTAGTTCATTTGCAATGCCAAATCAATAGCTTGCTGTTTCATTACATAATATGGTAACAGAACTGTTTTGACTGAATAATTCATCTTAGAATGAATATTCGACTTTACAGAACACACAACAAAGAACAGTTGAAAGATAAAAGGTTAATGGAATATGGCTGCCAAGAAAATAGAACATTTCTCTCCTTTAAAAAGCACTCTTGCCCAATTCATGTACATTTTTAATTAATGAGCTGTGGAAGTAAGTCAGGAAACTATTTCTAGAACTCAGGAAATTAAAAATATAATTAAAAGTACATATTATGCTGCAGAAAGATAGTGTATCTGTCATCAAAAAGTAATTTGATCTTCCAAATCTCTATTCATCTACATACAATCAAATAAACTTGAGGAATTGAGGTATAACTTAACTCAGAAGAGGTATACATTTTGAAATTTCTACAGGCCTTTACAGACCCTCCCTAACACACACACTCATATATATCTTCTGATGAAGGCATAGAGGAAAAAATACTGATATTTGTATTTAAAAGAATTTTAGTGTTCTTTTAAAAAAAATGGCTAGAAATTAAGAAAAAATATGCACAGAATATTAAATGTGATAGATGATATAATGAAAATATATATCTCCTAACAAAACCACATGTCACAAAATGAAATGTGAAAACTTTTGTAATTAATATTTTACCTTTAAATGCTTTTTGCCCCCAAATTCTGGTTCTCTTTTTATTTGATTCGAGTACTCATTTTATCTCTAAATTGTATTTTTTACTCATGTAGGCTTTCTGACACCTTCACTTATAAAATTAACCGTTCTTCTGCGCTGTAAAATTCTTGAAGACCATTGCCTGAATATAGTGGCTTGACACTTTAACAGAAATACAGAAACATTGGCTCCACCCCAAATTTACTAAATTGAATTACATATTTTAATGAGATTCCCCAATGATTCTTAAATATATTAAAGTCTAATAAGCATTATTCAATTCTATATACATTCAATTCTCTATTTATTTGCTTAAATATTTTTCTTTCTTTTCTAAAGGTAAATCCCACTAGATGTAAAAAAAAAAAAAAATACTGAAGTTATTTATCATCACTGCTTATTCCATTGCTTGCATGTAGTAGATTTTAATAACTATTTACTGAATATATGAAATGCATTACCCCAAGTTGTCATTATTGTACAAGCTTAGCTTTTTAATATTCTCAACAAAAGAGAATAAAAAAACTATTCTCAATTAATTGTCTCTTAGAAATATAACTCATTCCTCTGAAGTGCTTTCACTGCCCTGTGATTAAGAAGAACAGGCCTAAGTTTATGAAAGTTTATGACTTTTACTTAGACTAGAAATAAAGGCAGACTATACCATTACTTATTTTTTAAAGTAATATTGATTGCAGCCACGGGTAGTGCTGTCATGTTATGGGAAAGCAACTTATAGTTTTGAATTCATGCCCAACCACTACCTACATATATGATCTTGGAAACATTATGTATCAGTTGAGAACACTAAGTATTTTTTAATTTATTTGTAAAATAGGGATGCAAAATGCAACTTCAAATAATAGTGTAAAAATGCATCAGAAATTGTGTGCAAAGATAGAATGCTAGTCTCAGCAGCATTAAGTTTCAAAAGCCAGAATGAACTCACATCCTTCAGAGAGAACTCAGTCAGAATAAAGTATTTTTCACTCTTCATATGTTATGCTCCAGGTATGCAAAATGTGGTTTGGTGAAAGTTCAACTATATGAAAAATAAGAAGATGCCCAGAAGAACACCTAGTACCCAGATATTGTTTTCTAAAACCAAGACTTCTTGAAGAAATGACTAATTCTCTAACTGGGGCAGAAAATATACAAGAGAAGCCCAGAACACCTTGTAGTGCCAGAAAGTAAACAAAGCAAAACAAAACTAGAACAATAAAACAATAAAACAGCAACTACATTGATAGAAGTATGTCAGAAGGACACCAGAGCAAACTGAAATTGCTCCCAATGGCCGAACGTTAAAACAATTTGATATAAAAATAAAGTAGTATTAGATTATATATCTAAAGTATACAATAAATACCCCCTCTGTCTCTAAGGATATAAATAAGTAATTCTATAAACAAATAAATGAGAAAGAAGAATTCTTCCACGCAGAACTTTGAGAAATTCATATAGGTAATTTACTCTTAAGGAAGCATAACTCCCCACTCCCTAAGTATAACAGACACATAGTGACTTTCTTTCAAAGACTACAGTATGCAACAGAGGAATAAGTGGAAATTTTTATGGTAGGAACATTTAACAAACTATCTAAGCCAGATGATCAAAGTCAATATCAGCAGTAATGTGCCATATTTATGGTATGTACCCTTGATGTGTTATGATGAAAATCGTATTTTATCTCCTTGGTGTTTCTCCTCAAAACTCATAACCCATATTTAATTATGAAAAACATTAGGAAAATCCCAGCTAGAAGACAGTCTACAAAATATACAAGTGGTACTTCTCAGCTGTCAGGTTCATCAAAAACAGAAGCCTAAGGACACATGACAACTAAATGAAGCATTGTATCCCTAATCGGATCTGGAAACCAAGAATGGACATTTGGTTAAAATTAAGAAAATCCAAAAGTAGATTTTAATTAATAATAGTATTAATTATTACTTCATTATTGTCACAAATGCACCATATTAATATGTTCACTATAAGGAAAATTGGGTACAGGTATATGGGAACTCTGTACTATCTTCAACAATTTTTCTTTAAATCTGAAATACTTCTAAAATTAAAAAAAAATCTCATAAAATAAGAAGATAAAGTTCAAGTCCTATTTCTACTTCTTAGCTATCAAATGATTTGGGCATTTACATATTCTCTATGGTTCATTTTCCTCATATACATTTAAATAAAAAATTAAAAAGTGTAACATTAAAGGTATGTATGGTTCAGAGGAAATAATCATAAAAAAATATTTTTTAATCTACAAGACAATATTACTAATGCTATACCTACCAGAGTCTAAAATTCCCATTATTAAGTGGTGAAGACTTTGTTAAGTAGGTGAATTTCTTCTTAAGTTAATTTTCTCATTATGAGAAAGAGAAATGTCCAAATATTCAGCAGAGTAAAGGGTCTTGGAGAAGTAAAAATAATACCTATTCTTGACTACTGAAATGATAATAGGGAATAATGCATGGTAAGCCAGTAGCATAAAGCCTGGAACCTAGAGTGTTCACTAAATGTTATCTATTAAACATGCATGTACAGACATAAATACACACACACACACACACACACACACACACTAATAGAATATTGGTAAGAATTTTATTTAAAAATAAACATATGAGTGACCTAGAGTGGATATGGAAGGTGTATCACTTGCTTATAATAGAAATCCTTTCTCCCTTTGCATATGATCCATCCCTGTGACTACTTCACAAGTTCCTACAATAGGAGATCTGTATTTGTATTTGAACATGTTACATATATTCTCTAGAATTTTAAATATATGCTTAGCCTAAGAACTGTTCTTAATAGCATTTGTAACATACATAACATACATAATTGTCCCTCCCTCAAGTTTAGAAAAAGATACTGAAAGCCTCAGTAGGTACATAGCAAGGTTTGTATCACATTTTTTCCTCATGAACAATTTTTAAAATAAGTTAATACTAAAAAGTATCATTTAAGAAAATTTCAAGTAGAATTTATTTTGGGAGCAGCTTTCCTCAAATCAAAGTTGCAGATAAATAGTATATTTGTAATTGGAATATGTCTAGCTCCATTTTGGGAAAAATTCCTCTTGAAATATACCCATATGTATAACTTTTATGGAATCACACTGAGCTAGAATTATTTCTACAATTGTCTCCTCCCTTGGGTCATTTAAATGGTTTAAATTCCATTTAGATATTAGTCCTAAAGAAGTACCATAATTACCGAAGATAAATGCCTCATCTACTTTCAAATCTTCATTAAAATTAGCTTTGTTATTTTTGTGGTGCCCAATAACACAGCTATTAGAGTTAAGAGTCTGTCAGCATTTCCATTTACAAACTCTATTTTTTTTAGGGTTCATTATCTTTTCTGTTTTGAATTGCATTAGCCTGAAAATTAGCTGTCAACATGAATATGTATTATATTACCCAAACTTCATGTACACATCAGTTTGGCAATATAGAAGGTAGAGATCAGTGACCTCTTTCCTTCTTCTTCATAAAATTCTAAAGGTGTGTTGACTGCTTGATAATCTCATGACCAGAAACTGGCTGAGCCTTTTAATCATAAACTTTCTCAGAAAATTGGTCCTAAATTTAACCTAATCATTTTGATATTTAAAAATTTATGATGTCAAATTGAAAATGGACTGTACTTGCTTTTTAATACATAGTACAGTTTTAAATCTTCTGGATTAAATTATAATATCACAAAATTAGAGACCTAGGAGAGGTACATTTCTGGGGTAAACAAAAGAGGGTGCCTGTGATTTGTGTTATTTCAACCAAAGAACAAAAGAAAAGTAAATCACAGAGAGTATCATTTTGTTTATTTTGTTAGAGCCATTTCTTCATTTTCAAGTAGGCAACGACAGGAGGTGATGCAATTACAACAAAAGTAGTAGCTTCGGGGCCTGTGAAATGATGTAAAAATCATCTGGAATTTGGGCCACACAATGTACTCTTCCTTTCCAGAGTAAAAGCTACAAAGACAGTTCTATGTTTCTCAATCTCTCTTTCACAAATATGCTCCACATTTAGTTAATTTGTTACCACCTGTTTCAACACTAAATATCTTTTAATTATCATTCAGTGTTTATTAGAAAACAGAAATCACCCCCATCCACCATTTTGCTTTAAAAAAAAAAAATTGGAGTTGGGATAGGAAAGAAGGTGAGGGAGCAGTAAAAGAACTAGCTCTTGTACTATATTTAAATAGAATATTGTGTCACACATAATCTCTCGGATATATATATATAATAAATTTGTCCTTGACCACCACAGCCACAGGCAAAGTTTACCAATATGAGAAAAGTATTGTCTCAAACTGTGAGTGATAAAAGCTATCACCTGACCTATTTGTAAGAGAATTGAAAATGGAAGTGAAAATGAAAAAAAGAAAAGTCAAGAATATTTTAATTACTTTTGCTACAAAATATGCCCATATGTCTCAGCTAGGGTTAATGTCCACAGAAAGAAAGAAATAAATAAGTCACGTTTAAGAGCCACATGCACAATACCCCAAGTTCGAAATTTTTTCCCCAATATAGAAGCAATAGCCTGGTTGAAAAATAAAATAACATACTCTGTTACATGACAAGGCGTTAGATAGGGGTTGTCAGAATTTATAGCTGAAGAAACACCATATGCAAATTCCAATATCTTATTAAAATAGAGGATCATATTCTGTCACTTAAATTATTAACCTTCCCAGTAGAACTCTAATTCTTGCATAATGGTTCTTTCCCAATGTTGGATATTAATGAGTGCTTATCATTAGGAATATTTGATCCATGATGAACTTTGAGATCTTCATTATTATAATTTCCCCTTCTGCATTTGACAGTTACACTTATGAGATAATCCAAACAATTTGTAACAGAGCTTCCATCTTTCCTCCATTTTAAGAGAACATATTGCAGTTGCCAAACAGTTCAAGCTAATGCACATGCTTATTGAGCCATCAATTTAAATGACGATTCATTCCTGTTACTCTCTGTTCTCAACATTGCACTCTTGGGACTCTGACTAGATGGAGAAGATGCAACCAATGTCCTTAAGCAAAAGTAGAGACAAAATAATATAAACAACGAATTAAAACAACTCAATCAAATAAAATTATATGAGTACACACAGGTTAGATGTAGTTTAGTATGTCTCTCATATAGCAAGGTGATATTTAAAATGTAGTGTTAACTCTTCACTGTTGAGGGCAAAAGAGAACATTCTAAGTTATGCAATATGCACCTGACATATAAGTAATCACAAATTAACGATGAGAAAAATAATGGCAAAGAAGAAAACTATTGTAGAATAAGGAGGGGTTTTATGCCTGGCATATGTTATATGTATTCTCAAAAAAAGAGTTTGCTAAATAAGTTAATAATTAATAAACTTCAAAGTTAAGATTTATCACACATTTTCTGACATATATTTTAATAAATACTATATATATAGGAGCTCTGTTATCTTGTTATTCCCATTTAACAGATGAAGAAAAAAGGAGCATATAAAATTTCAAGATTACCCAACATCGCATAGCAATTAAGCTGCAGAGAAGACTTGAATATAGGAAGTCGATTTTCAACCAGCCTCCTTAATTTATGTTAATGAATTTTTTCTACATAAGAGCTACTGATGTTGAGTATTTATACAGATATTTCTTAATCTCTCTGCCTCTATTGTACAATAATTTGTTTCTGAATAAAAGCTTTGTCAAATATGAAATTATTTCTTAGTATTTCTGTTTCTACTTGTGAAAACATGAATGCGCTGTTAGAAAATTTGAGGAGTTATAGATCTTGTCTAAAATTTTCTGTAAAATTATCTTTGTTTCTAAGAAAAAAATTCTGAAATCCTTCCTATGTTTGGCATGTAGAAGAGAAGTTTTTCCCCAGTGCTAGATTCAGGTCCATTCTTTTGTATATGAGCTATTAATTTTAATTCAAAAACTGTAAAATTTTTGTAAAAAGAAATCAAAAGACTCACATTTTGTTTAATGATAAAATATCCCTTCTTTCCGTTTACACTATACCTTGCACCAACTTCTCTATTGACATTTCTATGTGAATTTGTTGTTCTTAATAAATCACAAAAGTGAGAAAGCACCACTAATCTTTTAGAGCACTATGCCAAAAAGTACATAGAGCTGGAATTCTGAATTGGTATGTAACTAGAGCAGAATTGAGCGCTTGCATTTGCATATAAAAATTCAGTTTTGTTTCATACAGTAGAAATTCTACTTAGTATCATCAATTTTATTGTTAGTTGTGTATTGTAGTGTTTCCATTTCTGAAATGAGGTTCTGAATTACACATTTATAGCCAAATGTTGTTAGTGGCTTCTCTTAAAAAAGTAATTAATTGTCAAATTCAAATTGAAATAAGATGATGGATATAATCTTGTTTCATTGAGCTCTTAACTGTTTTATATGCATTTGTTCATTACATTCTTATAATAACTTTGTAGGTATTTTATCAGAGCCAGGATTAAGGTGAAGTGATTGAGATGAATCATTTCATTTCTGGGGTCAGCTCTTATCTTTATGCAACTGTTTATTCTGTTCATCATTCATATTTTATAATAATTTTTAAATATTATATTAAAATATTTTTATCTAGATTAATGCCTTTGGCAGTGCCTCACTAAATTTTGTTCATAACCTTAGTTCTAGTCCTTCATTATCTACATTTTACAAATACAATTGAGAAATAAACGGCTTAAGACACTTCCCCAGGCTCTCACAGCCAGCAAGTGACAGAACTGGCTGTGCCCTTAAACGCGAGGCTGTACTCATCTTCGAGATACTGAGATTATTTTATGTTGTCTCCACTTATACTGTTTCATCAAATACTGGTGACTTGTTTTTAATAATTGAATTTTGAAGACATATTATATCACAATTATCTCCCTATTTGTGTGTGTGTGTGTGTGTGTGTGTGTGTGTGATAACATGACTCTATCTCTCTAGCTCCAAAGGTTTCTACCTTGTATTAAGGAAGAATGAGGGTAAAAAATAAGTTTATGTTTACTATCAAATATATATAATACAATTAATTCTTTTTTAAAAAGTCATGAAATACTACCATTTGCAACAGCATCAATATATCTTGAGAGTATCATATTAAGAGAAATGTCGGAAAGAAAATAACAAGAATTATATGATTTCCCTCATGTAAAATGGAAAGTAACAAACAAATAAACAAACAAAACTCTCAAAGACATAGACAAGAGTATGGTGGTTACCAAAGGAGAAAGGAAGATAGGGGAAGGTTAAAGAGGGTAAACAAGGTTAAACATGCAGTGATGAAAAGAGACTTGAATTTGGGAGGTGAGCATACAATGCAATATACAAATGATGTATTATAGAATTTACTCTGTAAATTTATATAATGTTATTAACCAATGTCACCCCATATAAATTTAATAAAATATTTTTTTAATGAAATAATGTCATGAAAAGGGGACAGCAGGAATTAAAAATTTGGGAACCTAAATATGTTGAAAATTTTTTTGGAGGAGATTATTTCTAAGGGTATAGTCTAGGGATGTGGTGCCTGGTCCAAGAAATTAGGCGAGAAGGTAAGGTAGACTCTCCTGAAATAAACTGTATGTTGAATTGACTGGAATAGATTGACTTGCCTTACTAGTATCTCAGGAAATTATCTAAGATTTGTGACAAATATAGATAATATTTACTATACTGCATAATCCCACAGAGTGTCATCTATCAGATTTTCATCATCATTCAAAGACAAGTTCAAGTGCAACAAACTTAAAGATTTTTCCTGGAAACTGCACTGTTTCTCCCCCTATATTATAACATTTCTAATATAACTCTTAAATATACCTTGTAGTACACCCTTTTCTAATTACCATACTTATCACTTACAAATTGTATGCTATTTAAAAATAAAGTATCAGTCTTACATTCTTACTGCTCTCAATATATTATCCGCACATAACCAAGATTCATAAATGTCTGATATCTAAACCATAATGTGAAGACAGTATCACATAATTGTATGTGAGCCTAGGGGGAAAAATCCACACATAGTGTATTTTAAATATTTTTCCCAGCACCAGTCCCTGATCACTTAGAAAGAGTTCATTCCTTTCTGGAATTTAGGTTTACACAGACTTTTATGCAACTATAGCTCTTCCATGACTTTAAAAATATGTTTTCAGATTTTCTCTTTTTAAAATTATTATGCTGAGGTCAATACCTTTTACGATCTCTTATGTGCTCTTTGGTAACATAAATGCTCTTAAACCCTTTAAAGACCTGCTGTTTTTTTCTAAAAGTTCAAAATCCTTTCTTTAATTGGCAAAAGGCCCATCATGAGCTCTCTATTGTTGTCTTTTCTAGCATCATCTCTGGCTCATCATCATCCCATACTTGTTGGCAGTGGCATTGACATCTCTTTCTGCTCCTTGAGTTTACTTTGCCTTGATATATTTTTATCACTGGAAATGTATCCAATACCCTTTCACTTAGAGTTCCTTTAATCATTTTTAATGATCACAAATTAGCTTAGATGTCATTCAAGCTACAATACTTTTTCTGACTTTCAAGCCTAAGTAAAGAGCCCTCCTGTTTTCTCTGGTAGCACCCTAAAATTTTTTACCTTACACTAATTAAACTGTGAAATAAGTACATGTTAATTGGCTCCCTCAACTAACCTATAAATTATCTGAAGGTAGAAGTGAAACTGTTATACTTACCATTTTATCCAAACAATATATACTAAATATACATTTGTCAAGCCATATTGACTATCTAGTAAATGGCTGGACGAATAAACTGAAATCTCAGGAAAGAGAAAGAGGTATAGATTTGAAAGTTAATAGTATACAGGTAGTGTAATGACATTCAGAAGTTGTTTTCTAAACAGCTCTTACCAACTTTTCCATGAAAATAATGATAACTTAGACTGACTACATTTCTTAGGCTTCCAAAGCAGGTAGGCTTAGATATATAATTACATAATTGTCAATGTTATGTAAACTGAAGTGCCCGGTGTCAGCTTCTGGAAACCTGTCTTAAAAGATGGCTGAGGTGTGCCCACTGCCCCTTTTTTTTTGTATTTGCTCCTCTCTGAAATGGGTAGCTGTGGCTGAAGAAGCCATTTTTAACTATAAAGTGAATTAAGGCCATGCATTGAAAAAAAAAAAAAATAGAATAACTCTTTTAAGCAGAACTATCATAAAATCTAGGGGCCTCCTACCTATCTGAACTTTTATATAAGACAGAAATTTATGATACCTTATTTAATCCAATATAATTTTAAGTCATATGTTACCCTAAATGAACATGTGATTACTAAACCCAGGGAAGCAGTTGAGAGTAGTCAGTGAAAGTGTGTCATGTGTCATTTAAATTTGAAAGTGAAAAAAAAAAAAAAAGCCACATTTTTATAAAAGTTGAACAGAGTTATCCAATGAAATGACCCAGGGAGTTTTCAGCAAAAGTGGTTCCTTTCAGAACCAGGTGAGAATCTTCCTTCTATGTCTGTAAAGTGACTTTCTGCATTCCTAAAACATTCAGTGATTTCTTGTATCATAGCCCAAAACTGTTCTTTAAGTATTTGTTGTTTTGTCTGCCTCTCCCATTAAACTGTAAAATCCTTGAAAACAGACATATAAATCATTCTCTTGAAACTGCAGGGCAGAATACCAGCTTCACAGAGGCTATCAATAAACATTGAGTAGATTAATGAACTCATAAAATTATTTACCTCTTTTTCTAATGTCAGTGCCATTCAGATTAATCCAAGGTAAAATAGAGAAAACCTAATTTTCTAAATAACTATTTCTTAAGTTATCAAGGTAACTGAGATCAATTTACTATATATAGCAGAAAGCAACCAAATAATTCATTTTTTATATGACTTACCCTCTCAGTGCCAATGTTATTCTTCCCATTTGCTATCGATTTCACAGTGTCACCTTATACAATGCCTTGACCCAGCAATCCTGTTAGCTCACATTACTCTTCTCACACATATATTTTTAGTTATAAACAAAAGTCATGATAAATGCACTGAAATCACTATGATTCCTAGATAATTAATATGAAAGGGGGCGGGGCAAAAATAGCATTAACACCCTTTAACTGAAATCAATTTAGGACATTTTAATGCTCAGAATTTTTCATTCATATTCAAATGAAAATTCCTTAAAATGTGCTGTTTCCCATTGTAGAATAAGTCATTATAGATAGAAATGTATGATATCTATTCATATCTAGCATGTATTTTGAATTTCAAGACATGTGTCACTGTGAATGTATTATTTCTTTTCCTTTATAAATTATTTTAAAATGTTAAATCGAGTTTGAACTATAAGCATCATACAAATGTCTTTGTACTGCCTAATAAATTATGCTAGCTGTAATTTTTTTCTTAAATTATTTTTAATAAGTAAGGAATCTAAATGAAAATAAATCATAGGCTTGTGCCATTGCTGTCAAAATGAGTTTGCATAAAAATAATATGTATTAATATTGCATAAAAAGACCTTTAGGAAATAAAAAATGTGGTTACAGTATTTATTAAAAGAATAATTTTCTGAATTAAATTTTAGGAGTTTTGTGTTCTTTCATTCTGTTACATTAAAAACTATCACATTTAAAGTGCCAAAATAAAAATGCTCATATTAAAATATTATATATCATATTTTTAAGTATATATCAGTCTTTCACAGCCCTTTCTCAACCATTTCTCATTCTTTTTGAATGGATCAAATGTAAATTAAATTTTCTTTGTGGTCTTCCTGACATTTTTTTCAGCTTTTGGGGGTGATACTACTAATACTGTGAAAAAAGAATAGACAAGTTATCAAAACATGCCAATTATCTTCCTCATTACATACTTGGGGCAATTTTTCAAACTTTGCACAGTTCAATTTTCTATAATGGTGATAGAAATTAAGTGCCACTTTCTAAGGGGTCAGGAATTAACAATAAAAGAGGCACAATATTCTAATTCTAATTCTAGAATTAGTGGGGTGATCACATTGTTAGGTATAAAAATGTCAAATCACTACACTGTATACCTGAAACTCATATAAAAAATATAAGATTGTACACCAACTATACGTATATACTTAAATTATAAAAGTATATTTTTTTAAAAAAGGTACAATAAACTTTCTAGGGTGAAGGAATGTAGGGTATGCATTTGTCAAAACTAATGTAACTATATAATTACAATGTGTGTGGTTTAGTTATTTAAAGGATACTTGAATTAAAAAAAAGATGGAAAACTAATAAAATAGCTTAAGGACAAATACAGATTAAAATTTTTTCTATGAGTATTGAGAATATTGGCAATATTTCCACTTAAAAAATATAGTGGTAATATGATTAAAGGTGTTGTGCACAGCAAGTCTTTGAGCAATGTAAGAAAGTCATGAACTCTATCAGCTGTCTGTGTAGAAAGTTTTGGCAGGAAGTTTATCACCTGCCATAATGGTTTTCAATATTACCAGAATCAGTATTTAGTATCCCATGCATTTGATTAAAGTGGTGCTTGCATAATGGTGGTTCTTTTTCAAAATTTATTCCTACAGATTTCCATGTATCTCATTTTCATAAGGTACATATTTTATAAAGATGTAACCTGTTGACACATTAACAGTATATTCTCTAGCTTCAAAACTATACAAATTTAGAAGATTATAAAACAGTATAACTACTATTTCAAGTATCTTGCTGAATTAGCTACTATTACCTGAAGTTTTATTCATAGTACTGCCAGAGATTCAGGCCAGGTAAATTTTCTAATCTTCCAACTCTCCTAAATTTACTTTACCAAAGCACCTCTGCTTCTATTTGTTTTTTATTAGGTCTCTTCAAGAGATTTCATTTGAATAATAAAGCAAAGCTCTTTCCCTATGCACAAAATAGATCCGTTGTTATCAGGGGCAATGCTAGACAGATATCGGATAATCTGAAACTTTGATTGTAAAGAAACACAAGGACATTTTTTTGGTTTATGAAAATGTTCCATATCTTGATTGTGGGTTTCTTGCACAACTGTGCATTCTTCAAAATTCATACACTTAAAAGTTGAGAAAATATGTTATTCTAACTTCAAAATATCAAAGCTTGATTAAAGCAGATACTCTACATTCTAATAAAAGTCTTACTAAGAAGTTATAGATAAAAAGTCATCTGTCTGTTAATTTTTATCACCCTCTATCAACCTGGGGAATTAGTATGCTATGCATACAGAAGTGAGTTAGGACATAGGAAGACATGGCTAGGTATCTCTCATTTTAAAAAGTAAGTAAACACAGAAGTAAATAAGTAAATATTTTCTTAATATCCCACTCTGAGCGTTCTTTATCTCTCTCTTACTCTTAACAGAAAAATGTATTGAGAAAGAATTTTAGAAAATTATTATCTTCATCTTCTTCCTTGTATTTTGTTCAGAACTTTTTGTTGTGATCAATGCAAGAAACAGACTATTGTAGACTTATTTAATCTTAGCCAGAACCAGCATCTTAAACAACTATTTTAAACCACACTCACATGTAACTTTGATTAAAATAAAAATTAATCTGATTATTTGTCAAATGATTTTCAAAAAATAGAAACTTAACTATACAAACAAACGTAAATTATGTAGTTTAACTCATCTTTTAGGAATATCAAATGTATTATGTAAGGGGAAAAAAATGTACGTCCATCCTCTGTATTAGATTTATTCATACATTTTTATTCATTAAATAAGTTACCTTTTAAAGCAGGTTTTCCCAATGTGTCCTATACATTTAATTAATTATATTTATAACTTCAAGAAATCCTGGATTACTCAAAAGTAAGCACATTATCTGGTAGTTGCTAGTGAATAGTCAGAAGGGCACTGTATTTTACCATTTAATCTTTTAAAAAAATTTTATGTAGCATCTCAGTAGTCTAAAGTTCTACAAAACCATTTTCAAACTACCTCTTAATTTTTCATCTGTATTAATATTAACAAATAGTCAAGAGAAAATTATTTCATTGAATTACTTAGGAAATTAGCTAGCATACAGAATTTATGGTAGCATTTTTAAAAAGGAAATAATTCAACTTTGGTATTAAATTGGAACTGGATCTAACAGGAGGCATTAGTTTTACTCTGAAGGGCTACAAGAAAAATGAAGAGAAGGTTTACTATATTTACATCAAAGTAATTCTGCATTTGAAGAGTAATAGGCAGTCATGTGCAGAAAGAAGACTATCCATATTGGTTTGACTGGTATGATTTTTGATTTATGAAGTTATGTATTAGTATGGGGGTTGGCAAAAAAGAAAAAAAAAGAATTGAAGTAAAACCATTACGTTTAAATAAATGAGTTGTTTCTTTATGTACCAAAAGAAAAATTAATCAAATGGGAATTCTACTTATTTTAACATTTTTCTGATGGGCTTTGATTTTACAGAGGGATACTCTACCAGTTAGTGTGAAATAAGACTGCTCACTACTCTCAAGCTTACACTTTCCATTCTCATTTTCATGTTTAGCAAACATGACTTACACACCTACTCTAAATAAAGGTAATCAGTGCCAAGCATTGCAAATGGCAGAGTAAATTATAGATGTCTTGGGGATTTAATTCTAAATTCCCTTGATTTAAACCTGCAATATCAGACTAAAAACTATTCTATGCACTTTGATATTTACTTATCTAAAAATCACAAAAACGTATTGTCATTCTGAAAGCATTTTATTATAAAAAGTCATACAAGTAATGTATGTTTCTAAATTACAAAGCTCTCTTCTAATCTTGTTTTCATAATGAAATTTATTTAAGTCTAATATAAGCATAATGTAGAGTAATGTTTCTTCTCTACCACAAAATGAATGTGGAGAATAAATTCATTATTACTTCTTCAGCAGATCTCTTTTTAATCTTGGAGCTATAGACAGAGTAATTTTTTTCCTCTGACTACACTGATGAGCATTCCAAACTAATTTTCAGTAAAATGAGGTCTTTAAAAATATGGTTTTATCATATTCTGGAGCCTCCTTAACTTCCAAAGTGTGCTCCTTTTGAATCTCAGCCTTAATTTTAATATGGAATTGTTTGCCCTGCATTACAAAATATGATATAGTATATATGCATATTGAAACTCTCTGAAGAAAGATATTTTAAAATAGTCTATTTCATAATTCTCTTTTTATTCATAATTCTGTTTTTACATCATTTTGTAATATCAACTTTAATTTTTATAGATGGAGCAGAAATATAATTCTTTAAGTAAAAATGCCTTCTCTTTGATTAAGTTTAAATTTCAGTGAATGCAATAAAATCTCTCATTTGTAGGACAAGTCTTTTCCAAAAGTCTACAAACTGGGTTTTTAAAAATAATCCAGATGGCAATATAAGTATCTGTGGAGGTGGTAAATAGTTTCATATGTTTTAGAAAATTGATGCAGAGAAAACCAGTTGCAAATCCAAAATAAAAGTAGAGTTTATATCTCCCAAAATGTTTCTTTATATTTATTTAGCATTCTAATTTCTTTACATTTATTTAGCAGTGCAGTTTCTTAATTTTTTTTCCAATTTGAACATCTTCGTTTTGTTTTGCTCTGTTATGCTTTGTTTCTCTTTATTACAAGGATCCCATAATAGATGATTTGCACTTAATTAAGAAATTGAGACATGAAGTTTCAAACTTGCACTTTGGAAATTTTGTTAGGGTTCAGAATAGAATTGATGTTCACTTCACCCTTTCGCTGGGCTCAAGGACTTCCCTGCTTTGCCTGAGTCTTTTGAGAATGTATAGGGCTTTAATCAGAAATACCTCAAGAACATAATTAATCTGATACAAGGCTTAACTTCATATGTATTGCCAATGCAAATATGTATATACATTGTTCTTAGCTTCTCACACTTCTGAATTGCTCAGAAAAAATGTATATATTGTTTAAAAGTATAATCGTTGTAATAAGTTATTTTAAGATTGATTAACCTATATAATTTTACCCTTTATTTTTATTTAGTTATTTATTTTTTAGATGAGGCAACCCTTGGTTGACCTTATAGATTGCAAGGACCTTGTCAGTTTACAATCCCTTATTTTTTTATTTTTTATGCCTACAGCACCTGCTCTTCCTAGGTGGTCCCCCTCCAAGTACTCAACAGGGTTGGCCCTGCTTAACTTTTGAGATCAGACAGGATTGGGCTTGTTCAAGGTAGCATGGCCGTAGACTTGGTTAACCTGCATAATTTTAAACAAAATATTTTTTGGATAAAAAAAAAATCCATTCTTCTCTTCTTGATCCTTGAGAAAAGTATTAGATACTTATTATTAAATATTTTATAAATATAAATTGATAATTATAAAACTATATAATTTATTTTAAAATTATGATAAGTATGAATGTATGTCATGGTGAACGTGGTCCTAAAATGTACAGCTCGATAAATTTTGACAAATGTATCCAGTTATAAATTAATATCAAATTAAAATTTAAAATATTTTGATCACCCCTAAAAGTTACCTTGCGTAGTCAGTTCCTTAGTTACCCCTACCATTTCTGGTAACCAATCATTATTTATTACATAGTTATTACAATATTACTGACTATATTTCTTATGCTGTATTTTATATCCACACAACTATTTTATAACTACCTTTCCCTTTTTTCACCCAACACAACTATCACCCTTCCACTTGGCAACCATCAAAATGTTTTCTGTATCTATGAGTTTGTTTCTCATTTGTTTGTTTGTTTATTTTCTTTTCTAGAAGAGAAATCATGTAAGTGAAATCATATGGCATTTGTCTTTCTCTGAGCAATTTTCCATTGTATATATGTATCACCTCTTCTTTATCCAAATATACCCAGATATAGTATTTAACCAGATAGCTATCTGGGTATATAAGAGCATAACCAATTTGGCACATAAAATTAACCATTACAGAAGACTAAAGTAAGTCGCAACACACAAATATAGAAGGAGAAAACTACTGCTAAAGGTTAAAAGTTAATGATACACCAAAATAAAAATCAACAAATACTAAGATTAAGGAAGGTCGATGGTGTGGATCATTAAACACTACATACTAACATGTACAGAAATCAACTCCCACACTAGACCTCCAGTATTGACATGTACACATATTCTCACTACAATATAGTGTAGTATGATTTTAGCTATAAGTTGCAGAGAAGCTAGTAACACAATAGATTTATCTATATCAAATTTAATTTTTCCATATAACAAGATATCAAAAGGTAGGAGTTTCCAGTGGCTCATTTATAACATGGGTGCATTCGTATCCATCATTTTTTGATTGATCTCCATAGTCCAAGAAGAGCTGTCAGGCATTAAACAGAGTAGAGAGTGGAAAAGGAGGCTTCTCTTATCAAATTCTGTGTTTTTACCTAAGAAGAAAAGAGATTTTCCATCATATTGCCCTTCATATCTCATTGGCAAAAGTGATCTATATGCCTATTTAATTTAGCCCAATCACTAGCAGTAGTAGGTTGGGTTCCTCAAGAGGTTGTTGAGGAAGTGCTCAGAATGGATAACCTTCATTAGGGAGAACTCTTAGGAACAACACCCGTGGTAAGGGAGGAAGAGAAAACAGAATTGGACAGAGGGTGTGGCTGGGCTGCAATGCAGTGGCATGAAGTCCTCCTCTGACTCATGGGATGTGTGTTAGCCTTCAGAGTTTCTCAAGTTGAGATGAAAACTGTGGGCTTTCATACATTCAAGTCGATTAAGCATTACATTCAGACTGATACTGGAAAGAGGCTTGATCTTAGGTGAGCCATCTGTCTTGAGCCAAAGCATTCCTCAAAGAGAGTTGGCAGCACTTCCAAAAGCTGAGAGAATAAGTCCTTCATTCTTGAAAAAGGTTCTGAGCTGTGCATCACAACTATATTTATGATGCATGCTCTGTGGCTACAGAGGTTAACAGTTTTTGAAGGGAAATTTCTTTGTCCAGTACACACCGCAATTACACAATTAAGGGAAGAATTTGCTTTTTGGTAGATGACTACTCTCTCTCTCTCTCTCTCTCTCTCTCTCTCTCTCTCTCTCTCCCTCTCTTCCTTTTTTCTCTACTCCACTACATCTTGCTCTCTTTCATTCTCTCCTGTATACATACCTAATACATATTTAATATAATAAGTAGCCAGAAGTGGTAGTCTTTGTCTGTAGAGTAAAATCTTGAGAAGTTCTAAAAATACCATATACAGAGTTTTATACTTAATAGGGCCTAAGAGAGGAGCTGCCAAGAGCTGTAAGTAACCTTGGATATCCACTCATTCCAAGGTAGAAAACAATTATGAGAAGAAAAATTATATCATGTAATAACTCAAAACATTATCTCAGTATAGTAATTTTTTGAATTAGCCTGTGAAATAATTCTATCACAGACACTTTCTAGATGTTAGAACTTTGGCAAATTATTTCACATTTCTGAGCCTTAATATCCTTTCTATTCATCAGAGCACATAATACTAAATTGGTAGAATCATTGTATAACTATATATATGTATGTATATATATATATATATATATCTCACAGTGTCTAGTAGATCATACATAATCTTAAAAATCAGTAAAATTAATCACCTTGTCTTACATGATATTCTTAAGATCTATATATATACTCTTTAATTTCTAGCACTGCACTGACCAGGATTTTTTAAATAAATGAATGAATGAATAAATAAATAAATACATACATACATACATACATACATAAATAGAAAGATAGATGAATAAATAAATATTCATTCATAGAATGTGTTCATGTGTCTTAATTGCTTAAATATCATCCTAAATTTGCCCTCATTTTTTTTTAACTGATATTTCCAGGATCTTCTTCTCCACTAAACTAGAAATTTAGCATCTGCATTCCTTATTCCACATGCACATCCTTGCAATTTCACTTTATACATATAGAGAGATTCTGTCTCCCTTTCATGCTTATTACTACTGTCCTAGGTTAGGCTCCACTCCTTACAATTCTATATTACTGTAAGAGTCTCTAACTAAGTAGTCTCCTCAGCTCTAGGCTAGCTCTTGTTTTCTCTAATCCATCTTCCAAATATTTATTAAAACAATTTATGCTAATTTGGCCATATCAGTTTTAGGATTAAAGTTCTTCATTGGAATGATGTTGCCAGTGAGATGATGTATAAATTCTTTAACATGAGAAGTTGGAGATTTCATTACCTGGTCCCTCTATTTGTCATCGGCTAAACCTATATTACCCCTTTATTCTTCACAGTCTAAATTTCAATAATAAAAATCTTCATGTAATGACTTACTTGTGCCATCCTCTGTCTTCATTCTGTTTTCTTCATGTATAGTAAAAATGTAAACAGACATAAACTATATGTGCTTAATATACTGTTGGGAAGGTATAGAAACATGAAAAGGACTTTCTGAAACCATTTATGTTTAATTTTCAGTAAATGCTCTTTATCAAAGCTATTTAAGATATATTCTTTACCTTACTTATATCTGCACAAATAATAGAAGGTAGTCTCTGAGTTTTAATTGTCATACTTTAGTTTCAAATATTTCTCCTTTGTTTCAGGTACAAACTGAAGAAAAACTATTCATAAATTAATTTATTTGAATTGATTCTAACTTTAAAATTTGTAGTAAATTTTAAGTAACTTGTAAATAACTGAGGAAACTGAATCTTTATATTAATCCTAAATATCCTTTTTTATTAAACCTTGAGAGATAGTACTCAGTTTTCAAACAGGAGGCAATTTAGTCCTTTTTGTGCTTAGAATATTGCCCATCACTTTGAATAGGCAGGCTTCCTTAATTGCTTTGTTGCAGAAACAATTCATTTGCTTTTTTAATGAGTTTAATTTTCTTTTAAGTTTTTCTTATAAAAACATGCAGCATAGTAAAATCAAATAAATTATGCACATAGCAGATTCTATTCTTTTTTTTTTCTATCAATAATACTAAATCCCTCAAGACTCAGACTCAGCAAGGTATATTGTACAGAAAATCACACATTGGGGGAAAATTCAAAAAATAAAAATATTACCTGTATTATAAATCTCCTCTCCCTTCTCCTTCTAAATAGTCATTGTAAATAAAGTAATTCCCTAAATTTAAATTATAAAGATTATGGCCTAAAATACTACTAAAGATAATTGAGATTATGGTATATTTATGAAGCATTTTCATAGCTAATTTTAGAGGAATTTTAATGTTGTATTTAGGATTTAAATGATTTTTTTTTTTTTAAATCCCATACATCTTTTGGCTAACCACAAAAATGGTTTGGTCTCATTTCTGTCATTTTCATACTGCAGGAGTGATAATTAGGAAAGGAAACATTAGGTATGGGATACAAAATAGACCCAAGATATCAAATTACTTGATTGATCCCATTTAGATGATAGTTACAGCATGAAAATGTAGTTAGGCTCTATGATATGTATAGGCTGTGACTTACACAAATATTTTTCTTAATGCTTTCCACTTCAGAAGATTTTAATGCCCAAGGGGAAGGGAAAGAATCTCAATGCATAGGCATGGTTGAAATGAACACAAAGAACCATCCTGGTAGGTTTGTGCTTTTGGCCAAGACATTGAGGGTGTAAAGGGTATATATCTATCTGATACATGCTACACTCAAAAATTTCTACTGGAGTTGGACAACTAACACTGATGTTCCAGTTGATCAAGGAGTAGCAATGTGCATTTGGGAAGGTGACATCCTTGAACAACATCCACAGAGGCTGGGTTTTAAGTTGTTTTGCTTTCACACTGGATGCATGGGTATACATGTATCTGCAAGTTTTTGGTTTCACTTATGGGCAAACAAACTTGTATTTCCTTCGGATTTTAAAGTCTCAGAGTAGGCTGGGAAATGTAAAATCCTGATGGTCTTTCCTACTCCTGCCGAAAAGTTATTATTTTTTTTAGGGCTCGAGTCTTGAATCTCAAATGACATATTCCTTGACCTCCTTCCAAAGGTACATGAGGGCAGAACGTATGCTGGTGAAATGACTTATCAGGGAGCTCTACCTCTGAATAGGTCACTTTTAGTGGAGCTTGCAGCCCACTATTAAATATTATTACACCAAGGAATTGATTAAAATAAACCAGGAAAATTTAACAAAATGACTCTCTTCGTGACATTTACTAGCACTATTTTTATGATCCTTATTTAACATAAGTGTTAAGATCGCTTTTGCTTCAGGGCATATGAAATGACTCTGCCTCAAGCAGCAAGCACTGGAATAGAGTGATCACAAGATTGCCCCTTTACATCGGACTCAACTGCCCTCTACCACTGTACAGAAAGAATATAAGGCCCAACAATAAACAACATGGATTTCCCTGGGACTGCTTTGTCTCTAAGCAGAGGATCTACAACCTGGGTGAAAAGAGTCATCACTTGATTAGCACTGAAAAATATAAAAACAGTCCTGGAAAATTCTGAAAACAACATTGGTAGGTGTTGGTAGGTCAATTTGGCACTCAGCAATCTGAGTCTACCAAACAAAGGCATTGCGTAAACCATATTATAAGAAAAAACATAATTATAAACCTATTTTTGAAGAAAAGGACACAAAGAACTAAAGAATACCTAAAAGTAATTTGTAACTGAACTGATATACAGGCCAATATTGAACATTTTTTACACTTATATCCCTTAAAAGTCAAAATCTAGTTGACATTTGTTAATCCCTATAATAGAATCTACATTCTGTGAATGAAAAATTTTATCTTCTTATGTACTATAGCATGTCATATAATGTTTAAGAATGAAAATGACATATTTGAAGATGCTTGCTTTCAAATTTCTTTTGCCAATATGGAATAGATGAATAGTTATTAATTAAATTCATGTGTTCATTTAAACAAGAATAAAAACATGACCACCAGTGAGAAATTTCCTTACTTGTTAAAATGAAAGTTTGCTTATCATCCGAAATTTTGTAATTATATGATTCTTCATCTTTATTCACATTATTTTATATAACTTCATTAACTGTCTTTACTTAAATAATTTTCTTTCTCTTCATGCCCTGGGTGAATTAAAATATTTGTTTCTTAGTGTCTGCAACTTCTCCAATGGGATTTGTTAGCAAAAGTCAGACTCAGGGCATTGGGCTAGGGTGTTATTACTATAAATTTATAATCAAAACCACATCTAAATTTCTTTGACTTTGGATCTAATCTTTTTAAAATTTATTTATTACATAATGAAGCTGAACTACCAACAACAAAAATAACAACAAAACTTCATCATAATTGAAACACAACATGACTGAAACCTACCGCTGTCTTTGCAAAGGTATGATTCATCAAATTGGTGCATTTCATTCTCATTTCACCTATATTTTTCCTTTTTTAAAGTTAAAATAGAGTTTTGAATATAGTCATTTTTCTATAGTTAGAATATAAGAGATGTGGTTCTTTTATCTGCCTCTTTAATTTTCCTCTCATACAGGCTTGTGTTTTTGTGCTTCATCTTGAAAGACTCTCTTTCTTAAAATTAATGTTTTGTGTGTGGCTGCTGATTTTATTTTAACAGTTGTTTTGAGTGGGGAGAATACAGAGAATCAAAGACATGTTTTCTTCTCATTTGAAGGGCTTGCCACTAATTACTTTGAAATAAATGCCGCACCCACGCAGATGCGTGAACAACCTTAAGAAAAATATAATGTAATTTTATACATTTGAGGGAAATGTTTGAATTATATTCATTCATTTATTTAACAAATATTTATTGAGGATCTTCCATTTGATGAACATTTTTCAGGATGCTTGGGGTACAAAAATACAATCTTGTAATCAAGTGATTTACAAAGTCGAAAGGCAAAAAAATTGCAAGTAAATCAACATCATAAGGTTGAGTGCTGTGACAGAGGTCTGCTGTGTGTGTCATAGAAGCACAGAGGTTGGCAAGAAACATCTAAACCAACCTTGGAGTATCTAAATATGAAGCTATATCACATGTATGTGCACATTTGCACAAAAACACACACCCATCACACAAATATCTCCTGACCATTACTGCGATATACATTATATATAATTAAACTGAATTTCTGAATTATCTATGAAATAAATCTGCTTGATCACAGCCCTACCTCTACTATGTTCATGCTCTATGCCCAAATTTTATCTTCTATTAAATCATTTTAAAAATAATAGTACTAATGTAACAATGCTGTTGAAAGTAAGTATACACAGTACATGCTTAGAATAAGTCCTAGCACATAGTAAGTAATCAGCTGCTATTACTTTTATAATCCTACTTCTTGTGACTAAAAAGCAATGTTTATTGACTTGAGAAACAATGAGAACTTGTAGATAAGTAAAATATTTTTAAATATAAAATATTCTCCAAGGTAATTACTGTGAACGACATTTGTATTACTCTTCATTTAGATCATTACCCAGTGTATTTTTGCTCTGTCTGTATATGCATGTATTTAAAACATATATTAAAAATTACAGCATACATTAAAATTTTTTGTTTTTATGTATCAAGGTATTGCAAACATCATCCCAAATTAATAAATATTAATTTACAATATTTTACTTAATCACTCAATAGCATTATGTTGAATAGGTATCTATAAATTTATTAAGTCAGTCTTCTATTGTAGGACGCTTATGATGATTCCTTATTTTCACTTATACAAAAAAGGGTCTGATGAATACCTTTGTAATTTAACTCTTGTGTAGTTAACTAGTGCCTTAGGATTCATTCTTAGAAATTGGAATTACTCTCCTAAATGAAATGTAACTTTACAAACCTGTAGAATATTAAATTTAAGCTATAAAATGAAACTCAAATGTAAAAACCATTCTAAATCTGCAACCTAAAGGTTATTGTAGGTGATTAATCAGAATTTTTTTAAAACGCCAATAAATAGCTAACATGTATAAAGAATTTTCCTACATTTGCCATGCAGCCAACCATCACTCAATTCTACATATCCATTAACTTCTACAGAAAAAGCATATAGAAAAACTCATGAATGTTGCACAGGTTTGCCTCCCTTCCAGTTTAAAAGAAGCATATTTGTGTGAATTGGTGTGATTTTGTTTCATGTATCCTTTGTATAAATTTTAACTTCAGGATTTTTAGTGGTTGCAGTGGTGGGGGGAGGTAAATTGCAAAAAGACTTTCCTGAAGTGATGACAGTAGCAAAATTTATTCCTTTGTCGAAAATAGGGACATTTAGAACCACTTCTTCTAGTTCTTTTGTTCTCTGTTGGTTAGGAAAAAAAAAAAGAAAGAAATTAAGCACCGTAAATCTCAATGGCCTTTTGAAACTTTATATTGTACATCAAAGTTGCAAAACTTTAAAAAGCATAAAAACATATTTTTCTCTTAAGAGTGTTGTATCTTTTAATTTGTATGATAACTACAATATTTGATTTGCACTCATGAATATGTATGTGCTCAGGAAGTGTCTGAAAAACAACAATATTTCAAAGCAACTAAATTTAAAATAACACTTTTCTTCATCTGTATATTTGGCATGAACAATGGGTCAGGCTTTCTCTCCCAAATGCTGTGCCAATCCCTGATATCAATACAGCCATCGGCTCTAGTGAAGCTGGGACTGACTGGTGGAATCTCAGATACCTACCACTACTCTCTCTCTCAGTTAAGCACTTGTATTGTATTAGGAGCTACATTGAGTGGATTCGAAGTTGTCTGTTTTCATTTTCACAACCGCCCTGTGGTTTCAGTATTTTATTTTCATTTTTTTTCAGAAGAAAAAAAAGGAAAGATCAGATAATTAAGCGAGATTTTGAAACCTAGTATCTTGAACTAAAAATCTCTGAATTTCAATATCAGGTTGCTGCTTATTTTCTTCCTTGACTTAGTCCTAGACAAAATTTTTATATGTTAGATGAAACATTTCCCACCTGAGCACAATGTAACCACGTGCCTCAGCTGGCTGTGGCATAAAACTTTGCTCTCCTGCCCTGATTCCCTATCTTTTTAAAACTTTTTATACTTTTAAATTTTCCTTCCATACTGAAATAAATACAATAATCTTTGCAGCAAACTGATATTAGATTTTTACAGTATAAGAATTTTTTTCCCACTCTAAATAATTTTTTTGTAATTAAAAACTTCCTAGTCAAGTATCCTTCTACAGAGGTAATTTGTATGTGAAAAAGATTCTAAAAAGTAAGATTTCTAAACCAAAAATTAGACATC
Source organism: Rousettus aegyptiacus (assembly GCF_014176215.1). NCBI lineage: Eukaryota > Metazoa > Chordata > Mammalia > Chiroptera > Pteropodidae > Rousettus > Rousettus aegyptiacus. The sequence goes on from NW_023416284.1 coordinate 50,116,560, forward strand.
TTAAAATGTATTTTATATTAACATATTACTTTCTAGCAAGGTAGTAGCAACTCACATTCTCAAAGTGACCTATCAAAGAGACCAATTCTGTACATTATTGCCAAAAATAGATAGTTTTGATCTTTTTTGTTTTTAACTTTGAAAATGATGGGTAAAATAATATATCTTAGTTTTTTATTGTACTTTCCTGTCCATAATTAGAGTTTTTTCATTTGGTTATTGACCAAATGTATTTCCTGATTCTGAATAGCCTAGCTATAATCTTTTACATCATTTCCTCTTGGTTTTATTTTTTTTTCTCTATCAATTTATAGCAAGCCAAATACTAAGGACACATTAATTGTCCATTTATCATGTCTATCATTACTACATTTTTTTCTAAATATACTATTTGTCTTTTTACCTTGGATATATTCATCACACAGACATTTTAATTTGTATCAAGTCAAATCTGTTAGCTTTTTTTTGGTTTCTAGATTTCTTGTCCTGCTTAAAAGGCTCTCTTATCAGGTGACATTCAGATATTCTTCTACATTTTTCTAATCTTATTATTTGATATTTTACCCTTTGAATATATACACTAAATGTCTCATTCTGAAGAAAGCTACCTGTAATGATATAATTAAAGCCTGACTTTCTGTTCAAATCCCTGTTCAGAATACACTGCTCTCCTGAGAAGTGTATTCTGAGATCACGCTTTTCTGCTATAATGTAATCTCCAGTTGTTTTCTTCTATAAGAATGATGAACAAGAGGGTAAGCCATTAATTCAATGTGTGCAAGTTCGAGTCATTTTTCTGGTAGCTATAATGAAATTTCATTTAGAATAACGATGATGACAATAAGCATAGCTTCCTTCTATCTCATTGTTTTTGGGAGAACTTTTGAAGGTTGCCACCAGACACAAGCTTCATGTGTATATGTATTTGTCACATTGCTCCTTAGCAATCCTCCTGTCTCCAAACAAAGAGACAAAAATCTGAATGTTAATTTTCAAGTGTTTACATCCATCCTAATCCATACATTTCAGTTGTGAGGATATGTGTGAATTTCAACTCCCTTTCCTCTCCCTGTCCAAAATGGGTTATTTCCCATAAAATGCTGTGAATTTCCTCATACATGTTTTCTCACTAGTGTCTCTCTCCTAGTCAAGCACACAGGTCTCCTTTATACTTTCCTTTTTTTAATGTCTCATGATCCAGACTACTTTGTTACTGACCACTGCTGATCTTACTTGGCCTTTTTTTCATATTTTTAGGTGAAGTCTTGTTGAATATCCTAAATTTTGCAAAATTGCTTTGGTAACCCTGAAGAATAGCATTATTATATTTCTTCCTGGAAATATAACAGAAAGATTTATCTTGATCTTTGTCACTCCCTACCAACTACAGCTTCCTCTCTTCCTTCAGAGAAGTAGTGAAACATGAGACAGTTGTCACCAGTCATCTTATAAAAGTATATATAACTCCAAGGAAAAGAATATAGATCAATCTAACAGTGAGGCATATCTGATCGGACTGCTAGAAATATATCTAAAATAGGTGCTATAAGCAAGAAATGTCAATATCCCAAGAAGATTTAACCAGGAACCCTAGCAACAAATAAACATTCTCAATTTTTATGCAGTTTTTGCATAACAAAATAATAGGATAATTTTTCCTCTCTTTGGCACCTCACATGGACAAATAGAGAAAAAAGGCAATAGAGCAAATTGCAAAGAGGCTTGATCCTGAGTTCTATAAAAGATTAAGGGATTATTAAAAAGAGGGATGTCTGATCCTTTATTTTGAGATATTTATTCTGCTAAGGCATAAACTCCAGTAACTGTAAAAAAAAGCAACTCCTAGCACTTCTGGTGCACATACTGTATGTCTAGCACAATTAGAATATAAATAATTTTTATATAATTTATAATTATAAATAATCATTTTCTATAATAACTCTATTAATTATAACAATAGTTTTAAAAGGTAGGTGTCATTACCATGTCACTTATGGACAATGAACAGAAAATTTGCTATTTTGTGATGACAGCCTGTGATAATAGGGAGTAATGAGGTACATACACAAAACCCAGGTCTCTATTTTGGCTTATTACTTTTTTTGATTAATTGCCCTAAACTTTTGTATCTAGGATTTTTGTTGTTGTTGTTTAACTACTTTATAAGTATGTGCCTTACACAGATGTATGTTTACATTGATAGTTACATGCTGTAACAAAAATAATATGGTAATGAGTATGTCTTTAGATTAACATAGAAACAATATATTCTCATGTGTATTTTAAATGTTCAATACTGATCCTGTATAAAAAAAGCATATTCCTGACCCATGAGACCCAATAAAAGATCTTAAAATACATGGTAAACTCAGTTGACAAATGAGTTTAAAATCTATATTCAATATTTTATTTGAATTCTATATTCATTAGAATGTAAATTTCTTAAGAAATTGGGTTTTTCTAATTTAATCAGAATTTTATGGTTTAGGGACAAAGAGAGTTGCTTGATTATTTAGGATAGGTAGATGAGAAAAAGGCCTACAGAAGCCAATGTAGTTCAGCAGAATTTTGAATCACTTAACAAAGTTTTAGTTTGCTGTTTCAGAAAAATTTATATAACTAACATTTACATTTAGTCTTTATTTTCAAGAATCCACTTTTAACCATAAAGCCCCAGTTTATACCAATCCAGATTTAACCCTAGTACTTTAGAAGGTGTGAACTTCAACTTCTTTGTTGCAATTTACAAAAAAAACTAAAATGAGAATAAAAACCAAATCTTGAAACTAGAAGTTCCTATAAAATCCCAAGCTTGCTTGAGAGTTTCAGATCAGAAATTATGTGTGATTTACCATTAAATTCCAGCAGCAGAGTGCAATGAAAATACTATGTATATCAGCAAGAGAAGGGTTAGTAGTCTTGGTAGGACTAATTATTTAGACAAGATAAATTTATTTCTTTTTTCTATTTTCTATCTTAAGAGGTGGTAGAATTTTTATACTTTCATTGAAGTTATGATGTGATGATTAATGTTTCACAATTTACATAGCTAATTTCATTTACCTTTGATGTTTCCATCACATTTTCAAACATTATAATTTTTTTCCTCTCTAATGCCATACTCGTGTCCCTGATAGCACTTAACATAGAGCTTTGCATATAGTAAGTGCTAAAAAATTTTGTTTAAATAGATTATCAGCAGGAAACATATCTTACATATAAATTACATTTTCTCAGAATCCATATATAAAAAAGAAAATCTCTTGTCTGAAGGAGCTTAAAATCTATGGCTCTTCAACACTTGTTCTCCAAATTCAATATAACCTATATTGTTATCTTCATGGAACCATTGAGTGTAAGTGTAAGTGTAAGTGTGTGTGTGTGTGTGTGTGTGTGTTTTAATGTATTAACTTCATGTGACCTTAATGCTGGTGAATTACATTAAAAACAAACAAACAAACAAACAAGAAAAGCAACCAAGCTTGAAGCAGATATTATAAATTCACACATCTAAGATTTCAAATGCTTAATTAGTTATCCCAGTGTGAGCCCTCCAGGTGTAGTATTGTTTCATTCTTTGGCAATGTAAGCTTTCTTCTTTTCTCTTTTTGGCATTAAGATTTTTATTGAACTATTCGATTCATTTTACTGTAGGAAACATAAGAAAGGATCAAGATAAATCTTTGAATGTCTTCCCCAACATTTTAGCAGAAAAAGGACAAAATTCACATTTAAATTGTCTTTGATGCAGAAAATTTGCAGGAGAAAGACCACTGTAATGCTTCACTTTAATGCTAATGTGTTTGGAGATGGTTGTGTGACATTCACTCTATCTGGGCACTGCTAGGTTTATGGGCTATGTTTCAGTTTTTTCAACTGAATGTACAGTGGAGCCATCAAATAAATATGTCCATTCAGCTAGTGATGGAAATCTCACATATTTGCAAATGACTGCTAAAATTGAGCCTGAGACGTTGACTCCTATAAGCTTGGTAAACAATGGGTAGCCATTGGAATACTTTTGCTTGGGAACTTGGTGTGTGAGTACCAGCTTCTCTCACTGGAGAAGAAATAGAACTACTGGCAACTTCCAGGATGGGATGTTAGTGCCCTTTAAGAAGCCGAAGGAAGAAAGTGACCTCAAACCCCCTTCCAAATGTAAAATGTTCTTATTTTACCCACACAAATCACAATAAATAATAATAAAAGCTAGAACTGGAAAGGGTAGAAAACAAGAGATAAACTGAGCACTCAGGTGTGGTTTCCCTTATAAATCAGGTAAGGGTTGAATTGTGCCTCCCATACACACACACACACACACACACACAAATATGAAGTCTTAAGACCAAGTATCTTATTTTAACACCAAATGTACCCTTATTTGCAATCAGGGTCTTCACATATTTAATTGAGTTAAGATGAGGTCATTATGGTAGGCCTTAATCCAGATTGAAGAAGAAGAAATAAATTAGGACACAGACACAGAACACTATATAATGACAGAGGCAGAGACTGAAGTGATGCTTCTACAAGTGAAGGAATACCAAAGAGTCCTGGGAACAACCAGAAGCAGGAGAGTCAAGGGAGGATGCTCCCCTACCGACTCTGGAGGGAGCATGCCCATGCCAACACCTTGATTCAGTATTCTAGCCTTCAGAATTATGAGAGAGTAAATTTCTATTGATTGATTGATTGATTGATTTACTGTTTATTTATTTACTTATATGAGTATGCAATCAGATTCTTATTTTATTCTACCTATCAGTACTATTTTTGAAAAATTATTATTTTATATTAGTTTCAGGTATATAGTACAATGATTAGACATTTATATAATTTATGGAGTGATTAGTTTAGTTTAGTTTTTTGTTTTGTTTTGTTTTGCTTTGTTTTTAAGCCACCAACCTGTGATAACCGGGAGTAACAAGGTATTCACACAAAACTCAGGTCACAGTTTTGGTTTATTACTTTTTTTTCAGTTAATTGCCCTAACCTTGTATCAAGGATTTTTGTTGTTGTTGTTGAACTACTTTATAGGTATGCTCCTTACACAGATGCATGTTTACATTAATAGTTATATGCTATAAGAAAAATAATATGGTAATGGGTATATCTTTAGATCATACATAGAAAGAATATGTTGACATCTGTTAGTATTTTAAATGTTTATTAACAGTGGCTCCTATATTAAAAAAAAAAAAGTGTATTCCTGACCCACGAGCCCCAATAAAAGATTTCTGGCCAAACATTGCATTCAATATTATTGTTGGCTCATTCTTAAAACTTAAATTTTTCCCTGTCTTCCATTGAGTTAAACTTTAAACTTTCTATAATCAAAAGTAATCTTTCTTCTTTCTATAACCCAAATCCTGACCTGTAATATTCTTCTGCATTGTTAGAGAAGTAATAGGATTTTTTAAAACTACTTTACTTTCCTTAGCACTTTCTCATCATTTCTTTGTCTCTTTGCTTTTTCCTACTTTGAGAATGGAGCCCATCCTCCTTTCTGAAATTCTAAGTCACAAAACTTATTTCACATTCTGCTTAATGATTCTAATGGTAGTCAGATGATTTTCCTATAATTACATAAGATATATTTGAATGACATTGATTGATTAGATTTCTTACATACAAGTATTTACCATGTACCTGCTACATGTCAAATATAACAATAATTGCTGGAGATAAAAAGATAAATGAAATATAGCCTTGTTTCTCTAAGAACCTATGGTGCCCTAAGGGAAGTAGATAGCAGATAAATACAGGAACAAAAATTGTGTCATCATCAAGAATAGGGTCAATATTTCTGCTTGAGAGACATTTTGAAGGACATACTGAGGTGGTAATAATATTTCAATGTTTTAGCAGAACTTTCCAAGTGTTACTAATTTTCCTGTGGACTCTTCATTGAATCTTCCTGTTAGGATAATTTTCTGGGACTT